>NC_134178.1:24121127-26621127 GCF_964188355.1 Buteo buteo | reverse complement strand
TCTTGCTCTTCCCATTCATCTGAAATCATTAGTCTCTTAGGACTAGTTTGAACTTTGGGGATCAGTTTGAGCATTTCTCTTGGAGGAAGACCTGACACAAATCAAGTAGGAAAAAAATTGCTTGTTCAGGGTTAAGTGTTACCATAGAAGTTGCAGGTAGCTGATTGAAGCTAGTTTATTGTTCATGGTAGGCATTCCAGGAATGAGTGGTTCTGCTCTCTGGCAGATCTGTACATTGAATAGAATTAAAGATGAGCTGTTTTTACCATGAGACTATACAGTCATTGCAACACAATTTTTAGAAGTGAGCTGCAAAATGTTTTCCTACAGAGGAAATTATTATACAGTAAAGGAAAGATTGCCTTGAGGTAGAAAGTCTGCAAGCTAAGCAAAGCAGAGTGCTGGGCTGCTGCAATCTTCCCGTGTGACTTTGGGCAAGCCTTGAAGTTGTTCAGTACTTAGTCAGCATTTCATGAGTCGTGGGACTGAATTTGTTCATACATGTAAAGCAGCCTGACACTATTGCAACAAAGCTGTGTTGTGCCACTTTGCTGAAGTGCAAGGTGTTATTACATCCTAAATAATGAATAGGCTCTTTTTTTTTTAGACAAAATACTAGAGTAATATTCTCACTTATGTACTCAGGCCATGCTCTGTTCTAGGTGTTTGTGATTATATAATACGTGCAGGATCTAGCCCAGCTACAAATATTTTGAGATTTTCTTTTATTTTAAAGAAAACATACATTTACCATTCAAGTTATATGCTGAAGTGTCAAAGTGGTTTTGAAATTATTGTCCCTAGTATTCAATGATATCAGAAGTTTATTAATAAACTAGGAAACTTTATAGTAGGTGCTTTGCATGATTATAACTCCTGGGAAATTTGCATTCACAATGACTATCATTAGTATGTTTCATGAAAATACACTTTGAACACATCCTGAACTCTCAGTGTGAAAGTCAGGCATTACTGAAATCAGTGTGAGTATTAGCATTGTCTTCACTGAGACTAATATTTCACCCTTTCCAAGAAAGTATATAGTATAATTTATAGCAAGGGAGAAGCCCCTTTTTGAAGTGCTAAATGAGTTGACATTCTTAATCTTTTTGTTGCTGTTGTTACTGCTTCACTTTTTGTTGTTACTGGCTTGTTTGTCATTAAGTTACTTTCCTTTTGGCAGCTGGAGTTTTATGGACATACTCCATATTCATTCTCATTTTTGTCCTAATGAGACTTTCTGCTAAGAAAATTTCCATGTTACGTGTCTTGCTGGTGTCTATTGCGTTTGTCATTCTTAAATATTAGGAAGCACCCAACTGGAGGTGACAGCTGTTACTCTACTTTTGTCGCCCAAAATCAAAGGCTGTGGTGGTATAAGAAGTCATCTATTGTATCTGCTATTCTTGAAGCTAACAAATGTAGGTAGTTGTAACAGGTTTTTCAGTAGGAGAAGAAACCTTTATTTTAGTAATCTGGACATTTTGAGTAGGACATGGGGAAATAACTTTCAAAATTTGCAAAATTAAGAGTAGATGGAGCAACCAGAGTAAATAAACCTGCAAGCCTGCTTTGCTAGTTATTTTTGATTCAAAAATAGAAGGTAACCTTTGAAAATGTTTGCTTTTAGGATTTCACCTGGTAGCGAACTGTGTTCTCCCTATGTTAACCATCTTAACGAAGGCCATTTCTTCTACTGCTATGCATATAAAGTTCAAGAAAAAGGCAGTTCTTCATCTTTGTAACATACACATTTCTTAGACTGCAGTGTCAGTTTTACTACGCTGCCCTGTCAATGAGTCTCAAATTCACCTTGAAGGATCACCCCTAGGGATGCCAGCTGAACCTTTGACCCTTCTGTTCTGACTGTCACCAAGGAGAGCACATCATTACAGCTTGCGATGTTCGGGATACCTGTTCATTTGGAACCATTATCAACCTACAGTGTTTCAGACAACTTAAACAGAAGCCTCAGTCTCTCATTGCTTTTTCATAGGAGTATGTTTTGATGATTTTTGAGAATGAATTCTATTTCTTCCTAATGTTGTGTTAAAATAGAAGTGAAATTTTAAAACTTACAGCTTTATCTGTTTTTCCTAAATTATTAAAATAACAACTATATGGCTATAAGCAAAAATAAAAAGATGAGGAAGCATTTTCTTTTTAAATTTGAAAGTGGGCAGATTCATGCCTGAACTGTTGCTTACAGTACTACATAGCTACATAGTGTAAAAAACTGTGTGGTGATAGACAAAAGGACATCATTAAATATTGCCTTTGTGGGATAAGTTCTAGCTACTGATAGGTTAAGGACACTTTTTTTTATTTGGAATTGTCTCACCAAAGTACCATGTTGGATAATTAGCTGCTTAAAATTCAAATAGGTTTTGGTTTGCTAACCCAGAAAATTATATTTGCAAATACTGCTCTTGTCTGTAGGACTGATACCTATTTTATAAGAGAAGTCTGTTGACACAGTTTTTCCAAGTACATATAAAAATATTGTTTTAATTCATTGTACCCTGTAAATGTGATCTTAGCAGAGTTCTTTTTTTTTCCAAGATAGTCCTCTGATAAAACACATGGGCCATTTGATTGGCCAGATCTACTTCTGGATACTGTTAATGGCCATCAGTTTTTTGTTCACAAAATAATAAAAGGAATAGATACCAAAGTTGGTTTTATTCTCTCTCCTACATTGTTTCAAATGACTTCCTATTTGTTCAGGTGCAGCAGAGGATGACAATGAAATTTTTGTTTCTTCTAATGGAGGAGATTACTTTTAATCCCAAGCAGCACACAGTCTTCTAGGTTTTACTTTTGTATTCTTTTCTCCTTACTTTCTACAAAATGCAGTCTTTAAAATAGGTCTACAGGCATTACACCTAGGTACCTATGTGCAGCATTCAGACTGTATGTGAAGTTATTCTATGACCACATTACAGAGTTGAGATACTGGGACAGTGTTGTATCCTTTGTGTCCTCTGTATAAACACTTTAAACACAATCTTTTAGGTAACAAGCCTTAAATCACTTACTCCTTTCACTTAGATTTATGTTATTTTCCTTCTCTTAGACTTGTCTGGAAACATAATAGTCAACAGCTACACTAACTCCAGTTAGGTGTGATCCAATGGTTTTTCCCTTTGGAAGCATTTAGACAGTAGTTGACAATGCCACAAAGGAGCTTTCTGAAAAGGAAAAGTATTGTTTATTTAACCACATGATCACACAAAAAAGAAACAACACTTCAAACCACTCTAATATCTACGTGCCTAGCTGACTAATTTAGCATGAAAAATTTCTTTCCGATGGAATCCCATATGTATACCTTCTTCCAAATCTCCCCTTAATGAGTTTTTGGTCTTCTACTCCTCAAGGAAGATGTGCATCTCATTAAATCCCTCTTCCTGCTTTGGTTTTTGCCTCCTCTTACATCTCAGGAATAGAGTTGCTGCTTTGGGCTACAAGTATGTCAGGCTCAGCAGAGGCCCGGTCCTCCGCTTCAAGGTGAATTTCTCCTAAGCATGTTTTGAAAAGTTACCATTAGGATCATAAGCTCATACCTTTGTGGTATATTTCCATGCAGTCCCACTATGAAAGTAGCTTGCTGTGTGAGCAGAATGAGCCTAGATCAAAATCTAACAAGTTATTAAAGGCAACATTTTAATATTCTATGTGTAGAATGGCCTGCGTATCAGATGATCTTTGCAGGCATGTTTGAAAGTGTCAGTAATAATATCTATAGTGCAGCATTTATGCTTTAGTTCTTACAGGTCTTGAACAAAAGTTTGAATCTAATAGGATTTTCCAGAATTTCTGTATTCAGAAATTTAAGGATTTTTAAGCATTTTTCTGAAATACAGTAGAAATATTCATATTATATTCTACCAAACATCTCTTGCCCAACTTTAGGTCCAGGGAAAACATGTAGCATTTCATTGCAATCCACTGAAAGAGGATCTCATCAAAGGACAAAACTTTTTAAGATTTTACGGCACTTTTGTCAAATGTGTAGTAACACATGGAACTATTTGAAAGGTGAAGAGAATCATCTGAATACTTTCTTCCCTCTATATCAAACATTCTCTAATATCATGACTTTTCTGGTCATGACTGACTTCCATTTTCAGTAAAATTTGGCTTTCTTTTTTCTTCAAAAAAAGTCAAAGGGCTGTCTAAGAAAAAGTCTGTGTGAAGTATACGAAGTATAATCCCTAATAGTGTAATGCCAAGTATAATGCACAGTTGATGAAGTCTTAGTTCAGCTGACTATTCTGGTTTTATGCTTACCATACTTGAGGGTTTTTAGAACTTTCCCCCATAATTTCTGAATGTTTATTCAGGGTTTGAAAACCATGTTACTAGTCTTCCATTAAAAATGAATTTGCAGTGGTAGCAAGTATCATCTTTTCTGGACATCAGTAAGCAAAACCAGTGGATCTGTGTTGGAACAAACAAGTCCTCTAAGATAAATGAGGGTGAACTTTACTGTTAACAAAATTTTCTGTAAGGTTTTACCTTGGTGCAGACATCAGAGTACTGGTGTGACCTACTGAAATTTGTGTATGTATTGCAGTAGTAGTTGATCCTGTTAATGTTTGTTTGCATTGGAAAAGAAGGCAAGAAGACTAAGGAAGCTTATTGATAAGGGTTGGGTTTTTTTTTGCATAGGTACTATCAAGACAGTCCTTTGCCGCATTCCATGCCTGTTCACGTACATCAACTTCCCCAGCATTCTTTACTGTGTGTTTTTGCATCATTTTCATTGCCTTTCCTTGAGGGAAAGCACGGGAAGGAAGTCAGGAAAGGAAAAATTTGCAGTAACGGGAATAACACAGAGAAATGCCAGTCATAAATATTTCTGCTAGAAATATTTTTATGTATTTGGGATCCTGATTGGAGTCATAGAGTGTCTCAGGAGTGGCGAGTTCAAACCTTGGTGTGGGGCTCCAGCTGAGGGCAGCTCTTATTTGTCCCATTTGTAGATGGTCCCCAGTCGGTCAGGGTGGCATTCAGTGGATGGCATGCTATGGGCTACAGGCATGCAGCACCTTTTGGTGACCTGCATTCAGGACCAGATTTTGAAAGTGGAATTGCAAACTAAACTACCTGGACATGTCAATATGTCCATCTCATAGTCAGAAGTGTTGACTACCCCTTAGCTTACCCAGCACCCAAGGCCTCCTAACTTTTGCCATCTGCTTTTGAAAAATTTGGCCAGAATGTTAGATAGATGAGTCTTTTAAATGCGAAAGTATATCTTCTCTTCTGTTTGTCATGCTAGGTAGCTGGCAAAGAAACAGTAATGTCTTTAGAAGTTAAGTGTTTACTTCAGACTGAACATTTGGGTTTGTATCTGTTTTGGAAGCATAGTGTGGCTGTTCCTGTGTTTTTAGGGAGAAGAGTTTACTATGGGAATGCAATTGCAGTTTTTAACTTCCTGTTGCTGTCATAAAAAAAGTTATTCATATTGAAGGAACTGAAATCTGATCAGGTAACACTCCTCATTTTCTGCAAAGATCACTTCCTATTCGTTATGTGTTTTTACACTGCTCACACAGAAGACATCAAAGCTTCTCATTTATGTTAGGATAGTACTAGTTTAAAAAAAGGCATGCAGACAGCCACAAGAAAAACTGGGAAAATGAAAGTGCTGAGTAATTTCAGTTTCTCTGCCATTTTTACAAGCCCATTCCACCAATAGCAAACTGCCACAAACAGGAGACCCTGATTTCCATGCAGAACTTGGCCAGCTCAATCGTAGTTTACTTTGCTTTGTAAATACAAGTGGAAAAACTGGAGCAGTGATATTTCCAGTGTCCAGAACAATTTCTCTCCCTTTCCAGCCACTTTTTTTTTTCCTCCACCTTTTCCATTGGTGCAGTTTACAATACCCTTTTAACAACAACAAAAATTGTGCCAGGAATTTAAACCCACAGTGACAGCTGAGAGGAATAGCAAGAAACTGCAGCAAAGGAAGCAATTATCCCAGCAGGGCTCCAGAGCCCTCCTGAATAGCTTGGGCAGTGCCCAACCGCGAGCAGGCGAGGCAAGGGAAGAGGCACCATTCTTCAGGCTTCAGTCTCTTCATTCTCCTTGGCTATTCACACTGTAACCACTTCCAGTTACACACTGAGCCATAAGCGGTTCACTGCTCCAAAGGCAAGGGCTGAGTGGGAAGAGCAGAACTGGTAGGCAACCTGTTCTTGCTGACGCTGGAGCCGGATTTCTCAGTGGCAAGCCTAGCAGTAGCCCACAAACAACAGCTCTCGGAGGGTATCGTAGTTAGAGGATGGTGATGGGAAATGTGGGAGCATCAGGGAGCAATGATCCCAATGCACATAGAGAATGGGAACAGTGTACGCTTTGTTCTGCTTGATTGCAACCTGCGCTGGCTTATTTTAGGATTAACAGAAACTCCAAGTAGCTCCTGGCTTCACTGTCCATTGCTAAAGATCAGCTTATATTGCATAGTCCCCTGTGGCAACAGAGGGCTGAAAATTTGTGAATGGATTGAGATCTGCAGGTCACTCACAGCCTGTTGAGTCTCTCTGGAGGATCTAAAGTTGAGCACGAAAACAAAAATAGTGGTGCTGGGCTGCCATGTGAGCTGGGGAAACTGGGAGATTTGATCCTCACCTCTCTGTGCATACATTCTCCTCCTTATACCTTGTAAGTTTAAATTTTAGCATCTTCCAAGCAGGGACCTTATCTGTAGCTGTAATGCCTCGCCCAGTGGCTTTTCAGTGTTCCTTCAATAAAAATGAAAGTTACAGTCAGATTTGCTTGTGGTTACCTGTGACTGCAGGTTTTTACCTCAGCTTGTGTGCAGACCACAAAAAATACAAGGAGATTTGTGATTTATGATTTGCATGTGCTGCAGTCACAAGAGGTGCAGTGATCGGTGATGGAAGAGTGAAATGTGGCAGATTAATATATGCCTTTTGTGTTTAATTATTCATGAAAAATAAACAAAGTGGTCCAGGTGTTCCTTTTTTTGGCATTGTGACACAAATGATGTGAAAGGTTTAATGTTTTCACAACTTTGTATGTCCAGCATAGCCTTAGTGTAAAAGTTAGAGTTCTGCTAAGCTTAGGCTGTCAGAGATAAATGCAGTAGAAACTTAACCCAGGTTTATATGCTTTTTTTGAAGCACAGTCTCATTTCCATGACATGTCATCTTGGTCAAAAGTCAGAGAATCAGTATTTTTTTACTTATGTTAGAAAACATTTTATATTTTTTCAAGGTTACATTTTGCAAAATATTTGTGTATTTGTCATGTTTCATTGGTAGGGCCAACACTTCTTGGGCAGTAAACTTGATTATAGAGTTTTGAAGGAAAATGTTTTGAATGAGAAGTCAAATCTGTCTCAAAATTTAAAACTGTCAAAATACCAGCTTGGAAATGTATGAAAGAATCCGTTGCATTTTTTCCACCTGTGACAAATTTTATTTGCTTAGTTTGGTTCTCGGTTTGTATTCTGTGCCATAAAGGGCTCAGGTTTACCCTCAGAGGAAGTCAGAAATTCCTTCTTCCCTCAGGAAGCTACTGTGCCAGCTCCAGGGAGGAAAGCTTTCACAGGCAATCGAGCGCAGGAAGTACGATGGTCACGGGAGGGATCCGGGAGCCTGTAATTCACATTCCCTTCAGTGAGAAGCCAGCAGTGGGCAGCCAGTCTTAGAGGGGATGTGCCCTCTCCTCAAGGCAAGTGGGAGTCTGAGCCAAATCTGCTGCATCTCAGGTCACTGAATGACTAAAGCCAAAGCTGAAAATAATGACCTGCTGCACAGACCCATGCCAAGAGAAAAATTTTGAGTAATTCTTTTTTACTTCTATTCTCTCTTAGACCATGATGATTTTGTTGTTGTTGTTGTTTCACGATTGTACTTTTGAGTCTAGGAGAACCTTGGTTTTGCATGTTAAAGGTCTTTCTTTCTCTTGTGGGAGCTTATTGTAAAAGGCAACCTATGAATGTCTGTTTCAAGGCTCTTTGATAACTTAAGTCCTGTCAGAACAGTTCCCTTTATAAGACCCTATATCAAGACCTTGCAAAATCCCACATTTTGGAACAATGGCTGTGAGAGATCTGCACTCTGAGAAACGTCTTTCATCAGATTACAAGTCTTAGCGAAGTTTTATCTACCCATGCTTCTAAGCTTTGAAGTTGAAAGTTAGGACTCCGCTGTTGGAGACTTGTGCTCTGCACAACTCCTCTTTCCTTAGGGGAAAGTAGGAAATTTCCTATCAATGAACTACACGCCATGATACCGAGTTGTCTTGAATCCATGTCATTGTTCTTCCAACATTAACTCCAAGCTTAAAAAAGTAAGACAATGTCCGTCAATACCTACAATGACAATTAGGAACTGAAATCCCCTTGAAATCAGCAGCAGAGTCCATACCACTCTGAAATGGCATGGTGGTGGTACTCCTCGCCCCTTAACCCCCCCCCTCCCCCCCAGTGCTGCCTGTGGGGTTTAGGTGTACTCTGCAGGATGCAGAGTCACTGCAGGGTCTGGTCTGGTCTGGTCTGGTTGGTAAATGGGCCCTTGTGGTCCCTGGAGAGCCAGTCTGAAGCTGCCCCGGCCCCGCAGAGTGGCCTTGCGTCTGTCTTTTGCAGTGTAGGCACTCTCAGTGGGAAACAGGCTGCTAAATTCCTCTGTAGATTTGGCCTATGTTGTTTCCTTCATGGCTACCAGGTAGGAATTTTTAATATGTTTTAAAATTTGAGGTTTGTTAGGATTATTTTTCCATATTACATTTGTGATACTTTAGGTAACATAATTAAAAACTGAGATATTTTATGTGGCAAATTAACCCCAGCTGGTCTGGGATTTTATCCTTGGAGGTGTATAAATAACACAGTGGTGGTGATGCTTAAGAGAAAATTCCTGCGTAACAGATACTTCAAATCATCTGACTTGCTTAAGGGGAGAGAAATGAAGACATACCAGACACCAAGTTCAGTTCAAGTTCATTTTTATTTCTGATTTCAGTCATTGATTACAGTGAAAGCTACATATGCACCGGTGCATCCAGGGGAGATTCATGCATGAGGTTAAATATACAGTTATACAGAAATATCGTAATTGTCATTACAAACACATCATTCCCATGTTGGGCTCAGTTAGGCTTTCTTGGGGTCTTGCAGAAGGATTGGTTAGTTCCATATATTTTTCACTGACCCATAGAATGTGCTTATGTGTTGCCCATTAGTTAAGTTTAGTGTGTTTCCAGTACTCAGTAAATACCATTGTGAAAAACAGTTTCTGAGGCAAGTGTTTGCTACTTTTGGGGGGAGCGCAGGGGGCAGGTTCTTGGTAGAGCAGATTTAAGGCTGTGAAGGTAGTTGTAACATGCTTTTGTTGTAGGAGGATTTTAATCTTAGTTTATAATAAGAAAGGAAGTGTTACATAGTAAATGTTTTGTACTATAGCTGTGAAAACGTTTCAGGAAAGTATTATACTGGTCAAATATTTTCATATAAACATAGCTGTCTGTTCAGAAATTAGTTCTGATTAATGTGAGCCAATACGGCCTATTTTGAATTAAATCTTCCTTTGTGATTAACAAAAGCCAAATGTTTGTAGAAAGTAAGTTTGGGATTGTTACAATTTTAAACTTCTGAAAATTGTATATGCTGAGGTATGGATTTTTCTTTTCTGAAGTTGATTTATGAGATTCTGCGTATATGTTGGCTGTTTCCATGATCTTGTTAGTTGGGTGAAGTATCAAATGCATATGGTAATTCTGATATTTGGTGTCTTGTAATAATGCCAAGGGCCGAATAACCCTCAGCTGCCTCTGAAGTCACTAAACAATTCAGGACACAGATAACCCTTAAGCCTTTGTAGATATCCATCTTCTTGTAGATACAGCCATTAATAATGAGGCCATAAAAGAGGGGAAGGCAGTCTCATGAGCAGATTTGAATCCGATTCTGGCTCTGATGTATCCTGGCTGGATTGGCAGGGGTGCCAGAAGCAGCAGCCTGAATCTATTATCATTTTAACTACCTTAAATGCTCTTTCTTTTTAAGTAAAGCTGTCTTCCTGTGCATTTTGCACCATCCTTTATAGATTCTACCTTCAGGCCTGTCATCATTGCAAGACTGTTTTGTTGGTCTGTATGGCAGGGGGGGAACAATTGACTTGCACTTTGTCATGACAGATTTATGGCACAGAAAGACCACTTGAAAGTATGTTTTAAACTTCTTTCAAATAGAATTTTTTGGGTGTTTGATCTGGAGGAGGCAGCACATACCTTCCTGGGGTCCCAGAGAATGGAACCAAAAGCAGGACAGACTCCTCTGTCTGAACTTTGAAGTTGAACAAGAACTAACTTTAATCATTGTTGAAGACCTATTCCAAACATGTTTTGGTGTCTAGTGTCTGATATGTAAGCATGCTATAATAGGTAGGGAAGAATACATGGGATTCACAAAGCTTGAACAAGATACACATTTTTAAATACAAATTTAAGATAGGTATTAATTTAAACTCTTTTTTTACTCAACTTCGTTAAAACTACAATGTTGTCTTCTACTGCTGACATTCCATGCCTTACAGTCTATGCTGCAATGATAAGTTGTAATATGGATATACTAGTCTGTTCTGGGATGGTAGACTGCATAGAGGGAAATGGGCAAAGTCTGTATTTCCTAACTAAGAAATAAAAGCTCTGTTTTACTTGTATCTACCATTGGTGACAATATTAATTAAAATTGCCTGTACTCACCTTGTTCTTTAACTGTTCTGTTGTCATTTATAATTAGATGGTACATTTTTAAAGTAAAGACCATGTCTGACAGGTTAATATCACATGCCCATCACATTTCATTTAAATAAAATGTGATCTTATGTATGCTGTACTGTAGAAGACTGAAATATGTGAAATTTCTGATACTACATATGCAGAAGCCGTGGCTATACAAACAGACGTCAGTATTTCACTCTGCAGTCTACATTTCATTTTCTAATGGGTTTAAGTTTACTTTAGAATTATTTGAATTTACTAATGAAATTTATTTTTAAATTCAATATTTTTTAAAATTTTTTTTTTTAGAATTTCATTTATTAAATAGAATGAAGCTAGGAGCTAAAAGAAAGGTAAAAAAAATGCCAGTCACCTTTATATATGGACTTACCAAGCATTTAGCTCATGGCTTCATTCTTTCTCAGATTTCATAGCACATTTCTGTGAAAAGTAAATTAATCACCCACATATAAAAAACTATTTCTTAACACAGACAGATGGGTATGGATTTATACATACGGAAATTTACACACGCATACACAACACGCATAGGTTTATAAAATATGGTCTTAGACTAAGTGTATATATGTGCACAGTTATACTGAGTACTTGGTGGTATGTTGTAGAACCCTTGGGTAAGTTTTTATGGATTTGATTTATTGGCTGACCAAGTTGATTCATTATTTGTATATGATTTTTTGCTGCTGGGTGGCCATAATTTGCAATTCTGGACATAGTTAACTCTGTGGGTGCCTACAGTTTTCTGTATGAACATCTCCAACTATTGTTTAAAGAAATAAATTAAGTGGACTTGCTTGAATGAACAATTTACTCATGAGGAGGAAAATATGGTCAGGCAGGTAGGTCATAGAAAATAGCTGTCAATAAGTCTTTGTAAGTCACCATGCTATCATATATTCTCTTAACCTACATACAACAATCCATACATGTTACAGGCAACTGAAGATCATCTGTGAACCGCTGATCACAATCTTTTTCTGTCATCAGTATTCAGTGCTATTCTTGTATTCTCTACTTGCACAGCCCTGATAAATTTGCTGGTAGGTACAGAACAGAACAAAATCCTGAAAAGGCATGAAGCATCGAAATGTGCCTTGGCATGATTTCTGTATAAATGAAACATGATACTTACTTCCATCTTTTCAAAATTGGACTTAAAGCTGTGGCAGTTAGCAAAGCAATTCTTTTCCCATGATATGCAGTACCTACCAGGGTAATGGAATCAAACTGTTTGCTGTATCTTGTTTACTAGGAAGAAAGGACTTCTCTTTGTATTAAATACAGTAGGTAACAACTCTTCTGAAGTTTTGGGATGAAATATTACACTGCCTGTCACTTTTTCAAGCCATTATATCATTTGCCTCTATAAAGTCCAGCTGGTGTATTCTGGGGCAGAGGCACAAATATGACAAGAGCTAAAGCACTCAAATTAAAACTCCTTGATTAACTGTTAAGTATCCACAGACTATAAGTAGTTCTAATTTGCAGGATTTCAGGTATTGCCCCCAAAGGTGGTTTGGCTCTTTACTTCTCTAAATACTAAATAGGAATTTACAGTACTAGACTTACTGGATATGAACATAGTAACACAAAGAAATGTAGCAGTGATACTTTCTGTGTTCCTACAAAAATTCACATGCATGTAGTTCATTGTTCTAAAAGCCATTGGTCTACAGTCCATATTTCTAGGATTTCCTATTGAGAGAACAAGTGGCAAACATTGAATGTAGAGAACATAAATTTGTCATAGCTAGAGATTTGATTTGCAATGTCTTGTTAATGAATACGAGGGCTTGATCAATATTACTGAGATGGTGGGTACCTATTTGTTCAGATTTAATGGAAAGCTTGGGTAGTGACCAACAGTGGAAGTACGCTTTCTTCTAGCCATCTGTGAATGCTCTAGTTACAGACGTGTAATTCCACGTACACTTGTGGTGCTTTTTATTGTAACTGTGTAATTCATCACAATTTAATGTAGCATAGCCATGATTGCAGCTAAAGTTCTAAACCCTTCTTCTGTTTTAAGGAAAACAAACAAACAAAAAAGATCAACAAATGAAAACCCCTGGGAAAAATAAATCAAATGTGTTCAGAATTCCATCTTGGAAGCACAGCTTCCTTTAGTAAGCTTGTCACATCTTTGGAAGTCTGCCTCAACATCCATGAGGGAATGTTTTCTCTTATGTAAATCTCAAATAACTTGGAAGAAAAGCAGCTTTCAGTGTTTTTTTAGTTGTTCAAATGTTTCTGCTTTAATGCTTCCCTCCATCTATGCTTTTAAGAGAGTCTTGTAGTGATTCCTAGAAGAAATTCCTAGGATAGTTCTTGCTAGGGGTTACAGTTAGTACAAAATACACAGCTGTGTCATATTGTAATGGGCTTGATTGGGATTTTCTGGAGAGATAAAATCACAGAGGAGTACAAATGCTGCTGAACATCAGTAGGACTTAAGTTCTTAAGACGTGTGAAAATCACTGCTTTTAGTTTTCATGGGTTTGAAATCGTTAGCTGAGTTGGTAAATTCTTGTGATATGTAAATGTATTTCTTTGTTAAATCCAGTGCATTCAAGATTGATATACATGAAAAGTATGTATTTCTACATATGTATCTGGATATACAAATACCCAAAATGCATGTGGAAATCTTTCTAAAATTGTTCTTTTAAAATCCTGTGCATAGATTAATTGGAAATAAATAGCTTTCTGTGATTTAGGGAGATGTAAAACAGGAATAAATATAGATAGACTTCTAGTTATATTTTACATTTTCTTCTCACGCTTACCAGTTCAGCCAGTCAACAATGTAAAAATGCACACAGATTCTTGAAAAATGTGTATTTGCAGGTCACCTTTATTTTTTCATTCTTCATGCCTCAAATCCCCATTGAAATTTCAGCATTACTAGATTTCTGGATGATAAAGGACATATCTTTTCTGTTCCCAAACAACAAGTGCCAAAGGCAACAGAGTGAAATTTGTATGCAACACTATCTACGTTACACGTGCATGTTCATTTATCTCAATAACTGACTGTCATCTTTGTGTGCATACATCTTATAATGATAATAAGAGCCCAACACTGCTCAAGATGTCAAATTTTCAGGGATAGATTTCTAGCTGCAGGCAACTTGAGCAAAATAGCTCATATTAAGAACACTCTTCTCCTTGTCACTGACCACATTAGACCCTTTCATGTAGCTTCATATGTGGCTTTTATTTATTGTGTACTTCCAGCCATGACTTGAACTGCAGTGGTTTTCATATGTGATTGGACTCCTAAGCATATGTTCACTTACTTAAAAATGTAATTAATCTAATTAAGTAATGTTTTTGTATATTAAAGTAAACACGGTACATATTCAGTTGCCTACACAAATTCTGCTGCATTTTGGTGAACTTTGAAACTTGTTCAACCATTTTGTCAATCAAATGGGAGAATAAATACTTCTAAAGGGAGATCAGATATTTTCGTATGGATTTAATATATATTTTTATATAAAATAATAAGATTTGGAATCACAAAGGGGAAATATGTTTTCTAATTTGGGTGTTATTGGAATTCCATTATCTTCCAAAAGCTGAATTCAGAATTAAGAGTAGAATGTTACTCATTTCCCAGTATGGATTTAATTGCTTCTGCCATGCTGCTTATCGGCCTTTAAAATTACTTATTTAAAGGTGAAGAACTAAAGGATAAAACATTTCCTTCACAAACATAAAATTCATGAGTAATAATAAGCATGACCAATGATAGGATAACGTACACATATTTCTTGTCAAGAAAAAATAATTGTAGCACTTGATGTGAAAATGGGATTTATGTCTAGTGCTAATTTTTACTCTCCACCTGATTATATCAAACTGCAGCAGTACATGGGAAGCAATTGTAGTCCTTCTGGCCAACAAGCATTAAACATGCTGTTGAACAGCCAGTAGTACATTATGCAGAATGAAGAAGAGAGTAATAGGGGTCCAAATCTGAGAGATTTTAAAATACTGATGTAAAACTAGGAGGCAAGCTTTTTGCTTATGAGAAGGAAATTAGGTTAATAGCAATTATTTTTTTTTTCACTTTTTTGTATGATTTGGAAATTCACTGATAGCTTGTTTTGTTTCATTATCTGTAACAAAACCTTTTTCAAGTTAATAAATATTATTAAATCGCTAGTTCATATTAAAAATATTTTTTATTATCCTTGATTTGTCCTAGATCAGAGGAGGAAAGCTTATGATCACATACACAAGAAAGAATGATGCTGGCAAATACGTTTGTGTTGGAACAAATATGGTTGGTGAACGTGAAAGTGAAGTTGCAGAGCTCACTGTTTTAGGTAAGAACTCCTCCTTTAAGACTGTGTTAATGAAAATGTCCAACTTCTGTTTTTCCTAGTAAGCATTTTATCAAGGATCATTCTCATATATTTCCTTTTCAGTGTTTATGTTGAAAATGTTTTTTGTCATGGTTGTGTTCTAGCAAACGTGTGGCAGTTAATGGCTTTGCAAATCCACCTTGGGCTGTTTTTGCTGTCGGAAGACACTTTCTTTCTTAGTTCTCGAACTGAAAATAATTCCAGTGTCCATTGACTGGATAAGTATTGTAAAATAATACCAAAACAAAAATTAACATCACTGAGAAAGAGAGGCTTATTTTTTCCCTCTTGCTGAAGAAAATCAGAATTACTCTAGATTTCTATTCTAAATAATTATCCTTTCATTTATAGTGATGTATACTGAGTGTTACAAAGATACAACAGGTCTTCTTGTTCAAGTGATCCTAATGAAGTTCCTCTGAGCATCAAAAAATACATTTTCATTTAAGATAACTGAGCTTAGCTGAAATTTGCATTTTTGTTGCTATTGCAGAAAAGAAGCTGTAACTCCAAGTGCAATCTCAGAATTCCTTCAGCATGGGAGAATTGCCTCATGGTCACTGTAGATGCAGCAGTAGTTTTCATTCAAAATGTGTCCTGTGTTACTTTAAAGTAGGGGAGGCTTGAGGTAACACCTTCATTGTTTCTGCAGAAGGAATAGATTTTTTTATCATCACAGGATGAGAATATCCAAGCCACGGTTCATAACACACTGGTTTCCATCACAGCTTGGGGGGGGGGGTGTTATTTTAAATTCAGATTTAAGATCTGTCTTGTCAGTCTTCACTGCTTTTTAGAGTTAGGACTCAGGCAGCTTGAAGTCCTGTTCAAAGTTTTGCTTGAAGCAGGGTTTTCCATAACAAAATGAGGTTGTATGCCATCTTAAGGTTGTTGAAACTGAATATCCAGCAAGATAGCGTATAACTTTTTAGAAGCTAAAGAAGACTTCCTGTAATCCACTATACTGTTTTGGGGTTGTTTTTTTTTAATTTATAGACACCTTTGAAGCACTTTGGGGGCAAGTTTATTGTCAAATAGACTTTTAGAACTTCCAGTCAAAATCTACAATTGAAAGAAAGTTGTAGTGACATGAGTAAAGTCCTGGCACTGGGCTCCTAGTTAACTGTACCAGTTAATTGCTCATCACTAGTCTACTACTAACCAGGGAATCATGGTATGGACTGTTACGTAGTCCAGGCTGGAAAATATTACTCTTGCTGAACACCTGTAAGAGGGATACATTGCAGAGAGAGGTCTGTCTTTGCCTGTTTCTTCCTCTCATTTTCCCTTCAAACATATTTCTGATTTTCAGCCTGGGAAAACTAGTGAGGTTTTCTTTTCAAACAGGACAGTAAAGCTTTGAATGTCTTATCAGTCTGTGTCTAGAAATCTCTAATACACTGTATTCTTTCAACTCAGGCCTTAGATACGTGTGAAAAAGCATGAGAAATATGCTGACTTCATATATTAAAATCTTTCAAAATAAATCTTCTGTTTATGGAGTTTGGTTATTTAGATTTGCGTTTAGGTCTCTGCTTTAGATCAGAGGGAGGATTGCATGCCAGAAACTGTAATATTAGAAAGTTTCAAAGTGATCCTTGCTAAGCTTTCCTTGTATTTACCATATAATTGTGTGACAGATACTTAAATCAGTGCTGGTTTCCCTTATCCGTTTATGTGGTTGAATAAGAGTGTTATGAATGGGCAGACAAAAGCTCTCAGACTATTACTCTTCCTTTAGGAAACTGATCTAAAGAACAATGTGCCTCTTTTGGGTTTTGCTGTTGTGCAGCAGTCCTGGCCTTACCAGATCAGTCCTTTTTCTCTTCCATAATTAAGTGGAATATTCTTCCCCAAACTATTCTTACTCTGAAGTTTAATTGAGAATGTTCTTTACTTGCATTCCGATTGTGTTTTTACTGCACCTACAAGAAAGGGGCTGGGGCTGGGGGGGAATGTCTATATTTGTAATTTTTTAATTCACGTCTAGATTCATGTCTGTAGGTCTCTGTTTTATTTGTGACTTCTTGTATATGAACCCAAGCTAGAACTGACAGCTTAAAGATCAACTTGCTGTTTCATCTAACATTATTTGCCTAGCATTGCAAGCAAAGGTAAGTTTTCTACAACACAAGTGTCCAGGTGGTCTGGACATCCTCGAGAATAAAGGAAGCTCTTTTATAGGGTTTTGTTCAGTTCACATTTCCACTTCAGTCCTTTTTGAACCATTGCCTATGGTTTTATAACACTGAATCTCTCTCTCTTTATCTGCAAAGTCAAAGTAGTATTTGGAACCACCTTTTTCAAACACAAATGTGAGACACTAAGAATGTAGAATTGTCTCTTTATCCTTCTGTCTGGTGCTTTTGTACTCCTATGAGAAATTGGTGCCGTATTTTTGGATATTCACACTTCCTGATTGTGCCAATGGCTTCAGACTCCTCCGGTTCCAGGGAGATGGTATTTCTATCTTTAATACATACAAGTCAAAACATGCAACTGCCTTCTCAACTCCCTCAGAGCTTTCACAGGTTTATAGGCAAAAATGTCATCTGCCTTAGGCAAAGGAACCTGCCAAGCACTCTCCTGTTAAACCTTCCCTGTTCTTTTATGGATACCCTGTTGTCATCTGATGCTGCCTTTCTAGATGGGTAATCCTTCCTGGGGTATCCCAGAAATTGTTAAAAACACTTTTCTTCCTTGTGTGTGTGTGCAAACCTCACTGCACTCCAGCCTGCTGTGGAGCTATGAAGCTATGAATAGCCCAACACCTTAAAGCTTTGAACTCAGGTACAGGTAGAAAAGTGTGTCGATACCTTTCCTGAAATTTCCGGCTAGTAGCTGGGTTGCCAGAATAGTACAGCCTGTTCTGAGATCCTGTTTTGTTTCAGAAAGCCTGAGAAAAAGTATGTGGCAATTAATTTGACTCTGGTGAGCCATCTCATGGATGACTCTTGAGACGTGTCCTACAATGTAAGTCAGGGATAACAGCAATATTTATCAACAAAAATTATAGAGAGGACATTGTGGGGGTTTTTGGCTTGTTTTATTTTATGTGTGCTAATGAAAGAAAATGTTATCTTTCTAATGTAGTATTGGAAATAATTGCATTGAACACTAGCTGCTGCTGACACCTGCAAGCAACCTCATAGAGATACTGTTCTGGGCCTTACTTTAGCCTTCAAATTTAGAGGAACCATTGAGTCAAAACCTCCAGTGAGACAATGTTTGGTTTGTGCCTTCTGTCTTTTTGAAGCAGTACAGCAGATGAGTGGTCATTTGTCTGGGTCCTTGCAGCAAGCCTGCTTCTATCTCAGGATTGATGTGTATTTAGATTTTCTGTGTAGGTTGCATTTTCCTTTAGCTATTAAATGTGACAATGATACATAAGAACTAAGGAAGTCTGTGCCTGGATCCTGAGCCACTGTTGGGAGCATCTGCCTCCTATGCTGAGGTTCGTGGTGCTGGCCATCTGCAGGGTTACGGATCTTCTGCCTGGGGCTGGGAGCAAGAGGAGCAGTGGCAGAGGCACCTCCATCAGATTTGTCACACCCTGCTGCCCTTGCTCTACCAGCCACAATTCAGGGAAAATCACAATTCTGGCACAGAACTGCTGCACTAATCCCTTTTTTTCTTTTCTTTCCTTTTAGAGAGACCATCTTTTGTGAAGAGACCAAGTAATTTGGCTGTAACTGTGGATGATAGTGCGGAGTTTAAGTGTGAGGCAAGAGGTGACCCAGTCCCTACAGTAAGATGGAGGAAAGATGATGGGGAATTACCAAAAGCAAGGTGCAGTACATACAGTTGCCTTTTTAATGACATCTAGCTTGGCATATGATGTAGCCATTCAACATTTGACAGCTAACATTTCTTTTTCTTGAATGGAGGTGGCCTGGCTTGGTCTAATAAGACATTTCTAATTACCACTGAGCTCTGTTTGAAGTTATAATTTATATTGAAACTTAAGAACAGCTTGTTCTCAAGCTCTTGTTGTGACAACACATGACAAATACAATAAAAAAGAACTAAGTTCAGTCAGTAATATCTGATAGAGATTAATTCTTCACCTGAAGAGTCTTTTGTAATTACTAAAAGTTTTGGGGAATGTATAACAAATAGTAAATTAGATTACATCAAGAAGTGTGTATTGGAATTGCAATTGATAGAAAATGTAGGCTGGTAATGTAGAAAGCTGCCTTGGTTATACATGTGTTTGTTACTAAGTTTCCGATTAATTTTTTTTTTTTCTGTCATTGCTCTAATTCAGGCCAAAAAGTAAAGCACCTTATTAAAAAGAAATACATTCTGTAATAGATAGATAGATAATTTATTTATTTACTTTGAATTCTCAATTATGAGTTAAAAACCTATTAGGGGAGGGGATTGAAAGAAGAAACTCTGTAACAGTTGGCCCTGGCCATCCAAATGCAGCCTCCTATTAATCTAGTCTATAGCTCTAATAAAGACTATAGCATTTTTAAGAGAAAAATCGACTTCCCATAAAGAGAAACACATTGACTGCATTATACAAAGAAGAGAAAAAAGGTGATGAAAGGAGAGGAAATGGTAAAAGGCCACATTGTTCTTCAAAAAAAATTATTGGATGAATTGTGATTTGTCTTGGCTTTCAAGCAATTCTGATCTTCTTGAGAACAATATTTTCTTTTCAACCATATTTAAAAAAATCCTTCATTCAGGTGGAAAAATTATAGGAAAAATAATAGCTATTAGTAGATTTACTTGTTAAAAGAGTTCTAACAATTAAAACGCTCTGCGTTAGAGCTTTACGATTGTATTACACCAGTGAAATTCTACTGACGTCGGTAAAACTGACTGACGTTACAAATGAAATCAGAATAAGGTTTTCAAATGTTTAGGTATATTTTGCTTTTAAAACTTTATTTTTACCTTATCAATTTATAACAATTTATCTATATTTTTATTTCTATGGGAAATGTAGAAATAAAAATATTTGAGAGTAAACCCGCTGTATTTTTACCCTTTACAGAAATTGTACAAAGTTCTATTATTCCTATTCATTGTTTATTACTATGTATATTTAAAGATACGAAATCCGTGATGATCATACCTTGAAAATCCGGAAGGTTATGGCAGGAGATATGGGCTCGTATACTTGTGTTGCAGAAAACATGGTTGGAAAAGCTGAAGCATCAGCAACTTTAACAGTTCAAGGTAAGAATGTTTCTTTGCATAATATTCCAATCTAGAATAAAGTTGATTTTTTGCATGGCAACTTTATAAGTTGCTATACACAGACTAGTTGAGTCTAAACACAGCTATTAGAGTGGTGACTTATGCAGGAGCTCTATGCCGTGTTGTGAAAAGAAAATGCAAAAATATAATTTTGGTTTGAGTTGTATTCTTAAGAAATTGAAGCACTTTACATGTAAGGTTTTTTTGTAATCTTTCATTATGGTACTGGAATGAGGAACTGAATATGTTTTGAACTTCAGTGTGATCAGAATCACGTCACTTACCATCCTTGTATCTGAAACCCTAACAGAAAGAAGAAAACCAGTGTTAGCAAAAATTGTTTTAACTCAAAAAGAAAGAGTTATAAGTTCAAGTACCTGCCAATTTTTTTCAATTAAATGTAGTAAAGAAGTAGTGAATGATAAATCTGTTTGTATATCTTTTAATACACTAACCCAGACCACTGGAATTCCTGTTGCTTTTTCATTTTAAAAGCGTATTGTAGCACTACTGTTTCTGTGTAAGATAAAAATTCAGTGGAACTCAGTGAACTGATATGTATAAAAATCCTTCCTTGCCTTTATATACACAATCCAGATGTTCACTATTCAGATAATCCCTCTCTTCCTTTCCTGGCTAGCAGACAGACAATGATGTCATCCTGATGCTTTTTTCTAAGCACTGATGGTCCTTCTGTCCTTTTCTCTGTTCAGTGGGAATTAGTTATTATGAAGTTCTGGGGAAGTATAGGCTTAAAGTATTTTATTTGGTAACAGTAAATGACACATTTACTGTAACAGGAAAGGTCTTGTCCTTAATGTGCTCTCCTTTTTCCACCAGAAACATTTGGTGTCCCTAACATCTGTAGCTGTTAGGAAAATAGGAATTCTTTTGTTGAAGCTCTTATAAAATGAAGAATTTTGAGATGTTCTGTTTTGTTAGCCACCATGATGTTTATACATCAAAACTGATACCTTATGTTTGCAAAATAACCAGCTCTTATGCTCATTGTTTTAGAATAAAAGATTAACACGTGAGTAGTAGTAAGCAGAGTTTATTCAAAAGAAAAAGACTGAATTATTTTTTAAAATGGTGATTTGTTCTGAAGATCACATCTTATATCAACTGTTAATCTTATAAAATGTTAGTATTAAGAATATTTGCTTTATGACTGGTTGAGCAGTTACATATCTAGCAATAAACTATTGGTAGCCCTAATCCTTCGTAGTCCTATTCAAAATAATACGCAAACACATTCTTGTAATCCCATTTAGGTTAACGGTGCTGCTTAGGTATAAAATGACATAAGTATGTAGATGTTAGAGATCTGGAGTGAGATCTTTTGAATTTTGATAATGAAACGGTACTTTAAGAAACCTAATCATAACCTAAGTCTTGGTTCAACAAGATTTTTTTTTAAGTACTTGTATTACACAGTAGATATTTACATTGTAGCAGCTTTAGTCTGCAGATATTGTTATGGGATAATTTGGTTTCCCAGGGTGAATGGATTACCTCCTGAGCCATTTGTCTGTACTAATGTCTTCACAGAAGGGATTGATGTGAGAAACTGTAATGTGTAAGGCCAATTTGTAGTTGGTAATGTAGTAAGGTTTGATCAAAATCCATTGGAGTATCCAGGAGACCTAGTTTGGAGGGGGGGTGGGGTGGGGTGTGAAGACTCCTCTAGAAAAACATGCATTTTCCATTCAGATTTTTTCACATTTTTCCTTCTTTTTCCTCCTTCTCCTCCTCTTCCCTTCTCTACCTTCCTCTTCCCTTGTTTAAAAGACTTTTTTTTCCCAAAAGGGTCAGGTTTTTGACTGTGCTCCATCTAGAGAGGTCAATTTGGTCTTCTTGTTTCAGTGCTAAGATGACATTGATCTGACAGTTCATGGACGCACAGCTCTTTGAGGAGATTATTTTTTTTTTCATAAATAGTATTTTTTGTGTGTGATTTAAGGGATGGAAATGAAAAGTCTTTTCTGCACTTTTGGTAATTGTCACGTGATCTATTGACTGGAGGGTTTAAAAAATGTGTGTTCGGCTGTGCCAAATAGAGTTATTTTGGTTAATTATTTGTAAACAGAGGGCTATGTTGCAAATCATGGCCTCAGAAGCTACAGCTGCCACTGTGCAGACTTGTTAAATTCAGCAAAAGACAAAGAGAGGTTTTTGCTTGGTTTTGGGTCTGTCTGGGTTTGGTGTTTTTCTGGGGGGATTTATTTGGGGGGGCTTTCCCCCCTCAGTATCTCAGCAGTAGGCTGTGGTGTTTTCATGCCAGACGATATGCCAAAGAAAGAATATTGAGAGTTTTTAATGGTAACCCCACAAGATGCATGTCCGTGTTAGGAAAGAGGCAGTCACATCTGTCAAGTGTCTGTACAGTGGAACTGCGGCACTGAATGAAACATGGCACACAGCAGCAAGGGCTGTAAGCAGTGCTCTTCAGGACACTGCTCGGGCCCTAGGGTTGGTAGCACTGCTAAGAAGAGGACATATCCTCTTCTGTATTCCGCATTTTTCAGGCCTCAAGCACTGTGATTGACCTGTGTTATGTTCTGCACTATACAGGGTTATCTCGGGTATTAAAAGACAGAATGTGCAACACTGGGGCTAATTGAGATACCTAGGTGTCAAGGATGTGTTGATGAAACACGGCAAATAGCTAACCTGGTGTCTCAGCAGAGAGCTACCCTGGATCTGGCAGTATTATTACCTCCAGGTCAGCTCTGACCCTGCTTGACCTAGCAGGCACTGGAGTACATAGTATATGCCCTGCAGTGCTCCCTGTCTCAGGAAAACTGCACAGCACTGCCTCTGAGCTAGGGGAATGGGCCCAGTCTGTGTCCGTGGACTAGGAACTGTCAACTCAGATAGTTCAGCTATGTATAATAGGATGCTAGCTGTAGAAAACACAAAAGAGGGGAGGAAATATCAATTCCATTTTAATGTTCTTCCTGCTCATGGCACCAGCATCACAGATTCTGATTATTGGAATCACTATTTTCTTTTATACAGACTCCTAACTTTCAGAATTATAAGTGTGCCCTACATGTAGTACAGATGCTGTATTTTTATTGCAATTTCAGTCATGTTCTTAAACTGTATTTGGAGTTCTGTATTGATACAGAAGTTTGAACCCTTCACTTAATCTTTTACTATTGCAGCTTAAAAGCGTTTCCATCCTTGAAACTGTTTTGTCAAGTTATCTTATTTTCTCCTTCAAAAATTAAATAGTTAAAAAAAATGTAATCCTGCTGTTGTTTGCATTTTCCTAAAATTATGGTGTCTCGGTCCACTGTTTTCATTTTGCAGCAATGTGTAGTGCATATGTAAGGCATCCAGAGATGTTGCTAAATACATGTGGACGCATTTCTTTCAGGAGATAATTAATTATTAAATAAATACCTCAGTCAGTACAGTCAAGCAGCCCAGAGTACAATACATTATATCTTACCAAGTAGCTGATGTGCTCCAAAAAAGGGAAACAATGGCCAAAAGTGCATCTCTGGAGCCAGTGGATTTCCCTCTTGCTCTAGCACTAAGCAAGTTGGATATATTTATTGTGCATGTACGTAATATATACATAAGATGCTTTTCATGTTTTCGTGGAGATTTCTATTATGTAATTTGCTTTGTTTTATGCCTTGAAGCAAGACTGTAGAAATTATTATCTTATGTATCTAATTATTTTATATATATATAATTGAATCCCATGTTCCTAAGACACACAAAACTACCAAAAATGCATGCCTTAGAACTTCAGTTCTAAAAAAGAATTAGTCTTACCATTAATGCAAATACAAGTAGGGCTTCTTCAAGAATCTGTAGATTTCACATTTAATCATAAAAATACTTTTAAGTAAATCTAACAACCAAAGGTTTTACATATTTTTCCCTACTTCCATTTACTTCACTCCCATTTGCAGTACTTAACTAGGCTTTTTTAACATCTAATTTTATAATAAGTTTATAATTTATGCTGATACAAGCTTTACTCTCTGATACAAGCGGAAATTAACGGCTCCAGTGGAAGTCCTACTATGCAGTTGGGCAACAGCCATTATAGCAGTGACAATGCAGTTGCTACTCATCAGGAGTTAAAAGAGAAACAGGTCAAGTAGGTCACTTGACTTGAGGACTTGACAAGAATAATACCAACACTGCGGGTGTTGGTGACTGTTGGTCGGTCACCAGCAGGTTGGTAGTGAACAACAGTCCTCAAACTTTGAGTTCTTCTTAACTCTTCCTCCTCAAGCAGTAGCTCTGGAGGAGCTCGCAATACTTGTTACAGTGCCCTGCCTAATATGCACCTAAACATGCAGCAGCAGTGACTGAACTGTAAAATGTGAATTTTGCCATTCAAAGGCACTAATCACATTCAGTGATATCAGTTTGGCAGGAAAAAAGAATTCCTATGGAAATTATGCTGGCCAATTAATATTTTACAGTGGTGACCTTTGATATCAATGGTTTTTAGCGTATGATGTCATTAAATTTTAGGGTTAAAAGAGCTTGTCTGCAAGGTGGATAGTGAGCAGAACTTTTGATAAGTGACTTCTAGCTGTGATTTTGCTGTAATAGCCAACTGACAAGGAATTTTAATCTGAAAAGGTGGCACATGCTTCAGGTCTAGAATTGCCTCCTCCTTCCACCCCCTCTTTGTACAAAGTAGCTTCAAGGCACCATGTAAAAGATATCTATTTGATAAGACTTCTGGGTAGGGCTGAGAATACCACCCAAAAAGAAAAAGAATAGGATTTGCTCTTTTATCTGTCAGGTACCATATAAATGTTTCCACTGTGTCAGGCTGCTGGTACACATTATAAGTTGGCTGTAAATGTAATTGCTTTATAGGCATCTGAGCTACATCCATTAAAATAACAGACAAAACTCAGATTTTTATGGGATTATAAAAACACTGTTGATGTATATGGTGGTTAGTATGTGTTGCAGTGAACACCTCACAGTATCATGGGTGAATTTAACCACTTGAATTTTAAAACTAGGATTTGGATTTAAATCTGAACTTGTCTACATGGTCTTTCTTTAAGTCAGTATTTCTCCTTTTGAAAGAACTAATTTTTGGCCATATTCTGTCTTCAGTCCCCATGAAAGAGGAAGGAAGAATAGTGATTGTCATATGAACTTCAGGATTTTTTTAATTATTAAACTTTTTGCAGGGTGAGTGAGGGAAACCATCTCTTGTGATTTGTATAGCTTAAAGAGACAGCCTTTTCCCTCTTAATGACTGCTTGTAAACTATGACAGCGCTTCAGATTTCTGTCAAGGATCTGAGGAGTTTGACTGCCGCCTGTTTCTGGTGAAAGAATATAAATCTTAAAAGTTAATCGGAGGCAACTGAGGAAACTATCTGAAGAAGAGATCAGTGCCCTGAAGGTGCTTGTTCTAGTGATGCAAGTGATGAGCACTAAGATTTCTGGAGCATTTCTAGAATACAGATAAAAGAAGGAATCAGTAAATATTTCAGTGAAATTTAGAAAAAAAAATGATATATAGTTGCTTCAAATCCATGTAACTTATTTTAATAAGTAACTGCTTCCATGGTTTTTAAGTTTTTAAATGGAGTTTTATTTTTTTACACAGTCTCACAACAGTGACAGCAATTGCTTACAGGGAAATAACACTTAAAAACTTTTGAGATTCCTTCCTGCAATTTAGTACTTTGAAAGAAGGAATTGAGACAGATGTTTCTGAGGAAGTAGAACAGAAGGAGTCCAAATAATTTGGAGAAACATTACTACAAAAATAAGTTGAAGCTAGAGGCTTTCCTCCTGCTGAAAGGGTTTTATTTACTGTAAAGTTCTTAAGAATTCTACCTTTAATCACTCACTGCAGAGGACTGAAGAAAGTAGATTTATGTAGCATACTTCAGCACTCAAAAAGTAGCAAAGAAAATCTGAAGACTCTTTTCTAGTGCCTGCAATTTCCTAAATCCCATGGCTAGGGAAAAATCAATTGATTTTGTATCAGGCTTCACTGTTGCAGACGTTATTTTGTGACTGCTGTTCTAAAGATAACATTTCAATAGTTCTGTCTTTGGAACAGACAAAGTAGATTTTTACTACAAGTTGCTGAGTTTGCAGATTTTGGGTTTATGTATAAAATTAAATAGAGTGCAAGGAATAAAATTGTCATTGGTTGTTCATTAAACAGTACTTCTGCTATATGTTAATTCTGAAATAAACTTAGGCTTTATTAAATTATGTTAAACATCAATAAAAAGGTAATACACACCTTATTTTTGCCTTGTTAGTAATTTTCATAAGGACTATACAGTGATGATAGTGCACTCTCTTATTTTTGTTAGTTTACATGCATCATAAAAATCAGTCATCTCTGAATTGGTTCTTCACAAAAAAAACACTGACTTATAATATGGTGTTCAAACATTATTTTGATAAGCTGGTTTGAGTACCATTTGTTACTACGAATTATGTTTTGTTTGAGCACTAAAATATTTTATTGTTAGGTCTGAATAACACTCAAGAACTGATAATAAAGTATCTTGCAGTCTTTATACACAAACTAGATCACCTAGGAGGCTCAGTATCAGAATCTTCCAGTGCAAGAAAAAAACGGCTTCTTCAGGTTAAACCGCTAAATATCAAGTATGCTCACATTATTTTCTGCAGGAGGTATCTGCATGCTCTTCTTGTTCCTATGACCACACATTAATTCCCGACGTTTGGGGTGAATATTTTTTTTCCATTGAAGTATGGAATAGAATGAGAGGACTGATAAACAAAAAACCAAAGCTGTCTGGATGAACATCAGATTGCTTATCTTGTTCTCATAAATGTCCAGTGCTCTCTAAACACAGCATTGAAGGGGATTCTGTTCTCCTTGCATCTTTCAGTGGCATAATGAGAGCCCACTTAGGACTTGCATCTCCCCAAATTAAATAGCAGCTCTCTCTTTTGACACAGTTAAGGTAGCACATTGATACTTTGGTCTCAGTACAAAGGAAGAAGTCACCTTAGAGTTCTGCTGTGGTCCAGTCTTCCACCGTCTGATGGCCTTTTCTGTACCTCTTCCTTCAGAGTTCTTGGGTGCTCAGATCTTGTCAGATTTTTTTTCCTCAAAAAGTGTAACTAACCTGACTAAAGACTAAACCTTAAAACATGTTTGCTGATATCCTTAGACTATCATAGCTGCAGCAACACTTTTTTTTTCAGACTACCATCAATTTTTGACAGCATTGTCTTTTGGCAGAGGTGAACCAGTACTTCACTGTATGAAAATCAGGCTGAGTGTCCCTGAATATTTTTATTTTATTTTTGCACATTTTGTTTATTTCCTTCTGCGTATTGCATGCCCAAAATAACATTTTTTTAATGATCAGAATTTACTGCACTGTAGAGATTTATTGTCCTTCCATTTTTAGTGTGTGGTGTCCATTGATCATGGGACTTTGGCCACTTTTCACAAATAGCTTTACCTTATTATGAAGGGTGCTATGGGTTTCAAGTACTTCTTTCCAAGAAGAAAACTGTGCTACCATAAACAGCTGGGAAAAAAAATCCCACTTGGTTTCCTTTTCAGCTCTACTGTCTTTTACTGTAAGTCAAACAATGCAGTAGGAAGCTCCTAAGAATTCTTCAAATAGTATCCAGCTATCATACTTTTTTTTGTACTTTTGCACAGCTTATTTAAAATTTGTCTTAACTTTTTTCACTCTCTTTTAAAAGGCTTTAGTATAAATATTTGTAGCCACAACTACTTAGATTGCAGCACTGCCCAAAATTACCTTCATTCTTTTTAAACACAGGGGAAGACAACTCTTCTCTGAAAAGAGAAGCCTGGGAAACAGGACCCCACAGTTCACTGCATTACTTTCGTTTTTAAATAGATGGAATTAGACTTGTCCTGAGTGTGTTTTCTAAGTTGTATTTGGTTTATAGGATGGCTTAGGAGGACCCAGAGCAAGGAAGGGGGAGGGGAGACTAGGAGAGGAACTTCTGGAAGACCTTAAATCCCTATCTTCCTCTCTCTCTCTTCTAACCCCCATATTTCAGATTTCTCTTGTCACCTCAAGGCAACAACTACAGGATTTATAAACATTTTAAACGGCGTACTACGTGTATTAGCCTGAGGAGTGCTACCTTTTAAAACCACACTGCAAAGTCTATTTCCACAATTTTATTTTTATCATAGAAATCTTCATAGACTCCTGCAGAAGGAGAGATTATGAACTTTCTTATTTTGTAGCTAGTATCAGCAAAATCAGTTGCAAATCAAAAAAATCTCCTGTGAATGCATTTTACACACTGTTCTCTTCCCACAAATTTTTGCAGTAGGTTCCTCCCATACACACACATACAAACACACACACACGCTTGTGTAGCCCTTTTCATCTTGACTTTTTAAACGTTTTAAAGTGAAGATTCATTAGCCTGCTTTGAAGCAGACATTAAGATAATATAGTTCCACAGCTAAGACACAGCTGAGAGAGAGCCAGATTTTACTGCCAAGCCCTGTCAATTAGAGTTGAGGAGGGAAACACTTCTCAGCCTAAATTAAATCTCAAAATGGCCAGAAATCCATAAGGAGTCAATGCCCTTTGATAGCTCTTGAAAACAGAATAGCACCCAAGCAAGAGGTTTGATAATGCACAGACCTTGTGCTGTTTATCAGCAGAGGGTGGAGATTAAGCCACCAAAGAGAGTAGAGAAGCTTAGTGACATTTTAATGCCGATAATGAAACCAACAAACTGTTGAAACAAATTGCTTGTTGTTCCCTCTGCAGAGCTGAGACAGATACCTTCCTGCTTGCTGCAGGAGGGAGAGTCATTGATTCTGAATCCATGGCACTTTAAGTTGAACTCTAAAATTGGTTCTGGAGTTGATGATGTTGAACTGCCACACTGTGTGTGTTGTGACGTACGCGTTTAGGTACGTGTTCTAAAGTCATATCCTCACCTGTGTCTCTCTCTGGTATGTGTGCCAGCTCTAAATGCACTTACATTTTCAAGGCTTTATTTGTACTGTCAGCACCAAGGAGCAAATACTTGCCTTTTTTCATCATCAGACCACTTTCTCACAGAGCACATCAGCTCTCCTGAGTACACACAAGCACCTGCCCTTTTTCTCTGGGTACCAAGTCAAGAGGCGTAAGCTAAATCCAGCCTGCCAGGCATGTGCCCTGTGCTGAAAATGAGAGAATTTATTCTGTCCTGTATGGTCAGAGTGAGCTTCATGGTGATGTACCTACCGGGTTTCCAGATGGCAGCTGTCTCGTGGCTGCTGGCTCGGAGTGCAGCCGGGTGAGTGCACAGTGAGAAGTGCAGCTGGCAGCCCACCGGTACCCAAGAGTGGCACTTCCATGTAGGGCACAGACTCTAGCCAGCCTATTTCAAAGTTACTACCCAGCATGTGACAAGTCTTCACTATGCAGACTGAAGAGGGAATGTGGGTCAATTGCAAACAAAAAATAAATAAATAAAAAATAAAAACTCATTGGGGAGTATGTTGAGGAACACAGCAGCAAATCAATACTGAGATTTTCCACTTACTAACTTTTCTGTACATGAACCTGAAACATTGTTATGGGTTTCTAGGTTTCCACTACTCCTAAAGGTGATCTTACTATCAGAATTATTTTTAATACTCAGTCAACTGCTTGCTTTCCAATCAGTTAGATTTCTGTCTTCTTGCTTTTGGTAACTTTGAAGTTACCATAGTCACTGGTTCCTTTAAACTTAAGAAGTGCTCATCTGACACATCAGCAGCAATCCAAAACAGAATTTTTCCGGTCGTCATAAAAGTAATAAACCACAATCACTCCCTTGCTGGGGGTTTGGAATTACAAGTCATCACTTTTGATTTGAAACATCAAAAATCTCATGTAAACATTTTACCTCAACTATATGGCTGTGGCATGCTTGGCGCCAGACTGTTAGACTTTTCCTCAGAAGTTTGGACTGCACTGTGTCACACTTTGTGCTCTGGGACTACATACTGTGAAAGCATTCACAGTGAGTAAGGGTGTCCCAGCCTGGTCTTACATGAATGTGAACTTTAGCAGAAATTCTGGGAAAATACAAATTATTTATATATGAATCTAGACCTCCAAGAAATGACAGCTGAAAATAGAGAGACCAATGAGGGTGAAAAGCGATATACCCCAATTCTTTTGTAATGTACCTGGTGCTGTTTTCCCATATTTTTCACAGGTTGAAGGCAGGAGACAGCTGAATGGCAGCATTTATGTTTTTTCAGCACAAGAGATTTTGGCCTTTGTTTATTTCTCTGTAGAAGGTGATACTTTCCACAAATGGCTGCAGAGAGATGTGCATATCAAGGATATTGGGTGTTTCAGATTGCTTTGATAAGAACAAGTAGCCTACAAATCACTAGATAGGAAATGAAACATGGCACATTGTCTTAAACTATCACCCTTAATAATAGTTTTTGCAAAACACCAACATAAATATCTGGTAGTCACGTTGCAGAAAGGCATTCAATGGTCCTTGTTCAGATACTTGAAGGTAAAAAGTAGTTAATTAGATTTCAGAGTTTAGCAGGCTTAGCAATGAAACAAATTTATGAACAAAGGAGGTTGGCAGCATTTTTGAGTTTTTGTTTGGAATTAGGGAAGGAATTGGAAAATAAAATTGTTCAGAATTTCTTTACTTTTATTAAAGAGTGAGCAGTCAGAGTTCGACCAGTTTGCTAAACAAACTCAGACTCTCACACTTCCTCTGCATGTAACTCTACTACCCAAATTTTCTGTATGCATTCATTTCAGACAGAGGTTATAAACAGTGGGTTTCTCACCCACTCATTTCATACCAAGATTATAAACAGCTGAGTTTCAGCCATTCCGTAGAACTGCAATGCTCCATGACAGATAATGTAGCTATCGCTATTCTATCTCTGTTGCTAGTTCTGGAGTTTCTCCTCTTGCACTGTCTGCCTGGCCAGCCACATCAGAAATCCCTGCTCCCGAGCTCTGCTGTCTCTTCCAGTGCTTAAGCTTGTACTCACATCCCACCTCCTACCAGTTTTTTTCTACAGGCACATTCAACCTCTGATATTTTTCACTTGAACTGGGATTAATGTATCACAAAATTAATTGAAGGCAATCTAAATTTCTTTGTAACTGCCATTTCCTAGATTAGTCATATGGCCAAAGATGTATACAGAAGCTAAAGACTGTGTATAAGCTTGATTGTTGAATGTAATTATTGGCCTGAAGACTGGGATTGTTTCATTTCTGTAGTGTAGAATTATACTTTCTTGCTTGCTTTATACTAGCCTCTGTGGGTATCAAGCAGTCCTTGAAGATGTGAAGATTTTTGTTTAAATAATAAAAAATGAAACACATTGAGCTTAAATCAAAAGTATTCAGCTTGTGTCAGCTGAATAACAAAATATATTCTGAGCACCTGGAAGGTATTCATAAATAGTAATAGTCAGAACAATAATTAATGAGTATTTAATATGCAGAACAAAATACTGTTTAGTAATTAAGTACCACCTTGAATCTCAGGATCTGAAAAGCACCTTATTAGTATAAATGAATGAAAAGTTCTATAATTTTACTCTCTTTGAGACAGATAATCACTACCACAGCTTTCAAGAATGGAGTACTTGAAATTTATAGCTTGTCCAATATCAGACTAAGAATTAGACACAACCTTGTAACATTTAATTCTGAATATGAGGAAACCAATGAGTTACAGAGAAACAGTAGATCAACATTTGCATTCACCTTTGTGAGAAGAATTACAAAATGTGTTATTTAGAGATGTAGGCATTACACACAGGATGTTGAGGTCTCATATGTACCTGTGAGGAAGGGCTGAGAGAATGGTGCTTGCACAGCTTGGAGGAGAGGTGGCTTCAGGGCGGGGGGGCCTAACAGCAGCCCCCAATACCTACAGGGAGGTTGTCTGTAAGACAGAGCCAGGCTCGTCACAGTGGTGCATGGTGGGAGGACAGAGACAAAGGGTTTAAGTAGAAACAAGGGAGAGCGAGGCTGGATATGAGAAGCAGTCTCTTCACCGGGTGGACAGTGGAGAGTGCTTAGGGGAGCAGGTTGCCCAGAGAGGCTGTGCATTCTCAGTCCTTGGAAGTTTTCAAGACCCAACTGCATCAAGCCCTATGCAACCTGCTCTGACCCTACAGCTGACCCTGCTTGAGCTGGAGGTTGGACTAGAGACCTCCGAGGTTGCTTCCAACCTGATTATCTTATGACCCTACAATACTACATCTGTCAAATACAACAGTTGCTCCATTCATACCTGGCAACTATACTAGTGTGTAGTTTAAGTCCTAAAACTGCAAATTCCTACTCCTGCGAGTGGATTTAGTGATACCAATAGTCCCAGTGAGGTTGACAGGATTGCTGGCAAGAATAAGGCATTGAAAGATCACATCACTAGTCTGGAAACCACTTTTCTTTTGGTTTTTGTTCAGAGACTGGACACGTCTTCCCTGAAAAACCTCTACCATCAAACAAATTATTTGAAAGGCAAAAACATTATTCCTTTGGTATTTGTGGTTTTACATGCTAACTTCCGGTCTTTACAAACAGGTTATTCCCCCTAATTGCCATGTGAAAAGCCATGATTAACATAGGGGAAATTGATTTACTTTATAATTGAAACTGCTGTCAAATAAAATGTGCCATAATAGAGAAAAAACTAATTACTTCTCAGTTTTAGTAACCTTAGATATCAATAGGATGTAAATCAAACTAAGAAAGTGGTCTTTGTTGTAGTTGTTGCTATTATTGTTGTTCTTTTAAACCACATGATGTTCCTCTGACAGAACTGTTTAAATTTTTCTATGAAATTTCACCCTTTGCTCTTGCCACAGATTTGCAACCAATGTGATGCCCTGTTTCTACAGGGATTTATTTTCTTGTACCGGTATCCCCTCTGTTTTTACAGGTGGACAAAAAAAATACATTTGCTTGACAGGGTTATTTTCAACCTACAATAACAAAACTGTCTGGTAAAAAGAAAAGTGGAAATTCAGCACTTAGAAGTTAATTTAATTTGTAGAAATGTAATTGAGCAACCAAGACAGATTTCTATCTGCTAGAAATTTTCAAGTGAGCTTTCGGTAGAGGGCTTAGGCAGCTTTGCATTGCTAACAAGAAGGCTGAACTTTTCTCTTTGTGTCACTACTTGAGTAATGGAAAATTGATAATTTAGAGTTACTTCCTCTGTGCAAGAGTTGCATCCCATTAAGTCGCTTATCAGGCTATTTCATGTAGAATATGAGTTGTGTTTTATGGAGAAGCATTTCTAATTCCAGAGCAGGTCAGACCATAACTGCAAGTTTAGCAGAGAGCTTTTAATTTAAAAAGGAGTGGTTACTGGGTAATGCACTCACACACAATCAAGAGTAGCTGGGAGCTGAGTTTTGGGGATGAGCATATTTCTCTCAGGAATTCTTGTGTATCATTTCTTGGACAATTCTGTTACAAATCATAGACTTGCAGATAATCTTAGCAGAATAATGCATGCTGATTTTCTCTTTGAGAAATACTGAAACCCACACACTTAAAGAAGGCTAATTTACATCCAGAATACTTGCTTAAAATTGAAACTCAAATCTTTGAAAAAGGGTAATTTCAACTTCCTCTATCTGGGATTATTTCCTAAAAAAATGTCTCTAATAACATAAACCCCGAATTCTCTATATGATCTGGTTTTGGCACATTCAGTTGCAGCTTCTTAGCTTCAACATGATCCAAATTCCAATATTATATCTGATTCTCTTTCTGCTTCATTTTCATAATACATCTGGAGTCCTCTGTATTTATTTGAACAGTAAGCCAGTATTCCTCATGCCTAATGAATGTTTTCGGACTCAATATTATTAGTTTCCTCCATGTGTTTTATCAGAGGATGGTCTATTGCACATGCTTACCTACTGGATATGAAAGTGTACCCTGCTGCACAGTAGTTGTTTTACTCTCAACTTAAAGCAATAAGACCAAAGTGTTGAAGGACTTGGTAATTGTAATGTTAAAAAAAATTACATATTTTTGGACATCTACTGTAAATACCTTATATGAACTACCTTTTTTTGATGGACTTTTTTGTCAGTATCTGTGTATATTTTCAAAATGCATGATTTTTACATTTTTATTTTCAATCTGTTCTTTCAATTAGTGATATGTGGTTGGAATGCTTTCTAACATGCCCTTCTTTTATAGTGAAGTTAGCCTGCCAGGATCTGTGCCATTTCAAAGTTTATGAAAATTTTCAACTATAGTTGGAAGATAATTTAATATTGGATAATTTATCACTGACAATTTCTGTTGAAAAAACTAATATTTTGCAATAAATCTCTGGTTTTGAATATTTTAGTGAAATTGAGAAGGGGGCAAGAAAAGGGTTAAGAATCTTTTCAAATCAATTTTAATTGTAGTTTATTTTAGATTTGCAGTTCAATAGTGAGCATTATGACCTTGATACAGCAATCTTATACTAAAGAGATTGGTGTGTGGGCTAAATGCCTCAGTGTATTACTAATTTTTTAATAAACTTCCTTTGTAATAGCTGTTAGCCTCAGAAAAGTATTTTCCATTTGTAGATGTTTGGATGCTTTAGAAAGGGTGTAAATGTCACTGTTCCATTTCACCAATGTTGCAGATTGATACTTATTGAAGATTTCAAGTTAATTTTACCGTGGAAAGCTCTTGGTGCAGAGAAATAATGATAACATGAAAAAAAATTTACTCAAGGTTACACAACAGTTCATTGGAAAGGCTTGGAGTAGAAGCCAGGTTGCCTGACTATTATTGCAGGCTGTTACCCATTTTGCTCTATAGCCTGCTTTCAGCATTTGATAGAGAATTCTGCTTAAAAATCAAATAAAAAATATGTTTCAACATTTTAAACCTATTTTTCATATATCAGAATATATGTGTGCTTCCTAGGGTCCTTACCAAGGATCCTTTTTATTTATTTATTTATTTATTTTGCTTTATTCTTTGCTTTGTTTCATGTCTATTCAGTTTTATTTATTCCATGTTTTCTTTTTGTTTTGTTTTTGTTTTTAGTTGTGTCTGGTAAGTTGAAATTTTATTGGCCATCTTCTAGTCATCGTATCACTGTGACGGGAACTTCTCCTCCCCTTCCCATCCATCCCCTTCCATGTCCTTCAACCAGTCAGCTCCCACCTTTTACTTGTTATTGACAAGACACATCGCACAGAATAAATTCTGCATGAAGTATGGGTAACTTAATGGCAAAGAGAAAGGTAATGGGTTGCTAACTTTCTGTCTGTTTTTACATGATGTAATGAGTCAAAACCTAATGTCTTCTTCCTTCAGTGACTGCATTAGTTGAACTTCAAAGTGTTCTATAAAAAATTATTTTTGTTTTAAAGATCTCAAGGATAGAAGTTGTTCTTAAGTGGATTATTATTTCAGCATCTTTTACAGTATATTCATCACATACCACACGTATGTGACCTAACGTGTGAAAGCAAACTGAAGTTAAAAAAAAGACAGTGAAAATGCTTCCAGTACAGAGTACATTAAATTATGGAATTTAATAATGAAGTTTCACTTTGCCCTGTTTTAATTCTTCTGACATTGAAGCTAACAGGATTTTTATTATTTACCATAATGGCATTTAGAATAATATGCATATGCATATTATGCATATATATTTAGAATAAGATACATACAAAATACATATTTAGAATAATATCTAGAGAAAGATATACCTATTTACATTTTATAAATTCTACCATGGTTACGTGGAAGACTGAATTTCCCTTCATTTTTTGTGTTCAGTCGTCCATGAACAGTTCTCTTCAGGTACTAGAATCACAAGCATTCATCTCTTCCTCCAGTGGTTAGAACCATTTTAATCTCTTTATAGCTGTACCCTTTCTCAGTTTCAACAAAATCTGAAACCTTATAAATCCTATGCACTAGCACAGGATTTAGAAACCCTCAGTTCCATTTTGTGTGGCATTGTGTCACAGATTAGTACAGAACCAGCCAAGACCTAAATTTCACTATATGCTAAATTTATTCTTATTATTAGAATCCAACAGCATAACAAAGGTGCTTCACCCTCATCTCCATTTTCCCCATCGTACCTTACAACCCTGTGGCAAAGCCCCAACAGTTTTACCTTCTATTCTGAATTAAACATGCTGTCATGTTAAAGTCTTCCCACATCTTCTTCCAAGGTATTGACGGAATGTTTCAGAGCTAAATATTTTGAAGTCTGCTAATACCTGGAGGTCAATCTTACCTTCAGTTTGGGTGGTTTCTTATCTAAGGTAATTCTAGGAAAGGTAGCATTTGCATCCAAATATAAGTAATAATATGTTGTGCTTTAAAAATTCCTCCCAAAGCAGGAGGGTCATAGGAAGAATATATTCTAATATGAATTCAATAGGGAGCAGAGACACAAGGCATGAGGAACAGGTAACTGAAAGTATTGGCCCACAGGAACACTGAAAGCAATTTTTTTTAGAAAGGACTTTGAGTGTTACTGAATTCACTCTAGATAAAGCCACAATTACTTGACGTTTATAAAACACATTGAGTGATATCTTTAAATTATATGATTCACACTCTTTTTAAAGGAAAATCTTGTAAATACAGAAATGTTTGAAAGGAAAAAAAAAAAAACAAAAAACAAAACCACACCAAAACCATATTTGAGCTATTACAGTCAGATTCAAAACAGCTCCTTTATTCTCAACTCAAAGAAGAGGGAGAGGATAATTAATTTTGGACAGATGATCAGAAGGAATTGGAAATGAATAAGTAAATGGACTTGCATTTAATGCACATTTTTCAAGAAGTGAGAGTTAACAGCCTATAAAACAAGATAGATTTTTTTTCTGTGCTAGCTCCATCAAGATATCTAGTGCTATTGTCTATGCTGATTTTTTTTTAATGTGACTGACATTATTTTTTTACTTTCTTTTTACTACTGGATGAAGGGGTTGTTGAAGTCTGTATAAATCAAACAGTTTGGACAATGCTGGCAGTATTTATAATGTTAGGCTGAGCAGATGTTTCAAATTTCCCTTCATTTGCATATATATTTTGTTTGAACATGCCCTTGCCTATGTAAATGAGGAAGACATTTAGCTCTGCTGTTCCTTTAAATTCATTCCTTTCCAGTAATTGGACTGAAGATTTTAAGTGGTTATAATTTGTTCAGTAGTATTTCTGGGGCTTTTGACTTTCAGGTTTTTTGAGACCCCGACTACACCAAAAGTCTCTTATATAAGCAATTAAGGGCTTCTTCTCTATTCAGTTTTCCTAAATCAAAGATGATGACTTTTGTGCATGTAAGCCTGAATTCATAGTGACTCAACAGTGTTTATTGCAGCCCTTGACAAAGTGTGGCCTGTGGGCCTGTTGTTCCTCAAAGATTTCTCCATTCTGACTTGCAGCTGTACTCCTCCTTTAAAAATCAAATTGTAACAAATTTGTTCGTCTTGGTGACTTGCTCTGCAAGTTGTCTCATTAAGTCGGTGGGGACTTACTCCCTTGTATAAGCGGTCAGTAGTAAAAGTACATGATGCGCACTCAGAGCTTTAACTGGGAGGCCCAGCAACAGAAAAGATGATCTGAGTGATGCTGAAGCTGTGGCTGTTAGACGGATGTTTTTTTGTGCTACCTCTCCTTATTAAAGGAACTTAACTATTCTGTTTTACACCACTTAAAGTCAGTAGGCAAACTGTGCTTTCAAATAGGCTAACTTTGGTCTTCTGATAGTAGTATGATTTTTTTTTTTTTTTTTTTTTTTTGGTATTTTCCTTTCAGAGCCTCCACAGTTTGTTGTAAAGCCTCGAGATCAGGTAGCTGCACTGGGGAGAACGGTGACTTTCCAGTGTGAAGCAACTGGAAACCCTCAGCCAGCCATCTTTTGGCGGAGAGAGGGAAGTCAGGTAAAACAGCCTTTCTGTCCCTTCTTCCTGGCAGTTTCTTGAAGAGATGATGTCACATGAGAGAAAAATACTTTAATTATTGTTTTAAAGATGTGGAAAATAAGTCTAGAGTTTGGAGATACTGGATATTTCTCGACTTCTAAGTCACATACATGCTAGGTGATGTCAGCCTTACAAGAATGGATATCTATGTTTTGCTCAATCTCGCATTTTCTCTATGAATGTAAAAATAAATCTATGAAACAACGAGAAACATTCCATGAATGTTTCCATTCCATTTTCACTACTATGAAAATCTTTTTTCACCTGACAGGGAGAACTTTTAAGAGATGTAGAGATGACTAATGCTGAAGTTTGTTTGAACTCCCAAACACTCCCAAATTTTCAGAAAGTTTGGCTCTGGGTGTATGGTGCAGCTCTTAGTTTGCCATGTGTTTGTCTGTGGCTGGCAAACTAAACAATTTGCTGTATTGATCTGCATCACTGCATGGATAGGGCTCTTGTTTGGGGCTAAGGAGATCTACTTTCCCACTCAGTCATTTGGCTGACAGGTCATACCTGAATAGGTCATTTTTTCTCCCAGCTTCCTTATTTGAATGGGAGGAAAAAATATTTTCAGCTTCTTTGTAAAGGATCTTGAATGCCAGTGGGTGAAACACAATATAGCACAGCAAGAGAATCACAGTTTTCTTTCAGAGTCATCTTTTGAAGGAGGGATGTGACACAAAGTATTCTTTATTGGAAGGAAAGAAGGAATATGGGATTCTAGCTTTCCTGTGAATGAAGGAATGAATGGTGCAATAGCATATGACAGGGTTCTTTGTGTTACAAAACAATAAGCCAGAGAAATTGAGAACGCTTAGAGATTGGCTTCTTTACTCCCTTCACAATATTTCTGTGTACCTATCTAAGTACAACTAGACTGCTAACCAAATTTAGATTATAATCGTCAATGGTATACCAGTATATTATGTTTGTATTTTTGTATGACCTGGATTTTTTTTTTTTTTCTTCGCCAAGTGTTGTGTAGTACATAAATTTTCTGGCTCATTTTTGACTCTGAGTGGTGACCACCTGTCATGATCGAGGGAAGTGGAGGAAGAGGTCAATGAATAGGGTTTGCTAATACTGAAGTAGAGGATGTTGTGTCTCATTCCTTTGGATGATTTTTGGAAATGCAAAAGGTAGTTAGGCAGGAGAGAGAGATAAAAAATAGCCTCTGTGACCTTAAAGTATTCTCATTCAGAAATTGTTCGGCCAGAGGTAGAAATTCGGAATCACTATTTAGTGTAAAGTACTTGTATTGTTTTGATTGGAGTTCTGATTCTTGAACACTGTTAGTAAATACTGGGTACTTCATGCCAAAACACTCTAAGTAGAAACTGGCATAGGACTTAATTCTATATCATAAGACTTGTTATAGAACACAAACACCATGATTAGAGAAACCTAAACCGTATCTCTTTTTAAAAAACTGCTCCAAAGGCAAAAGTTAAACTACAAATAAGTGAACCAACATCTGCATTTAAATGAAATAAATAGAATGCCCTGGAGTAAGTTCTAAAAAAGGATGTTAAAGCAAATTACTTGGGTTCATGACAGTTGCTTGCACCGTTATGGTATCTGTACATATGACATCTTTGCTAGTACCTGTTAAACTGTGTAAAGCCCAGCATTGACCACAGAGGGTGTTAGAGCAATCCTAAAAGAGTTGCACAATTATATATGCATATCTGCACCTATTTTATCACAAAAACTCCTATAAAAGCTATGCACATTGAGATATAGACATGCTTAAGATATGTAGAGCAGAATGTTTTATATATAATGTGAAAAGATTAATTTGTTTAGATACATTAAAGTTAAAATTACTGATGTCTGAATTTATTTAACCCTTTTTTCCCCACTTTCTTTCCTATACATCTTTTAGAATCTGCTTTTCTCATACCAGCCCCCTCAGTCATCCAGCCGATTTTCAGTTTCCCAGACAGGAGACCTCACTATCACCAATGTCCAGAGATCTGATGTTGGGTACTATATCTGCCAGACTTTAAATGTTGCAGGAAGTATCATAACAAAAGCCTACTTGGAGGTTACTGATGGTAATGATACCTTTATTTTATCATTTACAAGTTTTTATTTTTATTTCAAGACAGCAGTGGGAAGATATGACACCACTTTGAAATCTGCTTTGCATAAATAGAGATTGCTTGTGTCTTTGAACATAAAAATCCTGGTTTGGCCATCTCATCTCTGTCAGGGGTTTAAAATTTTGGATATTGTGTAACACTATGTTTCCATTTTGTATTTAGTAAGTATACTTCTGTTTATGGATTTTTTGTCAGATCTGTTAATTTATCTGGCTCTTTTTTAGTTTCCCCCACTAGATTTAGTTTACTTTCAGATTGCTTGCTGCCTAGCTCTTTATTGCTATTATTGTGTGTCCCTTTGCTTAGCATCTCCATTTACCTGTTTTTTCCCTGTTTTTTAATATTGTAGTATAGCAAGGAAAAAAACTCAGCCTGTATGCAAGTCAGTACAATAACATACAAATGGATATTATTATACATTCCCTTTTAGGAGCAGTTGGGAAAAAATTAAGATGAAAAAGCTTCAGGGAGCATGACTGCAAACAGTAATATATGCTGATGTGAGGCCAATTTGCCAGTTATCAGAAATACTTCATAACAGCAGAAATACTTCATTTAATAGCAAAGTACACAGGAAAAATAATAATCTTAAAAAGAGGTTAAGTGCAGTCTGTGGAGAGACTTGAGGGAGGGAAGCTGTTGTCTGAGAAGAGTTTCCATAAACTAGGCCTTTGCCCTACAGAAAACATAGAAATAATGCAGTACTAGAAACATGCAGTGAACCTGCAGAATAAAATTGTTTATTTACACCCACTGGATTGAGATTGTTTGGAGCAGTAGGATTGCTTCCTTTCTGGTTTCTCACAAGTGGTAAGCCACATTTCTTAATCCACTTTTATCCATTTTTTGCTGGGGAGAAGGCCATGGCAAGGTGAGAAATAAATTTTTAAAAAAGAAAATTAAGAGGTTTTTAGTTACTGACCTGTGCCATCTGAACTTGGAAAAAATCAAATCAATTTAAATGTATTTCCTTTACTATGACTATATGCTCTGGATTGGTCTGATGGGTAGTTGTTTTGCATAATGTCTCGGGACAATATTGTTTTGGTATTTCTATAAAAGTGAAGGCAGGATATGCAGAATGATACCCTGGTATTACTAACGGTAATAGGAGTTGCCATCAACTTCAGTGGCACTTAAATTAGCCATGGATTTCAGTGGCATTAGATTTCTCCTATAGAGCACAGATAGGTCAGCCCTTTACCACTGACAACTACAAAGCTCTTTACAGATTTGTCAAATACAAACTGTAAGTGAGCTTATTTTGACTATCTCTGCAGAGAAAGATACTAATGGCCTCACAGTGCATTGCAGTGCATTGCAACAGGTTGGGACAAGAAGTAAAGGATAAATTATGCAGTTGAAAACACAAAGTGTCATTTGAACATGCAAATGAAATTACAGGAGTTGGAATTTAGCCAAAAAAAGCAGTACTAACGCCCCGTCTGTTGTTACGAAAAGTAATTTAGAAATATCTGATGTTCACAAATTACCAGAACTTCAGGTTTATATTTCAGCTACCAAACCAGTTTTTAAGTTACGTGAGCCCCCATGACACTGCTGAACAGATTATGTCATTTAAAGTTGCAGCTATTTTCAGATCATCAGTCCATGTCTTGTTGGATGGTACAGGTAGAAGAGGTCACTGAAATACAGTAAGATAGCTTTTACCTCTTTTTTGATTATCCATTTGAAAATGGAAAAAAAACCTCATGTAGACCATCATTCTTTTTTCTATGAATACTAAGACTGCTTTATACCTTTCTGTGCACAGTTATTAAATAACCCATCAATAACATTTAATTTTCATTGTGTGAAATTTGCATCAAAATTGATGCAAACACACTGTGGGGATTCTCTTTGTGACTTTGAAGCCATGTTGACAGATTAAGTCATCATAGAACTAAAAGTCAGAAACTACTGGAAAAATATTTCTTAGTTGAAAACTTTTAATATGGTCCTATTCATTAGCTTTGTGTTTACTTTACCCTACTGCTAGGCATCTCCCAATTAGGAAACAATACCAAGATGAGTTGATGGTACACAATAAAATTTTTTTAAGAAGTACATATTTGCCAGTTTATCCCCTGCCAGCCTACCTCCTTTTTCTCTGTCTTTGAGTGCTGAAAGTATGAATTCTGTTATACAGGCCTGCTACATGGTAGAGGATGAACAAGGTGAAATCTGTGCCTTGACAAAAAATTTGGGAAGTCCTTTCTCATTCCATTATGACTTTATAAAGACTCTGGAATTAGAGAATGCCTAGCAGATACCATGTGATATGTAATGCTTCTTTACTTTCTGAAAATACTGTGTTGTGTATCATTTTAAAATTCTGTAGTTGTGCATCATTATAATGCACCCTGCCCTGAATAATGCATGCCTCCAACTTTAATTACTTGTTTAATTGTCTTTAGTTTGTTTCAAAGCCTCAAGCAACTGCTGGTGCTTAGATGATTAGAAAATTGCTTCCAGTTGCAGAAATTTCTTTCCTGTTGTTTCTTCTGGCAGTGATTGCAGATCGGCCTCCCCCTGTCATTCGACAGGGTCCTGTGAATCAGACTGTAGCTGTAGATGGTACTTTAATGCTGAACTGCGTGGCCACGGGCACTTTAGTGCCCACTATCCTCTGGAAAAAGGATGGGATCCTCATTTCTACCCAGGACTCTCGCATCAAGCAGTTGGAGACAGGAGCCCTACAAATCCGATATGCCAAGGTAGCTTGAACTGGCAAATGGGTTTTCTAGGTTTTTTTCACTTTGTTTTTTCCCCTCCGGGCACTTTTGATGTAGTAAATCCTACACTTATAATTAATGAAATGTTAAATAAATGTATTAAAATATTGGATACTTCATGCTTTCAGGTAGTTCATTCTTTTTGTTTAACACTTTGGCTTATTCTGCCTAGGGCACATTATTTCAGATTTCATAAGTAAAAATGCTTTTAAGAGGTCTTAATTAAGGGAATTATTTGGTACTTAAAACATGAAGGGGAAAGCAAAATTTGTATTTCAGTAAGATGAATCCTTAAATTGGGCTTTAGCACTAATTAAAATGACCTAATTATTTCAAAAGTTTATAAAGAAAATCTTTGTTTAGCATATTGCAGTAATAGATGATACACACAGCTCTTTCAAAACAGTTTTTGAAGTTTGAACATATTCACTCAACAGTGTAAACATAGCTTAAAATAGTTAACCACCTATCAAATACCTGGCTTCCTTAGGGAATTATAGCAAGTACCTGGGCAGTATTGCTGGTCATGCCTTACACACTGTAAAATGTTTTAAAATGTTGTTAAATTTTAGCATACTGGCTAATCTCTGCTATCTTTTCCGTGGTATGAAATGCAGTAATTTTTTAAAATTAGGCTGAATATATCACTTTACTATGTTCCCTAGAGTTGTCCTGTTACCAATTACAAGCTACACTGACTTAGAGTTTGAACCCCTGATGTTTGAGCGCTTCCATTCAGCTCATCTGCTAAGGCTGGGACCTTAAGAGGATAGCATTTCTTTTGGGGCAAAAAAAAGAAACTCTTGAAATGTGATTAAGTCACATATGGACAAATAATCCAACATTCAGAACTGGATTAGAATAGCATATGGAGATTCCTTTTTTGGGTCTGCTGTAGAGTGAAATTTATACTAACACAGGGAACCCCATATGTACAAGGCCCTGTGCAATATTTAAGCTTTGTTTTAAGGATGACATGCTCTCCAGTGCTGCAGTCCAGACAAATCCCCAGGCATTACTTAGGCAGAAGGTTGACAGTTGCACGGGGTCTTGTCATCTGAGTTCCTTCTCAATTTATTTGTTAGGACCTCTGCAGACTAAGGAATAAATGCTACAAGAATTGGCTTTCAGTTTGTTCATTACAGAATAGGTAACATTAAATGAGAATCTGCAGCTTTTCCAATTATTTAACGAATGATCAGAAATAAGTATCCATTTTCATTTTGCAGCACATGAAATCATAACTTCTAATGGAAGAAGTTTCTGGTTCAAAGTTTTTGCAGCCTAATATGTTTATCCGTATTCATGGGGGAACATAGAGAGCTGTAATTACTTTTCTAGCCCACTGAGTGCCTGATTGTTTCAAATATTTATTCTTCTCTTTTCCTACTCAGCTGGGTGACACTGGTCGGTATACCTGCATTGCTTCAACCCCAAGTGGCGAAGCTACATGGAGTGCATACATAGAGGTCCAAGGTAAATCAATTAGGGTTTCTCTGCACAGAGAAAATACATAAAGGAAAATCAGAAATTGAAATGTAGAAGTTATCTGACTGTCATAAGTTGCCAATGCGGATGCGAACAGCATTTAGCTTACAGCTGCTTCCTGTCTATACTCACCATTGCTCTCTCCTTTGTTAGAGTTTGGAGTCCCAGTGCAGCCACCAAGACCCACTGACCCAAACTTGATTCCTAGTGCTCCATCAAAACCCGAGGTTACAGATGTCAGCAGAAATACTGTAACATTGTCATGGCAACCAAATTTGAATTCAGGTGCAACGCCAACCTCTTACATAATTGAGGCCTTCAGGTATATGAGTCTCAGGTGATCTTGCTGTACTTATGCTTATATATAGTATGTCATTGAAGAAGCACGTGCTAACCTGCAGCTGTGTGTGTTTTATCCTTAGCCATGCGTCTGGTAGCAGCTGGCAAACTGTAGCTGAAAATGTGAAAACAGAGAGTTTTGCAGTTAAAGGGCTAAAGCCTAATGCAATTTATCTGTTCCTTGTGAGGGCAGCTAATGCATATGGACTAAGTGACCCAAGCCAAATATCTGATCCAGTGAAAACTCAAGGTAAGCTTTTGATACTGAATATTTTAGGTGTCCACAGTGGCTGTCACAAGTTGACTAAGCAATACCAGATGCAAGGAATTCTGATAGCTTTCAACTGTCTGCCTGTCCTGGCTGTAATATATACTAAATAGTAAAATAGAGTGTTTAAACTTGCGTTTCTCTAACATAGACTCTGAAAGCTGCTTAGACAGCATATTGCATTGCCTAAGGGAACCCTAGTATCTCTTATGCAAAGATAGTTACATCTTGCAGAATAGCTCTTGTTAGCAATAAAAGTGATCTCAGATTTTTTAAGTTATTGTGCAAATCCTCAAATTCCGTGGAAATGTTATTATTATGTCCGGTGAATCAAATAAGGCCTAAGACTGAGACAGAGAGACTAACAGCACATAATCAAAGTTGGTTTCTGCTGCATTAGGAAAGAGAAAAGTTTAAAATTTGAAGGAATTGGGCATCATGAGCCAGTAAAGAAGAGATTTTGGCAATATATTAAAAGTATTTCAGTAGTACAGTGTCGTGGTTTAACCCCAGTCAGCAACTAAGCACCACACAGCCGCTCACTCACTCCCTCCCCGCCCCCAGTGCGATGGGGGAGAAAATCGGGAAAAGAAGCAAAACCCATGGATTGAAATAAGAACGGTTTAATAGAACAGAAAAGAAGAAACTAATAATGATAATAATAACACTAATAAAATGACAACAGCAATAATGAAAGAATTGGAATGTACAAATGATGCGCAGTGCAATTGCTCACCACCCACCGATCGACACCTAGCTAGTCCCCGAGCGGTGATCCCTTGCCCCCACTCCCCCCAGTTCCTATACTAGATGTGATGTCCCATGGTATGGAATACCCTGTTGGTCAATTTGGGTCAGGTGCCCTGGCTGTGTCCTGTGCCAACTTCTTGTGCCCCTCCAGCTTTCTCGCTGGCTGGGCATGAGAAGCTGAAAAATCCTTGACTTTAGACTAAACACTACTTAGCAACAACCGAAAACATCAGTGTTATCAACATTCTTCCCATACTGAACTCAAAACATAGCACTGTACCAGCTACTAGGAAGACAATTAACTCTATCCCAGCTGAAAACAGGACATACATCTATTGAAAGTAAAATAGTAGGGAAGAGAGACAGTGCTTACAGATAGCCAAGTGGAAGAAAAGCCTGGGTAGTAGTGGATGACAAGTCATCTGCTGACTCCAGCTATGACTGAAGTCCAGCTATGAACTGCATCTGGCTATGTAAAATTCAAAATAACATTGTGTTCACTGTAGAAAATAAATGACACTTATGATGGTGTACAGGGAATAATGCATTGCGACTTTCCAGCCTGCATTTTTCCAGTACAAATACTTAGGTTCTTCAGAAGGGAAAAACTGGACATACTCTTTTTCTACGGAAAAGTGATAGAGATCATCTCTCTTTTTCTCTGCTTTTCCTACTTACTGGAGAAATTGACCCATTGGCTTATTAAGAGTGCCTGTGTTGCATGTTTGTTTCTTTGTTTGCATAAGTAAGTACATGTTTGTGATTTAAAGGAAGTTCCTTAAAGGAAACAAAGCATTTTCCTTTGGCGACTTTTCATTTTCTCTGAAATTGGTCTGAAAGCAAGTCTTTCTTCTCTCCCCTGGGGAGTGAACAATTTCACATTGCTGTCCTGTGTTATTATGCATTTCTCCTGGTGGGTGACAATTTCAGTGGATATATATGGACAGCAGAGTCAGGGCCACATGGAGAATAGGGTTTGCATGGGTTCCTAAGCCTGTTACCAAGGAGAGATTTAGTAACCTTTTAGTGATTTCTGTATTCCTGGGAATAGGGCAACACATGTTATTATGCGGACAGGCTGCAGTGTTCTGCACAAGTCCGTTTTTCATGCAGTGTAGTTTCATTCCTGGAGATGAGATGAGGTATTGGGTCTGAATGTCCCAAATGAACTGATTACCGTCCTTACTCTGATAAACTGCAAATGAGGCAGTGTTCTGTTCACTCAACAGAACTGAATGTTTTATAATGGCATGGGAAAGCTTCGCTGTCCTCTGGGCATTTAGTAGAGCTGAAGACCTGAGAACCACACAAAGCCTGAGTGAAAATAACAACCAATAGATAAAATGTTCAGTAGTAAGAAATGTAATCAAGTGTCAAGTTCTTTAAAGCAGTTCCATTGTTCTTCCAGTACCGTTTCAGTTTTGTGTAAGTTGTGGTCTTGCTAAGTAAGTTCAAAAATTTCCCAGTTCACTTTTGTCTAGAGGGTGGTATAGTCTTGTCCTAAATGCATGCCCAGACCAGGAACCTAACATACCTTCATCTTTACACTTTACCAACATTAACAACAACATGCTTGGGTGTTCTTACTGACAGTCCCTGTCTTGGAGGCTTGGAGCCAAAATGAAAAAACACACGTATTGTTGTATAGCACAGATGTGCAAATGGCTAAGCCTATTAATAGCTTGATTCATATTGTTGATGACTTATCTTTTATGACTAGCAGAGATAGAACCAATAATTCCACTGACTTTCCTGTTACTTTCTAAGAGGGTGATATTTAGGCAACTCGCCAAACCGAAGCTTCTATCTTTAATGCTTTCAAACTTGGGGGGGAGGGGAATACTCTGACAAATGAACTGTTTGGAGGAACATACTACATGTAGATACAGCAGTGACTCAGTGGAGGGTTTTTTTGGTTTTGTTGTTTTGTTGTTATCAGTGTTCCTTGCTAAGAATCCAGATTTGTCACCCACTGACTGCGTGCTAACCTCAGTTTGCTTCTTTAACTTTGAATAAATCCCATCTTTTTGTAAATATGTTGAGGAAACTGTATGATAAAAGTTCAAAGTGACATTGATTTTGTATTCCCAAATGGGAACTATATTTCTGGAAAGAAACTTGTCCTCATGCCTTGTCCTACAGCAGTCTTACAATGGCTTTTTTTATTATTATTTAGACAAGACCAAAAGGTGGCTAACTGAGAATATGACCACCATGCAAAAGCTCATGCTTCACAATTGTTGCACTTGCATTTAATAAGTGTCTTCTATATCACCATCAACTGTGCTATCCAAATCTCAGCTTTCAAGATAGTCTACACACCTACAGTGACTTATCACAGGAGTTGTAGTTGCACATAAATATATACACAATTTCTGTGTACTCTTTCTTTGGCACTTCTTGTAAGCAGACAGATATGGAAATTTCCAAGGTCTTCAGAGAACTGAAACCTTGAAGATTTCCTGATCTTGCTTTGTCACTAGAGGAGGTCTTTGTCACTAGAGGCAGGGAAGTAGTAGGCTGGAGCAAAGTTTATGTAATGCATTACTCTGTATCTTGAATTAGATTAATTTAAAAAAAAAAAAAAAAAAAAAAAAAAACCAAGAAAGAAAGAAATCACTGTAAGTACTTTTCATGAATTTCCCAGTCTGTGTTTTTTAGCCATAGTCAGTATGGTATTTGTTTAAAATGAAGGGATCAAAGAGAGATACATGAAATCAATACAGAAATTACATTACTCTGCGTCCATAGTACATGTGTATTTTAGACGCCCTATTAGTGATTGCCCTATAAATTTTATACTTGCCTGAGAGTCATTCCAGTTCAGTTAAATATGCTTTTTTAAGGGCTCTGCATGCAGAAAATATGTGTTTCCGTTGTACCATTGTGTATTTTGAGATTAATTTGTCCCTTCATGCATTTGAACAATTCTTTTGGCTATAGAATAGACCAAATGTTAGAAAAGCCAGACAGCACTCAACTGTGCTCTGCCTCCTGTTACTGAAGTCACTTGTCATCAGAGAAGCTGCAGCCACATGACTCATTTTTCTCTTTTTCAGTTGTTACATTTATTTTGTAATTAAATACAGCAAGTTTGCCCATTAATATATCTGAAGATACAGCTTCTGCTTTTGGTGTTCTTCATAGGTTTCCTGGTCTCTTGGAATTTGCAATGGGTAATAGAACCTTTTCTCCTCCCAGCAGGAAAGAATAAAGAGATGCTGCTGTAGTCATTTACCAAAGACATCCCTGAGTGTGTTTTTAATTTTTATGCAGTATTTCCCTCCTGTTTCTCTCTGTCGAAGAAAGTGCCGTGCATTGATTTGGTACTACCTAAGCATTGGTGATTTGTTCAGGAAAATATTTCGTGTAGTTTTTTCTTATGTAGTTGGGAAGTACTTAGGGTAAAGTTTATTGGTGATAACATCATATGCTTTATGATCTATTCATCTGTATTTACGTATACTTATTTTAACATTCATATATACTTGTAAGAATGGAATCTTAAATTATTACAGATGTTCCACCAACAAGTCAAGGTGTGGATCACAAGCAGGTCCAGAGAGAACTAGGTGATGTGGTACTACACCTGCACAACCCTACTATCCTTTCTTCCTCCTCAATTGAAGTTCATTGGACTGTAAGTATAAGTCTGTGTCATGGAGGTGGTTATATATATTGCTGAATTGTACTGTTTGACTGCAGTGGAGTCATACTTTAAGAAGCTGTGTAGTTTGTATGCTTGCAGATGTTTTTCTCTGGAATGGGTGCTATTTCGGCTTTGCTTTCCTACTTCATTAAATTTTGTCCCATTTTCACCATTTTACGTCTCGATAGAGAGTGCTGTTTATAATACAGTGAGAGTTTCAGAGTTCTCCTGTGGAAGACTGATCAAAGCCTTCTTAAGTCATATCATTTGAAGCTTTTGCACTGCTTTCAGTAGGAAGTGTAACAGTCCCCTAATGAGATAACATGGGGACTTCCCTGTCTGTCAGTCACCAGTAGGGAGAAATACTGCATAATTCTGTTTGAAAGTGTTACATCCATCCTCCATACATACTGAGCCATGCACCAAAGCCCATATAGCCTCATATGACCCTATCCTTTCCCACGGTGCTATGAGTACGCACAGTACAGGGAGAACAGACAAAAAGGGCAAACAGTTTTCAGATGTTGCATTGATGTTGTTCTGGTGGGAGGAAGCAGGAAGTTGGCCGTGTGGGGGTTATAGCAGAGGAAATGAAAGAGTGAGGAAACAATACCGTAGGAGTCCTGAAGCAAGGGGAATTGGAACATACATGAAAAAGATTCAAGTAGGTTTACAGGGTGGAGGCCTCAGTGAAAGAAAGGATTAGAAATGGCTTACTGTGGGAGACATTTGGCAATCAAGAGGTAGAAATGAAGAGAAAGAACAACACGGGAAAATGCAAGTACCAAGCAATGAGGTAAGAAAATGTAATTCAAAGAAGAGCAGTTTTAAAATAGAATGCAGAATGAAGAAGAAATGGGGAATAATTATACCAGCTGCAGGAATAAATCCAAAGGGAGTGAGCTTTGAGGTCTTTTTAGGACTACCATCTGAACATGTCAATATATTGGCAGGGACAGTGCAGGAGGGCACAGGGTGTAGCCCCTGCCATGCCATGGCAGAACATTTTGAACAGGAACAAAAGGCGTTTTGACTTTGTAGAAGAGCCCTAGCCCAGTGGAGTCCTGGTCCATGACCAGGGCTCCTCGGTGCTGCAAGAACACAAATAATACCTGCTGTGTTGCATGGTAATTACACTGTCACCTACAGTATGGCCACCTGCAGCAGGCAATCTCCTGTTTTAACCAATAACATTAAAACATCTTTGAAGGTCCTAGCACGATTTTGTTTGACCTTTACTTACAGAACAACCTTTTCCAGACAGGCAGTTTTTGTCAGTCTCTTGGGTGGCCTGTGGCTTCTCTGCAATTTCAAAAATAAGCATTACCTCAGTTTCAGCTAACACATGCATTCTTTATGTGATTATTAAAAATGAAATGTGTTGCTTTTTGGAGTAGAATAGCAAGCAAACAGTTTTATTAGATCACGGTATGAGCTGTTTGAGAATAGGGAGAATCTGATGCACTTCAAGAATTTTTGTTGTTGTTGTTACTGGACTTTCTTATTCATCAGAAATTGAAACCGGCATTTGAAACATAGTGAATGCTCTGTGAGAGATCGCTTTTGTAAGGTAGCTTTCTGTTTCCGCTATAGCCAAACACATTGAGTCCCACCCTCGTTTACATTAAGATCTCTTTCTCCATATGTGTGATACAAAATGGCCTTGGTCTAAAAAACAGTCAGGACTACTGGGTATCATTTTGATCTGCTTTTCCAAGTCTCATCTGTGTTACCATACTGATTTTTTATGAGCCGCTTCAGAGCCCTCTCAAAACAGCTCTTTCCCTCCAGCAGAGGAACCTTCTGCTGAGTGGGTGGACATGGAGGAAGTGCTTGGACAAATCTGCTTTCTGACAGAGCCCAGCCTAATCACAGTGATGGAGATAGTGCCAGCTGGCTGCCCTTTCAATTTGCTTTCTCCAGAAGGAAGCAGGCAGGAAGCAGTGCTCATTTCATGGATTTTGGGAGGCTTCCACACCTCGGGAGAGTTGGCAGGCTCTCTCTTTGATCTCTGTATTCATCATCCTGAGTTGTGGAGCTGTAGATCCGCTGCCCTCGCCCCCCTCCTTCCCCCATGTGCCCCCTGCCCTGACGGGCAGGTTCGGGTGGGCAGAAGTCTGGCCTGCTCTGAGCTCCCCTCGCTCCGCAGATGCAAAGGCTGTCTGTTTTATGGAGCTGGGGCATATTATACAACTCCATTATCCCCCTTTAATGCCTTCATAAATCCACAGAAACCAGCACAGTTCTACCAGCTTCAAACAGATTAATGCGCTTGTGAATCAGGCCTGTAATTTGCTGTAATGCAAGGAGCCTTCATCTGCTTCGGCAGTGTTGTTTACTTTGAGTAAAATGAATGGATAGTCCAAGGACTGCGCATAATGTCACAGACATCATTCCTGGTTCATATTTGTCAAAGGATGTGTTGTGTGTTCTGCTGTCTTGCCAGGTGGACCAGCAATCCCAGTACATTCAAGGATATAAAATTCTGTACCGACCTATGCCAGCATCCTATGGAGAGTCAGAGTGGTTGATCTTTGAAGTGAGGACTCCAACCAAAAACAGCGTTATCATTCCTGAGCTGAAGAAAGGTGTAAACTACGAAATCAAGGCCCGGCCTTTTTTTAATGAGTTTCAGGGAGCAGATAGCGAAGTGAAATTTGCAAAGACCCTGGAAGAAGGCAAGTAGGAGCCAGACTGTCTTCATCTTTTCTTTTTGAAGTAGTAGTCTGGCCTGCTTTCCTCTGATATGTTCATTATTTGATTTTGTTTGAAGTGCATGCTGTTAGAGACAGCAGAGGAGGCTGTGTTGGACTGATGATTATGTGAATTGCTTGGTGACACAGAAGTAAATATTCAGAACCATGCAGGAGAGACAGAGAGAGAGGGATGTGCAAAACCCCCCTCCAACACACAATGGGAAATGCGCTTTTTATCTTCACTGCAGTGTGCACTCCTCCCTGCTGAGTTCATGGTCTGGTCACAAGTGACTTCTGTCAGATTCAAGCACTTGCTAATCACTATCTTGAGTAGAGAGCAGACACCACAGAAATCATCAAAGCACTGTAGCTGAGGGAATGGAAACCACATTTTTAGAAGTCTTTTATATCTGGATCAATCAGTAAGACAAAATGAAAAGATGAATAAGGGCAACAGATATAGTGGACTAAATTATGTATTTCCATCTCATATGTGTGCCAAAAAGAGAAGGTTCATGAAGCTCTTCCTTTTATTGCTGCTCAGGCATAACAAGCATGCAAGATGGCCAGTGCCTCTGAATAGGGATTTCAGTGCCTCTGTTGCGATGTGTCACCTTTCCCCTTCTCTCTCCCCTCCCCAGTACAAATGCTGTGTAGATCTAGTTTATTGCTGCGAGTGGTTCAAGAGGTGTGCCTAACTGCATTCATCCTAAGCATCAGCTAAGCATCCGGTTTTAGAAAGACTATTTAAAATGCAAAACATAAATTATTATTATAAATGTGTTAATATTAACACATTCTGTCCTGATTTTAGTAAGTTTTGTATTACTCATTATTATTTACACACTAGAGGAACTGCATTTTAGCATTCTGTTGGGGTCAATTTATAGACTTTATCGTTCAAAACTGTTAATCCTAGGTGAGACAATTTGAGACCAGTGAGGAACACAGTGCTTGGGACTGTGACATTCAGGTAATGGGTATCCGAGTTTGGAGAATCTGGTGATGAGTGTGACTTCTCCTGTGCTGCCCAGCAAGACTGCAGCAGAACTTATGAGCCTGGTTGCAGGTTCACACACTTTCCTTCTGTATCATTTTATCTTGTGGGCAAGAACTGCCCTCAATGAAGGGTGGGGCATAAAAGAGTGCATTTGTGTAACCCAGAAACAATCTTCCTCTTAAAAAAGCTCACTGCTGCATGTGGCGAACTTAACCGTTCAATCCTTCTTTCCAACCAAACAGCTCCTAGTGCTCCACCTCAGAGTGTTTCAGTAACTAAGAACGATGGGAACGGGACAGCAATTGTGGTCACCTGGCAGCCGCCCCCCGAGGACAACCAGAACGGGATGGTTCAAGAATACAAGGTACTGCTGGCATGCCTTGGTCCCCTGGCAGAGGGGGTATTGGCCGGGTAGTGACAGATGAGGTGGTTCGTGGATGCTTGGCTCCATCTACTGGTTAGTCAGAGCAAACGGGATAGAAAATCACTTCTTTCACTCAAACTCCATATTTAGGAATTATGTCTAGATGGTAAAGGCAATTAAAACAGCCTCCATAAATCAAAGCAAAGGGTCAACACTCTTAATTAAAACAACTGCCTTCTTGCCTTCATTATAACTTGAGAAATGCACACACAAGTAGAGAGGGAACCATACCTGTTTGAGAACCGTTTTGTGACTCAAAAGACATTGGCCAAGGTAATAAATATAAGCAGGCTTAATGAGTTGAAAAGCTCAGGGATAATAATTAACAGTGTTAAGATCAGAGTAAGTTATGCATAACTGGGTAGTTAAAACAAATGGAAAACTTTCAAGTAAAGCATGTGTTTCTATAATAATAAATTCATTTAGTGTGTAGAAATATTTTTTTCTTTCACACAAATACAGTTCACATTATGATATTTAATTTTTGTCAAATTGTAAATACATTATGAAATATTATTTGCTGTTCTTTTAGCAACACACACTGTATTTATTTTCAGTTCAAATTGTTTTGTGATAATTTACATAGCAAAGTAAATGAAGCTTATTATTCCTAAGTGAGCTACAGACATTGTAAATGTCTAGTTGCGGTTATCAGGTAAGCTTTATAGCCACAGAGAGGCAGGATTTTTGGTTTCAGTCTCCTGCAAATGCACATTATTGAGAAAATTTTTCAAACGAGAATGCCTTGGCTATTTTTCAGTTTAAAACACTGTGCTATAGACATATATTCCTAGCCACCAAAACTCATTCTGCCTGCCTTTTTTTTTTTTTTTCCTTCAGTAGAAATGGGAAAGGGAAGTGATCACTAAGCCTCTTGGTCAATTTAGAACAATAAAACGCTTTTCAGAACCTGGTCAATTGGTAAAAAATCAGTTTATGGCTTAGTTTCAAATACATATGTAATTGGAAAAAAAATACTTGCAAAGTTATTTTATTTAAAGACAGACCTTGAGCTGAAGAGGTGGAATTATTTCCATCAAGAAGCTGCATCAGAGGAATGTTAAACTTGTAAGGATAAAACAATAAAAGTCAGGAAATTCACATTTCCAAGTGGATATAATACCTAACATACCTCCTAGCATTCAGAGGTAACAGGCTATCAAGTACAGGAGCAAGTGTCTTGTAGTGCTTGTGTAGCAGTAGATGACACACTGGCATGTTTCACATCTACATTTATTGTGTGGATGCCATTATTTTCCTTTGTGCTTTTCACCATGGACAGAAAACACACAATGAATATATATGTAATTGCAGTTTAAGTTGCTATATGTAATGAATATTTCTGTCTAAAAACTAAATAAATGCAGAAGCAGTGTTTTAAGATTAAGAACTAATAACAAGAAAAAAACAAATAGAAGTCTTGTAAAATGTTCTCTTTTTTCTTTCCTCTCTGTTTTTCTATCATCTCCTATGTTTTCTCCCAGAAAAAAAGGTACACGTGTGGGGGAAGTCTTTGTTTTCTCAGCAACTCAGATCTAAGGCAAGAGTGTACCTACTTTAATTAAAGGATAAAATAAATAGGAAGGAGGATACCATCTTAATTGAAGAAGTGTCAGTAGCACACACAAAAAGGCAGAAATTCAAATCACAGCAGAAGTCATTCCCTCCTTCCCTAGCATGAACTTAGAAATTCTTCACTTTTTCTTCACTTATGTGTCTATTCTAATGTGAATTCCTTCTTCCTTCATAACATTCTAAAAGTTCATTTTCGCTTGCCTGTTTAGGTATCAATACAATATACTATAGATACATACATACATATACAATAGTATGGCAAGTACTGAACAACCTGGTGTTTAACCTAACATTCTTGTTTTGTGAATTTCTCCATGTATTTGAGTGCCTAAGAACAAAATGTCTTTATGAATTTGTAGTGCATAGTTGTAACTACATAACAGTTTTTTTACTGTTTGAACATACACCATTGTACAAGGTGGCAGTAAGAATTCTGTGAGAATGACATAAGTGAAAATGTAGATTTAAATCTTTTGTTCCTCACTTTATCGAGTTCTTATTTACATAAGAGCATTTTCTTGGACTATCCTTTAGGATTTAAGAGCAGTACTACTGGTAATTATACTACTACTACTGACTGAAACACTCTCTACTTAGTATCAGAACACAAAAAGGAGATTCTTTTCTCTTTGTGTGCTCTGATCTGCTCTGCAGCAGCAGTTATGTATATGCTGTGGTGGAATTCTATTTCAAAGGACCTTAAAACACATTTCAGATCCTCACAGTGTTCCGCTAGCCTTGCTTCAATCTTTGGCATCCAGAGAAGGAAGAAGGGTCCTACAATCGTGCAGGCCTAAAGAGATAAAAATATCTCATCATATTGTTTCTCCCAATCATTTAATATCACTGATGTAATTCATAAAGTTGTGAATTGAAGTCATTAGACCTGTGTCCTGACCTTAACCAAAAACTGAGATCTGAAATTGTGCTTCTGTCTCTCAATAGAAGATGGCATATTACTCAATCCTTCCCTCTTGCTGCCATTTAAAAAAAAAAAAAAAAAGATAACTCTTGGATTACAGCATGACATCGGTTCTCTTGTGATGTTATGTGGTGAAAGACTTGCTCTTGAACTTGAGTGAAGAAAGCCTTGCTTGACAAATGATTCTTGAAGAAGAGAATTGCAAATTCATTTAACTGAATGCTCTTACTTTGTTGTTTATATGAACAATTCTTGGCTACAGGGCTTCCCTTATTTGTTCCATGTTACTAATGCTTTTAGTTTTATTAGCACTGATGTCACTGGTTGAACTGTAAATGAATTATGATAAACCCATCAAAGAATTCTAGTGGTTGGAGCTGCTCTTTGGAACAAGAATTATCTTTTCAGTATTCATACAGTGCCTAGGACAGCAATCCATGACTGTAGATGTTAGAACAGTGCCAAATTCTAAATTTCTTTATCCAGCAGAAAGGAATGTGTCATCCTTCCTTCTACTTATCCTTCGGTGTTGAATTTTGAACATTTATATGTACCATACACTTACTTCCCTGCAGGTTTGGTGTCTTGGCAATGAAAGTCGATACCATATAAACAAGACGGTAGATGGTTCCACCTTTTCTGTAGTCATCCCCTCCCTAGTTCCTGGCATTCGATATAGCGTGGAAGTGGCAGCAAGTACTGGGGCAGGACCTGGAGTGAAAAGCGATCCCCAGTTTATCCAATTAGGTAAGCCTGCTGGTAATCATGCCTCTTGGTTTCAATGATTTTTGTTTGTTTGCTTTTGTCTTTTATGGCACCAGAAATGCTTTCAAGACAAGTGAAACAGCGTTACTTGATCTCTGGAATAGCAGGATTTGGCACTTCTGGTTTTAAACTTGCCTTAGAACTGCATTCTAAAGATGGGATTATAACAACACAGGGTTGTTTTAATCTCCCAATTCAGCAGAGCTTTTTGGTTATTGATTTTTCAAAGTGAATTTTCACACTTAAGACTAGTGTAATAAAACATGTAGAGGACTATGAATCACTAAGTGTTGGCTCACTTTAGTTTAGGGATGTAATTTGTCTTGATCAGATTTTATCTTTCTTTATTGAAGAAAAAACCAAGAGCATGCTAAAATTAAGCACAATAAATATCAAGTATGTGTGAAAGCTAGTAAATAACCTGAGTACAGGAAAAACAGGTACATAGATGATTTGCAATAATCTTGACCTCCTAACTTCGTTTACACCAAACATTTCTCTGCCATAAATGCAGATCAGCGGCACTGATCCTGGATGTATCTGGGAGAAATGCATCTTTGCTATTGGTTAGCTGAAGATTATTTAAAGTAGCTTTAGGTATAGTCACATGCTAGTTTACCAGTATGCCTGTATCAAAATACCTTATTATTACAGTATATAATTGTGAAAGCAAACTCAGCGTGTTGCTTTGGACTTATGTCCGTCTATCTATGTATCATTAGTAGATCTTCCTCATTATTTCACTTTTTATATTTAAAAATCTATAACTACTGCATGTGAAAACAAGACAGAACGACTAATATATTCTCGGGAAAATGACATGTACATTTCCTTGGCTATTAAAATGAAGGTCTGTGGAGCGGGGCTCACAGAGCGGTCCATCTCTGATTGAGGGCGTGGACACGGAGGGTACGGCGGAGCTGGAGGTTTTTCCTGTAGGGGCGGCACCAGCGGGGACGGTTGTGCCCCCTCCACAGTGTCCATGGGGGGTTGCGGCGGCTGGTTCGGGGCGACTCGGGGAGTGCCTCTTGGACTGGGTTCCAGGCAGGGATGTTAAGGGAGATTTATACTGTCAGTTGAGAGAATGGGAGGAACGGCCACCCTCGGAGGGGGAAATCAGAAGGCAGCGGGGGTTGGAGACTGTGGCAGAGGAGGAAACACCCCCCGCGGGGGAAGTTGGCGCTCACACTGTATGTGTTACCTGTCTCTTTCCCTGGTCTGGGGGTTGATCAGTGATCTAATCGTGGCACCTTGATATGCAGCGAACGCTACAAAGGTCATCTTTAATTTAACTTATACAGGCATATGATTCCCAGTTACATTAATAGAGATTTTACGACAAAATTACACACAGTTTATATGATAATCCATTAATATGTGCAAAACCCCATAGTCATTTGGATTGTTCTTTCCTACAGCCAGCTTCCATTCACAGCTTCCTACAGCCAGCTTTCCAGTCAAAGTCAAGTTTGTTCTATATGGCTTAGATTTTGAAAATTTTAAATTAGTGAGGCTTATGAGTATAAAATAATGGGGTAACCTCAATGTTCAAAGCCAAAGACTTCATAATCACTTTTTTTTTTCTTTTTCTTTTCTCTGATGATAAGCGAATGCTAAATGAAGGTGCATTTTATAAGGGAACTTAATCACTTCGGGGTTTTGGTAAGTGGACAAAAAAAAGAATGAGACTGTTGGGGTAAGATTTTTGCCACCTTCTGGGTTTGTGGCCATTACTGACACTATGTTAGAAAGCATGAAGCGATCACACAGCTCAGAGGGTGCTCAAACGTGCAAGTCTAGTAGAATCTGTATATTTCCTTACGGTTGGGGTTTGCTTTCATAGTCTGTACTTCTTGCTTCTAATTAAGTGGCAGGACCAAATCTACATATACTGTAGTAAAAACACCATAATTCTGTTGTTACATGGCAAAGATTTGGAAACAGGAGTCTTGTAGAGATCCATGCCACTAGAAGCAGCACAAAGAAATACATAGACAGTGCTGCAGTCATTTCAGCAACTGCAGGAGGCTGCTGAAAATTAGTACTTAAATTTAAGAGGAGTACCATTTAGTAGCACAGATAAGCCTAAAATCATCAAGGCAGAAGAATGGCTGCAGTTTACCTAGCTCTGCCCTGTGATACAAGTTCTCCTACAGCCCCCACAAGGAAGCGCATTCTTAATTCTTGGATGTGCTCCCAGCATGGGGGTGGAGCAGACACTGGAGTTTTCTGGTAGCTTTTCTGAAGAAAGAAAATTAATTCGTTGATGTCATCAGTTGGCACTTTTTACCAGCAATAAATTACATGGCTACAGAGAGAGGGAAGGGAGGCCAGGGAGCAGGAGGAAAGACGATTAAGGATGCTACTTTTAGAAGATTTGAAAGAGTCCTGACTCCCTGTAACTACATGCACTAGGAACTGCGTGTTTGCCACTGACAATTTCAGGTTTCTGCATTTCTGTCACTGATCCTAACTATTCCTCCAGGAATTCTTTTCCTGGTATCTGAATTAGTACAGTCCTTACTTTTTTTTTTAACTAATTAAGAATTCCGTGTGTAGAAACAGGATATGCTATGTGATTTAGATATTCACTTACTACTTTTTTGAAGAACTTTTCATTAAAATCAAACATCTATCTCCTTATAACGTGTTTTTCTTACAAAACTGTGAGGCAAGGTTGTGGCTGGCTCTGGAGCATCCAAAGAAGAGGTTTTCTTCCCTGGTGCAGCCAATGCTCTTGCACAGCGACCTCATATTTGAGTCTGCGCGCTGTGCAGGCTGCTCCAGGGTTTGTGACTGTGAAAAATGCCTGGGCAGAGTTTCGGCTGGGTGTGTGACAGGAGGAAGCTTCACCTTTCTGAGGCGCCTTCCAGAACAAGGCGGGAGGACAGGAGGCATTGGATTCTCTGACAGCTGAGGCGTGCAATCGCAGTCCCATGCATCAGCTGAGCTGTGATAACTGACCTTGTGCATGCACTTAACCTGTTACAAAGACAGGTACAAATTGTAAGCTCAGAGCTCTTTCATTTTCTGTGTCTCAGCTGACATGAAGCAGCTCACTGAGCTGCAGTACCCCAGACTTCCTGTGCCACCAGGGACAAACCAACAATATACTTACTTGTTATTCAAAAGTCACCTTTCAGTGTTTAAAATCTTAAGATCAACTGAAAAATTATGTGTCTTCTTAAAACACTCCCCTTGGGACTTAGGAATTTTCCTCTTGGCTTTTGAATGACCTTTTAAAGCTTTCTGTGGAATTCCAAGGTCTGGAAAACCAGTTGTTTGTTTGTTTGTTTTAAAAGAAAAGTTGATAATTTACAGAAAGAAAGACTGCAAGAGCTTTGATGTTAAGGAAAAAAAATCGTATTTCATGAGAGCTAGGCACAGCTCACTATATTGTGCTTATAATACTGTGCTGTGGAGAAAAAAATCATAGACTTTTGACAGAATTGTTTTTTCTTGTCACGACTGGTATCTTCAGGACATTATGTACAAAAATGCTTTGTCCAGAAAGTTAAGAATTATCACAACAAATTACTTTTTGCTGATCTCTAACCTAACTTTTGTACAGTGATGGGTTACTACCTATGATAGCTTGGCAGTATTTCCTGTGCTTATTGGCAAATAAGCAGTGAAACTGGAACATATTGCAACATATTTTGCTCAGGGTACCGGCTCTGAGAAGCCCCACAACTGCAGTTAATGTTACTCTTAAACACATAATTTGTATGAATATATGGTATGCAGTTATTTATTAAGAGATGTCTGCACAATTATTGTAAATATTGAGTGCGTTATTCAGCCAGTGGATGTCTCAAGTGTACAAAACACAAGAAAGTCTCATTGAATTGTTAGTATTCTAATTGCTTCATTTAGGAGATGCGATTTGTGAACTAGCTAGCATGCCTTCAGGGATATTATTCTGTCAGCCCTTCAAGTACTTCTAGTATGATAGTTGTAAGGGGTTTTTGTTGCTATTTTTGTCTTATGGCCTGCAAACAACTCAAAAAAAGTAATCTTTTTTTTCTTCCCTCACAGCAAACCCTTCCAAACCAGTTCAGTGTTGTCTCCTCAAACTGTATATTACAAGATTGAAGTGCAAAACTGATATTTTTCCAGTTTTGGAAATGTATTTAAATAGGAAGGAGACAAAACTGCATATTCTTAACCTGGTAATATTTTACCAAATAACGTTCATATTGCATTGTGCACATATATTTGAGGAAACACACAGACATTACGTTGCAGATTCCAGGTGTTTTGGAAATTTTAAATTGCCAGAATTAGCAATGTCAACAAAACTTAGAACTTCCTACTTACTGTTTGTACATTTTGTATCCTGAATGAGACATTCATATGGAAAAGTACCATTCCGTAGGTTGTACATGTACAGGGCAAAGTTAAGGTTGCTTTCACACCTGTGAACCTGGAATTTCCTGTCTTTTTTGAATCTTTGGCATTCCAATCTTAATTGTATATTAATCTTTTATTTAACATTTAACATCTTAAATGTTAGATTTTACATTATTTATATGAATATTTAACATTAGAGAATTAGAAGTCCCAATTCTTCTTGATGCAAATCCTAATTAGTTTTCATTGACGTTTGAAACTTAGACCTTCAAGACAGTCAAATTGGGTAGCTTGTAAGCAATAGCCATAACAACATTATCTGTGATTAAAAAGAAGGCTCTTATCTTGGGGTAGAAGAAGAAGGGATGAGTCACTGTGATAATATGCTGGTTTCAGGGAGTTGTGGGATCAGCCTGCTCCAACAACTCTGAGGCATTTTCAAGTACATAAAATGCTGCTGCTGCTGCTCTGGCAGTAAGATGCTCTTTGCCGTAGAATGTTTATGTTCACTTATTATTTTGGCACGTCTCCCCGAGGAGTGCAAGCAGGAACAAGAATGTTGATTATGAACCATTTATAGATCAGTCAAAGCTTCCAGAAATTTCCTGGGATGAAGAAAAGTACTTTTTTTAGTTCAAGGTCTCTTTTCCTGACTGATCATTCAGGATCTCACAGGACTATTACGGAGTGGGAAGATACCCTTCTCAAAGAAAGGCTTCTAAGATAAAGTTCCTGGAAATTTTTGGTAATGAGGGGTTTGCTAGATTTCATTCCCTTTGCTTTATATTTGGCTTACTTTCTATTTTTGAGTTATAAGAGGAGCAGGACATGGGTCAAATGTGGTCTCTTGAAAGCCCTTCCATCTTCTTTTCTATAATGCTGTTTATATGACTGTACATGAACACATCCGCATTTTTCTCTTCACCATGTGTGTAAATGTATACCAGCTCATTTAATGTAATGGCTCTAACAGTCCACCCATGTACAACATGCCATAAGCTTAGTTTCTTAAAAGCAAATACGTTATTATGCAGTTCTTATGCTTGCAATGGCTAGCAAAATAATACCATGAAATGAATCTTAATTAAAAATTAGAACAATAAATGTTCAAAGAGATTCTTCAGTATTTTGTAATCTTCAGACATGCATTGACTGAGCAATGCAAAATGTTTATATATATAAAAGTACTGTCTTTCTGTATGGCTGAATTGTTGACATGTTTAAAAAACATTCTTATTTGGCTTTTGAGTTTGTGATTATTTTTTCCCCCTAGATTTATTGTTTTAAATATACATATTTAAAAGATTAGAGAAAAAATATTTATCAGTCTTCTAAACTTGTTCAGGACCATAGGTTCTCCAGAAATCTTTTGTTCTATTCCATTAACATGTACGAGGTAGTATAGCTGTTTAAAAATAAAGAAATAGTAGGCTTACTCATTTTGAAAAGAGGCTGATGATGCAAGTTTTCATATCTTAATATGGCCTCAGCTGCAAAGAGACAAAGGATGAGATAGAGAGTGAGAGATTTAATTCATTGGTCACGGTATACTTTATATGTTTAAGCCCATCTGGGCACTTGTGTGGAACTTCACTTGGCTGTCTCCATAAAATCTGAAGCAACCCATCTTAACCTTGCACAAATAGGCATGAAATCTATAAACCCAGCAGACACAAAGGGTTTATTAGTAAGAAAAGAATGAGTCTGCCTGGTGAACTTTCAGACTAGGCAGTGCACTTAGGATCACAGAAGATAAAGGGACCTGAAATATGAAATAAAATTTCCAATAAGGTAGCAGTCAAAGGCAGTGGTGATTCCTCAGCAAAATAGGTATTTGACCTCGATGTTGCAAAAACTGAAATCTGGAATTCGTCACTAGAAGAAGCTGTTACTGCTTTAAGCATTTCCCATTCAAAAAGGCATCCTTTTCCGGAGGAGGTTTGTTTTTTGTATGATTTGTTGTCATTCCATCTCCTGTTTATGTTGCAGTTTCTTATATTTTATTTAGGCTTCTTTTGGAATAATGCAAGACAGGTCATCATAAGAAAAAATAAAAACCTATTCACTGCTTAGTTCATAGGGAAAAGGTATTGGTTGTTAAGTAAATAAGTTTTCATTTCTTACATAGTTTATATTAATAGAATTAATAACAGGACCTTTCTCCTTAAAACACTAACCTCTCATTCTGAATCTGATGTCACTACGTGTAGCAAAAAGCAACTAATTGTTACATTTACACAAGAGTAAAAATGGGTATTTCAAAGACTAAGCTGTGGAATGTGTAAAGCAATATCTGCCCTGAGTAAAGGTTTCAAATTCTTGCCCTCACCCTGTGAAGTAATGAAATTTCCAGTAAGCGCTCACTGTAGTGGTAAAAAGTCAGGAAGGCAGTATTTTGTCTTTGAGTTGCTTCATTTCGGTTAGAAAGCATTGGTCACTAAGTGAATATTCTTACTGCTGTTCCTAGAAGGTTCTTGCAAAAGTTCAGTACAGAAAGAGCAGGAAAGACTGATTCTTGCAGGTGCTTTCTCTATTAAAAAAAAAAACCCGAAACAGTGTGTAGAAAAATACATGTTCTTTATTTTGATGTGTGATATTTAAGGATGAACTGTTTTCGAAAAGGGATGCTTGTTCAGTAATAATGAGACTGCTTGACTATTTTTACCAATTCATCTCATTTTTTAGTTATCCTTTAGCTTTTTCATCCACATCAAGAGGGCAGGATTGGTTATTTTGTACTTTTACTTCTTTACATCCTTTTAAATATTCAGTCTTTTTTAATTGAGGTCAAAGTGAGACTGCAAATAGTATATTAGACTGTGTAATACAAGATTTAAGTCATCTGTGAGGAACTGCTAAATTAAAATGTATCCCTCAATACCAACCACATGTGCAGGTACTTTGAATTTGTAATTCTTCTGTGATTTTCAGTTATGAGAGTGGATGTTTGGGTAGCTGACTTCTACCCATTCACAGAGCTCAAAGAACAGACTACGTATGTTTCATACTTGAGCTTTCTTTTACTTGGTGTATTCTTTGCTGACTTTCTGAATAATTTTCTGAAGCTGGTGTTGCTTTGCTAAAATAAAAATTAAAAAAAATAACAGTCCCCAACTTTGAAATTTATGAACCTAACTTTCTATTTGTATGCCTAGTGGCTTGATTTTAGCTGGTTTTGTAAACAAACAAAAGTCAGTGAAGTTGGAGGTACCTGTCTTGTATGAAAAACAAACCATTTCTATCTAGACCTGTTAAAAAAGCTTTTAAAGAGCAGTCTTAAGGGTTTTACCTTGAAAAACTGGAGTATGGCTATGTCAGTTCTTTTTGTGCTGCCTTTTACAGTTGCTCATTCAAATTAATTGGCTATTTTGGGTGTCTTTTTTTCAGATTCTCATGGAAATCCTGTGTCTTCAGAAGATCAACTCAGTTTAGCCCAGCAGATTTCTGATGTAGTAAAGCAGCCTGCCTTTATTGCTGGAATTGGTGCAGCCTGTTGGATTATCCTTATGGTCTTCAGCATCTGGTTATATCGCCACAGGAAGAAGCGAAATGGACTCACTAGTACTTATGCTGGTATCAGAAAAGGTGCCATATTATATATTTCAGTCCGCTGGCTGCTGAATGTCTGTTTACTGGCTATTTATCTTTAGTCTCTTGTTCTTCTAAGACTTGATGCAGGAATTATCAAATTACCACAATTCTTTCAGGAAATGTGGATCAGGAGCCAATGCAGAAAGCGGCAATATTTACATAATGTGTTAAACCTGGCTTTAAAGCATAAGCCTTTAGCAAAATACCTAGACTAGCTTTTCATAAAGATACTCCTACAAGTGAGAAATGTAAAGATGGATTTTTAAGGCTGGAAGCTTCCAGTATGCCCTCGCTGCCTGACACCGTACCATCAGAAAAGGAGCCAAGTGGATGGTAGTTCATTGTCCCTCCTGTTCAATACTTTGCTTGCTGCTAAGAATACTAACAGTGGTGTACATTACAGTAACGCTTTTGGTGCGTGTACTTGAATTTCCTTGTGTTGCGGGGGAATGTGGTGAAGTGGCTGTTTGCAAAAGCACAACAGTCAATAATACTTTCCAAGACTCTTTCATAAACGCTGTTGTGAAACTCTTTGTTGCAACTGAATTCTGGGGCTATCACATCTTGCATTCGGTTAGAATGGCAGTGGTGGGACTAACTTAAAGCACTTTCCGTTTTCATGTTATTGATGCCTTTTATATCAGATTGTTGGTCAGCAAGCAGTGCTTTAGAGTATACTCTGTGATAAACAAAGCTAGAATCTCTACCTAGAAGATCTTCTGGAATAAAAACTTGATGTCTCCTGATTCAGGAATCTTATGGTTAAGCCCTGAAGTTAAAGCTGAATTCAATATGCTGCAGTTCATTACATCTCAAAGCAGTACCTTGTAGGCACTCATAGAGTGAGAACCGTGAATTCTGGAATGAATCAGAATATGGGAGATCCTGCTTTTGAAGGAATAGAGGGAGAATGTTTGGTATTTAACAATCAAAATATGGACCTAGGCTTAAAAGGTGCACACATCTTAATGTATGAAAGGTGTCATGAGATTACATTCTTTAGTCACTTCAAGAATGAATGTGTGATGGGCAAGACAGATAGGCAAATGTAACACAAATATTTTTAAACAGTAGCAGTGTGTTGCTATGAAAAAGCAGCAGTGCTAAAAATAGCAACTGAGTGAGTGGAAACGTGGAAATAGTTTCAGAATGCTGCAGAGTTTAGGTGTCCTCCATGCTATTAAAGTATCAATGCTCGTGGTAGACTTCAGGCACAGTGCTTGTAGCGGAGTTGTAACTACAGAAATCAGGGATGAATTTCACCTTTGATTTTGTTCTGCTACGATTTCTTAGATGTGATAGATCCCAACACACTGCTGCATTGGCCTGCACTGTTTTGTTTTACTAATAGCATGCTGCCATACTGCCTTTCTACAGTTCTATCAAACTAACATCACTATGCTTTCAGCAGTACCTATGATTAAGCAAAAGGCATACAATTTGTCCTTAAAAGTGGTTACTTTAATGACATCAGCTATTGTTCAAAACAGCTGTGTTTTTCAGTATCTGTAAAAATATCTTTTGTGTACATTGGTGAGGATTTTAATGAAAATATACAGAAAAGTAGAGTCTGCATATCCATTATCAAGTATTCTTCAAGACAAAAGCCATCTTTAGTGAAATACAAATTGCAGAGTAGTTTGCCACTGTGCAGTGCATCAAGTCATCACTGCAAGCCCAAACTTTTTCAGTCTTGCATTTATTTATTTATTTTCATATTTAGCTTCAGGGCTGACATCTGTTAAAATACTTCACTACTCCCACACATACATATTGTAGTAGCACTCTTACACACTCAGAAGAGTTTATTAATAGAAGCTCTGAGAATTAAGTTGTTCTTTCGTGTGGTAGCGATAAAGATTTCATTTAGTTGAACCTCTCTTCATCTGTTCCTCAGTTCCTTAACAAACTAAAGTAGGTTTAATACTTAGCTCACAGAAGAGTAATGAGACAGTAGTTTAAGATTTTTTTTCATGTCCTTGTGATTGCAAATTAATTTTGGGACACTTGATTCTCTTTTGAATAGCTCTGGTTTAAATGCACCTTCTATTTTAATGAAAGCTTGTTACTATGGTTCTACAGTTTTGAATGTAGCTAAATTAAACTTGACTGTGTGAAAAGGCCTAGCTCAAAGAAAATACAATGGAATTCCCAAGATAAAGAGCTGTGCTACAGATGAAGCCTGAAGTGGGCAAATGCTCAGAGGTTTTTCCTTTTTTGCTTAGTGTCATATCCCTGCATATAAATCAGCTTGGTAAAAGGGGGGAAAATCTACAGCATATCCTAAATTACAACAACAAGACACTCTGGACTCCCCCCAAACATCAGAGTTACTGTAAAAATTAGATTAAGCAGTTGTTCTCTTAGCCAGAAACTTTTCTTTCTGTGCCAAGTTTGCTGATCCAATTCTGTCTCAAGGCTGCTTTTAGTGAATATTGTTTCTCATACATTTCTCTTTGCTGTCATTAGATCGAAAAGGGCGATGTTAGCCTTTTTCTGCCCATCAGTGGTAGGAAAACTATACTGTCTTGTCAACAGGAGGGGGAGCATGTGCTAATAGGAGGAGCAAATGCTAGTGCCCTGTATTTGGATTAGAGACCCTATTGATCCAGAGAGGATTTATAGTAGCTGTGAGAGTGAAGATTGTCAAGCAATGTCATTGTTCCATTGTTAACCTTTCCCTCTTAAAGCCAAGGGTTGAAAGGTAGAAAGGTGTTAGATCTAGGGAGATCTTTTGCTTTTTTTTTTGTGATTATTTAAGAAAGAAAGATAATCATTCTGTTTAACAGTCTCATCTGTGAAAACAAAAATTAATTGCTGCAGTAGAATTTAGTGCCTTTATTGCAGTGAGAGTTAGTGCCATTCTTGATTCAGAGACAGTAAAACAGCAGTCCTCTTTGTTCCTTTATATGATTATTATTTCCTTACTTGAATACGTAAGTGTGCCTATTAGTTCAGTGTAATGAGCATTTACTTAGTGAACTGCAGATAAGATTCAATAGGACCTTGATAAGGCTTTGTTAAGGAATTTGTCATTCTGCATTCTAAAATGATTAACAGTGTGCGGGTTTTGTTTGTGCTAGGATTTTCAGAAAAACTTAAAATACCAAACTGAGAGGTATTTGAAAGGCTAAACCACAGTCCAGTCCCCTTAGGAGCACAACAGAGTATCAAGGGGGTTTTTTTCAGAATAATACCTGCAGAGACAAGCTTCTTTCTGAATAGCAAATTTAATTTTATTTCTATATCAATGTGACTGAACAACTGGGTTAGTTATATACATTTGTTTTATGTTTAGCTGTCTGCTAGGTTTATACTAATGTGGTATGTTTCCCTTTCTCTCTTCAGCTTAATAACCAGTTTGTATTTTGTTTTGATTTTTCAGTCCCGTCTTTTACCTTCACACCAACAGGTATATATTTGCACTTTTCCCCCCTTCTTTGTTACTTTAGCATGTGTTTGTGGTGCTGTTTCTCTTTTTCTGATGTAACCAGCCCAGCTGTTCTAAAGGGTTTTTAAAACAATTTCATTAATGACAGGTTTCATTATTTTGTTCTCTAAGTAGTGTATATTTGCTTTGTAGCTGACACTTTTCTGTTAGTGTGTACCATTTTGTAGCATACCATTTGATGCAAGCATGCCATTTTGTAGTGTGATCCTGTCAGTTTGTACAACCTGGGCTCTCTTCTTGCATATTGCAAAGGAGTACTGTGGCCTCTTGCATCTAGTGATGCAAAAGGTGCTTCTGACGGAGGAATGACTTAGCAGACCCCAAATGCTGACTTGAAAGGGTTTCAGTGGGATTATAGTTGGTGAAACATTTGCTTCTTTTCTTTCGTCTGAATCTGCATTAATCCAGTGACCTAGGAGTTGTCTGCTTTGGAAGATACAGTAAATCAAAGTGTTACTGCAGTTAGATTTCTTTGCTTGCTGCCTTAAACTGTATTTGTGCTATGAAATTTTAAAATAATCATCCTGTTCTACATAAACAGAGGTATATTTCAAATTCAGGGCAGGTTTAAAATAATCTTCTATTTCTTTTCACTTGGAAATGTACAAAATCTGACATAACCTGAGCCGTAGCCCACCAATGTCCATGAGAGCCTTTCTGTTCTGTAGAGCTGACCTTCAGTCCATCCCACAGTCTGGCAGCTCAGCAGCTCTTCCTCTACAGTAGATAGAATGCAACACATTCAGTACCCACCAGTATACTGCATGCATTACCTTTGGCTACAGCCCGAGTGAACAGACAGGTTGTTTCTTCCTCCTTTGTTCTAAATCCCTTATTTTCACAAGAGGTCTATGAGACTTGCAGGACATGTATATCCAGGCAGGGTAAAAACCACCTATCCCCTCCTCTGCACACTCATGTTAGCAGGGCATATTAGCTCAAAATCACCACTGTACTAATTTGGCCTCTGGGCAGCAGCTGGGTTACATCCTTCCAAGTTGGACCGCAGATGAAGCCATCTCATGTCTGTCTGCATTCATCCACACAAACCTAATCGTAATGGGTTAGGTTCTTATCCACATGCTTTTAATCACATTGAATAGTGTCTTGTTTCAAAAGTCATCCTGTTATGTTTAGTGGAGTTGCTTACTGTTCGGCATGAGTCAGAGTGGCTCTTAATGTTTCTGAAGTCCTTTAAGATCCACAGTGGAGACTAATTCAAACTATTATTATTTTGCTGTTACTTCAATTGGCTTAACAGAGGGCTTCTATTGCAATCACAATTGTAGCACGCTCCTGAAATTCTGCAGAGGTAGGTAGGTTAGCTAACGTATATTTTCTCAGTTGGATTCTTAACATTAAAAGAAAATATCAGGGCTCCATAAGATAGGTCAGAGCTGCAACATAAATAGCACTGAGATTGTTAAAGAAGAAATTGGAAAAAAACACAAAGTACGTAAAACATTTAAAGGGGGAAAAAAATCCTTTTTCAATCCAGGATCCCAGTCATTAGTTCCACTGACTTAAATGGAAACAGACCCTCTTCTTTAGCATTACCTATAGTAAAAGACTTACCTGTAGCAATGCATCCTACATTTTAATCCTGTTATTGTAATCACTGCCAGCATTTATCTCTCTCTTGCAGACTCCCAGTTTGGAGTTCTTCTAAAAAGCAGAATTTGGCTGCTTTTTTTCAACGCATTCCTGTTTGGAAATTGTAGAATCCATCAGCATTTGCAGGGAGGCAGTCTCCTTAACCCTTTGCCAAACCCAGTGCTAACCTGCAGAATTTATAGCACTGTTTCTTCTTGGATGTTTGCATCCTAAAACTAACTTCTCAATCATGATGCTTTCTGTGAAGGATATGCAATCCACGCCAAGAAATAAATGCATGTGGACATCCACTTTGTTAATGTGTAATGCTTCTGAAATGCTAGCAAAACTGTTCCTTCTAATTTAGGAAGTATTCTTTCTGCCAGATATTTTTTACCAGGATTTATACAAAAAAAAAAAAATCATTAATAAATCCAATTGTAAAATGTTATAAAATTAGTAGCTTCAGTGGACTTTTGAGTGTGCCTGTTCCATGAGTATCTTGCAGTAACATTCAGAAAGAGCATGTGTTTTTGCAGTAGGTTCAGCTGTAATGAGCCATTGTTTACACTGGAAGTAAGGTCTGTTATAGAATCGTGATACCTCTTTAATCTTAGCAAAACAATAAGGTAGAGCAAAGCTTTAACATCTAGCCATTCATTAAATAAATATGTGACCTAAATTCTTCCACAGAGTAACTCCACTGAAGTCAGCAAAGTTACGTTATGCATAAGTTCAACCTGATGTATGGCTTCCTGCTTTCTTAAGTGATACATGTGTGTGTTTGTGTTTTTCAGTACAGAACTGAAATATAAAACTTTGCTGGAGCTAAGATTAGCAGTTACCGAGCAACACAAGTATTATGTATAAAATGCATTTGAAGGAATAGATTGTAAAATGAGACTCAGAATTCATGTATAAACAATGCACGTTTATTGTCTTGGCTAAAATGAAACAAAAGCAAATTTAATACTGCTCTTCAAGGAGTCTTTTACAAGTTTAAAATTATTTCCTTTTTTATCTTTAACTATTTCAGTAACGTATCAGAGAGGAGGAGAGGCCGTAAGCAGTGGAGGCAGGTAATTATGTGCTTTGTTTTTAAAGCTATAAATTGTGTGCAACTAGATTTAAGGATGCTAGAAGTACAATTGTCCGTGTAAGTGATGGCAGAATAATCACTTGCAAAGATATGTTTTAAATTTATTTTATGAATTTATACATTTTTGCCATATATTTTTCTGTTTAGAAGGCGAATATATGGTTTGAATTTTTAGGTTGATTTCCAAAGAATGAGTCATAATACTATCAGCTTTGTTAACCTGTAAAAACTGCATCTCAGAAAATGAGCAGCAGAGGGAGTGCTTTAACTTCAAAATAAAGACTTGGCTTACCAGCTGATTAAGGGAGTAAAAGTAATTAAGTAGTGGCATTTATGAAAATTAAGAAATATAGTTGGTTCACAAATACTACAAAGAAAGAAAACGTTTATTGGAAAAAGAAGACATAAGCGACTTTTAAGGTGACTTTTCAAAAAAAAATCTTTCTGTGAATGCAAAACAGTTAAAGCATCGCTTACAAGAGACAGGGCACTGAAAGAGAGGGAAACAGAGAGGTTTTAAATTTAAAGCCCCCCGCTTTGAGAACCTAGCCCATTCCAGATTGAGGGTTTAACTAAAACATGTTTACTGGGTTTACATTATTACTTAATGAATGTCAATGGACAAAACAGTAATTTACATTTCCTGTGTAGAGGTGGTATTTTCTTCTGCAGGCAAAATACCAGTTTTAGCAAAAAAGGCAGGTCAGAGCAGTGTCACATTGGTGGCACACCTTTTTTTTTTTTGTCCTAGGTCACATTCAGGCATGTCTTTTTATAAGCATCTCAGTTAAAGCTTTGGCATGATGCTGAAATAAACTCTAAAATCTCAGAGAGCAGCTGGGCGATAAATTCCTATATCAATTCCTGTTTCACAGGTGGCATCTTGTGATTCCTAATTTGCAAGACCATACAAAAATTCAGTAATGGTAAAGATTAGGCATAAAATTATACATTCCTGGTCTACTTGAATGCTGTGCAGAGGTGAGGCTACTATGCTGCTGCTGCTGCTGAACCTGGCATGTTAAGAGCAATTGCAGATATCTCTGTCCAGCACTGTATGCTTCTGCCTTATCATAGCCATAAAACCATGGATGAAAACCTCTATAACAGTTACCATGAGATTTTTGAATGGACAAATCTGTTAATCACTGGGTTGCTGCCTGCACCCCAGGATAGTGAGAAAGTAAGAGCGAACAGAGATGAACCCTCTTTTTCCCTGACAAGGTTGTTCAAAAAGATATGCAGTTAACATCTTTTGTGTTCTTTGTGCTGCTGTGTTTTCTCACTGTTCCCACAGCACAAGCGAGGCAAAGCACACTCACATAGACTCAGAGGACAGAAATGAACTCAGAAGTGTCTACATTGTATACAGTCATTTTGGAATTGCTAGAGAAGCAGCATCAGTTTTTACTGTCCTAGGTTTAAGGATCAGTGCCACAATCTAGCAATGTAATTGATTCAAAGTGCTAACATCAATGCTTCTTTTGTTCATTGGGTATATAGCATTTACAGGATGTATGTTGTACCATATTTTGTAGAATTTGAAACATACTTCTGCAATATAAAAAAATAAAAATGTTATTTTTACATATGAAACCTTTCTTTGATTTCTATACCTAAGGTTTTCACTTCCTTACATTGTATTGGCAATGTTTTGGAGAGGTTTAGCATTTTTGCCAAGTGCAGTAAGGTGAGCATGTTAAAGCATTATTCAGAATTCAAAATGTCACAGTGATATATTTCAATATCATCCCCACTTCTGCGATGCTGAAAAAATACCCATTTCTGTGGCAATCCCTTTTCTAAACAGGATTCAAGTAATGATAACTGTGGTAGATTGACACCAGCCAGCAGCTAGGCACCCACACAGCCACTTACTTAGTCCACCCCTACCCCAGACCCAGTACAGCAATTCAAAGATTCAAGGAATTTGCTGCAAAGGTTAAAGATCTTTGGAAACGATGATCTCCAGTCATCACCAGGCTATGGAGCTGTAATGCAAACATCTCTTGCCTACAGTTATATACCTTACATACAGTTATATACTTCTATACCTCACACCACATTTCTTACATGACAGCAGATGAGAATGCAAAGTAAATTTTAGAAGCAAAGGACCTCTCTTTATCCAAAAATCCGGTACACAGGTCTTGAAAGTGCTGAAACATTCTGGAAGGCTTTGTCTCCTCCAGATGCCTTGACGTGTAGTAAGAGCAGAGTGGTAGGGAAAAAAGGAAAGTATTTCAAATCAGCTGGCCTGCTTACAGGACTACATAGCTGTACCTTTATTTCAGATTTACAAAAAACTACTTGTTTAGTGTATGTGTATTGGCTTGTTTGTTAGCCTGACAGTTAAGTTAAGCCTCATCACCTCCCATGTTTAATTGTCAGATGACATATACAGTACAGAAATATATATACCCATATATGTATAGATCTTTTAAATGTCATTCTAAGACTATGACTTAAGCCTGCGGCACTGACAGACTATATCCCCCACGACTAACTGCATGCAGTTTGTATTCTCAACTTTCAGTTTAAGAGGATTAGCATATTTTATTTTTGAAAAGCATCACATCTAATATTATGGAGACCAGTTTCTGCACTATTTCAAATGGAAAGTTGCCTGTTAAATCCTGTGATGAAAGAAACTGTTTTCCTTTTGTTTAGTGTATGACAGTGACTAAAATTACCTATTTTTAAAAGCACCTTAATTATCAAAGGCAATTTTAAGTTGTTAGGGGATGCTACTTATTGGGACTTTATAACATGCCATTGCATTGTTAGTGTGAAAATTGAAAGGGCACCAAAGATTCTACAGAACATTCATCAGAGCATCTTTCACACTCACTAGAAAAATTCAGCAACTTGGAAACCAAGGAATGCTATTTCTGCTGATGGCAGGAATACACTTTATTCCAAATGCAGGCAGTATGCAGCATTGATATCTGGATATTTTCAAAAGTGTTGAGTATTCCCATTTACTTCAAACTTGCTTAGGAGCTGCTGCTGTTCCACCCCCATAAAGACTAAGCAAGTAGCTTACTCGTTAACAAAGATGTGTATCGTGCACTAGGTGTGCTTAGTGAGTTCCAAATGCTCCCAAGCGGCAGAGGTTTCTGTAATCTGCTGTTCCCTTTGATCCACTACAGTAGTACTATCTGATGGTGAGGAGAACTTGGCTTCATAAATCACGAAGAATTTGGGAGTATTCACATCCAAACTCAACTCTTATTTCCGCATATCCATCTCGCTTCCATGTGTGAATTTTTTGTTTGACTTGCCAATTTCCCCTTTTTTACCTTGCTTTCTTTAAGAAAGGGAGAAGGGGCAGAAAAGTAAAAATACAACCTTCCCAGAAACATCTCCCCCCCTCAAAAAGAAAGTGACAGGTAAAGGTTACACACCAATGTATATGTGTATTTCAGCAAACTGAACTGATGCTGTCCTTGGCTGTTCAGTTCAGAGTGTCTTAGCAAGGAACAGGTTATATAGAGATATATAGAAGACTAGAAACCATTAAAAAATTGAATCAAGCTGTATTTTCCAATGTTCAAGCCTTTAAATATGTGGTACTATGTTGTAGTATCTAACCTTTTGAGAAGAATGTAATTGCATTGTGAAAATGCTTTTGTTTAATCTTTGAAATGACCGAACTTTGGTTTTTAAAGGCCAGGACTCCTAAACATCAGTGAACCAGCCACTCAGCCATGGCTAGCAGATACTTGGCCTAACACAGGGAACAATCACAATGACTGCTCCATCAACTGCTGCACCTCTGGCAACGGAAACAGTGATAGCAACCTTACAACGTATAGTCGACCAGGTTAGATATGTTTCTACTTTGCTAAGGAATCTTCTTTACAGAGTATATGTTTCTAATACCTGAGATAGTGTACAGGTTGGTTTGGTTTTTTATTTCCAATGCATTTAGACTTAATACAGTTTCTCCTCTATGTCATGATTATGCTTTTGGTCCCTTTTTGAATCTGTTTTTTCAGTCCCCTTTGGATAGCTGTAGCAAGCTGTAGGCTGAAGGAGCCGCTGCAAAGTTCAATGTTACCAAAAGTCACACTGAACTGAATTGTTTCAGCATCTGAAAAAGAGCAGAAAAGATCATTTTTAGGTTGTTCTGTACATCCTTGTTGCTTGGATGGAGAAGGACAAGTACCAAAATGACACTGGTGAGATTTTCCTTCTGGTTTGGGTGTGATGGGAAGCAAGAAGTAGAACATTGCTACAGTACTTGCAAGACAGTCAGTCTACTCTGGCACATTCAAAACCTCCCTTGGGGTACCATTCTGTACAAAATTGGATAGCTGGTTTTCTGTTTAGGGCATGTGGATAAAAAAGTTAACTTCACACTCTAAAAGCAGTTATGAAATGTTAGTTTAAATGGTGATTCCCAGGAACTTGGGCAGGACTCAGAGTGCTCTTGAAGAAAACCTTGTGAGTTCCATGGGAACACAGTTGGGGAAATATATCTGGAAGCGCTGATTGCTGCACATATTGTTTTAAACGGACCTTACGTTCCTTTTATTTTAACCCAGTTTGTGTTACTGGTGAGGGATGAAGATTAGTCTTTTCCACTACCAGCATCTCTAGCTGATTTGTGCTGGTAGCATTTCTCAGCATTTCAGTAAGGGAGTATGATTACCTATAGTGAAGTTGCATAAGTGCAAAACAGCATTACCTCCTGTAATTAATGTGGAACCAGCCATAATGTGATGGTGGTAATTCATCTCCTGCAATATCCTGTCTGACAGTGACCAGTGCCAGGTGCTTCAGAGGACGGTGAGAGATTTTAACATTAGAGACTTGTATCTTACCCTGTCCAAGGATATCATGTCCACAAATACCTCTGTAAAACAAAGACTTCTGTTACAGAGATACTTTATTGTGGCAAGTACAGACATACCAAGTTCTAGTAATGGAAACTTAACAAGTTCAGAAAAGGAAGAGAATGCATGTTTTTGAGGGTTGTAAAGTATTATATTATCTTGTAATGAGGTGCAGTGGATTCCTTATCAATTTAGCTTTTATACTAAGCTTGGTTGTGTTGCAAAGTGATTCCTTCCTTTCAAGTAGAGCTTATGAGCTTGAGGGTCAGACAAGATCTCATAGTGGTCTCTTCTGTCCTGGAAAATCTGGCAAATATTCTTAATTGTGTGACCTTGGGCTTGGCTTATGCTCTGAAGCAGCAGAGTTGGATATCCCCTCTATAGCTGTGAATATGCTAAATAACTGTGCATTTTTAATTTCTTTTAAGTATAGTACTGTCTTCCAAGTCTACAGAACAGGAACGGGTTGTTCTAAAAGTAGATGCTATTAAAAAAACCTAACAAAATAAATCTTCTGTTATATAGGTAAACCAGTTTTAAGTACTTTGTATGAGGACTTCTAATGTGTCTGTGTAAAAAATACTATGCCTACTGCATATACTGTGTTGATTGTATTGCCCTACATACAAATCGGATGTAGCTGAAAATGGAAGGAGGTAAAAATGTATGTTATAAGTGACTCTGCAAAGATATTATAGCAAAGCATGAGGTATTAGGAATGAAGAATATGCTGGATATATAATTGCTTAATATAATACAATAGACACTGGTTCATACATTAGTGGCCAGAGCATCAGTACATGTCTAATTTACTCTATGCATAAGTGGTGATCTCACAATGCAATAACTATTAGAAGAATTAATTCATGTTCTCTATATGAGATATATATTTGTCATACAGGACAATGGTATTACTATGGTATTACTTATTTTGCAATATCCAAAGCAACTAAAAATTAGCAAAAATTCCAGATTGCTTTCCTGTCTTTTTGTTTCAAACCAAAATGTAAGATTGTACAAGGAAACAATGACCAAATAAAGAATTGCTACTGGGTACTGAGTTACCTTTCATATTGTACTGTTTCTCTTTAATTCTGTTATGTGTAATCATTTTTCAGTCTGTTTTATAAAAATATGTTGTATCTCTGTTTCTTATCACAAGTACAAGAAAGTCTAAATGCTGTTGAGGTGACATGAGATGACTGTCATGTTTAGTTATTCCTGCTGTTAAGTTTTGGTTGATTTTTCCTTTCAATGCAAATTATTTTAATTACAGTTACTGATTGGATATCTATACTGCTTTGAGAATAATGTCTAAAAATGTGAATGTTTATATGGCCACTGTAGAAAAAGCCCAGTAAGGTAAGTCATTGTAGATACAATTCAGAAGTGGTGAATTTACAGTAAATCAAAACAGTGAACACTACTTTTGAAGCAGTAGTTTATAAAGTAAATAATATTCTGTAAGTTACTTAGTTAATTACAGTATCTCTGCTTCATGGATGCAAGCCATATAGTTATGCACTAAAAAATTTTTAAAGGGAATTTCATTGAAAGTGTAGTGTAAGCGAACAGAATGACCTTTTCTTTTTTCTTTCCTCTGTGGTTAGCCGATTGTATAGCAAATTACAACAATCAGCTGGACAACAAGCAAACAAACCTGATGTTGCCTGAGTCAACTGTATATGGTGACGTGGACCTCAGCAACAAAATCAATGAGATGAAAACCTTCAATAGTCCAAATCTAAAGGACGGAAGATTTGTCAGCCAGCCTGGGCAGCCTACTCCTTATGCCACCACTCAACTCATCCAGTCAAATATCAGCAATAATGTTAACAATGGCAGCGGGGATACGAATGAGAAACACTGGAAACCCTCTGTTCAGCAAAAGCAAGAGGTTGCACCCATACAGTACAACATTATGGAGCAAAACAAATTAAACAAAGGTGAAGAGCTTTTAGCTTGTTTCTCCTCTTTAGGCATCAGAGGCGTTTTGACCTTCTGGTGCTGGGAGTCTAAAGCTTTCAGGTTCAGCAATTACAGACTTCTGTGGTGCTTTTAGAATTCTCCCTCTTTAAATTTAGAAATTCACGGTTAGCAGTGTCAGAAAGTTAATTAGCACCACAATAACCTTGAGATATTGAATTTATTATAAAAAATAACAAGCTGTATCTTTAGAAAAGAGTTAAATAAAATACATTTCCTATGGATTTGAGATTAATTTAAATTTAATAGTAGTTAAGGGATTGGTTAGGACAGAGCCCAGATATTTTATTAATAAGACAGATGCATGGTAGTCACATTATACTCTACCTTAAATTTTAAATAGGTCAACCCACTCTTCCCAGTCGTGGATGGAGACTAATTAAATCTACATGTTCATGTAAACGAATGAAATTTTGCATATCAAACTCTGTAAAATTGTATTGTGTTTTACACTGGGGACACAAATGGAGTGATCCAATTCATTTTAGACTTGTTCCTAGCAATCCTTCAATTCACATATTGAGAGGCAATGCTACCACACACAGTTTTGGAAACTAAATTGCTTTGTTACCCTGACTGAAGTCTCTGCATCCAGAAGCTAAAAATAAAATTATTTCAGTGTTAACAGGAAATATCAGAATGTACTTTTGTGGCCTTGAGGGCATGTTTCTTTAATATAATGTGTGGGAGTTGAAAGAAATAGGTATGTGATTTCTTGCTAGTCCTCTAGGCTACCATGCAACCTCTTTTAATAACCTGATTTGCAAAACAGTATCCCTAGAAACTGGACCCATTCTAACTTGAAACTCTTTGCTTGGATTGTTGTAACTCAAGTGATCACATAGTGATAAGTTATCCTTTAAAAAGATACGTTTTATTACAGGAATGTTGATTTCTCTACCAGACCCATCTACTCACAGAGGAGTTCAAAGGGCAATATAAAATGTGACACCTTCCCTTGACATAAACTTGTCAAATGAAAATTCAATTTATGTGGCTCTTTACTAGAGGGTGAAAGCTGTATTTTTTTGTAATTATGTTTTCTTTCATGAACGGTGTATTACATATCTGTTTTGGAATTAAAATATGTTTGGTTTTTATGCCCTGGAAGATACTGCATCTTTCAAACTGTGTATATTACAGCTGCATATTCTCTAGCATATTGTAGTGTGGAAAGGCCCCCTTAAAGCATTGTCTGCTGACAGTCATATATACATATTTCAGAGTGTTGATTTACTGTTTATCCTCTGTGTGAACATATGTGGTATGTAGGGCTTCAGCGTGGTCTCTGGAATGCAACTAGGCCGAGAAACTATTGCAGAATACACTCTGGTGTGGAATTTATCATTTAGCTCTTTCTCCCATGCTTACATTATCACAAACATTTCTGCAGCAGATGGGGACTGGATTCTTAGTTTTGTTTATTTTTGTTTTGATTTCCTATTTTATGAGTCAATATTCTGATCTTGGTTTTCTCATTTACTAAGTCAAAACCGTCTTGCTGGTGATTATACATATAGCTTTTGTGATCGGAAATAACCATTTTGATGAGTTACATGCTGTGCTTCATTGTCACTACTTTATGTCCAGTGGTTCTGTTTATGACAGTTTTATTTGCTGTTTGAAGAGTAACTCAGCTCCTTTTCTGTTCTCTGTAAATTGTAATTCCTTTTTGGCATGAGAGTACTGTTTTGTCAGATGAGTATTTTACTTCTGATACAGTTTTACAGATTAGATTTAAAAATAATGCATGTATATCAAGTGCTTTGGAACTGGAGAAGGAAGTTATGGTAACAGCCATTAGCAAAAAAAGGCCCCACCTGTAGCTAGAACCCGCAAGACCCAATGTAAATAGAAATATTCTTGGAGCCAGCAGGCGTTAAACAAAGATCTGTTGTAAACCAGATTCAGTGGAGCTGCATTGTTGCTCCAGCAGATGATTCAGCACTTGTAATACAGGGCTGACTCCTATGTGGGTTTGTCACCTTTGAAATACAGAAAGTAGCTACCACAGTCCATTGGCTGCTCTGCATGCGTAAATTAAGCAGAGACCATGGAAAATCAATCATGGTGACAGTCTATTCGTATGCAAAACACTCACACAGGTCGTACATATGTCCATTGAGATTTAATCACTGCAGAGGCACTGCAACAACCCTGTGCATAGGATTTCATTTTACTTCATTTTTGCTGCGGAGCTACTAAGTTCCTGTGACTTTCCTTAAACTTGCAGTTAGAGACAAAATAAAAATAAAACATGATTATAGGATGACTTTCCTTTCAAAAAATGAATTTATTTCTTTCCTCACTATTTTCAGGAGATCTTACTTTGTGTTATAAAGCAGGTATATAAAAGTAGATGTGTTTCTGAAGGGTAGCATTAACTATACTATTGAACTTGCAGATTACCGAGTAAATGACAACATTGCTCCAACTATTCCGTACAACCAGTCGTACGACCAGAATACAGGTGGATCCTACAACAGCTCGGACAGAGGCAGTAGTACATCTGGTGAGTATCTACAGAGTTTTCCAAACCTTAGGCTTTTTGGTGTTTGGATGCTCTAGCTGTAGTTAGCACCAGCTACTGGACTTGCAGAAGGGATGATGGGGAGGAACCCACTGACAGTAATACAGCTCAGGGATGTTAAACAGCATAAAAACTGGCCTAATAGGTGCCTGTATTTCTGTTGCATCCTCATGATTGCTTAGTGCCATCTGAATGTCAACGAGTAATTGATTGTCCAAAATTGTGAAAGTCATGAAGTCAAATAGAAGCTGGATTTCCTAATGTTAATGCCCTAGTGGTTAGTATTATGGTCTCCAGATGGGCCAGTCATAGAAATTCCTTTTCAGCTGTCACAAAAAAAGAGTATTTTATTTCTTTCCTGGTACTTTACTGGCCTCTTTTCCATTTCTTGGGTCTACTCACCCAAGACAGCCTTATTCATGAACAGTCTGAAGGTACCAGAACATCTGAGTGCTACCTAACAGAACTGCTTTAAGAAATTTTTCATTTTTTTAAATTAAACCCATGCATTTTATTGAGTAAAAAAGCATGCATGCATGCATACATGAAATTTTTATAGATTTCAGTGCTATATGTCAAAACTATTCTTGTACATCATTCAAATGTAGACAGTAGATAATTAAAGTTAAATTTTGTTTCTCATCAGCATCTCCTTTGCAATATATCTAAAAGTCCTTCGTAAAAATCTTGAAACAAGACAGTTTTGTGCTGGAGAATGCTGACCAGGGCACTGAAATTGCACTCTGTGCTTTGGAACCACAGAATATGGTTTAATTCAAAAGTTACTGCTTCTCATCATGGTTTATAACCTGTTCACTTTTGGCTTCAGTTTCTGGTAGAGGTGTGTGAAATGTTTCTCATTTAGCTCTGAACTACACATAGGCTTGGTTTGGGGCTTTACTGTAAGTCTGATACTTAGCCTATGTTTATTTACATCAAGCCAATTATAGGGTAAGTTATGGTCACAGTCAGCAGCGCCCTGGACTTTACATCTACTAGTCAAGATGAGGATTTTTCACCTTTTGTTTTGCTGTTGCCTTTGATAGTCCAGTTGCCTTAATCATAACCTGCTCCATCTTGACCGATTGTGACTGAGGCACAGCAGAGGCATAAACATGTAGATGAGCCTGCTGTGCCTTTTGGTGACCTGCATTCTCAGTGGTTGGGGTGAGATAAGCACAGGTCCCAATTCTCCCAGCTGCTCAGGGGTGTTCTGGTGCTGAGCCTGTGCTCAGTGACGTTAAGGCCTGAAATTTGGCGTGAAACATCTCTGGTATGAACCCATGCAAATTAAAAATGAGAACATGGTATTCTCCATGCTGACACCTATTATGGTTATAACACTAACAATTTATAGTCCTATACCAAGGACTCCAGCAGGAATGAAGCAAGGTGACCAGAGTAATAAATTAATTGTGCTGAATCTAGTATATATCATGGTGCCTAGGGTAGAGAATGCAGATGATGGTTGCCTTGGCATAGCTAGAGTCTTGCTTGACATACTGAGATATCAGAAGAATGATTGTACATAGCTAAAACATCTTTGTATCTGGCAGCTAATGGGGGACAATAATAAGCAGAACTACTGTCCATAAGAATGGAAAATCTGAGACAGCAAAAGTGAGGGAAAACAAGCTTCCTAAATGTCACTGCAACATATTTAATCACATGTATAAGGCTTAACTATGGTAATATAAAACCATGGCTCAGTTGAAGAGAGAAATGTGAAGGATTCTAAAACAAAAAATATGGTGACTTTATCTACAAATAAAGATGTAATAATAACAAAGAAGGATAAAATCATATACCAAGGAACAATGCAAGAGTCAGCTCTCATCATAGCCATGTCCAAAGTTAAATTTCAAGACCACCTGAATAATTGGTCTTATTCAAAGTTATTGGAACTGTTAAAGCTACATTTTTGTATTATGAGCTATAATTTCCCAGCAATAGTAGTTGAAAACATTTGTGCCATACTTCATCCATCTTCTTTCTTCTTTTTTCTGTTATTTTAGTTCTTCCAGCAATTATTTTCAACTGCACCTGCCATTTAGACTAAAACCAGTAATTTCATTGTGCCTAAAATGTTTCAGTGGACAAGTACAAATTACATATATTCAGTGACTTAATGCAACAGTGGAACTTTAATAGATCATATCTGTGTCATATTGTATTTTAGGTTCCAGCAATTAAATAGTATAAAGGCACTTTAGAAAATATGTCTACAGCTCATTTGTTTTAGATGATAATCTATAATGTAATTAATAGAAATGGGAAGCTCACTCTTAATGACATTGCTTGTAAAATTCATTTATGGTTTTATCACATTTTGACTATTTATTAACAATTTGAGTTTTGTATCCCATGTGCTTTTTTCCTTGCTATGTAAATTTTCTGGTTAAATTCAGCTGCTTAAAATGTAGAGTGATTCTACAAAGAAACTACAATCACAAATTGGTATAAAAAGGATGAATGCCAGTTTATTCCAACTCAGCACAACAGTAAATTCCCAGAGAATTCAAGAGGATCTGGGAGGGATTGCGGTTATTTTGTTTTTCAAAGCTAGTGGTGAGGAGATACTTACAAGCATTATAAATGTGTACTGGTTTTTATTCACAGGGAGTCAAGGGCACAAGAAGGGTGCTCGGACTCCAAAGGCTCCCAAGCAAGCTGGCATGAACTGGGCAGATCTTCTTCCACCACCTCCAGCACATCCACCTCCCCATAGCAATAGTGAAGATTACAGTCTTTCAGTGGATGAAAGGTGAGAAAAATGAATACATCATCCATTTCTCACTTCAACCGCTAGTTAATTGAACAGTAATTTGCCCTATAAGCTGGCAGTGAGACCTTCCTTCAGTACCGTTCTGGTGCTCCTCATCTATCTGTAGTGTGGCTACTTAGAGATCACTCACTGGCAGTGGTGTACATCCACTCAGTACATCCTCACTGAGCTGTTTTCAAGAGCACATATAACAATGATTTTTTTCTGGGCTGTTTATATGTGTATCAGATATGCTAATTACACAGTAAAAAATTAAGTCCTTATTTTCTTAAAAAATTAATTTTAGCTATGACCAAGAAATTCCTTGTCCTGTCCCACCTGCAAGGATGTATCTGCAGCAGGATGAGCTAGAGGAAGAGGAAGAAGATGAGCGAGGTCCTACTCCACCTGTCCGAGGAGCAGCTTCCTCTCCAGCCGCTGTCTCCTATAGCCATCAGTCAACTGCCACTCTCACCCCCTCTCCCCAGGAAGAACTCCAGCCCATGTTACAGGACTGTCAGGAGGATCTGGGACACATACAACACCAACCTGACCGGAGGTGTGTCAATGCAAACGTAGCAAGAGAGATGTGACAAAAGTCATCCTAGCCCCACTGAAAATTCTTGTTGAATTCAGTGAGGCCAAGATTCTCCCCATGATACTTATTCTGCTAATATTTAACTATTTGTAACCTAAGAAATACGTAATTAAGTTGCTTTATTATTACACCATGGAAAGAAATGCAGTATATCACTTTACGGTACATACGATGCTGACATAAGTTAAATTCACTGTCATCAGGATATTAAAGTGGTATCGTTAACACAGCTTACCATATAATTACAGTTCCATTGTTTCCAATAGATTTACTGCATTATTACCATAAAATAGCATGCATTATTTCACAGTAACTGTGCAATTAACTTGTCACCAATATGTATGAATATATATAAATATATAATTTATATAACCTATAGATTTGCCTCCTCTCATAAATCCTACTACAGGAAATTATTGCTTGCAAAATTTTCTTAACATTTCCACCTACCCTTATTTAAAGGAATGACCAACATGAATAAAGATAGATATTTTTTACAGGGAAATTTTGTTTCTTCTCCAAGTTGCTTTTAGTACAAACTATTTTGCATATAGACTCTCACAGCTTCTCTTCCATAAAACAGTGTATTCTGAATGGGGCTTTTTATGCATGATGCTTACTTGTCTTGCTTTTTGTTAAGAAAGCACAGCTTTTCTCTCCCAAATTATATTTCTTTTATTATTCTTTTTCCTCCAGCGGTTTGCACATATTGTTTGTTACCACAAATATACAAACTTACCTGCAATATTCTAGTCATACTTTCTATTTTTAGTGAAATGCAGGCCTATTATGATGAAATGAATTTGTTCTTGCCAAGTAGACTGTAGAACTTTGCTTTTGTTGATATAGCTTACTGGACATTTATGGATGTATTCTCCAGAATGTTTTTTGAAAAGTTAGTTCATTTTTATGTTTCCCTTTTTTAAGTAAGCGTTAGTTATTAATTGTTTTTTAAAAGGGCCTATATCTGCTTTTACTTTTGCTCCCCACTTCTACTTGGTCTGCCTTGTTTTGTTTTCTTTATGGTAACACTTCTTGTACTGTGTATCTTTCTCTCTTCTTCTGTCGTCCTGACTCTTTAAAATCACTCTTTTCATTAGTGGGTAGCTAATAATATTATCCTGTAATTTCCATTGGCCCTGTTATGTCAGGGCACAGAAGTGTTCATTTTAATCACTTAAGTTTTCTGAGTTATTTAGAGGTTAAACTAGCTGGACACTAATGGAAAAGGGAAGTGCTAAGTGAGCAATGTGTTGTGAGTGACTTTCCAGAACCTCAGCTACCATGTTCTGGAGAATGGGAGATGCATATTGACATAAAGAATGGAGTAGTCATTGGAGCATATGTATGCAAACATGCATAACCAGCCAGCAACTGCCTGGAAAGTAGGTGGTTTGTTCAACACAAAGACTCCTGGCTAGTCATCATAAATGACATAAGAAGTAGTGGCAGAAGTGTGTGGAAGAATGTCCAATTTAAGCTGCTAGGGCATACAGCTTACTCATTGAGTAGACTGAAAAAATAAAATGTGTATTTATTTTGTTCTTCCTACAATGGTTAAGTCTAGCCTTGCTGAAAGTCTCAGAATTGCTAGTGACTAAATCTGGGGTTTTTATTGTACTTTTTCAAACATTGTTTCTTTTCTTTTTGCTACATACATCTCATCAGTTAAAAAAGATTCACATAATTCTATTTACTTGATTTGTAAGGCTTGGCTGACTACCTTTTCCATCTAGCAGCATTGATATGACCCATGGCATTGCTGTTAAGGAGTTGGATGTACTGTGCTCAACAGCTGTAGCCCATTCTGGAAGCGGGGGTTCTGTTTTGAACATGGTGTGACAATACTTTCTAATTAAGAATACATTCTGAGCAGTGCCTCTCTGTATTGTTTGGGGGGTTTTTGTAAATGCTGGGTTTATAGTGAAAATAATGACTAAAATACTGTTTGTCATACCTTTTATTAGCTTTACTTGTAGTTCTGCTGAGTGTTATCTCAGTTTCTGATCAGAACCAGGCATCTAGAATATGATTCTGGTGGTGATGGTGTACTGTAATATTTCTCTGTCCAGTCAGCTTGCTGGAAGTATAGCAAACTGAAATAGAAATCTGTGCTCTGGAAGAGTGGACAAGCAGAGAAAAAACTAAAGATTTAGTGAGATAGCAGATGATGTCAATGTTAAAGCGAGAGCTGAGATAGGAGACAATGTCACTGTTAAAGCGAGAACCACTGCATCAGATAAAGTGAACGAAGTATTGTTAATTCTGTATGCCCGTGAACCAGCTGCTCTCAATTAGCCTATCCTTAAAGGTTGGCAGGCAAGCTGTATTTTCCAGGACAAACCCTAATATATTTTGTAACCAGTTGCCTGTCTTCTAATACCAAAACCTAGAGAATAGGAAGACTGGCAAATACATTACAAGGACAGTTGTCACAAGAGCTTTAAATTAAGGCAGTAAAACTTTATTGGGCAAGGTTTCTAGTCAAAGGCAGGTAGAGATTCCCATGCAGCAATGGCTTCTGGGATTGGGGGGGAGTGGTATTAAATGATTATTGGGTATATCTACCTAACTGACCTTTTCTTCATTCCATTCAGTACTTAATACAGCAAGTGGAAAACAGTGGCTAGATGATGTAGTCCAGGGAGGTTCCAGCTTGCTCTTGCCACAGAGTATTAGGCTTTTCCTTGCTAAATTTTCCTTTCAAAATTACTAAGTATTCCCATTTATTAAAATAAAAAAATCACATCCCCCAAAAAAGATTTAATTTATGAGAGTCACCATTCGTCAATGAGATAATAAGAGGGAAAGACTGACAAAGGAAAATTACTTCAGAAATTTTTGCAAAGCAGACTGCAGTAGAAATTCCTGGTAAGCAAAGCCAACAGTACAGCCACTGCTGCAGAAAGGATTCCTTCCTATCAGACAAATGGCAATTAAAGAGCATGCCTGTGGCCCTGTGAAGAAAAACTGTTGACAATGTTACTACCTGGGACTTCTGAGTGAAGTATTAACTAAACTGAATGTTGATCTAATGATAGCTGATACTTTACCTCTTTAAGCTGGAGACACCATTACTGATGATTTAAGCTCAAAATAAATTAACCCATATATCTATATGCATTTTGGTATTCTTAAGACCTAGAACTAACGTTACGCTGCATAATTCTTTGTTTATATTATCACCTAGACCAATTTAAAAGATAATGAAATAACAATATCTCTTTTTATATCCTTCTGAATCACTGGGGTGGGTGGAGGGAAGATAAAGTTTCTGGAGCAATCTGTTCAGATAGATGCATCTGTTGACATTGATAGTTTCAAGCTTCTAAAGTAATATACAGACACTTCTTTTGCTCATACTCTCAAGGGTGCACAAATAATTTATTTAAATAGTCACATGAACTGTAACCACCTCTTCACCTAGCTGTACATGTGCTACTTTAGGAAAAATGAACAGCTTTATGCAAAATAAGACAATTTTCATTAAAATCACTGTTAAAGGAACCATATTAAAAAATCAGATTTCTTTGTGGTAGATTTCAAACTACATAGCTGCCAGTTCTGATTTACAGCAGTAATAAAAACTAAAAAAATAACCAACCCTGAACCTTTCAGATATAAATTCTGTTGATTTAAAAAGGCAAGTCAAGCTTGTTGGGAAATAAAGGAAATATTTTCATCAATCTACCATTTCCTCTGACTACGTTACATGACTTCAATTCTTCTTACCTTTGTATTCTTATGCAGGCGTCAACCTGTGAGTCCTCCACCCCCTCCAAGGCCTATCTCCCCACCACATACCTATGGATATATCTCAGGGCCCTTGGTCTCTGATATGGATACTGATGCACCAGAAGAGGAAGAGGATGAGGCAGATATAGAGGTTGCCAAGATGCAGAACAGAAGGCTCCTTTTGCGTGGCCTTGAGCAGACACCTGCCTCCAGCGTTGGGGATTTGGAGAGCTCTGTAACAGGGTCCATGATCAATGGCTGGGGTTCAGCCTCTGAAGAAGATAACATCTCAAGTGGGCGGTCTAGTGTTAGCTCTTCCGATGGATCATTTTTTACCGATGCAGATTTTGCACAGGCTGTTGCAGCAGCTGCTGAATATGCTGGCCTGAAAGTAGCCAGACGTCAAATGCAGGATGCAGCAGGAGGTGAGTTTGTCCTCTATTCAATGGGAGAAGAAAAAAAATGGCCACTGTGAAATGTATTTATCCCCAAGCGCTTCCTGGATTCCTGTTGTTCTTACAACATTTAGAAATTTGCGGGGGGGGGCTGTCAATTTACACTAGTGGAAGAGTCAGAAAAGGAGTTTTGGTGTAACAGTTCAAATTGCTGCTCTACATTGTTTTTCATAAGTAGTTCTTAATTTTTTGGTCTTACTGTTTATTGCCAAACCTCAACCCTGCTGGTGGATTTGCACTCAGAACTGAATGAGAGGAAAAAAAAAAAAAAGGATTACAGAATTCTATCCTTTTCCTGATGCAAGGCTCCCAGTGTTTTCAGTCACTCTTCATGACAGATTTAATCCCTCTGTATTGAAATGTCCAAAAAAATACTAAACCTTTAGAACCGTATTCCCCCTGCATTTGAAAGAAAAGAAATGGTAATATAATTGTTTTCCTTTTTATATTTTCTTGTTCTTTTGGAAAATGCTGTTCAAGCTCTTACTGCTGTATTATTGAGATGAACTAGATTTGTGTTGGTTTTGTAATTTGACAGCTGTTATTAGTTGCAGTTTAGATTATAGATTATGCATATGCAGCAAGGCCTTATGCATATGTTTCTTCTTGTTTTTTTTTCTCCTGAATCACCCCTGGACATATGAAATATGATATTTGAAATATTTAAGGTTTTACAACATACGGGTTACTAGTAACACTGGATATGTACAGGTAATCATCAACCTCACAAGGCCCAATGGATATTGTTGTAGTTCAACTAAGAAATAAGAATACCGCAGGGTGGGATGCAGGTTTCAAGCAGATCCATGTATGTTTTGCCAGTCAATCCTATTAAACTGCTAGACCTGGAGAAGAGGTACTGTGTCACAACTGTGTCCACCCTGACTCCAAAGATTTGCAACCTTCCTTACATTTCTGATATCCCCTCCCAGTTAATATTCCTTTGTTTCATTTCAACACAGCTGTTCATCATGAAGAGTGAGAGGGGAGGTAATTTAGTAATTCTGGATGAAATCCTGGCCGATTGAAGTAGGTGGCAAAACTCCCATTCATACCCATGGGGCCAGGATTGTATCCATTTTATACATATAATTTCATATAAATATGTATGTCCAAATTTATATATTTAGGAAAGGTCTTTTTACGTCTCATTACTATTACAGGTAAATAATTTTACAGCAGTCAAGTTCATGTTATGCAGTGATTTTTATGTATTGATATTACTCATACCTGACTACACATCCTAAAAATGTGACACTTCTTATCTGAAAATAAGCTGTCATAAAATGTGAGGCATACATCCCAGATGCATTCCTAGTAATTCATGCAAAGCGGTGGAGGAGGCATCTGTACCTGAGACCTGCTGGTGACTTCCTCAGCTTATGGCATGGGTGACCTCACGCTGCCTGAGCTAGGAGAGGTGAAACCCATCTTGAAAGTGAAACGTTTTGTTGTTTACAGAAAGTTGCTGGGCGGGAAGCCTGCTTGTGCTTGCCTGCTGATGGAGGTCATGCTCCTGGGGCAGGAGCTACCAGCTACCAAGCAGTTGGGTAATTTCTGTGCGGCTAAGCTAGCCTGCCTGCTGATAGGATAGCAAACGCTTTGATTTAGTTACACGTTACTCTAAAACTGATTACAGGAAGGAGAAGAGTTTTATTATTGTTCCAACAGTGTATTTTCAGGTTTCGTATACCTAGGTCATTCTGATATGAAAAAAGAGAAAGTATGAAATGTCTTATTTTAGGTAAGAAAAATAATAGCTATTGTTCTGTAACAATTTCCAGGCCGTAGACATTTTCATGCATCACACTGTCCTAGACCAACCAGCCCTGTATCTACCGACAGCAACATGAGTGCTGTTGTAATACAGAAGGTCCGACCTGCCAAAAAGCAAAAACACCAGCCAGGACATCTGCGCAGAGAAGTCTACACAGATGGTGAGTCCACTGAAACGGGTGAAAACGTCAGTGAACCTTTCTAAATATGCATTCAGTGTGTGTGTGTGAAATTTTTCCACAGAGATAGCATTATGCTTCAGAATTCGGTGATTTGTGTTTCCTGTTGCTAAACACACTGAACAGATTAATCATTTTAAATGCCAGAGTTCCTTAATACTGTACATCGATGCTTCCACTCCAGAGCCTTGCACCTGTTTTCTATAGTGTCCTAATCGGCTAATTACCATCATTATTTAAGAGCCCAGATAGCATAAATAGTACAGTCATTGAGAATAATATGTGGTTAGGATTAAAATCTTCGTTCACATGACTGACTATTAAAACCTTCAGAATGTATCTTTTCCTGAAAAAAGCAATTCACCATTCAAATGGTGGACAACACAAATCAATGAATTTTAATTCTGACCACAACATTGTTGCAAGCAGTTACTTTGTGAGTAAAAGCAAAATCTAATCATCTCCTCTTGTGCCTTCAAACACAATATCAACTCTTGCTGAAAAGGTAGTGCTTGTATTCTCTTGGGAGTGTAGAAGGATAATGCAAACATTGTGATGTTGTCTAGAGAGAGCCTTTAATGAAAATGCCTCAGGTGGTGGAGCTTTTATTAAAGCAGTACCTTCCAGTTTTATAAAACAACCCACGGGCTTTGTTGGAAATTCATGTAAGATAAATTCTCCAAGACTTAACCCATCTTGTCAAGTTTGCTGAATTTGCTAACGGGGGAGGGGGAAGAAAGGCATCGTTCCCCACCTCCTGGTTCTCTGCAACAACAATCTGATTAGGACTTTCATTACCAGTCTGAAATTTTTCAAAGAGGGGCATCATTTGCCATTACCATATGAAAGCCTAATATTATAGATCCTTATCCAGGGTTACAAGAAGGGAGTTTTGAGCCACTTCTCCCTATGATTCCTGCCACTTGACGAAAAAATTTAATACAAAGCTCACAGCACGATGAGCAGAAGTAATTTAGCAATGAGTGGTTGTCCGTGCTATTATCTGTACTTTATTCTGAGTATTTTCTCTCACTAGCATCTATCTGATATTAGGCTGCATTAAATACTGGCATGACACAGTGCACCTGGGCCTCTTGGCTTATGCCCAGGCCCCTTCTGTCAGTGAAACTGAGCTGTTGGAATATTATCTGATTTCAAGAGGTTATTACAGTGGTTTTGTGCATGTTTGCTTCTGTGAAAGGACAACATAAGGTGTAAATCCCAAAACTGTACCAGAAACATTACGTTTACGAGACCCTTGTAATGGTGTTTTGCAAGATTTTATGGACATTTTAACAGCTTTTATTCTCTTGAAGAGAATGCTCTTAACTGCATAATTGGCTGAGCATCAAACCTCGATACAAACACAGCAGCTAGGACATCAGAAATAAAATCCGGACAGGAGTTTTATGTGGCCATTTTCTTCTAACACAGGAATAAATAAGAGGTGGGACTGTATTTGATGACAGCTCTTTGTGAAAGTAATTATACAAAGTTACATCATAGAGCATTGTGGTTAGATATTGCAATAGATTTGACAATCATGATCAATATTTGTTTTGTGTTATATAGCACCAGCTTACTTCAGCGTATTTTCTAATTAGGTAAGAATTTCCGCTAACCTGTTTAGTGTGCAATACAGTGTGGTCATTCAGGGAACAGCACATTATGGCTTTAATTTCTGCAGATCTAATAAAACCCAGTTCTAAGGTTGAAGGGCTTGTTTGGGTTTGATTTTTTTATTATTTTTTTTCCCCCTCAATCATTTACATAAGCATATTTGGAACCTTACTGAAGATTCTAACATTCATTTTAATAGCCACATCTAGTATATTGTTCATTTAGAATTAGCTACAAAATAACATCTGCTAATTGTTTTTCTTAAGCAGAGAAAAATTATACAGAGACATGAATGAAGCATTTTAGGACAATTGACCTTTCCCACATATACTTAGGTTTTTCTGTTGGCTTGATGTCACACTGTTTACTTATCTTTTTTATAAAGGAGTGCCTGATAAAAAGATTTTTTTTTTCCTCATAGTGGGTGAACATACGTGTTTTTGTAGGAGAGCAAAGCAGATATTCTGAATTTAAGCATTTATTGGTGGCTAGAAGCATTGAGTAAATACTAAAAAGAGAAAAATACATTGCTTCATTACTTTCTCAGTCTTTAAAATGGAATTTACTTTCACATATAAAGAATATTCTACTGTTGCCAAATTACCTGAATTAGTACTTGCTAGCAGTTTCATGAAATACTGGTGTCATGAAGAATTTACATGAAAGGATATTTAAATAAATTAAGTCTTTGCATGAATGGTTGAAAATGCCAAGAGTATTATCAGCAGCAATATAAGTAAGTCTTAAAAAATTCTGTATTTTTTTTTTCTTTGTACAGCAAGATTTGTGAAAGACATTGGTATTTCTGGAAGTGTGTTTGTTACTAATGTAACACTACTCCTCCTGAAATAAAGGAGAGTGCTCTCTGATCTACTCTGCATTGTACAAGTAGTAACAATCTTGTATTTTCTGCTAGCATTAGTTCAAATCAGTTTCTACTTTATGTGGAACGGGATTTCAGCTCAGTTGTTTTGTTCCTTGACAGTCATCCAGGCGGTGAAATGTTCTCCATATTTGTTGCTAAAAATCTTTGCTCAGTAGATGGTAAGGATTAAAATGTATGAATTTTTAATTGCTCTTCATCTAGCCTTCTAGAGAGTTAACTACTAAGAGTGCATTACAAGAACCAACTAACAGATGTATCCTCCTTCTCAACCTTGCCTGACCTACTTACATATTTAATTTAAGAAACCAAATTTTAAAAGAATATTTTTGTCTTTTCTAAAATTATATATATGAAAGTGTCTTCTAAACTGTCTTGAATTGACTTAGTAGTAGTTACAAGCCCTCAGAATTGTAAGCATTTAGATAAAAAGGATAAAAGTACTTTGCCAATGCTTTGATTCAGTAGGTCTTTCAATAGAAATTATGCCATTGACAGTTCACGCAAGATTTTAAAGCCTGATTCTATTTTAAATCTCTGAGTGACACAGGAAAAAATACTAACATTTTCACAGCTAACTGGTTGAGACTGTAACTGAGTTATTTAGCTGAGTTATCAATGACATGACGTTAGGGCAGCTGAATTTCTCACAAAAGGCAATTGAGTATCTGCCAAATATTTCCTTGAATTTTCACTTTGAAATGTTAAGCCATTACACATGCTGGCATCATTTGTACTTTTGTCTCCCTCTGTCTGTGCAGTGCAAAAAAATCTATTCTGCACACATTTCAGCAAGATAAAAAATAAGTAGGAATGCATTTCTTAACCTCTGCCAAAAATCAGCTTGATATTGAATGATAATAGTTTTCAGATACCTGCCCTATTTGCAGTCCTTAATTCTGATTCCATTGTGAGATATTTAGTTGATTTTGTTACTGAGGGAGGTTTTGTGGAGTGAAAATTGTTTTGATAAAAGCATTATGTAAACGTACATACAGACAAAAAACCCTACAACCCAACAACCCACTGCTTTTATACCTCATATTTGGTTTTGCTGTATCTATTTATTCATCCAATTACTGTGTACAGTTTGAGCCATGTTTCTTGCAAAATAAAGCATGAAAGTAACTTCAGTACATGAATAATAGTAGCTGACGTTATTATGTATCTAGGAATCTTAAATGATCTTAAAGCTTTACTAAGTCAGGAACAATCTTGGGTTTTACATGCCTGCGTAAATATGCAATAGAAAAAAAATTCACTTTGTATCTTCTCCAATATTGCATCAAATCTATAACTCTGCTGTTTTCTTCAGGGTATAACTGTAGATATCTATAGCCCGATAGAGCTTAAAAGAGAGACTTGCCTAATAAGGCCTACTTCCCTCATTTGTCACTACTTACAATTCATCTTTTTGTGCTTATTTGTGGTTTCTCCACTTCAGTGCCAAACTAATTTACCAGATTATTTTTCCCCACTGGTGTTTTGCTTATCCCATGATTCCTGTATATGTTCTCATTTAGAAAATTATCATCGCTCCTTTCAAAAGACGTATATGGAAGGTTTCCCCTGTAGACTGTGCTATGAAATGGCATCCATTAATTGAGTTACGTGCAAAGCAATACAGCAGTAGTACATAGACATGAATGAAACATGTGAGCGCAGCTGACCTTTAACAAATACTTCTGAGTTCTTTATATTGGTTTGATGTTGCTTTGTGATTTGTTTTTTATTCCTTACAGTGGAAGTTTCCAATTTGCTTTTAATAAGAAGTGTGCCAGTTTGTACTCGAGGAGGCAGATTGAATCTGGATTTTCTCTGTGATCTGAGCTGTTAAAATAAATACCACAGGGGTGTAATAGTGTTGACCTCTGAAAAGTTTTTTTGCCTCTGTAAAGGATTCTTCTCAGCAAGGAGTACTGTGTTATAATGAAGATTTTTATAGTTTCCCTGCAGGTTGCAAAAATGTTCTCGAAAGAGAGTATCACTTTTCTTTAGTTATTACTGTACCATAGAGCTACTGCCGTTTTATGAAAGTTTTTATATCAATGCATCTTTCCTTTCCATAGTCAAGATTTAACACCACTTTGTTCACTGTCCTGTGTAGCTGGATAGGATTCTTGAATAAAGCACTTTGTTCCAAGTTATTTTTATAGGCTACGGGAAAGATGCTGTTCCTTCCCTTTGGCATTCAGCCAGGGCATTGCCGTGCCACAACTGTTGGAGACTGGCTCCAAGGGTGACCGAAAAGGCTGATGTTAAGTACCTACACTCCCTTTACATCAGCAGGCTCAACAGAAAGGCTTTTCAGTGCTCTGATAACTTAACAGAGACAGTGAGTGGGGAATGTGAGACACAAGATACTGCATGAACAGCTGTCGTTCCAGAAGCCTACACTTCTGAGTTTCAGTATCTTCATCCACTGCTGATTCAGTATGTCAATTTCTGAGAGAAGACATGTTGTGAGAAGGATGTTTTCCTCAGAAAGGAAAATTCTGTTTGAATCTCTGCAGGCTAATGCAGAATTTATCTTATTTTTTAAAACTTAACCAAGTTCTATAATCACTAAAAGTATTCTGCAAAAGGTGGGAACCATCACCATCTCCAGCCTTGCTTCTGAAGAACAGTTTCTGTGCTTGATAAGCTTTGGTCTGGATCTGACATGGTCTGATGCACTGGGATTTCAGGAACATATCACATGCAACTCTGAGGTCTTGGGCAGTCTTCACACGATTTTTCACCTAGCTGTTGAATTGTGAGAGGTTATATACTTCTTCAGACCAACATTTTTTGGAGCAGGTATTGACACTTAAGATCACATGGCTATGGAGCCTTGTGATCCAAATATCCTAACTTGCAGGTGCATATTGATTTAAGCATCTATAGGGCTGGGCAGCAGAGTGAAAGTGGTTTGGTTCACTCGTCAGTGGCTGGAGCTCGCAGGGCATTTTTAGAGGAGGTTGTCTGAATGCTGCTCTGATGTCTGGAATTACAGAGTTTCATTGCTAAGGTTGTATACTGGACAGAGGTAACCTCTGTAAACCATGTTTAAACAGTTATGGATAACAAAGGAATGCAGCATAACTGCTTTCTTGCCAAAATCTGTTCTATTTCATACCTTACTGAATCAGAAGTTGCCTCTCCATTTTACAGTTTTAGTTCCTTCAGATAAACAAGTCCAGTCCATTGCCCACAGATCTGCCTTTGTTCTTACTTTATGGTCCAGTATTTCTGACTCCATAAATAAAACTAGTTTGATTCAGCCACTTTGTATATCCAAGCTTCCAGCTAATTCACATTATGCCTTCTCAAGTTTTGGAAATAAGAGTGCTTTTTCTTAAAAGGTATCTGCAAATGGTGAGTGTTAACTAGATAATTAAAATTAAGTCTCAGTATTCAATTGTTTACCTTTAGCTACTCTCTAAAACTGATGTTCCCCAAACTGCCAGAATTTGAAAAACGAAATACCCTACAAAAATTGCAAGGAATATAAGGCCAGTTGTCCAACTTGTTCTTAGCTAAGAGGAACAGAAGGAAAGAAATGTCTGCATTTCTTGTTAAATGGGTTTGGTCCCTTATTCAAGCCCTAAATTAGAACAAGAAGTTTTCTTGGTTGCTTGGTTGGTTTTTTGTGTTGTTTGGGGTTTTTTGCCTCTTTTTTGTCTGTGTTTTTTACCAAGACAGTGAAGTTAATGTAGCAAGAATGACGTTACAGATCTCATTTACCTGAAATATGTCCAACCTTAGGAAAGGTACTTCATGACATCTTTCTTCCTCATTATCCCAGACCAGACAACTGATAAAATTTCCAGTCTTATTTAAAACAGGTCGAGGGCAATTCCAAGTTATGTCACCAGTCTAATGTGGAAGATGGTGCCCAGTAAGCTTGCATAGAGCACTGAACTCTGCATTGCTACACCTTTCCACAGGGCTAGATCAAGTCACTTCTGCTTTGTGTCACTGGAAAACCTCTCAAAAATGTCTGGCATTTGCCATGTCTGAATTCATACATGTATGTTAGGTGCCTATTTTTTTCTTATTCAGGAGTACTGCCTTTATTCTTGGCCCAATTTAGTTAATTTTCAGTTGAAATGTTCTCTTGAATAGACTGTGAATTAGCTGTATATATAGTGATGGTGTTTGAAAAACACAGCTACTCCGAGATTTTTGTGGAAGTAGAAAGAATGAATGCGAATGCACACTATTATAAAATGCTAAAGTTACAATTTTTAATAGTGCTGGGGGGGGTAGCAATCTTACTTCAGAATATTATCCTCAGAAATATCTTTCACATCTTTTTTTAACCTGTTTTTCTCTTCTATGCATGTGTTTTGTTCCTACAGGTTTGTGATGAACTGCTTTTGTATTGTTGCTTCCTTGTTTGACTTTTATATTTTTTCATTCACATTTTATATTCCACAGAGCACTATTGTATACTGATGAATAGTTTACACATTCTAGTTTTAACTCGTAATGCAGGAATAGAAAAATTTAACTAAGTAAAATATATGTGTGCCTTGTAAATACTATGTAAAAATATACAGAATTTTAGAACCCCTTAAGCTGTGCTAATTTAAGGACACAAATTCAAAAGTCTTGTGTGTCTTTTTTTCTTTTTTTGTTCTTCCTGAGCACTTATTACTTCATTGATTGAGTGTGGATTTTTTTTATATCTCATCCCACAGACTTCAGGGATATGTGTGTTAGATTAACCTATTATTTTGAAAGAAGAATGCAATAATTAATATAGTTTATCCTTACACATATCAGCAGTGCATGTGACATACATTCTTACACCTCAGCCAACTTGCTTTAATGCTCAGTACACTGAAGAGCTTGAGCAACTATAGCACAAGCTGCTGTGTTGTTGAATGGATGTAGCAAAACCAATAAATATCAGCAAAGATACATTAATATCTTTATGTTGATATCCATAACTGTTATATTAATATCTAAGTGCCTAAAGTTTATTATAGCTTTTTGTAATGATTTTTAATAAAATACTGTGATTTAAAAAGGCAGTGAGAGGTCTTTACTTGGCATTTTTAAAGCTCAAGCTTTGGAATAATACCCATCAGCAGTTGTAAGAGTAACATACTTTTTGGGGTGGAAAGAGAAGGGCAGAGGGAGGGCTGAAAGTAAATAGGGCATCTGTTTCTTCAGTTCGAGTTAAATATTATTTCTTAATTTCACTAGTGTATGATGTCATCGTAATTATTATTCTTTTTCAACTTCGTAGACTTGCCACCCCCTCCTGTGCCACCTCCAGCTATAAAATCACCAACCGCCCAGTCCAAATCACAACTGGAGGTGCGGCCAGTCATGTTGCCAAAACTTGCTTCTATAGAAGCAAGGACAGACAGATCTGCGGAAAGGAAAGGAGCGAGCTACAAGGGGAGGGACGGGGTGGATGGGAGACAGCATTCAGATATGCGGACAAATTCGGGAGAGCGGAAGGAATCACAGGAACAGCAAAACGATGGGAAACTGCGAGGAAATAAAGCACCCAAACGAGAAGGCACACCAGCAAAAACTCATCTTCTTCAAGGTTATTTTGCATGCATTTACTGAAGTATTGGGTGTTGATCACAGGGAACAGGCCAGCTCTTTTCAGGTCTCTCACACCACTGGTGTGAGTGAAGTTAGATCTGCTGAATTGTCACCATTTATTGTAATTATACAGTGCTAATGTAGGTCACGTTGCAGGTTCTTACTAGGGTAAAATAGAAATAAAAGCTTATGAAAACCACAGATTTTCTATCATGCTGTCCATATATACATCATGTATTAAAGCTAACGCTGAGAAAGCCCAAACAGAAATATTCCTCGAGAGTTGTAAGGATCAGTGTCCTTGCCCCTACCATACATTTATAGTCTAGTTATATTTAATCTATCTAATTATAATCTAATTTTTAAGGGAAGTGAGTGAAGTCAGACAGTAGATCTGTAAGTCAGATATTTAACTTTTCTACCAAAGAATTGGCACTTGGTCTATTTGTAAAGGTGGAAAGGGCCAGAATGATACCCGGTCCTGTTTAAAAAATAAGAAAGCCGTAGTAGTAATGCATTAGTTATAAATACTGACATGGCATTATATGAATCAGACCTAATCAATGTAATCTCTTGTATATGGAAGTTGGTAAAACTACTAATTAATGGAACATGATTAATGGAATTTGCCAAGTGTTTGCTAAGACTTTCAACACAGATTCATACAAATGCCTGGTCCTTTCTTCCTGCAGGTATCCTGGGTCAATATCAGGGATGATTGGGTAGTAAGTTGGTTAAATGGGCAGATTAGTAAGAGGTTGGTTACAGTGGATTGCTATAGAGAAAAGTTATTAGAAGGTTGCCTTAGAGGATGGTGCTGAAATTTTAAAACATGCCCACTAATTTTGTTTTCAACTCAGTCTGAGAAGTGCAGGGTCTAATATTTAGATGGAATGAGCTCCTTGTGAGTATCATGCACGTATTGTCATTTCCTCCTACCTAGTCATATCAAAAATGTACTACAAGGGGTGGGTTTTTTCTTAATTTTCCTGTAGAACATAGAGCAGGGATCATAAATTGAAATGAAGTGGACAGTAATCATGAATTAGTTTTTCTGTGGTGAATGTTACCATGTGAATACTATAAATTTCCTCAAGAAATCTTCTGTAATGCTATTAGGGAAATAGTGCATTTCATATTCCTGTCAGGCATCACTTTAAACCTACTGAGGATCATTAAAAGTATAATAAATCAACTGCATGTAGAAATTTTAGGATCACAGTATCTCCGGGCTTGTAAACATATCAATGTGTATATTTAATTATACAGAGGACATCCTGCCATATTCTAGACCAACATTTCCAACATCAAATAATCCTAGAGATCCCAGCTCCTCCAGTTCTATGTCATCACGAGGATCGGGAGGCAGACAGAGGGCAGATCAAGCAAATATAGCCCGAAGGAATGTTGCAGAATTGCAAGTACTGGGAGCATATGAACAAGGAGAAGAGGAGGAAGAAGAGATGGAGGTAACTGCAGTTGTACTACAGAAGATTACTAGAATAAGGCTATTTTCTGTCCCTAGGCAGATGCCAAGAAAAAACATTTTTGAACTAGAAAAATATCTCTTCAGAAAAATTAGTACATTTATCTGTCTATTAACATTATGCCCAATCCAAGAAAAGAAACATTAAGAATGTGTCAAAAACATAAAAAACAAGTAATATGTAGCATAGTATAACTGTCACCATACTAAAACCTATGGAATAGAACCTGCAGAAATACAATATTTAAATGTGCACTTTACGTTACCCAGATTCTTTCAGAATTGAAAATAAAGAACTAGAGCATCTAAGAACACCTTGACATTGCTTTTCACATTTTTTGATAGTTTATCATTCTAGATTTTATTAGATGCTAAAGCATGAACTTTTTTCTTCTTTTTTTTTCTGCCTAATGATATTAATTCAGTTTAAATCCTGATTGTAGAAAGGATATCCAACATGCAGTCACGTTGCTGCACATAATTAAAAGTAGTAGTTATTACTTAAAGATAACAAACCTCTAAGAAGTATATGAAACAAATTTTAAATAATAAAATCTAACATGTAGTAATTTATGTCTTTTTTTTTAATACAGGAAACAGAAAGCTGAAGACAACGACATGTACTGTAACAGGCTTTTAAAATCTAATCAGAAAAAAAAAATAATCACTTAAGATGCCTCAAGTCTGATGATGTTTGACGCCAGAAATAATGTTCAGTGCAATCAGAGTGTACAATTTTTCATTTTTCTTTATGCCATCAGAATGCTAGTTTTTATTTTACTCTTTCTTTGTAAACCCTCCTTATTAGGAACGGCCCTTGCCTATTCCATAAAGCTAAGTGCATCACCTTCGCTGCCCAAGAAGGCAGGTAAGCTGCTCTTGGTGGTACTTGGGCCAGCTGCTGCTTCAGAATTAGAACAGAAAGGGATTTCGGAGCCTGGGATCCTGAGGCTTTTCCCCAGCGAGGCGGTGCTTAGTACACTGCTAGTACACCAGTGAGCCAGTTGATAACATTGCAAGTAATACAGCATTGATTAAAAAGATCCCCATGGTGAACATCATGCAGAACATCCTTTTATTTTAGGGGTTTCACTGTAGTCTGCAGTTAGTGCAAATGGTATCTTGCAATTTCAATACAGACTGTGTGTCTTTTTTTCTGCCAGTCTCTTGCTAACCTTTTGCAGATGATACAGTTTTACAAATGCAAGTAAAATTAATTTGGGATAAGGTGTCTCTTATTGTAAATATGTACTCATTTTAAATCCCCTGTGGTACTTTGATTTGTCTTTCCATTTTCGTCATTAACTACATTCTTATTAAAAATGTCCTTTGGGATAGGCAGGAGGTAAGTCAATATGATTGCTATTTGTCTAATCATGGCATGAGCAGGTTTATCTGAAAGTTTTTCTAATTTTCAGCTTCAACAATGCTCATGAAAATAAGCAGAAAAATCAATGGACATTTTTAATGATGATTGGGTAATATCATTAACTGTTACTGGCCCAAATCTCAGACCTCTACTTGTGTCAATTCACCTTAAAGAAGAAGTGCCACTTAAAGAAGTTTTGTTTGATCTTGGCAAGTAATTTTTTTGTAATGCACTGCTTATCTTTTTTTTTTTTTTTTTGGTTTTAAAAGCACAATCACTAAACTTTGTTTGTAAACCATTGTAACTATTAACCTTTTTTTGTCTTATTGAAAATGTTAAGCATTTGTTTGGGATGTTTTTCATCTTTTTGTTAATGCTCTATGTTTGTATTTGGAATATTTGAATGATGACAGACGGTAAAGTAACAAACCTAAATGTGGGCCATAATCAAAACACTTCTCACTTTTCCTGGACTTACAGAAAATTACCGATTATGCTGTGGCCTCTCTCAACATTGGATTATCATTAAAGCTGAAATAGAGGCATTAGTTGCATTGAGTTTGCCAAATGATGTCCTCTGTCTGTAGATTTTATGACCTTTTTTGTAATTATAAAATTTCTTTGTCATTGGTGCTAATGGAGAAATGTGTGTTTGTTTATTGACAGCTATCAGGACTAGCCCCAATGAAAAAAAAAAAAAAGAAGAAAAAAAAGTGTTTTGGTGTTTACCGAGGACTGAAATTTTTCATTTAGCTAATTTTTAAAGAAAGGTTCCATAGAAAGGGTGTGCAGTACTAAAGGAACAATCCATGTGATTAATGTTTTCATTATGTTCATGTAAGAAACCTCATATTTTAGCCATAATTTTGCATACTGAGGATCCAATAATCAGAAAAGTAATTTTTGTCACATTATTTATTAAAAATGTTCTCAAATACATTATCTTTCTTGCGTAGTTTCTTGTGTTGCCTGAAACATAATTTTAGGGCCAACTCTGATCTTATTTCTGTTGGTAAGAGTCAGAATCTGTTCTGTTGAAATCATGCAGTTACAGTAGCATGAGCAAAGTGGGAAAGCTGGATGCATCCTAAGATTTTACATAATTACAATTGATTGCCTTAAAGATCTGATTTCTGGGTGCTTCATGAACTGTGATAACGAAAACATCTCTTAGCCTGCCAATTTCCAGAGAGAGCTGATGAAGAAAATCTGTACCAACAAAAGCATTCACCTCAGGGGTGAGATGCATTTGTTACAAAGGAAAAAAGATCCAAATATGTGAAGGGAATGAATATTATGAGTCATATGTTTGCTGGGGCCTGCACAAATGCAAGTCGTCTTATCTGTCTGCTGTCCTCCTGCACCGTAGCCATTCTGTGTCAGCAGAGTCCTGCTGTGGATCACGATCAAGTAGGTGATGGTCCCTTTTCCTCTCTTGCATTTTTGTAACCCTGTACTCTTACTGATCACCCCATTTTTGCCCTTCCTTACCCTACCCCTGTCATCCCATTTAAAAAAAAAAAAAAAAAAGAAAAAAGATAGCCAGCACATTCCATAAAAAAAACCACTGTATCTTTTATTTAACAGAACCTTTTTGCTTCTTGTATTTTGACTGCCATACCTCTCCCTTCCCAAGAGCCTCAAACAGTCCAGAGCCGGATCCTGAGGTGCTGCAGTGTCCTACAGCACCAAGTATCTTGCCACAGAAGAGTGCTAGAGCCTTGACAACTTACTGGGTGTAAGCCTCAAGTATAATTTTTTTTCATAATTGTAGCTTTGAAGCAGGTATTAAGATTGTAGAATAAGTTAAATATGTTACTTTTCTATGTTGCTTGGGGTGGGGGCTTTGGATGTCTTCGGTCCTCATGCCCGAGTTCAGACTGCCATGTGTTGGAGCTGCCAGCATAGTCCAGACAGGAGCCCGTAGACCAGGCTGTGCCACAGGAGACATCCACCTGGCCTGCACCTTTCCTTTGGAGGAGGCAAGAGAGGTTGCTTTGATGGGCACAGACTGCTTCAGCAGCTGGTTGTCTTTTCTGGCGCTGGGAACGGCCTCACGGTTTGGGACCAAGCCATTGCCATAGCAGGAATGAGGTGGGGAACGAGGTGGAGGTCGAGGCAGGGTCCCTGAGCGTCTCAGCCGCTCGGCACAAAAGCTTAAGCCGCTGCCAGAGGTGTAGTGGTGCATCACAAAACTGAGATCTAGTTGCAGCTGTAGTGTGTAGACCCCTGTTAGGTCTATCTGTCCGGAAACACTGGTGCTGCATGCCTGCAATAACAGGTACTTGCTTCATTCTTTACTGGCACGGTGACGTACTGGAAACCATACATCGGATCCCCAGCTGATGTCCATGTCCATCTGCGGGGCTTCACTAGAAGTCAGACTCCAGCTGAAGTTCTGACCTCAGACAGTGGTAAGTGGGAAATCTTGCCCAATGAGGTTTTTTTATTAAGACTTACTATAAATTTGTTTGATGGTTGATGGTGTTCCCTGAGAAGTTATTTGGATTGCTTTGTGATTGCATTCAGTTGTGATTAGCCGTATCTTGAGACAGTGCATCGCAGAGTTGTCACAGAGTTCTTGCACCCACACTGGGTCCTCACTGCATTGTGGTTTCACCAAAAACATTGTAATGAAGGTAAAATATACAGCAGCGTGGTCTTAAAATTATAACTTCTGTTAATTAGTATTGATACACACTTGACTTGGTCTTCGGCATTCAGGTACAGTAAAACTAGGTCATTTATGCATTGCTACTTTACCTAAAGGATTATTCAGTGATTGGAAAGCCAACACAACAGAAGAAGTAGAGTTCAGAGGTTTTGATTACATTGTATACCTGGAGAAAACAAGCATTGTACTAGAAAATCCATAGCATTTGCATGCTGAATTAATGTAAGGGATGTAGAACTCTGATTTTTCTTGTGTGTTCTGTGTAAGAGCTAGTGTTAAATTTTACTTTACTCAAATAATATTTGTTGGGATACTATGAAACATGTCTAAAAAAATGAGAATTACAAAATTTTAGAAGATGCCTTGCACATGTTTAAGCATTATATATCAGTTTATTTTCCAAAGAGTACTTGCTTTGAAGCATAAATGACAAAGTGGTTTTATTTTAGGGTAATGCAAATATACCTTAGATCTGTATTTGCAATAATTTTATCGGAGTAGGTTAGCTGTAACCTAACATGAAACCTAAACAATGTAATTTGCTTCAACTCCTGCAAATATATTTGACCACCTGTCTACCACCTTACTTCCTATCTTCCAGAACCAGCTATTTGTTAAAATAGCAACCTACTTAATTTATTGCTTTACTTAGTGTGTAAATTTTACACAATGTGTTGCTTTTAACCCTTTCTACTTTAGTTTTCCATAATTATTATCTTCCTTGAATAAACTTAAGGAAGAAAAAACTTCCATGGGAAAAATGGAGGATCTGCCTAACGTAACATCTATTCTGCAATGTGCTTTCTCAAAAGTTAGTCTCCAACCTCTGTGTTCACAGCTCCTAAAAGATTTTTTTACTGTCAACAACAGAACCATCTATTAAAAATTAACAATACTATATTCCTTAAGTGAAGCTTTCAAATTAATTAAAGGATCTACGTACAAGTGGAGAAATTGGTTTTATATATTGTTTTTGCTTATGTTACAGATGAAAATTCTTTGCAAATGGAAGTCCTGCTGCTTATCTATAAGAGAAGCATTATAATATGTTTAGTGTGTACACAGGAAGATAGTGGTATCTGCAAATGCAGATTTACATGTGTATACAGTTTTGTGTTTGCTGAGATTAAGGTTGGGAACTGAGAGTCAGTACCACACAGCTGAAAGGCGAACACGTTTATGGATGTTTGAGGTTTACCTGCACGTGAGTAACTCCCAGTATTGCCAGGGACGTCATCCTCACTGGACGTGTCCTTCAACATCTTCATTTTGTATTGAACTAACTGAAAAAATCAGAATTCAAATCACAAGATGAATCTTTAACATTGACAACAGCTGTGGATCCCAGTGTGAACTGTTTACCTGAGTTTAATTTTCTTTACTTTTTTTTCATTGTATATGATGATTTTTCTATTGCCTATAAATACATTCTTCACAAAAGCCAGTGCACTATTGTGCTGTCTATGACAATGAACCATTTGAAGATTAGGGACATTATTTCTTAAACTTTTCCTTTCTTTTTATAAAGCCACTAAATTGTGGATCACAGAAACACTCAAAGATTTGAGATGACACCATGGAAATGAGGATCCCTTTACATTTTATGACGATATTGAGGATGGGAAAAAAATCCACCCTATTCAGAAAGAGGAAAGGATTTGGTGAAACTGGAATCCAGTCTGTATGAAAGCCTTAAAGCAGGAAGGCAGACTGGAGGAGGGGAATCAAGGGATATAAAGAGAAAAAAAACACACAGAGCTGAGGAACCCAAGTCTCATTAAAGCTAATGGCAAAAATCCTGTTGAAATGAACTGTTCTGGAAGTGAATTACCTCCTTACGGACTGGCAAACAATAGCCATCAGAGTGCAGTGAACACTGGAAGAAGAGTGAAATCCTTGCTGCGTGCTTGTTTTGTTCTGTGTCCTTGCTAAATATACACGAAATGGGCTCATTTTAAGCTGCCAGAAGAGGAAGGTGGGTTTTTAATTCACCATGGCATTCAGCTTTCTTGTCTCATGAGATGATGAAGATGGGACCTACTCAGGTCTAGTCTCTGTATCTGTCATAAAGCAGAGCCAATTGCTTTGCAGATTTTTTTGGAGCATGATAAAAATTGTGTTTATTGAATTTTTTTTCAGGCCTAAGATATTTTTAGCAAGAGTGATATCAGGAAATGTAGAATAAAACTACTGAGTATCGGCTTTTATTCTGTGGCTTCCCACCAGTCTTCAAGCACAGGTGTGGTTCAAAGTCAGCAGCAAGGGATAACAGTAAAGGAGCCCTTATGGGCTTTGATGCATAGAAGGACAAAAGCAAAACAAAGCCAAAAAAACACGAAACGCCAAGCCCCCCTCTTTCAGCAAATGATAACTAATAGGCTATTCCTAAAGCATTTGGATAGCATGAAAATAATGGCCAAGAACCTTTATTTCTGCAATGTTAATTGTCACAGGATCAAAGATTTCATTATATTCCTGAACAAGATGTTTGCAAAAGAAATTGCACTCTACTGAGCCGAGTACAGAGCAATGCAGTTTCTCATAGCTAGTAAAAGCCCGAAAAAAGTGAAGCTGAGAACTAGGTCCTGCCACAATCATCTCAGCAGCGTGCCAAGTCTGTACCCCACTGGTGACTCACCTTACTAATACAAATTAAAATGGAAACATTAGTTTCCATAGCCATCATTAACAGATATTACAAAGGTGGCAGCATTTGATGGCTTAGCTGAAAATTCAAAAGCCATCATAATCCTGAAGTCTTTATTTCTTAGATACTGTATACTTGATACTGACGTAATTGTACAGATAGTATAAAAATGCAAGGTGCAATGGAGTCTGGTCTTACAGGAAACAGAACCTATTTAGGTAGATGTTATATATATCTTCCTTGAGTTAATCTCATTCTTATGTGATCCATTTAGGAGTGACATGAGTTTTATTATGCTTCTGCTACTATAGGTCATAGAGTGTACAGGATGAAGGTTGACTGTAGTTTGCTAAACCCCTTTCTGTTTGTTGAGCACATCTGTGCCTTTGGTGAGTATTTTGCAAATGCTTCTCTTCAGGGAGAATTTTTAATTTGTCCATTAAAATTCTGCACAGTACTATGAAACCAAAACCACAACTTCATTGGGAACCTAATCCTTGAGAGCTCACTTTGGCTGGCTATAATAGAGACAGGCAGTAAATGCAGAGTGCATGCTACTAACACTCTGTCCTGCCTATGTAGCTGTGCGTGCTATTACAACCTCTCATGTAGGCACCCTCATCTCATTCCTGTAAGACAGGCAGTGGTTTTTTCCCCAGCTGTACAAAATACAAGTTGAAACTTATACTCTCACAGCACTTCTGAGAATTTATCAAAATCACAAAGAAAGACTAGCACAGTGCTAATGTTCAGTTTCTGAAGTCTTGCAATGTCTTCCTTCGTTCCACATTAATAAATGCCACAAATACAAGCTCAGCCTACTGATGCCCTGGGAATGCAGCACCTCATACAGTTCTTGCTTACATCCATGTGTACTCACATACTTCTCCTTCACCTTTCACAGGGCTTTGTCTGCTGTGCTCCAAGGAGGAAGTTAGGTGGGACAGCAACATAAAGCTAGATATAAGGTGACAGGGACTGAAGAAGCTGTTCTTTCCGGAATAGTAGTCTCAGACCATGAAGAAATTGGGATGGCAAACCCCAAAACATTTGGTCTTCCTGGCACTCTGATCTGCGATGAGCTGATTGAGTGCACAAAGGCTTGGAAAGGAGTTGATCAGAAATTTTACATGTCCTGGAACAAAAATGCGAAGTTAAAAGGGAGGTGAAGAGGGCTTTTGAGAATGTGCTTTAATGTTTTTGTTTGTTTGTTTGTTTTGGGTCTTTTTGGCCTGAAAGAAGAACAAGTAAATGCTGTTATAGTCTTTTCCCACTTTTCCCACACACTTCATCGTGTATGAAGCTTAGGAAAAGAAATAGCAGTGATATTTCCTATAGAGATTGCCATTTTTGGCTATCAGAGTAATCATCATAAAACTTTCAAATGAGAAATTTCAGCTACATCCATTTTTTACATGACTGAGAGATTGGTAAGGCTGTGCCAACAAGATACCAGCCAGGATGTCTAAGCCCCATTTTAAAATGTAGGAAAATAACCTTGAAAGAATATTCTCACTAAAATAACAAACAGGAGCTTATCTGTATTTCCTGCACTAGGAAGGTGCTACAGACACTTAACTTTTGCAGCAGATATGCTTCAGAACAGTCTGAATCCCTCTGGCAATTAGAATTAAGATACAGTGGGATTAATTTAATGTCTGTCAAGCACTCTGAATAGGAACGTTTCTGTACAAGCCATAAGTAGTAGCAGCACTTCTGTCAGTTTTGCTTTGCAATCAGTCGGGATGGTTTCTCAATAGCTTTTGGAGAGCTTTTATTTAGTTAGTTAACCAGTCCACTGAAGTGCAATAAATCTATACTACAAAAAAAGGAAAACAAAAAATAGATTTTATGTGGATTCTTTTTTTTGTTCAATGCTACTGCTTGTAGGCTTGCTTTCTTGGATGCATGCACACTGTCACTATGTTTTGACATCATGCCCCACACTGGGGAAACACAGATGCCAAGTGCCAGGAGAACACATATGTACTAATTTCAGTTGCTTTGTACTTCTTGTTGAGGGCAAACGATGGAGGATGTTAGTCCAACTAACAATAGGAACATTTTGTTGCTATCAGTGGTCAGTGATATACTGACAAAGTTCCTAACAAAGTGAATGATTTAATAAGTTAATCAAGTTTCGAAGAAATTAATTCAAATATTACCATTAATTTATAGAAAGGATCAAAGGAAAACTGAGAAGAAAAATAGAAATGGTACTTTCCTTAAGTATTTGTGGTTGCAATACTTCAACAATCAGAAGTAAACAGGTCTTCATTGATTCTGATTGTTGTCATCAAACCAATTGTGTGTTGGTTAAAGATGGTACGTCTTTTATAAATTTTCCCAGAAATACTGAAACTAATGTTGAAAAAGATTTCTGTGAAGTGGTTAGGAATCTCATTCAACACATCCAGAGAAGCCTTGTGTGCCAGCATGCTGATTTGTGAAGAACATCAGAGAAAAATTCTGAATATTTCTTCAGGCATTATAATAGGCAGCAAAGTATGTTTATCACTATCCATTTCAATTTTCTAACCTTAGATCATCATTCTTGTAGTTGAGTAAGATATACCGGGATTTCTTTTTTTTCCCCTCTTCATCTGCAAATAGCAGAAATCTGAATTTGAAACAATGTTGAATTATCAGATAATCTTCATTACAGCTGCCATAACATCATCTAGATTATGGCCTCTCAAAACAGTAGAATGCTACTTCCAGCCTGTCTCCATTTGTCTTGTCAGTTCACATGGTTGGCTTCTCTGGACAAGGGCTCTCTCTTACTGTGTGCATATGTGTGTAGTGCTGCAGGACGGTTGAGTCTAGCATTGCTGCTGTAATGTAAATAATACAATGTAATTAGTATTAAAATGTAAGGCTTAATGATATTCTGAGACTATCAGTGGGGCCCCTTGAGGATCAATTTTGGGACAATCTTATTTAATATTTTCATTAAAGTACTTGGCACAAAAGCAGGAGTCCGATAATGAAATGTGCTGATCGTGAAAGTTGTGAGCAATTGTCAGCATGGAGGAGGAGTGGGTCACCTTGAAGACTGGAGTAACAGAAACAGGATGAAATTAAGTAGTTCACTATGCAAGGTCATACACTTAGGAATTAATATGAATGCCTATTATATGCTGGAAATTCATCAGTTGTAAACAAATGTGAGGAAGAAAAAGGCCTGAATGTATTTGTTGGTCCCAGGAAGTTTTATAAGCTCCCAGTGAGATGATGCTGATAAAAACAAAGCAAAATAAATGCAAACCTGAGGTATCTCATAAAAAGTATTTCCAGTAGAAAGAGAGGGAAATGCAGATGCCATTGTCTCAGCACTTATAAAAATACAAGTGGGATGCTTTGTCCAATTCTAGTTGTTCATGGAGCTGATACTGCTGTGAAATTTGTAGACTATTAGAAGTATCTACGCTCTACAATCAGATATGTTCCTTGTAAACTGAAGGATTGTGGTGCAGAGATTTTCATTCATGTCATAGTGCAACATTTTGATAGGAACTATTATAGATGTGGAGAAACAGGTGTTTGCCGTGTGTGTTTGTGAAAAATCCAGAATAATTTCTATTAGGTCTCAGTGTAATTGGTCTAAAATTCCAGTGAAATCTCACTTTTCAGTAGCAACCTTTTGACAGCTGGACTCATCAGGAAAGTCATGAAAGTACAAGATGCAACTTTTCCCCTGACAGTGACTTCTGAAACAGGCTGAAATTATTGAGTATCACATTCACATTCAGAGCAGGGCATTAAGGTTAATACTTAAGTCAGGCTTTTCCATCTAAACTTCAATCTAAAGATAGAAAGAGAAAGCTGAACAGTTATCTTAGTGGTTTTGGAGAAATGGCAGAGTACCAATAGCTTGAGATAACCTATGGTGATCAACTTGGTTTCACTATTCAGACAATTAAATGTATAGACAGAAAATAATGAACTTCATTCCTGTAATAACTTATCTTTTGGAGGTGGATCCAGAGTTAAATGTTGCACCCTAACTTGAATCAGAACTAGAGGTATTTTAATCTGTTTGCAAAGATGACATCTGAGACGATCTGAATGTCTAAGACAGCTCAGAGAAAAAAATATAAGGAAGTGAAAAAGAGAATAAGAGGAGAAGGGAGAAGATAAGCCCTCCAAAAGTAAACCTGAAAAGCCCCCATTTAATGGCACGGTCCAGAAGATAAAAAGAGGACAACTCTATGAGATTATGGAAGTCACCAGGAAGCCAGGGACAATAAATACCTTGTAACCAGAAGGTAGATTTTGTGAGGTGCAAAAGAACAGTGCCAGCATGGCATCAGGGAAGAAGTTTGAGTTACCAGAAACCAGGATGCTCGCAAGGTTGTGCAGATCGTCTCTGGGCCTAAGGATCACTGCTGAGCCTGGGGATAATTCTCTAATACCTCATTAATGATGAGCAGGAGCTCTCCCTCTGTCTTACAGGCACTAACTGCCATACATGAATTTGAGAGTAGAAAACAAGTTCCCTCACATGTTAGTGTAATGCAGTTAATCAAGGCAACTCAGCTCCTCCTGCAATTTTGTTAGCCTAGTGCTTTTTTTACAGGGTGTTACGTATTGCTTTGATTCTTTTCTGTGTGACTGCAGGAGTGATTGTGATCACCAAGTGATCCTGAGAGCACATCTTTTTCACCCAAGGTGCTAAGCGTGAAAATGAAAGAAATAATTTTCAAATATGCTTAAATTATTTAGAAGCCTAGGATTTAGCCCCTGAGCACATTTTACGACATTCAGGTATTTTAAGCCCCTTCACGTGATGGTTGTGCAATTTTTAATATATCAGTGTAATTAGAGATAACCTCCTCCCCAAACATTTCACTGTAATAATGTTGCTACCTGCATAGCTGAATCTCACACAGAAAGGTGAAGGAGATTTACAATAGTTCATAATGTTTTTATTGATAGTGAAGTATCTTACAGTGACATGATACTTAAATGTCAGTACAATTGTAATCACAGTAGTTTACAGAGCAGTAAATCAACCACTTTAAACTGAATATCCATTCTGTGGCAAAAAATAGGTGTAGTTTGCATTTAAGTGTTTTTGAAAATTGTATCCACTACCAAAATATCTTTATGTAATATTTTCTTGAATGTCATGATCTCTTGTATGGCTTTTGCCAGTGATGTTATACACCAGAGCATGAAAGCTGTAGCATGATTTTTCAGATGGAGTCTGCCTATGAATACATTCAGGCCCCCTTCAGTAGACATTACTTCTCGGCATCCACCTCCTGAAATTGCCTTTCATATCCAGCTTGTCTCATTGAAAGGGAATTACACCCCAAAGGCTCTGGAGCAGATCTTTGGAAAAAGTACTTCTCCTAGCAAGTCTTGGAGTAATTGCCTCTCAGCAGCCTGAGCACAGTGCCTGGTTTGGCAGTCTGACCTTAAACTCTAACCTCTAGTTTTTTATTATCATTATTGTCATATCTGCTCTTCTGTCATTAAGAGACTTTCCAGTTTCACTTTATTCAGCTGGGAGCTTTAAACCCTCTGGCCCATAATTTCCTTTTCTTTTTTTGGCATTTCTTTTTCTCAGTCCTTTCATGAAACTTGTCTGCTGAGTGACATGCCCTCTGTAAAACATAAACCATAATTACTCTAGGATTGCTCATACTTGGCATAAATACTATACTTGCAAATATGTAGCTTATAGCAACACATGTCACATTTAATTAAATTGCAAAGCTACATCTTATGTTGTCCTTCAGGAGAAAGAAAAAAGCAAGAGAGAAGGCAAACTTGCCTAAAAGAATTTTTCATTCCAACTGCCATGTGTAGGCAACAACCTTGCATGAACTGGGCATATGCATGCATGGACGACACACACCCGTCTCCTTTCTTAATTGCCAGGGTTAAATCCATGCTTTACAGGTAGGACAGTCATACCTTCCTCTTTTTTGTTGTTGTGATCTATAGAGTCTTCTGACCTGACCGTCGCGGTCTACACCTGAGCTGGGACTGTGTTCTGGCTCCTTATGTGGGAGAGAAGAGGGCACCTTCCTGGTGTGACTCATTTAATCCTAAAATATGTATCTAAAATAGGTCAGATAAATCATGCACTGACACTGCCTCTTTCTCTTGACTGATGGTCTATGCCAGAGGCCCAGGAGGACCAGCTCAGATTTAGGTATCTGCACTACTGATGCCTAAACCTGGGTGAGATTAATTCCATCCCCGTCATCTTTACTTAAAAAAAGTTACAGTGTCAAGACACAAACTTTATTTTTACCACTGAGGTAACCATTCACATTATACTGCAAAACACTTACATTTGAGCATCTCAAGTAGTTTCTTAAAAAGAACTCCTGATTTTTTATTTTTTTTTTTTGGAACTGCTTATATTGCCTTCATTCTTTTTAGGTTAATAAGAATTGCTCTTCTTAAAAAAGGGCAACAGAAGCGTTAGTTTACTGAAAGGTGGAAATTTTATTTTATGTGCTGCTTCTAAGGCAATTTTCTCTTGGAAACTGTTGAAATGAGTTATTTTGAATTTCTCAGTTTTATCAATTCTGTTTTGTCACTACATGTTAACATAGCAAAAATGAAACATTATTGAGTTGAAAGATTTCAACATTCCCTGGATTATTAGGGCTTTTTTTAAAATCCTGTCAGTGGAAAATTTTTAAAAAACTAACCTTTGATTCTTACAGGGAATAAAAACAAGCTCAGAAGGAATTCTGCTTTCTGTCTAGCTGTGGATTTCTTTGGACACTGAAGCCTAAAAATGCTGGCTTAGGAAAGTCTACAATTTCAACAAAACCCTTCTGGCTTCATACAAATGCAAATACGATTGAAATCTTGATCTTGGTTAGAGGCCTCTAAAGCAGAGTTTTCATTCAAAATGTAGGTCTGCTTAGCTTCCAGACTCTAATGATGTGAAGGCTGCTTGGATCCGTATTGCTGTGTTTCAGGCTATCCTTCAAACTGAACTGAACCATAATCTGTAGTAATGCATCAAGGACAACAGGGAGATGGAGAGTTTTAACAGCAAATCTGTAGAAGTTTGGTAGTTTTATTTCTGAAAAAAAGTACTACGGCAGGTAGCTTTTACAGTCTCTTTCAAGTTCAAATTTTAGCATAATTTTTATTTTCTTCTGAAAATTCTACAGTATGACTTTGTTAAAAGTTAATGTGAAATTGGCAATTATCAGATATACATTTATCAGTAATACATAGCACTTTGTGATATAGACCGTAACTTTTAAAATATTTTCTAATGCTTAGTGTATGTTTTCATTAACAGCTGGAAAATGACATCCTAGTGTTACTAAATCTGAATCACGTTCATAAAAAATTTTGGCGCAGTTCTTACTGTCGCATCAAACTGGTTATGTGAGAGTAGCTCATGAAGAGGTCATCAAAGATACGTAAAAGTAAGAGCAGCCTCTTTACTTACTTATAGGACAATGCAAATCGTATGGTATTTTAAGCACAAATTTCTCCCAATTCTCCACTGAATGTGACCAAACCATTCATAATATTTTAGTCTTCTGTTCTAAAAAGCATTGACTGAAATTGTATAAATCCTGTAAATACATATAAATCTGGTATATAATCGTATAAAATGCTATCCATAACAGTTTAGCCCTTGCTATTTTTAAGCAATCCCAGCCTGTGCTATAATTCAGACTTTTCAAGTGTTTTCTTCTTGGTGCTGTTTTTTTGTCTGAGTCCTGTAATTCACATCTCACTAATTCCTTATCATCCCTGGCAGTTGAAGGATTAGTGGGTGCTTTTTTTCGTACAATTTTAATATAGCTAATTTAAAGAGGCATTTGACACAGAGTATGGAAAGAACTATTTCATTATTCAGCAGAACACGTTTTCATTACAGCTGCATCTGGCTATGGTAGTTGACCTTTACTTGAATGTAAAAATTAATGCTTTGTCTAAACTAAAACATAGATGATTTCCCTGCAAATTACCAGTAGAGGTCTTTGAAAAATAGTCACAGCACTTTAACACAAAATGACTTTGAACATCATGATGATAGGAAAGCACAATATTTGTTAATATATTTCAATAGTGCATGGGCATTCCATTTTAGTTCTTGTTGGCTGTGGTGTATGGATTCTCTAAAAAATAGTAATTTGGTAGTATTTACAGATCTACTGATATTCATTAAGAACTTTTACAGATTTTTTATTTATCTATTTTTAATACATCTGCCATGAGCATATCTGCAAAATGTGTTGACATAAGATCTGTAGCTGGAAGCTGCACTAGCAAGAAAGCAGTCAACTTGAAAAAAACCTCTTCCCTGAATCTTGACATATATATAAAATAACTAGTGTTCAGCACTTAAGAGGTTTTCTTTGCTACCTGGATACTCATTATACCTTTATTTCACAAATATTCTGCTTTTTGGTTTTTTTAATTATTTTGATTTTTTTCTGGCTTTGATTTTTTTTCTAGTTTGGTTATTTTATTATTGATATTGTCACTACTTGTAGCATTCGCTACATATCAAGGTGCCACGCTTAGATCACTGGTCGGCCCGGACCAGGGAAAGAGACAGATAACACACGCAGTGTGAGCGCCAACTTCCGCCTTTTATTGCGCAGTTAATTCCTTTTATACTAACAAGGGGAGGTGGGGTTACAGGTACATCACAAGGCTGCGACTAACCCTCTAACTTTCCGTGACAACGCGAGATCTTCCGAACGCCGACCCCTACAACTACTCATCATTGTGATTATTTAATTTATTACTTACATATCATCTAAAGGGTACAGAGATTATGGTTTTTTATAGCGTGCAGTGAATATTGCTTTGGTGTTTTCTGCTCTGGGTAGAAAGCTCACATTCTCTCTTTCTCTCTTACTCTACCCTGTGATCCTTGTACCATCAGTCCAAGTTCAATAACTGGATACCAGTACCCTAGTTGTGTTCATCTTATCTCAATAATTTCCTATGTTCAGACCATAAAAACTAACAGAAAATCTGGGGTAACATTTACCAGTAGAATAATTCTGACTCAACAGATCTCACTTTGGATCCAAGTAACAGAAGTAACACACAGAAGTACACCTCTTCTCCCCTCATGCCTTCGTAATAGTACCTCACATTGCAATCACAGCAAGGATTTACAATGATGATTTCTGTTTGACAGAAACAAGCCATGGAACTGGCATTAGGAGAGTAAGGTATACTCTGTAGTTCCCAATTCCAGTCACAGCACAGGAAACACTCAGCCTGTGCAAACCAAGTAATATTGACATCAGTATTAAAATAATCCTTTTGAGTCAGATATGTAACTAAATGACAAGTAATCTCTTGCTGCTAAGCTTACTCAGAGTCACTCAGATTTATACCTGTGACTAATAAATATTGTGCATTAACCTCAAGTTATGCAAGCAGAACAAGCTTGTAGCTTCTCTAGCACTCTTTGATCCTTGATTTTTTTGGTCTTGTCTAGGTCTGTCTTTGTCTACGAACCTCTTGGGGTCAGAGACTCTGCTGCTCAGATGTTGTCTGACTGCTGCAGTATGGAATCACCCCGAGGCTTGAGGTACTGGAGCTAATAGCATTATCACATAGTTCAGGAAAAATACTCCCCTCCCAAATGATTTTAAACAATTAGACCTGTTATCCTGTGCACTTTCTCACTTGTATTAGTCACCTAGCATAGATACCAAAGCAGTCCTAAAAGACAATCCTCTACTTAGTTTCAGCAGAACTTGAGCTCCTCTGGATTATCGTTGATTACTGGTGGTGGTGATTACTGTTACATTTTGACATTTTGGTATTTTGACTTCCTTTTTTTTTTAACTTAGTGATTAAGGAAACAAAGTTATTTTATCCTTAATAAATGCTTGAAGAATGTCTATGTTGCTTTTACTTTCTAGGCTTATGGCACTTCTGTATTAACATAGGCAGATTTTTATAGCCTCTTCGTTGTTACGAAGCTAAAGTAGAATGGAATAACATTAATAAAACTTGTTTAAAAGAAATGGATTGGGGCATTTTAACATACAGGATCATTTCTAGCTGTTCTGTGAAAGTGTGGTACCCTCAATAAATCACAGAAGATAACACAGAAGTAAAATTGAAGTTAAATGTATCTTTTTAAGTCTGTGGAATTTGAGCCAAATTCATCCCTGGTAATATTGAATAGGAGATTCCAGGTGGAAATGTTGGTGGAGGGTTAGCTACATAAAATAAAGAAAACAGGGACATTATAGGATTTTTGACAAAAATTCTATTTACTGCTCTGTTACATAATTATAAAATGGGCATGAGCTACTGTGTAATCTGATTGTCTGGAAGCCTTACAACCCATGAGTAATCAACGCCATTCACGACATTGAACTCGCTTGCAGTGAATAGGGCTGATTACAGCTACAGCCCAGAACATCACTGCTTAGTTAGCTATATAAATTTTTCTAGGTAACATTTTCTAATAGCAATAGGGTGCAGTAGTACAAGACTTGTGTGTTGTTGACCTAAATCTGGTTGTACCGATGGTAGTTGGCTTCTTTTCTGAGGTTAACATGGTAGGCATGAATGAATGCAACAAAGCACGCGTTCCCATTGCTTAATTATCATATCAGAAATATGGGGGTAGCTGTATGGGGGGATTTAGCTGTGTGGGGTCCCATTAATGTCACTGAGCATCATGTGGCTGAATCCCCTTTATATGATTTCAGATATTTACCTCACAGTGAGCAATTGAGTCTGATGATATGGTTGTACCGACCTGAGTTTGCTCAATCTTTTTGTCTGCTAGGGCAGTTCTGTTTTCTGTGCCACGGTATTATTTTAAGTGGTTGAAATGACTATATTATTAGCAGAACAATGGCACTGTCACCATATTCCTTATGGATTCTGCTTTTCTAGTTTCATGACTCAGCTGTAAAAATTTGCTCCAGGTGCAGGTTTGGTGTATTGTGCAAATACACAAGAAATAATTTTATTTATTTTTATTTGTTCTGCAGAAAAGCTGAGCTGGGCATTTTCCTTAGGTGGATAAGCATTCGTCTCATGGTTGGTGATCAAGAAAGAGGGGTTTTGGATATCTTCTCACTTTTCCACCTTACCTGCAACTTAGGCACAAGTGTGAGATAAGCCACTATAAGCCAATTTCCAGAAAACGGAACGACCTGGAGGGATATCCACAACATTTTGTACTCCTGTTCCTTTTTTGAACTTCTCCGAGGGAAAGATCTGTTACAGACTTCAGCATGCAAAATGTTGCTGTGCCGTTGAACATCTTAGCAGCACCATCATAGAATCTTTTTGCAGACACAGTGGCAATTTCTTCTTTGGTGAAAGGGGAGCATGTGAATGTATCGCACACAGAGCTAAAAAAAGAAGAGAAAGGAAGAAAAAGAGATTGAGAAAGAGAAGGGGGGGAGAAGGAAGGGAAGGTAGATGGGAAGGGGGGAAAGAGCGATCAAAAGACAGCAAAAGAGCAAGAGTAAGGGAAAGGGAGAAACTTCTCTATCCACAAAGTTTGAAGATGTCACTGCAATGTAATGGAGGAGGCAAAGTCTGATCCAGTTAGGAGAGACCCTGTCACTTCAGGATTCTTCATTTAGGAGGTAATTACAGAAAAGCTCCCAATGGGACTGTCTGCCTTAAGCACCTCCATGGCCTCATTGCCCTCCAGCCTTGCTCCCACCAGCCCAGCTCCCTGGTCCTGCTGCAAGGGAAGAGTGGAGCAACCCTGGTACTATGGCAGCAAATTTCAGGGGCAGACTGGAATGTAGTGTCTGCTTTCCACTGCTTCCTCTTCTCCTGAGCTAAGAGAGAAGCTATGCTTGCTACTTACAAATAAAAGGGTTTCTGTCCCTTTTCTTGTAGGGAAGAGTTTTCTTTAGCAGCTTCTATGCAGACTAATGCAGTGTGTAACTAATTGATAATCACTGCAGGCTGAGATGGACAGGTGTGCATTTAGCACAGGAGCAAGAAAATAGGGCTGAAGATCTGCTTATGACTGTGTTTAAGTTAAAGATCCAATCCTTTATCCTGGTAATTTCATTTTAAGAAGTATGTATGTGATGGAGCAAATGAGGACTGGACAGTCTGCATGCTGTGAAACAAGGCTTTCAGAAGGACTCAGGTTTTTTACTTTAAAGCATCATTGTGTACTGCTGAATCTTTAAAGGCAGACCAGTTTTCCCTGTATTTCTGGAAGTCACACATTACTCAGTCTGTTAAGCCACTGTAAGCATATGTATGAGCATATTTTTGTCACAGCTTTAAACTTGTTTACTCTTATTTGTCAGAACTTTTCACTGTCTTAATGCCATTTCTGGTAGCATATTAACACTAACTGCCTTGTAGCTGAATTTTTCAGCTTCCATGCTGAACAGAATCAGTTCTGCTTTCAGGCAAAGCTTTTCCACAGTGATTGACAGGAATGGATGGCAAGGGAAGTTCCAATTCAGTGCTGTAGGAGACATTAAAATGGTCATGCTGATTTTTATTTTGGATTAATAATAACGCAAAGGTTTGTGCTTCAGTGCTGCACTGATGAGTGAGCTTTGGGTACCCTCTCCACGCTGAAATCCCTTAGCAGTACTGCCCTGCATCTAAAGCTGAAAGATGTTTCCTTCCTCTGAGGGACAGACAAGATAAGGGAGTTGAAAATGTTTATGTGACTCATTATCTAAAAGAGCAATTAATGTTTTGTAATAGCTAAAGAAGTCCCCGTAAGAACTGGAAGCTTAATGCAAATATGTGTGGCAGGGAGAATGTAAGGAGTTTTCCCTGTTTGTTTTTTAAAGACAGAACAACTAGATACTTTAAATCCCAAACATTAAGCTCTAGCTGGGTTTTTTCCCCATATTTGCAGTAAGTAATGAAGTCTAAAGTATCATGAGGGTACAAACCCCAACAAAGCAAAATACTACTGTATGAGATCTACACTGTGGTTCTGAAGTGATACAGTCACCAAAATCTCTGTCTCTTCCCAAGTGCTTTAGGTCAAAATTTTAATCCTCCAAGTCATGCATTTGACTGTGTAGTACTTAGAAGTGAGATCATGATGGACAAGACTCTATCACATTTAGACATACCTTAAAAAAAAAAAAGGAAAGAAATCTGTTTTACCCTGGAAGATTGTTATCTCTAGAAGTTCCCAAGTCAAGGAAAAGCCATGAGCATCTATATTTTTTGTGTAGCTCAAGGAACAACTTTGTTGGCAGAGGTAGTACTTGAACAAAAGATACAGTCACTAATACATTGTTAGCCTGCAGGAAGAGGGCCAGCTCTGTTGTTCCCTTCTTTCTCAGATTATCCCAAGAAAAGCATACATACACAATACCATATGACCATGAAGAAAACATATGAGCCCTGCTTTAGCTATCGAGTCAGGAATATTCTATACATTTTTTTCATATGGAAAACAAACAAACAATAGATCTGGCAAATATGAAATTTAACCTTCCTGTGACCATGGGCATTCTCAAAAATTACAGTCAAATATTACTGCTCCCGTCAGATAGAGAACAGAGATACTGTGTACTTAATGACCCATAACCGTATACTTATTTCACAGATATGTAGTTTCTAGCACTCTTTGGCTGGAGAGATCTCATCTGAATAATGACTGCACAGTCATTTCTGCCAAACCGCAGTGCTTCTGCATCTCCCCTCGCTCTGGCTCTTCCGCGCAAGCATGCTCCCACTGGTACTGGCTCCTTGCTGATGTGCCCACCCCACTGCCACTCCTCTGTGCTCTATCACATCCATCATCATGCCTGCCTGCTTCTTTTGCAGATATTTAATTATGGAAGCATAGTAAGTAGTATGATATAGATGTATAATGGAACAGGAGGGCACTTAACCTGTCCCCACAAAAAAGGGTAAAGCGCTGTATTGAATAAACAGGCACCAGGAAATTGTCACAGCAGAAATGAGGTTAAAAATCCTGAATCAGAGGTTTGTTGCCAGGATATGCCTGGGGAATTTTGATGGAGGTAGAAAGTCAGAGCCACATTAATATTCAATAAGCAATGCAGAGATGAAAGAAAGAATAATGTTTTCAGTAGCTACTTATAAGTTTAGCTCTTAGCAAGTTTTCAGTCCAAAATGCAGCACTTGCAGGCAGAGGAGGATGCTGAATAGCTACTCAGATGCAGTTTGGGGAATATAAAAAATAAGGAGTGCTGGAGGTTGCCATCCCTTTTACCCACCCCAGAGTTCCAGGATCATTCTCCCAGTATTGTCTTTGGGTCACAGAAGCACATTGTTTGTCTCCTAAAGAAACAGACCTCCCTTGTAACACAGAGCTTACAAAGATGTCCCCGTTATGAAAGGGAGAAGTTATTTTACATTCTGCCTGGGAAAAAATGGCTTACCTGGGCTCTGACATTGTGACAGCTAGCTGTCTTGGAGCTGGTTTTTTAGCTTTATTTCTTCCATTAATTGAGCAACAGCTACCCACAGACTCATTTCACCTCTGGGTTGCACTTGTTTGTAAGCTATTTATTTCACTGACTTTTTCCTCCCCCTGCTTTCTCTCCCCTTTGCACTGCAGTTTGCTACTGTTGGCTTCTGGGCCAGAGAAAATATCTGTATCAAAAGAGTAAATTGGTAGTCTCAGCTATTACTCTGAGTCCCACTTAAGATGATGTAGGATTCCTTGGTCCATGAACTGAAAAGAACCTAAAGTAGAGGAGATGTGTAGCCAAAAGAAAAATAAAAAAATGCACATAACTGAGCAGAGTAACAATGAAAGATGAAATAACAGCTGTAAGGCTGGAAACCTAATCAGTCTCCAGAAAATGTTGACTTTTTGGTCACCACTACGTTGCTAACAACAACTTTCAACGGGGGGTTGCTAAGAGAAGGGGTTTTGGGACACTTTATGAGTATGTTGTAACTGGCATAAAGAAGCCCTGCTAGAAGAGGTTTTGAAAGGAAACTAGCTTTGTTTTTTTCCTCTCTGCTCTCCTCACTCTTTTATGTACTTCACTTTTTCCATTTTCTTTTCCATTGTCTTGTGCTCTTCCTCTTTACTTTTCTTGCCAATCGTCATTATAGTCCACAGTTTTGTCTTTATTATGAGCCTGGTAAATCCTTTTTACATGTAAAATCATACGCAATACAAATTGTTCTGAATTAGAGAAGCAGCTACTGAGCTTTATAAATCATTTAGATCCCAGACCCACCAGGTGCCAACAACCTTTTTCTCTTAGTTATCTCAGTGGAGATGGGGGTGCTTAACAGCTCACAGACTTAATAATAGCTGAGATTATAGCCCGGAGAGCATGCAAGGAGGCATTTTCACTCAAGAGCTAAATGTTTTCTTTTCTTTATCTGCATCATCAACACAATAAGCTATGCATGCATGTACATATATATGCATGTATAAAGAAACAGAAAAAAAGCAGCACAACCGCAAGGTAAGCCTTCAGACTGGAACGGTATCCTCGTACTGTTGTTGATCAGGAATATTCTCCTGCCTGTGAGTGAAAGGAATGATTTGTGACTTGGACCCCATCCCAGTGGATCAGCACATGCATGGCAAATCCTGGTATGTCCTTTGGGGCATTTACAGGATCGTGGATTTTCCCACTGTGCCAAGCTGGCCACTGTTGCATGACAAATCATGAAACTCCAACTGTGAAAATTATGGACTCAGTCAAACTGTCAATCCAGTCCTGAAAAACAACTGCTGGTAGAAGTAACCTTGACAAAAATTTGTTCTAAATATGGTAATATTTGTAATCTGCAATAGACGGATTTCAGTGGCAGGATATTCACTAAGGTTCTCCTAGTGACACAATATACTACTCCTATCAGTGTTTGGAAAACACCTGTACTCAGTAGACACTGTGTGTGATGTGATGCTCACATTTCTTTACAGTTCTTGACTTTTGAGTTCAAGAAAACCTTCAGTTTGTTGTAGAACAAACACTATTATTATGCTGAACTGAATGTACCATTTTCATAACTGAAGGTCTACAAGAGTCCATGTTCTGTTTGAAATTCAACTTCAATTAATATATCATAGTTATTTTTCATGCTCTGTGAAGTTCTTATTAGTATTTTTCCTTTCTTACAGCTAAATTTATTTTAAATATATTCCAGATTTACCAAGACTTCAGTTTTAATAAAAACATTTATTTTTAAGAATGTGGAAGCGCAATTGTATGCATATGCTTTTCTACCAATAGGAATATAGATGAAGAAACATCTTTTAAACAAAGAAAAAGAAATGGAATAGCTATAGCATAACAATGTATAACCTAAAGGAATTCTCTTTTGGAGCTTCTAATGCCTGGAGTCTCCTTTTAATATATCAGTGAGAAACACCAGGTTCAGGATTTTACATTCCCTACACTTAGCTAGCCAACATTTTTTTTTTAACAAAAAGTAACTTTTTTTTTCCAAGAAAATACAACAAAGCTTTTAATATTTTTTAATTTGATGGATTTTGTGTAAGGCTGAACTTAAAAAATACAATCTAATCTTCTGCTTTATGCTTTCTTCATTTCTCTTTTTTAATCTTTTTTTCTATTTTTTTCTTATTCATAGCACTAAAAGGAAGTAAGAAACTGAAAGACAAAGCAATCAAACATACATGTTTCAGTGATATAATGGAAATTTTATACCTATTGAAAGCATTTTCAGAACTGCAATGATTTTTTTATGCTTACTTATGTTCTTGACTCATCCTTCTTCCAGGATCTACTTTGATGGTACTTTTTTGTCATTTCAGACATGTTTTACAGTGTTCATTGGATGCTCAGATTTTTATTTTTGCCTTTTTTTTTTTTTTTGCTAATTCTAAGAGATGTTGACATATTATCATGATTCCAGCAAATATATGGAAGTTATTAACAGCAATCTGAAGGAATGAAAACTTCATTTGTTCTCAACAGTAAAATGGTCAGTGAAACAGATGTCATGACTGTAAGATTATGATGTGACATCGTGTAAGAAAGAATATAACACAGAGGTCTCTCTAGCTACACCACCCTACTCTGTTGAGGTATGTCAGGGCTGGATGGAGACAGTGAAGAGAGAAGTCAGCTTTGAAAGACATAACTTTGGAGTCAGACAAACTTCAGCCTTCACTCATAAATTCTTTCAGAGCAAAGAAAAAGAGAGTATTGAATTGCATTATCATATGAAATTATTGCATTATCGTATTATTACAGTTTAACATAAAATGTTACATTAGAGAAACTGCTGGTGGATGATTAGCAAATATCAGTTGACTTCAGATTGTTCAAGGGCTCAGACCTGGATGGCAAGAAAAAGAATAAGGTTTGTCACAGGTGAAGAGTATGTGGGAATGGATGAAGGTTAGTACCATAGCCTTGTCTGGATGCAAGGTGAAAATTATACAGACCTATGGAGAGCTCATAGTAGGTAGCCTTACTGCTAAGCCATTCTGAAGATTTTCGTGTTTGCTCACTATGGTTTTACTGAAAAAGCCATGTCAAAATATTATGGCTGTGAAAAACCTTTTAAACACCCTTGAAGCAATATTTGTGTAGGAACCTCTCCTACATTTTGTCAGGCCCTTCATAGGTGGAATTGGACAACTGGGACCATGCCTAGTCTATGTTTAATCTGTAATTATTACCTCCAATCTTTAGTCCATCTGGCAGGTTTTATTTGTTATATAGTGGAAGGTGGTTTGAATTATGAATGCATATGTAGAAAAAGGCCAAAGGCTGACAAAATATTTGTGACTAAACTGTATTTTCTACTGAAGATAGTTTGGTGAGATTTTTTTTCTCTTTTAACTACTGAAAATGTTATGATTATGGAAACATCCCTCAGTCTTGCAATGTTTTAATTTTATAATGGCTTTTATAACCTTTTCATTCTCAAAATATAACTGCCTACAGTAAAGTAAAACCAGGTACTAGTCTACTAGAACTGAAACTGCCACAGTATTTGTCATATCGGAAAGCATTCTTCATTAGCACTTGGGGCTGTGATGGAAAAGGGAAGAAAACAAAGAGCTGACTACAAGCATAGAAGGTCTTAATGTCCTCTGAGTTATTATTCTGCACACAGTTTGTTCATTTTAACGTTGATGTTGACCAGCATTCATTAGAGCATGATTTTAAAGCAACACAGTAACAGAAAATGAAAAGAAATAGTCCCCAAATTGTGACAAAGGTTTTAGTCTTGTGAGAAGTCACCTGATAGTAATTGGAGTCTGGCAGTCCAGTGGAAGCTGGTGCAGGTTTGATGCCGGATTCATGCACAGGCTTGGTGCTAAGAGTGTTTCTGTAGTACTGCAGCGATGACAGCTGTGGAGGCAAATGTTTTAAGCAAGTTCGAGTCACTGGGATCTTTAATTCTTCTCTCACAACCATGCAAAGCATTTTCTGGCCATGATTATTTTAACTTATTGGTCTCTGACAAGGAAATAGTGGAGACCATCCCCTTCAGATACACCTGTGGTTGTATAACAGCAGGGGACACCATTTGAATACACACGTAAGTCCAGTTTTGGGGTTTATGTCCTACTTGACTCTGGGACCAGTTTCAAGCTCTCTCATAAAGCCAAGCATCTCCTCCTGTAATTTCTCCAACAATGGGCCATGCTGGTGGCAGCAGGCAGTGAGCAGTAGTACTAAATAACACAGATGGCAGTACATCTGACAGTGTGGATTATTCTACAATAAAAAATGGTTGTCATTTTTATGCTTGCTATTATGAGGCCACCTGTATTCAGTCTGCTCTTGGACAATAGGAAGCAATGGGAAATATGAGTATGTTGTGCTGAGTGTTGCGTATCTATGCACTCTGTGTGTATGTGTACACAGACATACATACAGAGAGGTATGTACCTAGACACATGTAAACATGTATGTGTACATAGATGTGTACAGAGGCATGTGATGAAAAACTATAGGGTTTTTTCCCATGGACAGCAGAAAATTTTGAATTCTCAAATTTGCAGAAACATTTGATCATATTTATTGGTTCTTAAGACAGCTTCATTTTTAAAATACAGTGTCATTTTCTGAGAAAAAGACTTCTTTCTCTATGCTGGGGGGGTGGTACTTATTTAATAATTGTGGTAAAAAAAGCAATTGTTTGGTATCCCACAGGATAAGAGAGATACAAAGCAGCTTGCAGCCATCAGCATGTTTGAATCCAGTTTCCAGGCTAAATTATTCTGGTAGCCACAACTTGCCTAAGAAGCAACAGTGCTATTTTTGGTACCATTAATCCTGTTGCTGATACTGATCCCCACCCTCACCCAGGTCTCTTCTCTATGAGGGGTTCATGGGAACAGCATGCTGCTTTCTCTGATAGTTTGGGTCAAGAAAGATTTTGCCCCTGTGGATTTAGATATTTTTGCATCACATTAGTCTGTCAAAAAGGTCTGGAGTCTGATGATGTGTGTGATGTGATACTATGAGAAAAGTCATGATTCCAAAGAAAAGGTTCGTGTTTGGTCATAAAATAATATTAAGTAGATATTATTTTCTTAATGAAGGGGAAAACATGAGATGAATGAGCAACTATCTAGAAAGAAGAAACACCACAAACAAAATCCCAGTCATATGGGGTCAGATGCTCAGCTGCTGCTGTGTATGGACTACAAGTAAAAGGCAAATGCAAGGTAGGTCTGCCAATCCCTCTTCAAGAAAAAAATATGTACAAATAATGGGAATTTCGACCCTCAAAACCAAAGCTTTTCTGGAGGACAACCTAGAACGTTTGCATTTTACACAGGATCTGCAGGATAAGACTGACCTTCCACCCATTGTGCCCTTGTGAAGAGGGTTGTCTTTGCTCTCAGTCCAGAAACGTTCTCTAGATTTCTTAAGTACAGAAAACCTCCACACATTAACATCTGGGTCCCTAGGGGTAGATTCTTTTCTGTCTTTTCAAGGTCTGGATGTGTACCTGCTGTTGCTTCTTGAATATTTCTCAGTTTCCATCCCACAGCAAGGTCCCTGCAGGTGACGTTTCTCCTTTCTGCTCCCTGCCAGCCCAATTTGAGGAGACAGAAATCCTCGCAGCAGCACAGATGCCACGTGCACACACAGGTAAGGATCCATCCAGTAGCCAGAATACCACAAACCACAGCCTGCCTTTTGGCCAAACACGAGGTACACTCCCAGGGAGCTACCAGCAGCAAATAAAGCTGATGCTTCTCCTGCTAGAGCTGTAACACAGGAGAGTAATGACCCCAGTGCAACATTTTGATTTTAGGGCTGGAGACACTGATTTGTGCTTTTTGTACTGGTAAAAAGTTTTCATATACTGAGCAGGGTAACAAGACTGTAGAGCTTTGTTTTCCAGCCCTTTATCTGTTTTCCTGAAAAGAACTTCTCTGACCAAAGTAGTACAAATAGAACCTAAAAATCAAATGAGGGCCAAAACCATTTTAAGATTATGAGGATTTTACTGTGTCATGGTTTGGTCTTTAATCATTTATCTGACTGACTATAAAATGACAGCTACAGGCTTCTCTAATTCATGTGTTTCTGAAAATTCAAAGCAGGAAATCGATAGAGAGAAACAAGTACATGAATTAAGATTCAGCACACAAGCCTTTACTTGTGTATTGAACTCGGGAAGGGTGATAGTCACCTGTAGGAATTAACAGATCTGTAGGACAACATAACTGCTTCTTTCACCTTGCTCTTCACAGGAATTGCATGTTGTCCTCTTCACCACAGTCCCGAGAAGCCCCCAAAAGGAAATGCCTTTCAGACCTTAAAAAAAATCTACCCTTAATATTTCAGAAAAAAAAAGAAAATTAGAGAAAAGGCATTGACAACTACAACAATTGGAGCAAGATTTGTTTTCATAAGAAAGTCAAAAGTAAGTGAAGTTCTGGAATGGGATCATGTCTAGGATGTTCTTAAGGTAAAGAATTCAAGAAGAGTGGGTCTGAGTTGGACTAATTTCTCTGAAGTGGGTATTATTTCATTTTATTGAAATTATTTGTCTTACATTTATACTGATATACATTGGGACTACAATGGGATATAGCCTTATGTGTACAGACTGCGTTGTGGTGAAAAATGTGAGTTTAGCTTACCTGGATATAAATGTGTATCTAGCCTTTGAACTAGCCTGAACTAGTTTGACAGTCAGTTTGTTAGGTATAGTAGACCAGAAAGCAGTATGGGCTACCCTTCCTTTAGTTTACCTGGTCTGTGCACTTAACTCCACACTTTGTCTCTGCCCGTACCCATACCCAAGCTGGTTAGCTTCAGATTAACTTGGACACTGCCAAAGAAATTCCTACCACATCTTTAATTGTTATGTAGTATTCCTCTTTTTAAATATAAACCCACTAAAAGTCATCTGTTCAAAAAAGGGCTAAGTGATCATTGTGTCTTCAGATATGGGCCAGCGTCTCTTTCCTCACATCAAAGAGACTCAAACCTGTTGGGCTAACGCAGTCAAAACTCAACTGGGTTAATAATTTTGAAAATTATTAATGCTGCAGAGCTATTTGAAAGTACAAGGCTGGGTGGAGAAGAGAAACTCTGTAATATCCTTGACTGAAAAAAAATACAGCAGCATGAGCTCATACAGTACTAGACAGCAGAGAATCCACACAGGAGATGTTCATTTAAGCAGTCCAACTCACAAAGAAAAGCTTGCATTGGAGTTTACATCATCCTAGACATGAAAGTCGATAAAACTTAATCCAAGGAAACTAAGCCTCATTAGTTCTACTTTTTTTTTCCAGAACAGCAATCTTGGGTCAGGTTTTCTGGCTACATTATTCTGTGAAAATAGTGGTTAATAATATATGAGATGGTAAAATAATAATTGAAGTAGCATTAGTACCACAATTACAATAAATTAAAAACAGTATGGTGTTTTTTTCTAAATGTTTTTTAGGATATGTTTGATATAACCCTGTGCTGTAAGGCCATACCTAGCTTATGTTTAAATTTAAAGCTTTAATCTTGTCTGTGTTTAGCTTTAAAACATCATGGACTAAATCTCCAAATCTTCTTATCTTCAAAATTATGTCAGCAGCTATGACAAATGTTCTGAAGCTGTAACAAGAATACCGCATTACTTGACACTCAGTTCATTCCCATTACAGTACAATGTCTGCCTCCCACATAACAGATGCAGCGATTCCTCTGCTGAATGTATATGATTCAGCTGATAACCATACTTAGTAGCTGGTTAACAATTACTATTTGCTGCTTCTATCCCAGTGAAAAATGTCAATATTTTGTAGATTTGCACTGGTCAGAAGAATGTGAGACCTTTTTCCAAAAGTAGGGTGCAGCAACACATTTATTTTTTTCAATATCCAGAACTTGAAGGTTGGAGAATAGCACAGCAAAACTGCTTGCCATCTTTCCTCGCCATTCATTGTGTGCATTTAGTCTGTCAGAAACGCTCTGCTGCGACAGTTAACGCTGAGCAGAGATTGATTGCAGGCTGTTGTTCCACAAGACATGGCTGAGGCAAATTAATAGTTCGTCAGTACTGAAAGGGGGTGGGGGTCCCGTTCCCACCTTTCCTATTCCCCCTGGTAATCCTGGCCCTGGGATCCTGCTCCTTACCTTGTATGGGGAATTAACCCCATGGTTTCCTCAGATGCCCCGTGTGTCTTTCTTAAGGGCTAAGGGATGGTGAGCAAACCCTGCAAAAACCTGGGTGGGTCTCTGGCAAAGGAGAAGAGTGAGAGTGGGATGGGGCCTTCCTCTCATGGGAGCAACATGCTTTGGATGAGCTAAGCTGGCTCTGGAGCTGCCCCCCCTTTTGCTAATGGCACATCTGGCCAATAGTCCCTCCGAATCAGGGGGTTGGATGTTTTTTTGCTTTATGCAGAGTCTGGCTGTTCGCTGCTGTATAATGTAACACTCCCAACAGCTCCAGCGATTCAGCTCTCCAGCAGCAACGTTCTATAGCTACGGCTTCCCACACCTGCTTTCTGCAGCCAAACATAGTGATATGAACTAGTAACAACAAAAAGGATGGTGAGTTTTCACAGACGCGTTCCCCGCTATGAACCAATAACGTTCTTGTAACCTCTGAAGTGCCATGTGTTGCTTCAGAGACGTACATATTTCTCCATGGACTCCAGCAGTGCTATTTTTCTGGTCTCTTCAAGCCCCGAGGCTGAGCAGTGTCAGTCTGTTGTGTCTGACAGAATGGCAGGAACATCACCTCTGGTCTCGCCCACTATCTGCCACTGTTGAAAGGGATATTTGCTCTTCCCAAGTGTGCTTGTGAGACTGGAACAGCAATCTGTGGGCCTCTGGCACTAATTCCTGGGTGCTGCTGCTGTCCATGACCTTAGGACTACTCAGTGTCTTTTTTGAGAGTTAATGGAAGTTTCCTCACCTCCAAATCACAGCGAGAGTTTTGTCTTGTACATCTGGAAGCCTCTCCCATAAGTGCAAACATTCTTATTTTCTGATTTCTGTCAAACATGTTATCAGCTCGCAACCTATATTTCACCAGGCCCAAACTGTAATCTATGATGGCTAAATATGGAGAAAGGTCTGGCTTTAGAGTGTTTTTCCATGTTTCCTATTTAGATTTTCAGCAGATTATGTCAAAACATGTAATTTGCCGAAAATTATATAGTCATACCCTCTATTTTAGGGATAGTGGGTAGCAAAAGTAACTGTTGAACTGAAGTCTTATCTATTAAGGCTATCTGAAGGAAGTGAGTCTAAGTAGTCTAGGACAAGGACATACTTCATTACAACCAAATATAAAAATGTCAATGACTACCTGCTATTTTTTTCTAACAAAAGAGCTCCATTCACAGTTCAGTTTTTGCTGTAAAATATCTTTTGTATAGTTGAGATGAATATAGAACCCTGTAGTCTTCTTTTTATTGTTTTCTCTTGTTTCAGTCCCTAATAGAATTTAGATTTTCTTTTAGACTTCTCTATTTCCAATGCCTTACAATCATCCAACTTACCCTCTTCAGGAGAATTCATTACATACTTCATGGTCTCATCCTTTGTCCTACCTTGGACATTCCTGACACTCGAGGTGTCAGGAGAAAAATCAATATCAGTTATCTGTCCTTGGCTATTTATCATTGTATGTAGTGAACAAGTTTTATATTTATGTATATATTTTATTTTATTAAAAAAAATAATTTAGTGATCATGGAGGGTACTGAGTCTCTTGATCCTTGTCTTTTCTTTCTGTTTCTTGAAGCTTCATTGACTTTAGTACTTGTAGATCTTCACATCCCTTTAAACATTTGTTGAGATGTTTTCTATGCCTTTTCAATGACTTCTCCAATGGCTTTATTGCACCTTGCAAATTCTAGTGGACCTAGGACTGCCATGTTCTTAACTCACAGAAGTATGTGGGTTAAGCCCTCATACCTTAATGGTCATGAACTCTGTCCTTGGTACATTTAACAATTTCTTGTTCTGTTATAAAAATTAATGCAGCTCTTTCTTCTCACTAAGAGTGGGGTATTGCCTTGGCACGTTGCTTTTGCAGCAGCATGTGCAATCTTCTGCAGACTCCAGCTTTGCACAGCGTATGAGATTTTTTTTATGAGATGTCTCTTCTTGTAGCATTTTGGATAATGACTTATTTGATTTTTGAGCACTTTCTATCAACTGTTCCTGGTTGATTCAGTCAGAACAACTTCCTTCTTTGTCAAGTTGGGCCTCTCCTTTGGACAAAATTCCAGTTTTGTTCCAGATTCAGTCTGGTTTCTTGTTCCCCTTTACTTTTTCCTGGTTGTGAGATGGTTTTTCAGATATTCAGACATTCATGTGCTTTTAAACAGAGCACAACACAGTGGGGAAAAAACCCAAAACACAACTCACTTTTCTTTATACTGAGTAAGTCTCATTTATTTGTAATTGATCTTCATACTTAGTCTCTTTTGCCTGCATTAACTAGAAAACATTTAAAACTTTTAAGGAAATTCAAGTACGTCAGGAAAGTCATAGCTGTTACCAGGAATAATATCACTCATACCTGAGGTAAGAGCCAGTGCAACTTGAACAAAATCCTGTTAGCAGTGAGGCTGTACAGACTTTTATGGGTTGAGCAGTTTTTCAGGAAGATAAAGAATAAGACACTGGGGGGATAAAACATAACAAAACAAATCGTTAGAAAAGATATTTTTGTAGCCAGTTGCTCAGGAGTCTTTGGAGTGGGCAGTGTCAATCATTATATAGTTGAGAGGAGCTGGGGAGAGATTTTTTTCAGGAAAATGTCACAACAGAGAATGAATCTTTGCTACCCTGCAACAAAGTGTGACTCACTCAATCTTCTAAAGACTTATGGCATCATTTTACAAAGTTTATAATTACTCTGTATTACAAAGGAAAAAAAATTACATTAAAATGACTTTTATATGTACGTACAAATTTTAATATTATAGTTTACAAATACCTGAATGCTTTCTTCATGTATAACATACACCCACTGTTGCTACCAGTGACTTCCAAAATAAATCAGTCAGTAATTTCCAAATCTTGTGATAATCTAGGTATTGTTATGCAACTAATCAAATTGCATCATGCAGTTGTAATAGCTGAGTTTTGGTGTCCTGTAACTGCAGTGATATTTCTTACTCATTTTTTATATGTCAGTATGTACAACAGATAGTTTCTCTTTCCTTCTGGATGAGGACTAAAGCACATAAATACATGCAAAACAGCAGCTCAGGAGGAAAAGCTCTGCCAAAATTAAAGGTATAAAGGGAGGATTTCACACAAATAGTTGTTTTTATTGATGGTATTCTTTTTCCTTCAATAGCCTATTAATTCTGAAGGCCATTTGGGTTAGAATTCTTAATCTGAATTATGTTTTTATTCATGGCCTCATTTTGTGTCTTTTCATCATCTTCTTTGTCTGATGGCTATTTTAAATAAAGCTTTTAAGAACAGGATGGATGGCAACAAAAGAATGTGTTTACTTTGTCCATTGTTATGGCCTGATTCCACTACACTTACCCTCACTGAGGCATGCATTAGATTTCAAGTGTCCCATTCATCCCAGCAAAACTAATTGCAGAACAAAATAGACCAAATGTGAATGAAGATTCAAAGAATCCAGTTTTCAGTAATTATTGAAGCAAATAAAAACATTTTGTTTTGGTGACTTCTCCTTTAGTGCATAATGGCTAGGTGTGAGTCCTACTGGGGGGTCACCATGCACTTGAATATAAAGGGTGACCACTGTATACCAGAAAAGAAGTGGTTTGGCAAAAAAGCTGAGTTGATCAGAGAGGATGAGAACTTATGGTACTGGAGTTGAGATTCCTTCATGTGCTAAATACAGCCTAAAGTATTGTCTCTCTTCAGCAATGGGAAATATTTACATAATGGAAATATTTGAAATAGTATTTATTTTGCTTTTCATGAAGGTATATATGGAAAAAACTGGTAAATTTTAAGTTTCCCTCTAGAAATTCCTCAGGAGCTCAGTTTTCTGTCCAATAAATTTTTAGGCAAAGACAGATAACATCTTTTACTAAAAATTCTAGTACAGTTAGCAGAGGAGATAAACTTCTTTGCACACCTTTCAGGTTTGAAATAGAAACAGCAAGCTTCAAATATAAGCTGAGTTTAATTAGCTGAATCTATTAAACCATGAGACAAAAAGTATTAGGTCTGTTGGAAATAGAGGGGATGTTACTGAGGGATGATAAGGTGGAGGAAAACAAAAGGATAGTTCATACCTTCCAGAACCTGAAGATATTAGTAGGAGTGCAAGTGAGCATGAGACAGAGAAAGTTTTTAAATTGATAACTGTATGGGCTATGAAATTTTTGGTATTCAGTAGGTTTACAAGCTCTAGTTCCTAAGCTCATGTCTGGAAATGTTTTGCACATTTCTCTTGAGATCAGGGTTGAGAGATCACTGATAGAGTGGTTGCTTTGTGGGGAAATACTCTCATGTGAGTCACTGGGGCTTTCTGTCCTTTAGTCATCATCCAGGAGTTCATTTTATCGTGTTAACATCTTGGTGAAGACTTTAGGTGCATTGGGAAATGCAGCTGTTGGACCTCAGGATCCTGATGGCTCTGTTTTGGGGATATTTATTATGAAGATTTTAAAGGTGTGTCAGCAAGTTTGCCAAAATTTATGGTCTGGAATTATTCAGCACATGTCAGATTGTGACATCCTCCTCCTATACATAAACATGGTCAGACCCATGAAGAGCTTGCAGTCTAAATAGCTGAAGTAGGCAAAAGACTGCACTAGTATAACTCAGTTTTCTTCTTCCGTCTGAGTAAAATATAGCCCGTGCAATGTAAGACCAGGCACAGAAATAAAAGCTGGCTCTGAACAACACAGCAGGTCAGCGTGGCATGGTTTCTGTGTTCTGCAGACGCAGAACAGCCACTTTGTAATGTAGTAATTACTCAAGGGTGGCACTACATGATGTGGCTATGCTGCACAAGGAACCTCAGCTAAACTGTCTTTAGTCACAGGGTGTCCCTGAACGGTTCTCCCTGCTCTTAATTTACAGTTGTTGCACTCAGTCTGCTCCTCCTGCAAGGGAGCTCTTTGTCTTGGTAGGGCTGATGGCCACTCTTCCATTAAATTCTTGAGCAAAGCACTCTTCTAACTAGAAGTAATCAGCCCAAGAGAAAGTCACATCCACATCTGATGTAAAATGGATTATCTCCATCTGGTTTGGACTCTCCCCTGGTATTTTGCATCTGACTTCTATTATCTGTGTCTGATTTAGAGGATAAACACCCTAGGGCAGTGTTTGCACAGTACCACATGCCATGACAGCAGTCAATAAATTATAGGAGGAGGTGATCACATGGGATTGTTCCCAGCTTCACATCCCTGATCCCACTATCCACAGATCCCAAGCAATGCAGAGGAGCTGTGTTTTCTGAAGGGGACACTGTTCTACACTTGAACAGATTTCTCTTTGAACTAGTATTTTCCTGCTAAGGGGTGTTAAAACATATCCATTCATAATCTAATGAGGGGGGTTTTGCTAGCTATTCACTCCTTAATAACTCAAATCTGTTCCAGACATTAAGACATTAGACGGTTGTACAGTCAAACAATAAAATAAAAAAACAAAAACCCTAAGCAATTCCCTCACCCTATCTCAAACCCAAATTACTTCAAAACTATTTTTTTCTCTCCCTCTTGATCTCTTTTTTCCCCTCCACTCACCACCCACCTTTGCTTTCGTTACACTCCCTTTTCTGTGCTCCTTCCCCCAAACCCACGCTTCTTGTGCACTTCTTCCTTTTCTTGGAAGGCACAGTATAGCCACAAATATCCATAATCATCTCCTTCAATATTTGAAAATACTTAGGCATGACTGTAACACAAAAGAAACCCTTAGTTGGGTAGGATATCCTCTTAATTTTAGCTTATTCAAGCTATCTTGCAGAGGCCTGGTTTTTACACCTTCTGAATTTTTATTGTTCTTCCACAGGCACTAATGAAATACAAATACTGTTGGTTTCAAAGGCAGTGTTTACATTTAAAGGACAGAATGCACAAGGTCAGCAGAGACTCTGTCCCATACATTTATTTTAACCTTTTTTCCAGCTCACCCCTTGGGTTTTATGATATCTTGTGTTGTTTTCTTCCATTTCGCATAAACAGTAAGAAAAGCTGATTTTCCTTACCACCACCACTACACCCCCCCCCCCCCCCCAAATAGCAAACAACAACAAAATCTATCTGTGTGGATATGTTAAACATTTGCAAATTATTAGGCATGATGTCTAATGGGCTATGCTTCTTATCTGAAATGCATAGATTCCCTTCAATCACAAGTTAAAATCTCAGCATTACTGAAATACATGTTCTCTGGTTTTCAGAGACAGTCGGATGGAATGCCTTTCTACTTACTCTGCAGTTCCCATTAAGGTTAACAAACAGGCATATTTCTTTTTGCTTCCATTGGACTCAACTTAATACATATGTGGGATCCTTTGATAATCTCTTAAAAAGACACCCTTCTTCTTTACATGCACTTTAGAGCTTTAATGATTTCACGATGCTTCTTTGTGTCTCTGTGGCCAAAATGTTATCTAATACTTCTTGTAAATAATACAAGATAGCTTTTTACTCTGTGAGTGACCTCTATAGCATGTGCTAACCATCTATTTGAATATACCTTGCCCACAGGGTGTTTTGCTGGAGTCAGAGGAAAGCATAAGGAAGCAAAGCAGAACTGCCATTCCCCTTGCTTTTCCAGAGCTCAGAAACAACTATGTCTGTTCAGCTACTGGGCAAGACAAAACCTGAGTGAGGGAAAGGTGAAAGAGGGAAGAGTTGGTATTGCTATCTTTGCTTTCCAGTTCATTAGTCCAAAGATGTATGGGAGCAAGTAATTTCTCCTAGGGAGCCTCTTAGCAATCCCTATTGCAATGGAGATTTTTTAATATCTGCTTCAAAGGCCACTGTAAACATACCACGGTGAATTGTAATGTCTATGTGTATATTTGTTCCTACTTCTATTTATAGATACAGTATTTAAATCTTTGAGCCCTTAGCTCACATCATATGCTAACTAGTTTCTTTGGGTAAATTTTCCATAAAAAGCATGAAATCAGAGCTTTGGATTCCTTTTTATAGCTACGTTTTAGGTCCGTAGGAAGTGTTAAACAACTGTTGGAATACAGCCTTGAGTGCAGAGCTGTCTGATCTAAAGGTATTCAAAGGAGTGGGCTGCAAGGCTTTAAAGTCCCAGCATGCCCGTGCACATCACACGCTTCAGCATGGCTTTCCCCTTTGAACATTAGGATTTCTGCCATCTGTCAATCACTTGAGCAGGATGGTTTTAGCAGTGGGACATGGGGTGGGCTCAGCTGTTCTCCCTCTGGCTTTGGCCCCCACCCCTGTGCCCCCTTGGTAGCACTTGGAGAGCAGCCCTGCGCCCTCCGCTTTGGCCATCAGGCAGCAGCTTTGCACAGCAGCACAAAATGCAAGAGAGATGGGGCAAGGGAGAAAAAGCCTCCCTTCCCTCCCTGCAGGCCTATGGGCATGTCCCTGCGGCAGGATCCAGGTGGCAGAGGGCACTTGCCCTCCCTCTGCATTCTTGAGCCTCCTCCTGCTCCCACCCCATCCTTGGCTGACGGCAACGGTGGTTAAGCCACGTCTTTGGGATCTGCTGAGTAAATATGGGTTACTCTGCTCTGTAACATGGAGTTGGTGGCTGTTTTATGACTGTCGGCAGTGGAACAGATTGCTTTTGTAAATTGGATAAACCAGGAGGGTGATCAGTGTAATTCAGATCCAGGGTCTAATGGAGGAAACTAGAAAGGTTGGCACCTACTGCGCATCCCTCTGCATGCATGTCATGCAAGGGACACTAAACACATGCATGTGGCTTCAGATTACTGCAGTTCTTGAGCTTTGTTTGATGTCAGTGGGAAGTGTGAAAATCTAAAGTAACTTATCATCTGCATGTGTAACATCAGAAAGCAGAGGAGCGAGCTTCCCTTCATTTCTCCAAAGATAGATTCTGTTCTGTTCCTTCTTACTACAGCTAGCCAGATAATTTACATCTATCTTTTTCCCATTATCTGTGTTTCTAGCAGTATCTGAAAGAATTGAACCAACTGAATACTGAGGGTGCTAGCTCACAGTGTCACTCAAATCTTCCCTTCTCTCTAATGTGTACAAAGCTACTGTGACTATTATTTAAGACAAATAAGGTTATTTAAAATGTGCTCACCATTTCTGATACATACAGCAATCCCAGTAAAAACTTTGTTTTAAAAGTTGGCAAATTCTGGTTGTTGGGGTTTTTTTGGTAGATAGTTGCATACTTAGGCACTACATTACAATGAATATTCATTTTGGTTGCATTGCACTTCCCCATCAATGACAAAGAGAGATTAACTAAAACAATATTTTATTTCCTACTTTAATGGTGAGTACATAGCATTAATTATATTATTAATCCAACTAGAAACTCTTGTACAAAGCTATTTCAAGCCATTACTTGCCCTGTTGTAATTGATGGATTACTGCATTACCATTTAATTTAGTATTGTTTTCAAGGCATTACATTCAGTTTCATTCAAGTTAATTGTATAGCCAAATAAGGAAAGAACTTGCTTCATGAGCATGAATGATGCAAGCATGGATTCTTCCTGATTTCAGATGTATAATGGGATGTGATCCACATAGCAATTCTGTACAAGGCCCTCCAGTTAACATTACCTTGCAATTTATGGCAACAAGAAATGAGGGAATGGACCAGAAGATTGCATGGCATTTGGATTCAGCATTGTGATAGTCTTCTCTGCAAATGGAAATTAACATCAATTATTCAAATCTAGTTATGCTTTCAACCCTCTTAATTGCAAAGTGTTTTCCATTCAGTGATCAAGCCCAATTCCCTAAACATAATAGCAATTATAACTGTGCATCCAGAGGAAAATATACTCTCTTTGGCCCAATTTTCAGCTGTGGTATGACCTCTTTATGCTGCTTTTTACACAGAGGGGCTGTTAAGCTGGAGCAACTGTTCTTTTTGCATAGAACATATCCCAGGGCTGTTGAGAAACATGGACTATAATCTTTTTTACTGCCCCAGCATAAAAACAGCGAAAACATAATAGGTGGGATTCAGCTGCCTAGACACAAGTATGTAGACCATTTTAGGTAGAAGCCCTTAGGTACCTGAGACACCTTCACAAGGGTAGTGAATGTGGTGTAGGGCTGGGGAGGATCTGTGGCAGCTGGAGGCAAGGCTTTAGCCAATACTCTAGGGTATCAAAAAAAGCACAGTGGTTACTTGCCTGAATTATCCTGGTTTTGCCTGGCAACTGGGACAGCTCTTCTGGGCTATGCAAGGCTAAATGTAAACAATGTTATTCTTGAAACTGAAAATTGCTTCATGCACTGGATTGCATAAGGGCATAATGAAGCTTCTTTCTCCTTAGTGCAATTCCTATTTTTTATTAAAGTAACTTCAGGCAACTATTGTCTATCTTCTAGCTTTTCTGTGTTAGAAATGATGATTCTGTTGCATTCTTTGAGTGTTTAGCCCATAAGGGTTTCAGAATTTGAAAGTACTGCACCCTTTACTGCAAATAAACAATAATGCACAGTGTGTGTCTCGAACTACAGTCAGATCTTTACTGAGCGGACAATAGACACCAAGGCTCAATATGAAGTCCCAGTCCTCTGGTTAACCACAGTAAGAACTTGGTCCAAATGTGCCATGTCTCCTTCCCAGGCACCTTCCCTGATTATGTTTCTGTAACATCAGAGTAGAAATACCAGGGAGCAGCTGGTGATATGTTTGGCATACAGAAGGTGTCTTGTCTGATACTCAGCGACAATTCCAAGTCTCTCATTCCTTTGCCTTTAGTAAACAGTTGCATGAGACATCAAAAATCAACAACATGTCTACTGACAGAGAAGAAAACATTAACTTTTTTGAACCAAGTGGTTAGCTGAAGTCGGTGTCCTGTGGATTATATTTATTAGAGATAGAAAGAGTTGATGGAGTCAGGTAATTCCTTGCTGCATTCTCCTTTGATAAGAAAAAAAAAAAGAGACAAAGTCTTAGTCTTCTGAGCATTTTAGGAATCAAATCTAGGATTCATTATCCTTGGTTACAGTTCACTATTTCATACTGTCATCTAATCTAGAGCTCTCCTTCTCCAGGTTTTACCACTTGTGCTTTTGAGAAACAAATTATTTTCTCACTGCCTTTTCCATTCCCTGATGTGATGTTTTGGATTCATCCTAAAACAAACACACAAACAAACAAACAAACAAACAAACTCAGTCATAACTCTTTGGTTAGATTTCAGCCAATACTGATTGGCCTGCATTTGGGTAGTGACTCCTGGTTCAGCTCTCTCTGGGAGAGAAATGTGGTTTATATATTTGTTCTGAACAAAGGTGGGTTGTTTTTTCAACCATCTTCAACTAAATTGTAACTTCCTAGTAAAACAGTGCAGAGGTATGAACAGTCAATGACAGGGATGGGCTTCAACCTGAAAAGGTGGGATCCTCCTTTTGGAAACTCCTGGGTTGTGTGTATTTAGATAGGAGTTTTTGTTGGCTACAGCAGTTTACCCTTCTAAAACAGAAAGGCTGCTTCCTAAATGTATCAGAGGTTGGAACAAGGATCAGTCCTATCTCCAATAACAATCTGTAGAGATTGGGGAAGTTGCGATGGTTGATGTCACTTTTTCCTTGTTTTCAGAGTTAGTCCTTCACTTCCAGAGGATTAGCCCAAGATCTATGCAACACCTCCTGCAATGTAAGCTTCATTTTCAGGGATTAGGGAGGTTTTCACTTGTGCCCAGAGGATTTCTGTTTTGTTTCTCTACAGAGGCATGATTTTCAAGCTTTGAAAGAAGTGGAAATGCTGCTTGACAGAAGGAAGCTTGAATCCCTTGCTAACACTTAGGCACAGTCCACTCCTTTTATGAATGGCTGCCATTCATGTATACTGAAAGCTTTGTTTTGTATTACTCTACAGGTGCCTATGGTAGATTATTCTATTTATTATAATTGGAGTCTAGATGTAATGATAGACATAGTGAGATTATAGTTTATCTCATCTTATAACTTACCACGGGGTGTATATATGTGTATATTTCTGGTGGAGCATATCACTGGTGTCTGGACACTGATCCACAAGAAATGAGATGCATTAACTGCAATAATCACACTGTTGTCCTGAAACCCATTCAGTACGGTCTGCTCATTCTAATAGATACCTTTTTATTCATTATTACTTTAGAATGAATCTCTCATTCAAGGAAAAAAGAAAAGAAGGAAAAACCTGCAACACAGAGAAATTACTCTAGTGGTGGAAACACATGGAAACATTTGCCATGGGCATTGGTTGGAGTAGTTGTAATATATTTATGTCATGATATAATGGCATACTGTAGGCTATTCTTGTATGCATTCTCATTCTGAGCTCATTTGTCACTTGTCTGTGTAAATTCAACATCTTCCTCATCTGGGGGAGTTTATATATCTCCTTGCAGTTGACTGTAAACAAATTGCAAGTGCTGCTTGGCAGGTGACAGATAGATCCAGTTGGTTAGGTAAGGCTGTTGCAGTCTCAGTGCAATATGAAAAATTTACACATTTGAGAAATTCCAGGCTGCTTCTTCCTAGTGTAAAATTTGGGACATGACAGCAGATGTCAGATTGTAAAAGGAGAAGAATGAGATTCTGTGGGGGATTGAACTAGCTCGTTTTCTTCTTAGGAAAAAAAGTCCAGACACTTAGCTGGCTTGCTGCTGTAATTGGTTGCTTTATGTACACTGTGTGAAATGAGCCCATATGTGGGGACTGTGTTGCTACACTCTGCTAAGGTAGAGTTTGTTTTCTGATTTTCAGCGTATGACAGCCTCTGAGCCTTACATGGCAGTCAAGCAAAGGCCTCCATTGTGTACGACTGCATTGAGGTGCTTGGATCCTCCCCTGCTTCAGAGTGGCTGTGCACACACTCTGCTGTAGAGCTCACTGCAGCCCTGGGGCCTCAGCATCTCTCTGCCTTGGATGATGGAAAACTTTAATAACACATATGAAATTAATTTGGACCTTCTCCTAACGCAAGTCTTTGAAGTCAGTGGGAAGCACTGAGGATTTTTGGCATGCCAGCTCTTTATTTCTCTGTATTCAGCTACTATACCTATTGATTTCAGTTGATGTGAGTCACTGTTTCCAGAAGCACCTCTTTTAATATGTAAAAGCCATATGTATTTGTTACTTCTCAGTGAGCAGCCTCTCACCTCTCAGTTGTGGCGAAAGGTGCTATGCAAAAAGAATAAATTGGTACTGTCGCTCTTTGTGCCTTGCTAAGATAAGATGCTAACCATATGGCTCCAGTGCTGGGCTCTGAGAAAGCAGCTGAGAGCTGGGAGGTTCGGGGGGGTTGGTTTGTTTGTTTGGTTTGGTTTTGGTAGGCACTTCTTTTAATTATTTCTTTTTTCCTCTGCTCACTTAGAGCCAAGACCTTGTGGTTCTGTATGTAATTGTGCTAGTCTTTATTCAGGAGAAATCATGTGGTAGTCTATAAGAGCATAGGAAATGTTCCTGGGGTTGTCAAGGGCAGCCACAGCCTGCCTTGTGTTATCTAATGACATTCACAGATTCACTGAATTCCCTTTTCAGTTAGGCTCCTTGTGCTGCTTATTACTTCTACTAGAAATTTGCTTAAAAACTTCACTCCTCTGGAAACCTCATTTTCCGTGCAAGATTATTCCTGGCCATGTTTTCCTCCTCTTTGTTTGTGTACAAAAGACTACACTGTCTTTCAGTGTAAATAGCTTTTCTTTTGAATGTTTATCCCTCTCTTCCCATAACACACACAGAGGCACATTTGCAAAATATACATATCGACTTACATGAACAGTAGTTTTTTCTCTAAAATGAACAAATGAAGCCCTTTTAGTCCTCATATTAACCTAGGCACCCTTCTTTCTTTCTATTCCAGTTTGAATCTGTCTTCCTTGACTGTACATGATTGGAACTACACAAAGTATCCCTATAGTATTCTACATAAATTGTCGTCAGGATCTTATACAATAGAGTTAATATTGCATCTCCCTATTGAAATATTTGGTTTGCCTTGTTGCACAATCATATTAGCTTTTTTAAAATAAAAATGCACCAATGGTTCATGTTCATCCTGCTTATACATTTCATCAAGTCATCTAGTTTATGCAGCTAATATACCTGTGTTTTCTTCTCAGTCACTTAGAAATGCTGATGTGCATAATAAATTAAAAAACAAGGTGGATAGCATAATAGAAAAATACGTAATCCAGCACATAGCGTATAGAGTTGGAGGCTCCAGCACCTGGCCCCAGCAATTTTTTTCCCCAAAGACAAAGCATATAGAAAAGATCCCTTCCAGCTGCTTTTTGAAAATGCAAATTGGAACTCAAGTTAACAAGTTAACTATTTTGAATACTATTGTATAGTTGACATGAATCAACCCAATTCTTACTTCACTAGTTGAAAAAAGGTTTAGTAACTGCATTGTATATAATGTTGAAATATCATGCAGGTCAAAACAAAGGGCATTTTCATTGGTGATCACTCTGCATGAGCATTTCAGTGCAAACATTCAGGAATATTTGTGTTATAGGATGAAAAGATATCAGAGATTTCCTTATTATAAATGATGCTATTGTATCGGAATCCATCTATTCTTAGGACTTACATCCGTTCAGTCCAATAAAGTGTGTAATTGTAATTTTTATAAGACTAACTTATATCTTGAATTTACTTTCCATTTAACCTTTACAAATATTATCCATAAACAGAAGTGTACAGCTCATTGGCTCAATAGTCATACCAATCTCTGTATTAATTTTGTCCCCTTTGTTTATATTAAATCTGTTAAAATAGGTTTTCATTATGATTTTGAATTATCGTAAATATGATTTGAACAGATCCATTATAACCTTCTATATTTGCATATTATTCTAGCAATGCATTCTTAGCATGAAAAAAAAACCATAGCCCAAAAAAATTGTGATATCCTCAATCCCGTTTTTTCATTCTCTGCCTGTAAGTTTGAAACCTTTTCAAATCAGCATTGTTTAATGTGCTGACCATTACTTTTGGTGAGAAAGTGCATATTTGTGTACATATATCTAGATAAATAAGGGTAGCTACCCAAAGGACTGGCTATGGATACATTATTTATTATGAGTTACTGATGATCTTATAGCTCATGAGTGACAGAGCAAAACAGAATGACGAGGTGGTATGAAAGCTCATCAATAACTTGAAGCAATAAATAATGTATTTGTCATCTGCCAATTGAATATGGGTTTTATGCATTAGTAATTTTTTTCATGTGTTTAATAATTATTTTGGAATGAGATAGGGAATTGCATCATCTAGATTCAAGGAAGTATTTAAAAAAATCTCATTTTATTCAGAGGCACACCTTTGTTTTTGTTTAAATTATACAGAGAGATACTAAGGATGAGCAACTAGTCTCAATGAATAATTTATTTGAATTTAACCTCCTTTTCTACTATTGGAATATTCAAACAATAAGCCACAACTTATTCTGATTCATATGTTATTAAAATTTTATTTGACAGATGTCTTTCTGAGTTTTTATTTTAAGTCTTGACAGTGATTATTTAGAAATGGAGCTACGTACTCTAACTCTGCTGAAATAAATGGGAAGCTTTTTATCTGATCCCTGATTAGCTGCAATTGGCCTCGTGAATCCCATGGTACTTTGTGACCTGGCTGCATGAAACCACAAGCAATTCGTACATGAGCATTTTACGTACAGATGTAAATGGTGGTTTCTGCCAATTCTCAGGCATGTAACATTGAAGTTGCTTTCAAAGAACATATGGGTCAACTGTGAAAAGCTACTGCAGATATGGAATGAAATAGCTTTCTCTAAAATTTCAAACATTTTTCTCTTGCAGGTTTTTAACTAAGTTCACCATTGAGGCTTCGTGTTTTACATCATTTACTCTGTATGTTGTGATCTGCCTTTTCCTGAGGTTCACCTGCCCAGTCGTGAGACGATGATCTTCCAGTAGCTGCTTCTTTCACTGTGGAGTGAAGGTGAAACTAAATGTTATAGGTGAGTCTCAGAAAAATTTAGGTGCTATAGTACTCCATCTACTCTTATTCCTCTTGTATTTTCTATAAAGACGAACTATTAAATTAACATATATATAATCCACAAATCCCTGTCAAACAGAAGTTTGTAATCCCAGATGCCTTCTACCTAATTCCAGACAAGTAACTGGGGATCTTATGTGAGGTGAGCCTCACTCTCAAAGTGTTTATTTCATAATAGCCACCAGTTTTGGCTCCCTTTCCATCACTACAGAGAGAGACAGGAAACATACAAGGACAATTCCAATCACAAATGCTCTGGATTGCTCTCTAGATCATCTTGCTTGCTCTCATTGCTGATCCCAGTGGAAGACCAGGAGGCCAATACCAGGTTTTATCTAACTGAAATGTAGAGGACACCAGTGAAATAGGCATTTCTAGACACTGATAAACTTCATCCTAAAGCAGCGCAATGCTAAGGTAGTTAGCTCAAGGGGAAATTTCTACATTGCAGATATCAATGTAGATTAATTTAGGTTAAATGAATCTTGGCTTATGTTATGTACCTAAATATAGTGAGGTAATCTACATGACGGAGTTTGCGGTAGAGTATGGATAGTAACAATAAGGACTCAATTCTGCCTGGAAAAGCAAAACTCCTGTTGCCTCGCTGGGAGCAGCTCTGCTACTCACCTCACTTCTGCTTGTTAAGGTTTTCATTATGTGTTGCAGGTTAGATATATTCCTTGTCTGAAGTCCAGGCCAAATTTCTGATTTGATTTTTACTCAAAACCTCAGAACAAGGCTTTGAAGGGAAGAAAAATGGCCCCATGCTGACTCTCTGGTCCAGGGTGTTTCTTCTTGGTATGTGATGGTTCCCAGGCTGTCTTGATAAGCCCCTGCTTCACTGGGGCATTTGTTCACAATTAATATGAAGTAATACAAATAATCTCATAAAAATTAACTCAGGCATATGGCTCTTTTTCACAGTTTTCCACAAATGGTTTGAGAAGATATATTTTTGGGAATGTTGGTGACAGGCAATTTTATTTTCTGACAGAACAGCGTTTGTGGAATCTTAGAGTCAGACTTCCAGCTAGCATAATTTGCCATCTCTCCCTTGGATTACTACTGTTTTATTGCAGCTCAGGAATCTGGCCCGTGACTCTTGTTCCACTCCAACTGTTGCGATTCTTATGTGCCCCATATATCCCTATTTTATTAAACCAAACAGAGAAGGAGGGGTGGGTTTCCTTTGTGCCACTCCAGAAATACAGAACAACTTAATTGGCTAGAGCAGGCAGGTTTACAGCTGCTTTATGTTGACAAAAAGGCACAAAGGAGCCAGAAGGTACTACTGAAACAAGGTCTGTACCTGATAATGGCAAAACGTATAAAGGAGTGTATGAATTGTAAATACATTTAGATTTGACAATAAGTCTTTTCATGGCCCTTTCCTAGAGCTGGATTCTATTTCAGTGCTCTTATTCAATGGAAGAAAAAAATATTTCTTTGGGGAAAAGTTCTGTTCTGAATTGACATTAGGGCTCTGCTCTCTGCTGTGTGATGCAGACTGTTTGCCCTCCATTGCCAAAAGAGCTGGGAAGTCAGAGAGTCTGCAGTAAAAGCCTGGTCAGTGTATATTTGAGTTGTAGTAACATAATGGTCAATCCTGACAGTAGTTTGATGCAGCTGAAGGATGCTGCTCTGAAGAGACTAAAGCACTTGTGGACACTAAGAGCTCCTACCAGAAGCCCTGCTCTCTTTAAGGACCTTTTCCTTGGAGGAAGTCCTTTTAATTAGGCTTCGCTCCAGTTCTCAGACATTACATTTCAGAATACTGAAAATAAGTATTCTGAGAATCAGAAGTGCATATGCTACTTCGGTATTTTCTTTATTCATAGCACTGCTGCACCCCCCCCCCCCCCCAAAAAAAAAAAACAAAAACAAAAAACCCCAGCAAATATAACTAGTTGCATTAGGGGAAGAACTTTCTGATCAGTCAGAATTTATTTTTCATGACACTATTTATCAATATTCCCTCCCTCCACTCCCCCCGCCCAACCCTCAAAAGAAAAAGGGTGAAGGAGGGAGGATGGGAGGGAGTTCACAAGCAAATGAACCTCTGCATCTTGAAAAGACTGCAGTTACTGGCGTTACAAATCACTTTAGTCCCCAAACAACAAGAAGGATGCATCTGCCACCAGCAGCAGTGAGGTTAATAAAAATATGTTCTTCTGTATATAGCTTATTTTATAGATCTCTTCTGCTTTTTCAAAATTTCTGTAATAGGCATGTTGTGCCTGTCAGGGGTTGGTTTCCTCAGTGAAACCTTCACAGTCACTTTCATCCCCAAAGTCTCAAACTTCTTGTCAAAACCTATAATTACCTCCCAGAGTCAAATCTGCCATTAATCATCTCAGAAAGACTTTTGCTAAGCCTTATCACTCAGAGTGCTGAAAATGAATAGGGACCTCCTGTATCTGTGCCACCTCTCTGGACTGTGTTGTCCTGTTTTGGGAAAATTGAGAATTAACTAAAGTGACTTTGCTGAAATGACAAGGCTTTCAAACGATAATACTGTATAATGTGAAGGTAATCCAGATGTCTTTCTTCCTCTTTCACTCCTTCCTTTTCTTTCATCAAAAGTAGACAAGCACCTTCCATCCTTTGCAACAAGACAGCTATAACAATTAGAGGGGGCATAATTTGTAAAATATTTTTCCCAGTGTCTGTATTTTGCAGAAGAGACCCACCCAAAAGGCTAAAAAGAGGATTTATTTTTTTTTTTTCTGTTTGGCTATAAAAAATCAAGGAAAAAGCTGTTATCAATATTAACTATTCCAGGGAGGGGAAAGGAACTTATTTAGGAAAAAAAAAGGCAATGCATCTTTAATCAGAGGTGATTCTTCTTTTCCTTTTATTTTTCTTCCCTGTTCTTTTTCATCTCCATATTTCACTTTTTTTCACTTAGGAAAAAAAATCTGTGGGAGAAAAAGAAAGGAGAAATACTGATTGTTTAAAATAAAGTTCACAAAGCCTCCAGAAAATGACAAAAAATAAATATTCTTTTTTTTTTTTAAGAAAAAAAGCTTGTACTTGAAAAGAGAAATATGTATTTGTTCTAAAATGTCAAGTAGCCTGAATATTAACATCAAAATAAATACACAGCTATTTTAATGAATATAAAAGCAGAGGAACACCTCCTTCTCTGTATCCTTAACCCCAATGTACACATTGAATTAAAATGACTAAGACACTGAGAGTTTCAAGGACGGTAACATTTTGGTATTATAAGTATTCATCTACTTGATGTGGATAATTTGCCAGCGTAGGTAAAAAATACAATGTGGACAATTAATGTCATTTTCAGGTCATCTGCAGACTGAGAGCTCCGTGGTCTTGTCTACACCATGATCATCATGTAAACAAAGGCCAGTGATACAAAGAAGGAGTCCTGATGATTCTTCCTTACCAGCTAGCATTTTTCTCAGCACCTGGCAAATTATTTGATTTAACTAGGGTACATTAAAGGCAAAGTTCAATTATTTTTTTTCAATCTGCTTTTTTTTTTTTTCCTTTATTTTTTTTTGGAAGAAGTGAACTAAGCTCCATGAAAGATATTTATACTTGAGACATTTATCTTTTTTTTTTTTTCCCCCTACTATACTTGAGACTACTGTCAGCATTCCGGTTGGTTAAATCAAAATAAAGTGAAGAGGTGTGATGGAGGAGCATGGATGGTAGACCATGGATGATCAAGCTCTGGAATAGGGAAAAAAAGGCTGCCTATCCACCTAGCCTCTGGTGCTCCTCTCCAGGCACTGCTGTGCACCCATGTGCCATCAAGAGAAGAGCTGACTTCAATGTAAAGACACCAAATTGGTTTTGGTGGATCATTGTGAAGAAGATTGGGTTCAAAGAAGCAAGTGGACACATTTCTGGGTCTGCTTTGTTTGTACTGATGCTGGTCTGGCATCCTCATAGTTGAGGGCAGCTACACATCTCAGTTGTGCCCTGTGTGGCTGGATACTGAGCTCAGGAGAATATGCTTTGGGCAAGAGCTAGTTCCTCAAGGGCCACAATGTTAAATCTTTCCACAGGTTTTCTGTACTCCAATTTAAGCCATTACAGAGGAATGCAATGGTAACCCATATATTCATCCTGCCCCACATGGGATATCCCAAGTAGGGGGTCCCCAGTGCTGAAATTCCCTGAGTGTATTTCTAAGCTGTTCTTCTCCCATAGAACACAGGGGGCTTTTAAAGCTTTAAAATCTAAGGTGGTGCCATCAGTTTGGGACATGTGGGTCCTAATGTGAATGATCTGATAGTTCTCTGAAATTCAGAACTCATCTGAAGCTTTATTTCCAAATCCAGCGCTATCACTGGATTCTAAGAAGACACCAGTTAGAAACATGGTATAAAAAACTTCACTGTCCAAGTGGCTAAAGGTTTTGTAGCCATTTGTAGGTAACTCAGAAGAAGCGGATGCACGCAGTGAAGGAAGAAAAGAAGGGGATTATGTCATAAACCAAGACGGACACTATGGAAGTTCTGCTAGAATAGAGCAAAATGATTTGCATTTGGATAACCATTTAAGTCAGAAGCGTAAGGCTAATTGGAAAATGATTATTCAGCACAGGCCAAATGATAGTGAAGCTAATGAGAAGGTTGATTAGTGAGTTGAGAGAAATTAGAAGGATGGACCTGCTGCAGTTTGTTGTGATTCCTGAAATGAATATCACATGGGAAATACGCAACTGAAATATTTTAGAAAGTCATGTATAGAATTGTATCTGTAAAAATGAAAGGGAGTATAAAATAATTTTCTCATATTTGCTGATGGTAGGTGAAGTGAAAAAAGAAAAAAGCTTTAATTTAGGGAAGAATCAGGGGATCACAGAGTACATAATTCCAACCATTTTTATCAGCCTCTGAAATTTGTCTCATTCTGTGCTGAATCCTGCACAAAGACCCTTGATTTTGTGCAGGCTTTTCATCCTACCTATCCAGGTAACTTCCCTGCAATTCCAGCTGGTTTTGCACTCTTCCACTGCCTGAGACAGCTTTCAGTTACTGCCTTACCTCAATCACTGGGATATTTTTCTTATCGCTGGTATTCCTCTCTCCATACCCCATCAACCTCACTGGTGCCTTGCACCGAGCGCTGCACCCCCATTTTTCAATGACTCTGAGATCTAAAGATCTAATCAAACTGTTTTCTGATCTCTGCTTCTCAGTTTGTCTGATCTATCAAGACCCATTTTCCACTTGAAAGGGTAAACAGATAACCATGTCTACCAACAGCATTTGTACTGACAGCAAGGGAGAATCATGAGCCTGTGACTACAAAACCTGTAACTCGACTAAGGAAGTTAGGCAGACCTTCGCATGGCTATCAAATTCAATTCTGAAGCAGTTACTCAAATTCTTTTCTGTTGTTTGTATGCCTCTTGCCAATATGTTTCTGTGCACTTATATTATGCTTTTATATTTTGCATGCTTTTTATGTATTTATAATTTTGTAAGTAGGATACATTTTTAAATAATTTTACAAAGACATATAATATGAAAAATACAGAATCTGCCAAGGGGTTAAGTAAATTAAAGCAGTAGGTAAGTGAACTGGTTAGGCAGAACATTGATTTGTGAAAAGAAATATTATGGCTGATACAGAAATCTGTATAGGAATTAGAGACATAAAATGGTAAGTTGATTCTAGGATGCTACAGACTGAGTTTACATCTCTAGGGCAGTTAAAATAAAATAACACAGAATCAGCAAATGTTTTTATACGTTGGAGAATCCTATAACAAGGCAGGATATTTGATCCTGGCAGAGTTTTAATTACTCAGATGTTGAATTGGATGCCACTCAATACAAAAATGAAGAGGAGGAACACATTTTGAGAGGTATTTCAGGATTGCTTTCTTCCACAGCTTATTGAAGCATTCAGATGGTTAAAGGCTGTTTTGGACCAAGTCCTAGAATATATACCAAGTATGATTAATAGGACTGAAGCAAAGAAACACCCAGGACATTACAATATCATTAGTTCAAAATATTCTTGGGGGTTGGTGGAAGCAAAGTGAGCATTCTGGACCACAGGAAAGCTGAGTTTGAGAAAACATGAAATGCCCTAACAGGTTTTGGTTAGTACTTTATTGGTCAAGATTTTATTATGCAGAGGAAATCTAGTGGAGACTCTAGGAACTGTTTTAGAAACAGTTGGTGATGCAATTAAAATCCATCCTGGTTCAGTCTAGAGGGAAAAAAGGCAACAGATGCAAGTTTGTTTAAGTGGCAATGTAAAAATAATTATAAACAGAAGGCTTCTTTAAAAATATATACAAAAAGTAGTGAGGGGTGGATTGGGAAATCTCTAAAAACAAGCATAAGCAAGTCAAGAACGTAATTAGCAGTACTGAATGTTGAATTGTAAAGGGTATTTCAACTAACAAAGGATTCTGCTGCTGTTTCTACAGTAAATGAAAAACAAAATGGGAAAGCGATCTACTTAAAAGGGAGATTGGGGAACCAAAAAAAGTCTAATAAAATAACAGATTTTGAGAAGAGACGGGAGATGGCAAGCTGCTCAGAGCAAGGATTACATTTCCTAATTAAACCAATTATCAACACTTAGCATTGCATTTAACACATTCAGAGCTCTGCACTACTTGCTAACAGATGCAGGGGAGTAATCGTAACTCCATTTTACAGACAGGGAAGCAGAGGCAGAGATGAGCTAAGGCTGGTGCAGAGAGAATTGGTAGCACTGGTGAAATTAAAAGTCTTTTTGATTGACAGTTCTCTGTGTCTCTGTTCCCATTCTTATTGGATTGCCTAATTCTGATTATAGGCAGGGGGACATAACAAAATGGCGCAGCAAAGTAAGAGAACAGGAAGGAAATTAATCCTCCAGTTTTACAAACCCTTCCACACTGGCAGGCACTTTTCCCAGCTACAGTGAAGCCAGCTGTGGCACAGGTTTCCACCTAACTGGAATAGTTTGCAGGATGGGGTCTAGGGTTCCTGTAGGAACCAGGAACATGTGGAATAATTTGGGATATCTGAGGAGGCGAGGACCTGGTCACTCTCACTAGGGGAGAGACCACATTCATGTTCATGTCATACAAAACTCAACCTGTATGCCTAGGCTACAAATGGGCTTCCTTCTTTCTGTCCTTCCATCCTTCCTTCTGTGCTCCTGCCACTGGCTGACTTGTACACTTCAAGAGAAAAAATTTGGGCGCCAGCTTGTAAAACACATGTATGACTTAAAATTATAAATGTTTCCAGCAGTTTCAAAAGACCACTCATCTACTTGAAGCTGAGAACAAGTTTATGTACTTAAATGATTCAGGGCCATGGTCTTCATGATGTAGACTTGGTCATAAAGGAAAATTTCTAGTTTCTTGAGGAAAGAGAAATACTAGAATGCAAATAATTCATAGCTATGAAAGTTCAAGAAAATGAAGACAGAAACAGATGAAGTCTTCGGTAAATTACTTTCCAAGTTCCTTGCTGAGAGCACTAGAAACCTGCAAACATAATGTCATTAGTCTGAGATAGGTCTGAGACATCAATTATGGAAAAATATTAGCAAAAATGTGTAGGGTCATTGATGGAGCATGCTGTGGTACTTAATTTCTTTAGAGACAAGTAACATAAATTTATGAGAGTCTGGTATTGCTTAATTCAATTGTCAATTTTTCCCCCAGTTTTTATTATGTGTTATTGTCTGCATTCAGTATAGAAAGAATTGACATAATTTTATTTTTTTAATGTATACCATTTTCACCCTTGACAGTGATTAATTTCATGAAGTACTTATCTTGGTGAAGAAGGCAAAGATATTCTTATCCTTTTCCTTTGAAGACTGAGCCTGTTCCCACCATTTCATGAGGTGATGCTTCTAGATATATGGTTTGCTCTTGCCCCTTCCTCTGTTCTGGCTGTGGCAGAGGGGTAAGATGAGCTGCCCCTTCTGTGGGGCTCTGTGTGGCCACAGCTCGGCTCCTCATGTCAGATGCTGCTGAAACACATTGCTTCTGGCTTTGACATATTACACATCACTTTTGAAAGTGGGACTGAAGCTTTCAGGTCAATTATTCTTCATCAGAGGTAATGCTACTTTTTTGTGTGATGATTTTGTGGTTTTCAAATTGCTCAAATAGTTTCTGGAAAATATCAGCGAAAAGGTTACTACCAAAGGAATACGATCCTGGATTAAAACCAGCCAAACAGAAGCGTCCAAACAAATATGTCAAAGTAATTTAGATTTTGAGACAGATTTTGCTTGTAATCATCTTTATGATGTATTTCTTTTCTTCAGTTCTTTTCTTTCCTTCTCTTCAGTAAATTTTCTAAAAGCCTGATGATATGGTGTCACAGATGGAGTGACGCACTTCACTCGTAAGAGAGAAGTAGCAATATGTTTATTGACATAAAACAGCGATTAACAAAGTTTGATAGTAAATGCAACAGTGGTTTAACAAGATTTGATGGCAAGATTCACTTGATATTTGCTGCATAGAGGACAGTGTCAGACAAAACTGTCAGGGACACCCTCCCATTGAGTCACGAGGTTCAGAAAGGACCCCCTTGCATTCTAAACTCCTTCTCAGAGAGGAGTCTAGGTGTGTCTGAATGCACTCCCAGTCCCTGACTTGGTCAATGGTTTATGTCTAAAGGATTATATATGCATAATCAATCCTTTATATCACTTAGCTAAGATTTCAAAGTTTAGCATGCTATGAATCACTTATCAAGACTCTGTTGCGGCAAGGAATCTCTCAACCTTGAGGAGTAACCTTGAGAGGTGTCCCTACTCAAGGGGATATCCTGGTGTGCAGCCCACTGCTGTGCAGGAGAACTCAGTGGGCCCTGGGCTGTCCACTATTTATGGAGTAAGATGATTGACTCATAGTCATATTTACATACTGACTACAGGTGATAGTTTCTTCCAGATCTGGCTTGAGTCAGACATTGACCAGCACTGTGGTTAGGTGGGCACATTGTTCAATTTAGCCCTTGGCTATTGTGTTGTTATCTGTCTCCCTCAAATCCACTTTGAGCCAGATGGAGCCATCACGACCAGACCACCACTGGTGGTTATCACTTTAGCAGGGCGATGGGAAATACAGGTCAGGTTGGGGGAGGTGGGGGAGGGGAGCACACCATCACATATGGTTTACACGGGTCTTGAGGAAGGGGTTTTCTCTGTCTGTCAAACAGCAGAATGGTACTGAGGTTTCAGAAGACTTTTGCCTTCACCAGCACTCTCACAAGTTTGTAGAGTACTGAACATATAGCTGTTCAACAGGTGTAGTCTTCTTGGTCAAGGACTGCTACCTGTGCAATAGTAATCCTGGAGTTAAGTGACTGTTGCAGGATTACTGTTTCAGTTAGAAGCCAGATTCATCTATAAATATTCACTGTAGTGTCTGGAAAATCAGACTTACAGACTATTAGCAAGTTATTTGTTATTCATATAAATATCTTACTCGTTATTCATTCTACCTGATAATGTGTTCCCTTTCTCTTAAATTGGGGCTCTTTCTCATGCAGCATCAGGGTTTGTGCCTGAGGAAGCAGTATGTTTCAGGAACACACAAACAAAATATCAAGGTAATTCTGGAAATACAGCGTGATGACTCAGCCAGTGATTTCACTTGAGAAAGTGATTTCTAAGTGTTGGAGCCTGGCTTTGCCGCTGAGGACTGCACTGAGCAGGAGGTTACACATGGAGCTTGTCATTCCTCTTGCTTTGCCAGTTCCACATCCTGAGCTTTCTCCAGCTGCTTGCACACATTGACTTCTACTTTCTATAGTATATGGCTCACTGAGGATACAAAAATCCTTTAATGATGATAAATAGCTACCCTACAAAGGCTTCATGACCCAGTTAGACACTGCACCTCACCCTGTCAAATTATATCTAGTGTCAGTCGAGTCTCTTACTAAAATCCTTGAGTAGTTGTGTTTTAGTCATGAGTATAAATTATTGACTGACACACACTGAACTAAAAGGATTTTTTAATCTAATCAAAAAGAAAGTACAGTATATCTCTGAGAGATGTGAAAATGCTTATAATACTCAATCAGTTGTATTCCCATGTAGTGTCTCTGGCCTGAACCCCACCTAGTAGCATCTTCAGGTTTTTTAAGTATGGGCTACTTCTTCCATGTGACTGATGAACACTGGCTAGTTGTAATACTGATCATTCTAGCACAGTTTACTACTGGTAACATATCTGTAAGCAAAGCAAATTTTAAGGAATTGTTTGCAATAGGATCAGAAGCTGTCATGTTACTGGACCAGATGAAAATGTCAGTTGACTTATTTAGTTAGAACGCCAAAATTACTATTTTTTTATTAGCATCCAGGAAGTTTGCAATATTTTTGTCTTCAGAAAACTTTGTAATAGTGAATACGGCCTTGATAGCCCCTCAGTTTCTGAAGCTGCCATAAGTAGGCTAAAGTGCATGCTTGTGTGAGTAAGAGGAAATGGATGACAAATAATAACAGCTATAGGAAACTGAAGACACAAGTGACAAAAAGGGGGTTTTATTGTTTAATGGTCCTTGAATTCCTGACTGCATGTAATGGCACTGGAAAAGACAAGCAAGCTATAGAGGCATCTCCATAGGGAAATTGGAATTGAAATGCTATTGTTTGCAATACAAGCTACTGGGCAGACTTCAGCTCGTTCATCGTATTTGGTTTCAGTGACCTTTTCAAACAAAAGAGTAGTGCCCTGCTGAAGGTACATAGCATGACATCAAGGATAATTCAAAGTGATGGGAAGAAGATGTTCTTTATGGTATATAATAAATAACAGGACTATCCCTGGGTGGCTATATTATGGATAGTTATATTTATGATCCAGTACAAGTCCCTGACATGTATGTTTGTGGGGCACTTTTTAGGAGGAAGCCATTTGCTAACTAAATGGAAATTACTCTTACTGGAAAAGACTGAAGGAAAAATACAAATTAAGCTTCCTTTTTTATTCTTGATTAGATAAAGCATCTCATAGCTGAACATTGCTAAGCTCCAAAAAGAGATTCATAGGTTTTAAGCTCCTGACCCAGGAAAGTCATTAAACACATTGTTTAACTTGAAGCACGTGAGTTGCATTTTGAGTTCAGTAGGTTTACTTGAAGCTGTATATTTATTTAAGTGCATGGCTGGACTGGGACCAAAGCTCTGGGGGGAAGGATTTGTAACTTTTTGTTGTTGATATTACTGCAATGCAAATAGTAAGTAGTAGTAATTATTGTGCTGTTTCACAGTCGTTATTAAAATAAAACTTTATGTAGCTTCTTGGCTCCTTTGGTTAAAGAGCATCTTTTCAGTAATTTGGATTATACAGATTTGCCTCATTCCTTCAAGTTTCTGCAACAATGTTAATAAAACATTTCCTTGCAGTTTCTTTTCTTTTGTTCTTAAGGAGCATCTTATGTGTAGCAATTAGTGGGACAATTAAAGGAGGAGACAGCTAGCAGAAAAATTAGCAATGGTAAAGATAAACTAAGACATTTAAAAATAACTGGTAGCTGCTACCTCAGAAGTTAAGGTTTGACAGGATTGTCTTTTTTCTCCCCTGTAAATGGCATTACCTCACATAACATACCTCATGTACGTAGAGCTGTGTGTTGGCATGAGACATCCAACTAAAATTTGCTATCCGATACTAGAAATTAAAAATGAAAAAAAGAATTTCTATTAGGTAAAAGGCTCTCTGACTTCTGTGTCAGATTGCAAACACAGAAGAAGGTGCTCATGTAACATGACATATTAATAGTGTTTCACATGTCTGGGACTGATTAGCCATGCAGTGCTTGCTCCATACAGTTGATCAGACTTAGACAGACTAACCTACAAGAAGTGCACTCCAGGACCCCGTAATCACATTTATTGCTCATACACATGCAGTCTGCATCAATTCCGAGCTGCACTTGCAGTGAGACTTCTGCATATCAGGGGCAGTTCACACATGATGACTACTTGCCTAGGATTTTGTGTGAGCTACCTTCTTTCAATGAAATTAATAAAAAAGTCACTAGCCAAAGGGGTATATTGAAAGGTAAAATCTGCATGTTAACTCACTGTGTTTTCATAGTAAACCCATTAAAGCTATGTCCTGCGATTACTTGCCAACAGTTCATTGCTTCAATTCATTCCCTGGGGAATGGCTTAGTGTAAAAAGCAGCAATATGTTTGACAATAACTAATTATTGTCAATTAATAAAACAACTGTTAATTAAATCAAACATGGTAACAATTTTGCACGGCAGATCCCTCATATGCAAGCATGGTGCAAGCAGGCATTGCATCTTAATTGCCCCCATGGTTGAGATATAGTGAATTACAGCAGCAGACATTTTTTGGAAAGGGAAATTTTATTTGTTTGGGTGAAAATTTGGAATATGTACTTAGCTAAATATAACACAAAGGAAGGCTGTCCAAGTAGCTTGCAAATGGAAGGGAAGCAAATTTTTGTCAGGATTGTGCACCTGGAAAAAATATTGAGGTGAGAGCCATGAGATAAAATTGTGAGCTGCTGACAGCCTTAAAAATTGCCCTAATTGAGAATGAGACTGAGAGGCACATCTAACTGTTGCTAGGACCTTGAAAGGACTGGCACTCAATCTTCTAATTCCTTATTACGGAGCAAACCTGTAATGTTTGTGACCTTGCAAAATCAGTTTGAGCCCAGCTGACTTTTAAAGCCTTAAATCAAGATCCCACCGGAATGAGATGATTCTTATAAGAATGATAACCCACAGATAAGGTAAAATGAAATCTAACTGGCTCTTGAAATGACTTGGACAAACTCTGGCAGTGGAAATGTCAATCACATGGCCTTCTGCCAAGGTTAAATCTCAACTTCCCTGTGATTCAACAGTCTGGACACCTTGGCAATTGTTTCCAACACAAATACCATAGAAAAGCAAGAAATTTCTGCTAACAGCTGGTGTGAGGTGACTTGAAATAGGCTTTTTAGCTTTACTTGGGAAGTAAGTGTTAGAAAAAGAGGAGAAAGTGATTGTTTTGGACAGTAACTGGTCTCCAGACATATGGACCCCAAATACTTCTCTGCTTGCTCATATATTTGAAATGTAGAGCCAAGTCAGAGGGCTGTATTCCCACCTAAAACTGGGAGATTGACAAATGCTTTAAACTGAACCTGTTCATTCAGGGTTCCAAGTAAACTGTCTTTTTCAAATCCTTACCATAAATGCCAAACATCACATTTCCCCCACTGACATTTTGTTCCATATTTCCTCACTGCTCCTAAATTAGACATGCCGATTTTTAAAATGTGAAAACAAGAACTTCTGCTAATTTACAAGGAGAGTATATTAATAGACTACCATTGCTGTTCAGCCCAAGACTGTACAGTATCATAGTAGTTCTAGAACAATGACATCTATTGCTTGTTTCTAATTGTGAGGCAATGACATATTTTCTTCTTCATGTTCCTGGCCATATCTGCAAAGCTATAACTAAAAGCACCTTTCTCTTAAATGAAATGAAATTACAGCACAGAAGAAGTTTCTGGCTGGACTCCAAACTTAATTTCATTGGAGCATGGCATTGTCTTTCATTACAAGTAAAAGCAGAGAAGAACCTAGGACTCATTCCGATGCCACGGCACCTAGTTTCAAATCCTGTATTTATCTTTACGAGGTAAGAAGGGTAGGTAATAGAGGTAAGCAATATGTTTATTGGCAACTTTTAAATTCCTATTCCAGACGTGGATTTGATATTAGATATGTTTTCACACTTAGTGGGGAATAAAGTTCCCATGGCAAGGAAAACTGTCGACATAGGTGGTCCAGGTTTATGTTATCTTCCCTTGCAACTCTTTACAGAACTGGTTACACATACCACAATATCCTGTAATTCCTAAAGTTGGAGAGGTTCCTTAGTTTCTAACAAGGGTTTTTGCTTTTACCAGCCAGGCTCCTCTCAGCACTACAGATCCAGGTTCCCCACCATACCCCACTATTCTGTCTCTTCTCTGCCACTTCTACCGCTTCTCTACCATACAGCTTTTAATCTTTACAATACTCGCACAAATGGAGTGCTTAAATTATTTGAGCCTTTCTTGGGTAACAGCTGGCCAGCATGGATCTTTATTGTTCGCTCCCATACCTCAGCCAGGCATGTCACAGATGCAACACCTTCCTAGAAATATGCTTCTCTCCCATTTCCTTCCTCCCCTGTAATTTCATGCTGATGCCCATTAGAGTATATTTCCCGGGGAATGCTTTTAAACCTTTTGCTGCTCTGCTTCCACTTCTTTGGTAAATCTGTTCTAAGCAGATCAAATCTGATAGGTAACTGATGTTATAGAAGTAACTCTGCTGGAGTTTTCTGAGAGGCAGACAGTAGTGCAGATCTGTACAAAAATAGAAAATCTGCAAGGCAGTTTTGCTGGGTTCAAAATCATTTTGTCTGTAATGTCTTTTTAAGTATCTGTACAAAGAATTCTGTTGGGCCATTTGATCTGGAATAAGAAGTAACAGAGACAGTATGGATCAATGAATTTGTCCTCTTTAGGGATACTTGATTGAGAACTCTCCACAAAACACTTTATGTTTTGTTTTTCCAAGTACCTATACTGTCGTGTTTGATGTTTCCCTGTCATTCACAGCAGAAGGTTTGTCATTTGTTTTCCAGTATTTGGAATATGTGCTATGCCTTCTGGAATAAAAAACAACTGCAAAAGATTATTGATATGCCTCAAAATGAGCCTTTCTGTTTTGAGAATAATACTTCCACCACTGCATAGAATCAGAGTGAAATCTACTTTAGAAGGTTAATTCTTTGTTTCGTAGCATTCTTGCAAACCCTTGATCCAGTTGGGATGTATTTGAAAAAGCCACCAAATGCATAAAAAAATGAAGAAAAAAAAAGTATTTAGGAGTACATCACAGACGGGAAAAAACAACTGATTTGCTCAAAAGGTGGGTGAATCCTAGAAAAAAAGTGTGAGCTAAGTTTTATGAAAATAAAACAGCGTTTCCCACACCCTTCTCATCCTTGGAAGAACTATATGCTTATATCTGTGCTAGTAAACTGAATGTGAACAGGAGGGTTCCTGGGCATGGATGCCAGCTTTCAGAGAATGATCCAAGTCTTTGCTTGTAAAATACCTTATCCTCACACCAAGGTTGGCTGCATGCAAGCTGCCTACCAATAGCAGCTCTGGAAGGACATAGTTCCTCGGCTGTACCTGAGATTTGCTTGGAAAAGAATAAGGGGAGCATTGACAAAAGGTGAGCTGGCTCTTCTAACAGTATTAAACACCATATTTCAGTTCCCAAGCAGTGCTTTGTTTTGCTATATATACATATATGTGTATATGTATATCTCCCCTCTGGTTCTAAATGGCAAAGAAAGACACAGTTTTTCTTCACCTGCCACTAAAACACCAGAACTTCTCTCTTTACAGGGGAGAGCATTCTCCTCACTAAACCCTTTGACAAAAGTAATTTTCTGTATCATTTAATTTAAAGATAAATAAACTGACCATAAAATGAGGATGGATTAACATCTTGCCAGAATTCTTCATAGAAATTATACAAGGTTGGAATTAATCTCCTAAAGGTTTTATGAAGAAAAATCAAGTTTAAAAGCTGTATTTTCAGTGCATGCTTCCTTCTCTTTTATCAGATATTGTATGTAATACCTGTGCTGAATTATACTCGTAATTTTATTTCCTGCTTTAGATGCTGGCAGTGAGTTAGATCAGGATGGCCAACTTGCAACTCTTGAGTTGCATGCAGCTTATGAACTGCTCAAGTGCAATTTCTTCAACGGCTGTGCTTCAGTTAACCCCTCCCAGAGATCATCTCTTTGGTCTCTGAAGTATGTGGGATGTGTGAAATGGCCCTCAATCTTATGATGGTTTTGGTAAGAATTTCACATGGCTAGAAGGGTTGGCTGTCTCTGCTTGGGTTATAAGATATCTTGGCAAGGAGAAGAGGTACACAAAAAAACTTTCCATCTTTCCCCTGCACAACAATATGAGACACTGGCATGGTGACTGGCATTGTACATTCTCTCTGCCTTTCCCTTCAGGGAATAAAATATTGAGAACTGGATAGGAAGTGCGAAGAGCAGGAATGATCTCCAAAGCGTTGCTTAATTTCATTCTAAATATAGGTGCTCTATGTTTGCATATGGGGTGGGTTTTCTGGTTGAAAAAAATATACTTTTAAAAACATAGAATTAAATTCTTACTATTACATTTTGACTGACTATTTTGTGCTCTTTCTGTTTTAATTCTGATCTGCTTAGTGAAAATATGATTGCAAGAGTTATTGAAATCTATCATTTTTCAAACACTATTTCAGTAAATTAAAAATATTGATCATATGTCAGTTTCAAAAAAGAACAAAAAATAGAAATGAGCATGACTTCAGTTTCAAATGCCGTGAAATAAAAAAGAAAAGATATTTATTCTTTAGCCCTAGTTCTAAATACCCAAAGCAATGAAACACTTACCAACACCCCTGGGAATATTCTGTGTAGCTGAATTAATCTCATTCTCTAGTGTTTTCCTGAAATTCAGTGTAAATTATCCTTTTCTTAATATCACTCTATAATTCCTACATGTCTTCAGTCTGCTTTTGAGGTATTTATCATGAAGCTTCAGATACACCTATTACTAGGTCTCTTTTTCAATGATAAAAAGCATGCTCTGTGCAAATCAAATTTTCCATTGAAGCCTGGTTAATGTTGGCTCTGTTGGCTTTGGATTAGACCCTAAAAGACAAACTGTGGATTGAGTGAGTAAGTGGAGAGGAGTGAAATTTTGCACAAAAATATAATTTCTCATTTTTTGTTCTTGAAAATTTGAAGAGAAATTATTTGTAATCTCCTGGGCCAGTGTTCTCAGATAAAGCACTAACTTATCCTCAAGCAGAGATGACAGTAAAGTACTGTGAACATCTATTACACTGAAACTGTTTTATTAAAAAACCAGGTAAATCTGTGTTCTGTTGGGTCTTAAATCGGAGTAATGTTTAAAGTTTCATGCTATAAGATTCAAATATCTTAAAGATTGCCATCTATACATTTTGTTCCAAGCTCAAAATATTTTGCATGCAGCATGGAAGTAATCCAATATTAGCTCTCATCCTGACAAAGACTCTTTTATCTTGAAGTGTTGAGAACATCATAAAAAAAGTCTCACAGAGTTGCGATTTCAGGAAGCTGAGTCACAGTGGTTATCCCATTGAAAATGAGCTCCCACTAGAAATTATGGCCAAAAAATGCCAAATGGGATTGGTTAGAGCAGAAACCTGGGAAGCTGATGAGTAGTATAGATTTTTCTATCACTGAGAATAAACATTTCTGGAATGCTCAAGTTTAGAGTCAACTCCTGAAGAAAATAGTTAAATGCTGGAGAAGGTTCAAATAAGAATAAAGAAAATGGTTAAAGAAAATGGATTGTTTTGAGGGATTCCACATGATCTATTTAGTTTAGCAAACAGACATTTAACCTCATGTCCATTTTTCAGTGAGGAACAAAAATTTGGTAAAGAACTTTTCAATCTAACTGAAAAGAGCTGAACAAGATCCCTTGATTGGAATCTATAAAAAAAAAATTTGAGATTCCATTTTAATATGGAATATGACAATTTGTCAGTTGGAACACCACATATTGTTTGGTATTCCCTAACAACTTCCATCAGGAATTTAAGGGACATAATTTTGTTCACATTTAGCTATTCAACTGAAAGCAGAATTTGATACAGTCCACTGTATTGTTTGGCAGATAGATGTGATCCCAGATCATTAATTACAAAGCTCTAAACTTCTAATACTGAGCACAGTTTGTGTGGTCACCATATTTTAAAATAACAGCAAAATAGAATGGAAAATGGCACCTCAATGTGCTTCCCTATCCAGCTTTTTTTAACGTGACATTTATCCTGGCAGGGCAATTTTTTACCTTTCAACTCTTCACAGGAGTGGGTTGTGGTATTTTTAAAACTTTATGTTTCTCCCTCTCTCATCATCCCCCTCCCCCTCTTTTTTCTTTTTTTTTTTAAATCATAAAAATGATTAACTACTTATTTGTGCTCAGCAGTCTCAGCAGAAAAGTGTGCCTTTAGTATTTTGCTGAATGATTGCAACGAAAGTGTTCAACGGAATGTGAGTAAATAATGACAGTCTGCAGGCACAAGTGATGCTATGTTTAAGCTTCAAATGCTCAAGTATATCACTGATAATGAAGACATATAGAAATATTGATATATAGAGATACACTGTGATGCACTTACACTTTGTTTTCAAATGTACCTCAGAAAATCAAAATGTAATGGTTGCTCAAAAAAAGAGTGAAAAGTCTCCATGCCATTCATATTGCATATGAAGCAAATGCCATTATGAAAACTTCATTAATATGTAAATTGCAACATTTTGATTAGCACTTGCAGACCCCTTTTGTTAAGAAAAGAGTCGGAAGGAGCTAACCAGATTGCAAAAATTTACATAATAACTCAGTGGTGGCAATGCCACCAAGAAGAGAACCTAAGGAAGGCTATAATGTCTTTTTTTAACAGCTTAACACAGTATTAAAACACATTGTACAAAAGGAAGGAAAATATTTTTCTTTAAACACAAACTCTTTTGGGGAGTAGTGGGATATACTAAAGATATGCTGGAGCTTATTTTAAAATAATAGGATATACATTTTCTCAACAAAGAAATAGAAATATTTTTGGTCATTATACGGTGGTCTGAAGCCAAATGAAGGGTAGCTTTTGTTACTTGGTATTATGTGTTTCTCTACAGTGGTTCTGCAATGTGCCTGATCCTGTCCTTTTAGAAAGTAATGAAAATTTGTCCATTGACTTCAATAGCCTCAAGATTTATTTTTGTGCTCTTAGTTTTCAAACTGGAGTATGTCAGTAGGACATGTAAATCTCTCACTCAGATGATCAAATCACAGTGTCATAACTGTACAAGATGGCATTTGAATTTCTAAATTCTGATATATGCATCCAGATATTCTCTTTTCTGGTGAGATCTGTCAGTGGGATTTATAGGTATACTACATTTTGAGTTGCTTGAGCAATATAAGAAAGCTAGTATGTTATGGTTTTACATATTAGTTAAACTTCAGATATCCAGAGCAATAAGTTAATGAAGTCTCTCTTTAAGTATCAGCATTTTACTTCTTCTATTACTAGTCATTTGAAAGATGTTTCGATATTCGGACACCCTAAAGGGAGCTCAATAGCAGTCGTGTTTGCTTGGCTCTTTGGGCCACTGACTGTCAAGAGACAGTGAAGCACCTACAGCTGGCTTACAACAGTATGGCTTTCTTAGTGGTAACCCAGAAGATGGCTAGTAACAGAAGAAAGAGAAAGAAAATAGTGGGGATTCTGAGGACTTTCATATACTCACCAAAGTTCAGAGACCTCGGGGCAAAACAGGAGAAAGAAAAGAAAAGAAGATACTTGAAAAGCAAAGTTCAACAGCTCTGCTTGGTGCTACTTGAAAGTATATTACAGGCATCACACTAGATTTATCAGAAAAATAACTGTGATCTTTTAAAATTAGTGAGCCAGGTGGCATAACTGTTTGTTACAGTTCCATAGGGATTTTTTTTTCCCAGCTGATTTCATAAAAGGGGCTTCATTATGATGTAACTAAAGCAAATATTGGTCTAAGAGTTAAGAATAACAATACAGCTTTTTGCCATTAAAAGGATATTCTGTTACCCTGGGAAAAGAGTTTCTATGAAGCAGTGTGCCCACAGGGAACTTCAGAACATGAATGGATGAACCTGCAGAGATTTTTTTTTTAATTTGGCTTTGTTAAATCTTTAAAACATTTATAGAGATTTTTAATGTTTTAGAGCCCGTTGTAAAAAGCACGAAACTTTTGTTAAACTTTTTAAAGGTATTCAGGATACAGTTAAAGAAAACACCCAAAGTAACTGGTCATGCTTATAGGAAGGACCGAGCTTTCAGCTGGTGATAATCAGCTTTGCTCCATTGAATTCAGTAACCTTACACTGACCGTCTGGCATTGCAGGCATCTGCAGGAAGGAGACTATCACAAAAGCATCAGCCTAGCTCCAGCTAATGAAATATTTTTTGAGTTGATGGGATAAGGCTGATTTGCAACAGATAAGTATCTGGCATATAGGATGCATGTGAGTCAGTACGCATGCAGAAATTACCTAAAAAATTCCTAAATGGAATTACTAGGTATTATTGACCTTTTAAGACTAGTAAATTTTGACTTGTCTGTGTATCATTAGTGTTTGTGTTATGAACTCTTAAGCAGATTAGTGGATTCTTTTAAACGGATAACCCTATCACCTTCTGGGTTTTAAATATGTTAACAAGCATGTAGCATTTTTAGCCCCCTTAACAGTTATGAGCTGTTATGTTATAAACAAGTCTTGATAATTGGCACTTGATCAATGTGTTTACAGGAAAACCAGGACCAAGTCCCCTATTGTACCTCCTTGAAAGCAACAGTTCCTAAAAAGTTGAACAGCTGAAGCCGAGCAGCAGTTGGTGACACAGAGTGCCTGGTACCCTCCCCTCCTAGGCAGGAGGTGACCAGACCTTTTAGCTGTCTGGCCCAGAGTGAGAGAGAGTCTCTGGTTTGCCTGAACCATGCTTCATGCAGGCTCAGAAGGGAAAATGTGACATTTCAGTTATCTTTCTGCTCCTTCTTTCAGGACCTGCCAGGTGCCAGTTAAATCTTTGCCATAAAACATTTATCCTCAGGCTTGTCTGTTTTATGACCGGTAACCCACAGCTGCTGTGGCCATTCCAGTATCAAGAGACTAGGAACTCCAACATGCAGGAGACCAAACAATGTCTTCTTTTCAGCTGCATTCACGTTGGCAAAGTGGATGTTTTAGGAGCTATTGTGTTACTGTATATGCAAAGGGATAAGACTCTAATGAGGGACCAGGATGAATCAGACTTGCTAATCAGGTCTGCTGTCCACATTGCCAGAGCTGCTGCTTCATGATAGCATAAACAGTTCTGCTAGCCATTATGTGTGTGTAACAGAGGTGGCTGGGATTGTGTTACCGTTTTCTTTGCAATAGGGCTAGAACTGTTTTGAAGCAAACTGCAGATCATGCTACCTTACCAGGCATCAGTTTGGTTCACAGGGTTAGTCTGGTGCTTGCAAACCTGAATCCTTTCAAGGGAAACTAAGCTGGAAGTTCTCCTCCTGGTACGCACCAAATGTGTTCCAACCCTCATGGAGGACACAGGCGTGCAACACAATGACTGGTTCACAACAGCACAAGGGCATCCTGTGCATGCCAAGCATGCACGTGCCACTTGAAGATTTACAAGCCAATGAGAGCTCCTGCAATGTTCAGAACAGCCCCTTTATGGAATGCTAAGATCCATAAGACATATGATCCTTCACATTTGCATTCAGTCGTACAGCCTTCTCTTTCTTCAAGATCCTCTCCCTTCTTTAACTGCTTTATCTTCAGTTGCTGAACTCTTTTTGTATTCTAGCACCATTTTAAAGAATTATAGCTCCTTTCTTCCTTCTCACTGTGGAAATGGCAACGTATCTCCCTTTATTCTCACAGAAGTTCCAGAAATGTGCTCCAGTGACACTGATATCAGCCTGTGCGCTAAAGGGCCAAAACCCTTCTGATGGCAGGACAACATGTTTCATTATCAACAATCCAAGCAATTCACTAACCTCATGACTGCAATCACATACACAATGACCAGCAAAGTGATACATTACATTCAAGAAGATGAAGCCCCTTTTATTGAAGACATGGGACAACAATCTCCCTTTGGAAGTGGCAACATAACTCTGTCTCTACTACAGAGACTTCGTACAGATGGTCAGGTGAGAAAACCCAGCTTGGACATTGAACGAACTCAGAGTAAGAAAGGAGGCTGGGAAGAAGGCACCAGAAATTAGCAGGAAGAGACATAAGGATTGTGGCTGCATGTGAGACTACAGGCAATCATGGGGAAAGCAGTGACATGCTTCAATCTTCTGCATGAAGCAGGCAAGAAGATCATAGAAGGCTTCCTAGACTTGCCTGTATAGGGACCTGCATCCAAGAAAGGCAAGATTTTGGGATTGCTTTACTGTGAGCACTCTGTGTGTGTGTATTTTTGGCCTATTGAAACAACCTAATCTGGTCTGAAGTACACTCCAAAAAATAGATGCTGCAAATGTAAGGGTGTCATCACCTACCAGTTTATTAATCTGCTCCTATTCCACCAAACTGCTTGAACTTGGCTTTAAGTGACTTGTTTTCAGGTCCTTCCCTTTAGTGATCTTTTAGGGAGATCTGGCTAGTCCCAGAGGGTGGCACATAGAGTGATCCCAGACTCATGCCTATCACACAGCTTGCTGTATCTCACCCATAGGCCCCTCTGGCCCATTGTATATTCAGTGCACAAAATTTGCCTGTTCCATAGTTTTCACATATCCATACTACTTTTCATGATGGGCCTTCAAGAGGGGTGCTTTTAGTTTTTCGGTTTTGAGTGGTACTGCTCTAAAATTCCCAGCAGCAAGCTGAGCTGGTACATCGTGCTGTAAGTGGCCACGAAGGCTCTTGCAGTTATGAATGCCTCTTCCTTCCACCTACACACTCCCAGTTCTGGGGTGGTTTGAGGCATGAGCCTCCTGGCCCTGCCTAGCATTGTCTGATCCTGAGATGTTTTTGCTATTTTAAGGTATTTTAATAATTGATACTTCTTTGCAGTGTGCCAGAGATGACAGCCTTTTGCATTTGTGTTCTGATAACATGACACTTCAGGTTATGCCTGCAGCAGGGCATGCCAAGAGGATGTGCAAGGATGCAAGACCTGTTAGCATCACAGGGCAGGTCTCTACAGCAGGAGAAAAACCCAGTGCAAACCTATCTGTAGTGCCCATCTGAGCAGTGCCTGGGCTGATCTAGCCATGGCGCCATGCCTGAGTTTTAGCTGGTGAGAGGAACTTAGCTGTTTTTCTCCAGAAGGGACCCCGCAGGCGTGCAGCGAGGCTGGTCACAGCAACAAGGCGCTGAAATGAAACAAAGAGTAATCTGAATTGACAGTATAAGTTCAACCAATGTGTCTACTAGCTGTGATCCAGGGGGAGTTGTCCAAGACACACAGATGGTGCAAATGCAGTGAGGATAAGAGCAAGTTAAATATGCTTAGTCGGCTCTTAATTTCTAACTTCATGGACCTCTATATAATTATTTTCTCTAAGAAAATTCATTGTAATCTCAGCAATGAATGTCCTGAATTTCAGCCAATGTTATTTTCTGTTATTGAAACATTCCATTAATTCTCTTTCCACTCCTCATCCCACAATACTGATATGTTTACAGCAAGCCAGGTATAATGAGAGGGTCTTAATGGTTTCTCTTTCAGTGTAGGAAATTATCCTCGGTCCTCTATTTTTATTGTGAAACTTGAAAAAGCCTATATATATTAATTGTAGCATTGTTCCATATATAAATATAATGCTGATTATGCTGATGAAATATTATTTTCAACATCTCGAACAGCCATTGTACAATTTAGTCTTTTCAAATGAGGAGCAGTGTTCATGTGAAAGCAAATTGTGGTGAACAACACTCAAAAAACGTTAATGTGTGTGAAGCAACTTAAAGCAATAACTGTGGCCTTGGACACACAGGCAATCATTCACTTGGACTACAAAGCAATCATTTTGTCCAAGAAGACAGAAAAATAGGTTGGAGCAACAATTTGTTCCTAAAAAAATTGGAATCAGTTAATCAATTTGCAGTAACTATCTGATTTATTTGTGTAATAACATGACTGACAATTTACAGCCTTTTTCAATAAATCTCAAAGCCATGATTTGCTGCAGCCATAAGCCATTTATTTTATAAAGATGACCTTTAATCTCTCTGATGATTGATTAATCAGTATATCATAAATAGAGTCGTGAGAGATGAAGAAAGATTTGCTTGATGATGACCAATCTTCTGTTTCTAAAGAGCTCTGCAGGTGTGTCCAGCACACAGAGAACCTCATTAAAGACAATAGAGGAGTGAAAGTGGTATGTGGTGTGGTACTGAGAGAAGATGAAAACAATAGGATTGCTTAATATTTGTTCATTAAAAAAACCATGATGAACAAAATAATCCTCCAGTCATAAAGAGCTAGCTTGTTGCTTTACAACACATCCTACACAAGAGGGAGATGGGTGTTTAGCCCCTGGACAGAAAAAATAATGAGCTGTGGCTGTGATTTCAGCATCCTCTTAACCTTCACAACTCTGGGGTGCTAAGTAGGTACCTTAGGCCATTTAGTAAACATGGTTTTCAGCTGTTCTACCTAATGACAAGGGGGGGGGGGGGAAGAGAGAGATTACCAAAGCTTCTCCCACTTATCTTTTTCTCCACTTCTGCTCCCTAGCCATGCACTTGGAAGAGTGAATAGCAGGCAAGTATCGCTTATCCTCCTGACTGTTCAGCTAAGTCTGTAGGATCATCCCCCACTCTCTGGAGGTATGTTTTTGTGACATGGCTTCAGCTGAGGTAATTGCTTGTCATCTTTGAAAAGGGGTTTCCCCCTCCCTCACATCCAGCTGTCCCCTGTCAGGCTCACAGTCCTGTTGTTTTACTTCAGCATGGTGTGGCACTCAGGTGAGCTTGCAGTAACTGTCCCTAAAAGAAAGGGAGGGGAATACTTGGGGGGAAAAAAGTGACTTTGTTTTTTTCACTCAGTTAGCAATAACTCATATACCTAGCAATTGGGTGAATGTCAGAGCCGGTACAAGGGAGACGGTGGGGAGGGTGGGGTGGTAAGAGTCCTTTCCATGGAGGTGAGCATTCAGTTGGTTCAGTTGCAGGTCTGAAAGTATAACCACAGAGCCTCTGAAATGCTGTTCCTGTGGATCCTTTGCTCCTCAGTTGTGTCTCCCTTGCCTCCTTTGTGCCTGTGGTCACACGGGCAGCTATGTCAGCATGCTGACGTGGGTGCCCATGGCCTCCTCTGACACAGAGGAGAAGACAGGAAGGAGCAAAAGGCTCTGGAGAGGTGTGTGATTGATTTATGGAATTAAGCTTGAACAAAAGGTGCAAGTGGCTCATCCAAAGTCTTTGGCCCTTTTAAATGTTTTGGGGGGTTTTTTTGGTCAAAAGTTGGTTGCTCACTTCCAAACTTTATGTCTTTATGTTACAGATTTGTTCATAAAGCACTACTAAAATTAAATAAAAATACCTGCTACCTGGTTTTCACTTGATTTGTAGAGCTGCAAATGACTCTACCAGAAGTGACATAGTGAGGAACTAGGACCATAGTGTATTAAAATGCTACTTGTGAGTGATAGCTGAGGGCTGAGGAAAGCCTGGTGATAGCAGGTGAGATGGTCTGCGATGTTATTCCAGGGCACTCTCCCGTTCCTGGATTGCAATTTCTTTATCAGTATGAGTCATGCAAGTGGCAGATTTGATATTCTTCTATGCCTTAGGCACTGTCTGTATGTGGATAGTCTCTAGAAACAGTATCGTAGTAAGTCTTCTGAAAGAAAGGAGAAAGAGTGCAAGCTTCTGAGCTGGGAAAGGAGACAGAGTAAGGGTGCATGCCCCGAGGGAAAGCAGGACGGGGAGTAAAACCCAAGCCATGACCTGGCCCATGCTTTCCTCTCTTTCAAAAAGTCCAGCAGGCCATTTAGACCTCTGCAACACTAGTGGTGAGTCTGTGGGGTGTCTAATAATTTTTCTTCCCAAGCTTACAATATTTCCGCTACTCAGCTTTCAAATGGGGCAGATTGATTCTGATGGCACAATCTTCCCAGGTTCTGCCAGCTTTACAGAGACTTATTTAGTAGTATTTGAATCTTTGGTGAATGGCTCTCTGCAGCTTTATTCATGCATGTCCTAAGCAAGCACTTAGCGATTCACTGGATTGGGTGCTCTGCTAGAGGCTAGATGAAGTGACAGTATCCTTTTTGTGCCATGATTTCCACAGGCATTTCAATTCTGGTTATTTCACTAATATATATATATATCCCAGAAGAATCATAAATATCTCTCACAGGGTTTTGGATTAAAAAGGCATGCAGAACTTTGGTTAAAAGTCACAGATGGTTTGATTGTTATGAATGGTGAGGTTATATTTATTTTCCAAAAACATCCTCTACAATAGCTGTGTACCATTTTGTGGTTTACATGTGCTAGAAGACTGAATTTGATCTTAAAAAAAATGAATCTCAAGCTTTGGGTTGACAAAGTCCAATATCTGAAACTCAGGAACACAAGCAGGGCTGGCCTGAAATTCAGTGATTTTTGCAACTCCACCTCCTCTCCAGCAGAGTGTATGTTTCCACCATATAATTAACTTCTCCTCATTTAGCCTGTATTTTCAGTGAAAAGAAATAATATTATTGTCAGTCCCATCAAACAGACACTGCCATAGGTTCAACAATGCAATGGAGCAAAGCATTAAGAGATGACAGAATTGCTTTATTTTGAGGCTGAGGAGGAGGAGGGAATCATCAAGTCATTGGGATTTTTTAACGCATATATTAAGTTGGCTGGCAGAACATTTCAACGGGGATGCCAAGCCAGCCAAAAGGCCTAGCCCATAACCTCTAATCTTATGGAGCTGAACTGTTATTTGCCATTAAAATTAGATGTTACTGAGTTGTAGCAGATGTCTTCAGCAGACACATTTTTATTATTGAAGAAGTTTAGGTAAATGGAAACTGAGCCCCAAATTTTATTTTGTAGATTATGGGGCTGCTGTGCTTTGTGGTTGAAGCTGGCATTTTAAACATGAATTAGAAAAGCTTTTAGAAACCACATACTAATTGATATCTCAGCAGTTCTGCTGAATCACAGTAAGAACACAGGCTGCCATGAAAAAAAAGGTTGCAATAACCAGTTACCCAACACATTGGCTTATTTTTTGCACAATGACTGACTCTAGTTAGTGGGTCCATGTTGTGCATCTCTTTGGAAGTATTTTAATCAACTGTTCTAAAGAAGCAAGGAAGGGGGTAAGAGGAAAATCTTCCCAAAGACCTTTAATAAAAACCATATGGAAGATGCACGATGGGATAGGAAACATCTTTATGAATATGCGCCAGCACAGGTGTTTGAATAAGAACAAGAGGGGTTAAGACAGTCTCTGTATTTGTAACATTTCAACAAAAAAAGGTCAGAAACCACAGCAAAACTTGTTTTGAAAAAGCCATTTAGGCTAGGATATTGCATTAGTGTGAAACTGCCCTCTTCAACTTGAAATGTCTAATATAAATCTGAATATATTAATCTTCTGCAGCATGTGGGTATGGTTCCATATGCCTCTAGCACCAGATTAGAGATCCTGGCTTCAAGAGTGCGGTGATATTCTTTTTCCAATTTAACAATACTATTCAAGGGCACTAGACAGTAAAATGAACTTAATAATTTTAATAATATTCCTCTCTCCCTGAAGGTACAAGGGGAATAGACACTTAGATATATGGATCATGTTTGCTTTATGAACTTTTCAGGAAAGGGTTTGCTGTTTCTCCCTATTTTGCCTTAGGGCACACTATTTCAATGATGGTAGAGGTAAAGTCATAATTAAAGAAAAGAGGGTCTTTTTGGTGTTCTGCTTTCCGAGTGTGCTTCAGTGTGATAGCAATGGTAGTGAGAAACCTGGACTTTGTGAACCCTGAATGATGATACTATGAATGTTGTTGAAAATAAACTTTTTCATTCTTTTAGAATTATTTGTGTTACCTTCATAACCAATTTTAAGTTACAAGGCAGACTGTAAAATATGATGCTGGATATGGTATGTACTTCTGTAGTATTTAAAAGTAGAGTGAAATAATAAAACTTCCATAAAAGGGAAAAAATATCTTGGTTTTATTTTCAAAAACCTGCTACCATGGAGGTCAATCAAATAAGTTAGGTTATTTGTGAAGTAAATCAACTTGAATGAGGTGGGGAACATTGCCCTAGGGAAGGATTTCTATCTTCTCTTCTGTAGTATCCTGGACCAATCAAGGATGCAGGCATTGCATGTGAACCTCTTACGTTACTCCGGCAGTGTAATTAAAATCATTGTTTTGCACCTTGACACAATTAATTGTTGTTTTTAATTGCCATGGTGGATAGAACAGAAAAATAATGTATTTTCCATCCTCAATTATCTTTGCTAAGCAAGCACTTTATGCAGAAGGATATACCACTTCTGTACTGCTTTAGAGAAATAGTATCTGCTGTTTTTAAACTCAAAGCCATTTGTGACTTGGAGGAGGTTGTAAAGGATGTGTTTGTCAGGGAGCATATTTCAGTGTACTTAAAATGGCCTTAGGAAACATTTATTCTCTGAACAGTTTATGAGTGATGGCTTTGTAAATACATATTAGATGTAATCTGCCTTATTTCTCCATGTCTTGTACATGGTACTACGCACTCACTGCCAGTGTTTTTAAATAGACTTGACCCATAAATCCATGACTTGAAGAAATCATGGTTTGAAGAATGTGTTCCCAAAAGCTTCCATGTTTTTTTCCAGCTTTATTAGTTAGCCTCATAAAAGATTTTGTCTCTCCTTATGAAATGGCCCATTCATTAAAGACTGAGGTTTGATTTATGGTAACATTGTATTATTTTCTCCAATATCAGGAAATAACTTTGCAAAACTTAGGAGTGTTTTGTACAATACATGCATTTTTCTGGCTGGGTAGAAAGTGGGACAAGGCAAATGCATTGCCTTAACTTTTGGATGCAAGGGAAGATACAGACCGAGTCCTTCCTTTCCCATCTGGAGCAGGAAGACAGAAGGGAACTAGGAGCTGCACTGCTCTTGTGGAAGGCATCAGCATTTGAAAACTTGCACTCTCAGCTATAAGATCTTTAATTACACTGGGAGCTATATGTTGAAGAGTGTCTGGCATGAAGAAGTTGAAGTTGGCTCGCAGTGAATGAAGGAGATCACTGTTAAAGCTCTTGGCTATAAGCAATTGATGTCTTCTGAAAAATTAGTAGCTGGGTAGGCAAGAGACAGCTTCAGTATGTGTCTCCCCGTTGGCAGCCAAAGTCCTTGCCTTGCTTGTCGGTGTCCAAGAGTGAAAAGGGAGCAGAGACCTGTCAGCTCAGCTCTGCCAAGAGGGAGCACTCCCCTTCCACTGCTGCTGCATTCCCCTGTCTTATCCAAGAGGGAGTGATGGAGAAAGAGCAATACAGAGAATAAAAAGTAACATAGAGATGTACAGGTGCTGCTGACCAATGGAGTTGGAGCATCTTGGGGTCCAAAGACCTGAATTGTGATTGGAGATGGCAGTGAAAGAGTGCAGGTAGGTGACTAAGGGAAGGAGCTTGGGGGTGGCAGAGGTTTGTTGGGGCTTTGGGGAGGATACAAAAGGAGGTGGTGTCTTTCAGTTGCTAAAATTGAAAAGAAAACAACTGTCTCCTGTTTCCATGCAGTCCCAATCCTTTCCCTTCTTAAACAAGCCTTTATAGATTTCTGCTTTCTCCTGTCGTAAAGAAATGAGCATGTTGCTACAGCACTTCATTGAATATGGAGGTCTTAGGGAATGAGAAGGGTGTATGGCTTTTGGCAAAGTTGTCTCTGCTGTGGCCTGAGTGGGCCCAAGAAATACCAGGCCCGTTGTTCTTCCCATGTTGCCACAGTGCAACATGCAGCTTGGCTGAAAAGGCTTCATCTCTACAGAGACCGAGCTTGCCGTTGTCCAGGTGCTTCTTTTGCAATAGGCCTGGGTATCAAGATGCTCCTTTCCTTCTCAGATGAATTCTACATCTGATCATGATTTGCTTTCACTGGATTTAGGTTAAGGCCTTCTTAATGCTTAAGTCCAGATTCATTCAGTAGCCTAAATTTACATTATATTAATTGTGGAAAAAATTGGCCATTATGGTAGACACTAGATATCTTTGGGGGGGGGTGGGGGGGGGACCCAGAAGGCTATTGTCATTGTGCAGAAGATCTTATTTGCACTTAACTAGCCCAACTCCTTTAGAATATTTGTAGATATCTGTTGTATTTTTAATTGTTTTAATTTCAGTATTAAAAAGAGTAGTTTTAATTGTCAGGTTAATCATAAATAACTTAGAAACACTGATGGACAGGCACTGTATTCACCAAGATATTTAAAACCCCTGTTTTGATTAATCATTTAAAATTAAATAACAGTACTCCTTTTTGCCATCAGCTGAAGTACGGTCTTTACATACAATTATTCTGCAGTCATATAATTAGTAGTTCAACAGTGCGGGTATACAAAGAAGGGGAGTTAAGGTTGAACATATAGCCCTAAATTTGTCATTTTCTGACTTTCCAGTCCTTGACTCAGTAACCTGAATGCTCATCTTTTAAGGTAAGTTTTGTGGGGAATATGCTTAAATTTTCTGTTTCATGACCTAGTTCCTTTGTTCTGAAGATTCAGTGCCGAGGTAAACTGTCAGAGCCCTGACAGCTGGCACCACAATAGAAATACTGGCATTTTTTAAGCTTATCTCATAGATTAACTCCTCAAAGACCCTGCATACTTGAATGGCAGGCCCTTCCAGGTTCCACTTCATCACAGTCAACACTTTGACTTTCGCAGAGCAGAGATTGCTTAGAATTCATTTGTTCTCTGCCATGTTTTTCAATACATAAAGCTGAATTTCTAGCCTATTCTTTCTGGAAATGTGTTTTTCCTGGCTAGAAATTGTAAGAATTGTAGCCCTGGCTAGTGTGGCACTGTGGGTAGGAACTGTAGTGGGGCAGCTGAAGATTTCAGCAGCTCTGAAGCCTGCTTCTGTAGGTTTAACATGAATTGCTTTAAGATAATCGATGAATTGTTTTTCCAGACCAAGGCCAAAGTGAAGAAAGCAAAATCTTAGCTGTGCAATATTTGTATATACGTAATTATGAAATGCATACCACATCCTCAACTGCTATATGTTGTCAGAGAATGGTAAGGTGACATTTCTACCTGCCTCCAAAACAGAGAAATTTGGGTGTGATTAGGTGCAAATATGCAAGGTGAACAATGTACTCCTAAAAACTAAAACACAGGAGTTCCTACCTCGGCAAAGGTTGGGTACCATGGTAAATGTGCATTTCAGTGTAACACACTGGTCATGATTTCTTTGTTTGAACTGTATGTTACCCTATTACTGAAGTAGAGAAATAGCTCTTTAATCTTTATACTTTTTAATTTTCCTTTTGTCCACCAGCTTTTTTCTCACCCTTTCAACCCAACTAATGCTTTAACCAGGAATGAATACATTATTCTGCTGAAATTTGAACAGAAGGCTAATTCCTAATCAGAATAGACACTAATTTCTTTCAGTGCAAATTATCATCATTCATTGCAAATTTGCTCTCCTTGAGCTATGCCAACATGTTGTACGAATTTCAACACTTGGAGCCAGCTTTTTATAGACATCAAATCAAACAATATACTATTGGCTTTTTTATTATTTCTGCTGCCTATTTTCATGAAAAAAATAGCCTCAAAGATTTATTAAATAAATATTGTACTGCTACTGTTATGATGAAAAGAAATGTTTAAACTTCTTGGGAGTTCTTACACTAATAACAGATTGTTCCATAAAAAAAAAAAAAAGAAAATTCACCTGAAAATGCAGAGAAACTAAATAACATGACACATTGTTTATCTATTCCTTGCTGAAACAGATCATCCATAGGGAATAGAGAGCTTTCAGGAAAAAGATACTGCTGAGGTACCAGTGGAGATCTTTATTCCTATACCCAATGGGTATTATTTTACAAGCATTGCAAAGATGGCATCTGATATTACAAAAAAGACATCCCAGCCATCCTGGGAAACTGGGCCTCCCAGTTGGTGTGCTTATCTATTTTACATAGCTTTTGTGGTCTTCTAGGTGTCATCACATGTGTGCCTACACATATACTATGTCTTCAAACACCTCTTCCCAGATACAATTGTGTTTTATAGCACCATCTGTTCAAAGGATGGATTTCATAGATTTATAATAATGCCATCATACAAATAGCTTTGTAAATTGCAAATATGGTTAAAATATACACAAAAGATACAAACATTAAACACAGCAATTATGTATTCTTTTTCAGTCTTGGAATGTGTATGTCTCTGGATAAAATTACTTTTTGCTGTTGCTGAGGTGTAGTGCATATCTGTATGCAAACAGGATTTGGAAGATTTTGATAATCATAGTTCTTATTCTTTTGTTTGCTGGTTTCTCTTGCAAGATAGAAATCTCTAGTCCAATATAGTGTTCCTTACATGTGAAAAAACATTGATTATTATATAAATGAAATAATTGAAAATATAAAATATGTGAAATCTAAGTACCTGCAGCCAAAATGTCTCCTCCAAGAATGTAGTGCTGGAGCTGTTTTAGTCATGGGACTTACTTTTTAGAAGGAAGAAACTGCAAAAAGGGGGGAACCATATATACCAGCAGTTAAAACCATCTTGGAGTGAGACACCTAAAACTGAACTTCTGCCCTCCTTCAATTACATTATATCAAAATAATAACATATTTTCCACTAGGATATTCATGCAATGCCTTTGATTTTTTTGCTCTTAAGTCTGGGTTTTGGAAAGCTCCCAAACAAAGTACAAAACAAGTATACAGCTACCTGAAAATGTGGGAAATGATCTTCACTGTAAAAGGATAGAGTGGTGAGTTATTTCCTAAATCCAACCCTGGATACCAAATCACAAAACAGCACGGCTGTATTCCACTTGACAATAGGATGATCTTAAATGCTATAATTAAAAACAAGAGTTACTTTCATTAAATACTGAACCCCCATTGTGCCGATTATCCTCATAATGCTTTGCATAATGCTTGTGAATATATAATGCTTAAAGATACAAGATGAAACACACTGTAAAGACAGTGAGGGACAAAACTCCACCAACCATGAAAACATTAATTGAGGTTTTCCTTTTGTTGTGTTCTTTGGTTTCCATCAAGTGAGGCTGAAGAACTGAACACTTAATGTTACATGAGAATATATGACCCTGTGATCAATTGTGATCACTAGTGAAACTTGGATATCAAACAAGTGAATTCAATTGCTATGTGTAAGAATTAAGTTGCTATATATTAAGGGCTATAATCAGCTATTAATTCTAACACTGTTTCCTGGGCCAAGCACCGAGAGAAGGACTTGGAGTCAGTGTGCTACCTTTTTTGATGTGGGCATCACTTACAATGGATAGTTGCAACATGGTCTCTGAAGCTGATCGTAGTCATTCAGGCTGCAAGCTGCAGCTGTCTCCTGCTGTTTCTTCTGAATGGGAACCACCTTGTGCCAGGTGGTGTGCAAGGACAGAGTAAAAATGCACTTGCCTTGCACTATCAGACAAGTGATAAAAAGGATGCCAGAAAATCTCATTGACAACCTATTCTGTTGTGTCAGAATAGCAGCAGCTGAGGTATAGCCAAGGTGTTCATTGGCATCAAGACACATGCGAGTTCTTGGAGGGGATCTAAAGAACCATGAGATGGCTTTGTGGTGTTTTACAGAGAGCCCCTCTGAGGAGTAAGGATCCACATGGCAGAAAGCATAAAGATGTTTGCTGAACTAAAAGCTACTGTCCTGACTAGAAATGAGAAACATTTTCATTACTTGCAAATAAATGCTTGGCAAGGTAGGAACAGACTTGGAAAAAACTCAGGTTTTGGCACAATATAAGAGAATCAGTGATGCAATGGATAGGCATGGTTATGAGCTTTCTAGATAACTGATAGGAAACTCCTAGCTACCTGTTCACCTATAATAAAGGTGAATATTTACTATCTAAGAAGAACAAAAGCTTTTCACAAAACAATTTTCTCATGTTAGAGCCACAGAGAAATTTTGCAGGAAGGAGAAATCAGAGATTTATTGTATTTTTCTGGTTTGGTAATGCTTTTTTTGGGGGGGGAGGGAGGTTTCTGCCTATATTTAAGAATTCTTTCTGCATCTTTGGGTGGAGATACTACAGCACCTTTTTTTTTTTTAAGCTGAATCAAAATACTGTGTTAGATACATATCTATGCAGTAGTTGCATATTGAGGAGATTGGGCTTCCTTTGTTGAGGAATTCCTTAATTCATGGTCTCATCATAACAGCTTTAATTCCTTCTTCTTGCATGATGCAAGAATATGGCCAGGCATAAGGATTTGAACCCAGGACAAAGCACACAGCTGGTCCTTGGATGATGGGAAAATTCCTCTGGAATATTAGTGGCTTGACTAAGAGGAGCCTTTGGATGCCGACTGAATTTACAGTGGGTTTAAGCTGCTCTGCTTTGTGCTGTCAGCAGTGCTCGTGCCAGTAAGTCCTTGCACTGGGATGTCACCAACAATTTCCCTGCTTACCTTTGAGCTCATGCCAGCCAAGCTGCCATAAGAGACCTGAAGTATCATGTCTATAATTGTGGTGGGTTGATCCTGGCTGGATGCCAGGTTCCCACCAAATCTGCTCTATCACTCCCCTCCCAGGCTCAACTCCACTCCTGGTTGTCTCTACCTCCTCCCTGCTGGTGGCACAGGGGGGTGGGCAATGGGCGTTGGGGTCAGTTTGTCACACCTTGTCTCTGCTGCTCCCTCTTCCTTAGGGGCAGGACTCCTCACACACTTCCCCTGCTCCAGCGTGGGTCCCTTCCATGGGCTGCAGTCCTTCAGGCACAGACTGCTCCAGCGTCGGTCCCCCACGGGGTCACAAATCCTGCCAGAAAACCTGCTCCAGCGTGGGTTCCTCTCTCCATGGGTCCACTGGTCCTGCCAGGAGCCTGCTCCAGCGTGGGATTCCCACAGGGTCACAGCCTCCTTTGGGCACCCACCTGCTCTGGCATGGGGTCCTCCACGGGCTGCAGGTGGAGATCTGCTCCACCGTGGACCTCCATGGGCTGCAGGGGGACAGCCTGCCTCACCATGGTCTTCCCCATGGGCTGCAGGGGAATCTCTGCTCCGGCGCCTGGAGCACCTCCTCCCCCTCCTTCTTCACTGACCTTGGGGTCTGCAGGGTTGGTTCTCTCACATGTTCTCACTCCTCTCTCTGACTGCAGTTGCCCAGGTTTTTTTGCCCCTTCTTAAATGTGTTATCCCAGAGGCGTTATCACCACCATTGCTGATGGGCTCAGCCTTGGCCAGCAGTGGGTCTGTCTTGGAGCCGGCTGGCATTGGCTCTATTAGACATGGGGGAAGCTTCTAGCAGCTTCTCACAGAAGCCACCCCTGTAGCCCTCCTGCTACCAAAACCTTGCCACTCAAACCCAAGACAATGAGTGATTAGGAAGTTACCAGCAGATGGAGAGCTCTTTAGGAAAGAACAATGGTGTCACAGGCCTAACTATGCATAGAGACTATCTTGTTCAGTGTGTCGTGCTCCATCTCACACAGCCCTAAATAGCAAAGGGATAGAGATGACCATAGCTAGAACTTGTTCAGAAAACAGTAAGCAAGAAAGGGAGTCTTAGGACGATGCAAGAGGAGCAATATTGTGAAACTAAGCAAAAATAATATCTAGGTGGTAAAGACATTTCCAGTGGTGAGCTGGAAGTGGCCACTGTAACAAATGCTGCAGTAGCATCCATCGCCGTGGCACCTAGTAAGCTGCAGATTTTGTTCCTATCACAAATGAGAGGGGGAGCTGAGCCCCTGGAGTGGAAGAGGGAAAACTAACCTGACTCACAGCTGTCATGTCTGTGACCACGGCTGCCAACATGCTGTCGGCTCTCATGTCATATAAGACGAGCTCCCTTCCTTTGGTTTGCTCTTCACTTTCTGCTACTAATAGGCCCATGGCCAGCTTGTATTCCAGTAACTTGCAGGATGAATCTTCCCATCATTCCTACCATTGCCTTGCACTCTCCAGTCATTTCTTATTTTTAGGCATATGTGCTTTTGGCTAATCTGCACTGCCTAAGGCACGAGCCCTTTATGTTCTTTTTTACTGTAATCAAAAGGAGCCTGAACCCAGAAGATGCCAAAAGACATCAGTTTCCCTTGTAGGTGGTGTAAGCTGAGTGAGCTCATTGCCTCCAAAGATGTTAACACACTTCTAAGATGGGGCCCTGAGTACCTGTTTCTCCAAGTCCAGTGCTCACAGGGCAAAGAGTTGCATTTCATTTTTATTGATGATTAATACTATATTTCAAAATGAATTTTCTCCAGAAACAGTGAATTTTGAGACCGTAAGGAATGCACTTTGTCCTAGAATCAAGCTCACTATGTTGACTAGTTCAGATGAAGTCCACAGAATTGCAGGCAGCCTAAACTAGCCTTGTCAACGGAATCCATTAAAACCTAGGGAAATGGTTGTAGGCGCCTTTTTCTTTAAAATGACTCCCTGATTATTTTTTTTTTAATAGCATCTTCCACACATCCTGTCCCTCCTTTTTGTTTGTTTTTTTTTCGCTAGACAGCATTAGCAATGTTAACCCTGTGTTGCCAATGTTTTGTGGTGTACCAATGTTTAATTTCATTTACAGGAAAAGAAGATAATTTAATAATCTGCATACAGTAGCATACAGATTGGTACATGTTGACAGTGGCTACAGTCTGTATACACAGCTATGACAGCAGAGGTGTTTGTATGTATGTATGCATATATGTGTAATGAAGAAGTCCATAAATGCTAGTATGCTTACTTCATGTACAGAATATTTTGCCAGCGTAAGTGTGTTTGTACAAATGTCTGTGCATATTTCTCATTGTGATATGATAATAATAGCTTTAGAATAGCAGCACTGCAACTGCCTGGTACTAGAATATGATCCCATGTTGGACCATCTATGTTGCAAGTACAGAAATGCAGTGTTGTGGCATGCCAAAATATCTTTAACAAGGAACCTCATTTTACTTCCCTGGGTATCTAAATAAATTATGAAAAATATAAAGTACAATTCATGGAGTACATAAGAGAAGTGCCTACAAAGCATGGCAGATCTCAAGGAAATGTTGATGTTTTTAGTGCTGTCATCCATCACCATAATGAGTGCCAAAACTCCTTTGAAAATTAGCTGTCTGTGATTAGGCAGGTTTCAGAATGCAGGTTGTTTCTGTATCTGATTCTGAAATATATTAATATGAATGTTATGCTAATTTGCCTACTTTTGACCTAGAGCTTATCTCAAAGATTCAAGAGGATATTGCCTCATTAACTAACTCACTTGCAAAGTAAAACTACCTTCACCTTCTCACTTCATTAGATGGAATTTTTACTTTTCTTCTTTTGGGGAAGAGTGAATAAACAAGAGTCCTTCAAGATGTGTTGCGTATTTCAATCTCAAGTATAGTTGTCTTGTGCATACATAATAAAGGTATTAAAATTAGTATTCAGCTCTAATTCTCTTCAGTCTAACTGATAGTGTTTTGATGAGTTTTGGAGTTTCTGTTCTGTCTGGGAATTTCAGTGATGAGGTAAGGCAGACAGACAGCAGCTTGGTTTTCATAAGCTTAGCTGACCTTGCAGGACACAGAAACATACAATGTTTATTGTGAAACTGAATAAATGTTCCTAATAGGCAAAGAGTATGCATAAATGAAGAGAAATACACAGACACTTTTATAAATATCCCAGACTGACCAGGAATTTGTACTATTACATTTCTGCAGGACAAAAGCACCCCTCTCAAAATGTACCATAAGTCACATTTATTTTTAATATTGTAATTTTGATCTCTGCATTTTCCTGACATTGCAGAGAGGACATTTGTCCCCTGCAACCAGTGGGAGAATTTAGTTGGATTGTATTAAAATCCTCCCTCCTACCTGCCCCCAACTGTAGTTTGGGCCATGTTTACTGGAGAGGGCTGAAAAGGTGGAATTTATACCCATACTCTGATCTAAATTTGCCTAAAATTATCATGTGTTGAATTCAGTGATTCTAGTTTGAACCTTTCAAATTTTTATTCAAAACCTAAAATAAATACTAGAGGAATATAAAATCTTTTATATATCGTCATTGTCTCTTTTTAACTCTTCTCTGAGTTTTATCTTTGGATGCAAATTTAATTTTAAAAAATGACACAGAAGGCTCTTTCAGCATTTTACTGCTACCATTAAAAATAAGGTGTGCAAGCAACCCCTCTAAAAACTTCCTTATCTTTTCAGCCCCATTGTAGGTCTGTTCAACTATTGCACAACGAGACCAGTTCCTTTCTTTGACTTCTGGCCTGTCCAATATCTTCAGTCATCCCTTAGTCTTTCTGAAGGCAGTTCTCTAGGGCTGGGGATGCACCCTAATTTTGATTTACTTCTGGCAACAGCCATAGAAATCCAGGGACTCTAAGTGCACCCGTGGTCCATAAACTCTGTAATGATTGCTTATGTCATTGAATTTAGCCCAGTGAATAGCCCAAAGAAGATTAAAATGATTCCTTCTGCCTATCTGAGAAGTACTGCTTTGCTGAAATACGTCCCTGACCTCTTCTGCTGATCTGTGATATGGAAGCTAATAGCCCTTATAACTGTTATCCTACCTAGTATAACTGCAAAGTCTGTACTTCTTCATATGTTTCAAGTGGTTTGGTGTGCCTTATTTTTTTTCCTTTTAATCTGAGTAAAACACCTTCATGCAATCTCCTGAAGGTAACATTGCTTCTCTCTGCTCCAATCCAATCAAATAGGGCTTTATTTTTTCCTTCTTACAGCTGTGCAGCTAACACAAGTAGTTTGGGTAGAAATGACTCATAGGGTCCTATGCCTGCCTTCAGTCTGGGGATGCTCTCAAGTTACAGAAATGTCCTACTGCTACCCAGGGAGAGGTGGGACCCTCCTGCTAGCCAACTAATCCTTCCATAGAGGTGTGGTTCAGGAAAGGTTCAGGAGCAAACCTCTCTGAAAGAGTTTAAATGCATTTGGATATATCCATGTATTAATTTGAACCAGTGGATCGAATACTTGCTGTTTCCAGTCTTGTAGTACTCAAACATCCTAAGGATGTTTTGGATGAGAAATGTGTTTCATCCCAGTACTAACAAATTTCCAGTCAATACTTTAAAGATTGTATTTTGTCCTGAGATTACTTATGAATAATTCAGTCACTGAGAGATCTGTGTAGATGCACCTGAACGAAAGTGTGTTGCCCTGCTTTACCCTGAGGGCAAATGTAGACCTATGTAAAGCTACTGTATAGAAAGATTAATATTTTCTAATTCTGTAAAACTTGGCCTTTATTCTGTGAAGGGGTCTTGGTAGTGTAGCAAAGTAAATGGTTGAAGGTCATTGTATGAATGATAAATATCGCACCATATAGATAGCAGCAGAAACCCCTGATGGAACTGAAGCAGTGCTTATCTATGCACACTACAATGTTGTTTATATTTGGAATAAAAACTAAATTACTTGTATATCCTCTTGGCTATCCTTCCTTCATGTGCTCACATCTTTCTTATGGATTTTATGGCACAGAACAACAATGTTAAGAGTTAAGAGTATATAAATCTTAGTTGGGCCGCTGGAGAGAGTATTTGCATACTTTTTTTTTTTTTGTTACTGTGTGTTAAGATAATGCAAAGCAGAAATGCAAATACTTTCACAAATTAATAATTTCTTAAGAAAAACAACCAACCAACAAACAAAATCAAAACAAGACACAGTAAGTAGGCAATATAAAAGCCAAGGCTATGTGCTGGCTTGGCAGCAGTCAGTTAGTGTTTCAGTCTCAGATATTATGGTGGAATCTGCCAGTGCAGCCAGGGGTAATATTTGCTAAGAAGTCAGTTGGATGTCAGCTTCAACTTCTTAAAATTTCTATATGTGCTGCTGAGAATGATGGCACAAATCCAATCCTCTCTTTCATTATTTACAGTTCACAAAAATTTGTGCTGTTTTAATGATCTGTCCGCTGTATAATATTTGTGTTGCCATATTCTGGAATCCAAATTTTTGAATGATACATCAATTAATTATATGTTATTTTCAGGACATAGGGCTGGGGAGCAGAGGTGGTGATTCATGGAGGGAGTCACTAGTGTTTCTCTTAGCAAAGTAACAATGCCTGGTACTTGTTACCCTCCTATTTCTTCTTGGGGCTTTGCAATATGTTCTAAGGAGCAGACGTTATTTACTATAGAAACTTAAATGTCTTTATTGACAAATAGCAGGAGAAAGACCCTCAGGAAGAGTGGCTTCATTAGCATGCAACTTATACTATTTTTCAAGAATATGTTTGAGTCTTTACACTTTTTTTGGAACACTAAAATGTTGATAGTAAATGACAGTGGGAATAAGTGCAGCTGGCAGGATAAAACCGATGGTTTAAAAAGCCTCAATCTGTTTCTTGATCTGTTTTCACCATGTGTGATACAGTCTTAAAAGCTATACATTTTAAAAGATGGATGCAGTATTTATAGTAGTGATTTTTATATTTCCTTTTGCCAAGGAAGGGCAAAGTACTTAATTTTATATCACACAGTTTACAAGCAAGGTATCACAAAGTCCTTTTCCAAAGAACTGCTACTGGGCGAGGACAGAAGCTGCGTGAATGTGACTGCAGTGGTAACTGCTTCATTTTAATCCTCAGCTTCATTTTAAGAGCCCCATTTTGTGTAGACTTTTTATAGGTGCAAAATGTCAGAGGAGAAAGAGGATGGAAAGAGTGCCAGAAGGGGTTTTCCCCCGCTTGTGTGGGCAGTTACACCCCTGTGGTCAGTGAGGAGCAGGAATTACTTCCACATTTTTCCCTGGGGCAAGTCCCACAGGCCGAGGACAGCAGCAGCGGCACTCCGAGGGGTGTGCTGCACAACACTCCATGGCACGGTCTGCTTTCCTCAGGCAGATTTTGTCCCCCCCAGCAGAGTGCTGAAGGGGTTATAGCAGAGGTGCTGGGCCCACAAACCATGGCTAACTCGGTAATGCTGCATTCATGCATCTAAGGCACCATTTATTTTCCCCCTCGCTTTGTATCATTGAGGACCCCCTGGCCCCGCTTTTCCCTATGAAGGAGAGCTGATGAAGCATAAGTTACTGTTATGGCCCTTTCCGGCTGAGCAAAATCACACGGAGAAGTGATAAAATCTGTTTTGCACTAGGAGCTAATAATCCCCCATTAATGGGACCTGAGGGCTACTTGAGCAGGTACTTGAATATCTTCCAGATCAGTTCCTCTCCCTCTCTTTGACAGCCAAGTGAAAGCAAAGTCCTCCTTGCAGTCTCTTCCGATGGATTTGCATTAAATGAGAGAAGATATCACCCCAGCACATGGAAACTACTTACCTTGTCTCTCCTTATTAGTTCCCAACCTAGTTTACTTCTTCCTGGGGGCTGCTTAGTACCCTCTCACTCCTTCTTTTCCTCATGTCCTCAGAGCTGCTTGCCTTCCTCTCTTCAGTCAGTTTATTGCAACTCCCTGAATCTATAAATCTCTTAAATGCACTACAATAATAGCCATTTGTGTCAAAATAGGCATCTAATCCCTGCATTAATCTAAGATCTAAGCAGTGCAAAGAGATTAAAAAGGAGTAAAACTGATGTCATTTTGGAACACTGTTACATATTTATTCCTAGAAGAAATATATGATACGTGTTTTGTGCCCTTCTACGCATAGGGGAAAAGGTTTTCAGAGTACGTCATCATCTAGTGACTTTGTCCAATACCTGTTTGTGAAAATGATCATAAAGCAGAAAAGTACTTACAAGACTGCTGATTCAAACCCAAATTTTATCAGTATTAAGAAAAATCAGGAGTAATTGAAATGAAACAGAGGTGAAGCTAGGTAGTGCAGTAAAAATTAGGCTACTGCATTTAGAGAAAAAGAGTATTTGCTACTAGTTTCTGTTTTCTGAACTTGAGCAAATAACAGTGAGGACAATTTGGAAGGAAGACTGTGACTACTTTCAAGGACGATCTTTTCACACTGGAGACAAACTGAACTAGTAACCTAAGGACACTGGCCTTCTCACAGAATTCTTTAATTGATTAACTTAAGGTTTAGGAGTAAATGCTGAATAATTGCAAAAATAAATGAAAACTGTCTCATGCAGACCTTTGAAAGTGGCTGCTGAAAAGAATTGCTTAGTTTTGTACAAAATAAGGAGAATGTGTTTCCTTGCAGTTGTGCATTCAGGCTACTCAAAGCTATGATGATAAAGCTAAGCTTGAAATCCCCTCTGTGCATTAAACAATATTCCCATTTTACTTACAGACGAATAGAAAATATGACGCACAGCTTCAATTGCATAAAATGGTAAATTAATTTACATTATTAAGACAGGAAAACATAGCAGAATTTTCTTTTTGTATAGGGAGGATGATAGTCAAAAAGATAGGATCCTATTTGCTTCCTTTGTAGGTTGTAGGTTATGAGATAAAATGTTACTATATATAAAGTTTACGTCATCAGAGGTCTGACACACTGCTTGTGAAAGTTAATGAGAGACTGGCCACTGAGTTTTGGATTATCCATTAAATCTGTGAGAACCATACCATTACTGCTAACGCTGAAGCTGGCAATTTTGAAAAGCAAATAACTTGTTATTTTAGCATTATTGATTAAAATTAGATACATCTATAGTCAAAACAATGAAGGCTGCTTGGCATGCAGCCTTAGTATGGCATTTAATGGATGGTATTAAAATCTGTAACATTATCTTTATTTATCTTTTCCATTTTATCTCTTATTTTTTTAATTCTGGGAGCCGTCAATGAGTTGTGAGAACATGTCAGCTCAAGTATGTTTACAGTTGCAAGGGTAGGAATGGTTACAGTGATAGTTTTCTCCCTGATATTTTATCAGTCTAATATATTGAAGTTGGGACACAGTCAGACTTATTGATATTGTAACTGTAAGATGTATCAGCTATATTAATACATTTAGCTTAAGACACATTTACTCTTATTGATGTTATGTCAGTATAATATAATCACAGACAAAGAGATTGTGTCTTAATTTTGAGTTTTACAGAGGACAGTGATTCTGTTTGACACTGAAACTTCCCGAGCTTTGAAATGTTTTTATAATTTTGTACGGAATTTAACATACTGACCATTTGGGAGAAATACAAAATTGCGCTGAGTTGTCCCTATTTTTATGTGAAGAAAACCAAGTTCCTCAGTTTTGGATCATGTTTTTCGTACATAGTTTGTCTGCTTCCATGTGAACGTACTTGACCTTTCTTCGATAAAGACAAAAATTTCATTACCCAAACCAGTGCTTCCTCAAAACAACAACAACAATGAATAATAATTTTTGGAAAAAAGATAACATAACTCTGTGAATGGTTTCAAACCAATGTTTTTCCTGTTTATCTGATAATGGCTAAATATGTTCCTATACTTGCTGTTCTGCTTTAATTCAACCTACTAACCGTACAGCAATTTAGAATTCTTGGATTCTTGCTTGATAGTCTCTGATTTAAGAAACAAAATAAAAACAAGTAATCAAGCCCTTTCTGTATGTGTATACATCTGTGTCAGGTAGGCACAAATGGTATTTTTTAAATTTTTAGGTTCTCACAGGGCAGGTAGGTAAATGAGAGCATTTTGCTTGACAGCACAGAACAAACTGATATAATATAAATGTGTGTATTTAGATGTTACCAGCCTCTTCTGTTACTGATTTGTGATGTTCCATCTGCTAATAATGTATTTGTTTACAGCAAGTTTTTCCATTCATCTTTAACATATTAGTGGGCTTTGAGAATTTTTGGCATGTGGGCAGTTAATCCAGAGGTCTCATGGCAACAGCTGGAACACTGGAGTGTCTCTGCAGCCTAGAGACAATTTCCAGACGTTTCATTTCTTTCTCATATATTGAAGTGGAAAAATTCTTTCTTTGTGGCTAGTCATGAGAGTATCTTTGACATCAACTACTTTCTGAGTACGCAAGGACACAATAATATGGATAATGATGAATATCAAGTGTTTTTCAAGGGCTGGCACCCTGCCTCATCAACACATCTACCAAGATCAGACTTCTTAATATTAAGAGAAACAGTCTATTTATAGAGTACAGAGATTTGCTTTCTGCAAGCAAATCTTGCCATTCTGAGATGAATGAACACAAATGAATAGAGAGCATTGCAAACACAAAAAAGCATTGTGCTTCTCGTTGTGCATATGTTACATCTTAGATGTTCATGGGGAATGGCATTTGATGTAGCTACTTAAATCAGTGCAAATGGGAGAAGGCACTTTGAGTATGGATACAACTTTTTACCCTGTCCTTAGGGCATGAATTCCACATTTCTTTCACTTTTTGACTAAAAGGAATTCCAAGTCTCCTTCACATTCATTCATCAGTGCAGTCCAGATGACTCCACAATCTCAAAGTCTGTAATTTTGAAATGGAAATCCATAGTTTATTAATCTTATTTTAAATTGAATTCACTCATGATCATCCCCATTCAAGGTTATTTTCTGCAATCAGCTCTTCTTTTCTGTCCTTGCCATTTACCAAAACCTCATCTAAAAATAGCATAAAATCATCTCTTGCTGACTCAGTAGGTATTTGGTGAATAAATCTGTTTACTATTATATCCTGAAATAGTTGCACTTTGCGATTGTACTTAGCATTAATTATTCAGTCTATATCAGTTATCTGTTTCTTTTACTTTCACATTTTACTTTCTCGTGCATATAACCTTTGATATTTGTGTTATAGTTAAGCTTCTTAGGATTAGATTTTGCATTTTTCTTGAAAATTACGTGTTAAAACCAAGGTTTGATTGCTGATACTTATTGCTGATTGTAATTTCTGGGCAGTTTTATCCTTTCTTCCCTGCAAGAACTTTGGAGACCCAGAACTTCCCCTCCAGGAGTCCATAGTCATTGCTGTATTGTCCAGAAACTATAACCATGAAACAGGTATTGTAAAAACTCAGAGACAGACAAGCACAGCACAAAACCAGTATTTACTGACCTTAACCAATTAAAACTAAATCCTACAAAGTTTGATTATAGTTCTGTTTCTTTAATATCTGCTCTTCCATCCAGTATTTCATTTTGCTGCTTCATTTACACCATACATTAGTTCACAAACAGCTCAGATGTTTCTCACTGTCCCTACCAATTTCTGTTTTTCAGCTCATTGATACTCCTTTATTCATTGCTGAATCTCTATTTAGCTGTTATTTTTCTTTTGTATACTAAAGCCAGATGGAGAGTTGCCTGAATTTTTTCTAACCTTCCACTACTACTTTGTTTCTTTTTGTCATTTAAACCTCATTAAATGCTATTTAGTTGGGTAATTTATTTTTTATTTGTTACTTGGCATTTGTGCAAAGGTGCATTTGTTGGCATTTCAGATGGAGACCTGGACTATTGGGACATGCATTTTTTAATGAGCAGTCTGTATGAATATATGGTAAGCACATACCAAAAATAAATCACTTGAATGCATTTAGAACTCAATCTTATTATGAGCATTTTTTTTTCCTCCAGGCACCTTCCCTTTTTCTTCAGTCAGACTAACTTTGCAATCACTCTGTCACTCAGAGTACCTAGTGTTAAATTATTGCATTTTCTTTCTAAACAGTTAAGGGTAGAGCTCCGTTCAGTGTTTGGAACCAATGCTGTTTGGAATTAAGAATATTTTCATGAAGATCTTTCCTTTATATTGAATCCTGGCCAGGGCAAAGGCAAACTAGGTGGCACATACCTTCTGCAATGTAGACCTCATAGAAGAATGTACAGCTAATTAGTACAGAGAAAAAAATTAAGTTCAAATTATCATGCTTTAATGTACCAGTTCTCCACAAATCCAATCCCTTTTCTCTTACCTCTTTTCTCTTCTCTTTTTTTCTTGCTTTTTGTATTTATACCAAAGACCAGCCTCAATTGCAACACTGAAGGCTGTTTAAGTCTGTTAGCTCAGCTCATGCTGGCATATTCTGTTGTGCACAGAACAAGAGAAATAAATTATCTGGGAATTCTTGTTTCTTTGCTGTTTTTCTTTTCTTTTTATGGAGGAGTAAAACTATGAAAGAACTAATGGATGCTCTATCTTTAAGACTACATTGAAAAGTATGGGGCACAAGGTATTTTTTGCCTATGGCCTCAAATAATGAAAAAAAAGGCATCACCTTTAGAATACACATTATTTTTAAAAACAATGCATTTGGGATTCTCTTTATATGACTGCTACCTACTAGGCTTTTCTGTTCCAATGTGAGGACAACAAAGACTTTTTTAAAAGAATATGAATGTAAATGTAAGATATTTACTCATATTTATTTTATTGTGGCCTAAGTTATGATTTCTGAATATTTAATGTTTTCAGTCCTGGAGGTAGTTAGAGGTATAAATGTATTTATAATGTTGTAGATTTCAGAAAAGGGACTATGGAAGTATGAGGAAAAATAAGCCAAAACATTGTGGAGCGCATGCAGACCACAAGCTATAGTTCTTAAGAGAACAGAGTCCACGGGATTCTTTTTTCTGATTTTTACCTTTTCCATTAGGTTAGACAGTTTTCTAGACTGAGCATTGTTAGAGCAGTAGTAGCCCAAGGCAGTTGGTTTAAGATGAGACATCATAAAATCTGCAAGATATAAAGAGAAAAATGACTGAGGAATTTAAATCACAAAGGTTTTGTTGGTAGCTCTAGCTGAACTTGTTCAAAGTAATGTAGTCAGATGTAATATGTGAACAGTGTGTCCAGACAGAACATTCAAACAACGAGGCTGAATATTTACTTTGTGCTCTGTGTTAAGGATAAATGAGTTCTCTGCTGTCAGCTTTTCTTGTGTTGTTGTGAAATCAAATCAGTGCCCAGTATTCCCAACATGCCTAAATACAGAAGAATTTTCAAACACAATTTTATTCTTTACTTTTCTGTTTCTATTTATTAGCTTATTAATCTGGGACAGGAGATAATTTAAAAGAGAGACAAGGCAGCATCATGGCACGAAGTTCCCAGATATTCAAACACAAAAGAGATTTAAATCTGCATAAACCCATTCTTCTCTTCATATTAAATGTAAAATTCTATCAATCTGACCATCCAACTACACATACCCACACTTAAAGCCCCATAAATCCATTATACAGTCATTTGTATAAGACAAATACAGTACCTATAGATTATTATTGTACAGTACCTATAGATTATTAATATTAATTAATACATATGTTGGTGTTATGAATACTTACACATGCACATTTGAATCCATAATCTATGTATACCCATTTTATGGGTAATAATCCACAAAATTGTTTTGCAGTGTTCCAAGGCTAATTTTGAAAAATCCTCCATTAATGCAGTGCTACTGTACAAAACCCACAGAAATTAGGAACTGAAAATTACAGAACAGTAATGGGACATATAGCCTAATAAAAATGGCCTTCATCCATAAACAGGCCTTTGTCCCGGAGCTCCTGGTTCAATGTTATGTATGTGTATGTATTTGTACTGTAGTAAGGAAGGCTCATGTGACTTCATTCTACAATGTTCATATGTCTGTAAACACAAATATATTAAAAATATATAACTATATAGAATGTCTTCTCCTCTGATCTCCTTCCACAACAAGGTGACCCACTTAGTGGATGAGGGAAAGGCTCTGGATGTTGTTTACCTAGATTTTAGTAAAGCCTTTGACACCATTTCCCACAGCATTCTTCTGGAGAAACTGTCTGCTCATGGCTTGGGCAGGCGTACCCTTAGCTGGGTAAAAACTCAGCTGGATGGCTGAGCCCAAAGAGTGGTGGTGAATGGAGTTAAATACTGTTGGCAGCCGGTCACAAGTGGTGTTCCCCAGGGCTCAGTATTGGGTCCAGTTCTGTTTAACATCTTTATCAATGAACTGCATGAGGGGATTGAGCGCACCCTCAGTAAGTCTGCAGACAACACCAGGCTGAACAAGAGTGTTAGATCTGCTTGAGGGTAGGAAGGCTCTACAGAGGGATCTGGACAGGCTGGATCAATGGGCCGAGGCCAGTTGTACGAGATTCAGCAAGGCTAAACGCCAGGTCCTGCACTTGGGTCACAACAACCCCATGCAGTGCTACAGGCTTGGGGAAGAGCGGCTGGAAAGCTGCCCAGAGGAAAAGGACCTGGGGGTGCTGGTTGACAGCCGGCTGAATATGAGCCAGCAGTGTGCCCAGGTGGCCAAGGTGGCCAATGGCATCCTGGCCTGCATCAGAAATAGTGCGGCCAGCAGGAGCAGGGAGGTGGTTGTTCCCCTGTACTGGGCACTGGTGAGGCCGCACCTCGAGTACTGTGTTCAGTTTTGGGCCCCTCGCTACAGGAAAGACATTGAGTTCCTGGAGCGTGTCCAGAGAAGGGCAACTGAGTTGGTGAGGGGCCTGGAGCACAAGTCTGATGAGGAGCGGCTGAGGGAACTGGGGCTGTTTAGTCTGGAGAAAAGGAGGCTGAGGGGAGACCTTATCGCTCGCTACAACTGCCTGAAAGGGGGTTGTAGCAAGGTGGGTGTTGGTCTCTTTTCCTAGGTAACAAGTGATAGGATGAGAGGAAACAGCCTCAAGTTGTACCAAGGGAGGTTTAGATTGGATATTAGGAGAAAATTCTTCACTGAAAGGGTTATCAAGCACTGGAGGAGGGTGCCCAGGGAAGTGATGGAGTCACCATCCCTGGAGGTATTTAAAAGAGGTGTAGGTGTGGTGCTCAGGGACATGGTTTAGTGGTGGACTTTTTACTGTTAGCTTAATGGTTGGACTCGATCTTATAGGTCTTTTCCAATCTAAATTTTTCTATGATTTTCACTATTCACTGACATATGCCCAACTTCACTGTAGCTTTTAGTTTTGAGAGATGATACCATGCTTATAATCCTGGGGAAGTAGACCTAGGATCTTCCACCAGCTAACATGGATGAAAATGAAAAAAAAACCTCAACACATAGATGTACACTGAATTTCAGAATTGTTACTGTATAAACCTGTTGGCTTCCCTCACCTTAAATTCTGGAGTATCTTTCCAAAACAGTTTCGTAAACCCATACATCCTGATAAAGACTGTCATGCCAGCTCAAGTACCTTATCAGACACCAGAAAATCTACACTAGAAATGTGAATGCCCCACTGAAAAGAAAAACCTGGCAGATTGGGAAAATTCAGAAATAAAACATAAAGACACAGGAAGCTGAGTTTTACGTCTCACAAAATTACTTATTTTTCTTGTTTGTAGATTTAAAGACACATGACTGAGCTGTCAGAGTAACATGGTGGAGACATAATGAACCATCAATTGTGCTGTCTGATTTACTCTAGTATCTGAGCTCTCCAGTGCTTCCAAGCAACCAAAGCCTCCAAACAAAACAAGCTGCTGTTCTTTTGGTTTTGACTTAACTAAGACAATGTGACTTCACTTTCAGTTGTACCAAACAGAATAAAATAAGGGACAGTGCAGCTTTCTGTTTTAAAGCTTCAAAATATGATTATGAAATGAGACTTGCTTGCAGTATTAATCTAAACACATGAATATTTAAGGTCATATTATACTGGATGCGGAGCTATGTCTTCTACACCCTTCTTGAAACAGGTTGTTTTGGTCCGCATTTCTTAAAATGTAACTAGTGTGGGTGGATGTGGTTGTGTGTAGAATAAGAAGAAAATATATGACAGTGTGGCTGTATTAGGACAGCCAATGTATAGATTGCTGTGTTTAAATCTCTTTAGCTAGCCTTTTAGAAAAAAAGCAATGCTAGTCCCAAACCCTTGAATAATTCTGTACAGGCTGTTTCAGTGGTTTACTTTACATTGTTTTGAAAATTAGGCTAAATTATGAGTGTTTATATATGTGTTTTATTTCTACCTTATTTATTGCCCCACTTGCTTGGAATTGCAGGATGGTGCATGTATAGTTGACATGTGTGGCTTTTACATGTCACTGTTGGTCCATGGACCATAGGCTGAAGAACACCACTTGGGATTATGCAGTGAAGTTTTACACAGTGGTGAATGATAATAAATAGAAGTCATAAACTGAAGTCAGAAGCCTGATAACAGCAACATATATTAATACGTTTGCATTTCCTTTGGTGTGATACTCACATACAGAAAGCCACGAGAAGTTTCATTTAATGATACTTCCTCAAAGTATTTTCCCAGTTTGTGGTTAAAAGACTTCCAAAACCAGTGATTTTTTTTTCCTATAGTTAATAGCCTACAGCAGATCTCTTCTATTAATTTACTCAGTTGTCCTTTGAATTCAAGTAAAATTTAAACATTTATAGCATCTTGGAACAAGATGCTTCAACGCTTGACTATACATTGTATGAACTTCTTCCTTTTCACTGTTTTGAACCTGTCACCTCCTAAGTTCATTTGATGTCCCCCTGTAAGATGGTAAGCAATCAGTCTTCATTAATCCAGTCCGAGGAACCACTGTGGAAATGCTCTTACTTGTTCTTACTGGCGTTAAAACAAATTTTCCTTATATTTTGTAATGTGTAACTCTGTTCATGTTATTATATTGTATTTTCTTCTCTCTCAACCTCCACAGTCCTGCTCTGAGCAAGGTTATGTGATACAAAAAACCAGGCTGGCTTCTAAACTCTTTTGTTGCTGTATTTTCATCAGCACCTCGCTTTTTCTATGTTAAAAGTAAACCAATACGTTATTGTGCACTGGTATTACGTACATACTTATGTACATATATACATGTGTAAAAACACATGTTTCTGTAGGGGATCTGTCTACAACAGGCTAAATAGGCTGTGTCTACATTAGCTTTTTTGGGTTGGAACAGCAATGTGGTTTTGAAGCAAATATCCTAATTGTCTCCTTATACCACATGTTGGTTCAGTTTTCAGAAAGGTTTCACATACCATTTTATGAGTGTTTATTGAAGTTCCTTGGTAATTATATAATTTTAAGCAATATCCATTTTGTTACTGCTCATTTGAAATTATATTGTGTTCTTACATACCATCTCATATAGCTGGTTACACTTACAGTAAGCGTCTTCCATCGTCTGTTTTGTTTCAAATATTATTTCTCTCAGTTGTAGGACCTTGTAAATTCACTGCTTTGATGACTAGCAAGTATATGTGTAGAAAATTTTTCTTTTTTTAGAAAAAAATTATTACAGAAATCTAAATTAATGGAATATAATGTTATCAGTGAAATAGTATTCAACAATGGAATACATTGAAATCTCATAGGGATAAAGGATACACCTTTTATTGATTCCCTTTACTGTATCTTTTTTATTAGTTCTGGAAGTGTAAGTGACTACTCATGTCAAAAAGTAAAGTAGAAGTCTGAGATAGCTGCACTGAAGGAAAGGACATATAGATGCAACATAGTCCTTAGCTATAAAAGCAAAATTCTCCAGCAAACTCATCATTTTGCCAGTCATACTTTGTTAAAAAAATATTTTGCCAATGGATAGTGTCATAGGTCACTGATTTATTTGTACTAGTGATCTTCACCATGATAAAGCACAAGTGCCTAACCCATTTACTGCTGAAACTATAGGCCTGAAATGTTCCAAGGCTGTCAGTGAAATGTCTGTAGAAGGCAGTTTGTCATTAGTGACCACTTTAAAGTGGCCATGTTCATTTCAGCTGAACTTTGTGTGGCTTTTGGTTATAATGCTTGTTTGTTTGGCAAAAGAAATTTATCTGCCCGTTTGGAGGTTGTTTAAATGTGTGCCACTGCTTTGTGGATTGTCCTTATTTGCAAGTGTGCTCAAGACACAGTGTAGGTTCAAGGACTGTTCATTCATTAACCTCTGTTGAGAGATCGAGATAAATTCATGTGGATTCTTCTAGTACTGATTGCAGATTTCTGCTGATGCTTTTGTATACAATAATCCTGAGGCTAAATACAGAAAAGGAAAATGTTTACTATATTGTAATGTAAAAAAACCCAACAAACAAACAAAACCAAAGCCCCCCTACTTTTGAGGTTTTTGTAACAGTATTCAATTTCCTATAGGTTTCCAGGGTGGGCATTCAGCTTCTCCATATGTTGTTTTAATATATAATAAACAGTTCCCACAACAGGGAAGAAGCAGAAAAATATTACTGCTTTGTCTTTTTAAATCTTCTCTTTTCAACAGCATTTTGCAATTTTGACACTTGCACAATATCATTTTTTCTTCAGTGCTTAACACTTAATCCTTCTAATGTGTTCAGCTATGCCTGATTTTGTATAAGCAAAACAAATCTATTGTAAATCAGTGTATTTATACAGAAAATAAATAATAATACTTTATTCTTCATGAAAGGTAAAAACAATACAAAGAAACAATAGTTGAAGATGTATGTTCTTTCAACACGTACTTTGTTGGGACTTGGTTAAACGCAGCCGAGTATTAAAAGGAAAATAGCAGGAACTTTTTATCAAGAGTTTTAGCAAAATCCTCAGAAGACATGAAACAACAAATGATGAAATCGAAATCCAGTAAGTGAACATTTGTCTTATGAATTAGCTATTGTAAGATGAAAGGCTGAATACATTAAGTAAGAACTACTCTGGTCAGGAACGTAAAATACCAGAAAGAGGCTTAGATATCTGACAGTTTAAAGTATGAGCCATAAATTTTTAAGTCTTTACGTCCACATCACATGATGGACAAACTGTAGGGCCGGAATCTGTTCCCATTCTCTGTGTGTTCTTGGGGAATAAGGTCACTAGTATTTTTGTTGAAATTCACAGTGATTTCTTAAGTACCTTTTTCCCCACTGAAACGGCCATTCCACTCCCAGTACGCACACCCGTGCACCCCTCCATGGAGTCTCCCAGGCTCCCACGTCTGCCCTGCTGCTTTTGGGCCAGCATCTTGCCCATTTGTAGAGAAGGCTGGTGGAGCATGTCAGGAAACAGTGGAAGCTAAACCTTTGCTCTTTTTTTTCAATTTTAAGGGGCATGTTTCAGCTGCTACCATCACTGTTACTTTACCAGCACTTCTTTGTGATCAGCTGTTAGACAGTTCAAAACTGAACCTTAAATGGTTCTACAAACATGGCTCTCATTCACTTTCTGGGACCAGTCAAGAACAGGGATGTGGAAGAAGCCTGTGAGTGTGGAAGGAGGGAGGAGGGGGACAGAGAAAGTGGGAAGCAGAGGTTTGTATAGGAGAGGGGATACGTTCCTCTTACATTCCTCAAACAGTGATGGTGCAAAACTCAAATGTAGTTTACTGGTGTTTTTGTAGCAAAAATAATATGAATTGGAAACCAGTCGACAGAATGGAGGAAACCTTCAGCTTGAGGAGCTGCTGCCTGGCAGTGGTAGAGTGGTCCTCCAGGGGAGGCTGGCACACATCTGCAAAGTGGCCTTGCGAAGCGATAGCAGACGTGGCACCTCGAATTTCAGATAGTCTTCACTGACAAATGGTAGCAAACCCACATGATGCCGTGTTTGTGAGTACTGTGCTGTAGATGCTGTTGAGGTGCCACATATTTGTGAGGCCACCAAGTGAGGAGGTCATGACACAAAAATGTACCCATTGCTGATTTTGCCGGGTCTGTAGAGTAGTGAAGTGCCTTCTGGCCTCCCACCACCAAATCCACCCGGTGTCTTGGGGAAGCTGTGGCTGTTGGGACAGCTTGGTGTGCTGTCAAAAGTTTGCATGACAGAGAGCACAGCTTTCCCCCATGAAGACAACAGTAGGGGCAGCAATAGTGAGGGACACATGGCTGTACAGAGGTGGTGGTGAAGGGGCAAGTGCTCCAGGCTGCTGTCAGGAGAGCACTGGTGAGGTCTGGCCATGACGGGGGTGCAAGGGAGGTGTGAGTTTTGAAAGGGCAGGTCTTCGGGACAGGTCTGGTGTCATGGAGCCTTCTGCTGCTCTGCACGGCTGGGGGCCACCCTGCGCTGCCTGGCCCAGGAACTGAAGGCTGCTTCTCAGGGGCCTGCCAAGAAATTGATGGATGTAACCTAACGCTTCAGTAAAAACTCTGGCTCTGCCCTGGGGTTGGAGTGAAGAATTAGGCTTAATGTTTAGGATCTCTTAAAGCCTTTTGAAGCAAATGAATGAGAGAGATCAAATTTATAATTTATCCTTTCTACCACAATAAATTTCTGCATTTTGTTTTCTTGCATCTGAAGAAGGAAGCCCTGAGGGTAAAAATTTAGAATTCAGAAATATGCGGCATTTAATAGTTGCAATAATAGTGCTTTTTCCTGAAGGATCTGAAATAGATGCATTAAACTTCCTAGAAAATAATTGCAGATTTCAATTATATAATAAATGCCCTGTTTATTTAGCTTATGCAGTATTTTTCCTTGATTTTTTAAATATAAACAGATACACAGAGGAAAGGATTTGTAGGACATGCAGTTTGGTTCTGAAAACTTGAGGAACAGAAAATGACCTATTATTGGAGCAAATTCTCCTGTGTTGAAAAATAGAAATCCCATTAAAACTATTTACTAGCAGAAGAAAGTGTTGGCTTTTTTTGCAGAACTTTTAACTTTCTCTTAGAAGAGCAGGCTTTGGCTGTATTTAATAATTTGACTTTCTTTGAAAAAAAAGTGGAACATTTTATTAATTTTTTTCTGTCTCTTGCTCTCCTGTTTCCAATAAAGTTTTGAAAACGAGCAACAGTGTTTTCCATCCAGATCTGTTAATGAGTCTTTCCTGGAATTCTTTGATGTGAACTCATGTAGTGACTGAAAATAAGTCCTTCAGAAGCATCCCATAAAGTGTTACTTATATCAAGACTATCCCCAAAGGGAAAGTATATAAGCGTCTTTGTTTTATCTTAAACCTAGCAATGTAGCAGTATCTGATTACTGCATGTGGTAAAATTGAGACTTAGTAAGACTAAGTGAATGGCTGATGTCAATATTAAAACAAAAATGTAGTTTCATGCATGAAGATATTGCTCAGAAGCCACCAAGATTTCTGTAGCATAGTAGATTGGCTTGCAAAAAAATAGGAAAGAAGGATAGTTGGGATTACATTCTTTAGTCTCTAGCCCTGGACTAGTTTAATTTTCTAATACTCTTATTTTCAGTGAAGAGTATCTATTCCTAATTTTTAAAAGTAATATCACCTTTTCATTGTCTTCTACTAAAAATCTTTGAGTTTGATTAGAGCCTAGGTAATTTAAACAAACAGAAGACCTAGCTATTTTCATTTTCATTTATGGCCCTATAACCTGTGAATGCATTGAATGAGTCAAAAGCTCTGCAAATAAACTACAAATTTTAATGAAGTGATATTTAATTTACTCTCTTTTTAAAAAAATGTCCTGTTACTCAAGTGGATGGTGCAGTATGTCCCGTGGTTCTTAAAAAAAGAAGATTAATCAGATTGTTTTCTGTGTTGAATATGTTCTTAACTGGTTGCTATGACAATCCTCTTCCATTTTCTTCCTCCCATGTAGGCTTATCTCTTTTTGATTCTATAGAGGAAGTTTGCCAAGGTAAGAAGTAAGCTGTTTCTCCTTTTTTTTTTCCTACTTCAAGGATTTTATGTTTTGAAAAAGAGTTACAGCCAAAGACTTAGATTTTCAGTGTGTCTGTTCTTATTCCGCTTTTTAAGATTTACAAATGAAATATGCAGGATTTTAGTCTTTACAAAAGACACAAGCAATAATTTTTCACTTAAGAGAAACTAAATGCTCTTGTTGTCATGAACCAAACCTCTGATGATGATGAAAATTATTTATTTAAGAACTTACCGTAGAAAATACCACATGTACAGAACTCACTGTGCCTATGCAGGGTAGTTTAAGCAACTGTTTTACACAGCTGCCCAGCAGGAGTTTCAGTGGTGTGATTATGCAGAGAATCTCACAGAAATCTATTTTTAAAAACTACTGGATGAAAAGAACGATGTAGCTGGAAGGAAGAATAAAGCCTGGCTTTACTCTTTGCTAAGCCAGATTTACTTGTTTCTTGTTCTCAAATGTTGAAAGTGTGGATACTCTAAAATTAAAAGTGAAGTTTAAATTTGGTTTCCCTGAAACTTCTTGAAACAATTTACCTAAATCATTTTATTAGCAAAGTGCCTTTAACAGGTTTAGGGATCCTCTTCTTGAGTGTTGGAAGGATGTGGTTCTGTGGAGAAATTGCTTGAGGCTTTTAAGAGAAGGGGTAAAAGTAAGAAGAGGTTTAGCCTGTCCTTTCTTGTGTAAGTAGGGAAGGTGTGCTGTCAGATTCACAATTCTGAAGAAAGAAAAAAACCATTTTTAACACTTCCTTCATCCTTTCTGTTTATAGATCTCAGCAGTGCATTTGTATCATTTTTCTCTTCTGCTCTTCTTACATTTCATGTGGTCTTTTAAAGTCAGAATAGGCTACCAGTTCTTTGTTCTGAAATACTTCTTTACTGTTTTTCTTTCTGATCTTTACCTGATCTTCCTTAGCATCTTCACATTCAGATCCAACTTCTTCCTGCAGAGAGTTGAGAAATATTGAAAAAGGAAGTAAAATAAATATCATTAAGCATCTAATACAAATGGATTGGAAAGTATGTCTAGTAAACTAAAATATTCTTACACTTACATTTATCTTAAATGCTTCCCTTGAGCTCTGTAGGCCCTGATTTCTAATTTTTTCTCAAGAATGGTTCTTTTCTTGGACTCATTTTTGTAATGTGCTTGGGAAATTTTTAGGATAAGAACATAGTCATACTGGATAATACTTAAATTAAATGAGGTAGGATCTGACAGTGGCCATTAGTAGATGTAGATCGAAGGGTATCATAAGACTCTACGTACAAAATCTCCTCTCACACTCCAAAAGTTTGTGGCTCAAGGACTACCTGTGCCAGAGGTTATTTCTTTTCATCTAAGGTGTGATGAATTTTCCCTCCCAAGAACTTAACCCATAGGAGGCATCTGAATTTTCAACATTCACATCATCCTGCTTCGGGAAGTTCCACAACTTAATGGTGAGAGGATCCTTAGTTTTGTGTTTTGCACTCAACACCTGCTAACTTTCCTAGTTCTTATGTGGGAAGATATAATTTCTTCATCATTCTATTCATGCCACTCTTGATTTTAGTAATCTCTATTGCATCTCCTATTATTTTTAACTTTTCAAGCTCAGGAGTCCTAGTTGATTAAGTCCCCTTATAGAAACAATTTCATCCCTTTCACATCCTTGTTGTCCCTGCCTGAACCTTTATCACTTCCATGTTATTCTTTCCAAGTTGCAGAAGATCAGACCTGTACACAATTTTAAGTTGTGGGTGTACTACAGATTTATACAGGGTGTGGCAGTACATACTGCCCGCGCGCCCCCCCTCCCCCCCCCCCCCCCATCCTGCCAGCAGGAAACAAAACTTCTCCAGGAAAGGAGAAGGGGAAGGAAACCCTGGAGGCTGCGGGTTGAAATTTGAACTGGCCAATTGAGATGCACCAGGTACACCGAGGTGACCCTCCTGGCCAATAGGATTAAATGACCAGAGGTCAGATTTGACAGGGCTATAAACAGGGTCCCGCTGGAGGACATGTTGGAATCAGTCCTCCTGGGAGCAGCAGGTCTGCAGTTGGGGACTCCCCTTCTGGTTGGGGCACTGCCTGAGGTAACTCCTCGAGGGAGAGAGCCCTCAGCTTTTAGGTGAGTGATATGCGCATTTTGAGCCATCACTTTAAATCTTGGGGATTCTTAAGTCAGCCGTGTAGTATTACATCATTGAGGTTTTATAAAATGTTACCGGACTTCTAACTAACTTTTGCTGAAGAATAAATCTGAGTTTTTAACACCTGTTGGATTTGGTTAGTCGTGCATCCGTAACACAGGGTTATACACAGTTAAACACAGTTTTGCCCTCTTTTCTGTTTGGTTGTTTTTCACCCACCACCAAGCATTCAGTTTAGAACTGCTATCCCTTCAAGATCTCATTCCAAAATAGCAATAGTTATGTTAGAGTTGATCATTTCATATATCAAGCCAGGATTATTTTTGTGCAACACATCACATCTACCTATCTTGAATTTCAACTGCCTTTATCATTAGCTACTGTCTCCTTTGCTAGGGCCTTTGGCAGTGGTTCACTCAACCATAATCTATACTGTCCTCCTTGATAATTTCGTATCATCAGCTAATTTTGCCATGCCCTTTTCCAGGTCACTTATGAATATGCTGAAAAGAAAAAGCATAGACCCCCGTGGACTTTTCCTTTGCTATGAAAACTTCCCATTCACTAATACCTTTTTTTCCTTTCTTTTAACCAATTATTTGTTTATGGAAGATCCTTTTCTCTTATTTCATGATTTTATGTTTTCCTTAAGAGCCTATGGTGAGAACTTTTCTGAAATTCATGGAGATTAGCATTAAAAAGGCCTCTTTTATCCATATTCCTTCAACTCCTTTAAAAAAATCTATCAGTCTGTGTGTCTGGACTTACCCTTCAAAGGATGTGTTGATTTTTCTTTTCCTGTTTGTGCAGCAGTCCCTCGGTTCCTTGATAATGCTTCTACTCATTTTCCTGGTAGGTTTATCAATTTGCAGTTCCATGGATGTCATATCCTCAAAACCTTTAAAATATTGATTAGATATTTGGCCACCTCTCAGTCATCACATGTGAGTGCAGAGAAGTTATACACCACGATCAGTAAGCAAGGTATTTTATTCTTGAATTATGCTAAAATTTTGGGTAAGTATCATATGAGTCTGAAAAATTGTTGCCATTCATTTAATCTATTCAATCCACAACCTATTCTGTCTGCACTGTGATTTGATTCAGATCCTCTGCTGAGAAAGACTAGATTGAGATCCAAATTCCAAAATAAAATAAAAAAAAATTTAATCTTTCTGCTCTCATGTTATATTTTGCTAGTTCTGGCCCCCAGATGTTCTTCACAGATTTTTGCTCTGATATGTTTCAGAAAAGGATCTATTGTTTTTGTGATGATATGGAGGAACCAATGATCTAGTTGCTCTTAAAGCTGCACATGTTTAATATCTTTATCTCAATTCTTTATTATAAGAGGTCTTTTAATAACTGTTCTGTTTGTCTGAAAAAAAAAAGAAGATGTGGCTTGCAGATATTTGGGAGTTAATACACTTTAATGCAAAGCCAAAAAGGGATGTTTCTGTATGTTCCTATAGCACTACTAGTTAATCTATGTGTGGATGAATTTGGAGTGTGAGCAATGTTGTAGGTCTTTCTTAGATATGTTAGAGAAAGTTGCATCACAGATATTTCACGTTGTGTTCAAATTGTTCTTCACATTGAGTTTTTCAGACTGGGCATTTTTTTCCAGACATTTGGTAAATCCAAAAGAAACTTGGATTCCCTCCTCTCAGCTGGCAGAAGAGTAAACTATGTTTATTTTCAGTGTAGTTTGGAACATCTTTTGAGTTACGAATCCTACAAGTCCTAAAACAGTGTCTTACCAATTTTCCTATGTAATCATAACCTGCAGAGCCCCCCTGGTAGTACAATTTGCTCTTCTGTTAAGTGGCTACTCTCTTACCTTCCCAGGCTGGGTAAGACCTGTGAGGTAGATACTATATGGCACTAGAGCAAGACAACACCAATGAACCAATGAGCTGTACATGTTTCTGTGAACACAGGTCATTTTGCCATGCTGAAGACCCTATAATAGAATCACAGAATCATGAAATGTCTTGGGTTGGAAAGGACCTTTAAAGATCATCTAGTCCAGCCATGCTGCACAACTATGTTGACAGTTCAGGCATGGGAACAGTAGATTTGAGTTTTTTATTGACACTGTGCTATATAGATAAGTAAAGCACATTATATTTTATGAATACAGTTTCTTGCCTGTATCATGCAACTGTCCTGCTCTGCTGTTTCAAAGAAAGACTAGATTCTCACAGCTGTTTTCTGTAATTCAAAGGCTCAGATTTTAGAGAACTGTTTTATTTTTCCTTTGCTGTAGTTAAATTACTTAAATTGACACCTTACAGAATCTATTTCTCCTATTTAAGAGTCCTCTGTGGTAGTTCTTTGTTTCTTGTGTGAGCATTATCCCAGATTTACTGTAGACACTGTAACAAAGAGTAGGCAGCTGTAGCTGTGCTTTTCTAATGTCAAACAATCTCTGTCAGCGTGGCTGTTCCTCCTCCTGTATAGATTATTTTTGTTTGTGTTTGGTTTTCTGTTTGTAGTGGAGCCACAAGGGATATGACACTAACCCACCTGCAATGACTAAACCTTTATGTAGTTGAGTTTCTCAGTGTGCCTGTAGAAAACAAAAACATGCAAATCCCATATTGGATGGCTGGCACAAATAAGGTTGGTTTCCACAGTGCAGCTTTGAACAATTCTAAGTATTCCTGTCATGTTGCATTTTACATAACATTCCCATTATACATGGAATACATTTAGACATCTCAGAGGTGAACATAAAGGATGTCATGATGAGAAATTAGAAAACGTTAGGAATGCTTGGTGGCCCCAGTTAGATCAGAAATACAAAGGATCAATTAATAGCTCTGCCAGTCAATCTATTATGCAGATCTCAGTAATGGACATAAAGCATTTTTGTCAAGGTAACAATCACATCTTCTCCAGGATGACCTGATAAAAATGCTGTTTACACGTTTCTTCTTAAATGAACTGTGTATCTTCCATGCTTTCTTTCTCATCCCTTTCCTAACTGAATTTAAAATATCAAATTACCTTCTAAAGCAAAGTTTCCCCAGTCTGCATCTGGCTCCTGGCAAGTTGGTGGGTTTATGCCTTTGCTCAGGCTTCTCCTGAGATCTGAGACCAAGTGGGGAGAAGGGGCAGGACTCCTGCTTTTCTAAAATTTGCTTTGCTACATTTGGAGTTCTCATGATTTGTGAATCACAGCTCTTTAAATAGATGGAAATTATGCTTGCAGGAGAGCTAGCAGCTCCCGCTCCTTCTGTGCTTGTAGGCAAGTGGGATCACAGAGCTGGGAGCTAAATTCCCGCAGAGCTGAATCAGCAGTCAGGAAGGCAGCAGGACCCCATTTTTCTGGGGAAAGTGGGATCCTTCCCCCTGCAGAAGGCAGCACATTTAGCTGAGTGCTGGGTTCAGCAGGAGCTGAGAAACAGAAGCAGCCACTTTTTTACAGAGACGAGAGACTGCTGTGCAGCAGGGTGGTGACAGCTGCCTCCCAGGAGAGACCCTTCCAAAGCACCTGTATGAGTGCAAGTACCCCAGTATTCCCGAAATGAGTGGTGGCACTGTGATGTCAAAAAAACCAATTCCAAACCCTAGAAAAGGTATCGCATTTCCTGCTCATTACTGAGCCTCCCCACGGAACAGCTTCCTAGACACACATTGTGCTCTACACCTTGCTTCACATGTTTTTTTGCTTAAAAACCATGGCAAGTTAAACTGTGCAACGAAGTTGAGTGATGTGAGAGATTTACATTTCCAAAGTAAATTGTGCCGTTTTTATACACATAGGAACCTCTTCAAGGCATTCAAGACAGATTTTGAAAGAAGTTAGGTCTGTATGTAGATCTTCAAGTGACTGTGCTATCCTTCCTCTCTTCCTTTGGCTATGCATAAATGTTTCCACAGTTGAAAAGCATCTGGAAGTGATATCTAGAAGCCTGCTGACACCTGTGTGACTACCTTTCTCTGCTCTGATTGAGGTAAAGAGTGCTTCCAAATTGTGGTTTCTCAGTAGAGCAAGATAGGTCTGCAAGTCTTTCCGTGCTATTGAAAGCTGCGAGTACTAAAAACTAAGCTGTGAAGCAGAGACTGTTCACAGGATGGTTGGTTAATGTTTTTTTGTGTAATCTGGTAAACTGAATTGAATGGAACCTGAAATGGTGCCCTTATGAATCATACCAAGATACTGGTTCCTCCAGCTACTGGCAGGTGTGATGTTATGATGATGGGGCAGCTGGCTGGCTAGTTCCCAATGCTGCAGGAATACTGTGCAGTGACTTTCACCTCATAGGTAAGTAAAATTTGTGGAGTAACATATAGTTTTGGAATTAAGCAGGAAGGTAAATTTAGCTTTAGGCTGGAAAAAACCCCAAACTTATTGGCTTGAGTATATAGGTTTTTTGAGTGCAATAAAAAAAAGTAGGTCAGTATGCTTTGTAAATAATGGTGCAGTTCCTCTGTAGAACCTTTCATAGCTGTTTTTAGGTGCTTTATCAACTTTTCTATGTTGTATGTAAATTATCATTATTATCACTTAAAAGAATTCATAAATGCTCATGATAATCAACAGGAAAACTCATTTTAATCCCCATTCTTTGGAAAATGCTCACTTTCTAATGTAGGAAAGGAAAACATTTATTTTAATCTTGTTTGTTGGCATTCAAATAATCACCCTGGTAACATTTGAAGGTGACTTGCAAATCTTTATATGACATTAGGTGTCGGTTTTGTATGTGCTTTTGGTGGCTACGCTCATGGATCTGTATAAAAGCATCAATAGCTATTCTTCAGCCTTTTACTGAAAACTTTTTCCCTGCTCTTTACTGTAGGTAAGAAGGATTGACCTAAATAATTCCTTCATAGGAGACTGTAGAATGTGGGACGTGTAGCGCCCATTGCAGCATTTCTTGGATATTCTGAATTGATTCGAATAAGCCATTAAGCCCTCAAACAGCAAAATAATTGGAGATGCTCTCAGTCCAAATAACTAAAATGAAAATCAACTCTAATGACATGATCAAATGTGTTGCCAAAACCATCATAATAATAAATACTTTTGCTTTGAATGACATGTTTTACTGTAAAATACTTTCACTTAGAATATTCCAGTGATGCATCACCTAGATTCCACCTTAAAGCTTTCATTTTATCTTTCTCTATGTAGGTTATACAGTGAACAGCATTTGGAGCAGAAGTCTCTTTGTGCATACTAATCTGAGGGGGATTTTTTTCACCATTCATACGTGGGTTTTAAGACAATGATTTTAAAAGGCTGATGGGATTTTTGGTATGTCCTCTATGAATAGTCAGTATAATTGCCATGAATTTGGCCAGGTGTAGCTAAATAATGTTTCAGGCAAAGAACTAAGAGCAAAGCTTTTTACACAATAATTTCCTGGGTAAGGTTCAACAAAATGAAAACTCATCAGAAACCCTGCTGGGATTCCATCAGCAAGCATTTATTTGCAGTTGCTGGTACACCTGCTTACACAGTAATAATACACCAGTGAGTTAAGTCACTATGCCAATGCAAATTAGCTTTATTTTGAATCAAACACTAGATTTTAAAACATATGATGAGTAAAAAAACCTGTAATGCCACTAGATGCATGCAGGAAACTGACGGGACTGAAAAAAACCCAACCAAAACCCCTGCACATTTATTCTGGCCTTTTCTATTGCTGCTTTTCTGTATGCTGATATATCCCATAAGAGTACCTAGTCTATTTATAGTATATATCTGGAACATATGCTTTTCTCCTCTGCTATAACTAGATTTTCTTTAGCCGGAGCCTTGCCATCTGCAATATTATTTTTTTCAAACTTGATCCTGTATTTCAGTCTCGGGAGAAATTTCACAAAGTAGCATTTTCTGTCTATCTGTTTGATACGATCTTCCCTTACCCCCAGATGGACTCTGGTTTTCATAAGATCAGTTTGTCCTGTATGTGCTTGGTTGTGGTGATACAATCACTAATCTTAGAAAGGGATCTAACATTTTTCAATGAATTTCTAAGTACTATGGACTGATTTCTGGCATTTGAACCCTAGCTACTTTCTGTTTCATTTCCTTTTTTTTTTTTTAAACAATCTTCAGGCAAAAAAACTTATTTTGTGCACTGGGATTATCATGGTATCATGGGAGAATCAGGTGCCCAAATCTCACTGAAATTCAACCTCCCTTACAGTCCTTTGAAAATCTCAGCCATAGTTAGCAGGCAGTCGGTGATCACAATGATGAGGTGTGGGATTTTGAACCTGAGCAGAATAGTAAGAATTCAGATGTCAAGCCATGTAACAACAATAGAGGTCTAAATTTTATCCTGTCTTTCAATCTTCAGCGTATTACAAATTTATTCAAACATTCTCTTCCCTTAAGTGCTTTTCCTTTGTTTCCAGAAACTAAGCATTGATCTACCCTGGATTCTGCTAGCACAGCTATTTCAGTCAGGAGTGTGAAGGCAAAGCAGTGGTGACAGAAGAGCAAGCAAGATGCTTGTTCTGGCACTGAGGCCCCTGGCATCTTGTGTGAGCACATACAGAGGGTAACGAATGCTCAGAAAGCAGCAAGCTCGCACATAGCTCAGTCGGCCCAAGAGAAACCGTTTTTGCAGAGAGAGATGGTTGCTGGTGCATTAGCAGGACCCCTTCATGTGTCCACATGAATCTGCATGGTAAAATCACGTAGCTCCCAGCATTTCTCCTGGATTCTGGAGCCCCTGTTGTCTGCCCCACAGATAGTAGTTTGTTCCAAGACTTCTCTCGAAGGAAACGTAAACGTTCCCTCCTAGACAAAATCCAGGGTTGTTCTGGTGGTGGGTTAAATCACTCTTTGCGAGTACTCCTTTACTAGATAATACAGATAAGACTATGTCAGGTTTGGCCCTCACTTCTCTTCACAGTCCTCCAATACTATCCTAGCATTGTGAGTGGTAGGGTGTCTGGGATAGTAGTTCATGTTTTCTCATGACAGTATACTGTATTACTTACTAACCACCCCCTGCCAAACAACAACAAAAAAATCCCAGGCTTACCCTGCTTGAGCAGGGGTTTGAACTTGACGACCTCAAGAGGTCCCTTCTAACCTCAACCATTCTTTGATTCTATGGCATGCTCTCTCTACCTACATATAAAGATGTGCATATCAGGACAGTAATACCAAAACTGCTGTTCTATCCCCTCTGGAATATTTTTGCTATTGATGGCAGGACTAGCGTAGGGTTAGGCATAGGACTGATTCAAAGGCAATATAAGCATTGGATGCGGAGTGACACCGGCTCTCTTTGACTTCAGATGTGCAGAGACATTTACCTCCCATTTTCCTTTGTGGTGCTCCTCAAGCTAAGACAGCTTGTCACTACTCATTTCTGCTTTTTAAAGGTAAAGCTTTCAGATGCCAAGGATGTTGGTTAACTTGTGTACTGCCCTTTCAATCCTACTAGGAATCCACTATTGGTGTTAGTGCTGATTATTCACATCAAAGGATGCCAGATCTGGCCTTTAAACTATATTCAAGATTTGCCCACAGATAAATAATTTGCCCGTGGCTAAATAAATAGAAGGGTTTACAGTGTACGTGCAGGCAGACTTCAATGTGCCACAGGGCTGTCTATTTCATCAGGAAACCAAGTGAACCATGGGACACTTTGTGTCTTGAACCAGTTTCATTTTATGCTGCTCTAGGAGAGTTCTTGATTCCGTGGGAAAATCAGTATCATCGCCTCATGACAACTATGTGCTGGAGCACTTCTGTCTTGCAGAAGTGGAGCTATAAGCTTCCCTTATTTGGCAGACTAATGTAATGCCTTCCACTGTACACCAAGCTACTGAATACCAAGTAACTGATTCACTGTAGTTTCACCTGGAGTCAGCAAGTCAGATCCTATGTTAAATCTGCCAAACCAACAGAATCATATTTAAGAAGCTGGGAATCCTGTTGCTGGGTCAAATTCTTCAAAAGAAGCTGCAAGCTTGGCTTTCATCTAGCCATTCCCCCAAGTGCATTATTCGAGCAACAGGAGTATTTTTAGCTTAGAAGATACATGATCATAAACATTTTGACAGTAAGAAGCAAATGTTATTCAAAAATGTCTTTGGCTGTACTGGTGGTCTCCAAATTAATTTTCCCAGGCTACTTTGTTTCTCATGGAAGGTATGCATGCACCATAAAACATGTGTCCATAAAAAGTGTGCTCCTGAGGGTCTCTCTGGTTGTGTCTCCTTTGTGCTGTTGCGAGATACCTGTTCAGTAAGGCCACTGTATGATTTCTTTCCTCATTCTTGCATGTTGTACACTTTTTCAACATTCACTAAAACCCTATTGTCATGACTGGTAAACAACAATTCTCTTTTTGAGTAAAACATTTATATTCAGCTCATTAAAATAGATTATTTGACAAATTTGTAAATCCATCTGCTTTCATTGTATTTGGGAATGTGTGCTATAGAAATTCACCAGCAGTTACATGCTGCTTTTCAAGTAATGAGTAGCCCTAAGGACAAGATAGCCAGTGAGATTGGCAGCTGGATCTGAGCTTTTTGGAGGATGTCACCAGCTGTTATAAAATAGCCAGCTTGGTGAAAAGCAAAGAAATTATCTTCTTCATGTTTATTGATCAAATATGAGTGGAGCAGTTCATCCCAGCATTGTTCCCAGAGAGTAGGAGTGACAAGAAAACTACTGCTACAGTTGAAAAGCCGAAGACAGAATGGATAAAGGTTGAGTGACTCCAAAGTAAGAAACAAAGAAAATGGGCAAATCCATATGGAAATCCTGCATCTCCACTGACTAGGGAAATATTTTGTTATAGATGATCAGCTGATCTGATTCTGTTTTACAGTTAAACCCTTTACACAAATCTGGTATTACTAACAAGGAAATTTACAGGTGTGCTTAGGTTAAGGTTGGTTACGTTTGCAATAGCTGTGTTTGCTATCAAACAAGTGTGAGGTCCCTGTCTGGATGTAAAATACATGGCTAGAACTAAGGCTTGCAAAAAAAACCCCAACCCCAAAACAGATGGAATTTTTCTTGAGTATATTCATCAAAATAAGAGCTACCTGTGCGTTTGTTGGTTTGTTTTGCTGCAGTGTTACACTGGTACAGCCAGCATTTAAGATGTAGGGTAAAATCAAGCCAGGGACTCTGTCATCTGGATGGATGCTAAGAAACCCTTCTCTCGCTGAATACCTACTGATTCCAGGGTGGGGACTTGGCCACTGACAGGACTGCCAATTCATCAGTTCCAAAAATGAGAATTATGTGAAGGATGAGAGCTGTAGGTTCATGAGCTGAAGGGCTTCAAGGAATAGTAAAGCTGCAACCAATGTAAACTCAAGTGTCTTATCACTTCAAGGAAACTAGAAATGAACTTGGCTTGATCAGGTGCACTTTTTTATTAGGGTATGTAGGGTTATGGTCACATTAAATGGCCAGAGACAAATTATCTCTAATCCAGAAGACATATTTTCATGCTACTGAGCCAGATCTTGGCAATAAGAATTGAGAAATAGGTTTTTATTTCTAGTTTTGAACTAAAAACCTCTGTATATTTTGAAATACTAGGTGTTTTCATTACAGTTTCTCTATTTAGTGCTCTTTCAAAGAAATTAAATGGTTGCATCTGCACAGCAAATTACTTGTCTAGAAGAGAATTCAAGGTGTGTGTCTTAATGTGGTGATGAACATACATAAAGATCTGGTGTAACCATCTGAAAAGGAGTATGCCTCAACTATGATAACATTGAATGTTTTAATTAGTACATGAGCTAGCTAATGCTAATAGTTCATTTTTAGAATCTCATAGGCAATTAAATAGTCAAAAAAGCAAACTATCATATAGTTTTACTGCACATATTCTGCTGATAAATGTCCTTTGCATACGATACTTCCAAATGATTTAGTGACAATGTAGTTCCTGTTACATTTTACCCTTCTGAAAAAAGAGTTGTGCTTCCTCCACAAAAGATTATTTAGCTTCCCTCAATTTAAAAGCCACTGCTTATGTTTCTTTGTTTGTTTTTTTTTTTTCTCTAGGCAAAGAAGAAATAAAAATTTGCTTTGCTGAAATAATTCCTTTGTGTGTGCATGTGCAAGTGCAACAGTGAAAGTAGCAAAAATGTCAGCAGGATGACAGAAAAGAGCTGACATTCAAACTTTTTTTTTGCTTTTCTCTGAGATGGTGCATGTCTATTCAAAGCATGAATATTGGAAACATATTTTTACAGTGACTAAATTTAACAGCACAATGCAGAGAAAAACAACCCCTAGGTGATCTGCTTTTTACAAAATACATAAATAGTTTTTGAGAATTAGTTGTAGAAACAATATGTCTTTTTCCTCTGTCTCCTTTATGTAATAACATTGTGGTCCTGAGGGATGACAAGAAAAAATAGTTTCATTTACTAGGGCTTGAATTTTAGTGGTTTTAAATCTATAATTTTGTGACAGAATGGCACAGCACTATTTTCTATTTGCAGTTTATGTCCAAGACAACAAGAAAAAGTCCAGCAGCATTGTTGATACTATAGATCCTTCCATGGTTATTTGTGTTTTGCTGTTCATTCTTGATACTTTTATCCCATAACTAATTGATACTGTAACATTTACATATTGCAATCTGTAGTATTGTTTTCCCGAGTGACTGATCAAGTCTCTGCTCTGGAATAAAAACCTCTGGATCTATATTTTGGTAGTGGCTGCAGATACAAATCTCATCACCCCATACAAACACTACAAAACAATTAATCCTGTATAAAGACCTTACAAGACCAGCACTTTCTGCAAGAACTAGTAATTCAATTCTTGTTTACTTAAAAAAATGCAAGCTCAGGTTCTGTAAAGTAATAATTTGAACTAGCATTTCTACATACAGCTATTGTACGTCCAAATGCAGTATCTAGGTATTGCAGAACATCTTTAATGTATTATGGTTGCTAATTTTATTTCATAAGCCACAAAAGTATTTAGCCTGGAAGGAGGGGGAAGGTGGTGTAAAGCTATTTATTCATTATACCATGCCTGATGGAAGTTAGCTTGTACTTACCCAGAAAACTGCAGCTACAAAGGCAAGTGATGCCGTGCTTCGGAACTTTGAAAGGCCAATGAGAACAGAGGAGCAGGATCTTCGTAAACCGGGAATAAAAATTTGAATGAACTGTTCTGCAACAGCTTAATTTGCAATTTTTGAATTTTTCATTGTATTTTAGTGTTTGGGAATCCTTTTGTGCCACACACTATTCAGACACTGAAATATAGGCAGGTAATGCTTCAAAGAAGTTGTAATATGTAGTTCATATTCCATTACTGTTGTGTGTGTGTGTCAAATAACCAGATACTAGTTTTTAGTGCTTTAGTAAGCATCCAATGTATCCCTGTTTACAGGACAGTGTATTGTTTATAGGTATAATGCTATTAGATTTTAGTGAAATATTAGCTACAAGTAAGGGGTGGAGGGAACCTCATTTGAGATATACCTATATATCCATCCCAGGAATTGCTTTTTATGGTTTTATATATAAAGAATCTAAGAGAACCTCAGCATAACCTCCACAAAGAAAACTTATTGTTATGTTTCATCACTGAGAAATGTTTATGGGTCCCATAAGATTTCACTCAGATGTTTAAATAATTTGTGTAACCTTTTGGTCATGTAATTTATTTGATTTATCGGACATGACTGTAGACAAGAAATTTCACCAGCTCTGCTTTGTTTGAGAGTTTTCTCATAAAGCAATGGAAAGAAAATAGTTCTCAAGTTATGTTAGACTTAAAATTATTGTAAGCAGTCCCCACAAAAGCTAGACAAATATGGATTTTCTCCGAATTTCATCCATACTGTGTGCTTGTCCTAGATGCTTGGTATAATTTGATCAGAAAAGACAGAATAAGGACTTGCCTGCAAAAAATCGCATCTTCATTTTAAAGTAGAGCAAACTTGCCACAGTACCTGCGTGGATGCACAAGGAGATCGTAGGGAGATTCCTTTGGGAACCCCCATGTCACGGACAGGCACAGATGCATCCGTGTGCTCTCTCAAGTATGAGGACTGCAGTCTGTGTCTCAACATAGCTTTTTGCATAAAAAGTTCACAGGTAAACCTTTTTGCTTTATGTTAAAATTAAATGCAGCAGCATTAATATCCACCTCTGTTACAGTTTAAGTTGTATCAATAGTACCATATGTTATGTACTAATCAAGCATGACTTTAGTTAACAAGTTTTGCATGCAGCCCTGTAAAAAACATTCTGAAATGGTTCCTGTCTCTGTGCTTACGCTGAACAGTGTGGTTTATATTTTGGATACAGCCCCTGTACCTCCTATGTGTGTATGTTCTCTGTTGGTGCATATGTAGAAAGCATTAAGCAGTGAAACTACGCAGGCATATAACTATGGAGGCTGGCAAAAGCTAATCTTCTCTGTCCTCAACCAGCTCCTCAGTTGAGTTTTTTAGGATGTATTGACTACTATGGGGCAACAGAAGGCACTGATTAAAGGACTGCTTAGTACTAATGAAAGGGCTTAAACGAGTTAGAGGGACATCTTGCAAACAGCAGACCTAAACTGTGCCCCTTCTTGTCAAGCCATCAAGGGAGTTTGCACAGCACACAGCTTAGCTTTTCAGTTCAAAGGAGCACATACAAACCAAGGGTGGTCCCATTTACAGTTTCTTCAGAATTTCAAAAAATGTCTAAGAAAAATGAGGACATTGTTGAAATAAAAGAATTTGGATATGATTATTTTCAAAACCCAGTACAAAGCAGAAGCAGTCCCAGTGAAGTCAGAGGAGTTATTTTGATATAAAATAAGTGTGAAGGAGACTGAAGGCAGAACTGTCAAATTAGTTCTCTTTATTCTCATAGTGATAAAAGCTCATGACTGCTCATTATGCTTTGAAGACAGACATTCCTAGTGAATTTATTAGTGAAAAGCAGGTGCTTTAATTTGTGATCTTTCCTATGCAAACATTTTTTGCTTAAATTCCTGGAGAACTCACAACTGAAAGTATTCTTTCAGGTAATAACATGCTAGTGTACCTGGCAATAACAATTGTTCTGGACTGTTAAGAGGTTATGAGGATTAACAGGACAAGTTCTTCAAAAGATGCAAGCACAGTTTAGTTATGGTAAATCAAACTTTTTTGCCTGTTTTAAAATTGATCATTATGAATAGGAGGAGAATGTTAGCTGGTGGTACTAAACTTGGATATTGCTATTGGGTTTGTTTCAACCCATAAGCTTATTTTTTGCCTCAGAAACCTCTCCAGCCAGGTGCTTTTGCACTGTTTCCATTTCCTCCCCATCCTGCTGAAAGACAATCTTTTAGCACAGTCTTCCTTTGGTGGGTCCACATGAAATAAAGAGTTCCTGTTGTGATGTAGGGCACAGAAGCAGTGAAAACTATCCTACAGAGAGGGCACTTCAATTCTGCAGTGATGGTGTAGGAAGGAATAACTCCTGGGGTCATGAACAGCTTGTAAAAACAGAGTAAATCTTGATAGCCTCTCCTTTTGATTGGCCAGTGGAAAATACCATATAGTTTCAGCATTTAGGAGAGAAAAGTAAACTGATTACTTCACTTAAGCTGTTCTTAGGGGAGGACAGCAGGTTGCTGTCCATTGGTCAGCTCAGCTTTGTCTTCTTGTTATCTGAATTGCCTATACAGATCTCTTGAAAGTGAAACCCTGGTGGCTAAAGTATGAGTTCAAACTTGATTCATCTTTGGTGCATCTGTTTCGTGGTAACTGTTTTGATGAGTGCAAATGGGGAAATGTTAACACCTTGTAAGATTATTTGCTATGTGAGAAAACTGCACTTCACAGCAAGATAAATAGCAACCCATCCAACTTTGCAGCTGCCAAAGAAGTCTCCCAATAGCCTGGGGAGCAGAAGGAGTTGAACTCCAGCCTCCCTAAAAAGAATGCAGAAGAGCTGACAATTTGTCACAATGTCTATGGATGACCAAAAGTTTCATTCATGGCCAAAAATCCTTTGAGACTGAAGTGGTAATATTTACCTCTTAGAAGCACCTGTCAAAGACATTGAAGACTATTCATCCCTTACTACATTTTAGGAACATCTTGAATTGTCATTTTCCACCTGTTCTCACAACCACAATGCTTTTCACTAATCAAAACCCATCAGATTTGTAGCCTCAAGGCACAATCAAGGTGTCAAACAGAATTTGATTTTTATCTCTTTGTAGTCCTCTGAAGTGCAGATGACTCTGACTTGGTAGCGGTGTTCCATACAGAAGCAAAGTCTCAGGGCTTCCAGGTACAATAAATGATCCTCAGCAGAGAGTTTGTGTAATACATCTGGACGTAACATCAATGAAGTAAGCCAGAAAAATTTCACTTTGCAATCACAATGTGTGTTTTATTTGAGAAGGCAAGGAGACACAAAATGTATTCAATATAACAAAGAACAGATACATTTGGAATAGAATAACATTTATTAATGTTATTGAATTTTGATACTGAAATGTATCCTTTAAAGTAGTACAGTTCAAGCTCTTGTTCGGTTGTCTGTACATTTTTCTTTTGAGAAGTCATTGAAGCCTCAGCCTCAATGAAGTCAATAAACCACTTGACTAAGCCAAGAGTTATCATCAAGTCAGACTGGGGATCTCTTCTGACAGTCTGTAGAAAGTACCTAGGCTACAATCCAAGACACAGTCTTTAACTTCTAGAAGCCTGGAAGAAGTCAAAGGCAAGGTGTTACCTTCATATTCGTTCGCTACAGCTATTTCAATGGTATTAGACGTGCACAAAATTTTCTGCATTTAAGGTTTTTGACAACATTCATTATTAAAGACAATTTTGATGAAAATGAGTGTTGTTGAATCTTTTATGCTTTCTACCTGTCGTGTCCCAAGGTTGGAGTGACTCGGGTTTATGGATTTCCTTTGTCAGGCTTAAGGTGAAATGACACCATGGGAGTTCAAACAACAATCAACATTTATTCAGCCAAGCTGACCTTGCCCAAGCACAAGTGAATTTAATAGTATGGACCTTGCATCATGTCATTAAGCTGCCATTTGAAAAGAGAAGGGAGTTATGGAGAAAGAAATTTTAAAAAAGGAAAAGAAGAAAAGAGAAAGAGAAGACATCATCACCCTTGGATCCAGCGATGGACTCTACTTGTAGATGTTGTCCTCCGGTGGTGAGGCACGCACCGAGAGCTTGTCCTTCCTTCTTTCATTCCTGAAGTGTCCACCCTTATAGGTGGGATTTGTCGTCATTAAGCCAGCACAGTGTGTGCTCAGGAATGTTCCAGAAAGGAGTCGGTGGACTTGACATGTGCAGTTCATGTCTCTGGAATTCTCTGGAAATGGGTCGGTGGGTTTGGGGGTCATCAAGGAGTTGCTTCTCCCTCCCTGTAGGCATGACTGCAGTCTGACCTTTCTTCTTGGTGCATGTGTCATGCCTCTTCTCATGGTTGCTTAAGGTAGGGAAGCGTGACTTTAGAGAAGCATGGTCCCACCCCCTTAAGGCCCTCTCCTCCAGCCGTGTCTTCCTGTTGAAGCAACTTTGGTGCTTTTACAGAGGCTGTTTTCTCCACCAAAGTTTTTTTTAACGAATGTTTGAGACATTGGCTAGAAGTTGTCAGACTGTAACACTACCTACTTAACAGCTCTCATGAAACCTGCATTTTGAAATCTTGAAAATCCCCTGCAGTTCCCTGTCCATCACTGGTATGTTTGTTAAATAATCATTTCTGATAATAATGTATATAAGTTACAGTTGATCTTACTGCTGCATGTATTCCAATTCATTAATTATACCTTTTCCTTGGCATCTAATTTCTGGAGTCTAAAATTTCATAGGAAGATTTATTATCAGCATGTTGCTTTTGTTCTCTCTGTTAGATATTTATTGATGCCATTTTCTGCCTCCTTTACAAGAAATACCAGAGGAGGTATTTTGGTTGTTACTTGTTCATTTTTGAGCCACCTAAATGTTTAGTCTTGAGAGAAGAAAAAGAAATTTCTTCAAATGGCTTAATTGATAGTATAAATGCAACTCAGTGACCCTTATGCCTGTCACTAGCATTTTGTCTAAGTATGTATTTTTGGCTATGTGAAGCAATTGAATTTCTACTTTCCTCAGAGTTTTCCAGTATGAAGTGTCTAGATGTTAATCATAGAGCACTACAGGAATCTTTCTTCCAGAAAGTATATCTCTCAAACAGCTTTGAATCATACATTTTAATCTTTCTGGGTTCAGGTGGTCAGCAGGCTATCTATTTCAGCCCCCACGCTTCATTATCTGAACATTAGAGTAGTGTTGGAAAAAGATAGACCCCCAATGAATCTTATGAAAATATTGCAGTGTTCAAATACATTGTATTATTGGTATTAATAAGATGAAAAATTAGACAGTACAAAGCATGCTATGACATTTTTCAATTCAGAAAAAGAAGATTTCTTCAGAATATATCTAAGGGAAAATATGACAGCAGGGAAATAGATCTAAAGAGGGTTTTTTTTAAGCTTGTGAACCAAAGAATGGTGGTAAAGAATGTAGAGTCTGGTTTAAAATACATTAGTGAAATAGCTACATATTTCACACAAACAGAAGAAAAGTCTGCATCAAGGTTGCCAAACAATATGTTTTCATATGGAGATGGTCTGATAAATGAAAGTCCAGCATGTTACAGAAGTGCAGATATATCAAAGAATAATTGCAGTATTTCTGTTTGTGACAGCAACTAGCATTTCACTCTCTTTAAAAAAGGCTGAAGCCCTCTTTACCAGGGGGGATCATATTGCAACAAAGAAAAAAATTGACAGAGAATTGAAGTCAGAAAATGGGACTATAGACTATAAAAGGAAATGACTTCAGTTTAGCACAGTGCATATAATACAAAGATGAGGAAAATGTGTATGGTACTTAACAAATTTAATATGGTTAGTAATGAGCTTCTGGATATTTGTGTTAGATAGGAGTACTGGGGAAAACAGTGCACAATCTCTTTCTGCCAGTGAAGGCAGAATGGCTCTGCCCCCCTGTATTGGCAACGGGGCCACTGCTGATGCTCTGACACATTTCCCATCTTAGCTCCAGAAGAGTTGCAAGGGGAACAAGGCCAGTGATCAGCACGTGATTTGTCTTTGTAGACAGTCATTAAAACCCGCTGTTAAAGGCAACTGCTGGAACAAGAAGACAAAATCTTAGCATATTAACAAAGCAGCCACTGTTTCAAAGGCAATAAGCAATAGCACTAAGTCCTGGGTCGCCAGCTTTCTTGTATTATTCTAATGTAGTCACCTATATGACAAAAGATGATGAAAATGTTTTCTTTTGGATTGTTCTACTATGAAAACTTTTTCTAGTTTGGCTAGTTACAGATGTGATTCTTCACAATGCTTCACTGCCAGTGAAAGCCTTCCTGATGAAGCTGCCGTGGCATACTTTGAGAAACGTGTAAGTAATACTAATGGAAGTTTGTTATTGTCAACAGGACTTGTGACTGCAGCATAACTTTTTATTAGTATAACAGTAAATCGTACCTAACTTCAAACAATGAGGAGACTTCAACTAACCAGCATTCATTCTTATACCAAATATCTTATGAGAGTTTTTCAAAATCCTTAAAGAGTTTGGGAGACAAAACTGTACCTTTTACAGTTTCAAAGCAGTTTAGTCATATTTGTAAATGCTGTCTTTCCAGCTGTATGTCTTGGTGTTAAAAATTCTACTGCTCTTATCTGAAACGATACCAGCACTGTAGAATAGCCAATAGTTCTCCAGTTATACATGGGGAGAATTGTTTACTTACTGCAATCCGTTCTTCATTTCAATCTCTTGTCTGTATCTTCTGTCACTGCTGCATATATTAGGAGAAAAAGAAAAGGCAAATACAAACAGCACAGGGCCTTACACAAAGCTCAGGCCTCTAATTTCACTGTTCATATGTAGGTACTCTTTTCTTGAATGATACAATGAAGAAAACCATGCTTATCAATAATGCAGAAGTAACAGCACTTGATAAAACAGGGGAATATTTTATAATATACTAATAGGACTGATTCAGCCAAAGAATTGTACCAAACTGCACAGTTGCTCATATCCTTGGGGAAAATTTTACCAAAATAACTTTATTGAGCCCACAGAGTTACTACAAGATTAGATTAGCACAGTGGTCCTGTGCAGATAAGATATCAGAAGTCCTTTGCACTTTACAGTGTACTAGCAAGCACGCACACTCATACATCCCAACAGTTGACTGGGAGAAAGACTGGACGAAAAGAATCACTATTAACATTAGAAACTGTCTACTTGCTATTGAGTGGCAATGTGACAACCCCAGCTATTCATGTGTACTAACTGAACAACTACTAACCCCACTGCTATGCTGAATTGGGACTAAAATGGGAATTGCTTTGATCAATATAAGTAATATTTTGCCATATATTTTTCCATACTTCATAAAATCCTAATATTTATCCTGACTGTAGCCTTCACTGGTGACAAACCTAAACAAAACCATATACACTAAGCATCTTTTAATAAGGACAAAGATGTACTTTTATTATAAGCACAGCAGTACATGTTCCTGTGTATCGGTAACTACATTAAAGCCTCTGTCCAAGAACTTGGGTCATAACAAAAGGTGGCATCAAAGCTAAAGGTACCATAGACAACCTATTTCAGACCCAGTTGGAGTGGTGGAAGACCATACTGCCCTTTTGCTGGAGGGTAAGCTCTATGCAGGTCAGCCCAGGGACTGCAGCTTCTGAGCACTCCTTAGTCCAACAGCACATAAAGGTAAGGAGCTGAGTGTCCATGGTAATGGTAGGGTAAAGCATCTGGGTTTGCATGACAGAAGTGATACCCGTGTGTCCTCTCCCAGCCCCATTTGCCATGCACTCGCTGCAAACAGAGGAGGTGGGCAGGGACTAACAGTCCAAATCATGTATTTTAGAAGTAGAGGGTCAGAAGACAGGGATGTAAATCTGCCCTGTTCCTGAGATGGAGAAAAGAAAATTTTATTGTAAAAGAGATTGTTGTTGTTGTTGTTGTTGTTGGAGAAAGAAGCCTGTTTCTCTAACACAGAAGCTGTTAGAGAGACAGGCTTGGAAATTATGAGGAAGGAAACTGACTGTTTTCATTCTTACCTTCTGGTTCTGTGGAAATAATTCTTTGTGTGCATTCTTTTTTTAGGAAATGGATAAACTAAAGGCATTGCACCTAAGAAATAACCAACTGTTACTATATGTAATTCTTCTCAGCAGTTAAGCTATAGTGTCATGAATGGGCGATTTAGATTGCTTAAAAAGCCACTATCAAAGGTATTAGCAAAAGTGGTTTTATTGAAATATGATGTTGTAAAAGTGCGACTTAACAAAGTTTGATGGCAAGGTTCACTCTATTACTCTACTGCACCATCATTTGAACAATGATTCAAAGTTGCCAAGACAAAATCTTAGTACATGATAATACAAGGTTTTGCACAATACTGGTCACTTAGCAAAGACCTGCAGTTGGTGAAAGGTCTCTCTGCCTCGAGGAGCAACCTTGAGAGGTGTCTCATCTCAAGGGGAGATCATCACCATGCAGCAGGAAGAGCTCAAAGAAGGCTCACTTAAGCTGTCATACTTATGGAATAAAGTGGTTGGCTTGTAGTCAAATTACATGCGATGGAAAATGTATGCATGAGACTCCTTGTACCCACAACTTTCTTTGTTCCTTGATAAATGAGTCTTTGAAAAGCCACCCACCATTCATGTGTTAATAGCATGAACGGTGTTCCAAGTTCATATGCATCGATGCTTACTGTGTCACTCTGCTGCTTTGTGGGTTTGTAGAGAATGGATTGGAACTAGAGAAGTTCTTGGCCCAGTTATGGCCTAGGCCTTTACCTCCTTCAGAGCCTGTACCAATCTATTGCTAGTTTGATTAAGGAGTCGAGTGCATCCATTACAGAAGTTTATACTTATATTGGTTGAGCCAAAGGACAGAACTATCAGTAGGATGGGGTGTTATTTTCCTTCTGGATACTATAGTCAGACCCCAAAGGTACGGCATGAAATACTATAAACACAAAGGAAGCTGATCGAAAGTTAGAACACACTGGGCTTTGTTACCCCTTCTCAAACATTGTAACAGAAGGAAGGGATAAAAGAGTTTGAACGCTAATACTATATAAAATAAATGCTCTATATGTCAAGTATAAAGTTGTAACAAAAAATGTTTAGGTTTAGGTGACTTGGTCAAAAACCTTTATTTTGATTTATTGCCAGACACTTTCCAATCCTTCTGTGAACAATGAACCTATAGTATTACTAGGACACTACCCAATGTGTCTTTTTCTTTATAACAGTGGAAAAGAATACTAAAGTACTTGGGGGGGAAAAAAAAAATGAACTTAAGCTTTGAGTGTTTTATCTGGCTCTGCTCCAAAACAAATGGAGCACAGGGAGGGCAGTTACTCTGGGGTGCTGAGAATAACTGTCAGGCTTAGAGTACTGAATGGTCTTTGTTCATCTCTTAAAAGAAACCGTGGACAGAGATTATATAGGATATAAATATATGTTATGTATGTATATACATTGCTAGTTGTTTCAGGAGGACAATAAAAAGAGAGAAAAGCAGAAGGTGATATTATCTGATTTTCCACTGAATGTTTTCTAAGTTTAGTCAGTATTTTATTTTGAGATGCTGTGATACAAATTGGTGGTCACACATTGTTGAAGTTCCCACCTGTTCCAATTACTTCTGTACAGAGTTGATTGTGAAACTGTTGCATACAGAAACATGAAGTAACATCTGTGGCTTCTGTGATGGAAGGAGAAGAATTTCTATCTTAGAAGGATGCTGATGCTTACTGTATCGCTGAAGTTAAAATTTCTATGTTAACATTGTTATAGATTCTCAGGCAGAAACAGGTTAAGAGGCTTTAAATGAAGGTTATCTACAAGGAGACAGGGATGCTGTTCACGACAGCTTTATGGCCCTTATTGCTTTCCATGATTTTTCTAGTTAACCGCAGAGATCCCATGATGAAATCCATTGCTCTTCTTCTGAAGTGGACTCTAGTCTTATGCACTGATTTTTTTATTATTTTTTTTTTTTCATTTACCTTAGTGTTGTCAAGCAAGGTGTAATAGACTGCAGTCAGTAAAATGGAGTTGTTGTAGTGTAGCGATCTGTGTGTAATACATTGCTGTTTCTGCTCAATAAAATGTATGTGTTTTGCCCTCTTTTTTTAATGGCTTGTCCATTAAGAAGGCCTTAATATTCTTCACAGGTCTGATTTGAGATAGTTTTAAAAACCTAAATACTAGAAAGCGTATTCCCTCCTTGATCTGCTTTAATGGAAGTTGTGCCTAGGGATGAGAGGACAATAGATCTTCCTATGTCTGAGTGAGATTACTTCTTTGGAGTTTCAGAAAGGTAATTTGTCTTATAAAAAGATGTTGTTTAAAACTGCTTTGTTTGTTTCTTAAATGCAATAAACTGGAGCTGCCGGCTGCATAGAAGTAATCAGAATCTTAGAAAGGTACTCAGGTACTTGGAAATTATTTCAGGGCATCTTGGAATATGGGTTTTACAGGCTTATGGTACATGCAAAAAGAAAGTCTTAGAGCTGTAAAGTAAGCCAGGCACACACAGCTTCTGTCTACTTTCAAGTGTTTATTTGCTATGTCCTTCTAACATCTGGCAATGAAATAAATTCTTAAGATTGAAATGCAGTACCAGGGCTTAATTTTTCAGAGTGAATGTAGTTTAAATGACTTGCTGTAAATGCATTGCAATGAACAGCAAGAAAACATAAAAATTAAGTAACTAGTTACGAGGATGGATCTGCTCCCATGCTCTCTCTGCAATAAAGTATCAAGATTAGAAGCCATCTTTTAGTGCGGCAGCTTCTCTCTCCCTTGGAGGAATTAATGTGGGTTTTTTTGGATGTCTGAAGGGTATTCAGAGGCCTGCCTTTTTGTTATTTACTTTTTTATTTGCTTATATTTAACAAACATTCATATTTCACAGGATTGCCTGCTTGCATCCCTGAATGTGGAACTTTGTATTCCAGCAGGAGTACAGCTTCTGACGGGATTAATTGGAAAAGAGAGATGTCACAAAGGATGTCTTAAGATTTCTGAAATACTGGTTCAGTTAAAATACTGATTCTTAAACTATCAGTTGTTACTGCCTACTGCTCTGAGAAGGAAGCAGCTTTTCTTTATTGATAGAAATCCAACTGGCTACAGTGCTCAGTAGCATGGGGTGCACACCAGTAGCTGTCCTGAATAAGATGTGGTACAGATGCATCAAAGAGTAAGCGGACCAATTTTTACTGTTAAATAAGTAAAATATGTCCTGTGGTGGAACAGTTAGTCCCATGTCAATCAAACGTTGGTATATATCGGTTTTGGTGGCCTTCGTTATAAGATATTCTGTGGTAAATGAGTGGTTTTTCATCAAGCATGTTCCATGATAATCTACAAACCAAAATGGAAAGCTCTTTACTTCACCCATGGTCTCCTTCCAAGAAATGTATTCAGCATAACTGTTTAGTATAGTTCCCTCACAATACAAGATTATTGTATATGTTTTTTCTACCTATGGTGTTAAGTTCCAGTTTCAGTTATGTTGGCCTCTCCAATTTTCAATACTTTTTATATTATTGTTATTCTATAATCTGTAGGGTGCAGTTAGTTTTATTCTCCAGGTACCCTACCTCAAGTCATTCCCCAGCCTAACCACTCTACATAAACCTTTTTTTCAGGTCACTTCCCCTGAGATGTAAAAATATTGTTTATAATAACAGCAGGGACAGACCATAAAGTCTATCATTGTATAAATCATTTCAGCCATGACATGGGAAATATTTTCTAAAGGAAGAGATATCAATAACTGAATGTATTTTGAAAAAAAATGTTTCTTATAAGAAGCTTTTAAAGACTTAAGGCTGAAGTTGAGGGGGCAATGTTCCTGAGTTCCTATTTACCAGCTAGTATAGAATAGGTCTTATTTCACATGCACAGATCCTACTGTTCATTCAACATACAATCACTTTGTTTGGATGGAAAAATCAGGAGGCAGATTCCAGCCTCACTGTGTCAGAGCCCTCTCTGCGTGTGTGCGTCTTGCCTCCATAAGCCCAGCCACCGCTTATGCATGTACGTCTTTTGTAACTACAAAACTGAGACATCAGACGGAAGCTGACATTTTCCTTTTACAGAAGTCTGCAAATGCTAAGGCCCATGGTACAGTACTTCCAAAGCAGGTGGTACAAGGATGCCAGTAGGAGCACATCCCAAAGGCATTTCTGCAGCAAGGAATAACTCACTCAAGCTGCTGGAGGTTTCTAAATGAAAGATGGAGATATTCTGTTTTGGACAGCTGTTGCCATGGATTCCTATTTTTGGGGTTTGTTCCATTCCATTTTAACCATTTATTAATGTGGTCTGTATCACTTACATAGTTGATGGGTTTGGAAAAAACCAAACTAAATTCTTCCAGTCACCTTAGCACCATTTTTCTGCTCAGAGAATGATGAATTACACCTCTTTTGTTCTACCATACCTCTCTGCTAATTTCTTAGTCTCTTTTGAGGACAGCAAGCGATTACTATATCACTGATTTCTGGGTTTAAAATTACAGTTTCAAAGTGATTCTGCTAAGTCTCATGTTTTTCTCCAGCTATAGTTATTTTGAGATTTGTAGGTAGCTCTGTTTACTAAATGCAATGCAATCCGGTGCAACTTATATTATGCTGTATAAAATAAACTTTTCTTGTCAGAAGCCTATTTATTAATAACACTTCATTAAGAACTGCATTTACAGCTAAGTGTTGCAGCCATTTCCTGTGCAATAACAAAAATTTACTACCACTTTTTTCATTTGGTAACATTTTATCATCTACAGTAGAAGAATTACAAATCTAGCCAGTTAAATCCTAAGCCATATTTCTTCCAACTTAATAGTGGTATCCTTTTGCCTGGAGGATACATAATAGCTTTAATTATGCCCATTGTTTACTAAGGAAACAGCAGCATGACACTTAAAAAACCCCTTTGTCTTATAGTTAAAGGACAAAGTTCATGGAGTTGATGAAGGAGTCTCTGCATGCAGGTGTGAAACTTCAGTGCAGCTATTGCTCTGTTTTTACAGCTGTTGATCTTCTGCACCTCTCAAGCAGACCATGCTGTGTAGGAATTAGTATGTAGAAAATAACTGGGCACAGTGATCAGGTATCACTAGCCTGATAATTCTCTTGCAGTATTTCAGGATAGTGTTTTCATTTTCTTTCTATTTGTTGTAAATTAGGTACAAAAGGAAAGAATTTGGTTTGATTATTTCAGTTGAAAATGAATCTTAATGCCTGCTTTATATACAGTTGTGGGGGATTTTTTTTTTTCTTTTAATTTTGCTGATTATTTTTCTGGTTGTGTGATTTTTATTTCTAAGAAGATGAAATTTGGGCAATGATCTGAGAATATTTTACTCAAAACTTGATGAGGACACTTAAAAATTTCAGAAAAGACACATAACTGAAATAATTAATTCCCAATCTTTACATAGCCCTGATGAATATTGTGACAGTGCTAAGAATGAGATATTAACAGCTCAGCTGCCTGTTTGGTGTAGAAACTTTTCACATTAAAATAGTTCATTACATCATTTAGTGGTGGTATTAAGGCCATATATTGAGTCTTCAAGATACCAAAGGACATTTTCAGCAGAAATTATGATGTTCGATAAGTTAAAAGGGACTAGACAGAAAGTCAAGTGTGGAACTAGATCATTTTTAGATATGACATTACGTAGAAGGAAGCAAAAGTTGGGAGCAGGGTTTCAAACTAGACTGAAAGTGCAACTGAAGGAAAGGGAGGATGGCCCAAAAGTTCTCGTGAAGGTTACAGCTACTGTCATGTATGGTCTTTTGGGAAGAGCAGATCTGCAGCTGGCCCAGACCCTGTAAGACAGCTTCCATCACGTGGGGTAGGAACTGAGCTGAATCGTAATGTCCAGAAGCTGAGAATCCTTTCTACTGGCTCTAGTCATACAAAAGTCATTGCAGAAATGAGGGAGGTTTTTTTCTGGAATATATTACCAATAATAAGCTGCAGTTCATAAGAAAGCGTAGTGCCATCTCTGGTGTAAATGATTATCAGGCAACTGGGTGCATTCTAAAATTAGTCCCTAATACCGCCAGATCTATCTCTCTCTCCAGTTTTGGGATGTTATAAACATAATTCATAGATGTTGTAATTTTCACAGAGGGAAATAGTATACAGATGTACATTATCACTCTGAACTATCCAGAAAATTTAAGCATATAAATCCCTTTAAAAATAGTTTTCAGGGAATCACAAGGAAAATGTTCCCTGAATCTATCATTCTCTTATAAAATTGAATAAAATGAATTATTTATGTACTTCAATTTTTATGTTATTCCTTGTCTGTTTTATTTTAAAGCAATAATTTATTTTTGTTAGGATATCCTTAAAGAAAAAAAAAAAAAACATGAAAAGAATGGAATTTACCTACATTTCCAACAAAGAAAAGACTGGGTTTGATGTTTTTACTGTTATTCATGCCATACTAATTTATGTGACTTTCTAAACTATGCAATCTTGCATATGGAAGCATCTCTACCCTAGGGGTGGTGGGCTTGTAGCTGAGGTTGAAATAAAATTAAAATCTTTCTCTCGTTCCATAATGCACACTATTCATGCTTCATAAAACTGTGCTGTTCAACACTTCTCCAGATAGATGCAGCCTCCTGATGATGTGTCATGCTTCATTATGTTAGCAAGTTCTGTTCCTTAGAGTTAATCAAATGGCCAGTGGAATTTTCTCACATCTTTTTCATGTGTGCCTTATGCAAGCTTCTTTGCTGAAGGAAGGCAGTTTATGTTCCTCTGAAATTGCTTTTAAGAGCAATTCTATAAATGATGAAGAGCATGCTAAGGTCAAAAGTGTGGGATGCACCAAGAAGGTGGCCTAGTCCTCCAGTTGTTTACACAGGTGCTCTGCTAGTGCAATCCTGTTGTCCTTGGGGAACTTGTATCTGCCTTGGGACTAGGCTGATTTTCAGTTATGCCATCAAATGAGAACTCCGCAACTGACCTCTGCAACTGTGGCCCACGTAGAAGGAATTGTACGAATGCAGTTCCAGAGAAGAAGTAGTAATGTGGCAGAAAAAAGGACAGAGAATTAGTAGGATTATGCATGTGCTGATAGAAGAATAATATTTCATAGCTCTAGGGCCATAGCAATGTATTAAAAAACTAACATGCATGTTATTTTGGTGCTTTAGAACATCAGAAGTTCCCAACACAAAAGTTGTGGTTATATGTGTCTCTGATGTTTGTGCATGTACTTTCCTTATTCCGCTCCATATTTACAACACGTGTTTTTCCCTGAGTTAATGCTGGAACCAAACTCCAGCTTTCATCAGACCTAAAATACCTACCAATATATTTTTATGTGCAGAAGTTCAACTTCAGTTCTTCTGAAGGCTAAAAGGTTCTTCATTCAGTATGAGTCAATTTTTTTCAGGAGTAATGACGTCACCCTGTACTCTGGCATCAGTCTTTCCACCTTCCTCTTCCTGCAGGAACTGCTAGCAGAAGTATCATTGCTGGGTGAGAGGAGCCATCCCCCTACGGAGCACCTGTGGATGCTGTGTAGGACAGGAAAAACTTCCTTTGCACCAAAGCATGCCAGGATATCAGCTTAGCTCAAAATCATTTGCATTTTCCTATAAACCCAGTGAGTACAAATTTCCTTTCATGAACACACCATTTTATTTATGTTAAATCTCACCTCTTTCAATTTTTTTTTTTTTTTTAATAGGAGGTCTTTTGTATTTACATTCTCTGAGCATATGAATTAAATCCTCAGTTCTACTGGGCTAATAAGTGTAGCTGAGGCCTGATCAACTATTAGCTTAGACTGAGACTGAAAATCTTAATAGCAACAAGTATTTGGAGAGAGTTTGCCAATATCTGTACTGTTGCGAGCCACTCAGTCTCACAGCCTTGCACCAAGCACTGGCCAGGAGGTGAATGTTGCAAGGTGCCTTGAAATTCTGCAAACATTAGAAATTATTTTTCTGTCATTCTCAAAAAGAGAAATGTACTTTTCTTCTAAAAGGGAGCTAAAATACGTTTTGCCTTTTTTTGTTCACTTGTTTAGTAACAACAAAAGCAGCTACATAGAAAAACACACTGAAAGTCAAAGCTTCTTGTTTCTGCTTCATCATCACTGAATTATGGCAAACAGCAGAGCTCTGAGTCTAGCATTTGCCAGCTACCTGCTGCTCCAGAACCAGCAGAGGGAGCACAAAACACTGTTTGTTTGTTTTCTTTTAATTTCTCCGTGATGGTGTGATTGACTTAAAAATGACGATCACAAATCCCAGAGGTTGTTAGAACCTATAGGGCATCATCATGTTATATATTTTTCTAGCTGTCTGCTTAGAACTGTTACTGATGGTATCTCTCATCTCCTCCAAAATCACACAACTTCCAGGTATTGCTTGTTTTCTTCAGAAAATCTGTCTAATCTGTTTGTGACGGGTTTTACTTTAAATTAATTTTTCAGCTGAACTTTAGACGCCACATCTTTTGATCAGCGCCTAAGGGCCCAAATAAGTGGTAAAATAGTTAGGAATATGTAAAATTTTCTACTTCAAAATAGGCTACCTTGGCTGATGTAATTCTGGAGCAAGTTAGCATCATGACCTTGTCAATTCAGTTTTTATATATTTTCTGTGTTATACAGCTCTGTGTGTGTTCTGCAGTTCTTGAAATATCTTCTTCCAGCTTCACTGCCTGAGGCCACAGTGTGCAGCGCAGTTCTGTCTCCCAAAGAATGTCAAACATAATGAAAAAACGAACTTGCAAAAGAGCTGATTTTTTTATGCTTTTCAGCTTGATTCTACTGCCTGCTCTTTTTGCTTTCCCCAGTTCTCCTAGGTATTATTTTCTGCTTTTGGAACCGTATCCAAAGCTTCCTCAGAATGAATTGCTTTTAAAAAGCTTCCTCATAATGAGGCTTGTCACACAAATGAATGGAGCATTGCTGAACTCTCACAATGTGGCACAGGCTGACTCAACCTTTCGATGCTCACTCTCAGAATTAGCATTCTTGTCTAACAATGATTTTTGCCCCTTCTCTTTCTGCTACTGAAGCTCGTGACCTGATATATTCAAGAAATCACACTCACAAAAATGAATGAAAAGTATAAGGATTAAAGTGAAGGTTAACCTCACAGAATAGGAGAACTTTAGATTCGGGTTGTCTTCCTTATTCATTGGACCCAAGTATTGTAGTAGAACCAGAAGAGTGAGTGATATTGCATTCAGTGCCAAAGGTGAAGGCAGCTTTCTTCACAAGGGGCAAAGCCTGCATGCTTTAAGAGTAACTTCAATGAAACTACTCTCACGGCTGAAGCAAACAGGGTTAGGCCACAGCTGCATACTCTCCTGCTTTACCAAGGAGGACAGAAAAAGTGCTCAACAGCTGTTGCACATCTTGTGCCCCTTTAGACCTCAGAACAGCCTAACTGTGAAGGAGAAGAGATGCAAGATACCTGTTTTGAACTGGTGAATGCTGGAGGGGTATAGGCTAGAAAGCCTTCCTGCCAATTTGTTGAAGACAGTAGCAGTAAATAAAAGAAAAGAGGGCAGCTCTGCTGCCTGGAGTCCTGAGAACTGAACAGTTCTCACCAGAGCTCACACCCGAATTACTGGTGCTGAGCAGCCCTGGGGGTTGTGTCTGCTTGTGTCTGTCCCAGACTGCAGCTAATCTTACAAGTTCTTGAGAGTTTTTGAGGACAGCCTTCTTCCCAAAGGGGACACAGTGCAGAGGAAAAAAGAGTGAGAATTTATCTGAAATCCTGAATTTCCATTCTGCATGTAATTTTAACCTTGTGATGGAAGGAAAGAGAGATAAAGAGAAGAGGGAAGAGGAAAGGGAACACCAAGACTGCAGTTCAGCATTCACTACTGAAACATCCAGTGGAATAAAAACTCAAATAACTTTTTTTTCTTTTTTTTAAATAATCACAATAACTTTTTATTTTAACCTTTAGAAATGATGTATGAATCCCCATGCGGATCTAGCAAACTTGCATTTAGACTTTCAGCCAGCTATCATGAGTGTTGGAAAAGCTTAGTAGTCCCAGCTCAACTGAGAGTGTCTCTGATGTTATGTTATATGGTATGCATGATATCCTCTACAATCAGAGTGTAAAAATCTGATGACTGCATAAGTTCTTTTCATGTATTGGCTGCTTCTGCTTAATATTTTTGCAAAACCAAGCAGTGTAGAAGCATTGTGTATGGTGGACAACTTCACATTTCTTCCATGAAGTTTTAATCCCAGTTTGCACTGGTGACTTTGCACAATCTTTGAAAACCTCCATTGCTTCACTGATTAAGCTGGTGGACTGACAGTTTTCTGCTTTCTATGCAAAAGTTGCATAACGCCTTGCTTGATTACAGATACAATTGCACAGAATTATTAGCATTATGCAGTAGAAATGATGAAAGTGCAATTTATGATCATCTGGCTGCAAGCCTACCGTACTTTATTAAAGCAAGAGAATATTTTGGGGAAGAAAAATAGGAAGCAGGAGCAGGGTAGCTGATGATCCCATATTCAATTCCACTTGAGGCAGAAACGAAGCATGCAAAATATAGCCCAGAATTATTAACATTCCTGGGGTTATAAACTATACTGAAATCTGAAAGCTATAAAGGAAATAGTTAGACAACGTTAATTAAAAACATCACTACCAGCTATCCACATAATAAACACACTAGTTCTGAGTAAAAGAAAATGAAGGTAATGGTGAATAAACATTTGAAATAAAAGGAAGATTTTACAACTTGGTGCTGGGGGGGCCATGTGGGCAGGGTCTGCCCCCCCCCACCCCACCCCGGTCCCTGCAGCCCCATTTCAGACAGTAGTGGTAGATAATCATGAAGTCACTGAATTTGGGGAGGATGTACATATCCACCCTGTCACACAGAGGAAAGACAAAAGCAGACCACCCATTACCCCCAAGTTAGGGCTAGATGAGGAAAGAGCAGGACAAGTGGCAGAGAGGTTGGACTCCCTGCCGCCCGAGAAGGCAGATGAGAGGCCAAGAGGGAGGGGAGCTGAGCGGAACCCCTGTTTGGGAGGGAGCCAAGCCTGGCTGCAGGGGTGAGCAGGACCCCAATGGGGAGCAGCCGACAGGTACAGCCTTAGACAGGTCCAGGCTAGCTAAAGCTGAGGTCAGGCTGAAAAATCTGATTAACTTCTCCTAAGAAGTGACAATGACAGCTGACAGGAGCACTGCAGTAGACATAATCTCCTTGGACTTCAAGAAGTGGTATGGCTTCAAAGGCTGTTTTTTAAAACTGGTGTTGCTGCAGGATTTTACTGGCTAAATCAGCATCAGAGTGAAGGAGGCTGACTTCTGTCAGAAAGATGAGCTTGATAGCTTTCTTTAATTAATTTTTAATAAAAGAAAAATAAAGCAGATGAAAGAAGCCAGGTCAAGAACTTAGAAGAAGTAAGCCAAGAATTTCTTACTTATGGTCTGGGTCTTGTAAGGACAAGCATCAGAGTAAATTTATTTCCATGTGTGAAAATCAATGGTCTTTGTCATTGTAATTAAATCCGTACTTAAAAGTATAACTATTTTCATTAGGAGATATTTTGCCTACTTATTTCAGTGAGAGTTATACCACTACTGGCAGACAGGGAAAGTCTCAGGATGCACATGTTATAAAGACACAACAGCATTACTTCTTGTCGGGGTGCAAGCTGCCCAAGAACACCCTGCCATCAGGACACCGTCTTGCAGCTGTTTTCATAAAATCATCAAATCACTGAAACGTCATTGGGAAGGGACGGCAGAAGGTCTTTTAGTTGAAACCCCAGGTCAAAATAGGACTGTCACTACTGCTAGATCAGCTCTGGCTGGGTTTAGCTGGGTTGTGAAAATCTGATTTGCAGATTTAACAGCCTCTGTGGGCAACCCGCTCCAGTGCAATGCTACTCGCCCAGCTCTGCTGTTGTTGCTTTGTTTTTGTTTGGTTTTGGTTTTGTTTTTTTTTTGCTGCTTTACCTATAGTGCTTGATGAACAGGGATCCCTGAACACCAACTCAAAGAGGGGAAACCTTTATAAATAAATACAACCTTCCTTTTCTATTGTTTCCTACATCAGGAGTGTGTTAAGGCTGGATTGTCAACACTGAGTACAATGTGTTGCCTTTTGTTGATTTCATCCAGTCTATTAATGTTGTTTAATTTTATTTTTTTTTACTTAATTATTGCAGTGGATTGTCTTGGGGCTATTTGAGATTGAAAACCAAGACTTTAATGATAAAATACAGAAACAAAGACAGGCTACTCTTGTCAGCGTCAGCAAATAAATAGCATTAATCTGTCTTCATTACTGCCATGCACGGTGCAACACAAGAGTCCACTAGGTGGGAAGAGGTATAATATCTTTAAACCACTCTACGAGTGCTAAGAATTAAGCTAAAACTTAAACTGAAAAAAAGTCTTTGGTCAGCAAAGCATAGTGACAGTCATTTTTTCTTCAGAAGCTTTTTGACATCTTTCTGTTAGGTTACTGAGAGAGTGCAGGTCTGACTTGACCTGTCATCACCAGTTCTAGATGGGAGGTGCCTCACTGCCATTTGTGCCTCTGGAAAATCTGCCTTGTTTGTACGTTGTAGTGGGATGCTTATTCCAGCTGGAGTTGTATCTCTTTCTTGCTTTATTATTTAGAAGTATGAAGTTTTAATTAGCACATAGTTATGTTTTAGAGTGGGTTAGAATATGTCGTATCCTTAAAGGCTTTCAACAAATGGATGTTTGGTCCCCCCCTCCCCACCTCGAAAATGAGTTATCCAAGCAATCTGTGCTAAATGTTTTAGAGAATGAGGGTTGGATACACACAACTAGATTATGTCGCAGTGTAAATCAGAACTGTACAATTCACTTCAGTGATTTACATTATCTGAAGATCTGGACTATTAATTATTGGAAGCCTACCTTCTTAAAAGCAATTTTTTAGTCACTTTGACATCTAACCATCTGGCTTCAGTTTCCCTTGGTATGCACTTTCAGACATGAATACTAGGAGGCTTTGTTTAAATATGCAGATTACCTAGGCAGCATGCAGGAGATGGTGAAAGATACAGCTTTGATTGCATGGTTTATTTCTTTGCAAAGTGGTCTTGGTTAAACTTCACATACCAGTCAGTCATAGATTTGATTTGCTGATCTCTTTCCTAGGGCTTTGTACTACTGTTCAAGAATTTAACTGATGGGATAAGAAAAAAACATGCCCTGGCTGGTGTGAGCATTTGACACAGTAGCTGGTCCCCCTGTGGTGGCAACAGGAGATGTTGTTTAGGGAGTGCCTGTGAGCCTGGTCGCTATTGGAAGTCTATTCCTCTGCCACATCTCTCTAAAACATAGGTGTGATATGTTTTGGGAATAATACTGGCTATTGCAGCACTAACCACACAAAACATATATCACGGCCTATTTGCAACTCTTTTGTTGCGAAGTTTTTGTACCCATTTTTCACAGGTTTCTATGCCTTCCTACATGTGCATGCGTTGGGGTTGCCTCTCTCCCTGAGTGTGCTCGCACATTGCAGCTCTGGCACTGCTGGGTCTCTCATTCCCAGCCTGGAGGCTTAGCCCTCTTTGACTGCCACTGCTCCATCTGACAAGGAGGCTGAATCAGCATCCTCACCCTTTCAGAACTGATAGTCCAAAGTGTTATCACCAAGTCAAAAAGGGCAGATGCTTTAGACTGGGCTGTGAACCCACAGAGATCTAGACTACCTCTAACAGGCTGCTCTCCAGGAACACCAGAGCTCCTCAGTCCCAGCCTAAGATTCATAGTATGCTCCTTCATATAGCTCCTACACATGGACTGTAATTTTCCTTACCGTCAGAAACAGTCTCATCTATAAAGTAAGATCAAGTGTTTGAGCACAGAGCTCTGTTTCCCTGAGGGATGTGATTTTACCTGGCACAATATTTCCTGAGGCAGCACCGTTATTGACTGCAATACTTTATGTTGCTGCAGAATGGAAGCCTCTGTAAAATAGCCTTTATTGTCACCCTGTTTTGTCCTTATTGTATGTTCAGGTGTGGGTTTAGAAGGGGGAACAGGATACTGAAGAACCTTGAAGAGCTTCAGACCAGTCCACTACTTTTTCCTTCAGTCCTTCTGCTGAGATTTCGCCTTTCATCTGATGTGGAGAGAACCTGTGGTCCTGGGCAGAGGTATGTGCTCCTGCACCTTTACGGTCTCAAGGCACTACCTCCCCCCACCTCCCTCCACCCCCAAAGCAGGAGTGTACTTTTGTCATCTGATGTGCCCTGTAGGAGAAAATGCTGTTTCTCTGCTACCCCAGCTGCAAGGCTGTCACCACTCTTGTTGATAAAGCCTGAAGGCTTGATTTTATCCTGATTAGGAGTTGAGGGATTGTTTGTATATGCTGCTAATAAAAAAAGAAAAAACTTACCTGGAAAGGTTTTTTTTATAATCTCAATTTTATAACTTCTGTGATATCTCAGACATAACTATTTCATCAGAGGTAATGGTATGCAAATGGTTAATTCTAAGTTCCTTAAGACCTTTCTTAGAAAATTCATTTCCTATCGTCACTAATTTTTCACTCTCCCCAGTTTAAAACAGCTGTTGAGTTTCAGCAGCTTAGAGTCTTGTATTTGTGCTATTAATTCAGCAAGAGAGATGTATGTTTGTATGAAGAAAAACAGCTTAGATCCTATTAAGACCCTTGTGGCCCCCAAACCTGTGGCAGTGTTGAGAATTCTCTGGTCCTGGTGTGCGGCTGAATCTCCCAGCTCAGTGTGTGCATCTAACAAAACCCATCATCAGCCAATTGGAAGTCTGATTTTTGAGGACCATTGAACACTGAACATTCCCAGTGAGCTGCAATTACAGAAACAATTGTGCTAAATAACTTTGGACTGATGGTGTGCGAACATCAGTCCTCCCAACTTCCCCTTTCATATTTCGGCTGGACAGTGGTTACAGTAGGAATATTTTAGGGAGTATCGACGTGTTTCAGAAATTCTGGTGTTTCTTCATCTGACTGTGAATTATGCCTCTGTTTTATGACTCCATAGGCTGAATAGCCTCATATTTGTAGTTGTATTTGGTGTTGAGAAGAAAGCGGGCAGGGTATGTTTTACTGAAGGTGAAGAATCTTCAACTCCCCTCAAATGATTCCAGTTCTGCTTTCAGTCATAGCAGCCTAAGTCAGGAGGCGGCAGCATGTTTCATACGTTTCCCTAGTGCTGGACATATGTCAAATGTATGAGGCAGTTTACCTAAGACATAATAGACTGTATCAGAAAATCTACCTTTGTTTATTAACCTTGTGAATTGTTCATTTTGCATTTTTATTTGGCACAGTGGAAAGTGTTAATATATATTACAGGGAGACTGAAGGGTTCAACCCTCCTTAGGAGTCCTACAAAGCATGGAAACAACATTAACTTTTTGGTCTGAGACTGGTAAATTGATACCTGATGCCAACGCGTGGGTCATGCACTCACGCTCGCACTGACCACCAATGTCAGCAGAGTGCTCCAGGCCACCATGCCCCGTTATTAGGAGTCAACAGTCTGCCTCTATATATTTTATACAGGTCTTGTTCTTGTCTCTGCTATCTCTCTGGATCAAATGCCACATGCTGACCATGACATGAGTTTTTCACATGTGATGGCTCTTTTCAAATGCATGTGAAATGATTCAGTGATCTCACTTAAATTCACAGATGAGCCTATACACGGTACAGTGTGTGTCCTTGCTGGCTATACCTGAGTGAGATCAAAGAGCTGCATAGCTGGGCTAGTTGCTTGGTTGTCTTACCACACTTGCAGCTAACCCATCTCAGGTTGGCTACGCAAGTGAAAATACAACGCCTAAACTCTGCAGGCAGCCACATGATCTCTGTGTTAGAGCTGCAGACTTGTTACCTGCAGTGGGCACGGAAGAGACTTAAAATATTTGCTATGTAATATGAATATTAAATGTACTAATTAAAACCAGCTCTATAAACATAAGGTAATCTGGTAGCTTTACAGGTACTTGTCCAATCCTACTCAAGCACAGGTGGAAATGCAGACTAAATTGTGTAAACCAAATCTCCACAAAGTAATACATAAATGGTGATGTATTGTGACAAGGTAGTTAACAAAGTGGAAGGATGAACATCTGTCTCCTGCATATGAGTTGGCAGGTACAGTAAAGCCTTGAAGTACATGAAGGCTTATAGAGAAACCTGCAGCATACTGCCTGCGCAAAACCTCTCCCTAGTCCTATTTCTAAAACTGGACTTTTCCATTGTTATTCTAAAAGGATGAACTGACCGAGGAGGAAAAGGTAGTTTCTTATATGCCTGTCTGGCAGTACAGGTTATTTATATTCTGATCACAGAATGGAAATAAGTATGATTTAAAGTTAAGATGTCTAGAACTAAGGATTGGAAGGCCCATAAGGAAAAGAGTGAAGGAATGTAAAAAGGGAAGCTATCATTCTAATAAGAAATATTTAGTTAATAAATAAATGTATTACATTTGGATGTGTTGTATAATCAATTATTAGAAGACCTAAACCAAATATGTGATAAAGAGGTTTTCTATGTCACTTGTTTTGTTCTATTTTTCCACCTCTGATATTACAGAAACAAATGCTTATTTAAGAAAAAAAAAAAAAGAGAGAGAGATATTTTAAGAAGTTGCTCTCAAGTTTTCCTGGAATGTTAACCAGACATTTCAGCAGAAAGTAAAAAAGAACTTCTTCCTGCCTTTTTAACGTTACTGTTAATATTAATTCTGCCTTTTGTATGTGCATACAGTAGAAGCAAGCTCCTGGCGAGTCAAGGAATTTTACATTTAAAATTAAGAGTAACACTTGTGAGGCCTCTGAGGGAAGAGATGGTAAACTTAATAGATTGGTAATTTACTTTGTTGGGCTGAATTTTTATTCTCATGCTTGAATGTTACTGCATCCTTTGAAAAACTCATGAGAGATTTGCAATTAGAGATCTTCTAAACTCAGAACAAATAATTTAAGTAGTGTCCACAAATGCTATATGTTTATACAATAGATAATAACTTTGTACCCTTTGTCACACTTCTCCTGTCCCTTTCTTTTAAGTTCTCAGGCACAACGTGAGACAGGTGAGGAGATTTTCTTAGCAACGTGAACACAGGAAAATTCTTTCTGGCAATAAGCTATTCAGCACTTCTGCTTTAGTTCATGCTAGAACAACAGTAAGGTGAGCTCTGGGAAAAACTTTCAACTTCTGCTCACAACAAATAAGGTTTCAAAATTTTATTGTTCTTAAAGGGATGAGATGAGAGTAGTTGAGTGATTGTGGTAAAAAAATCTAAAACTTTTCTAAATATAAGTAGCTTAGGCTATAAAATGCAACAGCCATTTAATATCTTCCTTTCCTCTCACCATATATAGAATTAGAGCCACGTATGGCCAAATACAGCCGCATATGACTGTGAACAGGATTTCCACTGCTATGCTATAGGTCAAGCCACGGATGATGCATATTGCTGTTCAGTAAAACTACTGGAATATTTCCAAAGTAGGATTATCCCAGTAGCCTGATTCTGAGTGGTAATAGATACCTACAAAGAACAATGGGAGCTTGAGCAGTACAAACCTATTTGTTTTCAAGTGGGTCATAGACAGATATTTTTTTTCAGTGGTAGAAGAGCACAGGAATATGGACCATCTAGGTGCTAGTTGCTACGGTAACCATAAAATCACATCCTCCAAAACCTTTCTATTTAATTATATACATCACTGACTATCGAGTGGAGTAAATTTCATTTTTTCTTTAAAACTCCAGAGTGCAAAGGAAAAAAAGCATGTTCATTGCAGTTTTAACCTTTCCTTTGTCACTGATATTCTTGGGAAGAGAATTTTTCCCTTTTTACAGGCATTTTTTGCTGATGTTCCATCCAGTTTTATTGACATAGTAAATTATGGTACTGGGCTGTAGTGGTACACAGTTAAGGGTTAGAGGTTTTTCATTGTTTCTGGGTATTTATAGCCTAATTCTCCAGACTTCTCCTTGATATACATGATTTGTTCCCAACCTGCATGCTATTGGGGTTGTATTTCACCTTTGGAAATACCTGCATCATGCTGATATCCATGTCTACTTGGAGACAATGGCTCAGATGTACTTTCTGAACTGCTTTTGTGCAGCAGGGTGGTTTAGGTGAGTGGGCATAAATAGCCCGACCAGTCTGTACCCAGATAATTCAGATAACTCTTCTGCTACTAAGGTACCTTCTTTGTAAAATGGCAATAATTATAGCTAACTTTGTCATGTAGGGAAAAAAGTGAAAAATATTATTATAATTTATTTTGTTTCCCTACTTTCATAGCTTTTATGACACATCTTTTTTTGTGTTAGTAGAAGAGATATGTATGTGGCTGGCTTGGGTACAAAAAATCATAATTTTCTTGCCTTTTTACAATATATGTAATATGCAAATTTCTTTTTTTTCCTTTCCCTCTTTAAATATTTTTCTTTAAAATGTGTTGATTTAAAAAAATAATGAGAAGTGGTCTCCCTATAGGTATTATACATTCATCTTCAATTCATATAATTCTTTCTTCATTATTCTGATACTGCAAATGAATTCTTATAACAAAATTAATATCTTCATATAAAAATGAATCTTTTTATAGTAAAAAAAAAAAAAAATCCAGGTCCCACACAAGTTTATTTTATGAAGTTAAACTGTACATACTGTTGGAGGTTTTCCAGGCAAGAGGTCACATGCTAATAATTATGTTTATTAGCTACCAAGAGTATTACCATTGCAATCAAAATTGCACATTGCAACTCATTATTGCTGTTTTGGAAAGTAAGTAATAGAATTGAGAGAAGTGTTAAGACAGTTCATAAAGGCAATCTCTCTGAAATCAGTAAACAGAATCCCAAAACAGCAGGCACCTTTAGTCAGGTAATAAATAAACACAGTGCTTGAGCTTTACAGAGTGACTTACAGCTAACCTGAATAATATTTTTAATCCTAATTCATAATATTCTTTGTATGGGACAAAATAATTCAGTATAAATATAATGAAAAAAAAATCAGCTCAGGAAATTTAAAGCTATAGTGTTAGTAATGTAACAAGACAACTTTATCAAAATTAGTGCCAATGTGTTTATTTTGCCAGAAATGAGCCTATTGCTGTGATTAACTGTTTTGCTTTCTAATGAAGTAGTAAATTATATTGAAAAATAGTAAGTGCTCTGAAATGTATGCTTATACTATTTGGTAAGCATTTTAAATCTTAACAGTACTGAAAAACTAAAATTACTGTCATTGCTTTGGGTGTTAAGCACCAATGTTTTTCATGTTAAAAAAAGAATTCCTCCAAGAGGGGAAAAACCCAGAAAAGCCCTACCGTCTGCCTGAGCAAAGAGCCTAGCTGTCCTGAAGAAAACCAAAGTCCTAGCATACTGCCTGGAAGGGAGAATCCCAATCTGTGGTTTGGGTTTATGAATTCATGACAGAGAGACAGGCAGTTCTAAGCAGTCCTCAGTCCAGCATCATGCTTTGAGCTGCAGATGCCTGTGATAGCAATTTCACATCTATTATGAAAGTGGGACTATCCTCAATTTTCATTTTCTTTATTACCTTACTTCCAGACCAGGGAATTCTTGACTAATTTTGGAAGGTGCTTTCTCTGTATGTATAGACTTTATATTATTATTATCTCCTAGAACAGCTCAACAGCTTGGTGGAGATGTATCTTCTTACATTTTTGAAACACCAGAGAAATGCACTGGGGTATTGTGCATCCCACTAGTGTTGCCAGTTTTGCATCCACGTTACAGATTAAATTGCATTTATTCCCACCTATTTGCTACACTCAAAATCTTGTTACAGGGAAAATAGGTGCATATCATACACAAACAGGGATTATATTGTTATTCTAATTTAAGTCTTAACAGATTGATCAAAGAATAAACATTAGTCTGCTTACAATTGTATGAATACTTATGATTCAAATTTTATAGTTAAGATTATCATACACAAACAGTCTAATATCTCCATGTTTCTCTGATATTACTGTCATCCCTCCACGGTGTTTCTGGGTCCTAAGATTCAGGCTTTGGTTCAGGGTGGGAAGAAGGCTACAGCCAGTCGTCAGCATCCTAGTCCTTTTTTGGGAGAACTGCAATATGGATGTACGTGTTTCTTCACTCCTCACTTTTGGGTCTGCATGGAGTCATTTTATATGTTTTATAATATGTTCTATGCCCTGCTGCTTCTTCACTGGTTCACATTTCCACATTACTGTGTATAGTACAATTAGCTTACGTTAGATATGTGTTCATTGTCCTCTTTGTTATCCTTAAAACTATCTTTACCCTGCTCACAAGGTTGCATTCCTTTAATGACCCTTAATTGACCATTGGTGACACATTTATAGCCCTGGGGCTCCTGCTGTCATCCTGTGCCTGTAGTTTCAACACCCCTGCTATCACCCCATGCCAGTATTCCTCTACTCTTCATTTTATTCTAGAGCCATAAAGAGTTCATTCTGCACTGAATAACTGCTTGCTATTACCCCATAAAGTAATTCAGAAGCTAAAACAAAATAGGTAATATTCACTAGATTATTAGATAATTGTTGTCACAGCTAAACAAGACTAAATATGGCTCCAGCTAGGCCAAAACAAGTCCTGACAGAGCCTGATAGGTATTGAGTTCTATGCTATTAGCTTAGCGCAAAACTTGTTACAAACAACACTGTACTTGCTGGGCAACAAGGCTACAAACAAGTGTAAACCCAAAGCCCTCACTTTAAGGATCCACACAACTATGAATGAAGTACTGACTTGTTGGGTAGCAGTGAAACATCTGTAATATAGGACATAGAACCAAATATCCTGTTTACTTACAGTTTTGCAATGGTGGAATAGAGTTATAAAGAAATAAAATAAAAGACATTGCTATGACCGTACTTAACAAGAATCATCTTAAATGCTCCAGTTTTTCAGGCTGTGTGGTTAGTTTCTGTGAGATATCCCCAGGCTCGCACAGTAGAGAGAGCTCTCAGTTCTGAATGTTTTCTACTTGAACTGTTAATGTTGGTTAGAGAAGCCATTTGGAACAGTTTCTTCTTTGGCCGACAATCAAAGGACCTGGGTTTTTTTTCTCTCTTACTTGTTTACCTACTCATCATTTTCCTGTGTTAGAGCACTGAGACATTATATGGTGCCAAGAGGATTACATAATCGCTTTCCCCCATCGTCCCTAAATTTACTTGATTAACATTTTTATTTCATATCTTAATTAGTAGATTCCTAGCTTTGGGCTTCAGGCTGCTTTGTCCTCCTTACAGCCTTCCTCGAATGCACTGATTTCATTTTAAAAATTCTGTAACATGGGAAATGTTAATGATTTTAAATATTTGGTTTGTTACAACCTTGTATATAGAGTACCATAAGAACACATTAAAAGGGATTTGAGAATTTGCTCCTGAGAAGGAACAACTTCTTCCTTTACACTCCCATTAGATTTCAGAAAACTCACTTATATGGACAAAAATGAAAAATAAAAATTGGATGTCCTTAATGTGAAGGATTTAGAAACAGCTTTTTGTCATTGGAAGAATATGGTGACATATTCTTGCAAATATAAAGGAAAGCAGAGGGTAGTATTGATCCCTCTCTAGCTCAAGAGTTGGAAATGTAGGCATTTCTTTGTGTAAGCCACTTGAGGAATAGATCCAGAAAGCAGTGTCAAACCAGTTCCAAATCTGCAGAAAGCACAGAGTGTGATCTCTTCTTTTTATCCAATAGTTCAGTGATTATAGAACTTATCTGTAAAATGATTTTGCAGTTACTTGAGCATGTTTTCTACCCTGGATGGAGTTTGCTGATCATCATATTGAGCATATTCTGATTCAGGGCTCTTGTGATCTGTCTTGCTGAATCCCTTGTGCTTTTTATAAAAAACTTATTTATCTTTGACGGAGCAGAGACTTGAATCCTACCCTGACAACAATGCCATCAGTATGTTAGTTGTAATTCTTGCATTGCCTGTTTCTTCTTCCCCCCAAATATTTCATGATTTGAAGGACAGGGGAACAGATTTGAAATGATGCTTCAGGATATTTGAGGTGACTGGATTAGGTTGGTCCCGGCACCTGGTGACTCCTGCACACTTTGTCTTTGGTAAGATTCTTCATGGTAGGGAGAGACACTTCATGCCTAATATGTGCAAATTCTGTCAGGTAGTAGGTTGATTACAAATTGTCCAGTGCAATGCAGTTTTTGTAGATCGAGCCTAATGCTACCAGCAGCTTGTTAATGCAATGAACAGCTGTATTTCCTATTCCTTTTTTTTTTAATGTGCTTTTTTTTCAGTGTACAGAAACTAATAGGATGGTTTGCACCTGTACTGTTTGGTGCACTGAAAAGGTCTTTTTCATGTGTTTTCCCTTTCCAGTTATACATTAAGAGGCACCGTTTGCCTGCTATAGATGTATGCAGCAAAATTATGTGCTGGGATCTGTAGATGCATGTGAGAGAAGCCCCTTGTGTCTCTTGTTTCCTTCTGCACTACAAATCAGGCAGCAACAAATATAATTTATCCCCAAATCACATTAAGAGTAACTTCTCATATAGTTATGCCTTTAAAGGAAGCCTGGGCTTGGCACATAACTGGGACTCTGCATATCTGTTATCCTAGGAACGATTTCTCCTTTGCTAAACTTTCTGGCTTGTTTTACATGAAAATGGTCCCACAGGATGGAATGAGGCTAAATGTTGCATTGGCCAAAATACGAGGTGATGAGTATAATTGGGTTTTTATTTATGTGACTTGGCATTATGATATCTGAATTATCTACACAAGCCTACACAAGCCATATAAGAAAATGAGCCTGCTAGCTGGATTTTGTGCCTGGAATTAATCATCCATATGTTTCTTCCTTTCTTCCCCCTCTTCCTGTCCTCTCCCTTCCTCTCCCCTCCTCTCTTTCCCAAAGGATCCCATCTTGTGTGCTCTGTGCCAGGCCAGTTTAAGTAGCCAGGTATATGCGGATGTTTGTAGTTGACTGGAGGGTGAAACACATGGGGCTGGAAGCATTACCCAGTCCATCTATCCTTTACCCTCTGTGCAAGGAAGCTTGTAACACCAGGCTTTCTTTCCAGAGCCTAATTCCTGTGTTATGCAGCAGAATTGTGTGGATATCTTTCCCAAAAGAACACCTCCATTTTCAGGGAAAGGAATAGGTTTGCAATTCACTGAAAGTTTCAATTTTTAATTGAATTTCTGCATCTATTTTAGCTATATGTTAGCAGTCTTATTTTCCCCTTTGGGATATGCTAGTGGTGAGCCCAGCTGCCAATCAGATGAGTTGGTCTGTGTTTTTATTGTCCTAGGATGTCAGAATTGGGATTTTGGTTCCACAGATCACACTATGAATTGTACTGTTTCCATTTCTTTGAATTTATCCCTGCTGGCCTGTCTATACACCTTCAATATGTGGCATGGGAAGTACCTTTCCATGCAAAACCAGAGGGAAAAATATAATGATTATGAATCATTACAAAAGAAGTATTTCCATAAGTTACAGTTTACTTTGTCAGCTAATTCCACAGAACATGATGGTTTCAGGAGAGGAAATGTTTGAAGTCTTTTGTCCATGGAAGCCTGGAAATCAAACACACTGCATTTAATATTAATTTTGGATCATGAAAAGTGCAAAATTCCTTTGTGTATGTATTTCTTGCATGAACTCAGAAACATACATTCAATAAATTCTGCAGAAGTGTTACGCTGGGAAATAATATATGCACAGGATTAACAATACAAAAAAAATAGTTCTGTATAAGAATCCTGTGCTATTTAATTATTCAATTAAATCTCTTTTCTTTGCATGTAGTTTGTGAGACTTGCACTGTGACTTGCACAAATCATTTAGCATTCAGTGTAAATCTGGCTCCTCAGACTGCTTAAATATTCAGTATTTACAGTGCATCTACTACTTTTTCTGAATTCCTTGATTTATCAAACGTCATTTGTGAACTTGATTTGTAAATAATAATATTGTATACTGGTAAAAGTAGTGATACAGCTACAGTCCTGCCGCGATTGAGAGACGGGACACAGCTTGATGCAAGCAGAGAGTCACTTTATTGCATATAACACTCGTTTATATAGGAAATCAGAAGACACGGTTTTTAAACTGATTGGTTGTTATGCTTCAAAATTCTTATCAGGGCGCGCTGATTGGTAGCTACTTAAACTTCAGCAATTAGACTGTTAGCAACTAAGCTGCTCTTGCAAAAGACTCTAAGTTCCTTCCTTTCTGCGCCATCGGGCTGCTTCTTTTGCAGCCCTTTATCGAGCATGACTCATGGGTCAGCAATTCTCCACCACATCAGAGCCTCTCTATTTCCCTTATCAGGCCTCCCAAGGTTTATAGCCTACAATTCCAGCACGTCCCCTTCTAACAACGGAGCAGTACCCGCCGTCCTGCCTGATTCCTTCAAGTCTTGCCCTACATCTCCCCCTTCCTGTTGCACAAAAAGAATCTTTTTCATGGAGCGCTCCATCAATCGTTACAAACATTGTAACAAACAGGGTAAAAAAAGCAATAAGATAATAAAGACGGCTAAAGCATAAACAATAGTCTTTACTAAGCTTCTTAACCATCCTGATAGCCCCCATTCTCCAAAGAGTTTGTCTAACCAATCCCAACTATCATCTTGTCGGAGTTTAGAGACCCCTAGCCTCAAGAAGGTCAGGGAGTTGTTGTTCAGGAGGATGATCTGGGGGTTGAGCAGAGTCCCCTCCGGGCTCGTCAGGTGCTCGAGTCAGGGATTCACGGAAAGGACGCACGTTCTTTGCTGGAATCCACCTGGGGCCTTTCTCTGTGGAGACACAAGCATAACCTCTTCCCCACGTGACAAGAGGGTATGGTCCCATTATTTTACCTGTTTCTGGGTCGTGAACCAACACTGAGGGTTGCATGTTGACACTTGTAACTGAAAAGGCAAATTTAGGAGCATCCTCGGAGTGTAGTGGGATATTAAAAAAGCAATCTTTAAGGTCGATAACAGTCAAATACCAGTTTCGAGGAATCATAGTGGGGGACGGGAGTCCTGGTTGGAGGGCTCCCATGTCTTCCATAGCGTCGTTAATTTTTCTGAGGTCGTGGAGCAAGCGCCACCTGCCGGTTTGTTTTTTAATAAGAAAAATAGGCGTGTTCCAAGGACTGGTAGAAGGCACAATATGTATGCCCTTTTGTTAACTGCTTCATAACTAATTCTTGGAGGGCACGAAGCTTTTCCAGTGGTAGGGGCCATTGATCTACCCAAATAGGGGCATTGGTCTTCCATGTCAATTTAAGGGTGTCACGCGCTTCAATGGCCCCTTCTAAAAATGGGTCTGAATGGACTTTCCCCACAGGGACAGCACATCACACCCCCACATCATCCCAAAGTTCCCGCGTAAAGATACTAGAAGCGGTTACAGTGGGTATCTTCATTTGTACCTATTTAAGCATGGCTTTAAGGTCATGCCCGGAGATAACTTTCCCATGCTTTTGAAGAAGAGCTTTCATAAGCTCATATACGTCTCTTTCTGGGGAAGACGCTTGATTCCCCATGTTTCCCACAGCTCACCTCTCTACTCCGGAGGGATTTCAGACCGGCCAGCTCCTGCTTCCTTTCAGCAGCTCATTCAACGTTCTGTGGGACTTGCAGCAAGCCACGCAGACAGGCGGTTCCTGGACCCTGGTATCACATCGGGGTCACCAATTTGCCGCAATTGAGAGATGGGACACAGCTTGATGCAAGCAAAGAGTCGCTTTATTGCATATAACACTCATTTATATAGGAAATCAGAAGATGCGTTTTTTAAACTGATTGGTTGTTATGCTTCAAAATTCTTATCAGCGCGCACTGATTGGTAGCTACTCAGTCCTATGACAATGTATCATATTAACAGCATTAATCCCTTTCTCCTCAGAGGAATAGTATTACTGATAAAACTAAGTATCAACCCAGTTATAAGTGTAAAACATTTCTCTGTCTACAAGATCTTTCTGTCAGAATTCTGATGTGAATATTTGGGTTTCTAAAATGGTTCCAAATTCAAGAAATATAATTGTTCAATACAGTATGTAGCTGTTCTGAACTAGGAAATGGGAAAAGTGTTTCAATGAGTATCCTTGCTCATGGTTTCCAGAGATGTTATTCCCAGAAAATTTCTTCACTAGATCTTCCTATAAAGTAAGTACAAATGAATGCAACCAAAAGAAATCCATTTAGAATGTATTTCTTTTTCTCTATGCTGATTTTTTTACTGCTTTTAGCTGAGTCTTCTCAGCCTCATTGGAAATACATGGCATTACTTAGAAGCCTGTGTATTTCCTTTTCTTTTGTTTTGTTAACAATTTGTTTGGTGATTTAATGTAATTTACAGAAATGTGCAATGAGTAGCCAGCAACTTTATGACATCATAATAAGTAATGAAAATAGCCATCAAACAAGGAAAGAAAATTAAACTATTTATCAAAGATGTTGCTAAGGCTGTAGAAGAGCCACTGACTATGCAGTAAAGCAGTACTTTCCTTGAAAATTTTCCATCTCTCTAAAAGAAAATTTTTATTCTCACGAAAACAGAAAATAGCAGGTTTTGTATTTATCAAAATGTCTGCCACTGAATGTCAGTCATCACTAGATAATTGCTTTCCACTTAATAATGGCATTGCCTTCAGTCTTTTGGCCTCACATGATTGTATTCAACAGTTTTGGAAGCGGAAGAAATAAGTATGGAATTTGACACTTCAACTAACTAACAGTGAGAACACACATATACAGATATTTGTCTATGTATTTATTGATACATATACAAATACATATATCTTTATAGGTTGTTTTCATGTAACTCCATTACATGAGAAGCTCCATTAAATGACCATTGGCTATATGATATTTAGGCGGTCTAAGTATAAAATAACAACCAACTCCAATGAAAACAAAAAATTCGGTACCATTCTCCTGTTCTGTAGCATTTCATACCAGGGCTGTGGGAAGACCAGGTTCTGCTGACATTTTGCACACTGAGAAACTCTTCTTCTCATGGAGTCCCAGGGTTTCATTATCATTATTCACAAGGCCATACTCAATGGGAGCAAGTGTGGCAGAATTTGCCCTGAATTAAACCAAAAATAGAGGTCCAGTTTTTCAATACAGTTAAGATCATAGAATCATAGAATGGTTTGGGTTGGAAGGGACCTAAAAGACCATCTAGTTCCAACACCCCTACCATGGGCAGGGACACCTTCCACTAGACCAGGTTGCTCAAAGCCCTGTCCAACCTGGCCTTGAACATTTCCAGGGATGGGGCATCCACAGCCTCTCTGGGCAACCTGTTCCAATGCCTCACCGCCCTCACAGTGAAGAACTTCTTTCTTACATCTAATCTAGATCTACTCTCTTTCAGTTTAAAACCATTACCCTTTGTCCTATCACTACATGCCCTTGTAAAAAATCCCACTCCAGCTTTCTTGCAGGCCCTCTTTAGGTACTGGAAGGCTGCTTTCTCTTCTCCAGGCTGAACAACCCCAACTCTCTCATATAATTATCTCATATATCACACTCTCTCATTGACTTCAATGGAGAACTGTTTAAAAAAAATGGCACCCTATGGTCCTATGCTCTTTCTCTCATACAGCACAACTTGTGAAACCTATAGAGCTCTGGTTTTTTGTAAATATCCAGTCACCTGAAATGATTAAAATCCAGTGTGGAAATGTGTACCTTATTACTAACTTGAGCCAGCTTTTTCTATTAACCCATGAACTGCATATTAAAATGTAATGGATCTCTAGGTTTATCAAATTAGAAAAGGTAGCCACTGGGAATCTAGCCCATAACAACTTAAACACAGATTATATTGCAGCCTCTGCAGACACCCACAGCACTTGAGGCTGAAAGAAGTTTTCTAATGCATTGCACAATTTTAGTCCCAACAGACAGCCTAAAAATAAAACTGTCGAAATATCTTACTACCTCCCACGAAGTGTTGCAGACATTTCAGTAGTAGGGCTCAGGGTAAAGGCATTCAGGCCTGATAAATATTTAGTGCACAAATTCATGAGGTTACTGAGATTGACGTCTGATCAGCTCATTGTTATTTGGTGAGAACTAGGTCCAAGAAAGAGTATATGTACCTAAAAGTTAGTTTCTTCAGGAAGGGAGGAAGAACACTTCCTCATCTTTATTTTAAATTTGTTCTTGCATAAGTAAAAAATTCTTTGATTAAGAGAAAGAAGAGAAAATAGCAAGAAAAGAGGCAAGAGGAACCTTGTCTGTTTAACTTAACAGCATTCATCAGGAAGAAGGGGTACATCTTTTCTGTTTGTCCTTTTGCCCAGCAGGCTTGTCCATTGGCAGTCTTTGATCCCCAGTACCACCACAGCTCTATCTGAGAACACTTTGGTGAACACACTCAGGCAGGTCTGGAAAATAAAATAAATAACCAACATGATTACAAATGCTGATGATTCTTGGCATTTTGAGTAGTACATTTAAAATCAAATTGTCTTAACTATTCTTTGATAATAACAATAGATTATTAGAGGCTACTGCATCTGATCAAGAGCATCACGATATGTCTCCAGTCTTTAGTGAGATATATTTGAAAAATAGGCATGGTAATAACTTCAGAAATTAGGACATGTCTGTCCCTGCAAACATAATTTTCCCTAGGGTGGACTGGCAAACTTCTCTGAATTCACTGAATTTACCAGTTAAAAAATAATGGCAATAGGCTGAATGTCTGAATCCCTTTTTTTAAACTTGTTATTTAACTAAACTTTTTCAAGCATTTTTTTCAGTTAACCTACTACTTTTTCCACTTTCAAACTTTAAATGAAAGAGCTTTCCACATAAATTACATCATCTGGAAGCTGTCTTTGAATATTCAGCCTTTGCTGTGGTATTTCCCTGAAAAGGGTTGTCACCTGCACTGTAAATCCTTTTTACTCTAAATCGCTAAGTTCACTAAATGCACATAACTCCAATTAACTGCAGCATGTTGGCTCAAAAGCAATTTGGTCTTTCATTAATTACTCAGGTAAACACAGGAAAAGCTCTTTTAGTTTGCCTGAATTCACAGAACAAACAAACTCTGCCCCCCCCCCCCAGTCTTTGATGATCCAAGACAATCTTGTCTTTTGATGCTTATCACTTAGTTGTTCAATAAAATGTAATTAAAAACAAAAACAACATCCCCCTATCACCAACCCTGAGTTACAGTTAATTGTCAAGCTTTCAAACTTACTCTCACAATGCAAAGCTTATTGCACTTTAGGTCACAGGACTATCTGTTTAATCTCTTTCCTTGTGGATTGACTCTCCTGAGTCTCACAGTGGGATTTCTGGAGGTGAAATTCAGTTACAGCTGCTTGGAGGTTTTTCTCACTTGGTTTTGTATTGAATGTATGCAAAATCGAAAAGATTGTGCATGTTTTTACTCAAAGGCATAAATCAGCTCTTCTAGAAATCCAGAACTATTTATGATGCTTAGCAAGCCATTTGATCAATTCATTCTGCCTTTCAAGATGGAAAAAAAAAAAAAAGGTAAACTGTTACTATTTATCTTAATTTAAGGTTAATTCAAATTTCACATAGAATAAGAAGAGGGGTGGAGGCCATTAGAAAGCATATAAATATATAAATCCAAATAAGTCCAGTCTAGTAAATACAAAACCAGTGGAAGGTAACTGAAGTATCCAGTATGATCATGCCAAGGAGCCAATCTGAAGCTAAAAAGGGCTTCAGAAACAAAATTAAGCAGTGAAATGGGCATGCAAGAAGTAATTATAAAAATTAATGGACTGTTATTCACCTAGTTTTTTTAATGTTAATGAACAAATTAGTCTTGCATGTGAGTGTACCACATCTGTTTGTGCTTACATACACAGAGAAACACATCCACATGTCACACAAGCTGGCTTGATTGCACTTTGCAGGACATGTTTGTGTACATTTTATCACCATTTCTGTAAACAGCAGTTTCTTTCAGTATGTTTCATGCTCTCTGCCTGGGTCTTAATGGAAATGTTAATTAGAAGCGCAGTAGGAAAACAATTTATGCTTTTAAACATGTCTTGTGTATGGAGTTTGAGTAATGAGAAAAACCAGGCCAGAACATTTGTACGAACAGATACTAATTACTGTTTCTGAGTCTAACACACTATTATTGCCAAGAGTACAGCACAGAACTATGAAAAAGACAGATGATGAGAGATTTTAAATAATTTTTTAAAAAAGGGCCAAAGTCCCCATGTTCCATAACAGTAATTTTACATGTTCAGCTGAAGGTAGACTGATGGTTTGTTTTTATGAAACCTCATTCTGCAGCGTCTTTAATTTGCTTCATGTTCAGTATCTACTGAAGTCCCTGTACACTTACCTTGATGACATTCTTGGAAATCTGTGGCAGGATTTTACCTGATCATAACTATTCTGCCTCAAATGTAGTTTGCATGTATCCAAGTGTATCCTTCCACTGTCAAAAATCAGGTTCATAAGTGCTCGGGAAAAATTTCTGCCTTGTCCTATATTCCTGGAATTAACTGAGATTTTATCAGGAAAGAAAGGGTGATAACAGGATAGACTTTTGTATGATTAGCTAGAGAAGTTAGATTGACATGTTTGTATTGATGGACAATTAACTTTATAAACCAAAGAGTGTTTAAACCTGATAGTAAATTTGGTGAATAACAATATCAGAATCCCAGAACAGAGGGGAAAAAGGAACAATAAGGAAAATGTAAAAGGGAAATATTGGTAATATAAATGGCAAAAAATAAAGGAGAGTAGGAAATAAAAGGCACTAACACCACATGTGGCTTCTTATTGCTTGCAAAATGGTAGAATAAATACCAAAGCTAATGAAGAGTATAGTTTGATTATTTACTACCTGGTTTCATTTTTTATTTTACTGGAGTTCATTGTACTTCATATAACACACAGTTGGAGTGGAACAGTAAGTATATAATTTTCTGCTGCTTAAGTACACTATCCACTGTAAATTGAAAACTTTCAGCTTGCTTTAATTTTGTGTACAGCCAGATGAAGTGATCAGCAGTTCAGTCATCCGGGAGTACGGTGGGTTTCTTTGGAAATATATTTTCCATTTAGTTATTTGGTGCCAGTAAACTCCTTTTATGGAGTGGGGTAATACAGACATTGGTCTCTTGCCTCAGAGGTGTAGTCAAATGCATGATTTTTTACAGCTAGGAGTAATACAGACTGCCCTTGATTTTTGTTGTGATCCTTACTGTATTTTTGTAGGGTATAGTAGGTATCATCAGAAAGTTCTAGCCAAAAATGAAATGAAATTTAAGAGACAGATGCAGTGTTTGTGTATATATATATGTACAGATATATGTATGCATATATAATGAAGAATGCACACTAAAATATTGTTAATAACTCTACACACAACTCTTCTCTGCTTAGGTATAGGGGTTATGTTTTTCAAAATTTGTCACTGTCCAGTTAACATGATGTCAACAGTGAAACCATTGGCCAGATTTGGACCAACTGAAAAATATTCCAAGGCCCCACTAAGGGCTTTTGTCTTGCTTGCAAGGAAACTAGATGAATGTAAAACTTGGAATATTGCATATGGAATTTACAGTAGGTCCTTGAAGGGCGAGACAAAAAAAATGGTTTTAGGGTTCCTGGAATACTTGATTTCATAACAAAAATTCAAAGGGAGGTCTGAGCCCACACAATACATTGAAAAATGGAGGGTAATGAAGATAGTATTTCAGGGTTAAAGTCTGAAAAAACAGAGCAATCCTTGCTTGGAGTCACATCTAATGTCATTTCCTGCTGACAACAGTACAGTTTGCCAGTTTGGGAGAATTCCCATACCCTACTATGGATAAGTGCTCATGGTTTTTAGTGTGTCCTCTTTTGTTTTCCAATGGTGGTGAAAGATAGCAAGCAGATGACAGAAGCAGGTGGACACTGTCAATGGTAGCTTCTAAAAACAGCTATCAAGCCGTGTGCTTTGAAGAAAGAAAGACAGAAGATGGGTAATAACAAAGGAATATGAGAGGGTTAAATGGAAGAAAAGGTGAGAAAAGAGGGTAAACAGAGGAGAATAAGTAGAATGTGAAATGTTGAATGCCAGAGTCACCACCGAGAATTGATGTCCTTTCCATTGGCCAGTCCTTCCAGTTTCTGGCCCCATGTTATGGGTCTTTCACATAAGAATTTTAATTTTTTTGTGAATTATTAAAATGCAGAAATTCACCTCACCCTACCGTCAGCATTGATGCTACACCAGCACTAGTCACCTGTGTTTCCCCTCTAGACAGTGAAGAAAAATGGGCCTTTTTAAGGCATGATTCATCTGACCTATTCTAGGCATTTACATTAGCATGAGACAAATTGTGGAATGGAAGTGCTTGCTTTACTCCATTGCCTGGATGTTTCTCACATTACTACTTCATGTACAAGCAGCTACAATAGATCAGATTACTTAGCTCTTTTGTACCTTTGCATTTAAACTGTCTGGTGGCTTGTAATAGTTGACTGTGAGTAGCTGAGGGTTTTGGCTCACTGTCAACATTTCTTAAAATTGGTAGAGTCCCAAGTTATTTTCTGTTCTTCCATTTTCTGGGCAAAATGAAGCACTAAAAATAAAGATATGTTTCAAGTACACTAAAATGTTTTACACATTCTAAAGCAAATCTTTTGGGTTTAATTTTTATCAACTCTTAAAAGTATTTTCATGGCACCTCTAAAATATATTAAAAATCAAATCTTTTTAAAATTGAAGAGACATTCCATTGCCTTTTGAAATGTTATCTTTGTTCTTTAAAACTGTTTGGCAAATTTGACTTAATTTTGGCTGGGCTTAAAAAGCATTTCTGGCTAGTAAAAGATTTGGCGGGGGCGGGGGGGGATAGTTTGACCAGCTCTAATGACCGGATTAATTGTGCTTTTTTTTTTTTTCCAGGCTTGTTCCTTTTTTGAAAAACTCTCAGTTTTATGTCTGTGAAATGATTGCTTGCCCTTGCTATGAGTCATGGCCAAGTACTGTAGACCAATTTGCCTGTGCAATAGCTGGCAGCCAGGCAGCTGGCTGCAGAATGTGTCTGTCTTCTGTACGGGGTCCAGAGGCCTGCTAGGCGGGTTGCTAATTGCACATTGGCAGCCATGGTAGAGGACAGGAGAACTGTGAAGAGGACTGGGGCATTCAGTGTTTGGAAGAAGCTGTAAGATTCAGTGAGTTAATTTGAAGTAGCAATGAACCTCTCCACCCAACTGTCTTCTATACACAAAGTATGGTTTGGATTGTTGCTGGGGTATGTAACACCTGTAGCTGATGCTAAGAAAGAGAGACAGCCTATAAATCCTTCCCTTAGACAAGAGCAAATGCCGCGTTAGCAGAAGCACAAGTAGCGGGGCAATGGCAGTGGGCTGGGGAACAGGCGGGAGCTGTGGGACTGCAGTGGGAATCCCCAATTACAGTGCGAGTACACAGCAAGGAGGAAACACATTCGATGTTAAACCAGGCAGAAAGAGGCACTAGTGAATAGGCATATGATGTAGTTTAGACAAAGATAAATACATATAAGTGGCTTGTCCCCACTAACAGCTGCCTGCTCTGAAAAACTAAGCGTCTCTATTTCCCACATGCCAGTGTGCCAACATGGGGTATTTCTTTTTATTCTTTCTAATTCTTATGGGCTTTGAGGAATCACCTCTGTTTCTACTTGTATCTTTGCAAACAGGACTAGGAAGTCGTATTTTTGCCTATAACTGTATCTGCCAGGTAAATACCATAATGACTCATTCTTTGTGTTAAGACCTGGGCTTTCCCAGTGTTGCTGGCACTCAAGTGTTATTAGCATAATGTATTTTTAGTGAACTCTGTCAGCAGAGCACTGTATGGCTAATCAAGCACTCATTGGGGATAAATGGTAGACTTAATATTCTTATCAGGCTACTGGAGCTTAGAAGTTACCGACCCTTGTTCCACTTATATCAAAGCCACTTACAATGCTACTAGCTTGTAGCAAATTCATTTTCTGTTCATGTCTGATTGCCTATGATGGTGCCTAGAAACAGAAAACAGAAAATGGGAAATGGGAAAGAACGAGGGCCCCTGTTGCCTGAGGCCTTAATGTGATTGCAAGATATTGATCATCTTGGATACTTCAACCTAATCCTCACAGTTTCACAGGCTTTGCAAAAAATGTTTCTCATAAGCACATTTTCAACTGTATTTGAATCTTAGTGATTCAGAAGCACTATTCTTTAAGAGGATCTATTTAATATAGGTTGTAGCTGCCAATTAAACTAGGGATTTTATTAATTTACTCTAGTATTTAATCTTGTCTGCTGCCACCATGAAATCTGGACAGTCTAGGTCAAGGTAATGCCATGGTCAAACCCAGGAGCTGCTTCCATCCAGCGCTCTGCCTTTTCCCTAGGAAAGATCAGGACTGCTTGCAGGGGCAGTGATGTCTGCCCAAGCACTGAAACACCTCCTGTGGTGCCTGCTGTGTCCTGCCACATTTTCCCATTTCTGCCACAGTTTCCCCACCCCCACCACAGCTTCCCCATTTCTGCCATTTCTGCTGCACCTCTGGGCTCATGGGCCCAGCAGCACGGCAGAAGGGCTCCTTCAGCCCCACCATATCAGTGTCACTGGCAGCATCACTTCGCATTTATTGATCTATGTGTTGGACAGTAGGTTTGGCATGAAATTCAGTTTTCCACTGAGAAGAGAAACCACAGCCAAAGGCAAAGGAAGTAATTATTTTTTTGGATACTAAAAGTAAGAATACTAAAGGAAGGAACTGTGCAGGCTGATGCATACACGGAGATCCTTAAAAAAACATCCCTTGGGATAGCCATTAGAAAGAGTATAGAAATGGGAAGAACAAATGTCTCACTTATTCTGTAATTTTATTTTTGTATTTCTTGGGACAAAAGGAACCATAGTTTTCTGCTGTTCTGAGATTTTAGGCCAACTGGATGTTTTTCAGGATTCCTCTGTGGTAGGTCCAGAAAGTCTGCTGCCTTCCTGGACTGGATCTGTGTGTGTGCATGTGTGCGCATCAGTCTCTGTGCATTTTTGGTCATGCACATGTGGGCACATGTGGGCACGTGCGGGCACGTGCGTGTGTGCCTGTATACATGTCTATGTGCATCTACGTATGTGTCTACACATGTGTGAGCACATACCCGTGTGTTTTTTCCAAAACCTGGGCTCTGTCCCTGCAGCTACCTGTGCTGGATAACACCAGATTACATTGAAATACTGATAATCTCTGCTAAAGTCTTGTCAGCTACTCTCCACGATATGATTTAGCTGTGTTTCAAAGTAATTATTTAAGTTTTTCTACGCTTCAGGGAGATTTAAACCTAAACATTTTGCAGAGAAAAATGTTCTAGCAGCAAATAGTTTCAAAATGTACTATGAAGAGGATTTTCCATGAGATATTTCTGTCATCAGTAATTGGCCACCAGGTGACTTAAGGTAGTTAACAAGCTTCTTAAAGGCTAGAGGACACTACACACATTTCTGCTGCAGACTTTGGATGTTTCTGCTTTGCCCTAAGCAAATCTAATATTAAAAGACTGGGAAATTTTCAAATATTGATTGTGTTGCTGGTGAATGTAAGTTTGACTCTTCCACAGTAAAGTCATTCCTTTGAAAGATGGAAGAGGCATAGGGGTTATTGTCCTGCTAGCTTTTATCCAGCATTGCTGGCTGCCGCTAGTTATTCAGTAATCAAATAAATGTCCTAGTGCAGTGTAGGTAAACCTACTTTAGGAGAAGCCCTAAAGGTTTCTGAGATTTAATAAGAATTAAAAGGTAAGTCTTGGAGAGAAAATGATCTAGTTGTATAGTGTTTGTCTCAGAGTTGCTACTTCATCTGTTATTTGTCTCACTTTAAGTAAGTAAACAATTTCTATACAGTGTTAAATTTCATCTTATCTTGGAAATGAATTAAACTAAATGAAACTAAGTTTAAATTAATGTTTTATGTTCTCAGTGAATACTTCAAGTTTAATGTGATTTAACAAAGCCACAATAAATGTACTCTATTTCTTTAGATCAGCCTTTTTGAGTGACCTCAATCAGACAAACTAGCAAATCTGTTCCAAAAGACAATGCGTTACAGGTGTTGCTACATGAACAATGCACCACAGGGTAAGCAAGTTACAGATTCAGTTACTTTGAAATAACTGTGTGCATGCTACTATCCAAAGCAAATAGGTAAAATAACTTACTCCTCACATTTGCTGCAGGGTAAACATTTGCAAACTGAAAACTTGAGATATTTCGATGGAGTAGCTAACACACCATGAATCCTTAGTCCCATGTCCCTTACTGCACAGTAACTAGTATCTATAGCTTTACACTGAGTCTGACACCTTAAGCACCACTCAGGAGTCAATGAAGAGCATAAACCTCTCACTTCTCAGAAAATTTCTTTTTTTTATTTTAACAGTAGTTGGTTTTCCAAGTGCTTAAGTCAGTGTAAAATGGTATGTTTTGATACAAGGAATGAATCAATCCTCCTCCTCTCCTCTCCTCTCCTCTCCTCTCCTCTCCTCTCCTCTCCTCTCCTCTCCTCTCCTCTCCTCTCCTCTCCTCTCCTCTCCTCTCCTCTCCTCTCCTCTCCCCTCCCCTCCCTTCCTCTCCTCTCCTCTCCTCTCCTCTCCTCTCCTCTCCTCTCCTCTCCTCTCCTCTCCTCTCCTCTCCTCTCCTCTCCTCTCCTCTCCTCTCCTCTCCTCTCCTCTCCTCTCCTCTCCTCTCCCCTCCCCTCCCCTCCCCTCCCCTCCCCTCCCCTCCCCTCCCCTTCTCTCCCCCTCCCCTCCTCTTTGAGTCTGTACAGCTGAGATGCCTAAGAAAAATGTATTCATAGTATAGGTTCAAAAATCACTGTCTCAGGAAGTTAAAAATGTTTAGAATAGGTAGGGTGCTGTTTAGCTATTCTCTTGCATCAGCATTAATCTTTCAGAAGTGGTAATATTTCTCAGAGAAACAATTTTTCCTCTCATTGATTATGTGACATTCGGGGAACAAAGATAGTGATTTCTTACAATTTTATCATGCCTTCCATTGAAATGATTCCTCAGTTTTTCACCAGTTATATACTGCATGGTGGTACAAATATCTACAAAAACAGATGCCTAAGGTAAAGGACAGAAATAAACTCAGAGATTTATACCCCCTTTTCAAAAGACTACAGCTTTGTTTGTGTTGTCTAAGCATCTGTGGCTCTTGTCGACTGGGATGGGAAGAGCTGCCATCTTTGGGAAAGGAGTGGGTTTACATACATGTAAAAAAATTGCTCTTCAGTCCTGACTGAAATCCTGTGGCTGCTTAAGAGAGTCACAAAAGACTCATTAAATATATTGAAAAAAGACTCTTAGAATGCTGGATTCTGTAGCACATTTGCCTAGAAGTGGGTGTTGGCTGTCAGTTGCCCTTGCAGGAGGGGTACCGGTCTGTGCCTGTGGAGGGGAATTCCTCCCCAGAGCCTGGCAACAGCAGGACCAGCTCCCACCATCTCCACACACTTTGACAGGAGACACTATTCTCCCTCCACATCTTGGGCTGCAAGTCCCCCCCAGGGATAAACTGTACCTGCAGCTATGTTGGGATTTCTTACCTTCAAAACACTGCAACTTCCTAAATTTATTTCCAGAGGTAAACCCTTTCGCTTAGTCACATCTTCCCAGGCATATTTGCCAGAGGTTTATTGTTTCCTTTTATGGCAGCTGAAGCATTCAGAACTTAGGTAGAAGCAATTATCTTTCAACTTTAAAGCATTCATTATAAGTCTGTTTCCAAATCTTTCTTACCTTTCCTCCTAGAAGTGTGCTGCAGTACATTTTTTACCCACTCTTTCCTTTCCAGATGGCATTAAAAAACAATTAAAAATATTTCTTGATATTTCAAATGTAAAATTTATAAAATGTAAAGCAACTGGGTTTAGTTTATCATTTTTGGTATATCACAGCTTTTCTATAAAGACTGCATAAGATGATTTATTCAACAATACAGTTGGCAGGTTTGGTAACTAGCTGCTTGTGCTAAGGAGCTTTTCTTCATTTTCAAGGACTTCCATTTGTTTCTTGTTGTCATGTATCACTTGGGGAAGATATCATGCAATTCCCATACAAGGAGAAATTTGTTATTTCATCATAAGTATATGAAAACAGGACAACAAAGCCACCTGAACAGATACACTAAGTCTTTCCCTGTTATCCTCTAACTAGTAGTTTTCTCTTCAGGAAAACATTGTCATTTTACGGATTGTATATGGAGAAATATCTTTCAAAATGGTTGTCATCTTCCATTGTCAATAATACAACTGAAGTTACCAACTTGGTTTCAGGAGGTTATTTTAGAAGGACATCCATTTCTGCTATCTTCCTTAGATCATGGGGAGATAGCCTTTGTGATTTGTTCCTGAAGAAGAGGTTATGCAGCCGCTTCTGCTGATTGGTGAACCACTAGCTATTAAAAATGATGGCAAAAATCATTTCAATAAGGGCCACGCTTCAGGAAGATAAATGAATTTGGGCTGAAATAGTTTTAGGTGAGGTAATGTGGCCACAGAAAGAGGAGGGAAGTTGTTATTTGGGCATACGTACGCTCATACATGCACATTTGTGCATAGTGGAACATGGACAAAGCAATGGGAAGGTGTATAACAAGAGAATAAAGGTCAAGATTTGGGAATGTACATTTGTTCATGCTGTCCATTGAAAAGGGATTTTTTTTGTTGTTGTTTTTAATAGGACCCCTTTAAGAAATTTAGCATTTTATATTTTTAATGCTAAATTTTGTGAATAATAAAGCAACACAAGCATTGCAAGCTTGCTGTGGAATTTGACCTATGCTGAATCTTTGGTGTAGAGTACATGACAGACAATTTTGGTTTAAAGACTAGATTTTAATGAACATGTTTACCTGTAAATCCTCAGAAAATTCATTCTTCATTCAAAATGAGTGGAAATTTGGTAGGAGAGATTCTGTCTGTCTCGTGTATGATAAAGGGATTGAATTCCAACTTTAGCTTACATATAAAGCTTCAACTGGCAATGCGTGCCCTGAATTCTGTTTGATGTGTATATCAATGTCCTTCAAATACCACAAGCTAAGAAAAACACTGTTAACTGCCAGTTTTTGAAATTGTCTAATGCTGGCTGACTGATTAAAGCAAACTTGTCTATATGCTGCTATCATTTATGCTATTTAAAACTTAGCCCCATTTTCACTCCCTGTTTTCAATACTATTATCCACCTACTCTGTTTGACTGGGAAAGGATCAACATGAGAAATTCCTTTCATGGCAGATGGGTGGGGTTTTTTTCAAATATTGCTATGAATATCGAGAAGATCTGGCAGTGGATTTTATCTGTGCTCCTAAGGATGATGGATATGGCTGTTTTTATATCTTCAGTATATGTTAATTCTTGGTGTTGTTTGTCAGACTTTATGTTCTGTAAATGGAAAATTTAAATAGCAACAAAACATTTAAACAGAAAGCAAAGAATTATAAAGAACTGAGTTATAATCAAATGGAGTATTAGCTAGAATTTAAGGCCACCATGACTACAACTGAATTTTTGCTCTGTGTCTCACCAAAAAGACAAAGCTTCCACCAGTGTGTCCTGAAACACCAGTCTGATGCATTTTTTCAGGGTGTGAGTTAATGAAATAATTCCACCTTCTGAATCTCCACAGTAGGGCTGGTCTAAGATGGGAAGCTTTGGTATGAGGTGAAAAATGTTCTTTTATATATGGAAAGAAAAGATTGTAAATAAGCATTTAAGTATGTATTTTTAAGTAGAAAATAGGGTGATATTGCATATAGACCTTTCCATTTAATAGGAAATTAGAGGTTTTGGCACTTTTCAGGATGTGGGATGTTGAAATGTGCTTTTGTTGCAAATATTGCCCCCTTCTCAAACATCAGACTATGCTTCAACTGCTGCCATGTCTTGCACTTTCTAGGAGCCATCTCTCCAAGTACAATCTTGCTAACTGGGTAAAACATGACAAAAAGGTAACCTGGTTAACATATTTGAAATATTATCACAGTGCACTGTAGGGTTTAGGGTTTATTTCCGTGGGGTCCGGATGATAGAACACCAATATGATGATTAAAGTCGCCCCCTTTATTAAGCCTAGCTGATCATTCTTATACAATTCTCTAAGTTGTTTAGAAACTCGGATTGGTTGCTGCATGCAAGCATTTGGTGTCCATGCGCACAAGCATAAACGGTGATTGGTTACATCGGTACTGTCCACGCACACAAACGTAAGATAAAGTTAGTTATACCCGCTCTGTACATGCGCATAAACATAGGACATAATTGGCCATATTAATTAGAGCATGCAAGACTTGTCTTAGTCCAATTGGTCAAGATAAGCCCCTGAACTGAGGTTGTTTGTGCCAAGTTCCCTTTATCGTGGAATGTGCACCTGTGTTTTTCTAACCGGGATCTTTCTTTTTCTATCTTCTTGTTTAGTCTGTTCAAAGCCTTCTAAAGGCATCTGGAACACTCTTGTGACCATGAGCTACTTTCAGGCCCGATAACTAAGTTCCATATAATTGAACCCTACAGTGCACATGAAACATCACAGAGAGAATCACAGAATCACATGGGCAAAAGCTCAGTGGCAGTCTATGGTTGTGGTCTTTAAGGGTGAATCTCAGCAGACCAAGGGAGTTTTTCATGTTAAGTTTTAGCACCTGGTAGTTCTTGTTAAAATATTAAATGTCCTCATTTTTCAAGTAACCAAAGAGAAAATATTCTTACATAAAATATCTGTTAGGGGTAAAGCGCAGGAGGGCCCAATAATTTAACAGCTGTTTAATATTGCTGAAATCATATTCTGGAATATTTTGGTGAGCTTAAGTAACTGAATTGCTTAAAATTCAAGATTCACATCTGGTATTTTACTGGTATTTTTAGAGAAGAAAGACTTTAGCCCAGCATATATTTACAGCTCCAATGTCTTGTAACATTCATCGCAAACAACGAGGTTGTACATACTTCCTCTTACCACAGATTTTTTATTGTTTCCTGAAGTCACAATCAAAAATATGTCAGCCATACACCCCGCATATTTGGCTTTTAGAATAAATATGTCTTTTCTACCTCAATGACATAAAGAGTACTTGGAGAAAGCTATGGATCAAAACAAATTATGAAGATCATTATGAAATAACAGTGGGTCTCCAAAGACTCATTGCTGTATGAAATTAATTACAACCTCCACAACAGCCCTTCACTGAAGGAAGTTAATTTTAATCTTACCTTCTGTGAACATTTCATGTACTCAAACAGATGAATTCTGAAAGAAAAGGCGTGAGACGAGGTTAACAAGAAAGGGAGTGAAAGTGGTCTATGAATAGGTCTGTATGTTAGAAGGTTAGTCACAATACAGAAGATGTTAAAAAGCTGTCTAACGTCCAAAGAAATGTTTCTTTTGCTCTGTGCAACTGATGAAAACCACACTAAAGCTGCAAACTTGATATGCAGCAACAGTAGAATGCATCTCTAAACACATGAAAGGCACCGGGCTGAAACTGGACAAAGTCTTTCACAAGTCTCACCTTTCAGTTCATTCTCAAGGGGATTGCTGTTTCAGAAACTGAAAGATACTTTTCCATATTAAAAAGGCCTTTTTTAACTAGTGCCTTGGTTTATTGTTGACTCATTCAAGTGGCACCCAATAGAGCAACTGAATTTTATTTGGAAACCCACTTAGGGCTGAACAGTTTTGGCAGTATAACTTTCCTCTGGCTTTGGGAGATTTTTCTACAGCTTTTTACCATATAAATGTGCCCACTGAGTGATTCAGTTAGAAATTTCCATGAGAATACATCCTGACAGCAAGAACCATAGTTATGCCCCAGCATACACTTTCACACAGGATGGGCTGAAAAGCTTTCTGGGAATCACTAAGCATGCAAACTGATTACTTAAATCTTTTCCTTTCGGCATTAAATTTTCAAGGTGAGCATACGTTTCTAAGTATACCTTCCTATTTTAGCTGCTGGTGATTTGAAGCCATTTTCCCACTGATATTATCTTGATTGATACACACTTGGAGCTTTTCCCATATAGAACTTTAATGACATTTTCTCTGCTGCTCATGCTTGTCATACTTTGTTCTTAAACAGTAGGAAGTCTGTGGTTTTATTTCCTCCAAGATACCAGCCTTTCTATCATATCTGTGTGGGTCTGAAGAGTTTCTTTTACATTGTCTGGTATTTTAAGAGACCCATTTCTTCTAGTTGATTAATTTTGCCATGCTTTCAAGATGCTAAATGCTATTTAGATCCTATGTAGTTTGACAGTATATATATTTTTAAAGGTGGTTGCAGTTCCACTTCCTGACATCCAGTATCCTAGTTTTATCTTCCTGCATAGAACTACTTATATGAGTAAAGTTTTCATAGATGAGAATTTTGGAGACTAACTCCTTTGGGAACTGGCAGCTGTGGATATAATTGTGTGATGAGGGATGAGGAGCTGGAAGACCTGACAGACTGAACTGGCCGAGCACTGCTGAATACAGGGTACAAAAATGAACATTTTAGTTGGGATCAGAATGGATTGTCTGGAAAGGGATAGAGAAATTTATTTTGAAAACAACTGATTAAGAGAAGGAGAAGTGGTTTTGTTAAGGATCCTTTGATTAGTAAATTTGGGGTTTGGGCTAGCAGAACTTCTTAGGGGGAGAATGACAACTTTATTTAGCATTTCAGAATTAGGAGGAAATAAGTGACATTGACTGCAGCAATTTATTTGCTATGGTATATAAACTTACATAGAAACAAAATTTTTTTGGTTTTGCAAGGGGATGCTATGCCAACTGAAAAGAATCGACATAAACTTGAGGGCCTGGTATTTCAGGTAGTCTTCAGGTGAATCTAAATAAGGCAAGCAAACATATCTGTTTTGCTGACTGCAGATTAGTTCATTTTACTATTTGTTCTTCTGGAAAGCTATACTTCGTCTGCCACTTCTGTTAGTTTTCCTGCTGTTTTATTTCCTGCCAGCACTACTTAGCTAAATCTGTATCAAGGTGTGACCTGTATTGTACATAACTTGGCTACTTATGTAATTCTATGCATGTATATATCCTTAAAAGTACATCAAAAGCTGCTGCCTAACTTACTTGAAGCTGAGAGGTTAATGGTAACAGTCTAGGATGCCAAAGAATGTTCTGCAATATCAGAAGAAGGGGATCTGCTACCGTATATTCCTTTCAATATCATTCAGGTATAACCCAAAGGTGTCTGACTATTCTCATATCAGCATTTAAATAAGTTTGGGTTTCTTTCCTCTCAACCATTGTTGCACATCATTAATGTAGATCTTAAAACAATTCAGCCATGCATGAATGTTCTCTTTGTTACTGTTGCTGAAATCACTGCAGCAATGTTCAACAAAGCAATGCTTTCCTGAAAGTAACTTGAAGTATTTTAACTTAACCTTGTAGGACATACATTTTAAATCCTGTATGCATAAATTTCAAATTTTAACTCCAAGGTCTGAGTATATTCAGTCTGAATACTTCTTCAGTCCTTTGCAGAAGTGAAATTAGTGTTTGGATCCAAGTAAAGAAATTAAACTGCATCTGCAGTTCAGATATAGGTAGTTGGGTTTTTTTTGGTTAATGTCCACTTCTTACCACACCGACTTCCAATTCCCATTTGCTAACTAACTTGCCTTTGATAAATTGTTTCCATAGAAATACATAATTAGTAGATGAGTGACACATTTATACTGATCAAGGTATCTGTTAAAATGTGTTGTCATGGTGACAATAAGGCCAGAGAACTTTGTGAGACAAGATTAGATATTTTATAGAGTTTCTGAGAGCAGCCACAGATGCATCCCATGCCATTGTATATTTGCTTTGCTTTATTATTTTTTTATGAGGGGAAAACCCCCCTGTGCTTCCGGGCATAAACCATAGAACATAGATTGGAGGAAGCTTTGTCTAAGGCAAGTCATTCTGTTGCTGAGCTCTTAGCCTCAGGAACTGTCTAATACTAGAGAGGGGTTTCCTGGGACCCAGTCTGAGAGGGACCATTGATATGCTGGTTAATTTGTTATTTTGAATATTAGTTGTACAGCTAAGGAGAAAGACTCTCATTTACATTTTCTTTCAATACTAAAGAAATAAGAAAATATGTGATACTTTCTTCTGGTGAATTATTTTACAATAGTTGCTGCCAAACCACACAACTAATAAATAAGTAAAGAAAAAAAAAAATCCTGTTAATGAAAATCTATTCTACAAACTGTAACCAAAATGATACTTCAGCAATGATGAATTTTGTAGTAACATGTCCAAAGACATAAATTATGCTTTCAACATCTACAGATTATTAGGAAATTCTTATTTCCATTGTGGGTTTAGTATTCTGACTGCTGTCACTTCCATTTGATTGTTGTTGTTTGGAAAAAAAAAAAAAGTCTTTAAAATGGGCTTTAACACTAAGTCATTAAGAAAAGCATCAGCTAACCTGTAAGTTGTTTTGGGTTTGTGTGGTGCAGTTTTTTTGGTAGCATGGGAGAGGCCACAGGACTGGCTCCTGTGAGAAGCTGCCAGAAGCTTCCCGGGCTCCAAGCCGGACCCACCTCTGGCCCAGGCCAAGCCCGTCAGTGACGGTGGTCGCGCCTCTGGGAGAACAGATTTCAGAAGGGGAACCAGATTGGAATGTGAGAGGAACCCCTCTGCAGACACCGAGGTCAGTGAGGAAGGAGGGGAGGAGGTGCGCCGGAGGAGGGGATGCCCCTGCAGCCCGTGGTGGGACGGGACGGCAGGCTGTCCCCCCCAGCCCAGGGAGGGGAGCGGAGGCCCCCCAAGATGGCCGCGGCTCCATGGGAAAGCCCGTGCTGGAGCAGTGCGTGACTGAAGATCGGGCCGCGGAAAGGACCCGCGCCAGGGAAGTTTGTGAGGAACTGCCACCCGTGGAAAGGACTCACGCTGGAGAAGTTGGTGAAGGACTGTCTCCCGTGGGAGGCACCCCACGCTGGAGCAGGGGAGGGGTGAGGAGTCCTCCTCCCCCGAGGAGGAAGGAGCGGCAGAGACAAGGTGTGGGGAGCTGACCCCAACCCCCATTCCCCGTCCCCCTGTGCCTCTGGTGGGGAGGAGGCAGAGAGAGCCGGGAGTGGGCTTGAGGCGGGAAGGAGGGAGGGCTGGGGGGAAGGTGTTCTCAGGTTTGGGTTCACTTCCTGATAGCCTTGTTTTGATTTGATGGGTAGTAAATTAAATTGATTTAGTTTCTTCCCCAAGTCGAGCCTGTCTTTTGCCCGTGACCATAAGTGGTGAGTGACCCCTCCCTGTCCTTGTCTCGACCCACGAGCCTGCCTTTATATTACCTCCTCCTCATCCTGCCAGGGCCAGGGTGGAGAAGTGAGCAAGAGGCTTCGTGGTGCTTTGTTACCAGCTGGGCTTAAACCATGACATAAGTGAAACATTCTTCTCTAATGAGCATACTGACAATGAACCATTTGGGGGTTTGGTTTTTTTTAATAACAGAAGCTAGATTTCTGTGCTTTGACTCCAGTAGGATGTTGACAGTATTGCTATGACAGTACAGATTCAAAAGATATTAAAGAAACCCTAAATGGAAAAGAATTTTACCAGTTTGGTTTTCAAGTTTGGTGGTCCTACCCTTCATGGATTTTGCAATTATTCTTTTTGCAACATTTTTTTTGTTTAATACTGTCCATAGGTGGTTAAACTGTTCTCCTTCCTGCCCTCTACTTTCTCTTCCAGTGAACATTTGGCTTCAAACCAAGCCTCATCTCCAGTAATAAATAACCCAATTCTGTGTAATTGCCCAGGGGTGCCCTGTTTTTTCCCTTCTTTCTTCTCCATCCAAAGTATCCTGAAGAAAAAAATTTAGTACATCCTCTCTCTGATGCTTGTGGCAGCACATTCCTACCCCTATGATCTTCAGTCCAGGGAAAGAAGTCTGGTTTGATGCCCTTCTTCAGAGCACCAAACCGTTTTGTAGCAACTAGTATTTCTGATTTTCTGTTGGTCCAAGCAGAATTATTTTGCATAATCACAATTTACTTTGGGCAGATCTTATGTTAGAAGAACAAATTCAAAATGTCTTTTTCCGAATTTCTAGGGGACAGTAATTTTTTAATATCACAGGTAAAGTTTAAAAGGAATAATGTTGTACATTTGAAGAGATAATTTTGCTAATTACAATTAAATTCATAGTTACTCAACAGTTTGTGAAAAAGTATAGAACCATGGTAAATTCATTAAGTAGACCTACTAGGTTAATAAGTCATAAGAGTAAGTGTAATTCTTAGCTATATATTTTAGTGTCTTGTTACAGTTATTCTCTATGAAAAATAAGATACTACAATTAAATAAACCTCTATTAAGAGTACTTTGTAAAACCTTGGCATGCTAAAGAGTATTGTTTGGTCTTTATTTTACAGTTTGAGTACTGTTTCCTGAGTATGGTGGACCTCTCATGGGAAACTCACTGTACAGGATGGTGGATGAGGAAGAAGGTATGGGTAGCTTGATATGTGCATTAAAGGAGTTGGTTGCAACCAAGGATCATATTCACAAAAGAGCTCAAAGGGAGGTTTATAATGGGGAAGAAAGCAAAGAGAACATTTGGAAGAGAACAAAGTTATATTCAGATCCTTCAGACCATATCCCTCTTTGGGGAAGTAGCAGGTGGACCTGCTTTTTGTATGCCCTTTCCATCCTACATGCTGTTTCTACTTCAGTAGTAGCTGGAGACCTTCAGATAAAATTGCAGCCTCATTCTGTTAGCTCCAGGTGAGCTGCTGAACAGCTTTCCTTTGTAAATCCTGACCCTGCAAAGCAGAGTGTTTACCCAGGCTGCTTGGAAATACAAACCCTCGTGATTTTAATGGAACCACTAGCCTAGTGAAACAGGTCTCAGGCACTGTACATGGGATCTAAAAGAGGGAGAGAAAGGACTGGAGATGAAGAACAGCAAAAGGGAGGTAAGGCAGCTTGCCCATATCATGCAGGCTATGTCTTTATTGTTATTTAAAAATAGGAGCACAGGTAAATGCAAAAGTAACAGCAACTTATATAGACATACCTGAACTTTCTTCAAGGTAGTGAGCTTGAACAGTGATAACTTTGCCTCTGTTTCCCTCATATTGGTTTAAAATAAGAACAAGGCAAGTCTTGGCTTTTTATAATAAGAAGTCTAGTACAATCTAATGGGTATTATATAATTCAAATAATATTTATTTGTATGGGGCAGCAATTATAAGAGAACATCATATCTTTGAGTATAACTTTATCTGACCTCCAGCAGCTTTCAGCAAAAGCAGCAGAATCTGTAAAGACAGATTCCACACCAGAAAGAGAGTGAACAAACAGAACAGTACCAGTACGCAGTGGTTCGTATAACTATGGCATCTTATCATATTGCCATCAAAACTACAAGAGCTAAAAAGTAAAAAGGCCAAGGAGAGACAACTCATGAAAAATAAGAGGAACAATAAAAAAGCAGGCTGATAAAATGAAGCATTCTTTAAAATGAACTACAACACACATATATACAGAGGGCAGAAGAGAAGTGACACACAGGCTTTTAAAAAACAGACAAGGAATTACAAATGTGCAGTGTTCAGCAGCCCTGAACAAATTAATTTGTCAGGAACTTGAAGAGTTCTCGGGTTTGGTGGTTGGTTTTGGGGTTTAGGGTTGGGGTTTTTTTTGGAAAGAAGTTTTTTTTCGCAGAATACTCTGTGTGTGCATAACAAGTCACCTAAGTCAATGTTGTACATTGTCTTTAGGCAATTATTTTCTCCACTATTTCTCAAAGGTAAGAAGTAAATTCCAAGCAGTTTTGAACTGTTATTTTGTTGTAATTATCCTTCCCTTTTAAAAAGATACTGTGATTTATGTTGCAAAATGAGTGCTTCAGGGTTACTTTCTGGCATTCATTATGTCAAAGAGAAAAACAATTAAACCCCAGGTACATAAGAGACTGGTAGATGCAAGACTGTGCAGCACAGCCTGAAATTAATTTGAACACCAAAGATTTATAAATGTACTTTGTGTACTTGATGGTAGGGTTAGATCTATTGACTGCCATCTGAGTACAATGTATGCCTATACTAAAACTTAAAACTAACCTTTGCCAACATTGTAAGAACAGTCTTGTAGCAGAGTGTGTGTGTGTGTGTGTGTACACACGTATATGTGTGTGTGCTCTGCACTCTGCCAGAGAGCAAGGTATCAAATTTACAGGATGCAAGAAGGTTAATGGTGCACTACAAAGTGTGGCTCAGGGGGAACAACATTAATATCATTGTCCAGAGATGTGGAAGAAATGCACAGCAATAAAAGATAGCTTAAAAGTAGTAATTTAATCTGGTTTGGGGTTGCGTTTTCTGACTTTCTCCATTTGGAAGGAACTAGCTGTGTGATTTCCATTAGTATCTCTCAAGAATTTTTACAACTTCTGGATTACAGCCACCGTAAATCCCTCTGGAAATGCTGTAACTGTACCTGTCATCAACATCCTAGCCTATAATATCCATACCAGTTTGCTTTTCCTACTTCACCTACCTTTCCTGTCATTCCTGGTGTATGGCACCACTGTCCAGATGCAGTCTTACAAAGACTAAGGGACGCCGTAGACTTTCTTTCATTGCCTTTACTTGCACGTTAGAATATTCTCCAATTTGGGCATGAAATTAGCCATATGACAGTAATCTTTATTAAAAACCCCCATGCTTTATTTCAGAAAGAGAAAACCAACTTTTTTTGTACACAAGTAAGAACAACGAATAGTTTGGAAACTATTTTTTTCTGAAATACTTGACAGATTATGAATGTGAGAGCATATTCACAAAGATTAGTTTTAGTCATTAAGAAGCCAAACTCTGATTTGCAAAAGACCTTCCAGGGACAGGTCAGAATAAATAAAAGCAAGCCCAATTTTGACTCAAAGGAGGATCCTCTCTCTCTCTTGCACACTCACTCTCTCTTTCTTGCCATTGAATACTGAACTATCTTAGGGAGCTCTTGTCACCGAAACTGTAATTAATTAGTTGTTGAAGATGACCTTGCTTCATGGTGGAGTGGTGGTGGTGGAGTAGGACCTAGTGACTTCTGAATCTGAACCTTGCAACCTGAATTATTCTGTTATTCTATTTGGATCTAACTTCACTGAGAGTATGGATTGTGATGTTCTTATTGATGATACTCTCCCTTCTGTTAAGAAGTACATTTTTGCATAATACCTTAGCCTTAGATATTTAAGTAATCTAGGAGAGAAAATTATTGTTTAAATATGCCAGTCAGAAATAACACAACAGTTTTCCTCTGGCAAGTGTACTGAAGATGTTTTGGATAAGTGAGACAGCAGTCAAAAGAAACTGCATGTGCATTTTAAACATCATGATTCCCTTCTCTGTACAAGTCATCACTAAAATAATTTTGCATACTTCTGTACATCTTATGATTAATTTTTGATTGGTACAGTTGGTAGCCTGAACATTTCTGTACACTTGAATCCATTTCTAATCAGTATATATTCACTAACTATACAAGCTGCTTTTTATAAGCTCCAGGGCAGCTTTGAGAGCTGTTGATCCTGTAGTCCCTAAATGTTTTCGTTCATTTTGATGTCACCTGTCCTGCCATAGCTTGTTGGATCAGAGTGCTCCATGCTTGTCTAAACTGGGCTCCTTTCTGCCCAAGTTTTAGTATTCTATGATTTTCCTTATTTAGAAAAGTATCAACAATACAGTGATCCCAGAAGTCATACTTGTCCATAAGGAACTCCATACCTTAAGCTCAAAGGCAGCTATTATTTCACTAGTATAATAAATTTTTGACAGATTTTTGTCTCAGCTTTCTAGCATGTTGGATACAAAAAAAGGGTGCTGAATCGAATTATATCAGTCTTGCACAATGATCATATGTGATTTGTGTCTGCTGCGTAAAGCACTGAGGGCAGGCAAAATAACTCACATCCTTCTTCTCATTTAATATTTGATTGATTGATTTCCTTATTCTGATTATTCTGATCTTTGGTTAAGAGATCATTTGATTAATATAGATGGACTTACACAGTAAAGAGATTACTTGTTTTATAATTCAGGTCTGTAATGTGTTGGATTTTTTTCTGCATTATGTGACCAAGGATTTGATGAGACTAGACTGCCATTCATAAGGTAGCACAGCTTTTCTTTCTATTGTTGGAACTTGTCACATACAATTTATGTGTTTGGAATTAATGTTTATGCTAGATCTCAACCAGAAGGTATAAGGCAATATACCAATAAAAGGCAGTGACTTTTGACATTACATCAATACTAAAATTTTCTCTCTTCTTATGCTACTTAAGCATAAATTCTTCATTCAAGAGACAATGTCTTGGTCTCTGTTTTCTTTTCTGCACCACTTCATCCTTGTGCATGTATGTTTACAACTCAGCCAACACTTCAGAAATCCTTTATCTTTCCATATTTTTTTTTCTGACTGAAGATAGGTTTTGTTTTATGCTGCTCCACCTTGCTCTTTTCATAGCCTATTTCACTTAGACTTCAGCTTGAGGCTTTGTCTTTCTCCTGAGATCTTGCCTTGTGCCATGGATCATAAACATCCATCTTCATATGGACACTAGCTCCTGATTGAGAATGGCTTCCTACAGATTTGAATCTCTTTATTTAATGTATGGTTCAAGAAAACAAGTGATAAAGAATTCTAACAAGTACCGTTAATCCTGTTTTCTTTGGGAAGAAATGCATCTCTTCTTTCATGCAGATAATTGAATTCTAAACTGTACCATCTTACACCACTAAAAAATTTCAGAGGAAGATAGTCCCTGGGGTCCCCTCCTAATAAAAATTTCTTTCAACTAAAGACTCATTAATCAAAGCTCAGAGAGTATGAAACTATGGAAGCCCCTAGCACTGAAAGACAGAGGCTGGTTTTAATTATTTGGAAATAATTTTAATTTTTTCATGGGTGGAGGTATAGATGATAATTCAAGTAGAAATGAAAGTTGGAATTCAGTCATGTTTATGCAACAATGAAAACTGAGCTTGGGTGCTATTTTCCAAACCAAGTATATACATACACGCCTGTCTACACAAATGAGATTTCTCTCCCAGTTTGTTGTGTGTGCATGAGTCCTATATGCACATCTTTCCCTCACTTTTCTTGGCAGATAAGCAGTTCCAGTTCAGGCTGATAATGTTTTATTGCATATCACAAATGGGAGAAGAAAAAAAAAAAGTGAATGTGCCATTTACTGAAATAATATTTACTTTGTCAGTTTGAATAACATCTGAACTTGCTGCTTCAATCTTTCTACCAGTGTTTGACCTCCATTTTCTCTCCTATCTCTACTGATGATGAGTTATTATTTAAGCTCTAAACACAAAAGTCTATTATGGTTTTTGACCTTGGTCATTCATGTATCTTCTATATCAAGGTCTCACACTTACCTGTCCTCTCATAAATTAAACTGGATTTCATATTTATCAGGTAGTCAGAAATACAGCTACAGCACAACTGGTTCTTGACTTCTGGCAGACATTAAATAATCCATAATGAAAATAGCAAACTATTTACACAAAAGACACTATAAAATATGTTTAAATTATAGAAGGTTTCTGTTCTTCCACCTTTACCTTTTGGATACCTTCCTCCAAATTTGATGCAGGTTCTCTTTTACCAAGAAAATGTGGTACTTCTAGAGAAGCAAAATTCTAGTAAAAATACACAACAGCCAGGTAATCCTCAAAATTCAGGATCCAGGTCTATGCTACTGGAATTAAGATTTCCTGCTGCTGTTATTTCTGGACTTGGAAGTACATCTCCAAAGAGTAGACATCAGCCTTAGAATTATGTCAAAAACTGTACTATTATACCAACTGAAATAGTCTATATTGTCATGGAGCTATATGGCAGGATGGCAAATGGAAAGAGAGGATAGTTCAGGGAAGTTTTCTAAAGTTGTCTTTGAGGATGAAGTGTATGGATGTCTTCTTGAGATATATAGGATATATAAGGATAAAGTCATCTTGAGAAAGACTTGGGGAGATGGCTGCTGTTGTGAGAGAGGCATCAGAAGAAAGACCAGGTCTACAGAGGAAACTTCAGGAATATAAACACAAATGTTTTTAGAGAGGCCTGTACTCAGTGTGTCTGCACTCTCCACTCCAGGTATCTAGTGGTTTGGATGTTAGGATACCAGCCTGGTCACCAGTTTGAGCTCACCCAGGCAGAGGAAGCCAGGAGTCCAAGTCCTCTCCCATTCTGTCACAGAGTATGTGAGGGGGCCCATGAAAAAAACTCCTTCACCTCCCTCTGCTTCTTGCCTCCCAGCCCCTGAAGTGGGAAAGAAACATCTAATTAATATTAAGTAATGAGATCTGGAAATTTACATTAGTCTCAAACAAAATTTTTGTATCAGATTTATATATGTGGTTTCACTCCTTGGTATATGAAGGAAGTTTGTATAGTTGATGATTTCTCAGGACAGCAGATAGCTGTTCTCCTCTACTTGTAACGTGCAAGTAATCTACTCATAAAGGTTTATCTCTGAAAAATAACCCGTCCTCTTTTTGAAGTTCCATAGAACAGGTTTGTAAATGTCATGTGAATGATTGAAAGCCATCTTTTGAGCATGCTAATGTGATTTCATACATTAAATTGTCTCTTAATAGCAGTAAAATTGTGTTTTCTGTCATCCAGGGTTTATACATTTGCTTTAATAATTATAAGAGCAGGCCATTTTCTAGATAATTGCAAACACTGGCAATTCACATTTAAGTTTATGCATAAGGATATTATAGGTACTGTAAATTTTATACTTCATGAAAGATGCAGGATTAGTCTGATACGTATCTTATGCACAGCCATTGACTGATGTGCCAGAGACTAATAGATTTTGTCTGAAGAGATTCACTGCAATCTGATTCCCATTCATTTGCATATGACTTCATTTTCTGAGCAGTGTAAGAGTGTAACTATTTCTCAGTAGCTTTAAACTGATCTAAATCTGACATGGAGATATTAGTTCTGGGAGGTGACAGAGCAGAGGTATATAAGCACCACTGATGGTACTGAGGAGACTCAGGCATATCTGCAAATGGTGCAACTGATTTTGTAGATAATATAACACCTTCCAAAGAATAAGGCATAATTTGGGGATTCTAAAATTAGGGAATACTTCTAATATTAATCTCTGAATGCTGATGTTCTTTCCAGGTGTAAAGAGGTGTTATGGTATAGTTTGTGAGGTACTCAGATGCTATAGTAATCATCAAATCAGAAAAATCCACAGGGCAATTAATATTTCTGATTTCAGAGAAGGATTGTCAAATGCAGTAAATAAATACTGTTGAATGCAGTAAATAAATCCTAGAGACATGTATTAGGCAATAATGATAAAAGAGATCTTGAATAGTTGCTCATTATGTGAACATTATAGCAAACAGAACTCATAGGGAAAAAAGAAAAATGTGATCATGCAATTTAGACTGTCATATGATTTATGCCAAAATACCTGAAATTTTCAACATAAGTTTTAATGTTATTATATTCTAATTTTTAAGTGTTTCATCCTACAACCTTGATAATGGTTTTAAATGGTTTTTATTGCAACTTTTCCATGGTTTAGGGGAAAAAAACCCAACACACTTACCAAAACCTCTTTCAGACATCTAGTTTTAGGACAGTTTGACTAGGCTGCCTTCTGTAGTCAAAAGAGGGATAAAGATAACAAATGAGGGAATCCTCCAGTAGACAATTCAGAGCATTTATACTAGGTCTACAGTATTTAAACAGCTAAAATCTCATGCATCTCTACCAAGTGTGTTCAATATCCACATTTAGAAGGATTATTCATTTTAGCAGATTTTCTCTTCACTGGAAACAGCTCAGCAATGTCTGCCATGGTCCAAACTATTTATTAATACACAGAACCTCTAGAGAGGATAGCAATAAAAATATAATAACACATTATGTATTAATACAATAATATGTAGCTTATTATCTGAGTTATGAGAAAGTTAAAAGTTGGTATAAAAAGCAATGGAGACTAAATCACTTTAATAACAAGAAGGTCCTTATAACTTGCAGCTCATGCTGCAAATACTGCCTTTAATAAATCTAAGAAGAGTGACAAATGATTAAATTGTCATTTGAATACCATTACCCCTTAGGGTAGGTCTGTATCTTTGCAGAGAAGCTACTAGAACTAAAATCTGCTTTCTGAGAAGCCTTTGTAATGCTGTGTCTGGACTGTCAGTGATTAACAGGCACAAGGACCATGGTAATGAAGTCCACTTCTAAAGCCGTGGTATACAGACTGTACATAGAAGAGTATTCATTTAACTGAATGAAATGGCTGTATATCCTAAACCCCCAAATCTGGATCTCCCCTATTTTCTGGGTGTTTCTGTATGTCCCACACAAGGAAGCCAGGCTGGAATGGTTCTCTGACAGGGGTCTGCTCTTGTTACAGCTCCTGTCCCCCAGGCTGTCTGCATTGATTGACCGCACTTCACCTTACTGTTGAAACAGGAGGAGACCCTGGTCCTTGTTATTCTCCTATAAGAGTGAGCAAATGCATTGCTGATTTGGTTAATTTCACTCCCTCCTCCCTGTTTGTGAGTTATTTATGATTCTCATAAATACACTTGCTGAATAATTCCTATTAACAATTCTGGTCTGCATCTCATTTCAGAGCACTTCACTGCAAGTCTTCAGTGTGTGACATTTGAGCTGTGTTGTCTAGTTTAAAGTAAGGATTTCTGGTATACTTTTCCATCACACAACTGAATTCCTGGGATTCACTTTTCTTAACAGCTTAGGATAGTCTATCAAAGAAAAGCAAGACTCCTTCTTCTGTCACACACACTGTGTGATCTCTGACAACTATCATCACCTTCCTCTGCCCTAGGTGTAAATTGGAGACAACACTTTCCTACTCACCTTTCAAGTGTGTATTTCTGTAATAAAGTAATGTCCTGTTTATAAGCAGTATGTTAAATGGAGCTTGTTCTGGTCTGGAAAATGATATCAGGGGGTTTTTTTTGGTTGGTTGGTTTTTGGTTTTTTGTTTTTGTTTTTTTTTTCCTTTCTGAGTTCATCCATATGCCTGATGTTTCCTTGCATCTTCCTGTCCTTTTTCACCTGGCACTAGAGGAGGTGCTGCCTCCTTGCCCATTCCTTCACTGTAGCCATGATTGCTTTCCAGAGCAGGGAAACTACTTGAGCAAAAAGCAGGGACAGATCCTAAACAAATTACATGAAATCTTGCCAGTAACATAATCCTCCAACAAGAAAAAAAATGACTGAGTGGTTTCTGAACCTTGGGCCAGATTTTACTATGTGAGGGGCTCTGTGTAGTGCAATTATAGTGGCCACTGTGTCACTAATCATGTGGCATGATACTCAGGGCAACTGTGAGCCTAAGAAACTTGAGTTGTAATAGCTCCTCTCAGGAAGCTGATAGACAACCACCATATTTCTTTGCCTTTCTTCAGCCTGCAAGGAAAGTATGGGCCTGGAAAAAAAGCACAGCAAGAAGATTTATTCTCATAGGTTTGTCTTTCAAATTCATTACAGTAATCATATGGTCCATTCTTGCTGTAATTTATGCTCTGTAAGTACAAGTTGTACTTGTTGGTTTCTCTCTTACAGTTCTTGCTTTTATTCTTAAATATCACCTACTAACAATGCCAGCAGGAGTGAAGACAAATATGTGTCAGACTCAAGGTGATACACATGATTTGTTTAGAGGTGGAAAAGAACAAGAAAATTAATTACTTATTCATTGGTGCTAAACATCTAGGTAATAAGCATGAAGAACTGGAAATTCTCCTCTTAGACAGGTAATCTGGTCTAACTTGCTATGCTGTAAGCCAGTGAGAAGTGTTGTATGTTTGGAATGTGGAAAAAAAAATTACAAAAAAAATCACTGGCCGCAATGTTTTTAGGAAGGACAAGGTAGGGAGAATGGTATTGGCTAATAAACACTGTTATCACTCATTCAGAACTGGAGAGTCATGAACATACGTTAATCAGTGCAGTCTAGCAAGATGAGGGGTAGCTGTTTGTTACAGAACAAAATTAAACTAACAAAGAGGATGAGCTACACATTCAGCAGTTGTCTGAACAGAAGCAAATGATGTAACAAATGAAACTGCAGTAGGGTGAACATGAATAGTTATTTCAGATAATTTAAGATAGTTTCCTTACATAAAACTACTGCATTAAGTTTAACTGATTTCCTGTTCATCATGAGAATGGACAAAGGTGAATTGATCCTTAAACTGAAATTACAATAGTTGCCCAAACCCTGCCCAGTTATAGCCAGATTAGAATCAGTAAGCATGAACAGAGGCCTTATTTTTAGACTTTCATACTTAAATTTGACAACTGAATTATTCAAGTCTTAAGAATGTTATATGTAAGGATTGGGAGGAAAAAGAAAAAAAAAGAAGAAAACCTCAACAAATGAAAGTAGGGAATACAGTAGTTAGAAAGTCAGCTCTGGCTCAAAGCACATTGTGGTTAGATGAGATGCCTTGAAAACAGCAGTTAAATAAGGAGATGGGAGAGTAGTACAGTGGCAAACTTGCTGTCTGACATAACTGAGTATACAGTTGCTCAGATTAGCATGTAGTCCCTTTTGCAATAACGACCATTAGAAATATGTGACAGGATATTCACCTTTGAAAATGTGATCCAGATTTGGAGGTTTAGGATATACAGCCACTTCATTCAGTTAAATGAACACTCTTCTATGTAAAGTCTGTATACCATGGCTTTGGAAGTGGACTTCATGACCATGGTCCTTGTGCCTGTTAATCACTGACAGTCCAGACACAGCATTACAAAGGCTTCTCAGAAAGCAGATTTTAGTTCTAGTAGCTTCTCTGCACAGATATGGACCTAGCCTAAGGAAGTTGATGGGGACCATATTTTTTTTCTCATTTTCCCCTTATGTTAACATAATTAAAAATATTTTCTTCATTTACAGCGAACTTCTGAAGGGCACTCCAGTCTTGATCTAAATTCAGCAAGAGGTGGAGGGTCCGCCATTTCCCCTACTAATTTTCATCAATTTTTACCTTTCCAGCTAAAAATATGTACCATATTTTTAATTTTCAGTTTCAGCTTTTAGTCATAAATTCTTTCTATACTTTTTTTCCCCCCAGTAGATTAAAGAATCTTTTGTTCCCTGGATTTCTTTCCCTATGCATGTGGTTATAAACCATTATCAAATCACCTTTCAATCTTCCTTTTTATAAGCTTAACAAAATGAGTGCTTTAAATTTCTCACTGTAAGTCATTAAGTCTCCAGACATTAAGTAGTTTTTATGGCTCTTTTTAGCATCCTCGCCAACATCCTTTAAAAATATGGAGACCAGAACAGCACAGAGTACTGCAATAACAATCACACAGAGGTAAGCACACCTCCCTCTACTCCTGTGTTTATATACCCATGGAGGGCATTAACCCTTTTCCCACAGCACCACATAAAGCCTTTTGGAGTCATATATCTACTGTGACCCCTAAATTTCTTTCAGAGTCACTGCTTTCCAAGACAAGCTACTCCCTTCTTTAGGCTTAACTTGTATTTCTCAGTCTGTTATCTGGCATTTGGTGAGACAGAATGAAACACATTTTGATTGAAGGGTACCCGTTTGCCAAGTAGAGTAGCTCCTGCAGACATCTTTATTTTTTTCCATGCCATCAGTCCTCACCTCTTCTGCAAGCTTATCAGAAGTGATTTTATATTCACTTCCATGTAGTTGATGGAAATGTTTTCCAAGTTTGCTGCTAAGAGCTTCCTCAGATCCCAGGCAATACAAGCAGGGAGAGATTGGCACTACAGGCTGGGAGAGGGCTTTGTTTCAGCCATATGCAAGGTATCTCCTTACGAATGCCTCCAAACACACCCACCAAATATGTCTCTGCTTTCCACACAGCTAAATGAAGAAAGGCAGAACAGTACTGCTGGAGGAGAAGAAACACAGAGAAATCAATGCGCTTGCTCACTGTTATGCTCAAAAGTGAGGAATGGGATTCCCATTTCTGTGTCTTATTATTTGTACTCCTTGCCTAACCGCTATAGCCTCTCTAGAATTTTTGCCTATTTCTCAATGTGTTTTCCCTTCTCCCCAGACAAAAAAAAAAAGAGAAAAAAAAAAAGAAAAAAAAAGAAAAAAAAGGAAAAAAAAGAAAAAAAAAGGAAAAAAAAAGAAAAAAGAAAAAAAGAAAAAAGAAAAAAAAAAAAGAAACAAGAAAAAAATATTGCCATTGGTTTGTTCATCTGGCTGTCTTTCTAAAGGGGATATGCTACCTGAGTCAGAACTTAACAGTCAGTAGGAGTTAGATGCTGAAATTCTGGAAGCTGTTTTAAGTAGACTGTCTAACCAAGCAACTATAGTGGCTCCTTCTGCCTTTAAAAGAACATTTTTTTGTGTTGCCTTTAAGAAGGATTTGGGTGCATTTGCTAGTGGTCTCTTTCTGATAGCTGTGGAGTTTTTTGTGCAGTTGAGTTCTCTGGTCAACAGCAAAATAGACAGGTTTGAACATAAGGCTGTCAGAAAGTGAGTGGATGTTCAAGAGTTGCCTGTGCCAGTGTTAGTGGTGTCTTCACAGATAAAGAGAATGAGTGTAAAGGTTGTGAGATGAAAGAAACATCTGACTTGGAGGAAGGTCTGCTGGGAGATTTATGGACAAAAAGAGAAAAATTCCTGGGGAGGATGAATCATTGAAGGCCAGGAAAGAGGTAGGTTAAGCTCTGAGTGGAGGTCCTAGGGAAAGAAAGGCAGATCTTTCTAAATGATGGGGCAGATATCCTAATGGGATTAGAGTGCCAGACTCAGAAAAAAAGAGGCTAAGATTAGAGTTGGTGCTTATGGCTTCCCCCTCCAGTCTAGACTTCATTAAAACTGCAGGAGCTGATTCAGTGCGTGGAAGCTACATGACCTCAAGGTCACACAATAAGCTTGTTTCATAAGACAAACACTGTTTTCATCTGTGCTTCCTCATTCAGTTTCTCTCTTGCTCTCCCTTTCCACACACACTTTGTAGCCTCCAGCTCTAGACTTTTCCTGCGAGATGTTTATCACATCTCACTGTCCTCATCACTCATACTTCTTGTCCCACCACCACTAACCTTACAGGCCCACACTCTTCTCCCATTACACCCTAAGAACCACAGTCCTTTCTACCCAAGACTGCCATTCCTGTCTCTGTCTCTCCATGCTTTACCCTGGGATCCTTCCTCTCGCACTACTGCTAGACTTTATCTCCTGTGTATTTGAATCTGACAGGTTTCTTACTGCATCCCCCTTGAGACCTTTGTAGGATGTCGCTGAAAGCACTAGAGCAACAGACACTTAGTTTTTGGTGCAGTTGCTGGACCAGGCATGGCCTGAAGCATCTTAGAAGACAGTTGGAGAGAAAGTCATTCTTAGCCCTGGCTGGAGCATTGCTAGTGCAGATGGTGTCCTTTGGGAATATATAACTGTTAAAAAATTTAACAAATCACTACCAAGCATGCACAAACAGCGATTCCCCAAAGATGTAACAAGTTTGAGTAGTCTTTTACAGGGATGGCAAGAAGCAGATCTCTGACAAAGGCTACCCTATGTATCTAACTTCAAATTCCAGTTCCAAATCATGAGAATACTAGGGTTTTCCAAATAATATATTTTCTTTTTTCTTTTTTCTTTTTTTTTGTAAATATGGCTTTAGAAAATCTTTGTTTTGCCTTATGCAGAAAAGGTAAGAAAAAGTTTCTTAACAGAACGATAAAATCAGTTTGCCTAACTTGATCTGAGTTTGCAGTAACAATTCTGAAACAAGGCAGAAAGAAGCTATAATTTCAGGATAAAATGAGTTACATCATTTGTTCTGTATAGCCTTCAATATAACTAGCTATTTGAAATTATCCAGGGAACTAGAATTAACACAGCTGGCTGCTGAGGAAAAAAACCACCAACACACAAATCAATGATATTTTCAGTAATGTCTTTGAATGCTGACAAATAACGGCTCCATGGCATCCTCCCTAATCCAGTGGTGCGACATTGTTCCAGTGCTAACTCAGAGTGTCACTGATTCAAACAACTTCCTGCAGCAAATAGGCTTTTCTTAGAGCTCTTCTACTCAAGCATTGACAATTCTAAGGCCTGTTTAGTTTTTGATACATGATTTTAACTTCCAGATCTTTATCTATATCATGTAGCACTTCCCCATTTAAGGGAGGCTGGTTTTTGTTTTCCTGGATTTATCATTGTTCTATACTATGTTTTAACTGCATTCCTAATCCATTAAATCATATCTTCTGCAAACACGATCTATATTGATCTAGAACTCAATTTTTCTGTATTTGGTTTCTGATAGTATTGTGTGAAAACTTTTACACGTGCAATTTAGTATGTATTACAAAAAGGGTGAGCTATCAAGTCCGATATTTCTTTTGTTGAATAGATAACTTTTTATTTTCTTCTCTTAAATTATCCTAACTATAAACAAAATCTGTATTACAAGTGAGTATTAAAGAATTAGTTGTGGATACAATTCTTTCTGCAGTTATGCCATTGTTTCCCTCTTAATCTGTTCAGGTAGAGTATTTACTGATAGTTTTCTTTTCAAGTATTTAGAGGGTTGATTTACCTGTTATGATTTTTGCTCTGAATCTTTATGAAGTGATGCCTAAACTTCATTGTATAGCAAGTGATACAACACATAAACTCTAAGAAATATGAAGCCTAGATCTTTACATCAGGCTAGCTATGGAAAAAGCAGTAAATCCAGAATAAGTATATTCATTTCAAAGGGTGTATTCTGAGCTGGCAGACTTACATGAGAAAACAGTGTTTGGCCTATTGATTTCTACTAACTGTTTGTATTTGCCTCTGTGATCATTACACCATGCTTGTAGTCTGAAATAAAGTTTCTCAAGGCTGAGTCTACAGCAAGTTATAAATCATTAGAGTTTAGGAAGTCTCCCAAGTACTAAGCGTACATTAAAATCACCATTTAAGAAATGCTAGACAGGGAAATGGGAGAAATCAGATGCATTTTCTAATTTAAAAGTCCACTTAGATAAGCAAACAGCCTGAGAGCAAATGGAAAAATCAAAGGTGTAGCTTGGTCTATTGTATGGTCTATCAAAGATCTATGGTAGACCACTAATCTGAATTTTTAAAAATACATTGTGCCCATGGATGTGGAGAAAGAGATTGCTGGGGTAAAAAATGTTCCCCAAATCGCTACCTTGGAGAGAGCAGTTTGTAAGCTGATTCACTTACTGTGTTGTTTGCCGAAAGAAAATTTAAGTCAAATATAGCTTTAACCATGGCAAAATGTATAGATCTTCCCCTATAACTAACAAGTAGTTAAACAGATATATTTTCTGTAACTAAATGTTAATTCTACACAGACAGCAGAATATATGCAGGCTACATAGAGGTCTTTTTTCAAAATTCTGTGACAAAATTATTCTGAGGGTCCAAATTCTCAGTATTCAGTCACAATTTTTATTTTCCTTGAACTGGGGTATACATGCAACATAAATCCCCATCATTTTATTTTGATGGACACAAACCCAGTGGCAATTTATATAATCAGAAACATGCTTTCTGAATCAAAGTTTGGAAGGTAATAGAAAAGGACATTAAAAAAGGAATAACAATGACTATATCTTCTAATCAAACTTCCATGCCTCAGAATTTCAGAGGCTTATTCCAGTAAACCTGGTGCTTGCATCAGAAGCTTCTAAAGTTTGTTTCTCTTGAGATTTAGCTGCATCGCTTTTCCTCTATGGCTAGAGAAGGCTAGTGTCTGAGTGTCTGAAGGCCAGCTGATTTTTCTCCACTATTGCAGTTCCCAGAAACTGAGGCCATCAAAAGTTGTGATTCAGCACCTTCTATCAGTATTTCCCGACGTGTTCTAAGATGCACCTGGCTGCCTTTGGCTCATGGGACCATTCCAGCTTTTAGGGATCATTAGAACAACACAGTTCCTTGGACTCATACAGTTTTGCTGGGGTTTTTCTTTTAAATATTAAGGGCCAGGACTCCCACCATCTCTATGGCAATTTAGGAATCCCCTATAGTCAAAATTAATTCCCAGGTTTCCTTTCAAGTTTGACTCTCCAGCAATGCTGTGCAGCTGGGGTGGTGAGAAATTGCCAGATTGCAGGAAATAATTATAGCAAAATTTCACAAAAATGCAAATATGCAAACCAAAGCTAATTAAAATAGAAAAATAATCGTAGTAATTGACCTTTACAGAACTCATACAGTTATGGACTTCAAATATGAAAATAAGTACAACCAGGTGAAGATGATGAGACAGTATGTATAATTCCATGGCATTCCTCCCTTTTTCTGCATCTCATTTTAATTCTGCTCAAACACAGGACAGACTATGTGCCCCAGGAGTCCTTACACAGAGTTAAAGCCCAAGAATGGCATTATAAATGTCCTAGTTTTTTTGTCATCTTGGGGGTTTTTTGAGCAGATTAAAGAGAAAAATAGGACCCTGATTCTTCCGCAAGCAGTTGCGACAGATCCTGAGCCAATCTGAGCTTGCTTCAACTCCAGTATCTTCTTTCACCTATCAAATAAGGCCATTAAATAATCTCTGCCCTTGCCCAGGTCATTGCGCTTCCTTTGTTGTTGGACCTCACTAATCCAGCAGAAAACAATCCGCATCCTACTCCAGTTGTTTAGTAAGTTAAAGTGGCTTACACAGATCCATAAGTGGCAAAAGTTAACTGGCAGAACTCTACAGCCTCGGAGGGGAGGTGGAAAAGGACTTCTACCTTTTGGTGGCAGCAAACTATGAGATCACGTCTGTTCAATCATGTGACTTTGCCCAAAGAACGCAGAGCCTTTTTGACAAACTGACTGTAGAAAGAGCTCCACAGCCAGCACCTTTGCTTTTCAGCTAAAAAATTGTGTGGTCTTAGCAAGAATGTAGTAGTGCTCCAAAAACATCTTAGGCCTAGAAAATAAACTATCCAGTTTTTGACCTCTTGAGATACCTATCTTTTGTCCTTAAAATTAACTGGGTTAGCTAAGAGTTTGTGAGACCTAATATCATCAGAAGTGATCCTGCTTATCCTATAGCAAGGATAGAAACTCAGTGTAACTAGTTAATAGTGAAACATAAGTTACAGGATGTGACACTTCAACACAAGATGATTGATTCCTTACATGTCTACCTCAACACATGAGGGTAGTACAAACAGTAACCTGTGAAGAACTTCTTCAGTAAAGAAGTGAAAGGTTTCAATGCGATAAAACACTGTCCTGAAAGAGGAATGCTTTAAATACCATACTAGTGAGTGATACAATCACAGAATTATGTGATACAGACTGTAGCTAGCAGTGTTATTTAGCAGGGATCAAAAAAAAAAAAAAAAAAAAAAAGAAGGAAAAGCAAAAGCAAAGAAGAGAAATGTTATCACTTGACTGAAAAGAACATACTGAATGAACTTTTTTTACTAGTTCATCCATCTTTGCAGGTGGTATTTGGGAGTTAAGTGAATGGTGAAAGAGCCAAGGTCTACAAGAAAAGAGTTAAAAAATAATGAGAGGGGGAACAAAGCTGCTAAAGCTCCACTTAGCTGTTTACAGATAAAGATTTGTTTGCAGCAGCAGCGGCATGCCTTGAGCAAAGCTTCCAAAATATGGCCACAAAGTATAAAACCTGAAATAAGCTCGCAGGCAAGGAAGCAATATATCTTTCATTATTATATTACTGTATGGGAAATAAGTACATATATTTATGTACATATATACATATACACATAAACATATATATATGAAGAGGCTCAGGGGAGACCTTATTGCTCTCTACAACTACCTGAAAGGAGGTTTTAGTGAGGTGGGTGTTGGTCTCTTCTCCTATGTAACAAGTGATAGGATGAGAGGAAACAGCCTCAGGTTGCATCAGAGGAGGTTTAGATTGGATATTGGAAAAAATTTCTGCACCGAAAGGGTTGTCAAGCATTGGAACAGGCTGCCCAGCGGAAGTGGTTGAGTCACCATCCCTTGAGGTATTTAGAAGTCATGTAGATGTGGTGCTTAGGGACATGGTTTAGTGGTGGACGTGGCAGTACTAGGTTAACAGTTGAACAAGATGGTCTTAAAGGTCCTTTCCAATCTAAATGATTCTATGATTTAAATGTTAGCATTGCATAGCTAAGTCCATGCCTGAGATTTTGGAGTGACATGTATTGTAAAGATCTTGTGGACTAGCACAATTTGGTAGTCTTAAGGATCTTTTCTGAGGTCCTGGCTGGATTTGCAGGTCTTTATTTAAAGTCATAATCTGGTGAGTTTCTTCTGAACCATCTGTTTTCACATACAGTGTATGGTCTCCTGGCTTTTGTAGAAAAAAACCACCATAATTCAAAAGACATCATCTCTGGTTTTTTTCTGCTTGCATAGAGAATTAGACTAATAGAAAGTTTATCTTTTTAAATCAACATACTTTTGTGAACTATTTTTTTCTGAATAGTCAGGAAGGCACTGCAATAAGTTTCTGCAACCTGATTTGTGACATGCAAATATTGGGAATTCATGTTTATTTAATTGAAGAGAAAAGAATGTTTTGGCATTTTTCTCTAGGAAAGCAAGCATGAATACAGAAATGCGACAGGCTTTTAATTTGATAAGAGGTCTCATACTGCAACTTTTTTATTTATTCTCATGGGAGTCCTTGAGCTTTCCCAGATCTACCTTGTACCACAGAATTGCCTGATGTTCTTCATCAGCTTTTAAAACCAAAATTGTTACAAATGAGAGCTTACAGTGGCCGTCCTTGTTTATTTTCTGCAATGCCGCCACATAATAATTGTATTACAAAAGTTTGGCAGCATTTCACAGCTGCACTAAGTCATGTTAATGGGTGGTATCCAGTTGCTAATTTTGAAAACTGCTTCTACACACAAGCTGATTGAATAGGTTTGCTCACTAGCAAAGGTTAACTCATTTCTTTCATTTTTTATAGAGAGGCCTCACATTATCCAATTTGTATGTCTGATGGAAAGTTTCAATAACGGGTGGCTAAAGGGGTATGGAATGAAATCTGAGTGCTCACATAAAAAACCCAAATGAAATTTTCTGTATACATCTATTTTTTCTAACCAAGAGACCAGAAAGAAGAGCCTTCTTAAGTTACAAATTTAAAGTAATTCCAGGTTTATTTGATACCTCTAAGACTCCACCAAATTTTCTTAATCTTACAAGCCTGTCTTCCATGCAATTATGTAAAGCTCAGCTGAGACCAGAGTGGTTAAGGTGAGATTTAATGAAGAGCTCAGGCATTTCAGGACATGGAGATGATACAGTACAATAACCAATAGGTTATAGGGTCCAGGGTGATCCAGCTTACAGCTTGTGCCAAGTGTGCTTGTGGAAGTCCTTTCTCCTGCTGACTCCAGAGCAGCCCCTGCCTCACCTGCATGCAAGTGCCTCTTTTCCCCTCCACTCCTACAAGGATGCCTCATCCTTCCCCCATGCACAGAAACACAGATACTCACTTACCTGCCCATGTAGTGTAAACAGCTGCTTCTCTTGGCTACCTGCACACCTTCAAACATCTGTCCAAGCAGGTGATCCACCTCCCTGCATAGTGGTAGCAACCTGCTTCACTTCTCTTTTTTATCAGCAGCTACCTGTTTTGCTTGTCCTTGTGCCATCAGATGCTCATGCTTCCCAGCTGTACCCCACATGGGGCCTATCTGCATGTGCTGGGGTGAGCAGAGGGGGAGCTCTGCACCTATTCTCTCAGAGAAACCAGTGGCCAGGTGGAGCATCTTATGGACCACTTTTGAACTACGGGTGTCCTTCCTTCACTAACAGGTAGGTGGGTGACACTACCACCATTTCAAACCCTAAGTGTGTCTTAGTCGTAGTGTGCTGAGCAGGCTCCAAGTGTGAACCTGACATTGACTCCTCAGGAAACACAAATGGTACTGCTAGATTCTGTCTCTGAGGGGAGATCTGGGCTCACCAAGTAGCTCAAGTGAGTCAAAGTGGTCTGCATCTGTGCATGAAGATGATGAAATCTCAGACACTGAGAGAAACCACCATCTATGCATTTGGATAGCTCTGGAAGAAAGTGGCAGTGGCTAAACATAACGTGTGCAAGTCTCATTGTAATGGTTCAGTGTGTTTTATGGGACCAGATTACCTGACATTAATACCAGAAAAAATAACAGACTTGAGCAAACCTGAAGTATTCTAAAATAATAATAAAAAATCACATCCAAGGTTATTAACCTATGATAAACCTAATAATGTAAGTACTTGCTTTCTGATTTCATTTTTCCAGAGCTGTTCCTTTCTAAACTCAGAGAGTCAGGAAGCCTCTGTTGCAGTTCTAGGTTTGGAATCCACATTGCCAATACTTTTGAGAGCATCCTTCATGGTAGGCTATAGGCAAGTCTGAGAGGGCCTAACTTGTCACACCGAAGCCTTGCTACCTTCCATGGTTTTGTGTCAAACACAGCTTATTTAATGTGGGACAGGCAGGAGGAGAAAGTGAGCATAATATTGCTTCTTTAAAGAGCTTCCTAAAGAGCATCTCATTGCTTCTTAAGGAGCACAAATCTTCAGTGAAGGGACCAGGTCACTGAAAGATGAAATATAGGGTACAGTCTTTGTCTCAAGCAGTAACTATGATTATTATTGGATAAAATAAGTCCTTGAAATAGGAATGGAAATCCAAGTCCTCTCTCTTTCCATGAGAATATTTAAACCTTCATGATGGATAGGAATTAAAAACCATCCTCAATCTCAGTGACCAGTTCCTGGCATATCCTGCTTTAGCACACTCTATTTTGTAGCTCCTATTTTGCGAAGAAAAGTCATTTGCCTGAGAATTACATTTGAAATACTCAGCTTTATGTTGCCATAGCCTCTTTGTAAAACTACCTGTAGCATTAACAAGCCTATGCAAGGTCCCATGCATCACTCAGTCTTACAGCATTTTATTGACAGTGTAGGAGAGACACAAGAGTCATTTTCAAAGGCATTTGCTGTTTTAATAAAACAAAATGTCCAAGTACAATAAGTGCTATATGAAGCAGACAACACCTCACAGCTACCGAGTAAAATGAAAAGGAAATGTATACGACTACGATCAAAGTGAAATAATTATTCACTTGTAATTATAAAGTCAAAAGAGTAAAAAGTACTTCTTAGGCTATTGTCTACAGATAAGAATGACGCTGAGAAAATAAAGCTCATATGTCTAAGACTTTTAGTTAAGAAATAATAAAGACTACACAAAACCAGAAACTTTTAAAACAACAGAATATTCTCAAGGTTGAATTAAAATATAGATCACCTTTCAGCATTGTACAAAAGACACTGTTAAAATAAATGGTGCTATTTTAGTGTGAGGGTAAAATGGCCTGATTGACAGCTGTGTGAAATTTTATTCAGAAAACAGTGCTAGAGAGGCAAATTTCCCTACTTTGTCATCACCAATTTGCCTTACCTAGAAAGAGCTATCATAGGGATAATTACTGCGTCAAACCTACTTGTATTTTTTATCTTTTTTCGGTCACATGGCTTCTGTATCACTAGGTTTTAGATTGATACTGTCAAGCTCATTGCATGTAGTCCAGCAAGCAGATATCATATCACACTGGTCCCAATACTTTGAGGAGTGTGTGTATTGGATTTGCGTGGCAAGGTTTTGGTAGTGGGGGGGGCTACAGGGGTGGCTTCTGTGAGAAACTGCTAGAAGCTTCCCCTCTGTCGGATAGAGCCAATGCCAAGTGGCTCCAGGATGCACCCACCGCTGGCCAAGGCTGAGCCCATCAGTGACAGTGGTGATAACGCCTCTGTGATAACATATTTAAGAAGGGAAAAAGTTGCTGTGCAATAGCAAACTGCAGCCAGAGAGAGGAGTGAGAACGTGTGAGAGAACCAACCCTGCAGACCCCAAGGTCAGTGAAGAAGGAGGGGGAGGAGATGCTCCAGGCACTGGAGCAGAGATTCCCCTGCAGCCTGTGGTGAAGACCATGGTGAGGCAGGCTGTCCCCCTGCAGCCCATGGAGGTCCACGGGGGAGCAGATCTCCACCTGCAGCCTGTGGAGGACCCCACACCAGAGCAGGTGGGTGCCCAAAGGAGGCTGTGACCCTGTGGGAAGCCCACGCTGGAGCAGGCTCCTGGCAGGACCAGTGGACCCATGGAGAGAGGAGCCCACGCTAGAGCATGTTTTCTGGCAGGACTTGTGACCCCGTGGGGGACCCACACTGGAGTGGTCTGTGCCTGAAGGACTGCAGCCCATGGAAGGGACCCACGCTGGAGCAGTTCATGGAGAACTGCAGCCCATGGGAAGGACTCATGTTGGAGAAGTTCATGAAGGACTGTCTCCCGTGGGAGGGACCCCACGCTGGAGCAGGGGAAGTGTGTGAGGAGTCCTGCCCCTGAGGAGGAAGGAGCGGCAGAGACAACGTGTGATGAACTGATTGTAACCCCCATTGACCATCCCCCTGTGCTGCTGGGGGGATAGGTAGAGAATTCAGGAGTGAAGCTGTGCCCAGGAAGAAGGGAGGGGTGGGAGGAAGGTGTTTTAAGACTTGGTTTTATTTCTCATTACCCTACTCTGCCTTGACTGGCAACAAATTAAGTTAATTTTCCCCAAGTCAAATCTGTTTTGCCCGTGAAGGTAATTGCTGAGAGATCTCTCCCTGTCCTTATCTCGACCCAAGAGCCTTTTATTATATTTTCTCTTCCCTGTCCAGCTGTGGAAGGGAATGATAGAGCGGTTTTGGCGGTCACCTGGCGTCCAGCCAGGGTCAACCCACCACAGTGTGACAGACCCTGGACCAAATACCAGAGTGTTTGTCATTTTGTGGGTGCATCTGTGCACTAGTGAGACATGTAGCACAGCAGGCAGCATAGCAGTTAGTGCTGATAGACAAGCCTGTGCCCAAGCCCGTGCCTGTGCCCAAACCCATGCCCTGCCCATGTATGCTTGTTGGTCAGCCCAGCTCCAGAGCTGTGCGTGGGGTCGGCATGGGCTAGGGGTACCCTGGGGCCTCCCTTGTGGGTGAGGCGCAGCCGTAAGGAATGTGGTTTGTGTAATCTGAGGCTGTGCCATAGTGTGAACCATGGCACAGTAAATTGGGGTGATCACTAAATTTGCTTCCAAAAAAGCACACTCCTGTTTCAAGCTAGAAGGCTGTCTGTAATGGCTACTCCATACTGCTTCAGCTACAGATTTTATTGGCTGAAATTAACTGCAGGTACAAAAATATAGAGGCCAAATTTTGAAAAACTGGCCCAGAGGTAAGCTTTGACTTAAATATTTTGTTTGAATTTGTATTGGGTGCAAGTGTCAAGGGGTGGCCTCTGTGAGGAAAGGCCGGGGCTGCCCCGAGCCGGACACAGCCGGTTCCAGCCGGCTCCAACCGACCCCCCGCAGGGCACGGCTCAGCCCCGCAGCCACCACGGCGCAGCCGCAGAGTAAACATATATGAGAAGGGGGAGAAGGTGCCAGAAAGAGACAGGACAAGAGAACAAGAAGTGAGAAACAGGAGAGTCAAGGTCAAAGGAGGAGGAGAAGGAGGAGCAGAAGGTACTACCTGGCATCAGACCAGACATCCACTGCAGCCCATGGAGGACCCCATGCCATAGCACATGGAGAAGGAGGGAGCAGCAGAAACTGCTGCGTGCTAACTGTGACCCCCACAGTATGCCCTGCATTGCTCAATTGGTGGAGTCTGGAGAGAAGGCGTGAAATTGACCCTGGGGAAAGGAGGAGGAGAAGGGTTGTTTTAGTGTTTGTCTTTTTTGTTTACCAGTACCCAAATCAGTAATTAAATATTTATTTTAATTGACAAGAAATTAATTTAATTCTCCCCAGTTTGAGTCTGTTTGCCCACAAAGGTAATTGATAAGTGATCTCCTTTCCCTTACTTCAACATGGGAGCTTTCTCGTTCTTGTTTTTCCTGTTTTTGCCATCCATCCCACTGAGAGAGGGGAGTAATCAAGCAGCTGGGTGGGATTTTGGCTGTTAGCCAAGGCTAACCCACCACAGGGTTGTTTTTTTATTGAAAATTACTTTTAAATACCCATTTTTCTTTTTTGTTGTTGTGTTTGCTTTTCAGCATCTGCAAAAGTTCAAGTAATTCCAGCTGCAAGAAGACTACTCTTATTTGGGGATATTTTGCATTTGAATAAAAGCATTCCCAAAAAACTGAACCTGAGGGATAAAAGAGAAGGTTCTTCAAAGACATCAAGTGAAATTAAGTCATTGAGAATATTTCGTTAAGATTTAAATGAGCCCCTTGGGGAAATTTCTAAGCAGAGCTTGTGATCCCTCCATGTTCTCTACAGGTTAAAAGAAAATATAGATTTGAAGTTAATACTCTTTGAACCTAAAATCAATACAAACTAGGAAAAACAGAGCAGTGAAAAAGTGATTTTAATTCAAAACAGAAAGCAGAATGTCTCCCTGGTCATTTTAGATTTAGAAAAATTAATTAACTTTGACACAACTACAAGTGAGCTGGTTCATTGCACATCTTTCGAAGTCCAAGACAATCATCTTAACAATCATGCTTAGCATAATTGGAGTAAATGGAGAAATAAATTTGAAAATTTCAGAATCACAATTGGTATAATTGACCAGAAAGGGGGGGAACAGCTTTGTACTCCCTTATGCAGCCAATGAAACAGTCTATTTTCATGATACTATCCCAGAGAGGTTTGAATTTAAAATTAAAAAGAATATGTTCAGCAGCCTGCAGAAAATGAGATGGAATCCTATTCAATTCATAGAGTTCTCACTGCAGGTAGAAGTTTCAATGATAGAGTTTGAAAAAAATTAGGTTCTTGTCCCAGTGAGACATTAACTGATCTCAATTACCTTAAAGCTAATCAGTGTTAAGGATGTTGAAAGTTAATAGTTTCTGATGGAGTACCATGGCTTACCTATATTTCCCTGCTACTTGAAAAATGTGCTTTTGCAAGTTCTTTACACTGAAGATTAATCCTGTAAAAGTTCATGCTAGTCTGAGGAAACAAATCTCATTTTACAAAAAAGTACTAAAAAACCCCCAGTCTTTCTTGAACACATCAGAAAGCCCACAAGAGCTGACTTGTTTTTTGGTTTTGTTTTGTTATTTTGTTTTGTTTGTTTGTTTGTTTTTACAGGGGTAGGTTTTCACCAGCACAATATCCAGAAAGGTCTTTTTTCTTGGGTTTATTCTGCAAGTGATCCTTTAACTGTTTGTAGCTGTCTGCATCTGCCATGCTTCTGCTGCGTCTGTGCACGCATAAGGTACACATTGAAAGATAATTACTTCCTATGTTTATCATGACTGAAGGACAGTCTGTACGTCTACAAGCTCAATGAGCTTTTATCCAACTGTCAGACTAACAGAACACAGAGAATTGAAACAGTATAAAAATATGCTGGTTTGGCTGGACAGTGAACTCGGGCACATAGTTTCCTTGTGGGTGAAGGGAGAAACCTGGAATTCTGCAACATTGCTTTCCAGTGCATCCCAAGGAAAAGGGTGGGAAAGCCATTACTTGGCTCATTGATTTCAATGGCTATTTTGTGTGTGTAGAATGCGAATAGGCAAAAGTGTAATTTTCCAAAAAGGCTAGGTATTAATGAAATTAGGACAAAGTTTATGACCAAAGCAATTGAAATAGATACAGAGATCTGTAATGAATATGGGGACAAATTCTGAAGGCTTTATTCAGTGCTTAGCTGAACCAATGAAAGCCATCAACTGCTTGTCCAGAAAGGAAGCAAATCAAAAACCTCTATACAAGGATGTCACCTCCTGCCAGTTTGCACAGCTGGTAACCTACAGGTATTCAGGTGTGCACAGAAGTAAAAAGATGGGTTAGGTAGAGAACAACTTTGTGGAGAGCTTTACATCTTGCACTGACATTTCTTAGAACTGAAAATCAAAAAACCTTAATTTGCTTTCCCCCCATCCCCCCACCCCCTCTCATTAGGCTTCCACAGTTTTCTTCATACAAAAAGATAACAGTGGGGGCTCCTCCTTCCCCTTCCCTTCCCTTTTTCCTTCCCTTCCTTTCCCTTCCCTTCCTTCCCCTTCCCTTCCTTTCATAAACCTTTCCAGAATTGTGAAGCACTTTTAATTTCAATGTCATCTAAAAAAACACCCCAACTTCTTTGATTCCACAAGATTACTTGATCAGTGTTACTGTTTAATCCTTCTTCCCAAGTATGCAGCAGTATCATAGACTTTCTTGAACTTTGTACAAATTCAGAAAGCTCCTTGAAGACTAGGAAAGACTACAAAGGTATGGATACAAGGAACAAAAGCTTAAAATAGAATATCTGAAGTGGAGGTCTGCTAAGTTAGGGGTCTTTCTTGAGTTATTCACCTGAGTCCAGAAAGCAAATTCATAAAGATTTGAAATACTGAGTACAAGAGATGAATGCCTGAAATATACTCAGCTGTTGAAACTTTTCAAAGTATAATCCATAGAGTAATTCAGTACATACCCAATTTCCCTAATGGTAGTGATGACATTTTAATCTTTGGCAAAATTCAGGAAGTGCAAAGGCAAACTCTTGTGATATTTGACTGCCTGACAGCTATTAATCTAACATTTCACAATGCCAACTGAAATTGAATGAAGTAATGCTATAATTTTTTTTTCCCCCAGAAAATACTATAGAGACAGACCTAAAAAATAACAGCAAACAAAACCACAAAGAAGCTTAACATTTATATTGCAAAATTTCTTTACATACAGCCCAACATTCTGTGGAAAATGTACCTTAACACCACTTCTCATCTGATGAGCTTAGGTGGACCCTCACTGTAAGCCAGGAAAATCACCAAGGTGTGATTTCCTTTCTTAAATCTGTCTCTTCACTGACCACGGCTGAACCTGCTAGAGACTTCCATTCATGATCACTTACATATTTAACCAGACTTTTTCCCAGTGACTACAGGATATAAATGACTGTCTGCCTCCTGGTTCAGTCTAAGAAAAATATCATGTGTGAACAGCAATGCTTAATGATGACCAGATGTCTGGATCTCAAACTATGACATCTTTCTTAAGACAATGTTTGAATACCAATTGTGTCTAACATAATTTCCCTCTGTAACTTCAGGCAAGTTGGTTGTGGGGAAAAAAAAAAAACCAAAACAAACCAACAAAAAACCCCAGCCCAAACCAAAAAAAACCCAACTCCTGTGCATTAATTTTGTCTGTCCATCTTAGGCTATCTATAGTTTGAATTTCCAAAACTTCTTAAGCTCTTACAGAAGCTAGAGGGGAAAATAAATCTTTATCATCAGGCCATAAATACTTGAAGCTGGTGGTAGACCATCTAAGGTCAATCAATCATTGAAGAGCAACACATGAAGAAAGCCAGGATATACAGAAAGAACCTTCTGCTCAGGTGCTCAAACAGTCCAGCTACACATTTATACTGATTCTGTCCCCTTCTTACAGAAAATAAACAGAAAGGAACTGGGCATATGAGTAAAGACTAGCTCACACTTCCCTGAGGTATGTGCTCTTCAAAGATTGTGCATATGTATAGACATGAGACCCTACAAAATTGTTCACTTTATCAGGCAAATATGGAGTTGCTCACCTGAAGGAATCTGGCAGTCTCAAGACTTAATGTTTTTCTATAACCTGTTTGAAGTGATTCTCTGTGGAAATAGTTCCCAGGAAAAGAAAAGAGTTCATACATATAGAGAAAAACACAGCTTTGGCCCCAAAGGGACAAACCCTCTGTTTTCAAGTAAATGGTGTGTTTGTGCTGCACAGAGACCACTACATAAGCCAGTCTTACCACTGTTCCCTCTGCCAGCTTCAAGATAGACATTTCACAATAGAAAGCTGGCCAGCCTAGGATCTGAGTCAAAGGTCGTCCTATATATAGAGGTAACTAAGTAAGTGTAGTAAGACGTGCAGCTGTATGCTAGCTGTTTATGACAGATAGTGTGTGCTGCTAAAATCAATATGATACTTCCATGGCTTTTTTCCCCTTTCCTTTTCACTCCCACCTTTTTAAATGAATACAAACATCTGTGAATTCATAGGTGAACTTAAAAATTGCTTGCCATAAACCAAAAAATCTATGAAAACCCCTGAGCCTGCAACTCTGCTCCTGATTCCAAGAAATAAGTGGCATCATTATGCATTTCATTTTATTGAGAAAGAGTAACCAAATCTGATACTGTCATAATAACCTGTGAGAATGACGTTAGTTGGAAATAGTAGCTTGCCATTTGTGTATAGCAAAGTACCACCAGTATTTCCTGCCTGTTTTGTTTTGATTTACACATATATAATGTTTCTATACTCCTTAATAAACGTAATTATATCTTTTTCAGATATTTCTAATCATGGAACTGTAATATTATCAGTTCAATTCCTGTTTAATGATTGCACTAGATGCTATTTCATAACCTGTCTGACGTTTTTATTTTGGTGCAAAATTCTAATTTGATCCTTCTCAATATATGTGTTGACAATATTATTTATAGTTAAATTAAAATTCTTAATGGTAGAAAGCCAGTGAGCATAGCAAAGCTTGCTGGTAATAGTTGCACAGCCTGCTAGAATGATGGTCTATTATGTATGTTCATCATGCAATGGAAAAATGCTATCACTGGGAAGTTCTTTCCAAGATAATTAATTAATTAAGTACTATCAGATTGTTATTGAACACCTTTTATAGTGTCATGTGTAACAGAAACAAGCTATTATTAATATAATTTAATTAAAAAGTAACTCTCACACTGAAACTAATTGTTTAAGAGGACTTAGTAAATAAAAGATTATCCAGGAAGAATAAAAGTCCATTGAGATGAGAGTCCATTGAGTCCATTATTCAGGTTTGGCTATTTTCCCCAAAGACTGAGTCTCATTGGGAAGGACTTACATATTTCTCTCCAGCTAGTGAAATCTATAATAAAGAAAAAAAGAAGAATGACAAATCAACAAGACATGAATGTAAACACTTACAAATAAATCATCCCATTTCCAGTCACAGAAAGTTTCAGAAAGCTGAGCTGTTGTCCTCTCAGGTGTCTGCAACATGGTGAGTAATTTTTGCAAGGTGTTAAATGTCCGCTGTATTGAAAGCCAAGATTTATAAAGGATGTTCAAAACTGCAAGGAAGGGTACTCAGACTACCCTTATGAAAAGAGTATAAGTTTGAAGGACTGGTAATTCCAGAATAACATTCATGGCCTCCTCTGCTAAAAGAAGCAATTTCTGTTTGAAAAAAATCATAACTTTATCTATCATTCAGTTAAAGCAGTATAGAAAGTACCAAAATATATGCTAAAACACCTAAGAAGGGAGGTGATAATCAGAATACAGTTGACTCTGCCAACCTCCAGTGTTGCACTTTTGTACTGCTTTTGATCCCACAAATTTTACATATGCATTGCAAATGACCGTATCCTGACAGAAAGGGCATGACCTGCAGTTTACCATGGGCTTGAGGCCAAACTGGTGGACAGGTTGTGCAACCAGCACTGGTGTGTAGGCTAACAGCCAACTCCTTGACTGGGATGTTCTGGTCAATAACAGTCTAATCAACAACCTGTTTAACACTGCTGTAGATTAATAAAGTTAAATTAATTAGATTCTTTGTCTTTCAGATTTTTATTCCAATCCCCTCTTCATATGGAAAACATGAATAGATTGAGAGAAACGTTAACACAACTGCACTCATGCCAGAGGACATGATAGAGACCAAGTGATTCCTTTGGGTTAAGACTTCAAAGTAGTTCCTGAAAGAAACGTAGTCCAATTGAGTCTATATATAGAATTGTAGTTGTGACCTGTAGATGTGAATTTCTAAGCTTTTACTGTAGACTTAAGATTCTTTTAAGGGTAGAATATGCTGGACATGTTTCAGGAGTCAAAAATAAGCAAAAAGTTGGTAGCTGACAATCAAAAAGAGAAGCCAATAAACCCAACAAAAAGTTAAAAATAAATAACAGTGACCAGAAAACAGACAGGATTATAGCTAAAGTATTTGTATCCCTCTGGCATGAGGTGATCAGGGAACTGTATATAGCCCGGGATAATAGGTTTCTGTCCTGCCAGCAAGTTACTTTCAGATTTTATGAAATTTCCATATGTTTCCGATGCAATTTTTGTTCTACCTGATTTACGAGATTCTCCTGGATGAGACAAAGGTAAAACTATGCTCTATGGAGAAGGAATAAAGAACTGATAGTCATTGCTCATTATGACTTTTACTATGCCGGTGTTTTTTCTTGAGCAGGAAGAACTAACAGTAAGGTTATTCATACTGAGGTCATATGCCTCCCATTTGAAATCTGTCTTGATGCGGGCCTTATAATAATAATAACTTATGGACAACAAATCCCAATTTCATGGGAAATTGAACAATTGTAATTACTTAGGTTTTTTAAAGAGCTTTTACTAATCAGCTGAGTGACGAACATTGCAACAAATATTTGTACAATATTTGCCAGTGCATTTTCTGTTACAGAATAGACAAATAATTTTTAGCCTGACTATCAGTTACATAAGAACTCTACATAGAGCCACTATTTTGTAAATGGCTCTATGCACAGAAATGCACATGCAGCTGATCACTTACCACATATACAAATTAATTTATTTGAACTACAGAAATGAGGACAAAAAGCTCTTACTTCTCATATCCTCACAGGTGCCTCTTCTCTCACCCTTTATAAAGAGAAGTTGATATAGTTGTCTCCATGAAGCCAAATAAAAAGCTGCTCAGGAGTTCATCCATTGTGGAGACTTTATGAACCCAAACACAGTTAGTTATGTTGCCCTTGTCTGTTAAGTGCAAACAAATACCCAGATCTGTTCGTCTCTTGTGATTTCAGTTGTGTTCTTTGAAATGACGTGCCAACACTGTGAGTGGCATATCCACCCCCTGGCAATTTGTCATTGATAGATTATTCTTTAATTAAAGTTTCAAGATGGATTTTCTTGTACTCAGGAAAAGATAGCTTTACACTTTTTATCTAGAGGCATAATGTAACAGTGCAGATCTATAAGGAGATGTCATTTAACAGAAAGATAAATAAATATATGTTTTTATATATTGCATTTATATAATTATTTGTAATATATTTATCTGTTATACACAGGGAGACATTTTAACCCCAAAATTCAAACACCTTTCTAAAATAAATACAACACCTTTCTAAAATAAATACTAATGCAAATCAATATACATTTCAGTAGACTTGTGTTGATGTATGTCTGTTCAACATACTGCTATCTGATGCCATGACTTGTAATGTTAATAACAATATCAATCAAGTGCCACAAAAGTGAATGGAAACTGCTGTAGCCAAATTTGAAAATAGAATTAAGAACCACAAAACTGATTAACACTGCATAACCTCGACACCACTTGAACTCCACAATGGCTGTAGTTTTTTATTTAGAGACAGAATCATGAAAGTATTTTTAGAGTATGACAGGGTCAAGCTCATCACAAAATGAGATGGCAGACACACTTGTTTAAAAGACAGATGCAGCAGGAGATGGAAGACCATGTTTTACATCTGTCTAGCATACAGGAATTCAAACTCATCTTTCTCAAAATACTGCACTTACCACCAAGTTATCAGCTATTTATATTTTCATTCATGTCTTTTGCAATTATGTCACTGTGCAGGAAAGAATTCAAGACAAAGCCATTCAGAAAGCAAAGTCTGTAGCTGCCAGTTTACCTCATAGAAATGTCACACTGGAAACATATGCAGGGCTCTATGCACAAGTCATGGTGTCTTTGACTGCCTCTCATAAACTTAGCAAGGTTTGCGTTAAAGGTCATTAGGACTAATGGGAGCAAAAATCCTGTAATTTTGATGGGATCAAGAAGCCTTTTGCTAGTCCCAGTGACTTCTGATTGTTCATGGAATACCGAGATGCCGGTGCCCTTTACTGTATCTAGCACTTCTTAATTCCAGCAGTGAGTGGGTTTGTCTCAAAATAACATATTGGCTGGGGCATGTTCTGTTGTTGCTGACATCTCTTGGAATGAAGTCTTAGTCAATGTAAGATACCCAACCTGTATATACAATATCTTGATACTGGATACATAATGTGAATATATCACACTACTGATCTGATATACTTCTTTTTTTTTTCCATAAAACTAATCTTCAATGGATGATTTACAAAAGCAAGCAAACAAACAAACAAACCAACTAACCCCCATGACCAAACAACTCCCCTAAACAAAAAAAACAACCAAACAAAAAAACAAAACAAAAAGAAGCGATACAGATTTTTTCCAAACCAGGGGCTAGGTGACCTAAAAACCAAGAACATGTTGACCCTTTTGATTTCTGTATTTGCCTAGCCTTCCCAGCCAAGCACTTCTTAACAAAGAAACATTTTTCCAGTGATTTAATTTCTGAGTAGCAGCCAGCTTTCTTTCTGGCTTTTTTTTTTCCCTTGCCTGACGCAAGGTGAAGAGTTGGGAGTGAAAGAGCTGACGGATATTCTCTTCACAGACAGGTGTGATTTAGGGGATTATTTCTGTTTTCAGTATACTGTGAATCACACAGGTTTGAGTGCAAGGGTTCCACAAAATGTTAATGAGTCAAATCCTTAATAAATATTTACATCACTAGTGCAAAACTAAATAAACTATAGGTCCAGAGCACTGTAACCTTTCATAAAAAAATGTAAACTAGCCACCACAGGACATGTCAGCTTCTCATACATCATATGAAATCCAAGACAAATATTCAGGAGCAGTAGTATGCTTTGCAGCATTTATTAAGCTTGCTGCTTTATCCCACCTCCTTATGATTCTTCTAATAATCTATTATGTGGCAAAAGATTATTGGCTTTGTGTTGGCTTTTTTAATGAAAAAGTCACAAAATATGTGCCGTGGAGACATGAGAAAATTACAGTTATTAGGAGAGAGTATGGAACCTATAATGCAACACAGCGTAATTGCTGTGCAAGTTACCTTCCCTTACTGATTCTTTGTTTCTTTCCAGCTTCCTTCTGCATAGAAATGTTCCATTTGTCATTGGTTAATAAATAACAAGAGTTCAATAAATAACTATAGCATGCTTTTAGTTATCAATAAGTGATTATTAACAGCTTATTGATGTTTGGATTCCATAATAATGAACTATTTATTAAAACATATATTCATCTTTCCTTGACCTTTTAATTAAAGTCTGATTTATAAATAATCCCCAAGAAATTACCTATTCCCATTTATGAGGTAGTCTTAACTCTCTAAGGTGTTTATGATTTCCAGAATGCTGCAACCATGCTCACTCTGTTTTGGATATCAGAAATATGTTAACCCCATATTCTTTTGTATTTGCTGCCTGCCTTCTTCTGTCTGCTCACACTTCTGTTTTTCACCATCCTTTTCTCAACATTCATTGTGCTTCACTTCAGCCAAGGACTGTGCTTTAATTTATACTGGCCATCTCATCCAGAAGTCATTCCATTCTGGTGACACAATATCTCTTTGCTGGAGACTGGGGAAAAAAAAAATAATAAAAAAAAAAAATGTGGTTTAGATTATTGGACTGTTGCCAGCAGCACAAAATAGCTTTTAACCTGGTCTGGTAGCAGTCTGAGAACAGTAGGCTTCAAACATATTTTTAACATAAGAAATCTGCATAAACACAAATTTATATTCGTAAAACATACATGATTGTGCTCAATGTTTTAAATCTTTTGCTTTAACCAGGGAACAGCAATCCTGAAGTTATCCTTTTCTCCACAAAATGTATAATGGTGCTCTTTTAAGACATGCTGCATTGTAATTACTTCTTTGCTATTGCAGTGTACTTCAGGGAATTGTAACTTGCAGAACAAAGGTATCTTGCTTTTAGTTGCTGAACAGGCAATTAGTTTGCCCCAAAATGGCATGTTCACATCCCAGCAGCCCCATGAAACAAGAAAAAAGTCTATACATCATATCCTGAGTTCTCTCCTATTTTATAGAGTCTGAGATTCCTTTCACACATACTGCTGATCTGCATTTGTTAGTGAAAAATCAGAATAACAAAGCAACATTCCACTCCTGCTTGTCACTTGTCATATCTTTTCCACCAAAGGAAATTTGCACTGATCAGCTCTAGCAGTTTGGGAATAATCAGCATATAGGCTGCCTCCTCTTTCCTACCTTTTGCAAGAAAGGTGCTGGGTAGTGCATGCAGAGATTTATCCTGAGTCCTAGCATTTGATCTTGTAGGTCCTGAAACATTCACAGGTTAGGGGGAAGCTTCTTCCATGAGAAGTGCTCTTGCAAGGATTCCCTGTAAACCATCACTTTAGTTGAATGTTACCCCCAAGAAAAAAGAACATTACAGATTTGTCACCCATGAATAAAGTTGAAACTTAGAAATTAAATAAACAGCTTTATTCTGGCAAAGGAAATGGTTAAATTTTGGGAAAAAAATGTTACAAAAATAAAAATAGTACACACACAAAAAAAAAAAATCCAAGCATCAGTCAACTTTCCTTGCTGTCTCCTAAGATTTCTTGACAGTGTGTATTGGCAAGGAAAGAAGTCCTCCACACCCAACTCCTACCTTTTAGAACTGACCTCTGCAACTAACGTGGGAAGCTGGTAGCACAGCCCTCTTCACCCCATCTGCATTGCCTCAGGGAATATGTGCATATTCCTTTTCCTTTTGCCTATGGTAAAACTTCCCCTCCTATCTTTCCTTTCACCTCATGCTTTTCTTCACATTTTCATGAGATGTAGGTTTTGGATTTATAGTAAATATGTCAGTTACTAATGATCCTTCCATATTCTTCAGGATTGGTATCTAAGACACATAATGCAGCTGCAGTGAACAGGATCCTTCCTCTTTGTTTAGGGTTTACAGGCCCATGGCATTCCTCAGTTTCACATTCTTCATAGTTTAAATGACCTTCCTACTTAGTTCAGTGTTTTCAGAACTCTTACTGTGGAAGGAGTAGGATAGCCCCCTATATAAGTGGCCTCAGGATTGCCCTCAGTTGCCTACACTGTGGACAAGGATTCCTGTAAATGAGGTCAACTTTGGTTCACTGACCTTAAGCAGAGCCTAAACCACAGCTGTATCCATGCAGCCTTTTGCTACAAAAAAAAAAGAAAAGCTCTCTACTGTGGAAGACTTCAGAGGTCTTAAATAAGTACTCATCTTGACATAAGAAAGAAAATTTTTACAGTGAGAATGATCAATTACTGGAACAAACTCACCAGGGATGTGGTAGAGTTTCCATCACTGGAGGTTTTCGAGATGCAATTGGACAGGTTGCTAGATAATCTCTTCTAGGCTCCCTTTACCATGAAAGGTTGGACCAGAGGATCTTTTGAGGTCCCTTTGAGGCTGGGCTGTTCTATGGTCTGATGAATAGCAGGTCTCTGTGAGGTTGCAAAGGGTGAGGAGTTAATGGTTTTGCTTTCCACTTTGGTACATGTACAGCTGTGCACTAGAAGTTGAAATATATAATAGCTATTGTATTACACATATTGGCCAAAGAGAATATCGAAGTGCTTGTTCTCACAGAATAGAATCTTGACTGTGTCTATATTTAAAAAGAATTGTTGCATCCCACAGCCAACCTTTTTTGGTTCAACAGGTTAGTAGTAATTCCCCTTTTACTACACTAATGCCATTTAACTACTTAATTTTAATTTTTTTCCTCCTTTTGGTTGTTAATATTCTCTCTGGGAAATCTTGCACACACGTCAGTATTTTAAGGCCAGTTTTATCCATTGTGCCTCATATTTATTCAATTAGGTTACAACACATTACATCAGAATACCTGTTTTTCTCACTCTGTACAAAGCCAGGTGTGTATCATACATCATTCCCCATCAGTGGCACAGGCCTAAATGAAGCAATTCCTGGAATTTCCCCACATATTCAAAATGGCATAATTACTCAACACAAACGAAGAAGCAGTTTTTAAGATCATCTTCCTGATTTAACAGAAAAGAAAGATTTATTTTACATCAGTTATTCAAGGGAATTTTTCAGGGGATAATTATGATTCTTTCTAACAAATATAGTTTTGCCACACTGACAGAAATTTACTACGTATGGCTATTTCAGTGTGTTGCCACAGATTTCCAGGAGGCTTAGATGACAGCAGGCAATTGCAATTGCCATTCGAGAAAGCAGCAACTCCTTTTAGACTCTTTGCAAAGTGCTGATGTGTCCACAGATTCAGCAAACAAACAACTTGCTTTCTGTACAGCTGACGCAAGCTGTGTCAACAAGACAGAATTTGAATTATTACATGCTGCTGTTACATCTATAGAAGCAGAAGAAGGGAGTACATGATTATGGCCTAGAGCTTGTGGTTAGGGAGGGAGTAATAGTAGCTCTTCAACATTAGTTGTTGATGGAAAACATCTGCTTCCTTTCCCATTCCCATGAAACAGGCAGTTGGGAAATGTCCCCTGATGGTATCTCTCTGAACTGGGTCATTCCTCTCCTTGGAATTCTTATGCAACGTTTGGATCCACTGGGAAATAATTAAAAAATCGGAATGGAAAGCAGATAAGAAATCCGGGAAGCCTGCATTTCTACATCACCTCTGAAATGTGGCACATAGCCTCTAACTGTAAGGAAAGTGATGCCAGCCCCTGTTGCTACAGAGGAGTGGGGGAAACCCAGATTCCTGCACTGGTTATATCAGAGCCCACCACAGCCCAAGTTGATACTATTCATCTTCAATTGCAGCACATCAAGCTCAGAGGTTAACTAGCCCCACATAATGAGTGGGAGGAATGCTACACATGTTGGGGGGGAAATTTATTTCCTACTGATTATAAATATCCCCTTTTTTTCCTAGGCACATGCTTTCTTTTCAGGCCTAAAGTTTATCCATTCTCTTCAAGGTAAACCACACAATGTATCCCTATGCAAAAAATGTACGGAATGTGATGCAAAGGAGTGATGGTTTTGTTTAGCCACCATGTTTTCAAACTTTGTTACCAGCATATTTAATCTACCTTACAAAAAAATGATCCAGGTCATGAAATAATGATTGAAAGAGAATAAGGATGTTAGAGGAGAGGCAATTTTTCATTTTGAATCTGAATTTAGCCAAAAGGATGGCAGGATTGATTTCATGGTCTCATAAAGCAGTGCTCATGAAGGAAGAAATGTGGGTCTTCCATTTAAGAATGTCTGATTTCAGAAAGCATGAATACAGGAAGGGTTCCCCAGCCTGTGTTTTAATACTTCAGTCTGCAGGGAGATATGTTTATATCTATAAATTATATATGAACATACACATATAGAGAGAGTATATATTCTTACAGATAGGAACATTACTGAATCTTACAGATAAGCATAGAAAAAGATAACAAGCCTTTCTTTTATGTTCCTTAATGATATACATACAGAATTTTTTTTTGTATTGTGTGAGTTTATATGTAATTAGTAGATAAGTGAGGTGAGGGAGATAGTTTTATTTCAAGGTGCCTTTATTTTATGTGTGTAGAATGTATCAGTGTTAAAATGCCTGTATATAATAGAGCATTTTATTCACATTGTGTGTATGTCAAATTGGTTACTATAATTGTGTTCAAGTCTCAGAGCAACTTGGTTTAAAACCTTTAAGGACTGTAGTAAAATAAAGCAGGAAAGCAAGTCTTAAAGTTTCTCCACATAATGGTGGACAATATGATAAAGCATCTCTTCACAGCTAAAGCATCCAGCTATTATGCTTCATAAATCCAAATCTGTATTACTCATATTTATTTACAATATTTTGGGAGAAATCTGGCACCCGACCAGAAATACAGTTTAAAAAGCAATAAATGTCAGAGAAAAAAATCCCTTCTGTCATCAAGTGATAAAAGAAGGAGTTTGCTAAATACATGGTGATGAATTAAAATATTATGACTAAGACAGAGCCTATACATAATCTTGGAAGAGAAATTCTGGAGATGAAAAGATACTGCAGTACAAGCTAGCTATTCTGTAAATAACAAAATAACACACTACAATGAGCCATCTGCTTGCTCTTAACATAGACAATTGGAAATTCTCACACTGCATATATTTATTTACTTAAAAAAATACATTATTTCTTCCATTTATCTTTAAGTGTTTAGGAATATTAACTAAAATGTCTAAGGAAGGTACAAAAGGGTAATGGGTTTGAAGTAGCAGATTCAGACTCTCATTCTGTTCGTTGGTCTGTGACAAATCAATTTAAAGACACTGATTTGGCTTCCCTAATATGCAGAATGTGATAGCAAAGCCAAGAGATTATTCCCCTAAATACAGACTCATCTCTCTTGATTCAGTGGGACTATTGTTCACTAAAGTCTAAATTCACAACAGTGTTTTGGGGGCAAAACCCCAGGAAAATTGACAATGCTCAAAGTTGGGATTCCGAAAATTCCTAATGTTTATTCCTGAAGTATTGCTAGTCCAAAAGTGACTAAGAGCAAAACTGCATAGACTACTTGCATCCCAGCATAATAAGGTTTGGTGATGTGTGGCTGTAAATGCTGGAACTGCCTTTTAAACTGTCTCTCTCTTTCAAGTGGGCTGCAACAGACTGTCCTCTCCTCCTAAGGTATTCTGCATACCCATAAATTTTGGCTTAATTGATCACCGAAATTTTAAAGCATTGATCACTGAAGGCCTTCCAGGATCCATAAATATGGAGTTCCTCTGCCTGTATTGCCCACAAAGACCAATTCAGTAAAACAATTCATACCTTCAGGATCAGATGCCATAAAAAAATCTAGTGTCTTCAACCACGCACTTTTGCCCAACAACATAGCAACAGAATATTTTTCCATATCTAGGGCATTTGGATTAAGTTTTATCCATCCAGCTATTGGTGGAACTTCCAGTTGGACTGAAAAAATCAATTTGCCTTCTGTTCCTCATTGCTCTGATACCTACTTAAGGTTGGGGAGGCTCTGTGGCACAAAAATGCCAGTGTGCCACTACTACAGTTATTCCAACCATGGCACACCAAACTATCCTTGCCATGGAACTGCTGGGACTAGTGTCTCTCCTGCCAGGATTGCAAGAGGAGGTGAGAATCCAAGCAATCACTGCTTCTCTCCAGTTCTGTTCTTGGTAACCTACATACTACCACCCCCACTCAAGTACTTACCTCTCTGTTTGGAGTTTGGGAATAATATTCCTTACCATAATTACCTTGACTGCATCCATAGCAACAGATGGTCTCTCATCCTTGGACAGCTGAAGCTGAGGCAACATGACTAAAGATAGCAGAGCTTCCCTGGTTTGCTACAAACATAGTATATTCACCCACCGTTTTTGCCTACATAAAACCCAGACCCCATGCCTTGTCTTTGAAAGCTAAGGGGAAAAAACAGAAAAATGTGGATAATATACACTCAGCAGCTAGTCACAGGACCTCCTCCTGAACATGCTGGGCAACCTCAAGCAACATGGCTGACAGATTTTACAAGCACTGTTTTCTGACGTGGACTGGTTCAGGAGATTGCACGTGAGGCAGGTCCCCTGCCGAAATTGTTTCAGTGTGCATGAAATAATTGGACACAATAAGAGATCATTAGAAAAGTGTAGTGTAATGGGGAAGAAGTAGCCAAGACTGATATTCCAATGTGTACTTATATTGGGATTATGTGGCAAGGTTTTGGTAGCTGGGGGGGAGCTACAGGGGTGGCTTCTGTGAGAAGCTGCTAGAAGCTTCCCCCATGTCTAATAGAGCCAATGCCAGCTGGCTCCAAGACAGACCCACTGCTGGCCAATGCTGAGCCCAATAGCGATGGTGGTAGTGCCTCTGGGATAACGTATTTAAGAAGGGGGGAAAAAACCGTGTGCAATTGCAGCTGGAGAGAGGAGTGAGAATACACGAGAGAAACAACTCTGCAAACCCCAAGGTCATGAAGAAGGAGGGGGAGGATGTGCTCCAGGCACCGGAGCAGAGATTCTCTTGCAGCCCGTGATGAAGACCATGGTGAGGCAGGCCGTCCCCCTGCAGCCCATGGAGGTCCACGGTGGAGCGGAGGTCCATGGTGGAGCATATATCCACCTGCAGCCCGTGGAGTACCCCACAACAGAGCATTTGGGTGCCCAAAGGAGGCTGTGACCCTGTGGGAAGCCCATGCTGGAGCAGGCTCCTGGCAGGACCTGTGACCCCGTGGGGGACCCACGCTGAAGCAGTTTGTGCCTGCAGCCCGTGGAAGGGACCCACGCTGGAGCAGTTCGTGGAGAACTGCAGCCTGTGGGAAGGACCCACCCACATTGGAGAAGTTCATGGAGGACTGTGTCTCATGGCAGGGACCCCACACTGGAGCAGGGGAAGAGTGTGATGAGTCCTCCCCTTGAGGAGGAAGGAGCAGCAGAGACAACGTGTGATGAACTGACCCCAGCCCCATTGCCCATCCCCCTGTGCTGCTGGGGGGAGGAGGCAGAGAAAATTGAGAGTGAAGCTATGCCCAGGAAGAAGGGAGGGGTGGGAGGAAGGTGTTTTAAGATTTGGTTTTATTTTTTATTACCCTACTCTGGACAATTGGTAATAAATTAATTTTCCCCAAGTCAAGTCTATTTTGCCCGTGACTGTAATTAGTGAGTGATCTCTCCCTGTCCTTATCTCGACCCGAGTCTTTTGTTATATTTTCTCTCCCCTGTCCACCTGAGGAAGGGGAGTGATAGAGCAGCTTTGGTGGTCACCTGGCATCCAGCCAGGGTCAACCCACCACAGTACTAAAACAGAGTAGCAAACACTTGAAGAAATGCTTTATGGCCCAATAGGTGAGACACACATTTGATGGTGGTAAATCAGGTCTTCCTGTTATTTCCTGCATTCAGAATGAATGCTTTTATTGTTAGACTGACAGGGAAAACCATACTCTTCCCTCTGTGTTTTATATAGGCAGCGCTGGATTTAGACACCTGCTGCCAGCAGATGGAACACAAAGCAGAGTCCCGATCCTGCAGTGAAGCTCCAAAACCCCAGAGGAAGAGCAAGTACAGAACATAACCTTCTCTGCTGCATTTCTCGTTTGCAAACTTATTAGGATGTCTGATGCGAGTCACATCCTCTGATGCCTGATTTGCCACATGCGTTTTTCAGGACTGCATAGGAGGCCTGGGAACAGAAGTCAGAACTGTGAATTCCCCTATATTAACAAAACTATTCAACACTGAGGCCATATTGCTGAACATTTCAGTGCCTAAGCTTTTGTATGGCTTCAGGCCTGTGCCACATACAAGGCAAATGATAGAATTATGCAGGACACAAAAGTCATTAGATTGCTAGCCTGCTATAAGATGGCAGGAGTGTAAATACTTACAGCTGCATGCCTAATATTATTGCATCCTATGAGTTAGAGGACTTACTTACTGCCCTAAGTACCAACAAAATCATGAATATTTTCCAATTATTTTCTTATGTAAACAGTTTCTGCTGCTGCCACAACGATATTATCAGTGAGCAAAGGGAAAAAAAGCCTGTGCAGTAATGAATGGAGAGCTGGTATTTATAAGCTATCACACTCTATTAAGATGAAGACTACATGGAAAAAATATACACCCCCAGAAGATAATACAAATGCCCATAGCCAACAGGATCAAAAATCTGTCAGCTTTTACACTGCCATTTCTGATACCATAGACAATACTGCTTTGACAGGCATTCTCAAAGCCCTGTCCCACAGTAAGGGCAACAAGACAAGGAACTGGTACTTTGAATGCTTGGACATGAAAAAGCCATTTCATTTCCCTGGAGGTATTGCAGAAAGTCATTAAAGAACATTGGTTACTTTAGCACAATGGAGCCCTGAAGGATAATCCAAAAAGCAGGCATGGGGTTGGAAAAATGTCCTAGATTCCATAATTTCTTCAAGGTACCAGTCAGAGGGTTACTTGAAAAGTCAAAATGGAAAATTATGGCTTTTACCATACGGAGTGATTTAACACCTCTAGCACTGATGAGAATAGTTAGGTGGACACAGGAAAGTCAAGCCTAAAATGTATATGGAAATCTTTAAAAGAAAAGATTATGTAAAAATGTGCATGTAAAAATATTACTGTTATAGACTTGTTTCCAGCACCTAAATGCAAAAAGAATGTAGTCTTCTTTAAATAAGGAAGTAACAGTCAAATAGTAGAAAAAAATCTTTGGATTTATGAGTGTTGATGTTTATTCTTTTTTCCTTTTAACAGAACATTAACTTATAATACAACACATTTCTGAGTCTGCCTTGGTCTCCACAGATATGAAGCCCATGGGAATATGTGAAAAGAGATCTTTCAAACTGTGGTTCGCAATTGTCTTTTCTTCCTTCATTTCCTTAAATCCACCAAAACACTGTGGCAGATGCCATTATTCCCTCTCATTTCCAGCAGTGTAAGAGAAAGTCCAATCATGAGTGAACATGAGGGAAATGGCTAGTGAGTTGCCACACCATCAAATGAAAGCATCGCACAGTTGGGTATCAGAGCATGCTAAATATTAAATTAGTACCACTGAAAGACAATTATGCATTGCTAGGGAAGTCTTTAAAGAGAAAAAGTCTTTTCTGATCCTTACTTATTCACCAGTATAGCAAAAGTTTCTTCCATTAGGAAAAATTTTGTCATTCTATCAAACTTTACTATGCAATATTCAAATATAAAAAGTTGTGATAGGGTTTTCAAGAATATTCAGGCTATATTCCAAATTAAAAAAAACCCAAACAGCTGCCTTTAAAAACACATAAATATCTAAACATATAGATGCTTGTGTAAACTGAAGTCCTTCCAGTCACAGAAGTATAGCTGAGATGATTATTTTTTTAACTCCATTTACTTGGTATCAGTTATGTATACTTTCAATGCTGTCTTCACAGAGGAAGATTTGGGTTTGTTTGCTTCTACAGAACTGAAAAATCCATTTCTATTTTCCTCCTGGGAAAGATGTCTGGAGAGCATTAATCTTTGAGCAGAGAGAAATTATAGGAGAAGTAATAAAACCAAACAAAATAGTAAATGGTATAGAATGTACATCATGCACTTCTTTTCACCTTTTCTCCTTAGCCATAGAGAAGGGGCAGCTAGTAAAAATGAAATTCAGTTGAAAGTGAAATTATTGATATGGTTAGAAAAGATGACTAGACTTTTTCCTATACAGCTTCTTATTGCAGGTTTTCTTGTCCCATTCTCTGAAGCAATTGGTTCTAGACACTTTTCCATACAGGATATCAGGCTCAAGAAACCACTTGATTTGCACCAACTTTTGCTTTTTTGTTGGTCTGCTCTAAACCAGTTAATGCAAGGTTTGTTTCTATGAAATTACTTATACAAAATTTACTCCTAAATATACCTATTTCCTCTGCTCCCCTGAGTAGACCTACATTCTTTTAGGCAACTGCTATGGGACAGTTAATGTAATACATTAAGATAATTTAAAGTGTTTGGATAAAGTCACACTTAGCTATTATCAGAGTCTCAATACATTTTGTCAGCTCTCTGGCAGAACTTGAAAAAATATAAAATTACTATGAGAAAGCTTTTGCTTTATGTGGTCTGAAGATCAATGGCAAATAAAAAAAGACACAGAATATGCCTGTGCTGGAGTTGTAATTCAATGTATTGCTAACATCTGCTTTCTTTTTTATGACAAGGCACACTCACACTTTTGTTTGTTCTTTATTACCAAAATTTTCAGTCCTTTATATGAACTATGTGTTACTGTCACATTTAATAAAGAAATCCTGCATAAACCAGCTCTCATGCATGTAAGTTTAATGCTCTCAGCTTCAATTCGTTTCTTTAAAGGGCTATGAACCCACTTCTCTCACCTTCCATGTGAAGGTTTGAATCAGTATACCACAGGCTTATGTGAGAGGAGATGCTCTCATGCCCTCCTATTGTGATTGTTCTACTTTAATATTAAACATAATATTATAATTTCATATTCAGTAGGCCAGAAAGAGAGGGTGAACAAACAGAAACATGACTGTATAGGTTAGCTCTTAGGCTACTTACCTAGAAAAAAACAATTTTCCATTACTCTCCCTGCTACAATGTGTACTTAAATTTAAAATGCTTAAGCTTTTACTTCTTTCAGGAAGAACCTAGACTTCTTAGGCAAACACTCCTATAACAAGGCATGGGAAGTATGCTTACAGGCCTTCCTCCCTGGTCCACACCATATGGAACTGTTTCAACAAGAAGGATGAAGACTGAAGAGTATCCCAAAGACCAGGGGTTAAAGTATGGAGGAATTAATTTTAAAAGTCCACAAGACCATGAAGAAGGGAGATATTCAAACCTCTAAACCTCTTAATAGTGGAAGTCTATGCTAAAGGCCAATGCACAGATGAAGTGATGGTAAGAATGGGAAGATATTTCTTTTTTCTTGTTTTGCACAAACACGATCTAGAAGCATCTTCTAAGGATGAGTCTCAACAAGTGAGAAAAGTGAGGACTGCTCAGTGTCTCAAATTCAGCAGGCTTTAAATTAAGATAAGCACAGTCTTACAGTAGTCAGATAGTTACATGTCTTAGGGTCCTTATTAGCAGGAACCTAAGAGACTTAGTGACCTTTTGAGTTTAAGGATGCAGATGAGTTGGGGGCATTTGACTATCTAAAATTTACATTAGGGATAGCTAATGATAGGTCTGAGCATTTAAGATGAACAAGGGCATACTGACATACAATGCCATGCCTTTGTTGCCATATTTCAAGATGGGCCAGCATGATGCTCTGGACTCCCAGGTGCAGCACTGCCCCAGGGTCCCAGCCCCAGTGCCCAGAGGGTGCATTAATGCCAGCTGTGTTCCAGTGGCACAATTACACAGCTCCCAGCTTGGTGTCAGCTCAAGCTCCATCACAGTGGACATCAAAAGGCCTGGAGAGGTTTTACAAACCTAGCCCAAGTGACAAGAACATAGATATTGGTCATGATATTTCATTCTGAAACTGTAGGTGGGAGAAGCAGCAGCTCTGATTACCTCTGCCATCCCCAAAGCTTAAAAGCAGTTGAAAATCTGAATAGAAACATTAATTATGAATTCAGATCAGAAAAATAATTGCATAAAATGCAAAAAAAAAAAAAAGATTCTTCTGTTCCTTTCTAGTTGGTCTGTTTGCTTCTCCACAAAGCGCCTTGTATTATGTCAGTCAACTTGTGACTAAGCACTCCAGCATCAACCAAATGCAGGCTGTTTCCTTGATTTGAGTCAGTTGATGTGGAGATGAAGATTAAGTCAACCATCGGCCTTTCAAAGGCTTCTTCACTAGCCTCCTTTTAACTTGTGTACAGCCTTAACTTGTGTACAAAACAAGTGATAGGCACAGCAACAAATTCCTGAAGTACTGGAAAAGTAGCACCATATATTTAATATACATCTAGACAATAGCAATAGTGTTAGTTTCTGAATTACAGCATAACAAACAGGGACATATAAGGTTAATTAGTAATAAAGTTCAACTATTAAAGTAGATCTCAGTTAATTCATAGGTTTTCAAAGTATTTCAGGCTAGATGGATTCTAGCCAAGGCTCCAAGCTTATAAAACAGTGATTCATGGCTAATAAGGGCAAATGCCCTAGAGATATGAATATTTGTTACCCCAATATGCTGACCTTTTCCCAAAGAGGCAGAAATTTAATTATCTCCTTTGAAAAGCACAATTATAGAAAAAGTCAAAACCTGATTTATATTCAGTTTCTGCATTTTTCACAGATAAATAAGCAGGGAGAAAGAGAAACTGAGGGAACATTTCCAATAACAAGAACCAAAATAAGTGTATGTGTGCGTGCATATTTTGGGGGGCTGGAGGAGATTTATTCTCCTGCCACTCATGTAAATTTTGCCAGCTCTTTTGATTTTGGCTCACTGTAGTTCATAAGCCATATAACACAAACTTTCTTTACAGCAAAGTCAAAACTCAGTAAGCTGCCCTGTATCTCTCTCTCTCTCTCTGTGTTTCAGCTCTGGTTGGCATTATTCTCCTGACTGGCAAGGTAAGTAACTGGACAGCGGGGGTCAGTGACATATCCCAAGTGACAGAGCCAAGCATGTAGCTGCCAGTCCCAGATTCACCACCAGCAGATACCACCGCATTGCCACACTGGCAGGTCTTGTAGTGGCTGTTGCTTTAACTCTTGAGTGCAAATGCTAAATAATAATTGGTTGTGATGAGGGATCAAAAACTTAAATTTTGTGAAACTTTATTCAAAGATATATTTTTCATCTGTTTATCTATATGTGGAATAATGTGCATTAATTCTGTTTCTTGTACTCTTCCAATGGCTAAAATCATGACACTGTGTAAATGTGCTGATTAAATCAGTAATTGTCCATGGTTAGGGCATCTACATTAAAAAATAATAAAAAAGCCTTCTTAATTATAAATGGAAAACAAGCTGAATGCAGATTAGCTGACACTTTCATCAAGTACGCCTCTTTAAGAGTGATCTGAGCTCTGATCTGCTCTACTCCCACAGGATCTCTTGGGAATGTATCTCCTGTAAGATCATATCTTAATTTGCTCGGGTAGTATTTTTAGCAATTTGATGTCTTCCTCCCCCCTTTCCCACCAATGAAATAAATCATATTGTGGTCATTAAGTAAACCCATTCATCCAGTTCCATTTGCTATAATTCTGCCTGCTACTGTGTAGCCTAAGGCTATTGATCAAGCACAGCATTCCCATCCACGAGTGTGTATGTGAGCATGTGTTTAATTAGAAACTTAATTTATCGCAATGACAGCATGGAAACTTTTAAACACAGGAATTTTTAGCCCTGTTTCCAGCTCTAAAAACATAGATGCGTTCTTTGATTGCAGACAGCTTATTTCATTTATACAAAAAATATTTTCATAATTAAAATTAATTGTGAAAAATTAATTTTATATGAAAAGTTTTCATTCAGCTATTTTTCATACATTTCTTCTAAGAGTTTATAAGCCTCACAAAGGCAGAAACAAAAGTTATTTGAACCAGTGTATGTCTCTGCAGTGTTACAGAATCACAGACTCATGGGGACTGGAAGGCACCTCCAAGCCCCTGCCCAGAGCAGGGTCACCTACAGGAGGTTGCTCAGGACTGTGTCTAGCTGGTTTCTTAATATCTCCAAGGGTGAAGACTCCACAGCCTCTGTGGGCAACCTGTGACAGACCTCAACCACCCTCACAATAATGAAGTGTTTTCTTATGGTTAAATGGGATTTCCTGTATTTCAGTTTGTGCCCATTGCCTCTTCACCTGTCACTAAACACTGCTGAGAAGAATCTGACTGGTTTCTTTACTTCCCCAATCAGGTATTTATATACATTGGTAAGTGTCAAAAGCCTTGCTGAAGTCAAGATAAACAACATCCTCCACTCCTCCTTGTTCACTGAGCCCATCATTTCATCATAAAAGGCTCTCCGGTTGGTCAGGCATGATTTCCCCTCCATAAATCCATGCTGACCACTCCCAATCACCTTCCTCTACTGCATATTTGGAAATGGTTTCCCAGAGACCAAAGTGAGGCTGAGTGTTTTGTAGTTCCCTGGACCCTCCTTCTTGAAGATAGAGGTGACATTTGCTTTCTCCCAGTCCTCAGAAGCCTCCTTTGATCACTACAACCTTTCACAAATAGTGGAGCGAGGCCTTGCAGTGACATGGGCCAGCTCCCTCAGCACCTCATGGCTGCATCCCAGCAGGTCCCAGGGACTTGTGTATGTCCAGGTTGTTTAAATGTTCCCTCACCAGGTCCTTCTTCACTGAGGGTAAGTCTACCTTGCTCCAGAGTTCCCCTTGAGTCTCAGGGGCCTGGGATTCCTGAGGGCAAATCATACCAGTAAAGACTGAGGTGAAGAAGGCACTGAGCAACTCAGCATTTTCTGTGTCCCCTGTCAGCAGGTACCTTGCTCCATATTAGCAGCAGGTCCATCTTTCTTTTCTTGTTGAAATATCTGTAGACGCTCTTTTTGTTACCCTTCACATCTTTTGTCAGGTCCAACTCCTGGCTGGCTTTGGCTTTCCTAACCCCATCTCTGCACACCTGGACAGTGTCTCTATATTTGTCCCAGGTCACCTGCCCCTGCTTCCATGCCTTGTACACTTTCCATGTTTGAGTTCAGTCAGGAGCTCCTTGTTCACCCATCCAGGACTCCTGCCACCTTTGCAAGGCATGAAAGGGACAGTGTGCCTAGCTGGCATCACATTTGCAGAGGAGGAGCCTGTTGTCATTTTCTGCCTGAAACAATGAAGGATGTCACAATCATTTATTTTGGGCACCCCAAGCCATGTAACTATTATTTTTCCCCACAGGAAACAACCTTGTAAAGACAGTAAAGCCCAACAGTCAGCGCTGCTGTTGCAGGGACCTCTCCTCTGAGGACACACAGTGGCAGGCTACCAGGTTTCTGATGGAGGCTGCCGTCCCTCCCTTGCAGCCACGTCCTTGCTGGCTGCAGGCTGAGCTGCAGGGAACAGCTGTGCTAGCGAGGTGTCCCCACCTCGCCTGCCTGCGTGGGAGGGAGACGGATCCAGGGCACAGTCTCAGGTCACTGCCTGCTGATCAGGTGCAGTGCAGATACGAGCTGAATCACATAGCGAGCAAAAGCGTAAGTGAAGCAAACAAATGTGATGATAAAAGATGCTGTAAGGGTGGCTTGAAAAATTCTGTTAAGAGCACTGGTTTGTCACCAGGGTACTAAAACCTTAGAAAATTCACATTCAAGGAATGCGGGATTTTCCTCATTTCTTGGTCATATCATGGCAATCCCAAGATCTATTGCACAGCTAAAACTTAGATTACAAAAAGCAAATTGAGTTTCCATAATTTTCATCTGGATTATCAGCATTAAACTGCATGATAAACCACCTCCCTTTCTCTCCTTCAAATGAGACCTTTCTCTGACTCTTCCCTCATTCATTTCAAATTGTGCAGACTTTACTCGTTAGCTATATTTCCTAGTTATTTCCTCTGAAATAATAAAATTTTTTCCCCAATATTTGTGCACAGAATATGACTGTGCTTACTGCCAGAGCAGAAACAGCTCACTCGTCTCTTACAAGGCTTCAGCTGATGTGCTCCTCCTAAGATTGAAAGAAAAGCCATGGTAGGTATGCTTTGATTTGAGCATTACCAAGACATTGTCTGCCAAGATGCTAGCACAATTATCCAATATAGTATACACTCTTCTAATTTATTACTGATTATGGATGAGGCGGATAGTACTTAGTAATAGCATTTTCTTGGCCTTTCCAACTGTTCCTTTTTCAGTGTAAAGACCTTTCACAACCTCTTCATGTTCACTAAAAGTTTCCTTCTTCTAAAGCTATTGTTAATAAGCTGATTATTAGGCTTATGATACTATTCTAGCTAATCTCACAAATGCTGAAGGTTTTCATTGCCCTGAAAATGAATAGACTTGAGGGTGGGTTGGGTTTGGGGTTGGGTGTTGGGTTTTTTTTTTCCTTTAGCTATGTAACAAAATTTTCAAGGCACTTCCTTTACCTATTGCCTGTAATGAACCTTGCAGTTTACCATCAACTCACTGAAACACTTTATTGTATACTATTTCTTTCCAGCATGGACAGCATTGCATTAGCTAATACTTAATTTCCAGTAACCATAAGGTGCTGTCCAAGAAGATGGCAAAGAAAAAAGCACAGATAACCTCAAGATTTGTCCTCTTCCCAAGCAATATAGCCCTGGCCACAGCAGCTAGAGAAGAGGGAGGAAAAGCTTGTGCTCCTGTCAGGAGTACCCTTCAACTTAATGGTTTACCTTATTTTGGAAATAATTAGGAATTTTCATCCACATCCTCAGTTGTGTGCAGCTTCAAACAAGGAAAAAAAAAAAAAAAAAAGGAAAGGTGTCTGAGTGTGCCACTTTATGTCCAGCACTAATAAAGCAACTTAGATGTGGCAAAGAAATGAGAAGTACCTGTGTTCTCTGCAATAATTTAACAACACTATTTGTCGTCTCAGAACCCTGGAAAATCCATGTTTTATGGATGTTTAAGCATCTTTTTTTTTTGTCATCAAAGGGCAAAAAAATCACTCATGCAAAACTTTGCCACCCACTGAAATGTGAAGGTATCCTTCTTTAGACACAGAAAGACAGTTTTCTACTACTAAACAGATTATGTCTGATATCCCTCCAGTAGTTTGATGTTCAATATTTCCCTAAATGCATTGCAACTGTTGAGTTGGTTGGTTTTTTTAAGAACGTATTGGAAAATACATATACCTCTAATGTTTTCTCTCTTGTGTTTGTTGCCACCAATAATTGGATCAACTTTTTGTCCCCTTTTGGGGGAGAAAGCTGTCTTTATGACATGAATAATTGTTTTGTGGTTTTCATCTCCAGCTGTCTAAGAACCTCTATGCAAAGAGGTGCATAGAGGTGCATATCCCCTCACTGGGATAGACACAGTAGAGTGGTGCTCCATGAATACTGTGACATTTTAAAAATCAGTCCTTCCCTATGGTAGTTTGTAGTATTATAAGGAAGACTGTAAGTAAGCAATATTGTAACAAAGGGGTTACCAGGAACAGGACTCTAAGTTCTAGAAAAGGTGAAATTTCTCTTGCATTTGCTATTTTCTTACTCATTTTACTTATTTTTCATGCCCGCAGGGGTGGCTCCATCACAGGCACATTTCCCCCCCTAGTCATACCTCCAGGGCAGACAACAAGGACTCATTTTTTCTATTTTATTCTTCAAATGCTCTTTGCTACATTTCCTCTGTTTCTTCCAATGACATTATATCTGTGCCAAAGTTTTTGACTCCATGTGATTTTCGACTTCTCTGTTGTTACTTGCAATTAACTTAACAACTTATCACTCATCCACAGAGGCTTTAAGTAATTTATATTTCAGGTTTTACTTTGCAGTATATCCTCCCAATCTTTTTGCAAATTATTCTTTTTTTTTTTGTCCTCAGAGTTCTTTGCTCATAAACACTGCCAATCTATTTTACTTAATACATTTCTGATTGTATTAAATTGGACCATTTACATGTATAATTCACCTGTATTTGTATCCAAAATCCATCCCTAATGATCGTGGTACTTACCATATCCATTTTGCTTAATAAAATTCAGTCTGAAGTTTTTCCTTGCTGAGTTGCCTGTAACACATACTGATATAAAAATGAGTTCTACATAAAACTCTAGTCCTCCTTATTAATGACTGAATAAATTATACAAATTAAAATTCCCTAGATATCACTGCAGTCACTAATGTAATGCTCTCAGCTATCTCTGAGTGCGCTTCCCTACCCTGAACCACAGGTGGTAAACACTTTCTCCTTCCCCCTCAATACTTCAATTTGAACTGACTCCATATTTCCACATTCCCCTTCATTTTTAATAATCCTCATCACAAGCTGAAAAGAGTTATTAACTCACAGTGCCACCTTCCTCTAGTTCCCCTTACCAAATATTTTGATGCAGAGAGTGCCCTCCAGATTCCTAAACACAGACACCACAGACTACACAAATAAGAATTGACCCAGGTTTACCCCAAGTTTTGTAAATAGTATTAATAAAAGAAAGTCTTATAACTACTGTCAATAGAAAGACTATCGAGACCTTGTACAGACTTTATGTGCCAGTATGTTATTATTAGTAGAGCCTAGGAACCTCAATAATCAACCTGCAGCCAATAGTGTTAAGCACTTCAGAAAATGTTTAACTTGCTCACCCAGCAACTCTGCAAAGCTGTTGCAACAGCATTAATGCTGTGTTTCAATATATACTCTTTGTTTCCTGTGAAAAGCCATATATCTGCCTCACACCATTCAGTTGCAAGCCTAGATAAATGTTTAAATGAGAACTTTCATGAAAGAAATAGTTTTACTCTGAATTCTATATAAAGGGAAAAGTACACCCCCCCTCAGTACCTTTCTATGAACTGATTTAAGATCAACATTTAAAAGTTGTTTTAATAAAGAACAGGATGACCAGCCTTTTCTTTCTCCCAGAACATCATAAAACAGCCTTTCCAGAACAAACAGGGCAAAGATTTTGGGTTTCAGAAGGGGAGCTTTTCTTTCTTCTAAGACTCTATTTAAAACCCCCAATCTCTGTAGTGGATGCATTGCTATATGCATAATAAAGAGAATATAAAACTGAATAAAAATATCAGCAAGATGCAGCAGTGTTGGAGACTGATTTCCTTTAGATTTGCACTCTGTCATCAAAATTGCTTTTGCTGCTTCCCCTCTCTCTGCCATGTAGCTGCATTGCCCCACTGCTTTTCCTCATATCCATGGCAGGATGGACTGGGTGAATGTGGTGCAACCCACTGCTGATTACTTGTTCATACATAGCTATGGACAAGCAAGTTATTCAGACTTTTCCTCAGCTAGATGCACTAATTTGAGTATCTCTCCTCCAACAGTTTTCAGTTGTCACAAAACTTGTAGAATTGAAATAATCTTGGAAAATCTCTGTTTTTCCATCACATTTAGTTAAAACAGATCCATTGGTCCAAATGTTAACAGAAAACAGAAAGAGAGCGGACACAGGGGATAGCATACAAACACAAACTTCCTTTTTTTGGGAGGCCAGGCTAAAAAGTAGGAAAGTGAATTATCTCTGTCCAATCTACACTTCATTGCATGCCTCAGAGGGAACATCATGCCCATGAAGTCAATTTCTCACATTTCTTCTCTAAATTTAGTAGTGTCAAAGAAAAACATTTGTATGTTCTGATTACTTGCCTGCCAGTGAGAGTACTTCCTTACTGCTTCCCTCGTATGCGATAGGCCAGAAATCTATTTCTTAGTACTAAAGACTTAACTATATGACCAATACTCACGCACCTGACCAATCCTAATGCACCTTAAACTATGGATAATGAAAAATAAGTATAAAAATCAGGCATTTCTTATTCTCACTCATAGAAAATGTATTTCTTTTTTTTCTGCCAAATACCAGAACAGTATTCTGGACTGTGAACTTTAAAAAGAAGCTAGATTTCTGCTTGTCTGAGGATGACTTGAAACTTCAAGATGCACAAATGAAAAATTAGTATCTGGAGAAGAGCACTTCTCAGGCTTATGCCTGCACATGGTCTAGTATAAAGTAACACAGCCTGCCCAGCTCACTACACGACTAAACTAGAAATATAGATGGCTGTCCTAAAAATAATTATACAGATAAGAATATGTATAGAATAGCCCATAGTCTGTTACAGAGGTTGCTCCCACCCCTGAGATCTGATATAATATACTATAATATGCTATTGTAAACCTATACATCAATTAAATTTATCTACAAGGTATATGTGCTCAGCTATGCAACTCAGCAGCAGGCAATGAATCAAGAACACCAGATAAATTAATGTGAGAAAATACTTTTTCTCATCTATTTTGCCAATGCTGTAGTATTCACCAGTTCAGATGTTTGTACAGCTATAAAACTGTGTTTATCTGAAAGTCAGCACTCCCTCTTCACACAGGTTTCTCAAACTTACCTCAACAGCTGTCCTTCCGCGCTATCCACTGAGCCACATGAATGGTTTGCAGAGCAAGTGGTCTCATAGCATAGCTTGTTTGCCTTGATTTATCAGTGGGAGGCAGAAGAGCTGTGCATCTTGCATTAGGTGTATATATACAAGTTTACATTTCATATCTGTAAGAGAGGCATTTGAAAGCCTGTAAAAAAAAGAGAAGTTTGCCTCAGTCTAATATTGAACAGACTGGCATAAGAATGTGATTCTTCTTCTCAGCCTATCCTCTCTTAAACTATTAAAGGGAAAAATGCGCAGAGTAAAGATACCTTGCATTTCTTCCAGAACAAATTAAAACCTTTTTTTCTTCTTTTTTCTGTGGCACACTACTTACTTGACAAAAAGCCTCTCACCTATCATTTCTTCCTTTCCCTCATAATACTTCACCATTTATTTCAAGGCTTTATTTGGGAAGCTAGTAAATATTTTTTTATTTTATTTTAAGGATAGTGAAGTCTAGAAATTTGATCAGAGTAATAGACTGAGACAAGAATACAAAAACACTTTCGGTATCCTATTTTCATTATCAGTCTCTGGCTGTCATTCATTTTTTCCATGTCCTCACCTCTTCTTTACCACCTTTTCTGTTTTTTTTTTCTCCTGGCTCCTCTTCTCCTCTTTTTACAGACTTAAAATACACCAGTGTTTTAAAATGAAAAATCAAATCTCCCTTTATTCTCTTTTCCCCTCTAAAATTCATCCAACTGATGTACACTCACGACTTTATAATAATTTCTGAACTACATTTTCTTTACTCTGATTCATTTTAAAGGCAGAAGGATCTTATTATGAAGTGCTTTCTGCAGCCACAAGACTTAGAAACTTTTTTTCTCCCTAAAATAAATGCTGAAATATAATCTTAGTCCTCCACTCATTAGAACTTTAAGAGAAACAAAACTGTTGCAAAACTCACGGTGAAATAGAGTGAGCAGCACAACTATTCCTACTACCCATCTTCAATGTGCTGAAAGGGAGACAAGAAAAAAAGGGAAACAACCACAACAGAAAAGCACAGCTTGAAGAAATGGGCCAAATAAATCCCATTCTCTTGTACTGATGTTAGAATCATCCCTCCTGTGAAACAACTATCTAGCATGCACACGGTCCTTGACTGACAGCACATTTTCCTTCTAGAAGACAATTTATTTGGATTAATATACTCGTTGTATATTTTGTGTCTGTGCTCAGAACAAATGTACACCCACATATTTATGTACTATCATTGTTTCATTGTGTGAAAAACATATTGTTTGAACTTACTCAAATTACCAGTATTAATAAATCATATCATGAAATACATTTGATACATCACTTCTGTCAGTAAGCCATAGGGGAAAAGGAAAAAAGAAATTGCTTCATGCATATGTTTTAGGGACATTTTGTTCTCACTCCTCGTTGTCTCACTTTTCCTGACTCCAGTCAGAAACTCAGCAAATGAGGGCTGACTTGTTTAGCACCCTCCAAATGTGCTGAAATGAGTTTAGTCACAGCCCACACAGAATGCTATTTTTATTTACTGCAGTCCAAATCTGCTCTACAAGTGAGGATCATGGATCAAAGATCAGCCAGCAGGCAGCAGATATTTTATTTCTAAATCTTGCTTGCAGAAGAAGACAAAAAATTTGTCACCTAACAGGATCTAAGTTAAATACATGTAAGCATCATGCAAGTGGGTTTTACATGAAATACATATAAGGATCATAAAATGTGTTCAATCAAACAGCAGGATATATTAATCATAAAAGTGTGACAACAAATTTTGACAGCAATGTGATTATCCAGCTGTTATAAGGCTTATTTTGTAGCATATTGTTTCAATTCAAGCCCACATTAACTGTTTGCTTTTAGATTATACTATTAAAAATACTATTTCCCTTAAATAGGCTATCTAAAATGCTTTTAAGACATGTTTATGGCATATCTGATGATATAATGAAGTTCTTTTAGTTCCAATAAATATTCTTAAAGGGATGTTTTCTGCAGGTTTTTCTTTTTCCACACCAGGTCACATACTGATATATGATATCATTAGTAGGCCATCTTTAGCCCAGTTTCTCCACCAGATGCATATATTTTTAATGATTCTTTTCTTGTCAGAATGAGTGAGGTTTTACTGGTTGCTATACTGAAAGTGGCAGGTGGTTGATAAAGTGCTCCACGGTTCTGTCCTTCCATTCATCAATTTCTTGCAGGTATACAGTTTTGTTTTTAAACACTATAATTCTATGTCACATGAGATGTATATAGGCTTAGGGGGTCTATTCAATAAGCCATAAATTCTGTAGGTGGCTCTTGATATTACTATAAAGTTGGGATGCCTTTGCTCTTTTCAGCTCAACATACGGCTTTAAGTTTTTCACATTCATCTAGAAGCTCATGGCCATAATTAGGAAAAAAACCAAAACAAACAAACCAGAAGCAGAAGGGCAGGCTCTTTTTTCTCTGCAATAAAATCTATATTCTTCTCTCCCATCCTACACATGCACAGTGTGCAACCCCTACTTAAGGTCGCAGCCTTTGTGCCCCACTTGCTTTCTGTCTCTTTATCCTAATTGGGTCAGAGTAAATCTTATATTGCCCTGTGACTGCCAGAGAGGAAAGCATTTTTTAGGAAAGAAAAAAGGAGACGGAAGGGGGGAATGAAGAAAGAGTAGAGACCAGATGGAGTTTTCCTGGATCCTAGGGGACTTGCCCAATTTGAGAACAGCCAGTTTAGAAACAACCTTAAAATTCTTCTGAAAGAAGGTGCAAGCTCAGCATCAAGTACTAGTTAAGATCTTTTGGCAACAGCTCTATATGTATACTTATTTTTCTATGCATCTGATATTACAAGAACTTGATTAGCTGAAAAGTGATTCGGGTTATTATTTTGGAACAGCAAAAATTTACACACCCATTTAAACTTCAGCTCCCTATCTTCACAGATGGCTTTATACACTTGTTCATCTCTTCCATCTTCAGGCTGGATTCTTTCTCAAACATATGACTACAGCTCACAACTAATTGCATTAATGGGTTGGATCCATTTCTATACTGTCCAATACATTTGTGAAACAAGCTGCCACAGAAGCAGTATGGCTATGCTAATGCGGAGCTTTGCTAAGGTGAATGTCTTTAAGCCAAGTAGTTATTTTATTAGAGACTAAGATAAAGACATCAGAAATGGAAAAACAATCACTTATGCACATGGTTTATTATACTTGTTAATCACCTTTGCATCAAAACTCTGTTATTTCTCATGTGAATTCATGCAGCTATAGTTTGCACATCCTGGGTCTGTTTTTATTCCATTGTATTACAGAGCAGTTAGTACCTAGACATTCTTCCACTGGGAGAGATTATCAACATAATCAAAGTAAACTCTCAACCTGCTTTTCCACAAATTAAACAGGTTGTGTTCTATATGTCTCTCTTAAAATACATGGCATTTTTTACTCAGTGCTTAGCTTTATTTTCTCTCCTTTCTCTATATCTTCTGTAGCTTTTTAATATCTTGCTCTTGTTGGACCAAACCTCTTGTATATAGAGTCAAGCTAATATTCTTCAGCTGAGTCCTTTCCCATGCTTGTAGTTCCTTGTGCAGTTTATAACACCTTTACCGCTTCTTGCCACTGCATAGCTTTGGGAGCTCATGCTGAGCTCCATTGCAAATCCTGCCCCTTCTGAATTGCTGGCTACTAAGAAGCAGTTATGAAATGAAGAGTGTATACTTCAAGCCAATATTTTAGCACTATCAAACACCTCTCAAAAAACTCTTAGGTGAAATAAAAATCTCTGTTTGTTTGATCTAATCCACTGTTTTATCTTATGTAAGCATCCTGTGTCAGTAAAACATGTTAATACAATTAATGGGCATTTAAAGTGGCAAGACAAATTAAAAAAAGAGAATGAACTAGAGGCTCTGTACAGAAGGAGTGCTTTATAGGCCCAGATATTTTTTAGTAATGTCACTGCTAAAATGTTTTTAGGTTAAAATTGAAATATAATGGATAAAATATTAATTTAATGAAAATTTAGTGTAGGAGCTGGATTTTACACTAGCTCAGATTCAGGAAATGTGTATTCCAGTACCAAACTAAAGTGCCTAAACTAGGAGTGCCCTTGTTCTGCTCATGGAGAAACAGATTGCTCAGAAATTCAGCCCATCTAAAATGTCAGTTTGTATCTGGCACCTCTTATGGTTAAATTTATATCATTGAAAGCATCTACTCTACTGCAAAATTCTTGGTCCCCATGTGCAGTGGTAGAAAGAGACCCATGCCTGACCCATGATGGACCATGCCTATCTCAGGTAAAAGGTCCATATCCACACTGGAAAGAATTATTATTCCTTGTAGAGTTTAATTAAAATGCTTTCGGTGCAGCATGAGGATACAAAGGAGTAGGTAAGGATGCAAAGACTGCAGGAATTGTGTTGGAGGTGTGCAGAGAACTGAGGGAGTCCAACCTGCTGCAGTTGCATCCATATGGTACAGGGGTGGTTCTAGGACCATTTCCCAGAGTTGCATCACATTTTCCCCTCAAAAAGAATTAGCTGATTTGCTGTGAAACGCAGCTCAGGAGTGAACTGCCTTACATTATGCATAATAAGGTGACAAGGAGCCAGGACTGAATCAGGGTCTCAGTTATCTGATGGTGTACTTTTAAAGGATTAATCTTCTAGGCATCCTAGAGAATATCTACTGTTCTTTTAAAAAAAAAAAAAAAAAAGAGAGAGAAAGAAAGAAAAAGGAATAAAGAGCAAATTTGTACAGTGGCCCCCTGATCTCTACATGCTTAATCATTATCTCATTCCCTTAGTTTGCAATGGCCCTCGCCAACAAACTGCCCAGATCAAGCCTGCCATGTTCTTGAGGACTTTAGACTTTCAGTACCTCTTGCTTTCAGATACAGGGATTGGTCTCTGGTCCTTTTTTAAATTTAGCAGCATAGGTATATCTCATTTAGTCTGGGTGAATTCAAGCCTATGGATTTTATAGTGATAATAAAATTACTTCTGTTCTTACAGTGATATTTACGACGGACCATAGGTACATGAAAAACAATCTGTTTTGTTGTTCAGATTTTTTCAGTGAAGCAGCAATTAATGAAAAACCAACAAACTTGTTTCTTAAATTATTTGATGAAGAGAATTATTGCATTTACACAGTATATGTATTCTTTGTAAACTTTGTCAGTGGATGTCATGCCTCAGAAGAAACATGCATTATAAGCCCATCACTAGCTCATCACACGGGTAAACATAGAAATACATTTTTTCTTTGGCATAATGAGTCAAAAAGGTCATCTTGCTGCCAGAAAAGACCATTTTATTGCAATATGTGGGTAAATATATTTTAATCAAATTTTTATCTGTGAAGATCCTGCCTTCTCTTAACTAAGTCCTGATATGTCAGATGTCATACTGGGAGAGACAGGCAAAATATAACCTATGCATATTTTAACTCAGCTAAAATTCTGTCTGCTTTTTCCCTTGGAAAAAGTGGATAACCACAACTGGGTATGGCAGAGACATGAAATCTGTGTAGACTAGTCTCTCTATTAGCTTTCAAAAATCAATTAAATTAGAACAGTGTGTAGTTAAACAAAACTAAAAGATTCTTCAGACAGACAACTAAGTTTCAGTGAAAGCCACTGAGGTTCAGGCTTCTAAGAGCCTAACTTGCTTTTGAAAAATTACCTTAAGTTCTTAAAAATCACCTAGGTACTTTTGGAAATTACAGCTGAAAGAAACTCTCTCATGTTCTAGAATAACTCTTCATAAACTGCAGCAGGAGAAACAGTATACTTTTTTCTGATACATTACAAAATAAGAAGAATTAGCAAAATAAAGAAACAAGCCATAGCCTTATCTGTTGCAATGCACATAAAGTATAAAACATCTATACATTACAGTGAGATGCTTGGATTATCTGTTTAATCGTTTAACGCAGAGATACACTGCACCCATTAAATACAGAAATTGTGTAATAATAATCCAGTAGGGAGAGCTAGAGCATAATACTTTTGCCAAGCACTTAATGGCAAAGATTCAGACTGCGTAATCAATTAGAGAAGACATTGCTATTATGATATGCATTTCTGAAGGACCTCTCCAAAATGCCTAAGCTCTCTTATTTCCATTTTGGCTTGCATTGGTTGCCTCAAGGAAAGAAACTAAACTTTCCTCCCTTCAATATGAATCTGCTAACTAGCAAGGCAAGCACTTTGCAGCTGCCTCCAGAGACACACAACCATGCCCTTCCACAGCTGGTTGTCCACCCTGTGCTGAAATCATCTTGCATCACAGCCCAAAGACTATGACACTTTGGGTCTAATACGATCTCCAGAACAGTGACAACAAGTTGTCAACTAAGTCAGTACCCTTCAATATGTAGTACTGGTCCTATTTTTCTAATTTTGAACTTTGCTGTAAAATTTGAATTTGGTCCAAACACTGTGCATCCATTGCTTGGATATATCTGTAAATCAGTCTTAATCATTATGTTCTTACATGGTTTCATGTCAGCAGAGTGTATAGATTTACAACTTCCAATAAATAGACTGTTATTTGCGATTTGATGAAGCCAAGATATATTGTATAAAAAAATTCTAGTTCATGATTTGCCCTTATTTGGGTGGATTTTCTGTCCCACTGCATTTTATATAGCTATAATGATTGCAACTCTACGTGAGATAGATAGATGGAAAGAAGATACCTGTAGAAGGGACAAGACTGTACAGGCCAGGATTCTGAAACCCAGGGCAGTGCCTGCAGGTGCTTGATGCTGGTATTCCCCTTCCTGTTTTCCTCCCTCCCCACATGACTGAAAATCATGTCTACAATATGTTAACAGATCTTCCAAATCTTTTCAGCTCTTTTTGCACAGCCATCTAAGAAATATGGTCCAGTTACAGCTATAAGACCTGTTTCATGAAGAAATATATTTTCCCTGAGTTCTTGCAAGTGCCAGTTGGAACCAGTTTCAGTGTAGAGCAGAAATTCATGTGCAGAACTGTGTTACAGAGCATTGAGAGGCAGAACACAAACACTACACAAAGGAAATCTCCGATAAACGCCCTGGCTCCGAGTGATTGCTGAGCAGCCCACGCTAATAACAGCAGGAAAATTACTGAGTAGAGAATGAAGCAATTAAAAGCTGTACTGGGTTTGGCACATTCCTGAGACACAGAGGGCAACTGAAGAAATTTAATAATGCTGCACTCTACATTTGTCAACACTAAAAATATCCACTCACAAAATTTATTTCTCTCTAATAATAGCCAGTTCTAAGGCACCTAAATATTATCAGATTTTTTTGCATAAAATTGTAGCATAGACATTTGGGAAGTAATGAACATCACATAATAGTTATCCAGAAGGTGGAGTGATGTTTATCCAGAAAGTGTATTTATCTAGGGAATTATCCAGAAGGTAAAGAGAGAATACAGTGGTCTGCTAACACTTGGAAAAAATGATCAGTGGTCAGAGATCCAATCTTGCAATGCTGAGTTGTGTTTGACAGGTGTTGTAATGTGATAGAGGGAAAATATTAAAGGGAAATTTGAGAAATGAAGATCTAATCAAATATGCCCTCTACCTGAAATATTTTGACAGTAATAAAAACTACACTGTGCATGGGTACCATCAGTCTTTCTACCACTCTATTGTCTTTCTACAAAAAATATAACCAAATCCTCTGTTAATAAAAAAAAAAAAAGTTGTACATGCCAAATAAAAAACACAATTTCAAAATTGCATTTGTATTAAAGATGCATTTTTTACAGGCAGAAATATATGCAATGTACAGTGATGTACAGATGCATCTGAGCACTATTACTTCTGATGTGAGGGTGGAAATGATGTTCAAGTAACAAAGCACTTGCCAAAAAGGAACATGAAAGTGGACACCGATTCATATTTTTCACTATAAAATAACAAAATAGAACCAGTATAACAGGCCCTGCTAACCTGTCGTTCAGGAAAAAAACAAAAAAAGCATGTCTGTGCCTTTAGAAACTGATGTCAGAGTCATTTGGGGCTAAATAACAACACAAGAGATGAAACACTTGCTGTAATTTGTGATTCTGAGAGCTGCTATTACTTTGGGAAGGCTGTGCTATCGTGTGCAATGGGGAGAGATGGCAACTGCAGCTGTGCTGTCATAACAAGGTTAACCCTGCAGTCACAGGAAGTTGTCAATCTAAATGGAGACATACTGTGGAGGACCAGGCTCGACTTTCCCTGCCTCCTCGGGGAGGGAAACCGGGGGAGCTGAGTCACTTGTCTTGCCCAAGGAGGTCTTGGCGAGACAATTGCTACCACAGGCTGAGCCAGGCTGCGGAGCCCACGTCCATTTGGGTTGATAAAATTGTGACTAATGGATTTATCATTTTGTAGCAGCAGTGCCGCCCAAATTTTAGAGGATAGTGACAGATTAACACAAGAGGATTATGCTCGTTAATTGGTATTTACTGGTATGTTTGACTGGAAAATGAAAGTGTCAGGATCTGGATGCTGAGCTGGCTCTGTAAGGAGATGGTTGGAAGTGGGGCTTGTGCTATGGCACAGCAGCTCATGGGTGAGAAGTTGCTCAGCACTATGTAAAACAGTCTGCTTGGGACTGAAGAACACCTAAGCAGCCGAGGCTTCTTTACCCCTGGAGGACTGTGGCTGTGACGGAGCTTGGTAGGCCCCCACCTGCCTCCTGCCCCTTCCTCCACACCTCCGTTCTTGTTGGTAACACCCAAGTGCAAGTGAAGGTGATGAACATTCCTCTCTCTCTCGCTCGCTCTCTGTGATATTTGTCTTAGCACCTTTCATCCGAAATGAAAAATACACCTTTGCTGATGTTTCTTTGGAAATTATGCAACTTCAAGAGATCACATAGGAAATCAGATCGGCTTTAACTTGTAATGAAAACTGGTTAAAATTTATGCTGTTCTTCATTTTTATTATTTATTACAGTCCCTGCCCAAGTATATTGATTTTGTGCCAACCTCTGTTCTTGTCACAGTTTTTGTCACACAGATGAGGTTCCAGAAATGTAATGCCTATATTTTATGAAATACAGTCCTATGCCATTTCAGGATGACCTTTTCAGTATTCTGCATTCTGGTGGGTTGGCCGTTCCTGAGACAGGGGCCTATTTCCATCTATGCCTTATCCCCTCAACACTTATGTTTTAAAAGTAATTTAAACAGAGGTTGATGTATCAATTTATTTCATTTGTATTGGCATGCAGAGTTTATAATCTCCTTTCTGGAAAATCAGTGAACTGTGGACAGCTTACTTTTCACTGTACGTGCCTCCATGCAGCCTCTGTGTAGGAATGAAGTTTTAATTACAGTATTAATTTTAGTATTAGAATATGTTAAACTGATGGGACTGTTTTGCTTTCATTTCCAAGCAATTCCAAATGTAGATTTGAAGCAGCCCTATGAAGCACACTGGTGAAACAACAGTTTACCAAAATCAGTAGCCCTCAGCTATGAGTGTCTGAACAAGAAGGAGCAGAGGCCACAAAACCAGACATACAGACTTACAGAGTCATCATAGTGTTACCATAGGGTGGCTGAACATACACAAGTTACAGAGAAAAATCTAGCTAACTAGGTCCCACAGTGGCAGGGTGAGTCCTTACAGTGTCTGCATGTCAGGCGCTTTCTGTAGGCAGTATCACAATTGCAGAATATGAATACCATAAGGAGGTATTTCTGGTAATTAATTATTAACTTGCAGTAGCATAAGAAAAAGGCACAGCAAAACTTTCTTTAAAAAGAATACCTGATTCTCAGGTTGTTCCCCTTCATGCTCAGCATGGTAAGAGTCCCTTGCAGTCTTTGGGAAGGCATCTGTTCCAGTTAATCACCCCCTATCACACAGATCACAGGAGCTGCTGACTCTTGATTTCTCTTATGACAACTTTAGTATGTGGCATTTTCCCCAGTACACACTAATTTACTTTTGAACTGAATAGTTTAGAGTACACAACAAAAGACTGTGAAATCATGTACCCTGACAAAATAATCCAACAGGTAGGATATTTAACCAGAATTCAGGAAGCTGAGTATTTTTGTTGGTCCCTACTATGGCTCTGGTAATCCTCTGAGCCCACGCTCGGAGCCTTTGCTCCCTTGGCGGCACTTTGCATCCATCTATTTAGACCAGTGGTTCCCAGAAGCACGAGCTCAGAGGGAGCTGACAGCTAGCCAGATCTCAACGCTGCAGTGCATGTGTAGTGACTATGACTCATCTGTGACAGATTATCCAGTTTTTGCATGCACTGTGGAGACAATTTGTGTATGCACAGTAAATCCAGTACATCCAGAATGTATCTGACTTGTTACACACGCTTTTGTCACCTGTGTAGCTTGTGCAGAAATTCTGACACATCCTGAACACATCAGATTCATAGTGCATGCGCATTTTTTGTGTGCATTTATTTCTGCCTGGAAAATATACAAGCTGTGAGAGTCTTAAGAATATGCAATAGAAAAGCAATCCTGACAGATTTTTCCCAGCTGAAGTACAGAAAGTCTCTGCTACGTGTATACAGGATACGTAACTTGGACATAGTAGAGTATGTATTGCTGCAAAACATAGGGACCCCATAACATTTCAAAAGAAACATTTTATCTGGAGGAAGGGGCAGAGGGGAGTAAAGCACTGATTTTTTCCTAGTCTCATTCAGAAGGAAAGCTGAGCAGCTAGGGGGGCTGCATCATCCACCAGCAAGTACAAATCTGCACAGTGCTCTTCACTGCTCAGGTGGGTGCCCTTTGTGCAGCAGCATGCCATGCCACCACTGCTTTGTTTCGAACATCAGCATCCTGCTGCTTCTTCTGGGGAGCCTCTGTATCACCCTCGGGTAGCATCAAGGCAAGAAGGGACACCCCCAGAAATCTTCCAGACACTGCAAAGCAGGCCAGCTTGAGCTGATCTGCAGTATCTTGCTGGAACTGGAAGTTTCTGCTGAGCCTGAAGTCATCCCGCTGTACCTTCCTTTTACAGCACAGGATGTTACAGAAGAGCCTAGTCATTGTTTACAGAAAAATTACTTCGGATAACATATTTTGGGGATAAAATAGCAGGCAGAACAGTCAAACCAAGGGGGCATTTACATCTCTGCATTCTCATGCTGAAATTATTAGACAGCCTAAACTGCAGTTCAGCCAGCGAAAACGCCTTCCTGCCCTGCCTGCACTGCTTCTTGGAAGAATTAATGAAGTCAGTGGGGAAAAAGCACTCTTCTCCAGCAAACAAGCAAACTTTTAAATAACATGTACTTTAGCCCCTGAGTATGTAGTTAGACCTCTGAGCAGTTAGTTATCTTCACACATTTCAAAGCTATTACTGTCAAAAATGCAAGAAAACATGAGCAAAAAATGAAAGTGCAAATATGTGTGAGGCAAAACCTTTCCTGCAGAGAACAGAAACCCAGAAAACCTTCTAGATCAAACAGTTTAAGGAAATACATTACCATTTTGGATTCACAAGGGTTTCCTTAGGAGGACTAAACACCTTCTTCTTTGAAAAAGTTCATCTTAAAAGCTGTCACTTGTCATCCAAAATGCCCTGGAGGTTTAGCAGAGGTCTAGACAGCGTTGCAAGTCAGAATTTTATTTAACATTTCCAAGTCAGTCTCATAAAATTCAGGCAAACCTAAATGAACGTTTGGGAAAGACAGATTTGTTGAAAAACTTTACTGAACTGTATAAATAATGACAGCCAAACAGCAGGAGCAGGGTGTGGGTAGTGGAAAGGCTGTAATAAATGCAAGCAAGAAACTTTGAGTAACAATGCACGGTTACCCTGTTATCACCAGCATGGGTACTGACAATAGCAAACATTTTCAGAAGGGGCTATGTTGTAGCTATGTTAAAACAGTAACACTTCACTGACATAAACACATCAATGCTGATCTGTCCCAGCTGAGTAGGGGGCTCTCGAGCCCTCTTCAGATCTGCCATTGTAGGGAAAATAACAGCCAGACAGTGCTGGACATCATACCAGTCAAAACCAAATAGAAATTACTATCTGTAAATTGCACAACATGCTTTAACTATATGAGCCAATAGGAATACTTACACTTTCCCTGTGAGGACATCAAGAAACCTAGAAACGTGTGACCTGAGTTCTGCTGCAACAGTGTAGGGTCCCAGGGGCACCAGCCAACACACCTGAGTCCTGTTGGGCTCTTCAGCTCGGGAAGTAGAGGCTGTGGTACCAGCCAGTGGCTGAGAGGGGCCAAGCCAGGCAGAGCTCACCAAAGCTACGAGGTGGGTGTGTGAAACAAAAGGTGCCACACTGCCAGTATTTCCAAACCCTGGCATGCAGTGAATTGACTGATGGCACATTGTCTGATTTGTTGTTCTTATGCCCAGCTACCAAATCACATTAAAAAGAGCTAAAACACATTAAACATCTCCTAATATGAAGTTGCCTTGAAACAATGGCTGGAGATGCAATGTGAATATGGGAATTGTTCCATGTGATCCTGATGCATCCACAAAACAATTTCCCTTTTAAACTGCTCAAGCCAGCTGTGGGAAAGGCAAAATAGGCAGATGCTCTAGACCAGTAAAACTATTCTCAAGAAGCGTAACGGGTACTGCCCTATCACCTAGAGCCAGGTGGGTAGCGGCAGCTGAAGGACAGAGGATCCATGCTTGCAGGGAGGCAACCCATTGAAGCAGCTGCATCACTGCCTCCAGGGTTCCTTCCTAGTCCCACAGCAGCGATGGTAGCAGCAAGACTCAGTCTCTGAGCCCCTCTCTTTCCTACATGTTCCTCCCATCATCTCAGATCAGCTTTTTCTGTACTCTTCTCCAGCAGACCAGTGCCTATCTTTGACCTATAAGAAAAATCAGTTCCTGTTCGCTCTTGAGAATTTTGGGGAGCTTTAAACTAGTGCTATAGATTGAAGACACTTGCTGGATGGAAAGAGGCAAAGCAAAGACCTGTCCCCAGAACCGTGTTGTTCATTTGTTCTGTTTGTGTTTAAGCTAAAATAATCTAACCTGGTATTCTTTCCTCTAGGCTGTTCTTTTTAGTTCTTGGGAATCAAGAGTACTAAAATCTAACCTCATCTCCCCATATTTAAAATGGAAAAATAAGTGCCTACCTTGCTGGGGGAAGAAGTGAAATGGAGCCATTTGAAGATGGAAGCATTAAAGATTATGAGGCACCAAGAGCTATATCAGTGGGGTTCCTGTAAGTAGTAGAGATCAAAAGAAAGATTTGCATGCTCTAAACACACTTATATGTTTTTGGAGAAAAAAATGGCATAAAAAATTCTACTGTTATATTCTCCCTGTCTAGACATTAAATACAACAGAGAAGCACAATGTGTTCATTTACCTAAACACTTCCTCATAAAAACAGTCCCACTCACTTACTTCTTCTAGCTTAACATTATCAGAGGGTGCTTTCCTACTTCATGTGGCTTAAAATGTTGATTTTATAGCCTGGATTCTTCAGAAAAGGGATGCAAACCAAAAGTTTCAGTCAATACCTATACACTTCTGTCACAATGGAGTCTTGTCAGAATTTCATGTAAGTAAAATATGCAATTTTGAATAGTGGTAGATCTAAAATAGCAGAACAGAATATTTTACACTGTTTAAAAGATTTGAAGATATAAAGTGGTCCTCTGTCATGGTTTAACACCAGCCAGCAACTAAGCACTGCGGCAGCCACTCACTCACTGCCCCCCCACCCAGTGGGATGGGGAAGAGAATCAGGAAAAGAACTAAAACTCATGGGTTGAGATAAGAATAGTTTAATAGAACACAAAGGAAGAAAATAATAATTATAATAACAATAATAAAATTACAATAATAATAAAAGGATGGGAATATACAAAACAAGTGATGCACAATGCAATTGCTCACCACTTGCCAACCAATGCCCAGTTAGTTTCCGAGCAGCAATCCCTCCCAGGTCAATTCCCCCCAGTTTATATACTGGGCATGATGTCACATGGTATGGAATACCCCTTTGGCCAGTTTGGGTCAGGTGCCCTGGTTGTGTCCTGGGCCAACTTCTTGTGCCCCTCCAGCCTTCTTGGTGGCTGGCCATGAGAAGCTGAAAAATCCTTGACTTAGTATAAACACTACTTTTAGCAACAACTGGAAACATCAGTGTGTTATCAACATTCTTCTCATAATAAATCCAAAACTAACACTATACCAGCTACTAGAAAGAAAACTAACTCTATCCCAGCCGAAACCAGGACACCTTTTTTTTCTTTTTCCACACATTGGCAAGATTGTCCCTTTACCTGGCATCCCGTTGGCTCAGATTTCAGACAGGAGATGTGAAGACAGCTTAGCATTACTCACCCCATAAAAATGTCTTTTTAGATGTAAATAAAGAATGTATTTTCCTGAATGCTTTCAGGAACTTCCAGCTGAGACAACAGAACTTCACATAAAAGGGTCCCTCAAGTTCCCCAGTCCTCCTCTGTGCTTATGGCCACACCTGTTATCAGAAGTGGCATAATAACCCCTTTGCTTTTGGTACTGGTGATGATGGTGACAGCTTCTACGGTTCAGCCATTCATGGTGGAAAGAGACATGCAGTAGAGATGCCAGGTTTTAAAAATTTTAAGATATTCATAGCATCACATAGAAAGATAATAAATATCAAACAGGTTTTAAGGGTTATCGAGTCAGAAATCAGCCCCTTAAATTATAGTTTGGATTTAAAATCATATTTTAAAAAATGAAAATGTTGAGTCCTAGTGCTGGGAGCATAAAACTTCACAAATTTAAAGCTTTTTAGAACAATCTTGGAGAGCTGTAAATTTGCTTCAAAAGGGGGGGTGGGGAGAAAAAAGAGGGAAACGTGACTCCAGCAGCTGAGATTTTAAGTGAAAAATAAGCATCACAGGACAACTTATGATACAGAATAGAAGATCGTAGAGAACATAAATCCAATCCAGAAAAAGCAGTAATTGAGTACTGAGTATGGAACTGGAATGCTGAGATAACAATGATTGAAAATAAGCGTGAAAACAAAGAAGTAAAGCTAAATATCTCTTCTTTCTTCCAATCCTTTTGTTCTCCCAAGCAAAGTGATTTCCAGAATAAAAAGACTGACTATGATTATGTTCCCTCTGTTTTGAAAGTGATTATCCTATGGGGATCAGTATTTTACTCTTCCTTATATTTTTAAAACTTTTTCCTTCTGCATGTGGGTTTCAGATGAAGCACATTAGAATTGCTAATAACATGCCTTACTTAGCTAAGAATATATCAGGTCAACTCAGCAACAGAATGAGTCCAAGAACAGCAGAGCTGGAAAAGAAATAGATGTAATTATTCTGTTTTCAGTACAAAGTATATTTGCAAGATGCTGCGAAGAAATGAATATTCAAAACAAACACATTGTCAGGAAAAAAAACACCCTTATTAGGTAAAGAAAGGAAATAAAGTAGTGTCTGTAAAATAACAAATTTTGTTTCTGACATCAAGGAATGGGGTGAGGAAATGGAAATATCTACCTTTGAAAACTGAAGGGGAAATGTGATGACCAGTGAATCTGATGAATTATATCAATTGTGTTTCATGGCAGCTGACACCGCTCAAGTCCAGTCCAGAATCGCAGTAAACCAGTCTGATGACTGTTCAGTGGAGTGTGTGAATGGCTTTAGGGGTTTCTGTCCAGAACTTATACCCATGAATTCATGTTACCAAAAATAAGTTCTAAATAGTTCAGTTTAGAGTAAATATTTTGGGGTCAAAGTAATCTGATATAAATGAATTGACGGCATATAGTTTGGTCTACCATATGCAGATATATGATAAACACACATTGACGGCCACTGTGTGAAATTCTTGGTCATTTTACATTACAACCCCTCACGTACTTGCCACCTCTCTGATTGTAGACACCACACTCCCTCTAGCCTAGCACTTAACATAGAGGGTGCCTCTCCTATCTCATTTTACCAGCTTTTCTTTCATTAATCAGCAACAGACATAATATTCATCACAAAATTAGATGTACCTAGTTTTATTAAATAGGGTGATACTCTATCCTTATACACAGTCCTGGAACTGTAAGCATTAGAGAGGCACTAGGTCTTATTCTGTGGGTCTGAGTATATTTGTAGCATTCCTTGGCTGAAGCAAATATGGCTCATCGTGGTCTGTCAACCAGGATGAATATGAGAAAAGGTGTAATATATACCACAGGTGGTAAAAAAAAGATTTACCTGCCTAAAGATCCTAGTAACAGAGTGGAATTTAAAAAAAAATACATTGTACAGGTAATTTTTACTCATACTCTAGCAAAAAAGAAATTAATGTCAGTGTCGTGGTACTGTTGATTTGATAAGCTGTACAGAGCCCCAGAGAAGAGCGCTTCCTTTGACAAAGAAGAAAGCAAATTTTCAGGTAAACATGCTGGCACTTAGAACTTAATGCTAACAAGATGTACAGGTGATTCCTCACATGTTATGCCAAAGCTTCAGTGTGGCGGTGTGACTGCCTTGTAGCCCATCAGGGCCCAGTTCCTCAGCTTCATCCCACAACAAAACAGACTTTAAGGGACAGAGAAGGTGATTTTTGGTCAAGCTTTTGCCAGATTGATCTAAGCTTAAATCACTTCTGATGACCGGGCAGCCCCTTGTAGTGCCTCTCCCGAAAGGGACAGCTGAAAGTTGATAGTCTTACAAAACAGTGCTGTTAGCATATTTTGAAATTGATATTCTGAGTAAGCTTACCAAATGCAGAGCAAATTCATTTTACTTTGAAACACTAGAAAGGATATTTCATTGTTCTCTGATTCAATGGTGGCATTAAAACTTGTCAGTTAATTATCAAAGAGATTATATGAGCATCTTTGATTGTTTCACTAACTATAATGACAAAGCTTGCTCCAATTTATTTTTACACACAATTTCCATGACAAGACTATGAAAAACAAGGCCCTTCTGACGTTAAACTGCAGTTTCATTATTCCTTTGCTCAGTCATTTCATATATGCCCTGAACATCGGACACAATCTGAAGCATAACTTGGATATCAAGCCTAGTGCGGCCTTGCTAGAAGTAAAAATCTGTACCTTAATACCCAAATCTTTCAGCCCTCTTTGTAGTTTAGCTCTTGGATCCTTATAAGCAACTTAATTGATATAAGCTTGAAGCTCAATTTAAATTAGAAAAATGCCTTTAAGGCTTTGAAAAATTTTGAAGGGTAAAATATTTTTCAGGTCTACTGTCAGAGAGATGACAAAGCGGGGAGGGGGGATGTAAAGCCTGGGAAGGCAGCACAGGGTGCTGTTGTTAACTTAAGCCCTCATCTCAGCCTGCAAAATTAAGTCAGGTTATGGGTTCAGCAGAAGACAGGAATATACTTAAGTTCTTGATTTGCTCATAAAGATTCCTGGGGTCAACCTCAAGGAAATGGCCACTTGTAGCCCTCCCATACCCTACCACAGGTGGCCAGAATTTTAAAGTGAAAGACCAGATATAGCATAAGGCTCCAGAAGGAAGAGATACTCAGCAATACTGAGGAGTGAAAATTAGGCCTAATTATCTCCTTTGTTTTCAGTCATCCTAGTTTGACAGTATACACTGCTGCTATTTTGGGCTCTGATTTAGTTTATGAGTTAGATTTTAGACTTAATTTTACATGCCAAAATATGACTTAGTTTGAGGGCAAAGTTTCAGGTTTTAATAAATTGTAGTCTGTAAAATTAAAACCAGGAGCCTCACTTGGATCTTATTTTATCTGAATAGGAAGAGGAGCTTTCCTGTAACAGTAAATTGGACTGAACACCTATACAGCATTATTTTATGTTTTACTGGACATTTATTTTAGTGAAGTCTGCATCTGCATTACATTAAAGTTGAAAAGAAAGATGCAAATGAAACTCAAATTCAGATCCAAGCAACAGTCGAGTCAGCTATGGAGTTGCTAACTCCATTTGTATTGATTACATTTACATTCTGGAAATAATGAAACTACTTCTGCTGCATTTACCTTATCATGATCCCAAGAAAGGCAGAAATATTATGTAAAAGGAAATAATAATGTAAAATAGCAGGTTTAGGGAGAGAAAAACCCCCACACAACCCAAACACAAAAAACTCTCGTTCTTTTCCTCTCTCGCCCCCCAAAGCTACATAATTTACTCCCAGTCCATAAGGTCCTTAGTTCGAGTGATTGGGATGATGGATGGTTCTACTTCAGCTGCAGCAAGAGAAGATACAGCAATGTATCACTCTGCAGGAAAAAACAATAGAGCGAACGAAGCAGCAGGACAATGTGGTGGGCAGAAAAGCCAGGGGAATTCTCTGCTGGAGGAAAAATAGAAAGCCCTACCCTGGAGTTGTGTAAAATGCAGCGTGTTGGTTTTGCACTCATTGTGGCCGTGCTGATGTGAAACCTGATACAGAGGGGATGTCCAATAACTACAGAAGGAAGAAAATCTTTTCCACTTGACTACTAGTGTTTTTACAGGAGTAGAGACTATATTAGATGAGCCATAGCCTTATTTCTGATGACATACTTAATTGTAAACATTTGAAAGAGTTGGGTCAGTTCATGGTTAATCTCTGTGAAAGCTAGGTGACTCTGCAGTTTGCCTGTGAAAACTACTATTGCCTAAATCATTCTACAGCAATCGATTAAAACATTTATGTTTTAATGTAAGTCAGTGCTCAAACTCAAATCCAATAAATCAACAATTGTTCTGCTAAAACTATCACAGTTCCTACTATAAAACTCAGCAACAAATGCAGTTAAAAAAGGAATACTACTATTAAATATTACACTCTTTTCCACCAAAAGCAAGAGCACTGTTCTTTGGCAAAGGCAAGTGATGGCCTGAGGAAATTCTGAAGGTTTAGGTGAAACGCTTAAAACAAACAAGACACATCCAAAATATATTCATTATTTATGTATGCTTTTGGCACATAATGTAGTAATAGTCTATTAATTACAGCTTGTAATTTAGATGATTTAGACAGAACATAAGGAGAGAAATATAACCACAAACAAATAAATTTACATACTCCACATCACAAAAGTTCAAGGGCACTTTCTAATACCTACAGGGAGTAGAAAATTTTGAAGCTCTGTTTTGAATTAAATGCTGCAATAGGACAGGTTTTCCACTTTTTTACATGAAAATCGGTTCATCATCCAGAGAAAGTCATATGAAGTTCTAATGATTTGTCTTTGTTAAGCATGTTAATACTGCTTACTACTCAAGCTTTCTCTCACTTTCCATTGTAAAACCTATTTGAGTAGTATGCAATTTTGCTGAACTTTAAACAATGAAGTTGAGAGGGGTTTTTTCCATTCAAGTTGAATTCTTCTAGAAAATACCTCTACCATTTCCACAACAAGGCCAAGGAAAGAAATAGATATTATTTCACACACCTGAAAAACTCAGTGACCATTCTTTGAACAGCAATGACTCCTTTATTTTAGAGCAGTTTTATGAAATCTGGAAAGGGGGGCCACTGATTGTTGGATTTATCTTTTGCTTTTCTTCTGTAATTGAACAACAACAATTTACACAAATCAAAAACTTTTGTAAATTCAAACGCGATTCCAGTTAACTAAAATATCTGGAAGTCAAGCATTGCAGAGCAGGGACAAAGCTCTCAGCATAGAAGACGACACCTGTTCTGGGAATGCATCAAAAACCTTTCTGTAAACCCTTTGCAGGGGAGACAAAGGGAGTCCTACATTCAAGGTGGAGAGGAATACCGTGTCCAGGACGTGGATGCCCAGCCTGTGCATTCCTCCCAGTTCCTGTGCCCATCCCAGTTCCTGTGCACGCTGGGCAAACAGTTGATCAGGATTAGCTGGACCTTTCTTCCTGGAGGTGGGGCTGATTGACCAAATGGTTGAGCCCTACAGTTGCAACCGAATCAATGTTTTTCTTAACATCCAAAATAGCAGTAAGGACTCTGAAAAGCCAGCCACCTATACATCTGAAGTTGAGCCCCTAAGTGAGTGTACACTTTAAACTTTTATGTCTGTGAGCCAGCTCCCAACATCCCTCAGTCACTGCACAGGAAAGATACAATCATTAATGTCTCTAATGCACTAAAATACTAGAACGGTGATATGAAAGAAAAGCCCATCAGGAATTAATAATCTTGGCTTTGGAGCAGAGTTTTAGCAGACTGTGGTTAAGTAAAGCCTATGACCTCGTATTGACCATAGAAGATGAAGCAAAATATGGAATCGGTAAGGGAGTGCTGTTAATTCTGTACACTGAATAAAGAAAGGTTCCTATGAAGATACTCTACATGTTCTAACTAAAGATTAGTATGTTACTAAATACATAGAAGAGTGAACAAGACACCATCTCGATTTTTATGTTTCCTGACTTCTGAATACTGGATCTTACAAGTTTATTAATATTATTCTTTCTTATGCTTTTGTATATATACAATGTTCAAGATAAATGTTCATATTCAACATGAATAATCAGAATTCCAGAGAAACAAATTTTCTGCAAAATTGAAATCTGTCTTCCTGTTGGAACCTAGTCATCTTGCACTTTCTTTAACCCCCAAATCCGAATATTTGCTTTTGTTGAATTAAACTGAAATAATGCTTTAAAAACTGATTATAAAAGCTTTTATTACACTTCTTTTCCAGTGAATTGGCACAACTCTTGTAAAAAAGTCATGATCACCTGGTAAGTATGAAAATATATGTTAGAAAAATTTTGCCAAGGTTGTAAAATCAAGCATTCAAAACAAAAATTTGAAGGATATGCCTTCAACTGATGCATCATCCACACCCCCTACCATCTGTTTGCCGTAGTCAAATTAGGATAGTATTCTAAGAAGTCATTCTCTGCAATAGATGGGGGTCCCTGTAAGACTACATATCTTCCAGCAAAGACTGTGCCCATGTTTTGACTACCATTTGTATACCTGGTTATGCCATTTCAAAGTTCACATTTTAGTATGAGACAAGGTATGGGGCGGAGGCAGAAAGGATAATCATCATACTTTCTTTTCTATGGGGGAATTTAAATCAACTGTAACTCTACAATTTAGAAATGAGAGAAATGAAAGAGCACGCATAATATAACAAAATGTAATATAAACTAAAATAAATATAATACAATAATAAAATATAATCAAATAATGGCTAAAAAATGATGACCAGCATGGAGAAAGTAGAGAAAAAAAATTCACTGTTCATAATAGGAGATTGAGAGGGCACTCAGTGAAAGAAAGTACTACTCATGCTATAATTAAATGATGGAACTCATTGCAGTAACATTTTTTTTAATCTGCTCAGTATATAAATGAGTAAAGAAGAGATGAGATAAAATCATGAAGGAAAGGTCCATGAATATCTATGTAACACAGTGATATAATTGAAACTTTTGGTTCATCAAATCACAAACTACAGTTTACTTCCATACTAATGACAAATTACAGAATTTGGAGACTATGCTGAAGAAAGATTACCCCACATTTTCCCTGTTTCTTAAACTCTTTTCCAAAGCACTCATAATTTGACCCTGCCAGAGGCCAGATACTGCGTTGGAGGTACTTTTGGTCTGCTCCTAGCTGCCATATTTACTATGTCATAATCCTGGCAAAAAGCTTAAATTTTAATGTGCTATCTGCTGAGCTGGCTTCTGAATGAGACAAAGAATACATTCACTTGAATGTTATAACAACATTTCCCCTAACTGAGAAAAAAACCCCCTGCTATATTCATGAACGTGTCAGGTTGTTTTCATTGGTTACTTGGTTGGGTTTTTTTACAATGCGCAGTATTTCTATTTCATACATGAAGGACTATAGATTTTTCTGCATTGCCAAAAATCTCACTTTCCTTGTGATATGAAAGGGTTAGCAGCTACAAGTTTAAGGACTAAAAACTTTTGAACACAAGTCATGTATACTTTACTAGGTGATTAGAGGAAGTCAGCTTGGCTCCAGCCTGTCTTTCTTTTATTTTCTAACTTATTTACAGGTTTTCATGAAATAGTTTTGATCAAATGTGTTGTGGAGCCAAGTGGGATCAGAGAGTCCTCTGAAGTGTCCTCGGAGTTAGAAGCCCTGACTCCTGCTCACGTTGCTGTCAGGCACTGCCGTATCCGACAGCTGCATGCAGACACCTGGCTGGTAAAGCCCTTGGGAAGAAACAGGTCAGGCTCTCTCTGTCTTTTTCTAGGTTTTATTTTTATTCCACCAAACAGTTAATGTAAGAGTTTAATTCAAACAACTCGTCTTCTAAAGAGCTTTGACATTGGGCAGCACGCTATGCACTCTCAAATTCCACATTAGGCTTAATGCGCTCTGAGAGGTGGCGTGCATCTGACATGACTCCAGAAGAAGAGGGGGGAAGAAAAGAGCTGATCAAAGTCATTAGCAGGATTCTGAATCTAGCAGAAATGAAAGTCTCACACGCTCTAACTGTTCGCTGCTGTCACCATGATTATTAACTTCCTGGTAACAATAAGGTTGTAAGCAAATTTGTAGCTCAGCTGGGGAAAAGATTGGAATGGACTATATTTTTTTCTCTCTCGTTAAACATTTCAGATACAACTGAGAGGAATTTTAGTATTTAAAAAGAGAGGTTCAAAAGCAATTTACTTCTGGCCTGCTTATTCTAACACCACCTCAGCTTATTTTTGCTCCCATGCATCTCTAATAAGTAAATATATGCTCACGGTTGACTCTAGAAATCTTTGCTATTTAATGAATAAGGAATTAGTTTAAGTCTTTAAACCATTTCCCCTTAAAGTTTCTTTCCTTTCCTCCACCCTGGCCTCATTTTTCTTCTCATTCTAGAATTGCTAAGATAGAAAATGACCTTTATTGATATTCATCATAAAAATATAGGATTTCCCCCTTTTCAGAAGATGTGCCACAACTTATTTGGCTGAAAACCATCACCATGTGTCAGGCTATTCAACTTAACAGAAACCTATTGTGGCTGAAGGTCATGCTGTTATTTTACTGTATGCTACTGTTGTTTAAGATGTACCACAGAAATCCTCCATTTTTCCAGCATGAGCAGGCAGGTTTGTGAGCTGAGAGAGGACAAGATGGTAGGAAGTAGCACATAAAGAGGGTACCCATTCCCTGGTCAGTGAAAGCATACTGAATGAGTGATACCAGTGAGACTGAGAGGCTGATGCAAGCAAGAAAGCAGAATTCAAGAGACCAGGGGGTGGAAGCTTGTTAGAATTAGCAAAACAGCTCATTATCTTGAGCCAACATATATAGTGAAATGGTGAAAAGAAATAAATATGTAACAACTGCATAATTGTTAGTTTTAAATCTATTGCTAATTTTTGACTGAATGGCTTTGTTTCACTAATGAAATGATTTTATTTGTTAAGGATAGAAGCACTTCCAGTAAAGCCTCATTGAATTTACTAAGCATAAGTTTATTTTATTTTGCTTCTTTCAAAATAGAATAACAATAACAAGTGTGGCAAGAGAAGAAATATCCCCATTGCTTTTAATAAGGTCAAGATTATATTCAGAGTAGTCCCTTAACTACCCTTAGATACTATGGTCACTATTTCAAAATCCACTCAGCAGTTTAGGAAGAAATCTCTTTACAATTACTAATTGAACACTAATAGCAGTTCAGGCTTACTGGAAGAGTATAATGCCATTTTCAACCATATTTCTTCCTCGTATATCATACATATTTTCTCCAACTTGGCTAGGCAGGTGGCCAGCAGGCACTGTCAAGATAATTTATGTCTCTTGTTTATTTGAATAATTAAAATAACAACAACACTGGAACCCTGCAATTTTTGCACACCCCCAGCTTATACAACACTTTCCTGTTCCTTCTACGCTTGTAGTCCTCTCCCACAGAAGAAATCCCATGCATAAGAAGGAAGCTCCTAAGGAATCACTAAGGCCTAAGGAAGTAGATCTTTGTGAAAGCAACAAATTTCTGTTCTGTTAACCAACGAGAGAAGAAAACTCCCCTAGTAGCTAATGAATCCACCTCCTGTCCTGTTTATCGAAAGCACTCACACCCACCTCAGCATTGCTTCCTTCTCCAGGGAGCTCAGTGGGCGTCCAGATTCACCCAGCTCTGCTGCTATTGCGCTGCAGGCAGCAGTTGGTGACCGATGGTGACTGCATATGCAGTATGTGTAAACAGCTCTAATTCTCCCATTTCTGAAGGACAGAGGATCCAATCCAAAAACTGTAATCCTGAATTTTATCCAAGAAAAGGAAAGCAATTGACATCAATGGATTCTGAATCTCACTTCAACACTGATCCTGTCATGGCTTCTCTGTGGCTGCATTTCCCCACATGTGATTGCCTCTGATGTCTGCAAGATGCCACCTGAAAAAGAAGGGGCTAAACCATAGCAATTAAATTGTAGCAACTGATTGTGATCCAGATTGATTCCTGTGACCAGCTAAATCCAAAGCATCCTAATTATTTTGTACAAAATACTCAGTTGGGCTAAGCCACATAACATCACTGACCATAGGACAGCCAGAGTAATTTACAACAGGACTAGACTCTTGACTGGTCTCTACATATTTTCTTTGTTGTTACCTTTCTTTTCTAGACAACACATATTTTCCCCATGCTTCAGGAGATTTTTCTGAGATGCATATGGTCCATGGATATCTCCCTGCACTAGCGAAATGCTGCTGGCCTTGCAATGCAACACAGCTCCATTTTATGGGTGTTTTTTACATTCTTCCTGCACCTTTTCAAAAAACTGTAAGGTGATTTTAAAAGATGAGAAAATAAAATGATCTAACGCAAGACCTTTTTTTTTTAATGTCTGTAAAATAATTAGGAGCCCCAACTCCTGTACTCACAAGACAGGGGTAAAGTCTGAAGCAATATAAATTGCTTTGCTGATGAGCACTTTAGCTAAAAGAGGTCTGTTTTCCTGCTAGGCAGAATTAGTTTGTGCCGGTATGGGGGAACCAAACCATTGCCACATTAATCCTCAACACTTGTGGGTGGCATATTAATCCTGGTATTATTGTTTACGTTCTCAGCTAAGTAATGTCCAGGACTCCAGGTTGTAAGGTAGAAAATTCCTTTAGTTAGTGAAAGATTTTAGACTATCATGTTCACAGAGTTCCTTCAGGTATGTTTGTTCCTCAGTATACATATGTTGCTATGAATAACCCCCCCCAATCAATAGATAGTAGCTAATGTGATGCTTGTAACATACCAGCTTGTTCCCTTCCTCCAATAAAAAATAAAAGACATGCAGAGCAGGCTTAGAATTTATGGAGTATTACCAGTCACTCAGTTTCAAGAGTCAGAATATTCTTCCTATGTTATCTGCTGATTGATTGCATAACTGAATGTTTTACTCTTTTTAAAAGGCAATATTTTGAAACTATACATACATTTCTTTGGGAAAGTCCAGAGCAAAATCAGATGTCAGACATACATAAATGGGATGCTAAAATATGGTAAGCATATCTGACAGTTCAAAATACATTATTTCTTTGCTGTCTGTCTCAGCGAACTTCTGAAAGAGAAAATAATATTACCTGCTTTATTGTAAATTGTATTGTGAGACAGAAGATTTTTGGTTTATAGCCCTGGTAATCGTCTTGTATTTCTGCTACTAGAAACATTGTCTTTAGCCTGGGATGTTTCTTAACTTGAATTCTACTTCTTTCAACATATCAATCCAGCAAGAAAAAGCTTTTATTTTGGGAGGCTTCTCTGTTTTCAGAAGAATTTGTGCCTTCATGTTGGAAACCCTGACACCATCTCTCTAAGTTTTCAACTGAGTATAACAGTCTTGATGCTAAACTGGCTTTTGCTTCAAGAAAATATATTTATTAAATTCCTCAGCTAGATTTGTCTTCTGGAAAAGAAACCAAACAAGCCCCCCAAAAAACAAACAAAAAAACAAACAAAACAAAACAACAACAACAACAACAACAACAACAACAACCAAAAACAAAAAAGGAAAGGATGACCAAGAAGCACTTAGTTCAGACAACTGGAATGACATTTCTGTAAGTATTTCTATTTTTTATATTCTGCCTATAGCTCTACAAAACCTATCCTTTTCAAAGTGCTATTCATTATTAACTGTTACAGCTATTATTTTAAAATGATTACAAGCCTGCTTATTCCCTTACAAAGCTGCTACAATTCGAAGTTATTTACATACATATGAATGTATGTATTCATATCTGTTGATAAATATATATAAATTCCTAAAGGGAAAATGCTTCCAATTTCAGTATAAATACACTTCAAAATGTACAAGAGGAATTTAAAAATACGTATGATTAAAAAAAAAAACCCTTAAAATTAACATTTCAAGGAAATAAATTATTTTAAAACTGAGATGCTGCCACAATAATCTATTTGATTCAAATAAGGAATTTATCACAAATGCAAGCAACCTTAGAGTTTTGCTAGAAGCAGCCCAGGCACTCTGTCAGCTCAGGACCCTTTTTGGTACTTTCCTTTTACTAAGGCAACAATTACAAGGATTAAAGACTAAGGCTCAGCTCATTGGAGATGATAGGTATTTAACCATTTCCCTGGCATTGCTTTAGGGCATGCATACGGGTTCCCACGGGCCCCAGCCACAGAGCTTTTTCCACCAGCAGGCACCAGAGCAGGTACGTTTTGCTGATGCTGCAGCTCCAAATGCAGCATACCACAGGTGATGCTCATTACAGAAGCTATGGGGATATAAAGGAGAGCATGGGTTATTGCTGATGGTGGAGTGCCAAAGGTTAGTGAAAAGCTGAATTGTCTGCTGGACCGGGGTAGATAAGAACACAAAAGGGCACAGAAATGGATTTGAATACAGCCACTTATCAGTGTGCCTTTTAAACTACATTATGCTGTGTATAATGGTGTGCTGTTAGCGCTAAAATTGGGAGTCTCCTTTTATGAATGTACTAATTTATTAACATCAGTTTGTGTCACCATTTTAGCAGCTCCTCTACTTCCCTGAGCCAAGAAGTAAGATACCAAGTCAGCTAAATTCAGACTGAATTCAAGTGGCTCTAGTTCTTTTCAGACAACTATTGCAATCTGCTGATGTAGCTCTCTGTTTGCCACTGTATAGTTTTCTCCACAATAAAAGCAAAGAAGCACATATAAAACAGAGATGTTTATGATTTGGAATAAATTGTAGCTTTACTATTCTTTATTACTGGAAACCAGCCAATTATTATGCAAAAGAATAAAAAAGGATCATTTATATACCATACTGTTAAATTTTATATCGAGTGATATGATAAAATAGCCAACAGGGACAGTGGGTGGGGAATGGGACTAATGCTAGATTTTATTTATGTCATGTTTATAGTTAGCTATGTTTATCCTTTTTTGTCAGTTAGAGGAACATTAAATAGAATTATCTTGGATTTATGGTAAGTAATAAAGCAGATTTTTTTTTTCCATGAATGCTCAATTAGATTAAAGTATACAGTCACAACTGCAAAGTATGCACCTATTTATGATTTCTTTCCTGAGGCCATCTTTGTATTCCTCTTCCAAGACTGCAATAATTTGGAAGACTTCAGACAAAACAGTGCATGTGTTTACTGTAACACATATGTGACCATAAAGCAAGACTGGTAGGACTGAAACATGGAGTTTGGGGATTGTGAGAGAGAATGGAAAGGCACAAAAAATGTTAACACCAGACCTAAAAGAAAACACCGAGTGGGATTTCTGGCAAGAAGTAATGTAAATTAATATTATTTCAAAAGGGCATTAGCATTACCTGGTATTTGTGGAGGAAGACTCAAGAAGGTTTTGTTTAACCTTTATGCTGCCATGGTTCACTTGTGCCTAAAAGAAGGGGAAGCCTAGAAATCCTTGGTAGAAGGCACCCCATGTCTGGCTGCCTATCACTGGCATAGACTCTGACATTTTGCTCAGACAGGGATCTGTCATCTAAAGCCAGGGGACAGATTTACATCTCTTTACCTAGCACACGATATCCTTCAAAACTTTTTTAAAATGTGAAGATACCATTTCAAGCCACACCTAGTGTCCTTTTTTCTTACTTCACAGTTGTGTCTTTTTAGGTGAACACCGTTGTGAAACAAGGGAAAGGCAAGCAGGATTAAGTTTTATGTTTTTCAATAAGGTTATACCTGTAGTTCAAGGTTTGGGGATTTAGTCTTTGCTGTTGTCTATGCTCATATACAAGATAAAGGAAAAAAAAGACCAGTGGTTTGGATCAATTAATCTCAAAACATTCTGTAAGGCTTATACCCAAATACTGGCTCAGTCTATTGGATGCCATTTTTTGATTAGCTGATAAAATCTCTAGCCAGTGCTGCCACAAAAAAAATCAAAGGTCCAGATTCATTAGGAACATTTTGTGCTACCTCTAATGCTGCCTTCAACATAATTTTAGACTGGGCTTAATTTGTTGGACAAGGACTTCCCCACACAGCAGGTTTCTTAGGTAGCACAGTTATTGTTCTCAGATCCAGCACAGAGATGCTGCCTAAAAGGAGTTATAGCTGGGAAACTGCCAGACCTCCTGGGACCTAAGCAAGGGGTAATTGATGGTGCCATAGCTAGGAACTCTGAAAACCTGCTATTTCTCCTCATTTGTCTTTAATCCACAGTCGAACATCATTCATGCTGTACTAATAGCAAGGATTATATTATTACAAGCTATGCTTCCAAACAGACTCTTCTTACTGACAAACAAGTGCAGACTTTGAGGATTCTGCATTGGTTTTATGCCAGCAAATTGTAAAGGCACAAACTTTTATGCACTTTTATTCCTGAATTTTCCATGCCTCTTTTGTCCTTTATATGTGTCTTACAGGTGGATGCAATCAAGTAGCTATTGTTCAAAATTTTATCATTCATATCCTAAATAACTGAAACAGTAGGGCAAGTTTTTAAAATCATCTTACTTGCTCCCTTTGGGGAAAGTTCTCTGAAAATCCCTATTGCTGCAGATTTTCCAAGTTCATATTTACTATAGAGAGTGAAACTTGTTCTTTTATTACGGCCTAGTATGTAAGTCATTGCAAAAAATCATTTCATGTTGATGTTATTTACCTAGTACAGAAAGGTAATATTTATTACACACACAAGTGCTACACATTTGTATTATACCTTAGCTATGAATTACTTAATGGCCCAACCCTATGTGCTTTCATTTTTTATCAATGCAGAAATATCTTTAAAGCTTGTGAGACAAGGAGGATTGTGGTCTTCAAATATTGTTCAGAGCCAAGGAGACTGACAGAAGTCTGCATATGCATTGGCCAAGTGCAAAATGCTCAGACAGCTCTAGCATCAGAAACTGCTCTACATGTTACACAGCAATAACTTTTCCCAACAGCTTTTGCTTATTGAAGGTACATAATCCTCCACAGCCTCTGTCTTCAACTGGACATAAAAACTACGGAAAAAGGAATAGAAAATCCCAGAGAAAATTAAAGCTATAACTAACCAGAATCCATTTGTGTCTGAAGTACCTACCTCTGCTCTGGGTGTCCTCTCAGCAAACAGCACCAGGGCTGTCGACACCTGCAGGTGCTTTAGTTCTGTGTCCTTCCCTGCCAGGATGCAGAGCTGTGCCATTCAGGGGCAGACAGATTCATGCTGAAGTAGCCAGCTTTGTTACAGAGCTTGTGCACAGTACAGCACGTGCCTATTCAAAGTGTCTGCAGGGTCCTTTGCTCTTTGCTGCTCCTCAACACCAGCAGTGATGATGCTGGGGGATGATACTGGGGGTTACACCAGGCTATTTTAGGCATCTGAATCACTTGGCTGAGAGACAAACAGCTCTCTGTATCAACAGTAGAGAAAACACAGAGGAAATACATAGGAAACCTGGTTTCCTAACACTGATGATTCCTGTGAACTGTGTAAAGCATATGCCTCAAATAGCTAATACTCCTGGTGCAAAATGCACCCCTTCCCCAGAGTAATAATATTTGCCAGCTTCCCAGAAGATCTCAGTGGTTCTGCCATTGAGAGCAGAAAAAGTTAGACAGTAGAAAAAAGGTGGAAAAGGTAGTCAGCAAGTGATGTAATAGCCAGTCAATAAACAAGCCCCCTCTCCCTCAGCAGTGATTAGTCTGTCTGTTAGCAAAGACTTGTAGTAATGATGCATTTGCCAAAGAACAATAAACTGTATAAAACTTATTTGTAGCTCAGACAGTTTAACTAGAAATCTAAGCCATCAGCAAATCATCTTTTAAGTTTTAATTTAATTTAATCTTCTCCTCAGGGTATGGAGTATGCACAGGAAGAAATTGTTATATTTTTCATGAGAGAGAAAAAAAAAGAAAAATTTTTGCTGAGACTGATGGGGACATGGAGCATTGCAGAGGTGGGGGCTAGGGGGGAGCTCAGTACTGCAAAAGCCTTCAGGTGAACCCTTGAGAGAAACTGACTTTTCAACTGATGGCACCAGAGATTGTGGATGGATGAAGACAGATCATGAAAGCTGGATATCAAAAGAGAGATCACAGCAAGCTATTAAAATGTACATTTATATTGCTAAATATTTTTAGGGTTGCTGAATTGAGACAGCTAGCAAACAGCACATCATGGAGAACATTGATTGAAAAGCTCACTGGGTTGGGAAAGAATTTTTCATTTCATAAGTCATTTGCTGTAACCATTCCAAAAAGTCAGCAGATTTTTAAAATTAATGAGAGTCGTTCTGTGATGAAGTCTGGCTTGATGGCCACTTCCTTCCCTGGGTTTTCTCAGGAGAACTGAACCTCATCCTTGTGCCATTAGAATTTTGTCGGTCAGTAATGCTAATTCGTTTGGTATGTTTATAGCATGAGAAATTGTCTTATCCTGTTTATAAAGTCCCATACAGATACAATGCTTTACAGCAATTTTACGTCCAGCTCCAAAGAGCTTTTCTAAGGAGCTGATACTATGTATCAAATAAACAGTGGAGCAGAAGGATTGTCATTAGAAGAGGCTACACACAGCAACAGCTACATTTTTTTCACTTTTAGAGATCTGGAAGTCTACTGTTTTTTAAATTAATACACTGTTGGTATTGTTATTATTATTTATTTATTTCCTGCTATCTATTTAAGTCTTAAAAAAAAAAAGGACAGATATTCCTTGGCCATATTCCACTTCTGGAGAGGAAAACAGGCACTGGACAAAAAATCAACGTATCTGTTACTCAAAATGGGCATTTTAATTGTTTTCCATTGATCACTTTCCAGTAGCAGTTTCAATTTCAAAGTAAGATACCTCAATATATGTATGAGTCAAGCCAAAGCTACTTGAATAAATACCTGCCATGTCTTTGATCTAGTATAGATATAAACAAAAAACTTCTTGTATTAGTATACTGCTAAACATTAATTGATTTTAGCAAATTTTAGGAATCTAGCCATGTTTTTTCTTATGCCTAATATGAACATTTGTTTCAAAGTGACAGCTAACAGGACTTAATCTCAGTAGTGTCTTGCTTATTGTGGATAAGAAATGATACATGAGCACAGGCCTTCTGCTTGTTAAAAGTTTTCTTCAGAGTAAGATCCTGAAAAAACTCCGGGACATAATATATGAAGGTGTGAAAGTCTAACAAACAATAATTAACACCTAACATTTGTCAGGTTGTTGGAAATCATCTTGGTCACTAAAATTCTACTGAGAACCAGCCAGGGTTGTAAGATCCAACCTGCCACCTGCAACCTGAATTGTTGTCCTGTAAGAGATATTTTCTCGCTGTTGCCTCTAAGAGAAGTCCAGATGACAACACTGTAGATAATGCAAGTCAGATGGAATAAATGCCATTCCTATTCTCTTGTGCATCAGATGCAATCTTGGTTATACTGCATTGTCACTGAAATTACTGCTGTCCATTGTCTCACAAGTGCTGAAAATTTCATTTTCCTTGTGCTCAGTATTACACTACATTAACAATAATAATGTATATTCTGACATCCTGCTACTGTTGGTCTTGCCTTTTCCTTCTTTTACTTAAAGCACCAGGAAAAATAGTCTAGTGATTTGATCAACTAATTTGCATATGTATTTTGCTTTGCAAATTATCTCACTACTCCAGAGCTTTAACCAGTCTGGACGACAATCCTATAACAGTCACAGCGACTGTTTTGTTTTGTCAAATGAATGAGCTTTTTTCAATTTCAGTTTTTGTTTCTCCTACTGAAACAAATGTAATTATGAAGGAAATAAATTTCCATGACAATCATTTGGAGTTGTAGTTAAATTCCTAATGGTTTAATATAAGTTTTAATTTCTAAAATTATTTCTAAGTGAAATTTAAATGTAAACAGAAATAGAAGCTTTTAAGACAATTTAATTCACAAATGTTCCGTTCACAAAAAATAATTCTTTCTAATCCTCTTTGTCAACAGTATCTTTCACATTTACACATTGCACAATTAGGAATTCGAAATCCAAAAGGTTTTCTTTAGAAAGAAAACTTACAAGAGGATATACCCAAGGACAATTGACCTTGGCTCAAATCAGCAAGCCTTCTCTGTATATTTCTATGTTTCTATTTACTTCTGCCTCATATGGTCTTCTTCCTGAAGAACAAGAAAAGAATAAATGCCAAGGAGAATGAGAAAAACATGCTAATGGAAATCCAAGGAGAGAAAGATGACAGAAGGAGGGTAGAAGGGTACGGGTATTAGAAGAAAACTGGTAAACACAGAAATATAGAGAAAACTTGCCGATTTGGGCCAAACAGGATCCTCAGGGGCTGTGCACGAGAAACGGTTGCATATGGCCTTTGGTAGGTTTCCTGGCAGCTGTATTTTTCTGGTTCATCTCATCGCAATGTAGGTACTCCTCTTACCTCAGTTCAGACTTCTTATTCATGTTTTCTCTGTGTGCTGCCTGAGTGCCCAGGCTACTCTCATTCCTTGGCAGTGAACGAGACGGAGGACAAGCAAAGCTGTAGGGAAAAAGAGAAAATCTGCATGAAGGCAGGAAGAAAGCGGTACTGCAGTGTATGAAGAGGCCTATATCAGCCTTTGTGTCCAGGACTGCTCTCCTCTCACAGCAATCCATGTTTCTTCCTGAAGTGACTGATGCTTTTTTTTGGGTGCCAGGCACAGACCGTAACACCTTTCTTCCCCTACACTTTCTCACAGGCCTCTCTGCTACATCATGGTGCCTACAGCTCTAGTTCGCTCTCAGTTGTCGCACCTTCCACTGCCATTTCAACACCTTTTGACTGGTTTACTACCATCTTTAACTTTAAGGGGGAAATCCCCCCTCCCCAGTGCTCATGCGAGTTCCGATCGTCACAAATCTCACCACAAAATGACTTGGATGGGAACACATCATATTTCTGTAGGATTGCAAACGCATGAGCTGTTCTGACCGAGATCCAGTTCCTCCTCATTTCGGGGGCTACCCGCAGTTTCCTCTTTCTCTTCCATCATACCTGGGACCCCGAGTGCATGTGACCTTCCCCTGCTGCCTCTGCATCAGGTTCTTTGGGACTGATTGTCATCTTTTTAGGCAGTGGGAACACACTCCTGACAAACATCACCTCATGCTGAAACCTGCAGCGCAAGACACATCTGTGCCAGTGCCCTGGCATTCCCCAATCCTTTTCTTCTGGCAACCCCATGTCAGCCTCTCCTCCCAGGCTAGGTACCTTCCCTGTTCCCCCAGGTGCAGGTCTGTGCCACGCACCCTCCCCCTGGACCCCCTCTCCCCTCTCCGGGCTGTCTTTTATATGTAAAGCAGCTTCCCACACACCTTGCCCTAAGTTGCCACTCATTCTTCCTCCTAACAGGCTGTCTCCACCCCGTCTCTCAGTCAAAGTCTAATCCCCTATGCTTTGTCTGGGCATAGACTGTAAACTCTTCATATACGATGATGTTGCTGTCACGTATTTGCTCAGTTCTATATGTCATTACTTTATAAAAGACCAAAATCATTGCTTTGCCTTCAGAACTATTAGTCTATTCAGGTACTAATTTAGACACTATTTAAATGACAATTGGGTTCACAGAATATTCCAAGTATTCCAAGGCTTCCAAGTATTTTAATTTGATTAGGAATCAATCCTTCCTAATTACTTTTACAAGTAATTCCTATTTTCCAGCTGGAAATAGAGATAAGGTTGTGTTTATATATATTTTGCTCTGAGATTGGAAAAAAAGGTTTAATAATTGTGTATCTGATAAATTGGACAAAAGAGAGATGACAACTTTTAAAAAATTTAAAAGCAGATCTGATTCTGGTAATAATCCCTATACAAAAGCACTAATCACATTAGCAGAAAATAATCTATAACGAGTGAAGTGAATCAAGTGCATGTTAAAGCAAGAGAGAAGTTTTATAATTTGGGGGATAGATAGGTGATTAACCCAGAGGGATGACTGGGTTAAAAAAGACCAAAAAATCAGAAAAAGCTCTAAATTCACAGCAGGTCTCAAGAAACAACGATGATCCTTTTCACTATTTTACAATAAAAATATATACACAGTTAGTTTAAAGGTATTGGTGAGATAGTCCATAATATGCTAAAACCAGGAAATTGAAATCAATTTTGTTTTAAAATCTTTATGTCTATACTATTTAAAAGTCAGTCATCTGAAAAATTGTAGGAAACATTAAAGTATTATAGTGCATGTTCAAGTTCTTTTATCCTGCACACTCCCAAATGTGGTACTAAATAACTCTGTGGAGGAGCTATATAAGGAATAACAGATACAAATGTATTAAATTTTAACCACTTACAAAAGCTAAGCAAGCCAATTATTGCTGGTTTTTCCATGTCTATGGTGGAAATAGTGGGAGCAGCTATGGTGTCACACAAAGAACAGCTGTGGTGCATGTAGCAAAAGAAAGAATGGGACAGGGAGTGGCTGCAACCATATATATCATAGAAAAATGCTATCTCTGAGGATTTTTCTTCCTGTTTACAAAAAAAAAAAAAGACTCTTTAAAGGAATAATAAGCTATAATAAATCTATATGACCTGTGTTTCTTCTGGGTTTGTTCACTCTGAAATATAAACAGATAAAAACAGAGAAATGAAGGTGACTTGTGCTCATTTCTTGTTTTTGATGAACAAATTTATTGAAATTACTCCTGGAATTACAGGAAAAAGGTTCCTATGCATCACACACAGTGACCTGTTACAGCTTGGAACACAGATGATGCCCAGTCTTCACTTGACACTAAGGTGGAGAGATCATTTTGCATGACTGACAAAGCACACAGGTAAATCATCTACGTACAAAACTATGTCCCTGTTGCAATAGTCTGCTCAAATGCAGTGTAAATATAGCTCCAAAAAGGAGGCACTGTCTATGATCATGACCTTCTGACTCCAGTCACAGTAAGAAATAGCACGTGCTCCTTGGCTGTTTCCACACCTTCTATCCTCTACAAATCACTTCATTGCCAGTGCCTTCTCTGGCTCCCCAAAGGTAGTCAGAGTAGCCTAGTGCAGTCCCAGTGCTTCACTGGCTAACGTGGGGACAGAATTAAATAAGCCACGTTTGTGGAGAAGAGAGATGCCATATCCTATATTTGCACCATGAGCTGACCAAGCAAGCACAGAGAATGCCACCACAAAGCTGCTCTGAACTGTGGATCCCTTCCACACTTACTGTTACACCAAGTCAGACCTTTGCTTCTACTTTACTTTTGCTGGAGAAATTGACTTAAAGTAACTTTTGCTAAGATTTAAATTAAATGCATCTATTTAAAAATTCAGTGTCCAATGGGGCAGCTAAAATAAGAAAAATCAGAATAAATAAAAGTTAACATTTGTACTGCCAATGCAAATACACATTTTCTTTTTAACAGTTCAACCGTACAGCCCACTCAGCAAAACACTTTCTAAACCTTGTTGAAATGAACAGGACTTAAGTACATATGCCTAAAGTTAGGTATTTGTTGGCTAATATTTACCTAGGTTCAGGTAAGTACTGGGTTTTGCCCAGCAGCTCAGCACCTAACATAGACATGACACGAAATGAATCTTGAGTTCTCTAATAATTAAGCATCTAATCTGAGTTATTGCATTTATGTTAAAACTGTGGGATCTTTCCAGATGCATACACCAACCATTTCCAGAGGCAGTCAGAATAAGATCCAGGTGCACATCAACACCCCTCTGCATATTAGTTTCAACTGGAGGTTAGTTATGCACCCTGGAGAGAGGAGGAAGTGCATTCTGCAGTCAGGACAGCAGAACTACAAGACACACCTCACAGCCCAGCACACCCCAGAGAATCTGTCCCTCAAATTAAATTTGGCTGTAGACACCTATTGTACATACATGCCCCGTCTCTCCCCATTGGTGACAGAAAACTTGATCACGATGGTTGCGTACGATGTATCTCATTCACTGTGTGGGAGAATAAATTTTTCAGTGCTGGTTTAAGGAATAAAAGATTTGGAAATCTTCTTATACAGTTCAGAAATAGGTATGCTCTTATTTTAAAATTGGAAACTACATTGTGTTGAACTACAACGTCTCTGTGTGATTGCTCTTTAGATGAAGGGACATGGGAGCCAAATCTGTACTGTTTTGGGTTTTTTTTGCTAAACAAGTCCTGACACCATGCAAAAATTGAAGTTAAGACAGATAACCATACAGCTGTACCTACATCTACAACATTTTGTATTTAATATGTAAAGATATATTCAGACAGATTTGCATTTCAGTTATTTTGCTATATGGTAGACATGTTTGCTTACAGATTCTGCACTATTCAGTAAAGTAACAAAAGCAAAACTTAGTTCATCAAGTCAGTCACTGAATGAAAATGTGAGCTTATAATTTCATTTTTTCTCTTTTCTCCAGGTGGTTTCAGCACACTGAGACAGTTTCACATGTTCTTTGGCCTCCTAAAATGGCTTCAATATAACCTGACACAGACAATTTCAGTCTAACAATAAAGGAAATCAAAACCGATAATGCAGAATCATTCAGAGTTGCTGGGATTTTAAAATCCCATGCCCTTTAAGGAACTTTCAAAATAAATGAAATGTTTTATTAATTCAAACAGCTTAATGTACAGAACTAATAGAAGTGTAGTCCATCCATCATAAAAATCTTTGTCTTCTCCCATAATGCATTAATTTCTTTATACAGACAGATTGCGTGGCTATGTTTGTATGACACTTTTTTTCCACTCAGATCAATTCTAAGACCTCTGAACTAAAGAAAATCATCTTTCTAAATGGAATACTAATTTTAGCTAAGCTGCTTTTGAAGACTATGCTCTTTTTAAAAAAGCCAAAGCTCCATACAAAAGGTAGGGAGAAGAGGGAGACTGTAGCTGATGAAATGCAAATGAGGCTTTTCTCAGACAGCTGGCTGCTTTGGGATGACATGTGTGATGAATGGCTCTTAAAACATGAGCAGGCATCAAGCTCCAATTCAGTGTCAGACTGGCAAAACCAGCAGCATTACTGGATGCTTCCTTTAATTAATGCAACACTTCTGCATTAGTCCGGACACTGCCGATAAATGGGAAAGAACTGATATCAGTGGTAATATCAGAAATCTTTCAACCTTGAAGCTGGGATGCATTAGCCAAAAGCTGTGGTATCGTTAAAGGTTTAATTGTATTTGTAATGTACCAGTGCACCATGACAAAAATGGGAGATAGTGTAGGCAGGACAGAGTAAGCCAGTGATAAATGAGTGTGAGTGAGTGATTATAAGGCAAGGAGGAGTGTGAAAACAGACAATAGACAGTGAAGGGGAAGGGGGCAGGGATGGGGGGTTATGATAGCAACAGCAACTCTAATGTGAAAACTAGGTAATGAGAGAAACCTGATTAGAGTTTTGAGCGGGGCTACAAGCACAAAGCAGTTTAACATAAATCTTTCTTCCTAAATAGGTTTCATTGACGAAAAGTGAGATTTACCACTGCACCTACTCCTAGCAGAACTTCATGGGGAAGGCTTTGCTAGCCAGTTATCTACCACAAAGCATTACAACTCACTAAATCAAACACACAGCACAAGGTTTTCTATTAATTGCATACCAAAGTAATAGGATACACATACTGTTCAACCATTGTGCTTAAAATTATATTTTCTGCCACAACATACCATAAAACTCCCATGCAATTTTTATGCTGTCATATAGTCACCAAGTACCAGTATGTAATAACAATAACAGCTTTCTTGAGATTATTTGAAAATAAAGACTAATCTTCCATTGAAAGTATAAGAGCCTATCACACTGAAAGACTACAAAGCATTCATGTACAAAGTATTCATGTTTTGTGATTGCCATCAGTTGCAAACATTTCTAAAGAATCCATCTTCCTAGCATGTAGGCTAAGGCACATAATTAAGATTAACAAGTTCTGGTGAGGTTCTTGAAAATTGCCTATGCTTAGTGTTTCTGAGAAAGGTGAAGTATTCCTGTAATGTACTCAAAGTGATTTGCTGTTTCTTGATGACACCTTTCACGTGGTAGCCTTTTGAAACCATTCCGGTTGTTCCCTCCCTTTTTCATGAACACATGTGTACACTGAGTATTGATTGTGTAGTTTCAAAACTGGTTTTTTTCTCCTTTTAATTATACTTTGTTGTATGAAACCCAAAAAACCCAAAATCTGTTCTTTTTAAGATGAACACAAAGATGAATTATGGTCAATGCTTATCTTCATGCTTGAGGAGAGAGCAGGGGAAGAGAGAGACATTGGAGAAAGACTAAGACATTTTCTGGCATCAAAACCAGACACTGCAAAATATATATTATGATATACAGACCATTTTATTGACAACAGCATACAAAATCACACACACACACACCCCCGTGTTATTTTTTTAGTATTTGTATGTATGCTTTTCTTACAGTATTAGAACACAGGTGACAGACAGTTTATGGATTAGGAAAGTACCTACAGTTAAGAGCATATATATATATATGTATCTGCTTCCCTGAACTGAGGCTAAAGGCATTAAAATATGCTTTTAAACTTTTTTTTCAAGTATAACATGCTTTCTTAAACATAAAGGACTGTAGAAAAAATCAAAATATAGATACTTAAGTGGTTCTTTTTGTTACATTTCTAAATTGTTTTCTTATTAAAATATTTCTGTATTAAAATTATTATGCACAGATATGTTTTGATACTAATAGAAATGTCTGAATAGAGGGAAAGCTGGCCAGTGTTATGGCATAAAAGTTTTGCTCAGGAGAGAAGGGGGATAGCAGGTTAGTATTTTTGTTTCTTGCTTAATACACCATTTTTGCTAAATCTTTTAAGTCTGGTTTTATATTCTGTGTCTTTTGGGTAAAAACCACAGCTACCATGGTTGCAAAATACCTGTGAGCTCCAGAAAGTTACTTAGAAACCAGCTTGGTATTGATTAGGAGAGCAGTTGAAGGGAAGAGGGTCAAAGGGGTTGGGATCAAAATCATGGTTTTGCTAAGAAATCCCCAAACAAATAAAAACAACCCAAACCAAACAAAGGAAAAAACCCAAACTCACAAATTCATAAATTACCAAATTTTACAGAGATGCTCCTTACTAGCCATATTTTCAAACTAATAACTTGTCATAGAACTGACAAAGTTTACCTTGAACCTGTTTATTTCTAAGCCCTAGTAGCTATCCCAGCAAAGTTGTAAGCCTTGATGCAAAGTGTCCTATCATGTCAGGAGCTTTCCCAGTGAGGTAAGCAAGGTATCAGTCCACTTGGCTTCACGATTTTGCAGGAGAAAACTCCATTATAATACATTGAATGAATTCCAGTGTTTCTGAAATTTTGTCAGTAGTCATGAAACAGGGGCAATATAAAGGCAGTCATGACCTAGCTTGTCTCAGAGTTAGCAGTCAGTACTTACTGCGATGTACATCTATTCAGATGGTCTGTTTTCGTTCTTAACTTCCCATGTTCCCGCAATATAGTTTAGCTCCTAGATTATTTACAAAGTGCTTTACCACAGGATAAAGAGGCTATGATCCAACCATTCCCTACAGCCTACACTGGGAAGACCATTTGCTGCCCCTTTCCCTCCCTCCCTCATCTAATATTTAATGTACAGGACAAAGCATTCATTTCCACTAAATGAAAGATGCCATCATATGTGAAGGTTTCATGCTCAACCAGGTTCGAATAATGATATGCTTACTCATGCTTACTACATTAGGAAGTTTTAATAGGACTACGTGAGGATGAGGTGCTAATCATTGGAACAGCTTCAGACTGCAGTCCGTAATTTGGCTCACTCCTTCTGCAGAGCAGCCATTCAGTGCCGATGACTGAATTCTATCCATCTCAGAAAATTCAGAAGACTAAGTAAGAATAGGAATAGAATTGAAAAGGTCCCTAACTGTACGGTTGCATGGTCAGAGGAAAACCATCAGGTAATTGTCCCTGCACTCACAGGTGGCTGGGGCACTGGCTGTGCAGATAGCTCCTAACAATCCCCCATTGTGCTCCTCTCTCATGGGATTTTACTTGGACAGCATTTTCCACTAATGGATGCTGGTCATGAACAAACAGCTATAAATCACTTTGGCTAAGTTAACCCAAAGACATGTGCCAAATTCTAGTGTCAAACTGTCTAACATACATTTCCTAATAAACAGAAATGTTTTTTAGCAGAAAACAAACAACCAGCAACATAGGTTAGGATGAAATCATCCAACCTCAAGGACAGACCCAGATGGCTCTGGATTTCCTGGTAGAGTCTAGAGTTCCAGTGATATGCTGCAGTGAGCCTGGCCCCAAGGACTATGGAGGGATACACGCCCTCAATGTTCTGCTAAAAAAGGCATAGGAGCATGAACAAGTACAAAAACTCTGATGAAAGAGAAATATCCTAAAGATGAAGTGTTTATAGAAAAGATTTTGATGTAACAATTCCATGCAGAAAAAACATATATATAATACATGTTTTATGTAATTAATATTTTTAAGACTGTGCTTTCATCATTGACCCCTAGTTTCCTGAGATCTCATGGTAAGATGTAAAGATGATCTTTATAACCCAGTCATATGACCTATAATATTCAATACTGACAAGAGGCTAGGATTCCAGCTTAAGTAAGTTTCTAAGAATGTAGAATCTGATAATTGTGGACTGAAATAATTTTGGGGCAGGAGAACTTTTGAAGAAAAGTCTTCAAGATTATTGTAATAGCAGACACTTGAAAACATAGACTTTCCTGTGTTTTTAAGAATTACAAGCCAGGTGCCCAATCAAGGAGCTGGCCCTGTTTTCCTTGCACTACCGACTAGCACAAGAAAGCAAGCAACAGGAATGTGGCAATTTTTTAGTTCACAACAGTTTTCATTTTTTATATATTTCATGTTTCAGACACAACAGATTTTGGAATCATTATAAATGGAGCCTGCACTGGGGTCGGTGATGAAACTTACAGCAGGCCACATTCTTTCCAGTTGGAGCTTCATTATGAAAGTTTTTCATGGAGTAATAGACACACTAGAAATCTTTTCAGCAAAGAGTAGGCAGAGAGAAGTATAACTGAATACCTAAAACTCCTTTAAGCAGGAATATAGTAGTTGATAAATTCTTTGGAGCAGATGGTCTTCTAGCTGATTTAAGAGATATGAGGTCCCTGGGAGCAATTGCTCCTGGAACACCAACAACTAATTCCCATTCTTCATATGTTCCAAATTCTGCATTCTCTGGAATGCTGCTAATTGTTTTACTTTTGCTCTGTTCTCAAGAGAAACCTAAATAATTTTATTTCGCTACCCAAGTTTATTCATAATCACTGGAACAACTGAATTTTTTATCAGAAACTACATTTTCTATGTTCTACTTATTGGCCATTTTATATGCTTGCATAATCACATCGAAATTATTTTGAAGGAAATCAGAGAAATACGCCATGGTTGAATCACTTGTGTAATGCACAGATGATTTCATGCTACCTCCACCTCCCCAGATAAAATTAGTCAGAGCAGATATGAGGTATGTGCTGCAAAAGGTGATGTGAGTCAGAGGACAGAAATGGAAACCAAAAAACGTGCTGCTTGGCCTATGGCTAATCAATTCACTTTGTAGACATTTTTATTTAGATTATAAGCTCTTTTTGGACAAGGCCTATCTTGTGCCATGTGTTCATACAGTGCTTTCCACAGTGCTGTCCTTAAATCAGATCTCTGGATTCTATTGAAATGCAAATAAAAAGATCATGAAACACAGCATCAGTGATAACGTTATCATAGTTTATCATTGTTTTCTCTTTCTGCATGGCCTGAAAATGTCCTACATTAACATTTGGGCATAAAACCCCTCCATGCTTTTGTGAGAGGACAGCACAAAAAAATCAACCCTTTTGCTACAGGAATAGATTAATCAAACTCAAAGATCTATGGCAATCAAGAGTCATACAGATGTTTCTTTTGTTTTGAGCAGTTACCCTAATCCTTCCAGAGCAAAGAAGAGGCATGAACCAACAGGTAATCAAATACAATATGGGTAGTTTACTTGGTTTAGTTAACAAAAAATACCTTTAGCTTTCTAAGAGAATTCTTATTACCAAGATTGCTGCTGTTGTTATTTTTCTTTTACAAGCCTATTTTGACAAGACATTACCCGACAGGCAGCACTTGCAAAAAAATAATAAATTTATAAATCATCTTTAACATGATAGTTTCACACCTTGCTTGGCATAAAAAACACTGTGTTATCATAATAGTACTCCATCCATTTTAAGATTAATCCATCTGCATTGTACATCACTGCATTATATGCATCATTACACTGTAACTGTAAAAAGGAAAATTAAGGTGTGATAAGACCTGAACATCTTCATAACAATTTCAAGTTTGTGGATATGTAAGATGTAATTGTCAATTATATCACACATTCAGTTTAAATAATAGCCCGCGTTAGGAATACAACAAACACGAATTGTGCCTGCTTTCCAGTTTTTCTTTTCTTTTTGCCTCAGGTTTTGGCTAAGTCCCTACTCCAGTTATAGTTAATTGGAACTAAGTGAAAAAAAATTAGCATTTTTCTGCATCTTTTTCTCCAGGATTTTTGGCATCCCAAAATTTCAGGGTCAAAGAAGGGCAAAAACTCAGAAGAGGAAACCAGTTGTTCATTTGAGATGATCTGCCAATGCACAGTGGCTTATCTAAAGAACAAAAAGTTTAAAAATTGGTCAACTTTTAACAAATGCCTTATTGCAAGACTGAATGACAATTTTTTTCATCAATTAAGAGACAAGTACTACTCCAAAGAGAAATTCTATCTCCTTTGATTTGTTATCCAAATAATTAATAGTTCAGGAAAATGTTGGCCTCCGATTATTTTCTATGGTATAATATCAGACAGCTGGCTTAGACTGAGAAAATCCTGGTGAAGAAGCTCACTCAGTCTTAAAGTAATCTCTGACAGTTCCAAAACATTCAGCAGCACTCAATTATTCTTCCATTTCCCTTTGCTCAGGGGTTAAGCTGTAGTGGTTGCAGTAGATGCACTGCTGGGGTACATCTACCTTAATTAACTCCTTAGCTCAGTTATTCTGACCATCTAGTAAGATGGATGAATGTTATACATCACCTCACCACCATCAATTGTTCACCCCATTAGAGCAGAGCAGAAGAATATAGACAAATGATTTGTTCATCAAAAAAGAACAGGTTCAGCTGACCTGAAAAATAGTCACAAAACTGGGTCAAATCCATCAAAAGGTTTCTACTGGATGTCTCACACACAAAAACACACATACACAAATTGCCTGTAAAAACCAGAAAGCCTGGGACTCTTCCTTTGTTAGTACTATGGTTGGGACAATCATGGAGGAAATGGGAGAGACCAAAGTTCATTTTGCCCTTCTGCTTGGACCCATATCTGATGATCCTGGCAGGCCCAAGCCACCAGGCTTCATGATCTTTCGCAATACCCCCTGCTACAGCTGTCCAACATAGTGTGAGGTAATAACATATATATTGGGGCCCAGAGGAATGAAAATATCTCTCTCGGCAATGATGAGTGACCCCAGCGATGGAGTTGCTGAAATGTCAGCGCACCAAGCCTGGAGTCTATGAACTTGGGTCTCCCACTTCTTAACTACCTCGGCTCCAGGCTGAGAAAACTTCCTACAGCTTTGTCACAGCACCTATATCTATCTCTTTACCTCTGCTGGTTAGCATTAATTGGATTCCACAAATAGGAATGAAATATTTGCTCTGAGTCAACAGAAAATGTTAAGGAAGAGAGCTGGAAGATAAAAAGTTCACATTGATGAGAAAAAACCAACAGTGTCTCTCTTCAAAATGTTCACATCGCAGGTTATCAGAGAAAACAAGTACATCATTGGTACTCTCCCATCCCTTACTGACTTGTTCTAGTGAGTAAGAGGTGGTCCCCTTACAGAACAACACTGAGAACACTTCCCATGCATCCTTATTCCCTTGAATGACAGGGAGACTGGATTCTGATTCAAACTAATTTGTTTACTGGTAATGAGCTGTGATACTATCACCTAAATATAGAAATAAGTATTCAGTGAAGATTTTAATAAATGCAAGAGTGGAAAAGAGTGTCTTGTACCTAGCCATAGCCCTTTTGAAAAACTAGAGATCTAATAATGGAAGTTGTTTCTTCTGATGCTTCTAATGAGATAATATTAATAGCTATCAATCAAATTAACTGCCTGATGCTGAATATCCACTAACTCAGATCCCATGTTCATTTTTATTTTTTTTTTTTTTTAGTAGGACATCTGGTGAGTTGACATTTTAAGGACTGTGCTCTGAAATAAGGCTAAAAAATCCTATTTAGATTGTCATCATTAAAAAGCAGTAAGTTCTCAGATGTTTTTCATGGGGTGAGAAAGGTCTTCAGTTATTTTGACAAAGTATTAAATGTCTACAAAATGCTGTCTTATTGGAAGATCATAACAGATTCTGCCAGTCATTTCCCAAAAGTATGGAAATTGTTCTCCATGCTATAAAAATAACTGTAAATGTTCACTGTCTGTTCCTATGAATTTTTTTGCAAAATATTTCTAAGCTCTACAGTATCATTTGGAAATAGCCACAAGTTTGGGCAAGTCTGACTGTGTAGGCTATAAGAGACTAGAAGTGAGATATGAGACATTATGTCGATGGTGCTAGACTGTCGACGATGAAGAATGACAAAACTAAAGATAAATGAATCGTGGTTCATGGTTCATCTTTTTTCTTCAGCTGAGTCCCAAATCAGAACTTCATCCCAAATCCACATATCACTAAAGGCCAGTATTTGAAGTATATGGGGTTCACAACATCATGAACATGGCAAAAATTTTACCAGGTATTTATGTGCTTTTCTGAGTAAAAATGGACACAAGCATGCAATCTACTGTTTGGAAACACTTTGTGAACTTGTGGTCTATATCTTTAAACTAGCATGTCATTCTGTTTCTTGCAGTTCTACAAATAGCCTGACAAAACAATCCATTTCTTTTTTTCATCTAGCCAAAGAAGTTTGCCCTATAATACCTTCTAACATTTTTTATTCACACTTTCTCTCTTTCATTTTGATGTTGTTACTAACATAACGAGAACCATAAATAAGTGATTTCTGATGTGCTTTTACTCAGAAGTTTTAAAGCAGGATCAGTGTCTTACTATGATAGTCACTTGTGAAAACATGGACAGCTATAGGAACTTTTCCTCCAAAAGTTCACTGATTTATGATATGTTTCAGAGAAAACAAGGACAACAAAAGGATTATGTCTGTAATAGCAATGTTAACTATGAAGTTCCCTCAGTCAGTTATTCCTAATTTGATCAGCTTGATTTCCCCCCCTTATTCACCAGTTCCTATTCCCTCTACTCTCCAAATATTTCAGCACATTTTCTTCTTGATCTCTGTTTTAAAGAAGGACAACAAACAAACAAACAAACCCCAACCAAACATCTGGATAGTCTTCTGTATAGATTTAAAAATCCAGGTAATTTCTAACTCCCTAGTAAAGCTGGGAAAACCATACTCGGCAAAACTTGATTTTTGCTGTGAATAATGGCTTCTTTGATCAAAATCAAAAGGTGGTAACAAAAAAACCTTATGACTTTATAGCATTTCCACTCAAGAGAGTGAAGTCCAGAATGTATGAGTCTGAAAAACAATGGTATTCATTTTTGCATAAAACCCTCATATTTATAATCTCAAGATAAACATATATCCTTCAAGATAAACATATATTCTTCATAATTGTTATAGCCTTAATTTTGTAAGTCAAATTCTGACATAATTGAGCTGGTTTTGAGGGCAGAAAATTCCTCAGCAAGACTTCTTCCCTAATTTTTAGCTCACAATATAACTTTCCGCTGGTTGAAGAGACTATATTGGAACAAAAACAAGCTTTGCACAGTCTTCAAGGCAATCACACTGTCACCTAGACTGTGGCAACTGCATTCTGTTCCTACATTCCCTGTGTATCAACAGACCCTGTTGTGTAATATTGTACAAGTTTGTATTTCCATATATATAGGCCCTGATTCTGCAATAAGATCCATTTGGACAAAAGCCCTTTGTCTGTGGAGAATACTCATGATTTCAAAGTATGGCCATCTGTTCTGAGACTTTAAAACTATGGCTGCATAACAATAACTGTTTTTTCTTACAATAGAAATGCTATACAATGCTTATTGCTTATTGTATGTTGCTACTGTAGAAGTTGTGGCTGAGTTGTGTTTTTATTTTGCACAAAAAAGTATGAGGTGAGAGACTTTTTACACTGTCAGTGTAAAAACAAATTTTGTAGATAGTTGAAGAGTGCAAATGCTCCATACCAAGAAACCACTGGTCACATCTGGTTGTATTGTAGTTACTTACCCAACAGAAGCAGACATAGATTTCAAAAGGTTTACGTTATTTCTTCTTCAAATAATTATAATTATTCCCCTCCTCTCTTCCATGTACATACCCATATGCCCTATTTCTGGGTTTGGGTTTCTTTTTTTTTGGACAGCTGCATGGTAAGTTAACACACATCTAGTGTATGGACATCATGCAGGTCTAGTGTTGCATAATCTCCTTCTCCCTGGTGGTATTAATAATCATTAGTCTGTTGTATTGGATAACAAAAGAAAAACCATAAAGGATTAATCAGAGAAATTAAGTTTGGGGTTGATTTCTGAGTAAATTATAATCTATTCTGAAAATGCTTCATCCAAAGATAATTAGCAATTTATTTTTTTTAAATGAAGTGAGAAACTGAATGACCATGAACAATAAGAATATTCTCTAGCTTCATCACCAAATGGTTCTTTTCTGGTCAAGGTGAAGGCCTTTATCAATCAAGCTCTCTGAAGCTCCAGTTTGCATGTCTCTGCACGCTGAGCATAGCACTAAAAGGAAAAAGGAAGCTTGCACATGTAAGTGCATTTCTCATTACCCTCCCAAGAGTGTTTTAGCTTTATTTTGTAGCTGTGCTAAATAAGCAAGTGCTGCAAGAGGAATGTAACATTGCTTAAAGCAAAAATATGTCCAATTTTGCATCTGCAAACACCTCCTTTTTCATAACCAAGAAAAATAAGGATGTAGCTCATAATTTGTAGAATCTACTACTGTAGTCCGAGATTCAGACTTACTGTAAGCAAAAGAATGAGGTTTTTTCCACATTACTTTCAACTGACTGAGCAGCAGTCTTTTGGTTCAGCACATGTAGAGAGAAATCATTTTGAAACAGCATGGGAGTTTTCACAAATAATGTATGTCACAGAGGCAAAGGTAGGAAGAATTATTCTATTTCATTTTTTAAGTGCTGCTATTCAGTAGAAAAGATCTTAGCCAATTATTACTAAAACAATGGAATAATTAATGAATTCTTTTTTCAGATTTCAAAGCCTATGTTGGAAAAGCAGGCACTGATTCACACGGGGCTGTCAGTAGATTCAGGTTTTATCATCTGATTTAGTCCATTCTAATCAACAAAGCACTTTAGTATATGGCTGATTTGAAGGCTTTGTGCAACTCGACTAGAATCAACAGAACATACCTCATGCATAAGGATATTAGTAAGGGGAGATGTACTTAAGCTTGCACTTAAATAGCCCTACTGAATCAGGGTGTAGACAATTTAGTCTGCATAGGCAGGCTTAGTAAGCATGAAATCTCACTGATATCAATGAGGTTTTTTATGAGTAGATCACAAAATCAGAGCTCCATTTAGTAGGTGGACAAAAATGTGCAGTTTTATGCAGCTTTTAGATAACAAAAAAACCCCAAACCAACAAAGCACAACAGACATAAAAAAACTCTACACTTTATACATTGTGTATATATATTTATATATAAATATTGCATATAAATGTAAGCAGTGTTACATCTGCTGGCAGAAATGTGACTATTAAAGCCACCCACCAATAGAACTTAAGGAAAGTTAGGTGATGTATTGCAAGCAGCTGCATCTTTACTGCACAGTCAGGACTTTATAATAAGCCTGTAGGTAATGTTTCTCTGCATAATTTTCTTACTCAGCTAAAAAAGAAGGTCTTTCTTGGGAAAACCTCAAGAATATATACTAAAGACTAGGTCCTATGGGGAATTAAAGGAGATTTAGGCATCTAAAGTACCAATTAGATGCCTAATTCAGATCCTCAAAAACCACACCTAGCACTAACAGCACTGCAAAACCATGCAACCCAAACTTCCCAAGAGAAGAACCCCCTACGTGCCTTAATATGAGACAGCAGTCTACCACCTTAACCATTTGGCCTGATGGTCAGGACATGTACACACGCTTAAACATAAATCCTATAAACATAAAATGTGACAGACATCAGAGCAGCTCCAACAAAAGCTCATGAGCTTGTGAAACCTCAGTCTAGGCTGGCTAACCCACAGAGTGCTAATTAGGGCACTCTCCTGGGAGGTTTGGGTTCAAATCGTCTCAGATAAGGATGCTGAACAGCTTCCTGAGTGTCCTTATTAGCCAGTGACTGTACAAAAAGAGCACCCATACCAGTGTTTCACAATACAGTCCTAATCCCTCACTGGTTTTAAAAAGAGACTTTCACCCAATCTCTAGAGGATGTTTCAAGGGTATAAAGGGGAAGAAAAGACTGCATATTAATTACATCCTATCCAAGAGCCGTATGTCCTATTAACTTCTCTAGGTGACTCACTGACTCACTGTCCACTTTTTTACAGCACCCAAAGCTCCTCATGGAGCCTATGCACTGCTTTGATATTCTGCAAGGCTCTTCCATATCTAACTATGATAACACTCTAATCTTCTTTGTGTAGCTGAATTTTTCCCAAAATATTTCTAAATTGTTCCTTTGGCCATATTTCAGGCAAACTAAATAAGTCCAGAGAGTCATCAAAGTATCACAGTGTTTCAGCCTGTTTAAGTATTTTAAATAATAATTGTTCAGGGCCATATTAACACTAAAATTATTATGTATGGAGAGAGCTTTTATTTTCTAAGTGGTATTTATGTGAAAATATTAAGTGTCAGTTAGAAAATAAAAAGCAGATAAATTCAACAAGTGAAACATATTAAGATATTCACTATTCCAGGCACTCTTTTGGCAGGTCAATTTGTGCAGCTCCAAGAAAGGCATGAATGTTCTCTGTCACACTATGCAGTAGGTTTTGCTCTATGGTAAACCCTGCAGTCCTCATTCCTGGATGAGGATCTAATAGCCAGATCCTGGTTGCATGTCAGGAAGAAACCTGAATGAGCAGCTTCCCCCTTCACATCCAGATTTGTTTCAGAAGGAAACATTTGTTTGTTCCAATAGCTAACATCGCCCATTTATCAGAGAGCCAGGATAAAGGCACACAGATTAGACCTGCTCTTTCTTCTGGATGTACACCACCATTGAGTATCCTTTCATCATTCAGTTACTAATTTCATCTAGGTTTATATGTCTATTTGCACACGTAGCTGTGCAGTCTCACCAAAATGGAGACTAGTTATAGAAAGCCATTTTCTCCTGTAGCTATAGGGGAAACTGTTGCTATGCAAGCAGCATCCAGAGCAATCCATTAGTCTTCAAGGTATACCTGAAACCCAATTAAGGGTACAAAGGGAATAGGTTGTTAAGAAATTGTTCCAGGAGATTTCTGCAGTATTACAGTTGTTCTATAGGTTGGTGACAAAGTTTGCTTGCCTATTAATCCTAAATGCTAATCCTATAAGACTATTTTTAAAATAATCACAGAGGAACTGTTAAGTGTTTTTAAATTGTGCCTTGCTTAGGTGGTAAAGGATGCTGCCTTTGGTTTTGGACTTAAACTCTTTGGCTGGTAAAATAAAGAAGATATGCAAGTACCACAGAGGTAGATAGGAAAATTCATTACCGAGTTAATTGCTAATTAGTCACAGAAACCTGACAGCATTTGAGCTCCTCTTTCTGAAAGTGACCCTGAACAGAAAGTCTTTTATTCCATTTATCAGTGTTTCAGACAGGCACTGCATCCCACCAGGCACCAGCAGAAGGGCTGGCTCTGCCCACCTCTCTGATGTGCTCCTGGCCAGGACCTTTCAGCGGGGGTTCAGGCCCTCGTAGACATGAGGCACTCTATGGGTGTTGTGCCCCAGCTGCCACTAGCCAGTCCCTGCCTATTTCTTAAATGTGACCCCCCTGTGAAAATACCTTTGGGTCCCAGGAAGGACACTGCTCTCTTAAGCTACTTCTGCAGCCACCTCTCTCTCACCCAGTGACTGAAATCACCGTGGCCCCTTCCAGAAGGGACAGCGAGCACTGCCACTGGCAAAACAGTGCTTCACACATGCCCAGCCTGGGGGGATGCCTCCTCCAGGTGCCCAAGTGGGCCTACTTCATTGCTGTGATGCTGAAGATGCCCCAGGAAACATACCAGACTGTCTAGCAACAGTGTACTAGGTTTGACAATCAGCAACAGGTTTTGCAGGGGGAATATCCTTTCAGCAGATATTGAGGTCTTAGTTTAATACAAGAAATAACTCACTCACTCAAACTTTGTTTTCTCAGAGTCATCTGTTGATATGAATAACACCAATCCCGTCTGCCTCCTGCTACACCACTGCATTTTACCCTTGTGTGAACTCAGTTAAATATCATATATCTGATGTGGTAAGCACAGCAGTTGCTACCAGCTTTATGTTTCAGTGCTCTTCTCCAGCATATAGCAGCATGAAGACTCTACAGTGCAGCCACTGCAAAGGAACATATGGTGTATGCTAAACCATGGGTATGGTTGGACTCTTACACAGCCATTCACTGCACTTACATTAATCAAGCTGCATAAGGGGAAATTCCAGTTGCCAGTAAGTCAAGAAAAGTTAGTTCAGATGCAAAACACCAAAAAAAATACATTGCATATTTTCAGACTTTTAGGATAGTTGCATATTCTAATTTTTTCACTTTCATGTCATTCCTTATCTCTGCAGTCAAACTAAAGAAGAATATTTTGTTGACAAAGTGGTTTCAAAGTCTGTGCTAATAGCTTAAGATCTTGTCTCCTTCTCTTCCAGGTGGTTGCTTTGGTTTCACGTGGTGCAGCATGCTGCTGTTGTATTTGTCTAACAGGGCAGCTTCAAATGCCTAATGCTTTCAGTGTGTTAGTCAATTCTTCTTTTGTTTCACTATACACACAGATACATTGACAAGGAAATGGAAATTTAAACAAGTCACAGAATTTCTGAAATATAGATGACATAAAAGCCACTTGCTAAAGTAGATCATACCCTGGCAACTTAATGTCTTGCAGTAATGAGAAAATTCAAAGTTATTTCTAGTGGCAATTGACCAGACTACTGCAGTCTTCATGAGAAACACTAGATAAAATGGAAAAGAGTGTGATGTCCATCAGTAGACAAAATACCTCTGAAAGCAAGTATTGCAGAAGATGCCTTACATAAATTGACCAAACATTTTAATGGGATAAACCCAAGTCAGATTTGATCCTAAAATTAGATACTTAGGAATTCTGAAAACATTTAGCTTAAAACCCCAAACATCCAGTCTATTCCCCTCCTTTGCTTGCAAACAGATTCATTCTGCTTGGATATGCCAACATGAAAGAAAAATGGTGTAGAAGGCAGCCACAAACAAAAGAAAAACTTCATGCTCCACAGCATTCTCGCTGCTGAAAACAAAAGAAAGGTGTCATGAATAAAGAAAGGAATCAGCAGCTGAATTATTTTCTGCATCTACTTTTCATGCAGCATACACTTCTCATCTGAAAGCACTATGGTGTCTTTAACAGTGTTGACAACATCATTCTTTTAAATAAGATTTTCACACTCACACTGTTCTTCCCTAAAGTGCTGCAGCTGAGGAAGATGAGCAGCACAAAAGGAACCAAAACTCAACTGTTTGGGGGTTCCACTAATTCTCACTGCTGAAGAAAAATGAGTATAGACACATAATGCCTGTTTCATGCCAAACATGCTACTTTCTCCTTTGCTGAATGAGGTCACTTGTGACTGGATCAAGTGGCATCTGACCCCACTATACTGGCAGGATGTCAGAGCACTGAAACAGGCAGGAACAGATTTGATCATGGGAATAGCTTAAGTGCACGTGGTGAATGTACACAGATCATTCAGGTCCACCCTTCAAGTCCATGTCACGTAACTTGCATCACATGTGGATAACATTATTTAATGTTTACATCACTTTAAAGATAGGATAGGATAGGATAGGATAGGATAGGATAGGATAGGATAGGATAGGATACAAAAGTAGGCAGACAAAAGGATGGGCAGAGATACTTAAAAATTCTCTCATCTATAGCTAAATCCCACCCTGGCCATTTTGTAGAAATCAGGGAATATTGTACTTACTGTTGTGGGACAGGGGGGAAGAAGACAAAACCATGTGGGTCAGACAGCGTGTCAGAAATAGGTCTCCGGTTAGGTATAACTGCAAACCACTCCTCAGCGGCAAACAAACCCCATGGAGGCAGCACCACTGCCAATCACCTGTATCCCTCATCTCAGCTATAGTCCACTGTCACTGCACTTCTCTGGCTATTGCAAAGACTTTAATTTCTACTCCTCCTAGCAGCTCTAGCTCTTGCATTCCCTTTGCAGTGCTACAGCAGGGATAGAGACTAATGAAAGGTTTCATGAGGGAACTAAATGCGTAATTGACATTTATTATTTGTTACCATATTTTCCTGTGGCAGTCACCAGTCAGGGCCTGGGGCCACTGTGGTATAATCTGAATAGGCGTAAAGAAAAATTTGGCCAGGGACCTTCTGTTGAAAATAAAGTTTTGATTAAGACTTTTTAATACTTACATCTTATTTAGAGGCAGGAGAATTAGGTTTAAACCCGAAAGTCTTGCACATGCTCAAGCAAAGTTAGAAACAGAGACTTCCCACTGCAAAATTCAAATCTCCTCATGTGACATGAATGTCACATCACAAGGCGGAGCAGGAAAACACACATTTAAAATCATTTTGTGAAAGAAAAAGACTTTTCATGAAACAGATTATATAAAGAGCAAACCTGAAGACCTGTAATGATTTATTTTATCTGTAGGACTCTTAATTCAGAATCTTAGACCCCTTGACTCAGTAAATCATAAATATAAATGGAAACTTTCAGCGTTTTCCTGAATTTTGTTTACATTCACTACATATATATGTGTTTTGTTCTTCACAATCTGTAATCTCTCTTTCACTGAGATTACAGGAAAATGAAGTTCCAACCTTGTGCTTTGTGGTACTCACTCTGTTAAGTATAGAACTGTCTGTGCCGTAAGAAATTCATCATTATTATGATTTCACCAAAAGACAAAACATTATAATGGGGAAGTCTTTCATCTAGAGCTACCCTGAAACTGCAAAGTTCGTGTCACAATTTTGAACTGAAGCCTAATTGCCATAAACTTTATGACTAACTAGTTTAGGCATCATTTCTAACATGTTATGATCTGGAGATAGTTCATAAGATGCAATAGTGGCAACCATGGACCGCTCTGTGTGTGTGTGGTATGTATGTTGTGCGTGTTTGTCTGTATGTTGGTGGGGTGGAGCCACCTGAATCATGGTGACCCTCCTCTTTCCTGAGTCATGACATATGCATCACTATGCAGGGTGACATACCACACCAGATAGGGCAATTATGCTTTTGGAGCAAAAGAAGCCAGGCCACTCCTATGGGCTTCAGCATGCATTGTAATCATTCAGCAGGGTCATTTGGTTGTGCCTGGATGGTTAGCCCATGCTGAAGATCATCCTATTGTTTTCATCTCCATTATAGCTAGTATGGTTGCCCTTTGGATTACAGACCTTACAGTAACTCTTCCATCTGGTAAACCACAAAAATAGGATCTGGTTTTCCAAGCCCTGATTCGCTGGAGCAATTTTCACTCTTGCAGATCGTCCCACTGAAACCATCAGATTTATTCTCATGACTGGGCATGTCATTGAGGCAACCGGATTCTTTTAACATCTGACATTTTAGAAGGCACTTAGAACACTGCAAGATCACTGCTAAAATAATGTTTGTGAGGGAACTACCGCGTGTAGTGGGGAGTAACAAAACCAGTGAAGGAGATAAACATACAGTAGGGAAGACAAAAGTAAGTGTCTCCTAAGGCACAATTAGAACTACATAAAGGCAGATGACAGTGCCTTGAACTTGCACCCTTGCTAATCAAGTGCATTCTAAGTGACATAATTGGCTGGCTGCAAATCAGAAAACAGTAGATGGTAGCTGCCAAGGTTTGTTGTTTTAATGGAAAAACACTGTAAAGAGATTTCAAATGGTAGCACAGTGTACAGTCTCTTTTTGTACAGAGTAGCTTTGTGAATATCGTGCAAAAGATAGCAACACATTTCAGCTTTGTGTCAGAACACTGGGAGAAATGCCAGGCTAGCCCAAACTGATCTGGTTACCTATATCACTTCCAGCAGATGTCTTAACAGTGTAGATGCTACTAAGATGCATATAAAGAATGGAACGTGACTAGAACATACATCAGTGAACAGGAAAAGGGCCCATTCCATACATATACACATAGAACTACATAAAAAGAATTGTTCAAAGGACATTACTAGGACAGCTAACTGTATCACTAAACTGACAGCCCTCCACTTTAAATTGAGTTCAGTGTTCCCTTCCAAACACCTCCAGTGCATCACGTGCTTTCTCTCCCCCTTCTGCTTGGTTGCTTCCAAAACCTGGAGCTGATTCCAGCATTCATTACCTAACCACAGTTTCTGTAAGTCCTTTCTTCTGGTGCTCGCTCCACTCTCTGTCTTCTTCCTCCCACCTTTCTGCCCACTCATAGACATCTCAGTCCCAGGTTCCTTTCTTCTGTCCTGGTTCCCCCACGGGTTTCTTCTTTGGGAAAATTCAGCACATTGTACTTCTTCAGAAACTTGTTTATCTTGTCCACCTTGGCAGTAGCTAAGGCAGCCAGCACATCCCATCATCTGAGGAAGAGCAAGTGGGTGAGACTGGCCCTTCTGCTCTGGCCAGCCAGTGTGGCAGGCAGCATGTAACTAGGTACAGCCTTTATAATGTTCTTCTGAAGCACCTAAGAGAGGATCAGGTGTGTCTACTGTGATCAGTATTTTCAAACTTTTTAGAAGACTTATGCATACAAACCTCTCAAGAGAAAGTTCGGATGGTACTTGAGAAGGCTGAAAAAAGAAGCATTGATGACAAAATGTCACCTTCACTATCAAATGGACAAGGGCACTCACACTGTTGAAGGCATAGGTGGCCAAATTTCATTTTTCATAGTGGAAAGAAACCCCTTTTTCTGTGCCCTCTTTTCTTGAAATAGCATAACAATTTTGCTATACTTCCCATCATCCATCGTCACTTGCATTGTATTTGAACTCACAGCACAGATTACTATCATCACCTCTACTACAGGATCAAACGCCTTAGCTGGCAAAGCAGCTGTTTCTCCGGCCCATAAGAAAGGCATACATGAACTGCTGAGAATAACTGTGAGGACCCAGATGCAGTTAAATTCACCTGTAATTATTCCTCACCTCCAAAAGACTGTGGCACTTCTTTCACGGAGACTCCAGCAAAGGGCCATGGGGAAGCTCTGCAGTGGGAAAGATGGTCTCCTTCCCCACTGCCCTTTTGGTGACTTTGGTACCTCCCAGGCGTAAGCAAGGCTGTTACAGCTCTCCTGGTGAGAAAGCAGGACTGGCTCTGTAGATGGCTCCTTCTCAGTTATTTGACAGGTTGCTGAAATTTCCCTAAGGAATCCAAGCAAAGGAAGTTGAAATAAAGTGCTATAAATGTATAACGGCATAGAGGTTTATCAGGTAAAGACAGGGCATTTTGTGTAGCCAAGGGGCTTTCTTCCTCCCAGATTTCAAAGGTCTCCTGTGAAAAAAAGCTGGAGCAAGCTGCTTAAAAAAAGGTCATACGCATTTATGTAGGCTTAGGGAACTCCGCTATAGGAGTCACTCCTGGCTCCCACTAAGATGCTAAATATACTATTCTTTGTGTGTGAATTTTACATATGTTTTTGTTAAAAGAAATGTCACGTTGTGAGTTTGCTGGATTTTTACATTTCTGGATGTAGTGGATTCCAGAGGTGTAAATTCTTCTTTCAAAGTACTACCAACTATCACAATTTTTTTGCCTGAAGGATCAGCATCCATGGCTGTTTCCAGCTGATAGCTACAGATCAGTGCTGTTTGAGCATCATTTGATCTACTGAGATGGTACTAAGTGAACACAGTTGATGGTTTTGTGGAGTTCTAGTTGTCTGCTCCAGTTGAAAGCTAGTTGTCTGCTTCACTGGAGATATAAGCTGAAACAGCTGATCAAGAATGAGATCTTATTTGAATAGTTAAACACTGTCTTCATCTGAGCATTAACTAATTTGCATGGCAAAATTCCAATTTACCATCTATCACTTAAATGACAGCTTGTGAAACAGTAGTTCAGCATTCTTCACTTGCGGTGTTAGATTTCTATTCAAATGAGGAAAGGAAACATATGTGGAGTGTGTGTGTTGGGGGCAGGCATTGTAAAACACACACAGAATGCATACTTAACACCAAAAGCATTAGATATAAAATAAAGACTATAAACACAGAAATTACTCTGTTCCATTAAAAAAACCCACAAACCAAACCAAAACAAAACAACCAAAAAAAAACTAACTTTGAATTGAAAAGAAACAATAAACAATATGCTAAAACCTTCTCTTAATCCATAGGACTGGAGGCATGTGGAAAAATCTAAACTTGTTTCCTAGAGCATAATGGCAGCCTCCCACTGAGTTGTTCCTTAGAAACTACAAATATGCCACAAAAAAAAGAGATCCACCCATTTTCCTGGAATGCAAAAAGAATTGTGCTTGTTCCTTGGTTTGGGGTATCAAGCACCCAGTTACAAAGAAGCTATTCCTGGGTAAAACCCAGATTTAGAGCTAATCCAAAATCTGTCGTTATGCATTGGCCCATTGATGTTACCCAGGAGTATAGGGCCCAGAAACTTGATGAGATCTCCTATCTGAAAACATTATCTGTTTGGGGAGTATCTGTATCCATTACAAAGTCAGCATGCTTTAAGTGTGTAAATTGATGGCTTAAAATAGGAGCAATTTCAGGAAGCAGGAGCAACTGCAACCAAAGCACTGTTGCATTGAGGCTATTAATGCAGAGCTGCTGGACAGCCCTTTGAGGCCTGCTCACAGCCAGAAGATTAACACAGCCTCCCGTCTGTCAACACAAGTTTAGAAAAATACATATTTTGACTTCAGGGAGGTTTTAAATTGTTATTTTTGCTGTAGGGATAATTTCAATGTATTGCTACTAAGTTCCATTTCAAGGTTAAGCAATACAAACAAAATTCCCTAGGAAACAAACACACGTCCTCATCACTGTCCCAAGTGCTTCTGCTCCCTCGTACATCCCACGGCTTGCAAGATGTACCTCAGTTTCATGCTATAAAGATGTTCATGGTACAGCACGGTTTTCACTTTATTTCAGGCATTTTAAACTCAAGAAGAAACCCACAGAAAATAGGTTTCAGCGCTGTGGGGATACCACAGGAAGCTCAGCAGAGCCGGCCACAGACACTACAGGAGGCTGGTGCAGAGTGGTGCAGACACAACCGCTCTGCATCGCTTCACCCTAAGGACAGGGAATCACTGGTCCTGGATGCAGTTACCAGGGCCTACATGCCCGATCCAGATCCCTAGTACAAGCCTCTGGCACACTTTGTACACCAGGGTAGCATACCCCCTCTTTTGTATGCACGTCACAAGCATAAGCCTCCCAAGAGCCTTTTTTTTTTGTAGAAATAAATGCAGCCTGTCCCCAGACCAGATCCTAAGCATTAAAGCAAGAGCTCTTTGATTACTCTAGTAGGTGATTCTTCAGCACTAGCAGGTGCTCAGCATCCTGCAGGAGGTGGAAACAAAACCAGGTTTTTTTGGAAAAGCCAAACAAGTTTGAAAACTCTGGCTCACATTTCCACATAAGAAACCAGACAAGCTCCCTTCTGTATGCCAGCTCCTGCTCTGAGAAGAACCACAGGTTTCTGCCAACGTGCTCTCTGTGGCAACCCTACCGCGTGCTGCCATGGTTGTGGAGTTCCTTCCCCCCAAAAACTTGCTCCTGGCCTGAGAACAGCAACCCAGCGGTTCTTGCCCTGGGGTGATGGCTTAGCCGTGCAATGCTAAGCCAGCTCCTCCTGCCTTACAGCACTCAGAGGTGGTGAAGGAAGCTCCTCCTGCTGCCGCTTCTAGTTCGGTCTGGCCCAATGTTCTAGCACAGCGTGCTACCCGTGGTTGCCAAAAAAGTGCGTGCATTTGGCTGCCTCAGACCCTTGGGGCCTGTGGTGTGGGGCGGGCAACAGCAGCTACAGGGTAGGGTGGTTTCTTCCTCTGGTCCTCAGCTCCCGGAGGGAGCCTGGACCTGGGCTTTAAACTCTCAAATGTGTTTTTCTTTTAAACAGTACCTGGTATAAATAACAGAGGATGGGTGCAACCAGTGCCTTTAATTACATGGGCTTTAAATGCCAGTGACATAAATTGGTGAAACGGGGTTGTTTGTGCTGCCATATGGGAGTGCTCTAGAAACTTGTTGCCGTGTTGATACATGCTATGGTGCCACCAATCTTTTAAAAGGGGGGATAAAATGGGCTTTTCACCATTTTCATAAAGAATTAAATACATGATTTCATAAAACTCACCTCTGCACAAAAACCTAACCTGGAACTATGGATGGAAGTCACAGTCCAAATTATGTTTTGCCAAACAACGTAGGATGATCAACTTTTTCCCATTTCATATGTGAAATGCTGAATTTGGCATTGTATTTATTTTGATGTGTGAATCCTCCTCATCCCATTCACACAGGTAGATCATTATGAGGAACTATGCAAATATCTCGTGCCAGAACTACTGCAGTAGGAAAATTCTGCTGTGTGTGCGTGCGTGCTGGAATGTGTCTGCTTCCAGTAAGACATATATTAAAGAAAATCAAAAACATGTGTGAGAAAAATCAGTTCTTAAAGTCTGTGGTCACATTTCGGTCTTTTCATTCTTGTGAGACACATTTGGAGAGGAAATTAGAAACCAAAACCACATACAGCTGATGGAAAAAATGAGTTTAGATGTAAACATATGACCCTCAAAGAGCAGATGGAAAAACCTGTACCATCCCTGTATTTGCCTCTGTGAATTCAACCATTATTTACAATTAAACAAGTAATCACAAAAACACACAAAAAGTGTGCCCTGTTGAGATGTTCTTAATGCATTGGGAAGACTCTTGCATTCTGTAGGCTATTTGCTTACAAAGAGAGACTGCTGGCTCTTTGGACTTTTCCCAGAGGAGATGGGCATTTTGCCAGTGTTTCATTTTCAAGTGCCATTGTTCACCTAGGGCTTTAGCAAAAAAAGCTTTTGCTTATTTATTACTAATCCTAGCCTAAGTAATGATTATTTTAAATCCTTTTACATTTTAAAATGAATTTATCAGACAATGACACCAAACACAATGTCCCCCAAAGCTCTGGCATTTATTTTTTCATTTAATATGTAATTCTATAATTCACACATCCATGGATTGCTTTATTGGTTCATGAAACTTGCTTCTATGAGCATTCCTTTGACAAAATGTAAATCTTACTCAGGTTGTGAGGACTCTTTTCCACACACTTTTGTTAGGTTTAGTCTTGACAACACAGTAACAGAGAGGAACAGTGTTTATTGCATACTTTATCTGTCTGCCTGTGAACCTTTGTAAAATACTGGTCTGTTCATATATTATTCAACTTGATATGTATTAGACAGAATGAATTTTTTTTAATAAGTAATATAGCTTTTTTTAGTAATGTAATGTCACATCTTCCTTTATCTTCATGATTAGGTATAAAATAATGCTATAATCTTGACTGAAATCAGTTTGAGAGACCCAGTGTAATCCTTGTTCTCAACACCAGTGTAATTTGGTGTAATTGTCTGTGCTTGGTCATGAGATACTCAAAACCAAACAAGCATGGATGCCAGATGTCATTTTACACATTATAAAAAAAAATCCCAAACTGATCCTTCCATTTTGATGATAAATCTTCTATTACTGGTAAGTGATGCTGTGAATATCAGCTGGCTACTTCTGTAACTTTGCTAGCCTTGCATACAATGCTGCCAGCCTATAATCTACACTATTAAACAATTTACCTGTCATTTCACTAGTTTGGTGACAATAGAAAGCACTTGCCAAGCAATTTGCAATACACACATATGAAGAGTTGTTTGGACTTTTAAGAAGGGTTGGAATGAGAGAATTGGTGTAACAACTAATACCAGCAACAAATCCATCTAGTCTTCAACTTCAGCTAGTTCAGCTCTCTAGCAAACGAACAGACAAAGAATCCCTCTACCTATTTATATATAAAGTTTTAACAGATTATTTAAATACTTCCTGGAAATGGAGATTTCCGCTGTGAAATCTCTATGTTCCTAGCTAGCAGTGCCAGAGGACGAGAGCACCCCAAAGGCTGTCAGTGCAATTTTGTGGTTCCAGTCTATGCAGAAACCATAGTCTCATGCTGGAAAAGGGAAAATGAGAATACGGCAACTTTATACCGAGATTTATTTTGTTAATCTTTGCACTAGGAAGGGGGCTTACCTTTCAGCGTTCAAGCAATTAAAATCAAAAGATGAAACATTTTCATACAGAAATCAACACAAAACCCCACAGAATCAGGAAGGAGAAGCAGTGGGGGTAAAAAAGAATGATCTGCCACATGGGATGAAAAGAAGGTGATCCAGTTTCCTTGTTTACAAACACCTTACTTCCTCTCAGCCCCCCCCCCAAAGCCAGTACCTTCTTCCCCTCCTTGTTCTATACGCTTACCCTGGCTGCCTCTCTGCAAGAAGCATCAGGGAAGGAAGAAGCAGCTTTGAAGTATTTCCACCATATCCAGCCTTACAGATAGAGGCAAAAGACACCAGAGAAGTTGGCAAGGACCTGCAGAAGCCACTTTTTTCCAGGCAAACCACAGCAACTCTCCAAATCCTCAGCAGGATGTAGGGTTAAAACAAAGCAAACCCAAAACCTGGCATTTGCTGTCTCAGTGTCATGCAGGCCACAGAGAAGCTCGGACTGGCTTCCCCCCTTCCCAAAGACGTAAATGAGCAGTCAGTATATAGGAGCACATCCAAAGCCCTGTAGGTTGTCCCCATAACACCTCCGTTCCCTGCATGGCCCTGCTCATGGTCATGGTACTCTCATGACTGACTGTCATGTGGTCACCAGCCAAAACAAAAGCTGTGCCCCAAAACAGGGATAATTTGCCTGCTGATTCTCAAAAAAAAAAAAAAAAAGTCAGGAGTTGAGGACAACACTTTCAGCTGCACTTGAAATAACCTGGATTAAAATATGATCCTAATCTGCTCTCCTTTACAGTTAAACCAGCAGACTAAACCATACTGGTAAGATATATTAGCTTTGCAAAAATTCACTTCCTTTTCAATTACATTTAATTTCTACTTCATCTTTCCCTTATATTTATTCCACAAACAAGCCATTGTGTTATTAATGATTCAGAGTTCCCCAAATCCATATGTTTTATGGATTTTATGTCAAAGTGGACTCATAATACTTTAATGAGGAAAAAGAATACTATTTTACTGTACTCACATCTTACACTACCCAGCCAATAGGCCTTTAAGCAATTCTAAATCTTTCTGTAACAACACCATGGAGATTACAAAAAAGAAATAGGTATTGCCGGCTTCCTCTGCCCCCCACCCCTTAAAAGGATTGATGTTTTCCTACAAGACCTTCTTAAAGAGCTAGTATATTTGTAGAAAATTGTTAATTCCTCTCTGACAGTTATACACTTACATACAGGTGTAGAAAATCCTTTAACTTTCTGTAACAAGTGGAAATCAGGTAGATGATAAAACAAGGCTATCAGTCACTTTAGCAGTCAAGTGAATTTGATTCTCCCCATTTTTCTGTAGACATCTAGTTTGCCATGTGCATGCTCAGAGGTTTAGCTATTCATGTATTAGAATGACATATTTAAAGTAAAGTAGTGAATTTCACATTAGCAATGCAGATGGAGGAATGAATGATCTTGGAAAATTATCTGGTGGAAAGACTGGTGTTGGAGAGTAGCATGAGAGTTGGAAATCCAAGACAAAGCAGAGAAAAAGGATATTAGAAGGCAGAATGGGAAAAGCAGAAAGACATAAGTAAGAAAAAGAAGGAAAAACTGCAATAGAAGAAAAGACTGGAAGGTGGAGTAAAGAATCTGAGGAAAAGCTAAAGTGAAAAGACAAAGATTAGCAGCTAATAGAAACATTAAAATGTTCAGATAGCAGTGTTTCATTGACACTAATAAGAAATGTGTTATTGTGTACAAAGTCGATGCCATTTTTTTCACCGAATAACTTACTGGGGCCATTGTCCCCCCACACTTCCAGTTGTGGCAGTCACTTGCTGGTAGATTAAGATACTGAAATGCCTGTTTATACCATTCAGTTTAAGCTCTATTATACACACATAAGCACATGCAGAGAAAAGTGCTTCAATGACTGTTTATGAGATAAGGAATTTGTATAAAGGAAAGGGTAAGACTGGGGAGAGGGAGAGGAGGGATAAGGAGAAAATCTCTGAGAAAAAAAGGAGACATATTCAAGAGACATCAGTCTTGAAATTAGAAGCTCATTAATTCTCGGCTTATTTTCAGTGTCTGTGGAGATTTACCATATGTGACAGCTACTCAGCCTTGGAGTCCAATTAGAACTGTTTTCCAACTACTAGTCTAAATTACCACCAGAAAGCCTCATCATTTTCGGCAAAGTTTGATGAACTGGTTACCCTTTAACAGCGATGTTTTGTGCACTAAATTGCAACTGGCCTCCTATTTTTCTCATATCACTGCTGACAGATGAGCTCGATTATCATCCTAGATCCACCTTGCTCATGCTCATTTGGACAACAAAGATAGCAACTGAACTGAAAGAAAATTCTAGGAAAAGTAATTGAAGACAAATTAAAAATTTCAATAGATTTTCCTGGAAATTTGCCCACAAAGCATATTGTTTACATATCCACCTCCATCCAGAAGTTTGAAAGCATATCCCTGGATGCCTGCTGTTAATGTTTTAGCCCTACCCTGGCCAGGTTTCTCAAAAAGCTCCTGGATGCTCTAGGCCAAGACCAATTTGTCAATGCCAGGTTGTATGATGATTTATGACTATAGCCAAGTGAGGATGCCTGCTACGTTCTGTCTCTCCCTAACTAGCTGTATTGAATTAAAGCTATTCCAAATCGCTAGCTGGCTATGTGGATGCACGGTCAGAGAGGCTGAAGTTGTTTATTGGATTTCCAGGCGTAATCAGCATCAATAACTTTTGTAGTTGAAGGAAAATTTTGGAAGAGAAAATATGAAACTGTTCAAAGCTGCATTGCACTTTAGTAAATATGTCACAGAGGGAGCTAGGCTTGCCTACGAGATGTGAAAAAGCTGCTCAACATTAAAATTTTATTTGGTCAGGTTTTTTCATGTCACGCAAGGTACTAAAGGAAATAATATCTGGACACATACCCAAGATATGCCTGTAAAAGCAGCAACAGCTATCTTAACATTACATAAGTGTGGGCAACATGTAAATGATTCTGCTCACGCAGGGTGAACACTTAGGCTCTGATATCCCTTATCCAAACAACAGAGAAGGCATGTATGATCTGTAGAAGGGGCTCAAAGAATGAAATCATATCTTTAAGAAAAAAAAGGAAGGAAAACTGAAGGTAAGAAAATTAAATTAAGAGAATATAAATAAAGAAAATTAAAAATAGTGAAGCTAGTACTGAAATAAGGGTACATTACGTTGGAGTCCAGACTTTAGGACATAAGGATTTTAAGAGTAGTGGTGTCAAAAATGAATGACGTGAATAAGGAGGGTCCAAGTGGCTTGTATGAGCAGCATGGGATAGATGTACTCTGAGTAATACCACTTCTTGTTTGGGACCATTTGTAGGTAAGATGGTGCTTAATGTGTATGAAAGGATAAGGATCAGGTCCTGTCTGGCAGTGAATTAATGCCTCTGTCAAACTGTTTCTCTGAAGGAAACATTAATTTTCTGAATAAGAAATTTCTTTCTGAAGAGCTGTGAAGATTGACAAAAGTTCTATAAAGAGAAAAAGGAAATATAGCTTCCTTAAGCAGCATTGGCCAATTGTTTTTGCTGTTGGGGTTTTTTTCCAATGCAGCCATTGAGGAGTGCTTTGTCAGCAGGGTTATGCTGATAACTGGCTACACGTCAACTAAGATGAACTTGAGTCTATTGCAGGGGGGTAGAAGGCAAGAAAAAAGAAGAGGGAGAGAGACAAAAAAATACATTATTAGTGCTTCCTCAATATCACAGAAACCACTAGCAGGTCAAAGTTGTAATAATTTCATTTCTGAATAATAAAATCAATGCTGAAGAATGATGAAACAACAGCTACAATGGCTGCTTCAGGTGTTGTGATATCATTCTAGCATAATAACCATATTATTCACTGTAGTTCTTCCTAGCATGTCTTGACTACCTGTAACAAGCGTTTCTGAATCTGCGCACAGTCCAAACCTCAAATTAAATCTAACAAACACAGGAAGTGTTTTGAGCTAACTTGTCCTCCCTTCACAGTTGTTCATTATGGAGTGACCTACTCTTTTCGTATCCTACATGACTCGCATCCCTGTAGGTTGTGTTTATTGAAAGCTGATAGTTACAAGTGCTGACATTTGCCAGGTTTTATATACCAGGGAATTAAAATAAGAATCTGACAAACAAAGGCATTGTAAATAACATGAGAGACCCTTACTAAACCTGTACACTGTATGAATGCGGAGGAAAATTAAGTTACTCTACTTTCAGAGGCTCTTTGTGGTGCTCAATTCCCATTGTATGAGTGCTATTAGAAGGGCAAGAGCATAACTGCAGATATAATGTCAAAGTCATCCACATTATAACAAGGTTTCACATGCTCCATAATGAAGATTTCATCAGAGAGTGAAAATTATTGGCTCCCCTGTTGGTGACTTTTACAAAAATCTTAAAAGTAGAAAGTTTGCCAGCTGGATTAATCTTCCTGTGCACAGTCATTTATGGAGCTTTGAAATTTTAATCATTGGCAACAATGCTATAGTTGAAAAAACTCCAAGAATATCAGTTCGATGACAAACAATGGTCTGCTAAATAGAGACATGCTGTCCTGACAGCCCTGCTTCAGCTATAGGGTATGATATGTGCCAGCAAAAGCAGAGAAGACATTTTGTAGCATCATAAAACTGCTTCCAAACATGAGCACCCTGCAGCTATTAGAAACTGCATGAGAATCACCAAATGTCAGCCTCATGCTCAACAGCATTCAATTTAATAAATGGATTTAAGAAAGTGAACAGCATAAGATGTCTCAGAACACTCTTAAGACTAACATGATAATATTGAGTGCTTGAGAAAAAAAAGCAACTGTTCACTGTAAAAAAAAAGGGGTGGGGGGAATTTTGTGTCTCATTTTTGTTCCCTGGGACCAATTAAAAGCATTCTGTCATTATTATTGTCAGCACTAGGAACAGTGTACAAACAATAATCAATTTACTGACACGACCTAATATTGATGGTCAGAGGCCTGCACTGAGGACAACCCCAGATTGTTCCGGCAGTTAACATAATTTTTTTTCTGAAATTTTCTTTTCTGAGTACATTTATCCAAATCTAAAGAAAAAAAAAAAAAAAAAGGACAGTGGGCAAAAGGAGTCTTTCTGTGTACCAGATCCACAATGTGCTACACAACTGCCTGGAAAAAAATAGAGTACTTTTTTGTCCTGAAAACTGTTGTTGAAATACTTTATGTCTTCTTATTCTCCTTCCCTTTCCTTTTCTTCTCCTTGCCCTCCACTCCCATGGCTGCTCCAGCTCTGAGTGTGACCAGTGAGGTGAGAGGTGCCAGGGATGTCAGCAGGCACAAAGACACCCCTGCACCAAACATTTCCTGGCATATGCCAAATGTGACCAAAGTAGAGGAAATCTCAAGTACTCACTAACTGATGCTGAGTTTACCTGGCTTTTACTAACTTTGTTTTGTTTTGTTTTCAACAGTGCTGCTACTGCTGGAATGGCATGTAATATTTACTTGTCCCACAAAAGTCTCTATATTGGTCCAAGCAGGAGTTTTGATCAGAGCAACTCAGTTTCAAAGCGAAGTTTCTTCACCCAGACAGTTCTACTGGAAGTATTACAAAATACTGTAATTCTATGATCCAATTAATTAAAGAAAAAGTAGCTTCAAAACTACTGAAAGGTTTTACCTTCAGTTAAAGTACAAGGGTACTTACCGGATCTCAGAGGTCTAGTACTTTTACCATTAAGTTTCCAATTAACTAATTGACATCAGTTTCTATGAAAATCATGCCTCCTAAATCCCTCAATGAAATCAGAAGTGTAACATATCAGCAACCAAAAGCTGAAATTGGTATCTGTTCCCTTTCATGGGCCTGCATGAGACTGTAAAGAATATGAAAATATGGAAGGGGTTGTTCCTTGAATATTCTTAGTTAGCGATAAGTGCTTGTGAAAACACTTGGGATTTGGGTAACTCCCAAAAGATCCAAAAGCACATATGGACTATGATAGAAGGAAGCTCAAAGTCCCATGTTTGGAAACAGGTTTTCATGTCACAAACATACAAGTACAGAAAATCAGAATATGTTTGAATGTCCCAGGGCTGTAAGGTTCACAGAATAGAAAGGCAGCCCTTTGATGGGCAAAAATCTGCTACTACACTACAGAGATTACCCTGGAAACCAATACTTCATCTTGATTAAAGATAAGGCTAAAATTTTACCACAGATTTCACCAGACCCAAGATTTACTTGCAGATTGTCACTATTCAGAGTTACTTACTATTTCAGATGCTTTAAGGTACATTCCTGTGCTGCTATTAATACGTGCACATTGATGCAGAGAATCACGTATGGCACAGTAGACACGAGCTGCAACACACGCCGTAATCCTTCTGCAACTATGATCATTCACCCTGATTTCTCAGGCTCTGCATACAGGGCTGAAACACTCAAATCAAGATTCACCAATGGCTCTCCCTTACTTACAAATGCTCTAAAGGCACCCAATGACCCAGTTTACACTTAAACCTCATATTCCACATAGATCAAACATAAAAGTGAACTTTAAGTATAAATCTCTAAGTGTGATGGATCTAAGACAGCTTTCTGGGCAAGGAAGGACAAAAACAGAAAAGCCTCATTATATGCCTAACAACAAGGTAGAAAATATGTAGATGAAGTTTATGCCTGATGGGGAAAAAAGAAGAGAAGGAAGAAGGGGGGTGGGTAGGCTGAAGCTAGTTTGAAGCCTGTGACACCAGAGTAAATGCAAAAGGTTTGTTTATCAGAATCAGCAATTCACTGGGAGATTTGGGGGACTGGGGAAGGAATGGCACAGAGAGATTTATTTTAAATAGAAACTGGATCAGGTGCCTGTCATTTTAAGACTGGGAGCAGGGGAGACAGGTCTGCAGTAGCTCAGGAGAAGAAAGTGTTTCAGGCAATTGGTGATTAATTGTACTCTGCTATGCCACATCTCTTTCTATTAAACCTTAGATAGCCAAATCTGTTTCCTAATTGTTTTTGCGTTTCTTAGTCTTCCTTTTGTCTTGCATAGGAGTAGGCAATTTCTATGCCATCAATATCTCATTAAGGGGCCTGGCACGTGAAATGCTTTGTTTTGTCTTTAATTTTGTTTTCCAGGCTTTTTGCTACACTTTATGACATGGCATTTTTTGTTTGCTTGTTGCGGTCCATTTATTCTCTGGCATTCCCTTTCCCCAGGTTATAGCTTTATTTGTTTCTTTGCCTGTTGGCACTCGAGGTGTATGTAAATTATTGTTACATGCTTCACCATCACTATCAATTGCTCTTCATTTCCCCTACTGACATTCTCATCAGAATGCTAGTGCCTGCTCAGCTTGTACATGTGTAGAAAACAACTTCAACTCATCTGTGAGGTCTTTTTTTTTTCTCTTTCCTATCGCGGTTTGCCTCAGACTTCTATTCATGAGGTAAGGAAAACAGCTGCATGCTTTCTGCCTAGGGCAAAATCCTGCTGCCACTAGTGCAAGTAGCAGCTTAGAGGAAAAAGGAAGGGCATTCACACAAATAGCTAATCAAAGGGTTTTTAATGATACTCATTAGGAAAGAAATTCATTAACAAGCCAGCACATGAACATTCCCTGAAGGGAGAGTGATGTTATTGGTCACATCAAAGTCCCCACCTGACTAACACCTTTATTGCTGTTCATAGTAAGGCCAAGTTAGCAGCAAAATCAGTCGCATTCAGTTCCTGCTAAGGAAAAAGTCAGCAAGGCATGGTCATTGAAACTGGATCAATTCTGTTTTACTAATAAGAATGGTTTTTCACAGGGATGTGTAGTTTCGCAGCCACCACTGATGCTTTTGAATTCGCACAATTTTACATTTCCTACCCTTCATTCTCTCCCCTGCTCTTTCTCTCTCCTTTTATTTGGATACCTCTGACTATGTCCAGACTGGTGCCTGTGTTAGTGGTGCAGTCCCATGGCACCACAAACCTCAGATGGATGGGTGCTAGTGCCCCTTTTCAAACAGAAGTTTGCAGAAAGCAACCTGATTGCAAGGTGCAGTAGGGACACATGCTAAACTGTAGGCAGATCATTCACCTGGACAAGGCACCAATCCAGGCACACCAAAGCTTACACCTACTACTCAGGATAGACACAGCCTCTGAACATCAGAGCCATTTCCAACTTGCAAGCATATAACTGCCTTTTTTTTATACTCACACCATGACTTACCTATAAAAGGGACTCTATTTTTCTGCCAACTCATTCCTAAAGATTAGTATTGGTATCTTGGGATGCTCATTTGCTCTGCAAAAATTAGGTTTTTAAATAGACTGAACCAGAAATCTCACTTTTATTGCACTGCCCTGGTACAGTAGAGCTCAGTTATTAGAACAAATTGGAGCAAGCCGCTTCCTGGTTGTTATACCCACATAATTACTACAGGCTGATACGTGAAACCATGATTCACTCTTGTGCTTAGAGGGGAGATCTCCATTTTGCAAGGACAGAGCAAGTTCTATTATGCATTTTACTGCCAAAGGAGGACAATTAAGTTTAATTGGTTCTAATTAGCACTTGCTCAAGCTGTTATATTCTTTACCTGCATCCGAGTGGCTCTCCAAGTGCTGCACAATGGATTCCTGCTTTTGAACACAAAGAGGAATTACTAATGGCATCCTTGAAGGCAAAAGATGCACTGATCAGCATAAATGGGGAACAAATATCAGCACAAATAGTAGCAGGCCTTTTTAGAAAAAACACAAACATTTCATCCCCATCTGGCTTTGATCAATTGAACTGAATGCAACTGTGCACCTTGTTGTTTAAAGTTATAACACAGAAAGTACACAAATGTAATTATTCTCTACCATAACTTCCTTACAGCTGAAAGACAAGTACTGGAGAAAGGGGTGGGGGGGAGCATGGAGGGACAGTGTAACAGCTTTGAAAAAATAAACAGATCATTTCAATGGTAGCTAAGACAAAATACTAAGAAAAGGGAAAAAAAATCCTCAAACACATACATCTGAAATGCTTTGATTTCTAGGATTTTTGAGGATTGTTTTATAAGGTTTGTGTTTAAGTGACAGGTTTGTTTTTTTGGTGTGTTGTTGGTTTTGTTTTTTTTTTTTAACATTCTGCTGCAGAGAGAGGAACAACCTCACTTGCCTAAATGTCAGCGTAAGCCATTTCAGTCCTCAGGATGCGGTGAGAAGCCAGCATCGAACTCAGGATGGTCTACGACAGGCTGAGTGAGGAGTCACATGCCAGTAGAGATGCTGCAGGGCTGAGGTGCACTCTAGGAACTTCTTGGCTGCTGGGGTCTTCGTGGATGTAGCTACACAGTTAAATAAAGGCAGGCTGGAGAGCAATCTAGTCCTCACGCCAACACTAGAGCTCAGAGCTATCTCTCCTCAGTCCACATTCACAGCATGTAGGCATGGCCCTACATCTCCTCTGGATCTCATGAGATGTCTCTAAGTCATACCTGTTATTTTGGGTGGAGGAGCGGTTGGCATGGCAAGAGGCCAGTCTGAAACAGAAGCAGGCAACAAGCTAGAAACAGCAGAGCAGATGTTTAGAACCACTACTCGACTGTGTTCCCTTGTCCCCTCTTAACTAATAAGGCATATAACCAGCCCCTCAATGCATGGAGAGCATTACATGCCCCCCCCCCGCACCACTGCACCTCTTCTTCTCTTGCACCCCCCCATGCCAGGCACTCCAGATCCAGCAGACAGCAGCAGCACTGAGTACACAGACCATATAGCAGAACAGCACCGAGACAAGGACTGGGCAAGGTGGTCCTAAAACGTCAGACTTGCCTGACTAAGTGGTCCCAGTGTGAACTGCCACAATGCCTAACTCATTGGAGACCTTCCCTGCTGTGAAAAACTTCATCCTCAGCGAAGTACGCTGCCTCTATGTACGTGATGCCTACAAGGTGCCTAGCAAAGGGATCCACTGACACCCGCTGAGCCTGAAACCACATGTTGTTTCCCAGCTGGAGACTGCTGGGGTGCAAGCAGCCAGGGCTGGGGGTTCATACATCCTGAGCATGCTCCAGTCCCACCAGCTTGGATAAACCGCACATTTAAAATAAAGTACCAGATTTAGTGTCCTGAGGGTCTAGGCCTCCTATGGACTTTGGATAATTTATTTTGGTATGGAAACCAAAAACAATGAAGCTTATACCTATTACCAATGGTTCAGAATTACATGTGGCACTGTAGTGGACTTGGCTGATTCTAAGGCAATGTATGTGTTCCTTTTTTTTAGTATTACTCTTTGCTATCTTTCCTGCTATTTGAATGTACCTCCCAAATGAATTGTCCGTTGCCCACGTGGTTTTAAAAAATAATTTATTTTTAGCTAACGTGTTCCAGATAGATGGAACACAAAACGTGTTAAAAAAAATAAAAATGAAATTAAAAAATCCTCCCCTCAGCAAACAAGTTCCCCCCAATCTTTACAAAAGAAGGCCAACTTTTTTCCTTCTAGTTTCCCTGCTAAATGTCCACAAGGCCATTAATCATAAAAAATCCAAACTCCATAAATTGTAGAAAAGCCAAAGGAGCTGCCTGTATTTTCCAAAAAAAAAAGTTCCTGCTAGAATCTCTCCCGACCCAATTACCTTTCCTCTGTCAGTTGCGAGAACTCTTTCTCAGCCTCAGTACACACCTTTTCTCCTGGCTGGCAATGTATGGGCTGAGGCAAGCATAAACCAGCATATCATTATTTCAAACACTCATGTCTTCCTTTTGCACTGGTGTATAGTTAAATCAATGTACTTAAAACTCTCCATACTTCTTTTCTTTTGTACTTTTGCCAAGGAACTGTGTTTCTGTTGTATTTCAGGTGACAACCAAAAGTTATTCAAAAGGTTTACTGACTTGGATAAGGACTTGAGAAATAATAAATAACAAAAAAGAAATGTCTGTCGTTTGCATCACTGAAATGGCTGCCCATACAGCAATACACCACTGAAGCACATGTAACAATTTATTATTTGGTCCTTCAGCCCTCCTGCATTTAAAATTGAGCATATATTCAATGCAAAGATTGAGAAAAATTGACCTAGCATCTATATGTTCTGGGGATATTCTGTACTGGGTTGGCAGCAGCTCCACCAGTACAAAACCCCAAGTCCAAGGGTTCAGACCCACTGAACACAGGTCTGACATGTCCACTGCTTTATGGCCTTTAAGCAAAGTAAGCTGTGTACTTGCGGTCCTTACTGTACATTGAGATAGTATGTCTACAAATGGAGGATGTATCACTAGAATAGCTGTATCACTGTAATTACATTGGTACAACTATTCTCAATATAGAAAGGACCTTAAACAGAAATCCCTATGACAGGCAATGTTTACCACTGGCCTATTTATAAGACAGCCCTTAACTCAGTTCAAAAACCAGCATATAAAATGTTCCTTGTTACCTGTAAGTGGACAGTGATGATTATAGCTCAGTCTATGTTATTATTGCCTGATTTTCCCAGTTTGGATTTTCACATATTGACTCCTTACTCAAGGTCTTTTAACATAGATTTGAAATGTGAATATGTTTTATTTTTTCCCCAGTAAATATACAATACACACTTCAACAGTACTATTAACCAACTTTTTATGCCAATTAAATTTTGCTGCACTAACAATACCAATGAAACACATTAAGAGGTCATACTTTTTCGTGAACAAACTGTAGCCAATAAACAGTTTTTTAAAAAAAAAAATTAAAAAACAATTCTAAGTGCTGCCACAACATCCCTTTCCTTTAAACACATTATTCACAATAAATGTTCTCAATTAGAAAAAAAAAAAGAAGAATACTTCTTTTAAAATAGTAAATTAAATGGCATTTTAAAAAATATGTACTGTGGTTCATTGGAAGTACACTGTATAGAAAAGAGAGAGAAAAAAAAAAGACGAGACATCACCTGTAAGATAATGGAGACACTTTGCGATACACAACACCACCTTATGTAATATTGTAAGCAAATTATTAATGAACAAAAATGTACAGAAGCAGATGGACAAGTTAGTGAATATCATGGTACTGCACAGCTTTAATACTGACACACATTTACTTTCCAGTGGAAGAGATAAAACACATATCTGAAAGTAATTGGGATGGCTTTATCAACGTCTAATGATACTGAATTTTGAATATAATATAGTAAGGTGTTCCACCAAAGCTCAGCACAAGCTTTTGAATTAAAAGGGAAAAATAAGTCTACCAGTGACTGAGTTAAACATTTTCCAGAGAATTAAATTTGAATTGTACCCTGAATAGTCTTCTCTTCATATGATAATACCAAAATAAAAACCATACATAAGAAATATGATGCCTTCTTTATCTTGCTTGAATAATTTTTGCACATTTTTACGTAATGGTTTTAACTATAATGGTTTAACAAGCAGGAAAATTACATATATTCATTGGTCACATATATAAATAAATGCATGCATTTTTTTCTCAACTTTTTTTGGTTTGTAACCTGCTAAATAAGAGTCTTGACCTTATGGAAGTTAACTAGCTTTTTTTTTAATATTCAGTAGTGCTGAGTTATAGTTGATGGCTGTAGTGTTTTATCTTATCATGGAACAAGTTAATGAAATGAAAAGCAACACATATTTAGCACTGTAATTTACTTTTCTAAAATTCTGCCATTACTAATTCTTAATACTGGTGAGCTCCAAGGCAATATATAAAACAACATAGACTGGTTATATGAAAAGGGTATTCAAATGGAAACTTGTGTTCATGGTCAGATAACTAACAGAAATAAGCTGTAGGATGCAATATTTAAATTAAGCATCAAATGAGTGGGCTATCCACATACAATATTCTAAGAAAAGTTTGACAATTTACTCATTGAGATTTGAGAGGTACAGAAGATTTGGACAAAGTCATGAAAATTAATGAAGAGACAGGATGCTGTCATTAATGTCCACTTACAGAGTCTGGTTTATTCAAAAAGTGTATAAACATGCGTTATTTCCTCATCATAGTAGTGTTTGAAGCCACTCACTAAAACACAGGTCAAAGATTTTCTTTGCTTATATCCAACTTTTTGGATGTATTGTATTGCCAGAAATGTACTTAATGCAAGTCGAAAATAATTTGACTGTTGCTTTCTTTCCAAACATCATTTTACTACAAATTTAGTGGATCCAGCTTCAGCTCTCACAGACTTCAGGTAACAGAACACAAAGGTTTGTTTAGACTGCATCAAAACAATTAATGTCATGAATTTCAGTGGTGCAGCTCTATCCTCTACTGTACTATACATGTATTGGAAAGATGAAATAAGATACTCTGATATTTCAATTTTTTGGAAGCAGCTTGAATATGTCTCAATAATAAATTGCATCCTTAACTACTTACTAGGTATTTCTTGAGTTTATATTATTTGTTTCTCCTGGAAATCTGTCTTATATTTTGGGTTGGAGAAATTAATAATTCTTTTAAAACTGCAATATAAAACCAGCTTTAGTGAAACACCTTAAGTTCTTCTGTTTGTAACAAGGTTTGTTTTTCTTCCCCTTCACTTCATGGCATGGGATGGCTAAAAACAGATACTAAGGGCATCATTCTAGTGAAAGGGTCTAGGCCATCTCATGCTACCTTTAATTTTCATATTCATTCTTTAATCTCACACTTAAAACTTCTGACCCTTTCTTAAATAGGAAGAACAACTATGTTGCTTGCTTCTAAAGGATTTAAATCTGTCTCTAATGTCTTCACTGACATCAGTTTTGCCTGTCACTTTCTCATTTCTACACCCCAATGGAAAACCACCTAACACATTCCTTTACATCCAGCATCATCCGAAGTAGCTTACAGTATGTAAACCTTCACACATTCAGTCTCTTTTTTCTTCATGTCATGAGGAGTAGAGTTTTGTGCTTATCACCAAATAAAATTGCAGTGCAAACTTTAAACATAAAAGTTACACAATTAAAAGTTAATATATGGCACCACAGCCTATTAATTCACATATAGTACAACCGACCAATAAAAACAGACATGAATATGAACATAGCTAAAAAGAAGGTGAGCTTGCATAGCAATGCAACAAAAGAAATTATATACAGAAGGAAATCCTTTTCATCCTGGAGGGTGATTTTTTTTTTCTTTCTTTTTCATATACTCCTGACAAGGAATAGTTTAAGGTGGATGGTGTATTAAAGAGAAGAACACAAGTAAGGTATCTGTGGGATATGTGTGGCTGTGTGTCTTTACATTGCATTTACAGTTCTTTTAATAGTACATAAATAAAGAAAATGTTCATTGCACTGTTTAGTGTCATCACTTCCATGAGTTCAGACCTGATGGTCCATCAGAGCAGCTTGCAGTGTGTCTTCTCAACTACTCTATAGAGAGAAACAAAGAGAGAGAAAGAGGTTGTAATAAGGAGAAAAAACACAAAACAAAGCCTATGGCAATATTACTGCAGCACAGGATGAATATTCAATAGGTTGGGAGAAGAGAGTTAATTGCTTCTGAGATGAAAAGCAATGGATGCTAAAATTCAGCACTTACCAACACCATATCTGAGACAGCACATTTCAGGGTTTGTGGATCAGCATTAGCTCTTTTACAAGCTACTGGGCAGTAACTGTCGGGAGGTACTGAGGGTCTGACTGCAGCAAATAGGAGGCAAACAGGCCAACAGATACATCGCTTTTACTAGTAAACATACCAGTATGCCCGAGCTAGCTGGGAGGCTGGTGTACTACTTCAAACATAGAGTCAAACCTTTTGGCATCTGGTACTACCACCACGTACACAGCATTAACAAGGTTTTATACCAGGTTTAATAGATATTGAGTGATAATAGGAAGAAGTTTGGAAAATAATTTCCCTGGCCTGGGAAGCTGAGGAAAGAGTTGGGATATACAACTGAAAAACTGGGCTACACACTCAAAGAAAAAGGACCTCCATCTACAGTCAAAAAGAGCAGACTACTGCTCATCAAGCAACAGAAAGTTAAGGAGAAGACATCACAAGCTTGCCACTATGACCAACAAATTCAGCACCCTTTTCATTCACTTTTCTAAGAAAAACTGCCAATGGCATTTCCAAGACAAGCACACTACACTTTGCCAAGAAAATTCTGAATTACTAGAATTTCCTTTCAATTTTCCCAGTGTTTCACTAGCATTACACACTGAAAGATGTACTATGTAGATAATGTTGGCGTGGCTTACAGATTTGAACTGGTCCAAACCAAAGAGCAAAAGAACTTAATTTGTTTGTCATCACAGGCAAAACACCTCAGAAGGCAAAAAGATCCAGGTCAAATTTAATCTGACTACCACACTCAACTTCCTCCTCTCTTCACAACAGATTTATAATTTTTTTCTTTTTGTCTATTTGAGAGTTTGAACTGAGCTAGAGATAAACTTACATAATTCACCAGTAAACTGTCCTTGACTGTTTGATCCCACATAGCCTACATTGAGAAGGTCACTGGCATTGCGTTGGTGACCTCCTCGCAAGACTTCACCTTTTCTAGGTCCAGTTGATCCTTTAGAAGAAGCTGTTCCTGAAGAGCTGTGGCCACCAGGGGATGGGAAGTTGGGTTTACTATATGGTACGAGTGCCTCTTCTAGAAAAGCAAAACAAAATAAAACAAAACAAAACAAAACAAAAACCAAATAAATTCCTATAAACAGGAATAAACAGGCTATTCTTATATGGACATAATTTTCATTCCTGCCCTCAGATACCTGTCTTTTGTCTTGCTTTATAGCATCAAAATTTTACCTAAGAAAATAGACAACTCAGTGTTGTATCCCACAGACAAGGAAACCAGAATGAATTTAGTCTTGCTTTCATGTAAACTCATAAGTTTAATTAATTATAAAAAGTCTAGATTCATTATGAAGTAATAGATCATGAATCATAGATACTTTAATAAAAAAAGATTCACATACAATTTCCCAAACAATGCAGCTATGATTAGATTTTTGCTTCAAGCCTACATGAATGTGCTTTTTCCTTTTTTTAGCTTAAATTATGGTAATATTACCACAATCAATTTAGATAAAGAACTACAATATCAGCTAATTTAATTAGCTTCCAGCAGCTCAGTAATTTCTAACGATGCGAAGTACACTGAAGATTTTTTTTAACTGGTTGTGAATTACATTGGAAAATATTATATCATACATAGTATTAATAGTTGTAATATTTGGGGTGAGTAAATCTTCCTGCAGCTTGCTTCATGTTACATTATGAGCAAAAGGCTTACTTTTGCTCACTTGACTTCTTCCTCTGTGAAGACCTGTAATAATGAACTGGTTGCGAGAGCATGTTTAATACCAATAAAGCATAGGACTGTATGTCTTCATATAGGATGAAGTAAAACAAGACATCACATCTGATTAGAGCTTCCAGGACATATTGTTGTAATAATCCTAACCTAAGAAGCAAAACAGCAGCACTGATTTAACGCTGAAATAGAAGCACTATTTTACTTCTTTGCTGTGTATGATCCACTTTCGCTGTCTCAGAAGCTGAAGAAAGAGACCTTGCTAAATATAGTTTGATTCAAGAAAGAATATGAGTATATATGCTTAACCTCAAACACAGGAATTGTCCCTTCTGAAATCAGTGGGATATCTCCTGCTTGAATCTTAAATTTTTTAAAGTGAATCTGGAAGGAGTTCCTTTATTTTGCTTTTCCTATTACCTTCACTCCTAAACAACCTGATGAGGAGAAACAGACTTTCTTTGACAGAGGGCAGGAACACAGAAGGAAAAGTAGGTGAGGATGGTTGGAAGGAAAGAGGAGATAAAAACGTTTTTATTCACAATCTTGAAGCCTTTGCAAAGGCTGCAGCAGCGGTGCAATTAACTTAGGGAAATGCCAAATGAGAACAAATTTGTGGAAGAAACCCAGGATTTCATTCTTTGTGCCTGCTGCCACAAGTGAATCTGTTGCAGAAGAGGGCAGGCAGCTGACTTCTTTCTCTGCCAAAGTATCTCCCTCTGGCCCTGCCCAAGGGACCAGAATACTTCCGCTGCAGGACGTAAGGGCATTATCAGTGTTTTGTGCTATCCTTGCTGAAATATAAAGACATGCTTAAAAGACATAGTAAAATGGCATTTAACAGCCATAGCCTCCTAAATTATGTTACTTGTTCTTTATATATCAAGCTCTGACTATAGAATCAGATCCAAAACTGGTTTCCAAAGGCTGGCTAAAATACGGAACAGCTTGCATTAAGGCAGCAATAAAGCAAGCAGCATAAATCAGTTTAGCAGAAAGCTGGATACATCTTTAAAGGATGGAAAGAAAAGTCACTAGCATTGCAAAAGAGTTTGAAGATGACATATATGGTCAATTGATTTGTTTTTCTAGTTTGTGGACTCAGGATAAGGCCTCCTTCGGGTTCAATGAAATATTGAGAAAAAACGACCATGAATAAATATAAAGTGCATTATCATTATAGAGCATATGGTGTGTTAAATTATCTGTTGTGCCCTCAGAAATAAATACAATCCATAAAATAAGCAAACGTGACATAAAATAAAGGCTAAGTTTTTCACAACATTCTAGCACATGAAAGGCAGTTGTCTCAAGTCCTTAGAATGGGCTCACATTTATTAAACACTCAAAACACTGCCCCATGCCCCAGGCCTGAAAAGAATATGGGGAGCCTTTGCCAATGCCTTTCTCTTTGAAATACTGAGCCTCTGATTTGAAGATACAATTCTAGCCCCTGTGAAATCAGGATATATGTGTGTAATGATGTTTCTATACCCCATAAGATAACCAAAAGGCTTTTAATATTATCAAAACTATAGTAATTTGATCTAGCATTACTTTTTTAGAGGGGTAGCTGAGAATGTTGTATTTGATGTGCTGTAACTGTGGTTCCACAATGTAGCCATTGGCAGGAACTCGGTGATCTTGTTTATACTGAAAGCAACCAGTGGAAACATGGTTCCCAGAATTAGGTATTTTTATTCTGTTCAACTTCAAACCAAAGGTCTTGCTTTCAAAATCTCACTCACAGCTTGGTAATGTCTGAATGAAGCCCCCAAAGCTGCAAAATAGGTATTTTCTGGAAGCTGATAGCTAATAATAACTCCTTTTGGAAACATATTGAAAACTGGGACACGACAGATTTCCAGAGATCTTTGTCATTATAAAGGAAAAGAGAAGTATAACTAATATTATTAAACCCCCAGAATTTTGCAATATAAACAAGCATCACTCACAAGAGTAGCCTTTTTAAAATCTGCCAGAGAAAAGAATACAGAGCAAGAAAACTGTAGTGCAAGAAGCTGGGATAAGAAGACAGACAGACAGATATGAAGCTCTGGCCCACCTTGTGCACAAACTTTATGAACCCCTCCCACCAAGGTAAAACTGTAGTATGTCCTAGAGGAATCCTCTGTAATGCATAAAGGATATGCAATTGGTCTGGTCACCCTAAATTTGACAAGAGCAAGATACCTGTAATCACTCCAGCCCTAAATTCAATGCTCATGTAGGGCACTGGAAGTGTCAAGATCAAGTTTTTCTTTATTTAAGGACAGATAAATACAACTCCTGCAGGATGGGAATTTTACTACTCTATACCCTCTGTATCACAGAATAACTGACAACTTCTATTTGTACACTTATGAAGCAGAGGAAAAGGAGGGGAGTTCTTGATAACCAGGTCAGAGAAGCATCCTTAATAATAATTTACAAAGAAATGAGATGTATAAAGTATATTTGGGCTATTTTCCATGTGTTTGTACATCTTGTACATTGTAATTAAAGTTGCTGTTTCACCAAGTAGCATGAATTTCACACACTGTTATTAAACTGTGACTTCACATCATCATTTCACAACATGAACAAGCACTCACTTGTTTATGCAGCTGAAAGATTAGGGGGTTTAATGGTACCATTACGGTTGTATTTTAAAATATGGATTGTAGTCAAAATATTTACATTTTAAATATGGGTAGCAATATTAGGAGGACTTTATTCAGCAAATCCTGCCCCCATGACAGGTTTGCCTGCATACTACTATTTTTTGTTTTACTGTGCGAGCTACATACATACTTGAAGAAACAGTGTAGCCCTACAGAAAGCTCCACCTACAGTATGATTTTTTTTTTTTTTAATCTTCTTAATTGTTCTCTTGTATCACTCTAATCAGCACTGGGGTAACATGTGATTAGTGGGTTAAAGAAAATACCTAGTAAGGGAACCTGAAACAGCAGCTTTTACTTGAGGTCAGGCTGAGAGAAGGAATCTGCCAATATTGTAGAACTACAACTCCAGCTCAGCATCGTCTCCCACACACATTTTTACAGACTTGAAATCCATTTAGAAGATAAAGTCAGCACTCGGCAATGAACAGGTCCTGTATAAAGGTGAAAACCTGTGCTGTCATCTTGCTGGGCCTAAGAGTTGAATATTACTTTGTCATATCCTTAAGTAAGGAGAAGACAGTGTTTTAAATACAGCTGGAAGGAATGTCAGTAGTTCAGAAGGATCAGCCTTCTTGCAGACATGCAAAAACAACTCCTGCCAATTTACAAGCAGGTTGAAACAACTAGAAAATATAGCCCTGTATGTATAAATAAATATATCTAACAGAAAATACTCTAAAAATCTGTTTCTCCTTCCCTGCCTGCCTGAAACTGTTCCTGTTTTTTCCATTGCTCTGCTTGACAACATTATTAATTGCCCAAACACTGTAAAGAATGGACCAAGTCAGGCGCTAATAAGATTTCACTGTTGCAGGAGGGAAAACACTTGGATCACAAGCTCTCATTTCACTTTGCCTTTTCTTACTCTCCAGCCTGAGCCTCATCAGTGCTGGCGCCGAGGGGCGTGAGGTGATCCTAGGCTCCTGACAGATACAGAAACCCTCAGCTGAGAAGTGTCAAGAAGCCGTCTGCCCTGCCTGGGCTAGTGCAGCGCACACACACCTGATCCGAATGCTTGTTTGTGTTGGGCTTTCCTGAAATCCTCTTGGCGGTCTGTAGAGCTTATCCACTCCTGGGTTTGCCGCTGCCACTCTAGTGACGTCCTAGCTTGCCGGTCCAGGGAGCTCTTTGTTTCATCTACGTTCGGTGCATGCTGCCTCTCAAGAGAGCTTCCTTTCCTCTCTGCCGAGCCTCCGCGCTGGCCGGGGACTATTTGCTGCCTTAAACCCTGACCAGGGGGCGGGTCGGGTGGTGGTGGAAGATCTAAAAAACGTGAATAAGATTTAGATGAACTAAGTTTTTAGTTGAAACAGAAGGTCTATTTGACACTGAAAAGAAAAGTCCCTTGCAAATGGCATGAATCACTTAATTTGCTGATTTTAAAAGGAGGAAATTTCATGTTAATCAGAAATGTGGTTTTAACTTCTGCTAGTTTTTTATTTAGGTTACTGTGTTGCTAGCTCTTTCTAACTTCCAGAAAAATCAATAGACTCTGAGCCCTGACTTACAGTTCTAAGCATGGGATTTATTTTCTGTGGGGTATACTACAGCTGGCTCTTTCAGTAACAGCAAGCAATTAAGAAAGGCTATGAAAAACTGATCTGTGCCAGTTGACGATTTCCCCCCCTCATATTGGGGCTTGCTTCATCATCCCCATTTTTGGGCTTCACTTTCAGCTTGAGGTTTAAACTCAAAATCTAAATATACAACTTCATCAAAATGAATAAAATTCCAGAAAAAAAATTGGGAAAAATTATTCACAAAACCTACTGTCATTGAAAAAGCATCAACACATCTGTGAAAAATACATGTTTAAATGGAACCACCAAACAACCGGTGAGCATTTTATTCAAGTACTATTTGAAAGTTCAGCCAAGAGCTAGAGTCTTCACAGACAAGAGGAGGGCCACTCTTAAGTTTAGCAGTCTTGCAAATATAACCAGTCAAAACACAATTTCAGCTAAACACTGAAAGATGCTTGCCTGGTCTCTAACAACTCCTGTCCTTTTCAAGTTTATCACTTGGACTACTAAGATGCTTGTAGAATTGAAGATCAAACTTCTAATCACATTTGTGGAGGCAAAAGTACATTTTGTTTATTAGTCCTTGACCCAAGGTAATTATAGAATCGGGATAATTATAATCGTAAATGTAAGATTTCCATGTAAACTATATGTTAGACTAATAATAGTCCAGAAAAGACTCAGATTATTTAAAAAAAAAAAATCAGAAAAGGGAAGCACCTTTAGTATTGTAATGAAAACTCTATCATAGGGGATACCCATTTTATACATAGAACACTTGTTGATGATTCTGGTTTTGGGAAATGCATATCCCAAATAAATCTGTGCAGCCCCACCAACTTCACTAAACCTATGTTAGTTTACACTAGATATTGGTCTGTCCTGCTTTCTAGTCTTTTGTACCTTACAGTGTTGTGAAGGTTTATCAAGGAATTGAACTTGTCTCAATCAACAGGCATGGAAAAGTAAACCTCTGCTTTGCCCGTAGGAAAGTTTATAACTCTAGTGAAACTGAAATTCATTGTATAAATTGGTGAGGAGGCCTCTGGGGGGAATTTATTTCAAAGTCTGTAATCCAGCTTTATATAATGCTACACAGACTTTTTTTCATGCCCTTGCTGTTAAAAGTGATACTTATACCTCATATTTGGGGCAGAAATGCTTCTAAAGTTGCTGAGATGTCACTCCAGTCAACATTGTCTCTTACAGATAAATGAGGACATGTGGGTTATTTGTGTCTACAAGGGAAAGAGGTTGTATCTGATGTTGTTCCCGTACCTTTGTTCACAGCTGAAGTGCTATACCCCAGATCAAGATATCTACCTTCTGGCTAGAACAGCCTTATAATAATCTGTCAGTGAGCTTGGTGTACGCTCTATGTTCAGTACTAATTTATTTGAGAAATTTTCACTCATGAATATAGATGTGACCTTTCATGACAATGACTATACTTGAGTTACTGTAGGTGGAAGCAGGAGGGTATGGGAGCTTGCCAATGTTAAAATTGCTTTATAGTGTTGGCTTCCAAAACGGCATTTCTTATAATTGATTTTATTGCAATCATAACCAGTTAATGTACAGAACCACAATGCGGGCATTTGCTTATGCAATCTGAAATAGATATTACTGAAGTTGTGATTTATAAGCACTTTACGGAGATGCACTGAATCCAATAAACACAGTCCTAACTTGACATCTGACAATGTAATTTTCCAAGATAAAATATTTACTGTTGAATATAAACAAAATTTTTAAGTAGTATCATAGAAAAAAGTAAGAATTATTGCAGTATTAAACGTCTTAACATACAGTACCCTTCTTCAGGAATTGCCTTCTAATAGCTGTTATTAATTAGATACTGAGAAGGAAAGAAGCTTTGTACTTAAACCATACTGCATGTTCTACAGCTAGCTGCAACTCCTGGAATTACTGTAGACTTACACTGCTGCTTTACTGTTAACCTGATTCTTGCTTTTATCCATCTGCAAAATGGTCATAGTGATTGCCTTATGCATAAAAATTAAATGAAAAAACATGTTTGTAAAGTTCTTTGGGTTTTTTAGACCTGTGGATGAGTTGAAGTGAAAAATAAAGTTTATCTTCTAATGAAGCTTCACCCAATTCTAGAAGAATGACAGTTAGACAGAATTAATGTAAGCTGGCTCCAGCCTAAGTAAAAACTTACTGAACTGTGTTAGACACGCCTGAGAAGATCTGTAAGGACAGTTACTAATTCCAGCCAACCATCACCTGACTAAACCATTTGCTTTTTCACCTTCTTACTCAGTTTGATAGTCATAGTAACACCTAACTTTCTTTTTTAATAAAAGAAGCTGGAAGAGAGCTTCATTTGGAAATATGTTTTTTATTTGCTCTACAACTTAAATCCTGTAGTGCAAATCTTCTGCCTTAGGTAAATTACTAAATAAGCTCTGTTATCTCATCTGGGCATATTATAAAGAACCCATGTATCTGGAGTAATGAGTTTCTTCCTCCAATGCCACAAGAGAACAATCTTGCCTTTCCTTTCTTCTCTTCTCCTCTCACTTCCCAGCCAAACATGTCCATATGTGACCATGCACATGTCTCCACATCTCTTGCAGGTATGCATATACATGATGGTTAATGGTTGGCATTTTGACTGCTAGTAAAGCGGTAACAGAGATCAGACAAGCTAGTAGGCTCAGTCCCTAATAGGCAGACTTACTACCACATAGAGGCAAGCCAACTCATTCCATCATATCAATCACTTCAGAGAAGTTTTGAATCTAGAAATTTAAGGACTTCAGCAGGATTTTCAGTGAGGATACCCAGAGTGGTATCACTGATTACCACTATACTTCCATCTAAATTACATTTATCTTCCAGGTGCCAGGTAAAACACCTGAAAACCCACATTAAGCTACAAACTTACTAGGCCAGTGGGATGTTATCCAGACTACCACCTGCAGCCTCTAATGGCAGGATCATCAAACCTGCAAGGCAATTTATAAGTGCATTGGTGGAGAGGTGATGGTCTTATTGATTTAGTAATGGAGGGATTGTGATTGAGAAGCTGTAGGACATCAGAGTGTCTGATAAGAGGCAGATGAATGGTCAGCCTGCGATTACTCCAGCCCTTCTTTAGAAGGTAGAGCATTGGCCAAATGATTCAGGCAACAGTCAAGCTTTGGTACAGCCTCTCATTATTAACAGGAAAAAGCAGCAAGTTACAGAACCTACAAATATAAGGACATCCCTTTCTACCTGTGCCAGTGATTTGTTTTCCGGGGGGTGATAATTACTGCAACATTTAATAAGCCTCTGAACCACTTTCTGGCATCAGAAGGTAAGCGTCTTCTCTACAGTGATCTAACTAAACAAAAATTGATTTGTAATACATGATAGCAAGTCACTGGCAAAGCTAATAGAAGTCTTAAGTTCCAGTTCTCCTTTTTAAGCCCTAACCATATTTCCCTTTTGCCTCCTCTTTGGTTTTTTTAAACATCATGCTCAGCTAAGGAAGAGCTTTTAACTTCAGTCATGCAGTTACCATGCCACCACCTATATGACAAGTTCTGCTGTTTTGCAATTCATGAATACATTGTTTCCAGGAAAACACATTATTCCTTGAGCACTAGAACTAAAAACCTTCTATTTGTTTTTTATGGTGGACTGTGAGCTCAAAATGAATGTTTTCATCATCTGAGGGATTCATAAGGTATTCTTCCTCTGTGGATTTGTTGTTGTCTCCATGGTCTTTTAGGATGCAGAAGTTAAAAACCAAGTTGTACAGCAAGACAAATATGAAGACTCAATCTAGAGTCAGTCTCTAGAGGATTCTGACCTGTGACCAAAGAAAATTAAGAAGCAGGCTTTTAGGGGATTTTTGTGGATTGCTGTCAAAAGTAAGCATGAAGTTGTACCCTCATATGTTTACATAGTTTGGGATCTGTGTGCTATGTGTTAAATATTACAGTTTCTTAGGTCTTTTGCACTGTCCCACATGGTTGCAGTTAACAAGGAGGAAGTGCTCAGGATGTGTACAGGAAAGGGCAGAGAAAGGGCATGGCTGGAACTCACCTGGTCAACAAAAATTTAGTACAACAGATATCCAATATATGGCCAGATTTAAACACCGGATTCTAGGACTCATGCAGCTTGGGAATTTGAAGACGACTGACAAACCAAGTATGTTTTCATATGACAAATCCAAGAGGAAGCAGTTGTAAGGGGATGGATTGGAGAAATCTCAAAATCAGGAGAAAATGTATAGTGATGCTTCCCATGGAAATCAGGACGGCCCAGGGCTGAACGCACTGGCCTGGATTAGGGCTCAGAATTGCTGGATCTATCCTAGGTTCTCCTACTTGCTTTTTCTAACCATAGCTTAAGCGTAGTGGTATTGTCTCTCTTTGTAAAGTTCACTGCAGTATTCCACACAAAGCATCCAGTTACCATTTTTAATTTCTGTATACCAGAGGTCCCTAAATTCAGTTTGTTTACATACACACAGGTGGCAGCAGCAATCTTTAGCTTCCTTAATAGACAAATGTTCTTTTGCAAATTTAGCTATGACTCAGACTTGCCGTTACACTTTAATGACTCATATTCGGTAAGAGTTGAAGTGGAAAAACTGTACAATTTGTGTTTGTTTGTTCCTGTGGTAAGACAGGATGAGAAGGGATCCTCTACTACTCCAGGACATTATCAATTTTTGAAACATATAGTAAGCACTTTAACTACATTTATAACAGACAAATGTTAAGCTAACAGTATCCAAAAGCTATTATGGTTACTTCCTGTGTCTGAGAGGTGGATTGTTGAAGGAAATATTTTATCATTGGTGTTCTGACTCAAATATATGAAAGAAACTCCAATAAGATTAGTAATTTATAAAGAATAAATAAAAGACAATAGGAGATTTCTCTTTTTAAATAAATCTTAAAACCTGATCTCTTTCACTAATTCAAAACAATACCAGATTTTATGATGGAGTAACTCCCCAAGGAGTCACCCTTCCATCTGTCTCATGACTGAACTGGATTCCCATTAATTTTCTGGTACCCACATTACAGTTAAACATTTCTATAGCAACAGTACTCAAAAGCAGAAGGATTAAGGTTCCACCATAGTGACTGCACTACAAACTCACATGCACACAGAATTTGTGGCCCCAAAGGCTCATAGTTCAGAATATGCTATGCAGAAGGGTTGACTCTACATATGCACAGAAAGAGTATTGCCAGCACCACAAGCGACACCCACAATTTCCAGTTACTATTCTCACAGACACATCTATTTAATGGATCAGTGTAGCAGAGAGGCCTCTGGAATATATCCAGAATGGGAGGTCATTTATGTTTAAGCCAAATCAGATCTGTATGAGTGGAGTCTAAGCTACCTTAAGCTGTTTCCCCAAATAATACGGTAATGAAGATGAGCCATAGAGCATGAGATGTAACGATAACCCCTTTGGTGAAGATTTTCACTTCTGGAATCTGTTCTCCACCTTTGTGGTCTGACAAACAAGGAATCTGTCAGACCATACTGCAAATTGTATCTGTACACCTGATAACATGACTGAGAGGAGAGCTCTGGTGGTTTTAGTGGCCATAGTCCACCTTGCAAACTGTTAATATATTTTATACATGTACCTAGAATAATAAATAGCACATTATAAATAAACCAAACTAAATATACTCTCTATCAAATCTATTTATTATGTTACCTGTCCAAAGAAGATAATGAAGGCAGTTCGACTTGATGATCCTTATGGGTCCCTTCCAACTTGAGATAGTCTGTGATTCTATGATTCTCAAGTAATTTTTACTAGAATAAGGAGGACGTTTATACTAAAAGCTAAAGTAATTTTTTTTACTATTTTTAGACCTTTCCCATACACTGGCAGATTTGTCAAGGTGTACTTAAGATTAGGAGATAGACTCACTGGCATCACACCCACTCCCATGGTCCAGATAGTGTTACAAGAGCCACTGAGGCAGGTGGAACAGTCTAGCTCTCAGAATTGCCCTGCTTTGAACACCGAAAGAGAAGTCAGCGTGAGGAAAGTGATCATGTCTCCATCTGCATGGCATTACAGATATCCTTAGTGGTTCCTTTAATGTTCTTTTCCCATTAGCCTGCTTCTCCCCTCTGATAATTTCAACACCTACAGGAGCCAGGCCAGAGATCTGAAGAAATGAGGGGGAGGTAGCCAGCCAGCCACCTTCCTATCCAGTCCTCCTCAAAGAGTAACAGGCAGTAACTGCATCTTTTGCCAAACTCAAGACAGGATAGACAAAGACAATGGAGGACTGAGATAATCTTAGTCATTAGAAGAGCAGAACAGACATGCCTGAAATTTCCAGATGGGAGGCAGTGGTGAGAGAGAAGTGGAGATGTCAAAGAGGGAAACAAAGTCACTGAGGTCAGTGGATGTCAGGAATGAAGCAGCACGGACAAGACATGAGGCAGAATCATGAGAAAAGTGTGGCACATATTGCTGTAGCTGTTGGGTGGCTGTCAAAAACAGCACAAACCAAACAGAGCATTGTGGGACTGGCTCTACGCTTCTCCTTAGGAATGCATGCCATACTGCTACTGCTGGTCATGGCTACTTTCATTTAATGTAAAATTACCCACAGGCCATTTTTTAATGTCAACTCTGTCCTGGTTACAGCTGGGATAGAGTTAACTGTCTTCCTGGTAGCTGGTACAGTGCTATGTTTTGAGTTCAGTATGCGAAGAATGTTGATAACACTTTTTTCAGTTTTCAGTTGTTGCTAAGTAGTGTTTAGACTAAAGTCAAGGATTTTTCAGATTCTCATGCCCAGCCAGCGAGAAAGCTGGAGGGGCACAAGAAGTTGGCACAGGACACAGCCAAGGCACCTGACCCAAACTGGCCAACAGGGTATTCCATACCATGGGATATCCCATTTAGTATAGGAACTGGGGAGAGTGGGGCTGGGGGAATCACTGCTCGGGGACTAGCTGGGTGTTGATCAGCGGGTGGTGAGCAATTGCCTTGCGTATCATTTGTACATTCCAATCCTTTTATTACTACTGTTGTCATTTTATTAGTGTTATCATTATCATTATTAGTTTCTTCTTTTCTGTTCTATTAAACCGTTCTTATCTCAACCCATGAGTTTTACTTCTTTTCCCGATTTTCTCCCCCATCCCACTGGATGGGGGGGAGTGAGTGAGCGGCTGCGTGGTGCTTCGTTGCTGGCTGGGGTTAAACCACAACAACTCACATGCAACACAGTCATTTTTGGGTAAGATTTATATTGAGATCTGAGAAAACCTAAGAGATGCTAACATGTTCAGAGCTGAAACAGAGAAAGGCTCCTTGAAGCCTCACTTAACCAAGCTCCACACTGCTAGCATTGCAATATTGCTCACGTGGCAAGCTGGGGACCCCACTTCACCAAACAAATAATTCACTGTAACGTATATTCCTTAAAAGATTGCTCTATGTTCTCCCACTCTGCACACCTGCCTGTTGCAGGTTATCATCAGGGACTTCACCATAACACTTACCATCTGTTATTCCCTCCCTACGATGAGGCAAGGGGGGTTGGTCCAATCGTCCTCCCTTGTGTTTTTTAGTGGGCCTCGGCCTCTGACTCTGATTGACAGCTGCACTGGTGTTGCTGTCAGTAGAAAAAGGGCTGCTCGGCCGAGGTCTCTGAGAGGAAGGATATGCTTTGCCTAAACAAAAAGAGAAACCAGATGAAAAAATGTTATTGCCTTGAAATGGGCTGTTCTATTAATGTCTGTTCCGAAACATTAAACCTGATCTAATTCTCAGAGGCAAGCAAGCGTCCCCTTGAGGTACCCACTGATGACAAAAGCTTTAAGACACACCACAACAAGCGAAGTGAGAAACTTGGCATTCTTTTGTCTTTAACTTTTATCATTAAAATCATTCCATCTGTTGTGATAAAACTACTGTATGCCATGTAACTCCTACCTGCTCTGCGTGCTGAACAGATGTGTCATAACAACTCCACAGCCTTGAGCAGGGCAGGAAAACAGTTCTGCAATCATATCAGATTTATCTCCTCCTGCCTTCCACCTTCACGTTTGCCAAGCCAGATTCTCATTTCAAAGGCTCCCATATGCACTGTATATCTGGAGTAACTCCAGTGAGATAAACATAACTGATTTTGCAAGCTATGTAGCAGTGTAGGTTTGTATACTTAAGGGTTCTTTTTTCTCAAGAAATAAAAACGGGGGTATATTTAAATGCTAAAATGTTCTTGTTCATTTTCAGTATTTTTATATGTTAAAAAAATAATGTATTCTGATTGAATTTATTCCTCAGATTTTTTTTTTTTAATATATATAGACTAACCAACCTATGTGATCTCTCTTAAAAAAAAAAAATCATCTTTGATGCTGTTGTATGGAGCAGATCATTAAAAGCATCATGCAGGAACCATGGCAGCACAGTTCATCTACTACATTCACTTTCTCTTACTTTGGTATTTTTATTCAGTTAACTTAACTAGGTTTATTGTTTAATAATTGATGAAAACTAAAGATCACCATTTTTTACTTTCTTTTTTTTCATCTGTATGTCATTCTTGCCAAGTATCTTGGGTATGTTAACATTTTAATTCATTTACAACTGGTACTTAAAATTCTTACATGTTTTAATCCTATCTGCAGTGGAAAATGTATAAGCCAGGTAGAACTTCTGCTCTTTCAGTGCTATTGTAGGCCCAAATGGTGTCAGAGTTGATGGAAAGTAGCAAAATGGCTTTTTGTTATTTTACTAGTCAACTGACCCCAAGCTAGTAAGGAGCTTTTTTATCTTCTGGTTAATTTAGACCAGGGTCTACCCTGCTGTGAGTTACGTTTTCTACTAAAACCTTTCAACAGATGCGCTTACTTCCAACATGCCATCATACATGAACTGATCTAGATAAGCCTAATCAGGAGTAATATGCTACCTGCTACACTATTTGAAATATTCTCAGTGCAAAGAGGGCAAAGTGAAAAAAGTAGCCATAATCTTTCTAACACGGTGTTTTGCATTAATACATACATGTTAGAATAACATCTCAGTATTTGACTGCAGAGATTTCCTCACTGTCTCAGGCTTGATCTTCTAACTTCTGACTGATGTGCACCCTGAGGAGGACTCTGCTCTTAGGCAGGCTTGTCTCCCAGCTGCGTGTCACTGCCAGCTATTGGAGGTTACCATGTTTGAACCCCTCATGCGGACATTCCCTAACTCTCCTCTACCAAAATAAGCCAAACTGAACTTAAACGGTATGAAAAGTATGCCTTTGCTAAAACCCAGCTCATTTTAACTGAAATGGGTTACAGAACGCCCACCCAAGCAGCTAATTCTGGAGCTGGGAGAAAGCAGTAATAAGCATTTGGGGGAAGGCTGGAAACATTAACCTCTATAGCTGGCACAGCTGCAGCCAGACAAAGACAAGTGATCAAGCCCTTGTTTCACAGATAAGGATAAAACAGCAGATGAACACAGACAAAATATTAAAATTTCATTTAAAAATAAAAAAAAGACCACTAATGCAAAGAAATTCAGATATGAGCCTGAAATTCCATCCTAGCTCACGGCACATTGCACAGATGTCTTGCAAAAATAAACTCGCAACATGCAAGTGCAACTAGTGAGTGCAGGACGAAGATTCTTCACACTTGACTAAAGAAATGTAATTATTCATTCAGAATGTTGGATTGAAAAAGAAATAGACACCAAACATTCCTTCTTTTATCCCTCCATGAAAATCAGGGGAAATAAATAGCACTGACCTAAATCAGACATGGGGCAAACACAAATGATGCGCAGGCTCCCAAAACACATTTTTCAATGCACCTAATAACGATTACAGCATCTTGTATTTGCATGCAGTCCTTCCAGTAAGAACTGCTGAGCAGTATCAGACTCTCTGTAGTAGACTTAGTATGTTTAAGTGGAGGCAAGAATGAATCCACTAATTCTTGATTTAATTTCCAAGGGCGTTAAAAAGGAAAACTGTATGAACTTCACAGCAAATCACACGATGGCTTCTGGAAACTGGAATCAAAGTGTCTGGCAAGAGAGACACCTTGCACCTGCACTTACCAATGCCTCTTATGCTTGGCAATCAAACGCACCCACATGAGGCTATCAAGTTGGACTTCTCCTTTTGTATCAGTGAGAATATTTCACAGCTGTTCTGAATGGGTGAAAATAACTGTCCAGACTCCAAAGGAGTAAAGAGTCAGGACCTTCAGAGTCCCTCCAGAGCAATGAACAGAAATAATACTGCTGCTTCACCACTACAAGACGCCATTTTGCACGATGGGGGGGGTGCTGCGGTGCAGCAGGTCCATAATAGGCATGTCTGATTGATCCACACTACCCTGGGAGATATCATATTGTAATGAAATTGCAGTAAGCACTGGGGAGTTATTTCCATTTGCTGAGGTTTTTGTGAGGAAAAGAGGGGAGGGTTGTTTGTTTACATGTGGGTTTTATTTTGTTTCCATTTTGCCTGCTGGATCATTAAGAGAGTAAGAAGGTAATAATCATAAAGTCTCTACCACAACCATTGAATACTTTGTCGTATCCTAAACTCTAATAGTCTGTCCGAGGAATAACATGCAAGTATTCAGTTTAAGTGCATTTGTGACCTAATTAAGTTAGGAAAATATAACTGACAAGAGAGCTCTCATCCTTTCCTTGTGCTTTCCATTTACACAGCTACAATAAGAAATTATATTTATTGAAAAGTGTCTATGTGTTTGTGTGTCTTTTTACTTTTGTTAGGTGTGTGTTTGTGGTGGAAACTGTACTTCTCGATGGCCTGATACAAATGACATTAACTTTGGGTGAATCTTTGCGTTAGCTTTTACTGAGGCCAAGAACACCACCAAAAAACAGGTTGGGAAGGATTTACTCCTTTTATTCAAGACTGTTTAGGAGACTCTTCCAGCAAAATAGGGTATTTTAAATTATAGTTTGGCCAAATGTGCCCATAGTAGATCAGTGAAGGTCTACATCAGGTTTTGTTTTGCTTTGTTTTTTTCAAATGATGAGACAGCTTTACTGAGTCAATTTTCCACTAGTGTAAGAAGCAAGTGAGGGTTTTAACTACTTTTAACGGTGATATAACTATCTTTGAAGGATGATTATGTCTGACCTAAGTCAATGGCAAAAGACCCAGAGATCTGAGAAAAGCTGTATCTGTTCACTCTGTAGTTTGTTGGCAACATAGGACTTTGCGATCAATTCTTTTCTTCATTCCTAACATTCCTAAAAGGCAGTGTTTGCCATGAAGTCACCGCATGCAGTAAGCCTGCAGTTTTCAGCCCTAGCATGTGGAGACATTTCTCATAAATGCATACATTTTACTGAAGGATAGATTTCATACCAGACTAATAGTAAAAAATTTTAAATTATAGGAACCTGTGGGCAGGAATCAGCTGAGAAAGCATAACGAAAATATGATCCAAGTTCATACTTTGCTATTAGATTTGTGGATTTAAATAATTAGTTATTTTTGATAAGACTAAGCACATGCAAATACATTCTTTTTTCCAGAATATTTAAAAATAATTTTTACTTATCTTTTTTTTGCTAGAAATAAAACATATGGAACTTTAAAAATATGAACTAAATTATGTTTACTTTTCATTAACTCATTTTAGAAGATCGGCTGTTTTCAAAAGCAACAGTCACTTTACCTTTGTTACATTTAACTTGGCAAATTTAGTTGGCAATAATTAAAATCAAATTTTATCAATATATATTAACTTATTAAGTATTTTAAAATCAGCTATTAATAAGGCTTTTAAACAGTTTTTATTGTTAACAATAAAAGCACACCAATTTACCCCATGCTTAGAAAAACTTCACAGAATACACTTTTGCAAGAAGAGATGCAACAGAAGAGCAGGGATGGAGATAACCGTTTAAACATGATGTTCATCAGTGGAAATGTGAATGACTGTGAGGAGATTTTGCAAAAAAATGAAATCATCAAAGACTGCATGGCAGAATTAGTGATCTCTTCACTGAAATATTAAACGAAGCATATGTCAGTAAATCTACAGCAGAGTCAGCACAGAGAGAAACTGCAGCAGACTGAAGGTGCAGATTAAAAGCTTGTGCTATTCACTACTTCAAACCACTAAAATTGAAACATAATGTAAGGTTTCTTTTAAAATATACTGATAAAAATATCTCCATCCACCTTATTCCATGCATGTTAGAGAAGTGTGAGACGCAGGTTCACTGAAAAGAAGAGAGGAACAGGCAGAGACACCCTTCATGCAGAAAGCATCAACTTTGAGTCTACAAACCTGTTCTTGTCAGGCTGGTTCCATCCAGCCTAAAACCAGCTTTATCTGCTGCTGCAACCAGTGCTTGTGCAAAACTGCCGCTGGTAAAGATCGAGTCATCTGAGGAGCTACCTACGCTAGATCTATGACTAGAAAAGTTACGGTCCTCATCAGACGCAGAACCCCATCCATTTACCATTGAACCTAAAAACAAATGTAGGGGTCTAGTGAGTTGTGCACATTTGATATTTTTTGATCATCTAAAGCTTAAAGACCCACTTAATATGTCCTTTCTCAACAGGAAACCCAAAATTCATTTGACAGAGCTTGATACAAAAGAGCAGTACCCATCTAAAGCTTAAAGACCCGCTTATTGTGTCCTTTCACAACAGGAAACCCAAAGTTTATCTGACAGAGCTTGGTATAAAAAGGCACTATCAAAGCTAAATGGGATCTCATTCATAGCTTGCTCCGTGTTGCTTTGATCCTGTAAACAAAATGATACACATTCTCTACAACTGTGAAGGCTCCATAATAAATTCTTCTGAAAGTTAATAGATTTTCCCTGTGATTGAAATGAATGTTATTCTTTTTTACTTGACTTATTATAAATCAGTATCTAGTTTGATATTTGCAAAATGAAGTCTTAATCTAGGACGGCACAAGTGTAAGTCTCAGTAGATATGGCTGAAGTCAGACATGGGCTTCAAGAGCTATCCTGAACGAGACTGGCATTATATCATTTTCTCAATCAAAACATTGAAATAGATGAGCAATTCTAATGGCCCAAAGAAAGCTGACCTAAAGTAGTTCATTCTCGTGGATTAAAGTTACTTTTTTTAAAAGGTTAGAAATAATTAACATTCAAGAGCAGAGCAAATATATGCTCAAATTTAATACTGAGTCAGCCACTAAGCCAATGCTGGCCTCATGGTACCTTCTAGCTATGGATTCCCACCACTGCAAGAAAGGAAAATGATAATAACATCATAAAAATGCAGTCAGAAAATGAGATACCAGAAAAAGCACATGAAAGAAATACAGAAATCTTGACATAACTAAAATGTAAAGCACAAAATAGTGAAGGAAGGATTCATCTTATTTGCTCTTCATTTATAGCTTCTCTCCCAATGCATGAAGGATTGACCAGCTACCCAACGTGGCAGTACAATATATTTTCAAAACATATCGCTCAGTTCAGATTTTTTTTAAAGTACTGAAATTCAGTTTCTTTTGAGGCTTCAGATGCAGTTGATGGTGTTGTGTACTTCTAAAAATCATGGATAAATGTCACAGGATAATTCTACACTGTGCAGTGGAGCAGGAGGCAAAGGAAACTTAGCTAGCACCAAATACCTAGCTTTGCTCCAGGAACAGGGCAGCCATGCTAATTAGTTACCAAGTCCAGCTGAGGTGCAGAGCTACCAGACTGCTTTTGGGACCTGAGCTGCTGCATGGCATTGCATGGTGCTGTGTAGACACAGCGCATTTTTCTGAGATAGCATCGGCACCTATCTTGAAATACCTGAAATCTGCTTTTTAAAAACAGTGGCATGCATATGTTGAAAAAAAAGTCCAGTGAACCCATGAGAATCTGCAGAGAACTGGTTTTCGAAGATATGAAGACACATGTGAGAGATACATCATGGCCCTGACTTAACTATTCAGTTAGCACAGCTGAATTTATGTAAATGTACGTAAGATGTGTAGCAGTGTAAGTCATGTTCTTCAAGGCCTTTTTTTAATCCATGTCCAAGAAAATATTATTGTGTTCAAAATCTAGTAAATCAATAGTGACCTGCTTATTAATACCAAATTTATAGGCTAATTAAGTAACAGTTGTGTCAAATATTAAAAATAACCTGCAAAAAATAAGTCATGAGTACAATAAATGAATACTGGAATTTAGTCAGTAGCACAATGCACCACAAAGCCCAAGAACAATGGATTATTTTGTAATGCTGCAGTGACCAAACCTTTTAATGTCAGCAAAGTGGCACGCTATAATAATAAAAGTCCATGCACTCCTAAGATATATGAAAAGAAACTGAAGAAGTCTATGGAGGTCTGACAGGCAGAAAGTGTGTTAAGTGCAACAGAGAGTGACAGAGTTTGATTCTGCTTGCCAAGAGCACACATAAAATTGTTATTTTCCAAACAGACTCAAGCTGATGCGGACAGATGTAAGGAAGCCAAGATAACAGCAAGGGAAGGCTAAAACTAAATTTCCTCTGAGAAGACAGTTTCTGAACTAACAATCAAAGTGCGATAGGACATCATAGAGAATAGAGAGTAAAAAGGCTTAGCAACAGTTATTGATGATGTATGAACAGAGATACTGCAGATAAAAGAGCTCATGAAGAGGTAAGAAAATGAGATGCTATAGCTAAGGACTTTTTCAAACAATCACTTATCGACATATTCTGCAAAATAAGTAAGCACAAGCTGAAACATAAAAATATAACTAGACCTACAGATATCAAAGGATGATACTTGGGTGCTAAAAATTTAACATGTATCATCTCATTAGTTTCAGGGCCCGAGGGTTTTGTGTGACACATTCAACATAGAGACATATACAAACATATACTGTACAAAATAGGCATGGATTTCAGTATCATAGGCACAAGACTATGGATGTTTTAAAGGAACTTAGGTTTTAATTTCCATTGCTCACATTGTTCCATCTGTTTGCTAATCAGTCAGCTGTTACACAACATACAATACACATGATAATTTGGATGGGTTGCTTTCAGGGTATGTCTAAGAACAGTTGCTATTTTTCACTTACTCTTTGAAGGGCTGGACTGAAGTTCATCCAGTCCAAAAAAATAATCTATGTTTCAAGTGTGAAATAGAGTAAAAATCTGCAAAAGCCCATAATGCTCTCTCCAATGTGTGTGCACACACCTATCATTCTAGACAATGCCAGGTTTTCCTAAAAATAGCTAAATTTTAATTATCAATAGAGTGCTGTTATCAGACAGCCAATTTTTCAGGCTAACCCTATAGGAAAGCCCTGTTCCTGAACTCCTCTGCATTCCCATGGACAGCAAGCATTAGCAAGGCTAGGAATAGTGCACTCTGCCCATGGATCCCTTCCCCTCTCCGCCAGCAGCTGTGTTAGGAGGGACCGCCTGTCAGGCTGGAAGCATAGCTCAATTCTCGCAGGGATGTGAGCTTTACTGGGACGTCAACACAGCTGACAACTAAAGGAAACAATGACCCCACCTGGAGTACTGTATCTGGTTCTGGGGTCCCCAGCACAAGAAAGACATGGACCTCTTAGAGCTGGTCCAGAGGAGGACCACAAAAGTGGTCAAAGGGCTGGAGCACCTCTCCTGTGAAGAAAGGTTGAGAGAGTTGGGGTTGTTCAGCCTGGAGAAGAGAAGGCTCCGGGGAGACATTACTGCTGCCTCTCAATATATAAAGGGGGCTTATAAGAAAGATGGAGAAAGACTTTTTACCAAGGTCTGTAGTGACAGAACAAGGAGCAACAGTTTAAAACTGAAAGAGGATAGGTTTAAATCAGATATAAGAAAGAAATTGTTTACAATGAGGGTGGTGAGGCACTGGAGCAGGTTGCCCAGAGAAGTTGTGCACGCTCCATCATTGGAAGTGTTCAAAGTGAGATTGGATGGGGCTTTTAGCAACCTGGTCTAGTAAAAGATGTCCCTGGCCATGGCAGGGGTGTTGGATTAGATGATCTTTAAAGGTCCCGTCCAACTCAAACCATTCTATGATTTAATGATACTTCTGGTTGCTGGAAGCAGAGGCAAAACTCCTTATAACTGCTGAAGTCAGCAAGCTACCATGAGACATATACAGCACCCACAGCTGCATGTGACTAGGTAGCTAAAAGTGAAATCTCTACATTATTCCTACTGGTTCCTGAGCTACTCAGTTTCCCTGCATAAACAATTTTTTCCCCACCAAAACTTGCAGCAGCAAAACCCCGGCTTGCTTTGCCCTCTAGAGGTGTGGACATTGCCCAGAAGGCATGGGAGTGCGGGAGCTCAGCCTGGGCACCTCAGGCCACCACGCAGCTGTGTTAATGTAGCACACATGGTGACTGCTTGTTTAAAGACATCCACTGGCCTCTTGTTTTCCAAATCAGATGCACATTTGTTTCTCTCTGAATAAAGGCAGAATAAGAGATGCTGATATCCCTTTCAGATCAACCGTGCATTCTGAAATGGAATGAAACAGGCTTTTAGTGTCTTCTTTACATGCAGCTCACTATGTGTTTTCCAAGAGCACATTTGAGTTTTTACGCTTTCTGGCAACTGTAAATTTTACTCTTGCTGACAGCAGCAGTAAATGCTTTATGCAGAACAAAATCAACTCTGTGAAAAGTTGAACTCTGTTTTCTTGCTCCATAAAATATCTCTTGGTGCTAATCCAAACAGAAAGCTTCTTTGCTCTCAGGGAGAGGTGAAAGGAATAGAGGTGCTAGCTTCTCGTAGACTGCATGTGACTGCTTTTAGTGGCATTTTGCAGGCAATAAAAATGCTATTTTTCTTTCTAAAGTGTACTCTTGCTTTACTTTAAAAAAAGAATCTAATGCACTTGTGATGTAAAAGCTGCTCACAACAAACCTAAAACTTTAAAAAATTCCACTACATACGTACCAAACTCTATGTGCATGCTTAAAGTTAACAACTGATGTCTCTGGGACTTGTATGTGTATGCTTATGTGCTTTCCTTCACAAGACCATTAAGCACATGCTAATGTTAAGCCCCTGCTCCTCTGCAGGTTTTTTGATGGAACAGGGCTAGACTGCTTAGGTTTGTGAAGTACAGGTGAAGTCCTTGGGGACTGATGCTACTTCAGCTGAAATCAGTTACAGAATTCCTTTAGCCTTTGTACAGGAGAAACACATTATCCTCTTTTGGATATATCTAACTACCATCATGGCTACAAAGAAAGAATGTCCACTGATTTTGGTGGAAGTGATGGAATAAAAGGGGCAATAGTCATTCTACCATTAAAATAAGAAAGAATACTGGAAGGGGCTAAATGCAGAATATAAATATGATCACACTTCAAAAATTAGACCTGGTCTTACACTTTACATTATACTTCACCATAAATGCCCAAATATTTAAATGTATACACCTGAAATAAACACTTAAGTTTGAAAATTTTTATTTTGGGGCAGGAAACACTAAACAAAAGTAAGTAAAAATTATACATACATATCTGGCACTTCACAGGTCCAACCATAATTAATGCCCTTCATAAACATTTAATGAAAAATGAATTTATGTCACTTAGCCAACTTTATTTCTGTTTGCATTTTCAATCTTTCTAGATTTTTTTTGGTTTCCATATTGCTTAAAGGCACAAAAATTTCTCAAATTTATTCAAGCTGTTAGAAAAGAAATGCACACAGAACATTAAGTAGTTGCTCAAATGTTGCTGAGCAGTAAAATACTATGATAAAGTGGCATCTTGCTGTGTCTCTATTACTTCTTCAGCACTAAATTTAATTTATGATCAGTCATCAATTCATTTACATGTCGTTTTATGCTAAATCCATCGTTGCTGATGAATGCATATCCCTAGATCCATTAAGCTAGAGTAAAGTCTGTGCTTTATAATACGACCCTGCTAATTGTTGCATTACCATTTTTATGAGATACAAAAAGTAGCAGTTTCCTATTTTCTGAGCACATATTTAATCCATGAAACACATTCTACCTATTAAATGCATTCTGTCTAACTGCTATAAAATAGGATCTTTTGCAATAGGTATCCCTAAGCAAATCAATATAAAGATTGAACTCTGCCATGGTAAAATATAGCTCATGAAAATGATTTAGTGTAATTTTCAAGAATTATTTCATTTGTGCTCAGACACAATGAACGAAAACTTTTACCATACCGACAGTGATCAGTGATTCTTTTAATCATGACCAAAACATGCCAAAGAAGGGACTTTCTTCCTTGCTGAGCTAAACAACTTCTGGAGATCTTTATAATTTCAAATCTATGTAATTCTATAGAAAAAAAATTGTTATCCATTTGCAATGGTACTGTTTACACGATTATTTCTCTGCTTATATCAGAGTCCTGGTTAAACCACTACAATCAGTTTGTATCAGTTAGGTACAAAAGGGCTTGTTCTGATTTCTGTGTTGGTCAATGGGTGCATCTGTCCCCTCAGTCAAAGTGCACCAGGGCTGAAGATACAACAGCTCTCACTACCAGCTTCACTGGTGGTGCTGGGGGAGTAGAAGATAAGGAGAAAACCCCCCAAACCATAACACTTTGATCTGACAAAACCTAGTGTTGCTCTTAGTGATTTCACTGAGAAGCAAATTAATTTCTTATACAGTCATCATATGCAATTAATTAAGTCTATTAAAGTAGAATAATAAAACAGACTCTTCATGACCATTCATGCCATAACTCTGCACAGCAATTCATTATAAAGGCAAGCATTAAACATACACCCCCCCCCCCATATTTCAGTGTGTCTCTGAAGGCAAAAATAACCCTAAATAATTGTGAATTAACAGTCAAGTAGTCAAGTAAGCAGAAGTTTTACAGCTGCTTTTCAGTTCTTTCTTTTTTTTTTTTTTAATCAGAATCAGTAACTCAGTATCCTAACAAACCATGCTGGGAATGAACCAAAACTTTGGCTTTCATTTGATATTCAGTCCCACAAATGTTCAAATCTAAACTTCCTTCCTTGAGTTTTCTTTGCAATATCTGGAAAATGTTAAGATATAGTCACTGTGCACTCCTCCTTTCTTTTCAATTTATTATACACGTCAACATTATGTCTCTGCCACCTGCAAAGAGAAAAGCTTAATAGCACAGATTAAAACCTTGTCTGAATCTTCAGTTAGCTGTAACTAAAATTCAAGGGCCTGGAAGACAACCTGACTTTTAAACAGTTTAAAGGAGCAACACTGTGGTTTCAGAGGAATTTAGCAGTTTGAGCTCAGCTCACACAGTGCCAGTGCTTCCCCTCAGAGAATCCCACATTTGGCATTGGATGAAAACCTCAGTCTCAGCTCAGCCATAAAGAGTAAAATACCATTTCACGCCGAGAGTGGGTATCGTCAAGTCATTGCAGAGGCATGCTAACAGTACAGGGCGAGGAGACTCACCCTGCTCACCGTACAGCAACTCTATTTGGAGGCACTCTGGACCAAGGGATGTCAATTTAGATTTCTCACAAACACTGAATTCACAGGGCGCACTTCAAAATGAACAGAAATATTGCTTCATCTGGGTCAGCTGTTCTCATTTGCCTCCATTTTTTAATATAATCTTTAAAGAGCTGAAAATGTGGTATATAAATTCCTAAGAAGCTGCTGGTATAAGTCACCAAAAGCCCTGTGAAAAGAAGTAGCTTATATATTCTCAGTGCAAGAAAGAAGAATTTAGTTTTTCGACAGTATTTTAAGAGCAATCAAATTAAAGAATGAGAAACAGCTTAGAAACAATGAATGCAATTTGTTATATACACTCCTTAACATCAGTAAATACAGCCTGGAAGAGTTAACAGAAACAGATACACAAAAATTAAAATTATCTTTTGAAACAATTTGCCCAAGGATAATAAACAATTTCCTTCCATCCTAGAAAAAAACAAGCCCAAAACATGCCCTCAGAAAATCGAGGTTTTGCCCATATAGTAACTGAGGAAAACAGAAGTAGTTTTGTTATTTGGACAGTTTGCCATTTTACAAATCATTTAGACTAGCACTGTGGCTGTATTTTTGTAGGGCTATAATTTCGTAATTGTTTTAAGTCAATCTAAGTGTTGGCTATACGCTAAAGGGGCAGTCTGTCATTTTGCTTCCCTTCCAGCTGCACATTCCCTTCCTGCAGTGCTGGCAAACACCTTGCCATGCGGTGAACCAGATCAAGGAACAGATCGAGCTAGTAATTAAGCAAGAAAAAGCAAAAGAAAAACCTTAATTTTCAGCTGGATGAGGCTACAACAAGATAGTGGTGGAAATGAGTGGGAGTGCATTTAGACCACCTTAAGTACACTCCCAGTCTACATTACCAAATTCTGCCCAATTTCTTCCAAAAAAATACACCAGGAAGTTTTTAACTCTCCAATAATTAAACATTTAACACTCCAATAATTAAACAAGATTTCTAACTATTAGAACAAGCTTAAATGTTATTCATAAAAGGACAAATTGTAATAAGCACAGAAGTCCATGAATTGGTGCAGAAATGCAGCTATTCCCCACTTTGCACTAGGAAGGGTAGTCCAAAATATTAGGTGAAAATGCAAATGTGAAAAACATTCATTTTCTGATTTATGGATATATCAACATTGACATTTTAATACATACCAAATGGAAAATATATAGCCACCTGATTTTTTTTATTATTATTTATTTCTGTATTACCAGTGTAAAACCCTTACTGCATTCCTAATGGAAAGGCTTCTAAGCCATTAGTGAGATATGCAAAAATATGCAGAATTATAGCCTGAAGGAGATTACACTAGAAATTCAAGCAAAGTGACTTAACATACTTATGCACTAATAAGTTAACCTTCTCAATTCAGGGATTTAAACTTTAACTCTATGGCCTTCAGTTAGATCTGGATTTCAAATCACAGCAGCAGAGATACAATTCTTAAATCTTAATTAGATTGGCAAGCAGTCTGGCCCTAGGGTGAAGGAAAACCTGGTAAGTGGGATTAAACTACACACTATTTAATTCAACAAGGGAAAAGGAAGGAAATTATAGGTATTGATGGTCCCTCACTGTCATATTCCTGCAGTATTTTCAGAATGGCAATGTTTAAGTAAGGGTGCAAAATCCTTGGAATTTCAAAGGTCCAGAACAAAGAATTTCATCTATTCAGTGGTGCTGTGGTAGTAAATTGTACTGAGCAAGTCTCCCCTAAGGTACAACTAGCAATCAGTGCTCTTCCACTGAGATCAAAGACTGAAGAAGCACCAACTAGCTTTTATGAGCTATGGACACTATGTACATTTGGGTCTCCAGTACAGCTGTACATTATGGATACAGGATATTATATAGAGGCCCAAGTTCAACCTAAAGGGAAATACACTGATGCTTACAAAAAGTATACTATGTCCACATAAAATCTGTATTTTACAAAAAATGTCTTTCACTGCCTACATTTCATCAACAGCATTTTTATTCATTCTGATTCCGTGCATTAGTTTAGCATGCCTTTCTAGGTCCCCTTCGATGATCCCTGTTGTAACTTTCCAAGGCATGCAACGGGTGAGAAGCAGTGAAGGATAGAATGTCAGAATAATTAAATATCTTCACTGAAAGGGAACAATTACTAAATTCAGCAATACAAAGTAGGTTCAAAATACACATTTTCCTACATAAATGTTGTATTTACTCTATAGATAAATGTTGTGCTGATCTAACTACACTTATTCTTAAATCTTTTAACTTCGCCGTGTTCATCTGTGAAAGCATTTACCCAGCAAAATATCTAAAAGTGCTTTAAGATAACATTTTTATGCTGCTTCTGATTCATGAAATGTATATTCCTAAGCCAAGGTCTTCCCCCTCCTTTCTATGTAACTGGCTTGCTTCTCCAGTAGACTGAACTTTTCATGAAAGCTAGGATATAATTGAGTTTTCTTTCAAGTCTTTAAAGCTTTTTAAAATTCATGAATTTTCTTATCATTTTGCAGCAAAGCAAAGTATTTTCAAATCCTTCTTTAACTTTAGTGTTTAATATTAACATATTTTAAATGTTACAGAAATAGAGTAGAATAAATTTTCACTTAGAAAGTGTTTGACTGATGATGTATTTTACTGTTAGGAAGAAGTTGGTGTCACTGTTAACTGTGTTTGGTTACCTGTCACAGAGCTGTCTAGATTGTCCATACTGGAGCCTGGAGTATGCTCTAGACCTCTTAGCGGCCTACTGATTTCTACAGTTTCTTCTTCAATATCATCCTCCTCATCATCATCATCTGGAACATCTGTTTCCAAATCTGAAATAAGGTTTCCAGATACATATCCTAGGGGTGGAACTGGAGCCTGAGGAGGTTGTGTACTGCTTTGGATGTGCCTACACAAACAAACAGGAAAACATCATCAGAATGGGTGAGACTTTGTACCCTATGGTCAATAGAAGACAAACCTTTCAATAAGTCCTGAAGTAGATTTACAAAACATGCTTGTTAGGTTAAACTCAAGAAAAGACAGTTCAGTTATTCACCGTAGCTTCTAACACCAGAGTACCCGCACACTTTCCAGTCTTAAATACACCTCTCCTGTAACATGGGGAAGGTCAAGATTGTCGTTTTACAGATGAAGAACGATGTACACAGAGGCTATGTAAATCAGGTAGGAAGACCATGGAAAAGCACAATTCTGAATCCCAACCTAGCATATAAATGTCTCACCCAATATTTCACCTTGCAAATCACACGTTGAGCCAAAATTAAATTTCACTCCTTCTGCCTAAACAGACTTAGTGCCCTTAAGTAGAAGTCACCCTAAAGAGAAGGAAATGACCAGTAGGACAAAAGAAATTTTCAAGTCCAATGAACCCATTATCAGCAAGGCCTTTTTATTTTGCTTTATTCCAAGCAGTTTAATAGATTTAATTGCAGCAGTATTAAGGCATGCATGTGTGAAATTACTGCATGCAGCAATCACAATTAAAAAAAGAAAAACAAAGATAAAAAACATCCACAGGATAGCTAAATGGCCAAAGGCACGCACAGGACTTGGAGTTTCATTTGTGTGGTCTCTGAGAGGCTAGAGAGGAAAAGAACAACCATCGGCTTTCAATGCAGCATTCTCCCCAGCACTACAGGTACACAGCAAGCTGTGCCAGGGGACCCAGGCATGACTGGCCTTGGCATAAAAGCATGTACCATGCTTGAAATTGCTAACTTAGGCACGTGGGAATCCTTGGGTGGCGGTACATGAGGTGCTGTGACCTGATTCGAATCAGCAGCACTCTGGACAGGATCCAGAATTCTGCTGGTCTCTTGCTTGGACATCAGCATAACAGAAAAAATTACAACTGTCACCTGTTTGGTTTCCTAGTTCGAGTATATTTTAGATGAAAACTTTGTGCTGTATTATTACCTACACTCCATAAGTGCAGTAATTGTCTTTATTCAAAGAGCGCTTTTTTTTTCATAAATTAAATCTATGGAATCTGAGAATGTCATGGTAAATGTTATGTACCACTGGAATCTCTCTCCACCTTGGTGTAGGTTTTAACTTATTGCCTTATTTGCAGAGCAAATGCTTCCCTTCTGATACACAACGCCCTTCTGATTACAACTTCTTGAATACTTTTTCTGCCTAGACACCAGGTTCTTAGCTATGCAGTGTTCAAAACACTGCACCAAAGGGCACTACTATCTAACTAACCCTCAATAAACAGTGTGATTAGCTCCCAGTCAAGCAAAATACTTAAGTATATGCTTAATGTTAAGCATGTGATAGAACAATTGAAGTCAATTTCCCATGTACTTGTAGTTAAGCATATACTTAAGTGATTTGCTGGATCAAGGCCATAATGATTATGTACTTTTCCAGTAATCTCTAATGTGCTCTTTCTTAAACTTCTAGTTGGCTGGTCTCTATATTTGTCTTCTGTTACTCCTACAGTAACCTATCTGACACGTCTCATCTTGTTGTTTTGTCCCCTCCTTGCCCCCCACACTGGACAGGTTAACTTTGTGAAAAGAAAACTAAGAAATCTTCCTTCCCACTGAAGACAATGGAGGACTTCCCACTGACTTTGAACATGTGCTGAACAGCATGATACATGTCCAGCCAAACGATATTAAAGCATTAAACAATTCCATTTCATAACTACTGCAAAAATCACTTCTATTTGCAACCCTCAATATTTACCCCAATACCTGCTATAAGGTCCTAGTATGAATAAAAGTTATCTCCCCTATATTTTTTTCAGTTTCAGGCTCAATTACTGTGACCTTACACAAAAGCGATGTTAAAATCAGTGTATTCCTGAGCACATTATGACATTTCCCAATAAAGTTTCATTTCTCCAAGAAGGGAACAAGACCTCCCCTGTCAGTTGCAAGAGGCTTTGCTACAGAGTCCTACTACGTTATCCACTCCCAGACTGGCACCCACAGTTTGTAGGGCATAGAAAGGGTAACAGCTGCAAAATGCAGCAGCGATTGACTGCACAGACAGGGTATGCATCTGTGTGCTGGCTCACAAGTCAGCTACCTTCAATAGGCCAGGTCTAGCTGCTGCCTGGGATTTGGGTCTGTCCCACAGGCAGGTCGGGGTCTGTGCTTGGCAGCGTGGCACTGCAGCAGGACCAAAGTACCCTGTTGATTGAGTGCAGATTGCAGGCAAGCCTCGAGGTTTTGACGGTGTCCAGGGAAAACAGCTGGCTTTGATTTGGCACCACCTGCCTACCTGCCTGATCTATTTATGGTAGCTCAAGCTGAATAACTCTGTGGCTTTATTTACCAGTGAAGAAAGGCTGCTCCTCTGCTGGCAGCACGCCATTCAGTAACTAGCTCTGCTCCTCTCCTCCGAGAGTCGCAGGCTTTGTCTGGATAGAAAAGTTGTAAAAGGACAGCTGCCGCTTAGGGAACATCCAGAAAGCAACTGACCTTCACCATATCCCCAGCCTGGTGCAGTTGACAAGTTCTTTTTTGGTCCCTGAAGAGATTGCTTCTGTTTGTTTTGCAGGGGAAATGTTACTGTGGTATTTGCTTGTTCTTCCTTTAAATAGGCATAAAGCACTCTAAAACGCTAGATCCATTTTGTAAATACTAACAACTTCCTTTCTGCTATTTCTGGGTTTTTCCCTATGAGTCAGAAATTTCATGGTATTTCAAACTACAGTCAGAGATGCAAATGCTTCATTCTCATGTGACACAGGGTAAAAGCTGCTACATTGCTATTTCAAGTGACTAGCATTATTTTTAATCAGTAATTTAGAACCTCAGTATTTTTGAAAATCCTAAAAAATTCATATCTTTTGCTAGCATTAAAAGAGAGTACTCTGAACTGTACAAAAGTTATCAGTAGGTGGGTGTTAACTACTTAGTTGAATGTATGTAAAACTCCAAAGGAATATTATTTTTACATGTTTTTAGGCAAGATTTAACATATTACCAACCATTATGGTTTAAAAAGCACCTACTAATGTTTAAGGCCTTCACACTGTAGACACAGTTTTGCTATCTCTTCTTCCATTTTACTGCTCTGGAAACATTACTGAAACGTTACTGAACACAATTGATATTTATGCCGTCAAGGAATAAACTATTATTTCGCTTTGACTTCCCAGACCACAGGTGCCCCCTTCAAACATTTACCATGTCTGCTTTGCTATATCAAACTGGTAAGCCCTAGTTAATTCATCAAGGTGGGCTTGAAGCATTGGCTGCATCTCCTCTCGTGGAGAAGGTGTGAGGGTTGCAGTTGACTGTTGCCCAAAGGAGATTGCAGGTGATGAAGCTACTCCTCGGACAGGAGGTGTGGGAACACGATCATCATCTTCTTCAAGCTCATCCTCCATGCCCTGATGTAGGTAGGTCTGAACTGGCAAGGGCGGACACCAACCATCACTGTCATATCTAAAACAAAAACCAAGTAAACTTAGTATATACCAAATCTCATCTCATCCCATGCAGTAGATGGTATACAGGATTTCTGCTACAGTTGGAACCCTCTTCATGCAGTGTGAGCTTTAACATTTATTGAAAATACAGTCATAATTGCTTAAATTCTCCTTACCGAGTCTGTTTAATTTTTCCGGCAACAGCTAAGCGACTTGAACAAGATGTGCAACAAAAAATTACTGATCCATTATCACATTTGTTAATGGCGATTAGATCATGTTACACCACAATCAACAACAAAAATGAACGAACTCACTTCCTGGACCATTAGCCTAGGAGAATGCATGACGATTGACCTAGACATGAAAATAGCAGCACTCTTAGAAGGCAGAGTGAGCTTTACGTAGTTGCACTATGCACTTCCTTACTCCCATCCTCCCCTTTCTTTGTCTGTAAGTTTACTATTTGATTTTATTTTGTAGCTTAAATAAAAAAGCTACACTTTCCACATAAATTCTGGTCTTTCCACACTGCATATAGGTATCTACTATGACATGTAATACATTCATGTTGTAGCAGCACTGACCCTAAGCACATGCTATGTCACAGCACCAACTGATAAGATAGATTAGCACACATGCAGACAGCTCTGCCAGCACGCCACCTTCTAATCAATCTTTACTGGGACTTACCTAGGCAGTGCTAAATTTCTGAACACTTTCAACACACCTGCCCAAAGTAAATGAAAAGATTAACAACTACCAATATTCTTCAATACCAAATTCTTCTCTCTTCACATAAAAGAGATTTTCTGATAGGTTTCTGTGGTTCAATTTTTAGTCTTATACTAAAGTTGTAAGAGCTGATGCTACATCTGATCAGGGCTAGAAACAGAAGCTTTATATTCTATTCTATTATGCAACCTTTGCCAGCAATTCAATCCATTTCTGTCTCTGTCCTCATAACAGGACCTTTCAATTCAGTGCTGTATTACAGTATCATCCCACAACCCTGTCCCTTAGAGACACCAGCATCACTCAAGATGAATAGGCCCTAGTGAATGTGGTCATTCCCTGTGTGCTATCTCCCCTGAGTAATTCCCTAATCTGAACATAACTTTAGTTGTGACGATCACACCATTCAAATCTCAACACTGTCTACTCTTCCCATCTTCAAAACGTCCAGTCAGTCTGCAGTCCCTTGAGCATCTGCATACATTTCTTCTTAACTCCCAGCGTATTCCAAAATACCTCCGGTTAGACAGCTCTTTTCAAAAGGCAACCAGACAACCAAAAGCTCTCACAGCTCCTTCATTGTTAAACCATCTCACGCTCTAAAGGCCATTCCCCAAGCATCATCTAAGTCACTTTATCTTCTTTCCACCGTCAAGGCCTGCTGACAAGGTACACCCCTTTTTTCTGCAATGCAGTTAGGCAATGCATTGCATTATACAGTTAATTTCTTAAAACAGTTTAAAAATACTCCTTTAAGGCTTCTAATTTGGAAGGAAGGAATTACCAATTTCCCTCAGAAAAATGAATCACTGCCTATTTTCTCAAGTGTGAAGCCGGGTTACAAAACGGCTGGGAACACTGAGACAGAGAAGTTTCAAAACCTGTATTATGAACAGAACATTTACTTTATGTAAACCCCAAAGATTTCTAAACTTAACTAAACTACTTTTTCCTTATTCAAAAGTCTGTAGTCTGTATTTAAATGCACAGATTCAGGGTAGCTAAACCAACCTGACTTAATCATCCAAAATGCTGTGGACGACATATCTTGTAATTAAGGCTGGTATCACTTCAAACCTATATCAAGATATAACCATATGTAGGTACACAAACAAACGTTTGTGTACAGAGGTGCAAATAAATGCTGCATCTGAACATTTGGCATTTATGAGCTTTTGAGTGAATGATCATTACCATTTTGATAACACAGAGATTTAAGAAAATGTTATATGATACATATTCAATTCCTTAGGAGACAATTAAGATATGACTACCTCTAATTTGTGTTTCCTTGCAATATTCACTCATGACATTGCCACCCAAGGGTGAAGGGACCATCCTATCTCATGCTGCTAAAAATGTACCGTGCAACAGCTCTGTCACTTACTTTTACTCTCTCAACCTCATGCTTTAGTATGATAGCTTCTTCTTTAAAAGGGACAGGGCAGAAAGATACTCCTTAGTGACTTTTCAGTAATGCATAAATGAGCTTTGGATGTGCTTGCCTTTTGACCCTACTTGCTTCAAATCCCCAAATGTTCAGCTTGATAGCAAAAAGATTTCTTAGAAAAAGATTTCTTAGGAGAAAGATTCTGCACAAGTACCACATCTTTACCTAGATTTTGTTTGAAATGGAAAGGAGCGTAAGCCTGAGGTTCAGGCCATTGAGATTCAAGATTTCAGGTACAAGAACCTTTGACTTCATAATGTAAGATGCCTGAAAAGCCACCAGTTCTAACCTGCATTTTACAAAAAAAAAAACCAACAAAACCAAAACCAATCTGCAAGAAAAAGCTAGGAAACCTAACAGGCTACATACTAACTACACCTCATATAAATGATACAGTTATTGAAACTTCTGGAACCTGCACAGTGAATATTGATCACATCCATGTTCTTTTTGGTTTTCTGAGTAAATACAACTTGGTGAAAATGCATGCAACCTTTTTCAAGTACTTCGTATTAAAATCTAAGCACCTTAATTTCTCTAGGGAGCTCTGATTGTAATTTCATGATAATTAAGTCCCTAAATAAGTTCTGGTTAACAAATACGACTCTCTATGTTTCTAATAATTTTTCTTCTATTCTCAGCACTTTTATTCTATTAAAAAGCTTGGTTCATTACATTGATAGATTTTTTTCTTCAAAATAAAAACCAGACGTGATAGATAAGGCGCACATTCTTTAACAGTTCTGTTCCTTTACACACATCATTGCAGCAAAGAAAGCTTCCCCGTCTAGGCCTTGCCAGAAAGGATTTTTTGATGTAAAATGATTAACTTCTTTACTTTTTCTAAAACCAGAAAATGACTATCAAATATATTGATATCCAGCAGCTAATATTGCATTTTAAGGTGGAATCAATAGTAAGGAAAAAAAATAACCAATGATAACAATATGAAGACTGCCTTTACTGGGGTTGGCTCAAGATCATGTATATTATTAATGAAAAAATAGAAGAAGATGATAATGAATAAGTAATAAGCATTTCCTTACTGTCAAGTTTATTAGATAAAACCAAGCAAAAGCATCCTCTCTGAAAAGGGCAGGAAAGGGAACGTGCTTGATTGGGAGCTACTACAGGAAAAGAGAAACTTCAAAGACTTTGCAGTATATACAAGAGAAAATTAAGGAAGACAACACGGAACAAGCACAGAGTTTGTAGAAGACCACAAAAGGGGGATGTTTCACAGGAAAGAGCTTGCTAGGAAAACAAGAGTATAAACAGACTTTCTGCAAAGGTTAAACAGGAATTTAAGACATCCCAAAAGCTACCACATTATATACAATGGCTGCTTGGATTAACATATTCACCCTTCCTTATGTGTGTTGCAGTTCATGGAAAAATGGAGGTGAATGCAAACCTCAGTTCTGGGGAGAAGACAGTAGAGAGAACTAAGAGTGTATTCTGGTTTTCTTCCTTACCTCTGATTAAGTTAGGTGACTTTTTTTTTTTTTTCACTTGCTGCTATTGTGGATTTTCTTTTACAATTTATAAGACAATAGGCCACTAGTGTTAATTCCTAGTAAGCAAAATAAGGTATCAAGATTGTTTAGTTTATTTGGGATATTCATGCCAATGAAACTCACACTTGAATTCAAGATTTACAAGAAGACATGCACAGAAATATAAGTTTCTGTTTAGATGCTCACTTCCTTGTTTTATTGCTCTGAACTTTCATCTTTCATATCATTTTGCGAGAACTTTATTAAAGTCTTCAGTTTTTCTGAATGGAAGTCCATTTTTCAACTGTAATTCACAATATAATTGCATCTGCATGTAATTAATTCTAAAATTAAAACACATTGAACTTGTCATACATAATATACATCAAAGCAAATCAAGAAAAATAGTTTTAAAAAATTGATTGCTTTTTTTTTTTTACCCAATATGTCAATATTAAATGCAACATAAGGAATGCAGTCTATGATTCATTCTATTTTAGCATGTTGAAAATGACAGAAACAAGATCAACCCCTCAATACAGAATGACTGTTAGAATTGGATACCTCCTCAGGAAGTATGGGCATTGCAGATTAACTAGTTTCAGTGAAGTTGGTTGCAAATTACTGTAGCTCAAGACTGATACTGTAAGTCTAATTTTCAAAATTTTTTGGGGTTTGGTAAAATGCACGTTAGAAGGTCTTGTTACAACCACCGTTAATGAGATATTACAAAAAACAGAAAAGAGTAATTCAAAAGATAATCAGAGGAAAAACTAAGTCTGAATTGTTGGGAACCTGGAAGGCTGCTGACTACCTTATCCTTAAATAACCAGTGTTGTCTTGGTGATCAACATCATTCCTTCCAGCTAAATAACAGATACTTTATGCAACTGAGGAGTCAAGCCTTGTGTCACAAGGGATTTCTCGAGAAGGTATTTCCATTTACCTTTTATGCTATTTCATTGTCCAGAAAGAAAATCAAAAAGTTGCTTGCCTTAGATAGCGTAATTATTTTAGGGAAATGGCTGTACATGAGTTTTAAGGATATAAAGCGATAAAGACAAATATTATATGGTGAAACTATCTTAAATTTACTTTAGCTTTTTATAACAGAATACAGAACACAATGATTATACGCACTTTTTGCCTTGAGATTTAAACAACACTTACAATCAGGAAGGTTATTCATTTTCCCTTATATTTGCTTTGATATTCTAACTCTAATACAACCTGAATGGACCTTCATTTTAAAAGAAACTCCACTGACTTACACAGTTAGTTACTATTCATTTTAGGAGTTGAAGGAATTGGTATAAACTGCTATAAACTTGGTACAAAATATTAATATTTAGTTCTTCTGATTTTCATTATAAAAGTAGTGATGATCAATTCATGCTTACGACAGAGATAACACTTGAAATATTTTTATTCAGTAAAGCTATTAGAAAGATTTTTAAAACATATGTTTAATCTTCAGGAAATATTGATTAATCCATGTATTTAAATAGACAGAAATTTGTCCCTGACAGAACAATGATTCTCAAAGGCTCCAACAAAACTGACCACAGTAAACTAGTTTTCTATATACTCTGATTTTCCTCCCAAGTTTGATAACCGGGTATTTCATATAATTTCACTTTATAAAAAGCATTCCATAATTGTTCTCTGTGCAGGAAATGTCTCTTTCCTTTCATTTAGTGCTTTTTGTGTGATTCTGTGTCCTTGAGAACAAGTTTAAGCTATCCAAAAATAAGTGTAAGGTTCCAGAAACTCAAGAGTTGTTTAAATAATAATAAAAAAGGACTATAAATAACATGCTTTCCTCAACTGTGAAATTTCTCCTAAAAGCTGATGAGAAGATTATTATCCACTGGTTGATCTTCTAAAATTAATCCAATTTACTGTGGGTTTTTTTTGTTCTGTTGGCTTTAATATTTTTAAACATCAAAGCAGTGAAAAAATACAAGGAGCCAGATTATGTCATCCTTACTCACTCGGAGTCCCATCATCTGCAAGCAGTCCCAACAGAATTCAATTAAACTACAAGTGAAGAGAGATACTTCTCAGCATGAGTAAGCAGAGAAGCCCTGCACGATGATGAAGCAAGGTCACTTTTATTTCTGTCTTCAGTCATTAACAAGAGAAGCTATTCGAACATTCCTCCTCCATAGACTTGAATAAGTCTATAGGATAAGGCTCGCTCTCTCTTTTTTTTTTTTTAACAAAACAGAATAATATTGTCATTTAGCAAAATAAAAAAAAATAAAAGCCTCATCTCTGTAAACCACAGATTTTTCTTCAAAAGAAAAAGAAGATAATTACCCTGCTTCTTGCTGATCCACCCCATAGTGTTCCAGCTCTGTGCCTGGAAGTGGCTGCACAGGAGGGGGTGGGAGGGGAACACTGGCCCAGTTTGAACCATTATTTTTCTGGGGCTTGGCAGTATTTTTGTTTTTCTTCTTTTTCCCTCCTTTTCCACCTGAAAATCCAAAAAGAAAAATAAAATGTTAGAAATATAATCTGGGGGAAAAAGCTAGCTATTTACATTCCTTTGAAAGAATTCTGATTCCAGATGGCATGCCCCAAAAAAGAAGATGTATTTTTATCTCAGCAGAATCAGCATCAACGTGCTAATGCTGTTACAAGGTTATAAATAATACTAGAATGGAATGGAAAAGTATTCTGAATAATTGCTGAAAATAAATTCTTTATAAAACTTCATACATTTGCACCACAGTAGTGCCCAACCAAGGAAAGACGTGTTTTGCTGTATCAGAAATATGTTTACTGATATATTCATATCCGCTTTATTAATTCTTGAATTGACTGTTAGATAAAAATATAATAGACCATAGCAAATTATTTCAAATGTCAGAATCCGATGCGCTTATAACACTGTTTTGCATAATCTTCTTCTGTGGATAACAGAGAGGTTAAGGACACAATGTAAAAAAGTTGTCATTAGACTCAGTATCTTTCAGCCAGAATGACAAGTGTAAGCTGTCAAAACAAAAAGAAACAGGGTTTTGCTGATAGGAATTTACTACGTTACGTTTTAAAAAACATCAGGAAGTCATCTGCAATGTTGTAGGACTGTCTCTTTCGCAGGATTCAAATATCTTGTGCCGTTACAGAGAAGAGTTCTATTTCTGATATACAACTCTAATGGAGGAGGCTGATAGAAATGAAGTGAGCAATGCATTTTGCTTAAGCCCTCTTCTCTTCTCTTATCGTCCTTGTACCCACTTCTCCAGTTGAGACACTTCCATTTGTGCGAAAGTGATCTTACAGAGAAAGCTCTCATCCCACTTGTTTTGCTTCTTTTATTTTGCCCTGACTCCTTTTTCTTGTCAGGAATTCATTAGGAGGAAGAATGGCACAAGATTTCAAATCCCTTGACTGCTTGGAGACCTATCTATTTATTGACATTTTGTTGTGGCTTTCAAATTCTCTGGATTGTTGGGTGGAAGAATGGTTTGTCATATGCTTTTTCAGTGGGGTACCCAGCTGGCAGTCACTCACCCCTTGCCTGTTGCAGAAAGCACAGTTTAATCCATCTTAGCCACTGACGTCTCTTGCTGATTTATAAGGATCAGCCAAAAAACCCCATGTAAAAAGTTCTCAACAGCAATGAAACAAAAAAGCCACAATTGACTTGTCAGGCAGGGTGGCACAGTGGCAGGCACCACCTTCTTTGCCATGGCTCTAGCTTTAGGCATAGAGAAATTCAGAAGGAGGTGCAATTCTAGCAACAGAGACCAGCACGCGTCATGGGACTTTTCATCTGAGAGACAGTGGATTTCTTCAGTTATCTCCAAATGTCAGCTGGATCAAAGCAGTAACGAATAGAGAGGGAAGAAAAAGGTGATCCTGTGATTCAGAAGTAGCCAAGACTTCTCTTTTCACCTCTTGTTGTGGTTGCTAGAGACAGGCAATAAGTCTGGCAAGGTTTCTAATCAGCCTGGCTGGCAGCACGTTGCAAACAAGACTTTGCTTTGCACTACTCAGTTCCAGACCAGAGCTCTTCCTTCCTCATCTTGGAGTATTTATAGTCCAGCCAAGATCCTGTCATTCACTAAGTGCAAACTGAGCTGATATTCCATCTATTAGGATGCAAGACAGGCTCCTCCCTCCTTTTGTAGCCTGGCAGAGAGGGAAGCTTTCTTGAAAAGGGAAAGAACATTTTGATCAACAGAAAAGAAACCCCAGTGATGGTGGCAATGGAAGAACAAATACATGAACCTTCTGGAAGGAAAATGAAGCTTTCAAAGCACAGGTGTGGCGGAAAGTGGAGTTAGAAGTAGGGTCACAAAACTGCAAAGGAAGTACATTAATTTTGATTTGTGGGACATGGGGAAATTTTTGAAAAGTCAGCAGGAGTAAGAGCCAACAAGAGCTAAGGCAGAAGGGGCTGCTTTGGGAGGAAAGCACATGCAAAGTGTGTGTGTGTGTGTGTATGTGTTGCAGGGAGATTTAAACTAACACTACTCAGAGAAGAGAAATGCAGAGAAGAACTTAAGCTTAGAGATTAGTTGAGGTGAAGAGGAAGGTTTTGGAAGTGTAGCATCTTGGTAATCTTAGAAGACTGGTAAAACAGGTTGGATATGTGGGATGCTAGTATGGAGTCACTTGAATTTGGGGCATTTTGGAGAGAAAGGTCAAAGATAGCGGAGCTATTACAGTGAAACATCGAGAGCTGAGGAACTGTTCAGATGAAGAAATAAAAGAAAGGAACTCCAAGGTCATTACTGGCAGGGCAAGCAGCCTACATCGTACAGCTGGGCAGGAGATTTCTCTTCTGTCCCCATCGGCAGAGTTACTCCACTGTCAGTGTAGTGGAACAGGCAACTAATACATAAAGTCTGATGTGTGTTTGAAAACTGTTGCACCAAAGCCTTGTTTCCCCACAGCAATGATGCTTGATGTTTCAGTGTCTCCTCGCACTGAAATTCAATTATATTGTTTAAATCTCTAGATGAATCAGGTCCTGGAAAAAGAATTTGCTAGTCGGGCTGATAATCATAGAACTGACATAAGCTGGGAGCTGTGCAAAGTACAGCCACAGAATTTGCCTGCCTCACAAAGCAGTCGAGTTTTTAGCTATTTTCCATTCCACAGTGGGATAGGATTTCTCATGATATTCATTTGAGAGAGACAGAAACTTAGTCAGAATAATAAGTAGTACCTAAAGTACTAACCAAGGAAGTGAGAGAACAAATCCCTGATCACCCTGATGGGGACTACGTAATCAAAGCTGGTCTCTGACTCCAGTAATGCTCTAATTATTGGACTACTTGAAGGTCTCCCCCAGTTTCTCATGTATTACAGACATAATTAGCTGGCATTAAAGACATAATTAGTGGGCAAGGGAGAGCAAAATACTGACTGCAGTCCAACAGTTTGACACTCATCTGAGCATTAGGGCATCCAGGTGGGAGCTGCTTTGATCACAACAGGAGTGCCCTGGTCATAGAAAGACTGGCTAACCTGAAGTTTCCGTGTGTCATCAGAAAATTTACTTCAAACTGAGAAACACTACACAAAATACGTTTCACTTGAAATATTTGTTTAAAGTCCAGCTTTTGATCAAGTGGCATTTGCCAATGAAACTTTGTATTTTCTGAGAAAATTCTTAGGCAGCTGTAGCTGTCAACACATCTAAAGTGTGATACTGCCCTCTGATAACTGGCACATTTGTACCTCAGCATAGCAATTTCTGCATTTTCATGCAGCCAGAGGAGCAAGCTGATTTTCTAAACTACTTGCCAATACATCTCACATACAAGGAACAAGAATTTTTCTTGAAGTGTCGTATGAACTTAGCTCTCAGATACCTCTCTGTCAATGCCACAAGCCTATTTTTTGATCTCACTCAAATCAGCTAATATTCTCCATGAGAACACAAGACTTGCAAACACATTTGGCTATTTAAGTTATGGGCCAATGATTATAGGCTTCTAATCTCAACATTCAATTTGAATAGTCATTTAAATTGACGTAAAGAAGCCATTTCTAGCATTGATCTGTTACTGTTATGATTGCTCCAACTTATAGTGGAACTTCAAAAGGCTATGGATATAGTATGAGTTTGAAATTTAAGTTCCTTCAGCTTTCACATTTCAGCTGAGTGAAATAGCAGACTTTCTTTTTAATTGCTGGCTTTTCAGTTTTTGTCTTTAAAAAAAAAGACATAGTTACACATAACATAAGCAACAAGTAAGCAAAATTAAAGAAATCAGGAAAAAGGTGTGTTTAAATATAATACACAACAACATATACTACAATCATTTTCATCCAATGAAAATGCATCATGTTTCCAATATAACATGCAGCACACACATAAATTTTACATTCTGTTTGTATGCAGACTTGGCACAATTTTTGAAACCCCAGTCATCTCACAGGACCCTACATTTATTTCTGAGCTGCCTCACTGAAAAAAAGCATTTAGAAACAGCTCATGGAGTGGGGAATCTGTTAACAACGCAACAAAAATATTAATTTCCTCATGAAGTTCAGTGTGGGGAGACCTATAAACTGAGGATTGATGCGGAAATATATTTGCTCCATGAACTGTGCTGTCAGGGAAGGGATGGTACAAAGCAAGGTTTGCAATTGCGCTGACAAGCGCTGGTTGGGAGGATTCTCCAATTACCTCCAAACAGGTTTTGCAAAAGGCATTTTTTTTTTTTTTTGTAGAGGCCAACACGATGCTGTTTGCTGATGTTCCAGTGGGCAGGCACCCTCATACCTATCTGTGAAGTGCACCTGGGAGGTCATCCGCCTCCCTGGCGAGCTGCTCACCAACACCCCTCCGTCCCTCACCCACCCACGGCGGTGGAACCAACCTGAGAGGCTGCCACTCCTTTCGGAGCTGTTGTGGGAGCTGGTGGTGCTGAAATCCTGTGACTGGTTGTGTGGCAATCTATTAGCCAATCCCTCAGCCACGCGGTAGTCAGGGATGTAAAGCAAGGCTAAGGGTTAAAGGGCAAAGGTCACAGTGGCATCGTGTGATTAGTTGACAGCACAAGCACATGCAACACATGCAGTTAGCAAGTCAACAGCAGATGTCATGGGCAGCAAGTTTTAATTTTTCTTTTTTTTTAATGTGATTAGCACAGGACAAAGAGGATTAAAAGCACAGAATGGTATATTTTGTGATTGTGTTAGGTTCGGCACGCATGCAAGGTATGTAAGCATTAGTTATGGCAGATATGAAGTGTCTTACGTACCGAAAAGATTTTTTGAATTCATGCATAGATGATACAGTATAAAGCCAGGGGTTTTGGAAAAAAAGAGCTGTAATTACCATTGTTGCCCTTGCCTTGGTCTGGGAGAGAGTAACCGAAACCCATCAGGTCATTTTTTTGCTGAATTGAGCTTTTCCACTGAGGATCAGGTAAGTCAACAGCCAACTCATGGATGCTGTTGGAATGCAGTATCTGGGTGGTGGCATATGGCGTAGCTTGCGTTATTTGGCTGGAACTGTTGTAACTAGTTTTCGTGGTGAAGTCAATGCTGCTGTAAATGGCTCCATCAGAAAGCATAGTAGCAGTTTTATCTCCTTGCCCTGGCACCGGTGGCAGCACATCTGTGGTGAACATAGGGGAATGAAACAAATCATTGATGCACAGGAAGCCTGAAAGTATCAAGGTTTAAGATGAAAAATAAATGTGTCATTTTGCACGTTTGCATTTCAGCTGAGACAGGTCCATGAGCCAACGAAGGAAAGATGATGTACAACCATAGCCAAGCTATCAGCATCTGTGACAGGACTACCACTTGTCCTTCATGTCTCACTGCCTAAAACCATCTTTTTTTTTTTTTCCATACCTTCAACTGTGAAAGTGAAGTTTGGAATATTTCTCTACTGAAGAATGTTTTCAATTGTTCACTCTATGTCAGAACCAATGAAACTGTCTGGGCTTCAGGAAAATGATGAAAGGAGTGAATCTACAAATCACAGAGGAAACTTTCCCAGCAAATACGTAGCAAAACTCTTACATGGATGCCAAAGCTCTCAAAGTAATTTTTTAAGGACATCACCTTGACTTCCTTGAAGTTTTATGCATCAGCTTATCTAATTTTCTTTTTGACATTAGCTAGTACATTTCTCCTTTTCAACAAAAGAAAAACCTGACAAAACCAAGTTGTTCCTGACATACGAAAGAAAATCTGTTATGCTGAAGGGATTTAAGTGATCAGTCTCTTAAAATGGCAAAGCAGTGTTGATAATGGAGAACAACTTGTCCAAATACTCCAGTACATTTACCCGAAAAACAGTACAGCGCATTTAACTAAATATCTGTTGACTTTTCTACATCTCTCGAATCCTATCACACACTGCAATTTGTACCTTTAATCACTTAGATTGGCAATCTCTCTCCTTACTAAACATTTTAGTGACCTTTGCTGGTAGAATACTAGATTTAGAAGCTGAGACTACTGAAGTGTGAAGAATCTAATGATGACTGGCATGATGTCCCAAGGAGAACCACAGCTCAACAGACAACCCTCTTCCTGCTCTCTCAGAGGTCAATATATCAAATGGTACTATTTTTACAATTTATTTAGACTCTGAAAAGTTGAATCCATTCTGGAATTTACTTGTTAGAAAAATGCATCATTTATATGCCATTTGCTTCATATAGCTGGATGGCAGATATGGATTCCAACTGTTAAACTGTACTTGAGATAATGCATACACCTATAGTGAAGATGTCCAGATCTCATTCTAGGTATCACAGACATTTTTATATACCTTAAGGCCCAGAGAGAAAAGATGATTCTTGCACCTAGACAAGGGTTTAGGCTCAGTTCCAGACTCAGACATGGGTTTTGTGCAACCTCAGGAAATACAGTTGTTCTTTCACTGTCTCAAGACTTTTCCAGCAATGAGATATGATACCATGGCGTCCTCCTACTGTTTCGTTTTGTTGTTTTTTTTCCCCTGGGGTGAACATTTAGACCACAGAACTATTTTCTACTGCATTCATGTGTGTAATAGTGAACATTTTAATATGGACCCTAATAACATCTGCAGTCTCAGGGCAACAACATAATATTAACAATAAAAATGGCAATAACAAGTGCTCAGTAGAGAGACTGCAGAAACAGAGATTAAATTTGGGTCTATCACTATGATCTGGTTTTGCAGACAACAACAGGGAAATGGGCACAATCAAGTATTTCAAAAGCCTTAATTGTATTAACTTATATCTGTAGATAAATTGTAAGTGCAAAGAAAAATTAAAATTAACGCAAACTACAGGTCATATTTCAAAATCAGGTTATTACTATCTATCTGCACACATCCAATGTGTTTTCTAGGGGCAGTACGCAATCATAAAAGCATCTATGTGCAAATACAGCATGGGATGTGAGAGACAAGTGCATTCCTATCCTTCTTGCATTTCGGTCACAATATGAAGATTTTTCCTTTCCACAATCAGCTTCATCAAAGCATAATGGACTGAAGTTTAGTAAATGAATTCTGTTGCTAATGTATAACATGAAATAAGTCGAAGTAAGTCCAGCTTAACCTGTCTGTGTTGGATTTGCAGACTCACGGAAGTAAAAAATAGCAAAATGCTCATCTTTCTAGTACTCAGACATATATCTATCTTTAAGAGCACGTTCCTGGCAACTGAAGAGGTATCATCTCTATACAGCCATTTTAAAATGGAGAACTATACATTTGCACACACTTGAAAGGAAAGTTGCATAGCTTCCCAGCAGCCAAGAATTTTCAGTCATTCTTACTAATAAGCTGAGGTTCTCCAGATGTCCTGGGAATTTCCAGTACAGTCACAGATTACTTTTTTTACCTCAATGAGATGTATACACTAAGCACTCAAAGAGCTATTAAAGTGCCATTTTCCCAAATGCCGTAATCACCTAGTAAAAATCAAGTGTGATTTTTCCCACCAAGTTGTCATAGCAAAAAAACACACTGTACATTTCAGACCAAAGATGAACATACATTTCCCACTGGACACTCTCCCCAAAACTCTCCGAAATACAACATGTTTTGTAACTCTTGAGATAAATGAAATAGTGCTGAAGTACTTCCTGAGGGAACCTCTTTCTTGCTGCCTTGGAAGACACAGTACCATTTTGTGGCCTTACACGCCTCCAAACTTAACCTGTGCTTCCCACTTACAGCTTTGCTCTCAATGGCTATCTAGGACATAACGTGGATTTCACTCTTAAAGGCAATGTTAGAACTGCCTGCCTCAGCTTCTGAGTTTCCAGAGTGATTGATTCCCACCTTACTGTTTTTAAAATTCTTACAGACCTTTTATATTATCACAGACCTTTTGAAAAGTAAAAGAGAACCAGGTTCTATCTATACAGTTAATTCATGTTAAAAGACATCTGACTTCCTTAATGCAGAAGCATCCAAACTCCAACTGCTGAAACAAATATGGATAAGTGGTCCCAAAACAGCCAGAATAAAAGTGTGAGCTCAACTGTAAAGATCATGGGTGGAATTAAGCTGCTGAAATTCAAAATATAACTGTTGCATCTCTTGGACAAATTTGGACCTACGCCTCATCCACATTGAAGCCAAAAGCTTTAAAACATGCTTCCAATTTCAGTCATATAGAGCCAAATGCTAAGAGAAAATGGTAATTTTTCTGTATTATGTGAGCTTATGAAAAGATGGAAAAGTACTGAAGGGTTTTAAATTCAAGATATTCACAACAAAGAAGCTGCCAGGTATTCAGTTGCCTTCTAAATATCATCAAAAGTTTTGCTTACTTTATAATATTTTTGTAAGACAAGAGCTTTACAACATTTTTATACGGAAAATAAGTCTAGAGTGTTTTGTTGTAATTTTAAGTCACAGTAGTCAAACCACAGGCAAGAAGTTTTGCATGGGAACACAGAACCAATGTGAGGGATGGTTTTCAGAAGCAGATTCTGGTACAGTTCAAAACTGAATTCTTTTCACATTTATCAGTTTGATCGTTTTACAGATTTTTTGCATTTTAATGTATTTTTTATATATAAAGTTGTCTTAATTTTTGTTTACTTATTTATGTCTTAAAAATATTTATATACTCATTTACATTAGGAAGTCTTGTTCCGAACACCACTATGCAGAACTAGCTGTGTTATAACATCAGAGAAACCAAGGAAACAACACAGATGTGAATATTACTATGACTTTTAAAAATCCCAATCATACATCTTGAAGTTCCCATTTGAGTAAAATGTTTGAAAGAAAATAACCCCTCTAAAGATTCATCACCATAATTATCAATCATTACCTCATCTCTGCAAAGGGCCTCTCTCAATTCAAAATGGACATAAACCCCTAAAAAACCTGAACAGTTCCCTTTTATGTATTCTTTCCTCCAATAAGAAGGAAAGTTTCTAAAGACCTGTGAGGCCTTCTTCATGGATTATGGTTGAGACTGAGAGCAGTCCCTCAGCAGGAAGGGGATGGGTAAGGTGACAGCAACGATGTTCTTCTGTCCTTCTGCTGAAGGAACATCCTTCCTGCATCCCCCAGGTTCTTCTCTGCTCTTATGAACATCCTCTATCCCTGGCTACAGGGCCCTGCACAGCAGATTGCTCATCTCCACACAGAAGTGAATGAGTTTGAGCAACAGACACATTTCCCTTGAGATGATAAACAGACCCTGTGTCACCACTGTGGGGTAAATTACAAACTAGACCTACATTTTAAAGAAGTAGAAAAAGACAAATAAAAATAAACATTTTAAAGTCAATTTTAAATGAAATCTTGAGTCAAGCATAGAAAGAACTATAATGATAAAAATATTACACAGTGTTTATCATAGATGTTAACTAACAGAAGCCTATTGTACACTATACAGTGACTTAATAAAATGAAACCTACCTCCACGACTGAAATTTCCAAGATCATTGGGGCCACTAGTGCTGTTGTTTACTGGCAGACTCGTGGCAGGCCAAGAGTCTGCAAGCCAAGGATAACTGGGGTCACTTGCATTCAACAGACCTGGTCGACTGAAGCAGAATAAGAAAAAAAGATATGCATACAAACATAAATATATATATATTTAAAAAATTAAAACATTTGTGAGATAACTAATGATTGAAGAGAGCATATTACTATCCTCCTAACACCATAGGTAACAAACAGTTTAGGAGACTTTAATTTATTTCAAATTAAAATTGTGTAGCCTTTGATGATTTGAAGACCTTGAGCAGTTAATTAAGGTTATATACAAATCAACTTTGTCAGTAGAATTGGGACTAGGTATCCGTTGTGATTCTGCCAGAATCCAAATGAACTCCGTTGTCTGTGTGAAACAGGGGTTAGGCAGCACCATCATGGGATCCTACACCAGCGCTGCATGATAAATTACCACCTCAAGGGAGCCATCATTCAAACTGATTGCTCCCTATCAGCCATTTCCAGGACTTTGGGCTACTATTTCTTCCTTCCCTTGCATCCCAAATGCATGCCTGTCATCTACAGGCTGGCAACTCTTTCTCTGAGTACTCTTGGATGGTTTAGAGGCAAACAGGTTTGAGTTGGATTAATAGAAAGTCCACAGGTATCTTTATCTGCCACTACTGCATGGCTTTTATATCCCTGTAATTCCCAGCTTTGAGAGCAGTATTAAACAGCGAGTACGTTGAAAGAGAAGATACTCTCAGGCCATAAGGCATCGTGTCTCTCTCACCCCAGGATAAACAGCCAGAAATTTAGTAAGGCAGGTGGATTGTTTGTATTTCTATTTAACAGGGAAAACAAATAATTTCCTGCAGACACCCCTTCCTCCAAACAAAAACAAAAAAACCTATCTACAGTTCTGCAGCTTTTCTAGGTTATTAATGCACTCATGAAGTTGGAGCAACATCTCTGATCATTGTACGTTATAGACCCCCGCCTGGTACAATCCCTAAGAGAAACATAGGTTTCTATGGAAACGGCAATAAGAAGACCCAGCCGCTTTCTTGCCACATCTACTCGTTCTCATTAGGCCTAATCTCTTTTTGCTAAAATATTGATTAAACGGGAGATTGGAAGTTATTACCAGGGCCTAATTACAATCTCCATATTGGCAAAGGGAAAATAGATGAGGATATATGGGCCCGTTATCAGCTTTTATCAATTTCAATTGAGTAGCCAAAGTTGTGGAATCCAGTCCTATCAATCTACAGCCTATTCATCATCCATGAATCATTTATTTCGTGATCGATTAAGTGTAATTGTTCACTCACAGCAATTTAGGGGGAGCCAATAAGGACTCTTAAACAACAGCAACTTCATTTGCTAATGTCTAATTAATGCAATAAACATCCCAGTAACAAATGAACACATTCCTTGTGATATTTACTACTCATTTCTTCCAGGGCATCTGGGAGATATGAAACATCTGGGCTTGATTCCTCCAAAGTGCACAACAGATAGGTCATTAAACCTTGTGGTAAGCTACTTAACTCCTCCTAGCGTTGTCAGTCTTCCCAATGATCGGTTATTACCCAAGTGCATCACTGATAGCATTTTTCAGATCCCTAATTTTAAAAATAAATACTATGGAAAGACCTTTATACAAAGAAACATACCTTCCATTGCTCATTAGTCCTCCATCTCCTCTTTGGAAAGTGACTGTGTTTTGGTTGGAAAAACAAAACAAACAAACATACACACACACACACGCACACACATATAAGACAGGGAAAAATCAATTAGTAATAATTAAAAGTAACAATTCAAACTGCTCAGTGTCCGAGATCGGAGGCCTCTTGGCATCATCACATAATAAAGTACAGAGATGATAAGAAAAGGATCAAACACATTAGGGTTACAATTTGTTCAGGATTTCACTGCGCGTTATTGATTAACATCAGTATGCTCTGTAACTTGCAAGGCAAACCAGCCGCCTGGGCAAAAGGCCTGGATTTACCCCAGGCCCCTTCATATGACTTCACATTGCAAGACTGAGCCATGTGATGAAATTGTTTTCTTGGCATGCTTTTGCTTCAGTACATAATGACATTGCACCAGTGAGTTAATAACATCATGTCATAATGCAGTAATATAATGTCACCACACAAATATGCCATCTCCCAGGACAAATACAAAGAGGTGGCAGCTCTATTAGAGACAAAGGGGTGAAAAAAAGCATACAGCTGCACCATTTCCATTAGAAGTACTGCAAAAGAACCAGCACCCACACTTAAATGCATACACACCAGTATCACTGGGAAGAAAAAGTGTTTCCAGTCTTGCCATGGGGGATGCCAAGGACACATTCAGAGGGAGACAATTACTTTTATGGCTCCATTCATGGGTGTTTGACAAAACGCAGCCTATCCCTTATCTATCTTATTAACAGGATTACATTTCAGGGCAATATAGGTAAACCCACATTACTGGTGAGATGCTGATTGACAACATTTGATGTTTCTTTTTGAAGCACTGGCAAATATTTTGAATCAAGGCCAACAGACTACTCTGGTTCTCAGTGGTAATATCCCATTATTTTTTGTCAGGCATAGATAAGGCAGACTATTAAATTATATCAGTGTCCTGGACACCTGCATCCTTACAGGCCCCTGACAACATGAGTGTTTGAATTTCAGAGAGGAATGGAAGAGTCTGTGGCCAGTTTAATTTAAAATAGGCCTTGGTTTGGAAACACTATTTAGCTTTGTAAGACAGATATTCCCATCATTAAATTAGAGCTCCCAGAGTATTTGCAAGATTTTCTAAACGTTAGTCCAAACTACACTAATTCAAGATTAGGCTTTCTATTACACACCATTCTAATCAGACAAAATTACTACACCCAATAGAAATACTTGTGAGCATTAAAAAAATTAGCAATGACATAAATCCACTGGGAAAACACTTCTGATGCCCTACAGAATCCTTGTTACTTTATTAACTCCTAGGATAATTTTACAGTCTACACTCAGCAAAGGGGACAAAACTGGCCCCTCTGGAAGGCCTGCTGGAAGACTGCTTGGGTAGGGTGATTAATTACCCTTCACTGTAGAACAGACTAATATCAATATCAGAAAATCACTGCAGTCATGTCACATCAAAATGGTTAATAGCTGAATTTTGAAAGGATGTAATCAAACCAATTAATGAAAAGAAAATCAAAATGCCAGTATGGGAAGTATTAAAGTCTGCTTTGAAAAACAAGACATGGTAAAACATTGCAGCTAATTAATTTTAGAGCTGATGCTACTTTCATTCACACTGTTTCTAACAGGCTGTCAAATGACTGTATCACTCCCTGCTTAAAAGTGAATAATCCGAAGTGCTGTGGATATCATGAGTGAATATGCAGAGAGGTGGGTACTGTCTGGCTATGTTTCAAAGTATGTGGTCAAAAGTACATTAGATGCTGTTTCCTTTCTCCTCTTCCCTTTCAAATTTAACACTCCATTTCTCCAACTTTCTGCATTTGTCAAAGCGACATGAAATAAGGAAAATGCGAAACAAAGGCGCATTCCGTAACAACCTTTATAAATAAAGTCTACAAATTTAAGGGAATTCCAATAAAACATATTTTCTGAAAACTTCTTGGAATTAATGCTCTTGTTTAGACTACTGTCTACCAGAAATAATTTTCAAGTAATATTGTCACCGCTTATATAGCACATACAGGTGTGTGAGATTTTAACTATGCATGTCATATGGAAAAAAAAATCAATACTTGTAGTCTTCAAAATGTTTATATCCCTTGTGTACCTTCATAAAGCAAAGCTAAAATGGAGGAGCTAGTAGGAGACTGCAGCAATGTTTGCCAGATACATTTTATTTTCCGTGTAGTGAGGAATGGAAAAAACTCCAAGGCATGCTGTGAGAAACATATCAAGAAGACGTGACATAGAAACCTCTTCTAAAGCCATAATTGCTTCAGAGTGGCTGTGGCATATGGGCTTGTTGAGAAGAGACAGGTATCACAGCATTTACTCTTTCTTCTTCTATTTGTGTATTGCGGTGGTAGTAACTGTTTCCTGTTTTTGTCCTACATTAAATAATCTTACACCCTCCCAATATAAACACTGGTTTTACAAGAAGGGTTCAGCTTAGTTTATTAAAAAAGAACTTGTCTTGCAGCGACATTGTTTTTCCTGGGGAAGACTGTGCCTGACTTATGTGATGTGTATGGAACTGGGAAGGAATACAGGTTCTCTTGTTTACCCTCTACCCTGTGTACCAATGCACGGATGGTTATAATCTTCATGAGAAAATAAACAAGAAAGTATTTTAGTTACTATTCTTGGTGGAAAAGGCTCCAGAATATCAACTAAGCTAGCCAAAATTCCTCTTGAAGTGTGGACATGTCATCAGGATGTTACAGAAAAAAAAATCATATTCCTGATGCCATCCATAAATGGGCTACCTGAGGTTGGATAGAGAAGGTGCCTGCCTTTTAGCATCAATGTTGTGAAAGGAAAGACAGCTAACAACAGAAGATATGGTCAGGCTGCCAACACAAGCACTATGTTTATCATTCCTGCCATACGTTTTGTCAGCATTTTTGCCTGCAGTTTGATTTCTGCAATTACAAAACAAGTCTAAACGCCTGAATAGGAGCATACTTAATGCAAGGCAGGCTTGTAGATGTCACTGTAAAAATAAAACAGACAGACAGCTGGCTTTATTCATCCTGTCTCCACTTCAAAAAAAAAAAAGCAGAGCAATTTCAAGGTGCAATGTAAGAGGAGGAAGGGAAGAATGCCCCTATCACTGACCCACCTATCTCCCTTGCTTTTTATCACCGAGGAAGCAAAAAAACTCTTTCACTGCTCTTTGCATCTGATATATGTTCTTAGAAAGGCTGAAGACCTGCAGGGATGAGATTGGTTTTCAAAAGAAGATGAAAAAATAACCTCTGCATAGAGAGATTTTGAAGGAATCCCCACCAGCTTATACTTCAAGGACTGTAAAAATGCATAAATATAATCCAAAGTGCATTTGAAATGCATAAATATTTAAGGAAATTATATTGTATATATTTGTATGAAGAACAGCATATGTTAAGGAGCTTTTCACATTCTTCCTATTAAATATATAAGGAGGTATCCAAACCATTTACTAATATTATCTGACAAGGTTAAACTTAATCTTCATGCCTGCTAGAACTGGAAAAATACAAATGTATAGTAAGTTGACATTCTGAGGTAAGAAAGCTTTAGAAAGCTTTCTGTATGCCTATCTCTAGTAGGCCACATTTTCCTGCTACAAATGAAAACTTTAATGTTGCCAGCCAAGTCTCATTCCTTTTTCTGATAAGCTGTTCCTCAAATATGAATGTAGATTAATCCTCTTTTAATAAGCATTAACTCAGAACAGATAATCAGCATATAAAAAATTTCATCAAATCTTCTGTCTACCGTTGGATGATTCTGTCAAATAATTTATCCTCGTTTAACAGTTTCAGAAGTTGCGCATAAAATGTGTAGCATTCCATAGTTCTCTATCTATTTTTAATTTGTTTTTGTTTACTCAGTTTCATGAAATCTTTAATCCCAAGGAGCCCTAGTCACTAAATAAGCTTACCTACTCAAAAGTGAAAATACATATTTACTTTCTTCACATGACTGATGGCCTAGACACTTGAAAACACCTGAGTATTCAAGTGAGTGGGTACTGGCACAACAATGAGTTTGAGGGCACAGGAAAGATAAGCAGATAAAAGAAATTTCTCTTATTTCTACAAATGGATTCCATCCCTTTGTTGTATAAGTCCTTATACCAATACATGAAAAGAGAATTGGAACTTCCAGTACAAAATAAACAAATTCCGTTCTGTCACTGTAAGACGGGAATGAAACAATTCTTCTATTGTACGAGAAGTAGTCAGATATCTCTTTTGTGCCATCTATCTTTTCTCATATCATGTAGAAACCTACAGTGTGTGTTTATATCCAGGCAATCTGAGGAAAGGGTAACCAGAAAAATGTAAAATAACCAGTCCAGCAGTATTTTAGCTTTTACAGAAATTCACAAAAGTAAGACCAATCCACCCTTTATATCACACAACACATGACTGAGAAGGGGTAATATCTGTATTTAGTGTCTCTGTGCCGGATTTGGTTTTGCCGATAGTATGCCATGGTCCCGAAAATGTATACGTCTTGTACAGCTGCAGATGATGACACTACTACTTACCAGTAGTAATCTAACAAACATAGCCAAAAATCATATGTTTTGTAGTACTGATATTACTGAGAATCAATGCCTGGTGAGTCATGATGGGGGAAAGAGAAGTGGAAGAACAGTGATGTACAGAATTGTGGCTCAGTAACTACTGGAGTCACTTCAACTGAAAATAAGTGAAAAGATGTTTTTCAATATCACGTTATTTGTGAACATCTAAGCAATTAATCAGTGCTTATGAAAATGTTCACAAAGACAGAAAGCTTAATGAATTTAACTCAATCAATTATTCTTCTCTGGCACAAATCTTTACCAATTGCATGACATTTGCTGTTTGCTCTTCTCCTACACAGTGTTACAGTAGTTTAAACACACAGCAGAAATTATACCTCTGAGGAGCCTAGTAAGAGAATACAAATAACAAATAGTCCTAGTGAATGACCCATAATCTGAAAATGACACGAAAGAACATTTTTAGCAAGTAATTATATAACTGCAGAATCCAGACTTTTAAACAACTATTTTTACTGTTTTAAGTTCTACACATATGCAAATACAACAGAGTAAAAACAAAACAAAACAAAACAAACCATTTACATCAGAAATAACTGACAAAATAGTTTTTTTGGTTTGTGTCCAAAATAGAGTAAGTATATGAATATTCCACTAATACATTCAATTCTCTTTATTTCACAGTCAAATATGCACATTCTGCAACTTTCTGAAGGAAGAATTTAAAGCAGATGTCTGAACAAAAAGTGTACACCTTCTAAGATCTGAGTATAGTAAGATAAATTCCTCTTAGTAAAACTTTATTGACAGCTGTCTCTAATAAGAGTCTGAAAGCTACATACCACTGTCTAAATATTTAGATCTGAAACCAAACTGTTTATGAATCATAATTTTGAAGGGAACAACAGTTGTGAGTGTCATCAAACCTCTACAAGCATAGACATGTTTGTCTAAATGATATTACCAATGGCAAATTCAAACATTAGAGAACTAATATGTTTCTGAAGGAACTCTGGGCATAAAGATAAAAAACATGGACTATGTTCTTTCATAAGAAAATTTTTTTTTTAAGTTAATGATTTTTTTTGGACTTGACTACTGGATGACTTAGGTTCTCAGTGCCTCCAGAAATGATTATAGGCCAGGAAATAGAACTATGTGCTGTTATAGTTCTAAGAAGTCCCTGAGATGTCAAAACTATTTTTCAAGAAGCAAATTTTTGGCAGTGCCTCTGAGATACCTTAGTTGCCCAGCACATGCAGATCAACTGCACTGAATCATGCACAGTCACTGTGGCTCCAGAACAACCCTGTGTCATGCCAATGTATCCTACAAAGACAATGGAAAACACTCACCACAGTTACAGACAGCTGGCAGTAGCATAATCACAGGAACCAAATGCAAAGTGCGTTATTCAGTTTTGGGAAAAAGCCTACGTTGTGTCTCAAAGAAAAGCAAGTAAAGTGTTTAGGGTAGGATGTGTTGTGCCACAACTTACACTGACTTGAACAAACCTGCCCAGAAGCCAGAGGACCGATTCCTGAGCCCCCAGAGCTTCTTCATGAGGACACTTCTCCCTCACAATGTCACAGGCCCCTGGGGCAGACACCACCACCTTCGCTCACCTGCCTTGGCAGTCATCTGCTCTTTCCTGCTAAGCTAAACACTCAGGCTGTGGCTGAAGATAAGCAAGAGTGAGAAAGCAGCTAGCCGAGCATGAGGACCGGTTCAGCAGTGCAGTAGGAAGACTGGCCTCTATCATGTGAATGGTGGAGGGGACAGAAGAAGAGACAGCTTTGATAAGTGCAACTGAGGGGCCAAGCTACATGCAAAAAGCTTTACAAACTTCTGCTGGAAAATGCTTTATCATTTTTAAATGCTTTAAAAAGATTTATCAGCCTTTTACAGTGTAACACAGAGGTATAATTATTTTGAGTTTTTGAATCTTGAGCTTAGGTATGAAAGCAGAAGCTAATTATTTGTATTAATTATTACTATTAATTGTATACTCTATTTTTCCTGGCTATCCGTATGTTGACTAAGCTGTTTGCAACCTGCTGTTTCAGCCACACTTCATTTATTCCTCACATATCTTTAATCATGCTTACCATAATGGTCTACCGTATGCTATGTTTATTAAAGATATGAAAACTAGGATATCAGCTTTGAATTGGGTAGGCAGATGAAAAACAAATGCTTCAATTTCAAAAACACTCTAAAGGCAATGCATGCATAGGTTAATCACTAGGTTGCTTGAAGATCTGAACCTCATGGTAAGGCCAACATATACGCAACTAACAGCTGAAGTGGAAGAAAGTTCCATTTCTCTAGTTAGATCTTCAAAAATGTTCGAGGTACTTTTTTTGAGCTTTAAAATAAAAAATCAGTTATATACAACTAATGCTTGTTTATGTTAAGTTAGCTTAAGCATCCTGTCCTGCAAATTACTTTCAAAACTGCATTATTTCGAGGAGTCAGGTGAGTAAGAAGTATGCAGAATTATAATGACAGAGACATTAATGGTGGCAGATTTTATGTTCCCCTGAAATCACTAGGAGAATGAATGCTACATTTTTATCACAGATAGGCAGCAGAAGTATTTCTCCTTGTATTTGCTTTTAATTCTGCATATCTCACATGTTCATAAACAGCTAATGTTTGCAATGACGTGTTGGTGAGGTAAGAGACAGACTAATGGACAGTACCTGCAGGGGTGAAGGTGAAGGACTGAACTGCAAAACAAGAAAGCAAACACATTGTGAGTTACACACCCTGATAATAGGAGCTAATTGCAGGGCACGAGTTTCTTCTGGAATTTATTCAGTTGTGGTTGAATATCATAAGCAGGACATAACAGTTGAGCTTAAAGCACTAACCAGCCAGCAGCCAATGAGAAATGATGGTTGGAAAGGTGAGCAGTGAATGTTGGCAGTCACATTTGAAGACTTTCTGTGTGGACATGCTGTTCTCCAAATTGTAAACATTAGGGTGAATTTTGAAGCATGATCTGTTACAAACTTTTCTTGCTGAAAGCATACACTATTTCATAATTCTGATGATGAGAATTCTGTGTCATGACACAATGTTCACATCACACTTAGATGCAGCAAATATCATGAGAAGGAATGAGTTGCAGGAGACACACTGTTTATAATGACTATTATAATTATTTACAGCTATGCATTTTAAGGTATAAAAGACTTTGCTCTCAATCTTCCCCCCCCCCCCCAACATGCCAACTCACATACAGGGCTAATAATTCTGCTTTTAAAAAAAAGAGTAGTCTTAGCTTGTGTCCAAAGTTTATGTATAGGACTGTTTCCTAAGAGGAATAAGAGTACAGCTGTCTCTTAATATGAAAAATCTGGGGATCTAGACTGATACTTCATATAAACACATGTGTAGGTGTGTGTGATACATGTTAGTTTCTCAATTAACACCACCCCACCTCTCAGAGAGTAAGTCATTGCTGTTAAAGGAAAGAAAAAACACCTTGGCAAAAAGCATAACCTATGAATGATACAGGGCACATGGTGATGCAAGGTGAGGTTCCACAGAAACTGAGTCAGCCCAAGAGCCACCGAAAGTGTCTCTCCTTGCTCTGCTTCCACTGCTCATCTGATTTCTTCTTGGGCTGCCTTGTTTCACTAAGCCAGTGGAAAACTAATCCAGCAGGAAGGATTGAAAAACAACACAGAATAGCTTCCTTCTGGTTTAGTGAGCCCAGACAGGATACTGAGGAGTCTGATGATGGCTAACACCAAGGTGAGGAGGCATAGGACTGTTTGGTTGCAAGCAGGGTATGAATGTTGGGTGTTGGCAAGTTGTTAGAGATGCTCAGCCAGTTAGGGAACCTGTGATCTTGGGTTTGCATGTGATAACTTGTAAATAGAAGAGTACTAGTGTAACTTTAGTGTGATATATTGTCAACATTAAATATGCTGTGTCCTCAAGTGTGCAAATCTTGCTCAAAAAGGAAATGCTTTCTCTTTTAAAATGTTAGTAAGCACTACAAAACAACCTACCCCAACATTTGAAGAACAGTTTTTTTGTGTTAAATTAGGAAAGTGACCCATTTTATAGTAATTCACCTGAGTTCCTAAAAATTCATAAGAATCCTGAAGCACAGAATGATACACAAAACAAACAGGTTTGGGGAGGAAGAAAATATTTTCATTTGGCAGATGTATTTATTTTTCCAAATGTAGTTTTCAAAAACTAATTTGCAACTGGAGCAACACATTTGGTGCAAGAGGGATCACACTGTGAGGGCATTCCAAGGTGTTCTACCTCCAAGACAAAACTTTTTATGGCTTCTGCCACAGGTAAATTTTGACCACACTTTTCTGTCTAATACACCACTCTCTTCTCCAGCTATAGGGATGGAGTCGCTGATTAAGTACCTCCATTCATTTCCCATGCACATGGCTTCAAAGACATGGAAATGCATGAGAATGAAGAAGGAGAAGACCGAATACTCTTTCTAACATTCTTTGTGAGGTTTTAGTCCAATTCACACTTGAGCACATAAATGGAGCTGGACCACTAACAGAGTGCCTTCTGAGCAAAGAGCAAGAGGTACAGTTAATCCTCTTGGTACATTTTTATGCTAGATGTACTGGAGATGTAAAAATAAAGACTGTCTTATGATAATGATGGAATGTGGTATCGAGCAATGCACTTAAAGCTTCTCATACACCAGCATTTTCACAGCATACATTTAAAACAAGCATACAAAATTCACCCAGGCCACCTTTGCTGTAAGTTCAACATGTTTTTTAAGTAGGTTTAACAGCACCTATTCTCTTCATGATAGAACCTGCTGAGATGGTAATAAATAGTTACTGTTCTTACCAGCATAATTGCTGAGCCCCTTCCTCTTCTTTCTGCGCCAGTACAGCCAGATGCTGAAACCCATCAGAATTACCCAACATGCACCACCGATGCCAGCTATAAAGGCAGGTTGTTTGACAACATCAGTGATTTGCTCAGTTATGCTGTTGTTATTTTCAGTGATGACAACTTCGTTACGACCTCCTGCACAAAAGAAATTTGACAGAATGTTGTTATTATGGATTCTGTAATACAAACAGGAACAAAGTACTGCAAATGAAAATTTAAAAAAAACGGTAATGCACCTCAAAAGAACTATCCACAGTAGGAGAGCTTTAATGAGTACCAATGCATACCTGAAAACCAGTGTTTCTAGAAAGTAAATCCACAATCCATTGCAATTTTGCAAACATATATTTGAAAAGATAGCTCTATAGCACTCTCCCAAGTAATCTAACAGATGACAGTCCAGGCCATTTTTTTTAACAATATACAAGTTTGTTGGTTTGTTTTTACATAATTATAGACAGAATACAATTATGAGAAAATGGATCATAGGAAGCCAGTAAAAAAACCTCAAGCTCAAGCAATCAATAAATAGCTTTTTCCAAATGAGAAATCCAAATACAAAATGTGCTACAACATCAAAAGACAGTTCCTTCTCTCATTGTTGTCAGCATGCCAGAAATTCTTACTGAACTCATTTGGTTTTGCTGCATGCTAGAGTTTCCAGATTTAAATTAAAAAATAAAATAAATGTATTTTCAACTGGGGCAAAGATGCATTTTACAGCAATTATTTCATGGGGAAAACAATCCATACAAATCCTAAGTGCACCAGCTTTGACACAAAGCAGAAAATCATGTAGTTAACGGCAGGCTTTAAACAATCACAGCAACAAATGCTATTTTTTTTTCACCTAGAAGAGGCATGACAAATTCTTAACATCAACCTGTAAGAAATAATTATGACATGGAATACCAATTGAAGTGGTATGCACCAAAATTACTATATAGGATCTTAAATTGTGTATATTAGATTAGAAACCTGTAAATTTCAGTAGATGCTCCCATTGTCTTTTTTTCCCCTCTTTCTCTAAAAGGGAACTTTTCTAAAAGGAAAAGCTTGCTGTCTGGTTTGAAAACAAATGCTCATAAAAAAATGTGAATTGAAATTCAGGAAATGCTAAAGCATATAGTTCTAGGGCCAGCACTTTTCTGCTTCAAACCTTCCCTTGTCAAAAATGGTTAGTTTTAAAAATAAGAAATGCGGAACATATTTTTCTGCAAAACATATGAATATTGATTATAGGTACAGTTGATATAAACTGCCCACCTCTGCAGTTCTGAAATTGGTGAAAGAATTATCCATAATTTCTAGTAAAAGCATTTATATACCTCAATCCTTGAAATGTTTATGCAGTATTATCAGATGCCTGTATGCATGCTGAATAGCTGCAAGAGTAGCTACTCTACTGAGGCAAAGAAGATGCAAATACTATGATTCTCAATTATGAGAAACTCTCTCACACACGTAAAGGTGGTAGAATATGGCAATAAAACACTGAAATGGTCATTCAGAGGAAATTATTAGAAGTATTGTAGCATTATGCCTTGCTGTGAAAATGTACATATTCCTCTTCTATAATTCAGCAATGGCTAAATTTACCGCTCACTTCTTTCAACAGAACAGCCCCTCGGTCAGCACACCAGCTTCAGCTTAAAGCAAACAAACAAGGTCGTTGGCTAAAGCAGATGCGAGAAGTCTGACACTTCCAGTTTTATCTCCATGGACACCTCTTTGCAGGAGACCCAGTCAAGTTGCGAAGGAGGATCCCTCCCAGAGGGCCCGTTGGGCGGAGCGTGCCTGCCCTGCCCCAGCCTGCCCCTCTACCACGGGGACCAGCTCTGCCCCAGCGCTGCCCCAGCGCTGCCCCAGCCAAGATGCAGCTTCAGGCCCTAGGCTGCGTTCAGAGCTGGTCTGAGCTACTCAGGAAGAAATGCGAGGCACTGCATTACATTGCTATCACACTGTTAATGATCTTGGTGATTTTATTAAGCTTTCTCTCTTTCAGCACCATGTCAATATTTAGTAACGATGACCGTCTGCTTTTGTGAACAGACTACTGAAACTGTGCTAGGGCTTGGCTTGCTTTTAGTAGTTCTCTGCAAGAAACAGAACAGGTCACACAAACAAAATAGGTCCCACAGAAGGATGCGGACAGACTACGCCTGTTAATGTATAGAAAGGCAGTACGCCAGTACTGGTACCAGGCCCGATGGTTTCCAGTCCTGATGCAGTAAGTGAGAATAAAACTCAGTGAGCACCATGACAAGGAAAAGAAGGGAGGCAGCAGTGGCTCCTTTATGAGATTTTCCCTTTTTTTTTCTGCCCATGGATCCAATCCATAGGTGCACCCCAGTGTTGAAAGAGGAAGTGCTGAGAGTAAAACTAATAGAAAGAGGCACTCTACGGCATGCTCTTCTAGGCATACAATTGATTTTCTAGTAGAAATCAGCATGGGAGTTGATGTTGCTCTAATTGCCATTAACTTTCAGTTAATTTCTGTGCCCTTTGGAGGAGAGGTAAAAGCAGCAGGATGGTGAGGAAACAGGTAATGGTGCTGCTTTGGAGGTAGTCATGCTGCCATGGAGAAGAGCAGGCAGGGAAGCGCTTCAGACACACTGGCTTTGGGAGCGGATGCTCCTGGACTCAAGAAAAGAACAACTACTTCCTGCTAAAGCCTCCAAAAAGTCCAAAGTTCCCATTTTCTTCTCTAAGGTCAGAAACCAGTCTTTTGAGAATGGAGGATGCAAGAACAAACTGCAGAGAGCCTGGGGAGAGTTTTCAGCAGACTTTACACTCTCCCTCTCTTCTAGGGGAAGGTGCAATTTGTCTCCAAGTTACCTTCTAAAGTTTGCAGTCTGGCTGTTTGCTCTTACCCTTCAGTGCCAAGCAATTACAACTGCAAAAGTAATAATTCATTTAAATGTCAAAATAACATATGCTTTGGGAATTTGATGACCGAAAAATAAATGGATACAGATGAATGGTACCCACTGATGTTTGATAAAATTAATATAGTTGTTGGGGTTTGGGGAAACAAACGGCATTAATTTTGTATTTTTTTATATTATATTTAAGCAGAAGTAATAAATATGTCATCCAAGGTACCAATGTACTATTTCATATACTGCAGGTGTTTCTGTAACAATGCTGTCAGTTCAACTAATTAGAACATAGACAAGGGAAGTGTGCGACCTGTAATGCTCCATTGTTCCTGAAGACAAAAACATAATGAAATATAATGTCTTCCTCCCATTGGAGAGTAATGAAGAACAAAACTAATTTGTCGGACCAAAAATTAATTAGACACATCAGATTCGATTGTACCTATTACTGTGAAAGTTTGCAGCTGTTCCTCATATTATTACGCCAATGATGGAACATAAGAGTGAACAGGCCAACTGATGAAGAGAAATAATAGCTATACCATTAACCAATATTGCCATTATCTCCAATTTTATTTCTGGTTTTCCAAGTGAAATTTTTTAGCGTATCAATAGTGATCATAAAAATTTTATTCTGGATTCTCTTTGAGTCTTCCATAAAATTTTTCAACGTCCTGCTTGAAGTATGGGCACAGGATTCCTGTAACAGTGACACAATTTCTAACTGAAGAAATAATATACTTCCTACTGCTCCATATTCTCCTACGTTTACTTTTTGAATGGTCATGGGTCTGTTATATAGAATTGGTCTGGGAAGTCAGTAGTTGATTATCCACCATGAAAATCAGTTATTTTCAGAAAAAAACTTCTTAGAAGAACATATCTTATATGTAAGGATAACATCTTTCTTTTTATAGACTGGACTCTGTATTTCATGACAATGAAAGTCATACTGTTTAGCAACATGGCTTAACTATTCTGCATCACTGACCTGCTCTCTCCATAATTCAGTATTTCTGCAGTTGTTCATTCTGTTTGCAAGCTCTTAAGTAGCATAACCAAGCACCAGGCTGTATAGGACTCCATTATAATACAATCGCTCCATAATGTTTTCCCATTCATGATGATGTTTTGAGGTTTATTCATTAGCTCATTTTCAATACATGTAATTATTTTTTAAAAATACACCTAAAAAATTAATTCCCTTATTTTATGTTCTTGATTCTTAGTCAAACATAGAGTGGTACCAACTCAAATTTTCCAGGAATGGTATCACTTAAACACTGTTACCTTTATCAAGCAAATTTATAGTCTGAGAAATAACTGCCAGCAATTCATAAGCAATAGAAAAAAGGGACCTAAAGAAAAGGGATGTACAAACCATACAAGTAATAACCACATCCAGCTTCAGGCTCCCAAAAGGGAAAACAGAAATGAGAACAGAAACACAACCCAAACAGAAAAGACTCTCCTTTAATTTTCACGCAAAGGACTCTTAAATGTGCAAAGATGCCACCAGACAGACTTGTTGAAGCAGACATTCTGGGATCATTTAAGGAACAAATATCACTGTAAGTTTAAAAATGCAAAATTAAGTCTCCAAATGCCAAATAACTTTTTTCTTTCTTTTGTACTTTATTTGCACCCTAACATCCCCTTCCTCCTTCTTGCAACACTACAGTTCTCTCCACATTTAACTCTCAATTATACTAGCCATTTTTTGTAAGGAAAAAGTCAGGATGAAGGGCTGTACCCAGATGCGGGGCTGAGCATTCTGGGAATCATCCAGCAAAGCACTTTGGTGCAAGTTTAACTCACAACACATTAAGTGACATGAGGCTACGCACGTGCTTAAAATGCAACACACTTTAGTGTTTTTCTGGAATGAGCCCCCTGTGTTTAGTGCATAGGTAGATGGACTCCCTAGTGAAACAAGAAAAAGAAGTCCTGCTTAAAGCAAATGCAACGACAGACTAGTCTCACAACATCAGTTATTTACACAGAGATCCAAAATTCAGGCCTATTAAATAGCATGTTTCTTGCATTTTCAAAAATCAATTTCTTGCTTTCAGTCCTAAAAAGCTTTTTTCCCCTCTTTTTTTTGGCATTTCTGTGGCTGCTGTCTTCTAAAACCAGTGCTACCTTCACCTCCACCTTTTCCAGTGACAATATATTTAAAGCTGACATACCCCAATTTCTGTTTTGATGCATAAGGAACTTGAATATCATTAAACATTTAAGCAATATTTAGGAGACAGCCTTTTCTAAAGGTCTACACATAACAGAATAGTCCATGTTTGGGATATTGTGTTCACAACATTTCCTAGGTAGAAAATATTTAATAACAACAAAAGACCCACAAACAAACAAAAGCCCATTTAAGTAATAACTGTATTAGATCATACAGATAAAAGCAACAAAATTCTGGTGTTACACACTCAAAAGAGGTGCTGCTCTGCACAGCTCAATTCAGTTTTGCTAAATATGGTTACTTCTCCTATTCTTACCCTTCCCATATTTTTCCTGACTTTATATTTTCTACTTGAGAAGAATTTCAGAAGAAACAGAATCTGTGTTTCCCTCAGGTCAGGAAATTAATTCAGCATGGAAACCACTACTACGAAACAGTCCTTTCAAAGGCAGGGATGATAATACTACCTTTGCTCTCTATTTGGACTAGAGGCCACTTATTCTTTGACAGAGGAAGATCATCTGCTTGGGATGCCTGCGAAACACTGACTTCAAATGTTCAGAAAACTAACTGTAAATAGTGCCCTAGGCACCAACGGTATGAGTAAGGCAATATTACAGTCATCTGAGCAGGAGAAAAGGGAGCTCAAGCTGTTAGTTCCATAAATCTCTCAACCCGCAGAAGTGGTAAATTCATTTTAAAAAAAATTAAATCAGTTTTACTAGATAATCTGCATTTTCTCATATGTCTCAGGAACATAATTCCTTCCATTGGCTCCGAGAACTCTGCACAAAGAGGACACAACGTCAGCAGGCAGTGGGACGTTAAAAGCTAACTGACTAGCTCTATTCAAATCTAGTCTTTTGCTCCATGGATTTTTATGCTTCCAGAAGTGATTTATGAAAGCATTTCTGAAAGTTGAAACAGGCAAAACAAAAAAACAAAACAGACAATCACTTACCAATTATTATGGGTTGTGGCTCACTTTTTACTCCCACACCTGCACTGGTGCTTGCAGCAACTTCCACACGGTACTGAACACCTGGATACAGGCCACCTATTACTACAGACCGAATGGCTGCATCTACTGTTTTGTTGATATGAAATCGAGTCTCATTACCTAGGCACCAGATCTGGGACAAAAGTTCATGTGTTAAAAAATACGAAAATCTTCATACTCAAACAATTGTGCATAGATATGACATATCAAGGTATTGCATAACAATCACTTATTTTGGACTTCTTAATAATGTTACTGTCCAGAAGTAGCTGGAATTGGGATGATTTAGTTTAGCAAGCTACCCCAGACTAGCACAGGACCAAGCTAGCTGCAAAGACTGCTTGCAAATACCTCTTTGGACTTCGGCTCTCCATGGAGTGCAAATTCTGCAGTTACACTTCTTAGAAGCACAGACCAGAATCATCCAAGTGAAAAGAGGTGTTATACATTAATTGAAATCTTGTTCAGTAATGTGATTATCACCAAACCTTTCCTAAAAAAACCCCACATTTTTTTCATTCTTAATTTCCCGCTGAATAACAAAAGGACATGAAATAATACCAGCACAGGTTGAAACACTTCTTAAAGTACTAAAGAAAATTTTCAGAATTCTTTTCAACTTCCTTTCACTGCACAACAGGGATACGTGCAAATTCTTAAATGGAGAAAGTACAAACTCACTTTTTACTGCTGCTTTTGTGATTACTTACATTGTTCAGGAATCCAGAGATCAGTTCCTGACTCAATTATTCTCTAATTAAACAGAAAAAACACTCTATAATCTGAATTGGCATTTTGTGATGAGAATGGTCTATGACTTCAGAGTGTTATGTCTCTCTCTTGCATTTTTCCATAGGCTTTTCCCAAGAAGCTTCAAAACTAAGACCTTTTAGGGATTCTTCTTCAGTTAATGTTATCTGCATATACTGCTTCTGTATTATTAAAGAAAGCATTTACTACCACTCAAGAAAATCAATGCATAAAGATATCACATGTACATGAAGATATCACATGTACACTACATAATTATAATAGCAGAAGAAAGCAGTATTGTGGGAACCACTATCAGCAATCAACTGATGTGTCTGAGCAACAGCAATGCTCTCTTTACCCTTATTTTTGACCCTACTCAGTGTTTTATCACACCTTATGTTTTTTCTGCAAGACACTGAGGAAGATTTGGAGGGCAAAAGAAATGCTTGTTCTCCCAAGCTCAGGTAAATCTTATTTGCAGGCCAGAATGCATTAGGGTGAGAAACTATTGCATTCATTCTTTCACTCCTTGTCTGTTCTGATCTGAGGTTACAGCAGCTATGAGATGACCCTAATTAAAGGCATTTAATTAATAAATTAATTTACAGGCATTCTGATGCTTGAAGTGGAATCAAGAGATCTACATTCAATTTGTGAGAAAATGTACTGTGAAACCTCAGCAGCCGTTTTATACTTAAGAAAGTATTAAACTCTTTGCACTACATGCACTGTAGCCAGCTCACTAATCAGGCAGCCACCTAATCTTACACAGAAGGGATGTAATAGGTAGTGACTCCAGCTGTTTTTATAAACAGCCTAGAGGTCTGAGCACTCACCTGGAACATGGCTTTTATTAACCATCAGCCCACTTTGTCTCATATCTACATATTTTTTTTGGTTTAGGAGTGTGCTTTACTTATTTGCTTATAAGCCCTTGATGGTTAATATTGACTTACACTGGAGTCAGTATCAAGATTAATTAAGCCAAAAGATAATTATTAATTCATATGAAAATGAGATCAATAGAATACTGAGATTAATAAATCTTGATATTGACTAAAAGCAAAACAAAAGAAGTGCTATGCTAAACATAAATATTGTAAGCATTTATGGCATACCTCTGACCCAGCCATAACCTGGAAGAGGTTGAACCATTAGCTGATTTAGAAATCAAGCATTTCTCCCTTCTTGATGCTGTGTTCCCTCAAGATACAGCAGGGAAAAAAAAAAATCACATCTTTTTGTGTGAAGTAAGCTGCATCCACCACTTCCAACCTTTGTTGGACTGTCAAGAAAGCTGCCCTGCTCTATTTCAATTAAAAATTTTACACTAGGTATACAAGTCAGCCACAGCAAAGTTATTTAACAGTGTGTTCCATGGTCACAAGCCTGTGACAATGCTGAACCTTGCCTGATCATTTTCTCCATAGTCCTCCACCCCAATAACACACTGCCCTTTTTCCGTGTTGTGAAAACATACTTGTGCAAAAGTGAGCTTACTGGGGAATTACAGACTACAACAAAATTTAAGAAGATATATAAGGAGGGGATACTTTTAGCCATCATAGCAATAAAGAAGGAGAAAACACAACCAATGCAGGCAAATCTCATATAACGAACTCTGGACATAGTAGTGGTGCTCAACCTGTTCCTTGGAGCAAACAACCTAGCACTTTAAGTTGTGAATCTTGACAGAGATAGTACCCAGAAGAAGTCTTGTATTCTCCAAGAGCCACAGTCCTTGACTTTGACCTTGAAGTGTTAGGATTAGCATTTTTGCAGGGGAAAGAAGACGTGTCTTTCCTGCCAGCTTTTCTCCCAGACTGAAGGCACTCTAAAACAGGGACTTCACTGCCCGTCTTGAGAGTGCAGAAGCTCTTAACAAAAAAAAAAAACCAAAACCCTTCTCATTCCACAGCAGGGAAAAGCAAGAAAGAGAAGCACTGTAAACTAGGAGGCAATTACAGCTCTCTTCCAGATCTAGCTCATGGTATTTTTGCTTTTAATATAACAGTTGTACTACTTAAAAAAAAAAAATTACAAACAATTCTACAAGCCATTGGTCCTCTTTCTCCGTATAATTATATGGGCAGCTGTAAATGTTGTCAGAATCTAAATCCATAAACAGCGCTATTGTTCTGTAATTCAAGCAGGCTGTTTCCTTAAACACACAACTGTCCCATTAGACATCATTTCTACCTTATACTCCTGGATGATTCCATTTTGGTGATCTGGAGGGGGAGGATCCCAGGAGATGCTGATGCTTGTGCTGTTGTGGTTTCCAACTGTCAGGACAGTAACAGACTGAGGAGGGGCACTTGGAGCTACACCAAGGAGAGGGAACAAATAGAAGCAAGATGTTAATCCATTTGCTAGAGCATGAATTTTGCTGAAACAGTGTAAGAGCAAGCAGACAGTATACAAAGTTCACACTCCCTGCAGGCCTAGGTATGCACATTTTATTAGGCACTGACAATTTTGAAAAATGCTTTTCTGAAGAGAAGCATAGTGCTGAATGACAATGTGGAATTGTGGCAATGGAGAATCAATACAAATCACTCCTCATTTATTTATATTTAGCATTTCTTAAGTTTGCATTGGAATTATTCTCATGCTTGCATTTGTTTTCCATAATATGCACAGATAGCTATGGATATATCAACCAAGTCATAATGTGAGGCTGCTTCACCTGGCCTGAAAAGTGTTTTGATTCTTGTTTCCCCACATGGTCTAATAATAATGTGAGCAGCAGACATTTAAGGATCATTTTTGTTTCCTATTTATTCTCCAGGAAGACATTAACTTAACAGGTTTAAACATAAAACCTTGTAACTCCTGGGTGGAAAAGGGTTAGAGTATTCAGGGCTTTACATCAAATGCCAGTGAATAGCAGAGGTGCTAAGTTAGGTCAGATATATACTTATGTCCTCTTTTCCCTAGGCAAATTGCTTTCTCTTCAGAGTCTTGTTCAGTCCAACCATTCACAGCTGTTTGGTTGGTCACTGCATATCAAGAGCATATCTACAAGCCAATTGCTTGCCAGTCCAGCTACATTGGCTAGAAGCATGAAGAAAAAAAATCATAGCTGTTAGTGATCAGAGCTATGCTGGCAAAGCCCCTCTTGCAACTACGCCAGCAGCAGGGTGCTTTTGTTGGCTCAGGACATGTTGTTTGGGAAGCGGCACAGCAGCTCTGCTAAAGAAAAGTCCCCTCTGTGGGCAGCTGCTGCATCTCCACACAGGGGATCTCCCACCATAGCTATAGCTGCCATGGCAGAGGGCTGTGGCATATGTCCTTCCTCAGCCACTTAAAACTTCTTGCGGTGTCCCCGTTCCCCCCCTTAACTTCTAGGCAAGTGTTGAAACTCCACCGCAGTGGCAAGCTAAGTCACCAGTCGGGTACATTATGTTAAGGTATAGCCTGGGGGCTAGGAAAGTGTGAACTAATACAGCAAGCATATAGTGAGAACGTCTCTAGGACAATTTTCCAATTCCCAGAAGCCTGCTGGTTAGACACTTTTGGTTCCTGGGCAATGACTTTGTGTTTAATAATTCCTTATGGAATTTTTCTTCCACATATTTGTCATTGCCTTTAGTATGATCTCAAAACGTTTAATATGAAATATGGAAGCTGATTTTGAAGACTTAGAGCTTGTACCAGAACCTAAAATACGTATCATTCCCCCTGCCCCAATATCAAATCTAGATAGCCCTCTGGTTTTGGGCATCTCATATCATGTGTCACAGCTTCTTGACTGCAGTCCCCTGGTCTAGAGTATTCCTATCTAGAGAGGACTCCTTCACTGCTAAGCTCTCTGGCAACAGGGCTCTAGTCTTACTTTAACAGATATTCCTGGCTACATGGATATCCTTGGACCACACTTCTCAAAAGCAAAGAGCCACTGGTGTCTTTTTGTTAAAGTCTGGCAGGTTTAACACAATGAAACACAGCCACGGATATCAGGATTATTCAAGTCTCCTGAGTCAACTCGGATTTCCTTATTGTTCCCGTGGCCTCTTTGAGGCTGGCTATGTTCTCACTTTGGATGCTCCTCGGCACTTGACCTGGCACAGGCTCAAGAAGTTGAGCTCAAGTCCTTACCCTGACAACCCTGGAGAGTTGGAGTAGCCTGCTGCAGGAATCACACAACTTAAACCCAGGGTATCAGAGGTGGGGACAAGGGACCATACAAAATGACATCAGAAAAAAGTATTTTAGAGGAAAAATGACACATGTATTACTGTCCTGTGAAGCTGCACATTTTGGCAACTACATTTTCAGATACTGGATCACCTGCACAGCAAACAGTGCTTGGCAGAGTGCTCGTGACCTTGAATGACACAGAGAAATAGTGTACTGGAGGGGAGAAACAGAGCTGTATTGTGGGCAATTTGACTCTTAGCCAGCTCAAGTGAAGCAAGGAAAGGTGGCCTTGGGCTACTCCTTGCAATCGTGCAAAGCATAAAATCGGTGAAGTTAATAGTTGCATTGTGTATTTTATGGTGAGTGAAATAATTTGCCACACAGTAAAGAAATTAGCATTTTATAAGTCTTCAAGTTATTCAATAACAGCAAAACCATGAATAAATGTATGTGTGCGATATTAATTAGAACATTTTACATAAAAATAATAATCATTAAAATGGCAAAGCTTAGCACTGTATAACTTTTATTTTTTTCAAGTACAATGGAACAACTTGCTGAAATGTATTTACTTTCATCCTCAAACACAAAGCCATTCAGAAATACAATTTCTTATATACACATACCTGGAAACACAGAAAGAAGAGAGTAAATGTTAAAGAAATGTAAAATGAATACCGTACTCTGACATTTAAAGACAAACATAGTGTATTCATTTGTCTTTGCATTTAAACTGCATGAATATTCTAGTTAATATTCTACCAGTGTGCGTCTTTTCTTTGAAGATATATGGTAAGTTTGAAACAAAATTAAAATTGCAGCTGATGAATGCAGCTGTAAGTATCATTTTAAGAGCTGCACCAAAGCAAGAAGGAATTGACAGACAGCAGCTGATAAAAACTAAGGGGACTTCCATTACCGACTGTCATATTTTTGTGGTCACAAACAATATGCAGAACAAATACTACTCCACAAAGTTATTCTGGAAAAGACTTAAAACCATGGATGTAATTGAAAAAAAAAAAAAAATCATCTATCTTTAGAGCAAATGTGAAAGAAATAATGAAAATTATAAACCAAAATATTTTATTTAGCTCCTTACTGCATGTGTATACACCTATATGTATATAACAGTTCTGCTTCCTCTCTCTGATAATATCGCTCTGTAAGCTGGCACCATGATATAAATTAAGCCACTCGTCTGACACTGCTGCAGTTATTAAATAGACCACATTGAAAAATAACATTTTTAAAACCGTTTTCTCATTTCCCTTGCTGCTGGCTTGTGGAGAACACCTTGCCTGCTTCTTGACAGGTCAATTATTCCAGTGCTCAGCTTCTTCTTACAGATATGAAAGAACCCAAATCGCTGCTCATCTTTTCCAGGCACAGCCAAACAGAATTCCATTTGTTACCTTCACAGGGCCAAAGAGGCAGGAGATGGATGGATACTGAACTGTGACAAATGTCTGATCTAGAGGAAAAGTCTAACTGCGGCAAAATTGATTTTTGGAGGTAGGCCTCAGAAGTAACATTGCATGTAAAATTCAATCCAGCAGAAAGCTGCCACTACCTTTTGGTCGTACTCAGCCTTTACCAGGGCTATTTGTTTTGGTGTCAGAAAAAACTTCCAATGCACGTATCACTCTTCCAAATTATTTTCTAAAAATAGTACAGCTGACATTTTTTAAAAGTCAAGTCTAAAAAAGCTCATTTTTGAAATGGAATCACAGGCGACACAGCAAGTGAGATACCTTTAAATAGAATGCCATCTTTCTTCATTGGATGAGAAGCAAACCACTGTCATTAAAGACTTAGTTGATGTTATTTTTGAAATATATGAACACCGATATAATTCCAAAGATAATGTGAGGAAATAAAGGAAATATCTGTAGGACTGTATCTACTGGATGTCTTAATTTTCTCGTGGAAGTACTTAACTTTATCATCTAAGCAAGAGGAAGAATTATTTACAGGGGCTGACATTTGGTGATAATACTACATGTTATAGGCTGATGTTTTCTTGAGAGAGATACTTGCCAACAGATTCCTTGAAGGTTATATTAATCTACAAAACAAATCCTAGGCTGAGAGTTATATGTATCTGTAGGGAAGAAAAGTTTTTTAAATCTGCACTATGTGGAAAGTTGTTCCACATGAACAAAGTGGCCTTTAAAGTAAAAAATCACCTGACAGGCTCTGCTGGGAGCTGAGGTTTATAAAAGAAAATATCATTCCTCAAGTATTTTATAGAAATAGACAGGAGGTAAAAATCTCTCTTTTTCAGTAGTTCTTAATTTACCTTTAGCAAGAGATAGTTAGATGAACTAAATAAACAACAAAAATCAATTGAAATTGGACCAGAAGAAAATCTGCTAGTGAGGGGACAAAATCCAACATTTTAACTCTAGAAAAGCAACTTCACCTGTAGAAAGCTTTTTTCAATTTTCTTTTTTTTTTTTAAAGCTTTGTTCAGACTGCTGCAAAGATATTCTTTACCAACTAATTTAGGCTTTATCGTTTGAACAAAGAAATGGGAAACATAAAGTCCCAAATTCTAAATCAGTCTTGAACAATGACTGCCTACATGCTTTTCAACATATTGCAGGACACTGAATTTCCTCATCTCTAAAGTAGCAATGACAACCAAGTTATCTTCAGGATTACTTACTTCTTGGGCAATAATCACAACAAATCAAAGAGAAAAGTGAGTAATAAGCGAGTTTGTTCTAGAATTAAAAAGTACTTGGCAATCAGCACTAAATTAAACCTCAGGAGACTACTGTAAATGATTAAAATGCATCTTCAATAGGAAGGAAAGAGTGCACTCAAACCCCATCGAAACCATATGAGCATTTTGAAACTTCACCAGTAGTTCTCTCCCTTGCTTTGAAAGAAATCAATGGAAGAGACAGAAGATGAACCCTCATTGTTATGATCATCCCTCTAATTTTACAGGAGAGATTCTCCAGGCAAAGGTTGCATTAGATGGGTAGAAAGATAGGGGGTTTGTACATTTCTAAGAGAAGAAGATAAAATGTATTTTTATCTCACCTCACTCTCTTTACTTTTCAATACAAAAGCAGTCCTGGAATGTATATGTTTTACCAAAACTGCGTACCATGCTACATGCTACAGATATAAATGCTTGTGCATTTCAGCAGTGTAAACTGTTCACTATGTCTGCATGCTGCATGTTTCACAGAGGCTTGAAAGGTACTTAAGGGAATCCTCTGAAGGACTAAATAAGGCAGTTTCATGAATGGTGTGCTAACAGAAACAATAAAGTGGTATACCCTCGAGAATGAAGTTCCTTCAGACTAGTTGTATATCTGTCCTTCACTAGTCCTCACTTCCCAACCAAACTGTTCATCTACATTTTTACCCATTCAGAAAGATGTGTGTAATATCAAACACTCACCTATAAAAGGTTTCACTTATTAATTTTATTTTCAAAGTGCAAACAAAAGTCTTTTATTGCAGCAACACTGGTTATGAAAGAACGGCTGCAGTGCACACTTTTAGGAAGACCCAAACCCACCTGTACATTAGAAGGATGTATCAGCCGGAATAATACAGGACTGGCCCAGTGTTTTCTCATGGAACACTTACAGCACAAAACTGAATATTATATTGAATTCTAATGCCAACCCTATACCTAACAAACAGAAATCACATGGAAGAAATAGAGCTGAACATACTCATATACACAATAACCAAAATGGTCACTTTTGATTTCACCTTCAGTGAAACAGGTATGGGAAACTTGCTTTTCTGACCATTTTACTAACCTTCCTCTGTGGTACGAGCAGACTTTGATTCACTGTCCATTCCTTGGAATTCATTGAAATAAGGGCGAACCTTAATTTCATAAGTGACACCCTTTTTCAAGCTGACGAGGACAGCACTGCGCTCAGTTGGGACTTTGACCTCCAAATTCTGCCATACAGCAGGAGAAGGTAGGCCAGATGTTTGGCGATACATGACTCGGTAGCCCTGAATAAACTGGGATTGGCGGTCAACCTAGAAATGGTATTAAATAATACGTCAATAAACATATTAAAGTAATGAAACTGTATAAAAAGAAAATAAAACATCTGCCTAGAATACTTTTGTCCTCATGAAAAAGAGAAAATTAACAGTTAAAATGCTGAATTTAAAAAGCAAACTGCCTTCTTGTAAGTCACTGTTGATTAATTGTCTATAAAGAACATTTTTCTCACTTTACTTGTTATAGAATATTTCCTTCTATTTTACTTTCTCCAGCTCTATATATCATGACAAATACCACCTTAAATCATAAAACAAGTTCCCACCCCTGCAACACATCATGAAAAGAGAACTTTGGCATAATGCTTACTGCATGTAAACTGATTAAGCACATCTTGGCTACTGATGTGCTGAAATATGAGAAGAAAAGAAAAAAAAGTTCTTTTCAGAAAAGGACAAGTCTTTGAAGATACCTCACATGCTTTCACTTAGTCCGTTACTTGGCTCACAGCTCATCTTTTCATGAGATGCTCAGGAAAGTAAAATAAACATAAGACAGATGCAGAGAAAACAACTTCCAAGGACATGTGCTGTTTCTTGTGTTCACAGTCTAAGCAGTCGCTTTGCATCCTGGGGTTGTGACGCTCTCAGGCCATCAGATGGAGATGGAATGTTGGTTTTGGTTTATATTTTATATATCGCTGGGCAAGCACAATTCAAGATTGGACCATACATAGAAGTTTAACAATTCTAACTTAACATAATTATAAATAGGATTTTTATTTGAAGGAAAAACTTAAAATATGTTTTATCTTGGAGAGGTTGCATGCATTTTTTTCTCTGGGGGAAAAAAGGGCACGAAATAATGACTATTATGATGCTTGCATGAATTTTGCCTGAAAAAAACAGCCAAAACAATTTGATGGATAAAAGCAAACCAAGCCCAGCTGCTTCTGTAGCCATCAAATAAAGAGCCAAAGAAAGTGCAGCACAAATAACAAGACTCTTACAACTAGCTTTTTGGTAAATCTCTGGGTTATAAGTAAGATTCAACAAGTAGGACTTCTTTTCTGTTCTTGACAATTTGCTAGCTCAAAGGTACTTCAGAATTAGAGATACATTAGTTTGACTTCTCTTAAGAATAAATGAATTTAAGGCTGAAAATGCAAACCAGGTTCTATCATGCTTCTCCTATAATCTTGTTACAGTTTATTGAGGCGTTCAGAGGGGACACAGATTCTTGGACATTAAAAAGCTGGGCAAGCAAGAAGAAAGCTTTATTTATGAGAGCAAAGCAGAAATGTCTTTCATCAAAACTGTCACTGTTAAAAACCTTGCAACATATGTTACAACCACATTAAGCTTGCATTTTATAAACTTCTCTACATTCACTTTAAGTGAATTTATGCACTGAAAGAGGGATATAACTCACAATAATAGCTTGTTAATACCGAAAGAATCAAGCTGTGTTTTTAAGAAGAACATTAAGCAGCTGTTTCCAGATGAAGGGAGTCTGTAAATCAGAGTAAATTGTTTTTATCCATGTTTGACTTTGATTAACTAAATGTTTTACGGACATAAAGGCTTTATGAACCTCATGTTTGCTACAAAATTCAGCATGAATAACACTTTCATGCATTTTGTAATACAGATTCTCAATGTAAATTACAATATAAGGCTATGATGTTTAATAATCAAACACTGAGTTTGATTCTTGCCAAACTTCTGAGTTAGAAGCTACACTGAAGGATGGCATAACTTTGTTAGAACTTTCCATTTTGTCTTTGCCGTGCTTTTAAGCTCTATTGACTGCTGCCTAGTGGAGAACATCTGAAAATTCAGAATTGACTAGGTTGAACAGTAACAGTGTGTTGCTACAAAACTACCAGTACGGAAACTTTTGTACAGCATGGTACAAACACAAATGCACCCACCAACTCACTGAGAAGAACTGGACCCCTATAGCATACCTATAGTATACTAATTTTGAGTCCATCACACTTTCATATCTACTTACATATAGGTAATGCACAAATTATTCATACACCTCTTTTAGTCCTAGACTTCTAAGTTCCTAACCTAAAAGACTAAACAATACAAGGAATATAAAACCAGAATGCAGTAGTACAACAAAGTTGTCATGTATATGGGTGCTATAAACTAGCTTGATTTGGGGCTCACTCAAGTTTTACAGAGCTTTCAATTAGAAGTTTGATTACCACAGGGCTGAGTGATCTGCCGAAATTTCAGATTATTGACAGTGATTCTATTGTTCAGAGTCTGGGAGGGTACTTACAAAAGAAAACACTATGCATTTTTAATGTTTTCTACAAACATCCAGTTGCATTCAGTATCAAGGAAAGGATACAAAGCTTTCTCTCACACCCAGTTAAAGCTAGTATGAATGAACAGGGCCTTTCCTGTGGTCAAAATGTTGGGAAAATACTCAGAGGGCTCTTCACATTGCGAAAGGTGGATTTTTTGTTTTGGTTGGAGTTTTCCGATTAGTAAAAATTACTCTTGGACAATTAACATGGATTAACCAGAGATATTTGTAGGTATAGGACAGGTGTATTTCACATCTACATTCAAACACACATATATGTGTGTACATGTATATGTATGTATACACATATACATACATATGTGTATATGTCTATATATATACATGCTCACACAGTCTTATATAAAATATAAAGCCTGTGACTTGTTTCCTCCATTTGTTATGTGGTAATTACGTGTCCCACCAACAGCAGGCCACTAAAAATATGCTTAGCATTAAAGAACGGCATTCAGCTGTGCTAAGCATCAAACAACTCTATAGGTTTGGTATATGTTCACACATAGGCAGAGTTGAAGAAACATGGACTGTGATTTGATGAAAGAATGTAATTATTTTGAGGTATTCTCCTTTCTCTTTTGTACATGGTTGCCACTTATACAAAGTACTTAGCATTATCACAGAGATTGCAGGAACTCTGCACTGAATACTGGGATCAGAGAATATTTCTAGACTTCCTGTGACACGCTTAACTACTCTTGAATTTATACAAGCAGCAGTGACATCCACTCAGAAGAGCTGCAACAGTTGCTGATGTAAAGATACACTTTCTCCCTCAAAAGACAGCAGAAAATGCAGATGCTCCTTTAAAAGAGTGAAGAGAGCAATTACTGGGTAGGTTCTGCTCAGCACTGACCTAATGCTTTAAGAAGACCTACAAGCATAACTGGTCCTGCATGCTCCTTCTCACCCTTTTTTATGATGAATACAATAGTGCAGGAGGTATCTACAAAACTGATGATAGCTCTCTATTTCTCAGGACAGGAAACTCATTTCCCCTGCATGTTCAAATCTGCATGTACTGCAGCTGAACACAAAACAGGTTCAATGGCTATTAGATCATTCAGTTAGGCTATTAGGTTCTTAAAAACATGGCAAGAAACTCATAATGCAGCTTATGCTGCAAACATAGGCTCCTTTCAGGCAAACCTGTTAATCTGCACCCTAAACACATTTTGCAATATGCTCTGTAGTATGTAAATTTCTACTCCAAAATATCCTGAGGAACACTCTGCTCCCACATCAATACCCACAGCAATTGTCCATCTAGGCAGAATACCTTGCACACTGTGCTAAACTCAGTAGTACAGACTCACAGTAATCTCTGTAAATTCAAACAGCACTAGCATTTATCTATTCTACAGGAACAAAACAAAAGGTGACAATACACTGGAAGACTGTCTAAAGGACTTGACTCTTGAAGCTTCCAGTGCAGTACATTTATTTGAAATCAATGTCAAATTAAAAGACAGAGGTAAATAAATTATCCTTCTGCCTTGTAGGCTCCTAGAAGGCAGTCGGGATTTCAAAGCAACAATTCCTTTGCCATACTGAAGAACTGACTTTTATTCCTGCTTGTGCCACAGGGCTCCTTTATAATGCTAGGAAACTTTTCACGTTTGGCCACTAATGGAGCTCTCAATTTAATGCCGAATGAGGCTAGAAGTGCTGAACTATAGTTGAGCTCAGCTAAAAACATGCTTGGAGTACACCATATGCTGTTGCAATGCAAAATGTTTTGATAAAAGTAAAAATAAATTAGGCCCAAGGTTTAAAATTAGCCACTGGATAACAGCGGGCATATCTGATTCTGTAAGTCTCATCAGTTATAAATATCTCTGTACCTCACCTCTCTGTGTCTAAAGTTAGGATAATGACACATTTTTATCATTGTGATGTTAAATTCAGTATTATTTGTGAAGCACCCTAACGTTACAGTTGAGAGCATGACAGATAAGCAAGCAAGTGAGACTAATAATTTTTTATTCAATGCAAGGTTTCAATAGTATGAATTTAATAAGACCTGCCACCACACAGCGAATAAAGAAGATAAAAAGAAATGTTGAATAGCTCCATGAAGAAGAGATCCTGTGTGTGACCAGGTAATTGCAGCTACACTTTAATACCTATGCACAAGAGGAATAAATTTAAGTGACAGTGAAAACCTAACTTTGGACATTCCTCTTTTTTTTAACACTTTGTAAGCCTGACCTTCTTTCAAAACAGACAAAATATGTGTGTATATGTATGTGTATATTTTAAAATTGCAACACAGTAGCAGAGAACTATTTCTGAAATTTTAAACTCAAATGTGAAAAAAAAAAGAAAAAAGAAAGCAAAACCAAAACACTCTCAGAAAGAAGGGAGAAATTGGTGTTAATTTGCTGGGAGCCAGGATGCCAGCAACTCAGTAATCAAGGATGCTGCTCCTTGGCATTCACTCTTTGAATTGCAGAAAGTCAACACAGAGTCTTACGACTCTCATGGCATTTCCATCCTTTTGTATGATAGCTACACTATCTAACCATGTTATATTAACAGTGTGGACTTTATTCTATGGATAGAGTGGCTTTTTTCCTAGCGAATATGGTTAATTAATTGGGTTTGTTCTGGTTGCTGGAAAGTTTCTAATTAGCTGTTCCAGAGATTTTTTGGGGGGTCTATCTTCCCTTGGGCAATTCGGAAACGTTTCTATAGAGGCCTCTATGCTTGTCAGGTGGCATAGGGTCACTGCTTTGAGGGATCTTCCCAATGAGCTGATATCCATAGCGTGCCTAACAATCTACCTTTACCTTACTATGTTTTCTTCACTCATTACTTGTTCAGTAGGGGCATCAAGAGACTCTTTTAGATAAATTTATATTGATATACACACATGCACACACATACACACCCATACATATATATATATACACACACACACATACACACGCAAATACATATATATTTTTCAATATAGTATAATGAATAACATTGGTTACATTGCATAAAACTCAATACTGTTTATACTGGGGCTTCCTTCTGCAGTATATGCTAAAGCAAGGGCAAGCATGTGAAACTGTGTTTCTGATAGCTGCCACACCCAAGAAAGGACTTGAAGGAGCACCACATGGATGTGATCCACGTTTACAATTACTGGCTGCTAACATCCAAAGTTTCTGAACTACTGACCCATCAGCTTGAGCAAATGTCTGCTAGTGCAAAAGAGTTTGCACAAAGGTTAGTCAGCCGGTCCTGGAGTTATCTAGCTGAAACGGACAGAATTTTTAGAAAGGCAAGCTGTGTGTTGACATCATCAATGGCAAAATGCAATGACACATTTTCTAAATAATCCTTTAAGAAAGACAAATTTGTGGGTTTCTCTATTTATTCTAATTCGTTCCCTCACCGTTGAAGTCTGTCAGAACAAGGATGGTGCATAAGCCCCTGTAAATATGGCTGAGTTGTGCAAAAACAACAGTAATCCTTAGAATACACAATCTATCACCACACTCTTCTCCTGTTTTATAATCCCCTGTACACATCAACCTCTTAGCAATATTGCATGTAGAAGAAAAAAACTGAGTATTGTGAATAGCCCTTTAGCAGAATTCATCCTATATAATACAACCATTTCCATTACGTGCAGTGCAGTACTACTTCTCTCACTCTTCCACCAATGGCTCTCCTTCCTATGGGGCAAATGCCCAAAGAGCAAAGCACTCTTTCCTGGTGTCCAGCACCCTGGGAACTCTCTCCTTCTACAGTTAAAAATCTTTTCCTTCAAGCCTCAGGAAGGGAAACATAGCATTTTGAAAGCCAAACACTGTATCAGAAATTCTACCCAGTAGTTTGACCCCTCAAATAGAAATGTTGTTAAGTACTGCCAAAAAGATTCTGGTCTTCTATAATGAAAGGATATCCACTGATTGCCAGTAAAGCTTATGCTAAAAACCCAGATGCTACACAGTGGATCAGGCATCAGTACCTCATGCTTCTGACTTCACTGCAAGTGCCCTATAGGAAAGCTATTTTTGCATTTTAGGGTCACCAAATAATAGGGTATTGTCAGGGGTCCCTATGCCTTGAAGTGGAAAGTGCTTTTTCATACAGCAATTTCACGTTGATATTTAACTTTGATTATTTTTTGACATGCACAGTAATGAGTCCACAGATCAATTATCCTTTAGATTATGGTGTTAAGCATATTCATTTTTATAATATTTTTCTAGTCAGACAGCTAGCTCGCTTTGAGCTGAACACTGAAGACTTTGAATTTGCCTGACTTGAAAGAGAAAATAAAAAGACCATTTCATTACCACATATATATGCCTGTTTAATGCTAGTTTATCAGAGCACTCACATTGGGGCCAAGACTGGAGCTTTTCAGGGTAGTAAAAAACTGCAGGGATAAAAAGGCAAATTTAAAGTACTGTTAAGGTAATTATAAGAGAAGCCTTACCGTCCAGGTGACTTGAACCGTTGTGGGTGTCAGCACAACAGGATTATGCAGTCGTACAATGACATCTCCCAGTTCTTTCTGGACTTGCCTGTGATCTACACCTTGTGCTGGTGGGCTGATATCTGCCAGGCCAGGCACACACATGAAAGTGTTATTTTAATGAGAAAACTTTTATATGGCATCAATAAGAATGACTGAAGAGCTTAATGACCTGATTTAAACACCCTTTACAATACTGTTTTTAAAACAATAGAGTACTAAGGTTTAAATATGAGCTCCAAAGTATATCAGGTAATGCAAACAAACCATTCACCTTTATCTGCTTAGGAAATAATGAAATATAAGGATTTTTAAATAAGTATTCAGACTCGATGGCAAAGTTTTCTCAGATCTGGTAAGTGATGACAGACATGCAATATTCACTATTTCCAAAATACTCAGATAATAATATCGTTGTCCAGAGGTCTGGAACCAAATTGGTTAGTATAATTGAAAAAGATGAACAGTTTGGGGTTTTTTTTATTTTCTTAGAGCATACATGGCATTGTCATTATATGTTTCCAAACTTTCACTAAGCTTCCCATTCCCACATACCATGCACACAAGAAACCAAACACTAAAAATAACATTTTCTTCTGCAAAGCAAATTTTCCCTTTACAGATAGAGATAATGAAATCTAGTGAAAATATGAAAAAAGAATTTATTTAGGAAGCCAAACCAATTCTGATCTAATAAAAGGCCAACAAAACCACTCTACCACAAAAATTTTCTCTTCAGGATCATGTCAAACATTCCTTCAAAGTGTGTGGGGAAATTATTTCTTCTAGTCAAAATCTGAAGGAATTTGATCACTTAATATACATCTATGGAAAACTGTGACTCCATCCCTGGGACCAATTGTGGCCCTAGTACCTAGTCCTTAGGGACCACATTTGGTTTGTGCCATTGTGTTAAACTGAATGAAGCTGTATTACCTTTGCTAAATAGGAACCACAAATACAAAATATGTGTCAGAAAATGGAGAAGATGTGCAATGTGTCTTTTTAGTGATAGTTCCTGGAAATCATCATTTTCTGCTACATTGCGCCAAAAGCAGAACGTTGGGCTACAGCTATCACCTAGCTAATATATCACAATAGCACATCCCTTCCCTTCAACTTAGACAGAAATGAAAGTACTTTCTAGGAGCCAGTGAAGGCTGGATCCTTTCAATGGATCCTTCAAGGATCTTACAATGCTGTTCTTGGTCAACAGTTACAGATGCCCTTACTATGTCAGTTGTCATTGTGGATTACATAATGCTTGTTAGAAATACATATACTGATTATTTCTGCTGGAATTTGCTTGTAATTTTTCCAGAAGAGGTGATCTGGAACACAAGCACAGGTTATATCCAAAAAGGACTGACACATTATGGTCATGCCTGTCTAAGACATCTGTGAATTCTGCTTGGTTTTCCCATGGGATTCACTAGCAAAAGACACTTTCCTTCTTTCTGGGTCAACATCACGTCCTTTGGAAGAGAATACATACATAAAAGGTTTTTTTTTCCCCTCTGATGGTCTGTGGCAGGTACACCCACCCCGACAGGAAACAAAACTTCTCCGGGCAGGGAGAGAGGAAAAAAAACCCAAACCCTAGAGGCCGCGGGTTAAAAGCCAAACTGACCAATCCAACACACGTCAAGTACCTGGAAGTGTTGACCTTTTGGCCAATGGGGATTAAAATGACCACAGATCAGATTCAACAAGGGTATAAATGGGGTCCCACCGGAGGACATTTTGAGTCAGTCCTCCTCGGAGCAGCGGGTCTGCAGTCGGGGGCTCCCCCCTTGGGTGGGGACACTGCCCTAGGTAACTCCTGCAGGTTGAGAGCCCTCATCTTTTAGGTGAGTGATATGCGCATTTTGAGTTGTCATTTCTAAACTTTAAGAATTCTTAAGTCGGCTGTGTAGTACTAATTCCCCTTACATCATTGAACCTGTGGTTCACAAATGTTGTCGGAGTTCTAACTAACTTTTTTACTGAAGAATAAATCTGAGTTTTAACACCTGTTGGATTTGATTGTGTGAGCCTCTGTAACATGGTCTTAGATATGGGAGTGTGCAGCATGTGATTTCTTTTTATTTTCTAAATATTATTAAGAAGAAATAACAGTGCTCTTAAAAATGAAACATTTAAATATAACAACTATATTTGAATCACATGCCTCCAGATTTTGAAAGAAAGTAGGTTTTGATCATCAATATTTCAGCTTTATAATTCTGGATTGTTATGGGTTCTGAGCCACCAATAAACAATATTGCCACAGGCTTCTAATGCAAATGGCTCCAAGGATCTCCAGAGGGAATATAATCCAACTATGGATGTCACTGAAGGAGCTTGTCTAGCAAATTATGACTATTCAAAGTGACCAAGAAACAGAAAGATATAATAAAATAAATATGTAAGACAGCAACTCAGACTGGTTTACAGGATGATAATTTATGCTGCTATCCACAAAAAGCTATGAGCCTTGGTACAAAATACCTACAGCTACCCATGGCTATATTTTAGGTTAAGTCATCCTGTGGTATATAACCAACAAAGTACCTATATTTCCTCAGGAGAAAAGACATTTCTACATCATGTGTTTGTATGAACTGCATTTCATCATTTTAACGGGACATATGTTCAGAAGTAAGGGAATAACATGGGCTGATAACAGTAAGAAATGAGTATCAAGAGTACATGTGGAATTCTGTTTTCTCGTATGTACACTTGAAAACATATGCATATGTGATGCTTACAGTGTAATGTCTTGTAATGTCATTTCCACATTACTAGGAGACTCCTGGTGGAAAAAACAGTTGATCTATCTGTAAGGATATTGTCAAATACTAGAAAAATAAAATCATGACTCAAGCAAAACTGGCTCAAGAAGCTATGTTCTGATCACAATTAAGAGGTCTCTAAAATTAAATTGGTTATATATTTTCTCTAACCTCTCTTTTATTGGCTTCCATTGAACTTGCTATTAGTTGCTAGTAATTTAAATTCCAGGGATAGGATTATATATAGTTTCTTTAAAGTGTTTCTTAATATGTGGCTTGGTCTGTTAATAATCGAAACAAGAAACAACTCCTTTCTTAGAGTAATTACTGATTTCTCTGTGTTTATTTGATGCAAGTCATATAAGGTAAACCTTCTGAAAGTGCCTGATTGTCTACTTGCAGTCCACTGCTGACAATATGCATAAAATCCTATTACTTGTATTTGTTGTAATTAACACCAGGAAATTAAAGGCTCAGCTATTAAAGCTACCACAGCCACCTGTTGCAAATTAATCCTATATAGCACTGTAATAGCTGCTTTTTTCTTCCTCCATGACCACTGTGAATAGGCTTTCTACTGTGTGTCAGCTTCTTCTGTGAGCCTGAATTTAACTCAGGCATAATTAGAAATCACATCAAAACATTATGTTAATTTTCAATTGATTTTATGATTTAATTCTATTAAACTGCAGGCTTGCAAAGAAGCTATAAATCCTGTACATGTCTCAGTGTGTTTGACTGCTAAACAGCTTCTGGAAATGGAAGCTGCAACACATGCTGTAGCTAATTAAAAGACATGTTTTTACTGAAATCAAATTGCTTGTCAGTATGTCAGATAAAAAGTCTATACTTGACACTCAAATGAGAAACAAAGTTGTTTTTTTAACCAGGTGATAAGTTATGCAGACTAAAAGGCTGGTGCAGTGAAAAGCATGAGTCACCCTATAATAATGGGAGAGTAAGAAAGAGGAGAAAACTTGTGATACTCCATGGATAGTCAAGCCATGAAATCCCTGACCAACTCACTCCTTCAGCTTTTTGGAAAGCAGCTCTGTTTCTTCTTTTACAGCAATGATTACTATTTTGAGGGTATAATAATAATACTTATGACAGATTTATTCCGGAATAGACTGGGATCAGAGAGGCTGGTTGTGACAGTTATGTGATAAAAAAATACCACCCTACTCTTGTTTCTCTCTTTCCATTTAGGACCAGCAAAGGATCCAAACCACTTACACATGCAAGAGGCTGACACAGGATGCACTATCCATGGACACTTTTATAACTTCCATAAACAGAGCATCTCATTCTAAATTAACTGTGAGAGAAGCTATTACTTTGGACTCAAAACCCCTATGATTCCAAAAGATTATTAATTCCTGCATCCCAACCTGTTTATCACAGAAGTACACTCTTGAATGAAGTGTTCGAGCAATGTGTTGTCAAAGCCAAAAAAATCCATGCTGTGAAGAGAAATTTGTTTATGGCAGTTATACGCCATTAGAGTTTGATGTAATGTGAACAGAATTCAACAGTCAATTTAATAGCAATGGAGGATCACAGCTATCAATTATATCACCACCCTATAAATGAGGGATTCACTTCAGCCTTCCCTCTTGGTTTATGCCGTTGATTAATATAAAGAATTCAGAAATCTGGGTATGTAAATAGAAGACCCATACTTTTCTCTAGAATAACTTCAAAATATTCTTAGCATGTAGATGCCTTACTTTACGTGAATTCTCTGCCTAAATGTTGGACCAGATTAATCAATACACTACAGATATTTTGTGCAGTTCTTTTGATTAAAACTAGTGCTAAACATGGTGTCCGTCTCTCATAAGCACTTGTTACTATAGTATATCCCTATTATAATAATGGAGAAGTAAGGAAATGACAAGAAAACGTATTGAGGAGAGCATGGTATTCAGAGCACTTTTCCGAAAAGCTTGGGTAACTCACATTACTTTCAATAGCAACCAGACATCAAGGAGCACACCCAGTCTAAGTGAACTGCAAAACAAAAGGTCTACAATACAGAAAAGATTAAAGAGCTAACCTATCTCTTCTAAGCTCCAGATTGATACAGAAAACATTGGACTATTTTTTATCTTTATTCGTTAAGCTCAATTCATGATTCTTTCAGTCAGAGTGCTAAAGCCAAATGGCCACACTGACCTATTGGTCAACTCTCAGTTCCTTCTTTCTATTTTAGCTCAAGCACATAAGCCTTAATAAATACTATTACCTTGTGTTCGGACAGGATCTGACATAGGGCTGGGATCACTCAGACCTTGTGAATTGATAGCTCTCACCATAAACAGGTAGATTGTATTGGGGCGCAGTCCTCTCACAGTGTAGAGAGTGGTCTTCACATGGTTAGCCACCGTTTGCCAACTATTGCTCACAGATTGACTGCAATGAGAAGAGGGTTGAAGATTATAGACTAATGCAAGAGAAAAATAAAGAAGTGAAAGGACCTGCTTTTGTAACCCTATGTAAAGTCTAAGTACAGGAAAAAGTAGTAAAAGCAAGGTAGAAAATAAAAATAATTGTTTAAGTTAACTCATCAAGGTGGGATAAAAAAAACCCCACAGCTGTCAAAAGTATTTCTCCTTTCAGCAGTAGCAAAAGCTTTTGCTATCTCTCCAAAATAAATACCTACAAAAGGGAAGTGTGGAAAGCTGTAAAGTGAATTTGAATGATAAATAGACCACTCTTGAACATAAACCTTAGAAAAGAAAATCCTGTTAAAAGAGTAATTTTATACACTGCTAAGTAAATTATGTCAATAAATTGTCATTGGAAGAAAAGTATTGTCCTTGAACTATACTCATACTCAAAGTTACAGAAAAACCTGCTGAAAACATGCTTGTAAATGAAGGAAAGCATATGAATACTTTTTCTGTCACTACATTTTCCGTTGGACATTATTATAATTAGATTACAATCACTGTATGAAGAGATTTCAAGTGTGACTGTTAAAACAGCTTTTAATGAAAATGCCTGGCTTTTGTTAAAGTTATTGATGGGATGCCATTAAAGCTTATCTGGGGTGAAGTATCACAAAAGTTTAAAGAGAAAATTTTATCTTATTGTGCTTTGTTGTATAGCATTGATTAAAAAAAAATCTAAATATATTAAAAGGAAAAAGAAACTGGAGAGCTACAAGTTTCATGTTTCAATTGTGTCAGTCATGTAATGCATTAAGGATACATTCCAAAACAAAATCCACAATCTGCGCGTACAGTAATGTTCTTTGCATATTAATTAGCAGGGTGAGGCATTATTGCTATAACTTCTTAAATTTGCATGAATTTTAACTAAAAGATGAACTAAATTATTTGTCATTTGTTGAACAACTTGATTAAGGAAAACATTTAAGAACATGCACATTTTTAAGCCAAAGAGTATATTACTGATACACGTGAGAGGTATGGCCCATGCTTAGACAAACTTGCTGAATCGGAGCCCAGGAGTTCTTTCATACCATGTATTAATTGCTGCTGTGTGGAAGGGAGCAACTGGATTTTCTTCAGCCTCAGGCTGCAGTATGAAATCCTAAATTATCAACAGTAGCCTTTTCAGCTAAAAGTTTTAAACTACCTAAAACAGTAAAAAATAGAAATTTTAAGTGCTTTGACTCTTTAATATGTGCTGCTTTAACAAGAACAGGAATTCAAGTATGCAGAGAGGCTTCAGGATTATCCATTTATTTTCAGATTATTTGTACTCTGATAGTCAAGATAACACTGGCCCGAAAGATTTGACCTGCAGTATTCCCACAGGAAACTCACTGATCATCAATGCTAAAGGAAAAGTAACAATTAATGACTGTATTGTCCTGTTATATTCCTGTTGACCTGAAGAAATAGTTAGATGTTCCTCTAATTAATCACTTAGAAAAAAGTGACAAGTTAAAAAAAAAAAATCAATTTGAAAAGTAAGAATCAATGCCTGCCACAGGAGTTGAGTCTTTTAATGGACTTCTAATGATATGTGTAGAGTCTAAAAGAACACCACAATACCAGGAAAATAGCTGGTACCAGGTTTCAAGCAAAATTAGAAAGGAAGGAGATTAAAAGTGGAATAATTCACATACCTAAAAGCCTCAATGATATATGCACTAGCTGGTAGGCTTCCAGGGGTCCCTGGTTGCCAGGACAGGGTGACACTGTTCTTAGTAACATCAGTGACCTGAGGTTTGGATGGTGGCCCAGGGAGGTCATTTATATCATAATTTTTACTGACTGTTGCTCCACCAGATTCTGTGAGGAGTAAATACAAAACAATTACTTTTTACCCTTGATTGTATAAATTTGATCAAAGTAGAAGATTAAAAGGAAAAACATGCCAAACATCTGCAAAATCAGCATAACCAATGTTCTTAATCTGTAAAGTACTAAGTCAACAATTGCACAACCACACACATTTTTGGATGAAGAGCTATTGTTCTTTAGAAAGAAAAAAACCCACAAAACTCAAAAGGTTATATATAAATATATAAAAAAAGAAAAGGAAGAATAGCAAAAAAGCCCAGCTTTGCTGAAATTTACATAAAATACCAAAACCTCAGTTGCTAGAAGGCTGAGAAAGTTCCTATATCCAGATCAACTCCAGTACTCACAGAGAGCACACTGGATTTTGATAGGTCTCTATGTAGGCATAATAGTTTCCTTGCCCAAGCCAATTACTGGACAAACCCATAGTTTATTAATACTCCTACTTAGAAGAGTTATAGCATACCTGTGTCAGTGGAGACAAATACAAATTGTTGCAATGTGAATGGGCAATTAAAGATAATAGCAGTGAAATACAAGGTGTGTGAAGGAACCCAGCCTTCCTACCCAAAACTTCTCCATCTCAATCCTAGAATTTCTAGAACAGATTATTTGACTCAGACTGCTCTAACATAGTCTACGCATTCATTTTGTGCCAACTGAAAAACAGCCCCTGGACATCGCCTACCTGTCACCTCCAGCACAGCACTCCAAGATGTCTCTCCACTGGAACTTGTAGCAACGCAAGTGTAAGTCCCAGTATCGGACAGCTAGACATAAAAACCAGTTAAGGGCAGTTTTAACAACCTTTTAGAATCAGCTGACTGAGTTTATACTAATTTTCTTTTTCTAAATGTTTCTTGGTAAGAAGAACTTAGCCTACATTTTACACCAGACTAGAGGGCACTGGCCATTTTCAAACAATTGTTTAATGGTGGCTTACTTTTAGAGAACTGCAATAAGATTACTTGCTTCTAATACTTTTCTAATTCTAATTTTCATATTGTTAATGGTACCAGTACAGAATGTAAGTGCTACAGAATGGATGTTTTAGACAGTATCAACCTTTGTATTGGTTACAACAAATAGAGGTGAAATTAGGTAACAATATAACAACAATTAACTCCTTAGAGGATAAAATCTCACTGTTGATTATCCCATGATGACCCAGAGATACAGTTTCCAGTGCCAGGAAGGCTGTTAAATCATCTTAGGCTCTTATGACAGATGAAGTCATTTCTATACAGGACACCACACATACAAATACTGTTGCTGAGACTTTATAGTGGTTCCTCTACACAGACAGTCCTCCAAGCAATTCTCAAATGGCGAAATTAAATCAGATCCTACACCATGCTTACCTTTCTTCTCTTTCACATGGGATTTTATTTCAGGCTTGCAAGGCACTTTGGTAGCAAAAAAAATACATTTGTATAAAACCACTGTGATTCCCTTGTCAGTTCATATATTTCAAATTTATTTGGGGAAACTGTTTTGAATTATATTATCAATATTAATTTCTTTGCTGTATAAATTGTCCTACTGGAAAATTTGCCAAGTGTTTTGCTATTCCTTACTTAAATTTAAAGTAAAGATTTCTGAGACAGGAACTAGTAAAGACTGCAGGGATGGATGGAAAATGGTAACTTTACAAAGCACACTTTGCTTTGTAACTTTACAGAGCAGACCATTATGTATAAAGCATGGTAATCTGGAGATGGTAGCAGAAGAGGGACAGTGCTGACTCTAGTGATAAAAGAGAAGAATTATATTCACCATCAGATGACTTGACAGAAATAGGACTGCATCCAAGAAGGTTTATTGGACTTTAAGGAATTGTAATGGGTTTTCTGCTAAATACAGATTGGCACTATAGCAAATGTTCTTATACCTCACTCTTCAAGAATATCAAGCCAAATAAGTGAGATGATCTTTACATTACTTGTTGATATATAATTTAATTGATTTTTAACTTTGTCATGTTTTAATTTTGTTGGTATTTTCTTCAGATACACTGGGACTGCAGTGTACCATTCTTAGGGGCAGGAAGCAACTGATTAATGCCCGTTCAATTGTTTGAATGAGCATAACTTGCAATTTAGGAGATGTTTTTTCCATGAAATACAAGCAATGATTAAACCCCTCTGAAAATGTCTGAGAGACTCAAAATACAGAAGTACTGCTAATGAAATGAGAAAGACTCTTGAAAGGAGACAGATTTTCCAGAGGAGAACGCCTTATAGCATTCTGAAGTGTTTTATTTTGCTGCTTCTGAGCTTTTATTAAATATATAATTCTTCATTATGTGATAATGGAGAATATTTCTCAAGGCTATGGTTCTCAGTTTCATTTGTGTACTACTGTGACAGATGGTGTATGGCATACTCAATGAATTATGTGGTATACACAACAGAGTAACTTGCAGAAGGCAAACTCAACGTATAAAGCAAGCTGGAGATATGCTGCCTCTTGCAAGTTATGGTAATTATCTAACTTCCAGACTGTGGATGGATTAGATACAGACATAGTGTATTGATAATTCAATTATTTATACTTTTTTTGTGCTGTGGAAAAAACAACAGGGGCGGTGAATGGAAAATCTTTGCTATTCAGTAAAATAAAGTTTTCTTCCTTAATTAATGCACGTGTCTAAATCTGGTGTGGTACGCTTCTACAGAGAAGAAGGGAGTTTTCTGTCAGTGTTGACCTGTCTGAAAGGGTACTGAGTGAGTGACGTATATGAGTTTTTAGTTGTCCTCCTCAGGGCAACTGGGAAGATCGGCTCATCAGAAAAAATTCTATGTTCATGTACATGACTGTGGCCCTTGGTTTACTGTGACTGCTGCAGACTCCTGAATAATTTGATTTACACATAAAAAGAGAGTTAAATAGCAGAAGAGGATGGTCCTAAAGATTTAAATAGTAGTGGCTCATCTTTACCCATATCTTGAAATCTTTTATGATTGCAATAGTGATTATTATTTGTGACAGGAGGATAAGGCTGAGGACATGTGGGTGATAAATATTAATTTGTTTTGAACTTGGGTATGTAAGTGTACTTGGATGTATTTCGTGGCCATTTTTTGCTTAGGAAGTGTTGCTAGTCCTTGCTCAGGTAGACCTGAGAGAAAAGTTAAACATTCCAAATTTAAATACATATTTAATTCATAAAAAGTGCAAGGTACAGGAGAAATCTTATTTTTATGGTTGTGTGTGTTTTTTATTCTTAAGTCTGAGCCAAACAGTGCACACTACAGCAATCAAGGGGTTTATATAAATTGTCTTTCTAGGCAATTAAGGAAAATTGGTTACTAGTGAATGAGCCACTTAAGGATCAATAAAAGCTTCATGTCTTTCAAAACCACACTCACTACTAATACTGTTTTCTTCTCCCCTTGCAAGCAATTTTTTTTCCTTTCATTTACAGACCTTTTGCCTCTAACAGCGAGATTAATGCACTGGCATGATTCAGAACCAATTTCATTGTTTGCATAGCTGCATGCAGACAGGTATCCCAGGAGCTTCTGCCTCATGGACACTCCACAGAAGCCCATCATCGATGCCTCAAAGTTTGTTTGAAATCACTAAGCTTCCACCTTTAATTGCTGCTTTCTAACACTACTGGGGAATCTTGACTATTCAAGCGCACTCTTTAATCCAGCTCTACAGGAAAAATGCATTAACCTTCATGGCCTAAACCTGCCTTCAGCCCAGGGAGAAAGGATAAATTGTTTACTCAAGGAAAGCTAGCATAAATTTTTTAATAAATTCCATTTTGTTCCAAGGAAGTTAACAATTCATCTACGATCACTGATGAGATGGTATCAGAAAACAAAACTGCTCTTTATGTCTTGTCCTCAGTAGCTACGTTTATTGACATTTTTCTGGATGGCAAAGCTAAGTGCAGAAATTACTACTGATGAAATTAAATGGTTTCTGAAATTGCCTTCACGTTCTTGAAAAATAATTACATTTACGTTACTATTTTTCCATTCACATGCTTGTTCATGTGCATACAATCAAATGTACATTTTTACCTTTGAGCAGGGAAAAATTAAAAGCCCAAACAAAGATTAGCGATGCAATGTTTAACACCAAAATCTCACATTATGCTATGTGAAATATTATAAGATTTCTTTGTACTTTTAAGATATTGTATTATCTTGTGTCAAAATGTAAAATATTATGATAGGCATTTGATTTTGAATAGAAATCTCTCTGCATATGACTGCATGTATGTTACAGTATTAGTTGTCTTTTCCCCTCCGCAGCGTGATGGAACATCTCTAGCAAGCATAACACTGGAATAAATCAGCCAGCTCAAGACTGCCAAGACTCACTGATGGAGGAAGTGCAGGGCCAAACCCTGATGAACTCCAGAATCACTTGTGAGCACAGTAGCTTCTTGGAAAATTACCATCAGCTGTTGAAAATGAACTGCTCTAAGTTTTAGCAGAGACAACAGGCCAATGGCTTCATGATAAGACCGACTGAAAAGATAAGGAAGGCCTGTCCTTTTCATGTCTGTCCATCCCCAACTCGTGTTTTATTGCACCATAAGTAAGATTTTAAATACAATTCTATGTTTAGGGAATTCTAATAGAAATATCTAATGCTAGTTTGGCTCTTCTTTCCACACCCCACCCCCCCTTCCCTACACAATGTCAAAGAACAAAATAGGATGTGAACTTAGTGAGAATTTCATAGTAAAAGAGACAATTAAGTAAATTTTGAAGACAACAGACAGCAAGACAGCAGAGCTGCTTGAGGCACACATCAACAGCTCGAGACTAGCCATGTACCACTTGCAGCACTTGTTTTGTTATTGCTACTCACCCGCAGAGTTTTAATCTGAAGCGTCCCCTGATCCTGTATGGATGTTCGAGGGTCTCTGCCCAGGAAAGTGAATCCTTCTTTTAACCAGCTGATGACAGGAAGGGGGTCACCAGTTGCCTTGCACTTCAGCAAAGCTGTCCCATCCACTGCCAGTGTCTGATTGACCGGCCCCTGAAGGATGATGGGCGGAGGCCTATCTGTCAAGACTGAACAGTGACACATGCGTTGGCATCCACACCCTTAATGATCCTCTGCTGCAGTTAGCCCTTTCCTTGACACAGTACCAATTTCAAGAGACTAGTTTAAGTTAGCCTCTAAAAGGCTAACCATTATTCTGGAATAATAAAACCATTATTTCTGGAAGACCCACAGATACATGTTAACAATTAACTGGTATATTTGAAAAGCATTTTTGTAAGAATTTTATTTGACCACTGCAAGAAAACACCAAGATACATAAACTTCTGTTAGCAAAGACCATCAGACTCATGTGATTAAGATAGGATAAAAATTAAGACCTTGATGCAGAAAAGAATTGAGGTACATCTCTTATTTCTTCCAATTTAGGAGAGCACTTAAAGCACATGTTTAATGTCACATCAAAACATGTTTAATTGCTTACCTGATTTAGGGCCTAAAGAGAAAATCTGTTAAAGTTCAAAGTGAAACACCATAGCCATTCTAGCATGGGTAGCAATCACATCCCCCATTCATTCTCAACTTGCAAGTTTTCATCAGCAAAAGTATCTAACAGTAATACAAAACATTTTCATAATCTGAGTGATCTAAATGACTGTACCACTCTTTTCAGTGGTGAAAAGTTCAAACTCAATCAAGCCATTCAACAGCTTACTTATCAAATAATTTCATCACCTTTAAAAACCATGAACTCTTTTAATTTTTTTCCCCTACTAATTTACATTTGCATGCTTGAAGTACTGCTTAAAGGACTCTGTAACCAGTGACTGAGTGCATGGCTGTGTATAAACCCCATTCCATGACCAGTGGGATATCGTGAAGATGAGGTAAAATGCTCATGTTCGCTTTTCTTGAAAGACCAATTGTTCATAAATAATTCTGCTGTTGAACCTATTCTCTGAGCCATCTGTTAAGCAGCAAAATATAACTTTTTTTCTAAAGAATGTGTTTATACAAAATGAATGTTAAATACTTGAATACAAACAAGGCTATGACTCCTGCAGAAAATCAATATAACAGAACTGAGAATTCATTTTGATATATTTACCAGCCACACTACTCCTTTAAATCTTTGAACAACTGAACAATTATATGACTGGTATTAAATATTGTAACAAGCAGGATTAGCTCCTAAACCCGTGTAAGTTAGCCTGCCTCCACCAATGTCAATGGAGTTTGAATCATTTATTCTAGCTGAGAATCTGTTTCATTATAGTCCATACACAACACCTGACTCTAACAATGAACTGAAAATAAATTATTGTGAAGCAACATGGTTTCTGTTGTATTTGAGCTGTTTGAGATGCAAACCTCTGGAACCTTCAACAGATCCAAAGTGCTTTCATTATGCTATTTAACAAATAAAAAATATCAGGGAGATGTTAGCGGTACATTTTATACCTAAAACAATTGTTTCTGAAATGTTAATGTTGCAAAAATACTACCTAACTTCTTCTGTTAACAAGATACACAAAGGATAGAATCATTAGTATTAGTAGTACCTTGGAGTGTGAGTTTATCACATTTATTGAAATTGAAACTGAAAATAGAAAGCCAATACAGATTATTTATTAACACCAGAATGTGAAAGCTATTTTGGATATTCTGAAATATCACCCAGTGAACTCCGAGATATGACAGGAAACACTATATTACAAGAAAAGAGAAAATGTAATGCATTTTTACCTTGATATGAAATTTTTTATCTCATTAATGTTCCTTATGACTACACAGTTCAGCCATTTGGTAAAATAAAAATTGATCTCAGCTCATATGGACTATCAGCATACCTTCAGCACGAGTAGTATATTAGAATGAAAACTTAACTGTGTAAATTTTCCTTTCAATTTAACATAAAACAGGAAATCCCAGTTTTCTAGGTAGCTAAAAACTAAGGAAAAAGAATTACTTAAGTTGTTAATGATTCCATTGCAGTTATTTGCTGCATCTAATTGCCTTTCATATGTGTAGCAATGTAGGTATCTTCAAAACCAACTGCATTACCGATATTGTTCTTTGGCATGTAATTAGGTTTTTTACAGCCCAAATGAGCAGCTCATAATCCTTTAAATAGCTCTGATCAATAGTGTAATTGAAAGTCTCCTGGCCAGAAGGAATCTTCATTTTCAAGGGTGTTATGGGTGAAAGACCACTACAGGTTTCCATGACACTAAGGCTAAAGGTTAAATGAACACTTAGGGTTTCCACTGATCTGTGAACGACTGTATTGTCTTCACAACTATGACTTGTAAATCTCTAAAATGTGTATACATGCTTGCATTCCAACTAGATAGGTCTCCTCATTAGTAAGGATCCAAAATTCCCTTAGAGGTTTAAAAAGATATATCATAAGCATTCTGAAGAACAGAGAGATAATGAAAAATATCCACAAAAAGGTTGGGGGTTTTGTTAGTTTCTTTTACAACATTTTTATTTTTTATTTAAATTTTACATTGTTTTATCCTAGCAGGAAACTTTTATATCTATTCCACAGAGACACTTTGTGTGGCTAAAATATATTTGCATAGTAAAAGAGAAGTTGATTTCAAAATTAATTTAATTTAAAAAAATGGTTTTGAAACTATTTGCCAGCAACCATATATTCACATATTCTGGTAACTGAAAAGTTATCAGATTCCTTTTGTGATAAAATGCAGATTAAATTTTGAGCAAAGTATCGGAAAAGAACAAAATATATTGTTAATGAACAGTTTATTCATTACAAATGCAATTTGGATTAACTGAAATGATGTTTAAATTTGGGTGGAATTTGGTCAAATTACAACAGGAAATTAAAATAAGAGAATAACAAAATGAAGTCTTTACTTTGGCACTTCCAAAATCAGCATTTCAGAAGTTTTCCTGGTGAATTAATGGGTAAAATTAGACACAAGTCATGAAATTCTCATTATGAACACTATTATGATAGGGCCAGGTGCTCTCCTGAGAGGTGGAAAAGCAGAGACCAATCCTTCCTCTGCCTTTTTTTTGTGGAAGAGCTTCACAGGAGGCTGTGATGTTGTTCTGAATCTCTCCTGTTTGAAATTGTCACACTTGCTATAAAACATGTAATATACATTTGATAAGGGATAGGAAACATGGTGGGCAGATTTGCAGATGCATAAACTGTGAGTGATATTAAATTCTTCCAGGAGGATTTGAGAGATACATACCCCAGAATATTCAATAGACCTATAGTAAAAATATTGCAGAGGAGTTTGGGAAAAAATGCCTTAAATGTCTATTCCAAATCAGTGGAGAGGGAGATGTTGAGGTATGCTGCCAACTCCTTCTCTTTTTTTTTTTTTGTTTTTTAATCTGTTCTGAATAATCCTTATAGGTCCAGCCTTCCACTTTCATTCAAAAGCCCAGAAACATGATCTTTTTAATTAATTTAATATCCTAAACCAGTTCATTCTTATGTTGCCAGAAAAATCCACTGTGGGAGGTTAAGCTTGCTCCTCCATCCCAATACTCAGCCTAAACAGCAACTGCTGGGTAAACTGGGCAAAGTAGGCTGATCCTATAGTTGAGCACGCAATGATCAAAACTTTTATTAATAAATATTAATAATTACTAGATAAGGAGAAATTGAGATCTTCAAAATATTCTGTGCATGATGGATAAATTTATGGAACAAATTACTAATTGTTAAATATTCTTTTTGTCTTGAGCACAGATAGATGGAAGCATTTGGTTTATTTGCATGATCTGTCATTTTAAGACTGTGAGCTGCATATTCACTTCTTGAGTTTCAAGGGATTGCTAAGATTGTCTCAATTTTTAAAATTATTTTGCTTTTCCAGATGTGCGTTAGACAGTGGATTATATGATAGCCTTTCAAGAAAATACAAGATTTGAATTTCAAATACACTGAAGGCTCTTAGCACAGTCCATAATCAGCAAAATTATCACTCAACTCAGCACATTTCATCACAGCTAGTAATCTCTTCTCATGTGAACACTTGAGTTAAAAATATTTCCAGTAAAGACTTGTAAGTGCAAAAATGTAACAACTGAAACACTGCTATATATGGTATAATTAAGCACTTGTTTTTCTGCACATGACATGTTTTCATTCTGTATTGGAACTTCAATTGGATCTAAATTACTCTGGATCAAACAAAAATGTGTTCAAAATGAAAAAGATGGCTTGCCACTATTATTAAATCATTAACCAAACAGAAAAATTCTGGGCTATGAAGTAAAACTGAAATCACCAGCCAAAAACTAGAACACTAATGCTTAAGTATATAGCTAGCATGCACAGTGTTCATCTATTATTATATTTTTAAAACCATTAAATTAGATTTCCCTACTGAAAAAAAATCATTAGCTTCCATAACTTCTGCTCAGCATCAACCAAAACATATTATTTAGACATTTATGGTTAACTTCCTAACTGAAAGCAATTAAAAAAATATCTGTGATCTAATGGTACATTTATTTGTATAATCCCAGTTCCACAATATTGTTTTAGCACTTTTCTTCTGACTTTACCTGCCCTTTGACTCACAGATGAAATGGGATTTCTGTAAAGTAACCTTTTATTATTTCATAATGATCATGCTGACAGTGGGTCCTGGAAAGCATTTGAAGAACGCAGGCCTTGCATTCCTTGAGCAGCAGAGCCACCAGCTAATGCTTTCTCTAGCAATGTGGAATGCACACCGCCTTTAATCAGAATTAATTGTAGATGTGTTTGCATTTTAGCAGGGACACTGTTGTGAGCTTTCTGTTGACTTGTTAAATCAACTAACGAAAGTTCCAAAGGGGTCAATTAGGATTTATTATTTTTTTTCCCCCACACAAGATAAAGATAGACCACAGGCCCTGTCTGTCAAAAGGAAGAATTCCTTATCACTAAAATCCTTGAACCTGATTTGATCGACTCAGCCCCTGTTGCAGTAAATCTGTACAGCATCAGCAGGTGCAACCCTTAACAGCTCAATGTCCTCTTAGCCAATGTTTTTGTGTTCTATTTATTCCAATCACCATCATGGCACTGACTCAGGCAGCACTATGGACAGATATTAACAAATACTGCCTTTCCATTAATTTTAAATAACCTTTTAATCCACATTTAAATTTGAATTGAATGAAAATGCATCATTTTGTCACAGATCATGAGAGAAAGGACATAAAGAGATTGCAGAGTAAAGGTTAGCCTTTAGTCTCCAGAAACTACTTGTAAAGATGCAAGGATAAGGCAGAAATTATCTCCCACTGTCATAAAAATATAGACAGCTTGTGGAAAACAAAGAAAAGGCATCAAATTAATGCTCAAATCTCTATAACATGAGCCTGAACCTCTCTACCTGTCACTTGTGATGAATATGCTCTTGTGAAAAGCCAGATTATTCAGAATTAGACATCTTTTCAAACTTTCATGGTGCAGGCAGGTCTCTAAGGGAACAGTAAAAGTAGACCTCTGCATATAACAACAGTTTTAATGGCAAAAATTCATCAAAGTCTGTCAGGAGATATTTAATGAGTCAGTTAAGATAAGGAATAATGATGCTGGGGAATGCCACAATCTCCTAGTATAAAAGGAATTCTGTTGTTTTCTTCACTAACATTAAAGGATGCAAACTGCCTTCTATCCACAGTGGGATGAAGAAGGATATCAACAGGATTCCTGACATATGAAAAGGATTCATGCTTTTAGATGGAGTAAGGTAAACTTCAAGGCAGGATAAAATTCAAACCCAGAATTTTGAAATGGAAAGCATCAAGAGACATCTTGTGTTTTTACTTTCCTGAAAACTCTTCTCTACCTATGTCTTTCCATGGCTCTTTTCACACCTAACCATACTGAGGAATTCTTAGAACATTGCTCGGAGGTAGGTGCCTTATTCACAGAGGGACTAAAGGGCTACATGATGTAGCTGTTCTAAACCAACAGTACTCCAGTAAGTTCAAGGCAACTATGTTGATATAATTGAGCTAAGGACACATTCCCAAACTAGCTGCCTAAGATAATATTGAAGACTGGTGGGAATTGAGCTCCATTTTTCTGCACCCCAATTCATTGCTTTAATCACAAACCTATTCATTCTTCACAATGTTTTTTTGCAGTCCTATCTTAGCTCTAGTGAACTGAGCAGCTTCCTTTCTCACCAATGCTATTCTAAGCTGGTTTGTCCCTTGTTTGTATTGTTAAGGAACCTCCAGAAAGCAAGCAAAAGGCAAACTTTTTGCCTTTTTGATACCATAAAGAATTGCACAGAGACCCTTTTTCATTGTATTTTCTGTAGAAACTTGTCCGCTTACTTGTATGAATTATGTGATCTCATATGCCTTTATTTACACTGCTTTTAAAACACTTTGACAGGAAAAAACAATAGGAATTTCTATAGCTTACCATCAGTAACCTCCAGCTGAGCCTTTGCTAAAATGCTTCCAGCAACCGTCAGTGCTTGACAAATGTAGTAGCCTGCATCAGACCGCTGAATGTTGGTAATAGTGAGGTCTCCAGTTGGTGACACTGAATACCTGCTGTTGGGTTGGAGAGGCTGGTTTGGGAAGAGTAGATTCTGCAAAGACAATTCATCTCACATCAATTCAAAACACGAAAGCACCACTTTTCCCTCAGCTAGAGAGATGATGATTTTTCCTTAAAAGTTCTATATATAAACTAGGAGAAAAAGTAAGTGTGGTTATGACTTTATGAACACATAGAGCTAGCTTTCCCTGCCTTGGGCAACTTGCAGTTTAAATTAGAAACAGGCCTTTGACAGCACACAGTGGTGTGTTCTGGCTGGGGATACAGGTGAGGAGAAATTTTCCAACAGTCACACTTGAGTGATTTGTATTTGTGACACATTCATTTTCATTCTGAACATAATTGTAATAATATACTTAGTTGGCTATCAAATCAGGAGGACACAATACTACAGTAAACATTAGAAAACTAACAGAAAGAATTGAATCCTGGAGACTTGAGGGAGCATATTGTTTGGCTGTGAATATGTTCTGGGCAAAGGAGAAAGTAAGAGCGTGACACAGAAGAAAAGCTGGGAGGAAAATACAAACAAGTCATAAAATAGGAAAAGCTGCCAGAGCATGAGAGCTTAAAGGAGAAATAAAAGGAAATTAAAACTGAGGTATACCAAAGGAGAAAAGCAGCATGGAGCCTTGAGGGTGAAGAGAAAGGGTATAAATCTGATGTGGAAATCATCAGAGAGAAAAAATAATTTCATGTGGGATAAGACATCAGTTAGCACAAAACAGGGAGATTAGCTTTTGCCTTTGGGCTGGATTGGAGAAAAGAGAGATGTCAATAAGAATAACTGGAATGGATGTAGTAGTCTTTGCATATGATGAAGGACTGAATGAATCAATAATACAGAAAAGGACTGAAAAGGTTTTAGTGGTGAGGGCTGTGTTTTCAAGGAAAAAGTTATACCATTTGGCACAGAACTTGATGTGAATAAAAAAGAACAGGAAAAGGGAGGCAATGCGAACAGAAAGGTCAGCAGCATTGCCCAATGAGATAGAAAGGGAAACAGATTAAACAATAATTAAACAACAGTAATTCCAGGAAAACAGAGTCTGGCTTTTATGTCAACTCAACAACACTCTACGAAAAATACAATTGTTTGTATCAGGAATATGCCAAAATGCTGTTACCATGCTGTGATAAGCTTTCAGTCATTACTGCAGCTCTGTATAGCTCTGCTGTGCTTTCTAATGACAACTCCCTACTAACATTCAGGCTTGTCTATATGGGCTAAAAAGAAAATCTGAAAGTATAGAGTAGGGTATTAAATGAATTTTCTGTAGCTCTGCTTCTTCTGCAGTAGACCTTAATGGTTTACAAAAAATGTTTTGGAACTGACAAGCAACAAACTTGGATTTTAAAAAATTCTGCTTTGAAATGAAGCTCACACCTTTATCTCTCTGGTTTTGGCTATAAAAGGAGATAGATATGCTTTAAATAAGATCCGACACTCTTATAATTGTATTAACCTACTAGGCTACTTATCACCTTAGGTGAGTCTTTCCCCTTAATCCCTTTCAATGTCAGTGTTGAAGAAATCTATCACAGTAAATTTTTCCTCAAAAATCAATATGCACCCAGTAAACATGTCAGATCCAATATGAAAAAAAGTGTGAAAATTATGAAACAATTTCAGGCTACAGGGCTAAGTGGGTCTCAAAAAATTGCCCTGTTTTCTGAATTGCCTTGAAACTTTCAGAATAACTTCTGCCTGGCACAGATACCTACTGAATGAGGGTATTACGAAAACTCCACTAAATTTTATGAGAAAGCAGAGAATTTTGATATGGCTGAGCTTGACTCCACTTATCACTCATTATGCAAAGTGTAAAAAGAAACACAATGTAAAAGACAGTGCAAAGATCAAGCTCCTAATTCTTAAGAGGAAAAAGATCCAGAATCCTCTTTATCACTGCATTAGAAAGGGGCGGCTACCCTTCTTTTTAACTTCAGGATGGGCTTGTCAGTTGTGGAGAGGTACCACATCCCAGTGACTATTCCACACATTGGGAGGAGTTCATCAGTCTGATAACTCCTCTCTTCAAAGACCAGATAACTATGAATTACGACTTGCCCTAAATTACAGTACAACCCCTTTTGAAATGATTTTACAATTTCACTGGTTTTAATTAGCTGTCGGGTTGCTCATCTGGGCACAACGGTGGCATGCTGGGTTGCAAACAGGGGGACCAGAGTCATCCCTGATATAATACTACTGAATTTATCTCAAGGAAGAATTTAATCCAGAGAGTCTAAAGGCTACATAAGCCCTGCCCTGGTGAATTTCATTGGTGGGCAGCTGTTAGGCTCTGGGGAAAAGGCTACCGAGTACAAAGGACCAGCTGTTTATGCACAAGCTGGCACAAAAAATGACTCAGGAGGGAACAGCTCCCCTCCCTTCCAGCTGGTTGTGCTCAGAAACACAGGATCAAGAAATGGATTCACAATGAAAAATGCCCTACAATTACTGGAGTGGGCTAGGATGACTACATAACATTACTCTGAACACTAACAGTGGTGCTGCAAACAGTTCCTTGAGTAAAAGCAGAAGCAAGCGTTGTAAAGCCAAGCAACAACTTGTAGCTGGGCACACAAAGGTGAAAAGTCACGTAATTTGGCCAAAATACCATCCTCCAGATTTGTATGATGATATACAGTATGTGGAAACTCACCTATTCTACGGCATCTCATTGCAAAATCTGACAAGTTGTGTATTGAGACAGTAACGCTAACCTGTGTTACTTCACTGATGCTCAATTAAGGTTAACATGAGGGTGTAGTGAATTGCATTGAGCTATGTTTCAATGTTTGATTATAAACCATGTAGGTATCCATTTTTATGTTGCATTTTATTTTATGTTGCATTTATTTGCCAAAAAAGACCATTCTAACCCTCAGGGATCTGGTTCTCAATACAGTAATTAATTTTCCAGGTTTGTAATTAAACAGCAGCTTCAACATGGTACAATCAGTAGGTAATAACATTCAATTAAAGACACAAGATGCATTTTCACCTTAAAATGTTTTTACCCTTGAAGTGATACCAGTGGAAGAGGGTAAAATAGAGTATTAACACTTTTCAATTATGCTAAATGACTTTAATCCTGCAAATGATGTCCTACTTTAATTAGAAACTCTTCTCTTTATTACAGCATGATGAATGTCCACTTTATTAGATTCAAGTGTGACACTATAAGCTCACTTTACATAAACATTACCATGTTATTAAAATGCTCTACAAGGAAGGGTTTTGAAATGTTTGCTAGCACATCAGTACTTCCTACTTTAATTTCAATACGCTATTCTACTTTCCCTTTGGAACAAATTTCACCTTAGTGAGACTCACAATACTGTGCTTTTCCAGGGTGTGATCCATGGAGGCTAGATCTAAAGTTCTCCAAATAATACACTGAAAGAAACACACTGAAGATTAAGCTTACATTCATAAAAGCTTACACTCATACAAGCTTACGCTCATAAAGTAACAGTGTTGCATCTTTGTAAGCCACAAATGCAACAGAACACAAAATGCTGTCAGTCTTGGTCCTGCCATTCTGGACCACATATCTGCCCTTGTGAGAAGGTGAAGCAGAAACAGGTGGAGCAGAGCGGGAGATCTGTGGTTCAGTTCTTATCTCACATTTTAACTGAGCTGGTACACACAATGCCTCCAGATTAGACAAAAGTCACACGCGCACTGTACAACACAGTGTGGATACTTCCACAACACGTGGATATGTGAGAGTTATCTCACATATCACCGTACGGGAAAGAGTAGCACAGGGCTCTGAAAAGACTAATTTAGCCAATGGAGAAGGGTACATAGTATAGACCCATAGACAGATGTAGCTGTGACAGGTTTCCTCAGGGAGCTGAAGAAGGCACTGTCCTTGGGCATCCATTTGCCCCTTTTAATCTTTTTCCAGGTGCAAAAGAGAATACAGCACATAGTTTACAGTGTTGAAATTTAACATACTAACATGAACTGCACATTGAAAGTGAGAAGGCCTGACTTCTGCTGTAACATCATGCCAGTACAGCAACAGCAGTAAAAAAATGTTATGGCATGACATTCAAATATTAAGCTAGAAGTTAGTATTGGCTGGTGGCAACATTGATTACTACATCAGAAATTTTTATTTCAAAAAAACGACTGTAAGGATCAGGGAATATTTCCAAAACCAGATTCAGAAATTTCCTGAGACAATTTTACTGAAGAAAGCATCTGCGTATTCAAAACCTCTATCTGTATGCACTATGAGAATATGCCAATGCAAATCAGCTTGCTAGATATGTATCTGCTTGATCATGTCTAGACAGGTTGTGAACTGTAATTAGACTCTGATGATTAGTTAAAAATTGAGTCATACCTTTTATATCTACTCTTTGTCTCATCCACCTGTTTGTTGGGGGCTTCAGAATGCAAAGTCTTTAAGATATATACTGTTGCTTTCTATACATTTATACAGCACCTAGCACAAGTTTCACCAACTTAAATGGCCTTGAGTTCTTCACAGTATTAATTTTTTTAAAAAACAGCAACAAAAGTGTCGGTAGAAAACAGTGATAGTTTAAAAGACAAATTCCTGTGAAAGATTAAAAGAATTTGTAAAAGGTAATATAAATAATTTTCTTAAAAATTTAACAATACAACTATTTAGAAAGGCTTGAAAGACTTATCGGGTGCTTATAACTTACCTGGCTTCCTTCTTTTTGCCAGAAAACAGCTGGCTGGGGATTTCCTTTAGTTTCACAAGGAAATGTCACTGTTCGACCCTGGGCTACAATCTGGTCTCGTGGTCTCACCACAAACTGTGGGGGAGCTACAATGTAAGAAAAACCATGGTGTAAATTTAGGATATTTTGCAAGGAGGAGATAAGGAATATTGAAGGAAAGAGACAACTTTATGGAGATTTGTTTTATGCCAGAGGACATAACACCAGAAACATTAATTAGTATAGACAGAACTAATATATAAACAAAAACAACAACAGCAACAAAAAGAGCAGCAGTATCAGTATGTGATATCCCCAGTCGTGGGGAGGAAAAAAAAAAAAAAGGGAAGGAAACATTACAACCATACATGCTAGAGTAAATTCCGATGACAATAAATGCTAAGAAGCAGCAATCAGGTGTTTATGATGCCAGCTCTGGATATATTCTACCTTTTGTCTGGGCAGGTATCAGCACTCTCATACCCTCTGCGCTTCACAGAGCTTGTTGTTGTGCTGGAACTATTGTGTATTGCAAGGTATGAATTAGGATATACCGACCACCTTTTTCAGTCTGCCCCTCTAGACACTTAAAAATGATTGAGAAAGGAGAGGAAGGTCTGGATGGCAGTAGAAAGACGGAAGTTCAAGACCTCATTCACTTCTCTTAGGGGTAGTGTTGGCAAGAATGGAGTGGGAAGGAAGACTTGCTGTAAAAAGAACAGTTGCTAAACCAACATAAACTTGGGGGATCCAGATTTCAGCTTGGGTAAAGACAAGAAAGAAGAAAGAGTTGAAGAGTTAGTGGGCAGCAGTGAGTGGTGAGTAAGAAGGAATAGGTATTCCAGGAGATCAGAAAGAGACATGGAGAAGAAAAAAGGAGAAAGTGGAGTTAAAATAAGAAGGAAGAACCAGGACTGTCTATGTTTTCAAGTAGATGGCATTAACAGTATTCAGACATAGGGGACCAGGAAGCACAGTCAGAAGTGAACAGTTTCTAAAAGGGAGGTGTAATTTGACTTGTCTGGGGGTACTGATGGAGAATAGAGAATCAATGCTTGGTGGGAACAAGAAGGGAGAGAAAAGGTGTTAAAGTGCAGAAGGAAAGTGAGGAAGAAGCAGTGTTGCAGGATTTGAGAGAAAAAACTTGACATCGGTGACTATGTTGAGCATGATGTAATAAAGCAAATGACTTTTCTATGCATGACATGCAAACCCTTCAGTCTTGGTTCAACATCGGAATTCACTGGAACTGCATTTATACTATTTGACATATCTTAAAAATGTAAGCAGTATCTCCAAATACTCTCATCAAAAGATTAGCTACCTTTTGGGGCAGGCTGAAGAACGGGACAAAATAGTAAAAAAACCCCCCCACATTCATTTTCTTCTATTCTACTACTGGTTTGGTGGTTGTGGAGAGGGATGGTTTAGGAACACTAAGCTTTTAGGTAAACAGAATTTAAGTGTTTTAGAAAACCATATTTTCACCATTATAATTACAAACTATTTAATTAGGCACGAAGAGCAATCAAGACCCAGCTTCCGATTACACCTGCTGACAACACAGACGCAAATCTGCTAACTGCACAGAAATGTATGCAAATCTGATTTTTTTGAAATACACTTTGCAGTTATCTCATGAGGCACTTCCCAAGGCTTTACAGATCAGCAGGAGTCCAAAGAGCACAGTTGAATAGTGCTAGTATAATGCACTCTTAAAACAAGAACTGTAAAGCACTTAATAAACATGGATCACCATCAATTTAGGAGGCAGAGGGTGAGGACAACAGAAGGAGTCTTCCTTCTGCCTCACAATCCTAAACATAGATTTCAGCCTCTCTGGAGAGAGAAGTGTCCACCTCTTCCCCAGACCTCAGCAGGTGTTAGTCTTCCGAAAGGGCAGGGATAAAGGGCTAGATGCCCTGCTGCTGCCCATTTATACCCTTATGTTTTGAGGCTTCTATAAGAACACAGGTGTTGCTACACATACTGTAGGATCTGAACTCATGCTGTACTATTCCTGAAGTGCTGGACTGCAGCAAGTTACTTGTTTTTCCCTCACCTTGTTTTACCTAGCATATCTGTATGCAATCCCTACAGGTGTCAGAAAACAGTAATGTGGTAATCAGCACACATTTGATCATATGGGAAGGGAAAGAGAGAAAGATCTTTAAATTGTGAATTAGAAACCTCCATTCCTACAGGCATACCTTACACTAAGGTATCTCTACAGTTCTGACAACCCACTTAATAAAGGCCACTGAATTAGTTCAGTATTTGCTGCTCAACCATTGAAGTTCATTTCCCAGGATATTAATCTAGAATCAATAAGCAACCTCAGGCAGAGCAGAGAGCAGAAAACTAACCTCTTCAGGTGTTATATCTGCATTTGACAGGAACTGTGCATGAGTCCTATGTCTATGCTGTATTATGGGTGGCCTCAAGACCATAATCTTTCTATCGTGCTGCTAAAAACCTGGTGTCAGGAGACCATCCCGTAGACCACACCCAAGAATGACTGATACCTAACATCACTTCTTAGGCATGCTTGGTGCACTGGGGGTATGTTACGCAGACAGTGCTCTGAGGCAGCTCAACAGGAGGAAGAGGGGTATGGCATTTCCATGAGCCTATCTTTCAAATCATGTAACCAAACAAACGCAAGGTAGGTGAGTTTAAGGGTTCATCTGAAACATTCTCACACACACAAGGCTGTACTGTAAGTCAATAATTCAAAGCTCTGAGCAGATGTAATAGAACTGAATTTGTTGCTGTAGCAGACTTTCCAAGCACCAAATTAAGGTAATTTGGTAGTCAAGGGACAATGAGACATAAATGTCTTAGTTTCTACCTAGTTTACAGTTTTTTGACCTACCCCTAACTTTGAACATCTCTCACTTTCCTATGAGCAGAAGAAGGATCCTTTATTTTGCAAAAAGAGACAAGGAAAGGAAGCAGGAAGTACAGCCGTAGCTCAGTCCAGATAATCTAAATGACATGGATAGACCCTGCTGGTCTGTTCACACACCGAGTCCTCCCAAGCATTTGCCATTCTAGGTGACCAGAAGATCCATGGCCTCATAGCTACTAGTTTAGACTTTCTAAAGACTCCAGTAAACAATGATGTATGGTTATGCAAGGATATCTTATCCAGCTTTTCTCTGCGGCCATAATTACTGGAAATTCACTATAAAAATAAATAAATGCATCAGAGCTTTTATTTAAATATTATCTCTTGATCTCACAAGGACCTGACTGTTATTGGTCACTATGTTAATTAGAGCACAAACCCAATTCCTTCAGCCAAACAATTTAATACCATAATTTTAAAGAGCATGAAAAATGTAATTTTGGAAAAATAAAACCTTGTATGTGTTTTTTTAATTCATTCAAAGACGGGGTTCTATAATGAAGGGAACTCCCATTTTGTTCCAATTTGTTGTCACATTCAGCCATAGCTCTGTTTATAGACAGCCTTTGATAAAAATGACATTGTTTACAGCATTTAAAGAATATTTTCACCATATCAGTTTTATCTATCAACTTCTAGTTGAATAATGCAAATTGAAAACTGAAAGTAACAGTTAATAATTGCAGGAGTAATTCTTGGTCAAGTGTAACTACCAGAGCAGTAAGACTGACATTATCCCCAGAGAATGCAATGCGACCCTGCTCAGAGACAGCAAGGCTTCTTTGACAGAATAAGCACTCGGGCTCTTCAATTCTCCTAAAAAGAGAGCTCATTATCTTCATATATAGATGCTGTTTATAAAGATAGAAAAATATTATTACTCCCATTTTGCAGAAAGGTTAACTGAGATCATGACTTGCTCAAAGCCCAGCTTCAGTGGAACATTGGACAAAACCTAATTCAAGCCATTGCTTCTCTCAGAGTAGGTGAATTTTTAAAACATTGAAAAGGTACAGTTAGAGAAATAACAGCAGTCTTGATATGCTTCAGCTGTCAAAGTTATGTGGTACTTTAATGCTTAATTCAAGCTAAACATTAAGGTCATTAGAAGAATCTGTTGAAAAAACTGTTATGAAGCAGCAAACTGAGTGTTGTGCCTATCAGACTATTATCCTTTACTGTTTCAGATGTAACATTAACTGGATTGGAATAAACAGAGTGGAAAAGCTCTTGCTTAATTGACATTTGGAAGTCAAAGACAATGGCTCTAAAAGGAAATATATTGCTTGGATTCCAGGGGACTAGCCAAAAATATGAAAAAAGAACAATTAAGACTACAGACCTAGTGTACTTCTATTGAAACTTCTTTTCATTTTTTTTTGAGAAATTTAAATAGTACACAGTAAATTAGATTTGATTTCTGGCAAATTATGCTTTGATGCTGCATTCAGCAAGCGCTGGCTTCAATCAATGTCACGCTAAAGCTCTGTTATGGTAATAGCTGCTTGTGAGGCTGAGCGGGATGATATGGAAATCAGATGGTTGAACATGAATAGAAAGCATAGGCCATGTACGAGGGGGCTTTGAGATGAGGGGACGGGGGGACCCTAAGGTTAATCACATCATGTTCAAAACTGTTTTTACAGCACAGAACAGTATTCTACTGCAAGAATTAAGATGGAGATAGAAAAGCATGAGCAGTAGTGAGCATTAGTTGTGTTGTTCAAAATGGGAAGAGTGCGTTCTGTTGCACTCTTTCTAGATGTTGTTTTATGCATGACTGAATGGATCTTTTATTCTATTAATAAATGTATATGAAGGTAGCCTCTGCTCAAGTGTTAAAGAGCTGTAGAAAAAAAAGGAAGAAACAAATACTGTAAATTATTTCAAAGTGATTTCTCAACTCTTCTCCAATCTTAATAATTAGCAGAATCTCTAATCTGTTGGGATGGATTGTATTCATTTCTTTCCCAGTAGTGTTATTGAATAATAAAGGTTACACTGAGTCACCAGGAGCTGATAAAGCTGCTGATATAGAGAAGTTTGACTGAGACAGTCAGTTCATCCCTCCTAGGTGAACTCTGGTCTCCTGGTAAGAAATGTGGCAAGGGGAGGAGAAGATTACCACAGAAAATTACCACAGAAAAATGTGAATTTATAGCAAAAAGTACACTGATCCCATATCAAGTACTAGCAACACTTTCTTCCAGTGACACAGTGTTGTAAGCTGATCTTGTGATTTGTGGTTCACATTGAATTCAATGATCCTAAGGGAATTTTATTGTCATGACTTGCTCATAGCACCTCCCCCAGCCCAGGTTCCCTGGGGTTCATACATTATATATTGCTGTGATTTTAATTAAAAGTAGATAAGTTTTAGTCCAGCATTGCTACTGCAAGCAGAAATGGAATTGTAACCACAGCAACTAATATCAGTGGGATTTTTGTTGTTGTTTGGTTTTTTTCTAAACATCCTCAATTACCTAAGGCAGCCACTATGAGACCAAACTCATTTTACATAATCCAAACAATTTTCAGATAATGAAAACTTTAGTAATCTTTTAATTACATGTACTTAAATAAAATGTCCTCATATACCATGGCACATGAGGCTTTATTCAAAGCTCATTGAAGTTGGTAGAAATTCTCCTATTGGCTTATGTAGTTGATAGCAAACTGCAAATGAAATTTATCGTGAAGATTATTTAGGCAAGCCAAAGTGATAAAGATGAGTGCTTCATTTTAAACTCAAATTGTTTATTATCCATAAACATATTTCTGTGACTGATTCAAAGGGAGCAAGGGGAAAGATGCTGACTTGTAAATGTTCTAAGCAAAACTCAGACATGGGAAAAAGCTTTGAGGAACAAGAAACACACTGGCTGGTAAAGCACCAAATTCTGTAAGACTCAGTTCTGCTTCCAGCAGCAAAGAAACAGCAGACCAACCTAATATTCCCATCTACAGTCTTTTTCAGCATTGTACATTTGCAGCAATAAATTAATTTCATAATAATCCTTTGAACAATCAAAGCTACACCTGGTACAATACTCAGTATCTGCCTGGAAGTAAGAGAGTCAGTTAGGGGGATGAGATAATGGCGCCTTCCCCAGATTGTCTTCTGACTTCTGGAACCCCATCAACATCACAATCTTCTTTTGCAAAGCCCTCAGAGACTTTAAACTGGGTATCTCAATGCTCCTCTCAAATCCTTACCACAGTGACAATATTCATGTGGCCACTTCAGCTGGTCTTTGATAAGTGTTTATTTTAAGAGATCAAACTTAGTTCCAGTCTTACCAAATACAAATCAAGACTTGCCTCTAAGATATTTACACGGAGGATAGCAGAAGGTCCCAGGGCTCCAGCCGAAGTACTATGTATTTTGAAAAGGGACGTAACCCTTGACATCATCTATGGAGTAGGATTACTTATTTGTAGGATTGCTTTGCTGGTTCCATATACTGGCTTAGATGACAGTTGAAGGCAGTACAGGAATTCTTGAAAGAAAATAATGATCCCCCACCTTTGTGTGTCATTAATTAAATTTGCCTAGAAGGTTTGGTAGATACTGGACTTTTGGGTGCTTTTGTGATGCAAATGTAAAAGAAAACTGCAAAACCCTACTTATATACCTTGCTGTAACAACATTTGTCCTTTGCATGGCATGAGCTGCCAAAAAGTGCAGATAGGAAAGTTGAGCAGTTTTGAAAGATGTTTTGCAAGGCTACTATTGCTGATGGAGTAAGTATAGGAAAACAGAAAATATGTCCAGTCTCAAACACTAGAAACCTGGGCTGAGTCAGCAGTTCTTTCCTCAGAAGTTCAGATCTTCTTAATGGGTACCAAAAGTGATGTGTGGTTCTTAGGACACAAAGTTATTAGTACACTATTAGCTATGACTAACGATAAATCAAGGGTGTAGCCTCTGACACAGGAGCCATTACAGAAGCCTGAGAGGATGACAGCTTAGGCCTATTACTAATTCAGATATTTCTTATCAGGGATAAACTAATGGAAGTTAAGGATGGTCATTTTCTTTAAAGTGAAAAGACTTCTCAATCTTATGGTGTGCTCCAATGATTAGGCGTGTTCACAGACAGGGAAGGATGTAACTTTTTAGCACGCTAGTTACGACTGAGTTGCCTGGAAAATGAGTTTCCTTTTTTTCTCTGCCATGAGTACCATGTTACCATAGGAATCTATAACTATTTCCTAGTCTGTATGAGTGCAGCTGGACTTTGAAACAAGTGCATAGATCTCATTTTGTGGACATTGTTTTCTTCTTTAAGTATGTTCTCTTCCTTGTTCATTTAGAGTGTTCTCCTTCTTCCATGATTTCTTCTTCAGGTGGATGGTTCTGCCAATAAAAATGAGGAATGGGTAGGTTGTAAGGATAACAAGTGATTCATGAAGCCCTTCACTAGACCTGTGATATTATTTTAAAATGACATGGGTGGAGGTGGCAAAGCAGGTACTTGCTTTGGATTCTTCTGAAAAGCAGCTTCCCATAACCTAGGGGAGTATCAGTAATCCGTAGCTCAGATACCATCTTTAACATTGACACTGCTTCAAAATTAATTCTCATATGTCCTACCCCAATAGATCAAATACACAAAATTAGAAGCACAGGTGGCAAGAAGGAAGAACTTTTAGCAGATTGAATGAAAGGAAGCACTGGGGAAGAGGAATCAAGCTACCTACAATGGGACAGAGGTAGAAAGCAGGGTGAAGTGAGGTCTCAGCAAGTTTATTACCAGGACAGTTCTGCTGTAAGTGTCCTTCATGCTGCTCCTGTCTCATGGAAAGTGAGAAATTCCTTTTGTTTTGTTTTGTTTACTGTTTTCAGATGAGCCATGTAAAAACACAACAGTGTGAAAAGATCACATTTCAATCATTTGAGAATGCTAAACTTTCCTTCACACCTGGACTAATTGTTCTAATCTTCAATTTAAATTCAGGTCCTGAATTTCATGTATAACAACATTTTTCTCCCTCAGTTCTTCTGAAACACTTAAGCAGATAATCTCTGAAAGCATGGAAGCATAAGCATTTTTTTCTTTCTTTGCAAGAGGTGAAAGAAGTCTAGAGAATCAATAACACTAACTGTCCTATGTATTTTGACACATAAAATCTCTCTTTTATCCCTGGATGACCTAAAAGAAAGAAGTGGGATAAATTTGCATAGTGGAAAAAAGAGATGCGAGATAAACAATGATGAAAAAGCAGGTTTGGTTTATATTCAAAGTTTCTGTGCCAATTTCAATTAACCTAACAGACAAATCTACATTTATCATTTGTATAACAAAAGTTGAAGCACACACACACAAAAAAAAAGAATACTACCAAGGCTTTGTTCTTCCTTCTTCCCTAGGACTAATGTCAATAAAACAAAACTATGAGAATAATTATAAAAAAATCCAGCTCTGTCTCCTACACAGCAGAAGAGAAACACATCTACTTTCTGCCCTCCACCCCCATTTCCAGTGCTCTAAGTTCAGCATCAGCACTTTTCCTGACCCCCTCCTCCTCTTTGTTTTACAGTACATTTAAATATTAAGTTTAAATATCTGGTCTGAATTTCATCTCAACATTAGACTGTAGCCTGCTCTCATTTAGTCATACATCTCTATTTTATTATTTATTGTCCAATAATTTCTTTCAAGCAGCCCCTGCACCTTACAGATGCTCCTGGAAAATCCCTTCTAGAAAGTCCTTCACTTAGTTTTGATGCCTATAAAGAGAGGTAGCACTGATTCTGTCTGACCAATAACTTACATTACTCAGGACTTTGTCTACTCTAGACAATGCTTTTTAATTTTTTTTCTTTTTCCTCAAGTGTCTGAGATTCAGGATATACCTTTTGCTCAGATCAGATGGAAAAGTTGCACTTTCCTAAAATCTTAACACTTCAGCCCGCTTGCTAATGTAAACTGTACCATTAGGGCATGGCTCGTGCTACTATATCTTCCGTGAGTTTAGCAAGCAAAACAAATTATGCCAACAAAAAGACATGTAATCTGCCATGATTCCTTTTGTCATGGGAGATAGCAGGAGGGTTTGCTGGTAACGTGTTTAAAAAAGAAAAACATACCCCTTGCTGATACAGTACCATTTCATCAAAATAATGAGTGTAATCTGTTTATCTCCTTCAAAAAAACATGAATTCACATGCTGAAGAGAAGAGCTAAGGAGATGATGAGAAGAGTAAAGAGCCTAGATAGGCTAATAGGCTATATCTATAGTGAGAAAGATGGTGAGTTCCTGGTTTGTTTACCCTTGAGAATAAAAAAGGCTGAGAGGAGATACTCTGCTCAATTTGGGCCACTGTTAAGTGAAGAGAGGAAAAAGAGTGAGGAAGAAAAAAGACTATTTATGCTGACTGACAATGCTAGCATTCAAGGAATGGGGCATAAAGTAGTTTTGCTGTTGAATAATACTGAGATCATATCCAAATTGTAATATGGCTAGCAGCAATCAAGCAAAGAAGGTAAAGGGAAAAGTGAATAGATTAATGTATTGATTTCCATGTTCCTCTTGAAGGAAAAGTAAGTGATTTCTCCTTTTAGAAAAAAGGAGGGGAAAAGTTTGGGGGGAGCAACACATCAAAAGGCTTTTTCATACACTAATCTTCAAAGACTTGTGGAGAGACTCAGAATGCACTGAAGTAAGAAAACAATTCCCACTGATTTGAGCAAGATTCAGGAAAGTTAAAAAAGATTTACACATTGAACTTCTTAAAACTTTCCTAAGCTAGAGTTCAGCAATAAAATAAAAAAAAAAAAAAAAAAAAAGAAAAATGAGGTACTTAATCTCTTCCTGCACTTGCTGTAAACTGGGTTTTCTCTAAGAGAAACAGTATGAGTACTGGGACATACTTAGTGCCACAGTGGAATGAGCCAGGACGTCACAGTATGAAGCTAAAACTTCAAGGACATACACTGCCATCTTTCACACTTATTGAAGAAGAATCCTCTATCAGATCTGCATTTCTGTTCTGACCACCATCTGGCATACCCAAGAAGACTTGGAGCAGCTGGAAATGACGCCAAGTTTTGTGGACCAGCATGTAAATGCTTGGTGGGTAATGTGCTCAGTGTCCACTTGCAGAGCCATTCTGGCCCATATATTGTAAACGTATTTCTATATCTGAACACATGACAGGATTCAAGTTTAAGTTCAGCTATTAGACTTTTGCCAAGGTAGAAATGCTATGGACTTTAGGATTTTTGACTGGTCTTTAAAAGGCTAAGAAATGTCAGAACAAGTCAGCTCCGTATTTTAGTCTCTTACTGGTATACAAAGAAATCTGAATTTCATTCTATGCAACCTTTTCTCTTTAATCTGAAGAATTTGCCTATTTTTAAACAAGAATGATGCATTATTCTTTCACTTAAGTAGGAGACAAATCCAAAAAGCCTAATGTTCACTGGTGTCCTTACCCTCTTTGAAATTTTCTATAGGTGGTAGCAGCAGGCAGACAGGCAACATACCATACTTTGAGATTTCTGCCACTGAAAGATGGCACGGTAGTGCCAAGCATGATCTCATCTCTTCTGTCATATACCAGCTGCCATTACTGATATTTTATGAATCCTCAGCATCTCAAGTGAAGGTGATATATTTATGAATATACTAAAAATAAAAGCATTCATCCTGTATAGACTTTCCCTGCAAGAGTAAGAATGGAGAAGAGATCTTTCTCACTTACCAATCTGAACCATGTGAACAACATAATTTCGAGTCACAACAGCTAACACAACTTTGTTTAAAATACAGACTTTCCTATTTTATGTTTCATGCTGCACCACTCTTAACGGATCATTAAGTCATGCCAGGCTGATTTATGTCATGAAAACTTCCCAGAGCAGAGTGAAATGCGTCATACAGTCACACTGCACTTAAATGTGAATAGCCTGCATTTAATTAATATGAAATTTGGAAAATTCATGGCAGGTGTCTTATCTGTTTCTCTCTTCTCCAACATAGTAGGGAAGTGAAATTTTTGTAACTTGGTTGGTCTCCCTTTACTTCCTTAGCTAATTCCAAATACTTAATTTCTGTCCAGGTGGCAAAAGTATCTAGCTATTTGCTGCATGTCGCTTCTTTCTGGGAAGATGAGTCATAGCATACGACTTGACTTACTGCAAGGCAACTGAAATGCAAAGAACTGTATTTTCACTTGGACATAGTTGAAAATAATTTGAATACAGAGTACTCTGTCATCTGAATGACTTTTTGGACGATTACAAAAAAGCTAACTGAAACATCAAAGAGATCTTCATAGATCTTCTATTTGAACTTCAGGTGCTCCATCTCAAAGCAATACAGCAACTGCTTTTGAAAAGAGGGTCAGTGTTATTTCAGTGGGACTATAAGAAACTTTTGGGCTCCTCCCAACTTTTGTGCTTCTTTTAGCAGCTATTCTCCTGCCCAACTACCATAAGAAATACAGCAGAATGTGAAAGTGAGAAAATACTAACTTACTCATCTGGAAAATCCATCTAATGAGTGAAATAACAATAGAAACAGTCTAAATAGGGATGAATATAGTTTCCTAAACCCACTTGTTGTAAATCCTGGCGGAAATCTTTTCAAAAGGTTATAAATAAGAGATCATCTATTTTAGAAACGGGCAACACATTTATTCCTAGTAGCAAATCTAAACATGATGAGTAATCTGGCATAGAGCTGTTAAATTCACCAGGTGCCATCCACCGCGGGCAGAACCATACCTCATTTTGTCTATGTAGTATATAACATATGTTAATAACTGCTTGAACCAAACATGGTCATTGGTAATCCCACTTGAATTTTCCACTCAAGCTGAAATTTCAATAAAAATAACACAACTATCCGAATGTAAATATTTGAAACAGGCAAAAACTGAATAGAAAATGAAAATTATTCAGTTTGCAACAAGAATTGCAATCCTGGAACATCAAAAATACATTTCTCTATTCTTCAGTGATAAGCCACTGAAAGAAAATGGTTTGGTCTTGTTTAAAACACAATAAAGTCAAAACATGTCTTCTTTGAATTGGAGGTAGTGATGAAAGGTAGAGGTACCTAGATAATTCTCAGGTGTCACAAAAGAATATAAACTTTCAAACTGCTCCCCTGCAGTTTAACACACACATAAATATATAAATATGCTTCTTTTAAAATGTCACCCTCCTAGAGAGCTGTGTGCTTACTAACGTTAAGTAGTGTTTGCTTTAGCTTCCTTTCTGTAAGGAGAGGTATTTTTGCTCTGCATTCCAGTTAACTTCCTGAACAAAAAAATACTAGAAGATTTGACTCACCATTTTTGTCAAATGACAATTTTAACAGAAGATGACTTGGGCTTCTTGGTGGGGAATGGGTGATAGAGAGGGAATTTACTTTGTTTTGCCTTACTGTTTCGAAAAACAGGATAGGTAGCCACCTGCTTTGCCTACAGAGACATGAACTGTAGAAACCAGTTCCATTTCAGGTCATTGAGCAAAAAACAATAAAGGTATACACTATCATAAGGACAGCATTGCCTTTTTCTACAGGTACAGGATCAGATAAAAGTGATCTAAAGAAACTGATCTGCTTATACACAGCAATCACTACATACACACTTGTATGGGAGTTCTATATGTTAAATATCTTTGGGGTTGGACTTATTTACTTAATCTTTTCACAATTCACAAAGATACTCACTAAAATAAATAATTTGGTAAAGACCATATGCCCATACAATAATTATTTTAAGGTCAACCTTTCTAATTTATGTTTCCTGAATAAATCATGTAAAAGAAGAATTTTCTTTGTACCAGATGTTCACTTGCAACAAAATAGCATAGGCAAGGAATATGCCAAATTGACCACAGCATGGTCACACAAGGGGATCATATACCTGGACATAAAGTAACTTGAGACCAGGAACTTCTGTATAAGCTCTGGAGATGACTCAATGGCCTGAAAAGTCTTAAAAAAGAATCAGTGCCCTGAAATGGGACACCATCAACACTGCTGAAATCTGTAATTTTCTTGTGAATCTCCAGTCATCTATTTTATGTGGCTTTCACAGAGCCTGAAAAATGTCTCTGCTTTGTGATTTTTTCTTCTTGCCTTTCTTTTAAGAGTGAGCAAAGTGAGAAAAATATCTAGAAGTAAAATACTTTTAATCTTGTAGCATTTTTTTAGTGAATAAAGAAGCAGCCGTAAATCCCCCCTCTCTCTAAAAAGAGAGATTTACATTAGAAGTATACTAAACTCATACTATATTTTCTAAGCAAAGGAAAATTTTCTTATGAGTTTACTCCAGCTTTACACTGTTAAAACCCTTCGGAATTAATTTCTGGACAACTAGCCTAATGCCAAAGTAATATAGTAGTGGTTGGGTTTTAAATCTTGCTATCAAAATCCCAAATGGAGAACAGTGAATTTCCATTCTGCACAGGGAATTCTCCAGGTGTGGATAAGCCATGCCGTGACTGTTGAGGTACCTGGTTTGGCTCTACATATGTTAGTTCAAGCAAGCTACCAAGCATGGGATCACCTTAGTTCTGGAAACATAGGCCTAATCTAGATTTTATCTTTAAATTATTCCAAACTTTCTTCCTTCAAACTCGTAACAGTGAAGAGATGAGACAAGTTCAAACTCACAAACTTTAGTCAAACAGGTATCTAACAAAAGTTTTGACTAAATGAAGACCAAATGCCTCGGCAATCTCCATAAACACTAGCACCAACTTTTCACACTAATAAAAAAAAAATATCAGAGTAACCATATTATTATTCTAAAAGATATATCTAAACACAAACTACAAAAATCAGGCGTAGTGCAACTGGTTAAATTATTTAGAAAATCCACATAGGCACAGAGTAAACATCCGTGAAAGAAAATTAAATAATATGTTCAGGATATTTCTGAACACCAAAAGTGAATTTCAGCTACTGACAGTTGCAAATTTTCCATTATGCTCAGTTATATTTTTACAAATTTTCAGAAGTAATTTCAAAGGTATAGGAAAAAAAAAAATTCAGTGTGGGAATTAAAAATCCAGAGGTTGTCCTCCTCTGGACTTGTTATTCAAAAAAGTCTGCATCCTATACAGTGCATTCCAAAATGCACTCCAAGATGACCCAAGGGCAAAAATCAATGATGAACTTTCTTAACAAGCATGGAAATCTACTCCATCCCCTCTTCAATTTCAGGACTACTTCGTTTCAAAACTCTTTGAAAGATACAAGAAAGACAGGACATGCAAAGCCTGTGCTTTTACTGCTATGCAATAAAAGCATAATAAGCTGATTGTTTAGGGCCTGGTAGAAGCTCACAGAAGTCAATACAATCCTTTCTGTTGATTTCAATGGCTTTTATACCAGACCCTTAAATAGACTGTTAAAAACATCTGAATGAGTGATTTTGGCTCAGTACCACCACACCCACCCTGTTTCACTGATTGGTATTTGTTGGTGGTTTGGCAAATGCATTTATACATGACACAGCAGAAAATACAAAGTTCAGAAATAGCACTTCGTCAGTCAAAATCACTTGCCTGGTGTTAGACAGTTAAAACTATTAAGCACTGGCTGCTCATTCCAGCCAATTAAATGCTGTTGCAAATGAAAGATGAAGCATTGCATGAAGCCATGCTAAAATGGATAGAAGGATGGTTACTTACCAACGGGGCGAGCTGTTGACATTACAATGGTGTAGTGAGAACATAAAAAAGAAATTAAAAAAAGAAAAGAATATCTGTCAGAATGCATGACGTGTAATGTTACCTTCCACTATGGATACTACCATGATTGCTAACCCCTCAAATGACAGCCTAAGTAAAATGTTTACTGTTGTTACTGTTTAGTCACGTGCCACTATTATCACATTTACTTGAGCACAGCATCTGAACAAGCTGACTGGAACCATTCTCTGAGAAACATTTTTATTATCTTCGCATGCCATCATCAAGTATCATTGTTAATGCCTGATAAAAGAAAAATTGCATTGCATTAGCACAAACTTTTAGATCCTGATGGACACATCAATTTAAGCTGCAGACTGCCAAATGTCATGCCAGTAGATGCAAGGCTTTGCTTTCTGAATCAAATACCAATTGAATTTTAAGCATGACCAGTCAGTACAACAGTAAGGGCTACAGAAAGCCCAGGACAGTTTTTCTCATTCAATAACGGGCATGAAAGCTTACAGCACACTGCTCTTTCCTCACCGACAGTGCTGATGAAAATATAACAAATAGGCTGAAATGGCCATAGGGATTTCAAGCCAGAACCTCCCAAATTACTACTTAGATAACTTCTACTTCCTAAAAAAATTGCTGCTAAATGACTGACAGGTTAATACTGTTTCAGGTTGATATCAAGATTGAAAGCTGCTGCTGCAACAAGTGATTTCTTGATTATAGCAACAGCCCTTCATTATACTTGTGCTGGGGCAGAGGGCTGTCAGTGCCTCTGTTAATAAAATATAGACATCCCCTTTCAGAAGAGCTGAAAAGTTGGACATAAAATTGACTCCAGGTTGCAACTGTGTAGGTGAAACCTCCCTTATTTTAGCAGCAGAAGTAGTTACATATTTCTGAGCAACAGCACATTCTTTTTTTCCTTTTTTTCCTTTTTCTTTTTAAGAAGTTAACCAGCTCCATATGCTTATGTCAAATGTAAGATAGGGTCAAATGTAAGATATGCAGATTCAGAGTTAACACAACACGCAAGGACCTTCTTAGTTATCAACCTTTCTATGGCTTTATCCTTAGTTTGGCATACCCACTTCATTTAACTATTTCAAGCCTGCTGCCCTTTCTCACCCATTATCTATTTGAAGACTTTCTGGCTTCTACTATTATGGACATATCCCTTCTTCTGGAGAGAGATGAGGAATAAGAGGGATATGCACCTTTCCAAGAGAGGGTATGAAGGCTGAGTCACAGAATTCAAATTCTGTTGTTGTTTGTGACAGTGTAACATAAACTTCCTGACTGCATCCTTATCCCCTGCTTTGAGAAGAAGGAGCCATGAATGAAGGAGCTAAGGATTATGCTGCTGTTGCCAGGTTTGCAGCTGTAACTACACAAAACCTGCAAGGGCCAAGGCACCCTCAAAGTAAATTTTGAAATGCTATGTGGTTTTGCTCCTCTACATGACAAGTGGTTACAGTAAAAGCAGTTTCAGACAAAACTGGCAAAAGTTTAAGAATTCAGAATTAAGGCTTCCTTTAATTAAAAAGACCATTGTTCATGGTCCCTCTAAAGTCAATGGGAGTTTGCCCAGCCCTTTGTTTCCAGAAAATTCAGAGTAATAGCTTTCTCCATTGAATTTCATGGCTTTTCTCATTTTCTGTGATATCCTGAACATTTAGTATGCTTATAATATCGTGGCTTTCTTTGTGTTGGATAAACACTATGTATTTGACTGTAAATGACAAACCCAGGGGGAAAATATCCAAGATAATGAAAACCTGCTTTTACTGTAGGAAAATCGATTAAATTATATATTTCCTTGGGTTTTTTTCACCTTAATTTCATCAGGTCCAAGCTTCAGTGATTTCAAAGGACTTTTTGCTTGGTTCTAGCTATTGTTTATATCACAAGTCTGGGTAGCAAATCTGAAAGGCTTGCTCCAGTAATGTATACAGTGGACACAGTTCAGGAGTGTTTAAAGGCTATCAAATTGGTTGCCAGATTTATTGGATACCATGATTCTGCCTGTGACAAAGGAATAGAGTGAGAGTATTTCTGGGAGTTTGCTGTAGTGACTATTTTTCTCACGCTACAAAATGGAAGAACTATCTCTTACACAAGCATATAGCAGGTAAACCTATTTCTTCAGCTTAAAATGGGAAGAGCTGCATTATCACTTATTGTCTAAAGCAAACACTGAGGTAATATTTTAGCAGATGGATTATCACAATTCTCTCTTTTCTTTGTTATATACTAACATCTCCCCCCACCCCCCAAAGCCACTCAGTGCTTTTTTTCCCTTTGAATTCAGCAAATTAAACTGAACTGTGTCCATGCATTAAACGGATGGAAATGGAAGCTGGCCTCTTGGGTCAGTTGACCCCGGTTCTAATAAAGCAATCCACTGAGACTTTGAACATTTGATTTAATGTGTATGAAAAGAGGAGAACAGATAAAGCTAAAAATGTTTTTATTAACCTTTCACAGCTCTACTGAAAACTGTCAGCATGCACCACTAAACTGTGAAATAGTGTCTGCATGATATCCATTGTGCCAAATTGCTGCTTATCTTTTGGAATGAAATAATAACTATTATATTCTATTTACTCATATGGAAATACTAGCCTACAAAATTTTTCTCTCCCCATAATCTTTAGCATGTCTATATCTACTGTCACAAAAGACATTTTGGCAACTCATTATTCTACCGGTCTTAAAACCTCCTTACCACATCAAACAGCAGCAAATAAACACTGAGTGGATACTAGACACCAAGAATATTTTAGGAAAGAATATGTTAGTCTTTACCTTGTAATACTTACAAAATTTAATTAGGATTTTCTTTTTCTTTTGGCTAGGGTTTATCTTTCAGATAAAGAGTAATGGTAGAGAGTTTAATTATGGCAGAGCTAATCACATAATACTACTATCTGCATTATGTTTGGCATTAATAAACATAGTTACTTACTATACTCCTTATACTTATTAGAGAAAGGAACATGAATAATAGCCTAAACTTATGGCTCACTTATTAAAGTCTATGCCCACGGTTACGTAGTGCTTGCTTATACACATATATGCATCTGTTCTTCAATAAAAAAACATTGGAACAGCTTTTTAACTGCAGGGAGATCCTATCCTATTGAAGTCAATTAAATTTTTTCCTGAGATATCAACAGGCCCAGGATTTCACCTCTGTTGAAAACCAGTGTAGCACCCACAATTGCAAAGGGTGTGTGAAACCCAAACAATATCAGGTAAGGATGTGGCCCATTTCACCAGAAAGCAATTTATCCATATAGGACACAGACCCTCCCTCCACAGGAACACGCACCTCGCACAGTGAGTGTAGCAGAGGCTTCCACTTTTCCAACTCGATTCTCAGCAATGCATGTGTAGGTTCCTTCATCTGTGCTCACGGCCTTCTTAATGCGCAAAGTGTAATCATCTTTGATGTCATACCTGTGTTACAGAAAAGGAATGAAAACTCTTTCTGTAGACAACAGAAATGAATAAAAACTCTCACCTGGAATATGGCAGTCTGAATCTATCTTGGAGCCAACTTTGGAAGATAAATTATTATCTAGCATTAGATAATTCCACCAAGCATTAATCTTCATGACATTTTTATTGCACTCTGCATTAGTTAGAAACTTTACATAAAATTAGTATTGCTATGTTCACTCAGTATTAGGGCTTTACTATTAATATCATTCACTTTGTCCTTGATCTAGAGCAATAAGATAAAATTAAGCTATCAGACATCAGTTATCAATACATGACAGCTCAAGTTTATCATGCCTTTAACTATGTGAGCTACACATTTTACCTTTTGCTGATCTGGAAATTTCCCTTTCTATATAGTTTTTCTCTACAGCAGCAACCCCTTAGGGAAATGGTGAGCACGTTGGTAGGATCTGACACTACATGATTACAAACAATAGAAAATATATTTAAGCTCTGGAAAGTGACATTTATGGAAGAGGCACATTAAAGGAGATTTATCAATTTCACAGAAATACTACAAAATTATTCATTAAGGGTGGACAATAACATTTTCTCTTTCTTAAAAGAAATTAGAAACAATTCAATTATGCTTTGTCCATTTCTTTGTTTCTATTGTTGTAATAATTCTAAAACTATGAGGATGTATAAAACTCAAAATAATACAAAGTACTTCAGCATGTGAACAATCATTCTCAAAGCATTTAGAGTGCTTACACCTAGAAAAATATTTTCTGTTAAATTGTTATTGTCCTGCAGAAGTCATGCTTAACAAACTATTTTAGGCTCTGGTCCAAAGCTCATTAAAGTCAATGGGAAACTTTATCTTGTATGAAATTTCTTTGGCTCCCAAATCAGGAAAACTCTGGTTTTCAGCATGGATATTTTACTCTTGAAATACTCTCTTGTAAAATTATTTTCAACAACATTTCTTCTAGACATAATAAGCCCATGATACCTTAAGTCACCTTGAATCTAAAGTTAGCTTCAGATTCTTACGTATCAAATAGTGAAAGAGGAACACAAAAGTGAAGAAAGATCGAGACTTCAGGAGACGTTAATACCCTTTCTCACTGTATACATACTCATGACATAACTTCAGAAGAACTAATTTACCTTCTCTTTGTTATACAGTAAAGACCTTGTAGACTTGTTCAGCAAACATACTGAAATCATATGGAAGAACACCCTTAAATGTTTTTATGAATAAGAATGTAATGCAATTAGTTCCAGCAATGTTGTGAGGCTCTATGAGTATTTTTAAACACTTTAGGAATCTGAAACATTTATTTCTCTGTACATAACATACATGGCTATTGGTTCCTGTAGTATAGATTTGTAGAGAGAGCACTGTGTGCTAACAGACTTTAAAGCACCTTAACTCAAAGGATCCTACATGTCGAAACATTTAAAGTTCTATTATGTCTAATTAAAAATCACAACATCAATTAGAGCATTACTAGCAATTCCAAGAATAAAGAGAAGTCAAGACATCTTTTCACACTCACCACAAAACAATACAGCTTCATTCCATATTCAGTAAGTCCATTACATTCATTAGCAAAAAAAAAATTAAAAAAAGACCAAATTGAGGCTAACCATTCTGTCAGAGATAAACATAAACATATATATAATACCCCTTTTGTTAGGTGTTACACTTAATTATATGTATATGCAATAACTCAGGTTTCACTAATGAATAAGAGATATGCCAAAGGAAAGCATAAGTAGATGCCATGGCAAACTTCAGAAACTTTTAGGGACAATTTTTTTGCTAGCATAGTACCATTGAGGAGGACAAAAACATTATGGCACTAAAGAACTTAATATGCCATTTCTGGAGCAGTACATATCTATTGCAACTACATTCAACAGTCATACGCAGTTGTGGAACATTTCTTCTCGACTGCTCACAAATTATGTCATTTTGCATGCTGTGCTACACTAGTCAATGGCAAACAGAAATCACTGTTTTCATAAGAGAGAAAAGGCAAATTGTCTCCTTAAAAATCTCAAGAATATGACAACAGTATCCCACAATGATGGAGCAGTTATTTGTCTTTGGCAACCACAGACTTGCAGACAAGAGAAAATGCTTATTTTCTTGACATAAGGCCAGCCCTAGGGGACTAAAAATATAAAGTTGTATTCAGCTCCTGTAAGATGAGAAAACTAAGATCAGTTGTAATATAAATGTGAGCTGGGTATAGGAATCACAGTTATAAAGCTAGGCAACAATTTAATTGGGGTTTTTTTTTGTTTGTTTTTTTTTTTTAGGACAAATAACATCCCTGTGGTTCACTAACCAATGCTGAGATAAAAACAGACAGGCAGTAGGACTGTATCTGACTGAGTTGTTGCTTGAACTGGGATGCAGGCAGCATGGGACAGGGCCCTCCAGTCTGCTGTGGGCTGCAGCTGACTCGCTCTTCATCTCACTGATGCGCTGGTGCCGGCATGCCAGCCAGCTGCCTTGGAGGCTTCGGCAGCCTTTATGCCTGCACCTGCCAATCATGCAAATTGTGCAAAGGCTTCTGGGGGAATGAGCCAGCTGCATGGCATGCCAGGACGCAGAGCGAGGGTACAGGCATCATCGCCCACTTGGGTCGTGAAATGGAGGGTGGCGTAAACATGTCACCATCATGACCCAGTTATCAACTACTTCAAGGAGAGGTCCAGCTCTCCCAGTCTGCTTCTCCAACGAGGCCACACTGGGTTTTTGGACCACCCTGACAGAACGTGCCATCTAGCAATTAGATTCATACATAGATGGACCCATGGGACATTATAACCATCTGCTGTCCTGAAGTATTGATACGCTGCCCCTCAGTCATCTGTTCCACCCACATTGTCCCCAGAAGTCACCACGGTTCAGTGAAGAGCTTTGACAGATGAAGCAGGCAGGAAGGAGAAAGGAAAAAACTTGCTTTTAGCCTGATCCACAGCAGCACAATTTGCTTGTGTGAGAAAGGGACCATGAAGTAACAAGGAGTGAAGCCTGAATATGTTTTCAGTTTCTCAAGCATCCACCTGCACAGTCTTGAACAGTCCCTTGTCTCCTCTCTGTCGCAGAGCCTCATATTCCCATAGCGAGGTGTTTCCACCTGAGTTTCTGGAGAAGTTCACTTGCATCTGGATTAGTGCTACTGAACACTTGGGAATCAGGATTAGGGCCTCTCTGACTGCTAATACCAATCACAGAGAGAGGTTACCAGACTCCTGGATTGATAATGGAATGGCAGAAAACCAGAGTGTACTGGTTAAGTTGTTCCTTAACATTGTCAGTGCACTAAGAAGGCAATGCCTTCAAAATATGTGCAGTGTCAAGAAACACCTTCTGACATATTGCCCAAATATTGCTGACTCCTAGCCAATTAATGCCAACATTCAGCTAAAAACATAGCCCTTCAGAAGTCAGTTTCACATGTTTATGGCCATCTAATTGATTTTAAGTACTTCTCTCTGTTACACATTTGGAGGTGCTTAACCTTTCAGTTCAGCTTAGACTTCAGCCATCAGACTGAGCTCAGCGAGGTCTTTTAAACAACTAGTCAGCTTGTGCCTAGATATAAACCAGCCACTTTTGGCCACCATGTTACATAATTTCTGTTCTACAAGTCACAGTTAGAGTAGATCTGCCTTTAATTAACCAAGGAGAAAGGGCGGGGGGGAGCAGGGGACTGGAAGGGAAGAAAGAAACACAAGAAACAACAAGCAGATGAGAAAACACTGCTGGTGAGGAATTTCTAATAGAAATTGGGTGATTTTGAGTGAAATCTGGCAGTCTCTAGCACATGTGAATGCATTCATTGTTGCTAGTTTTGATTAATGACAGTTGTACAATAGTGTGCTGACAGTCACTGCCATACAGACACAATTTTTTTTTTAGATGAAACTGCTGAAAATGCAACCCAATCAGATTTGGCCCCCAAACAACATGTGCTATCATCACTGTACCGTGAATTGAGATTGATTGGTAACCAGCTGTGACAAAGTGGGAAAAAGAGCCTTGTCTTTTTCAAGAAAAGAAAAGAAGAAAAAAAAACCAACTGAATTGTGTCAAAACCATTACCATCTGCTCAACGAAATAACAAATAAAACAAAACACATTAACTGTTTTTAAGTATCACAAGTTAATGTACTGAGGTTGGATTCATGCACTGGCTTAAGCAACTAAGAATAATCTTGAATTGAAATGATTTTGTCACAGTTATATTTTTTTCCCCCACATTCAAAAGTGTATCTGTTCATAGTCAGCCACCAATCTCCAGGGTTATCAAATGAAAAAAAGAGAGAGAACTTACTGAACTTTGAGAGATTTAGCAATATGCTTTTTTGCATTCGATATAAATTTTACTGAGTGCTTCACAGAACCCCTAGATTTCCAGATTTTCAAAAATGTACATGCAGCTATGCATATAAATATATGCACCTCTTTGTCTTTCGCAGGCACAGGTAGCAAAACTCTGTCTGCAGCTGGAGTCATTACATTCCTAGACATCCACGTAGGCCTAACTGGTAATACATGGATGCAGTTGCTTCAGTAGTGTATTTTAAAGTTGTGAGAATGCATTACTGAATTCAACAAATTCAACTCAAAAAGCCATATTTGTTGCTACAGGGAGTTTGCAGGAGAAAAAGTCACATCTTAACTGCTGCTAACTGATGCCACTGGCCTCAAAAACTTTACACAAATTTATATGAGGCACCTATTTTCTTAAACATTACTGTAAATAAAAAAAAAAAGTAATAGAATCTTTGTATGTAGGCTTTGTGAACTTTTTTTTTTAGAGATGGCACAAAATTTACTTTGCTCTATTTTCTTTTGCCTGTTTGCCAGGCTATTTTGCAAAATACACACAAAGCTTCAAGATTACTCACAACATCAATGATTAGGGAGCCCAAATAGAAAGAGGCTACTAGCCAAAAACAGAGTAAACAGGAGGTAGTTAAGGGGGCTTAAGCTTCTGTCTCCACTTCTCTTTTGTGGTGCTGGCACTTCAGCTCCCAGCATAGTGCCACAGCTTTTCACTGGCTCCTAGACTCTCTGTGCCAGATGGAGGGAGCCAGAGAGAAGCTGGAGTGAGATAGGAAGCGTGAGCTCTTCACCTGCTTCAGCCTTGTGTGATCCAGAAGCAGAAGGGAGAGCCTCTGTTCCCATCGGTGATGCAGCTGCCCCTACTGCCAGCTCCCTTACAAGAAATGTTGGGGTTTTTTCACTTCCATCCCATTGATAAGTGGAAGAAGAAAGCAGCACAAACCTATGTGAGTGACAGCTTTCTGAGAGAAAAATAAAGGAGTCTCTGGTTTTCTTTCCCTAGCAAAACATGAATCAGTGACAGAGAAAGCATAAATGCATATATTTGTGTGCACTGGTCTCAAATTACTCTGTTGTACCCCTGAAATCAAGGCTGCTTGTTGCTGGGTGGCTCTAAGATGCTGCTTACAGCTATGATAAATTGAGCTACCAGGGAGCTATCCCCAAGGTGCTGACAGGACGGCTGCCACTCACATCCACATGTCCAGATTCCCATTTATTCTTTGGCTACGTCATTCATACCAGAGAAAGGTATAAGGCAAAGTGACATTACCTTGAATTTCTTTCTGCAAGGCATGTATGCAAGCAGCTATATAAAATGGTTCACTGGCCTTATTCCAACAAACCAGTAAAGGAGCTAAGTGATACACTATTTTGATTTTCTTAAAATATATTGACAGCAGGTTCTGCTTTCATCCAAAATCTTTTATTGGTTGTGATCAGTACATTACTGGTAATTTCTTATAGTGGACACTCTCAATTGCAATAATATAAAACACAAATCCACACTGCACTGTGCCTTAAACCAAGGCAGTCAATAAAATGACCTAAATCTCATAAAAGATGTATACAACAGTTACAGTCATTGGGCCAACATTGTGAAACCATACCTATGTCCAAGGAAATGGTGTTTTCCAACTTCTCTGGAAGCATTACACTATACAGTACTACTCTTACATGCAAACATAGATGTGTGACTGCATGTAACTAGTGCCTCACAAAACCAGTAGCCATGTGCTCAGGAGAGAACCCAGAAAGAAAAATGAGACTGCTTTTTTATTCTCTTTGAAATAATTTGGAAACAAACAGAAGTTAAGAACAAAACATATGTTTGGGAATCAGTGACTCAGTAAGCTCTGTCTAAACTGATGCAGGCTCCATCTTTTACCTTAACATCTCTGTTTGCACAGAGAAGTACTCACAGGGAATTACCACATGATAATTACCCAAAATGGGCTTCTGATTTGATTTTAGTTCCAGACAGAGCTCCACATTTCAAAAACTGGAACGTCAGTAGAAGTATGAGCTAAGAGACCATGTAATGACTTGGCATGGAGACCTATCCTCCTATCACCAGAAGTAGTCCTTTCACAGATGAGACACATTTGTCTGCCACTTGGGGAGATTTGTATTATTAATGCCTATGTTCTAAATCCATCCATCAGAAAAGCACCCTTGATTCTCAGGGTTATCTGCTCAGCACATGACACTGAAATTAATTTTAAGGAAAAGCAAAATACTGTTTCTGTCCGTTCCTGTTCTTAAAAAATTGAAATGATGCTGCAAGGAGTGGAACACAGTAAGAAGATCTGAGCCCAGACTTGCACTCACTAACTGTGGCTTGATGCATTTTTTTTAACAGGAGCACACAGATTATGAGTAGTTTGAAATAAAACAGAATTTGTTGTCCTGTCTATTATTATTTACCTTAAGCATGATGAAAGATTACCACAAACTTGTCAGAGAACTAACTGAAATATTTTCTAATCTGTACTTCAAATCAGTAACCAACCTTGAAGTGGCAATTAAAGATGAAGTCATGTTAATGTTTTAATGAAAGTGCCTTCAACATTACAGTTGAGCCAGAAGTCATATTCTTAAAAAGTACATTTTGCTAATGTTAAGTAATTCTCAACATAGGACTTAGCAATAGGAAATGGAAAAGAGTTGTTAGGGTTAAAACTTTAACCTTGCAGTGTCTTCACTGACAGTTTTTGGTTTTTTGTTTTTAACTAGGATGACAACTTTTGTATCCCATGCAGGGATGGAATGTGTTAAAGCAGAAGAAACCCCTGCAGGCCAGCCATTCCAGTAGCACCAATGATACTGTGGTCAGAACTCTTAAATCTTACTCTCACTTGAACATAACTACCAGCTTCCCTCTCCCTGCTCTCCTGAGGATTTTAGAGAAAAACTGCATGGTAAACAATCTTTACTTTTTCATTCTGTAGTTTTAATAGTCAATAAGCTGATAATAGTGAGCTTAAACTGCTTGATATCCTTACACTTTTCAAGAAAGCAGGCTACCTTAATATTCTAAAACTTACAATGTATAAATTATGTCATTAGTAAGCTTTTACTTATTACAGTCTGCTTTTCTGATACTAAAGAAAGATTCAAGCACTAGAATGAGTACTTTGAGTGAAATTCTACATTAAGTTTTCTTGGGTCTCCTTCCTGCAAGACCATTTATTTACTGCAGTCTTCTGTGAGTGGAAAATTCTGAGAAATCTATATTTGAGGCTACTACTACTAGCATTAAATTTTGTTTCAGAACTCTGCTAGCAACTTATTTAATTCTCTGAAATTTAACAGTTTTAGTATGTTAAATAAGAGAGAATAACAAATAAAACATTCTCTTGTGACAATCCTATTTCAAGTGCACTGACAGTGATCACTTTATAGATCACCAACAGTTCACATAGCATAAAGAGAAACCATGCAGGCAGAACTGCTAGTTGACACAATTCCTTTATGGTTGCTGTCCATGGAGTTGTAAAGCTATTTTCCCACCCTTGACCCTTATGTAAGCAACTGGAGACTGTTTGCATGCATCTGCAAACAGACTGCCTGAAACAATAGCTCTTCTTCAGCTCTGTGTGAGAACTGACACTTAACATGAAGCCAATTTAGATGTCAGTGTTATTAACCGTTTCTCTGCTGATCAGTCTAGCACAGCCACGCATCTAACACTTTTGCTCACAGCATTTAATATTTCATACACATTGAATGGCAGGTAACTACTGGGTTAGACTATAGACCTCTGGGGTAACTGTGGGACAATGCATTTACAGGACTTTATTCAGTGCCATGCCTTGAGGGATTTAAAATGTCAAAAAATACTCTAATTTACACTTTCACTTGGCCATGTATTCCTCAGAAAACTGTAAGGAATATTTTTCCACTTACAGAACAGGAAGGGATCACTGACAGGCAAAGTATCAATAAGAGAAGAGGGATACTCAACCAAAAGAACAACAGGAGGGTGTACCCCACCAGCACTGGGGTACATCATCTTGACACTATTTACACAAAAATAAACCAATCCCCGCCTCTCTTCTACCCCTTATTAGCTCTCTATCTCTAAATGATATATCCGGCTTTACAGGAGCAGTTTCCTCAAATGATTCAACATAACAGCTAAAAAGATGCTTACATTGCACTCAGCTGAAATCTGCCTGTATTCAGTTAGGCTACACGGACTCTCTGCAAGTTGCACTGCAGCTTACCCTGTGCCAGCCATGTGCTACATTAAACCCAAGATAACAACATCCTCTGCAAAACACCTCTACTCCCTCCAGATGTATGTAAGAATACAAATAGCATATTAAACCTCTTTCTTTCACTGTCTTCTTTTGACAAGCTATTAAGAACTTCCAATCTTCTCCCCTATGCTCCTCATAAAGGGACTTAATCTCTCCTTGATGCTTTAGTTTAGGAAACAAAAGATGGGCATGCAAATCACACTGGATCTAACCAGAGGTGATGAATACTAACATGATACAGCTAATATGAAAAACACCCTTTCCCTGACCCTTTATTTAAAACCATTAATTGTTATTAACTGCAACAGAAATTTGCTGATGTAACCAAAGATTATATCCATTACAACACTAAAACACACTCTTTACTCTAATTAATTTTCAATATACATTAGACAGCATTTTGTTACAATCTGCACAGAGATTAACTCAACCAAAGCACACAGTGCTGCAGTGTTATTAACTCATATTTCATTGAAAGGTCATTCTCCCCTTGGTTCTATCTAGAGGAGGCTGTAGTTAAATACCTCACTATCCCATCCACAGAATATAAATAGAATTATGTAGCACCATGTTTATTCCTAAAAATTACTGCCTCTCTGGCTTACAGTGCCTTATTCCATGATCATGGAGAAAAACAAATGAAGAACATCTCTGGCTATCAGGCCCTTTCTGGATCCCTCTTAAAAAAATCTAACTTTTCTGAGTTTATTGGGATAAGGTTTGCTGTCAGTCACATTTAAATCCATTTCAACAAATTGAATCTGGAAGACAGTAAGATACTTTTAAAATTTCATCATTTACCCGTAGTTTTGATCTCACAAGAATCCATGGAGGAAAGCATAGAAATTATAGTACTTAACTTAAAATGCACACCTATCAGAAGTGTGACAGACAGTATTACTACCCAGGCTATGCGTATGCAATTACTTTTCAGGCACAAAGAGACCAGTTTTAAAAACATAGCGAGATTAACATCTACACAGACTTTTGTTGTTGGTGCTAACACGTATCTTAGAATAAGTTAAGTCTATGCATAAAGAATGCATTTTCCAAAATAATTTTTAATGAGTATTCCTAATCTTCAGTAAATAAGAAAGCTTACCGTGCTGTTTGTAATTTTCACTGCTGTGTGTTACTGTTCTCTTTCATTTAATAACCTACAATCTCTTAACATTTAGCAATCTACTTTGTGTAAACTACACACCATTTTTGTTCTGAAGCATCACTCTTGTTTTTTCTGCCTACACTCCCATTGCGTGGGTGGCGTGTAAAACAAATACCTCTTCCTGTTGGTGCAGTTGCCACTTTTCATCTCTAGTACAATATTCATCTAATCAGACAGTGCCTGTAAATGCAACTTACAAGAGCAGGTTGTAATTTCATTAAAGATGTATTTACTGAGCTAAACCAGCTGTTCCAGGCTGGAATGCAAAAAAAGGGCCATGTGATTGCTACTTAGTCATTTTTAAGGCAACTGAAAAATACATTTGCTGAGCTAACCTCACTCTCCCAAAGAGCTGGCACTGCTAGCTTCTTCTGTGTGAAAGGTTTAAACAGTTATTATAGCGTGTCATAAATTTTAACTCGTAATTGAAAATCTCTCCACTTCCTAAAAAAAAAAAAAAACCGTATTACTTGCTATGTAATTACAGACTATGCAGCTGCTCGCTTCGGCTTCACTAGAAAATTTGAAGACATGAAACACTGTACAAACCTTATTCAAATTTTATTAAATTGCTAGTCATAGATACGCCACTCTCATACTGGAGGCTCTCAAATAATACTGCTTTCTTCCTGTTACCAGGACTAAAAAGCAGATTAATCAAAGGTTGATACAGGCCATATTGACTTCCTCACCATGCAGAAGACCATCAGCTCCTTAGCAGGAAAGTATAATCTCTATTTCTGCCAAGCAGACATCAAAGGGAAAGCTACCTGAACATGTGGCTGGAAAAGAGTTCAATGTATAAAGACAATTTTCCATAGGTCCTGGTCATTATGCATGGCCACAATTGTCTGAGTCACTTTAGTACAATTTTTGTGCTATTTCCTTGTGTCACTTACAATGAAAAGAAACTCTATTCATGAAATAGTGAACCAAATATGTCAGCCAAAGGCATAGGACTGATGACCCCACAATATCGTGTTCACCTCCAGTAGTTTGACAAGTCATACTCGATTAACTATTCTCTAGCCTTTCTGCACTGTGGAACTTATGGTGTGGTGCTGAATTTTTAGAGCAATTAAAACAAAATATACACCATGCGCCTCTACCCTTGATTCACAATGCATTTCAGTCATGGGTCACTGATTCGAAATGGACAGCTTCTGGAAAAAAGCTTTACACACCCTAGACTTCACATTGTACTTTTTTTCTCCCTGTTGGTGCAGTATCAACGTTTTTAATAGCAAGTTATTAATTTGCTGCAATTGGTTTAGGCTCTGAAAAGAATTTTCAGCTCTGAAGAATTTAATAATTCATTTTCACAGCAATGTAAAAGAAATATGAACACAGTTAGCACACGTAAGTCTCAACACTGTTTCCACCTGGTCCTTCTTAGCGCTTTCCTAATTCCTGCCCAGCCATACACAGAAAAGCTCCATGATGTATACCACAGTCTTTGAAATCTCAAGTCAGGTCTACAGGATGTTGGGCAAGTAACTTCCTTTGACTGCTAGTGAGACCTATTTTTCCCAGACATTTTGAAAACTTCCACTCTAAGAACCACTTTAAGGTTTTAAATTCAAAATACAAACTATCAATCACAGTTGTTTCAGATCATCAATTCAAAATAGCTAAAATTTGGAACGAAGCCTTGCACCCTCAGAATAAACTTATGTCCATCTGTTCTCAGTTTTAAAGCATGGTTATTCATAAATTTCTGGGTAATTACATAGACAATTCAACAAAATGGCCAAATTAATTTTTTTAAAAATAGTCATATTTTCAAACACAATAATTTCTTTAGAAGTTGCTTTTTTTTCCTCATTCAATCAAACTGCAACTAGACGTGCTTACAGTTCACCAGGGACCTTTATAATTAAAACTGTAACAGCCTGAAATTATTTTCCATTTATTACTCAACACACCAATAGGTGCAGTAATACTGTTTATATTTGTCACCAGAAATTACTGTGATTACTTTTCTCTTTGCTTTCACATGTTTCACTAAAAAAGCTGAAAGGAAGTAAGGTGGGAAAACAGAGAAGGAATTCTGAAAGACTACAGATCCAGTATCACTGATTCTGGCATTCACCAGAAGCAAATTACAGAAACAAGATGCATACAAAAATTCAGTTTATCCCACTTTGCTATTGCTGAGCTAGACACTTTTGAAAGATGAACTAACAATAGACACATTTAAAAATCTGTAGTAATTGTTGAAACAGGTCCCTACTATAATTGTCTTGTAACCTAGGGATGAAGCAGAAAGGAAATTATTGAAAAAACAAAACCAGACAGATGTGCAAAGAAAGTCATTAGCTGTAGAAACAGGAAATTGATATTGAAAGCTATAAGACAAATAGCTGCACAGATCTGCTCAGAAGAAGGATTTATGCATGTAGGAAGAATAACAAAGGGAATTCCTTGAGGATTTCTTATTTCACTGTAGAAGTTAAATGCTTAAAATACAGGAGATCAGAAGCTGAAAGCTAATTTTGGTTTTACCTCAAAAAAGGAAAAAAAGAAATCTCCCACTTCATCAAGGAGGAAAAACTTAGAAATTCCCTTCTTAATTTATAAAATTGCTATATTATCATTTTCTCATCCTCCCGTTAATTCAGACTATACCTGGGCAAATTTATTTGCTTGCGTTTTAAAAAAAATCAAGAAAAAACCAATAGCTTTTCTTTCAGATGTTCGAAGTTTATCTTCCTTGATTAAGCATCATGCAGCATGGTTTAGAAATTTCCGCTTTTTGGACAGTGAAGACTCTGCTATGTATCTTGCTATATAAATGATACATTTTAGAAAAGAAAACATACAGTCCTGATCATCAGAGGTATTTGCATTTAAAGTGTAGATGTTGGACTCTAGTAGATGACTACAATTCGTGTGGCTCAGGTGGTGGAAACCCACTACCTGGGAAGGGACAGTGGTAGTCCTCTATCATCCAAGGTGGTCTCCAGCCTGAGATTCTGCAACCTTGTCCCTTCTTTACCCACGCCTCTGACGTTCTGGGAAGCAGACATAAAGACATACCCCCACTTTCTATTTTAAGATGCCAAAACACAGTTAATGAAATGTTAAACAGCAATGTAAAGATACTGCAAAACATTGTGAGTAGTTTCTGAGCCTGAAGTTGATTATGATCAGAATGTATCTGATGAACCTTCTCTTATTTTAGTTAACAGCCCAGTGAAAAATCTTCCTGTGCTTCCTGTTACATTTCTTCTTCCTTAGAAATACATTCTGAGTGAACAGAAAAAATTACCTTGAAGCGCATAGTACTATATTTTTCTCAGTAAGATATAAAAGAAAAAGAAGGAACACAGCCATTAAAAAAACCCCAATAAAACTGCAATCTAATCAAAGGCACTGTCAGTTCATCATCTATTACTTCTGCTTATGAGACCTAAAGTAGATGTGAATTAAAACAACAGAAGTAGCACAACAGTAAGAATAAATCACAGAAGCACAATGTATTTACTATGGACTACTCTACAATGCATAGTCAAATAGCAAGCTGTTGTGGTTTAAGCCCAGCTGGTAACAAAGCACCATGAAGCCTCTCGCTCACTCCTCCACCCTGGCCCTGGCAGGATGAGGAGGAGGTAATATAAAGGCAGGCTCATGGGTCGAGACAAGGACAGGGAGGGGTCACTCACCACTTATGGTCACGGGCAAAAGGCAGGCTCGACTTGCGGAAGAAACAAAATCAATTTAATTTACTACCAATCAAATCAAAACAAGGCTATCAGGAAGTGAACCCAAACCTGAGAACACCTTCCCCCCAGCCCTCCCTCCTTCCCGCCTCAAGCCCACTCCCGGCTCTCTCTGCCTCCTCCCCACCAGAGGCACAGGGGGACGGGGAATGGGGGTTGGGGTCAGCTCCCCACACCTTGTCTCTGCCGCTCCTTCCTCCTCGGGGGAGGAGGACTCCTCACCCCTCCCCTGCTCCAGTGTGGGGTGCCTCCCACGGGAGACAGTCCTTCACCAACTTCTCCAGCGTGAGTCCTTTCCACGGGCAGCAGTTCCTAACAAACTTCCCTGGCGCAGGTCCTTTCCGTGGGTTGCAGTCCTTCAGGCACAGACTACTCCAGCGTGGGTTTTCCCATGGAGTCACGGCCGGCTTTGGGGCATCCACCTGCTCCAGCGTGGGCTCCTCCACAGGCTGCAGGTGGGCATCTGCTCCCCCACTCCCCTCCCTGGGCTGGGGGGGGACAGCCTGCCATCCCATCCCACCACGGGCTGCAGGGGCATCCCCTCCTCCGGCGCACCTCCTCCCCTCCTTCCTCACTGACCTCGGTGTCTGCAGAGGGGTTCCTCTCCCATTCCAATCCCCCACTTGCTACCGGTTCCCCTTCTGAAATCTGTTCTCCCAGAGGCGCGACCACCATCACTGACGGGCTTGGCCTGGGCCAGAGGTGGGTCCGGCTTGGAGCCCGGGAAGCTTCTGGCAGCTTCTCACAGGAGCCAGTCCTGCGGCCCCTCCCACGCTACCAAAAACCCTGCCACACAAACCCAAAACACAAGCAAAGAGAAAAATTCATCCTGCCATCTAAAAGTGTGCTCTTCAAAATAATATTTTATGTATTACATGCATACACATCTATCAATATAATTAGCAAAAACGTTATGTCATTTTTTATTTTGTTTTAAATTGCAAGGAAATTAATTTAAAAATGTAAGTATATATATACACACACATATGTATCTGTACTTATATAAAAATGTCTTTTTCTAGATTATGTGTCATTACATTAATATATTTAACTGAATAATTGTAAGACATCTTACAGAGTTGAGGATGTGGAAACTAAAACAGGTATTCTCCAATTTGAGTTTTGGGATTTTGTTAAAGGATTTAGAAATTGAGAAACAAAAGATATTAACCCAAGGTGCAAACATGATTAAGTGCTGTATGACTCTGAGGAATTTTGCCATCAGTTTTCATGAAAGCGTATGTGACACTAAATGCCATATTTAGCAAGTGGATGAAGTCTGCCAGATAACAGTCTTAACACTTTTTTCACCTCGTTGGGCTGAAGATGTAAAACATGCTGTGATACAGAAAGCAGATAGCAATGTCTAACTTGTTTTAGTTAGGCCTAGTCTAGTAGTGTGCTCACAGTGCACTTACTTAATATACACTGACACAAACTGGCCACAAACACCACTGCAGCTGCTCTTCTTTTAAGATCATGATTGGAGGAGCAGAAGTAACGCTGGCAGCCAGCCTATGCAAGTCCAGTGTTTAAAACACTTCTTTGAAGAACAGAAGATTTAGATTATTATTTTTTCCTTTCTTCAAATTCCATTGGCAACGTCGCAGGGATAACCAACACTGATAGAAAAGAATAATCAAATGTGGTGGGGAAAAAAAGGCACTATTCATGTCGCCTCTTGAAATTAAAAGCACTGTGCAAAAATGAGTCAGGACTCATAGGGCCAGAAGGATTGGTTGCATTATGGAGACCGGGGTTCTCATTCCTGTTCCCAGACCTATTTCTCTGTTAAGACTTTTTAATCTAATAATGATTCAGCACCAAAACTAGAAAAACTTCCAGAAAGCAAGGACCAAACTCTGCTCCTTTAGCTGAAAGGAGCAAAGCTAATTTAATGTCCTTTTATAGGACAGATTCTCATCACCTGCTCACTCTAGAATTTTCTCCATGTTTGTTCCAGACTAAATGAATCTTTCTTGAACACAAGGGGCCTGTTACAGATTTCAACTTTGTTTTCCACTTCTGCTAGTTTGCTGTTTTGTTTCCTCAAGAGGAAGGTTTCTCTCTGAGACGTAACAGACATGAGCCAAGGAGCCAGCAAAGTCCACCACAGTGCTCTGCTTCTAATTCATCCTGCTAGTGCAGTGGAGTGCTCTGCAACTCTGCAGCCAAGTTTTCTCCCTTTTGGTATCAGCATGTTATTATGAAGGCTACTATCACTAGTACATCCCTAAAACATCTTTACTTTCTCCAGCAAATTCAGTGAATACCCATGTGCTCATAATACTGACACATCACTTTTCTTCCTTCCATGGCAATCCGTTATGTGGACAAATCAACACAGACTGGGTTTCCCTGCTCAGCTGGCTCTGGAACAGGTTTTGTAGTGCCAAAGACCAGCATTATGGGAAATAAATCTTCACCATAATGTCAAACAACAAACTCTAAGTAGTAGGGAGTGATTCCAGCATTACTCAACAATTGAAACTTGAAAGTCTGGGGAACATGAATGTTGCTCTCACCTTCCTCTCGGTAAGTCTGCCTCATCTTTTTTCCACCGGACTGTGGGTGTGGGATCCCCCTGCACCTGGCATCGGAAATCCACGGCCTCGTCCTCCAGCACCACTTGGTTAATCGGTCGCCTGAGAAACGTGGGCCGCTCTGGAAAGAGACATTAAAATTCCTTAGTGAGTCAGAGGGTTGAAATGAACACTTTTCACTTTTCAGCATCTTTTTGCTTACTGATTTACAGAACGAAGAAAGGAGGCTGAGCTCCACAAATTCAGACAAGTGGAACTGATGATGAGCATAAAGAGCCCGGAAGATGACTTGCCAGGCTGGAGAGGCAGGGGCTGTTGCATCCAGCCCTGATGCAAGAGCTGAGTGCCACCAGAAGGAAGCCTGTGCTAGCACTGACTGCCCACCTGCCACACCAGCCGAGAGATCTCCGTGTCCGTGCCCTTCTGTGCAAACATTTTGGCTCTTCACCACTGCATACACAGGACATGATCTAAAAGCTCCTGCCTGCTCTAGCAATAGATGAGCTGCCAGTGGAGATAGCTGCCTTTGGCAATAATCAATGTCTTGATGTTTTGGAGGAAAACGTAAACTCCGTGTTATGCATCTCAGCCAATTGCAGACTATCGTAGGTCAGAGCTTCCCTGATCCCCCTTGCTAACTTCACCATGGAAAACTAAATTACGGTCTGAATAATAAGTTCTGTTTACCCTTGTTATGTTAGCCTGCATGGCTACAAATATTATTAATCATCATAATGTTGTACAGGCCTGCTTAAAATCCAGATGCAGAGCCACAATCTGATCTCAGTTATACTGGTACAAACTCAAAGTACCAGTAATTGAATTTGAAAGGATGTCACTGGGGTTAGTTTCTAAGTTGCCTTTGGATTGCATAAATTTTGTTCTGTCCTCTCCTAGCCATACCACACTTTTATCATCATAAATTATTTATGCTAGAGCCAAACCATTGTAAGACTGGGTTTATATGAAGTAGTATTTCCAGTCAAGACAGGGTTTTATTATAAAGACATTTAAAACTGGTTGCACACTACGTCTCACATTTCATTCTTAGCAAGTTGAAGGGTGTGATGTCACTTAAAAAATTATTCAAAATTCACACAGATGTAAGCAATACCAGATTCTGACTCAGGCAGTTTGTCTTGATAACTACAGAGCTGAGTTTATGGGTTGGCTATCCATGTTTATTATATCCAAATAATAAAACCCCCAACATTAAAAGAATATTAATAACATTGCAAAATCAAGCATGCAGCACCTCAGTGCCAGAACTAAGGCTATCTGTGTGCCTTTTAATCACTCCCTTTCTGTTTATGCCTTATGGGACTGGTTGCAATTATATGATCACATACTGTTTTTTCCCCAAACATCTCCAGATTGTTGGTGTTCATTTAATGAGCAGGTGTTTAATATTTTGCTTTAGTTGTACCATTTAGTGGGTGGCCTCCTGTCATACTACTCAAACTTCTCTTCAAAGGTGGAATTATTAATTTCCTCATGACCTCCATTACACCTATCTTAACGGTTCATAAACAATTCACTTATTTTCATAGCTCCTCTCCGAAGTGTGATGGAGATCTAAGAAAGCAAGGTAAAAAATATCTCCTAAATTTTGATGCTCAATGTGAGACACAAACCTGCCAATTTTTTGGGGGGGAGAATGTATCATTAATTTTGTGTGTTCAAAGCTCAGCTTCCATTGAATTCAGTTGCAGCCGATAAAATTTTCACCACTTTTGCAAATTAGAATATTAAGTCAGGAAATAAGGAACACAAAACCACCTGTTAATAATTATGTAAATGAGTGACAGCATCACATAGGAATTCCATAATACTAGCAGGAGAACCTATTGGCAGGGAAAAGCATATTTTGTCAGCAGAAGAATAGACACGCTCAAGAATCTATAGCACTTTTTCAGATGCTAGAGATAAAAACATGTCTATTGGGCAGAGATTCTTCTCCCCATTTCTCCCAAGTCATTGTTTTTGTACTATTCCTAGTCCTGCCCGGGACCTACAGGTTCCAGCAGCATTTGGGCGAGTAAATTCAGTTCTAGTCTCTCTCCGCACCTTGAAATCTCAGTCTTTATTCCCTGTTTCAAGTCTGTGTACAAGCCATATATAACCTTCACTACAGCTCCTTGTCCTGAGTGTGCTTCATCAGACTTTTCCTTACCTGTGCATGTAGTCTCCTGATGCTTCCCAATCTCCAGCTAGGTTTGCTTCTACCCTCACCTACGTGTTTTTGCCAGCCTGTGACAGTGCCTCAAGTCCCCTTCCATTTCAGTCACTGGCTGTGCCAGCTCTTTCCAGCTGCCAACTGCTTCCTTAGCTGATTTGTTTCCTCCTAGCCCAGAATATTGCTTTTCACAGCTGGAACCCAGCAAGTTCACAAATCCAGTCTTCCTTCCAACTATCCATGCCTCTCACTTCTTCATACCTCACAGCAAACTGACTCTTCTCTGCTGTGTGTTTGAACTACACTTGAACCGGAGCTTCTTTTCTCTGTGCCACCCATATACAGCCCATCCACCATATTAACACAAGAAAAATCGGCCGAAGTAACCAAGCATCATCCCAGGAGAGTGACAGCAGAAGGAGTGCAGTGCAGTTGCAGGAAAATGCTATTCAGACCTGCATTCTACCTGGTGTCTCTGGCATATGGATTGATGATTTTTTACTTTTATTTAGAGGTGCATAATTGGCTAAATATAGTGAAAATTCTTTGGACAAGCAAAAAAGTACATCTCTGGCATTGTGTAGCTATTTCCCATCAAATTTTAAGTCCCTGTTATTCAATATGAGGGACCTGCATTTCCCAGAATAAAAAGCTTCCTCCATTCCTCTCCTTCAAATCCTTCCCCATTTCCCTCCAATTATCCCTTTCACCTCCAAACTGCAGGAACTTCAACATTCTTAGAGAAGAATGAATTATTTTGGCAATTAAAAAAAAAAATAAAAAAAATCAGTTTTCCAATCCAATCAGGCATGGTAAATTTTGGATAAAGCCTTTCAGTTTGACAAACTTATTAAAACTGGACAAAGTAATAAAAGCATTAGCTGTTAACTTTAATGCTAAGCAATGCACTTGGCCTGTCTGCAATTATGTGTAAGGGAATATCTTAATGAAACTTTCTGTGAGTTTGTAAAAGTATCTTATTGACAACTTCTCTCCTAAGAAGAGCTCAGACCAACCCCTGCTCTGAGCTCATACACAATACACTCTACATTCTGGTATTTGTTTTTCAAGAGATGATCCTAAACCAAGAAATTTAGATCCAGATCAGCATCCTTATAGAAGATTTAGAGACCATGGTTCACCCACACTGAATTTAAGTAACTCTGCATGTGCCTGTATGTTGTCTTGGTCTGCCTACAAAAATTATTTTAGACCATGTTTATAAAAGTTGCCTGTAAACAGCTAAGAAACTAATGTATGCATATTTATGAGATTGCTACTTGTGGCTGTAAATGCTCCTATACAGGAGATGAGAAAATAAATTCCTATCACATTTTGAGGTGAATCCAGCTGATGAGACAGTAAATGGCTTACAGGTCATTAGGTAAATCACTTGATTCCACATCAAGGCAATTCAGGAGTATACATACATACATGTTTGTTTCAGATCGGCTACTCAAACTGTGTATTTTCCAAAACAGTTAAGAATTTGCTAGAAAATAAACAGTACGTACAGATCCCAGTTAGCAAGGACATGAAAATACCAATATTTCCATTTTTCCATAATCTCTGCATTTTGCACAGTGTGAATCAGGAAAGAACAAGTTACCTCTCATGTTGTTTCCTGTATGTGTATCACTCAGACAACCCCTCGAATATGTCCAATAGCTAATTATACAGCTATGAAGTGATCAGAGTGAATGCCATTGCCAATGCAATTAACATTCTTTATGTGAGATTAACTGGATTTGAGTCACCTGCATAACTTGCTTACAATGTTAATCTCTCAGGAGACAGCACTGCTTGCCCAAGCATGCTAAATAAAGAAGGTTTCTTCACGTAGCCAGGTCAAATTTAGTTTCAGAGCTAAACTTGAGAAAAAAACCTTTTTGTTTTATAATTTTGAAATGGTTTGCCCATAAATAAAGCCTTGTGGTATAATTAAATATTGTTACTCTGTCAACTGCATTCAGAACACAATACATTTGAGAAACAGCAAGAAAGGGTAATAAATTAAAATCATAGACATATCTAAAGATTTTAATATAGCTATTTTATAAGCTTTCATTGAGTAAATAAAGAACCCACCTCCTAGACTTTCTCTGATGAATATTAAAAATCTTTGAAGAGAACTATGAAATAGGTCATGGTTATATGTCATGTCAACCAGTCATGCTATTACTGGGATGACCTTTATAACTTCAGAATAAACTTCGATTGCAGTTATAAAAGGGGATTGTTAATGTAATCTGGGCACACACCTACAATCTGTTGCAGTGCTTGAGATATGCGCTGCAAGAAAACCTACGAACTGATCCTAACCAGAAACATAGGAAAATCCTTTCCTTGCTTTGGGTGCTGACACAAGTTAAACCCGGAACTCAATTTTTCCTCTATTTAACAATTGGCCTGAGTATCACAGTCTATTAGAGAGACTCAGATGACCTTCAGATGTATTATTGCCCTTTCTCTGTTCCTCAAAAAGTTAGACAGCCATATATGGGACCTCAATCTAATTAAAATGATCCTAACTACCTTAATACATTTTCTCTGCTGAGGCAACTGCTAGAATGAAGGATTTGATGGTCCCCATAATGTAGAGGCTCAATCTGATTTAGAACTGTTTTGTCTGTCTTTGCTGGAGAGAACGCATCATTTTTTTAAAAATGTTTTCATGTTCTAGAAAGAAGTATTAAAACATGAATTAAAAGGCTTAGGGAGGGATTCAACGGCAAAGAGTTGAAAATAAAAGCTTTTTTTCACTTTAGTGTTCTGATGTAAAGGAAAAAAAAGAAACATTAGATGGTTGGAAGTAAGTTTCATTTCAGAATGCTGTCAATAGTGTAAATATTTCATTAATTGCAACATGATCTGGATAAAGTAAAGCTCTCTGCCAAAAATGAAGATCTTGAAGAAGACAGGATATTAGGATCACACTAAATTTACCTGTGTTGGTCAAATACATGAAAATATAATTGCAAAAGCAGATGGTTTTATATTTAAAGACATTCTTCTACTACCTCTTTTTAGGCACTTTTCCATTTTTCATTTGAGAAATAAGCACTTGTGTAGACATTGCAAACTTCCACACTCTACACAGTACTCAAGATGTGATGAGCTTGCACAGTAAAGGCATGGAGCACTGTTAAGGGGCACATGCAAATAAAGTAGAATGATTTTTATCAATTGTTAGTGTTTTTCTCCTTTTATATACATCTACAACCATGTTAATTTCAGGTTTTACTGAGCATTAGGTATGGACTTTGGAGACCACATCAGACCCTTTTTCACAGCAGTATCATTATCCTATTAGAACTTGCCAGTATCTGTGGATAACAAATATTGCAAAGCCAAACTGGCTTTTTGCAAACTGCCAGAAGTACACTGCAAGTGGGAAATACAAGGATTGGAAGAAAAACAGGAGGAGCTTTGCTCTGAAGGACAAAATACGCACTGCCAATTTCTCTGTCTTGAACTGTGAATGTATACCCAGTTTTGGTAGATTTTCCATGTGGCTGGGAAAGCTTCTGGGAGTAATTTCCAGGATACGATGGGACAAGACTCTCTGCTAAGGCCTTCCACATAGAGCTCAGGAAGGTAAAATGGGGCACAACATCTTCATTAAGGGATTTTTAGTTTTTTTACCTCTAACATCATGTCATCACAGTATACTCTTTCTGGAACTATGGTATCTCTTTCAGCCTGACAATGTCTAGAGAACATCAAACACAAAAACTTCTTCAAGCATCAGACAAAAATACCTCTTCATCCCACGGGACATTATTAGCTGAAAAAGGTTCAGGTACCAGAGCTAAATCAAAGATTAATCCAAAACAATCTTTAATATGTCTGAATTGACATATCTTTTAAGACATTTTTGTACTCTTCCTAGTTATGCTTTATATTCTTCTGAGGCTCTTCTAAATATATCTTTTTCCACTGCTTGATGCTAGCCTCTTGAAGTAGATATATTAGGGCTTTCATTGATTTCACTGAGCTTCAGAATCAATATACAAGATATACCTTTGTACACTCTCTTCAAACGTACCTTTTTAAGTCCATAGGAACAAAAAGGAGTCTGAAATAGTTAAAACAACTTGAAAACTTACCTGAGAACAGTGCAGTAGTATGACAAAATGATAAAATGTTAACTTAAACAGTAATTCTTACTTCATTTAATTTCTGACTCCGTATTATCTATTTACAAACCAAGCTTTCTTACAAATTGGAATGAAACTGATTCTGGTTTGCATCTTGCTTTAATTCTGTTCAGATAAAGGCTATGAGCCCAAACACAAGCAAAGCAGCCTAATTTGTATCACTTACACTTCTGAACTTGGCCTTTAGAATACTGCATCCATAATAATAAAGTACTGTGCTGCCTCTTTTTGTGAAGATTAGGATTGATGGATTAGTTATTAACTTCCTTTAAAGGCCAGCTTAGACTCTGTGACAGACCCTGTCTTCCTACTTTACTCCAAGATTACGCCTTGGAGCCTCATAAAGGCAAAAACTAGCAGTAGTGCTTGAAAGAGAAGACTATCAAAAGGTAATGAATCATTGTCACTATTCAAAACACAGGAATAATTCTGGGAAGCACTGCTTATATAATCAGTTTGCTTTATGATATTTTACTGTGAAAGTCTGGCAATTTTCTGCTCGTAGAAGAATCATGACCTGGGAACAAAAGAAATGCAACATGCACCTACACTAACAGTATGCTGTTAGCAGTGCCTAAATGTTGAAAACTAGGTTTCCTATGCAGATGGCGTTGAAAAAAAATAAATTACTTGTTTTGTGAATGTTCTACATGTGTTATCCACAACTATCTCTCTGCAAAGGTTACTGAATGGGTACCCAGCCAAATGGATATATTCTGCACATGGGAAACTTTCATTTTCTCCTCCTACTTCTTTCCAAGGTTCTTACTGCCCATTTTATTTTACTTTTTTAAAATCAGGAAAGGTGTAATCTTTTAGGCTAGGCTTCCATGCTGTTCCCCTCGGGCCACCAGCTACCACCACAATGACTCATTTTTTCCAGAGGCAATGCCTCAAGCTAAATTTACTGTACAGGGAGCCAGAGATCTGTCACGAGTCACATGCAGAAATTAACTTCAGATATTACAGAAAAACTTGCAAAGCCAAAAGTAACAAGTGGCTGATTCCTTGAAAGATTCAAGAACTAGTATGAAACAGTTCCTTCTCCTACAAAGTAGCGTATTTACTAAGGCCCCCTTCACACTATGGAAAGGGTTTGTGGGCTTGTTATTTGGAAAAGGAATAGAGACATTAGTAATCAGCTAATTAATACACATTCCTCTCCAGAATCAGCATCAGCTGTAGGCTTGCCAGCCGTTTTATTAAATTCTCAAAGCCTCTTAGCTAAGATATCTTCATTTTAATTATAAAGCCCATTTTCAAATATGTTCAAAACAGTTAAAGTTGGGCACATGAATAATACGTAAGTATTATGATATTTTTAGCATATTTTTCTCAACATTTGCACTATTCCTATGTTCCTCAAACCTGTGAGTCATATTAGAGGAAGGCAGTGGACTTAACAGATGACCTGTGGTTTTGCCTGTGTTCAGTAAAGTCTTTCTGAACATGCACAGCCAATCTGGCGCTTCACAGAGTTGCTGGATTTATTGGATTTATTGTGTATGCTTAGACTGATTGGACTGTCCAGTAGATACATTGCTTCCTAGAAACATCATGGGTAATGCTCTCCAGTGCACTGCACACACACACACACAAGAGATGCTGCCTGGAGTCCAAGAATGGAATACAACTGTTCTGCTCGTGGAAGGCAAAGCCAAGCCACCTCCTTTTGTATGGAGTGGACCAGGACTAACCTGGACATGTCTATACAGTGAGCCCAATACACCAACACAGAGCTTCAGGGCGAGGTGGCAGCCGGGAAATGGGCACAGGATAGTCGAATCATCTTGTCAAACGGCAGATCCTAACCTGCCTGCCTGCTTCCTGCATGCTATTCTTGTACAGTAAAAAGGAAGATAGGAACGGAATACCTAGATAGAAGGGGAATTTTACATAGGAAGATACCCAGACAGGAAAGGAATTTTAAATACAATTTTCTTTAGGTAGTCTAGCACAATTATGAAGAATTAAAATATCTAATTTCATTTATTGCTGATTTTGCTCAGAATTCACAAAATAGGCTTAGATCATATTTTATGAGTTGATTGCTATGATTAAATCCTATTAAAAAAATGAGAATATTGTAATTGGCTATGTATTATTTTACATATCAAGACAAACCTAATACTTTTCATAGCTCTGCAGGATATGAAATTACATGCATATTTCAGTTTTTATTCCTACAGTTCAATGCTTTTTAACAAATTCTTTTCTTAAGGATTTCTTAAGGCTTTGTAGTTTAGGACTGCAATCTGCTTGCTATCCACAGGGAGTATTACCAGAGATTATCAGTACTTAAACTGATGAAGAAGATATGTCATGCCTCTTTTACATCAGTATAAAGGCACGACTTCAACAGATTGGCTGCAAAGGACATAATAATTTGATAGAGATCCTTTCTGTGCTTTTTGCAAGGTATATTAGTTCTGTCTTTAAAAGTCGTATGCTTCCATGAATCCACAACAAACTAAGTGGAGTGGAAGCCTTTACAGTCTTAAAATGCTGGAAAGCAGCAAATCCTCAGTCACTCACAGATCTTGTCTAGCAGAAACTTATCTATGCCTTTTCCTAATCCCATAACATGTTTTTTTACAGTGGACAAACATGTACAATTGCACATACATGCAAACACAGATGGCAATATGTGTGACTGGGTTTTCCAGTGCACCATATCAGGCAGAAGGTGAAAAAATTAGGAGCATCTGCTTCAGAAAGGGCCTTAGGATTTCTATGAAAAGTCTTACTGAAATTACAAGCAGTCTTGTTTGGAATTTTGGTATTGTATTAAGGATATCAAAGAGGTGTAGCAGGAGGGAACATTAACACTATTTCTCTTTCTCTTTCTCTTTTGTATGCATGTATGTGTTTTCTTTAGCAGTGAGGGGTTTTTCCCTTATTGATTTTCTTTTGTTTGCTCAAGACGTCTTGACTAATTCCTACGAAACCACAGCTAATGGTAAATAGAAATGTCATGACTGCAGGATGTACCACAGCAGGATTTTGGGGCTTTACTTCTTATCCAGTTGTTAGCAGGATGGATCTAGCTCTGGGTTTAATATTACTCTATTCTTGCTTTAGACCCTAACCATAGGGCAAATGTTCCTAACAACCTCTTGCCTTGCCCATCAGGTCTGGAAGCTCTTTCACACAGGAACCCTATTCATTTTTGATGCATTCAGCAGCACCCAAAAGCTAAATGATGCCCTGGTTTACAGGATGAAAAGCTGTTTCATGCCCTTTAAAAAACAAATTACAAAAGTATCTCTATGTATTCAAAAAGTTGATCTCGGGATTTTTTCCAATGACTGTATACTGATCAGTTGAGCTCTTTTGTGCTGTCCTACAAAGGTTTGATTTCACAACCCCACAGGAATAAGGAATTATTTAAATAGGCAATGCTGGTCCAAATCTCTGTTAAGCAGGCATTGTCAACTGTATTACAAGTAGCTTAATTACATTTGGCAATTTTGTGGGGGAGAGCATTATGTCCTGCATTATCATCTCTGAGTGTATGCATATCACTAAGGACGTCCAATTAGATTGAAACTATGCACTTAGAAAGAAAATGTTGAGCCATCACGGCTCCATAATTCTAAATTGCAGCCTTTGAAACCTGGTCTTCTTCAGAAACTGTGAAATGCAGCTTAAGCAGTACTATTGTGTTTTGTTAACCTTGTTTTGTCTCATATTTTGATAAGTCATGCAGGTCAATTCAGTCTATGACATTAGTAGCGAAAAGGAAACAAAAGCTTGCGTCGCTTTACCAAAGACAGTCAGCTCTGCTGGGTCACTGTCTCGCTCCCCCACCATGTTTGTTCCAACACAAGTATACATGCCGGCGTCACTTTTTCTTGTATTGGAGATCATCAGCTTCCCACCACGTATCTGTTTCAAAACAAGGAATATGTTTTTAACTTCAGATAAACAAAAGATAGCAGAAAAAAGCTACCTTCTCAGGTGGCAAGTTCCACAACTAAGGCATTTAAAAGTTTTGTTTGTAAATATATGTATATCCTTAAAATTATAATCCTATATACTTAAATATCTTTAAGCTATTGTAGAACATATTTTATCCTACTGACTGATTTCAACTGCATTTCAGTTTTTTTCTTTGGTTTTCATTAGATGCTTTACGTTTCAAAGATTACATTTCTTGCTGCCTCTTTGGCAATGCAGAGTGCTTGTATTTCTTGCATGATGATACGTAAAGCCCTCTTGACATCTCTCTCACGAAAAAGGCAATTTTACTGAGTTTTATTTAGTTCATTTTATTTTACTGGTGTCTGAACGCTTCCCTTGTTCACTGATCAAGACAGATTTTTCTCTTTTCCTTGATGCAAACAGACTGAATCTAGCCCAAACTGAGAAGTCACCTGACTCCCATAAGACTTAACATTTTCCTGGCTACAAAGGGTGCTTACAGAGTGAAGGAGCAGGGTAGTTCAAAGAAACAAAGTAACAAATTGGAAGCTTAGGAAGTCACAGACAGTGTTCAAAGTTAGAAAAGGGGGTGCTTCAGAATAATCTAGGAATATAGCCAAAAAAACTTGAGAGTCAGGGAATGATAGCCAGTTCCCTGTCACTCTTCCTTCCTCTACTGTTGAGTAGACCCTAGCAGGGACAGTCTGGCCCACAAATAGCAACTACTGAGATTGTTTAGCTTTAAATACTTCCTTAGGCATCCAGAGCAACAAACAAGCTTCTTGACAGTACTTCTGTATTGAATAAGGTCAGCAGTGAATGAGTTACATATCATTACATAAAACATAAAACTTTATTGAAGGAATATTAATAGTTGAAAGCTAAGCATTTAAAAATTAGGAATGAAATATATCCCCTCACCCTTAAGTTATCCCATTTACTTGCACACACCATGATATAACTTCTAATCACTTGATCAGTTAGGTATTTCTGCTGGATCCTTTTTCATTCAGTACAAGGACTGAACTGTCACAGAATTCAATCAGTGTTACTCATTTATTCAACATGTATTCCTATTCAGGAACAATCATTCTTTAGAGTATAACTTCAGCCTTCATTTAGAATACACATGCCAATTACCACACTAAATACAACACTAAATACAACTTTACCAATACCATCCTAAGCTGTTGGTCTTTTCCCGTGGAGTATTTGTGTACCTTATAGATATGACTGATTTTATCTTCAAAAGACCTCTCTGATATAAGGTCTGATATTCTCATTTCACTGAACTGAGATCTCATTTCAGCGAACTCAGATCTAGAAAAAGTAAGGCCAAATTGGTCAGACATCCACTGAGTCCCCCCATCTAACAGAGCACCTTGCATGATCATATCTACTGCTCTAATGACCTCCATTACACTCATTATACAAATCAAGCCTCAAGAAGTTCAAGTTGGAGACCCAAACCAGAATGAATAAACAACCTTCCCCCCCTTCATTTGGGAAAGCCCAGAGAGGCAAACTGCCAATAGTAATGACGAGTCTCTATGGGAAAGGCTATAAAGCTGTAAAGTTCTGCTGCACTCAGCTTCAATGCAGGTCCTGTGTGTCTACACAACCACCCGAGTTGTACTCACACTGATCCGCTCTTCCTTGTCATCAATACGGACTTTATCTTTCTTCCAGTAGATGGTAGGCTCAGGGTGTCCACGAGGTGGCTGGCACTCCAATATGGCAGGCTCTCCAGCTGCCACCACAACATCTGTAGGGTTTTGGCGGAAGTCATCCCGTAGCACTAATGCAATAAATGAGGGACAGAAGAAAAAAATTAATAGAACTGATGACATTGTAAGCAGGGGAAAAAAAATACATGCAGATACATATAATATTAAACAAACAAACAAACAAGTCTCAACCATTATTAGGTGCTGACTTTGCATCTTACATTTACTGTAAAAGGTCTTATAAAAGAAGTTGGTGAGGTGTGACCTTTTGAGCAACGGAGGCAGATTTCACATACATGGGGTTTTTTTCCTTGTTTTTTCTCCAGATAAGAACACTGCTCTGCATTTAAATTAGAAAGACCTGTAGCACCCATTACTCTTTTTAACCCTTACAGGGTCACTTCCCATCCTTGCAAAAGTAGCATTGCGGGTCTGATGTTGAGTTCTTTTCACAACAGAAAACAACATGCTGAATATGTGGCTTGCCTGGATCTCCAACTTCAGCATAAGCTAGGTGAAGAAGTGACACAACTGATATTGATTGCAGAGTTACACCTTGATTAAGGGTATTGTTATTATTACTGTTATTACTGTTATCACCAAATACATGCTGAAGTGATCACCAGGTCTGAAAGGTGTCAGAGAAATCAAGCTGATGGTAGTGTGGTTCCAGCATATTTATTTCTTCCTTTTATGTTTTTAGTTTTAATATTTCTGCAACTTTGACCAGTGCTGTCCCACGACACTGAAAGGAAAGAGCATTTAAATTACGAAGCTGTTTGAGAACTAAATTAGGCAACACAGGCCAGCTTCTAATGTAAATCAAGCTACTATAAAGAAGGATTAGGTCCAACTAGCTGGCTTCAGTGTGTTAAAATGATATCAGCTTCATCGTTATTCTTCCATGTATGTCCTAGTCTCTAGGTTAATTGACATTCTTATAAACATAAAACTGAAAATAGCTCTAGATGAGCTACTGAAATAGAATTTAGGGCATTTCCCCTCCTTGAATTTCAGCTACGTATGGCTTTCATTACTGCTTTAAAACAGTTCTTGCCCTTAATGGAACCAGGGCCCTCTGAGAAATTAGAAAACACTGTATCCTAGTGAAGGGGCAAGTCAGGAAGAGTTCAGCAGAAATTGCTCAGTCTCATTTCATAAGCAGATATAATTTACTGCTTTCAGTGTTAATAAAATGTGCCCCATTTTAACATTTGGAACTGAATATTTTTCTATTCTGTAATAAGCCAGAAGAAAATATGATTAATACATACAAGAATTGGTCTCTGAATGGGCTGAGGTGAGCAGACTGTATATATGTGGCACTCAAAATGACATAGCAGGTAACTTTTATTGTTCCCCATTTTGGGATACACAGGTAGATCCCAGAGGAAGAAGGGAATTAATTGGAAGTTAATTCCTTTTCTAACACAAAAAAGAGTGATTATTTAGGTCTTGCTCTTGAAGCATAAAACAAAAGTGACAGGACACAGTTGGCAACAAATGCAGCTCTGGCAAGAACCTGTAGTCTTCTTAGGTGACACACCCAACTGGTACATTTTTTCCAACTGATAATAAAAGACTCAACCCCAAAATATTTCTGATTAATACAAATCACTCATACACTTTTGATTCACAATAAACAAATTGACAGAAATGGAATTTATAGAGCTTCAAGATCAAATGGAAGGAATGACTTATGCAATGCACAACACAGGAACAGTACACTGAAGATCATGGGCTGCTGACTATTTGGCATTACAACATTTTGCAAAGACAAAGAAGCTAATGCCACAGCAATTTCAGGGAAAGAACCAAAAAAAAGTCTTATAAAATCACCTATTTTAGGAAGCATCTTCATGTGTCTCTGATTACTATGATACACAGGAAGAAAAAATACTTCTAAGAAATGCTATGGCCTCCTTCATGTAACAGGCAAATGGATAAACACCAACTTCTTACATTATTCTTACACATAATAAAAATTAATTAATTTTTATTGGCTTGATTCTTTGTACAATTACAGAACTTCAGTGCAAATCCATTAGTGGAAAATCCCTGGAAAATCCCCAGAAAATCAGCAGATCCCACAACATAATGACTTTATACTCCTGTCTCCTAACTCCTGTCAGCAATATTAAGGAAAGCGTTTTCCTTGAACAATTCACACTGCTATATGAAGCCGGCAAATGCAGTTTCTTGGGGTGATACACAGCAAATTACATCAGCTTTCTCTGAATTATCCCAGCAACTGTGTAAGGTTCCGATCAGCTCCAGAATATGAGGCTAAGAGGTGATTTGATTTTATCACATTCCTTTACCCGAGTCTTACTGCAAATCTGGCTTGAATGGAAGACAAAATTGATGCTACGGGGTTTACTTAATCTTGCTGTGTACCTCAGCACATATGCGAATCTTGAATAGCTATATCTCACCATTTCCATCTAAAGCATTCTGCGTTTTGGAGAAGAACAAAAAAATGGTGGGAGAAAAATGAAATAGGGGAAAAAATAAAGCAGGGACAGAAAGACAAAGATAAGAGAAAAATGTATGGAATATAAATTAAAGAGAGAAAACAACTCAGAGAGGAAGAGGGGGAACACTGTAAATTTAGGGAGAGCAAAACCAAAAAGCCAGATAAAGGAAGGAAAAGAGTAAGAATAAAGCAGAGAGAAAAACAAAGTAAAGAGCAGAGGGCATGGGCTGCCATTCCTGTGATTCAGTGCTTTTAATGCAATATAACAACAATGATACAAAGCACAGATGTTAATCTGATCAGCACAGCTATCCCAGCATATCCAAACATCACCCTGAGAGAGAAGGAGCAGGGAAGAGGAGGGAGGTGTGCAGAGGAGACCAAAGCTTGAGCTAGTGAGCTCGGCTGTCCCACTCCAGCAGCACAGAAAGCCACAGAAGAAAGGAGCATCAGTTGGAGATTGGGTTCACACTTATTAGCACAGTAAATGGAAAAGTTGCAGCACAGCTTAGTGCATTCACCATATCTAATGGCACAATCATCTGTGAAAACAGAAAAATGGTTGAGAGCTGCAGAATATTCCTCAGCCAATTATCCACAATTGCTGGGTACTTCCAAATAACTATTAGTGTGCCTGAGCAGATCACCCTCTCCACACACTGGCAAGAGGCTTTTGTTCACTTCAGAAGCTAGCCCTCCTCAGAGCCCTCTTGGCAGGGCACAAATACTAGCATTTTAAAAATTCAACACAAGTGGCGAAACATTGCCATCAGGCTCCTCTTCCTCATCCCATGTTCTTATTTTCCTTTATTCCAATTTTAACATAAGTTACACAGCTCCCTTTGCGCTTGCATGGGTGTTACCCTACATTTAGCAAGGGATGCCAAAGAGAAAGATCGCCAGCATCGTGCCCTGCCTGCCCACACTGGGACCACAGTGCACCTGATCTCCTTGGAGAGCAGGACCTTGGAGGCTGCTGCGCAGCCCCAATGGCAGTGACGGCGATGCAAAAGGGAGCTGCTCCCCTCTGCCAGCCTGATGGCAGCCCAAACATCCTCATGTGTTGAGAGGTAAAGCCTCAGAAGGGCAAAAGCTTCTGGATGGCTACACCTTGCTGTCTGGAAAGGCACCGGGGGACTGGAGAGCTGGAAAGGATAGCTAAATCGTACACACAGCCTACAATGGTACTGTGGACAAAAGTTAATTAAAGTTTGATTGGTCTCTTTGTAGCTCGAACAAGCTGATGCTGCTCAAACAAGATAGATGTCTGCGAGCTGTCACGTCAATCTTTAAAGCATGCAAAGTCCTGTAGGGCCATTTACAGGTACCCACAAGTGTAATCACAGAAAGCGAGCACATCCAGCAATGGCAGTGCTGAGATAAACACTCACACGCACCTGCCAGAGTGAGGGAGAAAGAAGAAAAAAGAAGTCCCTGCTACCAAGGCAACTGCTTACCAGCACCTGCCAGCTTAGGCCTAAATCCAGGCCTCGGTCAAACTGGTGCTCATAAACTCAGGGAATGACATGGAAACCGAATTAATTTCCTCGACCGAGGCTCTAGCAATTTGTTTAAAGGAAGCAGCGATAAAACCACAATGTTTATGGGGTAGGAGGGAAGGTTGTGGGGTCAACATTATTCTAGGCTAGATATCCATGCCTTAATCCTGCTTTCCACTACAACAGCTTTCAGGCCCTTAGAAAGAAAACATTTTTATAGGATTTACATTTACATGATGATTACAAATAACCATCTGTCTGCTTCCACTTTTTCAATCTGGTCCATGTCCCACGAGCCCCCAGCCTGTGGTCAGAGCAGCTAAGCTGGAAGGAAGAAGTGGATGCCTGTCAGGAGGCTTTGGGATAATTGCATTCTTCTCCCATCAGCGCTCGGCTCTCCACCTCCTCCCCCTGGCGCGCATGGCGAACATCTGAGATTACCGGGGATGGGAGGGAGGGAAAGACTATCTTTTTTGCCTTTTTCAATGAATGATAATGTCTTAAAACAGAGCTACATCTGTTGTGCTGACTAGAGGGTATAAAGAGATATTGAGTAAATACTAATGTGCTTCTGTAACTTGGGTCCTGGTAGTTTATCTTCCCCCTCCTATTCTGTTGTGTGCTTATCTCAGGATAATATTACCCTCACACAAAGATTTTACACAGCCAGATCGGTGGCAGGTTGGTCACCTGCCACATGCAGGTAGGTCTCCTCTGATCCAAGGCACTGCCCCACAGGCATTTTCCTAAACCCTCATCTCTGAACCACTGCTTTGGTGCTTCTCTCCTCTGATGCACACTGATATGCACAATCAACACGAATTACTACATCAAATAACTGCCCAGATGTCATGCAGTGGACAGATTAAAGGATTATTATACTTTAAGTAGCGTATGGTGCAGGAGGGTATTTTAGAACTTGGCTAATGTGTATGATCTACTGAAATGGTCCCGAGCGAGCCAGCACTACTTGCTGAAATGGGGTGACAGAAAAAAAAACAAGGGGTCACAGACAACCTTCCTTGTGAAGAACAGTAATACACTTCGTTTGAGGATGCTGCTGCCCTACCTCTTTGTTTCAGCAACTGCCTCTGTCACATTTTGCAAGGAAAATGTAAAAAAAAAAAATCACAATCTAGGCAATAGTCCTAGGCAAGACTCCCAGGGAGCTCCTGAGCTCCCTCTGCATGTGCACCGCCTACGAAAAGCTGCCATCTTTTTTAAAAAAAGATGATAAGGAACCATACATTTCTTTCCTCCTGTTCTTTTTCCCATCCTTTGCCTATCTCCTGATACAGATATTGCCTAGGAGACATGAATGCTAGCTAAGTTACCATGACTTAAAATGTTCAGGCTTTACTTTAAAATGAGGCCCCAAACTCACCAGATTCATTTTCAGAGGTGTTAGGATATTTTCAAAGAGTCCAGTAGCTTCAACAATGTTTGATTAATAGGGTCCCTAGAAATCAAAGTGAGGAAGAGAGCAGCAGGGAGATACTGCATCAAGAAACAAAAGAAGGACAATCTTCTTCCTTGCAGATTCAGCAACTTTCTTTGCCTTCCTCCTTTTTTCTCACTCACTATTTCATGTGCTTCTGAACTCAGTAACCTACTCAGTACTTATAGTTAGCTTGCTTTTTATTCTCAGGCCTCAGCAAAGACCAAAAGTAGAAAAAACCCTCCATTTTGACACATCCTCTAAAAATTCTAACAGCTCATGCATACAGATATAGATATTTACAGAATTTGGACTTTGTGATGAGCATTAATATCTAAACTTGAAAGTGGAGACCTTTGCTTCTAAACACAGAGTCTATTAAACCAGGTGAACAGTGAATTACAGTGTTAGAAATCAGGTACATGAACCAACACTGACAAGTAAGTAGACAGATTCCAAATGGAGTCAGTGGGAGATAGTTGTTTCTTTTTCTCTCCCCTAAATTTCAGTCTGAGGTGTACCCCAACTAGCTGATTGCACAAAGGTCAGGAAAGAAGAGAAGCTTTTTCCTTTCCTATTTACAGTACACACTGCAAGAGTCGGACTTTGAAATCTTTTTTCAACGGTTAACCCAATTAAGGGCACCGCCGACCTATTTTCCCTTTTACACAATTACACAGGTATACAAGTGATAGTTATTACAGACATTAACTTAGGATTTGTTTCTGATTTTTTAAAGGCTGCTATTTGTGCTGAATTAAGCATATGCAATACAGTCTGAATATACTTACTAAAAAATTGTACAATGTCCCTGCCTTTCTTGTGATTCACTGTGACTACTTGAATGCAATCTGACATCTCCATATTTTTTTCTGAAAGATTTTATTTGACTGCTAGATAGCATGAAGAGTGGAGATTTTTCTAATTTGGAACATAACATATTTATGTTTAAGCTTCCTGATTGAAACACAAAGTTCTATCACCTGTCTTCATTGCAATGAAGCCCCAATAACCTTCTCTCTTTTTTTAAACTCCCACCTCCTTCCACCAACAAATTCTGAATGCTGCAGTTAACAGTCAGCAATCTCATTACCCATCTGTTATAAATCTTCAAAAGCATCACTGTGTTTTGACAGTCAAGAAAGGCAAAGGCAAGCAATACGCATAACCAAGCATTCTTTATGAATGCAAATATCCTGAAGACCACATTTAAGTAATTTCAGAAATCTAAAGCTATACAACGTAATATGTTGAAAATTTTTCTCTAGGATACAGAGCAGATTTCTTTTTTCTTATTCTTAAAGCATAATCACTCTTGATGAATGCACTGCACAGATTGCTATTGCTAACAAGAGACAAGTTACCAAGAGTTTTGTTTCATTGAAGCTAAAAACCCTATTACTTTCTTAAAAGTTCAGAGACCATCTAGAAGAACTGATACCACAATTGCAGACAAAGAACTTTGAAAAATGTGCATGGTCTGTTGTAAGTCTTAAGATTTAACAAAGATCAGACATTTAGCAGTTTACTAGAATAGTTATTTAATGATCCTTTAAACGCAAGTCTGACGTTAGCCTTTACGTGCTCTTCAAATTTAATGGACTACATATTCAGAAAATCATGGGCAAGTAATTTATTTTTTCCCAACTAATGTGAATATCAGATGTGGAATCAAGCACAGCTTCATAAAACACCACAACCGAAGTACTGTACTTTCACTGTCACTTGTATGTCAGCATGTCTTCTTCGCAGCAAGAATATGGGACTAGTTTCACCAAAAGCACTAGAGGACTCTTCAAATAACATCGACGATGCTTCCTCCCCAGCAATGCAGTAGGGAGGATCATGTTTGGTAAAAGAGGCAATCTTCCAGAATCCCTTGTAGGCTACTGTCAGAAAAAGGATAGATTGGACCGGACAGACCTTTGCTCTCCTGCAGTACTGCTATTCTTACGTTCTAATAAGCAAAATTAGAAAAATAAAACAAACCCAAACCCAAAACCCCAAACCAAAAAACCAACCCAAACTTAAAGGAATTAGAAATATACCACTTTTCAAAAGCAATGGCATCCAAAAACCCTCAAATGTTACTGTCAGAGATATATGAATGAAATTCAGGTGGGAGCTTTTCATCAAGTGCTTCAGAAGAGCACACAGAAACTGCACTGTACATACAGAATATAGCACAGAGATTCCCCGGAAAGTACAGATTTAATTAGTAAGTTCAGAAACCACAGTATAATAGCATGCAGGTTTACTGTTGAGTACGAAAGTAGGGCTGCCAGGTACCTGCAGCACTATGCTCTACCTAATGAATGCTACCTAGAGTTTGACACAGCATTAAGCAATTGTATTTTTTCTGTTTCCAGACTGAAGTTGGTTCTCCTGCAACCACTTTAGCTGCTTCAGTCCCCTGGGCTTCCAGTTCAAGCCCAGCCAAAACACCTAAAATGTACATGTGCCCTGAGTAAAACAAAGGAATAAGAACAGACAAGAATCATGAAAATGAATACAAATGAATAAATATTTCTTGTATGAGAAATATAGAATGTTATATGCTTCATTTAACCAATTATAATATAGACTGCAATCTCTGAGCTCCACTGAAGTGTGAATAGCCTCTAATAAACTTCTTGTGTACACATGCACAACACATACACAACAGCTGGGACACTTTTCCATCTTGGCAGGGGGTCACTGTCACATTACTGCTATACTTCAGCCACATTAGGCAAAGCATCTAACAAAATAGGCTGTTGCCCAACACAGGAATTCTCTTCCCTCCATCCTCCCGACCCCCACGCCTAACCCTGGTCTGTATCAAGCTTCATCTGTTAATCAGAAACTAAACCTCATCTATTCATTTGTTTGTGAGCAGGATTTTTTTTTGTCAGGGCTTTTGTGTTGCTCCCTTCAGAAGTCAGGATTGAAAACGAGGCACTTGAGCAGATGTAGCAAGGCAAACATTTCTTGGTAAGCTTTCATAAGGCCATCGCAAGGGGACTGTGCAGCCACACTCATCCACAGCTGGTACACAGAACTAGTGGGAGCCGTCTGCTGCTTCTTGAATATCTCAATTCTCATCCTGCAAACTGTCTTTATGTCAATAGGCCATTTTGGGGTGCTTGCCAGATGCCGTTTAAACAGGCCTGCTCTATGGCCCTGGCTGGCCTCATGTCCTCTGTCCCATAAACGGCCAGGTCATGGCACACAGGCTCAGCAGTGGCATTTTCTGCTGGACCTGACCGCAGTGTGCCACCTTTGTTAACCTTCAAAAGGGCTCGACTGTTTTCACTTTTCTTAGAATTTGTCCCAGCAAATCAAGACTGGAAACTGGAAATGCATAAAACATGTTTGCATGGCTGCCACTGAGACACGCCCAGTCATTTGATACTAGTGGAAGATAAGAGCCATGTGAAGGAAGAACTGTGTATACAAGGAGTAGGACAGCAGAAGGCTGTAAGTCACCAGTATGTGTGCTCACCGCTCCAGCCATATTTGGCACCCCCTCTCCAAGAATTTACAACAAAACTCCACCCCCTAAAACTCCCCTACCACTTATGATTGCATATTATTTTAATTCAATATTATTTTAATACTCTACAATAAATTAAAAAAGCAAGGCTGTATGGTCCAAAGACATTGTTCACTAAAACTCCAAATCTACCATCTCTGAGAACAGTAAGAGCACTTTTTTCTTCCAGTGTTCAAGCATTGGGTTTTTCTGAAGTTTCATCATAGGATTCTTCCTTCATAAAAGGCTCCTTTCATCTTTAACAACTGATGAAAAATGTTAGATTATGTTTTTTCTGGATTATCTTGAACACTGCAAAATAATTTATCTGTCACTTACCATCTTATCATTCTGCATAATGAATTTTAAGTTTCCAGAGCTCTAAAGAACTGAAGGAGCAACGTGATATGTAGACCCTAAATTAAATGCTCTTAGGAGAGAGTCATTTGAGTTCCAGCAACATGCTACCAACTAGGAAATAATCCACAAACAACTAGATAAAACAGTAGTTTTCTATGGTCTAAACATGGAAAGGAAGCCCCAAACTTGTGATTTTATGCAAAACAAAGAAAAGACTAGTGTAATGTGCAGGAAATCTTTTGCGGTTTTGATCTACTCAAACAGCATAAAGAATTACTTCTATATAATATGAAATATAACTCTCCCACTTATTTTCAAAAGAGAAAAAGAATGTAAGAGTTCACATTGCCCTCATTATTATTCACTACATGGTGCAAGAGGGAAGAAAAAAATTAAAGAAGCAGGAGCAAAGACCAACCGTAATAGCCTGAAGCAACAATTTTGAAAGGGAAGCTTCAGCACCCAGAGGGAGACCAGAACCTGGGTGTCCAGCTCCACCCTCCAGTCACACTATGCTGTGCCTGAGACTCAAAATGACCTTCAGCTGAGACATTATACCAGCTCCCAGACATACTGTTGAAAATAAAGTAGCATAATGTTTTGAATTGCAGTAAAGGTGAAACAATCCTTTTTTTCTAACTAATACCACTTTCCCAAAGTGCTATGTCATGTTCAACAAATTTTGCATAATAGAAAAATGAACAGTACAAGAAAACTAGAAGAACAAAATAAATCCCCCACATCCCACACATCCTTCTAAACCCTTGGTGCTGAATATTCCTCTGGCAGTTCAGTACAAGAGAAAATCAGGGTAACTACGGATCTGCTGATGGCTTTAAAATAAGAGAAAACTGGCAAGCAGCAGTACTTAAAATAATTGTTTACCCCAGACTACAGAGAAGAAGCAATCTGAGATGGGCCTGTAAAACAGCCTTTAATGGGTGTGTTACTCAGTTAGCTAGAGCAGCCCTTCGGAGGAGGGGCTCACATTCCTTTTAAGTGTCTGAAAGACCTCTGCTAATCCCACAATTAGAATACAAAATCATTTTTTACAATCTTTCCTCTTCCTTTGGCTTTCTATACATAAAATACTAGTGTAACAAAGAATCTATTCCAGCTCAGGCACCTTTAACAACTAAATATTGAAATAGGTATTATTTTAAATAGGAACTTCCCAGCACATTTAAGTCATTCATTTTACTCCTTCACTCCTAGCATGGAGTTTAACTAGACACATAGTACCTGCATCTGTAGCTCCCACAATGTGTACATTTATATAGTTACTGTCATTCTTCAATTGCATTAGAAAACAAGAGACTTTCCTGACAAGATAAAGTACTCAAGCACCATATGATAGACAAAATATAATATTGAAATAGGCAGATTAGATTATTGGACTAGACAGGATTGGATGGAGGGAATTTTTAGCCTGCCACAGTATTCACCTGGGGTAGACTTTAGGCCAAGTAGTACAAACATTTTCTTCCATGCCAATTAGAAAAAAAGACTAAAAAGAAAAAAAAAAAAAACAACAAACAAACACCTGTTTGGAGGATTTTTAACCCAGATCACTCTAATGACCTTGTTCACAGCCCAGATCCATAAGCAACTGACAGAATGACAAGCTATTACAAGGGGAAGAAATAAGTGGCCAGGAGAGAATAGTACTACTTAAACCAGATTTTCCACCAAGGAAAATGTATTGTTAAACTACGCATTATACTTCCCTATATTTAGAATAAAGAATATATAAAATACAATAGCTCATATAACCCGTGCATGCTGTGGGATTTCTCTGAGACCAGGAGAACTGGAAACATTCTGTAGTTTGCTTGTGCAGCTTCAATTAAGGCAAATTGAATTAAACTCTCCCTTGAGGAGGACCTCTGTAGCTCTGCTCCTCCTTTTCTGAACAATTCCAGATGTAGGTGCGGAACATTCTCAGTTTCTCTCTGAAGACTTCTACATGCCTGGCTGTGCTGCCACATTCATACAAAGCGGTGAGCTTCTGGGGGAGAAAACACAGGGCACTAAACAATGCTCAGCCAATAGTTGGTACATGTTTGATTTTTACAATTTAATTTTGTTCACCGGGGCTTCCTTCCTTACTCAGCAACAGATGGATCAGCTGGAAACAACTCAGAAGGGATGGAAAAACTTCTGCTCCTGAACAAATGAAAGTTTAGTACAATGTGGCTCATAATCCCACATTCAGTGGCATTTTGCTGCTTCTTATCATACCCAGAATTTATTACCTATTTAATAGCTCTTCTTTGCACTTCCTTTTGAGCACCTATTCAATCGAAGGGACTAATTAGACTTCCTTTTCAAATGCCACCAGTACCCTGACTTCTGTTGCAAGGAATCATCCTTCCAGGGTAGGTCTTCAGGTTAACCTTAGCATTTTGAAGTTTAGCAATCAGAATTACCACTCTCAGGGCACACCTTTGGGTCTGGCACGTGCAGCAGTGATGGAATTCTGGCAGGTCTAATTGCTGACCACAGCTCATGACTTTCCTCTTTCAAACAGACACTTGCTAGAATGCTATTTCTGCCACAACAGCAGGGTACAGGAGATCAACTCCATTTTACTGACACTCATGAAAGCTTTTAAGTCCCAGAGGCTTCCCTCACACCATTAAAAGGCTGTGACATCAACAAAATACATATTGGGTTTTATTAAAATAGCAAATCACAGGGCTATCCTATGAACAAGAGAGCACTATACTAATTCAATGCAACTAATACTTCGCTTAAGATTTTAAAATTTGTTTCTTGTTCTTTTCTAACCAGAAATCTCAAGGCACTGAGCTACAACCCTCCATACTTTTTCAAACGGTTACACAGAAATGCCAACATTGGCAGATGCAAGGCAGTAAACCCAATGTGTAACTGAACTTACTGAGCATGAGCAGTTTAACTCTGCATTGTGCACAGCCTGAATGAACATCTGAAGGTACATCTGAATGTACAGTGCAGCCAGCGCAGAGCTATTGCGTGGGAATTTACCTGCAATTTCTGTGCATCCAGAAGCCTAGACTGCAGACATTCAGCAGATCACTGTTAGAGTGGGCATGTCAGTAGAGCTGGCAGTTTGGATTCAACTCTCTACCAGTCCTTTTTAAAATAAAAAATCCAAGACATTTATTCATAACCTGCCTTCAGATCCTACTGGCAACAGTAAATCCATTAAACTTTGCTTTCACTGTTCGTGATGTTTATAAAAATTGTAGGTGGAATTACAAACCACTAATACAAAGCTTGGTATTTCTTCTCCTCAGATGTAATAATGAGCTGGATAAGAACAAAGTTGACCCAGGGATTTCAATACAGAAACTTTCATTGGAAACCTGAGCAGTAGTGTGCAAACCCATGTTTTTTACGTCAATACAATAATGGCATTTCTATACCTATTAATAAGTATAGAACTACTGCTGGATCCTTGGTTGATGGGACATCATAAAATGAATTCTATTTCTTCTCAAACTAAATAATTAACTCTTAATGAACCCTTCCCTTTTCCCAGTAAATTCAATTTTGTCTAATCCTTGGGTTTATGGTAATGTTGAGCTCATTAAAATGTTACTTAAAACTCATTAAAATGCACACTGAGAGGTAACAGCTTCATTACAGTAATATGTTGTAAAAGAAAAAAGAATGCTTTATTATAATTTAATCGTTTCCAAAACTGAATACATTTGCATAGTGATGAGGTTCACAGGATATTTTCAGTAGTACTCAATAATTAAGCAGTTCAGTAATTAAAAATGCATTTTCTAAAAATAATTTTATGTTCTTGCTTACTCCCTGTTGTTTTTTTCAATTGGGAGAAGCGTTCACGTTGATACAGTTTACAGAACGGAGCAATAGTCATACCTGCATTGACATTAAAAGATGTAGCAGTCTAAGCCCTTGGCAAATTTCTGTTTCAAAATAGTAAAGTTAAAATTGCTACCAATATATTTTACAAATCAGACTTTCTAACAAAGTCACATAATATCCCTCCAATCATTTTTTCAACACCAGGGACAACCAGGAATATTATGCAAGTGTCTTTCAAGTGCAAAGCCTTACTATCATTTTCATCATTTATTCTTACTATACGCTTGCACATGATAAAATACCTGAGCAGAGGTCAGCTGAGACCTAGACGTGGCTTCAGAGGATGTCAGAGTAACTATGAATCTGCCCTAACTCATGTTCTGGGGCAGAAGCCCTCAAACCGGGGTACTGATTATACAGCAGTGTTGTAGCTTCACCCTTGCTTTTCTGCTTTTCTTTCTTGATAGGGACTGCCCTAGCTCTAAAGCAAAAGCACTTCCCTTGCACAGTCCTGCTAACTGCATGTCATCTTCTTGCTTTTCACTGGCAGCACAAGGTTGAGAGTACCAATAATAAAATTCTGGCTAAGTATGTGCATGAGGAGTAGGATTTGTCTGCATTATAATGGTGGATATTATTATGGTTAGGTATGTGATTAATAGATTTATACTTAACATATAAGCCTGATCACATCTATTTTAACAATTTCTATTGGAATAAATTGCTGTGCTGGTTCAGAGAAATTCAATATGAAAGTTAAAGGCCCAGGCTTGTTTTCAATATCTCTCCTCACAGTAGCAAGTAAAAATGTATTAACAAAACAGCCAAAAGCTAGAGATAAAAGTTACATCTTCTCAGTAACCTCAGCACTAAGAGTGTCTAGTGTCCATTACTTGCCATATGACATCAGTGTGGAAGATATTTTGCTAAATTTCATTTTAACTGCCAAAGAAGGGTTACTAGAAAAACTGACATAACTTGCCAGGGTATGCAATCTAGATTCTTAGATGGGAAAAATATAACTTTGAAGCCTTGAGTTATTCAAGGAACTGTCTAATGTAATACCATTTAAGATTCCTTGAAGTATTAATTTAATACCAGTCACTGCTCTTTTCTATGGCTTTCAAATATTATTTACACTTCTATAAAATAGATATTTTTTTTTAAACATACATGGATCAGAACGTATCCAATATGGATTTTTCCAACTTGTTGTGAAACTTGACTAGCATGCCAAAGAGACATTTAAACTTAAATACGGATGCAGCAGGTTAGACATCTCAGTGTAAGGGGAACAACAGAGAAAAGTTGTCTGTGCTCTTTCAACCTCTATGCCATTAGTAGGGAGTAACAGTCTAGAACAAAAATAATCTAAAGAAAAAGAGTCAAGTACTAACCAGATTTAACATTTTCAGCAGCTGTTGAGTGAATCAACAATTGTTGCCTCCCCAAACAAGCAAAAAAAAAATCCATTTATATGTAATAGGACAGGATTCTTGTGGTACCAGGCTGGTACAAAATGAAATCAAATTATCTGGTTTACCATAGTTTACCTGGGTGAGTCTGGACAATTAACTGATCTCAATTCCCAGATGTAAATGCATAATCAGACTTACTTTGCTCACTTTTTTAATAATTTTAATCTCCTCTATGTACTTTGTATAGTTCCTCTCACAGTGGTCTAGATGACAATTGTATAATGCGTATCTTAACAAAACTTATAAAAATAAATCCAGGACAGTTACTCAGTGAGACATCAGCCTGTAGGCCGAAATTGTTGTTTAATGCAGTAAGTCAGGTCATATTTCTATTTGTTTTTGATACTCCTTTAACAAATCAAACCCTTCTGATGGAGATGCACATTGCTGTTTCTACACTAATTTACATGTCATGTTCTCAGCTATTTCAAAAGAAAACAAATAATGTGTCTTTTTAGCCAAGTAAACAATCTCTCGTTTTATCTGTATTGCACACACTAGCAGATAAGTTAAGTCATTTCTCTCAAACACTCAGCAAGATGGCTGGAAATAAATAATCCTGAAAACAAGTAACTGGCATAAATATATTAATGCTGAAAACCCTCTCCATTATATTTCCTTGTATTTACAAAGTAAAATCAAATGAGATACCATAAATATAAAATAGATGGTACACTGAGGGGAAAAAAAATAATTACCTATTATATTTACTAGTTTTTCCCTACATAAGCACTGTGTAAATTGAAGAACCAGCAACACAGGTTGTAAAAACAGTTAAAAGATGTACTAAAGTCTCAGTTTTCAGTTGCTATATATGGGAGGGGTGACTAGTCTATTAAATCCAATGTTTAGCAGAAACATGTAAGCACAACTGATATTAGTGCAAGACTTGTGAAACCATGGCTGTGCATATCCAAACCTCAAAAGCAGAAACTCTTCTATTATGTTAATTTTATGAACACATAAGCAAACAAAATACCATAATACCATAATAATTTTAAAAAGAGAAACACAGAGAAATAGTGCTTTCTTGCTGCCTGAGTAATTTAGTTTACCGCATCCCCCTGCTGCTGTGGGGAGAGAGAAGCCATAGCGAGACGAGACACGCTCACCAGCAGGACAGGATGGGAGCTTTAATGCAAGTGATATGCTGCTGTGAACTGAAAATGCTTGAAGAATTTAAACTAACCATTTCAGATTATTTTTTAATTTGTAGCAAAATATCTGTCAGATACAAGTGGTGTTTTGAACTCTCTTGTAGTATGATACGATGGTAATTTCAAAATGCATCAAATCTTTTCCTGTTAAAACACTATATAATGCATTCTTACTTAAAGCCTCCCTGCTCAGGTTATACTACATAGTGCTGTTTCCAAATGGACGATGGCCTTTAGCCTAATGAATTTATTTCTCAAAAGGACACTGGAATACCTTTGCGGGTCATATAAGGAAAATGAAAGACTTGAATAGGGATTTTGGGGTTCTGTTTTCATTTTTACACCATGTCAAGATTCAAGACACTTGAGTGATACAACCTCCATGCCAGGGAAGAACATTTGTTCAAAAATGTTGGAAGTTGTTCCATTGCCTGATTGGAATTAATCTCAGTCATAGCAATGGTTCCTAAAGTGGAAACGCATGTCCTGACTCAGTTTAAGACACAGGCTTTCACTGTCTTTACTCAAAGCAAAACCTTGGAAAAGGAAAGCTGAACTGTATGCTCCCACATCCCATTGGAAAATCTATAAAATAATAACAAAAAAAATCACACACAGCAGAAAGAAAAGGAAACAAAAAAAAAAAACCAAAAAAGAAAAAGCAGAACAGCAGAAAGAATCACAAACTGGATCTCTTGCTGTGAAAAACAAAACTATTTTTACATTTCTCTTTTCCTAATATTTCTGTGCGATAGTTGTAAAAAGAGGTTCATTGGTGAGCAACAACATTTGCCCTCAGATTTTCTTTCAAAACACATGCAAACATATGAACTGTGCTTTGAATTTTTTAATTGTTACAGCTTATATATACCTTATTCTATATTTTACCTTTCTTTTACTAAACACCTATTCTTACACCTTAGGAGTTAACTGCCAGTGGTATTTAGCATTGCCACTGAAAACACGTATGCTTAAGGCCACACCACAGCTTCAATGGTGTACTACTCCCTAGCAATATACTGTTTCACAGCTGCTAGAAGCTTTTATATAAACACAGAGACAATTACATCAAATTCTACTTAATTCTTTAAATATCTTTATATTCCTGAACTTTTATAAACTCTCAAGTTTCCCAAGCTGCGTAGTACTAAAAATTCCTATAAAAGGGAGAGTGTCTTCAACTCAGCCCAAACCATGACAAGAGGGGCTGTCCAGGATCAGAGTATGCTCTGAAAAATGACTGCCCAAGACTTCCTTTCAGTTATGAAGCACTAATCTGATTTCTGTTGTCTTTACTGTCTGTCCAGATTTCTTTTGTTGAGATTTAGAGTTATGCTTCTTTCAGACTTTGTAAAATGGCATATCTGTCAGAGATTTGTTTTAGGAATAGGGAAGGGAAGGAAAGGAACGAATGCCAGACAAAGGAGGAAGCTAGTCTGGGTATTTTTGCCATTTCTTATTTAAAATACTAAAAATCACCTGTTCAAGCTCCCCATCCTCCACCCCCTAATGAGAGTTGTTAGTAAAAAGAAGCAGTCCAGCCCACCCCCTGACGTCTTTAATTGACTTCAGAGCGAGTGTTATCAAAAGCTACTCAAGCAGTGCTAATGGTGCCTGCAGATTGCTCACACATGGCATGGCTGGCATTCCTTGGACCTTAAAAGGGCTAATAGGAGAGTGTAATCTCCACTCAGCATGGGAGCAAAGACCACGAGTGATCTGGAAAACAACAAGTAATTAGAAGGTATTCTTCCCCAGATGGAAGGGAGATGGAAAATGAAGATAAAGCTGGTACCCAACCATGGAGTCTCCTAACTTGCTATTAGAGAAGTTCTAGCACAACAGAGCCATATTTCAAAGAGTATCACATTCAATAATTAAAGGAATAAGCCTGTCACCTAGAAATGTGGGCTTCTAATGTTTATCTGTGATTGAATACTTCACAGAGAGATATACAATGGGGGTTATGGAGGGAGGTAACTTTTAAGATTCTTTTTCTATCAGCATTTCTCCAATAACTTCAGTATGACACCTGATCGTCATCACATTTTTTACTAACTCATTAGCAATGGTAAACTGAACTTTGGAAATCTAAAATGTTTTTGTACTTCAGACTCTGAAACACTTCACAAAAACTGAACAATCCTCACTGACTCCTAGGAAGAAAGAAGAAATCTGTAAGTGTTGCTTCACTCCTCCCTAAAATGAAATGGTTCAAACTGTGTTTAAAGGCATGCAGATATACTACTTGAGAGTCTAGAATAAGAAATGCAATGATACTAATACCTGTTGCAATGGGAAATTTGATCGTTGGTGTAAAAAACTCCTGCATAATTTGAAGCCTCACAGGGAAATACAGACCAAGTTGGCAGAGGCCCATGCAGTTACCATGTGGAAGGGAGTGATGCAGCCATGAAGATGCTGTAGCATCATGCGACACAAAGCCTGCAAGTAGCCCTGAGGAGTGCTACAAAGCAGCTGGGCTACATGTCCCCGGTCCTTTCCTGCTCTGGTAAATTCCACCCTTCCTACCATACTGTACTTATAGCAACAATGCATAAGTGGTAACAGAATTAGGGGGGCAGGATGAGTGCTTGTGGTCCCTGCACAATGCAGCGGTGCTGATCAGAGGCAGTATCTTGATTGCAGAGAAATATCTTTACATTAATTTTCACTAAGGAAAGTGACAGGCATATTTTTAGCCCATAGGTATTCCTACAATATGTTTAATAATGAAAATATTTTTAAAAATGACGTTTAAGAAATATTTTCAAGAAAGATTAGGAAAAACAGAAAAACAGCTATGATTTCAACTTGATCTCCCCACTGTGAAGGTAGTGATTCATGAGTGTTAAAGAGTGCATCTAAATAAAAAGGCAGGAGAGGTGCTGTCACAGATATCTATCTATACATTTAGAAAAAGAAAAAAAAGCAACATAGTGTTAACCTTTAAGAAAAAGGAACTAAAGACGTTGTGGGCATGATGTCTCCATTTAGCTGTAGAGTAGCTGATAGCATACGATCAAGATCAGAACAATGAAGCATTTATATAATCCAAACTGATAAAACTGGACCTCCCTGAATGCAAAATACTGCCTCTGCCTTATTTGAATTCTTGGACATTTTTAATGAAAGAGGGAGAATGGGGGGAGATTTGGTAGATATAATTTACTTGGTTTGACAAAAGCCTTTGATAAGATCCTTGACAAGAAACTATTAAGGAAAATAAATAACCATAGGGTAAAAGGTAAATTCTTGTTGTGGATTAAAAATTAGCTAAGTGATAGGAAACAAAGAGTGGTAATTAATGGCTGCTTCTCCAAGTAGAGAGAAGTTAAGAGTCGGGTACCTCAGGGATCTGAAGCAGGACAGGTGTTCAATACATGTATTAATGGGTTCAAAGCTGAAGTACACTGAAAGGAAAATCAGTGAACAACACAAATCTATTTTCCAAAGGATAAATATGGCTGGGATATGCCACAAGGGTCCATTCAAATTGGGATACTGATACTGAAACAGCAGGCAACATTTTATTTTATGTAAGGGTGAAGGTATATATATTTGGGAGGATTACTGAAGGTCATCTTTGTGTTCCAAATAGTTCTGGAATTACAGTCTCACTGGAGATAAAGGGGTGAAAAAGTCAGAAAAGATAAAAGCAATGAGGTTCCAGAAATACAGCAATATGACTTGCAGTAATTTAGATTATTTCTGAAGTCCAAAATAGTATTTTACAATTGACACCCAAACTTTCAATTGTTTTTTGTTCAAATACTTGTGCATTGTCTCAGCCTAATCACTATACCAAAATAAGCAGAACTTTTCACAGCATTTTATTTTCAGTAAATACAGTTCAACCAGCTGTGTTCGTCCTTTCCTCTAGCAGTGCCACAAGTACCATACAATTATCAATATCTGTTAGAAGTGCTTTTCACATTTGTTTCCAAAAACATGTACTTCTGCCTCCTGCCTTGAATTCAAATATAAAAAGAATAAAGCACAGGACAAACAAAGAATCTGTCATATACCAGCAGCAATTACAGGGCAAAGGTACAGAGATGCATTGAAAACTAAAAATTAACACATCCCAATGTATTTACGTTAGCCTAATCTAGCTGGCCCAGTCAACTATACAGTCAAGATGAACAGCATGAGTTTTAGCACTCAGCAGCAACTCTGGAGTATTTGCCAGGAGTCCTGGGAGAGTTTACATCATGTTGCTACCATAAACTAAAGCCTCTGTCATGCAGACATACCCAAAGAGGACAGCTGGACTCAGGCTGATTGTTTAAAAATGAGTGTAGACAGTTAATGAAGTTACAGTACCAAATGCACAGAACACATTCAACTAGCAATGTTAATAACTTGTTTGATTAACACTTCAATTTTATGGCTACTTGGAGTGATGATCAATGCTTAAACTGATCAGATTTTTATCTACCCTTCTCCCAGAATACCTTACTGTCTCCACATTAAGTCATGAAAAAAATGGTACTACTATTCTTTAAACCATAATATATGAATAATTTCTCCACTGCACCTCTTTACAGTCATACAAGTAACCTTGACAGTACACCTACCCATTCAGTAATCTTAAAATAAGAGATCGGAAAGAATGAGAAGGGGGTGGAGTTAGGTCAGGTGTACTGATCAGATATGGTAACGCATGATGGAAAGAAAACTGCTTGCCTAAAGGGCCCAAAGAAGTCACCTAAAAAAAGCAGAGCTCTTCCTGAAGCAAGACTGCCAATGACTTCCAGCTGCCTCCTTCAAGATGGAGCGCTGAAGTAAGACTCAGTTTAAACCATACGCAAAAAAAGAATTTCTTTTTAGTCCTTTCCCAAATTCCCCTCCAGAAATTAAATGCCCAGTTATGTATGTTTCAATGAAAATGAAAATTCTGCAATTCTCCATCCATTTAGGTTACCCTAAATTCCTCTGGTATTCCTCTGGTAGCAGAGTGCTCATTATACACTTTGCCTTCCCGTTGCCCCATTTGCATGTATGCCTGATGAAATAACTCCATGCTTCCACCTGAATTGCAGTCTAACCCTACAACTCTTCCTCCTTCTATAAAATCTGTGTACCCCTAACTCCAGAAAAGTGGGTCCCAGCCTCACCCTACCATCAGCTTGCATCCTAGGCCAGTACCTGCTTGCCTGTAGCAAACAAATGGGGTTTCCCCGGGAGGTCCAACTGTGGCTGCGCTCTTGCAGTGCTATGTCATGTCATCTCCCTTGCTGCTGCCTAGGCAGGAGGGTGGACATGCTGAAGAAGAGGCAGCCACAGGGCAGAGATCCAGGTTTGGGCTTACCTGATTCTTGTACTGCATCCCCAAGGGCTTGGAGTGGATGTTATATTGTTCATGCAGATACCACAAAGAAGTAAGAAAGCAGAAGGAAACTAGAGAGAGAATGATGTGAGAAGAGAAGCAAAGGAGACAAAGATAGACTCCTCAACAGGGCATGTTCTTCAACCTTTTTTGAAAAGGCTGATTTAATGAGCAAGTGGCAATGTGAAAGTAGAGAAAAACAATCCTGTTTTTGTCTAGGTTCACATCTAAACACTGTCTGAATAGTATTTGCAGCAGTGGGGTGATCTGGTCACATGAGAATGAAGTACCAGCATGTATGTTTTTACAGAATATTTTTAATTAGCTTAACACATTACCTTCTTAGTATTTTTTTTTCTTTATGTTTTAAAAAGTATTACAATGAAATATTTTAATACCATTTTTTCCTGTGTGATTTAGCAAATGCTGTTTTCCTAGTTACCAATGGAGCTTGAAATTAATGTTTTTTTCTTTCTACTATTTAACTCTTTCAATCAAATGAATGGCTCTGTAGATATTATTTGTTAATTATATATTCTTCGTGGTCACTTTAAAGAAACAAAGAATTGAGTTGTTTGTTTTCTTTCAGTAGAAATATATAAAAGAGTAACGCACTTCATTTTAACTCAGTATTTAGAAACCAATAACCTGTATCTGTCATGGAAAAATGACAAGTGTTCAATACTAAGCCCTTGCCATTTGGTGTCTTATTCTTATTTCACACAGGCATTTGACCATAGACTACAGCCTGTCTCTTGTACTAAGTGAGAAATTTATTCTTTCTCCATATTTAATATAAGCATTCAAATATCATAATATCCACTTTGTGCTTGAAGAAACCTCCAGGGAAAAGAGGAATAACAGTAAATGAAAGGATAAAAAGATGTTGCAGATTTTTGGGGTAGAAAAGAGGTGTTTTGACACTTGCCAAAACTTGAAATAAAGAGAAAAAAACCCCCTCAGCTTTGCCTTACATCATCATTTAGATTTTTTTATCTACCTGTTATGACCCATTTAATTAAACAATCTGCTGGAAACAAATAGTTTTTTGTATGATAAGCCAGTATTGTGAAATTCACTGTGAGAGGCATTCAGTCTCTAGTTTTGAGAAGTCATAACCAGTAGTTTGTTAAAAAAAAAACACAAAAAACCAAAAAACTGATTAATTTTAGCATTTCCTTCCAAGCATCTTGCCATTACTTGAAAGATTTGAAGCCTGTCCAAACAGGTAGTCTCAGATGCTTTGTATTAAGCAGCTGAGTCAGCAATTGCCATGCTCACAAAATATGACAGTACAATTGATTACTGCTTTTTTTTTCTGTCTTCCAGATAACTGTTTTCCTTTGAAGTCAGAGGCCAAGAGATAAAACATCTGTTATCCTCCAAAGCACTCTTTCTAACCAGGGTTGTCTCCCTATGGCCAAGGAAACGGTGTAATTACTATTTTGCTCCTAATAATTATAAAATTGTTAAATAGATGCTGTAAGTACAGTAAAGCTTTTTAGCACGTACAGATATGAGGAAGTATATTGGATTTATTCACTTTTGTGCTTATTTTGCGGGAATAAACAGCAGTGCTGATCTAAAACCTAGCTGTGTTCAACCAGCCAAACATATACTGATGTACGTGTTGATGCTTATCATTGGAAGGTGCCGTCCAGCTAACAAAGATAATGTACAGTAGACTAACAACACTTTATTTACCTGAAAAGGGACAAAATTATCCTCTTACTAAAGTGAAATACAATAATATTGTGCTGAAATCAGAGGAGCAACCCTTTGTAAAATGGATACAAGTGCAAAGGAAAACGCGGCACAGGAGCTTTGTGTGTGTACTTTCTTCTGTTAGTAGTACTACAGTACAACTCAGAGAGGAATGTTCTGCATATTAGGCCACATGTGACATGAAGTTCTGTTGTTCATGGAAAAAATGTGTAATCTCCATTGCATAAGAGAAGTTGAAAACCTGTCTTCTCTAGTCCTCAGTGCACCCAGAAAGAGAACATTAGAGACACAAAGCAAATGCGAAGGAAAAAAAAAAAATTACTGATTGACTGAACATGTCCAGAGAAAAATTAAAAATTTATTCTTTGCCAACTGCCACCCCACTGAGGGATTTGAGATGCTTGAGTTTTCTCCATCTGTATAAAAGATGCTCCCCTGCCCCCATATCACAACTCCTGATACAGAGCCCGTAGGTGTATGTGCATCTTATATTCAGACCTGCCAGCCTCTTGAAAGAAACTTGAAAAAGTTACCTATCAAATAAAAATGGATTTTCTTGCTTTTGTTTTCTTTCCTTCTTTCTCACTTTTTCTCAGCGTTCAGTTGTCCCTACAGATCCTAGGTAGGGTGAAAGCACTGTGTAAACTGCCACCGTGCTCCCTTCATTTCATCACTTCACCTTCTAACTTGGAAATAGCTAGCTGGATCTGGAGACACATAATCGGGGCAAGAAACACTCTGCTAGGGAATGTTCAACTACCCAGTTTGACAGCTATTAGATTCCCTTGTGATTTAGGCAACAGAAGAGCAAGACAATGCAGGAACAGAAAATGATCAAAGGTGGGAGTGAGGAAGGTGAGAGCTGAAAGAAGAGTAGGTAAGTCCGGTAGCTAAGCAAGTGCACGGTCCATATGTTAGACTGACTCTTTTTAAATAGCAAGGCTGTGTTTGTAGAAGGGGCAAATGACTTCTGAATTATTTGATGTGGGATAAAAGGCGTATCAAATGTACATCAGAACCTCAACCACTGCTAGGCCAGAGACCAGCCTTCTTATCCAGAAAAATTACAATACCTATAACTAAAGGCATTATCTTGCTAACAAGAGAGCTATATCATCATTCTTTTTTTCCTCTAAGTAGTACATTTCCTACTATTACAGTGATTTCAGTTTATTTACAGGATCTTAAGTTTGTGCTTTTTGAGTGTACTCACTAGCATACATCAGTAGACCTAAATTTACCATGTATAGATCTTTATCTACCCTGGAATATTCATAAAGACTTGAAACTAAAAAAAAAAAAGTTTGGAAACACTTATTGTAAGATCCTTTCAATAGTGAAGAAATGCATTTCATCCAGTTATGTTTTCCTAAAGTTCATCAGTATTTTTCACCTTTCAAGCACCTAAATCTTTTGCAAGATTATTATTTTTCCCCTACTCATTCCTTCCCAGTTCTTTAATATATATGTTAAACATCACTGGAACTAGTATGCAACTCAAGGCAATTAATTTTTAATCTTGTCATTGTGATGAAAAATAATTCCTTATTTCTAATCTTAGGTTTGGTTCTTTTTCATAGTTTGTACTCCAGGACACTATTTTGTCTTTTACCCCAAGACTATATGTATATTTTAAAAGCTTACCACAAAATGGTTTTTAAATTTTGCCCTGCCACTCAATAGTAGATTAGAGAGGCAGGGGTCTCCTCAAGACAAGTCATGATTATCTGTCATTTACACATACTTGCTTGGGCATTATGTTATCTTTCGGTTACTATTTAATTTACTGTGTTAGTACCGAGTTAAAGACCACTGATCCCCAAGATTGTTCCAATAACAATATTACTGACAGTCACAGTATCTCACATTTTGTTCTAAACACAATACCAGTTGTCCTAAAATGCTGCTCGGCCTGCCAGAACATACCCCAGATATCCTGGGGTACGGCAGCATTTCAGAGAGGTTGTCTGCTTTCCAAGTTTTGAAACTCAGCCCTTTTTTTTTTCCTTAACTCTCACCTTAATATCCCTCTTGTAACTTGCACCTGAAATCCATTCCTGGACGTAAACTAGAGGTGCTGGCACATATATACGGTGAATCATTCAGAAACTATAATCACATCATAATTGGAAAGCTGTTATCTCCTAATAACTTTAATGAGAGTCATACTAGTCAACTTCCACCTAATATTTAAGTAATACAGGTACTAAACAGATAAGAGTTTAATCCATATCTGAATCAGTAACGTATCCAACGTGGCAGGCATAGAATAACCACTGTTTTTGCTTTATTTTCACTACTATAGGGGGAAAAAATTGGCATATAAAATAGTTTCCACTGAAAATAAGCTCTTTAATTTAAAGTACTCCTTTGAGACTTGCTGTTTAAACTATCTATTGCGCATCCACAAGGAAGAGTTGAAAAGGGAAATCTCGAATTGCAGCAAATTGCTAGCTAGACAATAGCACTTTGGCAGACAAGCCCCTCCAGAATTTGTGTTGCTCTAAGACATGCACAGATTTAGCAGACACTGTAGCAGCTATCATTGCAAAGCAGTCTTTTATAGCGTGACATTAAAGGAGAACAAACCCAAAAGAGCATAAGAAAGCTTAACAAAAATATTGGAAATATTGAAAAAGGAGTTATTTTCTTCAATTGGAAAATCAAAAAAACCCAACTCTACCAGCAAAAACATCCAAGAAAATTAAATTTGATGGTTTCAAAAAACACTGATCAGAGGAGAAACAAGAAGGTAGAGCAGTTATAGCAGTCTTTATGTAAGGAAGGAGGGGGAAAGAGTAATTTTATGAAAATCACTGCATATATAAGATGATAAGGGATGAGAAGCATCTAGGGTTTGGGGTCTTTTTTAATGTTATTTTCAATTTCAAGGTAAATTGCAATGTTTTCTCTGTTAAAATATATGCAGTTTAAATACAAGAAGGAAAAGTCTTCCTGGTCTTCCGATGAAAATAATTTATTTCATTTATGGCTGTTTAAGCTTATGTTATGAGAAACACTGCCCCTAACTTCAACAGGTACTAAGTGCCTTTCTTTTTTAGAATTAGAAGTTTATGGTCTAAGTCATCCTCATCTTGACCACTGAAGGCGGAGATTCAGCCACTGTAATAGTTAACACCAATTGTTAGCAGGTGATGATACGCCTCCTTCATTCTGAAGTGTGAAGAAATTCATAACACATAGGCATAGATTAAACATTTAAACTTTTAACTTTTTAAACATTAAACTTTTTTCCTTTCATCTTTGGCCTATGAACTTCATACACATACACACATTCAGGGGTGGCAGCTGAATGAACAACCAGAGTGCGGCGTCATACCAGCAACGTGGGGCAGAAGTGCTCCCTTGCCCCACCACATCCTGCACTGTGTCAGCAAGAGTGCAGCCACCGGGTCGAAGGAAGCGATCCCTCCCCTCCATTTGGCACTGGTAAGGCTGCAGCTGGAGCGCCATGTCCAGTTCTGGGCTCCCCAGTACTTACACAGACAGAGATGTACTGGAGTGAGTCCAGCAAAGGCCAGCAACCTCGTGAGAGGTCACAGACCCCAGGACACAGGAGATAAGAGGAGAGGCTGAGGGAGCTGGGCCTCTTCAGCCTGGAGAAGAGAAGGCTCAGGGGAGACCTCATTACTGTCTATAACTGTCTGACCAGAGGACACAGAGAAGACAGAGCCAGACTCTTCTTGGAGGTGTATAGCAATAGGACAAGAGGCAACAGATGCAAGTTGGAATGTGAGAAATTATAAGCTATAAGGAAAAAATATGAGGATGGTCAAACACAAGTTGCCCAGAGAGCCTCTGTGATCTCAATCCTTGGAGGACTTCAAGGTTCAGCTAGACATGTCCCTGAGCAACTTGACCTGCTTTGAGCAGGGGGCTAGACCTGAGAGCTCTGAAGGTCCCCTGCAGCCTCAGTTATGCTGTGATTCTTTGTGGAAAGAACTGACTTTTATGAGGACAGACAAATCAGAATAACCATGTTTGATGACCTTCTAGGAGAATATATGTGATAATAAGCCGTGGATAATAAGCACTGTGGGTTGACACTGACATCCCATAGAGTGTTTAGAACAAGAAGAGAACAAACATAGGAAAAATGGATGTAGAGGAGCAAGGCCAGCCTAAACACTTCCAGTCATTAACACAGCAGTGTCCTCACTCAACATGGAAGGAATTGATCCTCCTGCTCTTTACTTCAGAAGTGTAAGCCAAACAGTATGTTTCTCTTCCCTTAGCACACCTAATAAACACATCAGGAATTCTTTTGTTTGAATAGTTATGAAACAGCCAACTCTACAGCAGGTAAAATGAGGAGGAGGAGAGGAAGGACTGATTAAAAAAGAAGTTTCCTGTGCTTAACTGGGAAATCCGCTTAAACGGGATGTCTCCCAGGGAACTAATTTAAACCCGATGATACTTAATAGCTATGATTGGTGCTTAGTAAGTAGGGTAATTATGTTTAATGGGGATGCCTTAAGGCAATTGAGTGGCACTTAAGTCTTTTGTATGTCTCAATCTCGTGGTACTTCTCTCCATTGTCTCCTCTAACAGCTTTCTGACCCTCTGTAACAGCTATAAATGTAGAAAATGTATACATCACCACCTGTTTCTATGAGTTTGTCCCTTCTGTGCTAAATGCAGGGTCACCATACGAGGTATATATTTGTTGCCTCCGCTGCTCCTATCACTGCATGAGCCACAGCACCTAGCCAAAATATTGGCTTCTCTTATCATTATAGGCTTATCTAATAACATGAGACTTGATACTGCCACACTGAAGCTAATGGAAGTTTTCCAGAAGCAGAATCAGATTCAAGCTGAGTTTTGCTCAACCCCTTGCAGCAATGCTGTGCTCTGCAGTCAGACTTCCTTTCAGTGAAATGGAACAGGAATAATCTACATTTCTTTTAAAAATTCTTCATAAATGTAATGAGGATGTGAAGTTTGTGGACAGTTTTCTCTGGGATTTAAATTAACTGTAGCTCTTGCTTTATCATATGAGGTGGTCTTCAAGACATAATTTGGAATGTTGTGTTTGTTATAATACAAATTCTATAACTGTGAGTGTAAAAAAAAAATAGGGAGGAAAAAAGCTACTTAAATTAGGATTTACATTAGGGTAATAAAAACAAAAGTCATAGGTTGGCCATAAATAAGTTTATGTTGGAGATTAGAAACCCCCTAACTATTAGAGCTATCAGATCCTGAAATGACTTTCTAACAATCATAGTGGAGGAATAAAACAGATTTTCAGATGGAGCTCGCTCAATAACTTTGTGAAAGAGATGATATAATGTCACGTCCAGAATAGCTGGAGAATAGATTTATTGATCCAGAATGTGGGTCTCAATCCTATTTTCCTAAAATCATTTTCAGTACAAGAGTGAAGCCATCAGAGAAAGCAAAATAAAGCATCTTTAGTTCAACTTATTGTTGCCACTTTCTCAAGGAACCTGACTGCATCCTTTTAATACTAAAAAAGATGGTTAGATTACCAGCAGTCTTACTTTTCTTGTCTGAGAGTCTAGCTAGTCAGTGGACTACAAATATTCACCATTTTTTTCGCAGCAATAACTTTATAAAAATAAATTTAAATGTTGCAAGCTAAGCACATGGATGCTGTATTAAACAGTTGCAATCTCAGGGTATAAGCATTTGAAATTTAATACAACAAAAAAATTGCAAGGCTGTTAGTGTTAAAAGGTACCAGCAAGGTGGTTTTATGAGGCTTCTGAGGCTTCTCACTGAGCTGTGATAGACATGTGATTAAACCATAATTTTAATAAAAGATACAGACCTACCATTAAAGAGAAATTAAAAAAAAATACAGACATATTTTACAATTTTCAATGTGCTTTTGCCACATGGCTAAAATACCCAATTTCCCACTCCAAACCTGAATTGTAGAAAGGTCAGTTCCCAACTGGGGGGTAAAAATACCCTTTATAAATCCATTTGCAAACCACAGCCTGAGCCTACATAGACAAAATTCCTAGTCAATACATTACTTTTCTTATTGTATGTATTTTAGTAATTATAATATATGCATATCCCTTATCACACTTGTCTCTCTAAATCACATATTACCAAGAGCCTACAGACATAATCTGTTACTGTCTTCAGTTCTCATTGATTACAACACTCCTAAGGGTTGGATTTTATAAGGATCTCTCAGCTTCTCAGTGTCCCATGCTTCAGAATCAAATGTCCTTTTGGCAAAGTTATTGTGCTTTTAAAGTGTCATTAAAAAACAAGAATTATATTTTGAAATATTTTAAACTCCACAGTCACCAACTCTTAGGATATTTAATATGAACAGGATATTAAATCATTATATTTCATCCTGGAAACACAAAAGACTATCTTAGCAGTAGTCTGTTCACAGAGCTCCTATGGAAATTAGTACAGGTTTGTGCAAAGGAAATCACTCATATGATGAGACTTCTCATATTGGATTGTTAGATTTACCCTTAAGCAATATTCCAAAGTAAACTGATTAAATCAAAATGCAGTCCATTTTTGGACAGGGATTGGCAAAACTGGTTACAATTGCTGTCGGCTAATAAAATTAGCAAATTACATTAATGTTTATATCATTATCAGTATTCTTTTCACAGTGAGGCCCAAGTATTTAAACCATTTCGCATCTCTGAGTTCACTCTTATTGCTTTTCTATACAAGTGTCCTGGTTTCAGCTGGGATAGAGTTAATTTTCTTTCTGGTAGCTGGTATAGCGTTATGTTTTGGATTTAGTATGAGAAGAACGTTGATAACACACTGATGTTTTCAGTTGTTGCTAAGTAATGTTCAGTTTAAAGTCAAGGATTTTTCAGCTTCCCATGCCCAGCCAGTGAGAAAGCTGGAGGGGCACAAGAACTTGGGAGGGGACAACAGCCAGGGCAGCTGACCCAAACTGGCCAAAGGGGTATTCCGTACCATGTGATGTCATGTCTAGTATATAAACTGGGGGGAGTGGGGGCGGGGGCATCGTGGCTGGGGGACTCATGGGGCGTTGATCGGCAGGTGGTGAGCAATTGCATTGTGCATCACTTGGATAGTCCAATCCTTTTATTATTTCTATTGTCATTTTATTAGTGTTATCATTATCATTATTAGTTTCCTCTTTTCTGTTCCACTAAACCATTCTTATCTCAACTCAAGAGTTTACCTTCTTTTCCTGATTTTCTCCCCCATCCCACTGGGTGGGGGGGAAGTGAGTGAGCGGCTGCGTGGTGCTTAGCTGCTGACTGGGGTTAAACCACGACAATAACAAAAGTAGACTCACTGAAAGATTAAATCACTTGTCAATGGTTGCACAATATGCGAGTGGCAGATCCATCCTCAGAGCCTGAGCCTACCTTCTCATTCTACCAGCTCTACTGTTCTCCTCTAGTATGCTTTAAATGCACAAAGCAGTCAGGATCCTCAGCTTTTAGTGATGTTCAGAAATACTTTCCTTGCAAGCAGTACCATGGATTCAATGGAAATAATGAGTAAAATACAATTTAACATGATCATGGTTCTATCAAGCCCTAAGTTAAAATAGAAGTTCAGAATGCTAAAGAAAAGATATACTTGAAATATTCCTTACTGAGGCACCTATATGATAATTTTATCCTTTTACTGTTATACCTTTTGTTTCTGTGCTTGTAAGTCTTCTGGGTTACAGGTTAGATAAAAAAAATAATATGTTAATGATGGTAGAAAATTCAGCTGAGCTGAAATATAAATTTTAAGTATAAGACACTGTTCACTGTTTTTGTGCTTGGGGTTTTGTGTGTGGGTTTGTTTTGGGGTTTTTTTTAAAGATTTTAAGTTTGGATGCACACATACAGTTCATTAGTAATGACTCTACAGGAGACAAAAGTAGCAGTTGCTCAAAGCAGATAATGCAGAGGAAAATGGTATCAGACAGAACTGGATTTGCATGGTGCTTCCTGCATCCTCTGTTGTTAAAAAAGCATTGGCTCTCCAGAAGAAATGAAAAAGCACATGTAGAGCTTCCCAGAAGTGTCTATGCATTTAAAAAATGGTGTGCTCTCAGAAAGTTCAAAGCATGCTGAAAACGCTGATGACAACTGTAAATATACATGAAATATTATATACCTATATATATATTATATACCAATACGAAGACACTTCGCTTAAAACCATAAAGCATTAGATATAATTTTGGGGAAGAGTTATGTGTATACATACTGGCTGTTTCCTCCCCTAATGCACCCTAATTTATGTTGTGTTAATCTATGAAAGGGAATGGATTAGAAAATAAAAACATTCACAAAATTTGGTGCAGCTCTTTTCTTCACTTAAGTCAGAGTGTCCTGGTTTCAGCTGGGATAGAGTTAACTATCTTCCTAGTAGCTGGTACAGTGCTGTGTTTTGAGTTCAGTATGTGAAGAATGTTGATAACACTGATGTTTTCAGTTGTTGCTCAGTAGTGTTTAGACTATAGTCAAGGATTTTTCAGCTTCTCATGCCCAGCCAGGGCACCTGACCCAAACTGGCCAACGGTGTATTCCATACCATGTGACGTCCCATCTAGTTTAGGAACTGGGAAGGGGGGGGTAGGGAATCGCCGCTCGGGGACTGGCTGGGTGTCGGTCGGCGGGTGGTGAGCAATTGCCCTGCGCATCATTTGTACATTCCAATCCTTTTATTACTACTGTTGTCATTTTATTGGTGTTATCATTATCATTATTAGTTTCTTCTTTTCTGTTCTATTAAACCGTTCTTATCTCAACCCATGAGTTTTACTTCTTTTCCCGATTTTCTCCCCCATCCCACTGGATGGGGGGGGAGTGAGTGAGCAGCTGCGTGGGGCTTAGTTGCTGGCTGGCGTTAAACCACGACACAGAGGTAAATCACATTATACTGATTGACCCTCAAACTCTGCTCTGAGCTAAGGATACTCAACAACAGGCTAGTCCCAGGTTCTGCTGAGTGACAGTTTAATTCATTTTGGAGACAAACTAGTTTGTGGATGTCACAGTATCTGACTCGTTTCCTGGCCAATGTTCTCCAAAATATATCCTCCAAAATATAAACTACAATATGGGCAAGAATGTGCTGTAAAGAGATAAAAGTAGATCTACCATCGACTAAAGCTTTTTCCCCCGTATCTCCTTCAAAACAAAGAGGAGTGCTACTGCGTAAGAAATCAATACTCTAAATAAAACGGAAGGTCCTCAATTACTGCAAATAGCTGGAGTTTACCAAACAACATTATGTGTGTTCTCACTTGGAATTTTTCTGGCACCTTCAGCTATGCTGCAGTCAAATGGCATATGAACAAAAAGCAATACAAACATCGTTACTAAGCATCCAAAGCAAAAAAATATGTGATAAGCTCCTGACTTACATGCAGCGAACTGGTGCATGCTAATAGAAAACAACGAATATTTTTAGAGCATACATAAAGAAGCCCCCTCTAATAGCCTGGTCACTAGCGACAACAGTAAAGAACCTCACATAGTTGTTTTTGTTAAGTGGATGCACTGCCTATTGCAAATCAAACACAACTGAGAGAACCAGCTCCAAAACAGACGTGATTTAAACAGCCTTGTGCTTTAAGGTGGAAAATCTATGTTCAGTGCAGTAAATACAGCTTTGTGCACAAAGATTTAATACAGCCAGACCTGAAAAAAATACCAAAGTGATCCAAGAAAGTAAATGCCATCTGACTGGCTTGTTTACACATCCTCATTTCCCCAAACCATTTTGCTTCATTTACTACACTTTGTCACTATGCGAGTGTTTGGGGGATTTCAAATGGACTCATTCTGTTCTAACAGATGTCAAAGAAGAGGTACATTGGTTTTAATGCCTATTTGGGGCCATATGGGAATAGTTTCTTTTTCCCCTGTATAAAAAGTCCACAGCAGTCATCCAGCAGGATCCATCTCCATTCTTTCCCATATTTATATCCTCCCAAATTTCCTAAAATTATTGAGTCACCATTGTTTACTAAGGCACTGCTGCTCCTGTATCATTTTCTGAAAGCACTTCATTGTTGCAATAGCAGTCAGATTACAAGAGCGAATCTGCCACAGCTTTACAACCACCACAACTCTGGACAGAGTGCCATTTGTCAACAGCAACCACTTCTGTTTCTGAAGTAGAACAGACAAAAACTCCAAACTAAAACTCATATGCATATATACATGTATATATAACTTTCCGTGTGAAACAACATTAAGAAAAGCTCAGCTACAAATGGAAGTCATTGCTATAATTAACCAAAAGTTAAAACTTTTTAAAAGTTGAAACTAATATGGCATTTTATGGACAAATTCTTAAATGCATCAGTAAATAACATATCCCACTGTTACAGAAACACATTATACTTCGTGTAGATCACATTTTCTTAAGAGGTTCTCACTTGCATTTTTCCAAAGAATTGTGAAAATTGGTTAAATTTCTAGGCCATAAGCTAAAATTTTCCTTAGATATAAGAATAAAAATCACAATAAATGATATAAGCACATGGAGTGCATGTAAGAGATGAATTTGTCTTCAGTTTAGGCTATTACTGTGAGCTAGTATATATTACTTCCTCCCTGACAACCCTTTACTAGAGAAAGCATATGCCATCAAAACATCCAGTATGCCAGGTGTGCATCACCACATAATGTTTTTTTCTTTTTTTGGCTTTAACGCATGCTTTTTTTGTTGGTTCCCAAGAGATTCCTCAGCACTAAATGCTACTGAGAAATAGCTAGTGGCTTACTGCCAGACACACACAAAAAATTAGTATAAATTTTTCTCACAATTAGCAAATAATTCAGTGATCTCCTTTTGGTCTTCATAAAGAAAGGCTATGATATCTTTCAGTTCAAGCAAAGATCCTTTAGATCTACTTTAATAAAAAAGCTTATCTCACCAACTTGACGAATCAAGACACACCTCCAAAGAAGACAATACCTTGGTGTAACTGAGTTACAGACCTGATTACTCGAAGTTGCACCCACTAAATCTTTCCAATGTTTCAGTGGCTGCGTGCAGAAACAAAAAGGGGCAAGACTGGGTGTGGGCAATCATCTTAAAATGCTTGGCATGTAAGATTACCCAAAAATGCAAGTTGTGTGAGGCTCCTCTCAATGTGAGGATAAAAGCACAATTGCTTACCCGTGTCCCATGGCAAGAAGCAGACACAATTATCCAGAGCATTTAAGGTAATTAGGAATGCAGTATCCTGTAGAAAGGTACAGGACACTGTGTTTCCTTAAAACCTTTTTTAACCTAACCGTAAAGTTCTAAACATCATTATGGAGCTGCGGTGGGGAGGAGGAGGAAGGTCAAATTGCAGGCCATACTTCTTTCTTCGTAACATTGTCTGAGAATTATGGCACTAGCATAAAATGCTACATTTCCTTCGAACGCTACCATTTCATCTTCAGAATTTGTTATGCAACTCATATTTGTACTCCTCATTTCTTTTATAACAAATTATTCTGTGCCTTTTTATGATCTTGTAGGAAGTCAAGGTTGAATCAAAGCCGTTGTGACTGCCAAAGTGCATGTATAAAATTATACCACTAAGCGTTAACCTTGCTTTGTAGGTTCACTTATACTTTTCAATTAAAAGCTATCTTTAGTATTGAAGCAAAGTACTTTATAGTTTTTCAGTTAAAAGTCACCTTTAGTATTTAGGCAAAACCACTTTTATGGTAATTCACACTCGCATTCTCAAAAAACTCTTCTGCCTAAAATGGCTGTACAGTGACCTTGTTTCATCCAAAGTTTTAAAAGAACACAGAAGAATTAGTAAGCGACATTTTACTTGTCCTTACTTAGTCCATTTAGTAAATGTGGAAAAAGGTAAAAATCAATACGTTAAAAAAAACTCCCATCTCCCCAGGGAAATTATATAAATATTGTATGTATGGACACGCATGCCTGTGTGTGAATACATACCTGGGTGTATCTGTACATTTTTAAAACTAAATTCAATAATTACATGGCATTATTTTTTTCTCTCTCAAAATGCCAGTTAAGCTATCAGGAACTGCCTATATTTTGTATGAAGGCTAAAATCACTTGTTAATTGTTACAACTACATTTGCAAAATAAACTATTTAAAAAACTGTTCAAATTGGAAACACAAATCACTGCACTCCCGCTTTGTCCAGAAGCCTCGAACAATGAGGATAAATGAGTTTCTCCTAAGCTTCTACAAAATAAACCTTGAAGTGCTCAGTGATAAACAGGGAAAACTCTGAAGACCTGTATGCCCCAAAGATTAATGCACATGTTTAACTATACTCATTGTCTGTAATCCCACTGAAGTCAATAGGAATACTCACAGTGCATAAAGCTACATACACATATAAGACTTTAGCCTCAGGGGCTGATATTTCAATAGTTACTTTGCTTGAGTAATACCCTGAGGATCTGGCTCTGTAAAGGCTGTCCCAATTCTTTCACTGGTTCTCAATGACTTCTCTAGGGAATAGTTACCAGTCACAACTGTGTTCTGTGGGAAAACCACCAGCCTACCTCTTTTTTTTGCCCATAATACTTTCACTGATGTAATGGTGGTTTCAGTTAAATTAACATCCTGAATTACTGCTTGAAACAGCTTACCAACAAGCCTCAGTACACAGAAGCAAGCAACACTAGATGATGGAGAAGATAAACAGTGAAAATGATTAGGCAGGAAAACAAGATACAGTGTGTCTAATACAATATGGGATTTTCATTTACAGGGTAATAGGGATGGTATTAAGACTAAATCACCACAGTGTCAGAGTGTGCATAGTGATGATAAAAGATTATATGCTTTATACATGACTGATGATGACACATACAGAAAATATCTGGAAGGGAAAAGACAAAGTGATGTCTCATACAACTTAAGAAACTGCAACATTTACAACATGTCGCCCGCAAATTAGTGTACAACAGGAAAAAAATGACCCCTTCAGTATCAATGCCCCCAGCTCTTCTGTTACAATGGCCTTGACAAGAAACCCATTTATTTTCTTCAGAGAAATTGTTCCGATGTAGTTGTTAGGCACAGTAGAGGCTTGACTCCTTAGACCTGGGCTGGATTAGACCGCCCCAATAAGATAAAGCAGAGAACAACGTTGCGTGTTTGTCTTACTCACACTTTGGAAAGGTTATGTATCTTCTCTGGGAGAGGTGTTCCTAATTTAATTTGCATTGTAGGGATTTTGAATCCCAAGACTGTGCCAGAAGTTAGAAATTATGCCAAGATTGATAACATTTTCTTAATACTGTAGTGGGAGACTCTCATAGGAAGGGCAACCTAATTAAAAAGTTATAACAAAACAAACATTTTAATACAAGTCACAGCATATAGTAATTCTCCATGCAGAAATAAGCTTAACTGCTACTTGGTTTCCAGAAAAGAGACCTATTTCAGCTTTATCTTGGAAAGCATAATTTGGAAAAGATTCACCTATACCTACTGCTATTTTTAAAGTTTTTTTTCTTTAAATAACTAAATAGAGACATTTATAACTCTTTAAACAAACTAATTTTACACCACACACATCCATTTTACTCACAATTCAGTAATTAACTTATAATAGTAGCTTTTTTTAAAGATAACTTTCTGCAAAAGGAGGCTTAGTTTTTTGATCCATAAAATTACATAAGGCAGGAGTTTAGAGGACAGGAGTCCAGAGTAATCGAGTAAGTCCATACTCACAACACATCCAAATAAATGTTTGAATCCCTTGTACTGTTGACTAGTATTTTTAAAACTCACTGCAACTAAAGGAGATGTAGGAGCTTACTTCTAGGTAACAAGCTGTGAAAGCCTTTTATCAATAATGCTATTTTCTCTTATGCAAGATATAATACATTCCAGGTCTGTATGTAAAAACGTCATGCTCTATTAGTAGCCTGTCTGCTGCAGATGCTTTTATACTGGTACAAAATGAAGTATAAAGCATAGCTGTCCTCCCTGTCTGGGAACACACTGTACTGTATAAGTATATTGCATTGATTGTACTACTCCCACTGAAGTTGCACAAATGTATTTGTACCAACAGACTTGCATTTGAGAGAGAAGGCAACAACAGTTCTAGTTCTCAACAGCAGCTGAAAAGGCCAATTTGTGTATCAGTCTCCTTTCCCAAGACACCTGTGACATATCAAAGCCCTTTATCACATAGAGTCAGCTGCTTTGGGAGGTAGATAAAGTTCCTAAGCAGTTACAGTGATAAGAACAGCCCTGTCTGCTGAAACTCTAGAAAGAAAGTTAATTGGTCGTTAATGATTTACAAGATTTGACTAATTTGTCATTATTAAAGTAAATGGTTCTGAGCCAGCTGTAAACAGTGTAAGGTATTCTTCTTCATTTACATGTAATGGATATATGGGACCCGGTTCCTGAATGTCTTTTTCTACCCAAACCACTTGAGAATGTTCTCTGAGGGAGTAATGCAATAGCCAGAGTAATGCCACGAGAATATTGGTCTTTTTTTGGTACCATGTATTGTATTAGCTGATAAAATTCATCAGGATAATATGAGGGCTTGGGCATTTGCTCACCAGAATCTTCCCCACAGTTTTAGCAGGACATTGTTTGGGATTAACTGTTCCCACACTGCCTAATTTCCACCCTTTAAAAAGAACAATTAATTCTGTAGATTTCCATGCAGAGACTGGGCTCCTTGTCTCCCTCATTAGAGTGTATCTTCTCAATCTGGGCATCTACTCGCAAAAAGTAAACTTAATGCTATGAAAATTTTTCTACCTTTTTGTCAAATTTAATTGAAATGATGAGAATCAGAGAGCAAAAAGGTCAGTAGGCAGACACATGCAGTGACAAACACTGATCACACAAGCCTCACTTCCATAAGAAACCAGGATCAAAACACCCATCTAATACTTTTTTTTTTTAATACAGTGGCCTGCCATGAAAAGATACTGAATATACAAAAGACACCGCATTGAGTAAGAACATTACCTCATTTTAGGTACAAAGGGACATGTTTAGTAATTCTGAAGAGTATCAAGCTGAATATATCTGTAATGTTAATATTTATCAGCAAGAAAACCCTCCCAGCAAAGACTATGAAATTATTTGGAAAGATGTTCTGTTTCCTGAAGCCAGGAAGAGTTGGCTTTAACCTACTCACACTCTACATATGTAGGTTTAGGGCAATTTGGTATTTTGAATTTGGGTTGTCAAAAAGTCTCAGAAACCTTCACTGTGGCACAGAAGTCCATGACCTACAGAAACATCAGTACAGCATGAGGCTCAAAGCTGTATTGGAGCATGTATGCCTCTAGACCGTGTTCATCCAATATACATCTGTTAGCACCTCCAGTGCACATTCACGGTGAAGTCAAGCCCTTGTTCTTTCTTTCTCTTAGAGTCTTGGAAATTTGCTGTGAATCTTAAAGGCAAAAACTCCAGAATAATTACTTTCACCTCACAGGAAGAGATACAAGTATTATTTAAAATAAATGTCTGTTATTTTATACAGGAGAGATCAGATTTCTTGAGTCCTCCATCAGAAACATCAAAAAAATGCACTCCTGTTTTTGTGCTGTTTAGTCAACTTGCTCTTTATCTCAGTGGATTAAAACCTTAAAGTTACCAAGTCTTCCCATGAAATGAGTAAAACCATCAACTCCTAATAAAAGGAATGATTTTTAGGAGGGTCAGCACCTTGCAAAATGGAATTTAGTTAATATTGTCATTCATGACTGCAGCAAAATGAAAGAGGAAATTACAAATGAAAACAGAAATTTTGACTGTTATATTTTAAATCAAAATCTTCTTAATGTTGATGAAAACTTCCCAGTAACTTGAAATACTGAACACTTAATGTGCCATAGTTTCATTAATCATTTAACTCAGTATGTATAAATCCAAACCCCTGGGGAGACAGATTTTGAAGTGATCATTTCAGACAGTGCATAACTCTAATGAATGCATTATTTGGGATATTTCCAACATGGTTAATAAGGTAATGTTCATAAAAGAGACAAATGAATGGATATTTCTGGCCTACCTTATATGCTTGGACAAATTGTGATGAACACCATGCATACAAATGACAAAGGATTAATCATACCAAAAAATTGAAATTCCTGCTTATTCCAAAGGCAAATAGAGTACGTTGGTAAAAAAGAGAATAGGCACTATGCCTGACTTTGCATAGGCAGTGAAGTTCAAAACCCACCAACAGTCAAAGCAGTGATTTCTGCAGGATTTTGAAAGTGTAAGAAATGATTTTCCAATTATGACTAGGCTGAAAACCACAAAAACCCCAAAACAGCTCTTTGAAGAACGCACGTATTGTTTACATATCTATTTCTTTAAGGCTGAGGTAGGATACATTCTAGGAACAGGAATTTTTGCCATAAATATGTGTACTATATTAAGTAATTTTTAATTCAGCTAGATTATTACTGTTGGTATCTAGCACTGTCCCAGAGAACATTTGCTGTTAAAGCTTAAACATTCCCTTTACATTGTCTTGACAGATCACATCTGACCGTCTTAAAGACCTGAAGTCTCTAAGGTATTCTATTGTGAATAATTCATATTGTAACTAATTTTATTCTTAAAAGCAGTTGTACTAAATGCTGGTGTAGCACATCTTCCATAAAGAGTATCTTGCCCCAGAAGACAAAAAAAGAGGGATTGAGATAAAAGGTGCAGATATTGTTTCCCTTGCTGCAAAGCCACTTTGAACCAAAGCAGCTTATACGCTTTGAAGAGATACAGTGACTATGCATCTATAACTCTAAACTGTGCTAAATCTGATTCCTTAGAGGGGAGGCTCAAGTGGCAGCGTGGTGAATCATTCCTCTGTGATTATGTTAGAACAACATGTACCCTCAACCTTTCATCACCCAGCGTTAGACACCTGGCTACAAAATATGGTAAAACCTAAGGAAATCATAGCATTGATGTAAAAATGTGGATTAGAAAGCTCTGAAAGCAATTTTTTTGAATGACACCTATTCGGCAGCTCTTAAAACAAGGCAGCAGTGCAGATTAAACATTAATTTTGGAGATTAAGCCCTAAATTATAATACTTGTGTGGAGCAGACATCCCCCTCATCGTAAAAGTTAAATTTCTAAAGCAGAACGAGGAAGGATTTAGAAAGCATGAAAGCTGTAAGGGATTAATCATATTATAGTAGTGTTCCTCCCTATTTAAAATATAAAGCCCTTTGTCTCAGAGGACACCAAGGACACAAGAAATAGGTGAATGAATAACACACTATGGTATGAGTACACTTCAGTGCTGTTGTCAAATTAAACCAGCACATACCTACTTGCTTTTTCAATGTGGAAAGCTGAAATGTAATAGAACTAGAAGAATCTCTGTGCACTGCAAAACCAGCAATTATAGACATCAAACTAACGGGCTGAAATTTTTAAGGGATTAAGAATTTCTGAATATTTGAATGTGAAAATGTTCTATTATGTTGGACAAAGACTAACATCTCTCAGAAGTGTAGCTTTCACTTTTTACAAACACGTAGAGCTGTAAGCAGTTTATTTTTTCAGTCTTGTAAGACTCTGCAGTCAGCAGGTTACTGAGTAGACATTGAATCCTCCTTAAATCTCTTAAACAGAGAGCATCTAAAGCTAATTGTAAAATAGAATATATTATTCCTATCTTACATGACAAAACCTGTTACTGGTGGATTCCTTTACAAATACCAATCAGGTCTACTTTATGATATGTTCATTTCATTGTCTCCGATAATCTGGGACACCCTGTTCTTTTACTGACCTTTGGTGACCCTGTCTCATTCTTCTGGTCTATACTGCACATCTACATTGATCTGTAGACAAAGCACTGTCAGATGGAATCAATACATCATTCCTTCAGCAACAAGACTGGCTTTTGCTCAGTTTACTTTCATTTTTTTAACAGATCAATAGTGCTAAACTGATGTATTGTAAATTGGGGTGTAATTAGTGCCTGTCTGCAGGCCTGTTAACAAGCTGCTAAAATATTATGCAGACTTTTTTAGTTAAATAGAAGATTTTAAACTCTTTTCAATTGTGAGTAGGTGGCTATTTTAAAGAAATTCAGGGGACAGTAGACTCCATAAAAATCATGCCCCCAATGGTTACATAGAAAGTTTTCACTTTGTATAGATAATGAAAAGACACAGTGATTAAAATGAAACACATAATAAAATTAAATCATCAAACCTGAATGTTACCAATGAATATAGCTAAAGCCCTTCCCTCCTTCAAGTAAAGGATGATAATTTTGAGTAACACTTAATTTTATGCTAAGATTTCATACATGGTTAAGACCATATAATAACTCTTAAGTGTCTGAAGACATCACCACTTAGCAATTACCAATCAGATGTGTTTGATAGCATCCAGTGCAAAATTTTAATTGCAATACACTAATTCTAACTTGGCCAAAATAAAATTAAGATGCCTTACTACTACAGTCATTTATAGCAAAGCAGATCTGCTAAAATCTATCAGTATCACTACATCATGGACAGAGAAGCTGCTGAGAAGTAGCATTTGTATGTTTTTAAAAAAACAACAGAAAAGCAACAAAACCTATGTTTTCTTTCTGGACTATTACTTTTTCAGATCAAGTTTGTCATTGAAAGAGCAGAGAATCTGCACAACCACAAATCCTTTGTCACTCGTCATGAACAACAGCTCTCAGTTATGAGCATTATGTCCAAAACCTTTAGGTCTGTTGTGGGTTAATGGAGTTTATTGTTACAGAACTTTTATTCTGGCAAAATGTGCTCCGAGTTCAATGAGACAGCCTTCTGTTTATGCACAGGCATTATTCTCTGTTTCTTCCTCTCTGGAAACCATGGTTTGTCTCCTTTTTTGTTTTCCCTCCCTCACTTGGTCGAAGCTACTCTGCTGACTGCTTCCCTGGTGTCCTGCTCCTATGCTTACCTGGGAGCATCCTTTAAACATCACCTGAAAACTCTAATTTCCTTACCCATAACTATGTTATTCCTCCATGCTGTTCTTTCCCAGGTTCCTTTTCATAAGCCTGTGCCCTTGCTCTCCAGAAACTACTGGTTTGGGGAGCCTGGCTTGAGACACTTTATGGAGAGAGGCCAGGCTAAGCAGCTCCGCAGGAACAGACCCATTCAAACACAACATGTTTGGTTGCCACAAGAAGAAATGCATCCCATCACTGCTAACTCTTGAAATTCACAAGCAAACTTTATATATATTTCTAGTTTAGTGTGAGTGCACTGCTGACCCAAGAGATGGCTTAAACGGATTGTCTTTGTCCTTTCCTACCACCCATCATGATGAACTCGTCTTTAAGTATCACATTAATTCAGGTCCCAAGCCCACAATGTTTACTCAAGTCTATGAAAGGCTGCATAAGAGGCACAGGGAATATAGTAAAATGCTAATCCATGAGTCATGTAATTACATCAGACTTTCCACTCACATTGAAAAGCATAACTCTTTAATAACTGTTGAGGAAGGAAGAAAAACATAAGCTTCATGTTATTAAAAAGAAGTGCCTGTTTGAGTCTGAAGACAACCCGAATAAAGAGGATATAAGTCCTGCAGAAAAAAAAAATTAAATCATAGGTAGAACAGCGACTCTACTTTTTTTTATTCCCCTTTTAATAAAACATTACAAATTGAAGGGAAGAGCTACAAAAAAACCCACCCAACAAACCAACTTGCCTATTTCCATCAGTTAATGGTTATACATAAGAGAGAGAATTGTGCACTAATTTTCGTCTAGAGTCAGTTACACAAACTCAGAGCGAACAACATCTTACTTCATGAGCATTCCTACTAGCTTTGAGAGAAACTAGCCGTGTAGCAAGGCTGTGCACAGTGGAACAAGGATATCCAGTTCCCGGGTAGGAAGTAACAGATGTCTGAAGGTGAGCAGTCAGCAGCGGCATGGCTGCAGGTCCCGCTGTGCTGCATGCTGCTCTGAATAGCATATGCCGCTCTCACGCAGATGGCGAGGGCCAGCAGCCTCGGGAGCGGCAGAGCTGCAAATCATCGTCCCTCCACAGGGCCTCAGGGCCTGCAATGGGGCCCACACCTGGACATTTGCAGTAGTTAGCTCCCATACCACAAAAAAGCCCAGCTGCATTGGCCCCGAGAGGCAGGCGATAAGCCCAAGGAGTCACGACATCACTCTTACCACCACAGCTATGCCGATTTTGAAATTTAGAGCAACTTTTTCAAATCCAGCTATGCTTCTTTATCAAGAATGATCCTTAGTCAGACCACCCGATCCTATTTCACTGAGGCCCTTAGAGAGCTCACTCCTTGGGGTGGAAGAATGCCCAAGCTCCACTACGCTGTAAGGAGCTGCAGGATTTTTGTTTGGGGCTGTTCTTTACTGTGAGATTTTTGTGAGGGACCAGAGCATGCAGACCCGCTGTAATTTCAAATGATCTTGTCTGTGCAAGTGCCACGGGGAAACCATGAAAGCAAGATGATACTTACGGAGAGTAAGAAAAAGATCAGCAGAACCAATGAAAGCGCATCTTAGTTGAGAACACTGTTCTAAAAAACAATCTGAAAATTGTAAGTATCCTGCCAAGTCTTTTCCACTCTGGAACCTTATAAATTCGAGGTTACCTTTATACTTTTCAACATATTTCTGTGTCTTAAAAATTATTAATTAAAAAATCTGCTCTACAGTGTGATTAAAACCCATGGGTTTTACAAATTCTTATTTTTCACAGCATTAGTAAAATTGACACACTTCTCAGAGTTACTCTTCCCTCTTCTTTTGGTTACTGACAGTCCATACACCGCAACAATAGATCAAATATAGAGAACCTGCTTTTTATCATTCAGTGTTACGCTTTGAAAGTTCCATGCATCACTGGAAATGACCCTATTGAGATAAGACTCTAAAACTGCATGCATCTGTGCATGAAAAAATGTACCTGGACCTCAAGATAAACTGAATTTTTTATTTTGTATCTCTGTCCAGAAGCACTCTTATCTCTTTGCACAATGTTCTGAAATACATTTTCCTTTTATTCTAATGACTTTCTGTCACAGACTGCAAAAGATGATTTTATGTTTTGATTTTTACTTCAATTTAGATTTGGAAATAATAGACATGAAATAAGATCCTTAAACATGTCACGTGTGAAATACTCTTGGTTTCATTTAATCCTACTTGGGTACTACTTTTCACGCTGCCAGAGAACTTGAAAGACACTGAACTAGATGCCTTTGGAAGTGGTTCATTTTTAATTCTCTCCTGTGAAAAAGACAATGTATGTAGGAGCATGTACCCACACATACACGTGAAGTCCTAGATTTAAAGGAAGGCAGGCAGCACAGTACAGCAATTCTTCCATTTCATTGTAAATCCAAAAAGTATAACTGTGAATATAAGAATGTTCATTTCCTGTATAATCCCACCTTTTCTCCTCCTCTCTGTGTCTAATCAACATTCAGCTTCACTTGTCAACATCCAGGACTATAACATAAGCCCCAAAGCTTCTAGCTACAGAGAAAGAAAATCTGAACTGCATATGCTACTTTATGCATTACATATACGCACTTCCACAGCACAGTTTTCCTGTGAAGCATTAACTCTAATCCAGTCAAATGCATCATGTATTTTTAGCAAAATACAAAGCCAAGACCCCATCAGTGCCTGCTGTTCTCTGATACTGATCACATCCTTCCCTACCTTTATCTGCCACCCTGTTCACTTGGTAGGGACTGCACCATGCCCATGGGGTGGCTCTGTGTGGAGCAAGAACCTCCAGGAGGAACATGGTCTGAGACAAGGGCAGCTCCACCCAACCCTCTCCCTCATGTCAGTTTTTGGTGGCTAGGGTGCACAGTGGTACCTGTCTGAGCAACTAACACTCTCTTTCTACTCTCCCTCCTCTCTGTATTTCCTCTGTATTTCCTCCCCTGTATTTAATGCCATTCAGTCCAGAATAGCTGGGTGCAGTTGTGGTACAGAGCTGCCTAAATAGTCACAAGGTGGTTTTAGCCAACCACAGGCAATAAAAAGGCACAGCACAATAATCCAATTTGCCTTTCAGAGTATTTGACAGCAGATTCTGCATCTTCTCTGTCCTCAACAGGGATGAGCATATAGTTATTGTCCTTCATTCAATAAGGGACATGGGTAACTAAGCACATGTATGCATGCAATTTTGTCTTCACCAGTCTTCCTTTTATTACGTTTATTCCCACTGGAGTGACCTCTAATATTACCAAACTGTGAAAAGATTCAAGCCTCTGCCTGTTAAAAGCAAATGTAAAAATAAAATAAAATTTAAAAAAATCAAAAGAAAAAGCCAATAAATGTTTCCTTCTTAAACCTTTCAGCTTAGATTTTCCTCCTTCATTTTTTTAGTCTCTGTTACAAGAGAAGATTGTGTGGATCTTCCAGTGCTATGAGACCAGTCAGTGCAACCATGCATAATAATCATTCTTGAGAAATACAAGGCACAAACAGCAAAAAGAATAGTTTAAGCGACTCATATTTTTTTACTATTTAAAAAACTATCTGAAGGACTTAAAGGTGCTAAAAAGTTCTGTGCTCTGCCGAAATGTAAATGCTGATTACCAACAAATAGATAAAATCTGGAATTCATGTGTTTAGGTTTGGTAAATAAAGAAAGCAAAATCATTTCTTTCGCCTATTAAAATTATGAATTTGGTGCAGTACAGATGTATTCAGGAAAAGGATTTCATGTTATGTGTTAAAACTGAAAACTTAAACAGATACAAGCTGGCTGGTTGATTCAGGTGAAATGAGTCAACAGAACGCCAGATGCAGAGACTGCAAGAGTGACAGCTGGGTAGCAAATGCTTCATGCATCCAAAAACCTGCTGTGCTTTTTTGTCTATTCTTCTTTTTGCCAGTAGTCACCATCCAGCTTTTATCTGCAGGAAACGTCCACAGTTTCAGCCTTAGGTAGCTGCTTTCCCTCACGTGCAGCCAACCATCAACAAGCAACATTTCCTCCTGCTGGGAGGATGCTACATGCAACATATTTCATGATTGCCAGCAACGGGGGTTCATTAATCAGCCTGTAGGAGGTGCTGAAATAGGCACAAAAAGACAGCAAATGAGAAGAATAGTAGAAGCCTAAACTGAAGATTTAGAGTAATCCAAGGTACTCTCTCCAGAAATTAATTGCAGTAGTTTAGGGTTAATGCATCAGTTAAAGCTCAAATACTTTGGCATTACTTCCAGGCTTAGACTTCAAATAAAGTTTCTAACAACTTTGCTCACACCTATGCCATGAGTCCAAAAATGCCTTCTCCCCTGAAAGGAATTCCTGATGTTCAGAAGGAAGAGGCTATTCAAGACCAGAGGCGACCCCAAAGAGATACTCCAAAATTATTATTCAAAAATAAATTATCATGAATTGCTGCCAAAAAGATTAGCAATTTAGTTACTAAAAAGGATGTCACTACAGGTGTTGCAAAACCGTTAGCTTTCTGTAGTATGGTTGAAATATTAACCTGTTTTAGTGCCTGTCCGTGATGACTGTTACTGCCCTGGATGGGCAGGATTTGAACAGGCTGCGTTACCTTCATGTACATATGACAGCAGTACAGCTTAATCATTTCACCTCTACTGCATTTTACTTGGGTTATGTACTGAAGTCAGAGTTGAACTTTGCTCCAGCGTTTAAGAACACTCTGGGCTTGTTTCAGCTGCATAATCCCCAAAGCAATCCTTCTCCAGCACAGTGACACTGACAACTTCTGCCTGTGCTACTATATTAACCAGGCCCAAGGAATATTCCTGTGCACTGGAAACCAACAGCCTATACTGATACATTTTTTGAATGGTTCGCAAACTTCTGCTGTCTACTATTTACACTAGCTCAACTTAGACTTCTAATTCTTTACGGCATCTGTTTTTTATTTGAATAAAATGGAATAGGCTTGCTCAAATCTAAAGTTTTCTCAGAAACCTAACATTAAAAAACCCCTACACTCATGCATTTACTCACTTTTCCTCTCAGATTTGTGATTCTGGTGTATTCAAAGTCATTCACGCCAATTATTTTTTAAAGCACCACTGATACATCCACTTCAATACGTTAACAATCCCATCTTCACTGAAGGATTAAAAAGCAGAAATAAATATAATAAAACTATTTTTTTTGTTGTTTTCCATTTTTAAGGTTAAGTAGCACATGATTTATTTCATACATTAGCAGAAATTCTGAGTGACAGCAAAGTCAAAACATTAATTAGAGAGAATATAAACATAAGATTCTGATATCAGCAATAACTCAGCACAGCTTAATTACGCTCCTTTTTTATATTTTCATCAGGCATTAATAAAAGCTCTGTCAGAGTACAGATACCTATATGGCCCTAAAAATTAAAGATGTATCTTCAGATAATCCAGATTGTAAAAGATACTGGAAAAGAAACAAGAAGATAAGCTGCTTCTGATATTACCACTGTTTCATTCAGTTTACTAAGAGACATGAAGGAAATACTATAACTGGCTGCATCTGGAAAAACAATTTCACAGTTCACCCAGATTCACATACTGGCATGGGCATTTTTTTCAGGAGCACTGTGAGCCATTTTTTGATAAACAGTATCAAAGAACTTTGACATCCTCCAATGCCCGCTAAAGTATAAAATATTATTACTATATATTTATCTTTTTGTATATTACAAGAGGAAATGGGCAGACCGTGAAGCAGGAGCTGTGGATGTTAGCTTGTTTCCTCCAGCTCAGCTGCTGATTGGGCACTGGGAAGATTTATCTACCAGTGCTTCAGGGTTCCTATTACTGAAATAGAAAAAAGACACTAACTTCTTGAAAAGTGTTTGGAGAGTCAGTTCGGAAACAAATATATTCTCATACAGCACTTTCATAATAAAAGTGAAAGGAATACCTTGCTAAAGAAGAACACAGACTTTGGTCACAATTTCATCTGCATAGTAACCAGCTGTTACTTTTATTTTGAAAATTTAACATTCTTGCTTATTTTTTTAAAGACAGGTTAAAACACTCTTGAACAGAGTTCCTAATGTACAAGGCAGCTGGCTGGCTTGAAACAGAGCACATTTTCTCTGTGTAACAATTGCTAATAATGAATAATCCTCTCCTCCGCTTCCCGCAGCTTATCTTTCTAGGGGGTTTGTTTTGCTGAAGACTGGTGGTGAGAAAGAGGTGGAGCAGTCACGGCATGGAATAATAAAGGCAACACGCAGCAAATTTCTCACTAATTAAGTGATACCTCCACAGGAGCATTGGCTATTCAAGAGGAATACTTGAACAGAAGAATGAACAAGATGATACATTTTCCTTCAGATTCATAATAATAAAAATACCTCTTTACTACCACCCAGTTGCCAGCCATAATTCCATTTACCCCTGTTCTATGTGAAACTGTTATTTCTGAAACTAAATACAGGGCAACCTAAAGTGGCCGTAAAAAGCAGAAGCAAAAGCTGGTTTGGCTGCAGTAAGGAAGCATGCTATCTGTTCACAAAAAAACATCCACAATAATAATATTAACACCTACAAGTCACTCAGATAACACGCCCCCTCCAAGAATCACAAGTAGGCTCTGACTTGGATGAGCGATTCTAGAAAACAGAGCTTACCTCCCTGTCTCTTCTTATTTATACTATGGCACCCCTGGGATCACCACAAAAGTGGTGACTACATCAGTGTCTTCAGAAAAAGTTTGTCCGTACTTGTGTTCCAGTAACAAGACAAATCCTACTTGTTGAAGGCTTCATTTTGTAACAACCTTGATGCTGAATTGGATTTAAGCAGATAACCTGGAAGTGAAAGACTACCTGAGTAGCTTGCTTTCTCCTTATCTTGCTTTTGATATTACAAATAATCTTCGTCACAAATAGTACAGCTAAGCTTGGGAGCAACTCTACTTAAGAAAAAGCTGTGATTCACCTGATGTATCCTCTAACATTTGTTCTCATGGCTACTAATTTCTGTCTTACTCCATGCATATTCAATGATAATGACAAAAACGGATGTGAATTTAGATGCTGTCTTTTATTCTGGAAGCACTGCAAGAACTTCCTATTTAAATGTGTATGTGCATAGTGAGGCCAATATAGGATTTTGTACAGAAATAGATGCCTTTTTTGTTATTCATTATGTTACAGTAGTATTTATTCACACTTTTACACAGGCTTCTCTAAAGCCTTTTTGTACTTGATATCTCAATGTTTAATATTAAGTACTCCACAGTTCTGCACTGGTATCAGAGACCCAAGAGATTATACAAAATAGGAAACAGTATTACAGCTCTATGCCAGCAAGCTAAGTAGTTGGCACCTTTAAACACACAGTGTAAAGTACATTTGCCCTGGTCTTCAGATCTTTCAGGAATGAATAGCTATACCAAGCAGACATAGCCTAGGCTGTACCAAAAAAAAAAAAAAAAAAAAAAAAAAGTACACTGTTCTTTGTATAGCTAGCAACCATATTACTAGCATGACCACTAGCTCACTAGCATCAAACATACAGAATAAGTAAATAATAAAATCACCTGCCCAACAACTACTGTGGCATTAACAGCAAAGAAAAATAATGGATATCACCAGTAGATTAAAAAAAAAAATATAAATTAATGCCATCACGCTAACATGAATGCCTCCCTGAAGAACAAATTTCACTGTCAGTGTAAAGACTGAAAGCCAGTATTTTCACACTCAGATATCACATGCACAGAGGACTCACAGTAAAACCAGAGACACTTTTGGGCTTCACATTTTCTTCATATCAGCTTTAAAACTCAGTAATTTTTTTCATGGATTATTATAAAAAAACTCAACCACCATAGTCATGTGAATTCCTGCACCAAAGCACTAACCTTACTAGGATGTTTCAGCTGATTAACTGCCAATAATAACAAGATCCAAAGAATAAAATTTTGTAAGAACAATTTAAAGAATCAGAATATAATCAGTCAGCTTTGAAGATAACCAAGAACGCAAGATGAAAATGCTTAAATCTAGAAAAGCTTTACAGAGTCTTTATGACTTAGCCCACTGTTTTATATTTAACCAGGGAAGTACCTCCAGCAACTGCCTGTGTTGGTGAAATGTGGCAAAATTAATTTCAGGCTACCAGGTGGAACTGCTACATACTGAAGTTGAGTCTGTTCTTTTTTTTGCTTAAACTTTGCTCGAAACAATCTGAATTATGATTTATTCTTCTAACACTTCCCCACACCCCACTAATGAAACGCGTCCCAAGTCTCATGTATGTAATATTAACAAAACACTAAAACATTTGGAGCTGTAAAGTGGGAAGCAGTCTGGATCAATGCAAGTGCATGAACATTTTCAGACGCCACTTGAAAGTATTAACGACGTGCAGTCATTTGCTGACGATACGTCGATTCCTTCTCCAACAAAAATTACTGGCCATAAATCAGGCAAACATTTACAGGAATCTGCAAATGAAACAGCTAAATCCATGATGACAGGGAGCCTCATAAAAGCAGCCCATTTATTCCCTCTGAGCACTCATCCCCACCAGAGGGATCAATAGCAGACCTCATACAATATACTTCTAAATGTCATGCTGCAAATCCGCTTTGCATTTATGCAGAATGAAAAGACCCTCCTCCAGTTTTAGAAGCTGAAATAAAGTAAAAAGCGTATTAAATGTCTGAAAAACAATAAATCTAAGGGAGAACCTTTTATTCTTAGGCCTGTGACTTTAATACCTATTCTTCTAAACTGTAAGGATTATGACACTCAGAAAAATAAAGATTCCAACTAGAAAAACAAACTGGATGACAAGGAATTGGAGAAATTTATCCATCCACTCTCTGGCACTTAAAAACCCCCCAGCAGTCAGGGCAGTGATACTGAATTAAAGACTGACAGTCTCAGCTTCCCTGGCTTCTGAAAACTGAGGAAGGCAGTATTAAGGAACCAATCAAACAAGTTGTTACTACAGAGTCAAAGAGGGGCAGCATTTTGACTCATTAAAGGCACTATCAGACACTTGAAACTGTATGGCAGAGTTGAGCAAAATACTACTCTTGGAAAAGCAGGGATGAATGACCAAAGTGTAATCATCAACATTATGTCAATTTTAGAATTAGAGTAGACAAATACAGGTCAATTGAGAGCAAAAATACCCTTCCATAAATTTTGAGTGTTGCATTTTGACTACCTCTTCCCATTCTTTTCTGCTTTGGGAGTTGCATGGAACCAAGTCTATTGGAGATGACTCCAGTACAAGAGTACAGGGACCTAAATTCTTCCCTGGTATAAGATACAAGTCAGAAACACTGGATCAGGTTACTACAGTCAGGAAGTACAAAAGAAACAACGGTCATTGGTTGACAGTGTATTCATACTAACTTGCGGCTAATTAGAAAACTATGTAATTTTATCTGACTTGTGACTCAAGATGCTACAGCTAGGCTAAAAATTTAAAAGCCTAATAAAATGCCTTCTGGGATGAATACTTACTTTATTATTGGTTTAAAATAAATCTGTTGAGTTTTCTATTAAAAGGGTGAGCCTTTCTGTGTACTTTAGACATATCTAATGAGCAGTTAAACCCATTCTTTCAATAATAAAATCATCTCTAGCATCTGAAATATTCCTCATGCAAATGGAATATGTATCCTGAAGGACACAGATCAGACATAACTCAGCAGGGCCTCTCTACTGCTTCATGAAGGCCAAACTGTTCCTGAGGAAAAACACCCCTGTGTTGTTCTGAGGCAGCTTTTCAAGGTACCATGATCCATCTTTTAATTTATACCACATTGGCACATCTGTGCACGAACTCATCTTCTAAGAGTGTGCATCCCTCTCCTGTGTCGACAAATGTAAAGCACTACCAAAAAAAAGCAGCTTCACACAAGCAGTTGGAAACAAGTGTAGAGTACAAATTTAATCCCCCTAATCCCTTGTCAATTACAAGGAATGTTCTAGCGTAAAGTTGTATAAGCAGTGCAGTTTTCAAACCCATAGAAAAATAAATGAAGCCATCCTTTCCCTCTTTCCACTTGGACCGTATTCACTGTAGCTCCCTTAAAGGATTAGGAACACTGTCTGTAATAAACATGGGCAACAATTTTTAAAATCTGCTCTGAAAATGGCAACATTTCACAAGCTGTGAAAATGCTTTGGTTTAGGGCATGGCCTGAGAGGCAATAGGCCAGCAGGATAGCACTGGGATTAGCCCTAATTACCTCATGTTTCACCTTAATTAACTACTGATACAGAAGGTAAACTCTGCAGGATCTGTAGGGAGACCTTAGGCCAGTAGGCAAGATACCTAAGCCGTCATTGTTTACACATGATAATCTCTCTTTTGAATTTGCTTTAATTGCTCAAAAAGATTAGCTGAAGGATATGCATTACATATTGATTAGCAATGCTAACTAGATACTATATAATCTTCACGTGTGCTCCACACATGCAGTCTAACAGTTTTAGAGGCACATTCTTTATCAGGCGATTGTCAAAGGATCAACATTTAACTTTGGTTATGACAACATCAATCGTGAGGAAGAAGAAAAAAATCAGCCTTTGGTAACATGAATGGCAGAAGAAAAATACAAAAAAGGATCTTCACTCTGTTCCAGTAGACACCATTGTGTTCCTCCATTGTGAGAGGTAATCCCCTCCTGCACGCACCCCTGCTCAGAGCACAAGCAAATTGGGAGCAGAGGGGGAGCAGCAATAAAGCAGACAGAATATATATTTTAAAAATAGATCACAAGGTTGTCTTGTTTCTTGTCCCATACACTCTTTATTATTCAGACTCTGCTTTCTTTTTCTGTTTTATCCGTTCTCATCTGCTCTTGGCAGGCCTTGAAGATTACTGGATTGTCAGATTTTGTACAAATCTAAGCACAAGCTGATTACAGAATCTGTATAAAATATAATAGTCAAACCAAAGAAAAAAGTTTTCTGCCATGTGCTACTACTCTGTCTGCTGGCAGAGAAACCAATTAAAAATACGTCTTTTCAGTTGTTCTGTGCTTTATTAATAAAAGCAAAACAAAATATGAGCTTTCAAAGCTCCTCTGACCTGAAACACATTTGTAAAATTAGGAATATATTTCCTTAGGAAGGTAACCTTGATTTAATGTAACACATAAACTGATCAAAACAAAACTTGGCAACAAATTATAGTGCAGCATAAAGGATTAGGAAATATTTATGTCAAAACCCTGGAATCTTAAATCAAATGGATTCACTGAGGTCTTAACTCAGCTTTAAAGTTCAAGACCTGAGATTTTATCTGTACTGCAAGTGTCAATTAAATTTATGAAAGAAAGTTGTTAGTGTAAGAGTTTTACTGTAACCTTAAGGACGGAAAGTCTTATAATAAAAATTCAAGTTTCTGTGGAACTACTTGTGTCATGGCCTTTTTTCTACACAGCATTTTACAGTATTTGCATCCTTAACTAACATCTAGGGTTGCCCTACCTTCTTAAGAGACATCCCAGAGAGTTTTCCTAATTCCTTAATCTACTTGTTTATTTGCTGCTTCATTTAAGGCTTACAATAGCAAGGAAACGCACACTGCCTGTTTGAAAAGGCTCACAGACCACTTGCCACTCACTGGAGGTGGTTGAAGAACGGACAACTTTCCCTGGGATCTCACTTTGTTTGCATGGATGAAAAATTGCCATTCAAGGCAGGACAGTGTAATTTCACTGGTGACTGGTGCCTATTCCAGATCACTGCTTCATTTCACTTGTGGTGCCATCTTATGCTCTGAGCAAAAATTTGTAATTGCTTACTTGACTGATAAGGTTTTGGAAAGCATTAAATAAAAAATTGAATACATAATGGCAGTTTGTCAAAGGCTGTTTGACAAACCCCTTCACTTTGCAGAAAGCTAATACTGAGATAAAGGCTGCAAATGGTTGGTTTTATTTGTTTGTTTTAAAAATATACTTAAGCTGTAATTGCTCTGAGGGACTTTTAGGACTCTGGACACATTTGTGTTTGCTGGTCAGAGACAACAGTTCAAGGACAAATAAAAAAGTTGAATCTATTCACATAGGGTGTCCTACTGTAATTGATTCTATAATCAAACCATAAAGAAGTCTGAGTCTTAAAAAAAAATAATATTGCAAGACATGCAGTGAATGGAATAAAGGTCCTACGTTCTTACTGTAAATGAACACAGTGGAAGATTTTGCTTTCCCCAAATGACAACATCAAGATATTTTCAATCTATATGTTAAAAGTTCCATACATTCCTGTATAAAATACTGTGGTTTTCCTATGTAATTGTTTGTTTGTTCATGTGCTAAAAAATGCAAAGCATTCTGTTTATCTGAATGCAGGTATCCTACTTTGTATAAAAGGGCAGAAGGGCTGTAGTTTTATCATATATATTTATGCATAGCCTAATCAGGCCTTTATGATGGTCTGCTCTTTGAATATTTATTACTAGACTAATTATTGAGCTTAATTGTAATCCTGCATGCTTTTAACACATTAAAAACTTGTTTGAAAATGTTAAAGCAAAATTTCATCAGCAAGTAGGGAAAAGTAAGCCTGTTTTCAAATAAAACAACCTTTTTTTTGTAAATAGATCTTGACAGTGAATTGATTACTTACATACCTGTAAGGTGAAACCTTGCCTTCATTGGATTTAGAGAAGTTGGGCTTTCTTCCAGTGACCTATATAGCTGGGTTATTTATCATCTCAGAGAATATTTGGCCTGCAGTTATCTGATATCAAGCTGTGATCTCATCAGCTCTCACACACTCAGCAGGGAGGGGCTAAGAAAGTACTTCAAGGCAAAATCTCTCCAAGCACCCTCAGGGCACCACAGCTATGGAAGGCGGTGTTTCAGTTGCTGAATATTTTCCTTTGGCCGTAAGACTGACCCAGTGCCCCACAGTGATGCCCATATGCCATTGGAGGGTCATTTGTACAAATGAAAGACAAACTAATGATCTCACTGTGTGGATCTGGAGAAATTAAGTATTTCCTAAACAAATGGCCTTTCATTTTTTGTGTACTTGCAGAGATTTGAGGTAACTGCTTTGGCAGAAATCTCTTTGTAGCTCTAATCTTTCCTAAGACAAGCAGAGCTGTATATTCTCTAGGTCAACTGCTATTTGCAAATGGTTATATTTGTAAGAAAATAAAACACTTGGTAATTCATCATAGGCATATACCAAGTCAAAAAGCACATCTTAGAAATGCAATTGTATTTTCTGATAGACAATGGGGTTTGTTTATTGTTATTTTTTCCTTCTTTTCCCCAATGCACTGCTTTCCTATTTAAGTGAAAATATTTTAACAAAGGGGAAGAAAAAAACACCCATAACTATTTAAAATGCTGTTTTACTAAAAACTGTCTGGCTGACTGTTTTATGAAAAGCTGACTGATAAGCTGCCTGCCTAGGTTTCTCGGTCACCTGGAAACAAGTGGAACATTTGTAAAGTATCTACCAGTTCTCAACGGAACATTTTTAATGAATCCAGGATCTCCACATAGCACAATGACATTTGGAAAGGATCAGCTCAGAGTTAAGAAACAAAATAAGGAAATTCACAAAGGAAAAAAGTGATTTTCATTAACCAAGAGATAGAAATTCACCTTTAAATATGAAACTAGGATTGCCTTTGGCACAATGAATTAGATTCTCTACACTGTACAGTTAGTGACACAGACGTGTACTTTAATAGTCCCCAAGAAAATAACATCTGACTTTTACCAGGATACATGTGAAGAAATGGTCAGAACCAAAATACGAAATTGCACCGGCAAACTGAATCAAGCCATTTAAAATCTGAGAGGCTTTTATAAGCCTCTAGTGAATTCAAATTAAGGTTTTATAGTCTCTTTTACTCCGACTGAAGTCAATGACAGAACTCTACAAGGAACCTTTCAGCTTTCGGTATTCTGGTCTCACTTTGAATGATGCCACTTTGCTAGTTAGTGACACAAAATTAGGAGAAAATAAACAGAAGAGAGTTGAAACAGCAGTTAAGACACAGGTTTCCCTCCAGATGCTGTATTCAATTTTTTTCCTAAAATGTGCTATTTTTGTACAAATAACATTTTCTGGAGGACCTGTATGAAAATAACATTGGCAAGATGGGACAGATACTGTGCATTTTGTTACTTTGTGTTCAGTCTTTGCAAATACTCTTACTTTGCCACTATCTTGGCTTGTAAGGAAAGCAGAATTTGTATCTCAGTTCAAAACACAAATTACTCCTCTATGCACAATTAGGCTTGTTCCTCCATCAGATTAAGTTTACATGATGCACCACTGAAAATACCTTTTCGCTATACCAGTGAGTGGTCCAAGGCATCCAAGCATGGACTTTTCTTCACCTCATTGGCCACAGGCATGCCCAGAGGGCTCTCCTCTGCTACAGCAATAGCTAGAGCAGAAGTGGAAGTAAGTCCAAGCAAATATTTAGATGCTGGGAAAATACTAACTATAGAGCAATATAACCAGACTCAATTATTTTGGCCAGTGTTTCCTTCTTTACATGAAATTAGGTTTAGGAAAGTCAGATCTTGGATTTCCACTTCTGTGGATAGAAGGTGTAATATTTACATATGTCTCATCTCCACAAACAACTTCATGTTTCTTGAAATTATGTTTGCCTGGCTGTTAACTGATGTAAAACCTGCAGTGCTGAGATTATCAACAATTTGAATGTGTATGCAGTAACAGATTTTTGGAAATTGGACAGGATTTGCAGGATGCAGTATCCAGCCAGTATTCAAATTTCATGTTACGTATATTGGATAAGGAAAATAGAGATGTATGACTTCAAATTGGTTTCTGCAGTAGAAATCCCCTATTACTGACAGAGTAATATTACTACCACTATACATATTCAAATGGATGAAGCGAGAAAAATCATGGAAAACAAGTTCTGTTGATCAATTTTAAACCACAATTTTTAAACCAATTTTAAACTTAAATAACAGCTAAACCTACACCGTGACTTTCTAAAGACCAAAAAACAGTAAATAGGATTTCTTTTATACTGATAAACAAAAGGGCTTGCTTACTGATGACTTCAATTTGGTGACTGGGTTAAGAATTAATACCACCACTTTGCTGTTAGTTCAATTGCTAGAAACACTTTGTAAAACATACTCTTTGTAGTGCCTGTATTATTACACAAGTAATTTGAGATGCCTCTCCATTAAAAACTTTACTTATTCAACAATAAAATTCTTATATTTTTCCTAATTTCTTTAACAGTAAATTCAAAGGGAAGCCACAGAAATCACAAACTGTTTGAAAACTTGGCTTGGTCACTTAGGATAGAAGAAATAATACAAACAATGAATGATTCCTAGATATGCAAGGGAAAAAAATACTCAGTTTTAATACTGAACAGCATACTGCAGGGGAAATAATCTAAAGTAAGTAGGCATAAGGGGATGAAAAAACATCTAAACCACATTAATACACAAAAAGTTAGATATACATTTGAAGAAATGTCTCCAGGAAGTCTAACATAGTTTTTGTTACACTAAGATTTGCCAAGTGGCAAAGCCAGATGGTTATAAATCCTCTCCATGCTGCTGTGCTGGGGAACCATTAACAAACCTACCTTATTTTCTTAACAATTTTTAGGAAAAAAACATACTGATAAACTTGGTAAATAAGACAAAGATTATTTGGGGCCTGTAAAAGAGTTTTAAAAAGATTTTTAAAATCCTCATTTAGAAGCTGCAAATACAAATAAAAATCTAAATATATGCTAGAAAGGAAAAGCTCATCTGTTCATTATAAAACATGTTCAAATAGTAATTACATTTATTATAACATAACAAAGGGTAACTGGGAAACAAAAAGGAAGAAAAAAACAGTCTTAAGGAGAAGAAAGAAGACGGATCAAAATTCCTGACAGGAAGATACATTAGACCAGTCTCTCAAGGGATGTAGTAGAAAGCCAGGCCCTGCAACTTTTAAGAGCAGAACGGACAAATCACTAGAAAATATACAATAGGGAACAATCCTTCACAGGTAATGAGATGGGGAGCAAACCAACAGGGTTTTTTTTTCTTCTGCCCTTACTTCCTGCCATTGATTCCATACCACTTAGTGTTGTCCCCAGAAATTGATCTAATCATTGCTTAGTTAGGAATGCTGGAGAGGGGGTGAGGGCAAGTATCAAAAAGATTACAGTTATGTGGAAGTGCTGATCTGCACAGGGATTAGCTGGGGTTTGTGTCTGCGGCAAGATTTTACTTGCACATCTCTCCACAGAGACAATATTTTTATCTTTGGTCAATGATCTCTTTCTAAAGATCAATACAGGTCAGATGCCCATGAGTTTATGAGAGTTATCAGTTTCTGATGCAAATACTCATGAACTATTGCTGACTCATATGAGAGGGAATGGGCAGATTCAGCTGTGTGAAATAGCGGCTCAGCCTCTCACAGAGCCACCTGATGCAGCATCCCAACAGACCTACCAAGGCTTAAAGGAGACAGCTAAGGCTGAGAAGAGTTTAGATTAACAACACATCAAACTTAGAGATAACAAGTCTACATTCCTTTTTGGCAGCTCTGATATAGACAGTCCTGTAAAGCCATAGTAAGTGGCAAGTCAGAGACTTCACGCTACATAGAAATCTAACTCCAGAGTCCAGAATTGCCTCAAGAGGGTATTGGCAGACTTTGCCAGTAATTAGCTAAGAAACACACGACACTGGCCAAATTTGAACCCCAGAAAACAGAGAACAGATGCTGTTTGACAACAGCAGCAGGAAACTTAGGCTTGCTGTAGTTTAAAATGCAGTCTTCATCTGCTCTTTGCAAAGAAACTTTAGCTTTTCTTCAGCGGCAGAGTCTAATCAAAGCAAATTCAAATTTCTGTCAGCTCAAATACTCTCTGCTGCAGTACAGTCTTTTCAAAATTGCTCTTAAAGTTAATTCAGAAGCTTCAGATTATGAGCAAGGCTGTGGACAAAAACTGCTAAAAACTGGTGAGGACCTATTGCTTCTACAGGTGAACTGCATTATCATCTCATTTGCTTCTGGGATGGATGCCAGGATAATCATAAAATAATTTAAAGCCAGCATCATTTATAGAATGTTTCCATAGATATTTTCACTTGGGAACTAGACAACTCTTTTGTCTGAGGAGTTAAACATGATATTTCTTCTTCCAAAATGTCTAATAAAATCAGCCTGCAGAAAGTATACACAAATACTTTCTTCTTAGCCATCTGTGTCTACGTATATCAACCCAGAAATGACTGAGTTCAAATGTGTGTATTGCTGAACAGACTATGATCCATGTATCATTGAACAGAATACAATCTATGTGATTAACATTGATGTTATGAGAAAAGTATAACACATAAAAAACATGGACACTTTCTCAAACTCTATGCAAATAACACCGAGTTATGATTTTTGTAGACTGTGTTTAGGTGAAAATGACTGACACAAAGTTGTTTCTCATTTTCATCACTTTAAAGCCTTATGGTTGAGATCTGCCATCAGTATGTTGAACTAATTATCACTCATAGAACATAGAAAAATTCTTCATCCTTTAGCTCCCACAGCAACATAACGTGGCTTTGACCAGAAAAGTGCTTCCATTTCCCTTGGTTGCCTCACAACATAAAATGAAGTTGGCAAGATGAAGACAAATGGCACAATAGCCTACTGCTGATTGGCTAAAGTATTTTGTATATGTTGGAAAATTCAGGACATCCATCCTAATTGGCAGTGGACAGAACACTTTAGCAACTGTGACTGTGCAAGACAGCAATCTATCCATCGTGAGGTCAAAGGGTGAGGTCAACAGCATAGGATGGTGATGTTATTATCTGACATGTGGGTTATCTTCTATAAACTCTGTCTATAAGACATATGACATGTGGTGAACTTTGAGATAGATATTAAAATCAGGAACTCAACATGCTGAGTGGGTTGAACAAGCGAGGAAAGACTTACTTATAGCATAATTAAGTGCTTGTGTGGTAAAATAATTGATGTGAACACAGCAATAGAGAGGGAATTAGTAACACCAGAATCATGGTTGGATAGCAATATAAATATAGAGGGCAGATAACAAAAAAAAAAGTAAAAAAAATAAGAATTAACAGAACTTTTCATGTATATGTAAACTTCCCCTTTAACAAAAAGTATATTAAAATCAGACTACAGACACACAGACCTGAATCATTTTGGCATCCTTTGGAATTTTTAAATGACATTATCATAAAAATCCTTTCAGTTGCACTACATTTAAAAAATTGGTAGTATAAACCTGAAAGCACTAATTTACAGTTGTTGGTTCTAAGCTCCCCAGTTATGTACAGCTGAGAAAAGGTAACTGTTGTGTCAAAAATGTTTAAGGAAGGTTGAATCATTTTAGGAGCCATTCACATGGGAACATAATTACAGAGCAATGAGGAAATACATGTAACTATCTACAAACACAGAGAGAGGCAAACCCCAAATACATGTATAGGAATGGAATATGTTTTGTCACTGTGTGTGAAAGATTCCTTATATTAATCAAATAATTGAGCTAAAAATACGATGCTTAGGCTTTTACTAGTACCATTCTTATGGCCAAGAATGATCTACAGTTACTGCAGTGGAAATTCAGATTTAAGAACTATTTCTAAAATAATTTTGAACATTCTGGTTATTTGAGTTAGGCTCTTTACTAACCAGCACTTCACTGTCAATGTGAGCATTTCAAAATCATGAAACTCATGCCAAAATCACATAATTTGCTTGAAAATTGTGAAATTAGACATTATATATAAAAACTCCACACATGACACAGATGAGAATTAATAAAACATTATATTTTTCTATGCCTCTGAGTTCACATTTTCAAGCTTTTTTTCACATTTATGGGTGTTTGGATTTTTGTTTTTTTTCTTTATTTTTAAAGACTTAGCATTAAACAATAAAAGGAGGTCAAACTGCTTTAAAGGCACTAAATTCATTACTCTAGTACCTGCCCTAATAGACAAACATAAAACTACACTTTCTTAGTGCTAGCTATTAAAGAGATGAAAAAGATATTTACATAAAAGTAAAGGCTATCATAAATACCTTTTCTTCAAAGATTTGAGGAAGTAATCAGAAAGATCATCTGTTTCTTCATAACAGCAATAATTTTCAGAGTGTTTCTGGAACATTGTTAATAAATTGATTACAGATATTGGGCTAACTTGCTACCACGCTATTTATTGCATTCAAAATGAAAGGATGAGTGTGAGATATCTGCAGATACAGAAAAATCTCATTTGAAAATTTGGACAAAACTTTGCTGGAACAAACCTGGAATTGCAGTAACTTTGCTCACAGCAGATTGTTCCTGCATGTAGAAGCTATGTTTAGCTTCTCCGTTGCTGAAGAGCGTCTTCAGCTTTCCCTGATCTTAATTCTAATGTTTCACAAAGCAGACACAGCTTCATACTTGCTTCCTGTATATAAAGTGAACAGTGCTATACTTAATCGATGAAACAAAAATATTTAATTTTCCTGCCATGATATACCACCTCTATTACAAAAATGCTGCTACTTTGCTTTCAAAGGTATGAAATATATAATTAACAAATTAAAAATCCTAACACTTCATGGAGCAACACACATTTTCAGTTCAAAGCCTATGCAAAGAGCTTTTACCATCCATACAGAGTACCATCGTAGTTATTTCCCAAAAGACACATCTCAAATGCCAAAAAAAGATAATTGACGGCAAGAGGCCTATAGTGAATTTTCCCTTACTGGTGACAAAGGCTAAGGGTCGGGCTGTCACAGTCTGATTTCTTATTGTAAGATCTGGAGAAGGATGCCTGTTTCTCCAACCCTCCTGTCTCCGACAACTCATCACACACAGCCGGTTCCCCGGGGGCTACGGCAGCATCTGGCACTTCTGCTCTCTGGTGGCAGCTGCAATCATTTTCAGGATAATCTCCTAAAGGCGGCGTCTTTATTCAGCTACAGATGTCTTCATCTTACATCCTGTTGGATTCCTCAGGCCTAACATTGCCTCTGCATTCTGGTTTTATCCCTTTGGGTTGGTTTTTCAGTCATACCCTTATTTGAAAGGTACTGACAAGCATTCAAGAGATGCTGGGGAAGAATTTTCTTACGGACATTCATCTGTTGGTTTCCCGTTTCTTTTCAACAATACAAATAAAAACTTGAAACACGATCTAAAGAGCCAATGTTTAAGTGGACTTCCAAGTACAAAGCAATAGCAGAAATTTCTGTTTTATAAAGAGTGTGCTCTCTTGTTTGTTTTCTACTTGCCACAACAATTTAATTGGTTTCTCTGGCTTCTCTCTTGATACAGTTATTACTTTGTTCTGTACAGAGTCAGATTATTTATGAGGAACCTCAGTGGCAGGAAAGGAGAATATTTCATATTTCATGTAGTTACACATGGCTTAACATAAATCATTTTTTCAAAAGTTACTTATTTCTGATCTCTTCGACATGCACTGCTGTAGATCCAGTGTTGCATATTTCAAGGTGATGGGGGAGGAAATCATACATCAACACTAGCTTTCCCAGGGACATGAATACAATAATCTCATAATTCAGAAAACATTGGTACCTGCATGAAGGCCTGTAGTAGCATGCAAAAAACTAAAAAGCCTTTGTAGATCTTCAATATCTTAAAAGAAAACAGATATTACCTGTTTCAAACTAGCTGCCTTAACAATGGAGTTACCCTACTGAAAAACACCAAAATTACTGTATTTGGCAAACGAATCCACTCACTGATGGAAAAACAACAGGTATTTTGTTTTGGCTAAGAAACGGCATTATGGTTGAAAGTTGGGGTTGGTTTTTTTTTGGTCTTAGAAATCAGATTAAAAGGATCTGTTACAGGTACATATTCTGAACTATTTTGCTGATGGTTTCCCTACTATAAAGCTGCTTTTTATACCACCTTATTCTCAGATAGCTTAAACATACACTCTTCATAAGCACTTCTCCTCCTTTCTTTGCTGGTAACAGGCAGTCAAAACCCAATTAATTTTCTTCCAAACAATGTATGTTTCAATCTCATTAAATTGATTTCATAGTGTTAAAAGAAAATTTTGGCTTAATTTAAAAGTCCACGTTAAGTGATATTCAGTAAGTAATACTATTTGTTATTAAAAACAAATGTTAGTTCTACAAGTATTCTTTTTTTTCATGTGTTTTACAAAGGACATCTGATGTTATCCTGATGCTGTCTTTGTGGTAAATAGAGACATCTTTTGAAGATTTTTGTTTATTATTATTATTACTTTTGGCTAGGACCTCCATCCGTCACCCTTCTTTAACTGACATTTTTACCCCGTTATTATCCCTAATATATTCCACTGAGGGTTTTCTCTCACTGCAAAGAGGGGGAGGAGACCAGCCAAAGGCATACCCCCAACAACTACTGTCTTCTAAGCCTGCTCACTAGTCAGAAGTGGGTCAAATGGTCCTCACATGAAAGCATCTAACAAGGTCCCAAAGGAGGCTTCCCTTTAGTGGCAGCCGTGAAAAACATTATTTCTCTTCAGAGAAGATGGATACCATCTTCCTGTGCACAACTGAGGTACTGATACTTGCCACTTTGAACTTGTTATATTCATGGATGCTTTCTGAAATGCTTATATCATTTTGGGAATTAAGTCCCTGAGATCAGGGACACTGAGCAGTTGGAAAAGATCTGTTCAGAGGCTAAAAATTCTGAAAACAATGGAGTAAAGCTCAAAAGTTTGGGACTGATTTCCAGAAAAGCATCAAGGACAGGTTTAAATTACATATTTTGAAACTAATGAATCACGGGGGGTTTTAACCACATTCTGCATTTGCTGAATTTTATTCCCCGCTCTGCCCCCCAGCCCCCTCTTCTTTTAAAGCTACTTCAGCTTGGATTCAGATCTCATAGAAGAGACTTCTTATGGTAATACAACATAAGAGAGTCTGCAGTGAAACAAAACTAAACTGATAAAAGATAAAGGAGTAAAACAAATTATTTGACTCTTCTAGGATGGATGGATGCCAGGTTTTAGTAATTAGGGTCATATGTAAAGAACAAGGAGGATCAGATCAATTAAAGAAATAAACTGTGACAAAATTGCATCAAACCACCGATCTGCAGCTGAGCCAGAGGCTTTAGTGAAAAGAGTCCTTCACACAAAAGAGAAAATCTGACACTAATCATAGGATAAACTTGACATACATATGTGCATTAACACAGCACACAAGTCCTGCATTATCTTATGCACTTCTATGTGCTAGAACACTGGCAGGTTCATTTATTAGCTATACAACTTCTTAGTCTCAGTAGTAAAGCTTTCTGCAGCACAGGTCTACTTTCATCAGTTGCACAGACAGTCACATAAATTGGGTAGACTTAAGTAAGCAATAACCTTGCTATTGAACAATTTTTTCCAACTACTCTGTTTTCACTTATTTTTATCATCACAAAATTACAGCTTTCAAATATATGTTTGCATATGAGAAAACGGGAAAAGCTAAAAGAAAAGGTCATAGAAGAAAAAAAAGAAGAGATGCCTCCTCCTCCCTTTAAATCCCATGAAATGAATGTTTAGCTCAAGGATTTGCTGTTCATCTCAGTGCCCCTCAAGCCTGAGGCAGGATTAGGCCAGACTCATGTTTGAACAACTGGAGAAAATCAATGGATTTCACCTTATTAATAATTAAAAGACTAATTCAGACTTTCAGGTGATTAAAACTGTGTACAAAATATATGAATTATTGTAACTGGAAATGCACATGTGCAGAAGGTGCTCTGAAACAAGCAACATACTAAAGGAAAAGAGTAATTTTTAGGGTATACTGTAGTAGTTAGAAGAGAAACCATTTACCATAGTGCTAATTTATTTATATGTAGCTAAACAGATACTTTACATGAACTTTAATGGAAACCTTAACTAATTCCTAGGTGATGTTACAACATGCAGGGTAATTGAAAGCTGAAGCACATTATCTCAACAGCCTATCTGTTCATAGTCTATTCTATCATTAAGTAGACCAAGGAAAGGAAAAGAGAGGAAAATTACAAATTGCTGGACTAACGGAAAAATTTTAATAGTAGTAGCCATCAGATAAGTGTTGAAGCAACTACTGTATTTCTTCTTCTCCCCCTATGCACAGGAGTATCAATAGCCAATGCTTTTGCACTGTAAGAATCTTGCCTATTCAGACACCATTAGAACACATCAGAATGTGCCATGACATCAAAAAGCTATGTTGAAACTTTAAGAAAGCCATTCAATTTTATCACTGAAATAAACAGCTGCCCTACCTGTTGTCTCAATAAGCAAGCTACGGAACTACAACTTTGAAAGTTCAAATATTCTTGTTTGATTTAATTTTTATTTCATTGACACTTTGCCAGTATCATCTTTACATGACTACCTATGAAAGGGACTTCTGCTATGCCATTTAGTTTGGCCTTCTTTATATTGCAGGACAAGAAAAAAACCTCCTATAGTGCACAAAGTAAAATATTTCAGCCATTGAAGCATTCAAAGTGTGTGTTACAGACGGACAGCAGAAGGCTGGAGTATACATGGGTACTTGAAATGCCAGTAAACTTATTAGTTGAAATGTATGTTGATAAGCCCATGAAAGCAAGCCAATGTTCACACTGTTAAGAGAACCAGAAACTTCCCTTTTGTTGTAGGAAAAATTTCTTTTCAAACTCCAACCATAAGCACTGAGAGGTTTCTTTGTACCCTTTCAGGATACATTTTGATTGTGCCTCATGCACACAACTGTAATAAAACACGTGGAAGGAACAGCAGACTAAAAGTGAGAAGTGTGGGCTTCATATATATATGTATACACTAGGATACATATATGTGTACACTATATATAAAAACACACATACACATTTATGCAAGTAAATTAATGAACTACAAAGCTGGAACTGTTACCACAATTTACCTTATGAATTGTACACCTGCTCTGCAAGATCAAATTATGCTCTCTCACAAAGTTTCCATACAGTCAAGCTTTGTGCCATAGATCTAGCCCATAAAAATCACCATGATATATGAAGTCAAACGATCCCATCAAGCAAGTTGCCAAAAGGAGGACAAACGTTTCACGGAGCAGCAAGCATGGTTCCAAGTTTTGCACTCAAGCCCTCTCCCTGTGCTAGCTGAACTGGCAATTTGTCTGCCTGTATCTTATTAGATCAGGATGTTTGAGCAGCTGCTTGAAAAGTTTTTAGAAACACAATTTTGGCTTGATAAAATCCAAATCTACTTCCCACGTCAGCTTCCCACATTGCTTTGAGCAAAATCTATACTCGCTGCATTGAGGTCAGGCTTAGCCCTTCTGCTCTTTTTCACCAGAAAGCCACACTTGTCACTCGTCTTTCTGGCAAGAGTTAACGAGCCACTCCTGCCATAATGAATCAGCAGGAATCAGTAAGCATCTCCACAGAGAAGTATAACACTTGCTAACAAGACAGATCTACAGAAGAAACCTTTGCCCTGCTATACAGTAGATTTTTTATTTATTATTCCAATTTAATTTGGAGTGCACAGATGACAAGAATCTAGGAAAATGGGAAGACTTAAGACTCTTTATACCCCTCAGGAAAAGCTAGGCCTTTTTTTCTTCTTCTTGTACACATCACTGGTGTATTTTTAGCTGTACTATATAACGTTAAAAAACCCCAGCATATAGGGATTAATGTATTTGAATTAAAGCTAAATTAAATGCATAGCAACTTCTTCTCACAAGATTCTGCCTTTCTCCATTTCCCTGCCAATCCCAATAGCATTTTTCAAATCCCTTCTCACTATGCATACCACCTACTTCTCCTGCCTCCCCCAAAGCATTACCATCTAGTCCATAATTACCCATCTGGAATTATAAAAACAATTGTGGTGTAGGGAATATTCTATCAAAGAGACAGTCAAGTGAAATTAAAGTTGGCAATTCACAGCATGCGTGTAGAAATTATAACTGAGATGCTGAAAAACTGCTCACTTAACAAAAAAAGGAAAATTGGAAAATCAGTATGAAGGAAATGAAATGCATCACTGAGGGATTTGACGGTGAGAAAGCCCAAGTTAATGACAAATGCAGACGAGGTCATCGGGTACTGGACTTTAAACCCTGCAAGGCATAATTCTGCCAATAGCTAACTCTTTGGCAGCTTTCTAAACATGGCAGTATCAATCAACATGCAATTCCATTGTTTTAATGCTGACCTAAAACTGCTAAATCCTCCTCCCATTTAAGAGTTGCTTTTCAGGAATTTTACTCCTTCAGAAAGATTTTTACAGTTTCCATTTGGTATACACTGAGAGAGTTTTCTTCTGATTTACAGTCAATTTGCTGTAACAGGCTGGCTGTAAAAGGACGTAAACTGAAGAGCTGTGATAACATCCCAGCTCAAACTAGAATTTGGCATTTATGCTCAACACAGTAGTAAAGATTATCCAAAGACAAGTATCTTCCACAAAACTGAAAGGAACCCAGCTTTTCTCCTGCAGTTTTGCAAAATAGCCCTATTTCTTCCTCATAAAATACGAAACATAGGGAAAACCTGTGCTGGAGTTACATTGTCAGTGGCTACCAGAAAATGATATAATTTAGGAAATAAAATGAACATTCAGCACATACAAAGAGCTGCAGAATGATTACACTTGATCTTCACAAGTATTAAAAATATTTAACTAGTGGAAGCTAATTCCTGTACAGAAAGGGTGTCCAAACATACAGTAAGTCATTATAAACAGGAGAAACCTGACCCTACCGACTTAAATAACTGACCTTCCACTGACTCCAGGAGGGTTGGATTTCATCCACGGTAAGTGAACAGTATTTCTTATTCCTTTAACTTTCTATGTTTAAAAGGGCTCTGCCTACCTGTGAAGCCTATTATAGTGTAAGACAAAGAGAACTTAAATATTTAACAATGTTTTAACACTATTTAATTATAGTTATCCTTTTTCTGTTCTGTGTCTTTCTTATTGTTCTTTAAGTTTATGGATTTACCTGAACAGCCCTAGCCCTGATTTTCCTTCAGCTTTGCTCTCATTTGCTTCAGTGCAAACCAGGATTGATTCTAGTAAAGAACAGGAGAACTTTTTGTCATACTTGGTAGGCATGTGAATAACAGTTACTGCTTGAACAGTATTTAGTGCAAAAGGACCTTATCATACAATTATTTGTCCTTTTCCAGAGAGTGTTGCTTAGCAGCAAAACCCCTCATCTGACAAAATCTGTGACTGCTACTCAGCAGATTTCCAAAAGCACACCAGCGAACTGTTGCATGCTCTTCAGAGGTTTCCTGCCGAATGCTGGGTCATATTCAATGCCTTTATGCCTTGCTTTTAATAGCAAGTACAGTGCTATCCCGGCGAACTGTCAGCAACGAGGCTCACATGAACAAGAAACCAACCTTTCTTAGAAACAATGGGAATCAATTCAGGGAATATTGGGACAACTGAAGTACACTGTCCCAAAAATTCTTCCAGAAAGGGAGCTGAGCAGGAAAAAACTAAAAAAACTTCATCTATAGATACAATCAGATTTCAGGTCACTTACATACCATACGGACGCAGAACGCTAGAAAGGCAGCAAGAGAAGCACCCAAAACGCATCAAGAAGAAGCTGTCAGGGCCTGGCGGCAAGGCCAGGCCCCCCCGCTGGCCGCACCCCAGCAGGGCCAGGGCTGCAGGTGCCGGTCCCTGCGACGCCCGCCGCAGCTGCCCTGACCCTGCGACGCCCGCCGCAGCTGCCCTGACCCTGCGACGCCCGCCGCAGCTGCCCTGACCCTGCGACGCCCGCCGCAGCCGCCCTGACCCTGCTGCCCCCAGAGCCCAGCCCTGACCGCGGGCCCCAGCGTGGCAGAGGTACAGGGGCAAGAGGGGGGGAGCGGAAGGTGGAGGAGGTGGGAACCTTAGTTCTTCTCTTTGCAAACTTGCGCTTGCCCGTAGGACTAGACCTGATGCTGAAAGGCAGTGAACAGTAAGCCCGGCAATCTGCCGTGCCTGAAGCTTAAAAGGATTTGGGAAATACTCCATAATATGCAATTCTGACCACTTAAGGCCATCCTGACAAGTAGCTACGCTGCAGTTCAACAGCTACAGAGCTTGTGCAACAACTGCTGCTTCCCTCCCGTTCCTGCTCTCATTTTGCTACCACAGTTGTGCCAGCGCAGTAGTTGTGGGACCACACCATGACGCAGCTCAGGCAGCCTAATCTACCAAATCTCCTCTTGCGTCCTTCCTAAAAATTACGCTGAGTGACTGTTTGGTGGAACTGAACCATAATTCACAGCGTGGAGTCACGAACACGTCTGCCAGCACACCTGAGGGAGCCGGTGTGCCATAGCCTGGCAAGAAACAATGGATGCTGCAATATTTTCAGAGGTTACTGCTGCCAAACATGGAAACTTGCTCATAATTACAGGCTGTCTAGCATAGCCTTTCCATATCTCATGACAAACTGCCGTTGTCATAGCTCTCTCTCTAGTACGACTGCCCCGAACTGTAATTTGCCTGCTCTTCCAGAAGTCAAACCTCCATTCTCTAGTCCTACAGTTAGAGACTCTAATAATCTCTTTTTTATGCGCCAGTCTGCTATGTTCCTTTACTTGCTATGTTTTTTCCTCCTTTGAAGTTTTAAATGAAATAAACAGAACAGTTGTGTTAGTGCACAGAAGCTATGTCGTGCTTTAGCACTACATATCAATCAAGCAACTTAACTGGCTGCTCCACTTACAGCTCACAAGGGAATGCTTGAATTACATGCTGCAGAAAAGGATTCTTAAAAACAAAAACCTCTCAGTAATTACATTCAATGGTGGCATGTAAAAAAAAAAAGAGAAGCATCAGCATTACAGTAAAGATCTGAAGTTCGCTATATTCTCCTTGGCCAGGAGGTTTATCCTATTGAGCTGTGCTGCTTTGTCACGCCAAACCAGTCAGCCATGATTTCTGACCTGTCTGCCCTCAGGTCCAAAGCCTGGTTCCACCAAAGAAAATGGCACAAGTCCTGCCTTAAACGCGGCCATGTTTTGTCTTCATGCACGGCAAGAGAGCAGAGCTGTCAGGTGCACTAATCAGCGGTCCCGTTAGTCTGCAGTGACTCCAGACAAGTTGAGGAAAAGGTTAGGACAGGTGGGTTTAAAAGAAGCTATCTAAAAACAAAAATAGGGAAACGGGAGTTTCGGAAAGACAGTCCTCATGTAAAGTGGCTGTACAGCTGCCTTCCCTCTGATGCTATCGCAGTAAGCTAACTACAAGAACACTTCCTTCATTTTTTCTTTAAAAAGACTTTGCTTTAAGTAGCCACAGGTCCAAGCTTGTGATTATCTAGCTGTGGGTGTTGTATATGCTGTAGTACTTGCCTCAAGGGAATGACAAATGTCAGTAAGATGCAAAAAATAGACCCAGTGTGAAATCAAAGGAATACAGGAAGTTTAGAAGGCATCATTTAAGAGCTCCTCATGCAGAGTTGCTCAACTGAAAACGGCTATGCAATATACCTCAGAAGATCTAAGTGAGACACAAGAGACTTAAATCTGATAATGGCTTTAAGGGCTGGCAGGGCATCCTAGAATACTTTAAACCTCCTATAGATTCCATGGAAACAGGAAATGTAAGGACACCGTCTTAAGTATTTTAAAAGTCTGATTTATGAAGAATTCAGAAGAAAACACTGGTGTCTTGTTAGGCTAAAAAAAAAATTACCCTGTGATCTCAAAGTCTTTGAGTTGAAGGGAAAAAAGGGGCATCAAAAGATCAGGGTTTATCACACTTGCCATTTGGGACTGTGCTAATCAGCAGAAGGAAACAGAAGCACATTCATCTTTGCACAGACTCGCCACTGAAATAATCTCTGCAACACCCACTGCTCTGATAAAAAGGACACTTTAGCCTAACACAGCTTTAAGGCCAAGCAGTACATGAAAACAAAGCATGGTTATTTCTGTTACTTCTTTGGTTTCCCCAAAAATCCCCATCTGCTGGTTTTCTTTATCATTTTTTTCTTTCAACTCTTGTCTCCTTTGTGTCAGTTCCTCAATTTTATGCATTACTGAAATAATTTTCTTTCACTATTCTCTTTACTTCTGCAGCTCTGATCACCAGAACGATACCTCTTCCTCCTCTAAAAGAATCCAAATCCAAACATCTCCGTACTATGACATATATAAGTAGCTTTTTTTCCCCTAAAATGAAATATTCAAGAAAAATACAGTTATGTCTTATAGCTTCAATTTCATGACAGATTCAAGGACACAGATTCAAATCAGGACTTTGGCAGTTGATGCCCACTGAAAATCTAACCTCTGAAATTATTTTAGGAGCCTGAATATTATGATAAAATGGTACAGAACCTGGAAAAGATCCCTAAAAGGGAAAAAAAAAAAAAAAAGAAGGCCAAGTTTGGTAAGAAAACTTCCCAGAAGGGGAATGCAAAAAAGAAAACATATGCATTTCATCTTAGTTAGACAATAAAGCCTACTATCATTTTCTTTGGCAAACTTTCCCATTCACTTCTGCCCTACCATGACCCATGCAATTTACATCTGTGTACAGAATAAACTGAAACTCTTTTTTTGCTTTATCCATTTGTAATTGCTGTCCACAATCCCAGAAGGTAAACACAGATATCATTTTTATTTCAAACAATATCAAGAAGTTCAAAATAAAAGTTGATTTTTGCATATTAGTAACAAAAAAGGTCAACAAAACTTTAAAGTAAATTGGCAAAAAAATCATTGGGAAGCTTCACGACAAATGAATGCCTGCAGTTTTTCTACCTATGGGTGTGCCTTTTCCAATTTTGAAATACACAATATGGCCTCTCAATTGCTTCAGAAAGCATTTAACCATTTTGGTTGCTTCACTCCATAAGAGTAACATCAATGAATAGATTATTTTAGCCTAAATCTTTGGGTATGGAAGAATTAGTAAGAACCTTTTGTGCAAATGCATAACATCCTTATTTGGAAGTTGTATACAGAAAGCAAAAAGCTGCCCACTTCACCCTGACTCCCATGAGCAGTGCAGTATGGCTGATAAAATCTAACCTCTCCACATCAATTCCTCTCCCCCAGTTTGTCACCATGCAATCCCACCTGAAATAGAATGTGAAAACTGTGTCAAACTGGTTTTCATGATGTTTCCAGTCCTATTTTCTAGACCTAAAGGTCAGCAACAAATGTTTTTGGAACCAAAGCCTCCTGCTAACCAGGAAGCTAAGGTGAACTATAAAATCCTACATTAAATACTGCAAAGTTATGATGAAATGCAGAAGAAGTGCTGTTATTTGGTCACAACTATTATATTCATTTTACGTCAAGTCACCTTTACAATTATCCAGGAGTTTCAAATTATTCAGAATTGTTTCTTAAAAAAAAAAAAAAAAAAAGAAAAAGAAAAAAGGTGTGCTAGACAAAGTACTGGAAACGCTGTCACACATACCTAAGATGACCACACTTTTCACCTTGTTGAGTCACTAATAATTCCTCAAATGTTTTGGGGATCTTAATTCAAAGTAGTAAAAATGAATGTAGTATAGCTACAAATGAACTGAAGAGACTGTACACATTACTTTTTAATATGCTTCTGTGGTCCATGGCAGTGTCACTTATCCACAGGTGACCTGTCCATGACCTATTCATGTACGACAAGTTCTAGCACCTACTGAGGCAGTGCAGATAACTGCACGATTCTCTAATCACACAAAGCTACCAGGGATTCAAGGCAAGGGTCACAGTTATTTCTGCATGCATACCCTGCGAGTGGGGTAAGGCCATAGAGCAGACAGAACAGGTCATGCTATTACAGTCCATCCTTTTATCCAGAGGTACGTGCTGAATTCATGTCAGTTGCCGCTCCTGAAAATTAATCTGGAACCAAAAATGAAACATACTCTGAAGTTTCTTTTCAGCTGAGTTTTCTTACAGAAAAAATAATCTCCGTCCTAAAGTTAATTATCCATATACCCACTTCACTATATGCTGAATGGCCTTAATAACCATCCTCAGCTAGGATAGCTGAATCAGGAAAATCTGGTTAGCATTTCTGTAGAAAACTTCATCAGATCCTAAGAAGCTTGTTAACACCGTTCGACCAACAGCAGTGAGCAAGCAGAGCTGGCGGGCAGCAGGAGCCAGGTGAATTGTTGAGTATCTCACAGGGAGCTGACACAGATGGGAGCACACGCTGCCCTGTTTACCGCTGCAGTCGGTGGTGGTCAGCGGCACACTGACAAAACTGGGTTAAGCAGGGCGCTGATCTGATCTGTTCTGACAGTGACTGCAGTCTTAAGATAAAGCGTTAAAGGACCAGCATCAAATCCAAATTTCCCCCCAAATACATCTTTTGAAAAGGCAATCTTTTCAAAAGCAATAGGAGGAAGAATTATCAAAAAAAACCCCATGCCTAAGCATATCAAACCTCATCACCACCAAAACCAGCAAAAGCGCCTAAAATAGAACTTTCGATTTAAATTCATTATTGCTTTGTAAGTATGATTTTTTTAAACTCTTATTCAAAATAAACTTTATTTGACAGTGGCAGAATTTTAACAACACAGACGATCACTGTACAACTTTAAAAAGCATACTATGCTGCTGCAGTTTTTGGTCCTACCTAGTTTGGTTTAGTACCTGACAGCATGTTCTGCTACCCATCTCATTAAGTAAGTGAATAAATACTTAATGCTTGTATTTTTGTTGCTAAATTATGGCTATGTGAATGGGAAAAGGCTAGTGAGAGAAGCATGATGTATTAAAAGTGAAATCTCTTTGTTTCTGTTTTGAAGAAGAATATGCAAACATGAATCATACATCTTGCTTCTGCTACAGTAACTCAATATCCTCTGCTTGGTTAAATAACAGACACTTGGCACATACAAAATTGACATTCTTGCCAAGTACTGAAATTTGCAGCAACTCTGAGCTCTGTTGAAACCCCACTGTTGATACTTAAGTTGTACACAGCACTCCACCAGGATCAGCTGCAACATGTTAAATGAGTATTCAGCATCAGAATGACTATTTAAATCACTCTCCATCTCTGAAACAGTCATAGTAAAGCTGAAAAGAAGGCTTTTGAAAAGATCTCCAGGAGAACACAAGGTTCTTTATGCATTGTACTGCATTAAAAAACACCATAAAGGTATACAGAAATGCCAGAACCCGTGCAAGTTCAGAAAATTCGCCTAATAGTGGGGCATCAATACAAAATCAATCCTTGTGCAGTGCTCCAGAAAAAGGTGAAAAGTCAGAGGTGCTACAAGTATGTCTAAAAATAAAAAAAAACAAACTGGTTGTCTTGTACTACCTTTTCATCAACCTAACTCAATGTGAGTAAAATATATGAAGAATGTCTAGCCATCTAAACCTATTTCTATCAAGTTGTTACAGGAGTCTAAACAGTTGGCAGTAGTTTCTTCCCGAGTGCTACCAGAATCTGATTTCCGAATTTGTACTACTCTTTGAGGAGGGGGAAAACAGGCCTCCATGTAACTGATTCTTGCTCATATACTTCCTTGTTCCTGTTTAGCTCCAACAGAGATGACAGAAATGGCTTTAAGATCCCTTTTTACATATCTATTCACTGTGAATAAATACATCTGTAGCCTCATCCCATCCAAACATACTGTGAGCTTAAAGCTTCATCCTTCCCACAGAGCTAAGTCCCTGCATATACAGAGCCATTCACTTTTTTTATACTTCTGCAAACATTTGCCTGATTTTTGTACTTTTTCATAGCTAGAAGTTGTTCAGAACTGCATGTATGCACTGGCCAGGGCTGCGTGTAGTAGTGATGTACTGCCTATTGCCCATTTTGTGGCAGAACCAGCATTGCCTTTACTTTGAATTAGGTGACTATCCACATGAAGACAAAAGCAGGCTTAACAGAGCATTTGAGACAGCCACCAGTTGGAGAGGGAAACCTACTATAATTTTTCCTATTGTCCTGATTATAATATTTTACGATTTAGCCTAGGATGCCATTAGCCTTTGTTTAGGAGAAACGGTGATTATAACCTTTTCATTGATGATTAAGGATGCTGGAGGACAATCTAGGTAGCCAATGCTGCTCTGGTTTCTTAGCTATTTGTTCCCCAACTGGGTAGATTAAGAATAGTTATGTCTTGGAGCACCTCTAGTTAAAAGAATTAGTATTTCTTGTGATGTCTTTATTAATATGAACTATTTTAGTAACGATGCATTAGTCTTCCTTCAAAATCATATACCTACAACTTAAGCTATCTGTCTTACGTAGAAGACCCAGTACCTTCAGTGAAAGAACAGTGATGGACTTGCATTTGTAACTTGTGAAAAGGGAAATGACGAGTTAGCTTTTACTTTGCTACTGCTTCTTCCTTGCAACTACTAGTAAAAGAATAAGGCTGGCATATAATTCCCTAAAATATAGGTGCCTAGTACCATTTTAGATTCCTGGGGGTATCTAAGACATCTGCATAGGGCTGGCGGATACAATTTAAGGGAAACCCGCTCCTGGGCAGGTGGACGTTGCAGAAGAGGTGAATATGCGACGGCTTCTAAAAGAGTACTGCTAATAAATAAAAGCCTATACCGAGGCAACTGAACCCCACTGTGAAAGTCAGCTGATGGGATTCAGTGCAAAATATAGACAGCTAAAAGTTGAGGTCGGTGTGCGAGACCGGTGTCTAAGCCCCCCCGGCAGTCAACCGGGATCTTGTCAATACAGTCAAAGGGGTCTGGAAAGATTCAGGAAGCCGGCCCGGAGATGTCTGCTTTAGGATGTTTTCTTGGCTCCGTTGGCTTTACCGACGGGAAAGGGAACTCGGCTCCATAGCTGACCCTAACCTAAGCCTCCCCGACTGCCTCCCCGCCCGGAGACCGCGCGCGTGCGTCAGAAAGCCGTACGCGAGCCGTCGACTCGATTCAGCACGCGCCTTGCCTCCTCGTCGCGAAGCCGGTGGGGACGCTCTCCCTCCACAGGCAGAAGCCGTTGCGAACGGCACCGTGGCCCGCGGCCGCCGCGGAGCTCCGGTCCGCCGCTGCCGCGCTGCGCGAAGGGCTCCGCCGGGGCTGCACTGACCCCTTCTGGAGAGCGGGCCGCCGGCCGCGGGGCGGGGGCACCGGCTCAGCCTCGCCCCCCGGCTGCCGGTTTCCCCCTGCGGGGACACTGCTCGGGGCTGCGGCTTCGGCGGCTGACTCCGTCCACGCGCGCATCTCTCAGACGCGCCCTTTCTCCCGGTGGAGTCGAACAGGCTGCAGTTCATTTGCAAAGACCCTTCATAACTCCCTGCAGTTTTGCTCTTAAAGCTGTCGATAAATAAAGTAGCTGCCGCTGTTTAATACCTGTTAGATCATAGCGCTAATCAAGATCTCCGTAACTGAATGATGAAGTTCCGCAATGATGACGTCCCACATTATTATTATTTCTGTTGCAAGAGAAGCCATTTCTATAGTGTAAAAGTGTACCATGAAGGGCTAAAGAAATACGTCAGTAGTTGGTGCATGTTTAGGAAAAAAGACTGGCAGAAAAGCATTGGGAAGGTCTATTTAAGAGAGTTTGCTGTGCTCGGGTCTTTCTTCTTACAATTAAGACAAATCTGCAGATTTTTTTTTTCCCACTGAAAAAGTTCTAGGTTTATTACACGTTGCACTTTAATTATGCACTTACTTCAACAAAATGCCACATCTGACTCATGAGTTAGATGCTGTACAATAAATATGTAGAATTACTGCAGAAAAATCTCCATTGCATTTAAGCATCAGGGAGGTGTAACAATTTCCTAATTCAGTCTGTTTCTAAATATATGTGGTGTTTATTCAAGATGCTAACGAAAACTTACAGAGCTTTCACCCCTTTTAAAATAAATTTCTTTGCCAGTTGGACTGTGGAAAAATCTAGTGAGACACTTTGTCTTACTTCTAATCTTTGAAGAAAAATAAGCCCAGACCTTTTCCCCCACCATTTCTTCCCCTTCCTTTCTCAGAATACTACCACAAATAAGGAACTTCTAGAAGATTTTTTTTTTTTTTTTAGAAGGGCTCTCTCCTTCGCGGGATAAAAAATATCCACTTAGCTGGCTAAAGGAAAAGAAAAATGTAGCTGAAGAGTCCTTAAAGCAAAGTCTACAACTCCAGGAGAGAAGGAAGTAGTAAAATAATAAGCTGCTCTCTTCCATTTGGAAATTTTAAATTAATTTACGAAGAGCACGCTTCTGCATTTAGGATTATTGACTAAATGTTGTACCTTGTCTTCATCATCTCTGAACCCCAAGGCGAGCAGGCTCAGAAACAAAGGCTGGTCACATACACTGTGCAGGCTTGAAAAATAAGTAGTTAAGGAGGGTTTGATTCTTTACTGCCATTGTGATGTTAACAAGCATTTTCAATAGTGAAAAGTGACTGCAAAATGGTTATAGGGTGCCATTGTCTTTTTCTTATACGTTTCATGGGGACAAATGAATCTGAAGCAGAAGAGAATCCAAACACAAGCAAAGAATATAACTATTTTAGAGCAGCACCTCCAGCAATGGAACCAAGTACCCCAAAGGAAAGCAAATTAATGGCTACTGTCCTTAGAATAAAGATTAAACCAGACCAAGAACTGGTTAAAGTCTATGTATTTTGCTTTAAAGACTCCATCCCTACTATTCTTTCTATCTCCATGTATCTGCTTCAGTTTATATTTTTAACTTATTCATAACCAATTTAAGTAAAAAGCCTTCACTGAAGCAACAACAGAATCAGAAGCACTTAACTGACGAGACCACGATTTTGCAATTCGCACAAGGGTGTCCTTAGCTAAGATTGCCTTAAGCAACCAGCCTCAGGGAAACTGACCTACAAGCATACATTTTAGTTGAGTTTAATGAGATTTGGATGAGGCCTCAAAAATAAGGAGCATAATTCAGTTGTGTTTGTAATCCTTGAGAGATGGTGAGAATACATTTCAGTAATCCCACAGCCAATACATGTTCTAAAATGTTTACAGAGGAAGGTGCTTCAGTTGTAAAATATTGTCCTAGTAACCTCACCTTAAAAATGCACAACACTAAAAACTCATGCAAGTTATTTCTAACCACATTTCAAAATAGAAAGAAAATTAGAAAGGAAATGTATGGAAGTAAAGGGAAAAGACTGCAAGACACAAAATAGCATGAGTTGAGGATAAATGTGTTACATTTGTCAAAAAATAAAACAATTATTTTCACATTTTAGATAGCTCAGTAGTGGAATATGTCATTTGCAAGACATTTTACACAAAGCAGGCAAAGCCAGGAAGAACATATGCCTAGTAAATAGACTGCAGCCTTACTGTCCTTTCTATGTTCTTGATGTCACCCCTGCAGGATTCCTGCTTTTCTGTTAACATGGGAGGTTAAAATTTGTGTGTATCTATTAGAAATAGTTTGGGTACACAAAGAAGAATCACAGCTGGAGTATTATTGTCTGACATTCATATGACCCTTTAACATGTGTACGTGCAAGTAGTATACTACTATTCATTAATAATTTAATAGTCTCATTAACAAAATGTTGGGGAGGAAATATTATGGTTAGCACACACAGCAAAGCTTTTCTGTGTTGCAAGTTGCTCATTAGATTATCATTCAACTTTACAGATAAGGAACATTTCTCCCTCTCCACCCCTGCTCTCAGAAAAATCCTGCAGAGATACATACATACACAGAAACACACAGATGATGTATCGCAAGTAACTGTCAAGCACTGGTGAACCCTGGTACTTCAATGGTTAACTGGAATGTAGCATTCCTTGGAGAGGATAAAAGGAATAAAGTTCTGGAAGGCAGAGGTAATATTTCAGCCTCAGATTTTATTAGACACAGTTTCATTCCTAAGCATAGTATGTCCCACAGAGCTAGAGAAATTACTATCGCTGGTTCTCAAAGACTGGAATCCTTCATCTCTCTCATAATCCCTCAGTAAGAAACAGAAAATCACTTTCAACATCTCCATAACACCATTAATTTTTCATGTTGAATGTTCTTTTTATTGCTCGTCTAAGAAAGGTGCCAAAGTTTCAGTTATTACTTAGTAGTCCATACCAGTTTATTACTTCTTTTAACATACGGTGCTTCCATTCTCCAACTATTTGCTTTACACACTGCTACATATATCAGCCCATCACTCTTCTTTCAAAAAAGGTTCAGAGAATGAGCTGAAAGAAGTTCATGCCACAGGATCACATCAGTCCAAGAGCCTATATACGCGCCTGATTTGGTGTGATCAAATTGAATGGAAATGTCAAGTCCCCCTTCTAAAAAATCAGTGAGATGAAAACATGCATTTTAATGATGGATTACATTCTCAGTAACTTCTATAGATGGTGAAAGAGAAGAAATTTTTAATGGGAAAAATATTGAGGTAAAATGGAAGGATGATGTTAATATAAGTGTTCAGTACTCACAGAATGGAAAAAATCTAAAAGGTAATGATTTTACTTACAGAAAAATAATAACTATAAAATATATTATTTTATAGAATAATATATTCTGTAGAAGTCCCCTGTAGTGCTAGGGCTACTAGGCCCCTGGATCCACATCAGGAAGTTCAGAAGCCCAGATTTCCCCACAGTTTAAGCAGTTCAGGGCAGGGCAAGTAAAATAACTAATTTAGCTGCAAGATGACACATAGCAGACACAAGCAAGGCAGAACTATGTTGTTTGGCCATGGTACAGCCTCTATTGCTGAGGACTATTATGCCTAGAAATGTCACAAAGAACATACCTCAATATATTACCACCTCTCTCCCTACTATTTAAATACAGAAGAACATCCCAAAGCTGAAACAATGGTGATCAGGATTTCTTTAAGGTTTCCAAGTCTAAATCTATTATCTTCCTATGCTTATGCATGGCTTATGTAACCAGTGGTTCCCCTCCATACCAACTTCACTTTCACCAAAGAAATCAAATGGCTTATTCTTCAGGTGTCTACAAAGTGTCTATAAAAACAGTATGCACAGCTTATTGCTGTTTTTTAAGGCATTTGCTAATTACAGGCCCATTTTGTACATGGAAAAAAAAATTTCAGGGAAAAGGTCATCTTCTAAAGAAGTTAACACCAGTACGGTACGTACGCAGTGCTTGCTGCAATGGTCATACGGTACATTTCAAGAACACTTCGAATGGCTTGGCTGAAAAATATACATCTTTTATTAGGAGGCAGGTGCAAACTCATTTCCTGCTATTTCTGTTTTCTGGCCTTCTGAAATAGCCTTTGTCCTTTAAGTCTCTCTGTGCCCTACTTTGACCACAATATAATAGTTCTCAAAAAAGTGACATGCAAATGCATTTCTCTTTCAAATTCACATTCTGAGTTAGTCAAAACTTTCCAGATTTTTTTTTTTGTTCCCTGTTTGTTTTCTTTAAACAGAATGGAATTTTCAAACATAGAATAGACTAAAATTTGGATTCTGTTTATATATTTTGAGACACCCTAGTGTTGCTTGTCATTCTACATCATTTTACTATGTAGATGCTTCAATATTTTCCTAAATTTCATCTCACCTAATATCAAGAAAATAATTACATTTTAAAGAAAATATTTCAGAAAACTCAGCTTTCCATGTGACAATTTTAACCAGACATTTAAGCCCACTCTAATAACTTATGTTTAATAAAGTCTCTGAGCTTTAATTCATTTGCTTTAAAAAACATGCACTATTCAAATAAAACAGAATGAAAAGCAATACAGAGAGGGTAAAGCAACAGCAACAACATCTGCATCTTCAAGTCTATTTTAGATCGACATAAGTTAGTAGCTTAGTTTTAATGGCACTGAGCTGCTTTACGTTGATGGCCTGCTGTTACTGATCCTGAGAGCATAATGAAGAGCATTAAGTGTTTAAATATAGATGTCAATAGAATACATGACAAATAATGGCAGATAGTGGGAGTTCACAGAGATCTACCATGCTGATATAAGTTGTAATAGACCATTAATGAGAAACGAACCAGAGAAAACCCTGATAGGAGAGAGTGATCAAAATAATTCATAAAGCCTCCCCATTTCTGATAAAGGGCTTTTCTAAATGAAGACATTATAGCCCACAAGACTTGGCTGTGAATTTGCAATACACTAGTGACTCCACACTGACTCCATGACTGCACATGCTACACTCAGGCTGGTGAAATCAAGTAAGGTTCCTCATGCCACGTGTGATGTGTTCAAAATAGCATGAGGGTCAGTGGTAGATATTACTGTGGATTAGTTGGAATGCTATAAATGCCAGTTTGGCTTATTGCAAACTGTATTTCCTTAATTAGAATTGAAGTCTTTACAGCACTTTTGGTATCTCTTTCCTCTGATGAACACAAATGTGCATACAGACATGATTGGAGTGAAATGTTTGGAAAGTATCTTTATCTAGATGCACACATGTATGAAAACCTGAAGATTAACCCATTATTTACCGCTTCTGCTATTGCTCTAACTTTCCAGGTAAAACTGATGTATATAAAGTGCTGATCCAGATGAAATCCCTCATATTAGGTATTCAAAAAGCAAGTGGACGGAGTACTTCAGGACATGGTTTAGTGGGCATGTTTGGTGGTTGGACTCGATGATCTTGAAGGTCTTTTCCAACCTAAATGATTCTATGATTCTATATTAAACACAGTCTCAGTATCATGACTTCTCACCTGAGGACAGGAAACGTTCTGTACTGTCTTCACAAGGTACAACATTGACCAAACTTTTGGAAATCTAAGGCTTATCATTCAAGGGGATTATTACATGTTCCTCACTAAATTTTCATGGTGTTAATCATGTGTGGCTCTGGAAAGAAGCAGCATTTAAGACTGCTGCAGGAAGCCAATGGGTTTCAATGCTCTTATAACTATTTTGGTATCTCATATATTATTTATTAAGACTACAGTTACCAAGCAGCAAGCAGCCAGCCTGCTAGGTAGTAACCTATCTGAAGTGCTGTTTGGAAGACAAAATAAAGTGATATATGCAGAAAGGAAAAGAGAAAGAGGAGTCGGCTGTAAGGTAAAAACAACAGGTGATCTCTTGGTATTCAATGCTCCATGATTCTTAATGTTTCAGTGTCTCTCTGCCACACGTTCCTGATGTAAAGTATAATACACTTTGCAACTAAAGCAAACATATATATGTGTGCACACACACACACGTCTATATGCATATAAACATATATAAATAAAAGTAGTGAATTACAGAAATTCCAGTCTGTAAGACCACATCCAGTAGAACTTCAAGCCACAGGAAAGAAGAAGAATAACCAGAAAGAAATGGTATCTCATCTGATGTTTAATGACCCAGGAACCAAAAAGCAGCATATGAATACTAGTCGCTCATGAGTTCTGCTCCAAGTACAAAGTTTTTATGGGATTGAACTGCTAGGCCATGACGCAAGTTAGAATGCACTATGAGGAGAAAGATGGAAATTCTCAGACTGCTCTTACTTGAAGTGGTAGTAGTAATAATAATAATGATAATAATAATAAATCCTGTAATTTGTGTTGTATACTGAATGGAAGGAAACAGGAGAAATAGAGAAGTTAAAAATATTTGCTTGAAAAGATTCATGTCAATAAACATCAAACATTTTGAACGCTTCCCCAGCTTACTTCAGTAAGCTTCAACTGGCTCCACAAATTCTCTCCAAACATGATCAGTCCTAACATCACTTCTGACTTGCTGTCTCTGACTGTTTAACCAATTTTCCAAGACAAGAGAAACAGTCCTCTTGTGACACTGGAAGGATAAATAATCTATTCAGACCCTCCCTAATCTATGAATTCTACATTTTTTTCCCCCAATTTTCCTGTTCTCTCCTCTTTATTATTTCCTCAGAATGATGCCTCTGATCTCCACAATGAATAATGGTTCTTTTTTGCAAGTATCTGTTCCACTGCAACTTCCCTTTTGAACAAATTACTTATTTCAACATTGTTTTATGCACACTTCTAAAGTATAAGCCTCATTTTTCTTTGCCTAACCATTCTTCACAATCCTATATTTTCTGCAAAAAGCACCCCAGATCTTAAATATGATTCTAAGATGTAGAAAGACGACACCACCTTCCTATTCTTGCTAACAGTTTCTCTAGTTACATGGCTAATTTGTTGTGTTGATAGGAATTGTAGACAATTTTGGAAACTACATTATTTAATATACACTCACTGAGCATTTTGAACACTGATGGAAGTCATTGATTTCTCCTGAAATATTCACGTTACCACATATCTGTTTTCAATCTTGGCATAACAACCTATGTTGCACAAAACCCACTAAAAGTTAGTTTTACTCCTTTCTACTCTGTAATGTGTAGTCTTTTGGGACTACTAGACTCAAAAGACCACCATCAATTCTCTCTGCCTCTTTTTATTAACCCACCTAGTTCAGCAAACCTCATGGTGAGGGTGGAAATGTGCAACTCAAGATCTGTAACATGCATTGCATTCTAGATGTGAAAATGCAAAAATGCAAAATAACAAACCCAGAGACATCTCTCTATTATCTCTTTGGATCAAAGCACATATTTCTCTAACTGAAATTCTTGTTAGTATTAATTCACACATGTGTAGAAGAAAAGATATTCGGACATACATACAAAAGTTGTTTTCTACAGTTGCCTACTTCCCTTTTTCAGTACCCTCCGGAAGTACAACAATAGCCAAGACAATATTGCTGAACATAGTTTAAATAGAAAGTTACTGGAAACTCAATGCAAAAAATCTGAAGTGTGGAGAACAGTCTGGTTTTGTTTGCTAAGTGGCCTCACACTAAGCTTTTGATCCAGGTGTTGTGGGAATGGAACTGACACATACTACACTTCCAAGATTTTAATGATGCCCAGAGCCTTCATTTTCTTTTACACTGTGACAATGGGAAGCATAGCCTCCTTACGTATAACATAAAATCTAATAAAGCAGCCAGCTGTTCTTTCCCTGGTGAACCCTGCAGCTCCAGTCTGAAGTACAGTAGTGTCAGGTTTTTCAAGAAAAAAACATTGAGTAATTGTACTGTACCTGGACAAATACAATATATTTGACTCTTCTTTCTTCCTGTCTACATATATCAAATACACAGAGAGAAGTTGTATGTCTGACTGATATAAAGCAGCAAAATAATCTATCTGCTTAAGAGCTAGCAGGTTTTACACAGTTTCTTGGCTTTCCCTGTCACAATATTCTAAAGTATATCCTTTCCTTCCTAACATCTCTCATAAACCTCTATTGTAATAATGCAAACTGACATATCTGTTCTGCCAGATGCTGGCTACCTAGTGAGAACAGGCAAAGCAAATATTATGCAATAAGTGTGCTAATTGAGAGACCTAGCAACATCACAGGCCAAATTTTGCTCTTGGCAACAACAAACACTGATATTTTTGAGACCACAAATTCAACAGGAGGATTGTTTGGTCTTCCCATCTTTCTCCTTGCCGTAGTCTGAAAAATTCGAGTGACTGTTACAATATCTGTATTGCACAGCACTATATTGCAGCTGGTTGTGTGCAGCTGCAGAAATGTTGCCCAGAGTTATGTTGCTCTGACTACCATCATGGGGACACATCTATGGTCCATTTTTGGAGAACATATAAATGAGGGAACCTCCAGAGCTATTGCTCCTGTATTTGAATTGCAATCCTTCATCTCAGCTTTGAAGTGGCAGTATCAGCAAAGAAATGTTAAAGAAATACAGTTTTAACAATCAGTTAAACTCAGTTGTGACTAAGCATGCACATGTTCTTCTTGCAGGTCACCCTTCCAGTGCCTGCCAGTGCCCTCTCCTGATCCTTCTTGCCAGGGCACAGTCAGGTCCCACATGGCAAGGCTAGGACATAGCCTGGGCTTGAGGGTGAGGATGTCAGTGCAAATTCAGCTTCAAAGGCCAACTTAAACGTACAGACAGTCCCAGCACTCTTTCCCTGCCTCTACAAGAGCCAAAATAAAACTACACAAATACATAGAAAGTCCACATTTACAAAAAAAGCTTTGCCAGATTGATAGGCAATGTAACACTAAATACCATAGTTTAAAATCTTCCATTGGTTGGTTGTGGTATGAAGTACAGCATTATTTTTAATTTTGTTTAATATATATTCTCATCATTCTGCTATACATGCAGGAAAGACTACCTCAAGAATTGTCTGGACATGTCTTAGTAAGTGTCTACATCCTCAGGAAGACCATTTTGTTATTACCTATATTGTCATATTTACTACTATAAAGTAATAGTCAATAGACATTGTACTATGGTATCCAATGGACACTTACCCACTGGACAGAGTGATTTCAGAAAACAGTTTTTCACATTCATGTGCCTTGATTTTCTGCCCTTTCTCAACCATCTTCCTCATCAAGAGCTTCCTAGCTTAATATATATAAACAACATTGATAATGCAAAACTTCAGTAATTTAGTGGCTGAATAGAGGGTTTCTTTTCTTACCATTCTTCTTCCTATTCCTTGAGTATGGAATATAGTCTCACAGACAAAGAATTCCTTTTCCATTGTAACTCTTTCTTCAGGTTTAACCATGAAGATTAAATAAATGCTACAATGCAATTGTTGAGCAGGTGCTAAATTTATCCTGACACTGAGGTCAAAATATGGTGAGATACATTTTCCCTGGGAAAAGGAAGAATTAGGCTGATTCCACCTTTATCAACCCAGTCTGCTGTTTGCTGGACTCAATATGAAACATGCTTTCACTGCTGTTTTGGAAATTCATTTTCATTCTTTTACATTCCAAATTTAAACTAAATATGTTGCAGCAAAAGTATTCTAGTAATTTGGTATTATTCACTTACCTATTGAAGATATATCGAAGCCAAGCCATTTGCACAGCAGTTCAGATATCCATGTTAGGAATCCATCACCACGTTGTAAGGACATGAAAGAAAAGGAAGAAAAAAGAAAACAGTAAGCTATCTTGCTTGTTTCCTCAAACAAAAAAAAGCATTAAAACAAACCTATAAATAACAATCAATGTTACATTCTGCCATGAACATGGAATATATTCATTTAAGCAGGTACCTTCTAATGCTCTTTTTTTTTCCTGTTACCATTCATTACAGCAAGATGGTTGTTAAAGTAGCTGTTAAAAGAAAATGGTGAATAGTACTTACATTACACATAAATAAAAATCGAACAATCCTGTTATGTTTGATAGCGGGCTCCATTCAGTTTCACAGCATTTTTGTAAATGACTTGAATGAACTCTTTATCTGAATATCGGCAGGCAGAAGGCCAAGATGGAAATTATGCAATGAGAAGGAAATTGAACAATTCAGATATGTTTATGGAAAGCTCACAAATCAGGGCATCTCATTTGGCACCAAATAAAGCTGTTATTCATGATGTGCAGCTACAAAAAGGAAAGCTGTTCTCTGCTATAAAGTGTAGTCACAGTAGTATGAGCTAAAAGAAATAGCTTCTCAATAGAAGAAATAAAGGGCGACATTGCGATAAAAAGATGCTCGCACTAGGTCGTGTATACTCAGCTGAAATCAAACCAACAAGAAACTGTACTGACACACCTTTTCCTCTAACACCATCTCTTAGATACGGTATAATGATCCCAAGCAACAAACTTCATCTCTAAGTAATACTTTTCTATGCCTACATAAATATTTTAGTTCCACATCGAACCTGGAAAGGACACCAATTTGGAAAGAGCATCTCTTCAGGTTTTCTAAGATCATTTGCTGGGCTGCTAGAAAGCTATAGTGACTATACCAGTTCCTGTACTTGGATTCTGATCTCTTCCAAGATGTGGCCTGCTCTGTAGATTTGTCAGATTAGATTTCCTCCCATAGATAAACATGCTAAAACCCCATTTTATATGGTACAGCTGTCATTAGAAAACCCAAATCTTGAATGAGCTTTGGCATTTATCAAATAGCTGACTTTGCCAGAGTCATGCCAAGCCTATATATGAAAGAGAAAGCACCTGTTAAGTCAGTCTGCCTATAGTAAGTGATTTTAAAAACATAGCAAAATCACCATTAAATTAACCTTTATTATTCATTCGCACAAGAGAAAATTTATTCACAAGACTGGAGGAACATACAAATCCTCAAATACTGGAAAGTGAGATGAACAGACTATCTGAGTTTTTTGTGCATGTAAATATGGACCTTAAAACAGCACGTGTGATAAGAAGTTACTTCACTTCTTGAAGGTTCCTTTTACACAACAGTGTTTTAGCTCCTTTGCAGCTTACGTATTTCAAACGCTCAGCCTACCCAGAGGCCTCTAAGCCTAGATGCGTGGTAATCTCTTTAGACATGTCACACAGATATAGGCTGCTTCAATTCATTTAATTGGGAAAATCAAGGGAGAGTCCTTGTATTCATATTGTTGCATTGCTTGTGTTCAGTTCAGTCTTCACTAACACGGGCAGTACAAACAGAAGGCATTCTTAAGTAAAACACGCTTTGTTCTTCCATGCCTATTAATGTGCCAAATATGAGCATACAACCTTGAAGCTGAGGGGTCAGCCTTATGCAGAAGGGTCAGGAAAAGAGAATTTCCTTCACTAATCTCACAATTCAGGGATATTACTGAAATAGAAATGGGGAAATGTTATATTCTATTTGTTTTATTGATTGTGGACTTTTTCTATCCTATTCTTATCTATGCATGCCACTGTCCATCAATGCATATACTCAGGTGCTTTACAAAAAGTGAAGAATTGCTACGATAACATGCTGATGCTCAAAAAATAGTTTTAATAAACTTCCTTTTTTAAAAAAGAAAATAAATGAGACCACAAAACATGCTTTCATAACCTCCCACTTTGAAAAACAGAAAGACAACTTTACTTACAATGCATCTATTTACAATGATGTAAATAGGAAAACATTGTCGTTACATAACAAAAAGCCCCAAACAATTTAATAAGAAAACACATATCTCCCACAAGAAGTCTTAACACTTACTGTTCCCTATCTCCCATAGTTTAAGTGATATTTCTGATTATTGCTTCTATGAAGTCCTGTGCCACTTTAAAAAGAATAAAATAAATGAACCTTTTCCCTAGAATCCTTTGACAGTATTTTTTCCTCTCTCTTCCCACAAAGTTCACAAATAACTAAAAAAGCATCATATTTTGTGGACTTTTGATTTTCTTGGCAGTCATAGGTCAGTTCCTCGATTTGTGTATAAAGACATAGCTCAGCTTAAGTCAGTGGTGAGGCTTCAGCCTCCCTCAAGTCATGTACATGACACTGGAACTGTTTGTTATGGAAATTATTCCACCTATCGCAGCCCAGATATTCAGAAAACTGTGGGTGCTTTCCTGAACACTGGAAGATATATGAAACTGCCAGCTTGGTGGCTATTGTGTGCACATTTAAAGTACAATCAAGGGCATTCATTGCCAAAGAACACTGTATTTGTGCATCCATTTCCCTGATAACCTGTATCATAACTCAGTGAGGATTAAGTAGCAGGGAGAGATACACAGAGAAACCAATGGTGCTGTCATTTTTTGCAGGCAGAAATTACATTATCTTTTTTATTTTTGGACAGAAAATTACTGTCTTAAATGTTTTTGCAAGTTTATCTGCTTTAAAGGGGGTCATTCAGAGGTGTCTACTGTTCTCTTTCATATTCTCATGACAGTTGACTGAACCCTTGATCTTTGACCTGGATAGAAATTAACCCTCCACAGTCCACCATCTAAGCTGAGACATTAATATTCCTAATAATGAGAGGTTATTAAAATCTTAAAAGTTCAGTGGAGCGTTTCAAGGACAGTGGAATTAGACTTCAGCAAATACCTACAGATTTATTGCATAATGCAAACCATTTGATTTGTTGGGATGTACGCTCCAAGGCTAGGGCTCAGCCAGCCTTTGCTGGCAAGGAAACAGCCACTTGACTAATTTAACTTGATTTGTGCTACAAGAGAGGGGAAGAATCCTTGTTTTGGTCATCTGCAGCTATAAATTATTCCTCGTACCCCTTTCCACCCTCCCCCTTAACTTTGCAGTGGAAGGAGTATTATTTGTTAAGTAAATTAAAAATCTTTAGAGAGAATGACAGCTTATCAAACAGTGTATCACTTTATTGCTGATGTTGTATTACACACAGGAACTGAGCTGTTGGTGGGGACAAAATTATCGAGCATGCCAGTGATACAACTGCACTGGGAATTGATAGCTGTGGTGCCCCAAGTGATATGCCAGGTACAGGGATACATGGAAGAAAGGAGCAATCCTAATTCACTAGATTCATCTCAAAGTCACTGCATCACTTTCTGTGCCTTATGCACTTAAGCCTTTAATTTTTGGAACAGTCCTTCCACTAGCCCATCACTGGCCAGCTTTTCTATTCCATTCAACTGAACTTCTCAGGTAACATATCTACCTACATATATTCCATGCAGTACCATTCTGATTCAAGTTATTCCATTGATGGGTAAGCATCAGCACTTGAGATTTGCACCAGGAAAGGTTGCCTGCCTCTGTCCGACCTAATCAGATTCAATAACATTTGTGGCTAAAAAGATTATCAGAAACAAGAGGGATTACACAAAGAGAACAAATTAGAACCTGCATGAAAAGAAAATGAAAATAAACTAAAACTAAAATAAAAATTATCATGCAGGGAGAAAAGGTAGAAAAGAGTGGAAATGCAAAAGTCACAGGATCCTCTAGAACGTGAAGCTGTGAGACCAGAAGGATCCCCATAATCTGCTTGTGGGGGAACCAACAAAACTTGCTGCAATCGTTATTTTGGGGTACTGTCATCCTGCCATCTTCAACAGAAGTGGAGCAATAAACAATAACAAACCACACCAAATTACCACTTTTGAGTAACACTTACTGAAAAGGGGTTTGATGCAGCACCCCATCTTTCAGTGAGAAAATTCATACTCTTACAGAGCTCAGAGATCTGGAAATGCAGCTGATGCAATTCATGGAGTTTACGACTGCTGCTGTTTTTATTGGCTGCTTAGTTTCTCTGAAGATGCTGAAAAATTCATTGGCAGGTTCCCTTTAAGATATGTTAGTATCAGATAAATGACACTGCATCCCAGTGCAACATAAAGAGCGATATAAATGTTTTGATTCTTTCCTTCCTTCCTTTCATTTATGGCTTTCATCGGCAAATTAAAATATGTGCCTATTTCTTTTAAACCTATTACTCTGCATTTATTTATGATACGGAGGCTATGCTAACACTCTTCAGAACTAGCTCCTCATTAATGCATTTCTGATATCACACATTTATTATGTGCTTTTACATTCTGTATCTAACTGAAACCCCAGCTCCCCACCTCACTGCCACAGGCTGCTGGTCTGCAGCAGAGCTATTTCCAAAATATCAGACTTAACGAAGGATAGAAACTTTCAGAATGCAAATGCGACCAGTATATCCACTGAGTCTCTATAGCCTCGGCAAGCTTTTCTGGTTTAACAACTGCACTAAAGTTAAAGAAGAAAGTAATGTCTCCTCTGCACTGGCTGCTGCCATTTTTCTTCAAGTAGTACCAGGGCACTGTCTGGCAAAGAGCATCTCCTGAAGAACAGCATAAACCCAGTGGCAGCTGCCCGCTACTGAAACCTTGTTGTGACACTGAACTTGACCGGGGGTTGCAGCCACATGTGCACAATACACAAGACAAAATATTAACTATTAACTGCTAACAATTACTGTAGGGCTAATTAAAAAAAATTTGCAACGCAATATTCAGTTTGTCCTGTCAATCCTAACTAATTCATCACCTATTAAATTGGAAAAACAAGGGTGGAAGATTTGTGAATCCATTATGAAGAACATAATTCCAGCACTAAGCTTCCTGTTTACTGTGGCTGATTCAGTGAGCCATTGGCTTTAGCTAATGTAGATTAGAAAATTTCTGAAAGAAAACATTATTACTAGTGTGAGTACACTTTTTTCTTGAAATAGCTTTATGATTTAATGGAGGGTTTTTTAATTTTATTTTTTTTTTTCTGCAGACCAGACATTCATGTTTTGGACAGCAGAATGTTTACACCTGTCTGATTAATAACAACACATACCTGGTAACTGTGAAGGTTACCAGAGGTACAGTTTGATATCTATTTGTAACCTTTATTAACACAAATAGATTTTGGGCAAGTATTCAATGACTGTATTGAATAGATTCTACATTAATCTCACTTCTGGTGATGAAGCATCACTGATTGTGACTGTGTCAGACAAAGCTGGAACATACTCTTCCAGCAGTTGCCCATTGCCACCATTAATTCCTGATCACACCAAGACCAGAAGGATAATTTAGGTTTCATTCTCCTTCTTTTTTATCCATCACAAAGAAAGAGAAATTTATTTGGAATAGATACTGGTAAGCCTGCTATAATATAAGTACAAGTGGGAGGCAACTGAAGTTGTGTGTAAGGTAACAGAATACAAGAGAGTTTTAAAAGATCAGGACTGTCCAAATAGTCTTTGAACATATCACACAATGTAGCAGGTGTGATATGACTCAAATGTGATTACAGAATTCATTTACATAATATCTGTCAGAACTGTCTGTACTTCTGTTAAAACTGTATCTACACATATTTTAATATATATTATCCTGTGAAGATTCATGTATAGAAAATTATGTCTATTTGTATACACACACTTGCACATATATTTCAGCTGTATTCTGATTTCTTCTTTATAGAGATGATAAAAAAAGCTTTCCTTTTCAAAGATTGAGACATACAAATTACATGACTGAGAAGCAAGTCCTGAGGAAATCCAGACTAGCTGAGAATACTAGAGCACCCCCTCCAAAGCAGCTGGGATTCTTGTTCCTTAAACAAGCAAATAAGCCAAGTTCAAGATCTTTGTCTGTATTCTCCGGGCACTCACTAACCTGAGGGCTGAGTGCATCTATGATTACTTGGAGCTCCAAGTTAGGACCACTGCACACGTGACACAGCACAATTTTGTAATACATAAGTAAACATACATATATATATGTATGTATATATAAATGATAAGTAATTTGGAAACATTCAGATATCTTAAAGATAAGAAAAAATAAAATAAGGGATATAAACAAGGAAAAAATAAAATCATAAAATAAAAAATGAAAATAATATCAATAATAAAATAATAGTTTATTTATTAAAATGAACTTCTTGTGTTAGCTTACTACCAGTCTATTGTCACATAGCTAACATTATTCTCCTTAAGAAAGGGATTTTTTTTCTTACCTTCAGGGAGAATAACATACAGTAGCCCTTCTGTTTGCTGGAACAGGCTTATAACTTGGAGGGCATATAAACCATGTTCAGGAAAATACCCTAGTTTTATTGTTCTTTGTTCTACGAACTGTGTGTGTCCTCAAAATGTCATCAGCGATAAACTGTAAAAGGCATCACATCAAGTCATTAAAAGACACTCCCTAAGGCAAGAGACCACAAACTGAAATTGCCTACTACCTTATTTACACATTTGGCCCACCTAGGTATGGTAACTTCACAGTCTCTTTATTAAATATATATTTCCATACATTACAAGTGTATTTAATTACTGGCCAGTTGAGAACAATGGGGGAAAATTATGTTTATTTAATAATTTGTTTAGTTTTTCCAGTGCTGAGCAAGCACCGTTGAAATATGATTGGCGGGCTGCTCCCACCGAAGCCCCCAGGGCCATTCACCTGTCACTTCTGCCAGCAAGGACCAGTGTGACAGCCCACGCCGCTTGCTTTTGACAATGAACGACAGTGACCCAGTCTCAGATCATACCTGACTTGGTCATTTCTCCTTTCTTTCAAAGACATTGCATGCTATGTACTGGTTAAAACCAGTAACCTCTACGCTGCGCAAAGCAGTTAGGAAAACAAAGTCATTACCTAACTAAAAACCACTAGGCAAACAAAGGACAGCTTCTGACCAATAACCTAAAATCTCTTCATGCTTTCTCTGGAGTAAACTAGAATAATGTCCATCAGAAATAACAGAGCTACAGAGGGCTGCAAAAATGATGTTGAGAAGGAAAAAAAATACAGTTGTTGAAAGGAAACTATAGCATTTCGTCTTTTTTTTATAAAAATTCTCATTTTAAGTGTCTAATAGTTTCATTGTTTTTATTTTTTTAGAATAGCTTTATATCTCAAAAACAAACAACACCAACTGTAAATAGGAACTTCAGGTTACCTAGTGAATTGACAAGTGATTATGGAGTAAATGTAGTTTTTAATGTTAAGCCAATTTGCTGCACCAAGACAGCAAGCTAGTGTTCTAGGTATGGGAATATCATATTGCACTGTTATTTCCTAACACAACCCCATATATAAAAGCCAGTGCAGTCTCAGGGCTCAACATAGCCTCTGATACAAAGCAAGTAATATCTCACATTTTGATACTTCAATGCACACACAAATGTTCCACAGGAGGATGTACTTGCTACTGGAAACTCCAGATCAATCTGAGATCTGATGTTACTTGATGAAGCACTGGTTGTTTGGTAATTGCATTTCTATTACATTGCTATGTTTGTTTTTCTGAAACCTTTGGGCACTAATCACCAAGTTATCACATGTTGTGAATTGCAATGTTGAAAACTATTTCTATGCTTCCAAAGACAGCATGTCTTAGTATACAATGCCTTCCTTTCATTGTTGTTGTTTTTCAATGTATATACTTAACTAGTCCACTTGATGTATATGTTTAACTAGTCCACTACAACTTGGACAAAAATTCAGAAAGGCGGATAGGTATAGATCACACAACACAGGGATGACATTTGGAAGGTGATCTTTGCAAAGATTTCAGTAGCAAGATCATCAGCCACTGTAAATTCTCTTCCCTGCAGTCAGTGCAAGTGAACCTGAAGATATACATCAGTTGATGTCCTAATCCAAGAAAACTACTTTTTGAGTCCAATGAGGGGAAGAAAAGGAAGACTGTCTTTAACTGATTCTTTACAAAAGCAGTATCTTTCTCTTTTCTTTCTGTCTAACATCTTTCTTAAGAAGTTGTGACGTACGGGTTTGGGTTAATGTTACCAAACTACTAAATCCATCAAAAAGGAGAAATTATCACAGAGTTCTGGTTGTGTTTAAAAATGTTCTTGAAATGAAACAGATAAATGGAATGGGATAGCAAAGAACAGCACAAACCAAAATATTCAGAAAGAAGAGCATTTCCAATTAATTCAGTCCCATTTCATTTGTGTGAGTTATCTATTAATCAAAGTACATACACAGGCACTGTGACCCTAGTGCTGGACAACTTCATAATCTTTATTTACAAAATATTTCTCTGATCTAAAAAATATGATTATTTCCATTTTACTAGGATGGCAAGATATAAAAAGAAACTGCCCATGCTCACAGTTTAACCATGGATCATCCTTCCTCCTTCAACATTCCTTTATTTGAAATTAATGTTTAGATCACGCATATGTGAACATGCATAAGTTACACAGAATTTTCAATTTAACTATTTCTCTAGCAGATTTTTTTGATCTTTGTAATTCACTGCTTGTGGTATGTAATTACTTATACAAGTCACACAGTATCTTTTAGGGTCCCTGTTTCAAGTGTTTCCAAATCCAAAATGTTTCCTATATGAATGTCTCCTTTAGGAACAGCTATGCAAATATACACATGCTTGTTTTCAACATTTTTTTCCTTCCATTGATATTTTGTGACTATTCTTTTTTCATCATTACATGCAAGTTAAGAGAAGAAGGACAAAGTGTCTGTCAAACTTCCACCTCACAAACCACCCACAGAGCTACCTATTGTCCCAGCTACCATCCAGAAACAGCAAAATATCTGCAGCTTCCAGAGAAAATTAGAAATTCTGGAGAGATCTGACAGGTCCTGTTTCATTGGAGGGTGATTCTTAAGTAAAACCATCAGAAATAACCTGCTTTAGGGGATAAAATCTCTGGTTTCCTAACTTAGCCCTGCAAAAGCAAATGATAAAGATTTTGTTGACTTCGGTAGAGTCAAGGTTTGAGAATATGTAGTGGCTTCTGCAAAACCTTTCAAGTGATGTCACCCAAAATGAGAGAAGGGAGATACCAATACAAGGCATCCTACATCAGTCCTTCAATAACACAAAAAATAGAGCATGGCATGCCTAGTATGGGTGGAGAACAGAGAAGTTTCCTCATAATCAGCATCACAGAAATCAAAAACTAGCATACCAATGTGACATTGGAGAAAACACTATTTATGCCTATAGCACAAGAAAAGTTGTTGAAGAACATTTTATGCAGGTGGAAATATGGTTTGTGTAATCCTGCCAAGGTCACTAATGCACAGGCTGTTCTACTGCTGAACTGCTGCCATGGAAGTTAAAGCTGCCCAAGAGCTTCAGCTACTTACAGAGTTACTAAAAGATTTCAAAGGAATATGAAGAAAAACATCAGTATAACATGACAGTCTGTACTGTTCACTACTCCTCTTCTACAGATTTCTCCTTCCCCATTTAGGATATGCACAGCATGTGGTATTGTCCCTGACGCGTTTCCATGAATGTGCCCTAATATCCTGGAGGGAAATGAAAGAGCCCTATCATGCTGCTTTTTCATTTAAATTAGAGAAAATTCTGTATACTGAGTGATCAGAATAGTGTCCTTAATATGTAGAGCAATGAACTGGCTGCCGTTGAAGGCAGGATTCCTGATTTCATGGACCCATGGTCTAATCTACTAAGGCAAATTCTTCTTCCTACATATGACAACTGTGAGCTTTAGCCATAACATTCAAAACAATGAGATCATGAAAATTCATTTTTGAGAGACAGATGGATGATATCCATTATTAATGGAGCCCAAAACAGAACCTTTCCCTAAACAATGCATGTAGAGCCTTTATCAAGATCTGTCAGACAAGAAAGTTGACGCAATAAGAATTGTAATAAAAAAGTTCAGTTTTACAAGATTAGATATTACAGGTAAATGCATGTAATATTACAGTCCACTTATTGGTAAAAATTCAATGAGCAGTTACCTAATGGTATTCAATAAATTCAACTCATTAAACACCAATGACTGTAATTCTCTTTTCATACATCCCATGAAAAAAATTTTTGCGATGGAAGAGAGAGGTTCATTCCTTTCCATTTCATAAATAGGTCTGTCAAAACAAAATTCCAACTAAGAAAACTAAGGAGGTGATATAACCACACCTCAGTACAGACACCTAAACAAAATGCTTGTCTTCCAGAAGTCCTATGGAAGAAGAGAGGTGCTGGGAGTGGCTGGTTCAGAACAGCAGCCCATTTTCTGTGTTCTACAATAGTCTAGAAAAATATGTTGAAGGCCTAAAATTGTCCTATTTCAACATATGGTATTTCATCAGAAGGCAACATAAAATGCTTAAAAACGAAAGAAACCCAACCACTCTGCACCACCACCCCCAATCAAATTCCCTTTGTTCATGTATCCCATGGGACTAAGAACAGTACTAGATTCCTCATACAAAGTGAAGGGCTCTCAACTTGGAGATAGCAGTGTAATTTTCCTAGATGCATTATGTGAAAACTAGTGACTTCTGATCTGTCTCACCTTCCTGTAGTCCTAAAATGATAAAACCAACCTGATAGATTTATGACTTCAATCCTCAAGCTGAGACAAATGAGAATGATTCTGTCTCTCAAGAAGACAACACAGTTAGTATTCCTGGTTTTCTACCTTTCTAGAGTATCTGGACTACATGAAGAGATAAAATATTGGCAACAAAAAGAAGCTTTTGTAAGGTAACCTTATTTTCCCCTAGCCTTTGGAAGTGTTCTTGCTTGTTGAAGATGAATGGTCCATGTGTATGGGATTAGTTCCTTGCCCATTCAAACAGGCACTGAAATCAGCATGGCTAGGCCAAGAATGGACATTTTTTAGGCAGTTTGGTAACTGATTACCAAAAAAACCCAGTAAGTACATTAGTATTTTGGTATTAAAACAAGTATGACTCTTTTCAAAGCTCAAGAGGAAAAATGAAACTGTCATACATGGAGTTACATGGGTAACTGTTCAATGTCCAGACAAGTGCTGTCCTTCTGTTTTGTCTGCCCATTGCCCTCAGCCCCACCAGTATTTCCTCTCCTGCTCCATGTATCTCTTCTTCTGACCTTTGATAATCTCACTGACAAATTCCAATGTGTGTTAACGTCTCTTTGAAATGGTGACCATTGTCAGTCAAACTTGGAAAGTCCTGGATAATTCCAACTGACAAGTACTTCCATTCTGTAATGGCCCTCCAAGATACCAAAGATCAAGTCAGGGAATTGGTACTGCTTTTTAAGTGAAAAAGAGGGAAGTGGTTTAAACCAGACATTCCCTCATTCCTTCCTTACAACTAGTTCAGCCACATAATGGGAATTATTACAAAAGTTATATGGTAAGTGCTACAGCAAAGGTACTTCTCCCTTTCACGGATCCTTTTCCTTCTCTTATTCGTTCTTCCTGCCTCCCACATTTCTTTCAAAACCATGAAGTACAGAGATTTGTACTGAGTCAGAGCTGACTTCAAGTTCAGACAAAATTGTCAGGAATAACAAATATTTCGTATGTCTGAATCTTGAAAAGCCAGGTTTGTTGAAGTGGCTATAACTTCTCTGCTTCTTCTAGGTTCCCATGTAACTGGAAGAAAGAAAAGTCTGGACCCTTTCCTATTGCAAAAGGAGCTTGGTATCAGTTAATTCTCAACACCTCCTTCCCTGCTTCACAAAATTTCATTTTCCATAGGTGACAGAAGATTGGAGCCATCTCTGTTCTAGGGTATGATCTCCAGGAAAACAGGTCCAGTAGATCAGTCCCAGATTCAAAATCAAGTGCCAGTAATATATTTAGTTACAACTGCAGGTGATATGAATTGGCAAGTTATACTTTGGACAAACAGCACACTTAACACATGACTGGAACCCCTGCAATTAGTATACAAGATTGCTTTTACTCCAGCACGTCAAAGTCTGTTCACTTTCAGTTATGCAAGTTTTAAAGCTAATCCCTTGTTTCCTTGTTCTGCCTTTGTTGGCAAGCAACAGGAAAATGTAGCAGAATTTGCCTCATCACTAATGTGTTAGTTTTTCTTCTGTAAAGAGATTGAGGTAGGTGGCACTTGGCCAAGATATTTACAATCTCCCACATGTGCAAGTTGTCCCAGACTCAGCAACCACCTCTCTGCTTTAAGGCAGGGGATTGAGCTGAGCTAATACAACGTATGAACACTGGCCAGCTGGACATGTGCCAAGGATCTCTCCAATTGCTTCAAACTTTAGCTCGTAATTTCTCCCCAATCCAAATTTAGGATGGCAAAGTAGTTCTTGTTAGAGACTATGTAGAGATCAAGTTTCAGATTTCAATCACAAATATTTTTGCCATTACAGAATCATTTTTTAAAACTAATATATATATAATTATCACAATGGTTATGTTTTTATTCATAACTCAAAAACCTGGATGTGTTGAAAAAGCTAATACCGTCACCTTGTTTCCCTCTTCACAGTTACATGCTACCTTAGTCTATGTCATGCCCTCGTTAGTAAGAACTGTAGTATAAGAGGAATAGATCTGTAGAATTAAAGGCTTGGCACCAAGAACCCAATATCCACACAGTACATGACTTTGGTAGAGCCATTTTAAACTAGACCTAGTGTGCTGCCATACTTTGAATGTCCACAGGCTGCTGGAACATATTAGAGTTTCTCCTGAAACACACTTTTTGATTTAATTCCTTCCAAAAGGAGCATAGCTCCCATGCCCCAACACCCCTCTGCAACAGGAGCCAAAGGACAGTAACAGGGGATAATCATAAGATTCACTTTTGAAGAACAGCATGCTCCTGATCTATACTAAAATGCTGAAGTGGAGGCACCCTTTCACACCTCCTAAGTTTTTGCCTCAGACAACAGACTGACTTTCTGTACCTGACTCAGAATAAAATGAACCAGGTAAGATTTCTGAATACCAGCTTCCTTGTTTCTATCAGCATTTACATGGTAAGACTGCATTCAGACAAAAGAAAAAGCAGAGGAATCAGTACACACGGGTCTTAAAAAAAAAAAAAAGGGAAATCAACTCATTAAAAATAAAAGAGTAATAATGATCTTACAAGAAATTTTCAGAAGACCAGAAGGAAGCAACTACTTCATTGCTTTTTATGACTGAACTCGATTGTCAACAGCATTCAGCAAAGACTGAATTTGGTTCATATACATGTAGCAAAGTATCTCATATTCCCAAACATTTTAATTCTGAGCCTGTCCTCCACAGTGAACAGTAGAGGACAGCAATTGCATCACTTTCTACCGTAGCCTCATGGCTAGCACATGACCAGTGTAATCAGATCAGTTGTGGATCCTGAAGAGATGTGGCAAAAGCAGCCCCTTCCAATAATTCAAAGGTGAAATGAAAAAAATCAGATAGTTTAATATCTACAGTGGTTGTAGAGCTTAAGGTTTAGGTCCCCTTAAATAATGCTTGTAACACATTTGAGGAAAGGAATTTAAATATAAACAAATAACAACTGCTATAATCGCAACTGAAAATACTTTACTGGAAAAAGCTGTCAACGTAACAACATTCTTAACTCCAGCTGCACTTACAAGGCCTCGGATTCAAAATCTTGGCTATGATTCTAATGTTACTTGGAAAAAGTGCCAAGTATTAAACATGAGGCCAGGCAGTGGGGCTTGGAGAGCGTGATACTGTCTAACCAAAGCTTTATATTGCTGAAAGTGAAGAAACCCTATTTCCCATGCTTTGCGTATTATTACCCTTCCTCTGCAGGTCATCACTCAATGCATCATTGCTTCCATTAGAAACATCTTTGCTCTGATTTCTATCATAGAAATATACATTTTACTGCACAGTTCAAAGAATTCTAAACTGTATGATTCCATGCTGTATGACTGCTAAAACTTACTTAAAAATTCAGTTCTTAAACAAAAAAATTCTAATGGGATCTGGTAAACAAAACAAGTAAGCGGTGTGCCTAACGCATCACATGGGAGATGCTGCAGGAATTACCTTGTGTTGAGTTAGTTCATGTCCCCAAAGAGCTGTATTTGAGCTTTTTGAAGCTGCTCACTCAGAGGGATTATCTCATTCAATCTGCTTTAATCACAACTAAATGCTTTCAATTGGTATATACTGGGACAGAATTAGAGAATCAGAAGCTCCCAAAATCCATGTGATGGGCTGGGGGAGGAGGGGGGGGGGATAGAAAAGAAAAAAAGAAACACTGTGGAGGTAAAAAAAAAAAAAAAAAAAAAAAAAAAAAATTTATACTCTACAATTGAAGCTTAGAAGTTTGATTCACTGTATGGTAATGGAGTTACACCGGAATAAATGTAAGAAAATGAAGTGGCACATAGGTAAAGCAACTGATAAAGCTTTTGGGGTTGGAATGCAGTATGCTTCATAAATATTCACGGTGAGCCTACCAGCCCACTATTATCTTCCTACTTCAAGAGCCTCTTCTCAACACAAAATTTTCAAGTAGGCCGTTAGTGAAGATAGATGTAACTGCGATTGTGTGTACAATATAAGATAAGAATGTTACCATTACCAAATTTGCCAAAGAAAAGTTCAGCAGGAATACAATGGAAACTGCAATGCAGTATTTTCCTAGAAAACCTGCTGGGTAGTAACAGCAGCAGTTATACTAGGATATTAAAAGATAGAATCACACACATGAATTTCAGAGCAAAGGCACAGGATGGGCTACCGTTACATATTCTACCCATGATACACGTGTGCATGCACACCATTCAGTTGTCAATTTTCTCCCTATTGAGAGATTCAACAACTTGATTTCTAGCTTATTGCTGTCAATAGATTCATACTTTACTCATGATTTAAAGCTATCAAATAATTTTATGCTGACATCAGTTGCCTCCCTGACAGCTCTAAAATATGAAATAACAAGCAGTTGGTGTCAGCACTCTTAAATCAAGCCCTAGGGCCCCCATGGCACCATACTATGGCAGCTTGTTACTGCTAAGCAAATGTCAGTCCAGTCAACGTGCGTAGGAGGTTGTCAACTCCCTGGTTGCATCTGCCCTAATAACTAGTCCCCTATAAGGTGAAATTCATAAAGCTACCATCGTATTGCCTGAAACCTAAGGTGACAGCAGCTAGAACAGATAACATTGCTTTCGAAGTTCAAGGAATGGTTGCCAGTCTGAAAGACTGGGCTGTATAGTTCTGCCTTAGAGAGGTTATTAGTCTGCTGCTGCTTTTGCTAGGAAGCACAGAGAATACACAGTCATTAACATGCAGAGGTACGTTATTTTTTAACCCACTTTCTATATTCCAGTGTTAACAGCATGCTACTTTTAACAGTGCAATCTAGCCGGGGGCGTAGCTAGCAATTTGGAAAGTATACACACACATTGGCCTCCCTGTTGGTCCCCTGCCCTCACCATACCCATAATCTCCCAAGGTAGACATACCATTATACATATCCCCATCACTAGCACAGCAGGTGCTATTAGACAGGGGATCTAGCAGCATGTTCATAAAAGGCCTGGCAAAGAACAAAAACACCATTGCCCCCCATGAAATTAAAATTGTATGCTGTGGCATACAGAGCACATGCTTGCTTCCACTTGAATAACTTTTGAAACATCTTGCAACACAAATCAGAAAATCTACCACAGAAAAAAAGAGGCAGATTTGAGTTCAGTCATACTACAGTAAAATTTCATTTACCAGTCTTTTTAGTACACGAAGCAAGACCTGAAGACCCTAAGAATTATAATGGATGTTTCTTTTTATTTAGTTTGAAAAAAGGGTTATATCTGCAGGAGAAGGCAGGATTTTCTCTACAGTTAAGCATATGAAAATGTATATCGCAATCTTATTTTAAATACAGTCAGTAACACTTTAAGTCCCAAGGTTATACAAAGCAAGAAGACGACAGAGAGCACTGTGTTTTCCAGTAGATAGTTACAATTTAGTATTTGTAATTAATTTACCTTCTTTCACATATTTAGTTCACATGCAGCATTCACTGTAATGAATTTATGATTATCCACCGTAGTACTGTATACTGATCAAAATAGTTTTGGTTTAGGAGATCGCCTCCTAAAAATGAAAGAGACCACAAAAGCAGGCTTTAATTCCCAACTGAGAAAAGAGAACACCAAGACAGGCAGAGCGCTGACCCTGAAACTACAGAACTATTCCTATTTTACCAAGGTCCTTTCCAGGATATGCTGCAGCTCACAATTAGAGTTAATCCAATAATACTCTGTGAGCAATGGAGAACATGCAAGCTGTACTATTTCATACAGTGAATTTCACAAATACACAGGCAAATCCAGTTCAGGCTTCCCTTTGTACAAGTCCAGCAATGATGGGCAGCTAAGGAGGAGAGGGATCAAAGGGAGAATGCTTTGAAGGCAAAACGCACATGGGTTTGAAGATGCAATTAATCTTTGCAAATACGCAGAGAAGAGGAGGAAGATGTCTGTCACCTCAGCAAGACTGGAGACAATACAGTATTCTCTGTATTACATTTTTATTTTAAAGAAAGAAAAGGACATCTGTTCTTTAGTACTAAGCAGGCTAGAAAGAGACAGAAAGAAATGTCTTTAGGTTTAAAATTATAAATGGCACAAACATTTGTGACATTGTATTGCAAGTGTTTCTACATTACATTCCTGATATGTCCAAGTGGTTTTTCCAACATGTATTTGAATTTACAGACATATCTCACACATCATGACTGACTGAAAAAGCTGAAGTTTTACCTTACCTATCAGGAGAAAGAAAAGGGACACAAATAAAGCTTAATGTCTCTTCTGTTTCTTCCTTGCTTCCCACCATCTTGACAAATTTTCCTCTAATTTTCTTCCTTTTTCCCCAGCTGAAAATTTCTCTGAGTTTTGCTTTGCTTCTTCAAGGCAAAACATTATTTTTCTGCAGCTTAGATGACAGTGACATGCCTTTCCCACTTGTAATGGACAAATATGGAGGATATACTGATCATACAAATTGGGAGAATATTGCTGTAAGTAATCTTAGTTCTTTAGAGGCCAGAATTAAAATACCACTTTTCTCCATCAGAGCATGCCTAATTACAAATAAGTCTACAAAAGCAGCTGAAGAATGCTTTGGCTCAACTATAACATGCTTTTCTACAAAGATGTGTCTTTGGGCTCCAGTACTTTCAATGCCATTACCTTTTACAAGAAGGAAAAAGAGAAATCCAATTGTAAAAAAATAAAAACTTAATTGATTTCTATTTGACAAAGAGAAGCACGAGAGTTGATTCTTACAAGTACTCTGTGAAGTGCTGCATAAGTAACTACTGCAATTTGTGTCTCTCCAGGGGCAAATGCATGGGAATCCAACATCAGCACTGAAATAAGAGGAAAGAAGGCAAGAGAGACAGAGGCAGAGCAAGAAGCAGCCTCTCAGAGCAATTCTGTTCCTCTACCATCTGTCACAATCACTGCCATTCCCAAAAGACCTGGTTTAGAAAGGCCACTACAACTAATGAGCACTGGAGAAAGGTGAATCCTGAATCAAGCTACATATAAACATCAAAAAGCCAAATAAAACAGGCAAAGCTCTTAATAAACCCTCAATACAGCAGGACAAAGGTCCAACACATTGGTCCCAGCAGTAGTTTGTTGGAGCTCATACTAAACCCTTAAGGGATGCACATGTTAAGGAGAAAGGCCATCATACTGGGGTTGGTTAGTTTTACTATTATTTTTTTTTACACTTTATTTTGGCTTTTTCTGAGTAAAGTATGCTATACCCTGTAACACTGTGAAAAATAAACCACAGCACAGCAACAGAAATCAGACAATTTTATGCCTGCAATAATAATTTATCCAGTCAGTATTTTAAGATTACTTTTTTTTAATAGTAATTTCAGCATTTCTGACTTCAGAACATAAACTCATGGATTTCCTTTTTCCCTGCTTGTAAGAGGAAAACCAACAAATATTAGGTAGCTGGTTTGTTCTGTTAGAGATTCTAATAAGAAAAAATGAAATGCTCTTTTAGGGCCACTGTCAAAAGGTTATGAAAATTAACATCATAATCAAAACAGAACATGATGCTTGAATCTTAATATAGGGAGACTTGGGTCAGCTGTAAGTCTTGAAGGGGAATCTTGCCTGAGACCTTTCTCTTCTCTTTCAGAAACTGAATGATTTTCTGCAATCATGAACATCTGTGACTACGAAAACCTGATCTGAAGTCCACTAAATGTGACCAGAAAGACCTGAACTGGCTTTGTCTCATCCAGGGATGATGGTATTGTTATCCTGGATTCCCAGGCTGGAAGGAACTTCAAGTGAATGTGATATTTTGATCTCAAGCACTGCAACTCAGGCTTGCTTTCCTAGAGTGCTTGTCCACAACATTGATTAAATTATTCCAACAAACTCCTGAGAAAACTCATTTACCTCATTCAGACCTTCCTACCACAAAGAGGCTTTCAAAAAACTGCCACAGCTCACAGCCAACAAAGCCCCAAGAAGGAAGCTGCAACTGTCTGAAAACAAAACAACATCATCCAAGAAAATCTTTGAATTCCAATAAGAGCAAGTCTTTGGACACTAGCAGATGCCTTAGGACTTCTCTGCTGGTTTCAGTTGCACATGAAAAGATACTACTGTGGTGGACCACAATTTGAAGTCAGCAGACAGTCAGCAGAAAATTAAAGATTCAAAAGAAATGGAAAGGAGAAAGGAAAGCTTGCATTTTAAATACTGACAGAAGGCTCGAGCCAATTTCATTTCAAAGCTGTATCTTTCTCTGCTTATAGTTCCATATGGCTGTATAATGACAGTATATGGCAGTTGCTCTCCTGTAAAGCATTCATCCCCTGAAACCTCCTCCTCAGGTGGCTCCCATCTTACTCCAAGTCAGCAACTCACAGTCAGCAATGCCATTCTGACTAGCATTAACGTAAGCTCAGGGTCAAAAAAGAAGTGTGCTTCATGGTGCACAGGGAAACCCTGTAGAAATACCAGAACTCGGCAAGATTCTGGCAGCTGAAAAAGTGAGAAACTCAACAGGAACAGTGTGTATGAGCCACAGAAATAGGGACAGGAGGAGACAGAAGGCTGGCTGTATGGGAACAGCCACCACCTCTGTCCCCTCCCGCGCTTCCCAGGGTCTGTAAAACCCCGAGAGAATCCATCTCTGAAAGGTTGCCTTGGTAAACTGAACTTGTAATTTTGGTAATGTAGTGCTTCCCAGAACAATTTTAGTTGGAAACCAGCAAAACAGTAAATACCAGGCCTAGCAAACAACTAGATTTATAAATACCATATATATCATATATATATGTATGCATATATACATGTTAAACATCTTAAAAACATCTTTAACCACTGCAATTATTATTATTATTATTATCATTATAGATATTGAAGTAATTTTAAGGTTCTGGAAAATGTTGTCATCTAGAAAATTATCCCACATACAATATACTGGCATTTAAGCGTTTCTTACTGATTTTTTTTAAATCACCTTTTACTCTAAGTAATCTGTAATATCACCTTTGCTTAGATGAAGAGATGTATTTTGTAAAACACATCAATTTAAAGCACCACTCCATTTCTATTCTTTACATTTTAATTGAATTTTAAGTGAATTTTAATGGCTGAAGAAAAAAAAAGAGAATTTATCCTAACAAACATAGGGTATGCCATAGACAGCCACAGAGCAGCTTCTTCCTCCTATCTGTCCCAGTTTTCTACCCCCAAAAACCTACTGCTTAAATGTCATAACCCTAATGACTATTGTGGGATGAAATGGTCTGTATTCTGTGTCAGACCCACATTTCTGGAGAGACATCAGATAAACATGTAGACTTAAAATCAGAATTAAGTTCTGACACAGTTACAAATGCATACAGGTGGTAGGAGACTATATCCCTTCTAATGTATCTTGAAACAATGTTTGTTTCCAAAATACAATATATAAAGTAAGCATGCAAATAGATTCAGACCTGTATGTTGTCCAATAAAAGTTTGTTAAAGTAACTCAAAAAATTCCTTGGCAACTAAGTGAATGCACCCCAGGAAATAAATTCAATAAACAGTCTAACCTATCATGTGATCATTTTACTGTAAAAACACATGCAGTTTCTTTACATGAACACTTGTTTTTGCAATTCTGTAATGATTCAGCTTTTGATGCCTGGCCTCTGCAATTTATTTAGCAAGAGACCAACTGGTATGTTGGTACATTTTGGTACCCAAATAAAACTGGCCATCTCAGGCCACTATCATGATGCCACGTTCCAAAAGCATCTCAGCAGAAGCAACATCCACTCCATACTTGCATATGTCTGAAAATTTAAAATTACTTGTTAAACATACTCTTTCTTATAATTTAATGAATAATAATAATAAAATGATACTATTATTTCAGTTATAAAGATCTATTTAATTCTATCAATAACAACAAGAATCTGAACACTGATATTGCTTAAAAGTAAAATTCTTTGTCCACAAAAGAGACATAATACACGTCGCAATTGTGCTGTCCTTCCCTGACTTAGAAAAGATCACTTTGTTGTTATCTTTAGAATTGGCTTAACATATATAATGGGTGCTTTCTTAACACTACATTCTTCTCTTTTGAACTTCAAAAAGCATTTTGGCCAGCTAACACATACAAAATTCACAGTACCATTTAAGGAAACCTCATATTCTTCCACTGAAGCTCTATACATAGAAAATGCAGACAGTTATTTAAATGGAAAAGTACTTCCCAGTGGACTAAACCAAAGACCTGCTCTTGTCCAGTAATAACTAGTTCTGGACTTCAGATATATGATCCTACATTAGTTACTTTTTTAACCTAAAAAGTTTTCCACCTCACTCTTCTGCTTCAGTAAATAGGTTTAACATCCAAACAGAAGAAATGTTCTTTCTTTCCTTTTGGTTTGATGGGAAAAGGATGGGATGTGCTGCTTGTGAAGAAATACTACAGCGAGTCTGATGTAGTGTCCAACCATCAGTCACAAACAAATGCCTTCTTCAGGGGCAGTGTTTTACATACCTTCTGTTCCTAAGGAAAAGAGTTTCCATACAGGCTGGCTTACAATAAGTCTGTTTCAACATACACTTATGTTAATGAATAAACTAAGTATAGGTGTTGATCTTTACAATTCTTCCTTACATCGATAGTCCCTTTAGTTCTCAACACTGTCCACAGAAAACTGTGACACACAGATCAAGGAGTCAATTAATCCTGCCTCTCTGCTCTCCTTTGTCAAAATCTGTGAAAACCACACATAAAAAATGACTTATTCTGTATCTGTAATAAGTCTTGTTAACCCAGAATAGTTGATGTTCAAAAAAGGAAAACAGTGCAATGCTTTCTATCAAGGGAAATCATTATTTTGTATACAACCGAGGTCTGGGTATTATTCTTTGATTCCTAGTATGGAATTAAAATTTGCAGGTCTTTCTACTATAGTTGCCTAGCAATAATTGCTTAGTCAAGGAGTCACCATGAGAGAATATATGGTGTCTAAACAAAACATGGTGATTTAATTACAAAAGAAGCTCCACTTTCTATTCCTGCTCAAGCTGCGTTAGATCCACCACCTAGCACCTTAATGACCAATTGTACTTCTTCCTTTACAACTCATCTGTCAACACCACCTCAGAGATGTCACATACATCACATAACTTCCAAACTTCTGGCTGAGAATGCTTGGATGAGCTCTCCTATCAAACCGGCCTGTGCTGCTGCTTTTTCTGGCAACCTGCTGAGACATGGGCAAGCACTTCATCATTATAAACAGTGAAGTATTTCACTACTGCTTTCCTATCCAGCAGGCAGAAAAGCTAGAAGGCGGACACAGAGAGCAGCCTGCAGTGCTATGCAGACCTACAGTCTTGCTGTCTTTACCCTTCAGCTGACATGATTTAGAACTGGTTAACGAAGTTTCACGAGCTAAAGCTTGGTTAACTTTATCTCTCACTGCATATGTTTTAAAGACATATTTTGAATGTTCAGCATCCAAAAGAAGTTTGTAAAATCTAAAAAGCCACCTGATTTATTTTTGACCAAAGCTGAATTTTCATCTAAAGAGTTTATACAGTAAGACTGCCTAATTCTGCCCTTCTAGTACACGCCACCTGTGCATATACTGAGAAACCATGCCCATTTTCCAGATATAGTTTAGGTGGTCAAGTATTATAGCTCAGCTTTCTATGAATTTTATCTTCTTTCAGCCTAAGGAGCCAGAGTTTTTTATAGCTTTCCTTCACCCTGCTCTTTCTCTTTGCCAGTAAGGCCTATTTAAAACCCCCTTATTGCATGTAACAGAAGGAACAGAACCCTGTAACAGAACCCGTCACTTGGCTGTGCCAAAACCTGGATTTTTTTTCTTTCATTTTCTTTATCAATTCAAGCACATACTGTACTTTATAAAAGTGTTTCCTTGGGCCCATTATAGACAAATTTGATATTTTGCTATCTTGCCCTACTCTTGATATGACAAGAGTTCAAAGAAACTATTTCATAACAGTTTGACATTTTTCAAATGCACACATGCATAATTTATAATTAGAGTATATTTTTCTATTTACTGGTTTAGGTACTGATGTATTAAAATATATTTAAGATATGTATGAATGCCATTAGGTTGTATCATGGGACCTAATTTCTTTAGCTAGAAAACATGAAGTGATAACATCAATGCATTGACTACAAACAGCAAATGAGGTAATTATGAGAGCTTACTGGAACTTTCCAAAAGTAACTCAGCCAGGATTGCCAAAAGATTTGAAGCCCCCTGCATGTGCTCAGCAAATCTAGGGCAGAAAAAGAGACCACATGGGGAGCTATGTAAGGCAACTGAAATCTGATGGGCTTAGCAGCTGTGAAACTCAAATTCTTCTGTTAATATTCACTTGGTTCCAGAGATGAGTTTACTACTATGCAGAAAAAGTTAACTGTTCTTAGGATCTTATACTTTGAGTGGCGAAAAAAAATTACTAAATGAACCAAACAGACCATGTTCATTCTGATTTTGATGATTTTTGTATTTTGGTGTATTTCACACTCCCTGTGTCCTAATGCACCACTGCCACTCCTGCATTCCTCTGAATTTACTGTCTTGGTAAAGCCCTGCATGCTGGAGTTAAGCATTTAGGCAGAAATTTTGAGTGCAGGTAGCAGCTGAATCACAGCAACTCTAACAAATTTCTGTTGATCTTCTGACAGTTTTTAACTGTTTCTGCTGTCATTCTGCCACGTATGCAACGGAAAATATGCTACCCTCTCACCTCTTCCAACCTTCCAAGCTTTTTTTGCAAGCCCTAATTTGATACAGATATGTAAAAAGCAGCGTGGAAAGAGGTACAGAGGCAGGAAAAGGAAAAAGCAACAAATGAGGCACTGAAGTTTATAGAAATGGAAGAAAAGATAAGTAAGAAGGGGTATAAAACCTAAACGTATCATTTTCTAAGTTGCTTCAGCACCCATTTCTCTCTATTAAAAGGGCTTTACAAACCTAAGTCCCAGTGGTCATATGTTCAAGGTCAGGATCTAGGTTAGAGATGCACAACACACAGGCACTGAAAGCAAAAAATGAGAAGATTGAAGTGTTTCATATTAGGGGTGACAGAAAGTCACCCCTAAGTGAATGTACTGGAAAAGAAGGCTAACATGGTACAATGGCAGTCATCTTTTCTGACAGTCTGGAAGTGAAAATATGAGCTTTAAGTAGGTGAGGAGAACATTAAAGCAATTAGGTCATGAGAAGTGTATGACTTAACTTGTCCCTTTATTCTCTTTATCCTAGTTGGTATATTTTACTTCCAGTTCCTCTGGGCTAATTACTCCCTCCTTTTTGGCATCATAGACTATTAATAAAGACAGATCCCTCTTAGCTATCACTTTATCAAACTTTGTATATTTTACACAATCATTCTTAGTAAATTAGACCCTTTAAGCCCTTTAATTCGTGCTGTTCTTAGCTGAACTCTCTCCAATATGTCAGTAACTTTCTGGAATTAAACAGTTTTCCATTATTAGTCTCTCTAAAGCCCAAATATTTTCCCTGGACCATTGTGAAATGATTCTTGTACACATATAACCAAACAAACCATCAGGCTTCCACACTAAAGTTAATATGCATACTCTGTAGTCCTTTCTCATGTTAACAATTCCAAACAAACTCTAAAACCTAAGCTGAAATAAAAGCTGCATGCAAAAATGCCAACACAAGTTCCATATCGATATTTACCTCTCTACCTGATAGTCTCAGTTCAGAAGACAATACATTGACTCCTAATTAATATTTCTTCAAATTCCATTTGAGATCTGAAAGTCATCCTTGTATTTTTCCTTTTTTTATATCACCACTCATGACAAGAGGTTTCCTAAAACAGTTGAGATTCCCTGGTACAGCTGTGTGATTTCCATTCTGCCCAAAGCGACTGCAATAAAGTAATTAATGCAGATGGCAACACATGGGGTAGGTGCCTAAGCTCTAATTACAAGGCAGTGAAGAGGTGGTCAATAAAATGTGTCATCAGGAGAATGACGGGACAGACCTAGTAGCTTTCTGAGTCCATTGTCTGCGTTGACCAGGTCTTCACTGTGCCCATCAAACAGGCACTTAGACACCTAGCTCACCCATTGCCACCTACAGTTAGACAACTAAACGTATGGGTCCAAAAACTAGAGTTTCATCCTAAACCAATGATGGGACTTGGTTCCCTGGTTATCTGAGGCATTTCTATAGGACAGGGCTGGCTGAAAAAAGAGGATTTGCAACAGACACTTGTGCTGCGAGAGCAGCAACTGGAGAATAAGATCCTTGGACATCTCAAATGTCACTAGATGCCTACGTTTAGGTAACTGAATCCCACTCTATGTGTCATTTTAGAGATGGAGAAATGCACTAAGGTATAATGTAGCCCTATAGTAGGAAGCTGTGGATATATCCATAAAACTCATTACACACTCATCTCCTGCCTAGATGTCTAATCCTGTTTAAATCACAGAGCTGTTAGGCATCTAAAACTCAAAAAATCTAATCTATCCTCATCTGTCTTGCTGCTTATAGGGATTCTTGAGACACAACTATTGCTTTTTTTTTAAAGGCAACTTATAAACAAAAACATTTTAATGAACTGGTTTACTGCACTGACCATTAAATAAATGTTTTGGTACTACAGAAACCAGGGACCCGAGCTGATGGGGCAAGAAGTCTCAGTAACCATCCTCACCACAGAAGCTGGCATGGTAGAGATTCATGATGAGAAATAAAATGCCAAGCTCACTTGGAGCTGGTGGGAGTTCTGTGATTTATTTCAGTGGAATCTAGGTCTGATCACAGGTTTCTTGAAAATGTCCATAGAAGAACGCATGTTACTGATGTAAAAATAAATAAATGAACACACACACACACACACCCCCAGTGAGTCAGCACAGATCAATAAATATAAGCAAGCATGAAAGTGGATTTCAAAAAGCATAGAAACTGATTGCACTAATTGCCATCTTCTAAGTAACAGTTCAAAGCAGCCCTGCAAGGAAGGACATTCCCCAGCTATAACTTATTATCTCTCCAATTTCTTCTACTGACCTCCCAGTCTCTTTTCCCCTAAAATAAGGCAACTCCTGATGGCAAAAAAATTTGGAGGAACAAAGTTGTAAATGTCTGGAAAGTAGTACACAGAATATACAGATACGATAATATTGTTGTTCTTTGAATTTTTGCAAATAAATTGCTACAACCAGAACACACAAACAGTAAAGTTCGGTTTTATTTGCAAAGTGTGTGCTAAGCAAAAATGCCAAGTAATGAATGTTACCAGTCTTCACAGAAGAATCTATCCCTTGAAGCTATTGACCATACAGAGTCCCCTAACTACACCATTTCTGATGTCTACTCCAGCTAAAAGGAGTTGACAGGTCTAATTAAAAACAAAGGGAAACCTGACAAACAAATTCCTCGTTATTGTTTCTGCTGCAGCAGTACCCAAGGGTTTCAACTTGGATCAGACTCCAGCATCATGCAACAAACTGCTACAATCCAGTCAGATTAAGTGTTCATACACAAGGACAAACTACAGAAAACAGAAAACAAACATTTTCCCAAAAAATATAATAAATTGACTCTGCCCATTGCACCTTTGCCAATATCCAAGCTCTTGAACCAGACTGCTGTCTCACTACTGCTCTCCTTTCCTTTCTTTGGATTACTACCACCTCATAGAAAAATTCAGAACGTTCCCTATTCCCCCCCAAAACCAAATACATAGCAGAAAACTATCAGATAGCTGCCAATGCAGTGAAACCATCTAAAATGCAACAAGGTCCATCATGCCATATGCTTGTTCTTAATTTCATTATTTGTCCTTCCAGTGGAATTGCACACAAAGGTTATCCCAAGAGGGCTCCGGGAGTCCCTGCACAGAGTCTGCATCACCACCGAGACAACCCTGCTGGTCTCTTCCTTGGCCTGGAAGAATGATTTGGTATTTCTCCCAAGTTTATTTGGGAATATGAAGGAAGCATAAATTATCAAGTCTTTTTTTTTTTTTTAATACTAAGTTTGCATAAATGACTTCATTTTTTTTCTACCAATAAGCAAGTTCTCATTAAACATGGTTGCCCTGTGAAAAAATTAAGAATTTTCCTCACTTAAAGCCAGTATGAACTAGTTTTATAAGCCAGGTGGGTTTTGCTGTGTTCTTTTCCCAGAGAAAAATTCATAAGAGATCTTTTGGCCTTCTGATAATATTTTAATTGTTTATTCAGTGCTCTCCCTTGAAACAATGAGATGCTTAACAACGTAGTTTGAGAAATACATCCACTTATAAGTTCGTAATTTTACACAATACTAGAAGTCCATCGTTCTGAAAAGTATTTCCCTTTATGCTTCATACACAATGCCTATGTTGGAGTCACATGGGGGCCCTATGTTGTTAAAGATAGTTATAACCTGTATAATTTCTAAAGGTTCAGCAGGATGCTGAGGATCAGGATTCCTGGGTTCCTTCTCAAGCTCTGCCACAAAACACACACACAATTGGCACTTTCCTCCTTTGTCTTGCTATCACAGTTTGTAAAGCTGAGATCTTATTTACAAGCTGACAAAGTTCATGTGATGATTTTTACAATGTGCTTTGAAATAGTCAGACAAAAAGTATTATACAAATGCAAAAATATCATTGTTATTCAACTAGTTATGTCCTCTGCACCCAAGCAAAATGAATCAGGCAATTTATATTTTGCAAGCAATCTTTTAAATAGGTTTCCATGTTTATGCCACTTGAATTCAACATCAATGGAGCAGGATAAAATAGAGCACTTAGCTCATTCCTGTGGTCCTAATTTATTTTCATCTTGCTGGTTTTTGTTTTCATATCAAGTTCTAACAAGAATGAAGTACATGGATTTTTCCAGCTGACTGACACTCTGCATAATGTAAAGCATTTTGTTCATAAAGAAAACATACTTCTTTCCAGAGGTCTGAAATAATATTTTAAAAATCTGAAACATATTTTTTATAACTTTTGTAGAAAAACAGTGATGGGAAAGATCAATTGTTACTCTTTCTTAAGCTACTTCTATAGGCAATTTGGTGATTTCTCTTATTTCTTTCAAGATTGCTTCCTTTCTAACTCAGGCAGTTTGCCTACTGCAACATGAAGATTCTCAAACTTCCAGTGACAGATGAAGTTAATAGACATACTGATTTGGGAACAACTCAGCACTGCTTTTCATGCAGAGATTCAGCAGTAAGCTTTTTCCAAATGTTTTAATTTAATCTTGACACATATCTACCTGTGTGAATTCAGAGTATTACATTTAATGCTTTAGGACTAAGACAAAAGAAAAAAAAAATCTGTATTATCTGAATATCAGAGACTAAAACCTACTACCCCAAACTCCAGTGAATGCCATCATTCTTTACAAGCTCCAATCTACTGCTGTACTTCAAGTCAGGCAAAGATTAGAAGTTAGCACTATTAGATTTTACAGATCTATACAAATAAATACAAATGCCCATTCACTGTGGGAACAGGGGTGATTTGTACATGTCGAAAGCAAGTCTGGAGAAATCATTACTATTTTAAAGAAGCTGAAATAAGATGCTTCAGAAGGAGAAAGGAGAAAAAGAAAAGAAGGCTTCCTTTTAAATATCCAGATCACACAAATCAACTTTTGCTCCATATTGCAATGGATTCTAGGTGGGTAAAAAATTGTAGTAAGGATGCATTGTATCGTGTAATTTAGCAGCTCTGCTGGAAGCCATAGAGTAACTAGGTTTTAAAACAGCCAATACTTAATAAGTTTCAATTTTAATTCTGATTGGGAAGCAAAATATGATACTAGGGTAGCTAGTACTGAAGCAACTGCTTAAAATTGATGTCTGGCTATAAAATACAATTAAAGGCACAACACAACAGAGGTCCCTGTTAAGCTAGAAAAAAAATACCCAGGGGTATAAAATGAAAAAAATAATAATTTCTCAGTTTTGCTTTAAAGATCAGTTAACTATAAAACTTTCATATACTTTACTAAACTAGAGACAAGTGTATCTAAGTTTCTGAATCTATTTAAAGAGCCCTACTGCTTTACAGTGTATTGGGAAAGCACATACTGCTTTTAAAACATACCACTCCAATTTCACAGTAATTAAGGATATATGCCCTTTTCGACATATAGCATACAAATACAGTCAAGTCTAAAAGACAAGTCTTCAAATTCTCAATACCTGACTTACATGCAATATTTATCACACTGTTATGTGATGAGAAGAGATAAATTTTCTAACACAAATAAAGTGAAAATTTTTTTTTTTTCCAATTTGAGGGCCATAAAACACATATTAAAGATAAAAGCAGGTTATTTGGCTATATTGGACTCTGCAAGATGCAGTATGTGCAAGAGAATGAAATAGAAATTTCAGTGATAGAAAATCATCCTCTTTCTCTCTTGATAGTATAATAAACTTTTAAATCATATTTGACATTTGTAAGTTGAGTGAGCTGGCAGCCCTGTAAAACCTATGTGGTAATATATGTAGTAAACCCTTTCTGGAGCAGTAATCTCATTGCTTTGTCTAATGGCTCTCACTTCATGTGGCCTGCTTGTCCCCAAGAGACTTATTTGACTCTGCCTTTCCTGAGCCACTGGTTGCTAATGTTCCTTATTATGAAGAAAGCAGGAAAGTGCCTGAAGGCAATGGCTACTCTGCTAGTGGTACATCCACTAGCAACCTTCTGCTGTGTCCTTTTTTCTTCCCCTTCTTCCTAAAAAATCCCATAAAATATGCATATGTGTTATAAAGGGATTGCTTTGTGTCTCAAGAAAAAAAAAAGGGAAAGGAAAAGAAAAAAACCCCAATATGACAGTGCTCTTTACGCTGCTCCAATTGCTAATCTGACAAGCTCCATCTGGTAGGCAGACCTTTTATCTTCTCATCACCCTAAATCTCTGAAGGAAAGTGGACACTAGTGGCATATGTGCATTGTTGGTTCCTATGCTTAATGAGGTACACAATTTATAGGTCTAACTGGAGAAACATTATTTAAACTTGGATAAGGAAAGAGCGTGAGGGCATAAAGCAGCCACTGCATAAATTTTCCCTCTTTCAGCAATCATTCACCTGGACAAATACTATATCATAAACAAGACCAAACTCTTATAAATCCCCATTTAATTCATATATCTATACCTGAACTATCTAAGGATATTAAAGCAGATTTATCTAAATCTTTTGGCAGTGACCCAACTATCTACCTTATGTAGCTGACCACTTCATACCTTTATTGATTGTTCTGTGTTGTGAATATGGGGTCTTTTTTTTTTTTTTAACTTTAAGCTTGAGGTCTAAAGATACAAACCATTTCCCATATTGAATGGTATCACAAGAAAGTTGTAAGATATACTGCTGTAAAATTTGTGATGTACTCAAGGTGAGATGGTTATATTGCTACCTACCAAGATAGCATTTTAATTCAATTCAAATAAGGCTTCTTTCATTTGGGGCAAGAGTTTATCAGGTAGGAGTTAAATACATGTGCTCCTGGTTGACTCATGTTCAGCAGATACCTTTCAGATTTTGTCTTTTGATATCTAAAAGAAACTTCTTTCAGACCATCAATATTTCTTTTTTGTATGTACCAATATGTATCTAGCTGAAATGGTGAAGTCAATTTTCTATGTAAAATTGTTATCACAACTGGCTGAACATTTCCTGTATGCCATAGTCCTACACTTTACAGATGCTTGAGTTAAAAGCATACCCTAATGTTTTTGACCATCCACACTTACTCCCAAAAAACTTAATATATTTTATGAGCTAAAAGGACATTTCTGAAGCTCCTCCTTTTTAAGTAGTATAAAACACAGCATCAGAACACACTTATGCTTTCAAAACACCAAGTGCCCTGATCTCCAGCAAGTGTAAATTGTTTACCTCATAACACAGAAAAGAGTTTCAGTTTTTAAAAAGTGTTTGCAGCTGCCCAATGCTTAGATCTTGCTCCTGTCTGCTATGTGAGTTGGATGTGGGAATGAGGTGGTGGCCACACCAGGTCTCCAACAAACCTGGAGAGGAGGCTCCCTTTCAGTTCTAATAAGCTGATGAAGTTTTAACTTCAAGATATTTCTCACTACAGTAACATTAATTGCATGACTTCCGTCCTTCCGTGAAACCTCCCCTACATCCCTCCCATGACATATGTTACATCCATCATCACTTTTAGCCAATGAATATCTTAAAATGAATATTCCCAATGCAAAGACAGTATTGTTTATGGATTTTCTCCACTACTAAGCAGCAATGTTCTCTGCATATACACTTGGGGGAACTCCAGCAGGATCCCAAGCGCTGTGCAATCACCGGATGGATTGCACTGGATCGCTCTCTAAAAATGAAAAATTCATACTGTAACTCAGTTCCTACACTTCTTATGGCAGCAAAGTCCTCAATAGGCTCCCAAGGCCTCTGGTGAGCCCTCTCCTCCCAGAGCTTGCAGACTTCCTGCCTCTGCATCCTCCTTCATCGAAGGCTGTGGAAATCTCCCCTTTGTGCAGTCACAGACTGAAAGAAAAAAGAGGCTTTAACTACTCATTAAAGAAAGAAGGAATAGGCTTCTTAGTACTACGCTTGTCATTTCCCGTCTTAATACTCCTCCACTTCCCTTTTTGTTTAATTTTCTCCTTCTTTATATTCCCATCTACCCTACATTTAGCTCTCTACTGCTCTTTTTTTCTTGGTCTCTCATTTTCCTCTGCTTATCCTTTCTTTAACCTCTGTCTTCTACCCTGCATTCTTCTCTATCTCTATACTTACTCTCTCCTTCCTCTGCTGTCTCCTGTGCATAGGCTATTCTTGAATTGTCTGCACCATTGTAGCTTCCCATCCATTTCATTATTTTAAATCTTCTCTCAGCTGTCACTTGTGTTGTTTTCCCTCAAACACTCAGTATTTTTCTGTTTCTTACATTTAATTTCCTCTGCAGATAGTTCTGATGTTGATCATTTTTCATCCAATGCACCTAATATCAGTTTCCCAGAAAAAAGGAGTTGGATGGTGATGCCAATGCCACTTCCAGGGTAAGCAAACAACTAACTAACAGATTGCAGCCATTGCTCAGATTCATTTCCCCCAGAAATTACGAAGACTTTGGAAAGATCATCCGAAAGTGTAAAGAATATATCTCAAAATGCTGAAGGCTCACAAGACAACCACAAAATCGAGTAACACAGCTAGCACAATAGAAACATATAATGCAAGGCAAAGCTCATCTTCTTTCTCTAGAAGGTTTAATGTTTTAAGCTACTATTGGTATTAAATCAAAAGATTTCATTCTTCCAAAAGAAAGTTGCTGATGTTTCTGCTCCCTGAGACTCAGGGAATGCACTGCCATTGCCCGCTGCCTCCAAACATCAGCCCACCAAGTTAAGACTCCAGAAACACACTCTGCCCCAGTTTGAGCCTGGATTTTGAAACATGTATAAGCTGTCTGCTGCAAACTGTAAGCCTCGCTAGTGCCTGTCACAGAGCCCTCAAGGCTTCCAGACTCCTACTTTATTTTAGCCATAGAAGCTGCTGACTTGTTGATATGCAAGCTAGCAGCGCAGCAGAGATACCTCAGGGCCATGAATACAGCGATTCGTATTCCTCAGCAGCCCCCAGGTAAAATGGCAGAAAACTAGGCCAGAATCTCACTTGTGCTGCAGTGAAAGTTTCTTTAAATCAAAGTGCTTCTGCATGTCCTGAAGAAAAACTGTTCTGCCAGAATATTCCCAACTAAGTCTACTTCCATTTTAAGGACAGAAGTCAGAAAGAAGGTGGCAGAGGAAAGAAAGAGTCATCACTTGTATTTTACATAGTCCCTGCTTTCTCTATTACTTTGCCAGGATAGCAGATGCATTAAAGAATTCCTTCCCCTCCCTAATTACATACGCAATAAACTACTTAGGGTTTCGTATGCCAAAGATACCGCACTCTGAATGATCCATGACCCTTCCCACTATAGCTGTTTCAAAGGATAACATGCCCATACTCAGGTTGTTTCTCATACATTATTCATAATACTGTCCTTTGCCAGAGACCTGGCACTTAGCAACTGAACAAAAAGTAAAATAAAGATAGGTAACTTCCACCTTGACATATTTGTCTCTAATGCAAACATGAATAATGAAGAAAGACAATATATGAGGCAAATAAGATCCTAATATAATGGGTCTTTTGTTCTCTGTCAGAACCATTCAATATCTTTTGCCTTTGCAGGAACTCAAATGAAAATGTGTTTTCAAGACCTAATGTATTCAATTTCCTACTGGCCATAAAACTGCCAAACTATCTGTCATGACCAACAGGCAGTGCATTACCCTGCTCGGGAAATGCCTCACACATCTGAGAGCTTCTGCCCCTGGACATCAGCACAATGAGGTATTTGTCCACCATCTGACTGTATCATGACTGAGTTGCGCCACCTGTCCCTTCTTTGGTCTCTGGTCACAGCAAACACTGCATTGCACCAAATTCTTGGAGGGAAAAAAAACCAAACTTGTAAAATGTTTACCAAAACCCAGTTCTATTTCCTTAAATGTATGAAAACATAACATTTGAAAATAAATTATTCAAACTTTGTCCATCTACCTGCTCTGTTACTTCATCTCGTTTCCATCTCCCAAGCCTTGTACACTGTCTTCTTCCATACCTTTGCAAGATGTAAAAGTGTTACGTTGCCAGGGATTTGTTAGGGAAGAGCAGGGGCACAGTCTAACCATAGCCACAGTGCTCATGGGGACACTTTTATGACTTGCAAGGTCCCCATTCCAAACTGGAAGCAACAAGTCCCAAAACAGGAAAGTCATTTTCTTTTTGGCTTATTTGAGATAAATAATTTCATTTAACAGCAATTTTCTTCTAGTCTGGAGAGTCTGAGACTTGGAAAGCTTCCTTAGCACACCAAGCTATAAACAACTCATCATATAACCAGTCATATACTGGCTTACAGTGTGATCACTCTAACTTGTCTTTGTAGACAGAAATGCAGCAAATTATTATGGGCATGAACAAGTTCTAGATTAATTCTCCTTTAGCCCTCCTATGCATTTACTACTGTTCTTTCACAGGAACTCCTGTGGAAGTTCAGTTTTGCTTATACTGTGTACAAGAAGATAGCATCACATCTGTGTTTGAACGCATTTTGCACAAATTCTACTGCAGCTAGCAATTCCTCAGCTCATTATTCAGAGGCCATCAGGCCTGTGGCTGTCACACGGTCAAACAAGGAAAACAGCACAACAGGAATGTTAATTAGTATAGCATAAGCACAGTCATAATGAACTCTAATTGCTTGTCAGTGGCGGTTGCCATAAGGTGCAAGATCTACTCCAGTTCTTGCACCTGTGGCTATAGCTACAGGTATTGCCAAAGCTAAACATGGGCCCCGATTAGACAGTGTTTATTAATTTTATCAGTTTATCAAGCAAGCACCACATACATTTGTATGTGTTATCTTTATGATTTAGTGCTCTTATGTTTCTGAGCATCACTTAAAAAAATCTCCAGAATTCTTCTGATTTTGCTGTCATTTGAAGCATCTTCCACAATACTGAGAAACAATTTCATGCTTGACCAGCTTTTTAGTCACATATTTGATCTCAGTATTATAAGAAAAAAAATCAGCAGGAAAAACAAACTAAAAGGGGTTTTATGCATAAAACACAACTGAATTCAACAGAAGCCAATGGTTTGTCACAAAATGTAGCCACCAAACCCCAAAATATTAACAGTACTTTTAATGTCATTCCAATAAACTGTTGAAATCACAATACCTTCCCAAAAAACTTAACAATCTTGCAAGCAAGCCTTTGAAATAAATACAAAATAAAAAGATTGCACATTACTTAAGCAGATTCCATTACATTTATAATATCACCCAGACTCTCTTCTAAACAGTAAATATAAATTATGCTGATTAACATCACAGTCTGAGGTGATTGGAGGAGGAAAATGGATTATGATCTGCAAAGGATGAACGCAGACATCAAAGCACTCAGTTACCACATCTGAACTGCAGCCATCTTTTAGACTGACACTCCAAAGTACTGACAGGATAGTGAAATCTGGGAAAGTTGCTATCTGAAAGACTGCAAATCCCTCTTTCTCAAGAGGAAAATAACACATTCCCCTTGTATTTTGTGCCTTCTAATCCCTCCAATCACGTCTGCATCACAAAGGGATTTTGTTGTTTACAATCTCAGATTTTCTCCATCTACATAGAAGCATGCAATAATTCCAATTATTACTTCAGATACTAAGAATCAGGGGAAAACAGAAGTGCTATCCTATTTAGAGATGGTTATTTCACCAAATTCTGTGTATCTCAGGTATTTAAAAGACACATGTAATCTTAACATCTGCTATGATGTACACTGAATAATAGTAATGAAACCTAGCCAAATGCAAATGACAAATTTTACCCATTATAAAAACAACCAACTACCCAGTGATTACCTCTCAATCACTTTTCATATAAAGGAAGATGGAAAGGCAGTAATAGTTCACTAAAGCTTATTTTACCTTCTTGTCCTTTGGAGAAGGAGGAAAAACAGTGACAGAGATTGTAGCTTATAGAGGAAAGTTGTAAATAGTAAAATGGCAAATATTTCCCATTAAAGTAGAAACACAAGCTTTTATTTCAGTTAGCACTCCGCCTAGTATCCTAGAAGGTGTGAGTAGTTCATGCAAGAAAAAGGCATCATTTCTGAGGGTACAGTTATGTCACAGGCTGACATGGCCACGGTATTGTAAATCTACAGTCTAACAGTCCCACCAGTCTCTCTAGGACAAGGACGCATCTGAACAGTGATGTCTTACAAAGAATTCTGTGTTTAATGAAAGGAATGGTTTTCAATCTTTCTTTTTGATTTCTAGATGCCTTCCTTTTCTTTTCCAGTGAAGGTACAAATCCCGGCTTAGCAAATGTTAATCTAATGAAACTAACATGCTTTTTTCTGCATTTAAACATCTCTTTAAGCTATTAAGGTTTTCTTCTTTATTTCATTTTCCCCTCTCCCCTTCCAGCCAGGGTAATAAAATGTACAAGAAAAAAACCCCTAACAAACAAACAGAAGAACATTTTCTCTGACACTTCCTACACTGTTAAGTGTTTGATATACACTGTCAGTATTTAGCACACTATTTCTTCTTCTTTGGTATTCCTATTCTTTGGTACTGCAAGAAAAAAAAAAAAAAGCAGCATTGTTCAAACACTCATCACTGAAGACTTCAGTAAATATTTAGTCTATTATGCTTAGCGTTCCACATACGAAGGTTAAATGAAACCACTTGGAAGGACAAGTGAAATCATACATTTTAAACTTTGAGAACTCAAATCTGACACAACATGGCTGTATTTCCATTTTCCTCATCTTCTTTGAATCTTTGTCTTTCATTTGTCTCTTTCTTCCTAAAGTGAGAAAGTGACTCAGTCTGTAGACTAAATTGCCCTGCTATCCGCACACGTGTCAAACCTTTTACATCTGAATGTTCTTTACCAATGTGGAGATCTAGATGAGCGTACCACTACATGATTGCAAAAAAGAAAGACTGATTGATGTTCTTAATGCATCTCACACTAAATATTAATAAAGATTTAAATTTAAGTGCTGGTTTTTTCATGCCTCTTCTCCACTGTTTTCTCTTCCTTTGATTTCCATTTTCAAACCTTCCAAGCATCTGCACAGAAAATGTTTTAAATAAAAATGACCGTAATTAGGGTTTTCCCTAATTTCCTTTTCAGTTTTTTTGTTCTTTGTAGTAGATTTAGATAATTTACACTATTTTTCACATTCAGATATTTTTCACAATGAAGAAATAAACTTACTAGTACTTTCTTTTAACTAAAGTGGAGATATTAATTCACTCTCCCTCTGCAAGGAAAGGACTTTATGAAGCAATCAACATCTAATCAAGCTGCAGAATTAGAAATTATTTTTTGAAAGTAAGAATATGCAGCTCAGTTCTTCTCTTAGAAGAACTTATCTAGCAGGCACTATAAGATGGTACTAAAATAGACTGAAAAATTAGCAGAGTTTTCTGTTTATAATCGTTTTAGGAAATGAAGATGATGAAAGTGAAATTTACACTGAAAGTCAGTCCAAAAGTAACTTAACAGCAAGCTTCTGATATAATCCATGTTTAACCATGGAAAGAAGTTTTGATGAGTCAATCTGTTCTAGGAGAAAAAGAACATGTAGCAATGTCAACACTTAAAAGAGGGGAAACATTATTTTTCCTCTGCTATGTCCCCAATATCTGATATTTAGTTCTGAACAATAATATCTCCCCCACCTCATACAAATAATAATACTTTTGTTGGAATGACTGGATTTAGGATGCCAACCACAGTTCTGCAGTAAGGTTACTTCAGTTCAAGACTTCCGTTTCCTGGGCCCTCTGATGAGTAAGACTGTACTACTCATAAAGCCACTTATTGCGGCACAAATTTCCATCCTTTCTATTGAAAAGTGAATAAAAACTAAGATTTTTGTAAAATTGTTGGTGTAGATTATTATTATGTTAGCTATGCTCATATAGCATCCTGCCACACTACTCAGTCTAGTCAAGAGGACTAATTCTGCACCTCCATGAGACCAAGACACACACAGACAAATTAAAAAACCACTAACACTCCACTCCTGCCCTCAGTTATTAGACATGCATGAAACTTAAGGGGTTATAAATCTTATGACAGGAAGATTGTTTCAAAACTACTGCAGTCGCTGCTTATGAAAACGTCATCTCTGAATCCCACTACCAAAGAAAAGGATATGTTTTTAAAAGTATGCAGGATACAAGAAAAAAAGAGCAGTGACATTTTTTGTAAATTGTATGCTTTGATTGTCAATGGCTTAGAAAGCAGTTTATTTTTAAAACAAACATTCTCAAAATCTTTGATGGCATATTCATCAATCCATCTGCTTCACTGTAAATTCTTTAAAGTGCAGGTGGCTTGTAACGTCATGTTACAGCAATTAATGAAGTTTTTGAATCTCTCTTGCTCTTTCACGCTCTGTTGAATGGTGAAAAGAGGTTATCATCTTTAATTTTCCATCCAAACAGTATACACAATTAGATATTTTCATATTTCTTTCAATAAATGTATGCATTACATGTTTTAATATAGAACTACTAAATGCAATCCAACTACATCTTAGAATGATCAGGATGACAATTCAAAAATATAAAGAATTAAAATGTACATGCTGCTGTGCTCCAGAAATAAATATTGAATAAATGAATACAAGAAAAACCATGACCCTAACTATATAACAGATAAACTACAAAACTCAGTAAGTTCCTGAAATAAGCCATATGTTTCACATTGTTCTATAATAAGCCAGCTATTGGATATGTGTTTGAGTCCTCTCTCCCAGCTGGAATTAGACATGCCTAACTCTTTCTTGCAGGCTTTACGCAACTAATAAGGATTCTCCAACAGCCCAAATGACAGATATTTCTTGAAGAGCAAGTTCAGAGCTCTGTCTGATACCGTGATGGTCCTAGAAGGCTGCATCCCCAAAACTGTAAAATGTTCGTGGCTGTGCATATATTGCGTGAGTAATTCTATACATTCATCCTGGCAGTACTTGATCAGCAGGTTAGGGGTTTTTTTAAATATATGCTGGAGCATCTTATCAGAATCAAAAGTAAATTTTATAACTCAGAGGAGAGGCCAAGAATAACTGGAAGGTTTTAGAAGCTTCTGAATGCCTCCATTTGTGCTCTGTGCAGATTTAAGACAATTCAATGAGTAGTCCACAGTGAAACTATTGTCTTTGATTTGGTGGTGGGGAGGGGAAGGGTGAAGGGGATGAAAAGAATAGCATCCCTGCATTCTTCCCACTGTCAATTCCACAGCAACTCCTCTTTAAAAATAACTGGAAAACCCTGGGTGGTCTGGTAGAAAGCAAGCAAACTGGAACATGCTCCTTAGTATGACAGTTGTGAAAACGAAATTCTAGACAGATGGACTTTAAGTCTCTAAATTATAAAGAATAAACCTGCCGTTCATGGTTGCCTCATAATGCCAGTACATTCTAAGTTTTAAAATTTTCTTTCACTGGTTTAGTCTTCTGGTTCTTGTGTTTTCCTTAACCTCTGCTGTTTTTTCAACTATGACTGGATACAGAAGAGGACTTCCATGCACAAAAGCACATTGTCTAAACATATGCTTAATCTAAATGGGTATAATATAAATGACCAATACAGGGCACTGAAATAAGCAAAGGTATTCTCAAATGTGGTATTATTTGTTCTGTGAGAAAGCTTTGAATATTCTGTCATCCTCTGTTACACAATCACATATGAAAAACTGAAACAGCCACTCATTTTGCTACCAAAGTGTTATGAAATGACTCTACATGCTAACTTGAAAATGGCCATGCTCTTCCTGTCTCAAGTTTAACTTCACTACATCAAGAAAGGATGATTGGCAGTCATGTCTCAACACACACATCAATCTTCCTTGCGTGCAAGAATCCCTCAGCAGAGCCTGTTACTCTGGTTATACTTGCCCAGGTATATTAGAGCTTATTTTGTGGTTCTTCTTTGAGCCTGGACTTTTTTTTTTCCCCAGCTAACTGTGGGAATACAACTGCTATACCTTCAGGCAAATCTCTGGTAAGACACTGAAAGTCTATCAGTTATGCAGCAATGTCTGTTGCTTGAGTAGCTCCACACACTGGACTAAACCAGAACACAGGCAAACTAATATCTGCATTTTACTCACAAAATCCAGGCTCCTGGCTACCTTTAAGCCCTTGCCAGGAAACTTTCCTGTCTATATGGAGACTGGGGCTACTGCATTCCCACTAGCTGCAGCAAGCTTCAGGACTCCTGCCCTTGTGGAGACCATGCAATCAATCACACTCTTTTCCTAGACTCTCAGGGCTCCTTGGTTCATGCAATCTCTTCTTGTGCTATGTTCAAATACAATGAAGAGACAGGCAAGGGCACTTACTGCCCTCACCAAATTTAGGGTTCTTTTGTGGAAGACAGCAGTCAAAAAACTGAACCTGTCCTCTGTTAATACAGCTCCTCTGTAATGTGCTCAGATGCAGTTAGGAGTCCATAAGAAATGAGTTAACAGACAAAGTCCTCAAGAATTCCCTAGTGCTCTTGCATTAAGAATTATATGGCCAGAAAATATGTGACTATTTCCTAACTAAGGAAACTCAGGAAGGTCTCATTGGATTGCAGCATATCACGTGGGGCTAAAGCCATTTGCCAAAGGGGATCATGGACATCTCTTTGTAAAACCAACCTCATTACTCAAGGGTAGAAGGTAAGTAACATCCACCCACATCATCAAAGGTTCAGAGAAGGACATTAATGCTAGGAGAAAATGGGATTGAGGAAGACAATGAAGATGACTGTAAACCAGGGTTTACAAGGCAATAATTCCACACAATTACTGATACTGAACCACAAATAAAATTTAGTTAAATTTACAGATGTTTAAGGAAGTTTTAGGCAGTTGGGTTGAATACATACTTTTCACATTCTACAGTCCTTTCCAACATTCACCTTTTACCACACTCAAAGCCTACAACCAAACAGTGAGAAAGTGGCAGACAAAGACAGTGGAATTTTGCCATTTGGAAAATTGTCTCTTTAGCCAAATAGAAAATTTAATTTATGAACTGAATCCCAGTATTAACCTCTTGCATAGGCACAGCAATCTCTTTCTTATGCTTGTGGAATCTGATTTACAACTTCGGCAAGCATTAAGTACCACTTTTTTTCAGTATCAGAGTGTTTGAGTTACTAGATTAAGAATGAGTCAAGTCATTTAATTATAGTGCATCTTGAATTACAAGAAATGTTGGCATACATGACATGGTTCAACCAGAGAACAAAGCCATGTGCTACCATTTGCTGTACATATATGGCTTGCAAGAATATGGTGTATTGAATATTAAATCTGGCTACATAAAGTGATTGTGCATATTAATTATCTGCTTTATAAACTTACACCTAGTCATGCATATCCTGTTTGGACTCCAATCTTTTTAAGATGGCTAGATGATAATGAAGAAAAAATTAAAAGTAAAGCAAAGAAAACAAGCCCCAGTAAGCTGCCAGTGTGATAATCTCTCAAAGGGAAGGAGGGGAAGGAGGGTGGAAGGGCAGCGGAAGAAGAAAAAAAAAAAACCAGAAAAGAAGCACTGCACAGGTATAACCATTTCAGATGACTCATAACACTGCTAACAACAATAAACAATTTTCTTTTCACAGGCAATGAATCTTTTGTACACTCTTTGACTTATTCAACTATTTTTTTCCATTTTCTTTTCCAAAAATATTTCCTGTTTTCATCTTGCAGGGGATTGCACATTAACTTTTAAAAGACAATTTCTTTTTTAACAAAAGAAGATACTGTGTGTTGTGTGCCCAGAAAATGAAAAGCTTAAGTATGTTAGTATGTACCAATTGGTGGACATGCTGTTTCCTGAGTTAGCATTGTCTCCTTTCCCAACCCAATATTATTGTATATTAAACTTCCTAGTTCATTCTTTGGTTTGTGTTACGGTTCAGGAATAAAATCCCACTCTACTAAAACAGATTTTTTTCCTTTTCATTTCCTTTTTTTCTTCAGCTATCCTTGAGGTTACACTCACAGCAAAATCCTGACCCCTCTGATTTCAGGCAGGCTCAGAATTATAGAGCAAGTTTTCAAATCAGGAACAGTATATAATACACAGAGTGACATTGCTGATTGGTACTACTGCAAAAAATTTTGCCATAACACATCTGGACACAGAAACTACTTCTGTTAACCCATCACACAACTCAACAGACATGACTTCTGGGTATTTTCGTCAGAGCCCAAACCAAAATCAGTGTTTCTCTGAAGCCTCTTGGTAGCTCTCCAACTAGTCCCAAAGGTTCTAACTCCATTTTTATCAGCCTATATAGCTGTGTGGATGGGCTGCTTCTTTTTTTCATCCAATTTTATCTCCTTTTTTTCAACTGCAGGGCTTTATTGTGTGTTCTAGCTTATTCAACTATCCATGTTTTTCTTTACTGAGCAATTGCAAAAGATATTCTGTGACACACTATGAGAAGCAAGTATGCATAAAAATGGCTATATCAAACAAATAAACAAATCACAAAATATCTGGAATAGTGATGCAATTAATTTTTGCAACATTTTGACCAACATTGCAGGATTTTATTTATTTTTTTTAAACAATTTAAATTAAAACATTTAATGATTGTGAAATTTCAGAACAATATTTGCTTTGTATGTTAAAACTCAAAACGAGAGGAGGAAGTAAACTCCCATTTCTTCAAAAATAAAAGAGCTTGCAAATGTTTTTTCATCTTGTTTTGTGTTGAAATTCCATACCTCAGAAGTTCATCCACATACAAGTAAGATTTGTGGTTTGATTTTTGGGTTTTACACATACTCTAAACAATCTAATATGAGGATGGAATTTACTAGATAGACCTGGGCAGAGCTGGCGGCTTTGTTTGATACCACCTTGCTATAAGTTAGAGTAAAAAAAAAAAAATTGTTACACTTTTTATCTTGGAGAACAAAATACTTTACATGATGCCAAAAGCGGATGGAAACTAAACTTAACCTTTTTTCTTTCAGTGCTATTTATATTTTGCTATACTATAAGCTCTTTGGACTATGCAAACAAGGCCTTAACTCTGAAGAAATATTTTGCAAATTAATTCAATAACAAGTTGCATCTGATCAATTATATTAGAAATGGAGAAACACCTCAAGGTCTTATGCATTGAACTATAGACTTCCTAAGGCAGTCACAATCCCTTTCAAACTGAACACATCAACCCTGTTTCCTTAGTTTCTCTACCTACCACTAACACTGATGAACTTCTTAAATGAAACAAAGCAAGAATCTCAACCATCAATCACTATGCATGCTTCTAATGGTTACAGAAAGACATGTGACACTTCTGTCTTCTTTGGCTGATCTGTCCATATTTCTTCACCTTCAGTAACAAAAGTCTGCACTGGAAGTCCGACGATCCAACTCTGCAGCTAACTGCTGCTAGGAGGTTGTATGGGATGCATATGACTTTGTTTTTTTAAAAAAATGATGCAACAAAATGCAGTTCCATATTTTAGCCATTTGTCATGCATACTGACTGTTTGCCTTACATGCTGGTACGTTCAGGATTAGGAATTGATTATATGTCTGCAGTAGGAATTGTCAGACCTTCACAGGCTACAGGTCAACACACCTCTGCAACCATAAAGAGAGCCGCAATTGTGATGGCTTTGCATTAGGTAGTCTGCATACACCCACAAAAAATAATCCCAATAGACCCCCCAAAAGGTGTATTTCTTCCCAGAATTCAAAAAAGAGCATGTTCCATCACAAATGCACAGAAACATTTTCAGGAGCAACAGAAAGTACGTATTGCACTCTATTTGATTTTCTTTCCCAAATATGTCTATTTACTTCCAGGACTGGACTTTATTCACTAGGTCCTTCACCCTAACAATTCATCTTCTCAGAGGCTGTGAAACACACTGCCTGATTCAGCCTTAACATACCTCTCTATTGCCCCAGCTTCCTGTTAGGAACTGTCACACCTACCAGTAGATTTGTCAAGCTCAAAAAACTTGATGACGATCACTTGAAAATGGTAAAACACATAACACTTTTCAGACTTGCATATTTCTATGTGTCTGATAAGGGAATAAGTGGAATGTTCATAAATTGCTTTTGACTACTGGTGGTTATTCACAAAAATGAAAGCTTCACTGGTTTGCTCTCCATTGAAATCTTGCAACTTAACCAGGTAAGAAGACTTGCCAGTTATTCCTTACTACGCTTTAAGGAAGTTTAAAATATATTCTTATTCTATGGATTTGACAACATCTTTTTAAACACAAAATGAAATCAGTTAAATCAATTAGGTGAGCAAAACAATTATGTAGCCTTACTAAGTTTACATGATTCATAAAATGGCTGTATAGCTCAAGTTCAAGAGTTTGCATAGTTTGCCTAGCTTAGCATAAGAATGTTTTTGTCTCTTCACTATAAACACTTTCTAATATGTATATGCTAAAGTCTGGGAAAATGCAGACAGATGCTTTGAAAGTAACTACTCTCTCCAAAATAAAATATTCCACTGGCAAAAAATAAAATATTTTCAGGGAAAAAAAATTAAAATGTAGCTTCTCAAAGAATCCTAAGACATACATTTATTCTATATGAAATTGTACTTTTGCCATCTTCACTGCAAGACCTATCATCACACTGGTACTCATGAAACAGAAGAGACAATTTATTTGGAAAGAGGTAAAAGATTTTACAGTTATATGCACTGTAAAATTGGCTCACATTAAGACATAATGTGGCTCCCATTAAAAATTTGCCATTTACCAAGTGTTATGACATAACTGATATTCATGATACCATGATATTTCTTTTTTCTTAGGATAGCAGATGATGTATTTGATGTAATTGGGCAGTATCGTTACTGAAGAGCAACCACTGTAAACTGCTTTACTTAGAATAAAGAACTACTTGCAATTTTCAGAGAAGAAATTATAAAGGGTGCATAGCATTGGGAACCTGTTAATAAACAGCACATTTAGCAATAGCGTGTTGTAATTTGGAAAGAGACTCATAAAGGAATATGCAGAATTACAATGCCACAATAGGTATGTAATTTGATTTTAAATTCACATGACTGATGAAAAATTCAGAATCAATGCTCTTCTTAGACTCAGATGGCCTCCTACTTTCCCTAACGCTACTTTTCTCTTTCACTTCTTTCCAGGAAGCCTGCTTTAATTTAGCTCCTTTGATCCAGACCTGCAATGGGATCTTCACGAGCCTCTTGAATGGACTGATGCTGTGATGGTTAGTGAATCAATTGCTGTTTTCTGATTCTGCTTTCTCAGCTGAACCACCATCTAAAGTGGCTGCTTTTCACCATCTTTTTCTTCTGTCAAGATGTTTTAGCTTCCTTCCAAGATGCTGAAGTGTATCTCATTTGCACTAGTTCAGTACAATTTGAGACATAGTCCAATTGTTTCCTTTGTTCACCAAAGATTACTTAGATGGCTGAGTTACAAGAATAACAGACTTCCAGGAATGAACCATTTACATAATTTACACTTTTGGTTAATTATGAAGTATAAAGTCTTAAATGTCAAGTGGCAGTCAGTTGCTTACAACATCAATAGCACATAGACACTTGAGCGCAACATTGACGGAGCACCTCCTGAGCTACAAATGAGAACAAGCTGCTCAATTTTGAGGGACAATTTGGCAGGGGTTGTTTCCTGATGGAATAATCTTTGCAAAGTACTTTTGTACTTTTTTTTTTTTTTTTTTTGAAGAAGGCCAATTTTTTGCTTTCACTAGTAATCCTGTTGTCTAGTAAGACCATTTGTACTGCATTAATATCAATAAAAAAATAATGTACTGTTCCCTACAGATTATCCTAAATGCAAATAATCATTTTTTGCAGCACCACAAAATAAGAGAGAATTCCCTTTTCAGAGCCCATTTAGAAATAAATGTCTTCAGCTAAAATAAAAGCTTTACTTTTAGGGCTACACTAACATGGTAATTATAAAATTCCATTTTAACTTCTCAACAACTCCCACATAAAATCCAGTTGAGATACAGAGAAAAGAGTGATTCTACACAGCACAACAGTCAGCTTATTTTGAATGTAAATGAAATCTGAAATACCCACAGAGAAATTTATTCTCCTGAGATTTCCAACTTAATCTCAAAACTAAATGGTTTTGGATATCTACTTAGGTAAGCAAACAGACTTGGAAACTGATGAATGAGTATTTTGGAACTTTCTTCTTTTAGGTAAACTATAAAGGATTGTTTTAAGTGCAGCAAGCAAATTGTCACCAATGAAACAACTTATCTGAATCACTTTACTACACAGAAACTGCATGGCCATTCTTAACTCACGGATTAAGAAAGCTTTAATATTTCATTAAATGCAGCCTATCTACTGCTTATGTAGAGAAGGCAGAGGATCAAGATTCTCTATTCCTAATTCTTTTTTGAGGCTTTTTTTCCACCCCTTGAAAACAGGCAGGTGAATTTTTTTTGTGCCTCAGTTTACCCATATGTAGAAAGGGAATTTATAACAAATCTGAAAACGCACTCTTTTGCTCATTTCAAGAGAGAGAACACAAACACTCAGCAGCACTTCAGCACTTTAAAGCATAACTTTCATAGCTTACTCAAGGTCACTTAAAGCATGATATCCAGAATGGCCCCATCTTCTATCAGCCAAGCCATCAGGCAAACAACAACACTGGCAAGGGAATGTTCTGTTTCATTTTATCATGAGGTTGTATGTTGCCTCTAGCTATGACTTTCAAATGGTTTTACAGGTCACTCTTTTGAGGTCTTGAAAACACAGCAAAATAAAAATAATTGCAGAACCACAACTGAAACCATCACAACTTTTCCCAAAGCACAGATCATCTGGATACCAATCCAACAGAAACATTAAACAGCTTTCCTACTTTTCCTTCCATTATACCTACACATTAGAAAAGACAATGCATGCTGTTCTTTGTTATCATACCACCTTATTCCTCAAAAAAAAAATTGGTAATACGCTGGAGGAAAAAAAAAAAAAATCTTTTAACAACAGTTGTCCTTCCTTTCCTCTCCACAGGCTAAAAAGTTATTTAAAAGTATTTAGATGATAGCGTAACTTGATAATGGAAAACAGTTTGCAGAAATAGAACATTTTCACTCAGAGTAAAATCATAGTCACCTACTCCTTCTCCTATATAGATGCTATCATTAACCAAATAAATGCTTAAAATTAAATGCTCCCTTAAGCTTTCTGTAGGGAAATGTATGAGTTCACTAAATGAAAAAAAAAAAAAAACCACCAAAACTAAAGCACAGAACTACAGACTAAGAAAGGTCATAGAAAATAATACTGCAGCATTGCATTATGTCACCTAATAAAGGCATTCAGAAGGCAAAAAAGGTCCGCCCAAACCTGGGTAGAAGATTGCATGAATATATTCATTCTATGAAGAAACAATGAGAAATTGTACTGGGAAAGTAATGGGGAAAACATTTTTTGCCATGACATTATCCTGTTTTCCTGAGCTTCCACTACTTGATACAGAAACCACCCACATCCATGAAAACAGCTTTTGACATATAGATAATGAATTCTCTATTCTTCCTTCCTATTGTGTTGGTTTCCACTATTTATTAAAGTTATCAGCTTTTCACAGGAACACTAAAATCAGAGCAACACAAAAAAAGGGAAGATAATGGGTAGATTTCCGTTGCAAAAAACTGTCTAAGAATAGCACATCAAGCAGTGATTTAATCATACAGCGTACCTTTGTTTACTTTACACAACTCCGCTGTTCCCTTAATTCTTCAGCTGTTTCTTATAAATACTCTTCTGGGTAATGCCTGACACATTAATTTCTATCTAGGGACAAGGCTCTGTTTTGAAACCGGCACACAAACAAATACACATAGGACCCTTCTTTTATATTTCACCCAAGAAAAATATACTGGGAGCTGACTTAATCATGAAGGAAAGCAAATTTCTCCTTATTTATACTGAGACAAGCATCACAGTATTGATGAGTATAGCTGTAGGTGGTTTATGTGCTTTCAGTATTTTAACCAAAAAGCTAGCTGTAGCGCAGGTTAAAGTATATGCAGCACCAAAATAACAACTTTGCAGAACCTGCCCAGTCCCCCTGAGCTTCCCTTATTCCACTGAGACTGCTCTGACTGTTGTAAATAAAATTGCAGATTAAAATCTCTGCACTAATCAGCAAAATGGAACTCTGAAATCAGAGAAAGAGATGACAATGCATCTCAGTCATACTCCTCTTGAATAAACAGCAAGCAGGATCAGGCTGTGTGTACTGAATTAAAATAAAACCTATACACAACAGGATTAACAAAAAAAACCCCACAAAACATAGTTAATGCCCTAGCAGTGGTCATATTGCTGTCTTCCTGACATCCACCCCGTTAAATACACTTAATAGCTCATGAGTTAGAAAATATAAAACACAGGTGATGGCACTGGTAATTTGTCTATACATGTGAAGATGACTTTTTCAGAAAGACATGTCATGGTAACATTACTGGAGTTAGAATAACCCCAAACGATCCTTATCATCTCTTCAGTAAATGGAGTAAATACTTGGTTTTCTTAGCTTTCATTAGGAATATAGAAGTCTTATTTTCATTACGTGTATCTCAAGTGTACTAGATTGTGTGCCTAAAATTTCATGGAGGGGAAGAAAAATACAATACGATAAAGTGCTTCAGGTTATAATGGTAAAAGACTGATTTATTTGATATTACTTTGCTATTCTGCCTGTATCATAAACAAAGATTATGGTATAATAAATTAACCTTGAAGGAAGTAGCTGAAATTTACTATTTTTGTCTTTAGAGCTTTTGGTCACAATGAAAATGCATCTGAAATATAGAGACACATAAACTGTCCTTTTTATTATTTATGTGTGTCAACTTTCTCTTCAACACCAATTCAATTACTGTTTCTTCAGGAAAAAAAGCTTGCTGTGAATAAACTATAATAGGAGATGAAGAAGAAGAAAAATAAATCATGGTTCTGAAAGACTGACATCTTTATGCTATTCTTGGTGTACCACTCTTAGTAAAAAAACATTTCCACAGAAAAAAATTCTACTCTGACTGAAAAAGTGCCTTAAACAAAAGGGCCTGGTGCAGCCTCTGATTTTATGATCTGTTTTCTGCAGCTCCAAAATCTGTTCACAAGGTCCCTTTCCCTTAAAACTCATAAAATTTGATGATAGCTACATCAGGTTTAGACAGTACGATTCCAGTGGCATCAGTGAAATTACTCTAAATGTAAAATGGCATAACTGACAATTCTCCTATTTGGCTGGAGGATTTTTTTTTTCCAATTGTTCAGCTGACCTGATTGTAAATGTGGTTCAAGCTGCAGGACAGAACAGTTTGACCTACTCTCTTTACCTTTTCCAAAGACAAAAAACCCAACACAAAACTTTAAGTGAAGCTTTATTCTAGCAAGTAACAATAAACTTTTACTTGTATCAGACTTACCATGTTTCAAGATATTCCTAGCAATAAACTTAGTTTCTAGACCTACACTTTACTATGTTGGAATTTTTTTGTTAGCTTATATGTCTGGTTAGGAGGTGGGAGGTAGGTGATAGACTTCAGCAAACCAAGACAGTCAAACTATTTCAGATTATGAACTCAGGCATACCAAAGAGCAGCAACTTGCTCAGGATAATATAGCATACTGTGGCATAAGTAGGAAGTGAATCCAGAATTCCTGGTGCCCACTTTGTCGCAAACTTCAAATTTTTTTCTTACCTCCCTCAGGTCAGTACAAGTGGCACAATTTCAGACTGTGGTCCAAACCATTTGTGTGTATCAATTCAAATGCTGCATAAGATACCTAAGCTGGAAAACCTGTGCAGCAGCTATTGAAAACTGCACTGCCTTGAACTGGAATTAATTTTGCCTTTTTCGTTCTCTTAATTTCCATTCACCTGGGTAAAGCGTACAATAAAAACATCTATTTTAAATAAAACTTCCAAAATTAAAAAAAAAAAGAGTAAAACCACTCTAATTTTCAATCAGTATTTCTAACGTCCAACCTGAGGCTCAGAAAACCAAATAGCAGTTGATAGAAATGTAATTGATAGAAAAGATAATCTGTTGTTACCTCTCAAAACCCCCAAACTCATCAAGGACAGTGCATTTCACTACATGTACTACCGCAGTAATAATGCACAAACTGCCACCTGGAACTCAAGAGGGTAATGACTTTCGGCAGTGTGCCCTCTCACTAAGACAATTTCTCCCGGGCAGCTTTCTACAACTTCTTGTATGATCAGCAGGAACAAATGTTTTTCTCTGCCTTCTAGTATTTCACATCAGCCAATTCCAGACTTTTTGTTGACACTGACATAGATAGATGATCTATCTGCATAATACAGGTTTTATTTTGTCCAGTTTGTTTTAGCTGGAAAACACTAAATAATTTCCTTATATTGTTCTACCCTGCTTGTGTATTTTGAATGGGACTCTGAATTATTTGAGTGGCTATGCTAAGGAAACACAGCCTACTCAATCTGAACAAAGGTAGTCACTACAGAAACAAGACTGGGTGCAGTATACAATCACACCTGGGATACCTGAGTTGAAATGCAGATCAAATTCTGACTGAAGCTATATAAAATGCACATGAAATTATAGGCTAGCCCAACTAATTCAGAACATATACTGAAACCCACATACAGATCTTCCATGGGGACTAATGTATGTAGGAAATTTGAAAACTCATGTTTTCAACTGTTTCTGGTATTCTAGGCAATGGTAAAGACCTCTGCCCTTGTAAATCCCACTGCCATTGATGTTTTCAACATCATCACTTTAATTGTGAAATAATAACCTCAGGAGGGAATGCTTATGAGTGGCTTCTGGTTACATGGAATACTTCAGGCCTGAAGACTTGTAATAAAATAATGGTGCAGAGCCTACAGTACAGAAAAAGTATCTGTATGAATAAAACAGCCAAACCTACAGACCTTAATACAGATGACTGAAAACAAAAACATGCATGATTAATGCACATGATTTGTGCTGAAATAACCTCATGCTCTGACTACATCACAAACTGCTAAGGAAGCAGTTTTAAGAGGAACTTATGAATTTATTCATTTACATCAGCTCGCCATGAGCTCTTTTTTCATATCATAATAAGTAGTTCAGATTCACTGAAGAACTCCAAATTGCTCTGATTTTTTTTTCCATTTTCTTCCTCCAAAGAATCACGCACAAAAGAAAAGCATCACCTGTACATAGACTTCAAACTACAGAACAATGACTACATAGAGTGAATTAAAGTCTTCATACCTTTTCTAAGCATAAAAATATATAAAAATGTAACCGAGCACTGCCACAGTGCTTATTCACACAAAACCCCATTATTAATTGGAGTTTTGCCAGAATAAACTTGGGAGAATTAGAGAAAGCTTCTTACATGAAACTACTACACGAGGCTTTATCAGTGTAAAAAAAATAGTGTCCCTTTACCTACAAATGCCTCAGCTCTCTCTAGGTAAAGTCATGACCTTGCAGTCAATGCTAAAACTCCCACCGACTTCCACCCAGCTAAACTGTCACCTCGCACTACTTCACAGTAAAAGCAGAATAGTCATTATCTACCTGGAATGGTTTTCTTCCTCTGCTTTTTGAACTTACTGAAAAATTTCAGCCTGTCTAGTGCCAAGTCAACATTTTAAAGTTGAATTGCTGTAACTACATTAGCTACATATATGGGGTTACTTAATATTTAAAAGGGATATATCAGTACTCATCTTATACAGACTTTACCACTGTGTCTTTGTGTAGCTTCTTCAGCTTCTTAAATAAAAATAGCTTAATGGCAACAAGCAACTTTCTTACAGGGCTGCTTTTTTATATAGCAGCCTACAGCTTCTACTGCAGACAACAATGCAGAGCCCCATTTGCCAGCCTAGCTGAGGAGCGACTTGCAGTATCACACAGCTTAAAGGATAGTATATGAAATAAATTGGAGCTGTAGTTTTACTGCACATGAACCCATTAACTGTTCTTAAGGAAGAGGTTTGTATGACTGAAAAATGTTGATACATTCTAACAGATTATGGAAAGATTGTCTACCAGGATAACTGTCTGTCAAATCTGTATGCAACTGAAGATATATGCCCAGGTCATGAAGAACTTACTATTAACCCTATTAGAATATAAAAAGAGTAGCAGACAAGGTAAGACAGTAAATTAGAAACATTAGGTACTCCACTGTGTTTCACTAGTGGTATTTTAGAAATGCAACTCAACAGTAATGTACAACCAAAGTGTGCATTTAGGGCACAGCTCTCAATAACATCACACGCACGTTAAAGTTTGAGAATGCTCCAAGTGAATTTGGTTTATGCAGACAATGACAAGCCTGCAGGTGGTTTTATTTTATGACATATTGGTCCCTGATAACTAGCTAGGTCATGTAATATTTATTTCAATGAATGTGAAAAATTCAATGCAAAATTATGTGCTCTTTTGTACGTAAAGGGTTAAGTTATAGCCTTTGTGAGCCATTAGTTGGAGATTTATTGGGGGGAGTTAGTAAGTCTATGGTTCAATATGTGGTGATTGAACAAGGACCATAGGCGCAGAGACAGAGAGAGAGGAAGAGAACTCAGTCAAATGATGCCTCTGGGGCTTTGCAACATATGGCCCATCAGTCAAGGGTCAAGCCCCCTCACAAATTGCATGCACTTTACATAGCCATCTGCATCAATAAATTACTAGTCTTCTGTAGTGCAAGCACTAATGCATGAGCTGAAGGGACCACCCCACTTACAAAGAAACTGCTTTATTAGTAGTATTATCATTATCATTATTATTGTTCACTTCTTCCATGCACACTGACCCAGTCCTTTCCACAGTGGGATTTTTTTGCAGACAGATGTACTAACAAACACACCTCAGCTTGTTCTCCTGCCTTATTTCCTTCATAAGCAAATACAATCTGCTACCAGGTACCATGGAGGAGACATATCAAGTCAGAAGTGGAAAATATGTGATTTCAGAAGTGGGCTTTAATAGTCTTATTTTTCATTTGTGCATTTTTACAGATGCCCAGTCCACAATCCTATATTGTCAGCTAACAATGTTGCAGCTAATGCCTGCAGAAGGTATGTTTTGCTGAAGAGCAGACCTTGACAATTCTAACTTTCACACTTCCACTTACATCACAGCCCAACTTTGTATATGTTAGATGACAACATCTACATCAGTAGACTTGTGGGTGTGATGAGCTGTACAGAAGACCTTATTTTGAATCATCAAAATTATCCCTTCGCCACTGTTATGCCATTTTCTCAACTACCTACAGGTCGAAGGTAATTAAAAGTACCTATCTAACAGGCATAGTGTACCTGTTACTCTTAAGCCAGACTATGGAGAATGCTTAAAATAAATGATGCGCCTCTTCAGATTCACAAATTTGTTTCAGCTTTTATGAGTCATATTGGATCAAAATTTAGCATGTATTTGCATTTTTATATTTTCAGATAATTTGATTTCATATTAGTACAGAAAGAGATGGATTGCAGCACTGAACACAGAGGTATTAACTTTTACATCTTTTTAACTAACCACATTACACAAACAAAGCTTTTAATAATGCCTGCTTGGTGAACTATATGAAATAAGTTGCTGTTTTCAGTTAGATGCTCAGAAAACAGCTTTCTACAGCACAAAACACTCATTGTCATACCTAGTATTAATCACCACACTATACCAAGGAGAATGCTAAGGACTGAATAAACCCCAGAAAATAACCTTTATGGGCAATTTGAGACTATACTAAACCAAGACAAGCAAAATCCTTAACTTTCCTACAGTAAATCCTTAATCAAAAAGAAAATGAAATTACTTCAACCATTAACCAAGTAGGAAATCAAATACATTACAATAAGCCTTCTCAAAGGCAGCACTTTCAAAAGTCTTCTTGCTATAAGCATTTTTCCTTCCTTCCTTTAGTCCAGCTCCTGCCCTGAATGCAGAAGACAATGAAAAAGTAGGTGCACTATCCTAGCATAGTGGTTTTCAGCATTCTTTGACTTATTGACATCTAGCTTTTCCCTGTGAAATGGATCTGCAGACTCCTCTGTACCAAATATATACCTATTGACAACAGACTTATCTTTCTTAGTTTCCCTAAAATAGTCATGTGACACTGGTTAAACACTGCTGCTTTGCTATATACAGTCTTCAAAGAACAAGCAACATAATTTGTATGTTAATTTTAACTGCAGAAGTCTGACAGTGTCCCACATAATAAAATAATGGGAAGGGATTTATTTAACCCTTCCCTAGTTAAAATAGACAATATGTGTATGTGAATTGACAGATGTGTACATACAAAAAAAAAAAAAAAAGAGAATCAAGTGCTGTCATAAATTCAAGTATAACTTTTTCCTGCAAACTATTTAAATTTTCTGGGATAGGCAGTATGTCTAAAACAGAGGTGAACTTCAGCTCCACCAGTGAGGTGACAATGAGGAGTCAGGAAGCAGGCCTTTAAGCTAGCATTGCCTCCAAGCCCCCAGATGACAGGCTCCTTTTTCTTAGTGGGAGACTCACCATGTTGAAAAAGTTGCTAATGTCTTGCAAGGTCCAATCATAAACCCATACAGAACTTGGGCCAATGACTTCAAATTACCACCAGTATGGAGAAGACAATATAAGAGAGAAGTGAGGTGATGAGTGAGAAGCAGGATACTATATGATATAGGCCTGGATATGAAGAACAGCATTTGGTTGAAGAACAATGCAGAGCAGCCAGTCACACTCTGTTGGAGCATCCAGATTTGGAAGTCTCTTTTTGTTAGGATTATGGATGTAAATTCTAATTTCTTAATGCCTCTATCTACAGATGGACACATATACAGGCACACATCCATACAGAGAGAATGCTTTCTGGATGATATTACATCCTCCACAGGATCCTCCCTTTGAGTCCTGAACACAAGTACCACGGAAGGCTGAAGCAGTCATGAAAAGGTCATCTGCTTGCTGCCACTCTTACTGATGCAAGATTTGTTTCCATGACAGAGCTGCTGTATGCATTACAAAAGTTAGTGAATGTACCCGTAATAGTTTTTCAAGCTACATATTTTTCCAGCTAAAGACAGATTGTACAAAATTGAAGCAGTGAAAATTACCACATAGGCAGCCTCAACGCATTATATTTCAGTAGGACTGAGATGAAGCCAGTCAGAGAAATGGTATTTCACTGAATAACAGTAAACTCTTTGCAAATCTTAATCATATACAAGATGAAGTCTGAAATGTGTTCTTTGGCATCAGAACAACCTAAAGGAGCTGCTGCAGTTTATAGGGTTTCCTATAGATGAGGTAATATGTACTTTTAGTTATTACTTTTTTTCTGTGTGGTTTCCAAGTTCCAAAAAGAAGTATTTTCACAGTTTCTACTTAAGCTACATTGCTGTAGAGGCTAAAACAAGTCTGATGATCTAGTCCCCTTTACTCATTATTTGAGAAAACAGACAGCTTTGTGATGGTGTACTTCTTTCTTCTGTCAAGGGTGCTTTTGAAAAAAGAACACGTTCGGAGTGTTTCAAAGATTTTAAAAAATCTTTTGAAATCTGAAATGCAAAGATTTCAGGAAAAAACTTTGTCATTAGGACTCGGGGGCCTTTTTATATATCAGACTTTCCATTTCTTCACACAGGAAATGGTATAGTACTTCCAACTTAAAGAATAGAGACAGTAAAAGTAGCGTCTCCACAGTAGTCTCCTAAACATGACCCAGACAGACTTTGTCTAAGGGCAAAGTTCATCTTACAGCCTTTGCCCTCTCTTCTGAGCGTAAGGATCGTTTCAGATATTTTAATTGTACTTTTGGTCTGTCAGTAGGATCTGACCTGAATTACTGGCTCAGCTCACACTTCAAAAAATACATCCAAAAGTTTTTAACTGATTTTTTCCTCATACTTTACTGTAGCTCTTACATGATTCCCAACTTCTTCCTTAATCTAGCCCATTTTCACATCATCTTAGATAATGAGCATGCCCTGGCTAGACAAGAAGATGTTGAATACTATGCTGAAGTACCTGTCACAACCAACATTGCTCCATTGAAAGGAATATCACATTGATATAACACCAATAAGCAGAGAAATGTAAAAAAAAAAAGTCCCCAAAAGTAACAGAGAAAATGAAAATAAATAAAACTAATCACCCAGAAGGAAAAAAGTATGTTGCTATCCTCTTTTTTAATCTCTTGTTTCCTTGTAGAAGGCGAGGGTTGTCTGGGTTCAGCTCCTAGCAGCCAGCTGTCCGCATCTCAAACGCCACCAATACAGCTGCCACTAATTGGCACCCTCAGCAGTCACAGCACACAAGTTGTGGATTGAATAGCTTGCTGAGTTTGCGAAATGAACTGACCTCTTTTTCACCCCAAGGAAGTGTCCTGCAGGTCAGGGTGGACGCAGGGTGCGGAGAGGCTTGCTCAGCTGCTCTCTCTGTCATTACAAAGCAGAGTTGCCTTCGTCCCCATCTCTGCGAAAGGTGGCTTTTGCCTTCCTGTCACTGGGATTCAATGCAGGGTCTGAGTGTGACCCATGCTGCTACTCACTACCAGCTTTTGCATTTTTTTATAGTGCAGCATAAAGTTTACAAGAGGGCCTTGGTCTGGATAGCTCACCCATACATAACTTTGTATTACCTTACATTATACAGGCAGTTTTCCAGTACTTTAAAAGAGAGCTCTCCTCTGGGAAAAGCTCTCAATCACTTTTAATTGTCAAATTGGTCCAACTCTCCCAATTATGTATTTTCTGGACGGGGAACATTTGCACTGTAACACTGAATTTTTTGACATTTTACAATTCCATGTCATAGAAGCCCATTTAATTTTGAAGTAATGTTTTCACATTACAACTACATTCCCCAACATAGTGGGGGAAAACAGAAAGCAATTAAAACCACGGAAAATCATGATTTACCTTTGTTGTGGTTTTGTTTCGGGTTTTTGTTTGTTTGTTTTGTAAAACCTTATTGATTAACAAACTGATAAGTATTTATTTTTATTATATTAGAAGAATGTTTTTAAACACCACTTTTTTTTTTTTATTCACAATCCAGTTTACCTTTATTCTTTGATGAAACACTTGGTGCTAAGGAAACACTGCCACCTGCTCTGGGAAAAGCTTCAGAGATACTATCAAATTATAAAGAGATAAAATAATACAATTATGTGAAGTGCTTCGAGACAAGAAAATGGCAATTTTATTTCTGACTTATAAATGATCCTCAGAGCAAAAAATCTACAGCAGATACTGTTTATGTAATATTTAACACACCCAGTGGCCTTCCTGAATTTCAAGACCAACTGTTCTGTTTCTTTCAAATGATGCATAAATGGAGTTAAATCGCTCTCACTTAAGAGTGATTCAACACAAATGGTATCAAGGATGACAAGGGACTATCATAAACGGTTTGACCCAGCAAACATCCCACAGGCTGTTCCGCTGTCCAACAAAGCCAGAACTGAACACAGCTAAGACACAATAAAAGAAAATGTCCAAAGACCCAGATGGCAGCAGCTGTAAAAATACACCACCAACACCAGCACCTGGATTTTGCAGCCACCAGCTGCCACTCCACATGTGGCCGTAAGTGCTGGCTCTGGAGCAGTCAGAGGCAGAGGTCAAACAGAAGCCCCTTTGCCATTCAAAAGAGCAATGCCAAAGTTAAGTGTGGAGTAACACATTTTTGTGAAGAGAGTGCTGTCCAATTTATTAACATTGGATATATAAATTCACTTACTCCCTTGCAAACCCAAGATTCTATTTTTGCAGAGTAAGGCTTCGCTTCCAAGAGCAAGCACCATTACAAAAAACCAAAACAACAAACTAATTACCCTTAAAGTTTTGTATTTGTTTTCAAAGCAGGAAGTCACATCCTCTAGCTTCTTAAATAAATGACAATACTATACTGGTTTTGCCTGCCAATATCCAGGCATCTGCGAGCAAGTAGGCTAGTGATCCCTTCTCGATCTGAAAAATACAACTTATTTCAAGTCTTATGACTTCCATCTAAGTCACAATGGAAAACGTATGGAAAAGAGTAAAGATCACACATGACATGACTGAACAGGTGACAGGCCACACCAGAGTGGTGCTTAACAGCAGAACTGTGGTAGACAAAGCCAAAGAGGAGAAAAGCAAAGATTTAGTCTTTTTGGCATGATCAAAATTCATGTTTTTTTAAAGGTAAAAACATATGCACAATCCATATATCTAGGCATACATTTTTACCTGTTATGCATAAAAGATAGCAGCAAATTTATGAAACAAAATATTTGCAGACCTTAAAAGCTGTAACTCAGGCTCATTCTTTCTAAAGGAGGGAAATACTGGGACACCCTCAACATTGACTGAGTTCAGAATATTTTCAGTTTTACCTCACCACCTCCAGTTTTCCTCTCTGTTATATTCCAGAATTTACTGGCATCTTTCCTTCTGTATGAAAAATGGACCAAATGAGGTAACAGAACAGAAGGAAAATGCACAGATGTTTATAATATGACAGATATTACAAATAACTGTTTCAAAATTCTTTGTAGAAAAATGCTGATTTGATAATTAGATCATGTTCCATATTTGAAATTACACTAGTGCTGTGAAAGTAAATGATTGTAAATTGAATTTAACTTCAGTTTGACACTTTGCATTATTATAGTATTGCTCCAGAGGAATTTTGCTTCAAAAAAAAATTAAAAAAAAATCATACAATAGAAATTAAAAATTCAGCAGGGGCCACAGCTGTTACTGGGAAAGTTCAGGCTCCTGGAGATTTCAGTCTACTCTCACTACGATACTACATTTTTTTTGTGATTGAAGCTATGTCCACTGAAACTACATCCCATTTAAAAATCAAACTGAAAAAGAAATTTGAAGACCATGCCAACTGGAGTCAGCTGATAGACTTCAAAATGCTGGTGTCCTGTTGTGCAGACTGAAATATCTGCAGCTTCCAGCAGATCCTCTCATTCCAGTACAATCACTTATACAATGTTGAGGAAATTGGATGAATACTTTAGTGGATCCTATCTTCTCAGTTGACTACATTTATTCCTTCTTGCAATATACGCATTATTACTCTCCAGCTCTGGGCAATTATGAGATACATTTAATCTGTTGAAAAATCCAGTGTGACCTTTAAGGAGGAGAACAATCAGATGCTCAAGGCAGGTTTGGGTTCTGAAACTGGACAAATGAGAGAGGCAAGCAATTTTACGAATTTTAGTAACACCAGCATACTGTTACATAAGTGCCCTCACATTAAATACATTAAACATTTGGGGTTCTTTTATTGACATGTAAGTCATTGTCATGCCAGAAAAACAGTTGAAAATTGGCTTACGCTACAAACAGTTCTTTGTTAGGAGTTGCAGAAAACTGTACTTTAAAAAGGGCAGAATAGTTTTTGAATTCTACTCAGGAACAAAAGAATCAATCATTATGTGGCAGAACCTCTTCACAGGACAGTAATTTCACATGGCGTACAGTATAAAAGAGACAATAAGACTCTTACTAAATTGTATACATATGCCCCATATCTATGAGTTGTTCATCCTGATGCATTTATAAGGGTGTAACACTAAGCTAGCATAACTAAGGTAGTAGCACTAGTCTTCCTCCTGACAGCATTAGGAATTTAATGGGAAAGGCAGCAAAAGACATTAACATTTGAGGTGTCACAAAAACCTCTCTATGATTTTTTTATCCCCTAACTTCAGTTCTAAGGTAGAAAACACTCCCAAAAGTTGTTAGATTGACATCTGTTCATGGCAAAAAAGGCCATGAACATGGTAGAGGTGCTACCCCTTATATCAATCACATCTCTTAGTCCACACAGTCTAGCCTGGAAGGATTTCCAGTGTAGAGAAGTGAATGTTGAGGCATCAGCGTAACTTTAGCTCCTCTGCTGCAAATGCCAAGAAGAGGCTACTTTATGTCAACGTGTTCTGTGTTCATGCTGTTAAGAAAGGGCTGTAACCTGACAACTTCTTTCATGCTAAAACCCAATTGGTTTATCTTGTTAAATATTTGCCTATTCAGACCCTTTCCCTTTATTTCCCATCCCTTTATCGAAAGGGATAGTTGTGATTTGATTTGTAGATCAATAAAGTAACACGACTGGAATTAAGAAACAACAGCAGTAAAAGGAACTGTAGGGGAAAAAAAAGGAAAAAAAAGAAGGAGAAAAGGATACATGTAACTAGAATTGTTACCCCTAAAGAATTAAAACTTTCACCACTTGGAGAAAAGAAAACTAGCAAATCGTTGGGCAGCAGTGTCTGGTAAGTGCATGTGGTTAGTCTACCTGCTTCACCTAGAGAGAAATCTCATTTCAATGAGAACATTACAATTTTCTAGTTTTCTTAGCATCTAAACCAGTCTTTATTTATTCAGTGCACTCTTTCCAGTATTATTGAAGATTCACTATGGAGCTTAGTAACCTCTGCTAATAAATATCGATTCCAGTATTATTGAAGATTCACTAGGTAGCTTAGTAATCTCTGCTAATAAATATCTATCCTTTTGCATCCTGTGGGCAAAAAGGAGGGAATCAGAAAGTACTTACTCATTGAAGCCAAACACCGCTGCTTTTTGAGTAATTCAGTACACAGAAGACAGTTCTTTCCACAGTGTCCAAACACAAACTTCCAACCCCAAATGCTCTGGATGCTTCATCCCACAAATAGTAGGAAGAACCATGCCAAGCTTTAAAGCCTACATTATTTCCTTGGCATGCTAAGAAAACTTTTTTTCTTGTGCAATTCCTCTACTTCATGCAAGTTGTTTCCACTATGAAGCAGACAACTGCATAGGGAGTTCTTCTGGAACCTGCAGCTCCACAAGCATTTAAGGGCACTCTTCCCTTTCTCCTGTAATCCCTTTACAATGGCATGCTTACCTTTGGAATACTAAGCACCAGCAAGCCATTCAACAGGACTTTTTTCTGTTTCTCTTCATATCTGTTTGTACCCTGTGATACCATTATAACGGCCTACCATGTAAGGGATACAAAACTTGAGCAGCAGAGCTAATAGTTTCTTGATTTTGTGCTGCAAAAACACTAAGTTTCAAGCTTCTCTCAAGATTTCTTTAGAAGTTCAAGATCATAAGAGAAACATGGTTGGAAGGGGAAGAAATAATCCTTCACTTCAACAGCTGAAAATGCTGGAAAATCAGACACACAAACACATAGTCCTGACCAGATGAAAATCATTAAAACCCCCCTTAATTTACTTTATATGCTTATACTGTAATGACTGCAACACCACTGCTTCAACGATTAATATCATAAAATCATTAGTTCTTGCTGATATCCATAGAAGTATTTCTGCTAACTTAGATCTGCTCTCTTCTGATCAAAGGAAAATGTATTTTTTCTCCCCTTTCTCTGGTCCTTTCTTCTCCTCAGAATCCCTTTTCTTTTGAAGATCTGGCTTCAGCCAGCTGCTGGTGCTGTATACTCACAGAGAAAATAAGCAGGGAGAGGAAAAAAGGGGGAGTGGGAGGAGAGGAAGAGGAAGACATCCCCTTTACACTTTTTCCTTTCAGGAAAGTAATTTTCCTCTTGCCCCTAATTCCAATTGCAGAACACTAGGGATGTACCTAATCTACCTTTCTGTTGCTAAAAGTATGAAATGATTACAGAAGTGTGGCTGAAACAAACAGTGATGAATTACCATTTTGTCAAAAAGGCTTAGGATACCCTGAAGCAACTACTTCTTTCACAAGGAAGAAGGGAAAAAAAGGACGGAAATGATTCCATCAGCAGAAGTGGTTTTTTCTTCCCTTTAAATGAAAGACCCAGGCAAACAAGACATATTCTGTGTCATGGTTTGTCACTCATGACCAGCAGCTGGTCATTAAAAAAACCTTATGGCCTTAAACCTGCTTCCCTGTAAAGAAGAATGACAACATTCCTCCCAATGTGCTGCAAAGCTGAAACAATCAGGCAGAGCCTTAGAAGGTGGGTGAGTAAATGAACATGCAATAGCTGAAAAGGAACATTTATCAAAAAAAAAAAAAAAGCTTGGGTTTGCTTAGGCTTTATACTAATATTTAAACTAAGGTTCTTGTTGTGTTGGTCATCTACTATTTTGCTGGTTTTTGTGTTGCTTCTGACAGACTCATGTTTAAGCCCCACAGATCCTTCCTTATGTGGGAAAACAAGCAAGAAACAAAAAGCAAGCAACAAAACCACCTCCATGAGTCTCCAACCACGGGCTAATTTGCTAATTTGAGAAAGAGACTGTCTCTCAAGGCTGAGCAGCACAACCATCTGCTCAAGTTGTGAGTGACACTGAGCTCAGCAGCAGGCAGCCATACGGTTATTTAACTCTGCCTTGACCACCAGCAGGAGGTCCAGCACACTACAAAGGTTCAAAGGTAACAGGAGGACTAACACCTGGACAAGGCAGTCAGCTGGAAACATTTCCACTTGAGAAGGGCAGAAAAAGGAGGATTTAGAAACTAGATATCTCTGAAGGAGGAAACTGCATTTGAACAAGCCCCTTCTGCCTTACCCCATCTCCCAGCTATATAATGTTTTTCCTTTGGCCGGCATTCACTTCAGAAAGCGAGGGAGACGTGCCACAGCAGGAAAAGGGAGATTGTATAGCAGCCAGGGGCAGATCAAGTGGATGCTTACTAGGGGTCCCTGATTAGAAAAGCTACTTGAAGACTGACCTAGATGACCTCTGTAAGATAGGTCAGTAGGCAGGTACACATCAAGGTGATGAATGCATGTGGTACTTGCCTGCTATGAAAATGCTCCCATCACAAACATCACAAACTTATTTCTTCCATGACTTCCAATAAGTAAGTATTGTTTTTTCCATCTCTTACTAGGGTATGTCTCCCAAGCCAGGTGTAGGCTATTGTCAGTTCTACAGCAAATGATTTGCTGAGCCAAATACACTTCTAAGTATTCACATTACTAAACCAGACAAGAAATACTCCTGTGTCACAGAAGGAAGAAGAAACACTACAGAATGTCGGAGAATTAATCCACTTCAACCCCAAAGGCCAACAAAGCTGTCTGAAAACTACTTTTAAATTTTCTGTGAAAATGCAGATAAGATTATTTACAGTTTGTTTTAAGTAATAAACCTCTCTGACCACAACAAAACCCAAGAGTTGAGTTAAAAAAAAAATAGCCATAATACTTTAAACAGAATGTTTGTCATCCAAAATTATCTGTCTAGATGAAACAGCTAATCAAAGCATGTCCAGAGATATCAATGGGTAACTCACCTGGTTTACATTAAGCTCTTCTTAGGTATTTTGATGATTAGCAGCATAATGCTATGCAATCTGCCCGATGTATTTTCTCAATCCACAAAAAAGGGCAGTTGTTCCTTCAGCTGCTCTACTTAGATATTATATCCCAATCTTCTGAGGTGATACCGTCATATTCCATGATATATTAAATCTGGCCTTAGTAGGCTTAATGCTGTATCTGCAATGCTCTGTATATGTTGCTTTAACTATAGGTTGGAGGAAGCATCATCTCTTCTACTTAGCTGCATAAACTTGTCACAAACCCCTCATCATGTGCTATAATATATTCAGTAGAATTTATGCTCAGCCTTGATTCAAAACAAATAGACACTGCAAAATAATCTAGCTTAACAGAGATGAGTATTAGTGAACACTGAACCATAACCCCACTTACTATGTTTTAGTAAGACTTTACTCTTTCTAAGACTGAGGGTGGAAGTGCCACTACCTGCCAGGGTGTACTTGAAGGGGCTTGAAAAGCTATAGTAAGACTACTTGTCCCTTCCAAGTCACCTGAAAGTCATTCTGAAGTGGAGAAGGCTACATGCAGATCTGACATATCTAAGAACAGGAAAACATGCTAGATTAAATGCCAAACTTAATTAAGGGATTCTGCTTCTTAAGGAATTTGCATTAATTTCTCAGACAAGATTTTTTTTTTTTTTTTTTTGCTAATGGGAAGCTAATGAGAAATAAAGTTAACCAAGATGAATGAATGTTACAACAAATACTGGAAGAAAAGACTTCTAATTTATATCAATATCAGGCTTCCACAGAGTCTCCAGTTCAGGCAATGCCCAGGCCTCAAAATCCTGACTTGGTAAATAGAAACCTTTTTTCTCCCATTAGATTGAAGAAGTTGATGGAATATTTTATTAGATCTCCCCTTGGGAGTTTTTCTTTTTTTTAAATGTTTGCCTAAGTTGTAGCATTTCCACTATTACTGTACCTTACTCACTTTTCCCATGAACATTTAGGGAATGCCACCATCAGACTGCACTACACAAAGGCTGCTGATCCCACTGCCATCCAACTGCTAAGCCACTGAGATGCATTTGCTTATTACTTTGAAGAGCTAGTAATCATCACATAGACATAGATCTTCAGAGATTTAAGCTAAGTGAGTCAGTGTGTTAATTATATGCTAAGGGAGTACACACAAGAAATGGAAAGTAGTAGTTTATTGCTTTCCCAAGTTTCTCAGGTAATTAGAGCAGCTTCTGGAGATACATGGCACTGTACCAGAATCTATCATCACAATGGGCTTCACTGTAAAATGCACAGAATTAATTTTTTAATGAAAATCTCAACTGAGCGTCAGAGCCAAATTCACCTGATAAATGTCACTGAGCAACGTCATTACTGGCTCATCAACACGGGGTGTTTAAAGCAGATGGTAGAGCAATGCATCTTCAGTACTACAGCCTGTTAATATCAGCCACCTCCCATAAAAAAATTAAAATTGGCCCCCTGTCAGTCAAACATGACAGTACTTTGGATTTCTCCCTCATGATATTCTTTAGCCTTGAGGCAGATATGACAGGTGCCTTATTAAATTCCAAAAATAAAATGTAGCACAAGAAGCCAGTGCATTCCAATGAGACAGCAGACTTGTTAAAATGCAACATGCATAAAACTTACTTCATTTCATTTTAGCTATCATCGGTTTCATCTTTTAAAAAACGCAAATAGCAACTTTAGAAATATGGTGTTTGTTGTATATAAATTAAAACAACATGTCATGCCTTATATTTCAAAGTTGTTAAAAGTCCTTATAGGCGTTGCACAGATATTTTGGTTATTTTTATGAAAATAAAAGCTGGAATTTCTATTCACTGTTCTATGTTCAGTGCTTGTGTTGCATTATTATTGATCCCAATCTGCACAGAAGGCATGGAAGCTAACTATCCTTTTATACAGGAGCATTACTAAGTCAGAAAGACTTTTGTACAAGCACGGGGGCTGGCCTATACATACCATGTTCTCCAACTACATAAAACAGGAAAACAAAGCTAATCTCATTTTAAAATCTTCCAAGTTGAATGGAAAGACTGTTGAGAAAGCAAAGTTAAAGCACTCACAGGTAGAGACACCATTTAATATTTTACTTTCAAATTTAACTGCACGCTGTAATATATACAAATTAGGATATGGGTTAGGATTATCAAGGCATTTTAGGGCAGATTCCACTGAACTACACTAAAATTCAGATCTGTAAATCACATAGGTTGCTTTGAAATTCCCTAACATAAAGTAGAATCCTGGGTGCCGAAAAATCAATCAGGTTTGTCTCCAAGGTCAACAAACTCAGCATTTTCCTTAGAGTCTTATATAAATATCTTAAATAATATGAGACTAAGGATTGCTCCTACCATCTCAGGTGCAAGGTATACTGCCTGAATGCTCATAATAAACATATGAGCAGTGGGACAATTCCACCAGAAATTTAGCACATTTTCCAAGTAGCTCAAGTCATGCATTTGTTGAAATGTTTGTAGGATTCAGGCTGAAGCTTCAGCTTGGGAGATTTTGTTTCCTTCCCAGGGCTTATTAAAGGTTACTACATGCCTCTACAAATATCCAGAGAAAGCTCATACATGCCTAACTAAACCTCTTTCACCATCGTTTTCTCAATATTCCACATCCTTCAAACTGAAAAAAAGGCATGATATTCATGCCAAAGTCACATCTTGCTTCCTTCTTCAAAAATGTGGACAAATAGATGCCTGTAATGAAAATGGCTTCTGTTCTAGTTTGTGCCACACTTGATTTTTAAAGTCAAGTGAGGTTTAGATGGTCATCAACTTACTGACAAGAGACTCTATTCATTCCCAGGCTTTTGTATGTATTGCACAGACAGCTTCTTCATTTCTGCGACACACTATACCCCCCTTTTTCTGCTGCTTTGCCTCCTAGACATTAACTCCTATGGCTTTGCAAAATACATGCCAAAATCTTCTTTCACTTTTGAAATAAAATGGGACTGATTTAAAACAAATGCTTTCATTTTGACAACACATTTGCACAAACAAACTGTGTCAATGTTGATGTGGCAATAACAGAGCAAGACAACCAAGTTCTGCATGTCTCAGGAAGTGCCCCCAAAATGTCAGTGATAGCAACTCTTGCCAACATGCTCTGAAAATGAAACAGCAATGGGTTCATCTTTTTCAGCACAAGTCTTTTATGTCTGCTCTCCATGTACAGCAGTGGTTTCAAATGCTGACTGTACGTTCATCTGATTCCTATTTTAGGAACTGTAACCAAAGCGTTACATGATGCATAGAATGACATTTTCTATTGCCAAAAGCATGCTCCAGAAGCAAAACAGAGCCAGAGGAGGGGGAAAGGGAATCTATTCCCACAAGGCCTAAATGTTGTTATCTCTAACTGCCAAACACATGACATCTTGCTGCCACTTCAAAGCATTTCTTTAGTTCCTTGTATGATGTTACTTCTATTTTTTCCTGAAGCTCATGCCACTTCTTCCAAATTCTACTTAACCTGTGTATGCTTAACATTCTGAGAGGCTGTGCCAACAGCAAACCATAAGGCAATACATAGTCCATCACTAATATATATATACACACATCTCGTAGAATCACAGAAAAATTTCTGTTGCAATGTCTTCTGAAGGTGACCTGGCGAGGCCCTCTTCTCAAAGCAGAAATAACTTCAAAGTAGGAGTCATTTTGCTTATGATCTTTTCCAGATGGGCTTTGACTGCCCCAGGAATGGAGATTCCAACATCCCCCTGGACATCAGTGCCCATGCCACAGATCACCACTCTCACTGTGAAGGGTTTTTTCCTTTATCTAGCTGAAATGTTCCTTGCTGCAACCTGCGGTCATTGCCTCCAGCCCTTTTGCTGCACACCTCAAAGGAAAGTGGGACTGCCTTCTCTGTAGTCATCCACCAGGCAGTCAAAGACAACAATTAGATTCCCCCTTAGTCTTCTCCTCTCAAGGATGAGCAGGAGTGGGTAATAATTATCTCCCTCAGCCTGCTCACTATACTCTTGCTCTGTAGCCTAGTATGTGGTTAGGCTTCACAGAAATAGAAGCCCAGCATGTGTGTATACACACACTCTCATACAGCAAAAGTCTTGAGAGGATCAAAAAAGAACTTAAATGAAAAGGCTTATGTTTAAAATATTAAGTAAAACAACTCCACAAATTACTCCATGGTATATGACAAGGGCTTTGTAAAATACCATTATCATAAGATCTCCTGGTAATAAAGGAAGGTAGCTTAGCGATATATGAAGGCTTTAGATTAATACATCTGTACTTATATAGTTAAAACCTGCATTTGGATCAGAGCAAATAAGCAATCTAAATGTACAGTCTCTTCACAACACTACTTTTGCTTGGCTATTAATGTTTGTAATAGGGCCAAAAGAATCCTTAGATAAAAATCATTTTCTTCCATATGCAAACATTAATGATACCACAGTTGTCTGATGAGGCTAAAGAGTAGTTTGAAGGACTTACCCAACTGATCAGGTTGAAAGATCATCTGCAATGGAATTTGGGGGATCTGACTGATCTAAAATACTCTGTTTTGTTCGTATCTAGTACTGTTAGCTGAAAAGTCTCTTATAGTTGCTTTGCAACTATAGCAAGTCTCCCAGCACGCAGATGACAATGACCTGTCATTTGGGAGCCAAAATAATACAACTTTCCTCCAGTAAATCATTTGTAATCCTTTGCACTCCACAAATCTTTTGAGCTGTCCCTTGAACAAGACTTCTGCAATTCTGTTTTGCCTTTGCAATGCTTTGGTTTTCAGTGACTTTAAAGATTTTTGTTTGTTTCTCAGCATTCAAGTACCTGGTTTTAATTAGCCATCAGACCAGCATTGTCTTTGCATGCTTTTATGCACTGACATCACACTACATATGAGGGGTTTGGTTTTTTAACATAGATAATAGGTGGGATGGATTTGTCTAATGGTAAAAAAGAAAGGCACAAGCCTGACAAATTGTCACAGAAATCATTTGACATTCATCCTTTTCAGCAGAAAAGGACAAAAGCTAATATCATTAGTCTCCTGTATGTGTGAGTACAAGCAAAAGAACATTTAAAATGTAAAGATACGTTGTTACTGAGGGAGTGAAATACTAATGAGCTGCTGTAACTCAAGTGTGAAACTAGCAGTACCAAAAGCTGTTAAACCTCTGACTGGACTAAAAACTACAATTACCATCATCCTGAACAGATAGATATGTGAGCTGAGGGATCAAGCTGGGCAGAGTTTCTCATTTCCTTTTTCTCCTCAATTGACTAAAATATTTTAAAATAACACACCAGCTGCATGTAACATTTGCCTGCTTGATCTTTCTAAAATATAAGGAAAATCCTATTGTAGAACTGGATGTCTTATATCTATGTTGGTAGGACCATACCATTCATGCCCACCAGGTAGAGGAGGAGAAAGAAATCCCCATTTCAGAAAAAGAGGCACAGAGAAGGGGATTCATCGCAAATTCATGTCAAAGCTAAGAATTGAAATCAGACCTCTTGAAAATACTCCAGTATCTTAACCTCAAGATCTTTATTCTTCTCTAAATGGATTCTCCAGCTATTAAACATTCCAGCAGCTAACTGGATTACCACATCAGCAATCAATCACATTTATAGGGTATTAAATTTACTTGGAAACTTGATGGCTGACTTCAATCTAGAGGGACAAGATCAAATTAAAATTCCTACTACATTGTGTGGAGCATGGTATTTTGGTTTTTGTAGGAAGAAATTGGCAAATTGCATTTGATTTCTTGTTTTGACATGTTACTTGGCATATTAATAAACTAGAAACATTATGCTGCTTAAAGTCTTGATCTCATTTTCCCAAAATATATGTTGAAGCACTTTTTGAGAAGGAAATAGGGTATTCTTTTTCACTTACTAATTTTGATACTTGTTTTTTTTTACTTGAGTGGAATTTGGTACAATAATCCAGCAGACCAAAACCACTATGGAGTAAGACAATCTTTCCCCCAAAATACAAATTACCACTCCCATTTCTTATTCCAATTTGTAATCTCAACTTCCACCATGGGTTAATATTGCAGTTCAGTTTCATAACTGACAAGGGTTACATGTAATCAACTACAAGCTTGTTTAGGATAAGGCAACAAATATTTCAATTGCACTTCAAAACCAAATATCAATAAGTAATGAGAAATGAAGCAGAAGGGCATAATGGGGAGCCTCCACCATTTGGAAAACCAGGCATTTGAATTGAACAAACTGATGTTTGATAGCTGCTCAGTAAAAAGTCCAACAGCTGGTAAGACTGAGTCCTGTGCACACAGAGTTTCCGAGAGTAAAGGTGAAAGCTGCCCTGACCTCCAGAAAAACTGCTGTAGTAGATTCAGCGCACTACTGGGAGCATCCCTTCCAATCCTCCGCTATGATCTGCTGAGATTTCTGTGTCCCTGAGAAAAGGTTGTGCCCTCACAGAAGACTCTTCAGCCAAGTGATCTTGGACATGTTTCCACTGCGTATCAACTGACCAGTGCTAATTACTGGTTACTGAAGACATTATAGTTATACAAGGTTATATGAAAACAGTAGCTATACTAAACTTATTACAAAGACTATCTTTCAAGAGCAGGATTTAAGTACCTAAGCAGCTTGCACTAGCAATGCTAAGTTTTAGCATACCATAAAATACTTTCATTTTCAGTGAGGACAAAATGAAGATTTCACCTTCAAGAGCTGCGGATGTTTCTGAATCAATTAACTTTTTCTTCTTGTTGTTAAAGATGCATCATGCAAAACAGATAAAATTTTCAACTATGGAAAAAATATGTAACGTCTAAGAAGTTTAAATCTTCAAACAGGCCATTACACCTTGCCTGAGACAGAAAGGGTAGGACAACATGAGTAGATGGACAATGCACAAGTGAATTCCCACAGAGCCTTTTTCCTGAAATGATCAAAATACTACAGGGACACAAGCTGAACAACCTGTGAGACTATTAAAAGTTGTAGGCTTCCACTCTCCAGTTTTTGATGGAGAGCACAGAAGTCAGTGGGGCCCTCAGCTGCACTCTGGTCATCCCCAGAGGGCATAAGAAGCTCTCAGTCCTTGTGGCACCTCTATCATCAGGCAAAGTCTTCCATTGTACTTGACCTGGTTTCAGCTGGGATAGAGTTAATTTTCTTCTTAGCAGCTGGTACAGTGTGTTTTGGCTTTAGTGTGAGAATAATGTTGATAACACACTGATGTTTTAGTTGTTGCTAAGTAGTGCTTATCCTAAGTTAAGGATTTTTCAGTTTCCCATGCTCTGCCAGCAAGCAGGGCCACAAGAAGCTGGGAGGGAGCATGGCCAGGACAGCTGACGCGAACTAGCCAAAGGGATATTCCATACCATAGAAATGTCATGCTCAGTACAGAAACTGGGGGGAATTGGCTGAGGGGGGCGGATCACTGCTCAGGCATCGGTCAGTGGGTGGTGAGCAATTGCATTGTGCATCACTTGTTTTTCTTGGGTCTAATTTCTCTCTATTTTTTTAAAATATTCCTTTTCGTTACAATTATTACAATTTTTATTATTATATTTTGTTGTTATTGTTATTGTTATGTTTTAATTTACTTTAGTTATTAAGCTGTTCTTATCTCAACCCAAGAGTTTTATTTCTTTTTTTTTTGATTCTCCTCCCCATCCCACTGGGAGGGGAAGGAGTGAGAGAGCAGCTGCATGGTGCTTATTTGCTGGCTGCAGTTAAACTACAACAGCACTGAAAATACCAAGTGTAAGAAGATCTCCTTGCGACTTTCAGCTACTGTTTCCAGCTCTGGATAAGGACATGCTATAGCCCTTCCTCTTTTATACCCAGAAAAGAATAAGGCAAATACTTGAAAGAAATCTTATCCTTCTACTATTAAATATTGACATAATTTTACATGAAACATGTCCCAGCGAACTAGTAAAACAAACACATAAAAAAAAGTTTCTAACAATGTAGATGTGTATAATAAATGAATTTAAAAATAAAAACAAACAAACAACTTAACAGCTTTAAAATATTCCCACCCTCTTCAACAACATTAGCACTCATCACACAGTAACTCAGGGGAACCTGAACTAATCTGAAACCACAGAAGTGCACAGTGTCCACCTGTAATCACACAACATTATCTCCTTGTTTCCCAGGAGTGCTTTATGTCATATAAAACACTTGTTAAAAACCTCATTATGAGCTTTGAGAAAATACTAGCATTATATCAGTATGTACTCCTTTAGTGCTACAGAAAAAACATTCTTTCATATTTGTTTTATGAAATACAGAAGCTGATGCCTTCACCAATGTCAGTTTCACCAATTAAGTTTAATCAATCAATAACATAATTCTAAAACAAATGTGCATGTATTTACTGACTGGGTACAATGGCATTTTTCAATTACCAATCCAAGAAAAAAAAAATTAATTTGGTATTTTATTTAATAACTTAAAACAAGGTCTCACAAAATATAAGCATCTGTCTCCAAAGGTATGTAACCTATACTGTTAAAATATCTGAACAAGACTTTAACAAGATGAAACGGCTAAAAACTGGGATGACTGTGTTGTTTATACCAATGCTGATATCACACAACTAAACATTTGGATAGTCTGTTCAAACTATTCTCAATTTAAAACCCTACAGTTTACAAGGTATGCTCAGTGTTGATATGAATTGAACCTTTACCATATTATGTGCAAGTTGTCCACTGACTATGCATCCTTTGAAATAAATTCACCACATTTAATCCCAGGAAGGGTGCTTCCTGGGCAAAGCACTCGGGTAGGTCAACAAAAAAACTAGAGAGATATAAAAGATAAAAACATAGCAAAAAAATATTATTTAAAATATAATATTAAAACCACACACATCCTGCCTATTTTCATGTCATATAATCTCACATTCTTCTTGGAAGAAACACATTTTTAACTGTCAAGATAAACTCTATGTATATTCATTGTTCATTACTAGCAAAGCTCTTAAGAAAAGTGCTTCCTATATATTTAGTCCAACTGACTCACCTACTATACATCTTTTAGTCATATACGGATTATGTTATCCTGCAGGAATTGTTCAAGCAAGGATCTCACTGCCAGCAAACTAATATAAGGGGTCCTTTTTTTACACTACTACTTAAGATATCAGACTGCTTTCTTACAGGGTCCTAATTTCACTTCATTTTATCATGAGCAACCCCAGGGGTTCCTGAGATGGTAACACTAACAGAGCCCCTGAGGGTAGAAAGGGAATGAGAGGGTCAGGTTTGATTTCAGCTGGGAACATTAGCTGTTGCTTCCCAATGAATTCTGACATGGTACCCAAATGAAGGATGAATACTTTTCAAAGTAAGCACAGACAAAGCAATGTTAAATATTTAACTTCCAGAGGCAAAGGGCAAAGTCCCAGAGCTCTTGGGGAGCTAATGGACCTCAAGCTAGATAAACTGATTTTTAAGTAGCAAATACCCATGCAGAAACTACAGCAAACTCAAAGGTTTGGGGCAAGGGGGGAGTTATTTTTTAAGAAATTCTATCCATGTACAGATATTTGAGATTATATGAAATTAACAGATATGAAAATCAGTCCTAATTCTCCACTGACACCATCTTCCTTTAGTCTCTCAAGATAGCGTGGATTAACAGTTAGCACTACGCTTACAGGAGTAATTTCAGTGCACTCTGGAGCATTATGCTATGGCCATTCACTTCAAATAGGAGTAAAGCTTTTACATATACTTCACAATTTTAAGAAAACCAGAGCTAGCCAGTTAGTCGTATTCAAAAGCCTCCACAGGAACTGTGAAAGGAGAACTGCAGTTCTCTATCTTATCAGTGAATTTCCCTCAGGACTGGCAGCAGTTACCCTGTTTTTCTCCCATTTAACACAAGCATACACACACAAAGTCCTTTTTGTGATCCAGTAAGTAGCTATAAAGATTAATGTTTTGGGGCATTGCTGGTGTAGCGACACTACCATCATCCGTCACAGGTTCAGTTCAACAGAAACTTGTGATGTGCTTTGCGCAGCGCCTAACACCCACTGTCAGCTTTGGAATTTCGACTCATATGTGACCAGCTTTGTCAGGTCATGTCTCTGAATAAAACTGGAGGTTCAGCATATCTGTATGGGTGACCTGGCAGCAAACAGGAGGCAAGCTCTGCAACGCAAGAGGGCTGGTAGAAACTCTCCTGTAAGAAGTATGGTAGAAATTCTTAGAAGAATAAAACAAAACTTTATTTAGATGCACTGTCCACAAACAAAATTGTAAGAGCAAACTGAATACTTTCACCCAATGCTACATTTTAACCTCACCACTACCCCTATTTCACACTTTTCCTTAAAAAACATCTGGATGAAAACTTTTGATTCAGAGATGCCACCGCAGAGCTTAAGGGTAAGAGAAGGCTTCAGACTCTTCTTGCCTCCGCTGCCTTCATGGGACTGACTGCTTGGCCAGGCTTGCCCAGTGGAGACAGCACAGCTGAGAAAGTGCCTTGCTGTCTCTAGATTAATCATGCGCGATATTCAGAAAGTGAAGGCAGATGCTACTTTTATGCAGCTGAGGATTGCTGAGGTAACGATTATTTATCATGTTTTGATATTTATACTTTATTCAATAATTATTTTCCTGTTATGACAGGAGCTAACTTATCATTTTCCATATGGCCAGAAAGGTGTTAGACCTTCACTAATTATAGATAAAGCTATATTAATGGCTACCAAGCAACAACATCATCTGTGATGCTGAACAGCAGCCTATAAGCCATGAAGTCTTCCCTCCCACAGCAGGTGAATAAATAGCAGCTTTCAATAAACAAGTTTCTGTGCACTAAAATACTGAAACTTGTTTAGAGAGAATGAGAATACTCATGTTCCTGGTTCACAGAGCTGATATTATTTGCTTATTTTATGCCTATAAAGCTTGTATGTTTGTCCCAATCATATTGGGTAGTCTACTAAAATCTAGTGCCACTTTACAAAATTTTCTTCTATCCTACACCATCATGGCTAGAACAGCACTTCTATGTATTCTTATAACAACAAAGGCAATGTCACAGCTGGCCCATAACATCAGTGCCACATCATCATTCACATCAGAAGAAATACTGAAGCATAAATATTAAGATGACTGCAGAGCCTTTGGTACATACACAAAAAGGACACACAGCTGCTGAGAGAGAGGCAGTCTGCCTGCAATTCTGCATAAGCCTTAATAAGAGGACTTTTTCAGACCTTTTCTACCTCCCTCTCCATTTCTTCCTTGCAGGCTCTGTCCTATGATCACACTCCTTACTGTCAGAGTCCAGACAAATATTTCTCCAAAGCCCACTAATTCTCCTCCTTAGCAGGCCCAAGGACACAACGTTGTGCAAGACGAGACCCCCTCCTCCAGGAACTCCCTGCGCTGATGACCCACGTGCTCGCCCTGCTCGCCTGGCCACTGGAACCGAGGGGAAGGACTGCATGATGGGAACCACTGAGTTTACAGGCATTTGTTTTAAATCATCCTTGGATAACAGGTGCCTGGTAGAGTGGTAATTGATTGTACTGCTATTAGGATGATCCAGTTTCTGAAAGTAACTAGTTTGCCAGCTAACTGGCAAAACACAATGCAACTAGCATGCTCTTATACTGATGCCCACTCCACCAGATACAGCAGCTATCATTAAGGTCTTCAGCCAAATAAAAAGGAGTGTGGCAGTAAAGGAAAATAATTTTCACCCTTTATTCCTTGTGCTGCAGGCTGCTCCCACCAACCACTGCTCAGAGTTACTCTGTGTGCAACACAGACCGTGGCACTAGCTAACAACTGACTAAAAACTCTGAACTGCTGTATTCTGGAAATTGCTCTGGAACTTCCTTGATGTTTACCTTGCCAAAAAATTTAAAATGTTCTCCATACTGGGATTTGGGAAATTATTATTTCAGAATGCTTACCTACTCTCTGCAACAGACTTCAAAATTTTCTTGACAGTAACTCAGGCAAACAGGACTTATACATTTGGTGTCACATGAGTGGCGAGTGGCCATGTCTTCTTCCATGTACCTAGATCAATGCACCTGAGAATGGGAGCTCTGAGTAGTCTGGGTCCCTTTCACTTACTGCGTGGATGTATGTATAGGAGTGGGAGAGAGACACAGCTTTTCTCCAAATTGGACCTGTCTTATGGGTCACCAGCTGACCAGCAGAGGAGCCAAGTCAGCTCTTCTGACACAGAGAAACCACCAAGGCAAGACTTATTTCCCCAAAGCCTAATTATTTCCCAAAAGCCCAATCCCAACTGCCGTTGCTAGATCTGGCTTCATCACCTGTAAAGCAGTGGTATCACTTGAATAGCCCTTTTGTCTTTGCTCACCTCTGACTTTCAGTCATTAGGCCTAAAGAAGCTTCACTGGCTCACACGCAGTCACAGCAGTGTATGATTTTTTTCTTATTTAGAACAATACAAAATGAGCTTTCTGTTACAAGGATTGAGAATGAACAGGGGTCCCAGAAGTACTAAATATTTTTCATTATTAAATTCTTTACTAGCTGTTATCTTTGAGCTCAAATATAATACCAAATTTACAGAGAGAATCTATTTTATATGGTATACTGCAGCAGTAATTGTTCCTCGCTCCCTCTTTCAAAACATTTTCCAGGGCAGTTTCAAAGTACTCATTTAATGATATCTTCCATTCAGAATTATTTTAATTAAACTTCATTTTTTTTAAAGTACTCATGCACAATGTAATGAAGTATAGATTTTTGGGCACCTTTGTGTAATAGGGACCCCACAGTTCTATGGCACTCAGAGCCCCTGTAGTAAAATGAAGCACCAAATATTCACCAGAACAGATCACATGCAAGCTGCAATGCAGCTGAGCACAAGTTGCATAATTGCACATGAATGAGATGTTCATAAAATAGACACTGATGCGCTCCCTCCTTCCCACCAGTACTCTATGCTAACATCTCTCCAGATGTGTACGGTTATTCCACTACAGCAGCAAATACACATCCAGATTGCACACCATTTAGCTGCAATGAAAGCAGCTCCTCTGCTGAATACGCATGCCTCTGCTTGCTAGGCATGAAGTGCATTTCAACATTTACATACGTAATTTCAATGTATGTAGAGTAACAGAAAAATCCATCTGTGCCTTTGGGCATTCCTGGTTGTTCCATGTCAAAAACTGCAGGGCCTGACAGGTCACTTCAGGATTTAAACTTGAAAGTGAGTTTCTCGTTGCACCAGAACTTCTGCCTCTCTTCATTTTCTTCACTGGACTTGCATAGTTTGGACAGCCACAGCCCTGCTCAAGTATTGACCTAAAACTATTCACAGAAATGTATACGTCTGCTCTTTATGCTGTTTTTTTTCCATGATTAGTTCTTCCTCTTCTGCCTCCCACTGTATTTTTCTACCCCAGAAACCCATTAGCTCTAATTTATGTCTGGTAGGGAAAAGTAGTATTCAAGTATTTAAAAAGTCTGTTAGGATTTGCCTCAAGGAGTCTCATAGAAACGTAAACTAATACAAAATTCATACACCCCAATCTGCATCTTTCAGCTTTGTACCGTCCCATGCATCCAATTCTATCTCTAATATCCTTTTAATATCATTTCCCTCTCTGCCTTCAGCAAGCCCTATAGCATTCACCTTTGTCCTCAGAGAAATCTAGGTTAACATTACATTTGTGTAGCAGGTTCTACGTTTTTTATTTTATTGGAAAAGTGGTCTAGCATGGAAGAGTGAAGGCACAACCTTAGAATTACCTGAACCAGTGGAGAGAGATACTTCCAATCACCAGGGGAAAATCACTTAATACAGTTCATCCTGTTATGAGACAATCTATTTGCCAGACAAAGCAATTATTTCATTCAGATAGCCCCTGCATTGCACTATGAACCTCGAGGCTGAAGTGAGGTTAAACATTCACACTGTTTTTTTAGTATTGGGTAGTAACTAACCTACAAAAATCTGTCATAACTTTATTTTTTCTTATAGGGAAAAAGCAATGTATAAATGTATAACACAAAATTTAAATTATTTTAAAAAATTGTCCTGTAAATTTATAAAAAGATTAAACCACATCCTGCTTACCATAAAATTACAGAAAAACAACCTAAAACCTTAACATACTTTTCCACAATATGAAGACTTTGGTAGACTGTTATATTCCTCTTTACATAAATTTCTCCCAATCCCAAAAATATTTAGCAAAACCCATTTACCTCTAGATGCCCAACCAGTGCTTATCTATATTTCAAAAGGAGGGTCAACCATAATGGCACTTGTAGAACTGTATTTTTCTTGAAAAGCATAACATCTAAACCCATATATGTTTCTCTTTGCTTTAGAAATAAACACTAGTGAATGTATGCTTCAACTGATCATTTCAGAGAACTGAAGGGCTAAATTTCTTTAGAGATGAGAAATAAATAATTCTTCATGCTAGCTCAGGCCTATGTCCCTCACGGGTATAACAAAAATGCTTAGGTAATTCTCATAGGTTTCTGCAAACATCCTACATGTCAACCCAAATTACACACACGCTTTTAGAACAACAAATTTAGGCAAACTCTAAAGGCTGAAAGAATTGTTCATGCACATCTGGAAACTCCAGTATAAACACTAGACACCATAAAACCTTATGCAAGATGCTCACTACCTGCTTTTCAAGTCACAAAAGATCATCATCTATTGCTTGTGCATCTTTGCCTAATGTTTTATAAACATACAAGCTCAGTTCTTGCACTGGGAGCTACCACAGATCAGTATCAGCAGTACCGTTTTAAACCAATCTGCTTCAGATACCAACAGCTGCTTGTTATGGATTTATACACTTAAGCGCTTGTGTGTGCACGCGTGTGCGCACACAGGGAGATGTTCATTCAAAGAACCAAGTAAATACACAAAGGAAGCAAATACAGTTTATAAAGATAACAAAAGGACCAAATACCAGTCCCAGTATTTATATGCCATGAAAGAAAACAGAACATAATTTTTTTTAAAAACTCTCAAACTCTGCAGATGACATTGCTTGGTCTGTTTCCTGTAGAACTTCTCATTTCATTTTGGTATACTGGAAACACAGAAGCAAGTACAAATGTAAGTAAAACTGAAATAAAAGCTGTAGTTTCAGCTCCTTTTGAATTTATCCCATAAAAATTAATTAGCTGAATTTGAAGTAAGGAAATCCCACTAAAGACAGTATTAGTCCCAGCAGAGGAATGCTCTAGAGGAACAGAACTTCACTGCATCCCTTGCCAGTCTCAGTGCTACCACAGGATTACCAAGATGCAAGTCTGCTGCATGTGAATTCAGTACATAGACGCATGCAGGTCACCTAATGGCATGGCAATTCTTTGCAGGCAGTCCTTGGCGAGAACTGAGACCTTCTGCAACACCTGGGGGAAAGGAAGAAAGTGGCTCTCAGATGCCAGGGTCTCTGCCAAGCCACAAGCATGGGCGCAGCCTTCATTTCCAGCTCAAGAACAGACAGCCTGTTTCATTGCGCCCTGCCTCTCTACCATCACAAGGAAAAGAGGCATAAGGGGCTTTGGGGGACGAGGGGGGGTGAACTTAAGATGTGCCGCAGTACGATCTCAGCATACAGCTGGGAGGCAGGAAGATTTTGAACCTGAGGATAAGGACTGTGGATCTTCTGCCACAAGGGCTAGCAGATGTTGTTTTATAGGACCAGCCAGTGCACTCAGACTGAAACACTTTCTCTAAGCAGATTCTTCAAAAAGTTAGCGAGTATTATGTTTTTCTTCTATGTGTGCATGTATACATGCACAAATACATGTGCATACAGACACTAATTTTCAGTTCCAAATGAACTTCACTTTTACAGTCCATCGGTACTGCTTTCTCCTTTTAATTATGGGCTTATAAATACAAGTGTTGACCCAATCTTACCTTTAGTATGGTGAACATCTTGCTATAATAATGAAATGAGCACAACATAAAGACTTATCTGGATATTACAATTCTAGCTGTATACATTTAGCCTGCAAATTTAAATGTTTATAGCTTTCCAAACATTATTATGCGCTTGCAAATGTTAATTCAGTTTCAATGAGAGAGTCAATTTTTTTTAACAATATAGAATGCATTTTAATACACTATTATGCACAATAGGCTGACAGTGAATGGACTCATAATTGATTTAGAAGCACGTTCTACCATCCTGCTACCTCTATCTCTTTAGTAAATCATTTTTTAATCGGGCTAGTCTAAGCTGACCCATACAGAGCTTTATTTAATTTATTATGGAATTTATGTGTAAGGTTGACTAGTAATGCATGGCTACAGCAGCATTAAACAAATTGTACAGTGAATAACAAAGAGGAAAAAGAGAACAAGAATTCAAATAGCCTAAGCATATTGCTGAGTTTAAAACAGGTTCCAAATGAGCAATGTTATTCAAATGCTTCAGAATGGGAAGGAGGGAAAGGGCTTTGACACCATTACAGTTTGTACAAAAAAAAAAAAAAAAAAGTCTGGGTTTGAATCAATTATTAAAGGAAAGATAAGGGAGAAAAAAATCTCACAAAATGCATTAGTTGGCTCTTATTCCTCCTAATGTAAAGAAGGATAATAATAATAAAATGAGAAAGATAGGCTGAATAATCACTCCAAAGTTCTCTTTTTCTGTTTGCCTAAGAAACTTACTGAAAATATTAACAAGGACAAGGGACTGAATCAATGCTACAATGAGAGTTTTCCTGTTACCTATTAAGTACAGGATAAAGCCTAGTAAAGATTCAGAACAGGGACTACCAATCTATAGTGAGCATTTCATAAATTATTTGCAGAATACTTTAACTCAAGATGTCTAAACATGCATACATATTTAGAATACACATGCACGCACACATACATATAGATGCCTGTTAACATACATATACTATTTCCCCAGTTTTTAAAAAATGAACAAGATCTGCAATCTTTTCCTTGGACGAGATGGGCAGCATTTGCTTGGGCATCATTCAGTTTGTGCATGACCTGCTACTTAATGTGGGGAACTGCCACTGCCATCATTGCCATATCCACAAGGACAGGGGCAAGTGCGTGCGTGGAAGCTCACCGTTCACATGCAGGGTTCAGCAGAAAAAAAACAGGCTGGTGCATCTGCCATAGCTAAATACAGTTGTCCTCCTGTGATTTTTGTACACGCATGCTAAATTTGCAAACTCCTGATGTAAAAGCAGTCCCTACAGTTTTTATTCTTTTTTTTTATTCCAGATATGTAAAAGCATTGCATTGAAGACCTTATGAAAACGAACACAGAATATGGACAAAAGAAAGTACCTTCTGACAGTGAAGAGCACCTGCTCTGCAAGCTAGATGGCTCAAAAGATCTGTAATAGGCTGGGAGCCTTTTGCCAGTGACCACTCACTTGAAACCACCTCCAGGTCATTATCGAGTTGCCATCAGTCACAACTGGTTTGGTAGTCAACTTGAAATGAGCTGGTACTCTCAGCCCAAGGTCCACATCATAAATTGGCAACACTGATAGAGTCTTGGCAGGGAGGTCAAGGATTGAATTGGCATAGAGACTCATCTCTAAAGGTGATCTCTCTAGGTCAGGGTTCAGACATATTTGTGAGAGAAGCATGCCTTGCCACTATCTCCTGCTGTACAACTTCTGCAGAAAAATACAGGAATACATCTTCAAGTGCTGTCACAATCCAGCACCTTTCACAAGGATTAAGTGCCTATTAAAAAGATACATTCATCAGCAGGAAGACAAGCCTGTACCTTTTAAATCACACCTGTCATTACAGCAATACTTCCCGTTGTAAAGTCAAGAACAAACGAAAAACAACAGAACGAGTATAGTCAATCTTATTTCAGCCTTAGAAAACCAACTTGCAAAGCTTATACAAAATTCTAGTTTTATAGATTTGCAAGGGGTCTCCCTCCCGTAATTACGGCAGACAAATCCAGAAACATATCAAGACTAGGCGAGGCCAATTCTGCTAACTCAAAATACTCACAGAGATGGCAAATGACTGATTTCAGAAGACCTTTTAGAAACCACTTTTCACTTTAGCTTGTCCGCAAGAAAAAAAAAATGGGTCAAATCAAAAGACATGACTCATTTTATTTGACACAGGCTGTAATTTCCACTGAAAGGGGTATGTTAAAATGGCAGGTAAACTGCCACGGCTTGACTGTAAACCCAGAGCCTTTTTTGCATGAAAAACAAATTGCGTGCAATGCCATCCATCCCAAGAAGCTTCTGTTCCATGGGAGTCCAGCAGCAATTCAATCATTAAACTACATTAGCTGGCTGACCAATGATTATCTCAGAGCACGGCACAGCTGGCAGTGCTAGCCACTTGCCACACACTTGCAGATCCTCTTGGCTGAGGAGAAAGCATGTGAATGAAGTACCACTCTATCACTGTCAGAATGATCTCCAGGGGCAACTGAAGGCACAGTGATGCTAAGCCTGCTTCCTCCAATACCAAACTACGTCTAAAGAGACTTCAGGTTCTTGCAGCCCTCCAGACTGAAGGTCAGGAAGGGGGTCTAGGTGCTTCCTTCATGGTGTGTTTTGCACAAGCTGCACAGTAAGGCCAGTAGCTTGCCAAGTTACCTCATAACATTCTTTTATCCCTAAGACCAAGACTGCGTTGTAAAAGATTAATGTCATATCCTGTTTAGGGCCAAATAACTAAAATGTATGAATAAATGAAGCTACCTATTACAAATATTACATCCTCTATAATCTTCACACTTCCAAAGATATGAATATATAAGAAGTGCAACATGGCCAATGTAGTTGCAAGTACAAGTAGACTTCTTCTCTACTCCTCTCTAATATGCAAAAGAGAAGGTCAGCGATATATTACACTTGATGCTATTTTGATAGAGTGGATTACCTAAACAACAGTTCATGTGTATTTAAACAGAAATAACAGAGCTGTCTGGGATCTGCAGTTTTACGTAGCCAAAACACCAGATGTCTGCAGTGCAATGGACCTTCATCTTCAGAAAAAGAAAATAAATTGGGACTCATCTGACTTATTGATGAGATCAGTACCAATTCTACAACAGATTAAGTTTTAATACTAGTACACTTGAGTTCTGCAACACCCAGCTGGGTAAAGAATGAAAAGAAAAAAAAACTTAAACAAGAGGAAAATCAGTGACAGTAGCAAAATAATGCTGATAAACTACATTATGGAAATAGATGAACAATCCATATTAGCTTTTTCTTTAATAAAACTTCAAACCACACAAACCAACCCTGAGCCACGTACAATTGGTGTGCAGAAAGAGAAAAGCCTGAGACCAAGGATCTCAGCAAAAGGGACAAAATACAGACACCAACTACATAATCTAAATCACATGAATCCCTCCATACCTAATCCAATATCCTGTGTAACCCCCTCACCCCCCTTGTCACCGAGAATGCTGGAAGACAGAAGCAGATCCAGGCAGGCCCTGATAGTTTTCCCCAGCTCACAGAGAAATTCAATGACTGTTTCTATAGAATCTGCACGAACAACTTACTACTACTGTGGCAACAGCTTGGAGGCATCCGTCAAGGATCAAGATCCCTCATGCAAGAAACTACACACATGCATAAAACATAAAGCTCACTCTGGCTCCAATCTCTTTACATTTACTCAGCTATGGCATCTTGAAGATACGTGAATATCTCTTCAGAGTGCAACCCCTTAACAGTATCCCTGGTAGCAAAATGATGATAGAAGGCATGCTATTTAGAGGCCAGAGATAGCAAAAGGTCCAGCAATCCAGAGTGAAGAAGCCTTTGACAAACACACCTTTCATTTTGGGTATAGCAGTTCAGCATTTTATAACAGGGTGGCAGTAGATTAAAAACAGATAAAAAACACAGGAAGTGAGTGAAACTCCTCAAAGTGTAACTTAAAAGTATATGTCCTTGCTCCCTTTCTGGCAAGCCAGAAGCATAGGTAGGCTGTTGCTCTGAATATGACTCGAGACATTTATTAATCAAAATATTTTAAGAACTTCCTCATCACTCAAGTTGCAGAGTTATTTATACTTCATCCAGATTATGCCCCTTAGCCATTTAAAATCAAAATGCTGCTGTTTAAACAAGTACTCTCATTATAGATGTAATAAAACTCTGGAGCATTATTGAAAGTTATGCAATAATTTGTCTCTTAGGAAAGATGAATGGCTAAGTTGGGTGCTTAGGACTTAAAATTCATTAATGTCTTAATAGTGAAACAGATATTAATCTCTCTTCATTAGCTCACCAAAATTGGCCAAGGCAAGTTAGAAAATGTTCTGAGACATTATTTGATTTCAAATGAATGTGCCTGAAGTATTACTCTTCCAAAAAGCTATTATAAACAACAGGGAAAGGGGAAAATAATTTGAAAAAATTACTTAGACATTGTCCTTTAATCATGCATTATATTCAGGAAAATTGTTCTAATGCATCTCTTATATGAATAGATGGTTGCAGTATATGAATACTATACACTCCAGAATACCATGCAGAATATCTGATGATACAATGCATTATACAAGAACTAAATTATACTTAAAAGAACATGATGATGCAGTAAGATGCTTTCAAAATGTAATATATTTAAAGAAAAACAAAACCCCCATAGGGTTAGGGTGTTCTCTGTAGTAAGTTAAAATACTATCCCATTTAAGGAATTATTATGTTAAAAAAATCTCTAAATTATCATTTTATTATTGTTTACTAATTCAAATGCTTTTTCTACTGTTTCAGCTTTCACTGTGATGTTTGAACGGAACAGAAATGAAAATTTTAGTCCCTTATCAGAATTATAAACACCTCCTGAAAAAAAAACAGTGCAGAATTTTGAAAAGTTTGAAGAAGATATACTCTATTATCAAATACCCTAAGCGCAACCAACTTAACAAATCTTATTTTTCTATGTAATAAAAGAATTCTTCTGCATTAACCAAATTTAGGATTTTATGGCCACTAAATAATCCTCATTCTTCCCTTCTATTAGACTGTATAAGATTGAACAACAGTTTATGTCCTCTAGTGCCTGGATTGCAAAGAGACTGTCATGATGGGAATTTCAGGTGGTGGAGAGTCAGCTTCCATGGGCATTTTGGAGCTGAAGAAATTCTAACTTCTGTTCTTCATGTGAAATGTAAACATAATCATTAGAAGTCAACTGTGTGCACACCAGATATTGCTTACACGGTTGTTATCAATTAGGAATTGGTTGCACGACATTGACCAGAATGACAAAATAGCATAATTTATTTCTTTTCTTGACTTGCTACTGCATGGCTTCTCAATTCTCCAGTTCTCATTCAAAACCAAATATTTGATTATTTATCTACTGTATCAGGCACTAGTCACAAACCTTCAAGTCTGAAGAGGAAGACTCAAGTGACTGTCCCAAACCAAAAGACAAAGACAACTGCCACAAGATGATATCACTAGCTCAAAGTATTACATCTTGGCAACTTTGTTGTCAAACTTTAGAATGGTCAGATTTGGAAAAATTGATTTGCCTTTTGACCCTCCTTTACAAGTATAGCTGGTATTTCTTTTCAACACTCTTACAAACTTCTATATAGTGTTGAAATCATGTACTGACAAACACAGCAGGTGTTTATTTTTAAATATAACAATAATTCCAGATGACTGAAGATACTGACATAGGGCAGGGAACAAAGCAGTAAGGCCTGCACCATTCACAAGCAAACGTAAGATTGATTGCCCATTTAAACCCGAATTATAAGTAGCTTCAGTCCATTAATATTAATTAGGTCAAGACTAATAGGCTCTCATGAGTGGACTGTTTAGCAGGTCAGAGGCAATGAAAAGGTGGTGAACAATTTCTCATACGTTGAAGTTTGCAGGCACATGGCACACGTCTCTACCACTCTAACTATGCACCTCACTCAAAGTCAGATCGCTAAAAACTGGTTAGACTATTTGACTACTCAGATAATATGTGAAACACCAAAATCCTATGTTAAATAAAATGGTTTTAATAAAAATGCTTCAAATTCCATCCAGAGAGCAGTTTCAGTGCACCCGAGAGCATCAGGCTGGGGGGGGGTTGCAGCAGGAGGGACCGGGGAGCATAGGTGTAGACTTTCACATCCCTGCAGGCCGTTCAGGCAGAACACCCCAGGTTGTCTCACTGAGTGTCCCCTCCCAGGAAGAAAGGACACTTGTAGCTCACTCTTCACATGGATTCATTCATTGCTTGGCCTGTCATCTGTTACCGCACTAGATGTTCCCTGGGCAGTACAGCTTGTAACGTGGATGCGTATCCAATTAAGGAGAACACATATTGCACAAAGATCAGGTTCAAATTTTTTCTAATTGGATGGTAACACATTCTGATCAATAGAAAATGGACTTCTGCTGCTGCAAATTTAAAGAGCAGTCATACAAAGAGTACGTGGACTTTATTTGTAAACAAATATCTTGACACAAGTATGCAATAATGTTGCTGTGCATTAAAAATCATTTTATTACTGCTTTACTCTCATAAGTGGAGAGAATTTAAACCTCTCATTTAATCATTTTCATCACAGGGCATTTGCACGTATCTGAACATAACAGTATTTGGAAAAGCACTCTGCATTCATATTCCTTTTCTTATTTGCATTGCTCACAGAAGGCAACACAGGCTTCTTCCGCAGACTAAATTTCTATTCCTGTGCTATGTTAGAAACTCTTCCTGTTACTACTATTAAACTCAAAACTGTGCAGGACTGCCCAATGCATCCCTACCACTTAAGTTCCACTTGAAACCTCAAAATAGCGTTCAAGTGGAAGGGAAGTACAGCAGAGGCAAAGGGTGGCTTTTTACAGAGGGATTCATTTCAACCGTTGGCAAGAATAACAGGATTTCACCTGTAAGAACATGCCTCATATTGGGAATATTTTTTATTTTTAATTACCAGTGATTTTGACTGCTTTTACTTCAGGATTCCCCCACCTGCTATTTTCCCCTTTTTCTCAAGGGGCATAATTTTCCAGAAGTACTGAACATCTCCCTTTTGCAAACCAAATACTTTAGCGATGCCTCAATTAAGACAGGCAAAAAATCGAGATTCCTCCAAAAGATCAGACAATTTTGAAAGCTTTGCCTGCATGGTTTTATTTCAAGCTGATTTTTTTTCCATAATGCATTAATTCAGCCTGGAGACTTAATGTAAGAGTAGCTGCAAAAGAAGGATACTTCCTGGTAAAAAAAAATAAATAAAAATTGTCTGGGCTGAGACAGAGCAGTCATAAGTCTAGCAACACAGAAAAGAGAGGAAAAAAAAAGACTTTTATTTAAAATGTGCATATAGCTGGTGAAGGAAATGTTTTATTTTATTATTGTCTATACACAACTGACTAAATTCTACCTTTCAGCCTGCACCACTGCTTGCCTGCCTTCAAGTCACCTATCAATGCTTGGCACAGCTCAAGACCAGGAAGGATATGAAGGACCAGGAAGGATATGAAGGTGCAGGTGTTGGTCCTCAGGCTCATGTGCACAAACTGAGTTCCTCCCTGGAATATGGTACATCTGAGCCAGCTGGATAATGCAAAGAGGCATGAAAGTTTTGAAAATCTACTGTCTAGCGGGGGTGGGGGGCGGGGAACAACAAAGACTAAACATATAGATATAGCAAGACACTGAAGTTCTCCGTTTCCTTAGAGCATCCAAGTAAGCATGGTCACTAATCAAAACTGAGATGTAAGAACAATCGCTCAAAAAAGGCAGCTTGTGTGGCACACAACTTTACACAGTCCTGGTGTGTTCCTGCTCAACACAAAAACTGAACAGGCAGCATGGGGAAGTCTTCTAATCCGGTGGGAAGCTGTATCACCCTTCAACCTCAGGAGTTTGTGTGCCAAAGATGGCAGGACTCCGCAGTTCTACACCTGAAAAATGTACTGTTCGTCAGACAGCCTGAATGTACCACTGCCACCCACTTTTTCTTTCTCAGTGTGACTATCTTAACAAAGTTTCCTCTATAACACCGACATTTTGGCTCCAGCAGCCACGCTATATGCATACCGAAAAGTTGCAAGTGTATCTTGACCTTCCATTCTTCACAGCAAAGACACACATAAACTTTGCAAGATGCATGGCCTTGGGGCTACATCCAGTTACTAAGTGTTATGGTCATATAAAGACACAGCTTGAAAGATAACAGTTTTAACACAAGCAATATCTACCTACTGAACATCTAAAACCACAACTAAAACTTCTGTTATGACACAATGTTTGCTGACACAATGGAAAATTATTATACCCTATCACTCACTGTGCTAGGAGTCACTGCATTCCATTACCAGTTTTTGTTGTTCTACTGCAAACACATCAGAATGGATTAAAACACAAAAAATTTGCATGACATATTAACATATTATGCACAAATGGGACTTCTCAAAATCCAAGCACCAGCATGTTGATGATACAGGGGAAAAAAGGTAGTATTTTTTTTTCTTTTTCTTTGGTGCTAAATTGCCTGGGTCCCTGAAAACCAACTTTCTGAAGAAATCTGTCTGTTCCAAATATCATATAATACGATGCATGTGCACAGCCAGGACAAAATCTGCCATTTCCTTTAGAGTCGCTATCTCTAATAGCCACCGAGCATCTCTCTGCCTATGCCCCACAGACAGGAAAAATGCTTCCTCTAATCATGCAGATTATGAAGGTGGTTTAAGACCACATGAGGCTACAACTGCTGGCATGAGGTCCTGGCACATCCCCACCTTCATGCCCACTGATCTGACTAATTAGGCTACCTAGACGTTAGGTTTTCTCTTCTGGAAAGATAGATTCAGCTGGATACCGTGTCAGATGTGTCCTCAATACTTTGTGACACTCGCAATTGGGCTAAAGTCCTGCTTATGCAGAGGAATGAAAAGCTGTGGTTCCAGCAGGCATAAAAAACACATGACAAAAGCTGTACCCTTGCTCTCCTACAGGGAAAAAGTTATTTTCTTCACCACAAAATAATGATGTTTTAGAGGAAGAGAATGCAAAAAAAGTTCTTTCTAACGTCCAACACTTCTGATACACTGAAGAGCACTTAAGGATGACTTCAGGGCCTGTTCTTGCACCCTTTCCTTTCTGTGGGCCAAAAGATGCAATTGTGACCAGCCCTCACCGTGCTATACAGCTCCAATCTTCTGATTCTAGCAGTATAGACTGTGTCACAGTTCTCCAAGATATTTCAGTCAAACTAAGTCAACCTAGCTAAGACCTAGACTGTTCAAACTAAGGCAGCTCATTTTGCCTCAGACAGGTTAGCACAGGGTCACAGAATCAGTTCCACCAGGACATCCAAGCTAACAGAGACCTCCTCATGAGGAGATACCATGGAGCAGTTGGGACAATCTGCTGTGGTCACTGCAGCAGGAAAGAACGTGTGGGCGAAGCTCCCCCGAGCCTGTCACAGCCTCTAAGTCTCACTGGGGTGCTGTGAAATCACATCTCGTTCCTCAACAAAAGAATGGTCCACCAGCACCACAGAACCAGACACAATTGCGTTATACAAGCACGCAAGAATATCCTCGGTGTTTGTACAACCTCCCTTTACCCATGCAAAACAAATAACGAGTGCAGAATACTGCAGAGTGCCTAGGGAGAATCCGCTGTGTCACAGAACTGGAAAGGAGGCACAGAAAGCTAAGGCTTGCTTAAAGAGGTTATAATACATCAAATCAAGTAACATTTAACCCAATTTAACTTACAAATTTAATCTAAACATGCTCCAAAACAAAGACAGCATTAAAAACTAAAGAGATGTGGCACTGCAGTCATCAGTTCTTTACCGTTTCAAGCAGCAACACGTACAAAGCAACTCAATACAAGCTCCAGAATAGCAAAATATTTGAGCATATCCTTAAGTGTATCAGAGTGTAATTTGACCTTGTATTTTCTCTGCCCACAGTGCCAGTTTCCAAAGTTCTCATTACACCTTCTCCCAGCAATGTCCTCCTGTCACCGGTCCTGCAGTTTCCTGGCTTACCCAGTTCTGCCAGTGGAACTGTTTGTAGGCACAATGAAGCTGTGCTCTGAACTGCCAAAATAATCCAGCAGGAAAGTAATCAACCAACCAACCAAGCCCCACATTACTCTCTTTTAGCCGTCAGCAACAGGGGCTTTTTAAAGCAGCTTTACCACTAAGGAAACAGTGCAGCCTCTATATACAATGAACGCAGCTTCCAGCCTACAAAATGGTAACCTCCTCTTAAGGGAAGTGGTTTGGTTTTTTTCTTAAGGGCCATGCTAGACTGAGACCACAGCATAATATCTAACCCCTTTTTATTATAAACATACTACTCTCACTCTAAAATTAGCCCTGAAGTATTTGTTGTCACAGGGTCACAGATATTTTGGTAAACTTCCCTTTCATCATATACATAGTTAATCACCCTTTGCATATGTAATGCGGGGCAGCCAAAAACTGCCACAAGCGTGATGACAGATCGGTCTTGAGGCTGCCTTATTTATAACTTCCCAAAGCCCAACTCCTTTAAGAAAGGCTTAGCTCTGCTTATCTGATCAACCAGCAGGACTGCAGACTCTGTTGGATGACTGAGCTCATCTCTTCCCAACCAGCAACTGAAGTTAAGGTTTAATACATTCAGTGTACTCCTGAACACTCAACAAAAGATCATTTTGTTTCATTATACACTACTGTAAGTGCGAAAGGATTATTACACATAAGTTATTTTGTAGTGTCTATTTGTATTACAACACTATGAAGAAAGGCTATTTCCATTTTTAGAAGGGAAGTCTTTCCTCACAGTATCTTTCTTAAGAACATTAAGGGCAAATACACATTAACAAGGGTTTTCCCCTCTCCTGCCCTATATAACCTCTCCTGAAGGTTCACTAGAAAATATGCTAAAAACCATCCAGTACACTAGTTCTGCTCTAGTAAGATTGACATGTAATCAACAGAAGCAAATCAGTATAAACTATTATGAGGTAGAAGTGCTGTATACTGCAGAAAATGCATTTATTCCAGTTCACTATATGCAGTCAAAACTAGAGGGAAAATCCAGATGATCAGTAATTTCACAGTTGGCCGACTTCTCTCCTCTTTGATAGTATTTGTAAAATCTTTCCTTGGCATCTGAGTGTGTGAGCAAAGTAATATTTCATTCATTTACTTGTGGGTAGGAGAAATTAAAATAGCTTACTTTATTGAAAATGCTGAATAGACAAGAAATACATATAACATTCTCTAAATTAAATTACCAAGATGTCATAAACCATGTTAAAAAATACGCAACCATCTACAATGCTAGAGCAATATAAACAAGAAGCAAAACCTAAGAGAGTGGTTTAAGAAACCCAACAGTACAGAACATGAGTATTCTTTGTTCTGGACTAACAATATCTGGATTTGACAGAGGAAGATGAAATAAAATCCTGGAAAATCTGGGAAACTCTTTATATAGTTTATCAGGAAACCTGTTATGCAAACAAACATTTCCATAAAAGGTATGTCTAGGATTCTGAAAAATCAATGTATCGCTGAAATTGATATCTAACAACCAAGTATTCTTACCTTTTTTTATTCAAATGTGGGGTTCCCTGAATGGTCATGACACAAAACTAAATGATCGAAAGAAATACAGAAGAATGTGCTTTTACTTTAAAAAATGCGAATAGTCCCATAAGTAATTGAATTTTGTTGCATTTTCCTGGGTAAAATCCGTAACTGTAGTAAAGCCCTCATGGAAGGCTTTTTCATCCTATACTGCTTCAGATCTGTGAAGACAGTTGCCACAGCAGCAGCACAGGTAAAGGCACTAAAACTTATGGGTTAGCAGAAAACATTTTCAGCCTAGGTAAGTTCAGTGGGAGCTAGTTATCTAAGTCCATCTTATTGTTACAAAAACCTGACCCTTAGGCTGCAACTATATTCATGTTCTCCTTTAGAGCAGTAAGGCATTTGTGAAGCAAATTCCCTGTCCGCTCCTCCCCAGCATGCACTGATTCTAGTCACAAAGCTGGTTTGGTGCTCCTCAATTAGCTTGCTTTCAATGAGATTGTTTGAGGCTAAGAAAGTCTGCAGCAGGGAATTTCCTCTCACCCCTCAGTTCCAATCAACAGCTGTCCTGGTTTTGAGGAAATGAGCCTTGGGTTTTGTTTTGGTTTGCGCTGGCGTTTTGGTGGGGGGAGGGAGCTTTTTGTTGTTGGGCGTTTTTTTAGTAGACCACTTCATCAATGCATTATGCCTAAATGAATGGCCACGACTGGCACTCTCAGCAATTCTTCCCAACATAAAGTGGTTACTCCTGTAGCATAAACAGCTTTCTAAGAAAACATGACCTGGAAGTTGAACTTGCTTACAAGACGACCAAACCAATGCTCAAAAAGAGCAACAGCTTCACATTCTGAAAAGTTGCCACTAGGCATCATTTGCACATCTTGTAATAAAAACAAAGTAGAACACTGCCTGATGTATTTATGAACCTTTTACTGTGGGCAAGGCATTTAACAATGAGAGAGCTTTATGAGCTACCAATTAAATGCACTGAATTTCTCCAACATGAACTCTCAGTAAGAGAACCACAGAAAACAATCCCAGGAGGGGTAGGGGGGCCCCCAGCAGCGCGGACTCTTGGAAAGCCTCCTGCCACAATGGACACATTCTTGAAAAGGGCTCTCTTCCAGCAGCGTTAAATTCCTCCAAGGGGAACTTGTAGTGATGTGAACTTTTAGAAGAGGGACACGCTCATTGAGGTGAAGAAGAAAAACCATGGGGGAAAACCTCACTGCTTTGCAATAGGGACAAGTTGCTTACAAACACACTAACTCTGTAATTTCTATAATTTCTGTAAAATATGTAATTTCAGTTGAGCCTATGATTTACACAGATCTTCAGCCTTATCTTCTCAGCTGGACTTATTCCATACAAACAAATTATTACTATTCAAAGACAAACAGTGAATAAGGCATCAAGCCAGGCATATGTGTTACTTTTAAACAAAAGAAATGAAGCCTTTAGATAAATAGATAAATAAGTAGCTAAACAGAAAGAAAGACAGGCAGATGATTTTGATAGGCAGACAAAGATGTCTGCAGAGGGAATTCTTTTCTCTTTGTAGCACAATCATTTAGCCTGATCTTGACTTGACAGGATGGGTGTTACATTATGGTTCCAAAATCCCCCCTCTTTTTGGCTTTTTTAATTGCAAAACAACCTGAAAAAAACTGCAAGAATAGACAGAACATAACATAACAGCGTTTGACTCAATAATAGCTATAATAACACAACATGCTGTCAGAGGAAACCATTGCATTCCTATACAAAGCCACGCAGTGCCTGAAGGGATCTGCCCACATGTCTGCGGCTTTCCTATTAGTGCCCTAGAGCAATCTAAGCAAGCTGCCAGCAAAGGCTCTAACTATATTTGATTAGTTTCAGGCCTTCATTTTTAGCGAGTCATCACCCTCTTAACAGCAGATGATGCCCTCTAGTTGGAATCAATGTGAGTGACCAGCTCACAATAGGCCAGATTAATGATGAAAAATGTGTAGTCAGCCTGGAGGGCTTTGGACATTTATCACGCACTGGGTCTGCCAAGTGGTGGGCTGCCCCCTGACTCATCAGGACAACACCCACCCTGCTTTAAAGAGTGGGCCCTAGCACTGCGATGCTGGCTTAATGAACCTCAGGTGAGAGAGGAGGCCGGAGCACAACACGCTTATGGCATTTGTATTGTGCAGTTAAACACAGTCTGAAATGTCTTTCCTTCTTGTCGCCGATCTTGCAGACAGTGTACAGCAGCTACAGTTAATCTTTCCAACTACAAAATATTCCTATGTAAAGTCTCAGTTGGAAAGCAGAGAGTTTTTTATTCAGATAGAAAACCCAGACAATAAGGTGCATGCAAAACTGTGCTGCAAAATTTCTCTTTGCTAATTCATCCAAGGGAAGCAACTTTTTGACAGGCGAGTGAAATCTCATTACAATTTCATCAACATAATGAAAGGTGGGCAAGTAGATTTTGTGTCTGGTTCATGAATATTCATGTCAATTTTACATACCAGAGGAGTAGTATCTCATTAAAATAACGGAATCTGCATCATACCTTATAAACATCTTTCTCTCAGCTTCTGATGTGACAAAGGGCTGTCTACGGTATGCAATAGGATAACTCACATTAAAACAGAGATGCACGCTGAAGCTCTGGTCACCATGCGAATGCTGCCTCAAAAGTTATCCTTTCAGTTGTCATACAAAGGGTGGTGAGATTTATGAACATGGTAGGCAAAATGGCAGAGGTCCTGGCAAAACATGTGCATTTTCAGAAACATAATATCACAGGAAAATGAAATACTGCCAAAATATATACATCAGAAGCTTCAGCTAGAGACCAATTAGGAAGAATAACCATATGCTGAGCTGTAAAAGATTAAATCATAGACCTGAAATTAAGCAGGGGGTGGATGGGAAATGTTCTAGTATGTAAAAAAGGACTTAATCATGTGGTTAAATGCTTTCCTGTCGAGGCCTGATACCTCTCTATCCATTCTGCATTGATTTATTTTCACAATCTTGAGAGAATGTTCTGTCAAAAAAAAAAAAAAGAATTAATAAAATGGACTTGTTAGCACAACTAACAAGCTTGCTCAAGGCTCATCTCATTTTTACAAGGAAATGATGGCTCCGTCCTCCATTAAGAAAATGTAAGTGCAACCATATGGGATTTCTTTGAAAATTCATAACTTGAAGGTAACACACAGCCTTGGGAAAACAAAGCAAGGTTTCCTTGTAAGGAATTTACGATCCATTCAGGCAGTTTTCAGTGCTTGACAGGAAAACAAATTATTATCTCAATCAACTTTTTAATTAAAAAAAAAAGGTATATTTAAAATGATACAAAAGCCTGCACATTAAATATGAAACGTCTGTAATCTTGCTTTCCATGGCAATCAGATCTGATGAAGTGCTTTCGTTTGGCAAATGTCCTAAAGACCCTAGAAACACAGTCATTATGTTTTGAACATTTCAAGAAGATCTCTTCATATTTAATGAAGTTATTTTCTCTACAACTATGAGATATACAGTAAATTCCTAAATCATAAATTAAGGTTCAAATTGCTAATCACGCTTATTTTAAAAAAAAGTGACTTGCAAGATTAGTAACATTATTAAATTACAAAAGAGCTCGTTCAACCTAACAACATAAAAATCTTTAATAGCTACCTTAAACCTCCCCTACTATTCACAGCAGCCTTTCTCATGACAGCCATTCCAAATGCAAAAATGAGAGAGGCATGCCCATTGTTTTGGTTTAAATTGCAGCCTTACCTCATGCCGAACAAGGAGCAACATCCTCCACGCTGCAACGGGATCAGACCTGGGATCAGGTCAGGCTCATTTCAACAATCACTCTCTGTAGGCGTCCCCTTCCAGGACAGCCGCACATTGACATGCAAATACAAGAAGGGTCTTGTGCGGTACCTCCGCACCATGGAAAACACATGCTGCGTGAAGACACTTTGGTAGATTCTATACATCAGAATATAATTCCTTACAAACTGTTACATCATCTCCAATCCAACAATCCTGGTAAATCATCCTTTTTGTTTAGCTCACTGCACATTTTAAAATGAAGAATAATCATCTTCAAAATTAGTGTAGCTATCAATTCTGCATGGAACGTATAAGCTAAAATATTTTAAAATTATTATTCCATAAAAAAGGGAACTGATAAATTTGCTAAAAAATGAAATGGAACTTCTAAAATTTTCTCTCCTCTGTCCATTTCTCAAAGAATTTAGTGTTCATTACATACTATGAAATTTGTTCTCAAATAAATCTTACACAATACACTTTGCTAACTTTGTTAAATTTATGTCATCTGTGAAAATTCTCAAATTTTTTATTGAACTCGTTGCTAAGGTCATTAGCATCATCTCCATCTAAGCAAAGATCTTAGTCATTTCCGTGCCTGTGCTTTGAATCATCAGGTCATCACCCTTCAAAAAGGGAAATGTCATTTATAACTTTTACTGTCTCTGTTAAGCATGTTTTAACAGTCACTTTTATTGATATCACACTGCAAGAAATTTAAAGATCCACTGTAATGTCTATTGTCAGAAACAAGGATTCTGAAAAAACATGTTTTCTGTTTGTTTCAAAAGCTCAGTATTAAAGTCTCACAGACAGAATTTTGAGTTTTGCTTGCGTGCTTTCTTTTTGTTCGTCAACTGTAAAAGGAAGTGGTCATTGTCTGGATCTCCTGAGATTCATCTGAGTACGCAGAATTGTCAGAAACATGCAGAAGTCATGTGTTTCCATAACCAAGCCTTACAAATTTTCCTTATTCTTTATTTCATTTTTTTTGGTCCACATTTTCTCATTTTTCCTTGCCATGCAATCACTTTGTATTCACACATATCTAATATTAAAAAAACACAAAGCACTGATAATCCTTGATTTTACTGAGGACAAGATCACGATGGGGAGATGGCAGTAGTGGGGCTGTGTATTAGCCTTTCATCTCTGGAGGCCAATGTTCATGTCTGTCAGAGGTCATGAGTTAAGAGATTTGTGATCTCGCCTTAATCCCTAATGGATGTTTAGCCACATCATGAACCAACTATACAATTAGCAATTTCCAGCAAAGTTGAGACCCAGGACTGAAACATGGTAGTTTACAAGTCAGGGTTAAGGTGCAGGAGCTGAGCCATTTTGCAGTAGTTTATATGCTTTTCCATTGTACAAACTTTTTATGTTTGTTACATACGTGTGTAAGGAAAGAAGCAAATAACATGATTCCTCAACAAAAACCCCTTCCAAAGGTGTGAAATTATATTACAACTCTATTTCTTATCCAGAAATCACCATGGTAAAGTTGCATTGCAAAGGCTCTCATTTTCTGGAACTCATTCTTTTTTTTCCAACTACTGTCGGTTAAAATTGTTGCACTACTGAAATTAATAAAGGTAGCATCTTCATTCAGTGTACACTTTACAGTAAAAGAAATAATGGATTTTTTACAATAGCAAAATATGAAGTGGCATGCACAATGCTGAAGATGGGGCATTTCAGCTGAAAAGCACAATTTAGCTTTATGGCAAAGTACAATGGTTCTGATCAAAAATTGCTTTTTGATTTTGGCTATTACAATTTACACTGATTAAGTTTACTCCACTGTAAACTTGCTTATTTCTTCCCCTAAAAAGAATGCTTTTGTCAACATTCTCATTCCCTGGTCAAATGGTAACAAGTTTGGGTGTGGTTTTTTCCTCCAGTAAAACTCCAAGTGTATTAAGGGGTTAATAACACTATGTAAAGGACACTCTTAATTAACACTACTACACTAGAAAAAGTGCTAAGTGAAGTCTTGAATCTAAAATGAAAAGCATCAAGGCTTTGGATTTATCAGCTATGCTGAAAGAACACTGGGGAAGTTGTCCAGGAAAGGCACAAACCGGATTATGTAGTTTCTCTTCACAAACGGACCTCTTAACACTCCAGCAGAGCCTCAGCCTGCGACATGACCCAATTCAGCCAACTAAAAGATGCATGATGGCCAGGAGGGGCAGAATCTGAGCATGCAAGTCAGTTCTGTCAAGGGACCTGAAAATGAGTTGTGGCCACAGAAATAGACAGGAGATGCTGAGAGAGCAGAGGAACAATAAGGGAAAGCCTATGCTTTTTCAAGGATAACAGATACTGTTTTCTCTGATATTAAAATTAAAAAAAAACAACCAAAAAACAACCAAAACCAAAACAAAAAACCAACAACCAAAAACCCCAAAACTTACCTGGTTTAGCACATGGGACCATGAATCCAGATACGTCCCACACTATTGCCTTTGTTCTAATTCCTTCTTTCCCCATTTTTTTCTTCATACATATTCTAATTATTAAGGTTACAATGTTATGAACAATGTCAAGTTGACATGCGCAAAAAAGAACACTGTGCTTCCTAGAATGGAATGCTGAAGGTTAACTAATGTTTGTAACTCTGCACATAACCTATACTTGTTCCAAGCGTAAAAATGAAATATATTCCACATCTCACTCATGTCTACCAAAGAGGTGAGGGATAAGCACTGTAGTTACGTGTCTCTATAAAGAATACATCCTTAGCTTCCAACTTAAAATGGAATCTTTATTCACAGTTCCATTTTATTTTTTTTTTACTGCCCTTCACAAAGGGACTGAAACATTTCTATAATTAACTTTACCCTGGAGCATGCAAAGGATAGCTGTCCTCATTCACAATAAGAGCTATCTTTTCCAGGAGATCAATATATCTGAGGAATAAAGCATTACTTTTTTTACAATAAAAACAATACACCTCTGGGCAGGACCACCTTACAGCTTTTAGATGCTTTTCAGGAGGATGGATATTCCAGAACGGTGGCAAAATAAAATTATTTGCTTGTTGCCAATTTTCTCTTATCCCTCCTCAACTTACCCCTGCAGCACAGCATCTACATAACTGCTGGAAATGGACAGGACCGTTTCTGGGGAAACGCAGAAATTATCGTCTTTGTCTCCTTTCCCATATTTCCTTCCAATAGGTTTCAGGGATGTCAAAGACCAAAGCACATCTTGCAATAACGCTCACTCTTTCTATTCAGATTTGTGCCCCTTCTGGATGGCCTTGTGTGCTATAGCAAATGCAGCAGCGTATACCTGCTGCACTTGGAGTAGAAATTATGACAGTCTGTCTGAAAAGTAGATAGAATTCTGGCCCCCTCCCCAGTGAATCATGAGATAAAAGCTTAAAGAAAAAAAAAGAGGCTAGTAGGTCAGGTTTTGTGTACTTTGCTTTCAGAATGATTATCCTTGTCTCAAGAAATTTCTGGTTGAATAAGCTACAAATCACAGCTCTTTAAGGGAAGCATTGTATGGCTGGGTAGTCACGCTCCTTAACATGTAACTTCACCTGCTGCAAATGAAACATAAAGTAGCTTTCAGAGCTGTATAATGACATACTTCTCCAGTTTCTAGGATACTTCATTCCGTTTTAAGTTTATCATAAAAGTGCACCATGTTAAATTACTACACTTTTGCATTTATACTACTTATCTAGAAATGTGTAAAGTGTCTTCTATAATATAAATGAAAGATAACAGCTTAGAGCTCCTTTATGCAAGTTTTGTATTACATGGTCTGACGTTGTTACAAAACTGTTTTGGAAAGATTGTGAGGAACAGTCGGCAAAATGGACAAATCAATTATAACTTCAAACCCATATTCTTACATACAAAATACTGGGAATCACCAGTCCTTGAAAACATGTTGTGCTTACTTGGAAAACCTATTTGAACGATTAATTTTAGCTATTTTATTACAAATAAGTAAGTAAATCAAGAAATGAAGCAGCAAAATCCTGAAAAATTCACACTATGCAGAAGAATTTTGTGTTTTCTTATGACAGTTATTGGCTTTCTGAAACAATTTGCACATCCAAGAGGAAATAATAGTGACAAGCAGCCCTGAAGCCTTGTAGTAAGAGAAGGAAATAGCCTGTAAGCAACCTTTTCCTGTGTATAAGGTCACCTGCTGATCTAATAGCAAAGATCATGGAATCACTTGCAGCAACAGTAATACTGGTACCTCTTTTTTGCTGCTAGTCTATGGGATTTAAAAAAAATAATATTTTGTTATAAGAAAGAGAGCAACAAAATGGAGAAAAAGCCTGTAGCTAATATGGATTTCTAAAAACCACAGAAAGTACAAAATGCAAAGCCCAAGGCTTGGAATACAGCCACACCTCCCTTTTCACGGCTCCTCAAAAAACTAGTAACATGAATCGTGTGAGCAGGATTATTTTATTATTTTTTTTAATATACTGCTGATAAGATGAATTATGTGAAAAGCCCTCTTGCAACGGGACCCTGTGTCTGCCAGGGCTTTGAAGAAGCACTGCCTGCGTGGCGTTTTTTGTTGGGTTTTTTTTTCCCCTTAGATAAGCTCCGTGAAAATACAAAGAGGGCTTATAAAACCAAAGTCCAAGATTCATTGGATTTGCTACCAGAACAGGTAATTTTTAAAAAACAGCAAAAACTTGATGACTAAGTAAGCAGGCTAGACATAAAAGGAGGTTTCAGTGTCCCCTATCAACTGTCTTTAAAAGCAGATCATCTTCTTTAGGTTTGCCTTGCATCAATGACTGCCTCAGTTGCAGTAAACTCTACATCTAGCAGTAGAGCAAAACCTTTTTAGACAGCCTTTTGCTGTCTATGACTCCTGAGATCTGGCCTTATGCCAGCTCCCAGCATGAGCTCCAGCCTTACACCAGCTCCCAGCCTGAGGTCCTGCCCTTTCGCTCACTGCCCTTCTGCTGCCCATCAGGCTGTCAACATCCTTCTCCCCCTCTCCACCTCAGACCTCCTGCAGCATGTTTTTGGGAAGGAGCAACAGCCCCATATCTACAAAGCTGCCACACAGGCAAGGGCACAGCAGCCAGGACAAAGCAAATGAGGAACCTTCCTCCACATCGCTCCCTCACCAACTATTAAAACTCGTCATATCTGTGACAGCTTTATTCAGAAGGCTCTAGATTTTAAGATGGACATCGGCCAAAGTGCCATTGGATTTATCACCCCAACCAAGACACCCCACAGAGGGAGCACCCATGGAGTCTGAGCACAAGGGCACACTCTGTGAGGGCAGCAGCTCCAGACCACGTGCTTGAGTGCCCGAGAGGGTGGCAGTGTTGGCAAGAGGCATGTCCTGGCAGCTCTATGTTGGAGATGCGGTTGCTGCCAGCTGTATCTTTTTCAGTCAGTTGCCTCCATCTGCACAACTTCAGCCTGGGGAAAATAAAGGTAAGGGCACTTGTGGCTAAGTTGTCTTGTGAGAAGGCTAAGTGTCCTGGATAGGAAAGTGTGAAAAATCTTTTTCACCAAAGGACGAAGCTTTAAATTCCATCAGGTGCATGGAACCCAACACAACTAAATATGAAATCCAAGTTCCACTGAAGTCACGGGCAACAAATCCTACATACTTCAGTGGTGCCAAGATTTTGCCTAGAGACAAAAATTAATAATAGTAAAAGTGGCGGTGATAATAATGATAATAATAATGTTAAAAATAAATATTCTTTACTTTTATGGTCAAAGATAATAAAAAGAACCAGCAATATTCAAAGAGTGCAAAACAAGGGATGTTCAGTACTGCCACCTAATCTGATATCTTGACTATCCAGACTGCTAAACTTTTTTTTTTTCTTCTTCTTCTTCTTTCCCTTATCAACTGAAGTATCCAAAGGTATGATAATTAGGCTTAGTTAAGAGTTTCAAAAGCTCAAGTGGACACACTTAAATCACTTTGAACAAAGTTTATTTGGACTTGACAAAAGTGATTACACATAAATTAAGCCAAATCTACATGAGAAATGTGCCTCCAGAGGATCCACATTGAGATGCACTAGTTTAAATTAAAATCACTGAAGAATTTTGTGGGTAGACAATGTTATATGACTTGGACACACAAGAATTTTTGACAAAGGGATATGTTATACTACTTTAGCAGGTGTTCTAAGCCATTAAGTATGATTTTAAACTTGTGCAACAGTGAAGTAATTTACATTATTTTAACTTTAGTCTGATGTCTTCTTATACTGAAAAGTCTTTAAAATACCTACAGTGCCTTATTGTAGCTTATGACAAGCAATCTAGCTCACAATTTTACTAGCCAAAACCCTTGTATTCTAAATATACTACTATCTTTATTTTGGCCTCATTAAGGTCATTGACAATCTACAATATTGATAGTCATTGTTTTTCACTAAAGGCTACTTTGTTATTACTGAAAATTCTACAAACCTCTTATTTAATGAAATCTTACAGACTCCTGTAAGAATTCATTCTGCAACAAAGTACTATAATGGCATGGAGCAGCTTTACTCTTCTCAGGCAAACCAAGTTAGTGATGCAATTTCATCCTCAGCACTGTATTATCTCACATTTTTGGGGGGGCCATGTTCACAGAAAGGCACAATTCAGAACATGTTCTGTAATTCTGACATCATTTTGCATATAAAAGAAAACTGTATCACACATTAATGATGGGGGGAAGTCAGTAATATGTTTCCAATACCAGTAGCTCTACTTGCATATTATTAACCCCATAGTTTAGCTCGAGGAGGAAATAAAAACTGGGTACAATTTTGATGCTTAATCTTCAGTTGGCTTTTGGACTTCCCAGTAAACTACAGAAGAATACACTTATAATACAGTTTCAATTTTAGCCCTTTGTGCACTCAGTACAGCTAGAATCAATTGCCATGCCAGAGGCTTTCCTATTTTAACTATGTACTTAATTGTTAATTAAAGAAAACACTATTAAAGTTGTGAATACAAAGTCACTCCATCTGCAGGCTCACTTCATAACAGTGTCTGCAGTATAGGGACTTCCAGGTGCATTTTTTCCCAGGTGAACTATCTAGCTGACACTCTCAGTACAAAAAGCACATTGCACAAAATGGTAAAAGTCTTCATTTGTAGATCATATTCTCAAATGGATTTTAAACAGTTAATGTGCTTCTAACTTTGTACTCATCAGAATAGTATGCGATACTACCTTCGTGCATCATAAACAAAACAAATCATTATATAAACCTCTTTATTACAGCAGTGCACTGGAGCAATTAAGAAAAAAGAACTCTTGGAAATATTGTACAACCATACATTTCCAGTTCTATGATTCAGTACTGTAACCAACGTTATAAGCATCTCTGATAGCATTTTTGTACTCTTTCACATTAAAATTACCACAATACATTCATAGTGGAGATGACAATGACACAGGTCATTTTTTCCCCCTCTGTATCAAAAGGCTTCACTGGTGAAGAAAATGCAATAGCTGAGTACTTATTGACAAGATATTTCAAATTAATACACTGTAAAATCCGATAGATTTGATAGATATTGAAACATAGATACTGAAACAAATATGCCATCTGGTATGAACTATGCAAACTCATCACCAAAAAAATACTATATGGTGGATACAGGACATGAACAAACTAGTATCTCCAGTGAACATGCTTCTTCTACACTTAGCTAGCTTTAGAGTACACATTGATGGCTGCTCTTCAGGAGGGCTTTTTTAGCCCTTTAAGCAAATTAAAATTAAAATCCTCACAGTTTCCATTCTACAAAGCACTGAAAGAAAGCTAAATGCCTTGCTGATTTTAGACTTTGCAAAGTATGCTGCTGAGGTAAGCTGCACAGGGAGAGAAAAATACACACTTTACAATTAATGCCATTGTCTCTTGAGATGCAGGTGTGTTGTCCAGTAATATGGATGCCTCTAGAGTAATTGTTCTTTACACTAATCTTAACAAACAGGTTCCTAATTACCTATAGGCATTCTGGGCACAGGGTTGTTTAGAAAGATTTAATACAGTTCGCTATCACAAGGTTGCAAAAAGTAGCCCTGTAGAACAGCAGAATCTTCATACCATGAGTAAAGCCACAGTCATAAAGGATTAAAAGAAAATCGACAGCACCTTCTCTAGAAATTAATATTGAGTAGCCATCTTTATGGTAATTAGATTTCAAAGTTTGTTTTCTACGAGTCAGAAATTTTAGCAAGGTTTCTTACTCTGCAATTACTTGTAGAAGCTAACTAATCCTACTAATCTATTTATGTGAGACACCAAAAAAATCTCTTTCAGTGCTTCAGAGGTTTACAGGGGAAAGAGGAAAGGGAGGAAAGTGCAAAGGCTGCACTTTCTGGTACCACTGTCAATCCAGTCTAGTCTGCAAGCTTCTAGTTTTGCAGCCCAAGGAGCATGAACACAGATGTGCATCCTGTCCCCTAACCACAGCACAGCTGCATCCATCCCAGTATCACTTGAGTTCTTTCCTTGGCTGTGGTTTTCCTCATGGCCATCACCCCTGGAGGACTGATGAGTTCTCCCACAGGAACCGTCCCTGCACAGCCATTGCATTGTGGCTGGTTCTGTTCAGTTCCTGCCACTAGAGCTGTTCTGCCCTGGGCTTTGATCTTCTCAGATCTCACAAGTTTGAGCAAGACCATGCCCCCCCTGTTTGGATGGGAGTCCTCCAAGGAAAACACAGGTGCACCAGGAAGTGGTTTGATGATTCAAAGCTGACACAATTCCTTCCCAGGGACAGACCCAAAGCCTGTTAAAAACAGGGGATTTCTTTTCCCCATGAACTTCAATAGAGACTGAATCAGAGACAATGTGGTATTCAATCTACACCTCAGGGCTGGAGTGAGACAGCACTGCATTTCTAGGAGCTCTGGGTTTTTTGATGAAGTCCTCTTGTTATTTAATACCTCGTGGCATTTATTCTCAGGATCCAGACCAAAGTCCAATTTACCTAATTACATTCTGCCTACCTAAATAATCTCCTGTAGGTTCAATTTATTAAGTACACATATTTACTTCCCATGCAGGTGCTATTACAGAGTTATCTTTCACCTTGAAAGCAGCTGTATGTCAGTGGCAAGTGCATTTTAGTGACTAGCAAGAGTATTTCATAAAGTAAATGTTGTGAAAAATGTAAAAAAAAAAAGCATATGCTCTAATAATAAAACTGTCTAGTTATACATTTCTTGCCTGATATACATCATCATTTACTGACCAGACCCTCAGATGAACTAGCAGGTTTTATTTAGTGTATGTATCCCTTGACAAGTATATATTTGTTGAAACACAAGAAGGCCTACAACTTAAACGTGACACACAGTTTGAAGTTTCTTCCAAAAAAAAGCAGGATACTAACCAGAGCACACTATGGCAACGTGGTAAGGGTACCAACTTTTAATCCAAAAGCACAAACTCCCAGGAAAATCATTAAAAATAAAGAAACACAAACCAGCAAAAGCAGAAAATGTCAGAAGCAGCTTAAGGACACTAAGTTTAAAATGTTTGTGACAAAAACTGACCTGCAATCCATAACGAGAAAAATATGAAGGTTTCCTGCAGTACTTCAACTCTTCTCCTCTTTTCTGTAGGCCCTACCGAGATACAGCTGATCAACTGTGCATGTAATTAATGATTAGCTGTTCACTTAAGTCTTAGTACAAGCATCAACTGCTGTAAAGTACACAAAAATGACCCATTTGATAAAATGAAAAATCTTATACCAGGCAAAGTACAGCAAGCTAGAAGAAATATCTTAATCTAAACTGATGTTTTAGTCTGTTACTTTTGAACCTCAAGAAAATACAACGGTCCATCACACATCGCTCATGTTGGCAGTGGCCTGAAAAGGTTAACAAAGACCAATCAACCCTGCCCACCCTCAGTGGCACTTTATCAGGTGATTTTGCCAATCTTCTGAGAGTGTACTACAGCAAACATTCCCTTACTTTCCCCCAGATCACAGACAGAGGCTTCTGAATACAACTTTATGTATCATTTACTCAGGAGAAAACTCAGCCTGGGCAGGGTATCTATCCCCCCTATGTGGTGTCGCATCTCTTCACAAACACTCTCACATTATCATTCATTACAGGAATCTTGCCTAGAGGCCTGCCTCTAAATGCAGTACCATATTACGTGTACCCAGCAGAGATTTCAGTGAAGACCACCTCAACTGCTTCCAGGACTTCTGTACAGTGGCCAGATTTTTATGGAGCATGATCTCAGCAGGACGAAGTTCCCCACATGCAACACAAAAACTGGGGAGATATACTGTTTTGATTCTTCCCTTAAACCTATTTTCGTAAATCATTCAGTGCTCAAGTACTGTTCTGCCTTAATTAATTTAATTAAATCATTACACTGAGCAGCTATAAGAGCCTGAATATATCTGCATGATTTTAATATCCCCCACACTAGCTTAGGGATAGTCTGTTTTGAGGAAGACATTACCCTCCAGCAAAATGGAGAACAGTATCACTGTTGATCTCACCAGCAGCATGGCAGGGCTATTTTAGTGCATGGCTTCTCTGGTGTGTCACTGTGCATAGGCCCTCTCTTAATTAGAGCTAGCCATCAAGAGAAATAAGCTCATACAACCCACCCACCAAGCTACCAGAACATTAGTGATGATATCCAAACTTAGATGAACCTCTACAGTAAATGGTAAAATTAAATGCACTTTCTCCCACAAGTCCTGCCTCTGGATGGGCTTTGTAAGGGTCAGGTTGTAGTTTATACTAACTTATGCTAACAGACACAGAGAGATACAGATAGTTTAAAAAAAAAAAAAATTGTTCTTGCATTCACATAAGGAAATATTCCTAGCAGACAAAATAAGACTTGCATAGATTTCCTTAAATTAGTTTCCTTTCTTGTTCCCATGAAACATTCTTTCTCCTACTGTCATGGTTTAAGCACAGCCAGTAACAAAGCACCACGAAGCCACTCACTCACTCACTCCTCCCTGGCCCCGGTGGGATGAGGAGGAGAAAATACAAAGAAAAACTCATGGGTCAAGACAAGAACAGGGAGGGATCACTCACCAATTGTTGTCATGGGCAAAAGAGAGGCTCAACTTGGGGAAAAACAAAATCAATTTAATTTATGTCAAACCAAAACAAGGATAATAAGAAGTAAAACCAAACCTTAGAATACCTTCCCACCCCACCACTCCCTCTTCCCAGGCTCAACTGCACTCCCGGTTCTCTCTACCTCCTCCCCTTGGTGGCGCAGGGGAACAGGGAATGGCGTTTATGGTCAGTTCATCACACGTTGTCTCTGCCGCTCCTTCCTCCTCAGGGGCAGGACTCCTCACACTCTTCCCCTGCTCCAGCGTGGGGTCACTTCCACGGGAGACAGTCCTTCATGAACTTCTCCAATGTGAGTCCTTCCCACGGGCTGCAGTTCTTCATGAACTTCCCTGGCGTGGGTCCCTTCCACAGACATGCAGTCCTTCAGGCACAGACTACTCCAGCGTGGGTTTTCCCATGGAGTCACGGCCGGCTTTGGGGCATCCACCTGCTCCAGCGTGGGCTCCTCCACAGGCTGCAGGTGGGCATCTGCTCCCCCACTCCCCTCCCTGGGCTGGGGGGGGACAGCCTGCCGCCCCGTCCCACCACGGGCTGCAGGGGCATCCCCTCCTCCGGCGCACCTCCTCCCCTCCTTCCTCACTGACCTCGGTGTCTGCAGAGGGGTTCCTCTCACATTCCAATCCCCCACTTGCTACCGGTTCCCTTCTGAAATCTGTTCTCCCAGAGGCGCGGCCACCGTCACTGACAGGCTCGGCCTGGGCCAGAGGCGGGTCCCGACTTGGAACCGGGGAAGCTTCTAGCAGCTTCTTTCCTACTGTAATTCCTTACAGTTTGGATATTTCATTGCACAGAGGATCCAAATCACCACTGGACAGCAAAAAAAAAAAAAATATTGGTGTGGTTACATGAAAAGCCAAGATGTTAAAAACCTTATATCCCTTATCTCCTAAGCTAGCTTATTTTTGTACCAAATCTCTTCTATGTATTTAGTTCCAGTGGCCATAGAATAGGACAAGATTTCTCTTTTAGGCACTTGAACTAACCAATTTCCTGGAAATAGAACCACAGTGAAGTCACACAAATGCATTCGTGAAAGATTTTTTTTAAATCACTTCAGAGTTACGCTTCTCCTTCCTCTCCTGTATTTTTTTTCTTTTCACATTTGCTGGCTTACACTTGAAGCTGTATTTCAGCTAAATACTGTTAGCCTGTAGTCCTGATACAAGGGAAATCCTGTATCACCACATATGTGCTCAGTAACTTTCTAGACAAACAAAAAAAGCATCTCTTCAAATTAAATCGTTGAGTGAATGAATCTAAAAAGCTAACAACATTAGTAAAGCACTATCAATAAGAAATCTGTCAAAGCAAAGAGGAGGAGGCTGGCAGACGAGCTCTGGTCCTGCAAACTGCTTGCCATTGGCAGACAGCTGTAGCCATGCGGACCCCAGTGACATACTATATAGTCCACTATACAAGTGGATAGGTGTCCCTTTCCATGTAGAGCACTTTGAAGAACTGAGACATTGCTATAATTTGGAAAATGAATACTGTGTTTTAGTCACAAGGTAGACATCATATATACCTTTAAAAAGAAAAAAAAAAAATTACCCATCAAAGATTTAGCAGATTGCCTTGAGCTACAGCTTACAAAATGAATGATCCTTACCAAGTTGTAGCTTTGAACTGGGTTACAGTTAAAACAAAGCTTTACTGCTGGAAAGCCATCAGAGACTTGCCCTTTTGTGGTGCTGCATCCTCATTACGAGTGGTTTACTAGTAAACATAAGATTAAATGTTCGCTCTAGATCTCAACACTAAACGCAAGGCTGAAATGTCTGTGGCTCACATCCAGGTGGCAAATTAGAGAGTAATCGGCGGTGTTGCTCCATACAAGGCCTGATGCTTTTATTGACTGCATCACCATCTCATGCAAAACCTAATGTTCAGTCAATAGCTCTCATTGGAGGGGAGCCACTAACTCACTGTTCCTGTCAGTATTTCTTATCTAATTACAAATGGACAGCAGTTAGAGCAACTCTATCTCCTCAGCACAGTCCACCTCTGCTGCAACTTTTAGCACTGATTGACCCACACATGCTCCTGTTCTGCAGCTGTCAGGGCCTGCTCCTTCTAAAAATTCCCTTCTACTAATTTGGCAATCTATTTTTGTGCAAAATACACAGTAATTCAAACCCACCACTTCAGTAACAGCAAGAGAAAATAACAGTTTCAGAACCTCTAGAAACATCCCGCATATGGACAGTTCAAACAAATTATAAGCAAAGGAGGTACCAATCCAGTTTATAGAAGTTGAAATAGGGCAAACTAGTCAGGTAGACATTTTGGTCTACTTCATAACTGCTCTATGGTACAGCTAAAGCTAGCAGGCAGAATTGCCTTATATAAAAAGCCATATTTTTAGCTGCCTCCCAGCCAAGGAAGCATGTCTCAAATTGTACAGCCTAAATCCAATTTCAAATAAGGCTGAGATTAAAAGGTGGAAGAATGCATCACGGTGCTGAGCATTTCTTTGACTAAAGTTAAAGGTTTGAAAAACTGATCTCCCCTGCTCCAGGTAGAAGCTATCACCCTGCTTTAGGGGAAAGTCTGCCCTCAGATTAAGAGAAAAAAAACCCAAGAGTCAGAATGGATGGGAGAAAGCCTCCATATACCTTTTGTCAACACTCCACATCATTTTATTTTTCTTTTCTTTTTGTTTTACCACTACTGGGATCCATTTCCCTCCACTCAGAAGATACCGCACAGAACTCCCCCACGATGACAGGCACTTAAGTGTTGTCTTTCAACAAATAAACAGGAGTTGCAAATTCCTTTCAAAACACAACCAGCAAGAGAAACAAATGTGTTTACAAAAGTGAGATGAGTAACTCAACCCAGCTTAAACCGAGAAAGCTCAGTGTTTGGAGTTTTCACATGGGAGACAGGACTCCTCTGTTTGCAGTACCCCTGAGAAGACATTTCAAACCCGCAGCTGAGCTGCAGTGGGGATGTAAGAACTTGCCTCACTGCCCACAGCTAGGTCAGACACTCACCCATAACAGTGGGAAGATCTTTGTACTTGTGGTGGGTTGACCCTGGCTGGACAACAGGTGCCCACCAAAGCCACTCTATCACTCCCCTCCTCAGCTGGACAAGGGAGAGAAAATATAACAAAGGGCTCGTGGGTCGAGATAAGGGCAGGGAAAGATTGCTCACCAGTTACCATCACGGGCAAAACAGACACGACTTGGGAAAAATTAGTTTAATTTATTACCAATCAAATCAGAGTAGGGTAATCAGAAAGTCTTAAGTCTTAAAACACCTTCCCCCCACCCTTCCCTTCTTCCTGGGCTCAACTCCACTCCCAATTTTCTCTATCTTCTCCCCCGCAGTGGCACAGGAGGATGGGGAATGGGGGTTGCGGTCAGTTCATCACACATTATCTCTGCTGCAACTTCCTCCTCAGGGGCAGGACTCCTCACACTCTTCCCCTGCTTCAGCGTGGGGTCCCTCCCATGGGACATAGTCCTCCATGAACTTCTCCAACGTGAGTCCTTCCCACAGCCTGCAGTTCTTCAAGAACTGCTCCAGCATGGGTCCCTTCCATGGGCTGCAGTCCTTCAGGAACAGACTGCTCCAGGGGGGTCCCCCACAGGGTCACAAGTCCTGCAAGAAAACTTGCTCCTCTCTCCACGGGCCCACCGGTCCTGCCAGAAGTCTGCTCCAGCACAGACTCCCCATGGAGTCACAGCCTCCTTCGGGCACCCACCTGCTCTGGCATGGGGTCCTCCTCGGGCTGCAGGTGGATGTCTGCTCCCCCGTCGACCTCCATGGACTGCAGGGGGACAGCCTGCCTCACCATGGTCTTCACCACGGGCTGCAGGGGAATCTCTGCTCCCGCACCTGGAGCACCTCCTCCCCCTCCTTCTGCACTGACCTTGGGGTCTGCAGGGTTGTTTCTCTCACATGTTCTCACTCCTCTCTCTGCTGCTGCTGTTCTCTGCACTTTTTTCCCCCTTCTTAAATATGTTATCACAGAGGTGCTACCACCGTCACTGATAGGCTCAGCCTTGGCCAGCAGCAGGTCTGTCTTGGAGCTGGCTGGCACTGGCTCTATCGGACATAGGGGAAGCTTCTAGCAGCTTCTCACAGAAGCCACCCCTGTAGCCCTCCCCGCTACCAAAACCTTGCTAAACCTTGCTGTGAAAACCCAATACAGTTCTAGTTCCTTATTTTCCCCTCAACACATCTCACAGTCTTTGGATGATTCAAGAGTCCTTAATGTAAAGGAGGAAGACCAAAAAACAGTGATGAAGCTAAGAATTTTTCTGCAGGAAAGCAAAAGCTGGTTAAAAGGCCAAAAATTGCAAAAGTGTTAAAGGTAGCTGGACAGTTTTAATGGAAATGTGCAATCAGACAACTTTGAGAATGAAAATGTAATTCAGCAACTAACACACTTTACTGACCTTTTTCTACATGTAATGGTGACAGATACAAAGGAAAATGCTCCTATTGGAGCACACGAGTGCTCCACAACAGGGATAAAACAAGACAAGAAAAAGTATGACAAATATCTTCCAATCGATATCTATGTTTTCTACTAATCTTACTGGGGCTTATAGAAACTCACTGCTGGGAAAGTGAAATCGTGGCGAGTCATCAGAGAATCTTTTAAATGCTACTGAGTTTGTCCTACAGAGCCCTTGTTAGCAATATGTGTAATTATACCATGTTACTGGCTAATCAGGAAAAAACGGAACAAAACAAAAATAGATTTTAAAAAGCCATCTGAATTAATGTGGAAAGTTCCATACTATCTTTGTCTGCCTTTTAAAACATTACTAAAACTTACACATTAGTCAATGAAAAGGCAAAGTAGAAATGACTGCCTAAATATTATGAGCCAGTATTTTAAGAAACTAAGAAAGCAGTATTGACTGTAGAGATTGCCTAATAAAATCAGTGAACCTGGGAAGGGAAGTTCATTTGCTGAATTGTGATTTCAACAAATTCAGGCTGAAGATGTGGTGGCCTCTCTTCTCCCAAAGCTGACCAGAAATAAAAAAAAAGGCAGAAGAACAGAGACCTTGATTTACTAATTCAGAAAGCACAGTAACCTCAACTTCTGCCTTCCTCCAATGTTTGTGTGCTGTCAGGTTAGATTTTTAGTTAATGTAATATCCCCCCCCTAAAGTGCATTCTGTGCCACTATACTTGCAACATGAATGAGAAAAAAAGGAAGATAATAAACTTAGCAGACATTCAACTCACTAGGACATTTATTTACAAACAAAGGATCAGAGCCAAAGAGCGAGCAAAGGTAAGTCACAGATGGTGAGAGCAGGTACAGAGCCCAAGTTTCCAGAACTGCAATACATCCACAGCTAGGCTGAACAGACTTTATGATGTGCTCAGTCAGTCTCATACTGAGATCTCTATGGGAAAGAAGATAGTACCAGTTTATACCATGGTATTAAAAATTTTTTGATACTGATAGCAAAGTAACTGTATAATTTACCTGTCTGCATTTATACTATTTTCTACTTTAATGGCTAGGACATCACATGAGATTAGCATCAACCCAGTTCCCCTGCTACTTGAATAACCAAGATCTTAATAAAAGGATATTCTTCATTATCATAATTCTCTCGTATTTGCCAGCAAAATTGCTGACAGAAGATGAAAAGAAAGAGATGCTTTCTTCTTTCTCACCTTACTTCAGAGCACCATGCAGACTAATATAGTCTCTTTCCTCTACTTATTAAATAGGGAAAAAATATAATCTCTGTTTTACCATTATAGAATCAGAATAGAAGAGTGACAAAGTCAAAGCCTGAGAATTACCAAAAGGTCTGAAATAAATTAAGGAACTGAAATTCAAACTCCCTTGTTACCTGATACCTATAAGCTAGCGATCCTGAGACAGTAATATGAGTGCAAAGTATCTGAAGAGCAAGAAAGACTAATGTATCCTTGAGTAGCTACGCAAAACATTTCCTCCAACAGACTTTTATTGCAAATACACAAACTAAGGCTAAACTTATTTTGCTGCATAACTTACATACTATTTTTGTCATGCTATTAAAAATATTGCTTTTCCATTTAGCAACAGATTTCTGATCTGCAAAGCATTAAAAGATCTTTCTGTAAAGGACAAGACTAAGAGCATTCAGACTTCTCTGACATAAACCTCTATTAAACTTGGCTAATCAACTGAACAATAGAAAAGCTAAACGCCATTTTCAGAAACCTAACCAAGTCAGTCAAAAAAACATGGCATGTTATCTACATATGAATACATTTCACTGTTTTGTTGAGTATATAGGTTTGTAAAAAGCTAAGCACAAGGCTGCTGCAGTTAATTTAAGAAGGATTTCAAAATACAACTAAAAAAGCCTGAAACTTCCATTCCATTCAGTGTCCAAACCATTACCAAGTAATTAAATAAACAACAACAAAAGCCACAGGAAGGTTTTATCTCCAAATACTTTTAAAACTGCACATGCAAGACAAGTCCTTTTTTCAGTCTCCTGAGGTCTGCTACTACCAATATATAAAGCATCAAAAATAAACTGAACCAAAAGAAGAAAATCACATTTACTTTTTATTTTTTTAAAAGCACCAGATTATTTTTCACAAAAACCCTCAAGTAAAATAATTACAAGATCTACTATTTATGAAGCTCCTTTATTTAAAATATGGCAAATAAACAGTGAACAGACTTCCACAAAAGCCTAAAATACATAAGGGCTAAATAAGTTGAAGACTTCAGAAGAAAAGTAAGATCCACTTAAAACAACCAAACTACAAACTACGTTAGAATAATCAGCTAAAAATTAAAGAGTTTGTAAGATAACTGGAGTCTCTGAAAATAATTTAAATTGAAAGGTTTTGATATCCTTATAAACTGAAGATACTAATTAGAACAAGAGCTGCTGGAACTTAACTTCCCTCTATTGCCATCAAAGCCACTTCTGTTTTTGAGGTAGAAATCCAAAGTCAAAACTGTTAAAAAGTTTAAGTGACATATATTCTTAAGTTGCTGTTTTCAAAGAGATACAGATTCTTAAGATGTTTAAGATCTTGATTGCTTCTAACATTTTAAAGGCCATGCCTCTCCAAATTTGCCTTCTAGGTAGCTGATGCATACTGTGCAGTCCAGCATCCTGTTCTCTTTTTACAGCAGACAGAGTAGGGACCAAGGCAAGTAGCTGCAGAAAAGCAAAACCATTCTGCAGATGCCTAAAGCCAGCCAAGGGGCAATGCAAAGCCTATGCCTTAGGTCCTGCACCCTATGTATTTGTCCACTCAGGGATGTTCAACCCTGGGAACCCTCTGAGAAACCCTTATGCAATCAATGTCACTTGTTTCAATATCAATATATAATAATATAGTGTTACAACAGATAGCATTTAATCTCCCTGTCCCAAAATGCCAGAGAGGCCAAAACACCAGTCATGAGTCTTCTGGTCACTGTCTGCAGATTTATCTTGTCAAGGTCAGTTTTCTGACAGTTATCTGATGAGGAGCTTCTCATACACATTCTGGGGCCTGAGCTATTTCTGCCCAAATGACAGACTTCTTAGCTACAACACACTGTGAAAAAACATACTTTATCTCAAAACAGACTTATAAGAAATATTGGAGGCACCATTTCATGCCAAAGCCATGCTTCTATTATTACATGTACACATTTCTTCTACTCACTAGTATCCTGTATTTGAAAACAGGTATTATAGGCTAGCTTCACATTCTGAGGCTCGGTTGAGAACCTGGCTAACCAACAAAAAAAAATGAAATCTGAAGGGTCACCATTAATTTTGGAATCATACTGCTGAGTAAAAATGAACAGTATGTTATTATATTATAAATGACTGTTAAGATTTGCTGTAATCACAAGAGATAAACCACCTACATTTGAGAATAATTCCTCTCACTTTCTCTCTCTCTGGATTTTCTATATACAGGCAGACTAAAAAATTCTGTGACCTACAAAAACCAAGAAGAGAACTCAGGGCAAGTATATTACTAAACAACAGTTAACTTGGACAAGGGAGGGGGGAAGCACCTTTCAGTAGCTATCCCAGACGATGTGGACAGAAAAACATTTTTATTGAATTTTTGTTCACTTGTTTTTCTGATATCTAAAACTCCCAAATTTACTTTTACTACATATGCATACATTAGCAACCTTTCTTGCTCAGAGATTTCTTTCTCATAAAGCCTCTATTTTCAATTTTCAAGAGAATTAGAATTGTAGGAAGAAAACCTTTCTCCTGCTGAGACATTCACTTGCAGCAGAATTTCCAGCAGTAGTGATGCTTCCTATTACATAGGACAGGTTACAATATAAGCCTTTTAGAGACAGAGATGATCTTGGGCTGTTAACACAATTGAGGAGGATACGTTAAAAAAAACAAACAAACAAAAAACCCCCACCAAACCCCAACAAAAAAACCCCCAACCTTGTAGAAAAGTATCTCATTACTTTCCAAACCAAATAAAGAAAATCACGCAGATCTTTCTGAATTCAGCTACATGACTGCCAAGAAAAAAAAAAATTCCTGTCTCAAACAGGAATAATGACAAGGTATACTTCTTAACCAAAGTCTCATCAGGTAATCTGCATGTGCAATGAGCAAGCAACAAACAAGTAATCAGTAAACTTAAACTTTCAAACCTATTTTCTGAGAAAGCAACTAGTCACATACAACAGCTTACCTTTTTTCTTAAAGTGTTTGCCTGAAGTCCTGCTAATGAACTGAACTAGTGTTAACTCAAAATTAATGATTTAAAGCATTTCAAGAGCCAAGGCAAGCATTGAGATGAATGAAAAATAAGACAGCTGATCTTAGAAACCAAAGATGTTCCTCTGAGAACCTGGAAATTCACTTCGAGGAGCTATACTGCACTGAATGAGTGGAGATGAAAATGGAAGGTCTTGAATGTTCTGATTACTTTTAAAAATTTGCAACTGTATTTGTAATCTATTTTAGAAAAAATGCATTCAAGAAAAAGGTGCAGATCTGTCTTTCGTGACACCTGAAGGCTAAGAGCATGTCCAATGTAGAGATCATACCATGTGACTAAACAATTGATATACAATTTGTAAGGACAGCAATTTTGCCTGTCAGTTAAGAAGAAAAAATACTACAAGCCTTATTTCATTTTAGGAAATCTTACAGAATCCCTACTTACTTTAGTTTTCAAATTATTTATAAACTCCACTTACCCCATATGAAGAAAAACACATTTGGACTAAACCTTTTGAGACACCAATTGCCCAATTTTCAGTAGTTTGACCATCTAAAGTTTCCCTAGACTACTTAGTAATTCTAGAACGATGCTTAAATTAAGCACCCACAAATGGCAATTATGAAACTCTGTCATTATTTTCAGTTCTGTTTACAGGTATGGCCATTAAAGCATGCCCAATCTTTGATAAAATTGCCTGGATAATAGCAGAGTACAATTTCCCCACTGTTTTCCCAATATGTTTTGAGAAAAACACTTATTTACACTGTAAATGCTGTAAAAAAGTCTACTTAATGTAATAGAAATTAATATTTAAGGAAGACCGTCAATCAGAAATCTGAACTTTCACCTGAAGATGTATTGAGATCATTAAGTCTGAACAAATGAATGCCTTGAACAATTTGGTAATAACAGGGCATTCTGTACTGTTTCTGTAAAATCATCTTTTTTCTGTATCACATAAAGCTGTGCACTGGAATAGTGCTGCAGATCTAATTGAGGTGAAAGGCTGCATAATACTATCATTTGGAAAACTAGTAACCACTGGTTGCCTTGTATCTTCGGTCCTTTTTTTACTTTAACTTTGAAAGTCTCTTGAAAACACAGCACAAAAGCTTTCAAAACTGCTAACAGCCACTTCCACATGGCTCAGTCTACAATGTCAGTTTACTCTGTCTCTTTACCTGACATCTCCACTCTATTCAGGGTTCATCAAACACAGCCACTCTTCTGATTAATGGCTAATTTATTATTTGCCTTGCAAATGTTTATGTGCTGGGAAATGAGGTAAATATACTTTAGCTCTGACAAGCACCATGACCACTCTCTCCCTGCCTGATGGAATGGTCAGTTGATGGTGTCCCAGAGGAGTCATGCCCTGCCTTAGGTTTCCCAGACAACCCTCTGAAAGGCGAAGTATCTATTTTTAATGAGCACAGTGCAAACTAAATTAGCTCTGGCTTAAAAAAAGAAATTAATAATTATATTTACTTGGAGCTTTCATGAGACCCATCAAAAACAACCTTCCATATTAATCACATGCATTGGTATTTTTCTGCAAGCTAAAGAAACATTTCTTTAAAATAAAAATTTTTAAAAAATCCCTATACCACTATATCATAGTCTTTCACATCACCAAGCTGAAAAATGCTATAGCATAGCCAAAAAAAAGCACTCAAGGAAAAAATAATTTCAGAAAGAACAGAAAAAGAGAAGATAAGTGTCTGATGTAATTCTCTAATGCCATTCAGTTGGGAGACAGCCAACTTCATATGTCATATTATTATATCTCTACTGCAGCAGGCAATTCTTCCCAAAGTGCAATTTGTTATGAATTTTTCCTTGTACCTGGAAACTAATAGGTCTCAAATCATGACCTCTACTTGTGAGGACTCATCTAAGATCACCAATACAACCTTATCTTTGTGGGGAGGAACATTAGATATTCAAGAATCAAGAAAACAAAAGAAACTTGAACTTCCACAAACAGCAGTGCCATTAGATAATGCTAAAGTATTGACAGGAGGCAAGAAAAATTCAGGTAGCAAGCAAATTAATTTAAGTTTAATTTAGACGCATTGTATCAGAAAGGCAAAAATTACACCTCTTTTAATACGCATAAGAGAAGCTATGCTGGATTATTTGCCCTCACAGCCAATGCTGCCACTATACCTGTGTGCTATCAGCGGAGGGCAGCTTTAAAATTTTACTGTAACAGTCCCAGTGGCTCAACAGTCTCCATCATGAGCTGTCAGCAGCAGAAACAAACTCCTCTGTTAGGAATTGCTCCACTGAGATCCAGAACATACAACAAAAAGAGTCATGCTTTGTATCAGCATCTCCAAACTTGTACTTGACCTGACGCCATCAGGGGCCTAGAATTCAAGGGATGAAACATGCCTGAAAGGAAGAGCAAAATCACTTTGCTAAAGTTTGGACTCTGTTGTTTGAGAGATCCAATTGCATAAGAGAACCAGAAGCATACATAAAATCTCTAATTTTCACTATACAGCAAAAACTAGAAAGAACATGTATGTATATAAAATGAGTAGGAAAAAATAAAAATGGCAGATGTGGAAGAAGAGAAAAGAGAAAGGAACTAATATATTAAAGCAAGTTAGTTACCACGTGAAAAGAAATTAAAAAGTGGAAAAAAGAGAAAAAGGACCTAAACTGGGGAAAAAGAATGTATGTATGGCCTTCATACCATATGCTACCTACGGCTGTGTAAATGTATATTGTACAAGATACAGAAAAGAACCAGCACTTAGAATTTCAGTAGGTGTGGAAGCTATCCAAACACTCCTGCAATGGGTTTCATGCAACTGTACCACTTAGACTGAAAAGCATTCAGACTAACAATTCTTTATTGCAAAGACTCTCTGTATCATTTTTCCACTGATAATATGTAGGTCTGAGAGGCAACATTCACATTCCATTAGTGTATTCATACATTTGTCTTTGGAAAGGCACAATTTTGTTGAACTACTACTACAATTTTTTTCTTAATCCATTATAACCAGGACCAGAGATACAGGCCTGTGGTAAAGGACGTGATTGTTCCTAAAACTGCTGCCTCCATTATCTCTCCTTGTTTCAGAGTACATGGCATACAGTGAGCTGAGTGCTCTGTTCTCTCCTGTGCTTGCTGCAAGACATCTTGAGAAACAGACCAATGAAAAGACTCAACAGGATGTCTATTTCAGGTAAAAGTTTGAAATAAATGTAAGTGTACTGTCAAAACAGTAATTGACATTTGAAGAGAGTACATCTAAAACACCCTTTGAAAAGGTCCACTCAGTCTAGAGCTTCTGGGAGAGATGGCAAGAAAAGCAGTAAAGAGGAGAATACAGTTGATTGGCGATAAGCCAGATGTGCTTTGCATGATAAATCTAACACTTATATCTATGTCGAAGTCATTCCTTGGGTTTCTTTTTTCCTATAGCCTTATTCTCATCTCAGCTTCCAGAAGCAAGAGGAAGTGACAGCTGTTAATGTAATGCACAACTACATTCACTGGTCCTCAGTAGGCACCACTAAAATCAAAGTTCTACCTGTGATTTCATAGGAGCAGGACAAAGTCTTTTGCATAATGACCTGTAGCTATTACAAGATACTAATTCATGAGAAGTACATATGTACACCTAGTATACATCTATGTAGTGTAAAATAAATCTTTCAAGATTTAAAGTTTAGCTTAGTCTGTGTGTTCTGGACTGACAGGTTAAATACCTAACACAAACACAACGTACACACAGTTTGCTGTCTGATTAACTGTCAGGTAGTATTTAGAAGAAATTCCAACACGGGACTCCTGAAGGAGCTAGGTATACGCTTCAACAGACTTTTTAGCTTATAAATTTGTTATATAGCTCCACTGTTTCAAAGTTCTGCAGAAAAGCTCTCTTATTTTCAGGGAGAATCACATGAAAATACAGTCCCTTGAAGCTTAATTCCCAAGTAGATTACCAGTGACTTCTAGCAACAGTCAATAACTTTCCTAGGGCTAATTTCTATGTGGGCTGAGGAATACACAGTACAGTATATGTCAGTGTCTGAGGCGGGACACTCTGGCCTTGTTATTCAGACATCATATATGTAACTAGGCCTGACAACTGCTGATTATATCTTTTTTAAAGCACTGCTGCCTTTTTTTGTTTGCCAGTTATCCTCTGGTGTATATGCCAATGCAGACAATGTCCCATCACTGTAATTGTCACTCAGCTGTCTGTCAGTGATGAGAAGAAAAGGGTGACAGCCTTGACATCCCACCAATCATCCCTCTGGAAAATTGATATCGTCCTCCCCAGTAAACAACAGCTAAAGAATCGACCAGCCTTGCTGGTACGTCCCTGAACAATCAGCTTCCATTAAGGGCAGAAGCCACACATTTATCCCACTGTACTCCAATCAATAGTACGCTGACTTGTTCTACGTTCAAGCGTGCTGCTGCTCAAGGTCTGCATTTAGCACAGGCTACCTTTCAAACACTTTCCAGGTCTTACAAACTTAAATGTAGGAAGCAGCTTTTGGGGTCTTTGTAAAGTCCTCTATTTTCATGTAAAATATCTTACTCCCATCAATTTGGCGTATTTACTTCAATTCACAGGTTTAGAAGATTTATTTTCTTGATTAAATGTTTTCTTTAACAGTGAAATTAAGTCATGATATGTAAAATCACTACTTTTTTTTTTCTACTTATCCCTTGTAGACTTGCATTTATATATAGCCATGCTTTAGAAGAAATTTATGCACATCATGTTAAAACTGGCCTTATTTAAAATTAACTACAACGTGTTTACATACTGAAAGTGCTGTCTGGCAATCAGAATGGTTTGTTAAACACAAAGTCCACAATCATTTATACATCACCCAGTAACCTAAAACTGTAGACAATTAGGCTGGTAAAACAGTAGAATAATTGCAAGCTGGCACATACAATCTTTCAAGATACGAAAAAGTTATTCACAACTCATAGGACATGAATCTTCTGAGACAAAATTCCTCAACACAGGAGGAAGAAAATAGTGGTTGGGAGGCTTACTTCACAACTTGCAAAAAAATTTCAAATCTGCAACTGCAGTTGTAGATTAGTACTTCACTCTATTACTTGGCATGAGGCTCTAAGTCAGCAGCTGTTACTGTCTCATCCATAACCATCTCTTCTATACACAAGTCATCTAGAAATCAATTGGGGCTATTACAGTACCAAATCTCCTACATAGACCACAGGAGGTGTGACTATGCTGCCCATTGCCTTAACACTTGTAAAGCCAGATGCCCTCCATTTCTAATTTTGTAGCTTGACTGTCACCTGTAACCTTATGACTTTTCAGCAGTACACACCCCGAGGATACTGTGGTAGTGCTTTTCCTACCATCCCAAGTGCTCTTCTCCTCACACCCTTGCGTTGGCAGATTCTGACCACTGTTCTGGTGGTTTCTTGTGACTAGCACGGATGCCTGAATCTTTGTCTGCTTCTTTTAGCCTGCAAGTCCAGGTGAAGGCATCTTCACCATTCCCCTCACGTCTTTTAGCTTAGAGCTTTAGCACACCGCAGATAACATAGCAGAGATGAGTCACAAATCCAGTGGGCAGGTTCCTATCATGTTCGCATGCACAAAGCTTGGCCACAGAGTTTAGCCACCAACCAAAGTGCAAGACCTGCACCTGATCACACATGCTCTCACCACTGCTACCAGTATCACGAGCAGGAACACCCACTCAGAAGTTTGAGCAGGTGTCCATATACTTACTGTGAGAAAAGTGCTTGGGGAAACCACCTGGTGCATCACAGAGGACACTTGTCCAAGGTCACACTTTACTTCTCTTCCCAGGCAGCCACTAGGAAGAGGTCTTTCCTTCTCCCTCTCTGTCCCTCTTTTTTTCTCCTTGGTTTGTTGCTTTTTGTTTTGGTTTGGTTTTTTTTTTCCCCTAAGATAACTTTGCAGTTGACGTATGCCATCGACTACAGGCCCCACTAATAAAGTTTTGTGCACATAAGTGTGCCTGAACATTCTTTGTGCACCATCACCAACAACTACTGACAGCAGATAAAATGACAACTGTTGGTAACCATTGAAGAAATAAAATTTTATGAAAGTACAAGGAGCAGAATTTGAATTTCCAAACTATCATCATGACCACAACATTATGTGTCCACATAAAATGTTCTACAAAAAGACAGTAATCATTTATGTGATGGGAGACCTTCATTATGATTTGTAGTGCTAAGACCCTCCACCATTATTTGAACTTGAGAACATTAAATTCTGCATAGATATCAGTAAACCAAAAGGCTGCTTATTCTGACTGCAACAGCTTTTGGCCTTCTAAAGCAGCATATTAGCATTAATAGTTACATTCTTAAATTCAAATTTTTAAAGAAATTTAAGGTTTATCATGATAGGTTTCCTTTGTTTGGGGGTTTAGCACTACTGGTGTAAAGTGTAAACCATTAGGCAGTTCACTGTCCCCTTCACTTTGCTAAATAGACACAATCAATACCTTAATGGGAATGTTTGGAAGCAACCATAGGCAGACCAAATTGGCACATTACAACACTTTTTCCATCCTGTGCATTAAGTTCATTAACTTTTCTCATTTGAATTACAAATTTCATTTCCCTGATCAAGATAAAGACATGTCTCTCATTTACAAGCTCAGATTTTTGCTGTGTTAATGTTTTACAGGGAACGATAAACTTAATGCAGCGGAGAGACATCATGTCACCCCTATTGGTAGACAATTATAGATAAGGTTCCAAATTCCAATAATCCTGATGGGAGGCACACAGGAACTCCCAGAGAAGAATGACAAAAATATTAAGTAGAGAGGCCAAAAGGCTAATCAACCCTCTTAGAAACATATTCACGCTTGTCACAACAAGAGCACACTCAACAAAACCAAAATGTGTTATTTAATTTCATTTCATTTAATGAGCAAACACAGCCCCATTCTCCTTCACATTGATCATTAAATTTCTAATTAAAACCTTTTAGAAAGGTTTAAAGTTTAAACAAAACACTTCTCTAATATTATGATATTGTACTTAGGAGAGTTAATAAAGCTTTGGAAGAGAATTATATCTTACCAAAACTTCCTTCTAACTTCATCACTTCAGATAAAATATAGGATTATGCACTAAGGCACAGCACACATCTTCCAAGAAAGTTTAAAACAGTCTTTCAAGAATGTGTTAACATATTTCAGTTAAGAACCAAAATATCCAAACTTGGGTGTTTTTCACCTTGAATTCACTTATTCAAGAAATAAGCCTGGGCAAACTCCATGCACAGAACCATTTGTGAATTCAGGAGTTGGTAAAAGAAGAATAGATACTAAAATCTTATTCAGAGTTTGTCAGTGAAATCAAAATAATGACAGAAGTGATATACAGGCACTTGGAGGTAACTTACATTTTTCGTTTTCCTTCAGAAGCAGCAAATAGAAAATGTTGTTAAATTCCAACATTCATTTCTCATTTCAGTAAGCATACACATTGCTCTTCAAGGCCACGCCATAACAAGATCACAGTCAATTATGTTAAACTAACAGCAGCTGCAACAATATCTCCCCAAATACCTCAGTAATTCTCCAACTCTTTCAGTACTGCCACCGAGGCTACAATTCTGTTTCTGCTCACAGTATGCATTTGCTCCAGATCAGCATGGACACACAGGCAGGTTGCTGCTAACTCCACTACAGCACACGATATGAAGTCTACGCTGGCCATGGGCTTTCATGTCAACTGTGGGAAGACTGACAATATGGCATAATGCCTGCTGTTGTCATGTTCAACTATCAAAAATGTTTGGATAAATCTGAGTTGGCAGCATAAATTTATACCCAACCTGCACTTTTCTGTCATGTGGCACCAGAGGTTCTGAACCCAGTAAGAGACACCCTCTTACACTCAAACTCGTAGCTCCCTCTTCTTGGTGCCTCATACATCCAAAGAGCATATGTAAAACCCCTTTCCCAAACACTGACGGAGAATCTGCTAGTGTCTTTTCCTGAGGTTAAGCACTGTGACTTTCAGGCAGCCTGTGTTGAGGGCTGATAGGAAATGGGTCCTTTTCACATGTGTCCACGTGTAGAAAAGATCTGTCACAACCTAGTCCGGTGTGTAACTACCAAATACTGTATATAGCAGTATCAAGGAAGGTTATTTTGTTCAGAAAAATCACACTTGACTGCTCTCTCACACTCTCTTTCATAACCAAGGGTACTAATTTTGAATTTAATTTTAATTTCAAAGTAGCTAGACTGGCCCCATTTAAATTCAAAGTATTTAAGATCATCTCCTATTGTGACTAATAAACTTTGGCTCCCTTAACACAGATGCATGGAAGCATAGGGGGAGAGACAGGGGGAGAGACAAATGTCGGTGGAAATTAATGTGCATGGGACTGCATACTGTTCAAAATCAGAATTTCAGTAGGAATAAGTGACCTTTGTTAATTGATTATAGAATTTTTAAAATAGATGGCATTCTAAAATGCAGAGCATAAGGCATTATACTGCAATATAAGTCACTCCACTGTTACACTTTGTCTATTTTAAGTTGGTGGATTAATAAGTGATGAAAATTCTCTACCCAAGACCTCAGCTGGTTTTATTATATTTTCTGACTAGTGGGAATGGTCAATTCTCACTCATATAATATTCATGGGTGTTTGATTTTTAATGGGGAGTTATTTTTGCAGGCTTTTGTGCAAGTTCTTCATACCCAGAGAGTCACTTTGAAGACAGAGAAAACAGCTGGATGCCTTGAAAACAACTAAGATGAAGCTAACATGGATAACATAAATAAAGGGAATGGGGAGGCCAAGGATTAAAAGGATATTCACTGTAAGTTTGAGTAGTTACCTACCTATAACATTACCCAGTGCTCTCCTACCCATATATAGCTATGCATATGCATTTAAGGAGGACTTCTTAAGTGAGCTGCTTTCTTTTCAAATACCAGACATACACTTGCATCAAAGTTATAACTAGCAAGATGTAGAAGTAATTATTTCCATTGAATATTCACTAAAAATTATGACCTTTAATACAATTACTAATGTAAATATTTACAGGTACACCACCATAGGAAGGATTTGTTTGACCAAAAGAAATCACTGAAAATCCTTCATGATAAAGAACTTATGTCAAATATTTTTTTCAACAGGATTTAGAAAAGATTTAAGCCTCAACAGAAAAACTATAGGAACTGACCAAGGGTGCTTGTTGTGTTTTCTATCTAGAATCCATTTTAAAAAAAATGATAACAAAAATCTATAACAAAAAGAACATGAGCAAAATATTGTATGAAGATGCATACAAGATTATTTTCAGAAATAAGGGAATATTTCCTTATTCTCAAGGTATTTTTTTTTTCTTTTAAACAAAGAAAACTACCACACACCAGAAACAATACTCGTTTTGAATTGCTTGTGACTTTTTTTTAAATCTGTATAGACTTTTTACACTATTGCTCCCTGTAAAAAGGCCAAAGCCTTCAGTAATAAATCTCTAGTAATTATCAGTTAAGTTAGAAACATTATGATGGAAAAAATCATGGTAGCATGTAGCCTAGTCAACAAGTGGTTCCAACAAAGCAAAGTACATGATCCTCATATACCCAGTATACTAAGGTATGCAGTAGCAATTTGAGTTACATGGCAAAACACTTAGGCATTTTTTCTGGCCCACTTGAGCTTTCAAAACAGAATTCAGGGTCAGAACCAGACAAGAACCCAGGTATCTTCTTGCACTGAGGTTCCTCTGGAGAAGAGAGATAAATATTGACTCTTGAAATCTCCCCAAATCATCAGATACTTGTGACATGTCAACTGAGATCAGGGGGAGGTAAACTATGAATTTTCTGTGTAAGACTACATTCATAAGCTTAACATATTTGGTAAATTAACTGTAATAGGATTCCCTGTCAATTGTGTGTCTATATTTAAGTTGTTTTACATTGCCCTGTTAGCAGATGAAGCATTATAAAATTATGCTGGGTTTGCACTTTCATGCAAGGAAGAACTCTGTGATATAGATACAAAAATCCAATTCAAAATACATAATTATTATTATGATCATCATGTGTTGTGGGGGTTTTTTTCCTCAAGTCCTAAAAAAACAGCTCAAAGCCTCTGGGACCTTGCATGCCCTAGACAGTCATGCTTCACTGGCTTTCTGAAGCCAACCTCTTTCAAAGATCACATGCTACAATGCTATGTGAAGTAGACTTGTAATTACCAGGCTCCCACAGTCCGGAGTACTCTTTCTTTTAGTTGTGTAATCAGGTAACCATTCAATCACATAAGATGCTTTCATAATATTTTACATGGCCATAACTTTTTAAGAAATTGAACACCCCATACATTTCATCATCTACTGAGAAAACGAAGTATATACTGTAGTGATTTCAGGCCAGAGGAGACTAACTTGCACTTTGTAGTTATCCATTGCTAACGTGTTACTACTGTGAAACCACATGATAAATATCTGCAAAGAGTATTCATTTCACATTTCTGAAAATGTATTCTTCTCTATACATTCATTTCTTAGAACTTCTGACCTTGATGGCCCTTGAATGGGAACACTGGAAGATTTACTCTGGGACAAGGAGTCTCACATGGAAATTCTTGTGAATTTATGTTGATAGAGTACACCACATACAACTATCTGCAACCCAGAGTTGTAGTTAGGAAGACAAAGGATCCCATGTTTCATTTCCAATATACATCTGCTACTCTCTAACCAGAAAGCTACTTTCTCCGCATCCTGTGATCACCTACCTAGCAGTCCCAAACTTCCTCTGTATTACCCATTTCTCCTAGTATTGGATAAATTGCTGATGCATTTATTTTGACCCCTTTTCTGCCAAAGGCAATGATAAAGATGCCCAATAAGATCAGCAATGTAAAAGTAAACCCTCTTTAAGTATACTGGAGTTTGGTTTCTCATGCTCATAGACACATCCATTAATTCTGTTCATGAACTGATAAATCATTATTTTAAATGTAGTGACATTTGCTGGCCCACTACTCATATTAGAAGCACTCTCCAGAGCAGAACACTGCTGGGGATTATGATCAAAACATGACGAAATGTAACAGAAAACCACCAGTGAGTTTTTCATGAAAGCAGTTACTAACACCACACTGAAAAGAATATCACAGTTCCCTGTGTTTCTCCAACTGTTGTGTAATTGAGCTCTTAGGTGGAAAAGAATGGAAAAAACCCTGACCACACTTAACCAGACACATGGAAAAATCACTTACCCTGCTTTGACAATACATGAGTAATGTATACTCAGGGGTGGGGTGTCTACATGTGTTGGTACATATAAATGTAACATATGCATGTAAATGATGATTACACACATGTATGTGTGTATAATTGTTATGTTGGTTATACTCATATTACGCTCATTTATACAGCTCTAGAGACAGAAAGACTCCTGCTGGATACCACCATCTTTGCCACAGGAGAGTTCAACCACTGTGCCCTTTGAACTATCCTGAGCAAATTTTTTTTGTGCTTCTCCTGTGATTTGGCCAAAGAAAGTAGCAGGACCTTGTGGGAAACTGTGTCATCCAACTGATCTTTCAGTCAGATGGGCTGAAAGATTGGAACATAAAGCAACGAAACAAATAATCACAAAAATATCTACTGCAAACTATGATCATTATGCCAGTTAAATTCCTATTAAACTTTACTTTAGAAGCTTTTTATCCTTTAAGACCATGTAAAGACTGCTCCCTAGAACAAATTCTGTGAGTGCTAGCTACTGTGGACAAAGAGGGATTCAAAAGAAAAGAAATTTTTTTTTGCCTATCCTTCCAGCAGACCCTGGAGAATACATTCCACACTCAAGAACTTCCCAGAATCTCTTGAATTCAGAGTATGACACAGGATTTTAATGAAGAATTAAATTTCACCCCAAGTAGTGAGCTACAGATTGATATTTTCTCTTATTCAAAAACTCACACACAAAGCTGGGGTATACAATTTGCATGTAAACTACAATATTACCCTCCTCTCTTCAGGCAGACAGATTCTAGGGGAACCTAAGACTGATTATATAGTCGATTAATTCAGGCACCCAGATTGTATAAAACCTTCGCAATATTTCCTATCAGAAAATCTGTGCAACTCCCATAACACTGGTCAACATCTACTTTTCAAAAGAGACGTCTGTGATGTGCCAGGCGTTTTTGCTTGGCTTTCCTTAAGCCTGTCTTCCCTCTCTCTCCCCTTCTCTAATCATTTCACATCAAATCCTAAACCATCAAAGACACACAGTACATAAAACTAATCCTTCTCAGCTATTTTAAAACTTAAAGCTGCACACCACTCTCCCAAGATGGCAGCTAAAACACATCCAAGCTCTGGATTTCCATCTAGGTCATATTATGACAGCTGGAAATGCATAGCACTTCTTGAGTACTAACTTGTTTTGTTAGTGTCAATACCCTTCTGAACCAAAAACATTTATTTTATTACCACTATGTCAACTCATGCATTTGCATGCTGCAGATGACAGTAGGTGCTATGCAAGTAAATTAGATTTCAATTACTTTTCAATTTTGAATTCAAAGAGTTACTAAAAATTTCCGTAATTTGTTAAAAACACAGAATTTAAAAGTAAGAGAAAAGGCTGCATCAATGGCACATCTGGGGAGTGTAAAACTCCTATAGCAGGAAGAATGTGAATGCATAGTTCTGCTGTTCTCATCTATTAACTCAATATTCCTATTTTGTAAGTCCTGCTCCTGCAAAATAGTCACGTGACTTGCAAAATACTGAACACACACTTGGATGAAGCTACCCAAAATCTCTGACACCTTGAGTCGCATCAGAGTAGGTAGGAGATTAATAAAACACTACACTGTTCAATGCATTGCTGCAAGTTATTTATTCCCATTCTGATACTGCATGCATGAACTGCCACTGTTTGATGAATCACTGAGGAAAATGGGATCTGACAAACAGCTCCTCTTTCAGCAGCTGCGTACTATGACAGCATCAATAGAAAAACACATCATTGGTTCTAAAATGCCACATTTTTACCATTTACATTGAATAAGACATGAAACTCTTTCAGGGAAGCAGCACTATGTTATCATTAAGGCCTGTTGACACTATGGAGGTTGTGCTTTGAACTCTATTCTGTCATCACTCTTAATCTGCAACTAATCACATTCCACTCTAAATAGAGGGAAGGGCCTTCTGCACGTTGACAACAGTGCCAGTGATGAAGTATTGCACCCTTTAAAATCTCATTTACAGATTGGTTTCATTACCACCCACAACTGGCTTGGATCCATGAGGGAACACACCTGCTCTCATAAGGGCCACGTGATGTCTGCTGTTAATAGTATTTCCATGCAAATAGGGTGACATGAAGATGAACGCTCTGGAAACTATCTTTCTCCTGATTGGCTTTTCTACCTTCATTTTGGGAGGTAACACATACACAATCTGTTGATTACTCCTAGAGTTTACTGAAAGGCTTTACTGACAGTTTCACAGCTATGGACTTTCAGTGTACTCTTTGGCTTCCTTCTTCCATTATGCAGTACATCCAATCTTCTTCTAATGGACAAATATTTATTATTTTCTACTGCAGATGAGTCCCTTATGCTAGGCAGTCTTCAGAAAGTACTGGCTGAAAAACTGAATTCCAAGCTAGGAGTATTTACTTGTATAAAGAACAATTATTTTTCCTATTGGGTTTTTGATTATTAGCATTATGGATCCATAATATCAAAACAGGGACTGTTGTTTCTATACAACTATAGCAGGCAGAATATGTGTTGGAGGCCCATTAACAATAGTAAATAAATTCAGCACACTGTTAACAGGTTTACTGACATGACATGCATCTAAAATGCTGAGGTCAAACCACGGCAGGCCTTACAGAGTAGCTACCATACCTGCTACTCAGGTAGAAGGTGGATGGAGTATAAAACATCCTGAATTTCCTGTTCCAAGGGAATTAAAATAAATATTTTATCATAACAAAACCCCAGGTCTGAAGTGTTTATTCAAGCATTGGTTAGAGAGAACTTCACCTGATTGCAGCTTGACAAGAGGTAATACTTAGCAACAGGAACAAAACTGTTATCAAAAATTGTTAATTTTCCACTCTGAGAACCACTGTTACACAGCAAGTAAATATAAAGCAGTAAGCTTGGTCATAATTTGAGGGAATCATTACATATTCATGTAAAAAGTACCATTAAGCTAAGAAATTGAGTATCCTTCTACCTCAGAGCAACTCAAATGTAGTTTTACTAATCACTCTCCCAGGACCTTTATTTTATGAAATGTATCACATACCATGTAAAGGGATCTCAAAACTATGACATGCTATATGAAATACTTGTTCATTAGTAAGGTATACTGGGTGTGCAAATAAAAACATCGAGAACTGCAGGTGCTTCCAGCCTAGAGATTCCATAGCTGAAGTCTTTCCAGCTCTAAGTGCATAGCATGCTGTTCTAATTATAGATTCAGCTTTCCACTTTGAATTCATATATAAATCCATGTACATAATGGCTCTAAAATAAATACCAAATTCCACCTTTTGAAGAAAACCTGCACATCATCACTTGCAAACTGGATTTATATTTCAGCTTACGTGTTTAGTGTTTGCATGTATGTGCATGTGAGCCAAAACCCCCTAGTTTAAAGCTGGTTTTCTGTATTACACTTAATCCTCTTTGGCAAAATCAAGACTAAATGCTAAGATTTATGTATTTGAAATGATAGTCTTTGTTTTTTTCCTTAAATGATATGGTGCCCTTTTTGTATTACCCAAATACAGGAAAGAATACATTTGTCATTTCAGTTGAAGGGGCTTCTCGTGGTTGTTTTGAGTCTACCAAGCATCAAGGTAAACCAAATAAAATGTTCTTAAATCTAAACAGGAGTATCTATTTAGCTTAAATTTCTTTTAAAACTCCTTTAAGTTAAATCAATAAAATTTTGCTATTTATGTAAGGCCTGTATGAGTCCATATAAACCAACATCTACAATAGGAAAAAGAGGCTAGGGGAAAGACATAATAGAAAAGAAGCAACATTAAGAAAGTCAACTTATTTGGCACTTTGAGTTTAATACTCTACAAGTTTTAGTTAATCTTTAAAAAGGTTTATGCCCGTTCTCTAGTTGAATTAACTGAGATTGTTTATTAACAAATTTGCCTATAAGTTTTTTGATTAAACTGAAATAAAAAGCTGAAAATCATCATCCCTATTCAAACTCCTGCAGATTTCTTGGGAATTTCACCCAGGTTTCCACCCAGTCAGCTGCACTAAAAACCCATCAAGAAAGCTATTTTGTGTATTAAACCACTGTAACACTCCGTTTGAATAGACTGAGGTAAGATTGAGCCCAGAAGCAAAAATCAAAAGTCCACCTCCTTCTCCCTCCAACTCCAATCTTTCAGAGGTAAACTTGCAGCCATACCATGAAATGATAGAATTTTAGAACTTCTTAGTGGATATGCAAGTGTGTCCACTTTAACCAGCTCAGCCCTTGAATATGCTGATGCATTTTACTGGACTCTAATAGAGCCTGGCTTGCAGTGAAACAGAAGGATTAAGAGCAAGTCAACATATTATTTATGATACAATGCTGTAGAGAACCTCAGAAAGAGGTGTTGCTAAACACACAAATATAGGCATCTGTTTCCAACCTCGGTTCTCTTAATATTCTTGGCTTGTCCATAAACTATTCTAAAACCTTGCCATTAAGTTCACATGACTTTTAAACTATGAAGAACTTTTGAAAAAGTTAAATTTTCACACAGCAAATATTCCTATTCCTTAAGTAGTCCTTAGCCGAGATAGGCAACACTGATATTATGACCAGAATCTCCCTTTCATTGCAGGCAATGAATTGGAACATTGTAAGTATAGATAGGTTATAACAATGTCATCCTACTTTATCAGTCCTTACTAGAAGGGTCACTTTTAAAGCATATTTCTGCTAAGGCATCTAAACAACAACAATTAATAAATAATAATTTTAACAAAATACAGCAGACACTTTTATGGGAATTCACAGAAAGTTTTTTATCTAACTCTATGCAATTTTAAGATGATTTTGTTAGGTTTGTTTTGTTTAAGAGAATCTTAAAAATTTATCCTCACCACTAAAATAGATAAAAATGAGTCTATAAAACCATCAGAATATAAGCTGATGCAGTAGACTTTGATAAACTTTAATATTAGTATTATGTGTATTTGGTTTGTGTTTGCTGGTTTTTAAAATGATTCTTCAGATACATAAAAAATAGTTTCATTTGTTTTTGTCAGAAACACGCACATATAAGTATGTGACTCAAAAGAAAAAACAATAGGTCAGGTAGAGCTCTTTTCTTCAAGGGGTTGATGCTTGTCATTCAACAGAATCAGAATAAAAACATAAACTTCCCAAGTAATCAATCCTAGGAGGTTCCCCAAGTCTCCAGATTCTCCAGTCTCCCCCCCTGCTGCCACTCACACTTCGGCTCTCATGCAGCAGGAAAGACAAGTTAGTACCCATTCCTTATTGGATGGCACTAAGTAAAAATCAGCTCAGTGCAAGACTTTTTTGAAACAACACTGAAACACAAAGGCCTAGAAGGAAGAAAATGCTGCATGGGTTTTTTTGCCTTAGTCTTCAGGTAGATTGTTGTTACATGAGGAAGCCCCTTTAAACATATTAATAAGTGCTGCTAAACTACATGCAAAACCTTCCATAGGTACAAGCATACTTGTTTACACAGTGATACCCTCCCAGACCTGCTACACATATCACGTGATTTGTCAGAGCAAATACTTTGCTTTTTTGACAGAGTACCATGTTGTGCTGTATGTAACCACAAGGTACACAGCCTCATAGAACATTACAGACCAAGCATAAATCAGAATAAAGTCAATGTACCTGCCCAGATTTACAAAAGCTGTCAGTCTGACCCTGTCATTTATTTGCTCCTTTATGTAGCTGAGTTTCTGTAGCCACTTGCTATAATGACACAGCAAGCATTTGGTGCCTACAAGAGTATTCTAAATGCAAACTAGTATGGCTAAAAAATGGGCCATACACAGTCCTTTACTGCTGACGAACAATTATGAAATGGCAGTTTTACAGATATATTCTTGTTCCTTCCCTAGGTCCTTTGGTGGGCCTTATGCAGTCCCTATACAGTGGATTACAGTGCACATCTTTGTTCCGCACTCCCCTTCTTTCTGTACGAGGCACACTAGGAAAACTATATTCCTCAGCTCTCTGCATTTAAAACTAGATACTTTCAAGAGCTCAAAGGCCTTAGCACCTAACTTCCATTTTTAACTGAAGATTCTCCCTATTTCCCCTAAACAGCTCTAAAAATCCCACCTCTAGAGTGAGTGTGTGTGTGCTAATTGCAATTAAATTTTTGGCAGGAGATGAAGCAGTTTTAGGCATAGGGTTATATAATGCAACTCTCTTTCCAAGAGAAGTAAAAAAGACAGACTCATTCACACTTTTGCCCTTTGCAAGTCACACAATCTTCAATCATTCATATGCCTTGCATTCTCCACCTCTGTGAAATATAAACAGATGGGTTCTAAATGATTTTTCACAGAAGTGGAACTTCCATTTTCAGAGCTGACTACCTGCAATATATCCTTTAGAATGTTGCACCTTAAAGCTTAAAAGAAAAAGAGCTTGATATATCCCCCACTTCGTTTCTGCCAACCACATGCTTTTTCTTAATCAAATCCTTCCTTAAAATCAACTGCTTTCATTAGTTCCACATTAGGCCCTCTCCAGTGATATCTAAACAGTTCCTCTTTTCTGTAATGTACTTTTTTTAATTATATAAAAATAAATACTGTAAAATAATACCATATATTATATTGTATTATATATAAAACAATGTTTTTATGCAAAATATTGTATGAACTTTCTAATGTTTTGTTAAGCATTATTTATATTTATGATGCTATCTAAATTTTTAACAGCACCTGGAATACAATCAATGAGTGTGGAGGTTTTGAAGAGAATAATTATCATAAAATTTAAAAGAAATGAGGAATACGGTAATATTAGGTTCTAGAAAGCACATTTTGTGTAGTACTCTGTGTTGGAAGAGTACACAGGAGGTTATGATTCTTGTAGGTATTACTACAACATAAACAAAGAAGCTTAAGAATAACATTAAAAGGTAGATTTATTACATATCAACACAAACAGCTTTACTACAGAGTACATTTCTGCAACCACTACCAACAGTAGTCTCAAGAAAAACTCTGGCATAATTATTCTGTAGGATTTCCCTTGACATCAGAATATCTTATTTTGGTATCTAACCAATTACATCTATAAATTCCTGCTTACCAAGACTTGACTTCATCACCAACAGACAGGCTAAGACTTCAATGTTGGCAGTTGCAAGAATGCTCCCCCATTTGCCAACAGGCTGGGTAATGACAGGGCTGACCAGCACTTCAACAATACAGTCATTACAGCAATAGTGACTACTGAGTAATGATTTATAGCAAAAGTCTCAGGAAGCAGAAAGAAATTCAAAGCGATGAATGAAAATAAAGGTGAGTGGGAAGGAGATAAGAAAGGGCTTTCCTAACCAAAGCTCCGCAGCAGAACCTACTGCCATTCTCTGGGATTTAAAAGACTTAACAGGTGAACTGATGAATTCATGACATTTATAGGGCCGAACAAAAGCTAAGCTGTGAACAAGGGAACAGTGTAGGTCTGGGGAGATATGATGGGGAATAAGGAGGAGACAAGATGACACACCTGTGCTGGTTTTGGCTGGGGTAGAGTTAATGTTCTTCACAGTAGCCAGTATGGGGCTATGTTTTGGATTTGTGCTGGAAACAGTGTTGATAACACAGGGGTGTTTTCATTACTGCTGAGCGGTGCTTACACAGAGCCAAGGCCTTTTCTGCTTCTCAACCCATCCCACCAGCGAGGAGGCTGGGGGGGGGGGCACAAGAAGTTGGGAGGGGACATAGCCAGGACAGCTGACCCCAACTGACCCAAGGGATATTCCAGACCATACGACATCATGCTCAGCATAGAAAGCTGGGTGAGAAGGAGGAAGGGGGTAGTTTGGAGTGATGGCATTTTGTCTTCCCAAGTAACCATTACGCGTGATGGAGCCCTGCTTTCCTGGAGATGGCTGAACACCTGCCTGCCCATGGGAAGTAGTGAATGAATTCCTTGGTTTGCTTTGCTTGCACACACAGCTTTTGCTTTACCTATTAAACTGTCTTTATCTCAGCCCACGAGTTTTCTCGCTTTTACCCTTCTGATTCTCTTCTCCATCCCAGTGTGAGAGAGGTGAGTGAGCGGCTGGGTGGTGCTTAGTTGCCAGCTGGGGTTAAACCATGACACACCTTTGGCTGTTTATGCTGGTTTATAGACTTTGGGAAAAATAAGGCTTAAATCTCTGTATACCAAAATAGTTTGTAAGATATAAAGTGTTACAGACCAGTAAGAGTTTCAAAATTAGCGCAATTACACCAGTGCGGTCCATCCCAGTGACTACAAGATTCCAATTTCCACCTTCTTCCTAACTTCCACCAATCCTCCCTGTGGGAACCAGTCTTGCTTGTTACTATAATCTTAATCAATATATTAAGATTTTTGAGACAAATTCCAGTAGTGGCTCCATAATAGGAGTACATTTGGTATCAGGGCACAGAGTCATGAAGCAAGACATAGATAACAGTTACACAACATTAGTGCTGAAACAGTAACAACTCATTAAATTGATACCATCTGCCTCCCCCCAAATGGCATAGAGCTCTCAACTTATACTCTGAATACAGATCCAGTAATAATAAATGCAAAACCATAGCCTTGAGGCATCTCATCTACAAACACTCAGGAATAATACACTTAGTGTATCATCCTTCTGGAAAATACTCCAAAGGCCTGGGAGAATTTTCCCCATGAGGTGGAAAATGTCCTCCCTTAACCCATTCTGCAGCATGGAACCTCCTCGTATAGTGTGGTGCCAAAATGACAGTGAGAGAAGGGAGAATAGGAAAAAAAAATTGCCTGTCAGAGTTATTCCAAGTGCCTGGATGGGTTCAATGAAAGCAGCTAGAAGTTCCGTAAATTACAGCATTACATTATTAGGGACTCTACTGAGACTCACGGGTACATGCTCCATGCCCAGCTCCTGTAAGCAGTTTAAAACATGGAACTCATAATCAAGGCATCAGCATTTATTTCCTGATAAAGCAGTAACTGCTGACAAAATTAATAAAAATAAGAACAAATTACTATAAATAATTATAACAGAGTACACCTTCACCAGTTTGAAAAATCACGTTCTACCAGCTGTATATAGGTAAGTTGCATATAGGTCTGACAGAGGATGGTTACAAAGCAGGAGGGGGACGCATGTGTAAGAAAGGGAAGAAAATGCTGCCTAGCAGTGAGGAGTAAAGTGTGTGAAACAGCCCTGCAAAGCGTGGAGGTGAGAGGAGGAGAAGGGGGAGGAGGTGCTCCAGGTGCTGGAGCAGATTCCCCTGCACCCCATGGAGGGGATCACGGTAAAACAGGTGGCTATGCCCTGAAGGAACTGCATCTGATGGAGAGCCTGTGCAGGAGCAGGTTTATTCTGAACGACTGCAGCCCATGGGAAGGACTCATATTGAAGCAGAGGAAACGCATGAGGAGAAAGGAGCAGCAGAGAGGAGCCCTTATGGACTGACCACAACCTCCCATTCCCCAATATCCCCAGCACTGCAGAGGGGGGACAGTGGAGGAATTAGGAATGGAACAGGGTTGAACCTGGAAAGGGAGATAGGGGAAAGGTGTTATTTTAATGTTTTGTCTCTTTTTCTCACTACCTAAATATGCTTTAATTGGCATAAATTAAATTAATTTTCCTCAAAATGAGTCTAGTTTGCCCATGATGGTAAATGGTAAGCAATCTCCCCGTCTTTGTCTTGACCCATGAGTTTTTCCATCCTATTTGTCTCCCCCTATCCTGGAGGGACTGAGGAGGGGGATTGAGAGAGGGGCTGGGTGGGCATCTGGAAGACATCTAAATAAAAAATTACAACATATGACATAATTGCTCTACACATTCTGTGACAATAAAACACAGATTATGAATTTCTATAGGACAAAATCATTAAGTCACTGCCTCTGCAGTTATATATTACAAAGAAATAATTTATTGAAACAGAGGAATTATCCCAGGCCACTAGCTTGTGATACTGGATCAATAATTTGCAACCTATGGTAGGAGAGATTTTCTGAACCTAACAGAATGACTGCAAAGGGAACACAATCTGTTGGATCAATAATCCACAATTCAAAATTGTTTAATAACATTTTTAGTTAATAAACCATATTTTTAAATGTTCTTAAAGTCACTGTGATATAACCTGCTGCCCAAGGGGATTTTTTTCTTCCCAGTTTGCTTCACGATTTACAAAATATTCAGCCGTACTCTTGCGGAAAAATAGAAGAGATTTGCTGCAAACTTCTATAGGAATAAGATTTAGCTTTTATTTAAGAGTGTTTAAATAAGACAGCATATTGCTTTCCTTTCAGAGTGGTAACAGGCCATCGTCATAAGGAGAAAATGAAGAGAAGCATGAGAGAGGATTTACAATTTCATGAAGCCACTGTGGGCTCATCTTACTGCATACCACTCAATAACTTCATATTAAGTCATAAAAAATTAAAGGCAAAACACATATAGCTATCAATTATGTTTTTATTAAAACTAACAGAATTAGGACTAAATCTATTTAGATTGTTGAATACTGATATTAAGGGCTCAGAATCTATTCTGGAACAACTGAATAAATAAAAGAAACTGATTTAAGACTACAAAAGTACGGCTGTCACACCTTAAACTTCTACTAATTTGACTTCTCCTAGCAGTATATTAATAAGTATGGCACACTACTGTGTGCATCTTCCCTCACAGACAGACTGGTACGCCTACATCATCTAATTGGTCTTCCATTAATGCTTTTCCAGCATACGCCAATACTACCAACAATTTGGACAGTTATTACAGGTGCTGTTTTCCCCCAAATACCTTTTGATAATAATATTTTATTTCTTCAACATCCTAACCACCTAAACAATGGAAGTTTAGTCCCCATAATCCAGAATCACCTCAAAGACTATTCCCTTAGAAAGGAAAAATAGTCAGCAGACACATTCTAGCCAAGTAAGATTTTAGAAAAGAGTAAAAAGCACTTCTGGGTTTTATGGGTAATGGGAGTTTATTAAAACACACATACACATTATATCAAACAACCTCTGAAAAAACCCCCCCATCACTCTTTTCAATTTCTTTCATTGTCTTAAAATGAAATTCTCCTTACACTGACAAATAAGGAGTCAGTGTCTTAATGTTGTCTGAAAGTGGTATCAATACATGCATTCAGAACTCAATAACAAAAAGCAGAAATTGTCAGACGACAAAAACTCTCAACAATGAACACAAGCACCACTTTCCCTAGTGAGTGCCAATATTTCAACATTCAGAACATTCTAATACTTAGAAATTCTTGTTTGTATCTTTAATAATCCAATAATTGACTGCGAAGATTAATGGCATCTTCTTAAATGGTTTACTGGTGGGTTGCTTCTCAGTTAAGAGGATAACAGTGAAATAATACCAGAGTCTGAAGAACCTGCTTATCTCCCAAATCGTGAAGTTGAGATTCATTTCAAGATGGTCAATAAGGCTTATGGCATGAATGAGTTTATGGTACGAACAAGCCAGCAAGTGCTCCAAGTTACATGAAGAGCTGAATGTCAGAACCCAAAAAGCATAACAGATATGATTTTTAAAACCATCTGCTCTACCTTTCATGCTGTGCCACACATTAATATTGCCTCTATTCTTATTTTGTAAGCAGCTGGATGATGATTAAGTCCCTGCACTTCAGTTCCCTATTAATAATTGAGCACAACTAGAAAGAACAACTGCAGGGTATCCTCAGATGACTGAAAAATTAACAAACATTAAACAATAAGCTTATGTGAATGTCCCACTCAACAGAAGATGTAAAAAGGAAATCATGAGAGTGAATATAAAGTATTGACTGCCATGATTATAATAATATTATTACTCTCTGAATGAGCAATGTTTGAGAAAATTATAGCTTTATGTGGTATGTCACATGTAACTTCAGAACTTGTTTTTTGTCCTTACATTTTATTTCTGGTTTCAGTAAAGAAGCATAAGGATAGCAGTTGAAGGCTCACTACACTTTGCAACTGAAATCTACCATTTGATCTCCCCCAAAACCAAGAAACATAAAACTAAGGTTTACTTTGTCAAATTTCTTTTCACCATATGGGACTAGTGAAATAATTGAATATGGCAAAAATATAATAAAAATTTTAAACCTTCTATAATGTAGAATGAATACCTGACAACTCATTCAATGACTATAAAGCCATCTGTGTCTGTGTACTACAGTTAAAATATTTCATTTCCCAAAAATAAAAACTTGAATAAACTTTGCAAGTACTCCATTCACGAGACAACTCACTTGATGATTGTTCAATAATACACAGAATTTTGTTTGCAGTCTGTCACAAGTAATGCTTTTGGCAATTGTAACACTGAAGAAGATAAATGGAAACGTCACTCTAGATTTTGCCAAAATGACATAGACTTCCACAGTTTGTCACTGTGACATGACAATCATTTCAGTTACCACAACTGAAATCAGAGGTGCTGTAACCCACAAATAGAAGAGTCAAATTTATGGATCTCTTTAAATCATAAGGTTTAGTCCAGCTTTAAAAAAAAAAAAAAAAAAAAAAAAAGAGCTTGAACAGTGACCTTTTGATCTGTTGTTTGTTTGGTAGTTTCATTTACTTAAATAAACATTCTTCTGATAAGCACAAGTCTTTATTCTAGGGCAGCTGTCACTGAATCAGAGTTTCTTTCCATGAGGTCTTTTGACACCAGCCTAAATTTACACCTCACACTTTCACATGGAATGGATAAGTATCAGTATCTAGGTTAAAAAACTTTGTATGTCCACAGTAAAATAAAACATAACTTAGAAATAACTTATGTTGCAAAACAACATTGCTAAATAATTAAAGATTAGCCTGCTGTCATTGAGATTAAAAGAAAAACTCATTGACTTAACTAAGAGTTTCAGTCAGGTCCAAAACAGAGTAAATAGACTAGAAAAGTGATCTAGAACATCCATCTCTTCCTTAACATTCCGATTTTTTACAAGATTAATCCAGTGAAAAGGGATATAATAGCAGCACAACACTTGTAACAAAGTAATCTATATCACCTGAGAAACAAACAAAAATTAGAACTGAAAGCATCAGGAGCAGAAGGATGTTTAATATTTTGCCTGTTATTATTTTATTACCAAGCCAAATAGCAAATTCACTCTCAAGTTAACTGTTAAAAATTCTGAGAAATTCTTCATACCTGAAATGGCTTTCTGATAAAGGAAGACTGAATTACAGCCACTTCATCATTTCACTTGAATGTCTTCTACTTATCATAACAACTTTAACACATTTCTAGATGTGTATGTAGCCCAACATTACAGAAGATCATGTTTCCCATGTTCTCTAGTAAGATAAAATTACTGTGAAGAGAATGGCATATACCCTCCCTAATAGGCTATTGTACAGATTTGTACCAGAAAAAAAGAAAAAAAATATCAAGACTATTATGAATAAAATAGAAATGGAAATCTTTGTGTGTTAGCACCAGAATAAAAGGAGAACAAAGATTTAAAAAGAGTGGTCTATATTGATAGTGAAGGACATTATTCCCAGGACACTGCTCCTAGGAATAAGGTTGAGGAATGCGATGTTTATGTTAAGACCAAAGATCTGTCCAAAGACCAGTTTGTTGCTGTCAGTCAAGAGGAATTGGCATTCCTTGTCTTGTGTCACACACAAGTGATCATGATGAGACTACGTAGACACAAACATCTTGGTTCATTTGATAATGTAGCTTTGAAGTGTGCATGCATACAAACAACTTGCTTAAACATTTGGTAAATAAATATCACCTTCCCCTTTCCATAAGAACTTGCACTGATTTTAACTATACTATTTTGCCTACATTATCTTAATATGTACTTTACAAGTACATTTGAAGCCATGTGTGAAAGTAAATGGATCTCCACAACACTCCAAATCTGATCCCTAAAGGTAAGTCACTTTGGTAATCAAGCTACAAGAAGAGAGAAAAATAGATTAAATGCCTGTCCTCTTGTAGCTGATTTAGACTCCAACCAATCACTAACTGACAACAGAATAGTGAAAAATCCAGCCTGATACAGCACTGACACAGTTTTCATACTCATTTCTTGAGAATTTGGCTCATCTTCATGTACTTTATCTTCTACTAGGCATGAGGAGTTCTCTTTTTCAGTTAGGCAGTTGTCTCTGAATAGTCATCTTCAGGCAGGCCTGTTGACCTATATGTGTTCAAATGTGGCACAGAGATCTTAAAAGCACGGGCAGTTCTCTTTCTTCTCAATACCTTAACTTATTACATATTTATTAGACCTCTACATAATGAAATAAGAGAAAGTATATAGTAAGGTAGAGCTTGCTAGAAAAACCCTAAATTGAGACTGTGGGAGGGTAAGGTTTTACATAGACCAAATGGAAGTTAAACCATTTACATGAATTTTGTAAGCCATGTAAGCCATGTTCTTTGTGATTGAGTACTAAGATATAAAAGGGGATCCGCCTACAGGGGATAAAACTATATGAATGGTTAAAACCAACTTCTCTTCCCCCACTCACCCCAAGTCATCCTAGCTTAGAAGTTTTTAAATGATCACTTTGTTAGAACCAAGGCCAAGAAAATGGTTAACTCTATATACTTCTATATATAATTTAACTCTGTATATTAGCATACCTTCCAAGCCCCAAACTACTGTGAGACCAGACATTTGTATAATCGTGATGTATTCAAACCCTACGGCATGATATTAGTAATGTTAAGAGAAAAAGAGAACCTCAACCTAATTCACCAACAAGCAGCTAATACTGAGAGAAACCAGAAATAACAGTAAAAACCATGAAAGAGAAGACATTTACACAATCAGTTTCAAACTATTGCTTGCAGTGAAGTTCTTGTTCTCAGTATGATTGCCAATGTTGCAGATCTTCACTATTTCTGGATACACAAGTCCATTGTATCTGACAAACACATTACAGGCTGGCCAGTTTGGACTACGAGTCCCACAAGAACAAGTGGAAAAGATTCAGCATCCAAAAGAAAGACACCTGTTGCTAACCAGAAAGGTCACTATATTCTAGTAAAATCCTCAGCCTTCCTGAAGCCACCAGAGTCAAAACAAGAATCCTGTATTCCTTTTTGGAATAGCTGTGTTGTCTCTCTCCTTTTTGGTCTGCTTTTTAAAATTTATTTATAGAAGATACCGATCTGTTGCAATTTTTTGGAGGTAGAATCCAACAAGTACAAGTGTGTGTAACAGCTGAAGCATCATTGTTGTCTTTAACAGGTATGTACTTTAAAGGTCTTACAATTGTAATTTTGATCTTGATAAAGACTAACACACTTGAAAGTGTCATTTGGATTTTAAATATACCAAATAAACATATAAAAGAATTTTTAGTGTTTGAAATAACTCTATGCTGGGGACAGAGAAATAAACTAGATATTCCTCAACTAGACATAATTTGGAAAGCCAGGCAAACAGATATCTCCTCTGTGGACAACATGCTTTCTTCTGAAATATGAATATAATCCCTAGCAAGACAGGCAGACAATATCCTGATAGGTAACAGGATAAGCACAAGTAAGGGTGACCTTACCTAATGAAGCAATCAAACTCTTAAGTAGAGAAATTTTATAGATATAGGGTTTATTCTGGTATAATTTACTCCATGTATTTTATTTTATACTCCTTCTTCACTACTTAGCTTACTGAATGAGATAGGTACATGAAGCTGTGAGATTCTTGCACACATCCTTCCAGATTCCAGACCTTAGCCATCTCCAGATATAGAACAGCTGAGCTCTCAGGCACCAGCCTATAGAAATTACCTTGGTGTCTTTCCCCAGAAAAGCTGTATACTGTCCATAAAGGTGTACATTAACTGTATTCACATTATAACTCAAAAAAGCAGTTAATATTTAGTGTCCATGTGATGCTGGGAAAAGTTAATATCTTCATCTTACAGATTGGTTACTGAAGCACAAAAAGGCTACAAAAGCCTTGCTCAAGGTCAGGGGGATAGCTGACAGAGCAGGGAACTGAAATTATGTCCATTTGCAAACTAGTATCTAGCCAAACCGTGACAAGACAGACCTTCATGAAGACATTGAGAAAACCTGAAAATTTGTAGCTTTAGAAAACGAGATGATTTAAAATCTGCTATTCTCAAGGTACATGCCTGCACTGGATATCAGAATAAAGAAAAAACAGTAACATAACATGTTTGTTTGCTTGCTTTTAATTAAAATAAATGAAGGAAATGTTCCTCTTTTGACTAAGTCTCTTTAGAAAATAGCTTATAATAGCTCAGATCAACTTTTTAAACATTATAAATGTCATTTTCAAAGAAACCACAAAGATGAGTTATAAAAAAATCTGCAGAGAAAACGTATACAGACATATTGCTGTAATAAGGTTGTTGTGCTATTAGCTACCCTTGTTAAAATGTTAATGAGTAGCTTGCCATAGGCTTGCTGAATTGCAGTTTATTTCTAAACAGGTCAGCATTTTACAGTCCCTACCCCTCTGACCCTGTTTTAGAGTACTCTGTTCAATCGTTGAAACTCTCTTAATGAATAATGCTTCTTTTAAGTGAAATACTATAATGGAGCATGCTGCACAAGGACATATTTAAAAATGTCACAAGTGGAAACAAAATAAACATTTTTTAGACTGGGTATTAAAATTAAGATGTTGAGGATTAATTTATGCACTTTCTCACACAAAGATACCAAAAGTAGCCATCCCAAATGCCCAATTAGTTTTGAGATTTCAACCATTAACCTTTTGGTAGAATTCCCTCTATAACAGCGGTTGGGAGTACCTCTTATTTTGCAACCAAGTGTTAGTAGAAAGATATTTTGGTGTGCCTACTTCTACCCTCCTACAGCATTTAAGAACAGTAAGTTCCAGATGTGGCCTTGAACGTTATTGAGGTACACAGCAAGAGGTGCATCCAAATAACAAAATTATTTTAATATAATTTGATTATAGTGGGGAAAATAAGAACGATACTGAATACAATTAACTGGGCAGCTCTAACTGGGAGCTACTGTGATTTGGCAGCATATGCTCCTAAATTATAATTAAAAAACCAATAATAAAGTCATGTGGTAAACTGACCAAGATTTCTTAAATTATTTTCTTTGCAGGTAGTTTCTTTTCTTAAAGGTCCATTCCTGTTGTTACTTATTTCTGTTGTAATATTTCACAGTGGACTGAATCCTTGGATGATCATTGAATAAATTCCACTCACATTAGATCTGTACATCTGCTCAGTCTGAGAACACACTGAAGGAGCCGAGAACACACTGAAGGAGCCAAAAACACCTTTCAAAAGAGAAAGACTTCTAAAATGCAGTGTGTATACATTAATAACACACACCTCAGCTTTTTTTGTCAATTATGCACAGGAAAAAGGAAAAAAACACTAGTTTTCATGGATCCCATTCAAACAAGTTTACAGTTGGTTTTGAATTCTTCCATAAAAAGAAAACTCAAAAATCTTCATCATAAATTACCTCCCATCACCCACAAGATCTTTTAACCTACCTCTTTCATACACATGTGTGTATATATATACATTTGTACAGGTTTACATGTAGAAAGATGATGTTAACTTATTTTTCTTGTTCTTTTCTACATTGTAATCTTCTAAATTTTCTTTTGTTCTCAATGCAAATGGTCATTGGTTCATCTTCTCTCATCCAGGACAGTTATGTCACATCACTTGACTAATATGCATGCATTTGCTACTAAAAGACATTTTAACTGAGAGCTGTCACATCCGTCATCTCCACTCGGGCTGGTTAAAATTTTTTTATGCCTTCTTGAATTAATTTCAGCTTGCCTGAGCCCAGCAGGGGACTTTAGAGTGGTTTAGTTAAATTCTTCATTTTGAAAAAGCATTTAGAGTCCTTCTATTTAGATTTTCATCTTGCATCTAATTTTTGTTTCACATTACTGAAACAATGAGGTAATTATACATCCAGTGAAGGGGGGAGGAAAAAAAAAAGCAGACAGATGAGAGAGAGAAAAGAAATTATCCAATTTTGACATTTTCCTGGGAAAGGTTGCTTTCCTGCTTTTTATGTGGTTCCCTGTTATTTCACAAATTATCTGTAACCATAGTTAGAAGTGATTAAGCTAAAAAGAAAATATGCAGAATGTAAAGAAAAAGTCAGAAAAAAGAACACTAACTGACAGTTGAAACAACAAGAAAAGGGAAGAGATAAACTAGAAATGAAAGATTCTGACACCAAAATATTTTATATAGATCACGTCTGTGACAAAGCTGAATGTAACCAAGCCTGTAATCTGTTCTTCGTAAAGCACACCTTCAACAGTTTGCTTTTTAGGCAGCAAGCACATATATTGGTAGGTGAGGAAGTTCAAGCTGTGAATTGGATGGGAGGGGTGTTAGAGGCTGAGTAATGGTAGTAAAGGACCTAAATCTATCGAAAGATGTATAAAACAACAGTGACCTGTGGGATATATACCCCATGAACAGTACTGGACTCTTGATAAATACTTTGTCTTACGTTAGAGATCATCAATGAATCTCTGTATATTCTGAACATGTTCATAAATACTACAAAAGCTCACAGGAAAAGTAATCCACAAAAACACTATACCTAATCTATAATAAATACTACTATCTACACAAAAATGTTTGTAAGATCTGTAAAATTCACAGGGCTTCCAAATGCTTCATTTGCATGCTTGGTTACTTTATGATGTTAGTTCTTGAGATAACAAGCCCACAGATACACCGTAGCTGAACAGGCAAAATCCATCTAAAAATTGAAGATGTGACCGTTTAAAGAAGTTTTCAAAATCAAATTGATACACAAAGTTTCAGTGTCAAAGAGAGAAATGAGTTAAATACCATTTACAAAACTTGAAGGAAAACCCCAGAACATACAGAAAAATAAAAAGATAGTCAGGGCCTATAGGAGAGTCCAAAGGGAATGTCTTTACTGCTCAACTTCTATAAAAACTGCATTTGAATCTGTAACTGCAATATCATTTGGAATTGTACGCCTAAAGCAGAGGAACAGATAGGACAGGGATATAGTGACTCTTCTCCAGTTCTGAAGCTTTTTGAACTTAAACTCTGTTCTGACTAGTGGAGACTCATTGATATCTTCATAGATAAACTAATCTGCAACAGTTCCCACAGTTTGTGCAGCACTGGTAAAGGTGTCACAGAGGACAAACACATAGCCCTCTGAGGCGTATTGTGTAAGTTCATAGAAGTTGTAAAGATGGCAAAAGTTAGCTCTGTAAATTTTAAACCTGCCAGTATTTAAATGCTGCATGAACTCCCAAAGGGAAGTAACTGGTTTTGTATGTAGTGCTTCCACTGGGAAGGGGTTACAATACAGATAAATTCCCATTATACCCATTGAATTCAAAGGGGGTTATATACCCATGCTTTTGAGTTGAGTTATTGTATTGCTACTCCTTAAGTATAGAGTCAATCTGATCAAAATAGCTGTTAAAGAAAAAAAAGCTGCTGAAAGACAACTGTATTACAGTAAATGGGTTAGCATGAGGAACTAAAAAAAAATTTGTGGTAAATACTGATTGAAAAAAAATATAAAGGTGTTTGTGCTCAAGGAAGACAGGCAAATTAAAAAAATCTAAATATTTTTAAGCTTAGAGGCCTTAAAACTTACCAGTCTAACCATCTGGCAACTTTACAGCTATTATTATAAATTCTTATTTAAATGGCTGTAAAATCCGTTGCTGACATGAAATTAGTCATGCAAGGGCCTGCAGATGTACTACCTTCTGCCCAAGCACTGAAACTCTGTATGCAAAGTTTGAAAGTGTTCATTTGTTCTGACTGTGTGAGGTACAGCAAGACAACAGCTCTAAGACTTTGTTGGGCAACACAAGTAAGAGGTGGAGTCTTCCCAGAATTCATTATACATATTCAATTGCAAATTCTACTCTACTTACTACAGGACTGACCACATTTTTTCTACCATAGTTGAATGTGCAAAATAGACCACAGGAATGCATCCTGTTCTTCCCTTTTATTTCCCCTTTTGTCAGATAACAGCTGTATGAAACAAAGCACTAGAGGTGAAACACACTGGAAGAAGCTTATTAGAAGCACTGGCTCATTCTCACTAGAAAAAAAGCACTGGAACTTCTCTGATGCAACAATGAATTATATAAAATAAATCCACTTTAATATGCTAAAGTACTCACTGACATTACCTTTTATAGCATGAAAATTTTACTTTATGAAAAGGTTTTACAGGCATACTTGAAGTAACAATATGAATTTATTAACAGGAGTTCATTTTGAAAATCACATTTAAGACCCTTCTCCATATAAAAGAAGCAAACATTCTATTTCATAGGTACATAAAACTTTAAATCTTAAATTTGTGTTGGTTCTCATCAAGATATAAAGATAGCGCTAAAAAAAGAAAGGGGGGAGAAAGGAGTGATCAGTATAATGCCTGCAATTAGATACATATTTGGTAGAAAATTCCATTGACAAGGCAAGTAAGATTTTTAGTAGCTCTAAGTTCACAGAGTTGGCAACTTTCAATTTCACCTATTCTCCTGTAGTTCTATGTATCCGAGGGTCCGTTGAGTAACAGCAATATTGCAAAAGTATCCTTTGATCCCAAAACCCACTTTCAGAGGCAACAACCACACTGGGCCCATGTTCGCAATGCTATTCAGATGTCTATCTCCCTCTGAGGGAGGACTACACACAGAAAACCCAATTTTTAGGAATTTAAGTCCAGTTGGCATTAATAAAGCATAGGAAATGCAACATCTGGGAACCAAAATTATTCAGGCATTTGCTGAATTATGGCAAAGATTACTTGACATATCCACCGTACAACGCTATACATTAGCTAATACCTAGTTATTGAAGAGCCTTATTCTACAGTACTTAGTTATTTAACTCTAGAACAGGGATTGTGTTCCTATCACTTGCTGAGTATCACCCCCACCTCAATAAAGCTATATCATGAGTAACAGTAGCCAAATTAGACGTTATCCATCTACAGTGCTTTGAGGCAAAGCATGATTTTTAAAGCACAGCCCGAAGCAAGAAGGAAAGAAATGCATGGAAGAAGCACCAAAAAGGTTGGACCTGAGAGAAGATCTCTGTGCTTGGGGGAGGCACAGTCCATTCTCTCTGGGGAGGTACAAATGAGAAAGCAAGAACACGGCCCCACACCTACTTTTACTGAGTTGAATTGGAATAAGCTTTTCCTGTACTTTTTTCAAAACACTGAAAAGACAAGAAATATACAGTAGCAATATACAGAAATATACAGTTTTCTTGTTCTTCTCCTCCCACACACTCATACAGGAGATTCTGTGTGAGAAATATGTAATAAAAAAATTAAAAAGCATTTGGTGAACAAGGTTAAATGTGACTCCTACTCATAGTAGTGAAAAATCAAGAGGACCTTCCTCTGTAACAATTGTAAACATATGCCAGCAAGACACAGCAGACTGGATAGATTAGATTTGTTAGCAGTCAACAGGCTAGATTCTGTCATCCTTACTCATGCTGAATAGCACTTTTGTCAGCTAGTAAGTAAGGTTCTGTTCAAGAAAAGTACAGATTCTCCCATCATCCACAAAGTACGCAATCTTTTCTCATCAGAGATCAATGCTGAGAATCAAGTCGAAAAATCAGATGCCTTTCTTCACACAGTTTATTTACCAATGTGCCATGATCAATTGTCCACACCTATTAAAGTTCCCAATTTTATAGTACACTGGTGCACCCTGCCAATGCTTCCTTTGCATCAACAGTATCCTTGCGCCTTGGCTCCTCCAAGTAGCCTAATGAAAAGCGCCTAATGGTAACTTCCCTCCCACATTCCCTCCCCCTTCGCCTTCCTTCTCCATCAGCTATTTGGATTCAAACATGCACAGCTCATGCATAAGCAAACAGGTGCAAGGGATGGGGTCTGCCAAACCCCAAGCAAGCACGAGGTACATATGTAGCTTGCTGATTGTGGCATGCTACTGATAGAAGGCGACAAGGCCAGACAATAGGTAGGGTCAGTAGGTGGCTCTTTGATTTTCCTGGCTCTCTACAGAACAGCAGCACGGGAGTTTGCCTTTGGGGGACAAACGCTGCCTTTCCACACAGAACATTAAAGCACTGGGGCTAGAAAACCAACAAGCATCTGGAACATGGACTCTGTTTCTTATCAGGAAAATTGCTAATGCAAATCAGGAGGTATTCACCCACAAGCCTTGTTGTCTGCTTGTGAAGGGATGATTAACTGTGAAAACTTTGTAATAAAACAAATAGCTCTGTGTGTATTACGAGATTTCCATACAAAATGAGATCTTCCAGCAACAAAATGTATAAATGGACTCTTTTCCATCAGAAAGATTTCGACTACAATCTTACCTTACTACCACATGCTGTTACTCCTTTTTAAAAGCTTTTTTTTTCTTTTTGCTTTTTCTCATCCTACTAGACTTGGAGCTAAGACATTTCAAAACACTTCAACAAACATTCCAGGTTCTGCTGTCTCAGAAGTCTTGATTATGTTTAGATGCTGTTGGTGAGTGAGCCAGCATTATCTCCACCTCAAAGCACATGCCCACTTTCAGAGTTGTTATGTAGTAAGATGGCAATTTCATTCAGCTTCGAAAAAAAAAAAAAAAACCAACAAACAAAACCCCAAACCAACCAACCAAAGCAATTGGTATGGTATGGTAATGAAGAAAATTAGCGGAAATGCCTGAACTAAAGTCATTACAGAAACTGCACCAAGCTCACCAGCTTAAGCGCAACAGCATCAATTTACAACAGCAAGAAATACTACCTCCCCCCACCCCACATTTGTTTTTCATCTAATCTTTTTTTAGCCACATATTCAGGAAGTAATAGCCACTTTTAACTCATTGCTCTGAATTACTATGATACAGTTACCAAAGTTTACATGGTACCATACCACACATTCCAGTTATATTTTAAAATACCCATTTAAGAAGAACAGTAGAAATGCAGAGTTGAACTACCTAGGTAGAGAAGAACATTCCTTGACTACTGCACTCAATTAGTTCAAACTGTCCATTCCCAGAAACTGTAAAAAACAGGACCACTTAATTAAAATATTCAAAACTTTAAAACACAAAATAAGCATGTATACACCACATGACAAAAAACCCAGACGTTTGGTACATATCATGATGCAAAAGCACCCAGATTGCTCCATGCTCAGAATCGGACAGTGAATTTAGCAGTAGCAAAGAATTTCTGAAAATCAAGTAGATAAGAACTTGGTATTTAAGCGCTGAACTTTAAGCAACCATATTTGACAATTCTGCCTTTAGAAGGCATAACACTTCTTCACATGTTGAAGAATTCTCACCTCACCTGTAACATGAGCCCTAAATTACCTGCCATATGGCCTGAAACAGCATGGAAATACTATTAAAACACATGCCCAGTGGGGTTGCTGCTGATTCTAGGAACATTTTTAGCCCTGTGTCTCTCACATGCACAGTTTGCCTCCCTCTCTCAGTTGAATTCCTAAGTGCAAGCAGTCAAATTCTGACTGATTCATGGACATTTGTGCTGGCAAGGTACACAAACAGTGGAAACTTCTCCCATTTTGAACCTTTCTCTGAAACACTTCTACTAGATTAACCAAAATGTGGCCTTTCACTTCAAAAACATTTCTGCCAAATTTGAATTGTCAAAGTATTAAAGCAAAGAATATTTCATTTTCCATCTGCTTTTAAGTATCTTCATTAGGCCGACTATTAAGATTTAAATGACAGCTATGTGCTGTAACCTCTGACAGTTTCTTACTATGACCCATTTCCTAAATGTTTCAACACAGATTAAGGTAAAACAAAACAAACTATCAGAGAGGTAAAGACAGCTCATTTTTATCAGCATGCCAAGGCATAAACCAAGGCATTAATAAATAATTACATCCCTCTCACAAATATCACTAGTACCAGGGGATCTGATTTAAATATTTTTGTCATAAGATTAAGCATCAAACTACCAAATCAATTTTTATTTCCAATATGGTTAAATTTATAAACTTAAATAAAACTACAAATCCCTGTTTACAGCTCCAGTAACTTCTGTGATACTCGCATAGTTACCCAGAACCCTATTTACATTCGTAACTCCTTTTTCCCTTCGTCTCCATTTCACTTTGAAAGCTAAAGCTAATGCCCATTTGAATTGTCCACTGTGCAGTTTGGAGGCTGAATAGCAATGGCTTACAAAGCTTTAAAAACAGGTTATTCGTAGTGAGCTTTACTGCAGTGACAAATATTTTTCCCTTCAGTTTGGTGATCTCAGATTTCATACATACAGCAGAGCAAGCATTTCTCATAAGGTAAAAAGTCACTTCAAACTCTTAATGTTTTTGCCACAATGCAAAAAATAGTACTAAGAACAACAGTAAAAACAGCCCTTAGGCTATATATGTGTGAAACCTGAAAAATCAATATAGAACTTGATATACATGTTTCTGTTGCTTTCTTCCACAGTCTTACATTGTCAAGTTTTCTCCACAAGTATTATGTAGAAATAATAATGCAGATATAAAAAGACATCTAAGATATACTCCAAATTTCATCTAGAAATAAAAGGTGTCTTTCAATACAGGAAGAATCTGGTGACCCTTCTGGATAATTGACAACGAAATCATTGAACTTTTATTGCAGTGAACTTTTGATATAAATTTGCAACTTTTTTTTTTTTTTAAAGTTTTCATTTCTGGTGCATTCCTACATTACCTTAGGCCTCTAACCATGCATGTAGAACAAGTTCTGTAACTCAACTTCATAGCTGTCTTATTTTCAAAGGGGAAAAAAAAAAAAAAAAGAAAAAAAAAAGGATGCATTCCGAGTCAAGCTGACTAATTTTGCTTTCAATTTGTAAGCTATTTAATCAGACACTAGATGAAGCTGATCACTTTTTTAAAAGTAGTTTAATTAGATCAGAAAGCCATCAGAAGCAGCAAGCAGTAGCAGGCTGTTACCAAGTAGTTGAATGAGGACAACAAATACATGATTCCCCTAGCACACAAAGGGACAGCATCATTCAGAGGTGTAATGCTCAGCAGGCTCTCCTTAGTGTCTTATAAAACTTTACTAGCTGTATGATTTTGTAGCATGCATAGTCAGTAAACACTGAATTTGGAATACAGGGAAAATATGGCGCCATTGGCACTACTCTTGAGATTTTACCCAAGGATGCAGCAGAAATGAACAATCATTCAGCAAGCCTGCTTGGCCTGCTTCTAATTTATCATGGCTTACATCTCATGCCTGCCAGCAGAGCTGAATTCATATGTTATTGTCCCAAACCTGTCACTTTCTGGACTGCTTTTTAATCTTCCTCCTAGAATTACATTCAGAAAGGTCACTGCTATCCAATTAGAACCTTATCAAAGATGCACATGCAGGCCGGATTCATGCTTATCGAGAATGGGTCATAAATCCAGAAATTGCACATCACAAAGTACCATTACCATAATGAATAACTCACATGGAAAGAAGTGTCAAAAAATACCTGTATATTGCCAGGCAAGTGTTTGACTGTATTTGTCCATATACTCGAGCAGGTGAAAGACTAAAAGGGTTATTTATAATTACAAGAATGATGGAAATTGAGGACCATCAAATCCAATAACACCTTGTATTTTATACAAAACCTGATATTGTATATATTTCTACAGAAGCTTCCCTGCTCTTTCTCCTTAAGTCTCCAAATGTGTATTTTCAAGATGATTTGTGAGGATTGCCATCAGTAATATACCAACATCTACTGCCTTTTCTTATAGTTCAGTGTCTTTGAAGCTTATTAAGAATGATACATGCAGTCTTTTATCAATTACTTTAATCAAGCTCAGAACTTGAAAGAGGAATTGCTTTCAGTCTTCTGATTCAGGTACACCAATCCATAAATACAACCCATACACAAATGCATACCTTTCTAATACTGATCTTTGTAAAAGAAATCTTTTCATATTTCACAGATAATTTGATAAATACTGTAGTGTATGATCCAGTTGAAAGTGTAATGATTTAGTAAATACTGTCTGGGAACATTAAGACTTAAAGGTGTTAAATACAGACCACATTTTTACATTTCTTATGCTTCCAAGATTTCATTCAGTTCACTATTTTGACAAAGTGCATTTTCAGTGTTGTCCATTCTGGATTCAGAAAGCAGCACATCTTTGTTACTAAGGCCTCCACTTATTAAATAATCACCTGGAAACACCAAGCATTTTAAGTCCCTCAACAGTTGTGTACAGGGACTATACTGATTTACATACAGGATCAAAGCAATGCTCTTAAGAGGATAAACAGATGAAAGACCTCAGTAGGTTTAAGAATTCCTGTAAGAACCCTTCACTCTTTCTCCCACCACACTGCTAGCTTCATTGGTCAAGACCTAGGAGGGGTCCAAGTAGGGGAAGAGGAATATGGAGCTAAGTCTCAAGTCTCCATAATGCAATGCAAAGTCTTACTGCTTTACCCCCTTCCAGAATATCTATATTAAAGCTTCAACATCTAACCATATGTGAAAACTTAAATTTACAATCACTTCAGCTTTTTCTCTTTTTTCCCCACACATCAGCTTATTCCTTCTCTCCTTTATTTGATTGAGAGTTGGGGTTTTTTTCCTAAATTACTATGCAATTATTCAGGATTCCAGATGCTCATAATCAACATATCAATGAAGGCAAAGTATGTATGTAACCTGGTGACTCTGGAGATAAGCCTCCAAAGCAAGGTTGGAGATACACTAACAGACTTAGTCCAAACAAACTGCTTTTCCAATATGACAACATCCATTGTATTCCAAAATTAGTAACAGCCATAATTGACTTTTCACGCCTACCCTAATTAATCCTATTTATTCCCTACCGAACATATATTGCCTACAGTTATTGAGCAAGCCCATTCAGTAGACAACATGGATGTTTTTGCACAGTGGTGCATCACATAACAGAGACCTGAATATATTCTTGCATGTGGATTTACTGTTAGGTCAAAATGGATCTCAGTAGCTCATAAAGAAAAGTACACATGGTATTTAACAGCAAACCAGCACACTTTAACATGACACCTGTATTGGCTTTGTGTGGCAAGGTTTTGGTAGTGGGGGGGGTTACAGGGGTGGCTTCTGTAAGAAGCTGCTGGAAGCTTCCCCTGTGTTCGAGAGAGCCCATACCAGCCGGCTCTAAGACGGACCCGCCGCCGGCCAAGGCTGAGCCCATCAGCGATAGTGGTAACGCCTCTGTGATAACATTTTGAAGAAGGAGAAAAAGTTGCGATGGGAGAGAAACAGCCGCCGGAGAGAGGAGTGAGAACATGTAAGAGAAACAAGCCTGCAGACACCCAGGTCAGTGAAGAAGGAGGGGGAGGAGATGCTCCAGGCGCCGGAGCGAAGATTCCCCTGCAGCCCGTGGTGAAGACCCTGGTGAGGCAGGCTGTCCCCCTGCAGTCCAGGGAGGTCCACGGTGGAGCAGATCTCCACCTGCAGCCCGTGGAGGACCCCACGCCGGAGCAGGTGGGTGCCCAAAGGAGGCTGTGACCCCGTGGGAGGCCCATGCTGGAGCAGGATCCTGGCAGAACCGGTGGCCCCATGGAGGGAGGAGCCCATGGTGGAGCAGGTTTGCTGGCAGGACTTGTGACCCTGTGGGGGACCCACGCTGCAGCAGTCTGTGAAGAACTGCAGCCCGCGGGAAGGACCCCCATTGGAGAAGTTCGTGAAGGACTGTCTCCCGTGGGAGGGACCCCACGCTGGAGCAGGGGAAGAGTGTGAGGAGTCCTGCCCCTGAGGAGGAAGGAGTGGCAGAGACAACGTGTGATGAACTGACCCCAACCCCCATTACCTGGAGGGAGGTAGAGAAAATCGGTAGTAAAGTTGAGCAGGGGGTTGGGAGGGGTGGGGGGAGTTGTTTTTAAGATTTGGGTTTATTTCTCCTTACCCTACTCTGATAGGATTGGTAATAAGTTAACTTAATTTTCCCCAAGTCAAGTCTGTTTTGCCCATGAAGGTAATTGGTGAGTGATCTCTCCCTGTCCTTATCTCAACCCACGAGCCCTTTGTTATATTTTCTCTCCCCTGTCCAGCTGAGGAGGGGGAGTGATAGAGCGGCTTTGGTGGGCACCTGGCGTCCAGACAGGGTCAACCCATCACAACACCCTAGCCTCTTAGCTTTTCTAATAATAAATACTGCATGTTTTGAGGTCTGATATTATATTTAAGCAGCAACAACACAATGGTGCTTACTCTTCACTTACAATGAAAACTAAGAAGCAGAAGACTATTTTTAGTGACTTTTCCTATGTCTTCCATATTTTTTCTATTTTTTTTTTTTTTTAATCAGAACTAGCTTCTGAAATAGGTATGCATTTTATTTAAGAGCATTCAAGCAAAGGCCTCTACAAGGACTTTTTTTAACCGGGGCATTTGCACTCTTCTGGAATGCAAAATATACTGAAAGTACATGTTTAATAGCCTGGATATTACTGTTCATTCCTGGAATTTAAACTAAAAATATTTTGCAACATAATATACATTGTTGCTGAGAAAGGCTATGTACTTGAACCAATCCTCCCTTCCCAATTGTTTGCCATTTGGTTTGGACTTCCATTTGGTCATGAGGAAGTAAAGATATACTCTGGATTTTTATTTTTTTTTTTTTAAATGTTGACAAGCACATCAGCTGTAGCTTTATTCACTCATGTAAGAGGCTGCCAGAATCTGCCTTGATTGGAAAAATAATAGAATTTTGTTCATAATTACAAAAAAAAAACAGGCAAAGAAAAGTGATTTGGGAAAGGATGCTGCTGCTATCAAACTTTATGATGAAGTAAGAAAAGTGCAAAGATTTTTAAACTCGGAGCAAGAGGAATGCCTAAGAATGCTTTGTCCTGTGGTTGCACATGGAGACCATTCAGCTACAGATTTTTGTATTTACATTATATTAGTGACTTGCTGTGCAGTAATAATTCAAACTGAAATACATGTAAAAATTGCTTCAAAAAAAGGAAAAAAATTCATAAAAACCACACTAACCACAGCACCCAGGCGCTATGAACAAACAGTTCAACCCACACTAACCTGAGTGCCTCACAAAGAAGTCTGATTGACAGTCATCTGTAGAAGTGCCAGTGTCCACAGCACAAGGGTTCAAACGTAAGCTCTCTGGGGCAGAGACAGTCCTTTTGTCGTGCCTTTACATTGTTTACAACACTGGGAAGCCTTTTCTCTAGGCCTTAGTATAAAATAAGTTACAGTTAATACTAATAAAATCCAACTTTCAGTAGAGAGTAATGGATATCCTTATTCATAATTGTAACAGAAATGTCACGAATTATAGGGCATGGAGCAAGAACTATCTGATCATACCCAGAGATCTCTCCTCTAGATCAAGGTTAGGGTGCACCGGAAGCACTGCAGCATTTATTTTTTTCTGTCAGCAGTGTCCTGCTGCTGTGATAAATTAAGGACTCAAGGCTCCAGGTCACTTTTGATGCCTTCATCAGTTATAAATTCTCCTTAATAATAAGCAGAACTCTGTTAGCAAACATAATGATTTACAGTAACAAGGATGCTTGTACCATTTTTCCAGAATAACTGTTAGTTTATTTTATAATAACTAGTATTTACAGAGCACTCTACTAACATAAATATAAATAATTCATTATATCCCCAACTGTTTCTATTCAAAATTCTAATGATGTAGTATCGTGAACAATCATCAAATGTCCACTGAGACTTCTACACTTGACTGACAGTATCAGATGAGCTCATAGAAAGCAGCCAGCAAATACAGCAAAGTCCAATAGGATCTTTGTTGATTTCCACCACCTAGTTATATTCTTCAACCATTCCTTCAACTCCTTTGTATTCTGTTAAGCACATGACTTACTTTAATAACAGCATTTTTTATGTTAGACTGAAGAGTCCATTACCACTCTGAACTCATTGTTCAAGGGCTTGTAACTCAATCATAGTGTTTTGCTTAAGACCATCAAGTAGCAAAAATTCTCAACCTTGATTCACATTAGAAATAAAAAAAAACCACACACAAAAAAACCAAGAAGTCAAGGATATGCTAGAGCTACTGCTTTTTGTAATATATACTGATTATAATTTTTAGCATTCATATGTGTGAAATTGTTTTCTGACATAATTACAACTTTCTGCAAAAGAATTTTTGTATGCTTACAAAAATGGAGGCATTCACTATTCTTTAGCATACTCCCGAGCTCTAGGGGATGAGGGTGTTCTCTCTCTAAAAGCAAAATCAGTGCCTCCTAACTATGTCTCCTATGATACTTCCAAACACTGTTGTCCTCCTAGTGGAAATTCCAAGGGGAAGGGGAGGAATGTTAACTGTTGATACTCATTCCAGTCGGCTACTGGATTTCTGAACAAAGGGCGAAAAATTGTCAATGAACTATTAGACTCTACAAGACCTACAGTATAAAACTAGCGCTAAGTATTAAGAGAGCAGCTGAAGACCAATTGTACCAAAACACACTGGAATTTTCACTCAGAAGGCTTACGTCTTAGCTAACATTTTCAGAAAAAAGTGTTTTTATTTAAGTAAGGTATTGGTAATGCAATCATCTTTATACTATCAAGTGCTCTTACCCATTCATTATTACAGAAATTCTAGAAAGTAAACCTTATGCTAATTCTCTTTATATCAGAAAACCTTAAAGTTCAAGTGATGATGAGAAGAGGAATACACTAAGCATGAAGACTGTAATACATAAAAAGTAGGTGACAATTGAGGTAATACACTGTCATTGGCAGATTTCCTAGATGGAAAATAGTTTGACCCAGGGACATTCTGTATCCTCTAAGTACTGTTCAGAGAGATAGAGTCAACCTAGGACAGAACAAGAGCCCCCTCTATATCACTCTAACCTTGGGTTCTCCAGGGCCCTAACTATGTTCCAACATCTCCAAATTGCATGACCCAAAACAATGTACCAAGGACTTGAACAAGAACATTTTATAGGCCTTGAACAGAAAGGAACTGTCCATAAGGAGGTTTTATTTAAGTAGATAAAATAATAATTTAAACATAAAATCTTTATTTCCAGCAACCATTGCTACTAAAATAACAAAATAAACACAATCAGATAAAGCCAGAAGAAAGGAAGCTGTTGAAGAATTTCCTTCCTTTTTAAATCAGGAAATATCTTTTTCTCATAGCTGATTATTCCACTTTCTAGTCCACAGTAACCAGGTTTTATATGCATTTAAGCCAGCCTCATAATGTAAATGGCACTGGTATACTTCAGCAGATTGTCTTGCTTCTCTCACAGCATAAGTAGCACTGCACTCTCAACAGCAACACCAACAGGGAGCACCTTTCAAGCCAAAGTTGCACTACACAGCCAAGACTGCTTTTAAAAAAACCAAACAAACAAAAAAAACAAATGGTTCAATAATCCAGAATAAAAGCTTTGAACCTGCTATTCAGAAGGAGGCTGATGACTATATCACTTCTCACTATATTATGATAAACACATTTTCATAGAAAAGAGATTATATAGGCAGTGAAGCACCTGACCACATGATATTTGCATTAGAAAATTAGCACCATACAAATTGAACCTGGCACATACTAAGTGGATTTGAAACTGGTAATTGATAAATCCAGAAAAAGAGGTATCACTGGGGAATCACCAATGAAAAAGCAAGTTCCTAGTGGAATGAGCCATGCTGGCATTGGCTCACACCCTCAAAACAATTCAATATCTGTCAGTAATCAAGAAGAAAATATAAGGTTGCTACTCATCCAATTTTCAGACAACACACATTACTGGATAATGAAGTGGTAAGCAATCTATACAAATAAGCATTGCTTAGTAAACTGGGCACAGTTCAAGATTTATGGTGAGATCATATTTCAAAACAAGCAAAAAAACCCCACAGTGACAGAATGGAAGGTTTTATCCTAGAAGAAAAGGGAAATAACCAAGAGAACACAAGCTCCTGATTTAACAATGCAGCTAAAAGTTACTGAAATGATCTCTGGATGTAAGAGAATAGCAGCAAGGATGTTTACCCAACGTGTAACTGCCAATGATTAGGCTATTCCTGTGATATTTTGCCCAGTATTACTGTCCACACTTTTAGAGTACACTAAAAGAACTGACAGTTTTCACAAGAGGGACATAAGAATAATTTGCAAGTTTACAAATCACAATTTAGAATGTGATACTTAAAAAATTCAAGGTGCTAGACCTATCTAAGAGAAGGCATAGGCAGTAAATATTTACGCAAGTTGCAATTTTTCAAGGCTTTTTCCCTTAGGGTGACATTACCACTACAGGACTTCAGTATCTCATTGCTGGAATTTGGGCCTTGGAAAATTCAAATTACAAATAAAGCTAACGAAGAGAGTAAGTTACTGAAATGGAAGTAACTGGGTTTGGAGTTGGGTTTTTTGGGGGGCTGTTAATAAAGCAAGTTTCTCAAAATATTCTGAAACCTGAAAAATTTTAATCTCTCTATCTTGCTTCTCTCAAAACTGTCCCTGGATCCAAAGGCTGTAGATTTCAGGCACTCCAAAACCATCAGACTGCTATCTAATCAGTGCTTGAAAGCTGTACTTATACAGTATGAGATAGCACCTGCCAATTTGAATCCCATTTTACCACCATTCTATATAGCTATGCAGGGAGAGTAAATGTCAACTGCCTGAAACAGCTGCAATATTTAAAAGACATATGATGTCTCAGAAATACATGGTGTGGGCTTCAAAACTTTTTCCTCTGCAGAATATTTCATTTGTATAAATTTAAAAAGAAACATGAATTGAAGCTTAACAAGAACAGAACAACTAAAATTCACAAAGTAGTAGTTTTACCTTTGAGTAATCTCAATTTTAAAACAGCTTAGAGGGGATGTGATTTCCCGCACTTGAAATCTTTTTAACTCTATGCAGGGATTCAATATTTATTCAGGATTACATGGAAAAAAAACAGGCTCTAAAACAAGAGCATATATCTTTCCAGCCACAAATTATTGATCCTGCTACAGAAGTTGTAGCTTGTGTTATACAAGATGTCGAACTACACGATCGTATTGATTTTGAAAACTTTGCCTTAATTTACTCAGATTATATAATTCAACACTGAAATGGTCATTTAGTTCCCCTTGCTCACCAAGAAGGTAATTAAACATTTTTGAAAGTAAAGCTTCTTAAGTAGATGCCCAGATATGTGTTAGGCAATACTTCCGGAAAGAAATAATTATACAAAAAAAAGTCTGCTATGTTTTTACCTAATTTTTACTGCAGTTTTAACAGATGAAAATAAACAGGAAAGAGCTGAACCATGTGACGGGCTCACTTCTTCCCAAAGTTCACCTGCACGTGCTATGTTATCTACAGCTTGAGGGCATTCAGAAGAAAAGCTGTCCAACTATAGGCTGCTATCACCATGATGGGGAAAGAAAAATTCCCAGACAGATATAAAGTCTCATTTTGCTGTTTGACTGTGCTCATGATAGCCTAAAGAGTTAAATATGTATAAACAAACAATTATGTGCCTTTATGTGACCATTTCCAAGACTATCTTGAACAGCACTGACGTTTACCTAATTCCCCTCTCTACTTCTGCCCCACCTCCCCAAAAATGAAATTAATTCAAGTCAATTAAATTTTCTAGTGCCAATAAGCTTAGGGTAAGCAAACAAATAGGTAACCTTGTCAGGAAATGTTTCCACTAGTAAACTCTGATTGGAGAGGTCAACATTGCTTTACTTTTGAAACATGGCAGCTTGACAGCTGTCCTTCCCCTTCTCCCACCTGCTTTAACATCAGCTAACCTCTAAACTATGGCCTGTATGCCGCTACCACACCACCAACAACTGCAAGTTACTCTCCTAATCGCAATTACAAATTACTGTCCTATCACTTCATGCATTTAAGGCTGTCAGTAGAGTTGTCAGAAGTACGTAATTGCTGTGCGAGACCCTCACAACTGGCTTCTGCTCTGATCTATGGAACCACTCAATTCCACAGCTGTCAGAGTGCTGACACCAACTGCAGTTAATGACACTGCGTCATCTCTCTGGCTCGCTTACCTGCCGTCCCTGCAAACAAACGCACGCTAACAGGGAAGATAGGGAAGTGAGCAGCAGATACCATATTTGTCATAATCACTATGATCCACAGTAGAAGAAAATCAATTCCTCTTAATCGAATAGAGTGACTTATTAAGGATTATAAGTCCTGGCTGGAGAGCTGTACTGATTTGATTACACTGGGAGAGAAATTAGCAATGAGCTCTTGAGCTATCTTTCCTTTTGTCTTCTGGCTCAGAGTTGCTATTAAATGATTATCTTATAAGAATCTTAGTAAGCAAGTCAGGGAGAGCAGTAGGAAAAAGGGTACTGAAAAGGTTCCTGAAGTGTTGACAGACAGGGATGTGAACAAACACAATATGCCCATTGCAGCATTTCCGATTCTTGACTGAAACAGCACAGCAATGGCACACACCTGAGCCAAACACTTGAGACTTTCCAGAACAACAATCTTCAGTTCAGCAGTACCTCAGCCACTTTGCAGATTGACAAGGAATGACTTAGATTGTGACATACTGCAACCACAAATTGAAACTGACCCAAAATCCAGTTTGCAACAAATCTTTCTTAAATGAAGAAAAGTTTTCCAGATTTTAGAATAATCAAATCTGTGAATCAAACGTGAGTCTTTACAAACACTACTTAAGAGATTAGGAAGCAAGGAAGTAAAGAAATAGTAGAGATGGAAAAATACACATTTAAGATGAGAACTGGCAAAACAGAGCTTCTCTTTCCAGTTAAAATAGCACATGGTTATCCTGCATTTACAGTATACTGCAGGCTTTCAAGTATTAGATTTAGAATTAGATTTAACCAACCCTAATAGGGAACCTGGGACTGTGTTTTTTGTGTGTTTAAACTGGGGGAAAATATGCATAGAAAAGATGCTTTGAAAGGTCAAACCAAGCAAGAATCACTGGAATTAATGGAAGCTGCGTACCAACACCTTCCAAGATCACCTTGACTGCTACAGATGCAGTGAAGTTGCACAGTATCTTTAATTATCAACAGTAGGCCGGGACATCCGAGATGCATGCATATGGGCAAAATTTAAGTGAAGTGATACAGAGTCCATGCACATCAGCTAATGATCTCATTCAATAATCTTTACACTATTTCAAAATCCTTCTTAACATACTAAGACCAAAGAATTTTAAAGAGCCTAGGTATTTATTCCATATTGTCATAACTCTGTGCTTCACTATAAATTCCAAAGTGTAAAAGCCTTGGAAAATATCAAATTTCATTACCACAGTTCTTAATACAGTCTATTTGGAGTTCTAAGTTTTGTGCAAGGGTATATTCAAGCTGAATAAAAGTTAACTGAAAAAAGATGACAAGTTCTGGGCCTTCTTTTGCTCCCATACCACAATACTTTGTGGCCAACATTAGTATTCCTAGGTAGTAGAAATCAGTTCTAATATTTTAGACAAAGCTATACTGATAGCTTTAATCACAATGATTTTGCTACATATGATTAAAGAAATATTTAAAAATAAGGACTCACAGATTAAAAATAGAAGTTCTGCCAGTTTCCAAAATATGCTTATGCTAGTCCCCTGGAAACTCCATAGATGCAGCAGTAATATCCATCTGATGTATTACATTTATCATGCACCTTTGACCACCTCAACTGCTTTCTGCATGCTATTCCATCACTTTGGGAATTATTCAACCATTCCAGGCCCCTGAGCTTTAAATGAACACCATTAGAAAGAAGTTACAGGAGTTACAATTGCTGGGAGTATCTTGTTCACCCAGGCTTGAACACTCATAACACTGATGGAATCTTCAGGGTACCTAACTGCTTAGGATCTCAGAATCTGGTAATTCACACCTGTAAACAAGTGATTTCTTGAGTGGATTTTGAATGTAAGGCGAAAGGGAAGGTTTTGATATGTAGGTCCCTGGTCCTAATTCTGTAGATACCATAACCTGTTTCAAAATCCTTCCAGAGTTTAGGAAGGACATTGGCAGGAGTTATTCAGAGGATCTTGGTTCGTAAAAAGCTGATGTTTCGAAAGGGGCAAAGTTTCTACCCTTTGTTTCCCCATCACAGCACTCACAGGAAGTCATCCTGAAGGCAGAGTCAAACAAGGCCTCTTCAAATGAAGTGATCACAACTTGGTAAGGTGATAGACAACAGAAAGTAGTCTTATCTCAGAAAGAAAAGAGTAGATAATCTTAAAATGACATTAATAATCCAGAATATAATAAATACAAATGTACCACACACAAACATACAAATATTTACAAAAATATATCTATACAGATACACAATTTACAAATCTTCCTGTTCGGTATTTCTTATTTTTTTCAATACACTTACTAGTCAATACTAACAGGAAATTAATCAGTATTGCAACTTGCCAAAGAAATCTCCCTATTCTACATAAACATAGAATTTAATAATTCATTCATTGGTCAGATTTACAGTTCACCCTCTGTTTTCAGGTGTTCTGGTAAATTAGCATTTCCTCCTATAGCATTAGAGAAAGACTTTATTAACTGAATGCTAGCAAGTAAAGCATACTATTCTATAAAGTTAAGTTAAAGCCATAAAACCATTTAACTCCTGTCAAAATAGTCTGCGTTGACACCTGTAACTACTATCTCTATTTTGATTATAACTTTGAAAATAACGTAAATTTACATATTACAGGAAAAGACCTGTATTAATCAGAAAGGCTAAGACCAGCACTTGCCAATAAGCCTGAACATGGATCATATTATTGCTTTATTTTGCAAAAGCATTCAAGTGCACTGAAGTTAGGACTAGGAATCGCTTTGCAATACCCATTACTACAACATTATTCAAAAACTTGATACGTTTTATTCCTGATTATACAAAACTGTATCCTTTCACCAATTAATCCTGTTTACAATAAATAGGTCAAACAAATCAAATACAAAACTGAATTAATTCTCACTTGCAGAATGATTTGAAGAGTGTCACTACAAGAATATGTATCTTAAAGTAAATATGAAAACAATGTCCATTTTTAAGGTATTAAATCTAGGAACATGTACCAGGCAACAGCTAGCTTCCCTCTTTTTGTAGCACCTGTGAAACTATTATTTGGTTCCAGTAAAGCTAAGCTCCTCCAATTAAAATTATACAGCTATATGTGAATAAAAGCACTGCTTTTACATTTTTTAAGGGTATGTCCATATAGGTAGCATATTTTCATAAAGTTTGTTCATCAAATCCAAAAGAATAAACTCCTTAATAGCATTTCTGTTATTAACTGAATTAAGACTATTTTTCCTAACATGAGATATTAAATATAAAATGAATGGGAAATTTCATTTTACATTGAAAAGAGCGTTGCAATAGAACACCTTCTAAATCCATCTGCAAAATTGAGTTACAAAGTAAAACTTAGGTAAAGAAAGACATGCATTTGAGCACTTTCTTTAGGCCAACCTGAGGCAGGTGCAAACCTACATTTAACAGTCATATATTTTCTTTTAAATCAGCTTCCAAATGCATCTCAGAGAATGGGCTATGACAATGGTTTAAAGCTTTATTCCCTCTGCAGTTACAAGTCATCACAATGCTGACTCTAATCAGGTTACTCTGCATCTGTCTGTCACAAATAACCTCGTAACAACTAAATGGATTGCCATAAATCTTTCAATTAGAATTTATAACTTTATTAGCACAATATTTTTGAACTGATTGCATTCGTTTGAAGAGCAGCTTTCATTTATTTTGTCATTTGGGGATCAAATGTGTACAATGGGAGGAAGCCGCATACACAATAGGAAGCCTTACTTCAACTTCACGGTGCTTTCCAGAATGTATCTTCTTCAGAGACTATAGCCATATTTTTAAAGGAATACTTTTCTTGCTGTGCTGAGTTTCAATGATGGTACACCACTTGGCTAAATGTGACCAAGTTTCTTCATGTCACACAAGGGTCATACTGTCACTTTTATGGCCCTGATAAGGCTTCATAAAAGAGTAATTTGCAACTGAGTAAGTTTTCAAAGGGTTTTATGTCTTTTTTTGTTTTGCTTTAGAGTGGCTGACATCCATGCCAAGGATCAAATCTCTACACAGGGGGATGAGTGTCAAGTGATTTCAGTGATCTTAACAAATGTGGCTTCATACATCTATATCTTGATTCATCAAGCAGGGAAAAAAGCAAATGGCATTAGTTTCCTAAAAATTTTGAAGTATTTGTTTCATTATTATATAAGTACTGTGCATTTTCTTTGCTGAACTATAACAACTCCAAACAGCATACATTATGGTTAAGAAAAGGAAAAAACCTGAACTTCTGATTTAGATCAATATACTTCAGCATTTTAAATTAAATACACTGGTGTACAAACACAAATGCATTCATTTAAATACATAGGCTTAAACACATATACTGACACCCCCAGAATCAAAGTACAGTTTAAGTTGCGTTTTTGTTTTAAGGAACTAACTTTTATAAATTCTAGACATAACAGATAAAATGTGAAATTCGGGAAAAAAAGATAAAATTCAGTAGCAACAGCTATTTTAAGGAAGCTGAAGCTAAAGCCACTTTACTATCTGAATTCTGAAAAAAGATCAGGAGTTCAAGTGAAAATGGGAACCTTCATAAGACAAAGGCTCAGAAATATCCATGCATTCCTTTGTTTTGCTTATTATTAAATGGGAGTTCCCAAAGTTCTGCAAGGCTGTTAATATGCATTGGATTCTCTGGTGAGATCTATGGATAACTTAGCAGTGTTCACTGCTGTGTGTATGAAAACATAAATGCAGATACAAATAACAGATAGTTTACTACTGCTTGTACTTAAAGAGGTAGGTGAAAGGCACATAACAGGACAAAAGTGCACGTACACGGAAACCATGGTTTAACAAAGTACTTCAGCTCATACTTACATGCTATAGAAAAAAAATATTCATTAGCCTACTTGCCAGAAAGCTATGGAGTCATCAGTTTAGATTTTATTTCTTTCTTCCAGAAAATTTTGCTCAAAAAGAGAAAGAAACCTATGCTAAGTGAATTATTATAGAAAGGAACTAGTTTATTACTACTTGTATTATTTCTTTGTATAATTGTACTAAGATACAGTCTCACCAAGTGGTGACCATCTTATTTCCTACAGGACCTTTAGTCTTCGAGCATCTGTTGCAATGCCCCTTTCAAATGAATGAAAATTTACTGACCTGTCCTCTGGCTCAGACTGCTAGTCTGAGAATTTGACAGAACAAGTCAGAACCGTGACAGAATTAGTAATCTGTTCAAATTACACTGTTCCTCTTCAGTCTTAGCTTGATACAAGCAATCCACTTTCCTAGAAAATGTGGGTTTATCTTTTGGGCAGGTAGGTGATTTAAACTCAGAGCAAGGTACAAAAAAATAACTAAGCACCATCTGTTTTGGGCACTGACTGAGACTGTGGTCTATCAGAAAATTATGTACGTGGTTATGTAATTACACACCACTATCAAGCCACATTTATTCCATTCCCTGGACAAGCCGAAAGTCACATGAGAGTCACAGAAGGGCAAAGAATACTCCTGTCGGTCTTAAAGACCCAAGCTCTATGTTTGGCACGGCCTACTAGGCCAGTACTCCTTAAGTCACAAGCTAGCTCTGTCTTTGTTCTATGTCTGCAAAATATGTCTAGTGCTACTTCTTGTACTCAAGATAGGCACTAAAAACTTTACAGAGGAAAAAATACCACCCCACTTAATTTAAGACTTCAGCAATACACTGCAATTGAAGTGTGAGCAAAACACTGAACAAGCAAGGTACAAAAAAATAAGTAAGCACCATCCATTTTGGGCACTGACTCAGACTGTGGTCCATCAGAAAATTATGTACATGGTTATGTAATTACACACCACTATAATAAAGCAGAATTAATGTTTGATAGGTCACCCTTTATCTACATAAATATATATGTAAATGAGATTTATATATATATAAAACACCCCCCCAGACATAACGAATACTTCACTTTACATTGTCCAAAACAAGCACATTGCACAAGTAAATGTGCCTCTGCCACACCCAATTTAAGAGAACAGATCTACATTGTTACATAACAAATCAGTCTGCCCTGCTTTTGCTTCTGGTAAATTAGGCTATTCAAATGGTGGCTTGCAACCTAAGATTTGACACCCAAGCATAGTTAAGCACCCCAGCAAACAAGTCAGGACTTGATATTTCTATGATCAACCTAGACCTGGCATGACAGGAGCCATGAGTGCCTCTCAAACATACATGCCAACCAAAAGTCAGAAACAGGCAAAAATAGAAAATCAGCACAAATCACCCTCCTTCCTGCTTCCATGCACTTCACAGTTTTATTTAACTGAATCTTCACCCAAAAGTAAATTTGTGAGAGAGAGTCCAAAGTTCCTAGGACAGTTCATTTCAAAGATGCTACTGAAAGAAGTGGGTTTTTGTTAGAAATCACACTGTATTAGTTTTCAAACATACATGCCACAAGGAGTCAAAATAACTTCTTCTGGTTTATCTTTACATAACTGCCTCATACTGAAATGAAGTTTAAGAAAGAGTCTTTAAAAATGTCAGATAGCTTAAAATAAACCAATAGTATCTTATTCCCTAATAAAAATCTGTAGCAGCAAAATAATTATCTTCTACACTAGAACCCTGTTAAAGCTTTAAAGAAAACAGGGAGAAAAAAAAGTAAAAAAAATTATAATCAATACTCATGTATTGTCTAAAACCCCCAATTTCTTCTGTTAAAAAGCATCTCCACAGGGACCTGTAAGGAAATGGAGTGGTTAAATTTCTTAAAAACTAGTAAGTTAGAAAGGCCAGTTTATTCATCAAACTGCTCATAGTTTACATTTAGGAGACAGGGATTGATTCTCTGTTGGTGATACCTCTTCAGATGTAATTATACTAAAAAACGCCCACCATTTCTGTGCACACAATTTCCTGTGGCTTCAGGCTGGCAACCACCACAGAAGCATCCACATTTGTCTATGTTGCATACACAGAATGCAAGCAACACAGGCTTATACCTGCCCGAGGACCAGTGAAATGGAGAAGAGTTAGGAAAAAGGAGATACGGGCCACCAATATTCAACTTTAAAACCATCAGACATGGTCAGTGACATCGTTTCACCAGACCGTTGTGCTATCAGGATAAGAGATAACAAGAATTTATTTTTTTTATATGCTTTAATGCTTGTAATATTAGCAAAACACAGTACACTGAACAAATCCTTGGGTTAGAATAGAATATAAAAAATCTTCACACTCCTGTCATGAATTTGAGAAGGCTTTGTTTATGCAGCTCTGAATCTAACAATCTAACCACTGCATTCATTTTTAGGAGGCTTTCTTATTTTTCCTCTCAGTATTTAGGTGGGAAAAATACATTAACACACCTGGATATTAAAGCAATGAGCATCATCTACCCCAATAACCATTAAAGATAATTCTCTTTTGTAACAACAGTTTTCATTCTTACGCTCACCTAAGGCCACCTAAAAACTTGGTCAAAACAAACTCTATAAATTTATAAAGATTTAAACACTACTTCTCAATACAAAGATAGTGTGTTCAGTTTTAAGAAAAATCAAGTAAAACTTATGTACTTAATTTCCTTCCTGGTTAAATTCCCCTTTTATTTTAAAACTACAAGTTTTTATCAGTTATGACTATATGTTTGAAAAAGCTTATTTTTAACTCAAGACCATACAGCTGTAAAAGCAAGAAGTACTTAGTGTACCTAAAATCTCATTAGATTGATCTTTATTATACTTAACCACTGAAATGGAAAACTAAGAATATTAATATGGCAGCTTTGACATCACAACAATTGATGCAAATTCTAGGGTCTAACTTGATAATTCCTGCATGCTTCCCCCAGTGAAAGAGTGGAACTATTGTCATATTATAAGCGTATGTGTAGTTTAACCTTACTTCATTTTTGTAATGGGGAATTGTGACAAAGAACTGGAATTCATTTTCTAAAATAATACATCTTATGTGTCAATAAAGAGAAATAAGAGAAGTCACAAGAATTAATGAGGTTGATTATTGTCGTGGTTTAACCCCAGCCAGCAACTAAGCACCACGCAGCCGCTCACTCACTCCCCCCCCATCCAGTGGGATGGGGGAGAAAATCAGGAAAAGAAGTAAAACTCCTGGGTTGAGATAAGAATGGTTTAATAGAACAGAAAAGAAGAAACTAATAATGATAATGATAACACTAATAAAATGACAACAGTAAGTAATAAAAGGATTGAAATGTACAAATAATGCGCAGGGCAATTGCTCACCACCCGCCGACCGACACCCAGCCAGTCCCCGAGCGGCGAATCACTTCCCCCCCCTTCCCAGTTCCTAAACTAGATGGGACGTCACATGGTATGGAATACACCGTTGGCCAGTTTGGGTCAGGTGCCCTGGCTGGGCATGAGAAGCTGAAAAATCCCCGACCATAGTCTAAACACTACTGAGCTACAACTGAAAACATCAGTGTTATCAACATTCTTCACATACTGAACTCAAAACATAGCACTGTACCAGCTACTAGGAAGACAGTTAACTCCATCCCGGCTGAAACCAGGACAATTATAAAACAGAGATCTCAAAAGGATGTTATCAACTCTAAAGCAAGTCAAATGTCAAACTTGGGTTAAAAGTCATTTCAAATACTGCATATATTCTTCCACACTTTGAGATAATCCCCTCTAGATTAATGCCTTCTTATCATTTTTCCCTTCTCAATATATTCAAAACATTTATCAATAGAAAAATCAAGTAGGCAGTTGAAACTAAGGTACTTTTGCAGACATGTAAGAAAATAAGCAGCCATATGCATGTGAAGTCTCTCTGGGCTAAAAGAACAACTTGTGTACAAAGCTGCATGTGTTGTTAAACACTGATCATATCCAATGGGTAAACAGTGCTCTTATACCAACAGGAGCAGAATGTCTCACAGCTACCTACCATACTAGCATTATTTTAGCATTTCACATCAGCAATATAGCCTCATAAACTCTTTTGAGATAAAGTAGTATTGGCTTGCAAATTGTAAAATAGGGGTGGTAATACCTAAAAGTCTGTAGCAGAAGAAAGAACTGAAACCACAGCACTTTCTCATCCATTCTAATCAAAATGTGGAAGGAATAATAGCTAAAAGGAAGAAATAAAATCTATACTAGCAAATACTTTATAGAACAGACATTACAAACTGAATAAAAAGAAGAAATTTCGTTCCTGCAGTCTGTTTCTACAAAGCTTTAACTCAGCTTCATTTTCATTGTGACAGCATTTTGAACCCATGAAAGAACTTAAGAACTTGAACAAGATCCGTTCATTGGTTAACTGATACAAGCACTGACTGTAAGGTTTGGGTCTGACTTATTTTAGTACTAGTAATAAAACTGTAGTTTAATCCTCTGGGAAAAAAAAAAAAAGAAAAAGAAAAATTAATCATTTTACCTCCTCTCAAAGCATCTTTCCCCTTTGGATGCACGTGACATTAAAGGTTTCAAGTGTCATAGTTGTAAACTATTTGGAATTAAAGGTTGTCTCTATGGAACTGCTATATTAAATGGATCCTGAAGTTGTTTATGATCTAAAAGATGGATAGGAATTAGGTATTGAAAGACCTAAAAAAGTGGAAAGGAAAAGAAATAGGCTTTTAAGCCTCTCAGAAATAAAACCCACTAGATTAAGAACTGTAAGAATTAAGAGTTATGACTCCTTTAACCTTAAACATGACTATTAGCCCACTACAGAAGTAAAACAAACAATTTTGCTTCTATAAAAGCTATTTGTTAATAGCTGGTATAATGCCAACATAGAAGCTTCATTACACTTTAAATTATGAAAATAACACTTCTCTAAAAACTCCCTCACATCATCTTTCCAGTGGGTTATAGATTAAAAGTCAGACTTGCTCAAAGCCACATACAGTGAAACCCCATTCTGGCTGTATTGTCTGGACCACTTTGCAAAATTAATAATAATGACGATAAACAAACTTGAAATTTCTGCACCAATGTTGGATTTCACTTCACTACTACATACATCAGTATGCTCAATTGCATCTTTGAGGTCAACAGCCCAAGAGAGTATTAGATAAATTTGCTTCACAAGTCACTCACAACATAGGAAACATAGGAGCGCCATGAGATGAAAGAAAAACAAACAAAAACGCCCCATGTTTGACACTCGTTCTTGGGGCATTTATTTTTTTTCCCGTTAATTTTCATAATTTTCCTAAATATACAGCCATTTGGAACTGACATTTGTTTGACTTGTTTCTGAAGAAATCATGTCCATTATTCCCTTTATACTTCTTTTATAGCATACTGTATATCTGATATTTGGGCTAAGAAGCTGGTGCTATTTATATTATTTATAAATTATGTTTTTATTGCCTTTAATAAAGCTCTTAGTGAAATTAAGATTTAAATCACTTGTACATTTTCACCTGCTTTAACTCAAGCATCTGTTGGAAGGACTGGGTTTTGTATGCCACTTTCTGACACCAAGATTAGTCTTTGTAGGTACACAAAAGTTTGGTAAAATGAAGACCTTAGGATAGGAGTGCCAACAACTCACAAATCTATAAATAAGTGAACTTAAGGTGTCCTATAAACTTTTCAGATGTTTTAATGACATTTCTCTGCAAGTCAGCTATGGAATTTTGAATATACCATTTTCAAATCCTTTGAGATGCCCACAGTAGGATAGCACACTCATATTACACCCCTTTGCACAGCTGTTAAACACCTACTCTGTCACTGGGTTCTACTTCAGCAGCAGTAACCTTGGCTAAAGTTGATGTCCAGTTCCACTGTGGTAGATCACTGCACATCACAACACATTCTGAAAAACTATACCTCTTCTCCTTTCATTATCAAGACTACAAAATATGCCTTAAGGAAGAGATAACTATTCAAACCCTATAAAGTGACATTTAAGTATCACTTAATGTTCAGGGAAAGCTAGTAAACTCAAAGTTACAGGACAGCAGCATCCTTAAATTAAGGTAAATAAATGCAGCTACACTGCAAGTGTCTCTCCAGTGAACTATGATACACAACAAACAAGAATATAGCAGATATTCTATAACTGCTATATTCCAATATAGCTCCACACTAAGTTATTTCAATAACAGGGGAGCGTATGTCCCTCTTATCCAGGGCCTCTAAGTTTGTTTTATATTTTGAGTGTTTACTGGAAATAAAGATATACCATCAGGAGGAAATAACAACTGTAGTTGTTTTTCTCTCCGAAATGAGGGGGAAAAAAAAAAAAAAAAAGATGCTCCAATAAAGCCAGAAAAAAGAAAAATCTTACCATAGGGCCTTAATTGCTGAAGAACAAAAAGTATTTTTCTTAACAAATCCTTGCCCTTTCTTTTTCATCCCAGTCATTTACCATTCTTTCTCTCCTCATCTTTCTCCTCCCTTATTACTTGTACACAATAGGTAGCACACCTAGTAGAAAAATCAAGTAACTTTGTGAAGTGCATAACTCAGATGAGAAACACAAGAATTATTCAGTGAAATCACAGGCTAAAGTGCAGGAGTTTGTTTGACTAGCCATTCCCACATTGTAGCAAAAATTTTCTTCAAGAAAAGAATTAACTGATAAAAGAACTGTTGGATATCTGGTTATTGAATACCTATGCAATTTCAAACTAGCTTTATATTTAACACCCTATGCCCCGTACTTGAAAAGTATTTGTAGAAATATGGTGGGAAGATGCTATGGGGATAGATAATGCTACAAGTAAGTGTGGAGAAGTAAGTAGAAAAAAATAGCAACTCATATTCTAAAGATCAGAATACAGAAGGCATGAGTGCTCCCTGAACCTCTTTGAAGTCAGAGATATTTGATGGACCTTCTGTTCAGTGATCAAGCAGACAAACCAACAGAATAGTAGTCCCATGAGGAAGAGTGGAAATCTATTTAGTTTGTTAAGATATAAATAAAAATTACAGGAACAACAACAGAAACCACTGAGGAGATGGATCTCAAACATTAGAGGAATTTTTGGAGGAATAACTTCCCCACCATGACAGCCACTGTTACTTTGCTAACCTTGACAATGTTCAGGTGTCTAAAATGGTCCTTCCTCTTTGTTCACTAGATCTCTCAGGCATCCTTCCATTTTGTCACGAATTTCAACATAAGAAGTCTCTGATTTTTGTAACCTAGAAGTACAGTAGTGCAACATCTCCAACTGGGCTTGCTCACAGTAATTTCAGGATTGGAATCTAGAAAATAAACTAACCTTAGATAGGCTGTCAGTCCATAATATTTTCTGTGTAACAGGAATGAAATTAAGAGGCCTCTAAAAAGATACCTGTTTCAGTATGAATTTGCTAGTTTTAGACTTAAAAAATCATTACATATTTTCTGCCTCATAAGTGTTCACTTACTCTAAAGCCAAAGCTCCTCCAATTCTGAAAAGCACTTTTATTTCTTGAAACACTCCAGGAAAAGACAAGTATCAGTGAATTACAGCTTTGTAACTTACTAAGCTTGCTACTGACCCTAGCACACTCTTTAGTAGTTGGTACTAATGAGTGTGTTTATCACCAGAAAAGACGATGCGCTTCTAATTTCTTTGACATCTGTCCTATCAGTCCTGAACACAACATTCCCAGTACCTAGATCCATGATCACACAGGTAGCTGAGCATATTATTGCTCAGGCAAATGTGTTGAGAATTCTCAGATGATGAACTATGCTAAGGCCACGTGTCAGAGGTGATAAAACTGATAATCCATCAGTAATTTTCTGCCCACCACAACATCTCTGACCCATTGAACTAAATAAATGTATTTAATCACTGACTAGTCAACTGATCAGAAAGTGCCACAGGGTAAAGAGAGCGTCTTGACAAAGACAGACACTACCTAAACCCTGTCACAACCAGAAAAGTGTATCTTATTTCAGCATCTTACCCACAGAAACAGATTCAACCTGAAATCATATTATTTTTAGTTTTGTTTATGACAAAGTACAAAACTGCTCTACTAAGATTTTCCTTAAGAGAATAATCTTGGCAACACACCTCAGACTGTTTTTTCTTGTAAACAGATTAGGTTAAAACCACAAAAAAACCCCTCCAATCACTTCTGATGATTCATAGCCCAAATAACACGCGATACAAGCAAAGGGTGCTGCTTTCATAGCAGGTTTTTCAGCACCTTTCTGGATGATGTATTCTACTTCTGGTCTGACTGCTGCCAGCTTCATGACTAAGAAGAATGGCAAGCCAAATCTTGTACCCTTCACAGAAGTCTTAAGCAAACTTTTCCTGGCATGCAGAAAACTTGTAACATAGAAAGTGGTACTTTCCCCAGGTGTTCCTACGGTAAAACAACATGCCTCTCCAGCACTGAGTTATTAATGTCTCATCTTCCTGATGTTCTGTGTTGGCAGCCATGACAGAAAGCTTTGAACTTGTTTATTCACACTTGTTTAATCCTGTCTCCACACAGCACATCACAGCCTGTGGGGCTAGGAAGATGGATGAGTGAAACCAAGGCCACAAGGAGGTCAGGGTCATGGTGTCGCTGGATTTCAATAACTCCATCACTCACTGTAGCAGGCACTTCAGAGGTCACCTCAACTAAGGAGTTTGGGATAGGTGATGGAAAAAATGGCTGGCATTAATGTACATGTATTCCCCACAGTTGATGCTACATATGGAAACTAGTAGAGATCCTTACTAACACTGCCCCTTGAGTTCCTAGGGTTGTTTTTAGTCTACTTGGTTAGAAAAAGAAAAAAAAAAAAAGTTTTTTTACAAATATCTGGTAGGTATCACAGCAGAAGCGTGAAGGCTGAAGAGAGGACTACTAAAAATCAGAAAAAATTACCAACTTAGTATTTCTTCTGTAATTATTTGCATATGTATTGGACTAATGGAAAGAGATCAAAAAGAGTACACAATGTCATAGACTGGCTTTAGTATACAGTGAGAATGGATGGAAATACATACATTTCATACCCCAGTTGTAATGTGCACACTGTGTGCCTGACAAAGAAGCTTCTCTGAAGCACAGTGACAGATGACACTAAAACCCCAACAGTATCCATCACTTAAGAATTTTAATGTGCATCAATGATAGAGCCTACTTTTAAAAAGATATGTTTATAGTGTATATGTATTTCACACATATATACACATATTTTTTTATATATATAAATTATAATACAGTTAAATAACTGTACAGCCTACAGATCCTAAACAATATTCCCAATATTTCATTGTAGCTTGAGAGTTCATATTCACATAACTTTAGCAAATAAATGTGTTTTTAATAAATACATTGCACACTATATCCTGTTTGTTCACCAGTTCTGCATGTCACTCATAGGGACTTGATGTCATGCTGATACAAAACTGTTCCTTTCTCATAGCTCTTAACTTCCACTTTTTACATCCATTCCTCATAATGAAGCATTCTGCAAAAGCGAAATTCTTTCCAAGAGAGATGAAAATTAGTATTATTAAACTATCTTTAAGCACATCTGCAGCACTGGAATAAAACAACTGGGAAAGGGGTATGATAAGACAGAAACCAAGTTCTTGTTTGTTCAGTATGCAAGCATATAAAGAGAAAAGTGACATATAAACCTAGATCTGCACATATGCACAGTGTATTTATGGTAACAAGTCAAAATATTTTGATGAATGACAAAATTAGCAAGTGAATTATATAAAGAATAGTCAAAGGCAAGCTTTTATTCTAGCAAGTGAAAACAAGTCCTTACAATTTGACCAAGTTATTTGATAAGAAAATCCAGATAAAATCCAGGGCTCTGTCCCAAACTCCCCATTTCCAATTTAACAACAAATGTAAAAGCATGGGCTTCAGTGGAGATATTTAGACTAATGACATTGGTAGGGAAAGAAGTAATTCTACAACAATTTGCAGATTAAACTGTACCACCACCACTCATTTTTTTCTTGGGTTTTTTTTCCTGCTTTTTTGGGGGGTGAGGGGTGGGGGTTTTTGGTTGGTTGGTTTGCTTTTTGCTTTGGTTTTGTAAGATGTCAATATTTCTTAGAGACAGAGGAAACCTTTTTGTTTGGATTTCTGCAATTTCTTTCCTTATGGCCCACTTTCTGAAAAGTTTATTGATATGAAGTGCTCCCGGAGGGTGGGGTGTTTCCACATCTTTCAGTAAGATTTATAGAATCAAAGTTTACGTAATACATATAAGATTTGTTAAAAGTCCAAAATTTACAGGAACTAATACATTCAGAATCAGATGTTGCTCAAATGGGAACACAATCTGAACAAAAGCATGATGAGTGTCACCTGTTTTTTATAGTAGGCAGAGGGAGGCAAATAAAATGAAGAATATCCCTCATACTCTTAAGATACCACCAATCAAAATATTTGGCTTCTGCTCCTGGTTCTGCAATCAACATAATACATGAGTTTGAACAGATGGCTCTGAATCTCAAAGAAAACATGACTGATATTTAGTATTCCCACCACTGACTTTTAGGCATGCAACTCTATGAGTGGAATTTACACGTTTTAATCAGGAAATTAAGTTGCTTGTCCAGGAGAATAAGAATTGTATATGTGTTAATTGAACGAATAGGGGCTATAACACATGTATCTTTAGCATCTAGAGTGACTTAAATCATGTTTCCCAGCTGAGTGTCCAAACTGCAGGCTACTTACCTCCCCTTCCAACAATCCAAAGAGTGAACATAATTTAATCAACCCAAGAATTAGACTACTTGAGGAAGACATGATTTCTAGGTGCTGATGCTAAATTTGAAATATAAAAGAAATATATAAAAATGAGAAGACAGAAACAGCGTAGATGGAACACAAAAGCAAATACTTTAAAAAAATAATTTCAAGTTAAATTCTTTTGCCATTTACTCTTTAGTAACCAAGATGCTTTGCTAGAAGAAAAAGCCATCCTAACATACCTTGAAAAGGTTCATTTAACTTTCCAGTTTATTTCAGTAATTTCTAGTTTATACCCAAACTGTGCTCTCATATGGGCTTTGCTATCAACTTAACATTCTAAATATTCTATACTTCAAGAGAAAAGAGGTGCAGAGAAAGAAAACTTAACTGTCTGTACACATCTCTTTCATAAAGACAATCTTGCAGTAAAGATAACAAGTATCTCAATGACTAAGGTCACAGTGCTTCACCCATACCAGCTACTTTCAACTACTACAGGTTTTCTACTACCTGTGTCTTTTTCAGATTCCAACCAAGAAAAACAATTGTACTTCCCCAGAATCCATGAGGGGAATGAGTCACTCAAAGTGTTTAAGCTCATGTGTTCTCCTAAACAGCATCTGTCACTATCCAAGGTAGACCATTATGCTAGATAGACCAACTGGTATGACCCAGTAGGACATTATGCCACTGCCACCGATGTAAAAGAGGAAAGGTCTCCTGAAAACTAAGAAACAATAAAAATGTATCATTCTCAAAACCACTGTGTGACCATACTGCAACCAAAATCTCTATTCATACTAACAGCTGATAATATGAGTATTCCAAAGGCTGTATGTGCATGTAAAACCTGTGAAGAATTTGCATCTTCCATGGAAATAAATTGAAAGCTGTCCTGAGGACACCGATTTCTTTTATTTCTTTCATCATTACTAACTTCTTTCTTCCATATAAAATAAAAACTAAGTTTTTTATAACTACCTCAGTGGTGCTCTTCTGGACAAAACACAGGAACTTTTATATTCTAAAGTTCCTGCACCTAAAGTTCCATTTAATATCCATCTCTGCTAAAAGACAAAGTGATCATCCTATTATCTGTCAGCTTTAGGCATTTATAATACTGTCAGTCACCAAGTGCACTACATATAGCACTGAATAATTACTTCCAAAAGTTGAAGTCAGAGAGTTGCAATGAATTCTTTTGTTCTTTTTCCACAGCTATGTTCTTCTAAATTATACTTGTGTGTGTACATGTATACAGCAGATGGGGAACTTTTTGCATATGCTATGATCTAAAAAATAATTCAAAAGATTAACCAATGTAAATTCTTTTGCAAGACTGTTACTCACCTTATCCGCTCAAGCCAGGGATATTTTTCCTCAGATTCTCATGTATGGATTAGTGTTTTGAGATTGTAACTGAAGCAGAATAAGAATCAGTGAAATTATTTCCTTCCCACAAACAATGTTCACATGGTTTAACCTTGCTGGGCTGGTATTCTGTTCATAGGCTGACAGAAACTTGTTTCTTTCCCATTTATTTCATCAAATGATTTTGCATAACTTGCAAGAGGCAAGTTCAAGTCCAACTGGTAGAAGCAAAGTCCTCCAGCAAGATGCAGGTGGATTAAGAAATTGCCAAATTTGAATGCCAAGGCCACCTTCTACTTTGGCATACAAGGTTAGGCAACAAGCCCAGCAGGACCAACAGGAGGATCACATTAAACAGGAAGAACTGGATGACATTGAAGACTAGTGTAGGAGACACTAGATGAAGTGGAGTAATAGAAAGTGCAAGGTCATACGCTTTCAAACTGATCACAGGGAAGTTTACAGTAAAGCAGAAGCTCATCTGTTACAAATTACAGAGGAAGAAAAAGATCTGCATCAGATTACTATAGAATGACTATGAGCTACCAAATGCTTAAAAGAGTTAAACATGATCACAGGACTGGTAGGTAAGAGAACCGTGAAAGTAGTTATTAACATTAGTTCATAATGCACAGCATGCAAGTCTTGAAACGTTATATGCAATCTACCCACCCATGTCTCAGAAAATGTATGCAGACTAGAACAGGTGAAGAATGACTACTAGGATCAAGCAAGTATTTTCCAAGAGAACACATGAGCTTTTCTTCTTTAACTTAGCAATTGTAGAGATAAGTGATACCACTGTGGCCTAGAAATACAAAGGAGAGAAAACAACTAAACTAAAGGAAAATCAGATCACAAGCAGCAGCATAAATAAACCATGTTTATGTTTACATTGGAAATACTAGAACTGTTTTTCTCACCACTGGAAGACCTAAGTTCCAAGTCAGTCTTCCAACAGAAACAGGGAACAGAGTGAGCTCAGGGACAAAGGGGAAACCAGTCAAACTACTTTTCAAAGTGCAGTTTGAAATATTTCTGAATAGAATTACAAAATACAGCTATGTAGAATACAGGGGACTCAGTGATCCAAGGCTCCCAATTCTTTACATCTCTACATCCCTTTGTACAGTGGCAGACAGATCTATGAGACAGCAGAAAGTGACTGTGTATGCCTCCCTCCTCTAACATGATGAAGCAATTTCCAAAGTATCAGTATACATTCACCTCAGTGCCACTTGAGAAATTCAAGCAAGAGGAGTAGAACAAAAGCACCACTTTATTTCCCACATAAATTCCAAATATTAAAAATTAGAAACTTATTCAAAGTATAACATCTGTGGGAGCATTTGAAGTGGAAGTATCACCAAAGCCATGATTAAATTTTAGTCCTCTAAGAACAGGAACAGGGTGAAGAACAATCTGAACAAAAACAGGAAAAAAAAAATAAGGAAGAAGGATAAGGTTCTGGTGTTCTCAAACAAATATAATGATTAAGAGAATAAAAAAACTATATACACGTGTATATATATGTGTATATATAAAACATCCACCAATTTCACCCTAATAATTACTGTTAATTACCATAGTAATGAACTTTGTTAGAATTGAGATCATGCAACATTTGCAAAGGAATGGTCTGAAGTAGGGCTTCAAATGAGTACTTTTTTTTCAGCCTATCTGACATCGTAGAATAGTACATGACTGAAGCATATGTCAACAATAGCTAATATTTCAATTAACATTCAAATAGTGCTTATAAGCTTCTGAGCAAAAGGAACAGAGTTGTAAAAATGCAACATTATCTTGTTCTCCTTCATTTCCCAGATGAACTAAAAATCAGAGAAATGTCAACCAAAAAAAAAATCAGTACATGACGACACACACGCTAATAGATCAGCCAATAGCTGATCTCTTTCAAGGTCTCTGTAAGTCATCAGTAGTTCCTTAGCTGTCAACATTTTCTCAGATAGAGCATTCAAAGATACATAAACAGTAGGATTTGATTTAAAAAAATAAAATCAAAGGCAAGGGGAAGAAGGAAGCCAATAAAGATCAAATGAGAAAATGTGCAATAAATTATTAGAAGTAGAATCAGATTGAGCACACTGCAAATAGCTTCTAAAAATGTGACACTGAAACTTCTCTGTTAGGTGGGGAAAAAAGTGTAGATCCTGGGCATAAGAATTCCAGAAATAAATTAGAGATCCTACAGAAAGCTTCTCTAACCATTTCTGGATGTGAGAAACTATTTCTGCTACAGAAATGCTGGGAATGCTAGCAGACTGTATGACTACACAGCGCATGAGAGCCCATTGCAAAGACACACTGACCTGTTCTGAAGGTATTAGTTCACATAATGGAACCAACTTCCAGCTGTTAAGGAAACTTTTTACCAGGCTGGTGTACACTTCTTGGCACATATAACCAGCTGAGCTTAAGTGCTCACAGCAAACACTCTTCTGGTACCCAAGCATGCTTGTTTTGTGTGAACCTGCATATCTTTCTTTAGAGCTCATTGTGCTGTGAACACCTATCAAAAAAATCTATTATAAGATGACCACAGTATGAAAAGAGCAAGAAAAAGAAAATGAAGAACAAGAACAAGGTCTGAAGAAACCTGCAGGCACTGTATAGTTTGATATTATGACTGAAATCACGTTAAATATCTTTGGATCTACCATCAGTGTGATAGCTCTTAAATGTGAGGAGTCATTAGCATTTTTAGCCTTGAACTAAACATTTAAATCTGCATGTCCAGGTGGAGCTCAAAGGATAAGAAATAAAGATGTAACAATGCAGTTATCGGTCTAAATCCTAGCAGATGATGACGGGAAGTACTGTTTTTGTCCATGTTGAAGGCATCGATGCTGAAGCACAATCTTAAACAGTTTGCGAGAAATGTGTTAATGACAGGAGATACAGTTTAGCTTATCCTAATGAAGAGCATCTCTATCATAAAAATTCTAGTTCACTCTGGCTACTGGTACAAAAACCACACCCTCTCAAATATCTAGGTTTCTTATCCCAGGTGAATTCAGAAGCAGCAGAAAGACATCCTCAGCTAAAAGCTAAACTAAAGTAAATAATCAGAACTACTTTCTTGGCTCAAAAGGCAACTTTGCGATGAGACATCAGTCAGGTCTTGATTTATCTGATACGGCTTTACTCATTGGTATTTATTAACCTCTTTAATTTCTAATAGTAACTATAAGAATTAAATTACATCCTATACAGAAATGCTGTATTATGTAATGGTTTCTAACAATGGTATTCCCAATGGTTTCATCCTAATCCACAGAAACTGCTTACAGCAAGCTTCAGAAGTACAGAGGTTTGAAGTGCTCCCCCGCATCTTATGAAATTTGCTTTTTCCTCAGATTATCTAATCAGACACAATTTTATTTATTTTCTTCTACGAGGGGAATTTTATTTTCATTAAGTGTGCTAATAGCCATGGTTTGGCTTCTTCTTAGAGAAATGTAGAATAAGAAAAAGCGCAATGCTTTTCAATGTCCTGATATAGCTCATCCACAGGACCACAGTATCCAGCATTTCAATTTCTACAATAATTACTTCTGTCTTGATGAGAGCAAAAGACTGCCAGCTCAGACAGGAAGCTTTTCACACTCTGTTTAGAAGGATGAGCATGAGAGGGGTGTAAGTAAATGAACAGGATGTACTGTTCACATGAGGGTAACCCCAAAGCAAATCAGACTTTGAAATTACCAGTAACGGATTTCATAACAATTTTCATATTTAACTCATATGTTGAACAGAAGTTAGATGAAAAAAATCATCCACCCATTTTACAGTCACATACATTTCGCTCTTTTTTTAATCCTATTTTACAGGTGGTCTTTATGCTGAATACCTCAAATGAAATTATTAACTCCGTTATTATGAACATATTGCAGCCTTTTGCACATGCTCCAGCAAACAGTCATTAGCATCATGATACGCAAATGATTGCATAGCATATATTTCATACCTCCCAGCCTTTATTCACTGATTATTAAAACATATCTGGTTTATTGGTAAAATTACTATCTCCCATGTTTAAGATCTGGCTTATGCTTGCTTTGGAATACACCTGTGACTCTTCACACTAAACTCAGCATACTACTATAACCTCTCTTGTTACAGATAAAAACGTAATTCAGTTTTGGATCTACCATAAACAGGATCATTTTGTTTGGAGAGTGTTCCAAAGCCTGCTATTCAAGCAATCTGTGACATATAAATAATGCAAGACCTCTTCTTTCTCCAAATGACTTCAGTTCAAGCACAGACTCAGAAAGATGGAAGCCCAAATTTATACTGCCATTACAAAATTCAATCTATTTCTGGTTCTCCAGTTGAATTATGACTCAGTCTTCCACTGTTTTCTATTAGCAACAACCCACACACTCCCACCCTTTGCCAACCCATGCAGAAAAGAATCTTATTTGTGAATATTCCTGAGCTTTATTCTTATATTAAAATGGCAGCAAATCCCAGCTAATCTGAAAAGCCACATGTTTTCTTTTAAAGGAAAGTAAGGTAGAAAATTGGTCTTTTTTCCCCTCCCTTGACCCCTGGCCTTTGAACCACAACCTCCTTGCCACTAAAGCGTTCAACACCTCATTTAATCTCCCCTCACTGCATTGGCACAGCACTGGAAAAGGAAAAGGGAAAAAAATAATCTAGAGACTTCATCAATTTTTCATGAATTTTCATTTAGGCCAAAGCCCCCTCTTACAGTGGTCGATAGATCAAGCTGCTGTCATATATTTAACACCTGGGGCTACAGCTGCTATCTCTGGGGGCTGCCGCTGACTCAGGCTAGATCAGAGGCAGCCTGAGTCAGTGCGAGGACCCTCATGCTCTTTCACTTGCTTACATGTGGCACCCCAGTGCTTGCAACTGAAATCCTAGCGACAGTCGCAATTGCAAATGTGTCTCCTGATATTCCCACTGGAAAACTGCACCACATAGGTTCAATTGTGTCAATTCATACGTTGTGAAAAACAGTGCTTTTATTTTAAAACTTCTTGCTTTCAAATATGAAAGCAGTTTCATGAAAGATCAAACTATTTCAAGCCTACTTCCCCTTCTAAAATCCTCCCAAGAAAATCTGAGCATTGACATATTTCTATTAATGCCAACACTTGCTCAGTTTCAATAAAAATATTCTAATACACAAAATCAAAAGAAAGATGTTTTACTCTTCTGAATACAATTCTTTGTAATTGTTTTAGGACTAGAACATCTATTTTTAATGATTTAACCATAAAACATACAAATACTACATCAGAATTTGCCACATACACAGGGGAAGAACAATTTTGCTGCTAGCATTATTTTTTCCTTCTGAGGAAAGGTCCTACTGAAAAAAGTAACATACACAAAGCACACCATGCATTAATGCATTAAAAGAAGAGTGAAATAGAATAAGTAATATCAATCCTAAACTGTGCCTTCAAATACAAACTCCTATTTCTTCCTAAATGTCTTCTGGAATAAAGACTTTCTGAATTAAAGGCAAAAAAATTCTAAAAGCACATTCTGTACTTTAATGATGTTTAAGTAACTTCCCAAATCACAGTTCTCCACAGTCTCACTGGCACAGAGCAATTTTTCTAAGGACATGTATCAGCACAAAAATATCTGCCCTTGATTGTACGCCCATGCTCTGAATAGGCATGGATTTAAAAGCACACTTAAATGCTTTGGATGGGCTGGTACCTAAATTCATCATGTTTTGGAAAGGTGTTAACTGCTACTTGATCAAAAAGAGCTTAGGGACTTCAGCAACTCACAAAATATCACTCAAAAAAAACAAAGGACAAAATGATTGCATGCAAGATGGGCCACACTATGCTCTGAATCACTGTGTGCCCCAACTGAATTTCACTTAAGAGTTTTTCTTCTGTCTTTACACATAAATACGGACATATCAGAAGATTATCAATCCCACTGCTTTTGTGGCAGGTGCCCATGGAGGGGAAAAAACAGGGCGGGGCGGGGTGGGGGGAAATGAACCACAGTTAACACTGTTTTTCATCTGAATGTCTGAATGCGTAAGCATGAACATACTTAACAGATGCATAAAACCAATAAATATATCTTCATAAATCATTCAAAAGTTGCAAGTGCACATTATTGGTGACTGACAATTTAATAAGCAAAGTAAACCAATTACTGATTCTTTCACTAAAACAGCAGATTCAACCATTTTAAACCTGTAAAAAGCAGCAGTTTGTCTTTAATGGCACAATTTGAGGCCACCTACAGTCAGATAATAATCCAAAACCCTGTTGTCAGCAAAGGACAACTGTCCTTTTTCTGGTGATGAAAACAGCTTGGCTTAGTGTGGAAAGAGCAGTTTTCAACACCATTACAGATAGCACAAGTAAAACCCTATCACACACGGCTGTCCCGGCTCCCTTGGGCAGGGCTGCAGTATCCAGGCAACTCAACAGTTTTCAGCAGCAGTTAAGAACAGGTGAATGAGGACTCACTGTTGACAACAGGCTGTCAGCAACGACTCATTTCCCTAGCGTGCAAGAGGGCTGCTACAGACCTGCCCATCCTCTTCAGTCCAGAAATGCTGACATTAGAAAAAATGGTTAAAAGGCTTAAAATAACTGTTCTCTGAAAGTCACTTTAAAACTTGATTTAGAACCAAAAATCATACTAAAAAGTGTCTCAAAACCAAGAGAGATCAGGTAGTTTTGCTATCATCCTCCAAAGGATGCCTTTGATACACGTCAAGCCACATGCTTTTTAAAACCAGTGAATATAAACCCAGCAGAATCTCTAAAATTAAGTAAACAAGCAATGTACGTGTTATTTAATTTTTTTTCTTTGATGAAGACCTTCCTGCAATCACAGCCACACTATGGCCCAAGGAAAGACAAAACGCTGTTGAAGTGGAACAGGAGTGCCTGCTTTAGACTGCTAAACCATTTAACTCAGGGATTCAGTCAGTTAAATTTCAAAGCTATGAAAACAGTAAAATAATCTGGTGTCAGATGCATGTTGCTATTGCAAAAACTTTGGCTAGGGTTTCAGATCTCATGTTTCATGTTCTATGATCTGCTTTAAAATACCTCTGACAATGAAACACAGTTGTATTATTCTTAAGTCTTCTACTATCTCACATACAGTTCATGCATGACCTGCCACCAGCTACAGTGGTTAAAACAGTAACTCCAGAGACTGGGGATATCGTAACAAGAGTCTCTCGGCAGTCAGTGAAGTAGGGATCAGTGAAAACTGATGAAATATAGCACACGTTTACATTTCAAAATAATCACTTTAATTTGATGACTCAAGGTTTAACTTGAATGATCTTCTGAACTTCAACAGTACCTGAATCTCAACAGGATTGCAATAAAGATTTCAAAGTGTTTATGCCTCTCTCACAGGATTTTTCAGACAGTTTAAAAAACACACGTACAAAGACAGAAATAATCCAGTATGTTTATCTAGACTCATACTCACACAGGTTTCAGCCTTCCTTAAATTGGTGGTCTTCTCAATTCCTAAATACCTACCAAAACTGAGTAACATTGTGATGCCTTTATTGGCAGATATACATTAACTCGTGCCTTGAATGTGTGCCAAAACTGTTTTCTTTTTTTATTTGAAACAATTCTGAATCTAGGCTATGACAGGTGAAAGACAGTGAACAAGTCTGTTCTACTTGGCTTATACCACCATCTAAATATTAAAAAAATGGCATTTTTTGCAATTTGAGAAGACCGAAGCCTCAAGATCACATCACATTAGCTATAATAGTCTACAGACTACATCAGGAATAAAGATTTCTCTTCTGTGATTTTTTTTTTTTCCCCCTTTAAACCAACATACTTTCTAACGTGGACTTAAATCCATTCTTTATCAACTAACCAATACAAGTTTGTGCTAAAGCCCTACTTCAGTCAAACACATTTTAGTGAAGCTACTGCCTCATGAAGAACTCTGGGGTAAAAACTGAAGTCCAGCAAGAGCACAGCATTCATAAATTTACTAAAAAACACCTCTGTGAAGATACACAGCTACCCTTAGTTGATATTCTGAATAAAAAGATTAGTGTTTATTCAACCCATATAACTAAGCAGCAAAAAATAATATGCAACAGTTGTATTTTATATATGATGAGCTTGTTTGCTATGTGAATATAATAAAGGTCTCTGCTAACTCTACTGGAAGCAGATCATGCATGCCAGGTGGTCTCTGAAAGAGCCATGATGGCGTCTCTGTTAATACAAAGAGAATCGATAAAGAGTAAGGCTGCTCTGGATGCTATGAGAAATGGCCAACAATTTCACTTGCCATTCACATAATGAATGAGGCCTGTATCAAGTTTATCATAGAGGAGCATATATTGAGGTTTCTAGCAGTACAGAACATGAGTCACCAAGAAGCTGTCTGCTTCTGTTGAGGTAACAGATGACTACATAAAGAGAAACGGACAGTGCACCTCATATTAAATGATAGGTATTTTTCCACATTAGTTTCAGTATAACCAACTTTAGTCATAATTTAAAAAATTGGATTATTCTTCAGAGGAAGATTAGCCTTTGTCCATGTTTGTGCCAATCATGATTATACACTGGCTAAAACCTTGCTTCAGTACAAATCACTTACTCCGTGTGGTCACCACTACTGTATAAACACATGTAAAAAAGCCTTGACTAAAAGCTATAGCTAATGACAAAATGCCATACATATCTACATCTGTTATCTCCCAGACTGTTGAGTGTGTGCAAGTGCTAGATGACAGCATAAAAGCAACTATAAAGTTTTACACAGTGCTAATCATATAAAACTACTCACATGCCACTTCCAGAGATGCATTGCGACTCACAGCTTCTCCAAGATAGTTCCTTGCTACGCAAACATAACTTCCTTCATCAGGTTTACTCCTGCGTCCATGCACGATACGTAAGAAAAATAAAGATCCGCTGGGCAGCAGCATGCGGTGGGAGCGTGGATCATCCTTGTCCGTTTCCACTCGCTCTCCATCCTTGTACCACTCAATAGTAGGAGTTGGCCGTCCTTCAGCTTTACAGTTCAGAGTTGTTGGCTCTCCTTTAGAGACTATCACATCTGAAGGATGCTCAACAATCCGTGGTGGAAAGTCCTCCTGGCGGAGACGGGATCCTAGAGAAAAAGAAAAGGAGAGGGGCCTTTAGGCTTCATAAAGAGTTCTCACAAGTTACTCTTAATGGCACAAAAATTTTCAAAAAAAAAAAAAGAAAATATGAAAACGTGTACACATCTGATATTGTTTTGTCTGGTATCAGAGACTCTATCAGACATTTTCAAACCTAAAAACCTGAGTTGGACTACAGATATACACCTCTAAGGCATTATCAAATCCATACCACATGCAGACTGGGCTTAAAGGAGGATCTCTTACACATAAATGCATGGCAATCTTTTCCTTGTTCCAATAATCTTTTTATTTACATTTGCTTCTAGATTCCTCTGTGCTTCCGGATTCCACTCCTGGCTCCTGCTCTCCCATCCTTTCATCTGCCAGACTCAACAGATCGACATCCAAAACCAGTGTGTCTTACCACCCATTGGTATATGTACACTTTGTATGCCTTTTCCACTGACAGCCCAGGTATGGAAACAGACGGGGGGGGAAGAAACCAAAATAAACAATCCCAAACCAAACAAACAAAACACCACAACTGAAACCTGAAAAGTATTCCTTCCTTCATAGGTTTCTAGTACAACTGTTGGCAACAGTAACTGTTCAAAGTGTCTGAAATAATTCATAAGCTTCATTTTATTTGGAAATCTCAAATGTCAACTGCACTTCAGAAATGTCCAGTGGATTGCATGCATACACACACACACACACAAATACAATATAGGCATGCATGTGCCTGAAAGTGCATTGCGAACACCAGTGTCTCGGAAATCTTTATAGGTCCTTTTTCTTCTCTCCACATTCATCCTTTTCTTCACTTTGCTTTTTGGTGTCCATTATCTTTTATCTGCAAACATACTTTCTAACCCACTTGCAGTATCCCTAAATTCCTACCAACACTGCACCACAACCCTGATTACACAGTTATTGAAAGCTGAACATCTCCAGCATTTCTACATAGTGTATCTAACCAGGGATATGGAACCCTAGATTATCCCTGAAAGTGATCCAGGGGCTCAGTCTGAGTGCAGCATACCTTGGAAAGAATGTGGTTATACTTTTTCCACTTAATTTTTTTTCAGTACTAAAGATTAAGAAAAGAAATTACTCCCTCTATCACTGCAAAGTAATACAACCCAAAGTACCTTCTTCTTTCAATTGCCCATCAGAATACTATTTTTCACTTTACAATGCTGATGATGAATATGCCATCATTAAGCCTTCATAACTAACAGGAAGGACTACTAGGTATTGATAATATGAAGTTTCTACAATACGAATTTTGCGCCCTCTACAATAGCAACTTTGTGCCTTGCCCTGGCCTTTCCTGTGCAGCCACTTCAACACGCTGTTCTTCTGCCTTTCTGTATTTCCTTTACACTTAGTTGCCTTCCCACTGCCTGGGGCGGGGAAGAAGCAGAGCCTGAACATTGTCCTCCGCCTTCTCCAAACAAAGCCTTACCCTGTCACTCAAGTCCTGGAATAAGGAAGAGAGGTGCTGGCAAGGAGGAGCCAAATTTTGCAATACTCTTTTTCTGAAAAAGATAATTCTTTCACAATTATTATGCTCCTCATTACAGCTATTAACAGACAAGTTGTAGAGACGAGTAAATGCAAGAACAGTGTCACCCAACAGAAAACCAAAGCCTAGCACTCTTAACTTCAGCACCAATCATTCAGATATAGTTCATTACTGTATATTTAATTAGACTATATTAGCCTGACAAACAGGTTCTCTGCAACATTACAGTAGTTCATGCCTCTACATTGCTTCTCATAAAAATGAAGTCAGCTCTCCATTTCCACAAAGCCACTATGCAATCTCTACCTTAAGAGTAATGCGCTCTGTGCATGTGTACGCATGCGTGTAATATAGACATATATCTTCACAGAAAAAGGCATTTGGCAATTCTCCTTCTAGTCCTCCTAGGCCACCACCTTTCAAATATCAAGGAAAAGTCTTTTCATTTATTGTACTTCACCCTCCTCCAGTTTTAATTTATTAGCTTCACATTACGACCAAAAGTTGATTTCACCTATTAAGCCTACTCTTTATATAAGCAGCTACAAAGCCAATGGTCTGTCATACATGAAAAGTAACAGCACAGACTAAATTCATAGCCATTTCATTAATTTCTCAAGTCACCAAAATGTTCATGGCTACTAGGGCTAGTGGTGGTTAATAGCAAAGCTAGTAATTTTATTACAACTACTGAGCAATTTTAAAGAAAAAACAATATTGTATCAAGTTTAAATGTTAATATTGTGATATGGTATATCATAATACAGATCTCAGAATTGATTTCAAGAACCTCCTCAATACTTTCTCTTCCTTTCTGACTTTATCTCCACCTGTCATTGCTTGCCACCAGTGATTCAGCTGTCTGACACACCATTTATTTGCATCTCTTCACCTCTTTTCCAGCTTTATCCTATCTGACTTTCTACATACAGAAAAGCTCGTCCTCAGTTGATCTCTAAGGCTACTACTCCTTTTATATCCTTTCTGAAGGTTCACATTCTGATTTCTTTAACATTCCCAAAAGACACAGCTTTAATACACTTGGATATAAAAGACAACTAGATTTTCAGTAACAGGACTAACAGCCATTTAACACTATGAATAGCATACATCATCTCTACTACAGAGCTGACACCTACTATTCTATCCCCCCTACCATTCTCATTTTATTGCTGTGCAAAGGGAAGTTTAAAACACGTGATGTATTCCATTGTGTCATACATTTGAAACATTTTCAGTTCAATAGTTCCAATAGGTCATGCTTAACAGGTGTATTATATATTTAGTTCAGAAAAAAAGTAATGCCTGAAAGACAACTGAACTTGAAAGACAAGTTCATAATATATGCTTTACTATAAAATAGTAGTAGAATAAAGAAACGTCAACCAAAAAAAAAGTCATACTGACATTTCAAAGCTTATGCCTGCTACAAGTGAAAGCAATCAATATCGTGTCTGAGAGATGATTAGCTTGTTCTGTGCTTTTGATAGCATTTCCAATGCATTCCTTATAAGAGTTTTGCCAACAACACATGCTCTCCCTCAGACAGTGCAAAAAGGCCTTTTTATCAGGAAAAGAAACAGCAAAACTGTAATAGAAAAAAAATAATAATCTACTGCAACAGAAGATAATAGATGCAGGAAAGAAAAGGCCTGAATATGTTTGGTTTTACTTAGAGGACAGCTCTGAAGATATATTTTAATGCCAAAAAACCTTCTTTAATTCTAGAATCTTGGGTTATTTTCACTGTACAAAATAAGAAAAAAAAATCTGAAATTAAGGTATTAAAATCACAATGAAAAGAATACTGTGCTTTAAGGACAGGATGGATAACTACAAAAGTGTCTGCAGAATCTTGTCTGGCTATGTAGGATCTGTCACATGGCCAGGCTTGGTTTTGTTGGGGTTTTTTCCCCCTTATGCAGACTCTACCACTTCTGATTGAGATAACATTAAGCTTGAAAAAAGACACTCCTGCAGCTACTTAGTTAAATCTACTAAAAGACAGTCACAGTTAACTGTTCATTTTCCTGCTTCCTCATATGCCTTGTTCCACTTAGGAAGCACTTATCAGAAACACTTATTACACATATCTGTTAGATATAATGAATAAGTATGTTGCTTTCACTACCCTTTTAACCACAGAATTGACTGAAAGCAAGCAGAGATCTCAAATAGAGATCCAGTCAGTCACATCCTAGTTTGAACAAAAGATAATGTATAAAAAATTCAAGATAATGAGAAAACTCAACGGCAGTACAGGCTGATGCACTGGCATCAGGCTGATTATCCTAGATGCATTCCTCTAGGCAAAGTGACATGGTAAAGATTACATTTTGAAAATTTATGCTTTACAATCTCTCCCCCTCCCCTGAGATTTGGCAGATGGGAACAGACTCCAGTGATATGACTGTTTCCAAGATAAGGTTTTTGTTCAAAGCTGCGTCAGCTATGACACAGTCCTCTGAAAGCTTTTCCTCAAGCAAAATTAATCCATTAAGCAACACATCCTGACTTCCCCAGGACACGTATCTGCAGATAAGCCACCTTTCCTATAGTGCATGTCTGCCAAGAAGGGGTAGCAGGCAACACTGACAAGAGAGATCAATAACTGTCATTAAAAACATTTGACCAAATCTTATTAGAAGGCTGATTCTATTAAGTTTCTCTTGTATAAAACTGTGACTTTCCTAAGCGAGGTGTAATCAACTTTAATTGTAAAGAAACAGCAGACATAAAATTCTGATATTTTTTTTTGTTTTTTTGTTTAGTGTGGAAAATAATGCAGTATAAGCACTGTATTCCTTGTATTAAAGTATTTCAGGGGAAGCATCCCAAAATTGCCATAAAGACTTCATGGAAACGTACTCTAATTCACTTCAAATTTTTCTCATCACGCTTCAATTTTTTTTTTTTTTTTTTTTTTTGGCAGGGGGTAGGGTGGATAATTAAAAAACCCTAATCGGCATTACAGGCCAAAATCAGAATAGCCAGCACAGAGCAGAACAGTTCTGTGCTGGTTTTAATAGTGTAAATTGCATCTTGATTAAGAAGTTTTCTAACGGATCACTTCTCATCTAAAACAAAACAAAATCTACCTCCCTTCCTTTTCATACAGCACTTCTCAGAAATACATTAGGACCACCCATATTACAAATAGGTTAGCTACATTCATTAACCTTACATTTCAATGCTTGTGCTTTCTTTGCTTTGTAACTTTTTTTTGCAGAGTCTTGCCACTCTTCAAAAGCTCTTGCATTTCAGCACACTGCTTGTGGTAGAACATAGCATCTTGGGGATGAATTTGAGAGGAGGAGTGAGTAGCAGCATGATATCCCCAAAAACTGGTGTATTGATTCACAGGCAAATGAATAATTTTTTCCCCAGGTGAAAAGTGGTATTATAAATACAAGGCACTTCAATAAGAAAGTTACATTGATTTGTTTGTTGCAAAGCAGTATGATTTAGAGTTCAGTCAAGAAGTAAAATATCTACCATAGCTATGCTCCCTGGAAGCAGATAACAGATAGCTCTTTACTTAATAACACACCAATCCTCCCCGCACACAGACACAGCCCCTTCCCCCCCCAAAAAAGCAACAAACGAAAACCACCCTTACTTAGAGGTTTTCTCTCAAAAAAGCTCTGGCTTTTGAAATTAAAATAGCTGTTCCAATTCAAATGTGGGTTTCATTCACGTTTACTGAGTCTAAACAATGAGATGATAAAATTCATTTAAAAAATAAAGATAACAGGAGAGACAAGGAATACTTTCAGCTACAAAAAGCAGAACAAATTAAAAGGTTTATGTATATATATGTCTTTGTATTTATGTGCTCTGAGAAGAAACATACCATGTCTATATTTATATATAAAAATGTACACAGATAGAATGTACACACACACGTATGTGCCAGATGACCTCCAGAGGTCCCTTCTAATCCAAATTATTCTATGATATTTACACAGCATGTAACAAAAGCATCAAACAGAGAGCAAGAGGGTTTTTTCTCTCTTTTAATCCAGTAGAGCTCAAGCACAACAGCTCTTCCCTTGGGAGCCTTTCAAAACCACTCTGGAATTTAGCAAAGCATAAGTGTATGCCTAACTCTACCAAACATCTTTTGACTCCTTTTCAGGTCAAGGATGGAAGGAAAACCAACAGACAGTGTTTATAGACAGCACAATAACTTATTATACAACTAGCATATTTTCATCATAGCACTGGGGAACTAACAATGGCTTCTTATCAGCCAGTCAAAGGGAAGCTTTTCATCTTGCCACATACCACTGTAAAAACCAATGGCTAATTAGAAGCAAGTAAATTTTACACTTTTACATAGAAGGGTTGATAACCACAGGCTCTCCAAAGTCTAAAACTTTCTATTGATAGATGATAATGACCATCTAAGACATTATTAAAAAATAAATTATTTAAAAGCTTTAAAAATGAGGAAACATGAAAACGCATTGATTTTAACAGTATTAAACTGAAACAACAGCTGTAAAAAAAAAAAAGCTTTCAAATGACAATCTGGTCCAGATCCCTTCAAGAATCATGACTCAAATAGCTATCAGTTTAGGATACAATTGCCACAATCTGTGAAATCAGACTAACTTTGTAAATAAAGTGTTATATAAACTCCACAAAAATCAAAGAAGGTGGTTCTCCAATTAAGAACTTTCAACCCATCTTCAAAAAGCCTCTTCAAATAATCTTAAAACTATCTGACCTTTAACTATCATATAAATATTTTGATATACAAGTCAAAATTTTCAGTGTTGCACCATTAGAAACAATTACAAATCTTGTCTGTATTTTAGTTCTGATTAATAACTCAGCTTTACTCCACAACACAACTAATATAAATTTTGACAGTATTTTTAGGTAAGTTCTGAGACCATTTACAGAAGACTATACACAGAGCTACTTCAGCCAAGGAAACTTACTTTCACATGTCTTCCTTCATCTTCACACTCATGACAACCTCTCTAGTGTCACTAACAATCCAATATCATAAAACCTGAAAACAAAAAGTCTGATATCTCACAGCTAGACAAAAAACCTGAAGTGGCAAATAGACAGACATATCTCCAGGTAGTTCAGATAATATGAGTTTTGCAAATCAGAAGCAATACAGTTTGGTGCACTCGGATTTCAACAAAGCTATCCTCACATAGAACAACCTAGAAAAATCCTACTCAAATTAGCAGATGTAAACAACTCCACATTTTGCACGTTATGGAAATTGTCTATGATTTTAAGTATTACAAAAAGAACATTAGACAACAGTGACAGAAATCAATATAATTTCACCTATCTGATGCAGTCTTGAGATACTATTTTAAGGAAGGTGGGGGATTCCCACTGTAAGCACAGCAGGCACCCTAAATAACACCCTGCAGCCACTGTGTTCACTGCTGACACTGGAAACAAAGACTCCACCCTGTTCCTCTGAACCACACCAGTTGTGAATGTCTAGGGAATTCCAAGCAGACAATATCAATGCTTTATGTAAAACTTGACACAAACATCCTAAAATAAGCTTTTGTAAAGCTCTAAGTAACTATCAACCAATCAATATTAATTCAGCAGCAAAGCTCAAAATAAAATGGAAAGTAATATGATGGATATTAAAAGTTCATTGTAATCTCTTGGTTTAGAAATTTACAGTTACCACTGTGGCCATTTGTCAAATATTTTCTCTTTGGAAGCTTCAACTAGTTATAGAGAAGTTTTTTCCAAAAAATCCAAGGATTAAAACACAGATCAAGCTCTATGAACAAAGCTTCTAATCCTACTTTTTCTAACCCCATATTGAGTAAGAACACCTTCATATGCTCAAAAGCGGAAGACTTTTGGAATCAGTATAAACTTCCTCATAACTGTATCTCTACTACATATGTCAATGTACAAGAATCAGGTGAATAAGTACAGGCAGTACAAGACTTAAGGGGACATTTGCAAATGCCCCTCCATTTCATCTTTTGCTGGCTTGCATTTTAAAGACTCATTCAGACACCTGATGTTTAAAAACAAACAACTTTTAAAGAAAATTCAGTCACATTCTATTTCTACCTATATAAATCATGTTTATAAAACACCTTATATCCCAAACACAAAAGATCAAGACAATTTTTATACTGGTGTTTTATGGCATGCATTTGTTCCTTTACATATTTAGAAGTTTGGTGGGGTTTCTTTGAAGTTTTTAAAAATAAATATTTTACTGCAAATGCTGCATCTTTTTGTGTACTGCATGGATTGATCACCAAAACTTCACAAGTTTTTCAATAGTTATCACACTAATATCTGAAGTCATACTATCGACTCTCTTTGTAACTGTAAGGAAGTTCTCACCACTAGTAATTAGAAACTTAACACACCATTTAAATTTGTATACAAATATCTTGCTGTCTTAACACTACTTTCTCTTGCTGCATTTATAGTACAATTATAAATATATTCTCTCTCTCTCTCACCTGAAAGCACCTTTTGTTAAGACAATATTTGGAGTTCCTGTCCCCAACATTCTCTTTCACATGTCCTGTCCCTCCCCGCCCCCCCCCCCAAAAAAACCTACCACACTTCTTTCCTTGTTCCCTTTCTTTTTGCTCTCGATGCATGTTTCACAAATGCCTTACATACCACATTGTGTACATTTTGTCACCTTTCTACCTTGCTACCATTATACCTGTAGCTAATAAAATGGCATGTTTCTTCTCCCAAAACAGTTCATCAACTCTATTTACAAGGTGAATCTCTTTTCTTTTCCTTCTCTCATTTAGAAGCCATCCAGTTATCCATCCCATTAGATTACAAAAATATAATTCTGCAACTTCCGTAGCCAAAATTGGACTTAATGTTCATGGCCCTGGTGACAAAGCACAAACTCTCCCAGTAACTGTACCAACTCTGAGATCTTTTTTTAAGCAGCTCTCACTGATGTTTCTCTCACCTCTACTGTTTCATGTATTTACACCCAAAGCTGGCACACAGCAAAAAAGTGTCTGTTAGTAGTTTAGGCTGAAGGCACCAGTCCAGTGAGAGGCTTTCTTGGACTAATTTCTGACTCAGCCATACACATGTAATCCTGCTGTTGCTAGTGGCAGTCCCAGATTGGAAGACTCTTGCCTTTCAAGGGATACACAATTCATAGTATCTTTCTGCAGCATTATTTTACCCTTTATACAAAAAAGCAAGATTTTCTGAAAGAGTAAAGTTGAAGACCCTGACTCAGAAATCTAAGTTGTCTACCCTGTCTTTATAGGGATCTCTGTTGACTCTACTAATGGAGAACATATTACTGATAAACAACCACTTCTGAGCTGTGGAATGGCAAGGGTACTGCTGTGACAAAACCTTCTAAAAGCTTCTTTCCAGTGTATAATTTATTTAATCCATGTTGTTCTAGAGCAAACAGCACTATGCAAAGCCACAGAAATAAGAGGGTCTGGCACCACAGTAGGTGAAAGAAACAAAAACTCCTAGGCAGTTCTCAAATTGTTTACTGTAAGCAAGTAAATTTGTGGAAATAGCAGTACAGGAAGTAAATAGAAAATATAGAGGAAGTAGATTCCACCATTTTACTGATTTGAAAGTCAAGTGTTACAATCTATCTTCAGTAAATATAATGAATGCTGTCTAGACAAACTAATGAAATAAAATTCCATCTGTAAACAGTGGTGGGTTGACCTCAGTCGAGAGCCAAGCACCCACCCAGCTGCTTGCTCACCACCCTCTCCCATGGGATGGGGAGAAAACAGAAGGAAGGCAAGAGACTCATGAATTGAGATAATGGCAGCTAAAAGGGAAAGAAAAAGCTGTGTACAAGCAAAGCAAAAAAAGATGAATTCATTCACTACTTCCCATCAGTAAGCAGATGTCCAGCCACTTCCTGGCGAGCAGGGCCTCACCATGCATGACTGTTGCTTGAGAACACAAATGCCATAACCACAAATGTCCCCCCTTTATCTTCCTTTCCATAAGGTTTTTATTGCTGAGCATGATCTCATACAGCACAGAATATCCCTTTGATCAATTTGAGTCAGGTGGCCCAGCTATGTTCCCTCCCAACCTCTTACCTGGCCATGTCTACTCCATTCTTTGTTTAGAACTAAAAAAAATCATAATTTTTTCAGGAGACAGGGGGGGATTCAACAGATAAAAACCCTCAAATATGATAAATCTTTTCCTTTGAAAAACTATTTTGTGGTGAACCTGCTTCCTCCAGAACAGATGGGTATAAATGTGAGACATTCTTGTAGATATCCTTGACTTTTTAGGTTCCATCAGTAGAGCAGCAACATGCTTTTATACCAAATACTTTTCTGATTAATAACTAAAGGGCTGCAGCTGCAGTTAGCTTCCTATGTGAAGTGGAATCAAAGCTTCCTTGCCATCTAGGAAAACAAATCAATTATTTATGGAAAAATATAAAGAAAAGTTTAAGATTGACACTACAATGATGCTTGCATGAAGACTGACGTTTGCCAATGTTTGCACTCTATGTGAATATCTTAATACAACCTTACTGCATCATACTTGTGTGTGTACTTGGGGGAGGAAAGAGAGAAAAGTAAATCCTCTTTTGTATTTTTACTAAGCATACTTCTAATTTATTCTCTCGCTTCCATTTCCAGAAGATTGTGGCTAGAAAAAGAATTAAACTCAGTGCCTTCACAATCCTGGTATATTCATTAACTATTTGTCATGGTTTAACCCCAGCCAGCAACTAAGCACCAAAGAGCCGCTCACTCACTCCCCGCCCACCCAGTGGGATGGGGGAGAGAATCAGAACGAAAAGGGTAAAACTCATGGGTTGAGATAAGAACAGTTTAATAGAACACGAAGAAAATAATAATGATGATAATAACAATAATAAAATGACAACAGTAATAATAGTAAAAGGATTGGAATATAGAAAACAAGTGATGCACAAGGCAATTGCTCACCTCTCGCTGACCGATGCCCAGTTAGTTCCCGAGCAGTGCTCCCCTCCAACCAACTCCCCCGAGCTTATATACTAGGCATGACATCACATAGTATGGAATACCCATTTGGCCAGTTTGGGTCAGCTGTCCTGGCTGTGTCCCCTACCAACTTGTGTACCTCCAACCTCCTTGCTGGTTGGGCATGAGAAGCTGAAAAATCCTTGACTTGGTATAAACACTACTTCGCAGCAATTGAAAACATCAGTGTGTTATCAACATTCTTCTCGTACTGAATCCAAGACATAACACTATACCAGCTACCAGAAAGAAAATTACCTCTATCCCAGCCAAAACTGGGACACTATTTTATAGGGTTTTGTTTCCTTTTGTAATTTTCCCCGTCTAATGAAAACACTCAAGTTATAATTTCATGTCACTTTTCAGAGTTTAAAAAACCAAACATTTATCTTCTAGAATACAGCTTAGGTAAAAGAAATACACTTAAAAGCCAACAGTTTTGTCATCAGCCAGTTTTGTAGACCTGAGGACAAGCCCTGCATCAGTTGTTCCAGGTACAGCACTTTTCTTCCACACAACTTTTTCTAACAGAGGTCTTACACATGCACACACACTTGCAAACTTTCTTGGTTTTCTCCCAAAGAAGATCTGCCTCTCACTATTAATGCCATAGCTGTATCATGGTCATAAAACAAAATGCTATGCAACTACATAAAATAGAATATATAGTACCTTATTAAAAATGTGAGAAGTAGGCTTATTACTGGCAGCTAGGGATTGGTGTGCTGTAGGGATCAAGACAGGACTTCAAAAACTATGCTGCTGGATTTATGAAGAGAAGTTTATTGCAAAACAAAGCCCAATAAATTTCATTTATGCCAAAAGCATCAGCAAGCTTGAGGAAAATGACACAGGTCTAGCGTAACAGTCAAGTGTAACTAGCTCAGCTAAAGAGAGACTTCCATTTCTTGGCACAGTAACAAATCCTCAAGCAGAGAGGGGCTAGGGGTGAGATTTTTTCCTCTGTAAGTAACTTAATGAATGAAGTACTAATTAACATTATGGCATTGATAAATGGAGAGAGAGATTAGGGATGTACTCGATATTCAGGCCTTCCCAGATGGACCGTCAAAGCCACATTAATTCCTATCTCATTGGAGCATCTGCTTCTCCCATAATCCATTGCCCCTTGGTACAAACACCACAAACTGTTGTGACTCAATTCGATTTATATCAATCTAATTTCTTTTAATCCAATTTGTATTCCAATCTACTACCTTCTAATCACTTAAATCTTCAGCCTCCATCTGGTAAATTTTCTCTCAAAATTAACCAAGCAGATGCCTCTGCAATTGTCTTCCACAGTCAGGCTAATCATGCCCTCGCAGTGGCCTACAGAGCACACTGAATAGGTACGTGACTTACAGCATTGCCCTTCTTATTACAAACATGGCGATGCAGGAAGGCCATTTTGTCAGTCATTAATTGGTTAATTTGCATAACACTGCCAAGGAAAGATGCCTACGAAACAAAAGCCAAGAGTAAAAAGCTTCAAGAAGGCAGCATGACATGCTCATCATTTGTCACATGGCCATTACACTTTGAACCGTCTATTGTTTGAGGTAACAAATACAGAACTGGATTACAGCTAAATACATAACAAACATCTGCATACAGTATTAGATTCCATTTTTGGCATTGCTGCCATTGAACTTGAAGTGAGCAAGGGGGTGTCCAAACAAGATTCCAAGAAAAGTGCACAATACTGAGAAATTAGAAAGCACATTATTTTGCCAGACCCCAAAACTTCAAGCCCTCTCTCCCAAGTAAATTAACTTTTACACACCTACAACTACATATGCAAATAGAGCCAGACTTTGTGACTACCAAAAGGTAGAGTCCTCCAGGTTTCCCCAAAACTGTCACCAAGACAGTAAGGGCCACAGGCTATCCAATACATCATTAGCAGGATGAGAAAAAAAATTAAGAATGAAGATAACTTTCTCGGCCAAAATATGAAACCTAAAGTAAAAGGCAGAAAGAGTAGTGCCACTTCTTTAAAACTGGTTGCCTCATTAAGAATACAATGTTGATCTTTCCCCTTGATCAATATCTCCAGAAGGCTGAAAGTAGGTTCAGCACAAAGTGTGTATCATTATTCAACTGTTCACATAATCATGGACTGCCAAAATTATAGACAAAGTTTTGTCAAACCTCTTATTCAGGATCCTGGGAGGACAGAAATGAAAGTATTAAATGTGCCGCTTATGTTTCCCAAGCAGTGTTAGGTAAAAAAAAATTACAAAAACACAACAGGTACTTAGTAAATAATGAGGAAAGCACAAGAAAGAACAGGCTGGGCCAGTAGAGGAGGCACAAGAGTAGCCCCTCTATCACACATAAGCAGGAAAAAGAAGAGGAAAGAAAATTTCCACCTGGCACTCAGTGCCTTGCATCATAAGCTACGTTCTTGTTTGCCCACAACCACTTATTTAAGATCAGTTATTAAACAACAGTGTAGAGATTCAGAGGGAGGCATAGTTCCCTTTGGCCATTACAGTTTCTATATAAAATATATAGCTCCACATTTGTTAGAACAACATAAATCAGACTAACACAGAAGGGTCAGCCTCCAACCTTCATCTTAACAAAAAATACTTGCATCATCCAAATTTTCAGTAGCTGGAAGATGAGCTTACCAGGATGATTTGCCTGGAGTTTGCTACTGCTTCCTCCCCTCCTCTCAATCTTTCACATCTACCCCTGATAAGAGGTTTCACTTTTCAGCTAATAGGTACCTAGTAAATTTTTCATGACCTGAGGATAGTGAACAGTATAAATACAATGGATCCAAGCCAGAGGATGCTGGAGAAGGAAAGGGAGGGTGTGCTTGGTTAAGGAGGGGGTGGAGTGGGCAGTCTTTCTTCCCCTCCCACAAGCTGTCAAGTCCTTCTGTGCACACCTCCTCCCTCATCCCTGCTGAAAACCTTCCTCTCTGTGCCTGCCATGACAGGTGGTCCAGATTTTCACTTAGAAAATCTGGCCACCCTATGTTTGCAACACCTCCCCGCTTAGTATCATCTGTGAATTTAATTAGCATGCAGTTTACCCACTCATTCAGATTATTAACGAAGATGTTAAACAAGACACAACCCAAATAAAAAGATCCCTGTGGCAAACCAATTGATGCCTTTCTTTAAATCAGTTTATTGCTATCTATTGTAACCCTTTATTTACAGATGTCAACCAATGGTTCATCTACATGATAGCATGGATATCCAAACAAATTTGCTATTTTTTTTTCCAGCTAAAAGATTGTGATATAGTGTATACAGTAGAATTGCACTGAACTGTCCCCATCTCCAAATATCTACTGCACATGTTGTTTCATCACAGTAGAATATCTAGCCTCTTGCTTCTCCTGTTCCATTTGCCTCTCCTCAGCAATGGACACAGAATCATTGCTAAATGCTCATCAGGAAAAATCCACACCATTTGTGATGATTTCTAGTGCCATAACCTAAAACCAGTCCATAGAAATCTGACAGAGGGAGACATAATCATTAGAAAAAGCAAGGTTGGGATAGATTTAATGTATTTAAGAGTTTTATAAATTGGGTTTGAAATGAGGGACAGCAGCAGTGGGAACTCTGAAAGGAATACGTAGGGGAAAAAATATTTAATTTGTATTCATAAAAAGTAATGCAAGAGCACTACTCTGAGTCAGTAGCTTCAATAAGGGCATTACAGTTTTATTCATCAGATAAGCAAAACTACAATGCAGTGCCTGTGTATTGATACTTAGTGTTTGAAATTAAAATAAATTTAATGGAGTTTCATCAATAAAGCATATGACATTTGGGGAAAAGACAAACAAGAATGCCATAAGAGATCCCTCCATACAGAGAAGACTTACAATTTGAGAAAACTTTATCGAACTTATCACTATATTTACACATAGATATAAATATACATATTTTTATATATAATACAGACACACATATATATACACACGCCCCTTTATTCATAAGCCAAATCCAACTTGTAGCTCAAAATATTAAGCAGAGTCCTCTTCCCTTTGCAAAAATACCATAATTTAAGAAACAAGTGAACATTTGAATGTCCAAAGCCAAATGCAGATCCTCTCTACAACAGGTGGCCACACATACCACATAGTAATAATAGCATTCTCTGAGCTTATCTATGGAGTATTTATTTTTCTTCTAGGCCTTTCTTTAGAAAACTGCCAAGTAGTCACAAAAGTTTACCTCAGAGCAGTTCCAGTTAACTTAACTAACACTTTAGAGTCTCTCTACGCCTGTTTCAAATAACAAACAAGACAGCTCTGGACCTTCCATTCTGACTGCACTGTAGTACACAGCATAAAGACAGACATCCTGATCTTCCCAGGTAATACCACTATATGAGTGAAGGAGATAAAAGAAGCACAACAGATTTCTTCCCATAATCAAAGCTATGTTCTGACAGAATGTAAATAGCCTAAGCAGAGACTAAAATAAACTTGCCTGTAAATTTTTACACTGAAGTAAAACTGAAACTCAGCTCTTAAGCAGAGGTACACAACCTCCTCATACTGACCAGCCACACTCTCTCCCACTCCCTAGCAGCTCTTAAACATAACACTCCATACCATGCTATCATACTATGTGCTTTTACAAACAGATGAATAGGAACATAATTTACTTGAAAGATATATTTCAAGCAATATAGTAGTAAATGGAAACCTAGAAGAGGGGAGAGTACATAGCACTGAGAATGCTTAGAAGAATAATGGAAACAGTAATTTTTGCATGCTAATATAATTCTCAAGTCAGTTTGTCCACACATAGATCTACACTAAATATCATTGCTTATCTGTATAATTGTAAAACTTTCATCCAAATCTTATAAAGCAAAGTTCGATTTCATAACAAAAGGCATCTGTAAAGTCTTGGCTGAACAAAACAATTGTATGTTTTCCTTTTCCCACTTAGAAAGCACAAGAGCGCATATGTACACTCAAGACTTGTATTATCAGCAAATAAGAATGCGTTTAATTGTACCATGACTCAAGATTTGGTAGAATTATAGTCTTAATTTTTTTTTTCTTCTGAAAAGCCCTTTCTCAACAACCCTTTCTTCTGAAATGTCTTAAACAGAGATCTCAGTTCAGCTAACCTGCACATATAGGCTTGTTTGACAGTAAATGGAGAAAATTCAGCTCCAGAGATTTATACCATCCCAACATAGTTTTTAAGGTCAGCAGGAATACAATGAACCATTAGCACAAGCCTTTCCAATGACTACTGAAGGAACCTACCTGACAGCCTCAGATTAGACACCTAATTTTACATGACCTGTCTCAAGGGGATTGAATCCACTCTGCAATCAGTGAGGTACAAGTAGAATTTTTTTATTATTTTTCAGATTACTCTTACAATGCAAGTTACCACTTATTTTCAGAACTCAGGTGTGTACAATCTATTTGAAAACTGAAACAAGCATACCTAACTTCCACTGAGTGAAAGTTACCATGTTTTTAAACAGTTTGTGTTTTACAATAAATATGTGGAAAAAAAACCCCAGACACTGGTGACCTATGCCATACTGCAAGAGACTTCCACTCTCTATAACAGACATTGCTACACACCAGCTAACCCAGCTCAATCTGGAGATATTGCAGATATTCACAAAAAGAAGAGGGGCAGTGTATCTAACCATTAAGAGGAGTCAAAGAACCTATGAAGCATCAATGCCACATCTGCTGGCTCCTCTACACCGAAGAAACAGTTGGTGTTAATGCACGATTAAGAGCCAAGAGGAATGCAACAAAAGTGTATGCAGGTGGCAGAGGTCACTGAGGGATAGTATAAAGGAAAGAAAGGGTCAAGTTATTATCTGGAATGCATCCACAGGGCACAGCCATCTTTTAAATCAGTTTTTATAATAGCTATGCCTGTATTGATTTAATAATATCTTTATGCTACAGATTTACTCAGCACACCATGAACAACTACATCAAAGATGGAGTTGTACAACTAGGTCTTGTTTCTTTTCCTTACACAAGATAAGGAGAGATCGAAGGCTTTCAAGATAGGACATACTCTAAGTGCTTTATTAGCCTTGTTTCATATGAAGAGGCAAACATCTGTCACCCAAACATCATAAAATCTTTCAATTACAAGTCCTTGGGTAAAATAACATGAACACCATAAAAATGAAATTAGACTTTTAAATCAAAGTGACTAATATGCTTCTGTGTACATGACAATTAAGATACTGGGTCTTTTACCTTTAAGCCTATACTACCATATACATAAAGCTGAAATGGAATGCAGAGAGAACCATGTGAAAGTATGGTTGCATCACACTGGGCCATCCAATATTTTACAGTATTAGGCCTCTAAAGACAAGAATAAGTATTTAGTGTAAATCACACAAACATGACAAATGAAATAGTCACAGCCACTCTGATAAACATACAGAGAAAAACAGCCAATGCTGACTTAACACCATTAACTTCACTGAAGCTAATGCCTTAAAGAAAGGTGAGATCAGGATCACACTGCCCATAGGCAACCATTCCCAAGTCTAGCCTCTTTGCCATGTGCAAAGCAGTTCACAAAAACCTATTGCTGGTATGTCAGGAATGGCCACTGACTGCTTGTTCTGCCATTTGCCTTCCTCCTCCAGAATGGTAAGAATAAGAACTACAGTTCAAAGGGGCAGCAACAAACAATAAGGGTCATTTTAAGTCTAAGGTCAGGCTGTATGTTTCAGGGTAGGGGACCCTGAAGTAAAACAGTTACAAGTTACCAGTGACCCTGGAAAGGAAGTTACTTAATATTCATGTTGACAGAAAAGAAGACAGGATTAATCATGTGGAATTAGCATTTTCATTGAGGAGCTTGGTTGAGTCTTGTGTTCTACTTTAAGAGGAAGATGGCTGCTTCACACTAGCATTTCACATCTCTCATTTATCGAAACATTGCAGCTTGCTCCTAACTGTCATTAACTGATGAATAATGAAAGACTTCTTTACTTTTATTTCAGATTAATCATGCAGCTCCCTTGGTCTTTCCATGCCTGAATGTGTGTTCTGAATTTTTTTTTTCATTTTTATTTATTAATTCACGTGGGATAAAGAAATCTGTTTAATTAGATTTCAATTCTATTGGGGAAAAATGGTCTCTATTGAAAGGGCATCACCTAGTATTTTCACCTCACAGTTACAGTGTTGCAGTGCCACTGTGCACTATTATCTCTCTTAAATTGTGTCACATTTATGTTAATTTCAAGCCATCTCTTATGTTACACAAATGAATGGTTAAAAAAAAAATCATCACTCCAGTTACCTAACATACAGAAAAATGGAGTAAAAATTAATTGAACCAATTACAGTATGCAGATTTTATAATTGCTAAAGTAAAAATACAAACAATTGTGTACCAGTAGTATATTAACGTCTTAATGCAGTTGTTCTAGAATCCCTTGCAAATTTTTTATAAAAATTTTTAGTGTTTTACCCTGAGTCTTCCCTTTCTATGCCCTCCTCCAAACTTCTTCCTCCATACATTATGAAGTACTAGATTTTACTTTTCAATTACAGATATAAATCAAATTGTATAAAAATGCTGGTTTTCCCCATAGTAAGTGGCACATTAATTAGTACAGCATATAGAGCTACTTAATTTCAAAATTTTAGCCCTGTAAAACTTGCCCCGCCACATCAGACCCTAAATACATCGTCTACTTTATGATCGTGCTTAAAGACAGTGGAAATCAACAAACCTGCTGCAGTTGTACAAAGCTGCATGTGGGCAAAAAAGTCCCCTCACAAACAGCTGCAGGTGATCAGGTTACACCTTGAAGTACACACTTTGATTAAGCATTCCATATTTTATTTGTGTAGCTGCAGATGGCCTTCATGGTTAGAAAATCATCCAGTCTTATTGGGGAGCAGAGAGAGGAGGAAAAAAACAAACAAAATAAACCCGCTCCCTTCCTTCTCTCTCAAAATAATCATCAGAGTTAACCTAACCAATACTTCGCAAACCTTTTCCTGCTTCTCATGCCTTGAGCAGCTCTTTTCATGATCTGTATTTTCCTCTATCCACCTAACAATCATTATAGTACAACACAACATTGTTCCCAGTATTAAATGTCTAAAACATCATGCCCAAAAGAATGTTTTAGTATACAGTGGATTTGTCTGCACATAACCAATTGAAGATGATTACAGAAATCAGCATGTTTTCTTTTATACTATTAAGCATTTTCATCCATCCGCTACAGAGTGGTCTCTAGCTTTGTTCAGTCCACTTTAAAATGACTTAAATGGCAGGTACTTTCCATTATTTTTACCAGAAAGAGGGTTCCACAGTGAATACAAAAATGAAATGTCATGTGCATAATGCCAGTGCATTATAGCCAGTTGAGCCACATTCTGTTAAACTTCTGAAAGACTTGTAATCATTACAGCTCCTCATTTTAACATTTAACTATGCATTTCCATGCCTCACTATGTTACCTCCAATTTTAAATTTCAAGCTTGAGTTAAATTAGTTCCAACGCTACATCATGTTTTTTGTAAGAGACATATTTTAAATTTTAACCCTCATCTTAAGTATTTTGAGAAGATGAAGGAACATGTAAAAGATGAGGAAAAAAAAAACATATACAATTCACAACAGTAACAGTCTGCCTGATCCTTTTTCTATCTCCTCTGGCATACTCCCTTTCAGTTTCTCATAAAAATTCTTCCAAGTTCTCACTAAATCTCATCATCACCTTTGAGTTCTTTCTAGTTTGCTAACATGGTTTTAAATCAAGAGACCTAGAACTGCACATGTTAGAAAGGTAAATTCCCCATCTGCAGAAAGCTGGCACAAAGTTTACATTCAGTTGAAGCTTCAGCTTCAGCTTCACTGTGTTCTCTTGCAAAGCTGATGTAATAGCTTGTCATTCCTAAAAATGCAATGCTCTACTAAGCCACACCACTGATCTCTCATGTTGAGTATCTTCTGTCTTGCAGTGGCCAACTTAACACACATATCCTAAACTTATGTAAGGTACACTGTACTAAAGGTGAGTATAAAAATGCCTTTCAGAGGTCTCTGGAAACGATCTTACTCCTTGATGTATGCAATCTGATTATTGAATTTTTCTGGATTACAACCCACTTTCTTTCTTAACCATATTATAAACTTCCTGAGGTCCCTTTGTATTAGTAACTGTGTAACTTCACTCACTTCAGATCTGAAAGCCTAAATCACTTTCTTGCCTATTTTAGTGTAAAAATATCCATTTAAGATTATCTTTAACAAGAACATTTTCATCTGGACTAAATTCACACATATCTAACATTAGTCTTTGCTTCTTCCTGCTGCTGCTAGCAGTGATATTATCACAGCCTGTAGAATGTGCTCTTTCAAAGCAAAACTGATAACTCTGATGATTGTCAATGGCTACATTAAAATGTAACAGAACAGGTAAAATTGTGCCCTAAAATTGCACATGTGATTCTTTCTCTAACAAAAAAAAAACCACCGCAAGGTACAGTTAATGAGGAACATAAACTGGACCTCCACTTTTCTGCTGGATCTTCATTTTTCTGCTGGATCTTCATTTTTCTGCTGTTATAGAAAGTCTAACTTCCTTGAACATCATATATATTATTTTGCTTTCAAGTTCTCCCCTGGGAGTATTTTCAAACTAAAACTAGCATTAGATACTGTTTTCATTAATCTTATTTTTATTCAAGTAAGATGGATATTTCCTCACAGAAAGTGTTGAAATAAAACAGCACCAAATTTTTGTGTTTATTACGTAGCACCATATGCACCATACACACTGATTTACTGTCCTGTGGATCAAAGTAACAGGAAATTCTGTCACTTCGAGACAGGATATCGTATATGAGGACAGCTAAACACAGCGGGGGCTACAAAATAGTGTTCTCTATTTCTGTCACCCCTTTGTTCTCCCTGTGGATTGCAACACATTTGCTTGCTTGGATTCTATGCTGATTGAATTATTTCCAAGCCTAATTCATTTTGTCAGGGTACATATGCCACTCCAGCACCCATGTACAGTCACATGGGCTCCTGAACACAACATATGAGTTCAACTCCAGATTCTTATCATCGTTATGCTACATGGCAGATATTTCACTCACTCCTTACCTCAATTTTTCTATTTTTAAAATGCAGATGTTGGCGCAACTCCTTTGTGAAACATTTTGAGATCCACTGACAAAAACCACACGTAACAAAACAGTATTGTCCGCTTACTAAGGTGTCTTCCTGACCTATACCCTGCATGTACAGATGGCTTGCAATAACATGTGGCTGATACCACTCTCCTGCTATGCTACTGCACAGTCATAAGCAAAGTTTACATGCAAGTTCTTGATCTGTTGTGTTTGAGCTTTACCCTCTGTCCTTTTGGAATGCCTGGAAGCTCCAGGTTTCTAGAGCCATTGAGAGGCAATTTCACTTTGCCAGGCTTCATGTTTCTAATGTTACTTTAGTCACAAAATGAAACTGTTTTGTAATTCCAAACTAATTTTGCATGCATTATATGGAAATTCCCAGAGTACTATTTTTTATTACTACAGTACCTTAACCAATTTATACCTTTGGAGATGTAAAAAGCCCATATAAGAACTGTATCTATTCATTATCTTTATTTTTTATGTTATATATGCACATATACATATATAAATACAAAAATTTTCTCACTGGATTAGCAAGATTTTCTGTTTCCTAAAATGCCAAAAGAACAACAGTTCATTTGATTTAAAAAAAATTAATTATTGCATGATAAGTCTGGAAGACTATTGATAATATTGATGCAGCAGACAAAGACATGTAGGATGATAGCAGAAATTAAGGTCCTTGATGTTTCAGAGCAGGTTTTATATCCCAAATCAACTTAGCATTCCATCAGGATTTGTGTTATATATCCATATCACCCATAATCTATAGGGAAAATGTAACATTTTTGTCACATAGAATAACCAAGACACTGACAGCATCACCAGTTATTTACTGATACAGTTACTCTGGAAAGACTTGCCCTTTTCTTGTACTTGAAGCAATTTATAGGTTTTACAACTGATTCAATAGGACCAGATAACCAAACAATGCCACTTCACTTTGCATTGTAGCTTGGTAAAAAACTAGCAATCCAAGATGCTTTCCACGCTTCATCAGAGAAGGCTTAACTTCAGACAAGGCCTTTGCTGTGTGTTGTAAACACAACTGCAGTGTCTCACACCACATCTTAGAATGTAGGAAGTACCAGAAAGATCAACAGCAGTATCAATAGTGAAGTATTTATGGAAACTCTGTAATTTGTATTTACTTATAGGACTACACTTTGTGTTCCTGTCATCTTTTTCTGAAAAGTCAAATGTTGCTTTACTGCCTGCATGCTATTTCTTAAACAAAAAAGTCATCTGATTAAATTTCAAGCATCCTTTGACATTAAAAAAGTATATTAAAAAAAAAGCCAAATAGAATTTGCTGTCATCAGAGATGACCACTTAAAGACAAATAAAGCCCAGCAAATGCTATGCACTGAAAGACTGCTTTCCTAATCAGTGCTTCTTCCAGCACTCCGCCTCATAACAGAGTGCAAGTCCTAGCACAAAGTCTCCCAGGCACTCAGTAACTGTAACCCTCAAGAGTATAAATAACTATTTTTTCCCATCTGTTTACTTTTTCTCTGGTTTTAGCCCCTCTCTTATAACTTCCATATTAAACTTCTATGGGGTATGGTAGTACAAGAAAAGCACTGCTCACTTGATGAATCCCTTCTTAATAGTACAGTGAAGATAACCATTTGACAGAATGTTATAGCCAACAGAAAGCAGGGATACTAGTTCAAATGTGTTTTAAGATGCTGTTTTTCACCAAAACTCAAGATTGGATTTTTGTCAAAATGAACTGCCACCAACTCTTAGACTAGATAAAGTTAATAAAGGCAGGCTCACACCCACAGCCATATCAAGATCTGCATTTTAACATATTACAAGATAGTCTCTCCCACAGCACTCTCTCCCTCTCTCTCCCCCCACTGCAGCCCTACAGCCCTTCTACACTCCTCAGCAGCTCTACAGCTCCCAGTCCATTCCTCCAAGTCAGTATCAAGCTTTTCTTTGAAGCCTGCTCAATAGGCAAAATGTCCCCACTACAAAAGCACAGGGTGATATTTCTAACTTCCATACCAATGACCCACTTCCTTAAGAGCTTTAGTGCATCTGAGATGAGACCTTATTAGTAGGCAGAAGAGGTATGTAAAGCCTCTCCTAGAGCCCACTCCATTAGTATTAATCAATATTAATTTATAATTGGATAAAAGTGGCTTTTCAACTGGAAATTATTTCAACCTTTTCCCCCACCCCGCAAAAAAAACCAACATCAGCTTTCATTATATTTGAGATATCAGGACACTGTGTCTCTGTGCAAAAGTAATTTACAGATTATCCTCACATCCAGAATGACTTACCAAGTAGAACTGATCCTACAAAGGACAGCTTGGTAAATCCAGGCTTTCACTTCTTGCCTTGGAAGTTGTAAGTGAGAAATATAACTAAGCATGAAGAATAAACTGCTTTCAAGAATCAACAAACAAGGACTAGAAAAAATGACTGCTGTAATGGTCAGATGGGACCAACTGGCTTGCAGTTCAGTATAAGTTTCAACCAGTTTCATTCACTGATTGCCTCAAGGAACTTCAGCTGCTGCTGCACCTGCAAGATCAATGCTGCTAATTCTGAGGAAAATTATTCAGGACAGCACAGAGTCTCCTATTAATGATGCCTGCCATAAGAGAGCCAGTTTATCAGCTATCCTAAAGGTTAACATCAATATCAAATGCAACAACCTCAAATGATTGTATAACTAACCTTGCAAGCAAAATCATTACAGTGGTACAAAAAACTTCAGAATTGCCTGCATTTTAAAACTTATGTTGGCGCCCTGGTCAACAGGTACTAAGCCTGTGTTTGTTATTCAATATTCTCTCATTTGACTGTAACAAGGACAAAACATGTCTACAGCAATTCCTTCAGTTCTGTCAGTACTCTTTAATAACACTGGACAAGAGAACTATCTATGGCTAGATATCAGCTAATACTACAGGAAATGGTTTGCTGGAATGATTTTGTTCATTCTACTCAGAAAGACCTCAAAAAGCAAAGAGCAAGTAAGTGTTGGGTTAAAAAAAAACCAACAAAAAAACCCAAACAAACAAAGAGCTGGCCAAATTCACAAAAGAAATAACCACAAAGACAGTGTCTCAGGAAGTCAATAAGCCACAAACACTTCGAAGCTGGGAATGACTCACAAAGTGCTTGCCCCATTTTTTTCCTTTCCAAAATACATTGTTTATCCACCATGAGACAAAAGACAAAAGGGATAGCTTGATGTGACCCAGCCACATATTAATGATTTCTTAAAAAAATTAATCAGATATAGTAACAGCTGAGAACTTTCATTAATTTGAATAGCAATAATCTGTAAGAGAAATAATCTATAGTAATAATCCATAAAAGAAATGTGTATTGCATTTACTTTTCTATATACATTGTATAAGAACAGCACTAATAATTTGAGACCAAAGTCACAGTATATATCCAGTATATACCAGAAAGCTAGAGTAAACTTCTTTTTGAATGACAGACACTCTTACTAGTTCTTAGTAGCTTACATGGCTTTAAAGGTCATACCCTAGTTGTCAGAGCAATAGCTTTACCGTTCTGTATTTGAAAGCTACTTCTTAAATGACTGTTCACTTTTATATTGGGTCCAATTAAAACAGTATTCTTTGTTACAAATAACATCTTTACATTTCCCTACAAGTAAAATAGAACACCTACATTACAACACCTCATTTAATAATTACAATTATATATGTGGATGTGCATATGTATAAACATACATTAAAACAAGTCTTAACAACAGTATATTTTAAAGAGCACAAAAAGTTACCTCATGCTCTATTAGTCAAAACCCAGACTGCTCCACTTGGGATGGTAAGTCTCAAAATACCTTAAAATCTGCTTCAACCCTTCGCAGCAAAGATACATTTGAAATACAGATCAAGGTGGTCTATCTCACTACAGAACCTGTAGTTGATATGAAAAGAAAGCAAGGGAAGGAATCAGAGGCAGCAGGCATGTTTCTTAACTTTTTGATACCTGCTTGATCTCTGCCTACAAAGTTGATGTGTTCTGAGAAGATCACAAATCTTTCAGGAGAAAAACATTTTAATAAAAGGAGGTTACCCAGCCATGTGCAACTCCTCCTGCCCTTCCCAACTAATAACTACAGAAGTCAGCATTCAGAGAGAGACTGACCATGAAGCCAGTTGTCACCAAGACTTTCTACATTTCAGTGGAGAAACTTTTTTCTTACTTGAGCTTTGATTTTTTGTTCACTTTTTAAACCTTGTTGATGCTCACCTGGCCTCCAGCTATGAAGCTAACTGGTTGTTTACAGTATAGAAGCAAAGCAGGAGTACTCAATTAAAAATTTTTTTCCCTTTTTTATTTTTTTAAACAAACTGCAGAGAAGATTAGAATTACCTGCATGATTCCTTTGAAAACCAATTATTTACTGGCTCATGTAGTAGGATCTACCACTAAGCATATGAAAATGAAGTATCAGAAGAACAAATACTACACAGGTTGCCATCACAGCCGACAGGTTGACTGTCATGTCTATCTGTCCATACATTTATCTTATGCTGACTGCCAGTTACTGTGAAACTACTATAAAAGCATGAAGGCAAAATATGTGAATAGTATCCAATTACATTTCTACAATATGCTACATTTATAAGTAGCATTAAAAAAAAAAAGGAAAGTGTTTGGGAAAACTAGATAGAATGATTTCTTGATCAACAATTCACTTTCCTTCTGTGTGTCTTAAGTGTGATGTCTTCATTAGTAAATCCTCTGTGTAAAGTTAATCCCTTTTAGCTACTTTCGGCTTAGAACAGCTCGCATCTCCCATTCCTGCCAGTAAGTTCTACACATGATACAGCAAAACACTACATGAGATGCCTGTTTTAATAAAACTGCTCATCTAAGAAAATTTACCACAAAATTCTATCCATCTGCTATCACTAGAAATCACAGTAACTAGCTAGCATGAATCATACAATAAGATGGTTCATTCCATGTTTTTTTGGAGACCATGACAATTGGAGAAAAGGGTTGGGTTTTTTCTTCCCCTTCCTCTCTCCTCCCCTCCTGTTCACCCAGACACCTGTTATTGAAGCAAAAACTGCACACTTTCAAACATATAATTAAATGTGACCTAATATGTAGCCCAAACGTTACTCAGATTTAAGACATCTGTGTTAACTTATATAAAATCCTGCTAAGGACACATATGAAGCAGTTTCTCTGATTCCTTCATAAATGCATGTCTGCATGCTTTATAAAAATGAACCAAACACTACTAAGTAAAGTATTTTTCAAGTTCTTCATATAAAAAGACATCTGATAAACTAGATATTTTTTACAAATAATTTTTCAAAACCTAATATTTTTTACACGCAAAACAAATAAGATTTGTGTTCTGCTTTCAAACAGGAACATAAGCAAATCAGCATGAAAAAAAGCTGTAATCTTCCCTGAATTTAAGAAAATTGTTCCCTAATTAGCTAAGAGATATATATAAATATATGCAATTTGACAGCATTCCATGTTCAAGTTACTTCTCTTCTTGGTACCAGAAGAGAACAAACAGAACTCAATGAATATGACCCATTGTCTTCCTGGATATTTTCCCCCAATTCGTGTCCTATATAAATACTTTTTGCAATCCTTGTCTAAATCTAAAGATTTTGGGAAAGGATGTCCTCCACCCATGCTAAGACAGCACTTAGCACACTAAGCCCTCACCTGGAACACTGCCTTGGGTAACACCAAACGAAATAAGATGGTCAAAATGCAGATGCAGCTTCCCCCATTGCCTCCCAACACTTCAGTTCAGGCTAGGGGTTAAAACTGAGGCACAGGTTAAAAGCTGTGTATTCAGTTCTTCACTCCTCCAGATCTCCTACCAGCTAAAAAACCTGAGGTACAGGACCCTAGCTCCAAAGCTTCAGTCCAGCAGACCTAAGAGCAAGAGCAGGAAAACAAACAAAAACTCTCCAGCCAACAGCAGTCCAATACATATTGCTTTTCCCTTGGAGGAAGGATAGAATCATAGCATCATTTAGGTTGGAAAAGATCTTTAAGATCATTGAGCCCAACTGTAAACCTAATACTAGCAAGTCTACCACTAAACCATGTCCCTAAGTACCACATCTACATGTAATAGAATCATAGAATGGTTTGGGTTGGAAGGGACCTTAAAGATCATCTAGTTCCAACCCCCCTGCCATGGGCAGGGACACCTTCCACTAGACCAGGCTGCTCAAAGCCCCATCCAACCTGGCCTTGAACACTTCCAGGGATGGGGCATCCACAGCTTCTCTGGGCAACCTGTTCCAGTGTCTCACCACCCTCACAATAAAAGAAGAGAGAAGGAATTGCAATTCCTAGGAATCCTCCAGGGAAAGTGGGGAAGGAAAGCCACATGCTTTCCTTCACTCAAGTTCAACCTAGTCCTTAGTAAATAATAACATATTCTACATTAATTTATACTTCTTCCCACATGTCTGTTTTTCATAAAGTTCTAAAGGCCATCATTGAATTGTTAGGCTACCTGTCATGAGCAAATCGTAAATTAGGCAATTTTAATGTCTCTGAGCATTTGAATTCCTACCAGATGTCAGAAAGTAAGGTCCCTGCCTCATACTGATTTACTTACTTTACTCTGAAGTTGTTTTTTTGATTTAAAAGGAACAGCTATAGCACTTATAAACATTTCTGACAAATCTTTCAGCTATGGATTATTAGCAGAGGCAGAAGCAGATTTCTGTCACAGACACGACAATGACATTTATCCTGACCTAGAGGGAACACCTTCCTAAGCAATAAGAAATAGTTCACTTTCAATGCCAATTCAGTCCCAAGAGGATGCCAATTATGCCAAGTTTGCAAAAAACAGATGTATGGTGATTTTGTGATACGGACTACTTTACACTAGGAACAAAGCTAAAACCATTTATCTCAATTAACTTAGGATCTAGGGATTAATTTAAACTGTTGCCTTGGAGGTGAAAGGCCACCACTCCATCCAACAATCCACCCATACCTCTTATTTACAAGAAGCATAAACCTCCCTCTTTCATGTTTAAAATGATATCTTTCAGACTACATTTTTACCCCCAAATCTGTATGCCTTCCATGTCATGTATAAAAAAAAAAAGTTAGTGCCATTTTATCAGTGGCTAAGTTTTCAAACTGTAAATAGGAATGTTGAAAGACAGCCAGTTGCCCTAAAATAACAAAACCTAATCAATATGAAGCATGATGATAATTGATTGAAGTTCTTCAAATTAGGAGATCACTTCTAGCTTACAAATAACACTAATAAGCGACATCACTCGCTCAAGTGCTGCTTGAATTGAAAGGCATTTTGAAACACACGGAATAAAATAATAAATGAAGGAACATAGATTAGTGAATGAAAGAATTAAAATAATTCCTCAAAAGAATATTCCAACAGACAAGAGTTCTCTATAATTTAAAGGTTCAAAAATCCCCCTAACTTTATGAAACCACCATTTGTGCTGTCTCAACCCCACCAACGTGTCATTCAGCCTTCAGGCAAACACTGTGCAAGAACATCACACAGTTCTGTCAGTTTAGAGCCCATAATATTCCTCATGGCTTTGATCAAGAGCTACTAATTAAGAAGAATGCAAAAGAAGCCAAAGTCTGACACATCTTGTGTCACACAGCCATCATAAACTTACTTCAATGCAGAAGTGGACAACTGCCGCCTTCACAGATGGCATCTTCTCACCATACAAGAGCTGGTGTAATTCACTATCAATCTTTGCACAGAGCAAATTAATGGGACAAGATATGTCTAGAGCAGTATTAGCCTATTAAGTCCTAAGGTATACCAGTATATGGGCCATAATAAACCAACTTATGTAGACTTACCAGTATTTTATCATAACTGGGGACCCAACAGTTCATGGAGAATATAGATTAATGTAATCTAATAGTCACCTATACCTTTATCCTCAGGGGCCTTTCAATGAATGGAGTGCAAGCAGAGTCAAGATTTTTTTTTATTTGGTATTTTCAGTGTGAGTTTTGAGATACAACACCGATTCTTTTTTAGCACTTTGTGTTTTAACATTACTGTATGTTAGTATCCAGCAAGTGAACAGGCTGCATTCATGTGCCTGGGCACAAGTCTAGTTTTGCTACAAAATGTCAAGACTTGCACCCTCTAATTCTCAATATTAAAAAAAAAAAAAAATCTAGGAATTTTCATTTTTGTATTGTTCAAATGCCTAATTTATCTGTGGCCCAAAAGCGCCATGTAACAAAAGGCTATGTAACAGTTCTCAGAATTGAAATTAAGATTTATTATACATAAAAACTTATAGTGAATGGAATGGAGTTTAACAAAATCAAAGATCCATTATTTGCAAACATGGAATGCTCACAGTATTTTTTAAAGGGATTTTGAAACCTATTCTCTGTCTGAGGAGGTTTATTTGTTTTTCTTGTGTTCTTATTTGGATCCGTTAAGTACAAAATTGTATCTTAAACTGTAAAATCTGGGTTGGAAATAAAAAACTTCTTTGCATGAACAGAGAAGCTTTATATACCTAGTTATACCTAGGCTGAGATGAAACTTAGCAGAATGATTTTTTCATTAATCCTTCCTACTATCTAGTTTGCTGGCATTCTGCAGATTCTAATCGAAAGCTAGTCCATCTCCTCAGACCACTTGAAGGATTAAAAATAAACATGAATATAGATGGTAAGGTACATTATGAATCTCTTCATTTATGCAACCAAAAGTTAAATCTCTACAGCACAAGAAATCAGCAACTGTTCCGCCTCCCCTTACTACTTTTATTAACTGTTTATATAATAAATGAATCTTCACCAAGTCTCAATATTCTGAATTCTGTCATGTTGAACTTCTTAAGAAGCACTTCTCACTTACCTGCAAAGCATATCACTTTGTGAAGTGAAGAAGTGCCAGATGGCAGGAATATTATGTTTTAACAATATTTTTCTAGAAGTCCCAAATATTTGGTTTATCAAAGAGACAGGCATGCTGCCAGACAGTTAGCCACATCTATCATCATTGCCTATCTCACTTTGTCAAGGGAAGTATTCTGAAGCATATGTATTGATTATCCCCCATGACGGGGAAGGGGAACAAGAGCCAGTAACATTTACATTATATTAGGTATATATTCTGTGAACACTCAAACACTTTAATGGACTGATCTCCTATCCTATTTTTGCCATATTTACTGGCAGTGACAAAAGCCTCCAAAAATCCTTACAAAGCAAAAGCTCCTCCATTAATGGGAAAAAAAACCCAAAACCAGCAAGATCTACTTTTAGAGAAGTTACTGAAACCATAGTAATATTTTTGCCGATTTTGACATATTTGGAAAGGCACAAAAGAAGATAAGTCTGTGAGATGGGTACTTATTTTTCTACTATGTTTCTTTCACTTCTTAAGTTGTTTTAGGCCAACTGATACTTAGTGAAACTGCTACTCTGATTTTTATTCTCTTTTTTTTTTTTCCCCTCTTGGACCCAGCTTTTTCCACAAAAAAGTAACTCATAGCATAAGCACTTGGAAAAGTGTGTATAAACCCTCTACATAATTTCTTTCTTGAAGACATGAAAGCAAAATCTTTAGTTGTTTCTACTGACAATTTATCTACTTGTCCCGACACTCAGACACTATTAACAACTATTTTAACAAGGACTTTCATTCCTCTCCTCAAAATGATCTAAGTAAATATCCTCCAAGTGATTTTAAGGTCTGTTAACAATAGTTTTATTTGCCATTTAAAGCAAAAATAAATGCAAGCAAAAGTAATAAGCAGTATCTATTTACAGCTCTTCAAGATGGTTGTACCAAGTATATATGCAATAGAATTACTGGCTGATTTATTTCTTTGGCTTACAGCATCCAGTTAGGTTTTATTTATATCACATGCATATGCAACCAATACATATCACATTATAAAAACGCTTTAATATTTGCAAGCAAACTACAATTTGAAAAGCCTTCTAAACATTCAGCATAGAATATCAAAGAACCTATTTCCTCTCCAGGTACTTAGTGTACAGGCTGAACTTTTTTGTTCCTGCATAGCACTGTTTCAATTTCTCCACTGAAATCTCACTTCCAAAGAAACTTGTTCAAAATGCTTCATCTCTGCTAGTCCAAACTTGTAACCTATCTTCTTTCTAAGGTAGATGTAAGAATTATGACCCTGTGAGGCTTGTAAGTGAAGGAAGCTGGGCAAGAGTTGTATCTGAACAGGAAACCACTAGCACTCATAACACTGCAGGATGTGGTATTAGTGATTCACTAGGCAACATGCCTCCATCCAAGCCCATATTAAAACTAACCTTCTCTACATTTTCTCTCCCCAGCTTAATATATGACACTTGTTAGATGTGAGAATGCTGCCTGTCTGTTCAAAGTGTTAAACAAAAGTCTGAAGCTCTAGGAAATTAATTTCCAAAGGCACTGGGGGGGGAGAGTAGATATATTGCATCTATGACTGCATGGATATCTGTCTTCAGAAGTTTCAAACTCTCAGGAATCCATCTTCCTCTAAAAATGACCTTAGAATTCTTTTCCCCAAAACCCCGAATTCTGAATTGGCATAAGGGTGTTCTGGGCATCCAGGAAAAACACTGTGCTTTGTTCTAGCTGTTGCTAAAATATTCCCCATCTGCAGTTTCTGCAGCAGCCCAAGTTTCACAATGCAAGTAATACGCAAGAAGCATGCTAAGCCATGGCTCCAGCTCAGCTCCTTCATGCTGCACCCTTTTCCCTCTATATGCTTACCCAGGCATGATAGCAAAACATATCAGGTGTTGAGAAATTATTCCTTCACTCCACTTAGAAGACAAGCCCAGGAGGCACTGCCCCATTCCCATGAAGCTTTCTTGGTGATTTCTCATAGGACAAAAATACCTGCATGCTACATTAACAGGAATACCATGGGATTAATGTGATGTAGCCTTTAACAAAGTCTGGCCTAGAGTTTGATGATAGTATATAAGGTAAAATACAGACTTGGGCCTTTCAAGTACACACTGAGACCATCTCAAAACATGCCAAAAGTACAATTGTGGATAGCAGAAGAGAACAAGCCTTGCACCCAGTTATTCTCTGTCCCCTTCAAATGACCAATAACTCCTGTATCACCTTCATCTAGAGTGCCAGAATTTAGTTCATCCTTGTGACTGCACTGGAAATACCAAGCGGCCTAGTAAGACACCTGCTCACAAATGCTAAGAGGTATGGAAGAAGTTTGTTGCAAATTTATTACAAACGTGGTTTAGAATAGATTTGTGGCTTCCCTAATAGTGAAAATTGTAGTCCTCAAGGCAGATACAGCTGAAGGTGCTCTCCATAAGTCAATAGTCAGCCTTCATTTGAAGATGAAATAATGTAGTTTTCATGGTGTTACAGACTTCTTGCTCAAGCTGCTGACTACACTGTTTACTACTAGGTGTGTTGCGCATCATTATCTTGGCTTCCCACTAGTCTAACAGAGCACAGGTGAAGCTTCTTGCATCTGTTAACCTCCTGATTACAAGTTTATGTTTAGTTTTAAGTCAATCTCTTCTGTAATTATAAAAAAATTCCACAAAACTTTCTTCTTTGCATTAGCCTCCCACATTGCCAAACACTCCAAAAACAAAACTGTGGCCCTGCTGATGCTGATGACAAAAGTCCCAGCATCTTCTGCTGAGTCAGTATTTCATATAAGTTACAAGACATAGCCATTACAAAAAATAACATTTGATCTTCAACTAAGATCAACTGTGAATTAGGGGGGAAAAAAAAGGCAACAAACAAAAACAATTTAAATTTTCACCCAGAAAGTATTTTACCCAGCTTACCTATTAAGTTAAGAGATTTCTCTTACAAGATGTATTGTATAGTATGTATTGTATTACGTATAATATTGTATATCATGTATAGATTATATACACATAATGGAAATTAAGTCTTCAAATAATATCAATCATTTCAACAGTAGTATCAGCACAATAATTTCCTTGAATGCTGTTACTCTTCAGTTCATGCCTGCCTAGTATCTTTTGCCTTTTAATGTTAATTGTTTACAACTTTGTAGAACATTAAAAATCAGCTTAGGTATTTAAAGTTGATTGCCCATCTATGTATGGATATTTTATAAATGGATAAAGTTCAACGGTTCGTAAGACTAGGAAACCAACAAATCACTTACAAACATAGTTATCTGTAATTCTCTCTAGACTGAAGAAGAGGATTCTCCATGACAGAGTGGAGACTTATGTGCTTCAAAACTAAAAGGTAGACTTGAGACGTGGTTAAGTGTTCAGGAAGGTACCTCTTTCCAACTTCACACAAAATTTGGCTTACACCTGTAAACTTGTTTGTTTGTTTTTAAATTTATTCAAGGCACTTGTTAGGGCTAGCAGAAGATTCTGCCTCCACAAAACGTTACCTATGTACACAGAATTCACCAAGTAATCCTGCCAAAGAACAAAGTTTCTTACAATCTTTCCTCCATCACCAACACTACCTTCCCCTCAACTTTTTCTGTTATTTCAGTCCTTTCATTCTTCACATTCAAGCAACATGGTTAGAAAACAGCAACCTAAACCAACCAGAGAAGAATGGGATGAACAGGAAAAAGCTGGAAAAGAAACTAAATCAATTGACAAGAAAACAAGATAGAAGAAAGTCTTCTTTCTATGAAATATAAGGAGGCAAGCTACATGAATGAAACATCGAACATGGACAGAAGTAGCAGACAAAGAGCACAGGGAATGAAAATCTGTAAACACAAGAGCATATTTTTCTCCATCGCCTAGAATAAATCTAAAGTTTCAACTCCAGCGATTTCTCTGTAGTAAGCTAAGATGTTTCTCATTTTCTGGCCTATGCAGAGGAAAACGTTCTAAAATTACAAATACAAAGCATTGACAGTGAGGAGAGTTCATATTTGACACTTGCCAAGCAAGCTACACACATCTTTCATTACAGAAAAAATCTAGGAAATAGATTTAACAAGAGGGGAGAAAGAAAAAATAAGAAATGGTCATAGATTTGTTCCATATCATGACAAGAAAAGCATACGTAAACCTGCCTTCATTCCTTACTTCTCCACTTGAATATTGTAGCTATAGCTGGTCCTTATTTAAATAGATGTATACTACTTAATCTGAAAGAAGTTTATTCTACAAATGAACTGGGCTGAGGGACAGACGAATTCTCTGAAGAAATGATACTTCATTTGGCACGTTAAGTTCAATGAAGAGGAAAATGCAAGAACAGGAAGAACAGACAGCTGAATGTCACCATGCAGACAGGTTCAGATCCAGAGCTACCACTTCTTTCCCAACTCCTTCCTTAGCATATTCGGACTCCCAGAAACACACAGCTGAGGACAGAGGGAAAAGATGAGGAAAGAAAGGAATAGCTCAATGTTTCACTGCACCTGTGTCTGCTCCCCACTAGCCCCCGTCCCAAATCTAGCAGTGCTGAATCACCCTCTACCTTTTTTCTCTTTCATAATGCAGTGTGGTGGGACCATCAAGTAACAGGACGGAAAACTGTTACTAACGGACAGACTCATGGGTCTGTGATTCTCATCCTCCTGGGCCTCAAAAGTTGCCTTGCTTTAAATGCCAGATGAAGAGATGCAGCAGCAACATCAGTTCAAGTTATCCCTTCTTCCTTCACCATTAACACTAGCACACCTCTCCCACCATCAACTGTGTTCTTAGGGACCAAATCTCATTCTCCCTTCTGCCACGGAGTTCCCGACTGGTACTGGGCATGTCCTTTATATTAATAGTTAATCTGATTTTTGCTAACCAATATCTACATGCAGTGACAAAAACGCATGTTTTCCCATGCAGTTCTCAGCAGGAAGAAGGACAATGGCACTTGCAGGCTAGCACTGAAGAATGACTGAGGCAACATCTGCTGTAATTTATGAGGGAAAATCCTTGGTCTCAGCACTTGCAGCTTTCATAGAACTAACTGAAAACTCAGTTGTACTGTAGATGGTATTTAAATTACTCCTAAAGTCTGTGTGGATCAGGAGGAAAAAAACAAACCTGCCACACACAGAAGAACCACACACACACACTCCCACCCCCATCAGCAGACTGTAAGATAGAGCCAGCTCCCTCTAATTTAACTTACAACTCTTCCGTCTTCATCTTTCCCCAGGGGCAAATTCAGCCCTGACCTAAACAGACACAAAGTCCATTAAATTACACTGGGACTGAATCCAGTACTGCCAGGTCACCCAATACCCTCAGAAATATGGGTGAAACCTATTTTGCTCAAATGGGAATAACAAATTGGTACAAGTTGCTGCACTATTTTTCCAATTACATCATCATTGAATTTCTCTATTATCTGCATGTTGTTAAATTGAGCCAACAAGATATTCTAAATTGGTAATGAGACCCTTAGCCACTCACCACTTATTCCTGTTAAGGAATGATATAGAGGCCCACTCTGTTCACAGGCAGTCATCTGTTTCTGCAGCACAAATCACAGTTCTCTGCAGTCACATGTTCTATTTCCTCATTCATAGGACTCACACACATGACTTTTTCAGCAATGTTTCTTGAGAGATATAATCATTGTTTTAAGACTGCTCTTAATGCTAGGTTTCATCAAGCACTTATGGAAAGAATATATTGTCTATACATTCATTCTGCAATTAATTTCAAGTGAGATCTGCCATAATAGACTATTGAAATCAGGAGAGTTAATATAGACAATATTGTCTAATCACTTATACCTGTTATAATATCCAGCTACATAAAACCGTTTTTAACTGCAAAGGTTTAAAAGTAGCCAATGACATTTGGTGAAGCACACTTTTAGATCATTATAGGAGGTGATGGTCAAGTGATTCTTGCCACAGTACACAGTTAATTCAAAAAGCATGATTTAGAGTGAATAAAAGGTTTCACAAACTAGAGCAAGAGTAGCATGATTATTAACAATTCTTTCTAATTTTAACAAATGTATGCAACGTTATTATTCTGCAGACATGCTTCAAGAATACTGCATATACTGAAGTGTGAAGATGGTTTGTAAACAACTTCAGCATCTTTCATTAAAACTGGCAGGACCACTATGAAGACTTTCTGTGTACTTTCTAGTCCTAGCAAAAACCAGAAGGTATCAATCATCCAGTTTTAACAGCAGCTGATTGAAGCTATTCATTGAGTTGCACATTGCTACCACTGTGACCCCATGAATAAGTCTCAAAGTCTCCCCTCCCTTTTTTTGTTCCTCTGAGTGGACTCTTAACAGCACAATTTTTTCACACTCTGAATGTCTTTGAGAGATCAGCTGAAAAGAAACACCATTAGTAAAAACAAAAGTTTTCAAAGAAAAACTGCGAACAAAGTGGACATATTAGAGACAACTTGTGATTCATGGCCTATACTGTGCTTTGCCCCTCTCTTTACCTCACTACACTCTTCGGTTTTACTGCAGATAAGAGCAGGGCAGACTACTGTACTTCTCCTAGCAACCAAAAATCATTTAGGGGGAAAAAAAGGCATGTTGTCTCCTGAAAGGGAAAACAGAGAAATTCGGGGTCGTACAAAGCCAGACATATGTTCTTTTGCATTTCATCCTAAATTGAACAGTTGTCAAAAAGGATTCAGTAAACAATAATAATAAACGGTTCTGTTTTACACTGATTCATATTTAATCAAATATCTATTTGTCTACTTGTCACACATTTCATTTTATTTTAATTCAGTGTTCTAACAGTTCCTACTACCGTTTACAGTTTTGCCTTCAGGGACATAAATTCTATTCCATACAGCTTCTAAAGTTATTTTCTTTCATTATAAGCGTGTATAGATATAATTATATCTCTACAGAGATAAAAACTTTTTTAAAAATCTAGATGTACACACACAGAGAACTATTCTTAGATGTTTAAAGACAACAGTACTAAAAGACAAATTTATCATAGGATCCCTCTGTTCCAAAAGTTGGAATTTTACCCCATAGGACTTAATCTTGCAGATCAAACTGTCTGGTCTCATTAGGTAAACACCATATTGCACAGTTTATGACAATGAATCAAATTCATGCAGAAGAAAAAAAAACACAGAAGTTTATAATTCAGGCATACATCTGAATAGACACATCACATGGACTAGCTGAAAATCAAAGCATCATATATTAAAATCCAGTTTGGTAACAGAACAGATGTAATAGATCAAGGGTAAAACGCAGCCTGCAGTACTTCTGATAGTTATTTTTTTCCACTGAAAGTCCTTTGTTTAATAGCTGTTGCCTTTATGTAAACCAACTATTTTAGTTAGCCCACTGAATTTCCCTTATGTATCATAAAAACATACACACAAAATACCCAGCCAATCTATCACAGCACTTCTGCAGTGCATCAAGTTAAAGCCAGCAAAGACCTTAGTTCACTGCATCAAATTACAATTTAGCATTTTCTTGCAGCCACTCCAAACAAATCTGGACTCAAACAATTTAACAGAAAGGTTTATTCACTTCATGGATAAGTGATGTACAGATGACATAGCAATGATAAAAGCCTAAACATACTGTGCATAGAACAACCCTGACGTTATCAGGCATTGGCACTATCACGTTAAGCATGACAGTAGTGTTTTGCTCCCCTTTTCACTCCTTACGCTGCCTAAGACAGCCACATGCTCTGTAGCCTAGCTTCTCTGCTAGTCCCTCTCCCCTCATTCTCTACTTCAAAATGGGGTTGTCCTTTAACCCATCAAGCCATGGACCTGGAACCAGGCTACTATCCCACTTCTCCTAGCTTACAGTGTCATGTCTCTCTCGAGAAAATTGTCAGAACAGGGCAGTGCTACTGTACATGCAGGACCAATAAGTATCTCCAGGTCTTGAAGGTAATATAATACACTGACCACAAGATTTCATCTCCAAAAGGTGAGGAGGATGGACCCACAGATCCTTTTTCTGCAGCCTCCACTGTGGAGTGACAATCCCAAAGAGAAGATAAAGTTGGTTAGGGAAAGGAAATCCAAGTGAAGAAAACACATCTTTTCCAACTAGCTCCTAGTCCAACAGCATTGCTATGCCATTTGAATTTTTCATAATACTGATACGAAACAAATTTTGTCCATCCTTTAGCTACAGAGTTCTCCTTAGGATACAACATAAACTGTTAAAATTGACCACTCCTTTTGCCAGGATGAAGTCATCTGGGCTACCGGACATGTGGACTTTGAAAACTGCACAGAATGACAGCTCTAAAACCCATGATTATAGGGTTCATGCAGCATTAAAATACTTCTCATAACTGCTTCTTAACTCTTGACATTTTCACAGCAGTAAAAAAAGTACCTCTGGCACCCTGGCATGAACAGTCCCTCCATTCACTATGAACGAGAAACAAGTTGACTGATGTTATTTACCTGACATTTTGGTTTTAAAAGGTTAAATTTTTTTCCACTCAGTTTCTCTTGCAATCAATGGCAAGTGATTAATAGAAGTGAACTACAGTTTACTGTGTTTTACAACTTGCTGCTGGCCATTTATTCTTTATGTATTTGTCCAATCTGCATTTATGACAAGCATATTACAGAGATACTCTTCTCGCCTTGGCACACTACACTGAAGCTATATAGGCAATGCATAAATACAAACTAAAAGACCATATGCCACAACAGACATTGTGGCATAATCATTTAGATAAACTCTAATGAGTAAGACCATACTTTAACTCCTGGCATCCCCACTCATCCTACCAGTTCATTTCCATCTATCAGACCAAATAAACTGTTCTCCCGATTAATCTGAAAAAAAGTGATGAGAGAAAATAAAAGTAAAATATAACAAAGCACAAAATAGTACAAATGCAGGCCACTGTCTTTCACTGTAGTGAGACTGAATAATTCTGCTGAAACTGAAGGAGTACAATGAAGACTCACTGACAAGAAGGGTTAATTCTGCAAGCAAATATCACATATCATTAAGGTTGTTCCCAATCAAGCTTGGAATGGTGTCTTATGCAATGAGCACCTGAAGATGATGAGGAATTAATTTGAAAATGCTTTGTGTTGTTCCAGTCATCATTCACATCAGTAGGTAGAACTGAATGAGTATCTCCACAGCCAGGACAAATAATAGTGTAAAAAGTCTGCAGTAGAACCTGGATGTACACAATCTCAATAGGTTCCAAAATACACACTGGAATCACTAGAAGATCAGTGGCTTTCAGTTATCAGCAAGCCAAAGATACATTGTTTCCTGGTAGAAACACCAAGACAAACGAGTAACTTTATCATTAAGCAAAATGAAGTTTTGTGGATGATACCGACATGGTTTTGCAGTGCAATTAAGCTCAAAGAGAAATTAAGCACAGGGAAGGATGTTTGCAAATCTGTCTAGAATGTAACTGGAAAGTTAGCATAAAACCCAGTGAAACAGATGTGTTAACTTGGAGATCTGCAGATAATAACCATTATTTAGTGAGTTTACAAATTATTTGCTTAGCCAAAAAAAATACCTGGGGGAGAGTGGTGAAGACAGCAAGTTCAATGCATGTGCACAAGCTACTTCTGCCAGAACATTGTCTAAATTAGTATCGTCACATCACATTTGTCCATAATACGAAGATGACTCAGTTAGGCTTCGCCACTAGAGCACAGTGGCTCAATATAAGTATCAGCAGGTTATTACATAGGTACTACTGGTTAGTTTGTCTATTGTTGTTCGTGTATTTATTGATGAAGGTTATTATTTTAATAAAATTAAGAGCACATCTTGGATTTCTTCCATGGCAGCAAAGCCAAGATAAACTGCAGAGATGGAATTAAAAAGCCATTTCTTACTTCATGAACTTTTGGCTTGAAAAAATATTAAGAATGCATATCATTACATCTACGACCCAGCACAAGCAGCAGCTTTCTGATTACAAAGGGATACTCTGCACTAGTAAAGAGAGTGCTATAGGAACAGGTAAGGAGTAAGCGGGACTGAAGCATCAACAGGCACTTGTACCCTCTGGTATTTGGAAGCTATCCCCATGGAAGGATGTAGCAACAAGCCAACTTCTTCTTGTAACAAGATTACAATACATAAATTAAGATGCAAGCTTTTACTTGCAGTAAGTCAAGATATCATCACCTGCTTTTGAGGTCTTTCACACAAAGGAGTCAATAGCAAAATTGCTACAGATTCCAGTGGTGCAAGATCAGGTCCTAAATTAATAGGACCTTGTTTAATTATCCACTATAACAACAAAAAGTATTAACCACAGGTGATTAACAGTTATTTTGTTAAGGAAAGGGTTTGAGGTGAGGACAACACTGACAACTCAATCTTATTTCTGGACACAATTTCAAGGGCAGAGAGTCCACAGGTTGCATTGTATAGTAGAAGCCAGGTGTGAAAGTAAAGATGATGAGACTACAATCTACATCCACAAATCTTTATTTCTGTGCAATAATTTTGCATTCAAAGATCTCATAACTAACTGTCCACATGACTAGTCCTGTCTAAAAGGTATCCTCAACATTCTCTCTGAAGCAGTGATTTAAGATCAGCTTCTGTACTCTTCTACGTACCAAAATTTAAAGGAATTTTTTTTGAGTATACAAGACATACTATAAAAATGTAAGTACAAGAAAGCTTGGGTAACAATAAATGTGCTGTAAAAATTCAGCAGTTACATGTAAGAAATGTCTGTTCAGTCAGAAACAAAAAAACTAACACATTTATTTATTTGGCAAGAGCGAATACTTGCTTTCTTCTGCACACAAAATAAAGAGATTTCTATAGAAATGTAGAAAAAAGCACCAGTAACCTAGCCTCTTGGCAAGAAAAAGCATCAATATGATTACTAAGTATCCTCCACAAGGTTGGTATGAGAGTGGTGAGCCAGATGGCAGCCACAGGAAGAGCAACCTCTGCCATGCCAGCTGAGATAACAGATAAAACCTGACAGCAGTGTTCCTCTTAGGTGGCTGAAACAGAATGTACAGAACCTGTTAGCAATCTATTTAGCCGAGATCAATATTTGAATAGCAATTCAAGGGGAGCAAATGGCTAAAAAGCCATTGCATACTCTTTAGTAATTTCCACTAAATGGTTCAGCAGCGGACAGAGCATGTCTTGAATTTTGTGCTGAGTCTACATAGCACTGCTATAGAAAAGCAACTCCTGGAAACAGAGTTAACTGGACAGACTAGCTAAAGCCTCCATTTCCTCTCTCTGAATTTTTTGGTGCATCTCCTTGATGCTTTTTTATGCATCCTTAAAAATATACTTAAATCCTTTTGTCTAATTTTAAGGTTACATATCTTTAGCCTGCCTTGCCAAAACTTATTTTCCTTCAGCAATCTCAACCTCATCATTCCAGAAAGGTCCTAAGGGAGGATTATTGTAGTAAGTGCAGCTCACAGAAAAGTTTAAAAAACCCTATTCTAACTTTTCTGAAAGGATTGTGGGGTATCAGACCTTTTGCAGCCTACCAAATTAGCAAAGGAACAAAACAAATTATTTGGATTATCACACTACTTTTCAAACATATCCCTCTCTGGAAGTGCAATGACAGGATTGCCTCATTGCCTGTCTCTTGCACATACACATATGTTGTTGCAATAACAACTTACCAGACAGGAAGCAAAGAAAGCAAAATACTAAGACTAATTCAGCAAAATGTTTCATGATGGGCATAAATTCATCCCTAGTCAGCAAAGTTTTAAAGCATAGGATTATAACTGGGAGCACATGTTTGAATTCTTATTAACTTCAGTAAGATTCTGGATAAGAGATGGAAGCACTCACTTAAATGTTCTGCAGAATTGGGTCCTATGGAAGAACAAGCTAAAGGAAACAACACTGCAAACTCCACTTCAGAATTTCACTCTTAATGCATTCAAATGCACACATTCCACAGAAGCAAAGGTTATCCATCAACAGCAAAACTCACATGAGAGATCAAGACCCTGTCAGCTCAAATAGTCACTGGAAGAATATACTCTAGCTTTATATATAAGCCATGTTTTCCGATAGGCAACAGAGACCTGCACAAGGCCACAGATGTGTAGCTCACTGGTGTGAAATAAAATGAATTTAGAAGAAAAAAAAGAAAAAAAAATGAAGGAAAAGACAGGATGCTTGAGCCACCCCACTGTTTCAGATACATACTTTTCATTAAGAAAATAAGTGAAATAAGTGCTTTTGAAATACACTAATATAGAGATAAAAATGCTGCTTTTACAGAATTATTCTCATATACCTTTAACACCATCACACATTCAAGAGCATCACACTTGCAGTTTTCAAGGGACAATGGCCAAAAGCCAGCCCTGACATAAAAGGTTGTCATTTTCATTGAAAGCACTATGAGTCCTACCAGGGCAGAGCTTGGACCACTAAAACTAGTGTTTGGCCCACTAAAACTAGTATCTGTGGTAACATGCACACACCTGTGTTCACAGCAGTTGTGAACTTTTCTGTTAATATCCATTCTTTCAAGCTTTACTAATGATTGGAAGAAAGATAATAAGAAATGCATAACAATGAAACAAAAATCAATTGAACTATAAAAAAAACCCAAACATGTAAACAGCTGTTTTGACTATAACAGCTAGTGTTTTATTTTATGGTACAGACTCTGTCTAGCAAAGTGTTTTGTTGTTTGGGGTTGGTTTTGTGCATTTGATTTTTTGTTTGTTTTTTCAAGAACAGTAAGTAAGATTGATAGCTAAAGAGAATTACAGTCATTCCCTGAACAGACTGCAAGAACATGGGCAGGTCTACAGGAAAATCATAAGCACAATAATAAAAAAATAAAGTAAAATATATATATATGTATCACATGCTTTCTGCCATTTTCATTGAGCTTTGCAATTTCCAGGTATCATAAAAGCACAGACAAAGAAAATAACTTCAGAAGAAAAAACTATCATTTTGATCTACACCATTATGCACTGTGTAATACCACTTTTGAATCACTAAACAAAACTAACACCACAGGGAAAAGTATGGCTAACATGCCTCAAATGCTACAGCGTCTCTCTCTGTCTGGACCTGATGCCAAGAGAACAAAAAAAACCCCAAAAAGCCCCAAACCCAACAACAAAAAACTCTCAAACCCAGAAATGCACTAAAAGGTAACTTTCAAACGTAGAAAACAAACCAAGGACCTATTAAACAAGTGGTCTATTGGGTGTTGCCTTTGTTCTTAAATTAAAAGACTACAAATAGTGCTAATGTTGATATATATATATCTTTTCAAAGCAACTGGTGGTATATGTCACCCTAAGGTGTAATCGTAATTACTATGCTTCTAAAGAGACAAAAGTACTGTGTGCCAAGCTTGCACGCTAGTATTTCTTCAAAGCTACTTGTTAGTCATTACAACTATAACAGCTTATCTCTACTTGGTCATGATGTGCTATCCACAAGGCTATTTATTATTTATTTGAGTTGTTAATGTAGGCAAACTTGACAGTCTCTGCAATATCTTCCCACAAAAGGGGAGGATCACATCTATTCTGGGCAGTTCCTTGGCATTTTTTTCTAGTGGTCCAGCTCTAAAATAGCTATGTGCTTCACCTGCACCTCCCACCCTTGTCCTATAAGGCTGAACCAGAACAAAGGTTCTACTTGTGGTCCCTATGACAAAACTAGAATAAATTATGTCTTGCTCCTGTCGTTCCAGCAAACTGGTTAATTGCATTTGTGTCATATATCTCCAAACAGCCTGGTACATTAATTACATTCTGTAATACCAAGCTCCTCTGATTCACTCTGTCACTTCCATTGAACACTTTAATTGTATTCCTTCTAGCTACATACAATTTTAAACACTTACTAATAATTACATTTCTACAGCCTGATGTTTTCAGTTTGTATACAAAGGTATCTCCCATACTGGTGGTCTTAAAGTTAAGGATCAAAATATGTTACACGTTACAGTAGGAAAAAATAAAGCAAACAGAAAACAAAATCCCCACAAAACTATGATCATGCTGATAGACACAAATGTTCCATTACATCCTTTCACAATTAAAACCTCCTGCCGTTTAGCATGTACATACATTATGCAGAAATTTTCTCATTGGTAGACCAAACTGAACACAGCATATTATGCAACCAATGTAAAACCGCACTTGAATGTCTCCTTCTCATCTATTTTGCCTCCTTTCTTGCTAGGAGGTGGGGGAAGATGAAAGGAGGGGGAGAAAGACCCAAAGCAGCCTGTGACTGCAAACAATAAACCTAGAGTCCTTGCTTCAGGACTGATAGAGTAAATGCTGTAAGCAGCTTCCTGGAACCAAGTTTGTTCTAACAGGCAGGCAAAGCCAGCCAGGGTCCCCAGACATTAAATTCACCTGAAGTCTAAAAGACTGTTTCGAGATGCAAATACTCAATACTAGGGGGACTGCCTAGCATTTGGTCCCAGCACATTCTCATGTAGAACTGTATGCTGTCACAGATGCTCGCTTCCTAGTTGTGTGCTTGAACTGCTGTAAGGCGTCTAACGTCGATGCTGCAGCACAGCGCCAACCCCTACTTTGAAAGACAATTTACCCTCGCACTGGAGTTCTCGCCCTAGTGAAGCGTACTTCCTTAAGATGCTAATTTATAGTTCCCCATCCATTACTTGAGAACTGCAAGAAGTGTCGCAGAGCAGACCCAAAGGGGGGGGGGGGGGCAGAGTCCGGGGCGGAGGGGGAATCCACCCTTTCCCCCAGACGTTGCTAAGCTTCCTGACAACGCTCCCTCCGGAAAGCCCGTCACGAGAGGGTGAGGGGGAAGACGACGGGAAGACCCTCCCGCCCCACGGTGGCGGCCGGCCGCGCCGCACCTGCCCGGCCCCGCGGGGGTGGGTGGGGGTGACGGCGGGTGGTTGGGGCTGTGCCCCGCGCGCCCGCCCCGCCCTGCCTGCCTCTCGCCAGCGCCCTAGCAGGCGTATAAGGACTCTGGAAATTCGCCAGTTCGCCTCACCTGGAGCCGAGGCAGAGCTAACCCATTTATTTCATCAGCTGGCTCTCCCGACGGAAAGTTTAACAATAGAAGGAGCCTAAGTAACATCAGCTACAACAGCTCTCTGCCTTTCCTTTCTCCTTCCCCCCGCCCCGCCGAAATAAAAGATTTAGCGCGGTACACTACCTCAAGCTGACATTCTTCCATTCATAAGCTGTTTTTCATTAAGTTAGCAGACGGGAAGGACTGCTTATTGGAAACACACATTGCTCCCTCTCCCCGCCCCGAAATACCATTTTCATACCAGAAACAAACTTAAGGCTCTGTAATGTTAAAGCTTATAATGCCGTCCATGTGCTGTCCCAAATCAGATTCAGATGCGAGGGATTTCTGCACAGAAATGGCATATCTAAAATTAAGCGAACTTACCATAGACCTGAAAAAATGCAAATCCAAAGAGCAGGAGTGGCGTCAGCAGACCCATTTTGACATATTAAAAGCAATCCCGATCGTTTGCAAGGCCAATTCCACAGAGATCCAAAAAAAAAAAAAAAAAAAAAAAAAAAGTATCCAAAGCCAGCAAGAGGTAGGTCCAAAAGTTTTCAGTTTCCTAGCAGCTACTTAAAGTGGAAAGGGAATTCTTGAAATCAAAAGCTGCAGATGCAAAGGTCTTGAATGTGACACATTTAGATCCATACAGATTAGAGCAGCAAGCGAGCTCCGAAAGCTTCTGCTTTGCACACACACTCCTTCCTAAATTCCCACCAATCCGGCCCAAGCAGAGGAATTATTCAAGTGTGTCTAAGACTCTCTTTAGGATCCATGGCAATCCAAAAGCAAGCTCTTTCTTCGGAAGACAAGGAGAGACTCTGAGAGAGGAGCCGATTCCTAGAAAGTGCTCCACAAACTTCCCGGCACTTTGCAGGAAAATCATTGGCTTGGTTTGGCTATTTTGCTTTCCTCTCGCCCTCCCCCTACCCTTTTCTCTCCCTTTCTCTACCAAATCAGTTCAAGCTGCAGAGTTTCTCACTGAACTTCCATAATAGGAACGCCTAGGCAATGTGCTACAGGAGGGGAACGGCTTTCTCAGCATCCCCTCAAAATAACCCCGTCCCCTACACCTCCCTCCTCACTGAAAACCAGAGCGGAAACTGCTCGAGGGCAGTAACTCCAGTGCGGTGCCGCCGCGGGCGGGAGCGGCGGCGGGCTGCTGCCGAGCAGTCGCGGCGGCGGCGGGGGTGCGTGCGGCAGGGGGTGCGGGGCCCTCCCGCCGCCGCAGCTCTCCCGGGCGGCCCCGGCAGCCCGGCGTCCGCCGCTCTCGCGCCGCTCTCCTCTCCTCTCCCGCCGCCTCCGCCTCCTGCCGCCGCGGACACACCGGCTGGCAAGGAGAGGGAGGAGAATGAGCGCGGCTCCCGAGGCTGCCTGGGGAAGGGAAGCTGCGGGGTGTGGACTAAACCACTGTGCTCCACACCCACGCGTCCCTCTCCTCCCGGGGTAGGGAGATGGGGACGACGATATGAGACGACAGCCACGCGACTGGAAATCAGGTCTTCTGCAGGCGGTGCCCCCTGCCTCTCCTCTACGGTTGGGTATAGGTAGAATTTACATGATTGCTCCTCACCGCTTCCCATTTAACGGCCAGCTAATTTTTCGGTAAGTGGTTTCATGGAGCTGTTCTCTAATTATTCATTCCCTCTCCGCACATACACAGACACTTGGGAGCGAGACCCTCGAAAGGATCTTCCCCAGAGATTTTTCCGCTGCTCCGCTCTGTAGAAAAGGAAGGAAAGGTGGCAAATAAAATAAATAAAGCGCATCACGCGTGACCTACAAAGCCTGTAGGACTGGCGGGCTTGCTCAGCCGAAAACCAGGAGCGAGCAACCTCCCCCCTCGCGTCCCCCGCGCCCTCCCCTGCCCTCCCCCGGGCCCCTCGGCTGCAGTGCAACTCCCGCCAGCGGGAAAGTTTCGCGGAACCGACCGCGATCGCCGGAGGCCGGCGGAGGGGGCGGTGAGAGAAGGGGCCGCGTAACCCCCAAGAAACGAGGGCTAACAGCCCCTCTCCGCCTACATGCACGACAGAGACTGTCAAGCGGCAGAATAAACCCCAAACCACCACCGAAAAAGAGCCAGGAACCAAGGGAACGAGCAGCGTGAACGACAACGGAATTTAAAAGCGACCGGTGTCGCAACAGGGCAGGGGGTGACCAGGAGGAGACACGGAGAGCAGGGCGGGCGGAGACGCCGGTGAGAGGCCAGCGGCGGCTCCGAGAGGACGGTTAGGCCGGCCGTTGCCGCCGCGCGCCGTCCGCGGGCCAGCGGGAGCGCCGCACGGTGAAGCTCGAGCGCCCCCTACTGACAGGCGGCGGGCAGCGGCCGCCACCTCGTGCCCGGCGTTGCCTTTTGTTGCGGCGGAGGCCTCGGCGCGCGGCTGGGGGGCGGCCCCTCGGCGGCCCCCGCCCTCCCCCGGCGCGCGGGAGCGACGGGCGGCTGCGGACGGCGGGGCCTGTGTCCCCCGCAGCCCCGGGGAGCCTGCACAGGGCGGGCCCTGTGAAAGGAGTGGGTGTCGTGGCAGGAACGACTGAAGTGCAGGAGCTGCCGAGGACCACGGAGCTCTTTCGGCAGACGACAAGTCTTTTCTCCAGCAGGGAGCCCGAAAGAAGTAGTATGGCACACAGCTTTTTCAGGGAAACCTGTTAGAATGCGTCGGTAGCATGTTTAGCTAGCTTATGATTTTAGTTTCGAGAGGGACGTTGCAATTGAGGGTCACGATGATGCTAGCTAAAAATGAAGTGGTGAGTAACAACGTGGGAGTCCCGCTTTGATGCCCTAGGATGAGCAGGGCTGATTAAACAGAAGGGATTTACCTTCTTACATGTTAACCAACTAGTCCCAAGTATTCTTCTCTCATCAAGTCTCTTTCTTGCTTTTTTCATTTTGCGTACACTAGAGATTTGTTCTTTTAATAAGTTCTTAAAGGATCTGAACCGTATTTCTGCGAAATGTAGCCTGCCCACATGTACTCAAATAAATGGTCTGCAAGTTATTTCTTACTGGATTCTTGGGTGTAATTTGTGACAAATATTGTACCGTTGCCAAACATGACAGTGTGAGGTGTTTGTCGGGTTTTTTAACTGTCTTAAGAAGATTATTGCTATTCCATACAAAGCCAGATGACAACTCCAAATCCTCTTTATGCAAATCAGGGAATGATGTCCTCCTGTACTCACGATATGCCCTGCAGATAAATATATACTGATACCGCTAAAGACTACCATGTGAAGAAGGCTATAATTAAGGCTAATTAGGGTAAGATGATCAAAATGGTATTCTTCATCAGTGTGCTTGTAAATTGGCAAAATGAGAAAAGCATAAATCACCTACCTGGCAGCAGTATCTGCAACAAGACATGAAATACTAAGGAATGTTTCCCATTGTAGTGAACATTGCAAGGTCACAGTGTTAGTGAAAATGCGGACTTGTTTATTACAAAGTTTTAAAGTGGAAATAGCTATACACTGTACAGTTCTTTTTCTGCTTCTCAAATAAATTTAAGATAAATTTAGTAATAGCTGATGTAGACCAGAACACTTTGAAGATATATACAGTCTTCAAAACCCTCAGGTACAGAGGTACCTGTAAAAGGGTATAATAACTCATATAAACATTCTCAATGAAATCAGTGTTATTCATTATAGCTGCTAGTGTTTTACTCATTCACTGCCACAGAATACTGCTTTTCAACTATTAAACACTTAGCAAAACTTTGAAAAGTTTCAGCTGAATTTAATCAAGCATTTTCAAGCATAAATTTTGCCCATATGTATTTCAGTGATTTTTTTCTTTGAGAATTGTTAACAGTCCTCCAAAATGGCTAGCAGAGTCTGAGAAGTTGGGAAACTGGCTTTTGTATTGGTGCTGTTTGCCCAAACTCAGAAAACTTGGCAAAATTTGGCTAGTATAGAAACAGACAAAAAAACAAAAAAGGTCACCCCCCCCCCCCCAAAAAAAAAAAAAAAAAAGGTCATCTAGAGATCTGCTGGAGCATTATAGTAGAGGTTCACCTGTGTTATGGCTTACAAGGACAGGACATGGCACAGAGGCACTGGCCTATGAGCAGAGTTTGCTTGGAACGGTGTTTGCTTCCATTATAAGATGCAGTCCAGATATTAGAATAAAAAAAACATATGCTTGTCTCTGGTCTTTCAGTAACCTCCTATGAACATGGCCAACAAGACAGATATTATTTGCTTGAATAGCAAAGTCTATGCAGAGGAACTGTGTGCACCAACTATTTGTTTGGCTATGAGCAGTATGCCACCTGATGAAATACTTGCGTGAGCAGGATGAAGAAAAGGCACATCAGTATTGGTGCACATAAAGCTTCAGTTCAAAGAGTATTGTTGAGGTGGGACTTTAGAACAGGGAAATGGCACAGTAAGATTGTCCTGATTCATAAAGGTCAGCCATCAAATGAGGCAGGACTAGTTTGGTAAAACAGCAGTAAGATCAGACGTATGTCAGTGATCCAAGTAAAGGTTTCATTGCTTCCCCAGTCTGATATTTCATACCTTTGATTCCTAGACTTATATATCTGCATTAAAATATATATTTAGTATATGAAAGATCAGATCCAGTGTTTAAAGTACGAGTGTTCTAAGACTAGCTCTTTTTTCAGGTGAGCTCTACCATTCACAGCATTTTTCTTCTAAACCAACATTACCATTTCTGCTGTTACAAATATATATGAAATACTCTTATTTCCTGGTTGCCATAAAAACCTCTTGTTATCTTCTCAAAGAGGACAGGTTGAGCTGAGGTGGATCATACAGAATTTATTCTGGATACTAAAGCTGCTCATCCAGGGAATTGCTGAAAATGATTACAGATCTTTAATATCCAAAAATATACATGTGATGTGATGGTCATATAATCTAAAGGTAAGCATCCAATTTAAGTTAGGAGGCTGGTCTTTCTAGACTCTGGAGTAGAGCAAAAGGTGCATCCAGAGGATTATTCAGAGCATGTAATGTTAGGCAGCCTCAGGAACACAAAAATGAAAAAAATGACACAGTGAGCATGGACTTTCCCAGAAATCATACTCTTGCCTTCCTCTGTGCTATTCTGTTCCAGGTCATCAGGTTCTGATGTCATCTGACTATTGAATACATGGTGAGAGAACGGAATTTATAGGGCTTGATCCTTATAAATGCTGAAGCATGATTATTATTCTTGCTGCAATCAATAGGGTCTTCCACAGGAAGATGGGACACTGGGAGGTAAATCAGGAACCCAGTCCAGGAAAAGAAGAAGGTTGCTAGAAACAGTGTAAGCACTGTGGCTAGATCTCTCTCACGAAGGCCCCTGAAAATTAATTTTTTCTGCTGTCCCTGGCTACCATAATTTTGACTAATCTACTTTCCTAGAACCACTCTTGTGGATAAAAAAAAAAAAAAGATGGATGCCAAAGCGTGTGTTTCTTTCTGTCTCACAGGTGTCTCTTACTTACAGCACAGAGGGTCACCTTTTGCTTCAACATTAAAAATTCCTGAGTTTTAGCATCTGACTTCAGAGTGTTCCTATGGAAATACCCATGAAGCAACACTAAGAACCCTATTTTGAAATGTCCTTACATTGCTAGACTGTGTCAGTATGTCTGCACTATTTTTAATCACTAGTACAGCTACAGTGCTTACCACAGTTATAAGAATGATATATACTGTTGGTAAGATAAATATTTGGTAAATTAAATTATTAAAAGTTTTTTATATACATCATATGTTCAATTTAGGTTTTGCATCCACAGCTCATTAAATGTGCAAAAACTCATAACAGAAAGATGGTACAGTTTCTTGACAATTTTTGGAACAGCCTCACCTAAAATAAATTCTACTTGATTCTTTTATTTTTAACTGAGTCCAGAGTAAGCAATAAGCACAAATATTAATATGATAGATGTAATATTACCATGTAAAGATTGTGTAGATCTTACTTTCCATTTGTTCTATGGATGTACTCTTAACACCCATACAAAAAGATACAGTGTCTTTCATACTTTGCAGCTTGGTCAAAAATTCAACAAAGCAGAGAAATAATTCTTAGTTAAAAAAGAACTTGAAAATGGATTATACATAAAACCAGGGTCAGATTTCTCCTTTCTGGGGCATAAAGGGGAGGTGAAAGGAAGCTTCTAGTTGTGGCATTCACAAAAGAATTGGTAAGTTTACTGCTGTGTGAAACACAGGTCTGTGTTTTCTTGCTGAGTAAAAGATGGCAGCACACCATCCTTTGGGATACCTGGAGCTGGCATTGTAAAAAGCAACAGCACCTTTATACTAAAGGGATAAGAACAGCACATGTTAGAAATATGTCTGTGACTTACTGTAGTAGTAGCTGAAACTCAAAACCTGTGGTGTGAAGAGTACAGTGCCTGTCACAATCATAAGCACTAAAGTTGTTTCAAAACTGCTGGGCTTTGTATAGACTTGTGTAGACTTGCACAGAGCAGGTGGAACCGGAGTCTTTTCAGAGATGCACAGGGATGGGACAAGAGGCAACAGACACCAGTTGCAACATGGGAGGGTTCTAGGTGTCCGGAAACAGGTTTTTTTACCATGAGGGCAGTCAAACAGGTCCCCAAGGGAGCTGTGGAATTGCTGTTGCTGGAGATATTAAAAACTTTTTTGGACAGTGTCCCAGACATTGAAGGTGAACCTGCTTTGAGTTGGACTAGTGAATCTCCAGAGGTCTCTTCTGACCAATATTTTTCTAAGGTTCCATGATTCTATGACTGGCAATACTGACAAAGTTCTGAGCATGTAAGTGTACTTTGAAACTGAACACCAAAGTTTCTTAATAGAGAATTATGTACTAAAGTATTCAGTAGTACTCACTTCTGTTATAAAATTACACAAAACTGCACACACAAGCTATGAATAAAAGATTTGCTTGATTTTCCTCAAACTTAAGCCATTCCTGTTGCAATACTAGGAGCCTTTGTTGAGAGACTCCTATGTAGACTCAACAGTGAATATTGCAGGAATAGAAGAGCATTCCTTGCTCTTCTATTGGAAGATTGGAAACGCTTCCCTTTACAACTGCAGTATCTAAAATTAACAGCCTTTCTACCAATTGCAGTAAGCTGCACATCAAGCTTATGGCTGTCTCCACATTGTAGACAGTAACATGAGTTCATTATTTGCAACAGGACAACTGCATCCCTTCCAGTCTTTCCACAGACTACATCTAGCTAGCCTTCTCCATATCAGGAATTTCCTCTTACACACTAATTTTTCATCATATTGGTATGTCTGTACATCTCCCATTTGTAAGGGTTGTGAGCGTTCCTGTCTGCTACATCAGGAACTTCTATTCCCTGTCTTATATCCAGGACTCTGTGTAAGTTATGCATTTCTTTGTCTAATGAAGGAATAGTCAATTACTTATGATGAAGGCACCAATTATGGAATAAAGTGCTAATCTACTTAAATAAGGACACCAAAGACATATTCCATCAACTACAAATAAAATAAGATTCCAAGAGTAATTTTGTTTATTCCTTCGAATAATTGTGCCATTCAGAAAAAGAAGGAGCATTTAAAATGAAGAACTGGAAGAGGATAAAATCTTTCCCCACCTACATGAGAGATGCAAAGGTGAAATTCTCACTAGAAAAATGTACTTCATCATAGTGTGATCAGACTGATCCATATGAAAATATGTACTTCATCATAGTGTGATCAGACTGATCCATATGAAAATAAGTGTAGCTGCTGCACCCTGACTAAAAATCAAGCTATACAGCAACCCAACATTTATAACTGTACACAATGACACAGAAATAAGTCTTAAGCTGAACACCATATTCCTACATAATTGTATTATAAATAACATGTTATGCTCTCTTATTAAATGACATATGTCACATTTTCCATAACAAGTGCATATTGACAGCCAACTACATTAGCCAACAATATTTACACTTTAATTACAGCTTTTAAAATGGAAATATGTAACTATATACGTACATAATGGGGCAGAAATTCATACAAGGAAATCCATACGTAAATGTCCATTATGTAGATACCCATTTGTAGGTGGGAAATTATTCTTTACAATAGGAAGTGTTTAATTTAATAATGTAGGAAACAAGATTTTTCATGTCATTAACAAGTTAATTAACTTGAAAATTCTAATAGACACATACAGTATTGTTTTTCGATCTTAAACGGCTTTTGAATTTAGCTGGAGTTTATAGTTACTATTTTGTAGAAGAAGCAGCCAGACTTACTGCATTCCCTTTGTTATCTCTGGTCTCCAAAGTGTCAACGGCACGGTAAGGTTATTGCTTAGCATGATTTCTGCTGTACTACAGTCCTCAATTGTAATCATATATTAGTCAAACCAAGGACTTGTTGTGGTACCACAGAGCTTCTGATTTATGAAGATGTCAACTCCTGAGAATCTGGTCCATCACTATGGTGGCAACCCTAACAGCATTAGAGGCTCTTGCATGTTTCTACCAGTGGGTTGTAATGTTCCCATTAGGCCATGATTCTTTTTTGCAATATGGTGCTGTCAACACTGTTCTCATCAGTTATACATATCAGTGGATTATTAACAATATTTGTCAGACTTCTATATTAGTTTTGTCCCAGAACAGCCTTGCCTCACTTCAGCAATAGAATTACATTTTGCATTGTCTCAAGAAATGCTTTTAAATTAGAATTGATGTTTCAGTCATATGATTTTTCACTGCTGATGTAGTTTAGTTTTCTATCTAAATTTTTATAAGAGTATGTGACTTATTTTTTTAAAATATGATCCTATTAAAGGCAGGTGAAGCACAGAGTGTCCCCACAGCAGAATTTGGGCTAGTACCTCTCCCATGCATGGCAGACTAAAAGAGTGGTCAAGACTAACATAAATTTCAACAGTAAATTGAAAAAAAAAACCACCAAACATAAAAGAGGAAAAACCTGAAACCTCAGAGCAAGACTTCTCCTTAAAAAGTATGCATTTAATCAAAATGACAAATAAATAAGTACAACTGTAAACATCAAATATCCTGTATAATTGCTAGAGGAACTGTCGTATTTGAATATTTTGCAGTTAAAGCTATTATAGGATTTAACTGCTTAAATTGTATACAAAATCACCAAACTTTTACAAGGAAAATATGCAGGAATGTTTTCCTCTATGCTGCATATCTTACGCTAGGAGCAGCTGTGCCAATACACGGTCCCTTTAAAACGAATAAAACTGTACAAGCAAAGGGGCAAGCTCAGAACACAGAAACAGAAGCCAATGACTCATTTTAACGTCTGTCTCTGAACTGAAACACAAAATAGCAATTACCTCAAAGCTGCTTACTGCCACAACTAGGAATACTGTTTCACATTTAAAGCATGCTACCCACACAACAGAAAATCTATCTTTTTTTTTTTTCATTGTACAGCTTGCAATATTGTGTCTGATGGTGGAATTTAGCACGTTTCAAAGTCATCAGTTCAAATCTTGCCCATGCTGATGGTGACCAGAAGTTATTACTTGATTCCCAGCTTAAATTATTTTAGAATCAGCTTTTTGTAGACAAGAGAAACACATTGTAAACTTATCTTACCCAGACAATCAGCAATAGTTCAGCCTTCTGGGACAACCTTGAGAAGAATAGGGTATTTTGCACTGCCATGGCCCAGAAGGTACTTATCTTGAGAATGAAGAAAAATTGGGTTTCAACAGCATCTACCACAATGAGATCCTGTAACCAGGACTGTGTGTCTATGGACTTCTGCAACATAAACAGTAATTAAATCCCACTGCCACATTACCTGCTGAAAGATTTTCTAAAGGAAATGTGTCTTCCATGATTCTGGCAAAAAGTTACATAAAAAAGTAACTTTTTATCATTTCCCAAGAAAAAAAAGAATATATACTAGCTATTTAAGCTGTAAGTGGCATGTCTATTAAAATGTCAGATTAAAAGTAAATGAGCCAATATATGGAGTAAAGCCACAAGAAAATTTATAAGTAAAAAAATGATAAATACCCCTATGTATGAAATTCAAAATACTGTAGTAATGCCTACAGATGCATAGGTGGCATCAAATACTGAAGATATGTGCTGGATTTATTATTTTGTTGATATTTAAAAAGAAATAAGGAAAGAGGAATTCTCACTTATATTTGCATGGCATTTACTTGAGAAATTCCCATGAGTGTTTACAGGACTTGAATCCTCTTTTGGAAGAAATAGTACAGCTGATTCAAATCATTGAAATAATACAACAGGCCACCTGGGAAATTTTTCCTCTGGGAGTCATAGAGATCCTTTCAAGTGATCTACATTTCTAAGAAAATTGGCTTAAATTCTGATGTACTTTATTGTCATCCACCACTGTTCTTTAGTGGTTTTGCAGAAATATAGTATAATGCTGATCATTTAATCATGGCAGTCCTGACATAGAATTCCGACTACAATTTTTTTTTTTCTTTCCTTTTTTTCCCCTGTAAATCCATTTAATTTTCCTATCACATGACCTGGAAGCTGGTTACTGATGAAACATATGCTCAGTTAGAACAAGTTTGAATCTGTTAATTTTCAAACGGCCGTAAATCTACATTGCTCAAATGAAATGTACATCTTCTGAGTCAAGAAGGAGCTTGCTTTTTAGCCATCAACAACTCACAGTGCCTACCCTTAAACTACTTAACATAAAAATACCAAGGTTTATATTTCTAAAATCTTGTAGATGCCTGAATATATCAGTGATCAGCATATTTGCAGGAAAGTGCTTTTTTTGATCCCTGCATACAAGCTTGAAGTTGCTTCAGTCATGCCTTGACAAGCAATATGTAGAAAACTGACACAGCCTTCTCTAACCGCAACACGACAAAAGGAAGGGAGCAATGACTCTGGAGTTGGATGTCTGATACATGCAGAGATGTCTCTTCTGCCAGAAATAAGATTATAGATGCAACAGTGACACAGGGAGGTTAGGGCATGTGAAGTGTTAAATCCTGGATTTGTAAGCAGTGACTTAATCAGAAGACTGCTAAGTCAAATCACAATGGTGGATCGAACAATCGAGGCAAGTATTCCTCACTCGTGTTGCAAGTCAGTGCAAGTTAACTTTCTAGCAATTAGTTTCTTTTGAAGGTTCTTAACAGGTACCTATCTAAATATTTTTATCCTGGCAGTGTATGAAAACTTCCATCATGTAGATTTTGATCTGGAGATGCAGAAAATAAATTAAAGACTGCTTAAAGGGAGTATGAAGTGCTATGTACTCTTCTTTCAGACCAAATAAAAAGTGCAATTACAACTATTTCAGTAGTAAGGTACCTGGTAGTAATAGGAATTACCACAGGATTCATCAAGCAGCATGGCTAGGCTTGGTCAGAAGCTATGGCAAGTGTGCTGAAATAATTACTGGTGGAGAAAGCCAAGACAAAGGCCACAAGACAGTGAATAAAATTCTAATGAGTAAGAACTGCCATAAACAGGAGTGGAGAGGCATTTCCACGGGAAAAGTAGGAACACAAAGTTAAGTTAGCAAACATTTGAGAAAAGAAACTACTTGTAATGCTATTTTTGTTATTTTCACAGAAAAGGAATTGCATATAATCTTTGAAGAATTCAGGAAGGATTGAACCAAAGCATATACCTGCTTCAGTGTCAATCCTGAAGAAAAAAAATCACAAAATATAAGGCACAAAATACAACTGTTAGCCATACATTGTTCTTTTGTATTTGTAATAATGCAACAGAAGAATATGGATTTTAGCAAATATTTTAGCAGAGTATCAGATCTCAACACTAAAATCTAGTCCTAAGTTGTAGCAGCAGCTGATAAAACTGTTCTGTTTTTCTATTGTTTTGTCAGTACCTCAGGAAATATTATTCTAAAGTCTGTTCAAAGAGTTTGTTTGTAGATCACTACCTTCACCTTTTTTTCCTAATTATATAGAAGTTGAAATTGTAATATAAATAGTAATTAAATCTCACTGCCACACTAAATCCCACTGCCACACCAACATGTTGTTCCTACAACAACTGAGCTGTTTTTTCCTTCCTTCTCCCTTTCCTTCTCTGTTGAGGTCCTGGTAAAAAGTAGAGTTCAGCTGAATCACTGTACTTCTTTGGAGGCTGACCACATAGTTTGCTGAGACTACTAAGGGACTTCAAGATAAAACATCCTACTGTAATTTTATTCTTGTCAAAATTTGTTTCCTTGAATATTGCATACAAAAAGGGTTATGATGCCATTTTTATTCATACAAGCATGCACAATTGTATGTTTGCATTCTTGTGTACAATATCGGAGTTTGGACATGATGCTGCCATTTCTCTTATGAACGGGTTTCTGACCTGAGATGCATAGCCATACATGATTTATGTAGGTCCGTGCAACTTTTTTGCAATAAAAGTAGTACTCTAACTGGTGATTTGGGTTTGTTTCTATAAGAGACAGAGACTGTAAAAAAAAGTTCTGTTAAAAAATCCATTGGTAAACTCAGTAATATGGTTCTGTCTACGTATTTTAGCTCTTTTCCTCAGTGTAAGGTTGCATACTGAAGGCATTTCCTCTGAAAGTTAAAAAGTGAGGTCACTGAAACAATTGTGATAAGATATTCTTTCTGTAGCTTCTGAAATTAGATACATCTATCTTATCACCACGTTTGATTAATTCCACTACAATAAAGTCATCTCTTGTTTTCATATAAGCTCCTTTCAGCTTCCATTTAACTCCTTCCTTTTTAGTTTCCAGAAAGGATACATCTTTTGAAAGAATAATCAAAGGAAAGCAAGAATCCAGAGGGGGCATCTACATAATAGGAGATAACATTTTCAATTTTGCTCTTGAAGAGGGGCAGCTGCCTCATAGATCAGTTTCTAATTTTCCTCCCCGATCTGCTCAAGGTGAACATTGCTGACTTAAGAAAAGTTCTATGCAATTTGATATGCTGACTAAATGAAGTAAACTATTTATTTTTAACAGTTATAAAATCTAGTACTACCAGGTATGACTCATCTTGTTCTCAACAAGAAGTAACTCCTTCGAGAGAATTAAGCAGAATAACTCTTGGCTAGGATATTGTGTATAAAGCAGAGCACTCACTGCATGTTAAAAAATACTTTAGAATATAAAATATTTAACAGTTCACAGATAGCATTATAGCCACATGACATTACTTGAAAACTTGCCCTGAATTGTATCTCAAGACTACGGTAACTCCCATTTCATATAAAAGGAAGATATATCATTGTTAAGCCTTGTGTTATATCTCACTGAAAGCAGTGGTAAAGTCCAGACATTGACTGTAATATGAATTAAAACATAGTCATCATGGCAGTGAGTAAGTTTTTAACACAAATCATTTTACTTTTCCACCAAAAGTGTAACTGAATTTGATACCAAGTCATACTTTTGAAGAAAAATTAAAATCTAGTTGAAAATTTCTAGCCTAGTCTAGCATGTGAGACAAGTCTGTGAATTAGTCTACTTAGCAAGAAGGAAAAGTTATGGGAAAATTCTGACTTGGGATTCAAAGGTTTGAATTTCTGCCCTATAACATAAGTGTGCTTTGCTCTCTATAGTACCAAAACATGAAATATCCAGTTAAAAATAGGTCTTATATTTCATAAATATATTATCATCTGACTGTGGGATGGACCTGAAAAACAAAATTTGCATAGTCTGGCTTTGATTCAAGGATAGAAGGAAAACTTCAATATTTCATGATCCTACAGTAACCCTTGAGATGTTCCAAGGAGACTGTGAATGAAAATGGAGTGTACTGTTAATATATCACTCACAGACAATGGAGAGATGTAATCTCTAATATATTGTAATCTTCTGTGTGTGCATCTCATAAATTTGAGACAAACATACAAAAGTCCCTACATTAGAAGTTAGTTACACTCTATTACTTGTGTTGTTATCCCTCACTCTCTGTATGTAGATATGTATGTATGTATGTATGTATGTATTTAAAAACCTCACCTAAATAGAATTAATCATGGCTAAACTAAAAAACACATGGCTAAGGTAAAATAATAGCCACACCTTGTACATTGATTTTGGATTTCCTGATTCATTTATTTTAAAAGTTATTCCTTCAGAATCTTGATGGTCAGCTGAACTGGAAGAAAAAAACCTGTGCATGCCTTGACTAGTCTTTTCTGTGGGGTATATAAAAAACTCATTCATTTTGCTTGTATACTCTTATGACCAATTTAAAAAAAATCTAGCCTGCTAAAAATGCAGTAGAATTAAAATACCTAATTCCCATTGAAAACAAAAGTAATGTTTTACTTGCATACTTTGAACTACCCCAAAGCTCCTCTCTCTGTCTTTAGCTGCCCCAGAATGTCTGACATCTAGCTTATACAGAGTAAAGAAACTATCAGTGAAAATTATATTTTTAAGAAAGCTATGGTGATATTGATAGATTTCATTAGAAGTGCACCTAATACTTTTTTCCTACTTCTTGTTCTTTACTCTATGTTTTCCAAGAACCCTGCAAAAAAGTGTTCCATATGATCTAAAAAATAAGCTGTAATGTATAAGAAATATATAAAAACTGACAGATGTTGTTCCAAAGAATTATTGCTGTAAGATAATGTAGTAGAATCCTGTATTTATCCCAGATACTGTTTTTAAATTATTTTATTTTTAGATCTGTGGGATAATTAGTTCCTGTTTCAGGATAGTTCTCAGAGTCTATGGACACTCACCCTTCCCCATTCTCTAATGGGAGTTAGGAGACTGTAAAGGAGCATTCTTCACAGCAAGTAGTTATTCTGTCACCCCAGGAGTTTTTGTTTTCTGTATAAAGATTGCTGCTCCAAAGATCAACATCAAAACTTTTTTTTTTTTTTTTTTTTTTAAATAGCCACACATAATTTCTTCAGGGCAAAACACTTCCTTAGTATGTAGAAATTGCTCTGTGTCTGTTAGGAATCAGTGTGGTGCAGTCTCTGCTTGGAGTGATAAATGAAATTAATGTAGACAACAACTAAGTCACTTCATTGTTTAAAGTGAATGCTAATGATATTTATCCTGTGCTTCATGATAAACTGATTTAAAAGACTAAAATGCTGAGGGAAAAAACCCTGCATTTTAGGAAATATACATAAACTGTCCTTTACTTGCTCAGTTACAAACTGCTGAGAGTAGCATCAATATGTATTTAAATTACTTTTAAAATCCTTCTGAATATCTGTTATATGTCTACAAAGGTTTTGCATTAGAGTATCCTGGTTTGCATTTTGAAACTGAAGAACAGTTAACTGTTCATGCTACATGAATAACTGGGTTTACAACAAATATATAAGAGAATATGTATATATTAAAGCACAACTCAATGGTTACATGCTCAGAGCTATTCAACTAAGAATCTGTTGTCTCTATTTATTTAGAATTCATTTGTCACTTTGAGGGTGATGTTACATGTTAAGATTGAGCTGATCTGCTACCTTATCACTACTGCAAGTGAAGGATCCCCCTCCTCTTTCCCAATCCTTTGTCTTCCCTGAACACGATCCTGACCATGCAGTCCCCGGCTTTCCTTTCCTAGCTCCAAGGCACATATTTTTAGTCTGGATTAATTTTTTGCCAATTTAGCAATATGAACCAATTCTGTACAAGTCCAGTGAGTGCCAACAGCAAAACAGGAGAAGGGAGAGGTGGGGATCATGCAAGCAGGGAAAGCTTATCTCCTCTCAATGATGGGAAGCTCTTATATCAGCTTAAGTCACACCACCTTATCCACCTTGAGCATACCATCCACAGGATGCAGAGCTGATATAACATCTTGTTGCTACAGAGAGAAATCTAGCAACTTTCCTTTCCCCATCCCAGTACTTAAGTCCTCATAATTTCTCCCTTTCCTTCTTTTAGCTACACAGCCTTGCTTCCTCCCTTTCACTGAACAAATCTAACACATTAAAATCAGAAGGGGAAAAGGCAGCTTTTGTTTCTTTGTGGTTGAGTAATTTTCTGTGATTGTAGTGAATTAAGCAGGCTTGCAGAGGGCCAAGGAAAGTACCAGTAAAGGGAAAGGGAAGGAAGACAGGTGAGAATTGTTAGCCGAAACTGCCCTGTAAAGCTGTCACTCACATCTACCTCAAAATAGCCTAAGCCTGTAAAGCCTTCTGAAGCAGCAATCTCAGCTTCACTCCATCTTTATACTGCTCTCCCCCTTCACTGGTATAAATGTTTGTGTCTATGCACCATGAACAACTGATGAAGCAATTTTTTTCCCTTGGGTTTTGGGTTGGGTTTTTCCCCCCTTGGTTTAATTTGGATAAGCCTTTTCTTTAACTGTACATTTTGGGGAAGAGCTTTTTCTACCCCCCCACCCCCCACACCCCTCCTGCCAAAACCTGTTTTCCCTATGAATTCCATATTTTTCAGTAAATGCAATGAAGGTGAATAATGTCCACATTTTCTCTCACATAGAAATATTAAGAGTTTTGTGAATCTCTCTTTTTGCTGTCCTATGCCTTTTCAAAATCCTCCCAGGTTTGGAAGTATATAACAAGTTTTTTTATATTCTGGTTTAATTTTATAACTGGCACTTTTCTAAACTTTTCAAGTTTGAGAAAGTCACAGTAAGAGAAAAAAAAGTATTAAAATTAAATAAACTGTGAAGGAATTCTAGGATCATCCATTCTGCTGAGTTCAGCATAAAATTCAAGGACAGAAAGGGGAAAAATTCATTTTAAAAATAAAATGGCAAGTGTATATGTTCACATCATAATCTTATACTTAGATTTTATATTATAACTCACGAAAAAGCATACATGCATGGCAGTATTGCCTGTAGATGATTTCGAGAAACGATGAGTTTTGGCAAAGCACATTTTGAAGAAGGAATTAATTTCACCTAGCTCTGTGACCTGTTTAGTGTACAGTTGATGTAAATATGAGAAGGAGAGAGATGGACAGCTTGAACTATCACTGATTGTGTTGTACCTGTTTGGTATTCAACCAAATAGTGCGTACTGTTGTTACCTCCCACTGCTCTAGTCTCAGCTCTACTTGCTAGTGCAGTTAGTCTTTCCGTTAATTTGTTTTTTTCTCTCAATATCAGCATTAAGTGAATGGGTAAGAACTGTCCTTAGAAATATGTGCTGTACTTGAGGGAACTTTTAGCACCTTGTAGTTTCCCTCAAGCCCAACTGACCAATCAATTTCAGATAACACTGGCTTCTTGGAGGAGGAAAAAAAAAAAAGGTTGAACAGATATTTCACTAACAGTGAAACACAACTTAGCAGGAATGTGGGGTTTAGATACGTAATAATATTGAGCTCCAAAGTAGGGTGCTTGAGGTATGGGAAAACAGGTAGGAGTTTTTCCAGTGTTCTTGTAGTTTATCAGAATGACCTGAAACTCTTCTGCTGAGTTTCTAAGAGAAATACTCAACAGCCAACAAACACATCTTCTCTTGCTTTGCCTTGCCTTGCCTTCCCAGCTCCTCTCCTTTCCAGACTCCATTGTGCCACATTTTTTCCAGACTCTTGTTGAGTTTGTCACTTTCTCTGTCTGAAAGAAATTTATGTTAAACTTCCCTAAAGGACTAATTTCTAAAAGGTAGAATTTACTTGAGAAACTACTTTAAATATACCAATGAGTTAATTAGCATAATTTTCAAATGCTAGTCTTTATTTATTTTAAAGGCAGGAACTGTAAGATACAAAACACCAATCAAAAGGCATACTTGCTTATAAAGTATGTCCACGTAACTTTTCTCCCCTTTCTCACCCCTTTTTCTTTTGAACAAACTGACCCTCTCCCACAAGGCATTTTTCCAGCCCTTGACTGGTGGAACATATTTCATTACAAGTCTTGCAAGCTGAATGAACAGGCAGTCCTTTTCACTGCTCAAATCACCAAAAAAGAAACTAAGGAAAACTGAGATCATGTTCCTGTATAAAGGCTGGGTTTATACTGCTTGAACAAGTGTATCAATCCTTTACTGCCTATGAACTAAAAATAAGCCTGTTATGGTACAGGTAACAGGTAATTCTTTGTTGACTATGCGTATACCCTATTACATGAGATAAGAGAGTTGCTGACCATTTGAAAAATGATGTGGGATACAAACAGCAAATAGTAGTGGTCTGCTTTCTTGTGTTTGTTTGGATTACTTTACAGGCATGTTTTCAGAAATGCCATAGAACCTCCTATTCCTGGTTTACCCACTGTAATGGGAGCAGAGAGAGAGAGTGAGAATATCTGTGGGTTGGTCATGCTTCTTTAATGAATTACCAGAACTGGCCTGGGACGATAAGACTATTGATCTAAAAGAGAAGAGAACTTAAAGGAAGTTAGTCCTAGGTGTCTACTGAGAGAATAGAAACTACAATTACACTCTAATTATATGATCTTATCAACTTTTTCTATTGTTATTTTTTTCAGCTATGTGTTTATAGATATATTTCAAGTAAAGGCTGACTCTTTAGTATTGCTGCTATGAATGACACCAGTGTATAATATAAAGCTGATAAATGTAGTATGACAAGTTAAAACAAACTGTTTACCTCTGATGCATAATAAGATATTTACTTATTTATTTAGAAACTGGTACTAGGTATAGACTGTTCAGATACTCTTGATTGTACCATGGATGGTATTAAGATGGCATTAAAGTCATCTAAAACACAGAAAGGATATCTGTCCATTTTTTTCACAGTATTAAAAAAGAAAAGTCAAAGCAAAGACATAAGATTGCTTTAATTAAGTTGATTTCTGGTTTCTAAAAGAGTTTTTGTTTTATCTCAAAACTCAGTACAGCTTTTTGAAATAAAAAGAGCTGTAGTTTTTGAGTAATAACACTACATATGGTTAACTCCAGACAGTGCCTAAGTAAGGCTGGAAGCTGCAAGCTGAGATGTGAAAGTGGGAGGAAAACGAATGAGATGTCAGCTCCATGCTCAATAGCTTTTCAGGCAGTATGTTTGAATGAACATAACAGTATTATCATATACTGAGTTATTATTTGTTATATGATACCAAGGCAAGTTTTCATGCAATTGTTTATTATTACAATCTGTCCTATGTAAAACACTTTTAGAAGAGGAGCTATCACTAATATGTGTCAATATATTTGAAGGATCTGGTAAATACCCTTGATTTAATTTGTTAGGCACTGTTACGTACCTAGGGTGTAAGACTGTCTGTTGTTGACCAGTACCAGTAGCATTGCCAAGACTTATTCTGCACCTGTGTTTTTGAACACCCTCCCTTTTATTGAACTTGCTGGGATCAATGCCAATTATTAGATTTTAATAAGTTTTATTTCACCATCAAGATCCTGCCAGATATGCTGATAGTTTTGATCATTTCAGGTCTTAGTCCAAGCCATATTCTCAGTACTACTATACTGTAATTAAACAGATCTAAACACTATAAACTAAATAATTAAAAATGTTTTTATGTGTCCAATTATGTGTTAGACCAGTCTCACTTTAATTATCTAGTTATATAATACTTAATTATATACCACCTAATAAGATAATACCTCACATATATAATGCCTTAGTGGTCTATGTGATCAATTATAACACTTAACCAGTTAAACTGGCAAATCAAAGCACTGCAGAGGCAGGAAATTACAGAGGGAGGAGGTTTAATATGTGGTCTAAGAATCACATGGTAGTTGCATGATCACTGATAAAGATCATGGATACCTGTAAAGATACAGAATCAAGGATGAGAGCACTGTTTCATCTGGTGTCAGACAGTAGAGTACTACATCAAGTTTTAGTTTCTGCATTCCTAACTAGGAAGGATTGAGAGGAGATTTGCCAGATATTCTGAAGTTAAGATAACAGGTCTTCCGGGAATAATTTAGAAAACTTCAGTATAAGGATTTTAACAAAAATGTAAAGATCAGTATTCATTTATAATTTTTTGCACAGAGGAGCTGAAGAAAATTTGTTGTGGTATGTTTCTACTACATTTGTTAAAAAGTCAGTATCAAACACTCAGCTATTACCCAGCGATGTAAGTTATTCCCCATTATTTAGAACTGAGATTGAATGTTCTTCTATGGGACATCTCATCAGATCAGAAAAAAAATCATAGAAATTGGCTGCAGGGATCATTGGAAGATGCATGATATCTGGTTCATTACAGAAGGTCAGAATAGGCAATGTTATCTGGGCTTCAGTTCTCTGAGTTTATGGGATTTTCTTGTTAGTTGAAAGGGAATTTGGACTATGTTATTCCATTTCTCACAGGAAGTGTTAATTAGATGCATTAGCTGCTTAGAATATATTTATCTTGATTGCAAACATGTGCAATCTCATATTTAGTATGCTGTTTCCCATGAAAACTCTGAGCGAAAGCGGCAAGTGTGCTATGGAACAAATCTCAATCACGGTGATCTTGCCTCTTTCATTACTTGCATATGCTTTCAGTTATTCAAAGCCTATAGAATAGCTAGCTGAATGGAAATGCATAAGGACAACATGGAAGATGCATGTTTACACAGCCAACTCCCACTTTACTCCAGGCTGAAAAAATTACATTCTTTTTTGTAGCTTTTTTGGTGATAGTTTTGTTACTTGTAGGTCTTAGGTGGACTTTTAAAGTAGAAGTAAATTTAATCTGTCATATAAAATTACTTACTGAACAGCAGCAAATACTATAGTACCTCATATCACATGCAGTCAATGAGGTAGGATCTCTTTCTCCCTATCACATGCACTGTGTTCTACAACTGCAGGTATTTGTAGTTAATTTTCCACCGAACAATCCAATTTTATATATAAAAATAATAATCCATTTTATGTCTTGCAGGGGAAAAAATTTGCTTAGTTTCTATGGAAGTATATGTTCACTACTACTGCAGGACAATTGCTTCGATAATTTGGTATCATGTCTGCATATAAAAGGTATGACTTTTTCTGCCTTTTTAACCTCATCAAGTCCAATCAATTTTAAACTGGACAGCCAAAATAAATACTTCCAACTGAGGAAATAACACATATTTTTATATGTAGGAGTCTATTGCTAGCTACATTTAATGCTATTCTAAACATTATTGAAGACCCTATCAACCAAAGAGTGTTGCAAAAGGCAGTCATACAGTTGAACAAGTTCACAAGAAGTGGGGAAAAAAGATTCTCTTTTTCTGTGGTCAACAATTTCCATACCACATTTCTGCTGAAAAGAGAAAGTAAAAGCTCACATTGTGGAATATATCTGCTTCTTGTGTTAATTGTTGAGCCATTTTCATATATTTCACTAGAATTCTATATACATATATAAAAAGAACAGAAATATCAGAGTAATGAGTTCAGTCCATTAATTAACTCCTTTGTCAATATGTACTTATGACAGACTTCTAAAACTTGTGTGTCAAATTCTAATTCCCATACTCAAAGAAAATACCACTTTTCAACATGAGTAAAATTATAAGAATCTGGCAGGAACAGATATACCACACCCTATTTAATACTAGATAAAATGGTGTTTATGTCTTAATTCAATTTTGTACTGAAAAAATCTATAATTGTCACATTGGTTTATCAGTATCCTGGGAATGCCCTTTCACTGGTTCCATTTGTGATACACTACAGTGAGCAACAGTATGTTTAATCCACACCTCTAGAATTAAGTTTATGATCAGAAATTACTTTTAGATGCTGGGGGAAAAAAAAAGTTCTTGAAGGCTTTCAGTGAGTTGCATGCTGAATTGTTTCAATGAGTTCAATAGGTCATGAAACACGTGAACTTGTCTGACACAATTTGCAATTCTTTTGTTTAAGATCAGAATTCTACTATGGTTTAAAACACATTCATTGTAGTGATCACAAAACTATTTTTAATATTTATGGAATGGTACTGCAGATCCCACTGTAAATTCAGAGCATATGTTTACCAATGACAAGAAACAGAGGAATGCACTAAATTTTATGAGCTGTTAATGAGTCAATAAATTGACTGTTTTGCAGCCAGAACTCTGCTACTATTGCCATTGACAACATTCCAATCTGGATTTCTTACGGAGAAAGAAGTCATATTCCAAATTTTAAATCTATTTCTTTCCTTATTTTTCTTCTCACTAGGGTCTTGTGTCTTAAGGAGAAACATGCAATTAAATGGGAATCACAAGGTATGTTTCTCACTGTTGTCAAGGTAAGAAGTTATCAGAATATAGGTCTCTTCAGCATCACTGATTTAGTATCACAATCATATCATATAATCCCTTTCATAAATTTTTCAAGCTCCATTTTAGATGTAGTTGGACTGCAAGACAGTCCCCAGAATTTCAGTGCTCTAATGTTTAGAGATGTTCCACATTTATTCCCAGCCATATTTTTATCGATGTGTTCTGCCAATGTTGAAAGAGCTTAAACAGCTCTTTACTTTTTGATTTTTTACCCCTTAAGGTATTTATAGATAGGGATCATAATTCCTCTCAGCCTTTGCTTTGGTAGGCTGAACAAAACCCTACATGGCTGTACATGTGCCAGTTCACCCTTCTTGGACATGGGCAGCCAGCACTGTACATCTTATTCCGCTGAGGTCTGATGATAGTACTAATGATTTTGTATTTCTGCTAAAAATATTTTTCAGATGTATTTTTGGATCACTTTTGTTTTATTCATGACTGAGGCCATTGAGAAATAGTGGTCAGCTATATCCCAAGATCAGTTACTGAACTCCTTTTCTTTTGATCTTGAGGTTTTTCTGGGTAACAAGTGTCATGTCCCAGACAGAAATTGCCTTTTACATTACAGATTTTTGTATCATTTCTGCTACATCCAGATCTTCCGATATGGTATCTCAATTTTCTTCTGTATTAACAATACTGTCTAACCACTTCTCATTGGCAAATCTTATTGAAATGCTCCCCTCTTTAGCAGTTCCAAGACTAATCATGTTGGAAATGAATGGTTAAGCTCCCATTTGTCTGATACTTAGTTTCTCAGTACTTCTCAGTGCTGTTTGGTGTTTATCCAGTTCCTCATACATTCACATGGGTTTTTTTCTACTAACTCTGGCCTTCTCCATTTTAAGTAATACTTGTCCATATAGTGGTACTAGAATGTTTTACTGTGGTCTACCTAAGGTCTGAAACATTTGTCTGGAAATAAAACTGTAAGTATAGTCTGGCATGGTGCACCTTTGCCTTTTATCTAAATTACCTGTACTGTTATGTCTAATTGTTCAGAATTTTGCATACTGCTGCAGTCAGATTGCTAGGCCTATAGTTATATACTACTTCCATGATTTTCCTTAAATATAAAAAGTACCCAGGCTATTCTCATGTGACACGATGAAATCTTAGTTGATGTATTTGTTGAAAACAATTGCTATGTAACCTATGGCTCATGTTTGTTATAATTCTGAATTGAAGACTCTCCTACTTACTTGGTAAAGAGCAATCAGTTCCTCTAAATTGGTTTCCATTTCAACTATGGAAATGTCTCATGCCCTCATAGTCCACTCTACTGTTACTCCCATGATCAAAGTAATCTTCCAGTTTAAAACCTGAGGCAAAGTAGTTATTTAGTTCTGAAGTTTACTGAATCACCAGTGCACAGTGACTTTTTTCACTTTCTCCTTTTATTTATATGACTGAAGTAATTTTCTGTTTGTTTTTACATCCTTTGGAAGACCTTATTCAGCTTGACTCAGCAATTGTCTCCATCTCTGAACCCTGAATTCTTTGCTGACCTGTCCTTTTCCCCATTCCTTTGTACTGTATTAGCATTTTTGATATGACTGTATATCCTGAAAGTTATGTTGCCCTTCTCCTGCTTGTTTGATACACAGATTCATGATAGTTTTAAGCATTTTTGATCTGAAGTTCATGAATCCCATCACAACCAAATTCCTGTCTCCTCAGTTAAAGCTGTGATTCTTTTAGATATCAGTGGGATGAGCACAGCTAGTGGCCCATGAAAGCATGGAAATAAATATACCTACAAATAGACCAAATGGGATGAGAGAACTGTGAGAGGAAATATGAAACAACAAAACCAAAGTGCTGATGTAGTGTTCTGTTTTGTAATGCTTTCCTATAATTGCTGTTAACAGAGTAATATGGACTTTAATTCTATTTCTAAAATTCAACCAGTTAAAGTCTATCAGAACTATACTATCAGTAGTGCTGCCTATTCCTCTTGCAGCACAAGTCAAATGTAAAAGCTAATACATCACCTCATTCTTACTTGTATTTCCTTGTGCTCTGTTTCTCTCAGGCCTCACTTTCCTGCAGCCCAACTACTGTATTTTTTAAATGCATCTAAAGCATTATTCTAGCACTACCAGCCTGAATAAGGATGTTTGTCAGAGTATTTAATACAGTCCCATTGCAACATTTGTCATTAAGATGCTTGACCAAGGAGCTAATCTTTTCATTACCATTTAAATCCACCAGTCACAAAGATATTTCCAATATGTTCCTAATTAATTGCATCATATACTTTTATGTTTGCTGCACACTGAAGGCATGTTAGTCAGGATATTCCTTATGATCCAGTTGTGTGACTTACAGTTAAGCAAATGCATTCTTTTGTGTCACTGAATACAAAGACATAGGTTATAGCATAGCTGGATTATATCTATAATATGTAGAATATGCATGGTACAAACACACAGGAAAATATGGCCTTCTTCCCAATGTAAAAATAATATTCTACTCTAAGAGAGAAAGCAAAATTGGAAGAATGGGAGATAAGCATACAACTGTGTGTTTTCTGGAAAAGGTAAGGTTTTGGTTCATAGTACAAAACAGGAAGACTCACCTGTCTGCACAAACCAACCTATTTACCTCACCTTTGCTATGGTAATAAGACATTACTAACATTTTTTTCTCCTACTTTATAGTATGACTCCCAGCTTGTAGACAAATAGAAATTTTCAAACCTGCCTAGATGTATTGGCTAGAGAATGTAGGAAATTATTTTTGAGCTGCCTTTCTAGGAAAGCACAGAGGCCCAGATTAAGTAAAATAAACATTATTTAAGTATGAAGCAGGAACTTTAAACATTAAGTCAGAGAGATAAAAGAGAATAATACAAACCAAAACACTGTGAACACATCAAAACTGACAAACATGTCAAATGAGGTGGTGAAACACTACGTGACCTTATGGGACACAAGTTAACTGTTGAAACAATCTGCAGCTCATAAACAAGCAGCACCTCACAGAATAATCATGCCAGTAGTTCAAATTTTTCCACTGGAATTTACTTTTTTATGAACTGAACAATTAAATGGCAACAGCTTGGGATGCAACGATTCAATGAGAAATGATTTACATCACTTTCACAATCATATGCCAGGGCCATCTGTATATCCAGGCTGTCCACAAAACTGCCTGAGTTAGTTATGACTCATATCACTAAATCTACTGGACAACTGCTTGTCTTTTAATCGGTAGAAAAGAGGAAAGTTTTCTGTTCACCCGTAAGGGCTTTGGTAAAATTTAGAGACTGTTTATGTCCAACGTACAGACTAAAACAAGAGGAGTAGCCAATACTGCAAATCATATTTTATTTATCTACTATTTTATATGGTTTTTTCACTCTTATTCTGGTCAGAGAAGGGCACCTCTACATACACTTTACCTGTTACATTAATCAACATCTCCACAGCAAGTACAAGCCAACATGAGCAACCTGATCTAGTGAAAGATATCCCTGCCCATGGCAGAGGGGTTGGACTAGATGATCTTTGAAGGTGCCTTCCAACCCAAACCATTCTATAAGGCTATGATATTTTAAAAGTTTAGTTCTTAAATACATTTGCTGGGCAGACCAGTGTTCCTCCAGGGCAAAGAGATGTACTTTCCAAGACAAGAAAAACTGTAGATGGACAGAATGTAATACACACATTTATGTTAAATTTAAGAGAGTCTTTTATCTTTTGCGTACACAGTGGCTGGCAACTTAAAGCAGTTAAATATGTAGCTTTCAAGTCACTAAACATTGCAGTTGTGCTCCCTTGTGAAAACTCCACTAGGACCGTGATGGCAACAGTTGTTGATGTACCATTGCTAGAGTTTTGATCTCTCTCACTCTAGAGAGAAAGGCTTTATTTCAGGCTGCAGCAAATGACCATGCACCAGCCACTATTTAAGGCTACCAAAGGTTAAGCTTCTAAATTCCTACCTTTTAAGATGTGATATTAAAGCTATATTTGCACTTCAAACCAGCAAATTGTTGGTTATGTCTAACACTTCTCAAATAAAAATGACATTTGGTGGTCATGCCTATTTGGTTTTTTTCTTGAATAGGTGATAAATTTACCTTCTTAGAATTCTGGTAATTGTGATGTCTTATTGTGAATCTTATTTTATAAAAATGCTCAGTCTAACAAAAACTGGCCACCTAACAAAACTGGTCTCCTATTAATGGTACAGGAGAAGAGAGAAAGGTCACAGACTTCATGATTCTCACCTACATTTTATTTATTTGAAGTCAGAATTGGCAGAAAAAAGTAGTGCTGTCTTAGAGAGCATACAGAGTATAATAAATACTGCAAAGCTCTGCTTTGAGGACACTGGTGAATAGATATCTCCTGAGGGTTAAAATTAGCATCCATGGTGACAAACACCAGGATGCAACACCTGTCCCCACTGACATCAAAGGAAGCTTCTTTCTTCATTTCAGTGGAACCAGAATTTCTTCTGAGGAGCCCTGCAGCCACAGCAGGAGAGTATTTCCTACTGAGCTAGTAAGACAATAATTTCAGCAGTAAAATGGATTTGCACCCATTGCATTTATCTCCTCCTTAATGCTTTTAATTCATTGAAAAGGCTTAAGCCAACACTTTACCCCGCTAAACTTGAAAAAAAATTTGTGAATGATGGTAATGGAAAAGTAATTTATTTTCAGATTTCTATTGCAATGACAGCTTTGGTGAAAATTCCACAAATACCATTCTATATGCAACCTGTCCCTCTCTTCTTAACATACAAATGAAAAGATTATGTAAGAGCTTCTGTTTAATCTCCTCCACTGTCTGTTAAACATCCCAGAAAAAAGAAGCCATTTTTCTTGAAACAAGGAGGTTATTGACCCAGATGGCATAAACCTCACATCTACAATGTCAACAACAAAATTACTGCTGAAGGCTTGAAAGTACTATTTGCCCATGTAAATTCAAAGGCATAGGCCCTTTTTATCTGTATGTTTTTCATGTTCACTGTTATGTGAAAGTCCGATTAAAAGCTTTTCAAAGTAACCTGAGTGTGTAATTAGGGGGCACACAGCTCCCATCCTGAGGTTAATATCCTCACAAACATGCAAAGTACAAATCTAGCAGAGAACCAATCTGTTTCATAATTCAGTTCCAGTGTTTCTCCGCTGCACTTAAAGGCTTACAGTGTTTTGCAGAATGATACATTCATTGTTGGTTTATCAACTTAGAGAATGAGTAGTTGTTGAGATATTCAAGTTATACATACTAATATGTTAGTATTAATATTAATAAGTTGCCATGTTCATTTTTATCTGGATTTGAAGACTAAAATTTCACCCAAAAGTCAAGTGATTTTTTTTCTCCCTTACTTTCAATTACTGCATTGAAAAATGCATTGAAAAAAAATAATGTAAAGAGAGTCCTGTGCCATGATGTGAAAAGATGTTTTTATATAGTGTGCTTTAACAAGTCATAAAGGAAATGATAGTTCTAAAGAAATTAACAGACATTGGTTTGAAGTGGTGAGTTTGAATTCTGTTTGAATTCAGTTTGAGGGAAAAGACTGCTACTGAAAAGACTCACTACTGAAAGTGAGACACAATACCAAATATTGATAGGAATTGAATAACCTATGCATTTCTTCCTCATATTCAGAATAAAGCCAGTATTCTAGGAAGTAATTCTTTATTACTTTTTTACTGAAAAATAAAGATGAAAAGCTCCATCAGAATAAGTCTGCAGTCATGAAATGGCAACATTAAATAGATATAAGTTCTGGTTGAAAGGAATAGATACATAGCTTTGACAGCTGTATTTATGTCCATAAGATGTAGGAACTTAAACCTCTCCTCAGGATGTAGTCATGAATACTCATTTTACAAATTCAGACAAAGGGTAGTGTGAAAAATAAAATTCACCCAGTGACCTGTACTGAACCATGAAAGATGGGACTGTGGCTTCAGATCATTTAACTGTCATTTAGCTGCCTCTGCATTTTTCTGTATTTCCTTTTCCATCAGCCTGATTACCACAATATTTGTGTATGTATAGAGGGTTTCTTGAGTCTAATTTACCCTCATTATCTCTCACAATTCATTCTCTACTTAGGACATCAAAGGTTTTGAAAGACAGTGAACTTCTGTACACACTAAAACCATATTAGAACATATCCTACTGAGGAAGATGTAACAATAGGCAAAGATCAACCCATAAAATAATCTTTTTGAAGTCACTTAAGTAAGTTTAGATCTAAATTTAAATTTAAAAAATAGAAACGTAAAACGGAAGAAGAAATGCTGAACTTTTTCATAGAAGTAAGAAGGAAGATTGTCTTGATACATGTATTTTCTATCCTGTTATTTCTCCCCAGTACCATTCCATGTTAAGTAGTTTATGTTAGAGTTTCTTCTTTCTTTTCGGGGGGGGGGGGAAGGATGGGGCTGTGGGGAGTGTTTCTTTATGTCCTTATGATTTATTTTATCTTTTATAAGTGATTTACATGTGTTTATGAAAAAGGGAAAGAAATTATAGTGATATACCTCTTGAACAAAAAGGTGGTGAGTTCAGTTAGCAAGAATAACTAACATTCCATTTCAGTAGGAAGATCTAGCAGAGCAAACAAAGAATTCTGCCAGAGAGATGAAAACCCCTCCATCACGCTTATTGTGCTTTGTCTTTCCTGAACAGAGGTATCGGGTCTTACTTTATGCTGATACAGTAGGAGAGATTCTATTAGAAGTGGGTTTTCTGGGAGTGTGTCCAATACTTCAAAGTGAGCTGGTGGATCGGAGAGTGCTCCCTGGGCTGTGTAGTAGGTGAGTTGCTGGAGTGACAGCAATGGCTCCTGCCTTGTTAGCCACAGGTTGGAATGGAGCAAGAGCTCAGTGGTAGAGCCAGTGCTTTATTAAAACCTCTGTCTCAAAAAAAGGGAGCAATTGAGAACATGTACATTTGATCATGTGATTCAGGACCAGCTTTGGGGTCCCTCCTGCAAGAGAGGGGTGTAAAAGCTGCTCCTCTCTGCCCTTCAGTGGTACAAAATATTCTTCCCAACTGCTTAAAGCAGTGATAAGATATTGATAAGTGTCAATGCAGTCACATGAATGAAGACTTTGTTGTGCCACTGAATGATAAGGAAACAAATGACAAGGAGAAAGTGAAGATCTTCCTGAAGGCAAGAAAGCCATATCACAAATAATGAAAGATTCCAATCAAGAGGAGAAGACAGACAAAACCTGGCTGCTTTCCTATCCTTTGTCCTGTTGCTCTGGGTACAGGAGCCATGTTTATCAGAATGAATAGTATAAATAATTCTATGAACACATGTTCTTCATAAGTGGCAAAGATCTCTAGAGGACAGTGCATTAAATTGTGGATATTATCTATCCAAACCAAAAATCAGAATAGCATGAAATTCATAATTGACTCAATTTACCTCATTTATTAGCAGCCTAGACCTCTGTTTGAATTAATATTGCCCAATGGAATTTCAAGTGGTAGTGACATGGCGTAGCATGACACAAATTAACGGCTGTTCCCCCTACTGTACTGCAAACCACCCATATCTCCAATTAGATTAGTTCTAATCTAATATGCATGCTTTCATGACTTCTATTGACAATAAAATATGACTCTTTCCCCCTTCCTTCTCTGATGCCAGACTTGTTTTACCAAGTAGCTGATTTTCTTAATAGCATGTTGGCATTTGCATATAGGGTACTGATTGCATTCTCTTTCTGACTATTTTATACTATATTGCTGTGTGCTGTACTGTAGATCACATCCAGACACAATTGAATGTATCATTTTGCACACAAGGCACAGTAATGACCTGAACAGACATTTGGCTATAACATATTGCCTATCATTTTACAATATAAATGACACAATTTAACACTTCTTACTTATCTACCATTTTTCCAACCAATATTGGGGTTCCCCATTTTTCTTCCTAACTTAAAATGAAAGTTTTTTGTTTCTTTAGTATGAATTAACCTTGACAATGTACTAGATACTCAAAAAGCATTTTGACTGCTGCCTGTAAACAGGCAGGTAGGGTCTGATCCACAGGCTATCAGAAAAAATAGGAGACTTTCTGTTGATATTAAAGGATTTTGTGTTAGATCCCTAGAAATGTCCAAACACCAACATCATTGAATTCATTTTACATACATTATTTTAAAATAAATTCTTGAAAAGGATGAAATAAAATGAAGCAAGTTTGTTGGGTTTTTTTTACTTTGAAAAAAAGGGTTGTAACAGCAATCGTGACCTTGGCATTGGGAATTTCCTGGGGATTTAATAACCAGCCAGGGGGTAATGGCCCTTGGCTTTGCCTCAGGCCATCACCTCTCCCAGGTGGTTATTAATCCCTAGAAAATGCCCTGTACATCAATTATTAATATCTAAGTACTGTATAGGCAAATTCTTGCCTTATTCAACAGTTTTTCAAGAAATGAAAGTATAAATTCAAAATCTTCTAAAATCTTACATTAAAAAAAATTGGTGGTGATTTATATTTTTATATTGCTAAATAAACTCACAATATTTTATGTTATAACTAAACTAACTCATGGTAGCTCTGTTTATTCCAGTCAGCTTTTGATCGTGCCCAATAAATACTTCTATGACTGTAGATTTTATTACGTCATAATTGAAAATTCTTGCATAGAGCTTTACTACAAAGGCAGAAGAGATTATCAGTTCATGTGTTTCTTTCAGGTTTCGATTCTTTTTATTTTTTCCCCAGCACTGAATTTTGATAATATTCTTATCCTCAGACTGAAAAAAACCAGCAACATGACTATCCTATCTATGGCTACATAAATCTTTTTTTTTCATTATGAGAATTAGTTTGAATCTCAGTTCTGTGCATGTCAGAAAAAGCCTAGAAGGAAATAGAGATGAATTTAATGTACTTGTTCTGAATCAGATTTAAGTTTTGCTATAAGAAGAAAAAAAAAATCTTTGAGGAAAACCACAGGTTATTGATCGAACCGCTTTACATTAATATGAAAAGCTTTCAGTAACTCAGGAAGAAAGTAAAAAGAGAAAAGGTGTATTTTTATGTAATATAATGATCTTTGATCTTGTGTGGCTCCACAATAAGTAGATCTATGACTGCAATTGCTTATTTCCTTATTTTGTTATAAATTTGAAGATCATATTGATGCAAAATAAGGAGTCATACTTTCCACTTCATTTTATAATGTAATACTTGAGGGGTTTTTAGTATCAGTTCCATGAGTTTCCATTTCCTACCTGCAGAGTATTTACTGTGTACATTTTATAATTAAGCAATGAGATGAGACAAGCAATACACTTCTGTAAGATTATAACATGCCTCTGGCAGTGTTATATGGGACAAGGTCACATCTAGAATTACTTTAATCACCCAAGTATAATAATTGCTTGGAAATATACTCCCTGCAGTGCCTTATTGCTAATAGAATTATAGCTGAGTCACACGATACAAGCTATAGTTAAGCCTGGATAAGTAATTCTAATATAAAGGCCCTTTTTTTATTTTCAGCTGCTTGTAACTTTCAGACATTGGTCTTTTAGGCTTATCCATGACTGGTAGAAGCTCTGCATTGTTGAAGTGTTAAAAACTACCTTATAGAACTCATTTTTATTGATAACCATGCCCATTAATTTGAAAACAAAGGTCAAAATTAATTAAAATGCTGTTCAGTGCAACAACATTTGTGAAGGCTTAATAAGGAAACAAAAGGCAAAACAGTAAATCTAACCCACCAGGTCCCAAAGCTAAGGAGAATTCATGGGCATCACAAAGACATATCCAAACTTCTATTATTATTTCCTCTATCTACAGACTAAGCCACCCTACTACTGAGACCTAGTCAAAAGTGCATTGTCTTGCTGCATGCTGGCCAACTTTGACCAAGTGTAACTTAGACTCAGCAACTATAAAGGGAAGAGCCAAGGAGAAAGCACTGGAGAGACAAAGGCATTACATCTGCTTAATGTTAATGGACACAAGTGAAGAGAAACAGCTTTTCAGATTTGGATAACGCAAGTCCAAAGACTGTGAACTACACCTGAAGATGAAATGAAAACCTGTGCATAGGTATGAGATAATGAATCTGTTTTAGAGCTTAAGACAATAACTACTCAGAAGAGTTGTAGTGACATTTCTAGTCACAAAGAACCAGAGCAGGTTAAGCAGTGACCAAGACAGAGAATGACAATTAAAATCCCATATTAAAGAAAGGAAAAATTATAAAATCTAATCTGGCCATCCATGAAAAAACCCCGCCACCACAAACAAACCACAAAAGCCACTCTTTTTCTATATGGCACACAGGTGCTATATTTAAAACAATATTGCCTAATTCATATAAAACCAATTATGTGAAACGTATCAGTTATGATTGCAGCAGAGGAACCACATTCCATCTTTCCAGGTGTGCTTGTACATATACTGTACAAGAAGAACCATGATATTTTTGTCGAAGTTGTAGCCTACTCATCCTCATGCATTTTTCCTTAAACCTGTGTTTCACAAAGCATAACAAGGTCACAGCCTACGAGCTGGTCAAAAAATGGCCAGGTAACAAATACACAGTGACAATTACAGTGCCAGCAGTGCTGTGTGCTTAAGAGAAAGTGTGGAGCACCCTTGAAATCCTTGGGAAGACTAAACAACATCCTCTAGGGATCACGTGAAAAATTAATAAAGTTTTTTTTGGCTTTTTAAACCAAAAGCTCTTCACAACAAAAGCTCCTGTTTATAACTTCATTATCTATGACTTCCTTTTGAAGAAGCTCCTGTGAGGTGAGAAAGAGGCCAGTATTGTATTTTATTGTCTAGCTAATCTTCCTGTCACAATCTTAATGTTTCAGCTATTCTTGTCAGGTGGAATTATTATTTCTCCTATTTTAACTTCAAAAGGGTTTTTTTTGTATATGCCTATAATGAAGGGAACATAGTCACATACTTTAAAATTTTATATGTCAAAATCTATTCTATTTTGTATTTTCTCAGGAAACAATTAGATTGAAGCCACTGGGCTGCCTGAATACAGATAACCTGCACTTCTGTAGCATTATATATTTGAGAACATTTCCTGAGGTATTTAGATCATTTGAGTTCTTGTGCCTATATTCAATATTCTGTGACCAAGGAACTACTATCATCCCCATTTTGCAGGTAGGGATATGGGAGAGTTTATGATTTGATCAACAGGAAATAATCAAATTTAGGCCTCCTAATTCCCAACAGCTATTCTTTTTCACACTCATTCAGCTTCATTTAACATTGTTTAGAGGTGTGCCAGGGACAGAAATAAGATGCAAATATGGAGGACAGAAAAGCAATTTTATATTTAGCAGTAGTAGTTAAAATTCATCTGGAAACTTTTTGAAATCAGGTATTTAGGGATAGAGCATGAACTTATAGAAAAATGATAAGAATGATCATGAATCTGGAAGACATGTCAAGATTGAAAAGGTGTGAGATTGTTTACTGCTGAGAAAAGAGGAATAACAGCTGTCAGTAATCGTGTATGAAATAATGATACATACAAAGTTTCTCACATGGTAGCATGAGAATAAAATACAAAAGAATTAAGAAAATAGAACATTTTTTCATAACGACATATTATCTGACTGAAGAACTGATTGCTGCTGACATCAGGAATACAAGATTCAGAGACATCTATACAGAAAATAGTATTTGGTTATGATAAATAATAGTAAAAATACCATGGAAATGAATTACACTTCTGGGTTTAAAACAACCTTTAAGTATAAGCGATCAGCGTCAGATTATCCCACACAAGCCATCTGTTAGGTTATTATAATCTTTCTTAAAAGTATTTTACATAGGATATTGCCAGAAGAGAAGGAACTTGGGTCTGAGCCAGTAATACTATTCCTATACTCTTGTACAGAACTATCTGAAGAAGTGAAGTCATCTCTTCTTACCATGCACTGTGAAAGAACACAACCACACATTTTGGGGAGAGATGCAATTCCTGGAAAGCTATTGTGTTCCTAAAACAGTAGCTGAATGTAGAAGTCCCATTTGCAAAAGTAAATATAACCACATATAAGGATGAATCTATAAGGATCACATTAGGAAAGGTCATTATTTGAACAATGCAAACTTCTTTTAAAGAGAATTGATAAACAGAAGAAATATGATCTATCACACCTGACAATAAAAATTGATCCATTCCAGGTTCTCTTATTTTACCTTACCAGAGCACAGAAATACTCTTATTTATGCCAGCCAAAGATCTAGAAATACAATATGAAACTTTTCTCAGAAACTTCCCAAGAATTAAACAAATTGAATTTTGCTGAAGTCTGTGTAAGTACACCAGTCTTGGGCAGCAAGGATTGTTGCTTCTCATAGGTTTAAAATTATTTAAATAAGCAAATAAAAGTGAGAAAGAGGCAATGGGGTGAAGCCTAAGCTTGAGATATTAGCAAACAATTGGGTTGTTAATATTTCTGATACAGGGAAAAAATAATGTTTAAGTATTACTGTCACTGTACTTCAGCATACAACATATGCTTTCTAGCATAGCCTCACATAGGTATGACCACATTCAGGTATGATCACATACCTTTATGCAGTAACAAAGGGATGATCATAAACCAAAATAATCCCTGGGAATGGCATAACACAAGCAGCAATCCTGAGTGAGCTGTAGGATATACCACTATTTTAAGATCATCCATTACAGGCTTGATTATCTGTTTTTCTAGTTAGCAGTTTCTTTTATGCCATCTTTTCAAGCTGAAAAAAAATGCTTAAAATCTAGTTCTGTAAAGCCCCTATTCCCACAATAAGTAACTCCTCAGAACGACACTCCTCTTAGACAAGAAAATGCAGTGTGCTAATGGGCTTTACAAGTGGTAATTTAAGATGACTGCTTCAGAAAAAAGTGTTCATGTCTAATAGACATCACCTTCTCCTTGTTGTGGTTATCTGTCTCATTCATTTCATTCCATATGCTTTATTCCATTCCACACATGTGCCATGAGAAAATAACTAGCATAAAGATGCCAAAGTATGCAGATGATACAAAATTATTCATCACGGTCAAAGCTGAAACTATATATGAAAAACTGAAGAAGAGTCCAAAAAGATCAAATGGATTTAATCAGTGACAGCTAATATAGCAATTACAATTCACTATCAATAAATACGAATTAAGGCTAATAAAAAAAACCCAAACATATACAATGCTGGATCTGATTTCACTATTACCAATAGTAGTCAGGATGGCAAACAGATTGTTAGGAGTTATTGGGAAAGGAGTCTGGGTATAAACAAAGACATATTAAACTGCTTGTAGATCTTTGGTGTGCCCACACTGTAATTACTGTATGCAGTTGTGGCTAGGCTGTCTGAAAAAATTATATGGTACAAGTAATAAAAACATAGAAGGCTGACAAGTGTGAGCAGGGGGTGCAGAATAAGTTCTGCAAAGAAAAGAGACTAGATAGTCTCCAATTAAGAGACACGCAACTGGAAGGGTACTTGAAATTAAGAAAAAGGAAATCATAAATGGTGTGAAGTAGACTAGTTGAGAACCATTATTCACAATACAATAATTAAGAGGGCAAGTTAAAAAATGAGACAATAATTTTACAAGCAAATAAAAGGAAACCAATTTTTTTGCACAGCAATATGAAACTGATGGCCGTTACAATGTTCAAAATGCAAAAAAAACCGCAGCACACTTAGCTAAATTCATGAAGGACAGATATACTGATGGCAGTTAAACATGACCATCCAGATTATGATCCAGAGCAGGAAGTTCTGATGATGCTGACTGTTGGAAGGGTATGCTGGAAAAAGGTCTAAGTATGACTTGCTTTTAAACTGTTTCTGGGAGTACCTTGATCAGTTACTGCCAGAGACAGGACACTGGGCTAAATGCGTCTGCTGACTCAGAGAGGCAGTTGGCTCTAATGCCCCATGCCTATTTTCTTAATATTCAACATCTGAATAAACACAGTTTTAAGTTAATATTGTCATAATATTTTAATTATTATTTACTTTATTGTCCTCATGCATTATTATAAAAAAGATTAATTTCACCTGTTTATAAGTGGGCTGGGTATAATTCAAGATAGCACCCCAAAACTTCTTCTATGTATCCAAAATTGGGGTGGGGTGGGTTGTTCATAATTATTCACATTCATAAAATTAATAAAATTATTCTGTCATCTGAAATTTATAGGGTCTTTACACTGCATTATTTGAGGCATGAAGCATTCTTCTAAGTTTGGGGAGATTTTCTTGCTTCTATCTAGGGCTGTTCCCAGCTTGCCTTTCTAAAAGCTTTCACAGAATTGTTTCCAGTGAAAATCTTTCTCCTACTGCAGGACTTGCTATCCCACACTGTAGTTATATATAGCATGCACAAGGTTGTCAGGGTAATGGAGGTTGAACTGACGTGCCTAGAGTTGGCAGATATATTTTAGGCATCCCTACACTGTTCTGCCACTTAATTTAAACTGTGTTCAAAGCAGGCATAACCCCTGTAGCACAATCAAAGTGTGTTATATTCCATGGTAATTTAGTTCCCTGTCTAAGCAGAACATTACAAAATCCAGCTAGTGAGTTGTATGTCCAGCAAATGTTGACCAAACTTCAGAAAATTGTGATGATGTCCTCGGACAGATGTCTTTTCCTTTTTATAGTCAGTGTTTAATTATAATTAACTTTGGGGAGGAACAGGCGCAAGGAGAGACGCACACATTGCAGGGCTTATTCCCACGGGATTTTTGAAAAGGAAATAGGTATTTTTCCTTTTCAAAAAGGAAAACTTCAGAGGCAGTATATTGAAAACTAAGACCATTAAAATATTTTGAGCTGGAGAATAGAAACTATCAATTATTTCTTAACATTTGTTTGCAACATATTTCTTGGAAAAGTTTAGGGCAATTCAAGTGACTAAAAACACAAAGCCATTTGATACTAGAGAAATCAAGCTTATAGAACATAAATTGCCAGAAAGTTGCAAGTTAATGTTATTAATTTATAAATGCTCCATAGAAAGTGGACAGTTTGGAAGTTAGAGGGAAATTACAGTGGACTGAGAATATATACAACTGAATAATTATGAACTCTGCTGAAAATGATTCCATTGAAAACCAATTAACAACCTTGTCTATACATCTCTTCCAAAAGCCTGGTAGTAGAAAAGTCTCTTTTTGTATTGATTTCCATTGACTTTCATATACTTGCCTGCCATGTAAGCTATTTAAGTAAACGATTTTTTTCCCCAGGATCTACTTTTGAATATATCGAAGTGTTAAAACATAGCAGCATTGTCTATTAAACCAAAATACCCCATTATTAATACTGAGTACTACACCTCTACACAAAACAGCAGAAAATGTGTGTTTTGATGTGATTCTACACACATTATTTTTCCTGAGTGTAGATTAACAGCTTTCTACCATCCACCTGGGAGATAGTATTATACGCTAATTACAACTAAGAAGAAAATTTTCAGCTATGAACATGCTGATATATTCAAATACAGCAAGGAGAAGAAATAACCCCACCTGTATAATTAAGGCATTTGTAAAAATGAAAAGCATGAGTGAAGAAACTGACTTTTAAATGAGGAAATTATACAGAGAAAACCCTACTTTCTTTCCAGTAATTAAGTTTCTGAAGAAAATTTGCTGAACTTTCACCCTGTAAATCTTATCTATAAGGCATCCAGATATCAACTCCTTTTCCCTTCTGTCTTTAAACAGGCAACATCTCTTTGTAATCCTTCAAGTTACCCACTGGCCACATTTGAAGCTGATTTTGAGTCCCATCCTCTCTTTAATTAAAACCTCAGCACGGTAGTTGCAACATAAGAATGGAAGGGATGGTTCTGGGGGCGATAGTTGCTGATGCAGCACTGCTGTTCCCAAAACAAAGGGAAACACTGCCAGGCAAATGGCACACCACCTCCATGCAATGGTTAACTGCTTCAAGACCTACCACGGGAAATGGACAGCACAATACAAAACTGTAATGATTAGTGACCCATGTAAACAGAATTAGATATCGAACACATGGTCTTTAAAGGGGAGCAGGGAAATATTTATTTTTTGCTAAGAGATAAAGCTTTGCCAAAGAGCTCTTTTATCTTTCTTTGTTTTGTTACCAAGAGTAGCTGCTAGAGTGAAGGCAAGCTTTGAAGAATATTGCATATATTTTAGAGATTATGATATCATAAAGTGAAAAAGTTTTAAAGTTGGTGAAGAGATGACAGAATTTTTATCCATATTGCCCCAAATCTTTTCTCTTTAAATTTTTAACTCAAACTCTTGGCATACACTTAGAAGAGAGATGTGTGGGTTTGTTGCCAGAGCTTTTATGTGCAGAATCAAGGTCTCTTGGATTTTCAAAAGAGGACGAAAAAGCTAAACTGTTCTTGTTAGTTGCAAAATACATATAATGCGCCAAGCTGACAAGCGCTTTTACTTCAGCTGGGTTCCCAGTGACAACATTTAGAGAAAACAGCAAAACAGTCTTATTCCAAATCCATTGAGTTAATCAGGAGCAGCCTTTTGAGAAAGAAAATCCTAAGATGCCTTACAAGAGAAGAAAAAAAGCTCTCTGAATATCAGTGTGCTGAGATAAGAAAGAACATACAGTAGGAAGCTAACCCAAATAAAAGGGCACAGGCAAAAAGACCTGAGTACATTAGAGCTGCCAGTGCTTGGCTAAACTATACATCTCCAATAAAGACTCCAGTTCAGCCTGGCAAGAGAACATTAGTATGGAAAGCAATCTGTGAACATTACTGCTGCTGACTGGCTTCTGAGATAGGCACAGTCATATCACACCTGCTACAATATGAAACTTCTCATGTGAAACGAGAGAAAGGAAGAGAAAGTTAAATCCTTTAGCCATAAGTATCCCGGCTTTTTGGTAATTATTGTGACTATGTTTGCCCCTCACTGGTGCTTCTCCATGTGCTTTTAGAACTTACAGGGCAACTTTTCACTGATACTTCAGATTTTCCCTAATGATCTCAACTAATTAATAATTTTCTAGCTCTGACAAAGTTGTATTCTTTCACAAGGAATGTCTGCTGAGAAAGGTGTTACTCTACCAAATGGTAAATAACAGAAAGTTGTGAGAGGGTTAGATATCCTTTAGCCTAAGCTCCTATTTACCTGAGTGAATGTTCAGTCTGTACCTAACAAAGCAGGTACTGTTCATTAAATGACTGTAGAAACTTTGCTCATATACATTGGTTCATTCATTTCCAGTATTTTTCAGACTGTGATTGATTTCAGAAGTGAAAATGCAGATGTTTGTCTAGCCAAATATTTGTATGCACTTAATGTTATATCGCATCACATTACACAGAAACCCCAACCCTAATTAAACCGAGCTATGACCAATGTCTGCATAAACTTGATGGAAGGGTTTTAAGGTTAGTATACACTAGTGCTGAGTAATCCAGTTTATGTGGAACAAGATACTCCATTCTGCTACAAAAGATCTGGCTGGAATGACTAAGGTATTTTTGAGCACCCATATTGCATTCTGTTTTTCCTCAATCTCTGTTGTCTTGTCTTTGTTGCTTATAAGCAGTGGAGGAGGAAGATATAAAGCCCTGGAGAAATTAACTAAGTAGACACCCCCTAAAACACCAAAGGAAAAAAAGAAAAAGATTGACTTTACAAAGTGAGAGGAATCCTAGTGGACTTGACTTGAATGAAATCACAAAAGCTTGCTGATTAATGTGCGTAATGGTATTTATAAAATATTATAAGTCTGCTGAGTACCTTCAATGTATAGTTTATAAATATATTAGTTCAAGAAGCTACCACAAGAGGATTTCTGAATTTAGAAAGCTGTGCTTTTCTGAATTGCAGAATTTTTGTATTTATTCACAAAGCTTTAATCTTTTATGCTGATAAACAAGTGTCCAAAAATATTCAGAAACACTTACAGCAATTGTCTGCCTTTCAAATGTGGAAAACAGGATAAACCCTTCTTTGCGGAATGCAAAAAAAAAGAGCTAAAAAATATGTGCAGATTTCATTTTTATATATAAAAAATTTAAGAACCATCTTTATTGCATTAGCTACACATCCGCTACACGTGGACCAAATATTGACTTGCTTTGTAGAAGTAAGAGTGACTGCCAGTTTGCATTTAGTTCTCCTAGTTTGATCAAGTGGATTTAAGTGAGCTAAAATGACAACTGGACATTTAGCTATCCCACACTGCCTAATCATTGTCATATTTTGAAAAAGAATAGGAAAGAGCTGGTTGTGGCTGCAGTTTTCCTGATCATATTTGCATCCAGTAAATGTTATCACCTAGCTTTCAGTTCTTTGTAGTGCATCAATAGCTCCATATCTTATAATGTGAATTTCCTCCAGTTTTTAAAATTGATGTCAGCTCAGGAAACTCAGGCAGGGCAGTGAGTTCTCCCAGCATTGTATACCACCAATGCAAATCACATGGTGGTTTTTTTTGTTTTCTGTAGTGCACCTGCTGATAACAGAGAACATGGCAAATTTCCAAGACTGCCAAAAGCAAACTTGTACTTCTATAACCTCCTGAAAATATATTATGTAAATGCTACCTACCAATCCAAAGGGTAGATGTGGTCAAATCTAGGATGTTTTTCTAAGAATCTGTATTTTCACAGAGCAACATAGTGATAAAAAAAACAAAGTTAGAAAACCTAAATCTCCTTAGCTGCCATGGACTGTCATAAAGGAAGCAAATTTAGCATTTAAAATATGAAATTTTAAGAGCATCTTGTATCACTTTAAACAGACATATAGACTAGGAGAAGCCTTGTGTAGTCTTCTTCAGCATAAGGAGGGGGCAAACAAAGTTTTAACATAGAATACTTATTCTAAACAATTCTGAAGCATCACATTTTCTAGTTACATATCATGAGACTCAGCTAGCAATAAACACTGGTAATGGAGAGAGAAGTGGAGAACTACAGAAGAAGAGTTACGTAAAGACTGAACTGACTGAGAACACCAGGGAAGAATGAAGAAATGCTCTCACAGAAGACCTGTAGATAAACAGCTAAAAAGATCAGAAAATCCACTCTGAAACACAAACAATGCTAACACCCAAGCAATCATAAAATTACTTCCACATTTTACTTGTACTAATTTTAAAATGTGGAGGAAACACAACAGAGAAAGTGCTGATTGTGCTGTGCATCTCTCTGGGGAATTTTTATGCTTGGATTTTTAAGGTGTATGGGCAATAATGGCTTGTGATTCAAATGGCAGGTCAACATTTAATTGTGGTTGCATTGCAGGCTTAAATTGGTGAACTTGTGTTCTGTTGTCTTTCATAAATGTGTGATTAGTTACGCTATTTGACCCTTTCTTGTGCCTGAAATTATAGCTGATCTTGCATCCCATGACAGTGATGTTCTAAGGGAGAAGTGGGGTCGAAGTTTTGCATAAGTGCAGTAACACATTGCTTCAAAAATAAAACAAACAAGTATGTGTTTGTACTACAGATTGTTCAAAAAGTGTGAGAAGGATTTGATTTTTATTTAAGTGCATACCAGAGTGAAACAGGATTGAGTCTAAACCTAGATTCTAATTTTTTCCTGAAGATTGATGGCTGAGTATATGTTCACAGTTTTCATCAGCTGCTTGTGAGCATACTCAAGTGTAATCTGTGGGAAGAGCACCAATTATAGGCAAATATATCCAGAACTCACTGGCTTGCTTTTCTGCCCCTTCTGAGGAGGAGGAGTTGTTGGGTCTGTAGTGGTGAAGACACCTAATGACAGTGCAGAGAAGCACATTGTGCCCAGGTAACCGAGGCATGTTTGAACAAGGGTGTCTGAAATCTGGTGGGTCTCAGAAGGTAGTGGAACACTTCTGTGCTACCACGCCTGAAGGTGCATTCTGTGTCCCAGCTCTGTATCATTCAAGTAGCAAACACCTACCAAGGTCCTATCTGTGGACCCTCATTTCCACACCAAGGAGGTCAGGGTACGTGGACTGGATAAGAGTAGTAGTGTGATCAGGGCACCAGGACCTGGCAGAGCCCAGCCCTGACTTGTGATTATACACTGCCCCTATTAACTGCAAGTATAATGCTAACTCTATGGTAAGGATGCAGCTTTCAAAATACTGCACAGAATATGCAAAATACTAAACAAAAGTATTCACTTCATTTGCCAGATTTGATTGAATATACATTTCCATAGAAATTTGCAGTTCTTTCTTACTTCCACTTCATAGAATCATAGAATCATTTAGGTTGGAAAAGACCCTCCAGATCATCAAGTCTAACCATTAACCTAACAGTAAAAAGTCCACCACTAAACTATGTCCCTAAGCACCACATCTACACGTCTTTTAAAAACCTCCAGGGATGGTGACTCTACCACTTCTCTGCGCAGCCTGTTCCAATGCTTGACAACCCCTTCAGTGAAGAAATATTTCCTAATATCCAATCTAAACCTCCTCTGGTACAACTTGAGGCTGTTTCCTCTCATCCTATTGCTTGTTACATGGGAGAAGAGACCAAGCCCCACCTCGCTACAACCTCCTTTCAGGTACTTCTAGAGAGCATTAAGGTCTCCCCTCAGCCTCCTTTTTTTCAGGCTAAACAACCCCAGTTCCCTCAGCCGCTCCTCATAAGACTTGTGCTCCAGGCCCCTCACCAACTTGGTTGCCCTTCTCTGGACACGCTCCAGCACCTCAGTGTCTTTCCTGTAGTGAGAGGCCCAAAACTGAACGCAGTACTTGAGGTGCAGCCTCACCAGTGCCAAGTACAGGGGAACAATCACCTCCCTGCTCCTGCTGGCCACACTATTTCTGATACTTAAGTATTGCTAGAATATTTCCAGATATGTGTAGAATGCTTTTACTTATCTAACAAACAATGTTTGTCAGACCAAACTAAAGTCTTTATTTTCAAAGAGCAAACATCCAGCATTGTATAATCCCTTAAGAGAAAGTACTGATTAAGTAAATCTTGTTGCTTTTCAGTTCTAAGAAAAAGAAGCAATAAAGCATTTCTCCTGGTTTCAGCTGGGATAGAGTTAACTGTCTTCCTAGTAGCTGGTACAGTGCAATGTTTTGAGTTCAGTATGTGAAGAATGTTGATAACACTGATGTTTTCAGTTGTTGCTCAGTAGCGTTTAGACTAAAGTCAAGGATTTTTCAGGTTCTCAAGCCCAGCCAGCGAGAAAGGAGGGCCACAAGAAGTTGGCACTGGACACAGCCAGGGCACCTGACCCAAACTGGCCAACAGGGTATTCCATACCATGGGACATTTAGTACAGGAACTGGGGAGAGTGGGGGCGGGTAATCGCCGCTTGGGGACTAGCTGGGTGTCGGTCAGCGGGTGGTGAGCAATTGCCCTGCGCATCATTTGTACATTTCAACCCTTTTATTACTACTGTTGTCATTTTATTAATGTTATCAATATCATTATTAGTTTCTTCTTTTCTGTTCTATTAAACTGTTCTTATCTCAACCCATGAGTTTTACTTCTTTTCCCGATTTTCTCTGCCATCCCACTGGGTGGGGGGGGAGTGAGTGAGCGGCTGCGTGGTGCTTAGTTGCTGGCTGGGGTTAAATCACGACAGCATTCAAACTCTGGCAACAATACTTGACTTAGGCTTTAGTAGTTTTGGGGGAGAGCAATTGATTTTATTATTGTATTTAATGAAATATTAATTATCTATTTAAGTTTTAGTCATACCCTCAGTGGTAGCATGGATAGCTTCTCTGTAGAAATCCTAGCTAATAATTCTGTGCTCAGTAATCTACCATGTGTTCTGTGTCAGCTATATATAGTGTAAGACACATCAAACTATTAGCAGAGGCAAAAAAATGAAGATTTGAGATAGTGGCATTGAACTATGACATCAAGATTAAAAGGGAGAAGAACAGAAATTGTAAGAGAGAAGACTTATTTTCCATTTAGCTTACAAGGTAGCAGTTGCCCATCCACATACATATGCACACACCGACCTATATATATGAATATACACACATATATAATATATACCCTTGTGTATATAGGTATGTTTACACGTTTTTTTTTTTATCCCAAGGGAAAGTTAGGACTCAAACACTGCAGGCCAGAGCAGGTACTGACAGTCTGCCTTCTGTAAAACTAACCAAATTAGAGTGTTGGCAGAGCTCACTGGAACCTGAGAGCCCCCTGCAAGAGCCTTATCTTTCTGATACTCTCCCTAGGCGGTTTTTCTCTTTTTCTAACATACTGTGGTGACAACCACTGCTACTTGTACAAATAATAAAAAACAATTCAGATAAGTATTTCCATTTTTAAACAAGCCCTAGACAAAAGACTCCTTTGGTGAAAGCCTGGCCTCCCTCAAGACAAGGGTGTAGAAATTGTTTGGCATAGTATCATGGTTGCAAAGAAAAGGTAGAGATCAGCTCTACACACTCTACAAAACTTTTGAACTCTTAAAGACAAACCTGAAATAAATTATTTCTTAGCTGGATAAAATATTTAGATGAGAATTATTTTGTATTTAATGGGCACTTAAAATCAGTCACAAGCTAAAATGTTAAAAGCTAAGAACACAATATTGTCTAACTTTTTTTTTCCCCTGTAGCAACCTGAAAGGTCCATTATAGAGGGAATTTTAAATGGAAAATATGTTACTGCTTTTAATATTGTCACATTTGAACCATCCTTCATTTTGAAATAGTAAACTGTTAGTTATTTCCTAGAAAAGGAATAGTATACTCATGTCTTAGGCTAAACAACGCAACTTAAGAAGTCTGAACAACTCATAGCACTGAGCCCCTTTCAGATTTTCATAATGTAGTTTTCTCAAGCAGGAATCATCTGTTCCTTCAAGGTTGGCTATGACGACAGGATACATTGTGAGGCATATAAACATTTCAGTCAGCTATGTCTTGAGGTTGACTTGGTTTTAATTCTGAATGCCTTGTGCACGCCAATGCTCCAAAATGCTAAAAATAAGGAGGAAAATGTCCAGGAAATGGAAGACTGAGCTGTGAAACTCTGGTCATGCACAAGAAAGCAAGCAGACAGTTGCCTCCACCTACCCTTTGCCTTCTTATGTGGCATGAGTCCAGGGACTCTTTGATTCCAGGAAACAGCCCTTTATTGTTGCTGACCTATTAGCAATATCAAATCAGGTATGATAATTATTTTCATATTGATAAGCTCATTTTTTCCTTTTGAAGAGTCATCAGACTCACCAGTTGATTCAGCGGTCCTTTCAAAACATGCTGGAGATGAGACAGCAAGATTCAAATCGCACTGATTGTCACCATTTATCACGAGAGGCACCTGATATGGTACATATTCTCCTAGCTTTATTGTGCATTTTTTTAGTTAAAAAGGGTGACACATTTTACAACCAGGCCTAGCTAGCTGAAAACCAGCCTCATAAAAATCTCATATTTGTATCACATAATCAAGCTGTATTACCTTTCCTATTAAAGCACATCTTACATTTTCAGTTGCTAGAATATAAAAATATTGAACTTACATGTAGTTGAACAACCAAGATGTGATGTAGCCAATTTAAGAAGTTACAGGAAAATGTATTAAAGAGCTTACATGAAAACTGTACATTTATACTTAAGGTTCTGAAATATCACTTAGTAGCTTCAGTATTACAAATAGAGTTTTATATCCATGCTGATGGCAAAACGAGAGGAGAGATAATCTACACAACAAAATCAGAAACTGCAGTATATAGGAAACAACCAAGCAGTGCATTTGGAGGGCGGTGAACTGCCAAGCATCACACCAGGAGTCATGACATGCTCAACAAGGCACAAAATAGTTTGTGATAATCTCTCTAGGAAGGATATTATCCACATTATGTATTTATTGTCTTCTGGTCAGCAATGGCTGACTCAAGGCCATTGGAAGAACATTTGGCTGAGAACTATGAAGAAAAAATTTAAAATAAAACCACCACAAAAAAGCTAGCAGTCAGATTAAAATAAAGTACGTTCTCCACAAAAGTGATTCTTTCAGTTAGTCTGAAATAAAACCTCATCTTCAGAGATTTCATCAGATTTATTATTCTCTTTATTTCTTCTACCTCTGTCAGGCTAAATCAAAAGTTGTAAAGCTGACATTTTTAGACTGCAGCACCTCAGGTATGGCCATAAATCCACATTCAGTTATTTAGTGAAAAATAACTCAATTGTGAATGGTGTTATTCAAAACTCCTGTTTGCTTCCACTTCTTCCATTAAAGAAGTTGACTTCCTTATTTTTAATGATCAGATCTTGATATTCAATTATGCCTCATTACTTGGGCCAAATTCACCAACAACAGATGCAAGAGCAACTCCCTTTGTTTACAGAATAAAGCTGGATCTGCCAGAGGCCATAGTGATTTCATCTAACTTTGGAAACATGAAGACTAACCTCCTTTTTCTCACATAGTGTTCAGGCCAAATCTAGTCTTTTTGTAGTTTTTTTAGTTCAAACTTATAATATCTTCTGGTTTTGGAGGGGTTTTTGTGTTTGTTTGGTTGTTTGGATTTTTTTGTTTGTTTGTTTTAATTCCTTCAATCCTTCACAGCCCCTAGAGGTTTGGATTCATAAAAGACAAGACCACAAAAGTTTATCAGGGACCCATGGTCTCTAAAACTAAAGGAAAAAGAGCATTCTGGTAAACGAAAAAGAGCTGGAATAGAAACACATCTCTTGTATGCATCAGGATATAGCCAGCATTTATGTACAGTATATAATTCATATGCTTTCTTATGCCAACATCAAAAGGGCCATTTCAGATTCAAAGAACACTGAGGTAAAGTCTAAAGAACAAAGTTTCCAAGCAGTTAGCTCCTGCTGCATAGGTATCAGCAACAAAGAAAAAAAAAAAAGAAGAAATACAGATAAAGTATTCTTAATGTATCCAGGGTCAAAAGGAAGTACTTATTCACATAACACATAATTAAATTGTGGAACTCATGGCCACAGGATGTTGCGAAGGCCAAAAGGATAAATGAGTTAAAAAAATAATTAGGCAAATGATTAGGAAAAAAAAGATCCATTAAGGGCCATTAAGCACAAAGATGTGCATGCAGGCTCTGGCTCAGGAAATCTCAATGCCACAGATTGTCTGAAAATGAGAGCATATACTAAGAAAATGCTCTATAGTTAGCCTTTTATGAAACTCTTTTCCTAAGCACTTTTACTGACTACTCTCCAAGGAGGATAGTGACTATATAACTTAACTAGTACAGCTGTTCTTATATAATTATGCACTAGCTTGATATGTATACAGTCTAAATAACTAGTGGCAAAAAAGTTGTCTCTTACATGCTAAAATTTTAGTACCATAGTTATATTAATTTTCTTATTATTTTACAAGGAGAGACTTGTGACTTATTTTCAAGGAGATTACCTTGCAATTTGCATATAAGAATATTAAAAAAAAGATAGTTCTTATAGACAGGGAAGAAGTTGTTTGGACAATGATACAGCTGTTGCTATAAAATTTGATATTGAACACTCAATATAAGTCATAATTTCTGTCACAATGACAGTAAGAAATCAGTGTAATCAATTTCTGCTATAGTATACTCTATACATACATGTGTGTGTATGTATCAGTGCATGTGCAGAGGCAGAAAGAAAGATTTGTATGTATATAAATGCATAAATCTTGACAATAATATACTAAAACAGCTCCTACTCCTCCTCCTGTTTGGAATGATAATTTTTTTAGCATCTTATCATCACAGGAATCATACTACGTATTAATTGAAGTATGGAAATATCAGCGGCCAGATTGTTGAGGTATACGTATTTAGATAGCAATTAATTCCATATCATCCATTTCTACCCTAAAAAGCCAAATCTGTAGCTTTTTGTGTGCTCTTTTTGTTTTGAGCCAAGGAGGTAAGCACTAGGAAAGGATTCTGGGTGCTTGGCTTATTAAGCTTTCTTCTCAGCATCTTTTATTGGGTACTTCCAAAGGCAGAATACTGACTGTATAATCTAACCTGATATTACTGTCCTTATGTTATCCATTCAGCGAAGATTTACATATCTTATTGCCCACCACGTATCTACATTAATGTAACCATTCCTCCTCGCTCATAGTCCTCATGATTACAGAGGTTCCATTGGCTCTTCTAGTATTAAAATTTTAGTCTGTGGTTCAGTGGCTATTCAGGTTGGAGCCCTATTTTGCAATGCACTGTAAAATCATGGCTGCTCCCTGAGAGCACTTACATTTGACAAAACGTGACAGATGGATCAGGCAGGCATATGGGATGCGAAGTTGGTAGCGAGAAAGGCTAATGGAGTGTCTGCAGTTGTTAAATGAACCAAATACTGTGCTTTGAACTTCAATGGCAGTGTATAAGCAAACCTGAATATTTAAATAGGAGGAATCTAGTCAAGTGCTGCATGATATCAACCTGCTTAACACTATTTGGATTTCTTTATTTCAGCAGTGTTTGGGATTGACTTAAGCTGACTTAAGTTGCACATTTTAAGACCTTCACTTTCTACTGGAAGAAAATCTACATAAAAGAAAATAGTGCTATGCCAAAGATGTAACAGTGCTTCTACCCCGACTGGCCATAAAAGCTTTGGTGCAATCATGCTTGGATCAAGTCTAAGAAAGGATTAATTCCTTCTAGACTGAAAAGCCGCATCACAAATTTAGAATACAAAACTGCTATTTGTAGTGAATGCCATTACCATTCCTGCATGGGGATAGCTTCTGCATTGCTAAACTTCTTCAAATGGACTCCAAATGCAGCCACCTTGCATTTCACAGAAGATAAATTAATTTATATTAGACGCTGAATCTGTAGTAATTTGGTTAGCTTTATTAGCAGCTACTGATTTAGAATGGAAAAAACCACCAACAATTCAAAACACTCAAAATCACAGGGACTTATTCTTCTCCTAACTTAGATTTTATTTCTGTAACTTACCTTGGTGTTAAATGATGAACATACTCTGGGTGTGGGAATGGAGATGTCATGTTTTCAGTTACTTTCATATGAAGTATTATATTCAATTAATCCTGATTTGTGGCACCAAAGATAAATGGAAATTATATTAAAAATTGTATTGTTGCTTTTTTCTTTTTTTTACAACTCAGTAACATTAGAGATGTAGCTGTAGTCACAGCTGGTGGCCTATTTAGTAATCACACTCAAAGGGAGCATACAGATGCACTAACTTTGCGTGCTTCTTTTAGACCATGTTAATCTGGGAATGCTCAGTGTCTCTCAGCAGATAGCTTTTAGTTGTGTTACTCTTGGTTAGGAGGTAGGTATGAATTTAGTAGGACAAACATTACTGGAATGCTGTTATTATCTACTCATATAATACAAACTCTGCTTTCCAGAAATGTGTTTCCATCAGCTGTCAGAAGTATGACAACTCCTGTTATGCACACTATGGAGGACTTTTTTTTTCTTGATCCAGCTGTGGAGTAGATTTTCTTAGACTATTCACATAACTAGTTAATTTGGGAAATATATTTCTGTGTGTATAAACTAATAAGAGAGCAGATAATTCATTTAGAACAGGATCCATGTTTGGCTACACTTAGCTATGCTGTTCTTGGTGCAAATTAGTGTAAGGTGACCTAAGTGTTAGCAGTGGCCAAAAGGGGGAATCCCTCCCGACTCCCCTCCGCCACTCCCCAGCTGCACGCTCATGTATCTCAGGCACAGAAGAAAAGTCCCCACATCAACTGCCCGCCCTTCTGAGTTACAGCTGCCTACAAAACTGGCTTAGCTGTCATGTGAAATCTGACCCCCAGATGGCAGCTTCCACAGTTTTTGGCATTTCTGGGAGTCACTGCTGAGATGGTCTTACCTGTGGCAATATCTGTAATTGCTACATGTAGCAGGCTGACCAACCGTCTCCTCTGATGAAGGAGCACAGGCGGCCACACAAAATATGGAAATTGCTGGCTTACACTTGGCCTCATTTATTGCAGCCCAGAGTGCCAAGGTATGTAGACCTGGCTACCCCCTTGCTCTGACTCACCGTTGGACACACCACGTAGGAACACATCTGGGCTGAAGTCCAGGGCGACTTTGGTACGTGGTGCTCTATTTTTGCTTTCAAAATCTCCCCATATCCAACAAACTCAAGAAGGTAAGATCCTCATACTTCAAAACTAAAACTCAGATCCTCGTCTTGTGTACAGAAAGAAGGTCCATTTATTTCATACACTGGTAATATCTAGGGAGCTGAAGTACAGATCTATTTCAAAGTATGTGGTTAGCTGAAATTATTCAAGGAAACAGTTTTGAAAAACAACAGTAGGATTCCAGTTGAATCATGCCATCATAAAATTCCTTTGATGAATTGTCTGTGGAGAAAAGATCTGCCTTATTCCTTTTTCATTGTCTTACTGAATATGAAGACATAATTCCCAAGGAATTAATTTCCAGCCTTGAAAGCATTCAACTGTAATAAAACATTTTTCAAAAATAGTATATATGTATGGTATAAAAAATAAGCTGTTAAAAGTTTTCAAAGCTGTACTCAAGGTTCAAGAATCTTAAATACCTGAACCAGGAATCCCTTATTCCATTAACAGACATTAATTGTTTATCAAGAGGGTTGGCATACGAGATAACCAAAATAGCAAACAAACTTTCTACTATGAAAACATAAAACCCTGAAAAATTACCATAATTTTCATAAGAAGAAAAATAATTAAAAGCTATTAAAAAATTTTCAGTTAGCATACAACCACACAAAGTTGCTAATAAAATCTTGGAAGAAAACCAATCCCAAAAAGAACAAGAACCAAATACAAATCTAAAGCATACTCCATTTTAGTGTGCCACTGTTTAGTGTAACAACACCTCAGTGACTCAAGTAATTATCTTTTGTACTCTGTTTCAAAAATTTTACTAATTATACCTCAGTACTGGCATCCAGTATGCTAGTAGTGCACCTTCACTTCTGATTTTCTCAGAACTTGAATTTTCCCATCTTCTTAATTAAAGCTCATTAAAATATAGCTTAAATTTCATATGAGAGACTGTTTCTTTGAAAAATGTATCTTGTGTACAAAGTTTTACATTTTCATTTTAGTAGTTTTTTTAGTTGCTCAGTCCTATCTTTGAGTGTGTGTCCTGGTTTCAGCTGGGATAGAGTTAACTGTCTTCCTAGTAGCTGGTACGGTGCTATGTTTTGAGTTCAGTATGTGAAGAATGTTGATAACACTGATGTTTTCAGTTGTTGCTAAGTAGTGTTCAGTCTAAAGTCAAGGATTTTTCAGCTTCTCAAGCCCAGCCAGCGAGAAAGCTGGAGGGGCACAAGAAGTTGGCACCAGACGCAGCCAGGGCACCTGACCCAAACTGGCCAACAGGGTATTCCATACCATGGGACATCCCATTTAGTATAGGAACTGAGAAGTGGGGGCGGGGAATCGCGGCTCGGGGACTAGCTGGGTGTCGGTCAGCGGGTGGTGAGCAATTGCACTGCGCATCATTTGTACATTCCAATCCTTTCATTATTGCTGTTGTCATTTTATTATTGTTACCATTATTAGTTTCTTCTTTTCTGTTCTATTAAACCATTCTTGTCTCAACCCACGAGTTTTACTTCTTTTCCCGATTTTCTCTGCCATCCCACTGGGTGGGGGGGGAGTGAGTGAGCGGCTGCGTGGTGCTTAGTTGCTGGCTGGGGTTAAACCACGACACTGTGCCAAAACATTTTTAAGCATATTGCTCTTCAGTGCAGTTTTAGTCTAATGAAAATCTAGGACAAAAGATGGCTGTGTTACCTCTGTCAATGTAAATACTAGTGGAAGCATTCACTCTAGATGTGAAAGCAGAGAAATTGCAGGCAGACAGAGGATGCCCAAATAAAAAAGTAATATATTTTTTTATTTCATTAATTCCCTTGAGGATAGGGCATTTCAATGACCTAGATAGGCTAAGAAATGGAGGTCTAAAATATTTTATTGATTTACTTATATTTATAGATCAATTGTATACAAAGTTCTTTGTCCACTGACTGCTTCACTGAAAAAAGTAAATGTTGGGGTTTTTAGACTTTGGTGCCCATCTTCAAATTAAATTGATTACATATTTAATTCACTTATATCTCTCAAAATACTTTTTTTGCTTTGTAGATGCAAGTGGTTTTAAAAAATGGAGCAGACATAAAGAAAAACTTCACAGAGGTTGCTTATGGCATCAGCAGTCACTAAGGAGATCTATTCGAATCATATAATAAAAATGAAAGAAAAAGTTCTGCACTACCTTTCTTTTTACAGAATTTTTTTAAAAATAAAAGAACGGGTCCAACTCCTTAGTATTATATCAGAGCACAATTCTGTCAAAATTAATAGATAAGCTACCTTACTCCAGTTATCATTTTCTGAGAGAAAACAATTCTACATCTCTAATGATCTGAGGAAAGAAGAGGACTATATTTACAGAAATAAGAAGTGACGTTCTGGCATACATATTTTCTGCTCTCTATAGCAGCATACTAGATGAAAATAAATAGAGAATATATTAACTATTGCTAAAGATGACCAAAGCAACATCCAGATTTAAATCTGAAACATTTCAGATACATTAATGCAGGAACGTAAGTGACTAAGGAGTGTTTGGTTCAAAGTATATGTTAACCATGGAAGGTTTTAACTCAGATGTTGTAGTGGAATGGATTCATATGCTACATCTTAGTAAGTTTAAGAGGTAAAAGTGAGAAGGCTGTTCTAACACACTGGCTTCATTCAAAAACTGTGGAAAACAAATGGCATGTTTCAAAGGCATCACAGTGTAACAGAAACTAATTGTGAAATACACAGCAAATCAGGTAACTTTACTGTCTCATTATTTCTTTTCTAAGATTAAATTCCTGTAATACTTAGGATTTGTACTCTTTGCATACTCTAGCTCTTACTGAGTTTTATGGAAAATTTAAGCATACAGGAATGTAGGGTCAAACTTTCAACTTAAAATGAACCTTGTAATAAAACTCTTAGTAATTTCTAATTTGCATCAATACAAATAAAAAACTTTTGTTCTGAAAATTTTTGTGTGTCATTGAAATAATGAGCATAATTACAAACCACCAACTATTCATCAAGGCTCCAGCTCTTCTGTACATCAGAAATAAACCACACCATGAAAGTCTCAAAACTCAAGCAAAGCCAAGGACCTGGTTTGTGGTTTTCTCATAAATCAGAAATAGAGTCTATGTTCATAAACCTTTCAGGAAATTTGGGCCAAGTTTTGAGTGAATTTTGGAAAATTACAGTTTTTAATGAAAATTCTATGCAAATAATGGTTTTGACATTCTCATTTTGGGACACTTTTTAAATGCTAATCTTGAAATAAAATTCAAGGAGCTTATACTAAAATAAAAGAATTACTGAACATCTTAAATTAATTTTCAAATATATATTTACACACACAGACACACTTGGCAGATACTCTGTATGCTGTTTCAATGGTGAAATGTTTAGAAGATCATTTTTTTTCTTCCAGTACAAAGACTGAGAATAATGTTTAAGGGTGAGGAAAACCTTTCTAATGTTGAATTTTTTCATAAATAATTAAATTGTTGCAGTGGGATGGGAGTAGACTGTTATTAAAAATATTTTGGACATTTTCAATATTTTAAATATGTTTCTATGTCCTAAGAGTTTTTCTAAAGGGACTAGGCAATGCATGCTTGCAGCTGAACCTATAGGGGAATCTCTTTTCTCAGAAAAAGAATTAGGTTTCAAAATTTTTATACGTCTATCTGGGGATGAAATTTGGAAACATGCAGCCTAGTGTTCATGTACTTCCATTCAGGTAGAGAAACAACTTGGGCATGGCCCTTTCACCTCCAGGAAAATGTTGGGTTATTGACTATATCTTTCTCTCTCAACGTTTTACAGGGAAACTTTCCCAATGAAAATGTCTTGCATCTGATAAGTCCCCATTACAACCAAAGGAGTGACAATATAATCACTGAAAAGATTTAATGTAGCTTGATAGAGCTAGGCAATGGATGATGGCAGCACATTGTTAGTCACTAAAACATAAAACCCAACTTCACATAACTATTATTTGAAAATCTTCCTGACTTCATCTAATATGTTTGCAACTTAAAACCGCAAGAGTGGTCTATCTTAAAAAAATAAGCTCATTTGCTACCTTAAAAAAACCCCAAAAGACAAACCCAAACCCCCAAAACACTTCAAATTAATTAATAGTAATATTTTCCAGTAATAGTGCTGATACATGGGTTCTCTCTCAGATAAACACTTCACAGTAGATAGGAAGAATTACATGTGTACCTTAACAGAGGAATAGTCTTGGATTTCTTTAGGTCATCTTTCTCATAAAAAAGCTATTTCATTTGCCAATACATTTATACTTGTCTTGTATTTCCTTATATTAGATGATTATATATGTACATGGGCCTGAATATCTTGTTTGTTTTCACGTCTATGCAGCTCACACAAAGAGTGGCACTCTTGATACTCAATGAACCAGCCACTAAATTTGTCCTCCACAATGAGCCTGAGATCAATAACTAATTTTGAAAACTGATTAGTTTGCAGCAGGGAAGTAGACACAGTCCAAATCTTGCCAGAGGATATAATCAGCCAGTAAATAGCAATATTAGTGCTGTAGGTAATAGGCTGGGAACAGCAGAGGAATGGAGTATGGCCCAACTCTCTAAAATAAAGGCCTTGACACAAAGGCCAGTTCAAACTCTATCTTTTTTCTTTTAAGCCACATGACTTTTAAACTGAACTTTGTATTTTAATTTCTTGTGTTGGAATAAAGCTTATTTTTATCACTTCCCATGCTTAGTGACTAAGGAGTGTTTGTAAATGCATCTTAATAAAGCTTACAAGTGCAGCCTTGGGTGATTATTAAAGAGCTACCAACATTTTTACAGATCTTTGCTGGTTGTGAACTCCAGATGTTTCCAACATGAAAAATGTCATGTTCTAACAGTTATTGTTGTATCACCAGACATTCAGAAGATGTATCTTCTTATTATAGCTGGAAGTTGCTATGGTGATAATTGTAAAACTGACCTAGAAGGAAGAAAACAAATGTATTTGGCACAAAAGAGGGTAGGTAGTGTATCAATTAAGTCAATGAATGGGAAGATAACAAAAAGGTAATAGGAAATTAAAAAATTATGCATGAACATCGGATACTGTATGATATACCGTAATTAGCTCTTCCTTCTATTTTCATGTGGAATGTGTCCTCAGTTAGCTTTGTGGACAGATAGCACCCTGTCTACACTCAGGTAGATGTCAGTACTGTTCAAAATTACAATGCTTTTCCTTTTCCACAAAGCCCCTACATAAAAAGCATCCCTACCCAAGACTTGTTCACATATTTATATTCCCCTTGCAAAGAACCCATATTTTGTATTTTGTGTTTTGGTACTGAACTTTGAAGTTGACCATGAGAGCAGATACAAATAACTGTAGGTTTTGAACTATCAAGCCCAAATGAACTTAAAGGATTGGAATAGAAATAGACTTCATGCAAGTCCAGCTATGGATTATTTGGGGAACAGTCTATTCTTGGGTTTACCACAATTCTGAATTTCTGATGAGTCTGGCAGTGGCTCAGGCTTTTCACATGGGGAGTCACAGGGCCTTTGGGGTTCCAACCATGGAAAGACCTGACTCCTCTGCCACTTCTGCTGGCAGTCTGCTCATCACCTTGAGCTAGTTTTTCTCTCTGTCTGCTCATCCATTTCATCATTTGTTCAATGGGAATAACAGCGCTGACCCTTTTTACAAAGAGCTTTTTCAGATCAATGGATGAAGCATGCTTTTATTTTCTATGCTCGTAAGCAGCCATATACGTGAAAAAACAGCAACTCCCATTATGAGGGTAATGATCAAATATCCCATCTTGTCAACTACTATTGCTGCTGCAAACCACAAATGGTTTCCAGCATGCAAGCAAAGAAAATTTCTGGTATGTGCTAAAGACATCACCATTATCATTCATCCCAATCAGCTTGATTAGACTAGATACAAACAACAGGAAATCATCTATCTGTATGCACATCAGCCCCCTTTTCAGGAGTCCTTGTCACTGGAAGAGAGTGAAGCCCCGTCACTTGTCCTTAAATGTATATTCTCCATAGTTCTTTCCTACATATCAGGAAAGGAAGGAAACAGAGTAGATTACATTTCTTATTAAATTTATGTATTACAATAGCATGCAACTTGCTTGGAAATATATCACACAACAAAGGACAAAATTACAGAAAGAACTGGCACCCCGTAAATCTCTTGATGTTTTCAGATATAAACTGAATGTCTTTCTGCAAGTTATGCATTAGTCAAAATGCTATTGAGATAAAGGCTTTCAAGTGATATTTTCAAGCCATATTAGTCGTCCTGTAGCTCTGCACTTCACTCAGACTGGAAAACAGCCAACAAGCATGGCTTGAAATCTGTTAGCTTATGTCTTGAGGGATTTTTTCCAGCTGTATTACAGAATTAAGACTGAGCTCCCCAACTCTCACTGCACCGCCTGCGTGCTGATCTGGGGCAGGAAAGGAAACAGAGGCATGGTGAGGTAAAGGGATTAATCCAAGGTCAGACTGAAAGTTAAATGTAGGATTTAGGCATAGATGCTTGCTGCTTGATTATGTTGAAGTCAGAGAAAATAGTGAAGCCCTGTTATTTTAACTTCAAAGAAATACAACTGTTTTGCATGTGAAAGTGCAAAAGCATGCTGTTGTAGAAGGTTTTACATCAAGGCAAACCACAGCTATGACTCAGACCAAAAAAATCTCACATTAAACTTGTCCTAAACTTTGTTTCTCCACACGTATATACCTGGTTAAATGGACTTAGACTGAAGAGTAAAAACATCTAGGGAAGAAATAGAAAAAAACTGGCTGAAAATGTAAAAATAAACAGAAAACAAGCAAGCACAGCTGGAACAAACGTCTCCAGAGGCTTGCATTGCCTAACAATTTGAATGAGATTGTGGTTTTTTCCTTTTTATCATTTTTTTCTTCTTCTTACTAGCTGAGCCAGTAGTACTGACAGGCATGAAGAGAAACTGTATGAGGGAGACAAAGGTCGAGATAATAGAATTGCTGTGCCAGTGCAAAGAACACTTGACTAGATGGCAAAAACTAAAGGTCATTTAATAAACGTGGTTTTCATTTTCTCAATGGAAAAGCTAGAGAAATTTTAAGAATCTGCTGGAAATATAAGCCAAGAAGATTAGTTTGATTTTTTCATGATAATGAGAAAGAAGTACTCAAGAATATTCTGTTTTGGCTGTATTAGGCCAAAACATTCTGGTGTTTTAAAAACAAAACAAAACAAAAATACACCCCAGAACATTTATATTCGAGCAGTCACTGCTAGAATAAGGACAAATCCACTCAATATATATACAAAACCAGTTGCCTTGCTCCTCTAGATCTCTCAGCCTGATCCCTCTCCTCTTCACTCCCCATAGCTGTTGGTGAAGGTACCTTGAACAGTCTTTACATCTGCACCCAGTGATCAGCCTTTTCTTTCTGCACTTGGGGGTTCTAAGAGGGTAGGGGTGAGATAGCCCATATGTGTGTACCTAGCAAGAGACTAAAACTCACAGAATACACAATTCAACAGATAAATTACAAGAAGTTAAGTGAATAACAACCTGCCAGTAAAGTTCCAGCAGACATGTGATCCATAAGGGCTAGAATATGCCAGCATGCAATGGATGTTTCCTGTAGCTATTGTTCTTTGGGTGAAAATGCAACAGAAAAGAAACATACCACCATTTTCAAATTTCATTGTATGACAAACCCTCCTTAATATTCCTTTTGACATCCTTGAATTCCCATTCAGGCCATCAGGTATACCTTTTATAGACACATCAGTTATAGCTTTTATAGACTCACAGAGGAAAAAAAATAAATACCAACGCATAACTAGGACAGTACAGTACAGCACAACTCTGGAGTTTGTGGAGGGCAGTGGTGGTCAGGACCTGCTGTAAGCCAATATCTTTACCTTATCTGGTTTTGCAATGTTGAAGGACAGCAGTCAGTTCTGGCTCTCTCTGAGTAGAAATGAGTGTTTTGACAGCTAAAAGAGCATAGAATAAAAGGAAAGAGACTAGACAGCTGAAAAAGACAATAATGAACTGTTTCAAAAAGAATGCCTTCATTTCCCTGTAGAAATTTTTGTTATTTGCTATATCATGGGAGATGTGAATGTTACCACTGTGGTGCTGTAGCCAGATGTGCTGGGATGTCTATGTATTACTTTGCATTGTCTGCACTGAGAAATTATCTCCACTGTCATACAACAAAGCTTTACTACCTTAAAATCATTTCTGTAGCAATGATATAAGCATTCAGATTGAATGACTTTTACTGTAAAGTTTTGTCCCTTTGGCACAGGGTCCTTGTAAGGTAACTCACCCCTCCAGCCCCTCAAGCCTACTCCCCTCTTTTCTGGTCTGGTGACTCCCTTTCTTCCTCCTTTCCTTCCAGTGCCTCTGGGTGTTCACTATATACAACAAAATGACAGTGCAATCAATAGGTGGGTCACAGATTTGCTTCTCAGGCCCCTTCAAGTATGCAGCTATGACTCAGCAATAGCTTTTTTTTGGTAAAGGAAAGTTCCATGGGAAACTCCAGACCAGAATCATAGGCAAAACTGAGCTGGCAGCTGTCCTTTTTGTAACTCTGAGCTTCTCAGGGTGGGTTTGTCTCCAGCAGACCCTGAAGTATTTGCACGCAGCAGGCAGAAGTACTTGAGAATAAGAAGCGTGTACCCATGCATCCCATAGGGACTGATGTTTCACAGAGTGTGTACACAGCAAGCAGCAAAAATGTGGCTCAATGTATCGAATACTCAGTGAGACTCTAGGATAAAAATTATTTATGTCACGAATATGGTGAAACAGGGCAGGAAGACAGACAGAGAAGCAGAATAAAATAGGCAAGAAAGGGAGAACAAAGACACAGAGAGAGAAAAAAGGAGAAGAAGAATGGGAGAAAAAAGAACTGTCAGGCACACAAACTAGCTAAGGGTAAGAGGAAGAATGAGAGAATCTTGTCATGCTGGTTAAAACAAAATATAAAAGGGAAATGTGATGCTTAAACATGCAGTAATCTCCTTTTATCCAGTACACAGGAAACAGTCAACCAATTAAAGTACACAAGTAGCCTCTGAAATATTTTACCTATTTTACACTTGAGCAAGCAGAAACAATGCGCTTATATAACTTGTCCAGGTCACATATTAAGTCAGCAGTGAGCCAGACATGGCTCTCTGACCTACCTCCATGCAATACTTTTTCTCCAGGGGAAGTAAAAAATGTGTTCACTCCAACTTTTTCACTATATGTAGCACTTAGGGCCCCGTAAGGAACCATAAATCTTGGCAGTTCCTAGTTTAAAGTTTGCATGTAAGTAGATTTAAACAGTGTAAATAAAGCAACTGCCCTTGGTTTCATGGTCAGGAAAGCCCCACCACATCTCACTTTTTCTGTGGCTTGACATTCAATGGATGCTGATTCAGGTCTTTGGCATTGTATAACTAGTGCAAGGGATAAAGCTAACAAATTGCTTAGTGTTACCTTTGAAACAAGTTATGTGCAGCACAAAACTTTGATAATTACAAGAGGGCAACATAGTATCAAATTCCCAATAAACACACAAATTAGCTTGCTTTCAAGGTTCATCCACGCATTCTTTGATTTTTATTAGTCAATTAAATGACTTGTCAGAAGGGTGTAACATAGTCAATCCACATATGTGCTATGTGTTATGTACTGTCAGAAGTTACTGATGCACGGTCTTGGCAGGAATTACAGTTATTATTAAACATCAGCTGGCAGAGGCAAATTGCACCACTTTTAGTCAACTAGTAATGACCTGTAAAATTGGTAAAAACTGTAGGAAGAAAATAATCTGCCACCACACAAATTAAAATAACAAGTGACAATCCAGTGGAATACTGCATTGCATTTGCTGAAAAACTCAGCAGAGAAACAAAACCTGTGATCATTGACAGAGAAGGCATCAGTACATAGGAGGTCTATGATATATGGTACATGATATATGGTATATATATCCTTACTACCCGGGAATTGAAGGCAAACTTTACAACTATGACTTGGAAATGGGCTAAATGTCAGTACAAGTGAGTTTAAGATGTTGCATTACATACTTTACACAGAACAAAATGACCACAACAAAGCAGGAATCCCCTATTTGACCTTCTAGCCCCCAAATGTCAATGCCTTCCAGAAAACTTATATCCCATCTGACAGAACTGGATGACCTTGACCCAGAGAAATAAGAGATATTAGATTAGCTAGGCATATGAGCACAGACTTTCTGCTTTCTTTGAGAGCTTACAAATGACTGAAGGAGAAAATAAGTAGTTTTCTGAAGCTGCACAACCAGATTCTCTGGCTTGTTAAGGCTGCTTCATGCTAATGTCAGTGAGCAGCACACCCTGTGCAAAAGGATTCTGTGGTTTCCTTAAGTTTTCCATAATGGCTTTTCCTGTCAATGAAACCAGATCCTGAACTGTTTGACCTTGAGTGAATTATTTGACCATGATTTGTGTGCAACTTAAACATAGACTAAAAACTACACATAACATTGAAAATGTGGATGACCCCGGGATTTAGCCAGTGGACTAGGCTTACATGGTATTTTGGCATGCAGAAGGAATGCACATGCGCTGTTGATGGGCATTGCAAAGGTATGAATAAATTTGACTTTTGTAAAGGTGTACATTATAACTGTATCTGTGTGTCCCAATCCCCGGTCAAAAGTTGAGCCCAAACATCTCAAAACTACCAGCATAGTTTGTTACTGTATCCTACCTAAGATTTTCTGAAGTGATAAGGGACACAAACAACAAAAAAGTACCAACAACTTGGTAGATTCCTTTTATGAACTAGTTTTTTGAAATAAAAGAACTACATCCTACACTGTTATAGACTGCTCCTTGCTCCTTTTTTTCAGAGTATATCAATTTTTTGGTAAAGCCAGGAAGCTTGCTATTCACCAACAGGCAAGACAGTAAGTAATAGTAGGAATACAGGACAAAATGATTGATGGTTCTAACTGTAAACACAGATTTTTTCCAACTAGAGAGTGGTGCTTCTTGCTGGAGATGCTGATAAAGCTTCTGCCACAGATAGTGATGAGTGGTGTGCAATGTCAGCTTGAGATAAGTAGGTTACAATGTTGTGTAAAGGAATCCCCTGAACATGGATCCCATGGCACCAAAGCAGCACTTAACAGTACAGCACTTCCTGGGGAATTTCTGACTAAATAGCTGGGAATAACATTAATAAGTTATTGACAGAATGTAAAAAAAGCCTAAAGCCAGGCTTACTGTTTACATTTTAACTTCTACCTCTGTTGGAGATAGTTTGGATACAGGATTTGCAAATCACCACCTCTTCTTGTAATTGTAAGGCACACTAATAGGCAGCAGGAAGGCACAACCTCTGCTAGGGTCCTACACTAAATGGACTCCTTAGACAAGACACCCTGCTAGCATCATCTCAGGACTGGGGCCTCCCTGCTTCGTATGTTCCAATGAGTCAACCATGAGAGCCTGCATGAATGAACAGCACCTACACAAAATTAAGTCTTGTGTATCAAGGACCAAGGAAGTTAAGACAACTGGCCATGGCCACCACTGTGGAATTCACTTTGCACCTGGAAAAGACACTTTTCTTAAGGGTTTAACCTGTGCACAGCATGGGTCACACTTTCAGATACTTTCCCTTAAACTACCTGATTATGGCTGTATAACAAACTTGGGATCAACAAGTTGCTCCCTGGATTGAAAATATTATATGACTGGAGGCAAATAATAACTTCCTGCAGAAAAAAAATAGACACATTTTAAGTATGGCATGGGTGAAGACCTTAGTAAGTGGCATAGACTGCAGAAATTTCCTGAAAATTAAATACTGTATATAGTTAAAGTTGAAAACTTATCACAGTTCTTTATCATGTAAACTTTCATTTGCTCTTTTAGCAAAGTTTTCATATTTTTGAGGATTATTTCAGCAATTTAGATACTGACTATACAAAAGACCTACAGTTACACAAGCGGACTATGGAGTTATATAGAAAAGTTTCAACTCAGTCGTCATTAAGGATCACTCATGGTTTCACTCTAAATGTTTTCTTTACACTGGGAATTGTTTTATTTAAAAAACACCACCCAAACACCCCTACCTTCCTCTGAATTCGCATTGGTTTTAGGTATCATATTTTCTAAATTACAGAGCTTCTGGTCCTGGATCTATTAATTCATGAATAGCACGGTCTTGTCTGTGAGGGTTTGAATAATAATGTCCCCTGTTATAAGCATAATTTGTATAAGATTTGCCCGGAATTTTGTAGGACCAGAAAAGACATGATTTCTGTTCCTTTGCTCTTTTGTTTTCCTCACCATCTGAATTTGAATTGTATCAGTTTCAGCATGAGCACATTGTTGTTGTTATCCCTGTTTTGAATCCTTATGTGATTCCTTCCTGTGTAGTATTTGATGGCTAGCATGAAAAAAAAACAATTTTAGCAGCCAGATCTTCAGAGGAATTTCAAATCCTGATGTTCATTGCAGTCAAACAGCAGTTAGCTGCCTAACTACCTAGATCAATTGTTTTCTGAAAACTTAGAATTTATATCCAGAAAATACCAGCTTCTGGTCAATTTAACCTCAAAATGCTGTCCTCCTTGCTTCTAGTTTCACTTTTTGCATTCCATATGTGGTCTAAACTAGAGCAGATGCAGCAGCCAACCAAAGAAATTCAGATATAAACCTCATTATAACCAAGAAACTTCTACAGTGAAAATTCATAGCATTTTGGTGTCATCCATAAACCTATCAAGGGTTGGCTTCCTGAAAAAAAACCACATTAACTTACCTCTTTTTCTTGAAAAGAATTTCAGTTATCATGTCTTAATAAAAGAGCATGTGGGAATGACTGGTGAGGGGTGCAGGAAGGTGATTTCCCCTATTCTGTGACAGTCTGATGATGATTCATGTTTTACCAGGGCAAGAAGAGAGCTAGGAACTGCATAACCTTCTGAACCTTGTTCTATTTCTTGCTTGCCTGCATGAGTATTTCTGTGCCTGTCACTATTTAATGTTAAGAATAAAGAGATACGGTAGTAGGGGTAAAGTTTGAGACTGCGCATCACTTGTGCAGCCTTCCAGCTCTGGCAAAGGCAGCGGATGGACTGGTGTTACCATTCTCCCTTTTAGGTTCAGTCTCTCTCACCATATAGCCAATGCTGATTTGGGGATAATAAGGCTCCCTCTGGTTGTTTATTCCATTTTTAAAGTGCTAAGGTACCTAAATATGAGGTAAGCAGAAGGCACGCCTCTGTAGATCTGAAGACAAGCCAGACCACATTTCTGTAAGCACCTTTGATGTATTCTGAGGGCAGGTACCTAAATTTGAGTAGCACAGGGCTTAAATATTAGGTAGCTAAATAATTGTTGCCTCTGATTCTAAACACCTTTATCATCACAACAGCTCCACAAAGTAGGTCAGTGCCCTAACAGCTGGATGGCCTTACGACTTCTTCATCCAGCTAATGGCATTTCTAAAATTTTCCACAGGCCTCATAATAGGTCCATAGGTCACAGCAACCCCATGCAGCACTACAGGCTTGGGGAAGAGTGGCTGGAAAGCTGCCCTGCAGAAAAAGACCTGGGGGTGCTGGTTGACAGCCGGCTGAATATGAGCCAGCAGTGTGCCCAGGTGGCCAAGGAGGCCAACGGTATCCTAGCCTGTATCAGAAATAGTGCGGCCAGCAGGAGCAGGGAGGTGGTTGTTCCCCTGTACTGGGCACTGGTGAGGCCGCACCTCGAGTACTGTGTTCAGTTTTGGGCCCCTCACTACAGGAAAGACATTGAGGTGCTGGAGCGTGTCCAGAGAAGGGCAACCAAGTTGGTGAGGGGCCTGGAGCACAAGTCTTATGAGGAGCGGCTGAGGGAACTGGGGTTGCTTAGCTTGGAGAAAAGGAGGCTGAGGGGAGACCTTATTGCTCGCTACAACTGCCTGAAAGGAGGTTGTAGTGAGGTGGGTGCTGGTCTCTTCTGTCAGGTGGCTGAAGATAGGATGAGAGGAAATGGCCTCAGGTTGAGGCAAGGGAGGTTTAGGTTGGATATTGGGAAAAATTTGTTTACTGAGAGGGTGTGAGGGGTTGACCCTGGCTGGACGCCAGGTGCCCACCAAAGCCGTTCTATCACTCCCCCATCCTCAGCTGGACAGGGGAGAGAAAAATGTAACAAAAGCTTGCGGGTCGAGATAAGGACAGGAGAGATCATTCACTAATTACCATCATGGGCAAAACAGACTCAGCTTAGGGAAAATTAGCTCAATTTATTACAAATCAGCCAGAGTAAGGTAATGAGAAATAAAACGAAATCTCAGAACACCTTCCCACCACTCCTCCCTTCTTCCCGGGCACAACTTCACTCCCGGATTTCTCCACCAAGCCCCCCCAGCGGCAAAAGGGGGACAGGGATGGGGTTTACGGTCATCACACGTTATTTTCTGCCGCTTCACCTCCTCAGGGTGAGGGCTGATCACACTCTTCCCCCACTCCAACGTGGGGTCCCACCCACGGGAGACAGTCCTCCACGAACTTCTCCAACGTGGGCCATTCCCATGGGCTGCAGCTCTTCACGAACTGCTCCAGCATGGGTCCTTTCCACAGTGTGCAGTCCTTCAGGAGCACACTGCTCCAGCGTGGGTCCCCCACAGGGTCACAAGTCCTGCCAGAAAACCTGCTCCGTGGGCTCCTCTCTCCACAGATCCGCAGGTCCTGCCAGGAACCTGCTCCAGCGCAGGGTTCCCACGGGGTCACAGCCTCCTTCGCGAAACCACCTACTCCGGCGTGGGGTCCTCCACCGGCTGCAGGTGGATATCTGCTCCACCGTGGACCTCCCTGGACTGCAGGGGGACAGCCTGCCTCACCAGGGTCTTCCCCACGGGCTGCAGGGGAATCTTCACTCCGGCGCCTGGAGCGTCTCCTCCCCCTCCTTCTTCACTGACCTTGGTGTCTGCAGGCTTGTTTCTCTTACATGTTCTCACTCCTCTCTCCGGCAGCTGTTTCTCACTCTCCCAACTTTTTTTCCTTCTTAAAAATGTTATCACAGAGGCGTTACCACTATCGCTGATTGGCTCGGCCTTGGCCAGCGGCAGTCCGTCTTAATGCCGGCTGGTATGGGCTCGCTCTCTCTCGAACACAGGGGAAGCTTCCAGCAGCTTCTTACAGAAGCCACCCCTGTAACCGCCCCCCCCCCCCGCTACCAAAACCTTGCCACATAAAACCAATACAGAGGGTTGTCAGATGTTGGAACAGGCTGCCCAGGGAAGTGGTTGAGTCACCAACCCTGGAGGTATTAAAAAAGTGCGTAGACAAGGCACTTCAGAACATGGTTTAGTGGGCATGGTTGATGGTTGGACTCAATGATCTTGAAGGTCTTTTCCAACCTAAATGATTCTATGATTCTATGATTCTATAATACAAATACCAGACCTTAACAATAACACAGAAATTTAACCATCAGTACCCACACCATGGCTCCTTCTGTGTATGAATCCATGCATAACATTTGCTCAGCATGTCAGTAAAAGAGTAAGTATGATTTGGGCAAAGGATATTTTTTTTTTAAATGTCTGGGGTTATGTAGGAAATTACATTTCAACAGAACTCCTTTTTTAAAGAAGAAATATTAATTTTCAAACACCAACCCACTGGAATTTATGACATTATCAACAAAACACTAAACAAAAAATTTATGCCAGTGACCCTTATTTTCATTGATCTTTTTTGGGTAAAAAATTATTTCCTGACCATTGCCATGACAGTCTGGGGTACCATCATGTGCACATGCCTTTTTTACCTTATGGAGGTAAAAAACAAAGTCCTTGTGAGTGAAGAACTTATCACCAATGAAACTGCAAATGGAAGGATTAAGAGCAGTGAAGAATCCGATAAGTAGGTATGTCATTCTTTCACAGTGTTTGCAACAGGAAGAATGTCACATCTAATCAATTTTGCTTTCCAGTTATGTTTTTCAGTGTAAATTTTGGGATTAGTCCAAGTCAGGAAAGTTAGCCATATTCAACTCAAAGTATACCTGCAAACCTGCAGATATTAGGATTTATTGGTCTGGTTCAAGCTCACTTTTAAACCTAAGTACAGCCTGAAGTGAGTTTAGGTGTTACAATATTTTACAGGTTCTTAGAAGAGTTATGACCACATTACTTATTTTCAAAGCTGGCCTCAAGCAAATGAGCTCCTTTCAGTCCCACAATTATCTGAGGGCCAGGCTTTGCTCAGATCAACAGTTTCACCCTGACTTCCACTGACTTAAAATTCTTCTTCTGTATTGGAAACAAAACGCTCCAAGACAAAATTTACCACCCTGTATTCCTCTCCTTTTCACTTGGGGATATTTTTTATCATGCTGCTTCTTGAGTATGTTTCTAAGGTTAAGTTAGAAACCTGTGAAAATAAATATTTCAGTACAAATATTATTCTAATCTCAAATATAGTGGCACAATTGAAATTACTGTAATACAATAATATTTTTGTGATAAAACTAGCTTGTAGATGTATGTAGCTCTGACACTTAATGATTTCTGTTGTCTGGAAGGTATTAGACTGTGGTTGTAATAATCTCTATAATTGTAACAGTTCATGCTGGCTGGACTGCACATCTATTCTTCATCTGTCCTTAAACTAATTTGTTCTACATATGAATATATCACAGTCATCAATTTAAAGTGCCATCCTTTGGCTATGCAGGTCATTAAGGAGTATACATTATGTATGAGTCAAACACACCAAACTTACACAAATGCTTTTTAGCAATGTGCAAAATAGCTGCTTTCTGTTAGAGTTTTTAAGTTACTATTCTAATCAAAACCCAAGTCACAGCTACAGCTAACCAGCAATCAATTACTTCTCTCCATATGTAATGCCTTGGATGATAAGAGTTATACTGTGGCTCTGTGCTGAATTCTAAAAATATCAATGCACACTTTTAAAAAAACAAAACCCTTGAAAATCAGGGGATAATAAGTTTTCCCACTCATTGCTGCCCATAAAGTTTTCATTGCAATTAGTGCAGTGATGGGCTCTTCAAATTCATTTTTCATGGAAGGGAAATTCCACTCAATAATGCAGCTATATATGCAGAGACCATCTATTACAATGACATCCCACTGTACAATATATGTCTCTTGTCATAGGTCTGACAAAGAAATAAAGAAACACTAAGGTAATGATTTCTTGCAGGACACAAGTCCTATCTGAAGTCTCAAGGCTGTACTTGGCAAAAACTTTCCATAAAGAGACTGAGGACTGTGGAGAAGACCAAGCAGCACTGTGCAGAGGGCTCGTAGTGTTAATCTGTACCAAGTGGGTGGCTCATGTAGCAACATTTGATCGCCATCTGATTGATACCTTGTAGCTCACAGGAAATCAAATGCCTGCCTCAGTTATATTCCCAGCACGTGGACGGTCAACACCAAAGTAACACACAAACAACACAGAAAAGTCAGTCCTCTGGGGAGCCTCAGAGTCTAATGGGAATGTAAAATGAACCCCTTTATTTTCAGATTCTTTGCTCAGGGGCCCTTGAAAAATCTACATGCAGTTTTGCCCAAGCTTCCTTTGTTCTGGATCAGATTTGTGTTCACTTGTAAGATACCCTCCTTCTTCCAGACTGAATATGTAGATGAGCAACAAGATCTATGTAATGCTTATCCTGTGAAAGAGAGAAATGAAACTTTGCTTTCCTCATCATCTTTTTGAGCTGTGCATGCTCAAAGTTACTGAAGAGGAGGATGCACATAGACGAAGATAAAGTAAACCATTTCCTGCCGATACAAGAGGAGTGTCTCTTTGGGGACAACATCTCCAGGAGTGATTAAGTGCAAATCACTTCATTCCCCCAGTTAGGTACAAAGAGCAAAACCTAGCCCACAGTAAATTAAAAAGGTTGACAGCACAAAATTCATTTTGCATGTAGAAGCTGTTAAAAGAGAGAGAGAGAAATAGAAGATGTGTACATATGTGATGCATTTACATGGGAGAAGGGAGGCAGCGCATGGGATAAGACAAGCACAGCCCTTGCTCTTTTAGGCAAATAGTATATATTTTATGTTTTCAGTGTTTTACAACCACACTAGACAAACACTTGAGGAAAGCCATTAATAATGCTCTATCACTGCGACTAAGATTAATTAAAAAACCCCAACCAGATATTACTATGAAATCCCTTTAAAAATTGTGTCAAAAGTCAGTTGCCAAAATATATATACTTTGCATTTTTCTCAGCAAAGACATGTTTTGCCTTTGTATATACGTCTGGGTGGGATACAAAGGCAATAAGTCATACAGATATCATATATACTTGCCTTCATATGTTGGCATGTATATAGTCTTCATTTCTTTGAGTGCTACCTTAATACTGCCATTGTTTTTTTTACCTCAGAGAACAGAAAGAAAGAAACAAAAATAATTGTATCTAATGAATTATTAACTACTGATCAGACTATTTTCACCTAATTTATCACATCATAATCATCACTGAAAAGTTAGTCTTTGAGTCTCTAATTCAATGAGATGACCACTACACTTCCCCATCAAACACATGAGAAGAGATGTAGAGAACCAAGGGTCTGGGAAAACAAGCTAGAAACACAATAATTTCTCTTTCTTTTGCAGAGGTGCCAGGTTTTCCCTAGAGAATAAGAAACAGCTAAGAAATTAGTATTCATCCTCCTAACAATCAAGTTATTTGAAGAGTGTAAGAGACCTTTTTCTCCCTAGAAAAATAGTGAGTTAAAAGTGGAAGATCCTCAGGCTTTACTTAATGGCATTGGTTCGTATAAACTTTGATAGTTAATAAGAACTACAGAACTTGCCCAAGTATTTCTGTTAGATAAAAGGAGGGGATAAGTTTTTGATGACACACACTGTTGGAAATGGAAGATATATTTGGGTATTTGCAGGCACTATGTTCTTTCTGAGTAGACGCCTGATGTTTTTCTTAGAAAAAAAAATTTGGATTAGGTTCCGTGGCTCAGATTTCTTAGGATTCATTTTGCTTTTACAAAGGTGGTATCAGCTCTGATTTAATAAAGCATAAGAGAACATGTTATAACTAGATTCAGATTATTTCCCCCAGCCTTCCCCATCCCAGCCAATTTCACATTCATTTGCTAATTTGGAAATAGAGACTGCATATCAAAGGACGGCTGGAGGCAATAATGAAGGCTGCAAATGTTTGCTGTTTCAGTAGTTACTGTTTTGATTTCTGAAATAGAGGGAAACTGTCACTATTAACAAATAGTGGAAGGAAGTATATGAATAAAGGATAAAGAAAGATAAACAGAGCAAGGCTTGTTCTTTGAAAGGTAGATACATGTGCACATGCTAGGTAGAAAACCTTTCCCAATATGAAGGGAAGCATGCTACAAACCTGACATCAGAATCAGGTGCTCGACTTTCCTGCTTGAGAAATGATGTTTGCTACAGAGTATTTGTGATACAGTCAAAACATAGTTAATGCAATACTTTTTTCCCCATACCAAGGGTCTGATTAAGAGAATGATACGTGTTTTGAAATACAGGAAGGCCAAACCATCCATTGCTTTCTTAATCTTCCTATTCTTCACAGTGATATCAAATAGCAACAAGTGGTAACAAATTTCCTTCAGAATGGATGTTCTTTTCATCAATATCTGATTAAATAACTCAATGCATTCCACCAAAAGAAAAAAAAAAGAAACAACAAACATTTTTAAGCTAAGAGAGTAACACAAAGCTTAAATAAAACCTCAGGTGTTTCCAAACCTTTCAATGTCATCCCAGGTCTGAGTGAAGGCTGATTTGAGTGAACAGTTTAGGATTGAAAATGCTCTATATTAGTCCACTACAAATTAGACTGCTCTGATTTGTTTACAGTGTTCATGTGGGATGTATTTGGCTTGGAAAAAGGTCCCTCAAGCTGAAAGATATCTTTCTTGATGTCATGATACTGTTAATGTGCCCTAAAAATGATTTAACAGTTGGGATCAATGTAGTGCATTGTAACAAGACAATAAAATAGCCCCTATGTTATCCCATCATTATTACAGGGTCCTATTAAGAAAATGGAAAAAAAAATTGTTCATATATAAACTATTTGGATTCTCTCTATTTAAAAGATATATTTCAACAGGCTATCACATTTTAATAGGCTAGAAAAGATCCATATGGTGCCACAGCCCTCATGGTTTTCAGTTGGCTAGACACTAGCACAGTGTTCTTACAATGTACATGAATACTGTACATGAATATATGAGGTATGATTATCTGGGTGCCACAATAGATTTTTAGATTTTCATTTGCAGAAAGGTTAAAAAACTAAAGGAAACAGAAAAAGTATACACATGCAAGACTAAGTGTTATCTCCTGAGCAAAAGGATTATTTCAGAATATTTGAGAGCAAAGTTAGTAGTTCTAACAGTATAGATTCATAAGAAATAATTCAAAACATCCAGTGAAGTGTTAGTATATTATAACAGCATTAATGCCTTTTCTGCAGAATCTCATATTTTCAAAGTTTTGTTTTAATAAAGGAAATTCTTAATGTCTTTCTGTTCAGTAACAGTCCTTCTCTGCCCACTCATGTCAGTTATTTTCAAGACTTAAGTATCATGCTTTTCAGAAGCTCACTTCTTCTCTCTGAAGAAATAAGGAGCTTATTTCAGATGCTAGAGTACATTAAGGTATCAGATATGGTCTCAGGTTTCCAGAAACTTGTTGCTACACATTTAGGTGAAGCTGGGATGTCATGCTTCTGCTTTGCCTTTGCCATTATTCCAGCCCCTTACCGACCAGGTGAGCTGCAAAATAAAAATCAGGTGTGAATTCAGTCACACATACATGGGTGCTAGCATCCCTGGACATCCTACTATTTCTCTATTACATACAGGTTTGAGATTTGGCTTGAAGCAAAATTAGCAGAGAAGGTTAAATGAAGCAATCCTGGGTGTGTCTAACTTAGTCTCAAATGTGTACCCTCAGCCAATGTAGAGCAATTTACACTCTCTTATCCCAAATATCTGGGAAATGCTTTCCAGGAACCTTATTTTCACAAGAGAAGTACCTGTTAACCTAAGCAATTGACATTTCCTTGTAAACTGGAAATTACAAGTACATCCAATGTCTCAAAAAAAGTAACATGAAAGGATAAAATAACCATGAAAATACTTATGCACAGAAAATTAAAGGACAGAAACTGGATGATATAAAAAGTACAGTAAAAAAAAATTAAGACACATGTATTGGGTTTGTGTGGCAAGGTTTTGGTAGCAGGGCAGGGGGGGGGTTGCTACAGGGGTGGCTTCTGTGAGAAACTGCTAGCTTCCCCTATGTCTGACAGAGCTAATGCCAGCCAGCTCCAAGACAGACCTGCTGCTGGCCAAGGCTGAGCCCATCAGTGATGGTGGTAGTGCCTCTGGGGTAATGTATTTAAGAAGGGGGAAAAAACCCTGTGCAATTGCAGCTGGAGAGACGAGTAAGAATACACGAGAGAACCAACCCTGCAGACCCCCAGGTCAGTGCAGAAGGAGGGGGAGGAGGTGCTCCAGGCCCCTGCAGCCCTTGGTGAAGACCATGGTGAGGCAGGCTGTCCCCCTGCAGTCCAGGGAGGTCCACAGGGGAGCAGATATCCACCTGCAGCCTGTGGAGGACCCCACGCCAGAGCAGGTGGATGCCCAAAGGAGGCTGTGACCCCATGGGAAGCCCACGCTGGAGCAGGCTCCTGGCAGGACCTGTGGACTCATGAGTGAGGAGCCCACACTGGAGCAGGTTTTCTGGCAGGACTTGCGACCCCGCGGGGGACGCACGCTGGATCTGTGTGCTCCTAGAGGACTGCACCCTGTGGAAGGGACCCACTCTGAAGAAGTTTGTGGAGGACTGTCTCCCGTGGGAGGGACCCCACGCTGGAACAGGGGAAGAGTGTGAGGAGTCCTGCCCCTGAGGAGGAAGGAACAGCAGAGACAACATGTGATAAACTGATTGTAACCCCCATTCCCCGTGCCACTGTGGGGGTATAGGTAGAGAATCTGGGAGTGAAGCTGTGCCTGGGAAGAAGGGAGGGGTGGGGGGAAGGTGTTTTTACAATTTGGGTTTTATTTCTGATTATCCTACTCTGATGTGATTGGTAATAAATTAAGTTAATTTTCCCCAAGTCGAGTCTGTTTTGCTCATGACGTTAATTGGTGAGTGATCTCTCCCTGTCCTTATCTTTACCCATGAGCCCTTTGTTATATTTTCTCTTCCCTGTCCAGCTGAGGAGGGGAGTGGTAGAATGGCTTCGGTGGGCACCTGGCATCCAGCCAGAGTCAACCAACTGCAAAACATTTAGTGTAATCTTTGGTCTCATTTTTAATGTATGGCAGTTTCATTTTCCAAGAAAATACTGTTTCTAATATGGTTTCTAATGGTGACTACAGGATATTTACCTTTAAATTAACTGTATCTTTAAATGTGTATATGCATAGACCTGGTTTAGGAAACAAGAAATACAAGGCTTTCATTTGATCATTCATCTGTTCCATGTGTGTGAAAAATCATAGGTTCACAACTGGGAAAAGATCACATTGATTATAAAAACCTACCACCTGCCCAGCCAAAATTCAGTGACTCTTCGTGTCATATTTGCTGTAGAAAAATACACTTATTCCTAAGAAAAGGATGGCTGAAACAAGTAAAATACCATTTTCCCTAAAGTTCCTAATCGAACTTCTATCACAAATACATGGACAACTTTCAAAGGAATTATTGCTATTAACATTTACATATAGTTTCTTCACAGTTTTCCATTGGAAATGCGTATGATAATACATTTTTACCTGTAGGGTAATTTTACCCTTGAAGTTGTTTTTCATCCCTTTTTTTTCTCTGTCTGACAATTTTCAGTTTCTTCAGGGGGGCCGGTCAGTCACCACTGCCATCCAGACCCAACCAGACCAACTGAAACTGTGTTTTACATTTCTGGGAGTTAATGTTTTCTGATATGTATACAACTCCTTCTCCAGAAATTATATGCCAGAATTGTTGGGAGTCCTCACCTGTTCATTTTGCCATGGGCAGCTTTCCGACCAGACTGGTGCAGGGTGGAAATGGATAGGATTGGTAGCAGCAGCAGTGCACAGGGCGCTGGAGGGTCCTTGTCCAGTGCAGAATGGTGGTGGCCCCCTGGCAACCCCCCCATCGGAATGGGGACGGCAGGCTGCCTCTGCCTCCAAAGTCACACCACCCGTAGGAGATAACACAGGACCGAAGCCCTGATCAGGGTGTTGGGAGTAATTAGCAATACACGGGGAACATGACAGATGAGCTGGACAAAGCAGGCTGCCTGTCCACAAGTACTTGAGGAGGGGCCCAGGCAGTCCACTCATGCCTTTTTAGGGTTCACACGAACATGGAGGGGAGTGAAAAAAAAACAGGTCTGTCGGCATCTGTCCAAAATCTATCCATTATCAGTGATTATAGTTGGTCCAAGTTGTGCAAGGAAATGTGTATGTTGTACACCTCTGTTCTTCCCTGACAACTTACTTTAGTAAAGACTTTTTTCAGCCTCTTTCAACTCAACATGCAGTGAGTATTTACTGCCTGTGAGGAGTCACCAGCCTCCCCCAGATCCCTTTTTAAAATTAAAATAAAAAACTATTGAAAATTGAATCAAATTTTAAGAAACCTAGATGCCTAGGAAGCTTCCATTAGTTTCTTCAAATTGCTCCCCCATTACCACAGTGCAGAACAGAAACGGAGAAGTCATCATTGCTGTTGCACTCTGAAGGGCTCCTATTTCTTTGGCTCCCACAAGATTACTTATAGGAAGAATATACCAGAACTGTAATACAATAACCTATAATGTGAAACAACTGTAAGCACTTGAAGACTTTTAATACAGATGACACGCTGGTCTTTTAAAGAATTAAAGCATAATTTATAGAAGAAATTGTCAGATACACAGGACCTAAATGGCATTTGAGCACACAGCTTGCTTGCTTAACTTATAAGGATATCAATCAATTTATTAAGAATTAATCTGCACCCCAGTGTTCTCCTAAAACTGCCTAATGTTTTGGCAAGCTACTTGAAAGGGTTCAGTAAGAATTTATAAGGGCAGCTTAGAAACAGTATTTTTTTTTTCTGGCTCAACAAAAGGGATACTGTTTCCCCTCTGAATGTCTCTCTGTTATAGTTTAACACAGTAATGGATAGGTTTGCCAAAAATCACAGTTTTTAATGGCCTTCAGTGAAACAGTAGATTTGTCTTTGCCTTCATACTGTGTCCTGCCTTTATGTTGTTAGAATTGCTCTTAATCTGCCTGGAAGTATCAAATGCTCTTGGCCTTCAGAACACAGACTTGTGCACACACTAAAAAGTACAGTTTGTAGAGTAACCACATTTTTCCATGCATGCACAAGAGTAAGCAGGACTGAAACTAAAGGATCTAATTTCAAGTGTTTTCCAGCTCTTGACATAAAAATGGCAAGAAGGCCTGGGCAAATTTAAAATGTGGTATTCCTATCGCCTCCATAAAATGTGCTAAAATAGCTTGAATGATGTCACTTGAGCAATACATCCAAGCTACAGATATTTTTGAACTCTCAGAACAGTTAACGCTTGGCACTGACCAGAGATATGTAGGGTGTGCAAGGCTGCACACACAAAATCAGCTTATAGCTATCTCAAGCCATTAGTAAACAATGCATGTCTTTGTCTACAAACAGCAGAAAGTGATATCACACATGTTATACAAAGTTATTGCAACTTTCTGGTTTTCAAACATTTCACTTTGACAATCAATAAAACATCAAAGTGGCATTTGGAAAACATGAACCCTTACTTGTTTGGCATAAAGTTCAAGGAAAACTTAAACAGATAATGGTTATCAATGGTCTATCAGTTCCCAGGACTCTTTTTTTTTTTCAGAGTTCACGTGTGTGTGTGCACACACATATCCATTTTAGAGTACTACAGGAATAGACTTATTAGAAACAGTTTATCTTGGACTACACTGATGAGAATTTGGTATGGAACATCAATTTTGTCTCCATTTTGTGAAAAATTTCAGGGGGAAAGGAACTTGGCCATTTGCTCAGCCAGCTTCATTGTTTTTCACTCCAGTGACAATGTCCTCTACCACATCAAATGTGGAGGACTTCCATTTCTGAAAAAAAAAACCAACAACCAAACCCCCCAAAACCCGAAAAAATTTGCAACAGTTGGAAGTCTTTCTTCCTTTCATCTTCTGTTGTATCAGTGGCATTCTGTCACTGATTCCACTTTGGGAATTTTAGTTTACTAAATCAGTTTTTGTATGTTTTGTTGTTGTTGTTGTTATTTTTTTAAAATTTATTTATTTATTAAATCTTTTCATATTTCCGTCTCTTCACTGCCTCCAGATGGACTGTTTACAAGGTTAGAGACTTATATTTTGCAGCAGAATTTTCAGAGTCGTGTCAGAACTTCTGAAGAGGAAGATTGTTTTATATCCATGATTATCTTAAATAATGGATCATCTTTCACTTCATCCATTTAAATCCTACAGATGTCATTTTACTTAAATAATTATTTACATTCAGCATGTCTTAATGCTGAATGAATAAAATGCACCTCAAAAGTACTGATATTTATAGGAGAAAACAAATTGACTGCTTAGTTGCATAATGCTAGACAGATAAAATTGACCTACTGTAAACAAATCTGCCACTGTTTCTGACTAAAGAATTACAAGGCCACAACAGCTGTGAAATCCTACCTAACAACAGTTTTATTCTAATGTCAATACATCAGAATTGATTTTTTTTTGACAGTGTGTTTCAACCAACATATTTTTGTGAAACAGTTCTTACAGATTCTTCTAAATTCAAGAGCAAGCAAAGGATTTTAAATGTGAAGCTGTGCCCATGAAGAGAAGTGCACACTATTCCCTATTTCTTCTAGCTTATTAATTCAGAACTTTACATGAAAAAAGTGGCAGTAATTAGTAATTGACGTGGACCAGCGCCAGGCTTTTCTATCAAGTTTCTTTCCTGTTTATGTTTGAATTACTCAGGGGCTGCCTCTGCGCGCCCTTTGGTCTCAACAAATGTGTTTTTTTCCCTTACTCTCATGGTACAAAGAATGTAATCTTAGTTGACTGGAGTCTGCTGAACATCATATTATTTCCTTGACTCAGTTGAAGATTCACAAGCTGGAGTGGAGAAAAATGCTTCCGCTGAATATAGGCTGCAACAGTAAGAGGTTTTGCTTTTCAAAGAAGTGTTGCTTTGCCTGAAAGCCTTTTGTTCTGCATTGTTCTAAATTTTGTCTAAAAGAATGAGTACAGATAGAAGTTGGATGATGAGGCTTCCAGTTAGCGGATCTTTACCTCTGTAAATTTGGCACATAAGGGGTGGCTGATGCTGAGTGAGAACCACAGACCACCTAGTCTACTGTCTTATTTACACCTCCTACCAGATGCTTATGCCCAGACATATGAGCGTTTTACCTTTTTTACTATAATGGAAAACTTTGTTATAAGTACACATCTAATTAAAAACCAACAGGCTGTGCACAGAGCATTTGATTCAGGAAGAATAGGGTGTTATTTTAGTAAAGCAACTCAGGTGAAAAAGCTAACAAACTGCAGGTGAATCACTTTTCCTAAGCAAGGTACTTCAAGGTCAGTGCTCAGAACCCAAAGGTTACAAGGCACCCTTCCCTAGAAAAGGAACTCATAATATCCATAGGGATTGTGATGGCAATAACTGGAAACACTTTAGGTAACAAGATGTCTTGTTTTATTTTTAACTTATTCTAAACATAAGCCCAAAAGAGAATTCTGAAATCCAAGCTCTCCTTTCTTCATTTTTCACTGATTTTGCACCTGTAAAGTGATTTGCTTTTCCAAAACATGGACCTACCAGGTTATCAGATTATGCATGTAATGGATAAAAAATTACTTGTTCAAATATCAGATTTTTCAGAAGACAGAATTCAATTAAGATTTTGAAAGTGTTTCTGAACTGCATAAAGACAGTTAGTTATCTTGAAATGTTTTCAATGTCACAAAACCCCGTGAATCTCCTTGAAATGTCATTGAGAACTATTAATTCTTGTTTTTCAGGATTTGGCTTGCCCAGGTCATGATGTCTAACTTCGGAAGCTCCTCCCTAAAAATATTGTTAAAATTGGGGCCTGGCCTAAAAATCAACAAAAAGTTAAGCCATGGAGAAAGGAATTACGTGTATAATACTGCTTCAATAACTCTTTATACTCATTGAGTGGTAAATACATCTAAATCTCAACAAAGGCTCCTGAAACATGACATCAGTATGAATGCATATTTATACCTAAGTGATGTTTTTAGTGCAACTGCAAGCTGTTGGTGTAGCAGTGGTCTCATCTATATTTTGTTCCTGATGTAATTGACTGAGATTTAGTCATGGGATACAGAAAGGCCAGGAGTTGAGACATCCTGCAACTTGTCTGATTAGATATATTCCTAAATATGTTTTGACTGGATGACCTAAATGAGGATTGAACTAAAGTCCCCTGGCTTCTGTCTCAGTACTATCATAGGTGACTTAATGGGTCAACAACATGGTCTGAATTGTCTATTCCCTGAGCAGACACAATTTTTCTCTGTCTAATTCCTCTACCTTCCAGCTATTTACATAGGATCCTATAGATTTTTGTGTGTGTGAGCTCTAAAACTATCCCTCAGCTATCATTCTGTTTGTAAGGTTCACTGATCTCAAAGCTATTCAGTATGAAGGCTATTCTGGAGAACATTATATGTGGAATTTTCTGTACATAGAAATGCATGCAATGCACAGACATATTCAATGTCAAGAGAAGCATATTTGTGTATTTTTCCAGCCATACGGGAAACCATTTTGCATTTTAGAGAACTGGTTACGGCTAACTGAACTCTAAGCATGAATTTCAAATTACAGATTGTGAAGGTTAAAATAATAATAATAAAAATAATACCACCACCTAGTAAGAAATTATCTTTCCAAGCTGAAACAACTAGAGGTTAGGTCTTCCTATTACTAGGATACAGTTGTCAGACTTCATAACAACAGATTCAAGACAGAATGAGCTTGATGATTACACATTAGTTATTATTATTCTTCTCTATTATTATTTTATACATTATATTGTATTGTGGTAATAATGGCAGATAATGTGCCTTGGGAATGGAGCATCCCTGAATCTCATTAGAAATTAAATGTATAGAATGAGAATGCGAGAGATAAAATTGCTTTTCTGCCTGCCAGTATAAATGGAATGGTGTATGACAGGGATGGAATAATGGGATGCTCTCAGCCCAGTAGTCTGTGTATGAACATCTCCACTACCCGCCCAGGAAAATAAAGTTTAACTTCATACACACACACACACTCACATCAAGAAAGGAAATGCAATACTGAGGAAGAAGGGTTGACTAGAATTAAAATTTTCACTTGGAAAAGATGGTAAATCTCTGTACTAGTTTTTTACCTTTGGGATCTTGGCATAAACCCAATCAGAGGTTCTAATTAAAATGAGTTTGGTGGTCTCATCTTAGTTCCTAATTGATGGCAGTTCACACTACAAAACACATAAGAATTCATTACAGTCCTGCTCAGCTGGCAATTTCTGCTCAGAGGGAGCAAGATGAGGTAACTAATGTGGATTCCAGCAACTGTCTTGCATTTTAGGCAGGGTGGTCTTTTCTGGGCAGTTGAAAAGGGGTCATCAATAGAGCATTAGGGATCAAAAATCAAAGCACTGCTCTAGAATTACCTCAAATGCAGAATAGTAAATGTACTTACTAGCCATTTCTTTTAAGATTCAAAGCATGGATATGAAAATTACAACATGTTCCAAGGAGAAATCTACACAGTATTTCTTGGTCTTCAATCGTATATCCTGTTCTCAAAATACAATTCACTTCAAACAGAATTTTCTCCTTATGGTCTTCTAAAAAAATTCTACTCAAACTCACAAGAAATACAATTTTTTTCTTCCAAAAATGCCATTTGGTGCTTTGTGTCAAGATGGTCACAGGTTTTGTATAGATAATAAATAGCTAAATATTCATGTCATACTAAATATGCTGATGAGAAAAAGTAATTGTAAGTTCTAGTGCCAGCCAGTAGAAAGACCTTGTAACTAGTAGCATAGAGTGAAATGCACAATTCGCCACTTGGTGAAAGACAAACCAATCTTTATATTTGAGTTTGTTTTCCTGACCTAATCAGCTCCTTTCCTAAGCTTCTTGATGTAAAGTTTCCCAGAATGAAAGAGGCTCAAATAATCTGCTATGCATTGAAACTTTGGGGCATATGTGCAAAGTGACATGCTCCTTCTTCAAAGCATTTTTATCACTGCTAATATCTTACATACTCTCTTAGTACTAATGATTTTGGAGAGAACAAAAGGGAACTGCTACCTATACATGGAGCATTTTGCCTTGTCTTATCTTCACCAGACCCACAGAGTGCCTTTGTTTTTCTTTTGAGAGAGTCTTATCTAATCTTCCTGGAGAAGCAATGAGAATGGCCTCATTGGCCTCAAAATAACCAATTAGAAATCCAAGGATTAAGTTTAGTTTCCAGTTTAGATGCAGATTACATACAGGTATCAGCTGCTGTGCCGCAGCTTCTTTTTTTTTTATAGAAATAATGAGACTTGTCTATAAAGGAATACATATTCCAGAGAGGGGCACCAGGGAAACAACCCAACAAATACAACATAATAATCTGAATGTGAGTAATTCTGACAACATAGAGCCAAGATACCCAGGATGAGGAGAAGAATTTTGAGCATAACACAAGGTCCACTACCCATGCACAATAATGACAGATTATGACCAATATCTTTGTCTGAACTAATTACAAATTTGTAACATGCCTCTGATGTTTTATCTTAATGCTACAGTGATGTGACTTCATGTCATGTTTTTGAAGACCTAGAAGGCCCTGGGATGGGTTTTCTGAAGCATCTGCATGCCTCCCTCCTCTTGATTTCCAACGAACTGCAAGAATTTACAAGCTGAAATAACTACAATAATCCAGGATATTCATTCAGGCACTCTGCCCAAAAGAAAAGAAGCCATTACTTTGTGCCAGGGGCACTTTTTCCTGCTTGGCGAGTGGTGTTACCTGCAGGATATATAATTTTTCCAGGAACAGCACTCACTTCCTAGTTGCTTCTGGACACAGTTCAAGCTGTTGACAAGGTCTCCATATAGCTCCGGTCGTAAGTCTTGGCAGAAGGAAAATTAAAGGGGAACATTCCTGATGCTAAAATTATTTTCCCTTTGTAGTCAAATTAATTCTCTGACTTCAGGGCTTTAAAAAGCACTTTCCCAAGACTCTTTCTTACATTAAAAAGAATGGATATGCAATCATCAGCAAAATAGGCTTTTGTGGGAAAATGTTGCTTTTTGGGTTTTCAACATTTTTTGCCTCAGTTTGATAAACATTTCTGTTCCTTGAGGTGACATTCACCTCACACTGTTGAAGGTATATGTTATTCTCTACTTAGATGTCAAATTCTTTGCATTTTTTAAAAGAGGGTATTCTAAAATATTAAATGTAAAGTGAACATAAATCCCTTATTGTACAGATACTTCACGGTATAAAAACATAAATAAGTCTCATTTGGTCTTTAAAGAAAACTTTATTGGCCTCTTGATACATATATATGAATCAGATCCATATTTGCAAATTGCGTGCTTATTGAGAGATCAATGGTGTCCATACAGTATGTGCCATTTTAAACTCACTTGGCATTTTCAAAACATTATTTTGTCTAACATATGCATTTAAAAAATAATATCTCAGTCCACTTGAATCACAAACTGTCTATCCAGAATGCCATCTAGAGGGAAATACTAATGAAACAAAAATGAAGCAATGTTTCTTGCTGCATTAGTGCACTGCCCTGGAGCGATGCAGGGTCTATCTCCCACTATCTCCCAACATCCAACTGCTCCGTTTTATTACAGCATTAGCTTTCCCACTTGTATTTCTATTTAGTTGTTCGTATTTTTTCAAAACACTCATCCTTTATTTGCTAATCACCATTGAGTACTCTTGCCTCAGCTTTTACCTACATATCACTCCTCAGTCCAATTTATTCCACAGACTGCAAGTATTTCTATGCCTGGAATGTAATTTTTGTTTGCCACACAAGTTTAGGTTCATCCCTGAGGTTGTTCAGAGACCTATACTAAACAAATTAATATTATGCACTGTTTTTTCAGATGAGGATTGAGTACTGTCTACAGTCTGTTAACAGGGAGAAAACTTAGCAGGGCTCATGCTATTCCACATACATGAGGCTGTCAATTTCTTGTTTTCCATTGTCTATTTTGTATCTGTTGTGAAAGACTTGTAATAATATTGGACTACTTCACTAATGTCACAGCACAATGGGATTTTTGCTTCTACAGATGAAGAAGAAAGGCACATGGTAAGATTAAATGACTTTGGTAGAGTCGCACAATAAAATTAAAGTGTAGCTGGATTGGCAGACAGAGATTCTGGGTTCTAGCTCAGTGGTTTATTTAAAGACAGTCATTCCTCAATGTAAATTTTTTGAAGGAATTTCAGCATTTCACTCATTTTTGATAATTCAAAACTTAAATTTAATTTGAAAGTTTCCTGAAATGCAGTTTAAAAAAACAACAAATGAGCCTTTTCTTTTTCATTTGAGTCCTGTGAAACTCTTTATTCATAAAATTCTGAATTAGACACGATTTTTTCTCTTTTCAACTCTTTCCATTTTGAGCAAGTTGAAATTAAGCTTTGTTTTTTCCATGTTGAGCAAAAGCATCCAGTCGAACAACAACTCCCAATGTAGAAAATATCTAATACTGAAATTTGAGCTGTAATCCAATCTTCACTAGCCACATACAAAGCATGAGCTGTACAAACTTTTGTGTAGACATCTAAACACCACACAGACTCTCTAAATTTCTTATGCAAAGCTATGACTGTTTATTCCCTCTTCAAAATTAAAACAATCCCTCATCTGCAACCGTCAGTTGAATAAAAGCATTGATCTAAGAGATCTGGGTATCAAAGCTAAAAAACCCTTCCTGGCTTTAGTCCCAGTGCTATACTAATATGTCTGCAAAGAGGTGGGGAAAGATGAGGGGGTTTGGTTTGGGTGGTTTTTTTCCTTTTGGGGATAGGAAGACCATTTGTAGCATATGTCCTACATCTGGCAGTAGCACACTGATAAACATGTGTAGCAGCAGGAGCCCAATTATCCCTGTTGCCCTTTTTAGAATTAATATGAGTAGTCTTCTAGGCAGCGGAAATAACACATGAAGGCAAAAGGCGCTGTTCTAAAGTTTCCACAGCTCCTGGCACAAATCAACAAATTACGTGCAATAACCCTCTCCCAAAGAATCTTTTGCTACTTAAAGTGTGGTAGGGCCTGCATCACATTTCAGCTGTATACCTTACAAACACTGCATATAAGGGTTAGTGCAGAGAAAAACCACTAACATGTAAAGAAAGTAATCACGACTATTTCAAATCAAACTTTCAATCAACTGCAAAAACCGTCTTTATTCTGAAAAGGGATCTTTCTCATTTTTTCTCTCATTTTAGCTGCTTTTCATTTTTAGATCCTAGATCCCTTCTTCCCTCCAATCCCCAATCTTGGGCTGTTTCTAGACCACTGAGACCACACTGCTGTGTGTTGCAGGTGAGCCACATTAGCACGCTCAGAAATTCAGAGCAGGGGATAGGAAGCACTGAGGTCTTTGTCTTTCCTACTCTTGTGGTTGCATTTGTAGGACAGCATAGACAACAGCCTGTGAGTATTACAGAGATTCTACTTCTGTGCTAGGCACTCTGAAAAAATGACATCTAAAATAAAGAAATACAAAATTGTAATATTTTGATTAAATTGTATTCCTGAATGAAATGTACTTCTGCACATTTTCACCTAAATGATTTTTTAAGTCTCCTCCCTTTCAAAATGATTAATTTACTGAGATTAAATTCCAGATATATATATTTATAGCAGACATATATATTTATATAGCAGACATATATATTTATATTACTGAGCATAATTCAAAATCCTAAAACTCTACATTCCAGACAGTTACTGTATAGTTAACAACTGGCTTTTCAGTTTAACAACTATTATTTTTATCTGTTTATCTGTCATTGCCCTCTGTTTTGGATTGAGCCATGATAAGCCAGCACTACGTTGCTATATAGAAAGGAAACATTCCCCCAATGAGCTTCTCATTATGAAAACAGCTAGATTATTTTTATAAAGTGTATGTCTATGTTTACTATTTACCTTCCTGCTCAGATGACTGAATTGTGCCAGCAGCATAAAGACTTTCCTCATAAATAAACTGGTGTAAATCTAAAGTTGACTTCATTGTCAGCATTTTAGCAGATTTTCTTCAGCATAAAAAGAAGACAAGGAGGTGACCAGTTGTAACAGCTTTTTACTCCTTCTATGTGACCTGTAGAAAAATTGGGGAAGCTGAGAATTGTTTTGAAAGCAAAATTGTTTTGGAGCAAAAATATGTTCCTTCTTTGCTCTGATCATCTTCCCATATGTCTCCACCCCACTTTGGAAGTCCATAGAAATGAACTGTTCACTGGCTCAGGCGTTTGGGAGCAAGGGAAGCAGTTCTCTACATGAGGCCAGGAGGGAACGATCGAGGCTGTTTAGGTATGTGCTTTGAAAAGATAAACATCTTGGTATTTGCCCTCATGAGCCTAGAGAAATGATTCTTAAATGATATATACATATATATTTTACTATCACTGCTCAGAAAGTCCCAACTGCAACCACAATTGAAAATCATTATTCCTGGACATAGGAAGACTTGCACATACGGATTTTCATACCAGAGTTCCATATCTGAGTCATTTCCAAGTTTGAAATGAGAAGAAAACAGTTTTAGTTCAGTAAATCAGAATCACAGAATTAACACAGAAATAACCTCAGTGCCATGGGCAGTTAGTACTAGGCTTTATCATGTTCTTAGCGAAGGAAGGTAAGTATTATTACATTTAGTTTGAAGGTGGTAAACCCAAGGGTAGGTACCTAAATAACCCATCTGATGATGTTGCCAAGAGCTGCTGCTGGAGCTGGGATCAGGATGTGAAACCGCTCTCTCCCAGCCCCATTGCTCATTGCCTGCAGTGCTGCTGCAGGCTTGCAGCATTTGATCTGGGAGCCTAAAAACATACAGATGGTGGAAATGTTCATTCACCAGAGCTTAAACTGACCATTGGTCTCCAGGGGAATACAACAAAACCTACACGCCAGTGGAAACGCAGCATGCTACATTTTCTCCTGTACCTCCCAACCTGTACGGTCACTGTGCCTGGCAAAACCTGCCACTGGGCACCCTCCCCTCTTGTCTGGTGGGATATGGCAAAAATCCCACATTTCATAATGATGTTAATTCCTGTCAGCTAGCTGGGACATAGCCAGAATCTTAGGATTTTTTCCCAAGAAATCTTAATGAATGGTTCTGTCCTGCTGCCACTGTCCACAATGGTGGTTGTACTTCCAGGGAGGCCATATAGATTGCCGCTCCTCTTGAAATACCATCACAGTTCTTATCTCCTCTTTGACTATCCTTTCCTCCTTTACTAACAGTTTAACTGGATACAAAGAACTTGCCAAAGGAGACAGAAATTTCTTAATTCCTTTAAATGCACTGTACTTACATATTCTGTATGTTCACAAAAGTTTAGACTACCATCATGAAGCATGAAAGCATCAGTGAAATACAGCAACTATACTGGATGGGCGCCATTAGGGAAAGAAATAATATTTAAATGAAGTTAGACAGAGATTTCAGGTACACAGAGCATAAATATTTAATTTGGAATTTCACCAAGACGCTAGGGCTCACACCTTTAACTTGGCACATGCAAGATTTTTAAATGACCACAAATTTTATGAGGACCTCAGATTTCACCTCCCCTTTAAAGGATTGGTTCCCCAGTGGAAAAACATGGTGAGAGGCTGGTTCTTTATTAGCTCAGGTGGGAATTTGGCCTTTGGTTTTTATTTCATTGACTTAACAGAATCACAACACTCATGCATAAAAGTTGGTGGTAAACAAAATTTGTTCCTGAAGGTTTTACCTGGAATTCTTTGCAAGAACGAATTCAACTGAACATGTCTTACCCATGAAGTGAATTCAAAAAGAAATTACACAAATCACAGAGGTTTATTAATTGTTGTAGGAAAATTAAAAATAATCATCTGCTTTTTAAAACTCTCCTCCAGAAGTAAAAAAAAAAAAATCACAAAAAACTTCAAAGGGAAGAGAGTGAATAAATAGTTTGAATACAGTGTGCATCCTGTATAAAAACTTTGCTTACTAATTAGAATTTATTTATAGAAAATGTTTTTGTAGAGAGAGATGCTGTCTTTTCTATTTTTTTTTAGTGGGAATGGTGCAATTAGCAGAAGTCGGAATAAATCCAGTAAGTGATAAAAATTCTCTCAGATAGAGAGATCCTTAACACTGTGGCACCTTGTCAGTTTAAGCACAGCGGGTTTTAGACAGATAATTTGCAAATCTTGGCTAAGCAATTTCAGTGCTGCTGCAAAGACAACTAAGAGAGAGACATCGTTTTGAAACCAGTAGTGCAACCTCTATCAAAGAAATCTTTGCAGGTACTAATACAAGGATTTTATATACGTTCAGCATCTCATTTGTATAGTGAAATGAGGCAAGAAGTAAATTGTACACAATTTTACAGGGTGTGGTCTGCAAGAGATTTTAGGAGGAAGTTCACACTTTTCTCATTAAAGATGGTTGGGGATATATCTTCCAATTAATTTGACTTGTTTGAGTATTGTGAGAAACTGAACATTGGAAAAAATGAGCTCGAAGGGTTTCAACAATCAGCAATGGCAAGATTTTCAACATGCCACATGTGCATGTGTGAACATCTACGCTAGATAATTAACTAATAAATCAGCATCCTCCTTTGTTTATGGCACTGATTAAAACTTGGAGCCAAGTTTTTCCCAGCAATGTGAGATAAAGCCATTTTTCTAGGGGGTGTGTCCAGATGATAATTTATAAACTATAAAGAACGTTATGTCATTTTGAAAAGTCAACCGCGTCCCAGCTAACGCAACTGTTCTGGTATGGAATGATAACTGCAAGCACAAGTCCTAGTTCAACTTAATAATTTTACTATATGATTATGCAACTGAGATGACATAGGAAGTAATGATCTGAATCTCATTTGCGTATATTCCTAATTCCCCCAGCAGCAGCAGTTGTGTATCATGATGTTAGACTAGCATAATAGATTAACATCTTGACCACACACATCCAGAATGGCCCAATGCCAGGTTCAAGAGGAGGAGGAGGAGAAGTTTCCCGTGGCTGCATCAGACTTGCACAATACCAAAAAGAGGCCAGAGATTTGCTTTGCTTACTTCTATTTCCTCTCTTCTTATCCCACATACCCCTAAACATCCTCTGAGCTACTTCATTTTTCTCTACACCTGAACTCAGTTGATGGTTTTCAGAAGTTATGAAAGGTGATCACCAGAGTTATTGGATTAAAGCAACAATGAAGAACACAATAATATACAGCATGTATATTTCAACACAATGCTTCTTTGTTCAATAATAATACTATTAGTTAAATATTTCATTGCCTTTTGATATATTGAATAAACAAATCATTGAGGTGTACAAGACCAGCCAGAAAAGGGAGGACAGATAGATGATATATTTTGTAATAGCTCAGCAAAGTTGTAAGAACATTCTGTTGACTTCTTTTTTACTCTCAAAGTAGTGACTAGAGTCTGGTGAACATGAAAATATACCTGATATTATTTGAGAATGCTAGGGTTAAAAAAATACCATAGCACCAAACAAATTCAAATAGCCCAATTTGAAAAGTGTTGTATATTTAATGGTTACGTGTACGTTATCATTAGAGTATAATGACTAGCTTCCCTGGCATAGAAATCTGAAGTTAGCCACAGTGAGTGAAATGCAGTGACAAAGGTCACTAACTTAAATGGGACAAGAATTGTATTCTGTATGTGCAGAACAGGTGGCAAAACAGGTTCAGTGTCTCTTTTTGATCCTCCTTGAAACACAATACTGATAAGTAGATACTTTTCTTTTTTCAGTGTAGCATACCTGATTCTTAAAACGAGACCTTAGCTCTTGGGAAAGTTGATGGTATATAATTTCCTCTCATTTAGACAGATTGCTCAGAGAAGCATGCTAGCAATAAAGATAAGCTTTATTTATCATAATTATAGTGACTTGTTCTTTTAATTAATTTTCCAATTCACACTAATGTTTACATATTAAACAATTTACTGCTTAGTGGAAGTAATATTGATATTACTCTTATTTAAAAAAAAATAATCTCCATTTATAGTATAAACATACACAATTGTGTAATACAATTTAGGAAATCTGCTTTGTGTGCCATAGTAGAAATTAGCTCATCAAATGTGTTGTATTTGGTAGAGACTAAAGGCTATTAGAACCATCATGTCTCTTTGTCATCAACTTATCAAATTGTTGTCTGACTGGCATTTCCTGATTACACACTATCTTCTTTATACATTTTCTTACACTTCAGTACCCGTCTCTGTCAGAAAATGATGGCATCTTTAAATTAACATCCATCCATCTTTAAATTACTTCCATTCATAACTCCTTTGAGCCAGAGCCAAATTAAATTCCAAGGAGCCTAGAAGGGAAAGAGCTTATAAAGAAAGTGAGGGTTAATGTTGTTTAAATGCACATTTTCTTAATATCTCAAAGTTCCCTTGCCAATCTTGCTTAGATGTTTACTGTTGTTCTGCCAAGTTGCTGACAATTGTGACTTTTAAATTGATTTAATTGTTATAACCATCAGATGAATGAAAATTAAATTTAGTTACAATACAATCAGCACCACTATCAGAAATAATGGTTTCTCCTTTCCCTCAGTATATACTTTGTACCACGCCTTAATTCATGATATTTGCAAGCAGGATGGGAATTTAATTCAGGCCGTTCAGAAAGCAACACAGTGTTTAGCACTGTATGACAGGAAGGGGTCTGAAATGTTTGTAAAAATTCAGTCTTTATGGAGCACTGGGTTCAATGCCTTGCTCATGGAGGGGAAGCATTGGGGAAAACACCTTGAAAGTGCTGGGGAGCAGCCATGGGGCTTGCAGGGAGAGCTGGCCCGACAGTGGCTGCCCTGGCACCGCTGCCTAAGACAGGGCCGTGGACAGGGCAGGAGCTTCCCCTTCACTAGACACCCCAGCCTCTTTTTTTGTTTGTTTTCTTCGGTGTGGTTTGGTTTTTTGTTGGTTGGGTGGGTGGGTGGGTTTTTTTGTGAGTTGGCTGTCTCTTCTCCCTCCAAAACATGGGCTGACAATGCACTGCTGACTACCCTAATAACACCCGGAAATAAGTAGAGTACAAACTTGTGAGTGACTCATGGTTCCTATGTGTCTTTTGCTCTCTCTGTGGAGTGAATACAAACATGTAAAGTTTATTTTTATAGATATTTTTCTATCTGTTTACAGATATCTTCCAAGTAACATCCTTCTGACTCTGTTAAATTTACTAACCATGCCAAAATTCACTTTGATATTTAACACTTCCTCTGGTTCTAATACTTTATCTTCTCTCAATTTCTGAGTGACAAGAGTCTCCACAATATGTCCTGCCCTGAGAAACTTTTTAAATAGCTTTAAGTAGACTTCGCAACTATTGTGTTCTTGTCCAGCCTCTCCTACTCCTTGCTCTTGCAAGATGTATTTATACTTCCTGTTCCACCTTCTACTAACTAGTAGTGCTCCTTCTTATTTTTTTTTTTTTTTAAAGGATGAAATCCAGGTCTCACAAAAATTGACATCAGGTTCAGTGAGATTAAGATTTCATAAAAAGTTGGTTTTTTAGCAGTAGAATCTTAACTGTGGTAAGGACACCTGTCTGTAATAGACCCAGCTCAACAGGGATGAATCTTGATACCTTTCAAGTCCTGGCCTTAAGTATTTTACTTGACTCACAGAGTGAGAGTGTGTGTGTGTGTGTAAATATATATATTATATATAAACATATATATATTTTTTAATATATAAGCTGTGCCATCCTCATAATCAATTCCAAAACAGAATAGGACAACCTTATAAACTGTGTTCATCAGATAACTCAGGAACCTGAGTGAATACAGTCAGACAAGACACGTATGTAATCAAAAATAATACTGATTGTATTTTTTACACTGTTGCGCTTGACTAACTCTGTTTCTATTTTAGTGTAGGATAGGAGAAAGACAGGGATTAACAGAACTGGTTTCTCAGGGAATTTGCACTGCATTGTCCCCTTTGCAAGGATCCAGCTGTCTCAGATTCCAACATTATGCAGAAAGCAGTGCTTCAAACCTAGAAGTAAGACAGCTCTTCCCTCCAGATCTTCCCTCTCCAATCAACTGCACTGCCAGTTTGGTCTCTGTTTTCTCTTTTCCCTGAGAAACTGTGTAGTGGTCTTAATTGCACACTCAAAAATCAAATTACTTTCACTGTCTCCTTAAATTTTTTTCCTATGCAAAATAGAATATTTCAGGAATAGATATTATTCAGGTTTTGGTGGCAAATTAGCAAACAAGATATAGTGCTCCAAAGAGGCTTTTCATGTTGTTTAAAGAGAATAGCATTCTTCAGCTTTAACTTTTCTCTATTTCGACAGAGTATCAGTGGTCACAAAAACAATCACTCAAAAATGCAGAATGTTAATTTTATCACAAGACATGTTAAATAGCTAGCAACAACAAGCCACTGTCTTCCTATATCATACCTCAAAGGTGGAAAGAGTAAGTAGTCTTTCTCTTAGAAGTAAGGGCACACTTCATATTGTGAAAAATGTATTTTCATTTCCACCACAAATGAAAACTTTGATATTTTTCAATTTTGTCTGTCACTTACAGCACTTTAAAAAATGTGATAACAATCACATGCTGCTTGTAGAGTACAGAAAACATTGGTGATATTTCCAGTAGGTGAAAATAACATGTTTTATTCAAGCACTTTGAGGCCCTTGGGGTGGCATGCACAAAAAATAATGTTGTGTGTTAGCACCTGAGTGAGAGGAAGAAAAAAGTATAATGGAGCATTAGATTAAACAATAACTAATTTTGCCTCAGTATGCCTCTTGTTTAAAAAGTAATAATACCAGCATCTAATGCTATTCAGAATTTAAAGAAAGAATAAATATTTGATTGCAGTGTGCCATCTTCATAATCTTCATAATCCCTTTTATTTAACAGTGCTGGCTCACTTCTGAAACACCTTAGGCTGTCAAAATCTCACGCTCTAAAATACAGTCAAAGCTCATGCTTTTCAGGAGGGAGGACAGAAGAATAACCAGACCCAGTTCCTTTGTTCCTAGCCAGCCTTGGTTGCTAATCAATTTTTGTCATCCTTCAAATCTGTAATTACGGTGTCGCTTTCAGACTGCAATAGAATACCAGGTTTACACAGCACAGGGAGAGATAAACAAGTACTCAGTGCAATTTGAAAGGTTTTGACCTTTAAAAGCTGTTAATCTACACGTGAATTATAATTAATCAATTAAAAGAGATTCAGTCTAGTACCAACATAATTAGATACAATTTTACTGCTGAGTAAGCTATGATAACCCCATACAAATGAAGGCAGAGTCCACTGCTTCCTTGTATTTTCAAATATCCCAGCTCTGCAGTTTTAGCAAAAATATGTATGTTGCCCTAGCGGAATTTCTATGGCTTTGGATGGCAGAAGTGTTGGATGGCTAAACTGCATTCCAAGTTCAATTCTATGGAATAGTGTTTGGAAAACTCTGCTTGCTTTAGCCTACATAGTTTTTTAAAATATTTCCCTGAGAAAGAAGGGAAGGAGGAAAATGTGATCCAAGGCACTGCAGTTAATGAAAAGAAGTTATTGCTGATGACTGTTTTCTGGAGTCTTTGAGGCCAAATTCAGGGATAAAACAGTAAACAAAACCACATAACATGTCTTGTATTTAACCACCACAGCTAATAGCCCTCAAACATAAATCCAATGGGAATATGCAGTGATTAGAGACACCTGCAGGTTAATAATTGGAGGCATCTAAGCACAGAGGGAATTAATATAGGAAAACTCTCCTGGGGTTGGAAAGGCAGCACCATTTAAATAAATAAATAAATAAATGCATATGTATGCATAAGTAAACGGGAATACTTCCATTTCCGCTGAAGAGTCCAGCTTTCTAGAGAGACTAACGAAGTCATCACTGAGGCATCTTTCAATGTCAATAGGAGCCTTCTCCCAGAGAAATGGCTGGAATAAAGATTTTGATCTGTTTTCAAAACTTTAGTAGCCTGAAAAGTTGACATGTTTGATTTGGGTACATATTTTGGGATGATTTGAAATTTGGTTTTGGAATGTACTATTGTGGACCCTTAACTTTGAAGCTTCCCTGTGGAAACTTCACATTAATTTCAGAGGAATTTCTATGCCTTGTTACATAGCATAAGATATATGTCCAAAATTCAGACATGGGAGAGACTGTTGAAGAACAGTTTTACAAGCCTGAATCCACAGAAACATGAACAATCTGAGGTGTATCACCTAGTGGAAGGCTTAAGCTCTAGTTAAGCTTTATAGAAGAATAGGAAGGAGCTTGAGGGGTCCTATTTGGTGGCCACTGTAACACTATGCTGTCCTGCTATATTCTCAAATCTATAATTCCTTTTCCAGCAGCTTGAACACAAACACTCCTTACAAAAAAAAAAAAAAAACAACAAACCTGATATTTGAATCTTTAGAAGTCTGAACTTTAGTTTTAATATATAAAGTTAACATAGTTGGCATTTTAAGAAATTACATGTAAGCCAGAAGAGACAATTTGTTTCCTGGACATTTTCAATCTTTCAGGTAAAATTTCTCCCCCAACTGTGTATGATGCAACTAGTGTTTCACTATGCATTTTCTCTTCAAAGCCTGCTGTTAAAGTAGATGTTTCAAGGATAAGTAGCAAAGGCTAATGTATTCCGCAGCAAAATGGAAAAATGATAAAGTGAAAAAAGACATTAAAAGACATTAAAAGATAACTCTGACCATGTGGCCTGGTCATAAAAAAGCATTTTCAGAGAAAGAAATCAAGAACATTACAGAAATAGAAAGGCATGAATTATTTATAGGCATAAGGGTCCCTGGGAAACAAAAAAATTGTCCTTAAATGTTTCAGATTAAGAACTATTCCTGTTGCTTTTCCTTGACTTCTAATGAATAAATAACTTGCTTCAATCTTCCTACATATTCTCATTCCTCAGCTGATTTTTGACCTGAAAACAGGCATCCAAGTTATCTAATACCTCTCCAATTTTCTGGTCAGAAGAAGACTTTGTAGAATGCATATGTATTTGCGGCAGAAGAGGGTCTGAATTCATGAGTGAACCATATTAGGATTAAAAAAAAAAAAAGAACAAAAAACAAAACTCACAACTAATCCCAAACAAAAGAAAACACAACATAACCATTGATTCCTCCTACCAACCTGGTGCACTTTTCCCACCCTCTCTCGTTGGTGGAAAGGGGTGAGGAAACCTCCTTCTCATCTCTCCCTTTCCACATGCAGCCTTAGGGCAGCAAGGCTACAACCTCAGGTGCGCTAGCTACCCTGCCCACATGCTGGCCAGTACTTCAACTCCAAAATAAGTCAGAATAAAGGCATGGAGCAGATACCTATGCAAAGAAAGCACTTTTCCAGAGCAGTAAGAAGACCTGCCAGGTATGTCTCTCTGAACTACCAGGCCATATACATCTTTCTTGCTTCTTACAAAATATGCCACACCAATCTGCATTCTCCCAACTTGATGTATATTTTCTTGATTAAGATTAAAATGAATCCAATTAGAAACATAGTCTAAAATACTGGAAAGAAGGGAGGAGACTTGTTTCCAGCTTCCAATTTAGTCCTGTTAGATGACAGTAAACCTATTCCAGCTTTCTTGCACTAAATTTCCAGGACATTTTAGCTAACACTTTCTAGCATGATGACATGTTCAAATGCAATCTGGAGGTGGCAGAAAGGTCTTTCTGAGAAGAATGGCAAGTAATTTTTTCCACATAACTTGCTTATTTTTGTTCTTTACATTGTCAGATAAATGGGCCACACTGAATTTAATGGAGAAGATAAGCTATTATTACATTGTGTTCCAAAATCTTCAGAGAAATACCAGAGATAATTGCCTTTAATGTTAATTTAATAAGCAACATTCTTGCATGCAATGTATCTGTATTGTGTATTGTGGAGTGGAATTACTAATTCCAGGAGTAATTTTTGTGTTTACAGAAAGCCAAAATATAAGCAGCATAATTTATATATAGATGTCCCCTATTGTAAACATTTTCCATGTAAAACTAAGTTGTAAACTGTCGTGGTTTAACCCCAGCCAGCAACTAAGCACCACGCAGCCGCTCACTCACTCCTCCCCACCCAGTGGGATGGGGGAGAGAATTGGACAAAAAAAGTAAAACTCGTGGGTTGAGATAAGAATGGTTTAATAGAACAGAAATGAAGAAACTAATAATGATAATAGTAAAACTAATAAAATAACAATAGTAATAATAAAAGGATTGGAATATGCAAGTGAGGCATAATGCAATTGCTCACCACTCGCTGATTGACGCCCAGTTAGTCCACAAGCAGTGATTCCCCCAGCCCCACTCTCCCCAGTCCCTATACTAGATGTGACGTCCCATGGTATGGAATACCCCGTTGGCCAGTTTGGGTCAGGTGCCCTGGCTGTGTCCTGTGCCAACTCCTTGTGCCCCTCCAGCCTTCTCACTGGCTGGGCATCAGAAGCTGAAAAATCTTTGACTTTAGACTAAACATTACTTAGCAACAACTGAAAACATCAGTGTGTTATCAACATTCTTCTCATACCTAACTCAAAAACATAGCACTGTACCAGCTACTAGGAAGACAGTTAACTCTATCCCAGCTGAAACCAGGACAAAACAAAGAGAAAAAGGACATATGAATTCACCCAGAGACATGCAAGATGTGCAACAGAAATGGTGGCTAAGGCCTGTCTGTATTCTTCCCTAAATGTCCTCTTGACATAATAATTTTTCTCCACAAATTTCTTCACAGTGCTTATTAGTAAACAATATAATTCTTATTTACAATGATGTACAGTCTAAATCAAGGTAAAATTAGAAGAGTTTCAAGACCTCCTAATAGGTGTTTAGCAGAGAGAGAATCAATAGTTTTGTAAAAAAAATGCTATTTGTTTGTTAACTGGTCTATAAGCTTTTAGGTTTTATATAGGTAAATGTAATCTTTGCTGAAATGTAGACATTACTGAGAAAGTAAAACACTACATATATATACCTACCTAATAAAACTATATAAATAATATGACACAGAAGGTAGGAATAATGATGTCCTGAATCCAAAAATCTGACTTGTATTAGGGTCATGAGGTTGGGGCAAGTTACTTGAGGCCAGTGGCCTGTGTAAGCGCTTTCACATGCCCCCCACCTTGCCGAAGGGATTGAAGGGTAGGAAATGATGTGGTGCTATTTGTGGCAGTGGGATTTGTTCTCCTATATCCCTGAGGGATGATGGATTATTACAGTCCATACCAGAGATTTTTTCAGTCTCAGTTGAGCTTTGCCATTTGGCTTTGTTTAAAAACACAAAGGGGCTATGTGGTACAAATCGCTGCATGCAGTGGTGGAACTGTGAAGTTTTCCAGGAAATGCTTTTATACGTTTATTTTCCTGAAAACTTTAGTACCTAAGTTCTTTATTTCCAAGCCTCTTACAATCTTAACCTAGTGAAAAATTGAGTTAGTGACAAATGGAGACTAACTGGTTTGTCCAGAACACAGACACAGAGCAAGATTTGAATGGGGTATTAGTCCTCAGCCCAAGCTAGTACTGTAATGCTAAGATTTTCTTTTAATTTGGGGATAAATATAACACAGAAACATTAAAAATGTAAGAGGCATCTGGATGCTTTCTCAAAGAAAACCTCTAAGAAGTTGCTCATTTAAGAGATTTGTTTGGGAATTGCTCACACTCCTCAAGATCTTTCTCTCTATTTGTTTTCATGTTACCAATGGAATATTGCTTCACATAGTATACAGTTTAAGAATTACATGAATGCTGGTGGGACTAATTTATGGGACCTGAGAGATTTAAAGATGACTGCTTTTTCAAGAATTCTCACTGTCATTGCCACCAGTATTAATTAGATTGTACCTACATCTCAGATCACTTTCCTCAGGACCTCTCACCCAGTCTGAACCATAAAGAACTCAATGAAAAGAATGGAAACAGTGCAGAGCCTCTGCCCTGTGAATGGCAATAAAAACCTAGGAGGAATCTACCTCTCCCTTACAACCCTCCTGCCTGCGCAATCAGTCAAATAGGAAGCAAGCACACTAGGTGAGCTTTTACACAAGAGGCAACATAGCAGTCCACAAACAGGGAGAAAATATATTTTGAGAGCTACACATGACTAGTCACAACTTAATTAAACAGTGGGTATTAGGCAAAGACTATCTCTGCCTAACAGTACTTCACATGCCATTTTTCTCTGTCTCTACCCTAAGTATTTTTCACTAATGTACTATACACAGTAAACCAAATCTCTCTTACTCTGTACAAAGGATATACAGACACCTGTCTTAGTGTTTTAACATGGCTTTGTTTTGCTGTCCTACATCTAGTACAACTTCAATAAACAAACAAAAATAACAAATTTGGAAAGTGATCTTAATATTACTGTAAATTTAACAATGTAATATCAATCATTGTAATCTATTTTTGCCAAGAATGCACAATCTGTAAAGAGATTATAAACCAGACATCTTAAACTTGAAAGAATAGACTACTTATTCCTAATAACAGTATCTGGAGTTTAAGCTTTACAAATTTAAGTTTATAGAGCCCTAGAAACTGGCATTGGCAAGGAAAATAACTTTAGAGTATGAATATCTGTTTGGATAACCTATATATTTCTCAATAAGCCAATATCATAGGTCTCTAGAGAATGCATCCAAATTATAAAGTAAACTTTATCATACATTTTCTCTTTCAAATTTGAAAACTACAGAAAGGTTTATTAAAGTAAAAATATTTAACTATTTCTTGAAGGCCAACTGCATTCTTTTGGTTCAAAACTAAAGATTTTGTAGCTTGGAACAAGTCTTTAAGAAAAGTGAAATATTTATAAAGTGTTTTTCATCATACTGGGAGATACAAACTTAGTCTTAGCAGAAGTTTAACATTTATTAAGTGACCCATCACCAATGGATATTAATTAGCCTTTGTAATGCTTAATGTGGACTGCAAGAAATCTTTGTCTAATACTGCACTCCTGCAAGCATTTTCTGGATGTTTGGGATGCTTCTACAGCTTAGCAGGCCTATTCTACTGAAGAATGGCAATGGCATGGTAATATTAATGTAATATGGCATGGGGACGTACAGTGCACATATTGGTGCTTCTCGCTTTAACATTAAAAGGAACACACTCCTGAAGCGGCAAAGATCCCAGACCCCCTTATATGTTGTAATTACTGTAAGGTATGGAGATTGTACCCTTTGGTAAATGGTCAAGAAAGGAAAGAAAATAGAGGAAATGAGGAAAGACAAAGTTAATATATTTTTAAAATAAATCTATTTTTTTTGTACCTTTTCACAATTCAGAATTTTGAATGTCATTACATTTTTGTAGCCAACAATAGTATGTATGCTGAATACTGGAAGCAAAACCAGATTGGGACTATAAAATGAATGGTTAGATTTATGACATGAGGTTACTCTATATTATTTACATGAGTTCTTGGAGTAGAAAGGTTGGTCATTTATACACTCATGAAACAACTTGGGTGATAATTTTGGAAGTAACCTGTTAATCTGCACCTGCAATCCGCTGAAAAAAATTATGAAGCTTCTTTTGCTTTGTGGGATGCTGATAGGGATGCAATGCCTATGATAAAACATAAAACTATTACTGCAATCTTGAATGAAAGACTGAAACTCAGTAATTAAGCAATTAACTTTAAAACATGTAATATATGGCTGGGTTGTGCACTTATCTTTTCGTCATGCTTATCCTCATTTATATACAGTTCTAGCTTGCGATAATATTCAGTTAGATCTTCTTAGATTTAAAATTAAGATCATTTTTAAACAGATTGTTTTTAAGTCATGGTGATAATTTTGAAAGCCAATGCATAAATCTTAAATGTAACAAAACTGCATATTGTAATATTGCAATTTACCTTTCATGTACCCATCATCCCTCACCAAGAAGTTAAATTTCATGTCCAGCTTTGTAATAAGAACATATCTCTTCTGTCCAGGCTGAGGTTTGTACAGTCATTATACCTGGGTTGCCTTTTGTCTCACTAATCTCTTAAGATGAAATGTTTCAAAACTCTTTTCTCTCTGTTTCCAAACTCCAATCTATTGTCAAATTATATTCTTTATATACCAAACATCTGTAAAATCAACTTGCATTTTCTTTTTGTGCAGATTATTTGTCAAATGAAAAGAAAATATTGTTGAGAGATTTTGTTTTAATGTTATATGTATCAGTCCTGAGTGTCTCATTGTGTTTCAGAGGAGTATTTAGCACTCCTGTTGAAATACACATATATCTTTCAGACTTTATCGCTAATCAGTTTTGTGGAAAACAATGCAGTTGAGCTTTGCTTTCACATGTTAAGATGAAAAATGACTGTCAGATATGTTATGTCACTACTCACAGACATTTTCACTGGAAGAGATTATCACAACTGGCATAACAAAAGCAGTTCCAAGTAATATACCTTACTAAACACAATTAAGTAAACAAAGTTAAGAACAAAATGTTTATTGAAAACTGTGTATGATCAATCCATATAGATAATTATAACAGCAATATAATCCTCATATACCGAATGGAATTCAATAAAATCAAAACTAAACGTATTCTGTGAAGTAATACTAAGATCAAACTCATCTTAGTAAACATGTGAATCTTTTATCAAGATTTCTTCTATAAATTATGCATTACAATGTCTTAAAATAAATCTCTGTCATGGGCTTACACTTCATAGCGTCTACTCCTCTTTCAGATTTTCAGTGCTGGAAATATCTGAAACTTTGACTATACTATTTCTCTTTTCTAATCCTGTCTCCAGTTACCCCTATTTCCCAGGACCATGTGCATGTCCAGTCCTCTGGACATGCATCCCCCTATTGCTGTTTTCTAAGATTTGTTTGCTATTCTTACCTGCATTGACCTAACAATCCAAAATTATAATCTCTTAAACAAACCTAATGGAAACTTCAATGAGACTAAAGGGGTGATAGCCTTGAAAAGAGAAGGAGACAATAGTTAGCAAGCTTAAAGTTGAATACATAAAGAAGCCCATATAAACACACACTGATTCTCCAGAACACAAGAACATTTGCCCAGGAGATCAAAATAAAGTAGTCAAAGAAAGTACCATAAAGATGTAAAAGCTGCTGACTTGTCAGTGGCTTGGCTAATTAGTTAAGGAAAACAGCTGAAACTGAAAACTTAATCATTTCAGGTTATCAAATGCATAATGGTTATAAAAAAGTGTGTAGTTTGATAAAATAATGTATCATGTTAGCTTGTGGAACACCCCACCTGTCACACACCTTAACTCTAATTACAATATAAACTTTTGGGATATGAGATAATTTATCAGTAGTGTAGGTCAGAATGTTTGAATGAGATACTGGGATCTGAGACTGGGAGGAGCAGCAGACCTGCACAGCCTTAGTGGTTGCTGGCTGAGTCCCATAGCGAAGGTGAGAGGACTTGCTTAAATTGCTGCAGAACTGCAGGGTTGGATAGTTAAATGATTTCATAATTTGTTTATAATTTGTGGTATAAAATATATTTGCTAATTCTCTTGTCCAAAATATTTTCCAGGTCCCTAGACTTAGCCCATTAGAGACAGTCTAATTGAGAGACTATGAACAAAAGCTCACAGAAACTACCAAAGACCCTGCTGAACTTACTGATCTTTAGATTGGACTATGAGAGTACATCTGCTTTCATTTAACATGAGACTGAAGTGTGATAGAGATATTACCTTTCATACTAATTTTCTTGAAATCCAATATTATCTTTTTTTTGTTTGGTTGGTTTTGGTGATTCTTCTAACCTTTAAAGCTTTTTGTATATGGTTACTTTAGTAAAGTCAGGCTGCCATAATACATATCCAGCTGATGAAACTATTGGAAAACAGAGGTCAAGAAAGGTGTCTCAGATATTGTCAGGAAAAAAAAAAATTATTTCAATGTTCAATTTTGGGTGGGGTAGGGGGCAGAAGCAAATTACTTAGTCTATTATGCCAAGAAAAAATCTCCTAGGTTAAGCCAGGCAGTCTGCAAAGAATAAATACTGAAGCTCAACGCATTACCTCCCAGACTTTTAAGACCTCAAAGTAAGTCATTATGAGCATCTAGGAAAAAAAATATGTTCTGAAGCTCAGATGAGGGCATCCATGAAGCATTTAAACCTGAACATTTGGCCTAGAGCTTTAACATCTGCTTACATATCTTATGGGGACATTTTATCATATATAAATGTCCAGCAAATACATAACACAAGGTTCAAGTATGTAAATGGATATGTACTGGCTCAAGAGGAATAGAGCTGAGCATACATGAAACTAAAAAAACCACAGGGGCAGATTTTATCTGAATTCCATGCCTGGATTACAGACTACCTTGTGTCTACACATTACATGGTACTTACTGTAGCTGCATTTCAGGGAGAGTCAGCTAAGATGAAGTGTGAGATAGTGAAGCACAGATTATTTTTTTTTTTAAAGAAATAGTTTTATTCAAATGTATTTGTTTATGATTGTTCAGCAGCAGTTGTTAATTCCTACAGAACTGAGTGTGTTGGAGTGATGGATTAAAAGGAAGCAAAGGAAACACAGTTCGCAAAGAAACAAATTGTTAATGAGATGTTGCTCTAGCTACATAGTTGAGGTCATTTAAGTTATCCTCTGTTGTAAAACCAGTAGGAATGGCTGAGTGATTAACTCATTTGCTAAATGACTGAACTAGATCAGACTCTTGAGAAATTCATGGGATGAAGAGTAGTTGTTCAGATGTGCAGGTGCTACTACTCAGTTTCTGGAAATCATCCTCTTCTGGCAGCTATTTAATTCAATCTAATTACATATGCAAAATTCTGTTACTTTTCTTATACATGACTCATTTTCCAAAGTATGCTGTTGTAAGGGTTATACTGCACGTGTACCCCAAATACCTGTTGAATAGAAACAGGTTAAACCTATAAAGGAAATGTAGCATACAGCTCAAAATAACTGTCTCAAAGATGTACTTTGGAAATGTTCAAAGCAAAAAAAAAAAAAAAAGTCAGCAGTTATTTCAAATTGATTTGAATAAAAGCATATTGATGATTACAACATTGTATTAATATTTTCTTGACCTCTCTGATAAAAATCTATTGGATATTTATTTTCCTAAAAGCTATTGGTCAGTTTTAGATATTATGCAGTTTAAGCAGCCGATTAGTAATGCATGATACAGTAACTGTAAAAGGTCAACCAAATGTACTCAGAGATGAAGAGCAGTAGACATAATTGTGCCAGAATTAGAGATATATTAGATCATCCAGGTCATCCTTCTGACAAAGTAAAGTTGTTTCCTGGAGTTTAATTTCTCATGATTTGTCCAGTTCTTTAAATGACTCATGAAGGAAGGTATCTGAACATTCATTTTATTCTAGAATCTAAAAGTTGGCTGAACTTTTCAGTAAATAGTTACAGCTTGAAATATTGTTATAGTTTCAAAATCACCATAGCTGCTTACCACTGAAAAGTCACCTATTAAATTTAAAAACTTCTTAGAAGGTTGGAGCAAAACAGAGGAAAGCCCATTTTCTACATTCTGTTTTCTTACACTCTTCTTTTAGGCATCTTAAAGCTTCTCATTCAAAAAAAGTGATATTGGGTTAAAAAGGCCTCTTTTCTTTCAGATTCAGATTAAAATATGACTGTTCCTAGAGTTGCCACAGTTGTTAGAGCTCTCCCAAGCATGATTTCTAAAGATATGCATAGACACTAGAGGAAAGAAGGTAAATACTACTGCTTTCACTGCTATTGCAAAACAGTGTTCCATGATAATATTCAAGTTGGACTTTTACTGGATTGAAAATCACAAATGAGTGTCTCAAATTAACAGCACCAGGAAGAGAGCACGTCACGAATACATCTTCCACTCACTGAAGTCCGTTTGTTCACTAGGAAAAATTTGTGCCTAAAACTAGGACGTAATTAAAATAAAATCTGTTTGAACCTGTGTTTATATGAACCTTGTTAAACATCTACTGAGTGTAATAGTGAACTATCCGTGACAAATTTATAACCATGCTACTTTGGAAAAAAATCATTCACTATTAAATGGAAGAGAGTGTGGTGACTAATGGGGTTCATACTAAATCTGCGCTACTTGTTCTGGATGGTTGAAATCAAAAGAACACTTTTCACTACTTGGAGTCTGGATGTGCTTTGAAAACCCTAGACTTCCCTCTCTTTGATCCAATGAAATGAAGTGAAACATAACCTCTAGGCAATTTTTAGGTACTGAAAGATCAAATAGATGTTATTACAGTGCAATTTGCTTGGTGAAGCCTAACAGAACGGATTTGATCCAAAGTTACTGTGTATTTTGCAGACAACATAGAAGAGAAAAAAGTAACAAAACTGAAATTATAGTACATTCGTAGTGTTGATTCAAATGCTGTTACTGAAAAAATACATTCTTCACTAGCATTGGTAAGGTTCAAGATCCGTACATTTGGCTAAGAAACTACTCTGAGATTAGATCTAGCCTTGCATTGTGCATAAAACTACCTTGGGTTTCACTCAAAATGTTTAGCTTTTTGGGTTTTTTTGTTTTTGTGTTCTGGAATTTTGGGGGTTTGGGGGTTTTTTTAGTTTGTTTGGTTGGTTTTGTTTTGTTTTTTTTTTTTTTAAAGGAGTAGATCTGTTTGAATTTTTCATCAGAATAGAATTATATGTTCAATCTATACCTTGGTTTGGTTAGTAAACAAGTTCTGGCTTCTGTGCATGTATTCCTTATGAATTAAGTATTTTTATGACCTTGATATCTCTCCTCTAATTTCATTTTTGTCTCATCTCAAATTTCCTAGGGTTTTGCTGCTCTAGATGGATAATTATTCAATAAGCTTTTAAGATTCACAAACATTTTCTTGAATGAAATGGCAGAGTTCCAAATAGCTACACAAAAGAAAAACCCTAGAAACTTATTTATACAAATATTCCCTCATCATACTTTGTGTTTGCCATGTTCTTATTATTATGTTACAGAAAAATTGAGTTAATGTAAGACTAGTAATTATCCAATCAAAAGTGGCATCCCAACGTTTCATATAAGAATTTGATACAGGACAAAGAGCTGCATTTGGAATTCACTGGAATTCGGCACTCTGTACAAGTTTAAACTGGAAATTACAGTGGTTTTCCCTGGTCTCCTGAAAACCTTTTTTTGCTCTATGCATGATAATTTGAATAGTTCTAAGAAATCACGCTTAACTAAATGTAGTTAGCACTGTCTTTCTTAGCCTATGCCTCTTTAAATATACAGTCCACCCCTACTCTACAGTAGGACAACTTGTGTGGTTGTTACAAGTCAGTACACTTCTCCAAGATTTGCAGCAATGCACTTAACTCCTGCTCTCTCAATATTCCCTGCCTTTCCTTTAGACCTGAGTAGAAATAAATGACCAATGAGTATGGTGCAGGAAATTGAATAACATCAAAAGTAGTATTTTCATGCCAAGAACTATATTTTAAAAGACAAAATAGCCTCAAATCAACTTTTACATTGTGATATAGAAAGCCTTGATTTGGTCCATTGCTCCTGAAAAATTAATGACTCATTAAATAATCGGTACAGTTCTGCTTTCACAAGGTTAATGTGAGAGTCAACAAAATATGCTTTAATTCTACAGAAAATACTAATAAATGAGGAGGTATTCCACGAGTCTCAGGAAATAACTTCTAACTGGGACTACCAGAGAGAACAAGGACACGAAGAACCAGATCTGAGATTTTCATAGGCTACTTGGAAAAACATTTAATCGCCTACACACCTTGACTCAAACCTTTTTCTGAGCAAAATTGGCACTCCTTTTGTTCATGACTATTTAAAAATAAAATTCCATCTTGCTGATGTTAAAAACCCAATTTAAAAAAAAAATAAAAAGCAGTTTTATTTCACTAAGATAGCACACACCTCCAATTGCTTTCCAAAGCTATATGGAAATAAACAATCATATCCCTCCTAAAATATCATCTTCCACTGCCACCTATTCACATACCTCTGAAAAATCCTTCTGCAGAGAATAACTGTCACCAGCATATAGTGCATGGTTGGGATCAAATTATATTTATTTGTAAAGCTACCTTAGTACCTTGAAATCTATGTCATTCAGATAAGCTATTCCTAAACATCTTGACTTTTCCTATGATTCTGGGCATTAGTATATAAGTAGCAGCACTGGATACCTGACTGATCAAAAAAGATTCATCAAATCAGATGCTGGTGTCAATTAGTTTCCACTAAACCTGTGTTTCCAGTTCTGTGTAAGCTAAATATTTCTCTCTGTTTTGCATAAGCAGAACTGCATATTTTGCATTCATTCATAAGCCTGTTTCTAGAAAACACATTGTTTTTCTTGATGATTAAAACCTAGAATATAATGCATACACATACACATATGTGTGTTCACAGTCAAGTTATGCAAAACTGCTATTAAGCATTAATGCAACATCAGCTGGATCAATTTGCCTCTTTCTGGCACTGGAAGCTTTCAAATCCCATTTTCTTGTTTCCTGAATGTAGTTTTGATTTTACAGATCTAATTTTAGATCTAATTTTCAGCGATGCCTAAGTGACCCAGTAGCTGTAATCCTGTTTTTAAAACCGACTTAGCCTTCCAAACAGCTAATGAATAACATTAGTTTCATTCACCAGCTTCCAGGTTCTTCAAGTTGATGAGGAACTGCCAATGATCCAGAAGAAAAACTTTTTTTTTTTTTATTTCAAGCTTATTTAAAGCTAAGATAAGTGTAGTTTTATCTTACTCACATTGTGTTAAAGCCAATAAATGGTTCATAATCTTAAATTGCCTGTGACGGATAAATGCTGAGATTTGTCCAGTGACACTTGAATATTTAAGGTGTAAGTCATGTTACGCCTCTTTAACTAGGGCTAGCAGACCCTGCGACACAGTTGGAAGACTTCCTTGAACGACAGACTTGTTACTTGGATTGCATCAGCTTCAGAGTCAAAAGTATTTCATGGTTTTGCAATAATAACTCAAAACTGAAGATCTCACTAGACCACCAGCCATTTCTACTGTGGAAGGTACTGTTACTATTAAAAGACTGATTTGTACCCTTCATTTTCATCAATGATGGAAATCTTATGGCCCAGGCTACACAATGTCTTCTTTGTGAGAAACTTAAACGACACTCAAAAACAATTGCTTACAAACTTTGTCTTTCACTCATGTGTGTCGAACCATTCACTTTGATCTTATCTCTCCATAGATTAATGGCAGTGCACATTTTTATGGCTATTTTACATAACTGCTTGAAGAAAAACAGCACTAGAATATTTTTCTTGCCTACCTTCACAGTAACTTTGTTTTTCTTCCTAAATAAGAGAATGGAAGCTTAGATTTCCAAAGACACCTATGAGAAGGTAGGTGTTCAAATATCATTGATTTCTATGGGATTTATGTATGCAACTTCCCTAAGATTCTCCCTTAGCCTCTAGCCTAAAGTTAGATCATGAAAAAAAATGGAAATGGCATTAATGTTTAAACTAAACAGAGAGAAATGGCTGAAAAATTAAGATTCTTGCTTTCTTCTAAGTAAGCATAGATAAAGATTGTTGCCAGAGGGGGGGTAAAAAAAGGAAAAAAAAATATTGCACACACTTTTCTTGCAATACATGGCTGAGCTCATAGAAATAACAACATTAGATGTAGAAAGTAAACCCAACATACTAGGTCAGTGGCAGAATAAATTTTAAGGACAAAATGCTACTTCCTAAACACAGCAGCCAAAATAGCAGTCTATAAGGAGCCACTACAAACCCTCATTTTTCTTCTGATGACTAAATAACAAAGCCAGTAGAGAATAAAAAAATACTGGAATGACAATTGAGACAAACTGCATAGAAATATTTGACTGCCTCTCTTCTTCCTGCTTCTATGTTACAGATAAACAGTCAAGTATTGAGTAAGTATTGTGACTGAACAGTAGGAGCTTTTGGCTTTAAAAGACCCTAGTTATTTGCAAAATTTAGAAATGTGAGAGTAAAAGTTTGTAGGTCCTATTTATCATGTAGTCAGGCATTTTATTTTATTTTTAAACTGTCTGTTTCATGTATGCTTATATTCCAAATTAGTAGTTTGATGTCATAAATTACATTAACTTACTCAGCAGTACAATGCTGAGGTATCAATTAGAATACATTAGGAAATAAGAGGCATGTCTAAGTTTGCTCTCCTGCTAGAATCAAATAAAAATGTCAAAGTACTGCAATCAGACAGTTCAGATATGAATATTCATTGGCAACTGTTTGTGACAGATTTATGAATGCTTTCACCTGCTAGTGGAAAAACATTAAGTTGCAAAATAAAGCTATTAAAGTAAGCGAAAAGAAAAAACTAGGATATACACAGATGGGTGATGATCTTGGAATTATGCAATCTTGCGAGAAAAGAATGGTTTTATTTTTCATATTATGAAAACATTTGTTTTATATATGCAGATTGTCAAGGATTTAGCATTTAACTCACTATCATCACACAAGGTTCACCAAACAGTATTCCCAGTTTATGTGAAATGATGCGCACAGCTATCTAATCACCACCTCGTGGCAGAAACACATGCAATGGTAATTCTTTGAGGATTTTGACTGCTATGCTGACTGCTATTTTCCTAAACTGTTTTATCAAAAGAGGAAATCTCCATTAAGAGAAGAGCATTTTGTCACCCAGGATAAAGGGGTTGATTATAAATATTCTAATAATAAAAATGCATAGCACTGCTAGAGTGCTTTCAGCCTGCGGATCTGAAATTGCTTTAATATATTAAGTCTCAGGATTTTTAAGAAGAAAGCATTAGCTCCACTTCATAGACAGGCAAACTGATGAATACAGAGGATAACTGATTAGTTCAATTTAAAAAAACAAAACAAAACACACAGGTTAGAGGCAAATAAACTGATTCAGTATTTCATTGATGGATTAAACAATTTCTGTGAGTTAAAGCTCTATTTTAATGATTCATGCTGGAGAGGCATCATGATCTGAAGCTTGTTAAACAGTACGTTAAAAAAGCATGTGCTTGCTTTGCCATTTGCATTATGGGAGACTTTGTTGCGCATTCTTTCATTGCATTCTTAAATTTTGCAAATTTGACTCCACAGCACTCCTTTCAATTGTTTATTGCAAACATAAGTGAAATATGCCAAAATTCAGATTATTTTAATAAGCTGATGCAGGCAGTTAAACAAGTATTTGTATCAATATCTATAAATACCATGTTCACCTTAGTGGATTCGTGTGATGCTATCTGGCATAGCTTCATAAAGATAAAATCAGAAGGAAACGAAGTAGAAAAGATAAGGGACCGTAACATCAGTTCTTAATGAAATAACAAAGGGGAAGCTACTAAATGGGGAATAACCCAGCCTTGCCGCAGTGGCAAGGTTTATCCATCCCTGAAATAGAAATAAATGTAATAGTAAAAAATGAACTAGTTTAAGCAAGAAGGAAGTTTGAGTGGGTAACTTAACAGGAATTGTATTTGAGACTGGGGCGGAAAAAAAAAAAAAAAAAGCGCTATATAAACAGGGACCAAATAGTGGAGCAGAGTTGATGAAAAGAATCCAAGATTCACAAAGGAAGATTCAATCTTCCCTGAGAATAAATTTTCAGAAAAGTTTTTTCTTGTTTCAAATATTTATCTGTACCTGTATGTGAAAGGAAAGACTGCACCATCTCTAAGAAGCTCATTTTATTAAGATGTTTTATTAGCTTGCGGATCTTTTGTTCTCTGGGAGGAAAAAAAAAAAAAAAAAAAAGCTGTCAAAGAGATTCAGGCCAGACAAGTTAACCTGCCTGCCTAACAGAGAAAGGATGGTGAAGTACACTTCCTCTTCCCCTGAATGATCTATTTTCTCTTTGGAAGAAAAATTAGACATTTGCTGGAAAGATGTACTCCCCTAAAAGGGGACCAAAATGTGCTGCCCAGCTTTTAGACTGTGGAAACTACATGTGATCTTGCATAGTGTTCATACAAGCCAAATGTGGTGTGATCTTAAAGTACTCTGCATTTTTTGGCAACCAGAAATTCGAGCTGTATCTTAAGGCTCTACCTTCCATAAGGTTTTTTTTCTCTAATACTTTCTGAGTCCATCTATATGTCCAGTGTCAACAACATCCTCCAGCAATAATCTACAGAATTTAAGTAATAGAAGTAAGAAAAGAACTTCCTTCTGTTTTAAATATGCTACTTGGTAATTTAACCAGGTGTCTCAGAGATGTTATGAGCAAGATCAATTTATTATTCTGTACCTCTTCCCAATCGACCTTTCAAGCTGCTTTCTAGGAGGGACCCTTACTCCCAGGTGGCTTCCCACTGAAGTCAGAGAGGCTTAGTATGGTCTCATTAGTCCAGTAGCATACAGTATTTTACAAGATTTGTAAACTGCAGAAAATACAGCCATCCCTGTAAAACTACCTGTTTCATTCTGAGGAAGCCAGAAATAATGTCTGTAATTACATTTTTCATCTACAGAATTAGAAAATACTAAAGAACTTAGATAACACATACTTGAACTTTGTCAAATATTGGCAAAACCCTTAAAGTCTGGATGACAGTTCTTATTTCATTTGCCATTCCTTAATTTTACTTAAATATTTAAAAAAATCTTACTGCAGTCTTATGAGAAATTCACTGAATTTGCATTTGAAAGGAAAACCAAGATGAAACCAAACAAGTCATAAAATCTATCCCCTTAAGCAGATATGAATTGGGAGAGGAAAATTTGGTTGGCTTTTTTTAAAGTTTTATTTCTGTAGGCATATTAACAAATTGCTGTGGTGGAATTCTAGTTTATCCATACTCTCCATACTTGTTTCCTGCAGGCAATATATACATAGGCTTTTAAAAAGGAGTTACAGAAATAAAAACAGTTGCTTCCTCTCTAATTAGGAATTAATGTAGGTATTTACTTCATACCAAAAAGGTAAGGGAACACCATGGTAGCTTAAAAAGAAACCTTATTCAGGCTGTGTAAAATGTACCTAAACATTCTTAATAGTATACCATTATTAAAATTTCTTCACAGAATGCATGTACGTTACTTTTTTTAAAAAAAATTGGTTTATGAATGCCATGTCATGTTCTATGCTTTCCAGGTTGAGATTGCTCCCTTTCACTCATTTATGCTTTCTTGAAACCTGTTTTCCATTTTACTGAATTCAGTTTGACTGTGTACTCCAATTCACTAAAATTTAAAACATTTAGGCCCAGATGTTGTCATTTTTTTCCCTCTCAACAAAAGGCAGTTGTGGTAAAAGCATTCATGTTCATATCTCATTTCTCCAAATTAACAATGTTAATGTTTTCTTTCTCCTTTCACATTAATTTGAAGAAGGACAGAAGGATACTATTTAATCCGGATCATGATCTCAGTTTTTGTCTTTGGAGCTTTAATCAAGAAACCATTGTAGAGGGCTAACATTTTCTTGGTTTCTTACAAACAGGAATTTTAAGTAGTGTGTATGGAAAGAGAGACAAATATTTTCTATTACTTGAAAATTCTAAAGGAATATCAGATCTGAAGGAAAAAAAAAAAATCATTTTCCTTGCCTTTTGTGACCAAAATTTAAATGCAAGGGCCTATACTGCATTCACATTGTGATTTTGTAGTAGTCAGTGAGTTTCTTTTGTTACTGTGTTTTGACGCTGAATGAGCACTTATTTTCTATAATGTTTAAAATATATTTTGAGGAAAAACCCAGAGATTTCCACCATGTCATTCACGAAGAAAGATTTTAGTAACACGATCTGATTGTTGAATCTCTCAGCCATAACAAGGTACCTATTACATATTTCCTTAGTAATAACTTGACCCACATTATTTTTACTGTAATGTTTTCATTCTTAGGACTCCCATGTGAGACTGGTAAGCACTATTATATCTTCATTTTGTGAAAGGGAAACAGACTGAATTCTGATCCCATTATAATCACTGGCAATATTTTCATTGACTTTAGGCTCTTGTTCTAATTATCTTTCCCATTATTATTCAAGACTGTCAAAAAGACAGAAATTAAACTCAGTTCTTGCACATCCTAGCCTATCCCTGATGCTCTCTAATAAAAATCATTAAATAAAAACTCATCTAATGATCTGCAGAATAATTTCTCTCTCACTGTATTACATTTATTAAAGAGAGCAGAGTTTATTAAAATAGTGAAGAGCTTTTAGCATGAAATGTGTTCTGTTTAAGTCGTAGTGTAGAAGTTTGTACATGTTTAGGCCTTTTTGTTTAATACAGCTAAACTAACTTCAAAAAAATCTCACTATTAAGACTTTTTTTCTTTAAGCTCTCCTACCTTCTCTCAAAATACACCGAACATCCACTTGACAGATTTAAAAATGAAACAGGATACCATTCCTGGAACTTTTTTTCACAATCAAAACACTATCACGCAGAGACACTACAGAACAATATGGTGTGTAATTGTATGTATGCTGAATGTGCTCATTTTCTAAACAATCTATGTGATAACTGCTCTGACACATCTCATTAAGGTCTATTTTCCATACCATTCACAGTCTTGATGATTTTCAGATGTATTATGTTAGAGATGGATATGTAAATTAAAAAAATATGCTTGAAATAGTGCTGATTCAAGATATGATAAATCACTCACCTCTTCCAAATAAGTTAGTTGTCTAGTGATGAATAGTGTTACAAACAAACAAACCAACAAAATCATACTTATTTCTATTACTTAGAACTGTTCTGGTATAACAGCTATAACAACTCAGGAATTTCAAAGACAATATTCTCACCATTTTCTATGGTGGTTCCCAAAAGGAATTGTTTTGATACTTCAGTGAGCCATGACCTATATCACTGTTTTTCACCAGGTTCCCTCTTCCTTTTCATTGTGACATGTGATAAAAATAATCCGTAGTAACAGTCAGTCTGACTGCTTTGACCTTACACACACACATAGAGGGCAGAGATTAGAGTACAGAGCCCATAAACTGTGCACGGTGTGCACCAAAGTCCAGCATACTTAAACAGTAAACCCTATTCCAGTGTTGAGGTGGCTGGGGGGGAATGGGCAGGCATGCTGCTCTTTTTTTCATGAGCATACAGCTACTTTCCACAAAAAAAGGATGGAAGCTGGATGAAAGGAAATCACCTGGCTTTCAATACCTTGCATCAGAGAAGTGATTGCTAACAAAGGAGAAGGCAATGGGTTCGGATGAATGCTTGCTAAATATTTTAGCAAACAAATCAAATTGTGAATTGGCCTTTATAAAGGAAAATTAATATTGACACAAGCTGTTTAAAGTCCTGTTGAAAATCAGCAAGATTATTTTCATTGAATTAAGTCTGAGGAAAAACAGTAAACAAAACAGAACACAGACGCTGTAGCAACTTCAGCACAGATAACAGAATAAGTGTTGGATTTGAGTTTAACACATTGCTGAATCGAGGCCCACAGAACCCACTGGAGCTGTTGCTGAAGCAGGTTTTGTAGGCACCATAAACCCCTGTTATTCAGTAGCCATGTAACCTGTTTGTTTATATATACTGTGAAATAACTATCACTCTTATGAAGTTTTTAAACCTGCAATTTATTTTCCACTTTTTGATTAATTTATTTAGAAAAATATTTAATCATTCTTTTACTTCATGCCATTTCCCAAACCCACAAATGAACACCACGGCCTCAAAAGAAAAATTATTTTTCAAGCAAATATCCTATGGATTCCATCATACAAAGTCTAGACAAATTTGTCCTCATCTTTCTATAGACAGCAATAGTTTTACCTCATGAGTTATCAGTTCCTCTATCACGCATATCCACATGGATGGAGAGATTAAATATCTTTTCCTTGACCTGACCAAGGGAGATCAGTTCTAAAATGGGAGGTCAAGCTTGAGGCTATTCAAAGAAAGTAGCAGAGGTTCTATTTTTGAAGGCCTGTAGTAGAAAACAAATGACGTAATTATATTTTCACAGCCCCTTTAGAGGAGCGAGTAGCAACAGCTTTTTGTTGCTACATTTTGGTTAATGCTCACATGTAGAGAATAGAAATAAAACCAGAGCTACTGTGTCAGCTCCCACTTCGTATCTTGAAACTCAGTTGACTCATTTATGTAAGGACAGCCCCAGGCTTGCAGAATCAGGGAAGCTTTGCATTTAAAGTGAGGCTTAATAAGGAATCCCAAGTGAATCTAGAGTTGCCAAAAGGTACTTGATGGTTAACTGTGAGAACTGATGTCTACTAGCCTGAAAAAAGATGCTATATAGATAGCAGCTTCCTCATGCTGCTCTGCTAGTATGTTAACTCTGATGTGGAGGAACAATTACAGAGAAAGCAGAGATCAATTTTTACAGTAATTTACAGTCCTGACTTTATAGTTTGAACTTTTGTTTGTACAATGGCTACTTGGAAATTGAAAATTCTGCCCAGGTGAACATGAAATCCTCTTGAACTGAGGACACTTTCTCTCACTGTCCCTCCTCTGGGTTATGACCCAACTCCAGTTCACCTCAATGGGACCTGAGAATGGTCCGGATTGCAAGGCTTTCTTATTCCAGTGGTAAAACTACAGCCGTAATTTCTGCCTGAACTGCCTGATTTAACAAAAAGACGATATCATTTAATGGGTAACTATCTTCTACCTCAAAAGACTTGACCTTAAAAGTGGCCCTTGACTCCCGGAATATTGTAGTTTCAGATCAGATGATTTTTTTGTTAGTATTAGGCGTAAGTAACCTAGATATACACACTCTTCTCCAGAATTTTGTTAACCTTACCAAATACTACTATAAAGGTTTTATCTCAAAATCCCCATTCATAACCATCTAAACCCATAATATTGGTAAAAGCACAATAGTCAGAAAATTATTTGATATCTCTGAGATTTAGAAGTCGCCTCCTACCTTAAGACCATCTCAGTGATGGTCATTACAAGTAGGGTAAGTATGCTATTTAAATCTGAAACAGAAAGTTATTCTGATCATGGTATAAAAATGAGATAACAAAGCTCTTATTTTAGTGGGCTGAAACTTCTCCCTTCTTTCCTCTCCATTTTGGACACTTTTGGGCTTTCTTTCATCCGGACCGCACCAATCCATTGCACACTATGCTTGGGAGACGGGAGGAAAAAAACAGCTGGACTTTACCTTCTTAAGGAAAATATTGCTGTTGCCGGGCATTTTATTTTCTATCACATCAAATATTTATGTTGGTTCAACATAGCTGGACATCTAGGAAGAATGATGTTGCCTGACTGTTTCATATTTGCTACTCATATTGCTTTGACATATCTTGACTTTTTGGCCGAATTTCATCCATCTTACTGTTCTTCATTTATTGTCTATGTGCATCTAGAAGTAAGTTTGGAGCATCTTGAGGTCATTAAAGAGTGTAAATCATAATGACAAATTTACATAATGTGTCAGTATGTATCTGGCATCCCCTTATGGAAAAAGGCTTGCAAGAAAGCTCTAACGCTACCCACGCTTTCTACAAGTTTACTTTAAAAAGTCAAAACGCATCACATTCCTATAAATTCCTATGGTTGTATAGCTTTCAGAAAGTTTGCAATGTATTTTATTAGTAATAAAATCGATCCATACATACACAATCAAATTTATATCAAGTCTATTTTAGGATTTTAACGTTATGAAATGATGTCACACCAATAGATGAAAAATGAATAAACTCATATCTTAGCTCAATAAAATAAGTGCATTAAAGAACCACTTGCTTAAAGACTACATTATGGTTAAAGGAAAATAGAAAAGCAGAACAGTCATTGAATAATGAAAACAGACTGACTACACTCTTTTTATCCAGCTATAGCAGTTGATTCCAATTTGCTTTGTTGCCATGAGAAACGTAGATGGAAATTTGTCTTCATATTTTCTGAAAGCAAAAGCAAACTTATCCCCCCCCCAGTTTTCATTTATTCACAGAAAGAGTGCATTAGCATCCTTTTTAAAGGCTTTTCCTTACTATATATAAAACCTAGTGATTTTTTTTCCTCACAAGAACTCTACATTATAAATAGAATTTATTTAGAAAAGCAGAAATTTCCTTGCAAGTTCAGAGCAACTTGAAAAGAATCAAGACAGGGAAAAGGAACAGTTATTTGTGCTGAATGATGACATTCTTCATTACAAAAAGAAGAAAGATTACAGTGAAGGCAAGAATGCATGCAGAGATATGTTGGTCGTCAAGGAAAGTATTTGCAGATGGAGGTAAAGTTGGGGAATACAAAGCATAGAGCAAAAGCCTCCAGGGGAATTTTTCTAAATGAACATGTTCAGTGTCACTGTTATTTCTATAGCAGCTAATCAGTGAACAATAAATATATAAGCAGTGGAGAGCATTATTCTGTTCCTAAGGGTAGTGAAAATGTCAGAATATGAAGCTATATACGCCTAGAAATTCCCAAGGTAGCTACAGACAAGAGGAAACTGTCCTCTTGTGTCTCCTCCACAAGTCAGCTGAATAAGTCTGATATTAATGTTTTATACTTTTTGTTATAGACGTATAGTTAGTTCTAGTCTATTTTGGGTCAATATTCAATTATATAATGGGGAAGGAACAAAATAACTGTTATTTGTTTTTAAAATTAATTCTTTTTCCATTTTCTTGTAAGATACTTCACTGCGTATAACTTCCATGTCAAAGGTAAAAGAATTGTAATCATGTAGCCAAATGCAGGCCTTACACAATATCAGTAAAATTTCTTTATAGATTGTAGCCAGTCCAAATATTTATCTGTTAAGCAAATGACCACTTAAGTCAGAAATACCACACAGCAATGTTTCACTACTTGTTAATGAGCAGAAACGTTAAAATGTATATTCAGGCAAGAACAACCATACTGGTATTGAAGCAGGATAGTCTTATAAATAAAGTACATTGTTGACACTCAAAAGGTCCAAGGTCTAGCCTTGCCTTTGATACAATCTTCTTGTGTCTTATGGCTTCTATCCTGTGAAACGGAGAATGTTGCAGAAATCCCATGTCTACGAGAGATCTAGCAGAGCACTGTTTACATCTATTTGGAGTATTAGTCCCATTACTTTTGAAACTCTAATACATTTCACTGAGGCACACTCTAAAAACCTCTCTTACTGTTAAACATATAGGTCAAAAATGACAAAAAAAACCCCCAGCAAAAACCCCATGGAGTCATAATGACTTAATAAAACAACAATATAGTTACATAGTTTAAGCACATCTCTGTTCCATTCCCCTCCCGCTCCTAAAGTAATAAACTAAAGCATGTTTTAAGTTCTAAGGAGGATATTAGCCCACTTTTGAGTCAGCAAAGATATTCTAGTGTACTACTGTTTACAAAACATGTAAAATTGTAATAGCATATATTCAAAATAACACTCTTTCTTTAACGTCAAATCATTATATGTTTTAAAATGTATGCATATCTTGCCTCCAACTGTGAAGTAATAAAAGAAATTAAATTCTTATAGCAATCACAAAAGATTAGAGAACAGTCATTACACTAATAGAAAGATATACTGGAGAGTTGCTGTAAAGAGCTATGGGATTGATTTGACTAGCTAGTCCTAAAAGTTACAGATTCTGCACAGATTCTGTAATGTTTGAGAGGGATATGGCTAGCCATAGCAATGACATACTTGGAAAAGTCAAGGGTTACACAAACAAGGTGATAGAAATCTTGATGCACTGTGGTTCTGTCAGCTGTTGCTATAGGATTCATTTGGAGGATTCAAAAGATTATCCACCTACAGGAGCAGAATTGATATCTGTAGTCCAAGAATAACATTAATATATACATAAATACTTGCAGTACAACTGAGTTTTCTGCCAAAGGGACTGTGTTGCTGTAAGGGTGATGGATTTAAACTGCTGCTTTGTTACCTTAACAAGTCTGTCCTGGTTTCAGCTGCGATAGAGTTAATTGTCTTATAGTGTTATGTTTCGGGTTCAGTATGAGAAGAATGTTGATAACACACTGATGTTTTCAGTTGTTGCTAAGTAGTGTTTGGACTAAGTCAAGGATTTTTCAGCTTCTGATGCCCAGCCAGCAAGAAGGCTGGAGGGGCACAAGAAGTTGGCACAGGACACAGCTAGGGCAGCTGACCCAAACTGGCCAAAGGGGTATTCCATACCATGTGATGTCATGTCTAGCATATAAACTGGGGGGAAGCTGGCCTGGAGGGAATGCTGCTCGAGAACTAACTGGGTATTGGTCAGCGAGTGGTGAGTGATTGCCTTGTGCATCACTTGTTTTGTACATTCCAATCCTTTTATTATTATTGTAATTTTATTATTGTTGTTATTATCATTATTAGTTTCTTCCTTTGTATTCTATTAAACTGTTCTTATCTCAACCCACAAGTTTTACCTTTTTTTTTTTTATTCTCTCCCCCATCCCACTGGGAGTGGAGGTGGTGGGGCAGTGAGTGAGTCACTTACCAGCTGGGCTTGAGGAATGACAATGTCAAATATGCAGCTTCCCATTTCTCAACAAGAAGTCATTTTGCTTTGTCAAATAGTGTTCTGCCTGTATCAGTTATTTAAATTTACGGCATGCATCAGCTACGCTCAAGGTAGTACAGGTGACACCACAGCATATAGGTGATTTTTCCTGACCAACTGGCTGCAGGTGTCAATCGGGAAAACACCTTTACATTCCTACATACACACATCACATTTGCTTGAGTCTTGATCCTGTCTTCAACATTTACTGCAATAACCCTTGAGCTGGCAGCACAATTTACATGAGCAAAAATTGCGAGACTGTTTCCCTCCTACAAGCTGGATCTTAACTGCTGCTACTAATAAGTGCAGAAACACAACGGAGACAGCAGGGATGAAAATCTGAGTGGTGCAGGGCCACAGGAGGCGTTGGGCAAGATGACGATGCCCTGGCTGCTCTTAGAAGTGGAAATGAACCTTTGCAACTTCTTGCCACCATCCCTGCAGGAAGGCCCTGGGTGGGCGAGCTGCTGGGGTCTGCTGTGGGGAGTTCAGGAAGGGGGCTGCCCCACAACCACTCACCAGCACCAGGCTTGGCCCACCCCAGTGCACACCCGGTGCCTGACCGTTAGAGGATCATGCTCTGCTCATGAAATGCTGCTGCTGGGAAGGATGGCTGAGGAGGCCTCCCGGGATGGTCTCTTGGGGTACATTGCAAGTGGCCTGCAAGTGATACTTCTGGACACCCGTTTTCAAAAGTTGTGGTAGCAAATGTTGCTATCATTACCTACTCCTGGTAGCAGGTAAAGTGAAAAATCAGCCTTGGAAACACTGGCCATTTCCAGAGGGCTCCCACTAGGGTCAATGTAAATTGCATGAATAAATAACCACACTAATCTCTAAAAAACACACTTTTCCCTGGGTGGTAAAGAGCAATATTTAGCATTGCAAAAGCTAATGGGTGTGACAAGGGTCTGAATAAATGCCCTTTTTCAACTGCAAGTATCATATGGAAATATCACTCTGAAGCTTGCAAAACAAAAGCAGCAGCTATAGACACAGATATACATTTAGCATTTACACCCTACTGTGGATGTTCCAAAATAACTGACTAGAATTGTTTAGGAAGCACAAATAATCCCCTAAGACCCACAGTTTCCTGCAAGAGCCATGTTCCATGCCTTCCTTCCCTCAGCTCTACCTTGGTTGTGTGATGGGTTGCATCACCTAAGTTGAATGAGGCTGGAGGCTGGTATACCTTTCAGATGTGCAGGATACCACTGGGCCAAAAATACTCTTCCCCCCCCCCCCCCCCCCCTATGATGTCTCCATGAACCCGTCTTGCCAACATCCTTTTTATTTGTGTGAAGATACAGGCACAATAAATATGTTCATTAGCTTGGGATATGAATAAGAATTTTGTACTGTTACATTGTTAAAGCTTTTTCACACCTAGTAAAAAGCACTAAATTTGTACAACAAAGGGGCTTATTAGAAATGGACATTTGCTACAACTCATTGTTATCTGCTGTTTCAAAATGTGTGCATTTTTGAATGAAAAAGCCACCTAGCAGCTCTTCAAAATTTTGTCTCAATTTTCATGTATCATCATATGATCAGAGTCACTAAGCGTTATTTTTTGCCTTTCAATGACTGGAGTTGCTTCACAATAGTGACACTAATGTCAAGGGACAAGGGGTTAGATGCATTGAAAATTCATGGTATGGTGCTATCATTGACTTCATGTAGGTTTTCAACAAGGGAGACAAAAATATTGCTAATAACTTTTAACAAACACATATAATCTCATTCTTAAGGGGGAAAGAACTGAATTTACAACTATGCAGGGCACAGACTTCAGTCATACCTTATACAGTAGTTATATTTAAAAATTGTATTTCTATTGGTACAATGCCAACATTTTTTTTCTGAGCTCAAGCTATTATAAAAATAGAAGCTATTATAAAAATAGATAACATTTGGATGAAAGGAAAAGCTTTACTTGGAAAAGGAGAAGATGCTCTAAGGCACTGGAAGTTAAGTCTGAGTGTGGATGAAACAAAATAGTTATCTATTTTAGACAGAAAATGCAGTCTTTCATCCTTTGTAAAATTTATTTCGTTGTGACACAAATGTCTAAATAGGATACTATGTACATAAATACTGTTTCTATGCCATGAATAGAGCCTTTAAGTACTAATTTAAACTTTTATTTACACGTTTGAATTATGCTTTTAGTTTTATGCTAGGACGTGAGAACCGTCTATCTCATTCTCAAATGCAGTCATTTTCATTTCAGGAGAGGAATCAATTTGATTAGTTGACTGAAGAGTTTAGTGACAGTTCCTATGAAATCCAATCTAAACCCAGCAAAACTTGTCCTGGAGATCCAGATACCAGAGAGAAAGGACAAGATGCAATTTTCTGAATAGCAAAAATACAGACCAAAGTATAGGTGTCCTACATATGTAAAGTACATACTTTTCATATGTACTTTTAAATCTTATAAGAAAGAAAGGTAAATATTCTAAAATGGAATCATAAAAATAAATAAGAATAATTTTATAAATTTTAAAAAAACAATGTTAGAGTATCTCAAATCATGGTGCCTGTACCATGTATGGGAAAAGCATAATTGCCTTAATAGCAGGTTCAATTATTGGCTGTTGGAGAAAAGCCTTTCAGAGAGCCTGTTAAACCTTCTGACAGAGGAAAAGGTGAGGAAAAAAATGGATTTTTGAGGGAATTTTGGAGCACTGAAGTACCTGCACTAAGAGATGAGAATTCAAGAAACATTCTTGGGACTTTATAACCTTATACAAATGAAAGATGCCACTTACGTTTAAACTATGCTAGCATTTTCAGTCTGATCATTATAATCCACCAATTCCTTTTTCTCCTTCGTAGTCTTGAAACAAGTATGTCAGTCTAGAGGAGAAATATGCTGTCTTATTAAAGTGGCCAAAGTTTGATGGCGTATAAGCACAAGACCCTTAAAATTATTCCATGAAAAAAATAACGTAACAAATTATTGCAATTTAAATGGTGCTTCCATTTTTCTCTCTAGGATGAAATCCAGATGACTTACATTTGGTATATCACAAAGGAAAGTGAAAAGTGTATTTTAGGCTCAAAATAGAAGCGATTGTTCTGATAGCACTATCTGGTTTGTATTTTGGAGCATGACTAGTAGCTTTATACACTTCCTTAATCAACCAACATTATTTTATATGCAATCTTTCTGAAGAGAGTAGATCAAAATGGTGTTACCATAAGTTAATCTTATACTTCAGTTGTTTTTCTGGTTTAAGTACTATTTTCCTTCAATGAAGAAGCGATCAAAAATCTTTTGTTAATGTTTTTTTCCAAGTATTTTTGTAAATGAAAACTCTCTTAATCCATCTTACAAGAACAAGGCTTTTTGTTTGATTTATGCAGAAGTAATCCAATTGCTATTTACAGGTTCCGATTAGCTCCAGCAAACTGGTTAAATACAAATGAATTCAGCATTTTTGATTAGACATATTTATTAAAGCTTCCACATACTAGAATGAATAGGATTTATTACATTTATATTCTTTTCTGAACTTCTAGATTCAGTTTCAATCATTGCAAGCCTATAGAAAGGTTTTGATACAAATCAACTGAAATACATAAAGCCAGCTTTACTTCAGGCTCTACATCTACATCATTAGGGACTTGCTTTAATTGTATTTTAACTGAACAGTAACTATATCCTAAACTATTTTGCTCTTTGAGGCTCAGGGCACTGACATTTCTGGGTTCCTTAGTGGTAGATCAGATTTGTCAAGTTACATTTTTCTCCTGAGTTCTTGAAAGGGCTGAAGTAATCCTCATAATATTAAAGAATTTGCCAAGTTCACCAGAAGTCATTTTCACCTGGTTTTACAGCTTGAATAAGACCTCATTGAGCAAAGCAATCTAGCTCAGGGAAAAAAAAAACCCAAACCCAAACCCAACGTTCTTTTGTTCACAGGTTGTGTGTCTATTTGACTCTGCTAGGAAATTATTTACTATATTTACCTAACTGAGAAGATGAGGCATAGTCTTTGTCCCTGCTTCATCTGACACAGGTTTTTCCCAGTTTCATAAGATGACTTCATCTAGTTTAGTAAGAATGCATTTCCTTGTGTTGTGCCAAGCATATTATTGTGGCAAAGAGGTCTTAGGCAGCATTAAAACTTTTTAAAATCTCCTCATTTACTTACTAGGAAATGGCTTTATGTGCTGCTTTATACATTGCAATCTGCACTTTTAGTTTCTTTCCCCTTTTGCATCCTATCCCCTATTTACCACTTGTGGGTATGTTCTCAATAAATATAAGAGTATAATTGGAGCAAGTCTGCCCAACTACCCACAGTTATGATAACTTAAAGTTAGATAAGAGAAAATTAAAGTATTTATCTCTGGAATTGGCTAGGTGTATTACTAACATTGATAAAAACAACTGCAACAAGTATGTAACAGAAGTGCACTTCTGGATAAAAAAAGTGAGCTTGCGCTGGCACCCTGCAAGCTACTGTTGGAGCTGTTGTGAAACTACCAACAGGTGGAAAGTGGTCACTCCAATAAAATTAGTTAATACAACAACTCTGCTGTAGAGTATATAGTAGCACTGCTATCACAGCTGGATAAATAATTTTAAAATTTTTTTTAGGAAACCAGGAATGAAAACCAAAAGATGCTGATCTTAAAATAACCCCCTTTTCAGGGTAACAGTTAATTGCCCAAACGTGAACATGAAAATATTTTCAGTTAGCATTTATACACACACATACATGCACTACACAAAGAAAATGCATTACGCAGTAATTTTGAGGATAATTGCAGTAATCCCAGGGATGCAATAGGGATACTGAGTTGAAAACATTTCAGAGGTCTGTAGAATGCAACAACACACATATAAATAAATAATCTGAGACAAGAGGAGGAAAGATATAGCATACTTGCAATGACTAATGATAATTAACTATTGAACAAGAAAGATGCTTGATGATCTTTATGCCTCATTATACAAGACATACAGCAAGAGAATGGAAAGTAGATGCAATTTTAAATGTTATTTTCCTTATGCTTACAAATATCCAAATAGAAAGAAAAAGAAACCCATCAACACCAATGAAGCTCACACTTCAGGCATAGCAGACAGGATGTATCAGAAGTTTATACACTGTCCAAAATAAAAAGTAATTTAAGAAGAAGTGTACTTTTTCCTTGGCTATTCTCTTGACTTGCCCATTTTCCTTGCTACCTTACACAAAACACTTAATACGATCTCAATATTTCATTTATCAAATGGGGATAGTAATTCCCACACCTCAAGAAGAGATGGGATGATGGCATGCATAAATAATTGAGACAAGCTGCTGCTGTGAACTGGAAGAGATAATTGAACCTATGAAGGCCTTGAAAGGACCAAAAAGTGGCTGCAGACAGGTCCAAGGCTTCTTGCAGCTTCAGCTGCCATCAGACTGAACCAGCAGCAGAAAGCAATGAACAGTGATTGGACTGAGACATGTGGTAGGGCTCTTTAACAAACTTTGATTATGCAATGATAAGAACTATATAGAAATATTTAAGAAATCTTCTTTGCAAACAAGGCACTGGCAATGGTGGATTCAAGCCTTTGACAGTTTTTCTAGACTCTTAGCATATATACCTCATTAATTAAAAGAAACTTAAATTCCATAATCTGTGATGGAAGGAAAAAAAAAATAAAATCACCAATTGTAATTTAGCTTGGCAAACAAACTTGCGATTGCTATTGTTCCCATCATCTGGGAAATGCCTGATGTTAGGGCACTTGCCGGAAAGTGAGTGTTGTTCCAGAAAGGTTGTATTTGAAGTCTGTCAAAAATCAACCACACACGGTAGGTCTGAAACATTCCTCTCATAAAGGATGCCTTTGACCTCTGCATGAGCCAGTATCTCTTGAGGAAGGGAAATTCTGCAACTAAGTCAAGTTAATCTTAAGAGGAACACTGGGTAGTGCAGAGATGGGAAAGAGATGAAGTTGTTAGAATCGATCCACAAACACCTTTAGAGAGGGTATTCAAGCCCTTCCATTAGGTGGATTTGCTTCCCAGGCTTTAAAGAGGTACCTGTCAGCTGCCACTGCTCCTGCATGCAGTTACAATGAGGGTGGAACCTGAACACAGACAAAAATAATAATTATAAGGGGAGAAAGGGAAGGAAAAGGTTCCCTTGTGATTAAGTGAACAAAGACTGAAAATTTAACTTGTATAGTCAGAGAAAGGAGGAAGAAGGGGACTGACATTATGATAATATTCAGCAACAGAAAACCTGGCTCTTTGACATTCTTAAACAAAGAAAGTTATGTATAACAAAACATTTTGGTTTTCAAAGTAAAATTTATATGACACACATCAGATATAGATAAATACTAAGAAAATGGTGTGAAGCCATAAGGGACAAGTGAACATGACCACAGACTGGCAAGAAACCTAAGGAGGGAAAAAAACCTCCCCCATGTTACTTCCATAAATAATTCTTGCTATGGAAAACTAAAAAGTAAAGTGTAAATAAAAGCCGTATTTTTAACAGCAGGCTTAATATTCTTCTGGGCAAAAATTCTTTTAGAAATAAGAAAAAATTCCCTCTCTTTTTGTCCTGCTTGATTACAAAAGAATTTACACACTGATAAAATGCCGATATTATATGCCAGTACAAGATACTATTTCATAAACAGTGGACTACAAAATATCTTTTAAATATTGGAATACATAAAAACTTGAAAAAACTTTGAAGGCATAATTGTAAGATTAGCTACTGGTCGTTGTATATATTGTTGAGCATAAATGACTACATGAACAAATAGGGGAGAATGTGAATCCTTGTGTATTTTTTTCCTCCTGTAACAACAACAACAAAATATGGATATATCAAAGCTACCATTATACAGTACCCAGCAGTTTCTCCTTTAAAGGCCAAAAAGATCTAGTCAGTAACTGGAGCTGAGCTTGTGTTAAGAAACCTCTTGATAGGAGTAATAAGTAAAAACATCTTAGTGTACAGCATTTTAGCCTAAACTGAGGGAGCGAAAAACTCCAATCATATCAGCTTCAGATTATATTCAGTATATTTCAGGTAAAATATCCATAAAGTAATCCAAATATGGACTACAGCACCAGTCATAATAAGGCACATGCTACGATGACATTTGCAAAGTTGTCACTATAACTCCCTCATGAGCACCACATCTCTTAGCACTTGCAGTGACTGCAAGGACAACAGACGCGCACGTGCAGAGAAGCTCCGAGAAGCGGGATGTAGAGAAAGAGAGGCTGCAATAGTTTCCTTTGTGCTGGCTGGCTGCCTGCCTGCTGTGTCCTTCCTGCTGGTTTTGGAGCTGTTTCCCCAGACCTCATCTCCAGATTTGACAGACATTTCACGGTACAAGAGATTGGATGAAGGACAACTACTCAGGGAAGTATGGGTTAAAGTTGGAGGGGTTAGGGAAGAAATTCAGACAAAATGGTATTGTCTTGGAACAATTCAGTTGAGAAATACCCCTCAAATTGCTATACGTACTTCTATTATTCATAGTCAGAGTCCAAGTGAAAATAGCATCAATTGAACAGCATAAAAGCTATTCTGATTTGACAAAGAATAACCAGATCAACATTTATGATGATTTTGGATGAGGATATCCCACTGTAGCACATTCAAGGCACTGGGATTGGGAACAGTAAGAGAAAAGTAGGAAGAATGAAAATGTCAATTTTTTTGGTGCTCTCATTCCTTCTCTTGTGCAAGTGGCTTAAGAGCTATTTACACAGTTCAGTGAGAAAAGTCTTGAGCGCCTTTGTATCTTGACTGGAAACATGCAGTTTCACACACAAATTTACTTGCAGCTTGAATGCATAAGACGACTCTCCGCTTGATTCCAGCAATCATGCTTTTCTCATCTGTAAGTAGTGCCTAGTAAAAGTTCATGTCCACTCTCATGTTCTGCTTGAGCCTTGACTCCTTGTTGACTCTTCTGACTGCTATTTTCTGCATGCTAGACTTTGACCTTATACAACTGGCTGACATTTTGTGGCAAAGTGGGGAAGGCAGTAGTTTAGGGTTGGCAATACCAGATTGAATACGCGGATAGCTATAATGCTATTTGCTTGTACGAGAGAGATTGCTGCTGGATTTCCCTGTTGCTTGGTTTTACCAATAACACAAATCAATTATTTCTTTGGCCAGAGCAAAAACAATCACTCACAGGTGAAAAGGGTTTTTTGCATGATACCAAATACATCACCTCTCAGAAGCAAGTGAAAAAATGAAATGACTGCACCAGTTGCACATACTAATGAAAGAGTTGGGGTGTCATTCCTATTGCTCATGTTGAACTTCCCAAGTGTACTGGGCCACTATTGCTCCAATACATAAATAACAGAATAGATTCAGACCTCAGTTGTCTTTGCTTATTTTCTTGATTTAGATACTGATCCACATCTTCTGGCTAAGGCCTACCTGTTTTTGAATTTTATCTAAAACTTTACAGAAAAATTCTTCACAAAAGGTGCTATTGCAATAAATGATGCTATCAAAATAAAATAGCGCAAACACTCCTGATTTAAAAAAAACACAAAACTTTTCTGGAGGTTACATACTCTACAGCATGATGCTGTCATTCACTTAGCTGGTATCATAACAATTTTCACATCTATGAGAAGGAAAGAGGGATAAAAGAGCTGTTGTCCAAGCAAAGATGGAGGCCTCAGGCACTCACTGCTCTTCCGTTTAGGACTGGATAAGAAATATTTGTGGAAATAAGTCACATTCTTAGCAAACAGATCTTTGGATCAAAGAATCTTACTCAAAATAACCCATATCCTTTTATTTAAAAATTATTTAAGTAACATGCCCCCCCCCCAAAAAAAAAAAAAAAATCACAAAAAAAGGAAGACTATCTCCCACAGAAACCATGGGTTTGTGTTTTTCATTCATCCCTTTTCATGGTTTGTAACCTATCAAATTTAGGTGATCTTTCTGGAAACCAGCAGCAAAGAAAAATCAATCAGCTACAATGAAAAGTAGGCCAGAGAATCTGCCCAACTCATCCCAGAACCAAGGATTCTAGAAAGCCTTGCATAGAGGAGAAAATAAATAACTAAAGACGGACAGATTCCCGGTGGACTTAATTTAAATAAAGCCTGTGTTTACAACAATTCTAAGAGATGGCCAATATAAACACCCCCTGCCTGAAACCAGCATACCTAGGATGGAACTTGTAAGTCCAAATGCACAACATCTGGGTCATTGAGTGAAAAGGGCTCAACTTCAGCCTTAACTATCCTTTTCAAACTGCATACTGAGTTCCCCTAAAACTCTGGGAATGTAGTTATTTTGTATAAGTCGTTCCTGCAGGTGGACATGAAAACATCTTTGAAACAATAACATAAAAATTTATTTATATTTATTAATGTAACTTGATAAAGAAATTGCCTGCACTAGTAAAAAGATGATCTGCAAATTAAGAAAAGAAATTAAGTGAACAACAGCGAACAGCTATTTGTCAAGAATAAGTTTTGTGAAAGAGAATCCCTTTTCCTTTTATGACACAATAATAACGCTTTCCTTGGGGAAGAATTAGTAAACACCATATGCCTTGAGTATACTAAAGCAGTATCTTACATGCCCATCTTGTAAACAAGCTACAGAACTTGGCCTAGATGAAACCACTATGAAATAGTTCCACAAAATAACAAGCCTACAGAAAAGTGGGAACTAGACCAGCTTTCTGGTAAAGATCTACTCAAGCGAGTAATACTTAAAGTTTCACTTTAAATTAGAAAGTGATCAGGCTGGGCTTCATCAGAGTTCACCCCAATCTCACACTGATATTTCACAGAAGGCCAGATTGATAGAAGGAAAAACTGGCTTTAAATTCACATCAGGCTGCAAGGGGTTAATAAGGTCTTTAAAAGGCAGGCTTAAAATTCAAGAGGATGTTTATACTCCTTTTAAGATTTATAGCAGACAATATAAGCAGCAATAGAGTTAAATTGAAGTGTGGTAAATTTAAGGTAGGAAAAACATTTAGAGGTAGGAAAACCTTTCTAGTTGAAAGAACAGATAAGCACTGGAATAAATTTACCAGAGAAGTTTTTAAGAATGGATTTAACAAACAGTCATGACTGTTTTGGTACAGGGGAAGGACTAGTAACCTCCTTTTTCTTGAGGCCCTATTTCCTGTGTATCCTAAAATATAAAAAACTAAATAATATTTCAAAATAGCCTTTGCATTATAGTGATAGAAATGGTCTAAGAACAAGAAATGGAAATGCTTCCTACATGACTGATAATTTGAGCTTGATTCAGATAAGAGAGAAAGACATATGCCAGTACCTTGTATTTCATTGTTTCTGATCAGAAAACTGAATTCTTTTGAAGGTAATCTGCAAGGGTACATGGTCGCTAACACAAACATATGTCATCTGCACATAATAGTAATTTTCACTGAAGTTTCTTCCTCTATTATACCAAGAATCATTTGATTTGTGATTGCATGAACAACAATAAACTTGGACTAAAGCCTCCTGCACATCCTGCATTTGATTGTCAAACAATTTACTTCTCTGACAAGATGTTTATGGAGTTTGGTGCAGAGAGAAATTATATTCCACTTGCAGATATTACATGGCATCTACTATCACCTGGAAACAAGTTCTTTAAAATTTTGTTGAAAAAGGTTTCTGGGCTGAAAGTTCAGTATTTGATTCCCATATAACAATCAATACATTCCTTTTTTTTTTAATGTATCCACCATTCAATCCACTTATCAACACACATTACAGTTGTTTGCATCATATTGCTCCTGCTAGGAAATGTGTATTTACTTTGTCTAGTATTGATATGAATCAACATAGACTTAAAGCAATTCATGGAATTCTTTTAAAAAAAAAAAAAATCCCTTTCACCAAAACTTCACAGGCAGAGGAGTCAGTGAACATTCAACTCCATTTAAAGTGACAAAACTGATAGAAAATGTTTGTGTTTCTCCTGAGCCTGCAAACAGACCATGGAACTCCGTGATGCAGAGTATTTGAGGCAAGATGTAAACATTTTAAAAAACTGTGCTTGGATACCAGGTGTCTGATCTATAGCACTGATAGCACAAATGCAGAGTTCAAATTAAATTACATGCTCTAGGTCTTACGCCAGCTTCTAACAGATACAGAAAAAAACCAAACACATCTCACACTTGCTTGCTGTGAAGATCTCACATATTTCTCTGAACTCTCTCTTACCGGCCTCTGTCAAGTCCAGGGTGCTAGAGGGAGCGGGCGGCAGAGCCGACCTGGCGCAGTGCTCCCAGTGCCGGCATACAGCTGGTAGCGATGCGGCCACCGCTGCTGCCTCTGCCCTTGGCTGGAGTCCTCGAGCAGAAGCACTGGTCCAAGAGCAGGCAATGACTGTATGTGATAAATAAAGCCACAACAGCAAAAAGGAATGTTACTTAAGCCAAAATCCTTGGTCTTGGAAGTCTAAATCAAACCACCAATATTTAATAACACAGGTTTAAACCACTAGCCTGTTCATTTTTTTTTTCATTTTTGGTTTGTTTTCTTAACCTCTCTCTGCTTCAGTTAAAGGTATGCTATCTGTAAAACAAAGGTAAACACACCCACTTAGCTACAGCAGGTTTATAAAACATGGTTATGCTTCAAAAGGCTGACTGAAAACCCATAGTAAAACCAGCAAAATTATCTTCATAGTAAACATTTAGATTCTTATTCCTCCCCCAGTGACAAGAACAACTGACTTATGACAGAAACATTCACTCCTGAACTCTGTTGCTATCTTCATCAATGTATTTGATATTTCCAAAGAACCACCCCATTTGGGTGCAGATTGATGTCCTATCCTTCTAGTCATTTCAACTCCCCTTTCATATAGCCTTACAGGAAAACAAGAAAATCTAAAAAGAGACTGAAAAAAATTTTTCAAAAAAATAAAATAATGAATCTTGTTGCTTTTTCAGCATCATGAGTCCTGTAACTCAAGAGAATTGTGACAGGAGAAATCAATAATTCATCAACAGCTGAAAGTGACACATACTGAAAAGGGCATGTGTACGTAAAAGTGGAAATTTTTGTGTGTGTAAAGAAAGTCTGAAAGGTAGGTGGTTGCACGGCATATAAAATTACTTTAGAAACAACAACTGAAACAGTTGCTCCTTGACATCTGCTCTGTTGCAAAGACCTTATATTCAGACTAATTTATTACTTTTTTCCACTCACAAATAAAGCATTCAGCATGTAGATTAATATGGATATTCAGATCCTTTACAGAAAGATCTATAGGTGATAATTAAGGTTGATCTTGAGAGAATTAAAAATCTACAAAACAGAGTTTGCAAAGCTTTATGTTGTTAGAAACTAAGACCTTGCAGTGAACAGAAGAGGAATTATTTTTGTATTCAGGGAGACATGACTCTAGACAAATTCACACTCCTAAAAATTCAACAAGATATTTCACAATCATCCATATGGTCTTTGTGCTAATGTCATTTCACAGGCTGGCTTATAGATCTCTTATGATTATTAAAATGTGTTACTAAGCTCCTGAAATTGTGAAGACAAAAAGATCAGTTACTGAACTCGGTGCACTATGAAGGCACATAATTTTAATTCTTTTACCCTAACTTTCTGATTCTTGACTTTGTCATGTAACTTAAGCAAGCAAAAGATGCTACCTTATGGTTTGAAAAAATAAGCTTGTGCCATGTGGGAAGAGCTTTATGTGGCCTCCTTCAATAAGGAAAACAGCCTTTTAAGTGTTCACTGAACTGGGAAGTGACAGGAATAAGAGGGGCTGAATCAAAACCAACAGAAGAAGTGTTAAAAATAGGAAAGTAACAGAGCGCTTTCAGCTAGGGAATGAAATGGAGGTTATGGTATGGCCATTCCAGTGATTGAAAACATCAGGAGGTAAACCACAAACTGGCCACAGTCCTAGTGGTGCCTGTGAATTTATATGTTCCGAAACAACAGCTCCACTCCTCCCATCACAGGAATCCCATCTCATGGATGGGAGGTAAAGTGTGTGCGTAAGCACAGCCCTAGGGATTAATGCGGCAACCTGCAAGGTTCAAGGTGATGTGACGCTTGTGGTAGCTGCTGCAAGTCACAACACCAGTGAATAGACTTTCTGTGTTGCTATGTCCTTACAAGGATCACAAGGTTCTGTTCAATTTGCTGTATATTTCCTAGCTAACTAGTGCTCTGAGATATTTTAGATGGTAACAGAGCAGAGAAAACAAGAAGAAGGACATAACTTGTTACGTTACTTCTGAATTGAACTTAGAAATGCTGCTTTTATATGGAAGAGGATTTTGAGTTCTTTAAGGAAATTTATCAATAACTTACTCCAAAGCAAGACTCAGATGGCCAGTCTGCCATGCCTCACAGTAAAAGTACCATTCATTTGCACGCTCTGGATTTCACCAACTTGCGGCTGTGTTTTAGGCACCAGCTTCTTGAACCATGCTTAATACTAATTCATTAATATAGGATGCAAGTATTCTATATGTTCTGTAAAATAATTTTTTTTTTGTACTATACAATGGATCCCCACAATTATGATGTCAATCAATGTGAAAACACCAAAATAAGCACAGGTCCACACAATGGCATTCAGTCTCCTTAGAGGACATGTGGAAATGTGCAGCCATAGGGAGGACAGAAGCGGAAGGAAGGAAGAGGCAGCAAAACAGTATCGACATTGAACATAAACATCCTGAAGAGTATTTCCATCATCCACCCGTCCAGCTTTGTATTTTCACTGGAGCAGTAGCTCAGGGATCACAATCTGGAGGGGCCTAAGAAAACTAGGAGAAAGCACTCTTAGCTAGAGGAAAGTAATAACTGCAGCTACATGACATATGCTCTTGTTAGAGTCATTCCTTGTTTTCTGGGATATATGTTCATTCTCCCTGTTAGCATCGCTAGCTATTGTCTCAGTGATGTTTTATAGCACAATACTGTACTATATTGGTAGTGTGATTTCACCACGCTTACATCCACAGTGACAGAGGTGGAGAACAAGAGATGTAGTTAAAAATATGGTCACACTCCTATCCACTATTTTATGGTTTTCAAAAACCTTATTTCTATTTGCTCCAAACAGAAATCAACAACACAACAAAATCAAGGCAATGCAAGTAAGACAGAAAGAATTTGAGAGGGAGGCAAAAAGGTTTCAAAGGATTTTAAACACAAGTGTTGTACAGATGTTTAGTAAATGAAACCACAAAGCCTAATCAAACAAACATTTTCAGGCAGTTTATAGTCATGGGAAGAAAGTGGAAGGAGATGGGAATTCTAGCTTTGATCATGAAGCTAGCTAGTATCAAGGAAAGAGCTATTTTCCATTTCACTGGATATTTGGAAAGTGTTGTTTAATAGATGTACCACCACCCTTCACTGCCTCCACCCTTTTTGCAAAGGCAGGCTGTGGGGCACTCAAACAGAGGAGATCAGGCTTCACAAGACTTTGAGTCTCAAGAATAAGTACCTAGTTGACTTTTGTTTGAATAGTATCCTAAATGTAGGTCTGAAGGTCTGACAAACTTTCCAAAAAACCTACAGGATATCATACCAACTTCCCCCCAACACACTTCACAAACAAACAAAAAATTCAAACAGAAAACAAGAAAAAACCCTGTTTCACTTTATCCTCTTTTATCTTAGCTAAAATCTATACACAAAATGATTGGCTGCAGCATTGACAGCATTATCCAATCACTCCTCTTTACAAGTTTTGCTTTTAGCATCACAGAGCATTTATGCTTAATTTATGTAATTTTCATCACTTATGTCTGATTTTCTTTTTCTGAAAACCCAGAATATTTATTGAAAATAAGGGACAAAGATTACAGGAAAAAGTTTCAAAACCTCCTGTCAATAACTATGATCAGAAGGATTCTACTTCTGCAAAGATTTGGATTTGCTTGCATATATTTCATGTTAAGGATAAAGGTATTAGTACCAGGTTCTACTATGCATTTGTGTCCTTTTTTTTTTTTTTTTACTTACTGATCAACATGTGCTACAGGTCATTAGAAGGGCAGATTCACACCCTATCTGTCCTCTACCCTTACCTTTTTGAGCAGCCTAGCCATTCCAGTTTAATTGGAGGCCCCATCCTTCATATGGCTACCAGGATGCAGGCATTATATTTATAAGAAAAACAGAAAACAAGCCCTGGAAGAAACCAGATGGATTTTGAGAATGAATAAGTGACACTGTGATACTGCGTCTCTGTCAGGATTCAACATCCAAGGCAGAGGTGAAAACCTTAAACAACCAACTTCAGAATGCTTTCAGACCTTTAACTGCATCACACAACAGAGCACAACTCTATCACACAACACAGCACAACTCTTTCTGGTATTTCAATCACAGGTAAAAATTCTGGAAAATTATATATGTTTTAAAATCTATCTATATCTGTATATACATTGTCTCAGACCTGCTTCTTTATGGTACCAGTACCTACGGTAGGCTGAGGAAAGCTTCACAGAGGCCGAAAGGAAAGACCACTTTACTGAGATACTCCAAGCCTTGGCTGCAGCAGTAACTTGCACTTCTGTCATGCACTGTCCCAGGAGAGTGGTGCCTGTGTCTGCACCTTGAGTGGTCACTCTCTCTGCAGAGCAGCAGATCAACCTCCCAACTCAACTCCCAAGAGCCACGTTCCAACTGTGGAGGATGCTAGGTAAGTTTTCCATGGCTTCCCTGTCCACCTATATATTGTGAGAAATTGGCAAAGGTGGTAACACAGCAAGCTTGTAAATGACAGTCTCCATCATTTATCAGAATTAAATTCTGCACAAGTAGAATTTCAGAAACTTTAAAAAAATACATTTAAAATGCTTCTTTAGTATATGTTAAGGCTAAAGACAGAATTCCAGATTCACAAATGATATTAAACTTGATATTTCAGAGTGGCTTCTAAACCACATGCTTTAAAGACAATATAGCTATAGAAAACACATTGGATTGGATCAAAGCTAAAAACATACTGCATATCAAACTTTTGAGACTAAGTAAATCTCCAAATAATTATACTTTTCTGATGCAGTAAAATTAATGTTTGCTTATAAAATTCTGGAGGTTTTGGCTTATTTCCCTTCATCTCTAACCCAAATGACCTTCTTTTAAATACCTTCCACAGCAATTGATGTATATTCATGCCAGTTACTTACAAGAACTGTGAAATACAATTCACTCTTCAAGATGGTTGAAAATCTTATTTAGCACCTCCTAATTTTCAGCCTACAAGGAATAAGATGACATGCAAGTTTAAGAAGGTATAAGACTGTCTCATGGCCTGATGCCATGTCAGTAGGGCTATTATCCCACCCAATTATTTGCAAGATTGGAGGTCTAAAAAAAAAAAAAAAAAAGCAGCATGTGTGAGTCCTTAGGTGATGAAGGTCAAGGTACCATAGGTAAAGACATTAAACAAAGTGTTCCTTTGCCAGCGGAAGCACCCTAGTTGACCAGAAGTCCAATAGTTCCATCACCACTGTGGGAAAACAAAGCTCATAACCAGGAGAGTCTTTAATGGTCACCAAGAGGAATGTCATCATACATTTCAGAGTTTTTTCTTTTCCAAAGTTTTACACAGATAAACAAATTTATACAGACACACACACACAAAAGTGTTTCACATCCATCAAATCAACATTTGTAAGTTTGTAAGCATTTGTTCAGGAGACTGCTAACCTTAATTGATCAAAACCAGTATGTTATAAGGAAAGAGAAAGTGTAAGTGGAATATTACATTCTTTTGCATTACATGTATGAGCTTTAAATGCATATTTACATAGCACTCTTATTAAGAAAACAGTTTTCATTTGACTTTCTAAATCTGAGTTGACTTGCAAGACATTCTTCGTTACCATACCTAAGCAAACCGAAATAACAATGTAGTTGAAGTTCTTGAGCTAAACATCTAAAGCATCTCTATCAATACCAATCAATATTGAGGATTGCACTTCCATTTCCACAAAATTCTTTTACGTAAGTGATGCTTTGAGATTGTAAATGCTTTTTTTTTTTTTTTTAATCAGAAGGCTGCTCACATACTTCATCTAAGAATGCACATAAATTGATGCTGAGTTGGAGCTCCACAACAGAATTGAAGACACTTGCGCTCTACAACAACAAGAATCTCCTGTCCTTTCCTCACAGACATCCTAAGCAGGTCTGCAATGCCAGGTGTATTGTTCACCATCCTAAATGTGGGGGAAAAAAATTATTCATTTTGTTAACCCAATTAGTTGTGGATCATAGGTAGCTAAGCAGTCTATAACTCATTTGTGCATTCAGAAGTAGTCATTTAACAATGCCTTTTGCTATTTTCCAATAAATAACAGGCATTTTCAAACTGCTTTCTAAAAAGGTTGTATGAATTCTTTATCCTGCTGATGCTATTAACTGCAAAAACTGAGTTTCCTTTCACCTGAGGTGCAATGACATTCATTTTTATTTCCTTATTCGTGATACTCAAAGGTAATCCTATATATGAACAAATGATATTCAAATTACTCTTTTTGCTAAAGAATATAGACTGGAAAGTTCTACAGCAAAATTACACTAGCTCATATAGGAGAGCACAAGTAATGGGGATTGATTTAAATGTTTATTTTATAAGTTTTTGAAATTTTTTTTTTTCAGTTTAGAGCAAAGCCAAATTTAGTGCTGGCTTAGGAAATCTTCTATGCATATGTGCTATAACTATGCAGCTGATCAGTAAGAGAATCCCAAATGGAAAGGTGAGCAAGAGTTCACACATCAGGTTTTTGCACACTATGCAGAAATAATTTCAGAAGAATAATAACTCTGACTGAGGTTGTTTGCATCCCTTCTCTAACACTTTTCTTCTTAATGCCACACATGTGCAGACTTGAGATTGGAATCAGCTCTGGGACTCTAAATTGCTATTTCAAATGCTGGAAAATACTGAAAAAAGTCAGTGATTGCTTAAGCCTAAAGGGGTATTTTATTTTCCTTGTCTAATCAACTTTTCTGGCTTCTTAGTACACATAAGTTGCTTTTTTACTCTGATAGTTTGCAAAAATATTAACAAGAGGACAGGAATGTATGGCAGAAGCTCTTTGTAAGTCTAGAAGAAATAAATTATCTTAACTTACATAGTTTGAGGAACACACGGTTGAAATGCAGCCCATATGCATGGTGATTATTTATAGGCATACAAATTATATTCAAAAAAGAGCCAGATGGCTTTAGCAACACATCTGCTGTCTTCAAGGCAGAACTTCTGAAGCAAACTTGGGACATTAACTCCTATTATAGAGCAGTCAAGATCCAGTAGGACTACATTTGCTTTGTAGTCTGTAAGAGTTGTATCTTCTTACACAGAAGCTGAATTTAATCTGAAGTCAGCATCAAAGACAGGCTGCAATATTTTGCGTTTTAACAGGGTTATCATGCTGTTACTAACTAAATGCAAGGCTAGGAAGGTAGGTTGCCACTAAAGCAAAAGCAAAAGCCAAACCTCACACATGCTAAGGTAAGTAGTGGTTACATAAATCTTTGTGCCAGCTAGCACTTCTGCTTATTTTGCACTACTTTGCACTAATTTTCAGAAAAGTCGCAATCCCTGAAAATCATTAAAAATCACAAAGATTCACACTACACTTTATTTATTTTTTTTCCTTAGGAGAAGGTTCTCAGCAGATAATACTAAGAGGTGATTGAAAGATATCTTAGACATAGACATTAGAATTGTGTGAGATGTTTTACAGAACATCAATTTATATTACTGGGGACAGGGTGGGAAAGGAGTTAGACATCTATTAACTACATGCAAAATATGCATTTGAAAATGAGAAGACAAATTGGGAAAGAGCATTGGGAGAATTGCCTGCACTGCCATGGTTTCTAATCTCCACCTGGACAGGCATAAATTGTCACAAGTGCTTGACTTTGCTGGCAGGCCACTGCACCTACTGCCTCCTATATTACTGTGTGCTACTCTGAGTAGTACTATTGATTGAGGTTTTTTTATATTCAGCTTTTCAAAAACTTCTGCAGGAACAGTACCTATCTCCTCCCCTCCTTATCCTCCTTGTTATAAAAAGCAGCTTTAAAACAAACAAACAGAACATCTTAATAATAATAATAAAAAGAGCTAAATTCGCCTTTTCTGCTAGAATGGATTCACTCCTTAGAGTGCAGCTTTGCCCACTTTAAGATGGCACTTTTGGATCCCCTCTATTTTTCTGACAGAGTAGATAAAAGCGGAAGCTCATTCTACTGCACCATGTAGAAGTCCCAATGCTGGCAGTTTCAAGCCTATGTCTTGCTAGAAGGAGGAGGGCTAACCTCTCTGTGCTCTGGGGCTATTTGTATTTCCAGCTGGGAGTTAGAGGGCAGATGAGTGCAGTGGAAGTTGCGCATCACTGGTCAGAATGTGCTAGGTGAGATTCAATTGCATCTGCATCTCTATCCCTGGATAGATAACTGCAGCAGCACCCTCTTTTACTGGCCTCTTGACCAGCCTACACTCTTGATACTCCCACATCGGCAGGGTGGCCACAGGCCACAAAGGTCTTTGGGCCAGAATATACAGCGGGACCGTGCTGCTCCTTTGTGCAGGGCATGACAAGCCTCTGGAAAGCACGGCAGTTCTTCAGGTAAACTCTTGTAATGTCATTTCCTGCACCTCTTTTTACTACTTTAAAAATACTGTCGGGGATAATCACAGTTAAACAAGACTCAAAAGATTGTCAGCCATCTCTAAATACGCCCTATTTGAAACAGAGTAAGTTCCATTTTTGCAAACTTAACTGTCCTGCAAGAAATAAATGCACTGCCAATGAAATTCTAATTTTAATTAGAAGCATACAAGTTAAAGCATATACAGATACTTTTCCAAGTTTAAAAGCTGTCCTAAAACCTAAAAATTCTAGATAACAATGCATTCGCTTACCTCCATTAGGTAAGGTACTACTGCTGATATTTATGAATACTCTGCTCCCCAAACTTTCAAAAGCTTCTGGAATTATTTTTAGGAAGGCTTTTTGTAGTATATCAAAATAAAACATTACTCTCTCTTTCCTTATAAATGTCCCTCAATTTTGTTAGGCTATCTAATTTCATCAAGGCTCCAAATCATCCCAAATAAGCTAATAAGAACTTGCTATGAGAGGGGGTGACTTTGACCCCTTTGAAATGTTAATTGAATTCCTTATCTGCAAAACCAATATTTGTATTGTACAGCTCAATGATGGAGGAAAAAAAATAATAATCCATAAGCCTGATGAAATGATAAAATGCATTTGTTTAACTAAGTCATTAAAATTAAACAGTGCTTATTCTAGGTTCTTATTTCAATTCACATGAGATAAGGAAAAAAACCAAAACAAATGCTAGAGATCACAGGTCCCTACCAAAATTCCACAGCGATGCCCTTTCAGTTAAACAAAATCAGCCCAAAACTCTTATATGCATATTATTCTCAACAGTTATATTACCAGTATGACTCAGACTATTCCAGGTGAGTTACCCTGGCAGAACTTTGTCCTTTAAAAAGTGTTTTCTATTAGCCTTTACCACTAAAATGCTTTATCACACACACACAAAGTAAGTTGTGATTCTTCCTGCTGCTGTTGGAAAGGAGAATGACATTTTCATATCATGGATAATAGCACTTTGAAAATAAATAGAAGATTCAGAACTGCTGAGGTTTCCACATACTGTGTGTCAAGCCTCTTTATGGACTGCAGTAAGGGAACTGCTCTGCTGTTCCTGTCTGTCTGCTACAGCTTCAGCTGTGCAATGGTAATTGCGGAAGGGATTAACTTTGGTTAAACATTTGACTGCATTTCCTTTGAGACACTATGGAAACATGCCAGAAAGAGTGATTCTTTGGAGTAACACTCGGGCTAATCTCTAGACCTGCCTCCATCACCTGCATGTGCCAAGCCTCTCCAGTTCTCTGGGAGAGGAGTTTCCATGGGGCTGATGCCTCTCTTTTAACATGTAAGACTGGGTCTTAATGGTGTTGGCTTCTTCCACCACCAGTAAAAGCAGAGATGAGACTACTGAGATTAGTTTGTCTTAAATCAATGAAAGCACATGCCAGAATTGCAGCTTTATAAAGCCATTAGCAGGAGTTAGCAGTGCATACTCTATACTTCTTAATATAACGAGTATTATAAATCATGCATGATCAGTCATTCCTTCTCTTCCACACAACTGTATGTGGAAGAAGAAAAACTGGCATTAGAGTGGGTTCATCCTCAATGAACACTGCCCCTTTGAAATCGCCTGCTGTAGGTAAATTCTTTCTGGTTAGACGAAATCATTTTTCTGTGCAAGTTAGGTGACAATATACAAACCAATTTCTGTTTTACATGCCTATGGTAAACTCCCAATGAATTAGTTAAAAAGTAAAAGCAGTATGTTTATTAAAGTGACAAATACAAAAAAGTTTATTTCCTCAGAAAATTACTAACTGTTGTATTTGGATGACATAATACATATTTGGGGAAGAAATGAAGATGACTTGGATACTTACTAGGTTTCCTGTTCAAGAAATACCTAATAAATCATGTGAGGGATTATTTTCCTGTGAAAATATTATGTTAAATAGAAGTCAGTGGAAAATCTTGCTGTTAAAGCCATCTGTTTCACTCCCTCATGCTCACAGAAACTGTACATGCATGTGCATGCATGAAAAGAAGAGAATGGATTAGATTCAGATAGGTATTGTGAACTAGAAGATTGACTGAGTTTAAATTAATTTTAGATGCAGTGAGATGGTGTCAGCCAGGACCAGATCTTTGCAAGTCTCACAGTGAACAGCACCATGTGTGGAAGAATATACGTGCATTTTCCTCTTGAGCTTAGGCTGAGGTCAATAAACTCCTGAACAATGATTTAAATCCCTCAAAAGATTATAAAGAATGTAAATTCTAAATATGCAAGCAAATCTTGTTGTAAAGTGATTAATTATCACTGTCAAACAATTAAGTATATGGACCAGCAATATACTTAATACATACTTCAGGGTCTCTGTATTAATTATAAAAGTGAATTATAAAAGTAATTGCAGAAGGCCATATTTAAGACTATTTTAAAACTAATAAGGTCTTAAACAGGTAGGGGAGAATGACAATATAGATCCACCGGTGTCTATGCAAAGCATTCAAATACAGATTAGCAAAGACACACCTGTGGCCATGAGTATGAAAAGATTAAGTAATGGGATTTTTAACACATGAATGTAAATTTACTACATGGCAATAAATCTGGAACCACATCATACTGGGGGGGGGTGTGTGTGTGACACAAATGTAACTATTCCCTGGCAAAATTAATGATCATATAATCATGCTTATATATAATATAATATGATTATATGTAAAAAATATATAAAAATGATTATATAATCATTTAATTAATAGGGTAGAAGATTGGGGGGGGGGGGAATATGCCGTATCTCTTGTTGTTCTTGTCCAATTGTTATGAAGTCTGAAATTTTTTTAATACAGAGCTGTCTTCAAGTACAAAGTAACGCTGATGTTTTACTACTTATCTTGAAATCTTGTGCTGTAGATAGTCAGTCTGGGCATAGAAAAATGAATAGATGTACATAAACAGTCACATTAAAATTAAAATCCATGACAAACTCAGGATATTTCCATTTTGAATAGAGAGTCTAACCGACAATCCTTGCTGAGAATGACAAAGGGAGCCTCCTCTCATTTTAGAACAAGTGTTTGCTGAGAGCTTCTGAGCTTCAGAAATTACTCCATCTCAGAGGAAGGTTCTCAACTCAATGTGCACAGTTAACTCAAGTCTCCAAGTGAAATTTAGGCATTACAAATGTGCTTATTTCCAAAGTACTCGAAGAATTAACATGAACCCCTGCTAGGCAAAACCACAGATATGTAACCCCACTTGACTTCAGGTCAAGTCAAACAGTGTCAAGTGCAATATTTTGGATGCTGGTGTAATTTGAATAAGATGGATTACAGATGTGAGAGAGTTGATGGAGAAACACAAAGAGGGAGGCTGAAGCAGCACCTCTTTGGTTCCTCCCAGAGACAACACTGAATGCCCAAGGGAGTTTTCTTACCTCCTGCTGAACATCTACCAGTCTGCTCTTATGTTGTACAAATTGGAAAAGTTATCTTTGTACACATGGACAAATGTAATTTTCATCTATTAGCTTCATAGTGTTCAGTTTCCAGAATAGGTTTAATATTTTACACTCTTTTATTATTATATATGTTTCTATTATCTATTTTTGTTTTGCACTTTAAAGTGTTAAAGATTACGAAGTGTAGCATGTTTTGCCCAGAAAGAGTTCATTGATAAGAACCCTACCAGGTTAAAACAGATATCACACAAAGTTGTTACTGTCCTGAAATCTAACTTCTAGTTTTGTTTAAGCTCTGCAGTACTACTCAAGCTTCACAATCATATAAAATCCAATTAAATCATTCCAGAAGTGATAACATTACATGCAAACAACTCAAGCTGGAAAGCAAGAATAGTAATACTGAGCATGGTTTGCTATCCCCAAAGACAGACTAAAGACCAGTAGTAACTGTTCAGTGCTAATAAACTATAGTTGAACTCATTTATAGTACAGATCTCCACTGAATACAAGCTATCACGCATAATAAGTTTACTGTCCCTTCATAAATATGTAAAGCTGATATAATGTTGTGACAGTTTTATACTATTTTCAGTTCTCTTTAAAAAGAATTCATTTAATAGCAGGCATAAAAAAAAATCTATTGATTTTAATAAGTTTTAGAGATGGTCCAAGGTGAGAGGAAGTAAAAGTGAGGTTCTTGGGGACAAAAATAAGGGTATTAAATAAACCAGGTAAAAACCCCAGCCTCAAGTAAAGTCAAAAGGCAAAATTCAGCTGACACTTGAAACTCATACTGAAGCTAAACAAAACCCCTGAGTGAGCATTGCACTGTGTTTTCATGCTGGAAGGCCAGTGGAATAGGAAAGTGGAATGCCTCTATAAACTTATACACACACCCAATTATTTCTGCTACAAATCCGTAACCTGTAGATTTGCACACAAAAGTATTTTATCCATCATTTAACATCCAAAACTGTAAGATGGACTTAGTTTGCTGTGCCAGTTGCGGAGCCAAGTTTAAAGCCTCAGATCTCACTGCCTTCCAGTTTTGAAAGCTAATCATTAATACCACAGCATTGTTATTACTTCCTTCTATTCTTTATAGAGCTTAATCCTGGATTCATTGTAAACAGCTTGATAATCTTTAACAACAAATCCGAAGCTAATAATTTACAGTATTTTACCAAAACATTTCTATTAACAAGCAGATCACAAGACACATTTCTCATGCAGTCCTTCTCAAGAAGCTTTTAATTCAACAGAAGTCCCATGAGAGAAAAGTTATGGAAAAAACAACTGTCTAAAGACCTGTTCAGGACATAGTAATGGTTTGATATACACCACCCTCCAGGCATTTCAGGTTGCCTTCTCCTGAATATATTTTTGAGGCAGAGTACCCTTGTCTTTTTTCAGTCATTGTTTAAATGTAGCTGAACAAACCAGATAAAATATAATACAGTCCAGATGCATTGCTGCTGTTTTCTGAGAAAATGCACTGATTTATAGTGTCCTTTGTCCTTTAAGGTTTTATGGGGTTCTAGTTTCATCCATCTTGATTTGTCAGAAGGAGGTTACTGAGTAAAAAAACCTAATAATAATATTAAAAAAAAAAAAAGCTCTACAGAGGTTCTGCACTTGTCCCAAAGGCTTTTGGACTTCCACAATTACACATAGACACAAAAATCACACACCGAGAAACAGCAGCTCTCTCAGTACATATTTACAAAACATACCGCATGTCATTGGGGCCCATCTTCCACATTTCCTAAAAGGGGAGAGAGAAGGAGCGCGTAGACAGAACTCAGGATTTGATAATTTAAAATGCAAAGCCCAAACCCTGAGTTCCTGCAGGCTGATGATGTCCCATACAACAGGCACAGCAAAGTTATTAAAAAGCAGAAGTGTTTCATCCCTGCTTGTATGATAACAGAGGCAACAGTAGATTGATAAGATTTTACTGAAGACTTCGCGCCCCGCCCCGCCCCCCCCCCCCCCCCAAGCTTCCTGGGACTTTTTTCCCCCCAACAAGCTCCTTTGACTTGTTCATTTAACTAAATGGCTAGTGAGTACCAGGATCCTGCTTTTCTTTCAGTTTGAGAAGGATTTTGATTCAAAGATAACAAAGCTGGGATACTATTTTCATATATGATATATCTTTAATAATAAACATCAGGCGTTTGTCCATATTTCACCATCATGAAAAGAAAAGGCAATTGCCCATCTGCAGCACGACTCCATTTTGTAAAGGATAGTGTGTGTCTAGATTTGTAAAGTAAGCAGGCAGACCAAGCCCTAGAGCTTGGGCTCAGATAATCTTGCTTCCAGGGAAGCTCTGTAAGGGCAAAGGGAAAGGCTTGGGGCAGGCAGAGAGGGAGAATGAAGATGGACCAGTTTACACCAGAACACAGCAAAGAACCAGGGCTTACTTAAAACTCTCAGGTGTTTTCTAATAACTCCTAGCTCCTTAATGCCTCTATATTGTTCTCAAATTGTAATTATACTGAATTGAAAATCATTTAATCTATTTTAACTAAACATTCCATACTTTCTCCCCTCTATGGTGGGCTAGACATCATCTATCCATTCTGGAGGATCTCAAGAAGGAGGAATTATTGACATCACAAAGCACCACTAGAAGGGAACAGAGATCTGTACCTTGATTCCAAAGGGGTAAAAAAATTTATCTGTACTTCCACTGACGAAAGGAGACTTAATATCTGTATTCCTTTTAAATCAAAGCTGACATTTTCAGGGCAGTGACTGTACAAAGAACCATCAAACGGGAGTGGGGGGAAGTAATCATAGTCCTTGCTCAAGAAAACAAAAGAAGAAATGCATTATTTTTATAGTCCCAGTCACTAAAAAACTCATTAACTTATATAATTTAATTGTACCCAGCTGAAGTGGTAAATATCATGATAGATTTTTTTCTTATGGGTCATTACCTGTGTGGTTAAGTGATTACAAAAAGAGATATGAAGCCTGTGGTGGTATTTAGCTTTTAAATATTTACTTTCTTTGCACCTCTAATGCAAAGTGGAAAAAGCTGATGCAGATTGGTTTTTTGGCTTGCAATACAACACAGTTAAAGTACCACTTGCAGATCTTTCCCAGACACAGTTCTGCAACATGAGTATCTAATAAATATGTTTTCCTGGAGGATTTATTACCCATTAAGCATCATTTTTTGTCCTTTGGTTTTGCTCAACAGGTTGTAAAATTCTTCTGCAAGAGGAGTGGTAGGTTATTTTGACAGCAAAGGACAAAATATAATGCTGGATACAAAGGAGAACAAGATAAAAAAGGAGATACTGCTGATATTGGTAGATCTCTTGCTCTCCACAGTCACTGATTTAATTGAAGGCTTATCAAAATCAAACTACAGTAATACTTAAACACTCTTTATTAATCATTTAAGGATAGACGTTCCTAAAATAGACATGGCTATATAAAAGAGAAAGCATAGAAATTCAAACTAGTAAAAAGTAAAAATAATAATAATAATCTATCTATTATTTCCTTTCATTCTTTTTTTTAACAGGCAAACTGATAGCAGAGGTGAATGAGCCTTCCTGAAAAATCACATGTCTTTGGGTGAGGAAGTTAACTTATCCTCATGCGGTCTTCAAGAGCAAAATAACCCCAATTCTACAGCAGCTGCTAGGGGTGACTTATCATTCACAACACCAGTTCTAATGGAGACCCTGAAAATATCTGCCCTCTGAGACACAATGCTGCTAAGAAGCATTATGAGGGTGTTCCAGGTACATTGCAGCAGCAGCTACAACTGAGGGAATACAGTCCTGATCATGCTGCAATAAAGGCTCGTGATAAAATATATTACTCAGAAGGCCCTGGTGATTTTGCAGGAAAATACATTTTCATACAGAGAAAACAGTGTCATTCTGCAGAGAAATGTGGTTTTCCAGTCTTAAATCAGAACCTCAAAGTGGCAACACTGAAAAATTAACAAACCCTGCTTATATATGATGTACCTTTTTTTTGGTTTTTTTTTGAGCTGTTGTGGTGTATTCAGAACAGTTTCTAAACAATGTGAATCAGTGGGAACCAAACTTCTGTTGGAGAAAGAAGGCAGAAATCAGCTAAACTGTAAGTCCCATCATTTGCCAAAGAGCTAACTTCAATGTAGTTTTTTTTCAAATGTTTTAATTTTATTTTCAGTTCTACATGTTCAATTCCTCAAAACACTATGTCTAGGAGATGAATGCTGAAGAATATCCATGTAACTAAAAAAACCAAACAAAAATCCCCCCAAAATCCCAACTTGTCTTCGAAAAGACAGTCCCTAACAAAAAATTTCTTACCTACTTCTAACACTCTAGCAAGTGCACTAAGAGTAAACACTCTAAGAGTGCACTAACAGTAAACTATACTGTACAATTTGCATGAACTCCTCAGCACAGCAAGAATTACTGCTTACCAAGAAGCATAATTCCCTCCCCTCGCCCCCCTTTTTTGGGGGGTGGTGGTGGTGCAGCTAGGATCAATTTGTGGAACAAAGATGAAACATTACCTCCCATAAGAAGTTATACAAGAACATCAAAGTTAGTTTGTCATGAGTATCATCCACAGTGATTTGTTTGAGCTGGCTCTTCCAGCTGCTGGACAAAGTCAATGTTAATTCAGTATTTTTTTCTGACACAAGTGCCTGCTAGATTTGCAGCACTAAAATGAGAGTCTCCTAGAAACAAGTCTCCATGACTCTCTATTTCTAGCCTCTTTTCCCAGTGTGATTTGGAAGAGTCTTATGGATACTTAACAGTACCAACAAAGACTTCCTCTCACACTTGGTACACTCAGTTCGGTGAAAGGCTATGCCTGTCAACCTGGTTTCTTCTTAAATCATATAATCTAGGTATACTCTCTCTCTCTCTTCCTTAATCTGGTATTTTCTTCTCTTAGAATCTGGTATTTTATTTTCTTAGATTTTCTTCTGTTTCTCTCATATCTCCTCCTTCACAGAGATACTTCAGCAATTTATCACGTTTGTTTTGGTTGTGGGTTTTTTTTTTTACTACTCAGTAGATATTTCCCATTCTTTCACATAGCAGTTATTCCCATACATGAATACACATTTTTCCTTGTTTCAAACTCTTAGAATAGTTTTAATTTATTATGGGCTTTTTAAAAATCCCCTCTGAGTTGCTAATTATATTATACCCAGTTGAAACAAAAGAACTGAGTTAAAGTAAAAGCTATTATCTTGCTGCTGTATGACATTCTGCCATCAAGAGGATATGAAGTGTTTTATGTTCCTTGATCTTGTCAATGCTCTTAGGCTGAGATAGAAGGTTAAAGGAAGGTGACAAGGCTAAATGATTTGACTAACACTCAAAACAAGGCTGAGGATCATTATGAGCCTGCCTCAGCTTTCTAATAATATAGGTAATGAGGGAGAATTGGAAGCTTCCCACATCAACAGCTCATGTAGAAGTGATTTGTTTCTCTCTATACCCTTGCCACAATAGGCATCCATATATTTCTTTTAAGAATATTGCCATGGTCCACTAAATTACCCCTGGGCAGTGCTATCAGTGGTGTTCCACTTTGCCCCTTTATTTCTTTCTGTGACATTACTCTGCACAAGGGTTACTAGAAAGACAGATGAAGTAGGAGTAGATGGGTCTCTAAGGAGTGATATATAGTAGGTACATAATAGAAAAAAAGCAAAGATGGTGGTGTAACAGGAATTTTCATGTCTTTCTCCTCATTTCCAGACAAAATTTTAGACATTGGAAATTTACTGTGCCATGGTTACCAGGTTTATTTTTCATTAGACTCTACCTTCTTTTCAGGGAACTTGACTCCTAATGGCCCTATATTTTTCCTCCTCCATTTTATTTTCTCTTTCACAATGTCAAATTAAAGTTTTCAGTGGATTAGAGAACTCCTGATGAATTTTCCTGTCATCATATCAGACAATATTTCTTTTTAAATCAAAGTCAAACAATGAGGAATATGTCAAAAATTGAGCAAGAGCATAGTTTGTGAATGTTGCAGTTTGACTAGCAACAACAGCGACTATTCTAGCAGCTGGGATGTTGGAGGAATGTCTGACAGTTTTTAATGTAGGTATAAAATTTGTCACGTGAAGTTGCTTTTGACCTGATGGATTTAATAGTTCCTCAGAGCCATTATGGTCTATCACCTCTATGAGTATTAAGGGACTCCTAAATCCATGGATATATAATTTGGCTGCCACACTTGCACAGTAAATCCACATCCTTAAACCCTTCATTAAATTTGCACAGTCCATTTCTTAAGTGCAATTAACTGTGCATTTCTTAAGAAAAGTAGTTGATTTGTTTCCACCTCCCATAGACCCCATTATTTCCCATCATCCTCGTGGAAATGAGGATATATATCCTGAAATTTGTTTAAAAGTATATCCAATTGTTGGGCATTGGAAATTGTTAATAACTTTTGCACTCCATCTCTATCACTACTGAGCATCAGATAAAGAAAATTTCTATAGCTGGGTACAGATCCTAGTTTGGCCTAGCTGATGCATAGCAAGCTTTATGAAACACTGACTTAGGTGTTGGACACATCAGTTTGTGGACAGACTTGTCACAGTGATTTATTAAATCTTGCACTAGATTAATTTGTTTCAACCGTGCCAGCATAATCAATCCACTTTATTCACTATTGCTGCTAGGCAGTCAAATTAAAAATGTAAAAAAACCTATTAAAACTATGGAAACCTGTGCATTCAATTCATCACACTGTATCATCACCAAAGGTAAGCAGACCATTAAAAAAATCGTTATTTCTAAAAGTTACTGAATAATCTCTTGAGAAATATTACTAAATTTCTGCTTTGCAATAAAAATTCTGAATTAAAGCTACTCTGTCAGTTAATACCCAATGATATATCTTTTCAAATTGGTTAAGTCTGTACACCACATAAATTCATGATTAAAAGAGCAGTAACAAGATATTCATTGCTTTATAACATAAACCAGTGTTTTCAAGAAAACATTATTTGCAGAAATACTTTTCATTAAAGTGGTATAAGCTTGCATAACTTGCAATACCTAATGAAATGAACTTAGTCTAAATTCTCACTGCTTGGGAAACACTGTGCACCTTGCAGAATCAAGTACTTACACAGCATGTACAACTATTTCATGTTGGTTTTCTGGGAGGAAGTTAATTTGACTGCATGAATAAAATAACTTGCTTTCTTAATTAGACATTTTAATCAGAGATCCATTAGCTAATCAGAGCTAATCAGTGTTTCATCAAGACTGTAAATAGGCAACTTGGGATAAGATGGTCAGGACTCACAGACTTGCATGCATAATAAGAAGCCGTGGATATTCTCTTTGAAAGTTTATCATTGAAAAAGGCCCTAAAAGATTCTAATCATTTTGATACATAGAAAAATCAAGAACAAGAGAAGTTATTCCTTCTCACTAGCAGCTCATTACAATAATTTTTGAAATGGGTATGTGAGAGAGAAAATTGGGATTCTTTTCATAGTAATGCCTGGCCACCTAAAACTGAACTTTAGAATTCAAACTAATCTAGTGTTGGGAGGTCAGTCACCAGTATTACATTGGCATTCATATTTAATCTGGGATTTTTAAAGTTTCAGCCCTAACTGAATCTCTGCAAATGCCAATAGAGCTTCACAGTATGCTTTTCAAAGTTAGGCATCTTTCACTCAACTGGCTCCTCAGATTTCTTATGCAGGTGATTGCTAATATTTTTGAGAAATTAGCAAAATCAAAAGAAAAGCTAGATTAATAATAAGAAAATTGAGTAGTTTGCTTTATGGATTGCCAGATGAAACATCTACAACTACTTAAGCACCAAACTGTATCATGATGTCCAACAAACTACAACAGTACAGTTTTGAGCATGAGACAATGCATCCGTAAGAGTACTACTGGAAAGAAGTTAGTACAATTACTTGTAGTCACATGGTACTGAAATAATTCTGTGCAGAATTACTCCATATAGTAGGTTTTCTATTTTTCACAAGGAATACCTTAATAACTGTGGACTTAACTGTGGTAATAACTGTGTAGTTGGCTGGAAAACACTGTTTTCTCCTCCTTTGATACCTTAGGCTATCCAGGAACAGGAAAAGAAAAGGTAGCATAAAAATTAGGTGATCAACCATAGGTATGAAAACACCCACTGTGACTGTTTCATATTCAACTATCACAAACTGGCCTAAAATCAGGATTTCTTAATTTCACTTTTTTTTTCTTATTTAAATTTAAAATATCAATTCAAATTGATACCAGTCCAAATCAAATAGAGAAAAAAATATATTCACATATATAAATTTCCAGGAAACTGGAAGTTCCTTTGAAGGCAAAGAGGGAAGGGAAAGCCAGATAAATCTGCTCCCAGGGCATGGGACAAACTGAACAAAGGTAAGATTTTACCAATTTTCCAGCCTATTGGGGATCAAAAGGAAGCCTATAATGCAGAAGGGGGGATTTTTTTTTTTCCCCTCATCACCAAAGTACAGTTGCATTAGAAAAAACGCTGGCATTTAATACTCAAGTTAGTATTTGCAAACTAAACCAAATCTAGTTACTTCAACAAGATGCCACATGATCTGTGCATTTGTACTGTGTCAAGTTGGAAAAGTACTTTTTTTATTTCAATGGACACCAAAAAGATAGACTGAGTAGCTAAACAACTGTGTTGCTACAATCCTTCAGGAATTTATACAGAAATTAAAAGGAAGGGGAAATGGTCATAGCAGAAAATCCTCATCAGTTAGACCTCTGACACTGAAAGAAAATGGTCCCGTCAGACTTTGGCTCGAAGTTGTCACTGAACGCCACGGAAAGTGATACAAAGCAACAGGGCTTAGCTACAGCACTTTGCTCACCCTTGAATTGGAGGATACAGGCAACCACTGTGTGACACTGATTCCAAGCAGATACTGGGCATTCTCTTCACTGGTTGGGATGGTGGGAGCAACACCTATTTCCTACATTGTGTAGCACAGATATGCTATAAAAACCAAAACAATAAAAACCCCAAGCCCACACCCAAACAAAACCCACAAACTGCCTAGTCTTCACCCCCTCATTCTCAATATTTTCACCTTTAAAATGAGTATCATAATTTCTGATAATCTTAAGGCCTTTCAATTGTTTTTTCTTTTTTTTAATAGGTTTTACCTAACATTCTTACCTGGGCTTTATTGAAAGGTAAAGCAGTATATTATCACAAAGCATTTCAACACCTCAGCTTTATTGGTACTCTTCTGGAAGACAGAGAGAATACCAGAAAAATAACTCCAACAGCAATGAGAAGGCTGACAGAGGGAGGGAATGACAGGGAAAATTGAGGTCTGAGTTTAAAGGCTCATTGAATTTTCCTCAGCAGACAATATTAAATGGGTTGGTTTTTTTGGCGATATGAGCAGTTTTTCTGGTAGGAACTACATAGGCTACTACTTCATTTAATCTAACACAGCCAAAAAGAGCTTTAAGAGGACAACATGAATCAGGTTTGAACTAATGACCTAGATAAATCTTATTAATCACTGGAGCCACCTAGTTTCACCAGTCTCATTGAGAACAAGCTGCTTGCCCTCTTTGAGAATCTTCCTGGACAGCTAGAAAGCATCAAGCTTTATCGGCAAGTTTCAAAAAGTGCACTGCATATTTCTATTTAAAGGACATCAGTGTTGCTGTTTGTTAATCAGACTTTGTAGCCTTGCTCTGTGAAGAAATCCCTGAAACCACTCCTAGCCTCCTTTCCTGTCATATGAGAAATGTTTACTTTCTTAAAGATCAGGTGGGAAAAGATATAATGCAATGAATGGGGAAAAAATACCTATATCTATCTATTCAAATAGACTTTTCTAATTCACCTGGAGAGTGACACAGAAGTAATATAGATTTGATAGGTTTTCATAACCAAACCACATGAAACAAGGATACAGAGAAAAGTCAAATTAATCACAAAATCTCATGCAAAGAAATAAAATTCCTTTTCTGACACTCCTTTCCAATGGAGATAGATCAATGATTTCATATACGAAATTCTTTTTTCTCTCCCAGCAGTACACCTTACTTCAAATCTTTCAGCTTTCTTAGCAAATGGGGAAATGCAGCACCCACATGAGGAGAACCCTTTTGATCCTAAAAGATGATCAAATATAGATCAGGCTAAGAGGATTTTTAAGGTGCACAACACTAAATACCACATACCTATTATCTATTGTTCTTCCACCTGCTAATGGCCAAGGGAACATATACTTCTCTAATGACTGTGGACCCAGTCAATCTAATCCGTGTACTTATCCTCTCTGTACTTGGGTACTGCATTATAACACATGAGAAGATGAAAGGAGACTTAGAAAGAGCTCGAGTTTGTTACAGCTCGTTACTTAGAAGCACACAGCCTTTTTATCTCATCACCTGATGACACACACCGGACGCTATATTGCCTCCCCAATCAGCACTAAATCAATAAAGGCTCACTGAAGCTGGCCTATTCTACCTTAAAGATCACCTCTGACTGAGATCCATGCTTCCTAAGATGCAAACCCCAGAAACAAAATATCAATAAATAACCCAAGATGTACTAACAAGATGCAGAAATTCCTTGGCAGCAGGGACTGCTGTGAGCTTTGCTGGTATTTATGGTTCCAAACCCACAAAAGCCTGGGCATATTCCAGCATCCCTGCTTCAGCAGGACTCCCCTGGGCTCAGGGGGAGTGCCATTATACAATCAATTTCATGGCTGGAATCTCAATACGTATAATTTAAACAAAATAAAATTAAATTGGTGGGTCACCAGGTCATTTGGAAAGAACATTTTTCTGACATCAGTCCAGTCTGCTCTTTCTTTGCTACTATAATCTACACCCTATAAAGCAAAGGAGTTAAAGTCATTATCTGTGTTTGTATTTTATTATGTATGGTCCCAAGTTAACAGTGAATTCTCTTCATGGGTTATCATAATAAAATATTACAGTGGTGTCTGGTTGTGCTGCTACAATAGTGTCTTATTATTTTCATTCCCAGTCCCTGATTTCACAGGTTTATAAGCTAAAAATAAAAATGAGGTCTAGGTTAGAAGTTAGCAAACCAAACCTGAGCCTAAGAGCAATATTTTATTTTAAGCAGAGTTGGTAAAATAAGATTTCCTCCTTTACATCTCCAGACATTTTGTGTATGCCTATATAAGCAAGTAGATGAGATGGATCATTTTTCCCCAGACCCTTTTTTTCATATTATCTTTGCACGACTGATTTGCTTTTTGAAAACAAACTGTAAGTGAGATTAGTTTAAACTATGATAGCTAGCTTCAAAAGAAAAAAATAAACTAAGGCAGACTGAGGAGATATCAATGATGTTTTAACAAAAGTATTCTCAAAGTATTCTATCCAACATACATACCTATTTATCTGAATTGGTGGCCCTCAGGCTCCATATAAAAGATAAGTGATTAAAGATTTTTATATCCAAGCCTTTTAAAACCCTGCTCAAAGATGAAAAAGAATATTTTTAAAAGAGGTTTGAGAATACAGGGCACTGCCAAGTTCTCTGTATGTTATTATGCAGCACTTAATATTCACATCATTGTTTTCTAAATAACACAAGGCACGTTGTGTTCCACAGTAGCTTAATCTCACATATTTAATGATATTTTAGAAGTAACTTATTTGAAGCTTGCTTCCCTCACCTTTCAAAGAAATACTACATCAGAGGATGTGTTTCAAGGAATCCATTTTAACAAAAATACATTGTGATTAGGCCATACATCTCTTGTGCATAATGCAATTGAGAATTAGAATTTTACATAAAAGAAACCAAATAATAGGTATGTTTTTGTAATAGGTACATATTTTTATGTATCTAGTAAGTAAATAAGGTAATAGGTGAGTAATAAATAAACAAGTGCCATTCACTCTTTTTGGTGTGATATAATACTCATTTATCCTGTGGCAGAGCAGTTGTTTCAAACCATAAGGACAAAGCCTAATATTACTTCCAACAAGATTTTAATTCCTAGCCAACTGCAATCTAAGGAGATAAGAGTAAATTTTCCTGTTTCTCTAACTGCTAGGAAAAGGTCTGAACAGACTGAAGCCCAGACTCAATATATTTCCAAGTAAAGAGAATGGCCTTTCATTCCTAGCTCCTTCAGACCCAAAGCTGCCTTAGAGTGAGTTCAGTTCTTGTCTTCCACAGGAGCAGAGATCAATGAAACAGCATATATTCTTGGCAATGCAGATTAACCACTAAGTTTGAGAAATATATAAACCAAGAAACGTTCCAGATAAGCCAATACCATTAAGTTATATCTAAACTTGGATGTCTCACCCGGCTCAGATTCATTTTTATGAATGACCAAGACTGCAATGCTATTATTGTGTTTGTGCCTATGCAGTGGAGAGAAAATATCTGGTCTGAACTGAGACATAATTCTTAAAAAATAATGCTGATTGATTGAGTAGTGAACACTTTCTAGGCTTTCCCGAATTACTGAATCCTAAATTAATTATATCCTCAAAAGACTACAAACAAAAGTAACAGCTAGAAAGAGAGTATTTGCAGAAGGCTAAGTGTTCAGGACCCAAGCAGTGGTCTGTCCAAACAGACTTGGAGAAAGTACTACACTTACAATAATCACTAAAAGCAGCAGTGAAATCAGCATCAGCAGGAACTAAAAGAACTGTTTAAAATACACATTTTTATAACCTTTTGTAATCTAGCTATTTTAATTGTTTAATAAGAATTCAAAGTGGGAGGTTAATAAAATTTATCAGTAGGTGTTCTTATCGATGAGCAGAGCTGTGAAGCCTGCATGATGGTCTTTCAATAAACCAAGAGGGCTGAAATTTTTCATTAAATTGAAAGAAGAAATATATGTATTTCAATCCAAAATACTTGTATAGAGTAGGCTGATTTCAAGGGCGAACACAGTTGGGGTTGAAAACATTACATGTGAGAACTAATTTTCAGCAGAAGCCTGTGGTGCAAAGAGAACCAGAAGTAGAAATCAGTTTTTGTAGCAGTTAAAAGCATAGAAGTCTTCAGTGGAGAAATGAGCTAGATGACTTGAAAAAAATGGTTTTATTGGCCCAACTGCATAGCTCTCACACAAAGGAAATTCATTTTGCAATGCATTTTACTTTCACTTACCGTATATGCTTGCGCATCTGTCACTCTGATAAAAGTTCTTGTAATATGATAAGAATGTACATATCAAGCTTGTAGATAAGTGAGTTTTAATTCACAGCATATTCAGTGACCAAATGCATTTCAGAACAAATGCAAGATGCTCATTAAGCTACGTGTATTGCTCCATGCAAGAAAGAATGTATCTTTTTTCATTTGTATCTGGCTGTCTCACGGCAAATAATTGTATATACCATTTTACAAGTGAATTGCCACCTTACATAGAAAGATCATTCAAGATTATAATTTTTTTTAATAAGGTGGGTGTTTTTGTAATTTCAAATTAGAAATAAGCTCAAAGGCACAATTCGAGTGTTGGAGTCAGAGTGGATGAAAACATAATAAAGTGTATATGCTTTCAGCCTTCGACCTTTTACATTACATTAATAATTCTCCATTACTAAAACATGATCTGAAGAGATGCTAAATGCTTGTGGGGAAACTGAGAAAAACACGTTACTTTGTTCTCAGAACTCAAATACACTACTAAACAGCATGCTGAGGGTTCTCATCGTTTATTCCTACAAACCTCAACAGGAAAGAAAGGAAATGCCCAAGAAACAAAGCTGAAAATAGTACTATGAGAAAGAAGGTAGATATGCTTTATTATTCTCTCATTCTTCTGCTTGTTTTATTAGGGTTGTTCTTGCTTGCACCTGCAACTAGGTGTTAACATAGATAACATCTTTGTCAGTGATATGGACAGTGGGATTGAGTGCACCCTCAGCAAGTTTGCTGACAACACTGAGCTGTGTGGTGTAGTCAACACGCTGGAGGGAAGGGATGCCATCCAGAGGGACCTTGACAGGTTTGAGAGGTGGGCCCATGTGAACCCAATGTAGTTCAACAAGGCCAAGTGCACATGGATCCTGCACATGGATCGGGGCATCCCAAGCACAAATACAGGCTGGGCAATGAGTTGATTGAGAGCAGCCCTGAGGCAAGGACTTGGGGGTGTTGGCTGACGAGAAGCTCAACATAAGCCAGCAATGTGCATTTGCTGCCCAGAAAGCCAATCATATCCTGGGCTGCATCAAAAGAAGTGTGACCAGCAGCTCAAGGGAGGTGATTCTGCCCATCTACTCCGCTCTTGTGAGACCCCACCTGGAGTCCTGTGTTCAGCTCTGGGGGCCCCAACATAAGGAGGACATGGACCTGCTCAAGTGGGTCCAGATGAGGACTGTGAAGATGATCAGAGGGCTGGAGCACCTTCCTCATGAGAATAGGCTGAGACATGTGGGGTTGTTCAGCCTGGAGAAGAGAAGGCTCCAGGGAGACCTTATAGCAGCCTGCCAGTACTTAAAGGGGGCCTACAAGAAAGATAGGGAGAGACTCTTTACCAGGGCATGTAGTGATAGGACAAGGGGTAATGGGTTTAAACTGAAAGAGGGTAGATTTAGATTAGATGTAAGGAAGAAGTTCTTCACTGTGAGGGTGGTGAGACACTGGAACAGGTTGCCCAGAGAAGCTGTGGATGCCCCATCCCTGGAAAAGTTCAAGGCCAGGTTGGACGGGGCTTTGAGCAACCTGGTCTAGTGGAAGGTGTCCCTGGACAGGGGGACATGGCACGAGGGGTTGGAACTAGGTGATCTTTAAGGTCCCTTCCAACCCAAACCATTCCATGGTTCTATGACTCCATATATGCCATGAGAGACCTATATCAAAATATTGCATTAGGATAACATTTCAGATTGCTGTACAGCTCTTCTAAAATGATTAAAGCTAATTCTAAGAAATCAGAGTAATAACTGCTATTAAAAATGAAATATAAGTCCTGGGCTTCCTGGCAAGTTTGACATGACAGATATCTGCAACACATTAATAATACAGAATAGAAATTAAGAGATCTTGGATCTGTTCCTGGTTATGATATAAATTATTTGTATTCTCTTGGGAGCAGGTCTAAACTTCTATTTATTTGGGGCAGACCTACATGGAAGGATACAGGCTTCTATGAAAGCCTGTAGGACGGGCAAGGCAAATATCTGACCATCTCACCTTCTAAGGTAGACAAACACTAGTTCCTCACCTGTAAAAGTTAGATAAAATCCCTTGCTTCCATGTAAGCTATGAAAGTTTCCAAAAACATATACTTAAGAGCCTGAATGTATGCATGAGCATATGTACTCCTGTGAATACTGTGATGAGGTTTTCCTTTAAAGAGCTTACTGCACCAGTCTGGGAAGACAGCCAGATCTGGTATAAATCTGCACAGTTCAGTGCTGAAATGCAGCTTGTGAGAGAAGTGGAGGAATGGCTGCCTGCAACCATCCTTGCATATCTACTTTGTCCACAGCTGAAAAATTGCTGATTGGCCTTCACAGATATCACCAAGAACACAGGAATAAAGCAGGGCAGTTTCCAAAATAACACATGGATGCATGCATTTTTGTCCTCTGCTGAAATGATTATTGCTTGCAAATTACATTCATTCTACTTATTCGGGAATATTTGTATAGGAGGTAAAGCCCTAGAGTACTAACTTTAAGGAAGCCATTCCCTAACACAATATAACAAAGGTTTGTCAGAAGTCGTCCCCCCCCCCTTGCCCCCCAAATCTTATGCCACCTGCTGAAATGATTTTCTTTGCTTTCCCATACATAAGTGTTGTCCTAAAATTAACAGCTTTTTAAAAGATGCGTTGGCATTGGATAAGCTCCTCTAAATGTTTCCTTCCAAGCAGCATCTCCTTCCATCTTCTGATAACCTTATTATTTATTTTGAGTGTGTGATTTTTGCAAACTTCTGAGCCAAGATGTGGTTATAATAACAGAGAAGCAACTTTACAGATGGATGTTATTAGAATAATGGCTGCAGCACAAGTTGTCTGTTCATTATGAATGTGACCTAATTTGGGGGAAATACTTGTTTTACCTTCAGAGAACATAGAAAAATCAGGAATTCTTGAACCATTACTGTTCTCTGGTGGCTGTGGCATTATGTGGTTACAATAGAGCATCAGCCACATTTTGTTCTAGTTTTCAGGCAGGGTATTTCTCCATTGCCTATGTATTAGAAAATGGTAATGAATTTTGAGTCATAACACACTAACAAACCTTCTTACACCATCTACCTATCCTTTCCACATGCTACTGCTTACAATGAGCATCCATTCAGTGAATCTTTGAAAATCTTTTATAAACATACCAGCAAAAAAAGGCATGTCAACCATCCCCTGACAAAGAATCAGATATATACCAAAGGTATGCAAGTTTAACAAACCACTCATCTTTATTAAGCAGTCCTTCCTGATCTCCCATGCTGCACACCAGTGGAATAGATTCAAACCCTAAATCCTGACTCATTCTTTCCCTATTATCACTGGTGAGTAAAGAGAATACAGTCTTTCTGATAGTGCAAAGGTTTTCAATCTGAAATACAAAGTTAGCAGAGATCCAAAGGCTGCAAGCTGAAAAATTAGATAAGCCCAGTTTCTAAAACAGTTAAAATAACAGTAAACAATTTCCTAGGGGCATGACGGAAACTGAAATCCCCAGAGTTGTTATCTTCTTGTGGATATATGTTGGCTACACAGGAAGTTATTGGCTTGATGAAAAAAATTCCTCTGTGAAATTATATAGCCTCCGCATTGCAGGAAGTTGTCAACATTATCAAATTGCTCACTCTGACATGAATAATAAATCTGTGATTCCACAAAAACAGTTCAGCTAAGTCACTTATATTTTTCTGAGTTTTATGAGGAACAGATTTTCTCTTACTTTGTGCTGTGGTGTAAAATACTCCATTTAAAACTTCTGCTATAACAAAACCAAGAGTTTTCATTACCATATTGAAAGTTGTATTGTAAGCAAGGAAATCAGTCAACAGACAGATTGCACAGTCTATTTCCTCTGAACACAGGGAATGTTATCCCCATTATTGCCATCGTTTTGGGATAAGGACTCTACATAAGAAGCACGGTGTGTCAGGGGTGGGGTCACACACAACTCTTCCCTTAATGGGGTTTCAATCTTTCCCATGACAAAGGAGTCTGTGGCAATCCAGTGTTCCACCCATTTTAAGCAAAATTCATACTGAGTACAGCTCTTGGGAGCTGTACTGAACAGGATAACTTTATTTTAGTCAATTATTCACATAAGAAACACTTCTATAAAGTTTGTCAAGAAAGGAAACAGATCGCAAACATGAAAATTAAGTCTACCAAATTTCTTGAAGAGCAGAGAGAGAGAAAACTGATTCTATGGTCCTGACTACTTTCCTTTTTGAAAATATGAAGTTAACCATATGAATTTGTAAAATATTTGTGGTAAGAATTACTCCATATTTGAAAGTTCCACCAATTGGGAGAAACAGTGAGAAGAAATTAGGCAGTGGGAATGATTTACTTTGCGTATCTACTTGCAATCTTATTTAAAAAAAAATAATCCCCATTCGGGGCCTGATTTCGTGTATGTATGCCCTCCAAAAAGACAGTATTTGCATACCATTACACAAGTGAGAAGTTTTTCTGAGACTGAAGAAAGATGAACAGCTTCCAAGTTTCTCCTGAAAACAGAAATCAGGTCTAAAAACCATATTGACAACAAATCAGACGTTTGGCATGAGCCAAGAATCTTCACTCATAGGTATTACAATAAATGACACAGGTAAGGCAATAGGGAGGTGGTGGTCACACACCAGTATCATTTTTATGGTTGTGGGGGTGGGAGGGCTTGAGAAAGCATCTTTACCTATACTGTCTTCCATGCACTTTAATTCAAGCACTACCCAAACTGAAATTGTTGGTGGTTTTTTTATATTATTATTTCTTCATCCTTAATTTACTTCCTGTAAATCTATTGCCAGATTCTGACTCTTTTCCAAACTCCAAATTATTTCAGAATGTGGCAATCTCATTCAGAAAGTGATGTTTCATTTCAACAGCTCCACATGTGTGCAAGTTCACATAAGTTTAGTGGATCCAGCTTCAAATTCATTTTCAAAGTGAACACAAAAGGAGCACATATGGTTCATACGGAAAGTGGCCGAAAGGTTTTAGGGCATTAACATCTCAAAAATGTGCTAAGAGAAGTAACATTTTCTAAAGACTGTTGCAAGATTCTCAGAGTAGCATGACATGATATTCCTCTTATCCCTCCTATTAATCATGACTAGCATCCTATGTTCTTTTTACAGAGTTATTCTGGAATACAGGTTGCTCCTGGATCGTATTCTCCTCTCAATTATAAATTCTCTCTAAATACTCATGAATTTGGGATTTTGTTCAGAAAAACAGCAAAGGAGCTTTCATATCAGCCTAGTTTTATCAGGCTATTAGTGTACGAATTACAATATCTGTATTGCATATATAAAAGAAACAGAACTAAATCTGACATTAAAAGGTAAAAAAAAAATACAAAACAGATAGCATGCTTTTGTCTACGCTACATCCTGTATATAAAAAGGTCTCCCTGTATTGGGCTGTCCAGTTCTGTAGAGAGCATATTGCCACTAACTAACACCCAAGAAGAGCTCCCCAGGCTGGAATTGCCTCCATTGTTTGTGCTAGGTATAATGGATATTTTTTGTACATTAACTTCCCTTGGTTTTAACTCTTAACAGGCACCAACTTCTTAATCTTGGTGAATAGCTTTTATTTATGTTAAATACAGAGACTCAAAGCTTCAGCTAAGCTGGACCTCAGTTCTAACCTCTGATGGGTAATTTGGAGTGTCATTAAGATACTAAATGATGATACCAAATATTTGGCCCTTCTAAGAGATACATATTCATAACCAAAAAGGGAGATATATTTTAAAAAATTGCTTAACATCAGAAATCTTCTCTGGAAATTATTGGATGAAGTATTTTGCTACTCTCCAAGGCAAATTGCCCTCCTGTGCCTTAAAAAAACCCTTCAAAAAGAAAAACAAATATTTTGAGCAGAAACATAGTTGGTCAAAAACCTCAGGAATTTTTATTTCTTTGGGGGGGGGGGGGGGTGTCAGGGATGGAGTACCATAGTAATTTTGGGGGATTTATGTTCTTTCCTTAACCTGTGGTATAGTAATTTACTTGCCTATCTGTAAACAAATATCAAAGGACAGGTGAGACAAAGAAATTGAGGAGCTTGATTTTATCTAAAGAGTCTGGTCAGTCTTTAAATTAGCAGATTATATTATCTGCTAATTCTACTCCTTAATCAAAAACCTGTCTCAAAGGCAGGCATTATCATGTCATCAGTTTCTGGGTTTGAAAACAAAATAGTAAACCTTGTTTGAAAGTTTCTCTCATATCACCAATGTTAACAAAGTTTATTAATCAGAAAAGATCTTGTAACATTCAGGAATACGAGAGAAAAAAACCAGTTATATAGAATAGTGCAAATAACTGATTTTTTGCAGTCATGTGAGAAGAAACTAGATTCTGTTCAAAGCAATGTTTTAATTGTTCATTTTTAAAAACAATAGAAAGTTTTGAAAGAAGGAGTTATTTTGAGGTTTGAAATATATCATAATATTCATTCTGAAAAATGCCTTAATTAGCTCTGCTTTTTCTAGTTCTCATGGTGAGGAACTTGGTGGCACTAGTCTTATTCCCTCAACTGCTCCACTTTCAACAAAAAGAGGCACCAAATTCTACTACTGCCCTATTTTTTGTTACTTAAAAAAGAACAACAACAACTAGTAATATCTGTGTTCATCACAGTTTTAAGTTGGATTCAGGAACTGTGACATGGCCTCTTTGGATCCTCTGCATTATTTATTTTAAAGCCAAGAACAAACCACTCATCTAGCTAAGAGCAGATAATAGAGAGCAATAACGTGTTACTAGATATCCATCATGCTTTAGCACTACTTTTAGTGCTTTAGACACTGACATATGTTGGCCCATCTTCAATATTTTAATCCCAACGTGAACATACTGGAAAATGAAAGAAACCAAAATGGGCTCTTTTATTATTATATTGTCACTGAGAATGTCTGATTAACAGCCGGCCATCTTTAGGTGAGGAGCTGCTCTAACACAGTCCTGTGAAGACAGTTGTGGGTTTCTTTCAGGAGTACAACCAACTGGTGTTATCACACCACCTTCTATATAATTTTTGTGTTCTGAAGAACTAAGACAACAAACCCCCTAACTTTAACACAGAAGTCGCTATTGATAAAAAAGTGGTTTCTTTTTTTCAAACATATCATACAACTCCAGTTAATCCTCAAAACTTTAAGCATGTTCACAATTCTCAAATAAGGCACTTGTCTATATCAACATCTACTTCAAGAAAGGGAAATTGACTCAAGCATTTCTGCTTCCATGCTATTCTTTAAAGGCTGAAGCAACTACAGAGAGGTATTTGCAAGATGTAACAGCCATCAGCAGGGAAAATGAGAGGCTCTTACTGGGACTAATTCAGACTAGCTTCCTTGAATGGATGTTAATTCTTGGGGATGCCGATCAGAATTTTCTTAATATTGAGAAAGCTAATGGTCACAGAGTTCAACTCTGATTTTCTTTACAGCACCTACTCTTAACAGCAAGATGTTACACACAGTACATTCCCCCATACTCAAAGATGTGTTTGAAATTTAGGTAATAGCTTTGTTCAAGGTGTACTAAAAAAATTTGTGAATGTTAGGTTCATTTTAAGCTTCAAAACCTGAAACGTTGTTTCTGATAACTTCATCACAAAGTACCAATATGCAGACCAGTATTTTAAAATTAATCCAGTTTATACAGGGATTAAGGGTTAGAGTTATTACTTACTTCAAAAATATTTCTAATAGCCCTGGTTAGAGATTATTGCACTCTGTAAGATCCCCTAAGAAGACAGCAGTCTTTTGATAGCATATGGTAAATTGCATAATGAATCTGAAGAGAGTTTTCAGTTCCTGTATATAGTAACTACTATGTCCTTTATAAAGTAAGTGTTATTTCATACTCATTGAAACTAACAGCCAGCAGTTAAACACACATTAGAATTCTGTTCACATTGCTCAGTCAATTGAGTTTTGTTATTTTATGCTAAAACTGCCATAAATTTCCATTAGAAGTCCCAATGCCACACTAACTTATTTTGCATTTATTTGAAAAAAGAATACAACTACAATACATCTTTCCAGTTAAAACATTTTTTGTAAGGCTAAAGATGCTTAACTACAACAGAAAAGCTGAGGGGCTGACGCACCTTGAGTAAGACAAGCAACTTTTCGAATTAAACAGTTTTGTAAACTTCAGCAGCCGATAGTTTATTATCAGTTGTGAACACACTACCTAAACTCATTCACAGTTTTAAGAAAGGATTTGTTTTGATTATGTAATGGAGAGAAGATTTTAATTGTACCACATTACAAGCCTTGAATATGTGTTGAAATACATAGACACATACTTAATATGTTTTTCCCCTCTCTTTACTACATGTATTTATTTATGTTTATGTAGGCACCCTTATAAGAGTTTTGATTTCAAATTAAAAAAAAGAGGAAAAAACAACACTCCTCAATGCCTACATAAACAAGTATTTAGAAGGTGTATTTATACTGTACAGCAACTCTTCTCAAATACTTTCTATCTTTTGTACATACTAACTTTAAACAAAAGTCTTAACCTGTAATTACTCCTTTATTTGCAATGCTTCCTAAAACTGCCACATCTGAAACAGGAAGGCCCTGCATAATATGAAAAGCATTTTTAAGTTTTACATTTTAAAGTTAGACTTTCATCCTTCTAGTACATCACAAATGATCTTTCATGTAATAAAAATAAAGGAACTTGAAGAAATCATACTTGCCTCCTAACCATGAAAGTTTATTTAATTTCTTTCTGCTCTACCCCCCTATAAGAAAGTAAAAATTTAATACCAGAATTGAGCAAAAGGTATTGTTATATCATGACAATATGTACTCTGACTTAAGCATCAACAGTAACTGAGTTTCTGGAGTACTGAGACCTTCAGCAAGGCTCATTGATTTTTAAACATCCTTGTTGCAAAACAGCATGAGGAATACTGTATTAATATGTTTTGCTCTACCTTCTTTGTGGTAGGAATCTTCAAGCTACGTGACTCTTCATCTGTAACCTGAAAAAATGTCACTATATTCCTTTAACAGAAGTATAAAGATATGCAGCTATAAATATCCTTAAGATATTTGTCTGAAGTCAGGCAATACAAAGCAAATTTTTAGTGGGCTGTATAGGAGCCTTAAGGCATGAATAACATGCTAATTCATCACACATGGACATTGCAATTTCCATGTTAGTCACCTAACAATATTATTGCATCCCTTTGGGGCACTGTGCAGTGTTGACACCTCTAAAAGTGGGATTTTACTTTGTGTTTGTGTGTTTACATAAAATTATGTATTCAGGAAACATGTAAAAAAATACGTATACTTGCAAATGCAACTGTCCCAGTGCTGGTGCATGGGCAACAAGGAGGACAGAAAGAGAACTGTTTTATCAGGTGGGAATAGGAAGGACCAGCCTTTGCAATCCAAAAGGAACTACTGAAGACTGGGAAAGAAGTCAGCTGTGGGATGTCCCTCCTTCAGGTCTGGCACCCAGAGCCCCTGCAGCATGTGGGGAGGCAGTCAGGAGAAGGGTGCTCCTCTGCTCCAAACCCCTCAGGCTGGGCAGGTCCAGAGAAGGGAGCCAAGGGCATCTTGTTCACATCTCCCTCCCTTCCTCCCACTGAAACACTCTGCCATTGCCCCTCGTCTTTCCCAACGCTGAAGTGGGGGAAATTAATTTAGGCTGGAAAGGATAGAAAGAGAAGGAGGACGAGAACCATGCTTCTTGTACTGCAATTTCCAAAACCCCAGGAAGAGAGAAGGCTTTGTACAAAGGTAAAAACCTTAGCTGCCAAAATAGCTACCAACAGGGAGCCTGGTTAACATTATCTTTTTGTGCCTTCCACAGCAAATTTGGTGTAGGAAGGAGGTACAGTGCCTGAGGAGGTCAGCAGCCTGCTTATGGAAGCCCAGCATTTCAAAATTCATTCCTGGATCTGGATTTCATTCCCCAATGTCTCAATCAACGATTACTTGGGTTTGGCTGTGTTGACCTTATAGACTATATCAAACAATCGCTGTGGCTAATGTAGGATCAAACATTTGTAAGCCTTCAGCACAACCAATACAATGGCTTCTGCAAAAGGGAGCAATATCTTCCACGATATAATTTCTGTAAAATGTTAATGACATGAATAACATTAAGCCAAATTGATCCAAACAAAAATAAACACTTGATATTAATATATCGACTATATTCAGTCCATGCTGTTGCTACAGTAAAGGAAAAATATCAATTCAAGCATTGCCAAATAATAAGCTACTAACAATCAAACAAACAAAAGATGGATAAATATGTGTAAGATGTCCTTTATCAGCTGTTTTGCTTTGGTGAGATACCATGCAGAAAGATTTTATTTTTTTTTCCCCCAAAAAATTTAAGAGACAAGTAGGTGACATTCATAGAACAAGCATAGGAAGATAAATTTTAAAAAAATCCCAAACAACATACTAACAGGGGGATAAGGTTTTCCCTGTCCTGCTTTAGAAGTTTTGCATATTACTTCTCCTAGTTTGGTTTCAGCATAAATGTGACTGTTATATGACAACAGTTAAAGGTCCTTGAAATATTTTGTCTCAATCTGTTTTTCTAAAATCAACACCTAAGATGTTCTAAAGGCATCATAAGTTTTCAATACTAAGGAACAATTTTTTCCATTAGGCTCATTCACTCTGCAGTGCTTCCTGGTTGGCTGCTTTTGCTCATCACCAAGACTTTTAGAAAGCTTACAAATAGTTGAAAAGGAATGCAATATGCAGATTTGTGTCTCCTGCACACTCCAAAATCTGAGCTGAGAGGTCCACAGTAAGATGGTCTCGGGACTGAAAGTAGGAGTCAAGAGAACATGGTTCTGGTTTTGCCAGAACCAAACCTTGAGTTACAGTGATACGTCTCAATTACTTTCTCCATGAAATTATGAAGGTAAACTGACAGACTATCTGCTAAACGTTCAAAATGAACATCAGCATTTTCAGAGTCCATAAGGATGATAAAGCATTATCATCAGAAGGCATTATAAAATCATCATTTTTACTGCCATAACACAAGATCTCAATAATGAAAAATAAGGAACTCATTTTATAATGCTAAAGTAAACATTGCAACAAAGTAAATGACAACTAGCATGCAATAGTACATAATTTATCCACAGTTATTTACACTGGGGTCATTATTACATTACCCAAGAGTCTGAACAAGCACTCCTGACACACATATGATGTCTAAAGTAATCCAGTCCCAGTTTTATATTTGAAAGTATCAGTTGGGGGGGGGGGGCAAATTATTTTTGAATACATAAATATTCCTAGAAAATACTGTGCTTTCATGTACTAATCTGTTTTCCTAGGTTTATGTCTAGAATTGTGACATTACATATTCAATATTATAGCTGCAGAAGAAAGCTTGCAACAACATTACATTATCATAACCAATCTCAAGTTAACAAAAAAACCAAACCCAACCCCAAAACCAGTTAAAAAAAGAAAATGGAAGGAAAGCATAGCACAGGGAAAGAATAAAGAGAAGACATATTACTATGGTCTGAATAATGACACATTCTATTATTGATTAAAATGATTTTACCATGACATTTCATTCATCAGATTCCATTTCTCATTACACACAAACCCCGAATATTTATCAAGCTTACATGAGGCTTTTCTTCTCATCAAGCCATGCATTTCCTCTCTCCCTTTTAAAGCTAGGCTATATTATGTTGAAGGGTCTATACTGTCTTTGAACTCTCTCCTTCTCACCCTTGACCTTACAACCATCACTTTTTATCTCATTATAATGGATGCTATTAAGTATTTATATCTAACAAGGTGATTTCAATCGTTCATCCTTTTTAAACAATCCTGTGATCATTTTTGGTTAGCAGGAAATAGAGACATTTTATTAAATCAAGATCTATCTGCTACCACTCAGTATTAATATTCTTTCTAGTCAGGACATTTAAGATCTTCACCATATACAAATACAATACATTTTTGATGGTTAGGGATTGAATTCTCTAATCCTTGGACAACTAGTATTCACATTCATTTCAAAGAGTGATTTTAGATTTTTACAGAATGTAGGCTCAACACCTTCATTAAAGAAACAGGTTAAACCTGGAGTGCATTATACTGTTATTATAGATGCCTAGAGAAAGCCAAGGGAAACTGCTGGTACATAAAAAGTCTGCTCTAGATTAAATAAGTTTTTGTAACCACCCTTTGAAAATGTATTATATTGAGATATACTGCATATTAATGCTTATAATTTCTGGAGAAACATGTGAAACTAATTAAAAAAGAGATTAACATGGCAAAAAGTGTTGTCATGTAAAAGGTGATTCTTCATTCTGTACAAGCAAACCTTCCCCAAAAACTCATACAGTGAAAGTATGCACACTATAAGTAAAAGCATGTAAAACCTCACCTCTGGTATACTGCAGCTCATGAAAGAGCTTCTATTTACTTAATTAGCTTTTTGACCAAATTTCATAGGATTAGCAACAAACCCATTTTACCTTACGGAGGTTACCTAGAAGACAAAGTACTACCTGCTCTTAATACTAAACACAATGCTGCTTTATGTCCCCTTTATTGTATGCATCACTGGACTTTATTACTACAAACCAGTTGTGTTTGCAGAACTTCATCAAAAACCCTTCACTTTTCCTAAATAGACTGACATGTTTATGATCCTCTCAATTTTAATCCTTAAAACAATTCACAGCTCAGAATTACTCCATTCAAACACAATATACTGACGGGAAGAAAACCTCTTGACCAAAAAAGCCCCACCAAATCAAAAAACATCCAAAGTTTGATCTGTATTAGTTCAACAATTAACCATTTGAACTTTCAGAATGCCAAATGACAAAGGACTTTATTTCTAATATTTATCCAGCTTTGGTAAAGAATAAAAGCAAATTCTTTTTTTTTTTTAAATGCATTTTCAAAATTTGTGAACCTATACATTTTGCTGTGTCTGAACTTGAGAAATAAATTAACATTTGACCAATATCAGAAACTCTCATCAGAACAACTAATTTTAGAGTTTGTCCTCAGAAACACAAGACAATTAATACGTCTTGATCATTTCCCATATAGGCTGAACCTTAAACTTCTGAGCTTCAGTGCAGCTGGCCAGTTTCTAAGGTTTCCCAACAAAAAAATCATAGCTGGAGTATGATGAAGTATAATACAACATACAGAAAGCACATGGCATGTAAGCACATGTAAAAGATATCACACAAGAATTTGACACTAACAGCTACATTACTTCCACTCCCAAGAACTAAAACAATCAGTTGTAAGAAACGGGCCACAGTAAAGCTGTGGTCGATAAAAGCAATCATGCCAGCTAAATTGTAGCTGAAGTCAGTGGCACAATAATTTTTATTTTTAAAGCAGTGACATACCAGTGAAAACATTCCACTGAAGATGAAGAGTCAGGGAAGTATCTATAAAGCAGATCCATCTGGCAGAGCAGCTGAAATAGTGAATAGAGTGATTTTCCCACTTTTAGGTGTCTTGCATAATTTCTTAACCCTTGCCCTTAGACTTCCACAGATCTCTTCAGTCTGAGGCTTTCACTATTTAACTAGCAGCCCTAGACAAATACCTTAAAACAAGACCCCCAGTTGTCTGAGCCTCCTTAGCTTTAGACCTTTCTTAGATAAATAAAAATGAGCCATTTTCCCCACATACAGCACTTCTGTACTGCTTAATCTTTACCTTTCTCTTTGTCTGTCTTTTGGATTTCATCTGTTGATATTGCACTTTCTGTCTTCAAAATAGAAATTATTTGTGTGTTGGTGCATATTTATTAGAAACAGCAATGTGTAAGAACTCAAGCTGTGAGGAAGTCTTTACCCTGAGATCCCTGTGGTCCCTCAAATCTCTCCTCAGCTGTTGCAAACCTACAGGAGACCTATTTGTTTATGGAAGTATGCCAGGTGTTTCTCTTTCATAAATATTTAATTAATCAGTCTTGTGAGGAAAAATTGCAGCCTGCGCAACACTCATGGTAATGAATATGTGTTAGCTGTCTTGATTTTTTCCCTTCAGAATCTGATTAGTTATGTCATTTGTAAAAGAAAGCGGTTCTATTGTATTTCTAACAGGGTAACAGAGCACAGTGGTTTTTGGGGGAGAAGTTTGTATCAAATAAGACACAGAAAAAAAGGGACTAGTCAGAATGATAGCTGTTCTGTTAGCAGAAAGGGGATGTCACAGGCCAGTGAATTTGAAAATAAATATATATTTTTTTTAATTTATCATGAAGAAGAGTCAGTTCAAAGGCTGCGTTTGCACAAAATCTGCTTGCCTGGGTATCAGGTCACCTCACTGAGTCCTGCTATTACGGCCAGCCAGCCCCTTCTGAGATCTGAAACCCATTTTCCTCCTTTCACCATTGAGAACCTGTGGATTGCATCTCAGTGGGTATAAGCAGCAGTAAACATGAACTCATTTGTAAAGGAAAAAAAAAGCATATCTGAGGAAATACTGGACACACTGATCTTGCAATTAGATCCAAGTATAGCTTGTCAAAGATTTTAACTGGCTTTATATGTGCTAGAGGTGCAATTCCAAGGTTAGGAATATAATATCTTGATATAGGGAATGGGAAGGCAAAGCTACCATCAGAACACAACTCAGGACCTAAGCTTTATTCCTAACTTTACATAGTAAAAATCTACTTAAATGGCAACAAAGAGCTTGCTCTGTCACAGATCTAACATGATCAGGGTTTGCCTGGGGTTATGGAGAATTAAATAGCAAAGCTGAGTAAATGTAGTCAAGCTTTAATGTTCACACAGGATTTAAAATTGTGGAAAAATCAAAAGAAACTTTAAAGTCCGGCCAATGTTAAACAGTACACTAAAAATAATCCTACCTAAAACCACACAGTGACTATCACAAAGCAAATGAAATCTAAAATGGTCTTTGACTCTGTGTTTTACACTCATCTTTGTGCCTACTTTCCTCTTGGGTAACACACAATGACGTTTGTCTTTAGATATGGTTACCATATGAAAAAAAAAAAAAAAAAGAAAAGGTATATAATTTTTCTTTAAGGGAAAGTGTGTAGCAGAGCTGTACCAATATTACATTTTGCCTACACGCAAGGTTATATCAAGACTATTCTCTACAACATTTCTTCCTGATCTAAGCTACCTAAACAGACATCTAATTCCTGTGGAAAATTTGGTCATCACATAGTCAAAAGAACAATTGTGCAGAAATACTGTCATATTTAAGTGATTGTATACCTTCCAGTACATGTTGGTACAACATCCAAAGCACAGAGCACAGCAGGTGAAATTTTGCATGCTGTCTATACTGCCAAATAAAAGAGGGCTGGGGGGTGAGGTCGAGGTCTGAACCCCTGGTGAGCCACATTAGTTAAGTTACTCACTAGCTCTGTTTGGGTCACTTAAGGTTTTTCTGCCCAAATCAAATATTTTGCTAGGGGGAGGCATTTTAACAGGGGCTTAGTCTTCAGCATTGTGAACACAAACCAGCCAGTGTGCTCAGTGCTGGGATCAGGGATTTGTTCCTTGTCTTCTTATTTAGCAATATACACATAGCCGTAGTGCCTTGCATCACGTTTAAAACACAAAAAGGACAGCTGAAACTATAGTCCCATTTGTTTTGGAAAAAACCCCCACAAATTCACTGGGACCAGACTTTCACTTTTATAAATTTTTACTTAAGAATAATTAAAAAAACCCAGCAAACAATGTATTTTGGATTTCGCGAAGGCCAGTATTTTAGCTCAGTTAAAAGGAAAGAGAGAAGGTGGAAAAATCAACTTTAATGTTAGAATAAGTGTGAATTTTATCCCTCCTGTGCAAATCAAATTAAACCTTAAATCTCTAACAAAGATCTTTCCTTTGTAAGTTCCAGTTTCTCACTAGGATTTCAGTTTAAAAGTGTAACATTTCAACGCATGATATATTTATGTATTAGTAATTAAATGAATATACTACATATGCATCTGTCACGCTCACTTTGTATACATTATGTCATACCAGGCTTCCTTGCTGCCCTCTGCTCTTCTGTTCTTTGAATATCACAAACCAACATTTTTCTTTTACGTAGAGCTATAAATCCTTGGTCATTACAGGTGTGTTAAGCATCTCTTCTTTAGCTGTTTACTATGATCTCCTGTGAAACCTCAGAGGAGTATACCTCCATATATGAATTATGATCCAGATAGCTATGTAACTGTGCAGCTCTAAAGCAGGTGTGGGAGGTGACACAGCAGGGCAGGGATGGAAGAGGTTCCCAGGGACCATCAGAGCACATCTCCTACTCCTGCAGGCCACTGTTACCCATTCCCTTTGCTACCCTTCCACCTGTTAATTTCTGTACCTATTTGTGTTTTCTCTCCACTGTCAAACACAGTTCTATCTTAGAAGATTGAATATTTTATTCAATTATTGTAACGTCTTTCTAGTTTTTAAGTCTTATTATTAAAAGTCTAGAATAGTTAATACCACAAACCACGTTATTGTTGGAATATTACTTCTGTCTAAAATAACTAAGCCTTCACCATTTGAAAGAACATTTTCTCACAATCCTTGTTGACCTTGATATGTCATGGTATAGCAACTGGGAGAAGCATGCAAAATTGTATTTACCATCACCTAATAAGGCAATATTTTTATACCAATTCTCACAGCTAAATAAAGACAATAGTGACAGCATACCTCTAAGCTAAGGAAGTTTTAATTACTATGTTTAGATAGACATTTACTTATAAGCAGAAGGTTCGTACAAATGATGGTATACATTATTTAACTATGGTTAATATTATTTTAAGATCCATGTTAGGGATTGAACTAGTGCTGTCTGACAATAATATATTTTGTCTTTGCTGCACATTTTGCAGAGATGGCTCAACTCACAGTATTAATCTGGCTCATGGTTAGGCTATTCAGCTTGTAAAAATCTGAATCTGAGAACTTCTTGGTTTTGCTTTCTTTGCTTTGAATTGCATCAATTCAAGCTGAGATTTCTCCTCACAACTTTTCAGTTACATGAGAAAAGAAGACTAAAATTTTCTAATTTAATTTAAACATGACAAGTCATTCTATGTCATTTAAGAGTTCAACACTCATCCTTACGACAGCAGAAATTTCAAAAATAAGATTTGCCTATCTGTAATAATCTGAGATTCATGAATGCACTTCTGCATTTTTTACTCAAGTGCCGTTCCTCCTTTTCTGGATTCTTTGTTTTTATACACATCACTCTTTTCTCCTTCTTTGTTTTCTTGGCACATGTCTCTTTATAAGTTGTAAATGAAGGAATACATATTTCTTCTCATTTTCTCTCCATTCAGAGCCCATAAAAAGTAAACATGCAGAGCCAAAATTTCAAACTTGAAAACCCAATGTTGGTCATCTAAAATACACTTTGTTTTAAACAATGGAGTATGACAATAAATCCACTATTTCATAATTACTTTCTGCTTTATAAATAGTCAGAGTCAGTGTACGGTACAAAACTCTGCATTATATAACACAGATACCTATTAAAAAGACACCCTTGGCACTTTAAAGCACACTGTTCATTAGCTGATTTCAGTGTTTCCTCAAGTGATTTTTTAAGGGACCATCAAATACAAAATAATCGTGGCAGAATAATATGAATTAGGATGAAAAGGTAACATTTCTTCAACTGGTGAGATCTTTAACTTGAAAGACCTGACTGTACAAATTATCTTACTTTTCACATGAATGTTCCTTGCATCTACATAACAGAAATATAAATGTAAAATGAAAAACATAAAAATATCTTAGGAATTACTTTCACAAGCCCTTTTTCATTTAAGAGTCTATGCTTTGCATTTAGACACACATGCTTTGTGCAAAATATAAACAAATTAAATTTGTGGGGACAAACTCTATTACGAAAATTAAAGAACTGATAACTGAGACACCATCTTCAAAAAAAAAAACCCAAACCAAAACCAACAATATGTCAAGCTGTATGGCATTGATATTATCTAAACTGAAGGGTTCTCTTTAGGTTCTCATGTTTCTATGGTTTTGTGAGAGATACTGGTTGAGACATTTGTCAAGAACTGCCTCAAGAAACCTGAAACTTCCTTATTGTGTATGTATCCATGCTGCAAATCACCATCCTTCATTCTATTCTTCCCCCCTGCATCTCATCCAGAATATATCTGGAGCAGAGTTTAGGCTAAACAAAAAGGCTGACAGGCTTTTTCAATGGCAGACAAAGCAGTATTTAGTACTGACTGAGTTCACAGACAAAAAGGGTACCTGTAGTGTTACAAACATTATTACAAGTTGTCAGTCTTACTAGAAAAGCATGGGTATGTTTATGTTCACAGCTGACCATATTAATTTAAAGGAGTCACATAAGAATAGGAAAGGTTATTTGGTGACATATGGGATCAGTTTCCTTGATTGTTATTCCCTCCTTGACTTTGTGCTTCTTGACCTTTTTCAGGTATCCCAAGAGGAAACAAATGTGATCTCAAAGAAACATTCAGGCATTGGTATATCATTACTCTGTAGCTCAACTACACAGGGATTCAGTTACTATATTTACATGGTTAGGGTTTCTTAAGGGAACTTTTGTTGCTGAATATAACTTCAGCAGAAATTTGTGTAAAGTTAATATTGTTAACTGGAATATAGCCTGGGAATACTATATTAAAATATCATTTCCTTCTGGGAAAGGGCAATAATATCAAGCTACTTAACATAAATGTTCACAGACAAATATCTGTCCAACATTACTTCAGCAATAGTTATCATCTCAAAGGGTGCAGTTGTATTATCTAGCTCCCCAGTGGATAAATTACAAAGTCAGTCTCTGAGAAAATTTATCTGCTATTGAAAAATAACACAGCACTAGTTTTGATGCAGTGTAAACTAGCATTCTTATGCAACTGAGGTTTTCTTTCCATTTTTATCACTTTAGATAAAATTAAGACTTGACAAAGAAAAACGCCATTACTACCAGCAATGACACATAAGAAAAAAATACATGGAAAACAACAGGAAAGATTGGGAGGGAGGAAGATTATGAATAATAGTGATATATACAGCCATAGATCCTGAATTCTGCTTAGGTTTGTGTATCCTACACAAACAAAGCAAAGAAAGAATTTACCTTTCTATTACAATAGATATATAATGGAGTATAATGCACATCTTGTATATTGCCTAGTAGCTCACACAGTCAGTGGTGCACCAGCTCCACAAAGTCATGTAGCACCAATCACGAAAGCGTCAGCAAATCTGCTTTTCAGCAGCAGCAGCAGCAAAACAGCGATACTGGTGATTCAGTGAGTCAGTCCTGGTGGTTCGCCCACTCCGGCGAAGAGCCTGAGGTGGTCACTTCACCTCCCTGCTTGTCCTGCCGTCATTTGCCCTTAAGTCCCAGTGGAGCTCACTGGGACCTCTCGGCTCCTTCGTGCTTCTAGCTGTTACTCTTATAGAAAGATAGAGACAATTTCATGATCAGTGAAATGCTGGAGGAACCTGAACTTGGATGACTGGAGAAGACTGGTTCCCTGGCAATCATGGTTCGTGATGAGATTCACCAATGCGTGACAGAGCAAGTACTCCAAGGAAAGGGTCGGCCCCAGGCAGAGCACTCTTGATCCTTTTTTTCCACAGGTGACTAACAAACAAATGCTCCCACTACCATCCCTCTTCACTGGGGTCTGTCCTCTGCTCAGATGTTTTCTTTCAGAAATGCATTTTTTTTAAGATATATTTTTTACTATACTGATACATATGAACACACTGAATTTCAAAGCACATATTTCTTAATGATTTTTCTCCTTCTGTCAAATTTGACTGAAATTCCAAATTTATAGGGCCTTTACAGGGATAGAGAGGACTGAGTGCACTCTGTCAAACAGGTTGAATAAGACTCTTTCCTTGGGAAACAAGCTTAACAGTGTTAAAAGAAAGGACAGGGAGGATGACACACAGAGTTTGGGACAGATGAGCATCAGAAGGGGCAATGGTTTCTTGGTGGAAAGCTAATGCCAGCCAGAACTGAGCAGAGAAAACAGACAAAGCCTTGTCTTTGCTGAAATCACAACAGAGAGAAACTGTCCCATTGATTCATGTCTCTATATATTTATATATCAGCTATCATTAGACAGATCAGGCATCTATAAGCAGACTAGTATTAGCAATATGTCACTAAGGCAGGCTGCTTCTTTGGGCAAATTTTGCAACCTGTGCTGTGCATAATGCTACAATACAATGGGACTCACTTTAACTCTGCTTCCACGATTGTCAATACTGCATTTCCTGCAATATAGTGCAAGAGTGCCCCAGAATAGAAAGCAAGACATTCATAGACTGGAAGGAAAGACAAACCCTTGGTGCTCAGGATATCTACACTAATGGACCTTACATATGTGGTTCTGATTCATACAAACCCATTGTTTTATAGCCACCCTAGGCTCAGTCTAACAAAAATGACAGTTCTCCACAATGGGGGAGCACAGAAAGAAGTCAAAATTCACAAAAACAAAGATATGAACTTGGCTGTAAGAGCTGGGGAACTTGCACACCTCCTCTATATAGCACACAACCTCTTGCTTCTCAAGGTAAGGGTTTGCTCCTAAATACAGTTTCCATTCACAGAAGATTAGCGCCACTCAGTCTTGAAACAATCAAGGATGAAGAAATACGATTTAAAGATCTGAGAGTCTTACCTTCTTCAAACTGTTGCCTACATTCTGTATCTGCAATGGTAAACATTAAGGAAAAGCACACTTCCTGTTTTGTTTCTAGTCTTAGATGTGACACGTTATTCAGTGGAAAAAGCAAATCTGATCAGTTGTGCTTATGAACTTCTTTCTGGATGTAAGCAGCAACATTTTAGAGTACACTCCATTGGAGAACATAGTTTTTGCAGAGAAAATATAACCGTACTATAACCATATACATTATTATAACCTTATAAATTACTCCAGAGAACATCTTTACTTCCTGTACAACATTAAAGAAGTACTCAAGAAGTATTCTTCTGTTGTGCAATTCTTAAGAAGTATTAATTGTTTCAGTTACCCTAGTTCTTATTTAGCGTCAATGATAGAATTATGTGCTCTTTTCTGCCACAGGGTAATGTAATAAAAGTAATAAAAACTATATTAGAGTATGTCTTTTTGGAGTTACCATTGTGCAGGGTAAGACTGAGGATAGAACTCAAGCTTTCTTATTCTTCCTCTGAGCATAACAAACTCTACCAAAAAAGCCCCATCATACATGAATAATTTAGTATAAAAGAACATTAATGAACTGAATACTGTAGTCTATATTGTCAATACACTTCATAACTATCAAATAAACAATACTATCTTCTCAAAAGATTGGTTTCAGAGTCAATTCTACCGATTCTCAACTGAGATCTTCTTTGTAACTGGTACATTAAAAACTTTGGGGTTTTTTATTAGGAAAAGTTGATTATATTTTTTCCAGAAGTTGTTCAAATTATCAGTGGTTCACTTTTCTAGCACAGTAGGAACATTAAAACAAGGCTATAGTAAGAAAACTAAAACAATGTAGCTATAGAATGGATTATTTTTTGAATTTTTGTGAAAGATTAATGATAGTTATAAAAAGCAAAGCTTACTGATCTGTTATATGACAGACAGCAGCAAATAAAAAAGCAGATTCAGGACTATTAACATGTATAATTGTATTCATTCATTCCTTTTAAAATTGCTTAAAGCTCAGCTGGATTTAATATTTCCTTCAATCAACAACATGCAGGATGTGCTGAAGAATAAATTATGATTAAAATACAGACAATATGAAGCAAAGAGATGTAGACCATTAATTTAATTCATGACATTTTCAACACCACTTTTATGAAAGTCGTGGATTTTATTCAAATGGACTTTATAGAGCTTTTGAAGTAAGTAGTCTTTGAAGTTCCTTCTTTATTTGTTGTTACACTTATCATGAAATGTCAAAGAAAAATGGTTTATTACCATCAGAGGTGCTTTATTACTCATTTTAGGGGGATTATCAAAATGAGAATCTCCATCCAAGGACAGATTTATCAGGTCATAAATTTTGCACATTATTTTGATAATAAAAATTGGCATCGTAATTATCCATTTTCCCCAGATACTTCCTCTGGAGGAATAAAAGCTGAAAAAACTCCACCTTCTTATGAAAGTTTGACTGAGCCTACACTGATTTCTCCTGCATGGTGAGGCATATAAATTATTAAAAAAAAAGAAAAGGCTTGAGATTCGCATGTTCATTACCTATGAACTAGTCTCTTATTACAGGAGCTTGAATAAATTTACAGAAACATTTGGAATTTAAAAGAATAAGGGCTTTTCATGGTTACTATCACTATTAGGAGGGGTTTGAATTGCTTTCATAGTATTATGGTTAAAAGAGTCAATGAGTGTTTATCATACAAAATAAAAACAAAATCTAGGTAATTATCTGTTTAGGCAAAAATGTTCAATTTCTAGAATGGTTTCGTAGAGGAAATATTGGAAGGAAAGAAGATACCACTACACTTGAAAGGATAGTTTATATCTCACTTTTGCTTCAGCGTCAAATGACAGAGATGTAGGATTCTATCATTTTCTGTCCAAGGTTGATATATCATTATTAGGACAGAAAAATAAGGAAGATGCACATTAATTTGCATGACACTCATTTGGAATTAAAAATCGAATTCTGAATCATATTTTATTAGCTCCCTTATAGCAAGTATATAATAATGATGTAAATATCACCAAATTTGGTGTATGGCTTTGGACTCATATGTGTTGTTAATATGCATGCCTAAGCACAGAAGACAGTACATGTGTACTCTAGATGTACTCATATAAAATTATACAGCTAATACTGCCAGTCCAATACAGTGCAGCATGGGGCAGCAGGGAGGGGGGGGGTGGGGGGGGTGGGGAAGGAGGAAATCCCTTAATAACCTACAAATATGTATCTTTTCAGTGGAATGCTGCTTCTGCAAAAAAAATGGTAGTTAATTAAGAATTCTGAATTTTACTCAACCTGGGCACACCTATATTCTGCTGAAAAGTTATACCATTAAATAAAGCATTTTATAGCATTGAAAGTACCAATGTCATAGTCATGTTATTGTTTGCTGATTAACAGAATACTTACCCTTCTCTTCCAAAAAGAACATTTTTGTCTTTGCTTTCTTTAGGAAAAGGATCATATAGCTATGGAGTGTGCACTTTATATATATGTTTCTATTTACTATTTTCTGTTTACTGTATGTTCTCTATTTACTGAAACTTCTTAGATCCAAGCAGAAAAATGAGATTAACTCCCTGTTCAGTTTTTTCCAAGAAGTGATGCACATCAGGATCAGAAGGCAATGTCTGAAGGCACATACTGAAAAGGATGTCATACATGTAAATGTTTGGGAATAATAAGAGGATTGGATGCTTCCATTAAATGGAAATGCTATTAAATATAGGAGTACCTTTTATCTGTTGGTGCCCCTGACTTGTAATGGATCACCTCTCACATCACAACAGAAAATGACGATACAAGTTGTTGTGCAAAATCTTTTAAGAACTCCTTAAAAAAAAAAAAAAAAAGCTGCTTTCCAGGTGCAATCCTGCTTTCCAATCTCTTTGCAAAATCAAGTATTCTGGGGATGGCCCCAGAAAGCTCTGCAGTCTTTTGCCATTCTTGGGTAGGAACTTGACTGGGAAAGTTTCAGAAGTTAGATGTGAGTGCAGAACATAAAATTTCTTGAAGAAGAAAAGTTTCTAGACATGGAAACTCAAAACATTCAGAAAGCCAGGCCTCTTAAAGCCTGGCAAAACTTTGAGTTTCAATCCTTAGAAAAATTTGTGGGCAACAAGAAAAAATAGTGTGGTCTCCCCAGTCTTTGGCAATTCAAGATTTTTGAATAGTAGCTGAAGAATGTAAAGATAGACTCCCAAATCACACATGGAATATTTATGGCTGTTATAGAGCACATTTCTTAAATGATTGTTTTGTGCCTCACACTGAGATCAGAATGAGAATGTGATCATGATGAGCAGGGAAACAATTTCAGAATACCTCTCTGTGACACTGGCTGTATAAAACACTGAACTTGGGGGCACCTGAACTGGTGCTTGCCAGCTACAGCTCCCATCTGAGGACAGAGCCTCTCCAATATCCTCTTTCCAAAAGCTTAGCAAAATTCAGTATGTCCTTAGAAAGTGGTGATTGATGAGTTTCTTTTATCTTTTTCTAATTTTAATTTTTAAAAATAAAAAAAAGAGCAGGTCTGGTCAGTCTTGATTCTCAAGAAAAGACTACACAATAGCTAAGTCTTTGTTTTGGATCCTTTGGTCTCAGGGGGTGGATGACGGCATCTGCAGTGCAGCAGGAATACATGGTCCCCTTTTCAGTCAAAGGGGGCTCAGTCCCAGCTCTCACTGAAAATCTTCAGGAGTTTAGTGCTTACGTCAGATACTTTATAAACATTTACCATTGATTTCAGTTATTAAAATAAATATTACATTGCATAAACCAGATTCAGAAAGTAGATATTTCATTCTTCTATGCCAAATGGATGTCAGTCATTATGAACAATAGATCAATGGCCTCTTTTGGCTCTAAATAAAACAAACATTCTGGAGTTGTTTCTAATTAGGACACCGTAAGTTAAATGTACTGCTGACAGTCAGTCTTGCAGATTTACAGGGCCTTCCATACCGAGAGGATAATAAAGGTGCAGAAAAGTATGTGTTACAGTGAAGACAGTCAATAGTGCTTTTTAAATGGCAAGAAATAAAACCCTTTTGTAGAAAAATATTCTGTCTAGGCTTACCATGGGCTCGCAAAAGTCTCAGTGAAATCAACAGAAATATTTGTGCTGCAGGGTTCTGCACACAAAAAAACCCCACCCAGGTTACCTTAATTAGATGTATGAAAAACAAGCACAAGGATGTGGTGCATAAGTGTATATGTATTTTGTGTTGTAAAACTTGGATCTTGATTTGGAAGGGTTTGATCTCTGAAGTTTCAAATGGCTCATTATAAAGTCATAGCAAAATCTGAACAAAGATTCTCCAAACAAGACAGGGTAAGCAATTTGGGTCCAAATCTACACCTCCCATTATATTTAGTGCTGATTTTCAGACAAACAATTCTCTATTTTCCCACCACCGCCTGAAATTTCACTGGGGATGGGGAATAGGAAGGAAAGCAAACATCCGTGATGTAAAGTCACAAAGCATTCAAGAGACTTCCAGTTGAAACTTTAGCAAACAAGTTGTTTGCAAACATTTACTTTTAGCAATATGCAAAAATATTAGGTTTTGGTACATGAATTCTGAAGCTAAAAATTAACTTGAAATGTGAGTAAATGGAATTTTAGATCATGTTTGTTATCCACTAAATAATTCATTGTTCCATTTTATACATGAAGCCTTTAATTAACTTACTGACTCAGAGGCATGATACTACTAATCCATTCATTTCCCCAAGCCCACAGAAAAGTATAAAACATGTGTGGGCACAAGCAAAAGACTAGGAGATTATTAAGAAGGAATTTATAATCAGAAAACCTCAGACAGCTGGATCCTCTTCTCCCAGCTATGAAGACCAGATTGAGGAGTGATTAATAACACCTGTTAACTACTGGCTTTTTCCTGAAGCTGTTGAGTCATAAGCCTGTACAACTATTTTTTCTGAAATACTAGTCACAACAGCACAAAACAGATAATAATAATTCTAAGTTTCTTTTTAACTAGCTGTATGTATCAAACACCTAATTTCTGCTTGACTGGAAAATGTATTTAGTAAAATAGCTTTTAATATGAGAAGTAGAACTTGGATGATTTGTTCTAAAATACATATCTATGTATGTATATGTAAACATATACATCTGAAGAGGATGAATGCTTGTTATAAAACTATTGTGTCTTCTATATCTGCAAAATTATCCAAACCCTTTTCTTAGTTGAACCTCATCTACTTCTGTGCTGGTTTGCTTTACAGATGTCTTGGTGCCTTCCTCTTCAGGGAAGAACAGCTTTTTTTCACCAATGAAATACAGGACAAAGGGAAAATTAGCCATTTGAAACCTCATTGGCTTCCAATAACATCCAACTATACTGTTGCCTCAAGCCTTCAAAAGACTGATTAACAAATAAGAAGGTGGTGATAGCTTAAAAAAACACCCTAAAACATGAGAAGTGTGACATGCTTGCTATTCAAGGACTGTTTAGATTATGTGTACTCAAGGTAAAGTTTATCTAGTTTAAGATTCTGCTTACAATAGAGGATGCTTAAGGAGTGTTTGGATAATAGTCAAAGCACCAGATAACGGACATTTCAGAGTCACAGACTTTGCTAAGTAAGGACTTACAACTTCCTTCGGCATTAAGAAGACCACCAGAGAACCCTGTGCAGGCGTAGGAGTCTGGGATGCTTGCTCAGCATAATGAATATGCAATAGTTAGGTGGAACATACGTATTAGATAGGTGTGGTGTTTTAACTATAGTGTATAAGTATGGACAACTGAAAACCTCAGTAGGTGTGCTCAATTTGTGGAAATCTTCCACCTTGCGCAGAATAAAGCAATGTCTCCTCTCTAAACATACTTTGTGTGTTTCAGGAATTACTTACTGATCAGGTAACAATATGATAACAGCACATAAAAATGATACACTAAGTGATGTGTTGGGAATAAAAAACAAACTATTACAATACCATTACAGTAGCTAATAATTTTCCTTATCTCTATTTCAGATAGGGTTGTTCATTTTGCTTGAAGTTCTCTTTTCACCATTTTATATAGACCTAAATTTCACTCATGCCTATATTGCCTTCTTTTATCAAAGCAAGACTTTTAATAAAAATTTATCAATAACTGTTTTCTGTGGACATATGCTATAGGAGTTAGAGACAACTGTAATTCCTCCATTTTCTCCCTTGATCCTAGTCTACATAATTAAGTATCAGACTAGATAATCCCTTAGGTCTGCTCATTATTCCAGTCTATTTAATACCAGCATATCACTCTGGGGTAGGTTACTGTGCTCTTACAGGCCTTAAAATGTATAGGTTAAAAGATTTACAAGGTAACTGAAGTTGTGACCTCCTTCTTGGGGAAAGGGAAAGGGCATGAAAGAAAGGATAATTTAGAGAAATGTGGCTCAAGTGCAGCACTAGAGCTATAACCCCTGAAGTTATTTAAGCCTTTGTCTTTTACCAGCTTCTACATAGTCCCTGCTGGGTGAAATCTCCAGTTGGCCTAAAAGACTTAATCACCTCTGGTTGGATGAGTATTAGCCGTTCATTTGCATAAGTACTTGTCATTATCATTAAGTGTGTTTGCTTTTAGATATATTTAAGCCCACATTAACTCCTTCTTGCCTGACATTAGGATCTCTCAAATTGGCGGTGGCTGCATTGTATTTCCTCTGAACCAAGTCTCCTAGTTAAGACATATCTAGGACAGCTGTATTCTTTAAATACTCATCAAAGGGAAACGATTCCATCTACTGCGTCAAAAACTTAATACACATAATTTCTGTACAAAGTCAAGATGTGATCACACAGAAACGAAAATACAGGCTCTAAAGCATAATACACTAATAGTTAATGGGGTAGAGTAACCTACTTGTCAGAACACCTCCTTAGGTCTCAGAAGACTGTAGTTGTAATAATAGCTCTACATAGTGTTGACAACTGCTGTTCAATTAATCAAGATTTAGGTAGCTGCAACAAGCAATATTTTAAGTGCCTGCAACTCAATGCAAAGCCAAATCCTAGGGTTAAGCATCCAGACGCAGTATGTGAGACACTGATTTACTAGGAAAACTCAGGAGGCTGTGATATCCCTGTAAGTTTGATTCATTGCATGGGCTTACATTCTCCTGTCACGTAGTATGGCTGAACTGCTGAGTGCACTCGCTTCTCGCCTTCATTGTGGTTGGCTTCATGCTCCCCATCATGGACGCTGTGGGGAGGTGACACCTCAGGAACAAGAATCAAAATGCTACCAGCAGAACGGCAGTGCTACTATCTAGGGCTGGCAATCCCACCCTTCCCCAAAGTCTGAGCAACTCTGTGGTAATCCTGAGCGTGGACCTTATCAAGAATCTCCCTTCCTTTGTCCCAGAACATGAATGTTTTGGACTTTCTAAAACAAAGGCAACTGCCCTTGTGAGGCTAGGGCACTGAAGCCTGGGGAAAGAAATATGCTCCACAAGACAGAGAGAGACATTAATTACCTGGTAAATTACCAGGAGGAGAGACCTGCCTCTAAGGCTTACTTTCCAGACTTCTATACATTTTAAATTGGTGAAAAGAGAAGTATTCTTGAGACCTACGAGTGAAAGCCAGAACCTCTCATGAACATTAAATATCTGGTAAGCTAAAGAATCACTTCCCTTTCACCTGGTCTCCTTCAGGGCATGGGACTCCTGAGAGCCCTTTTCTCTACCTTATTTTGGAGATCATCCATCTTGAAAAACTTATTACTCTGGATAGAGCACATTTGCAGAAGCTGGACACAAGGGTTTTAACTGAAAGAAAAATTAAGCCTTGGTGTTCCACATCCTAGTAAAGCAGCCTAACAATTAAGCTACTGATATAGAACTTAAGGACTATTAACAGTAGCTTTACTTTAAAAATATTTGAACATAATTTTAAAACAAAATACCTAAAATTCATTTAACATAAACATTTTATAAGCATTTTCTAAGAAACCATTTTCATCTGACATGTTCCAGAAATGTTCAGAGTTTACACATCTGATGGGTATTTAGGTATGAATCTGTGTAGTTTCTGACTTGGTTTTGAAGAAAGAGAGACCAGGTCAGTTCTAAGACTGCCACATAATATTTTACTTATTAACTGAAAAGGACTTAAAAGAAACTTAAAAGAGAGCTTCTTAGGAAGATTAAACATCTCTAAACATTTCATCCCAACATCTGAGCAGGTTTTTTGGACTATATTTTTCACTTCAGATGTCATATCCCAAGTTTGTGTCTCCAGTGTAACTGTTTACATTTCCTTGCTCTCCTCTGACAATGAACAGAGTAGTGCAGAGTCTGTTCCTGTAATGGACACAAAGTAATATTTCAGAATATTTCTTCATACCTCTTTAAGTCAATGGTGAAATTATGCCTTACTGATTCCTGAAAACCTGGGTTACAAAAACCTGCTAAGATAACTCAGGAAGTTTTCCCTTTTTGTTGCAGTGACAAACCATGTGGTAATGACAGCCTCAGGCTTCCCCCCATAGAAGTTAGGCAACAAACATCCTAAAAACCTTTCTTGCATTTTCATAGCATGAGACTTTAGGCAAAAAGACTAATATAATCTGTCATTATCTCAAACTAGCATATTATACATTCAGGTCACATTAATAATTAATATCCCACATATGGTATAAAATACATAATTTGCATCTATTGTTTTTCTTGAGAATAACATGTGAGCTGTATTTTGCACGCAGCTTTATTTATATTTTTTGTGAACTACATATCAACACATGTTTATGCACTGGGAATGGATGTTTTTAATAAAAATTAGTCACATTCAGGATTCTTAACTCATTGTTTTCTACAATCTCTACTCTTAGAACTCTTTTAGAAGAAGAGGAATCATGCCCCTTAATAATGTATCTTTTATATATATATATATCCCTTCCCCCCTGCTGCAGATTCATCACAGAAACTGAAGTTGGAGGGCAAAGGGAAAACAGACTTGTGTAGAAATCTTAAATGGGTAAACAAAGTGAATATCATTTGGTAGAAAGCTATGAAGTAGAATTATAATCTTTGGACAAGTTTTATCAATGTCTGAGTTGGGTGTAATATTGATTGGCAAGTTTTCACATACTTATTTCCAAAATAGAAGAGTAAAGTCCTCACCTCTTGCAATATTTTCCTACAAGCAGAAAGTCTGAATGTATCTTCCTGCTTACGTTAACGTGCACTAGGTCATGCATGCTTTCAACAATTCATATTAAATCCAAGTTATCTCTGCATGTACTTGTGATAATCTTGTAAACCTGTAAACAACATTCATCAGCATATTCACAGCTTAAATTCATTTTACACCTTTTCCACTAACCCTCTGTTTCAAGGGTCTTGTATAAATAATTTCCTGATAATGTAGAAATGTCAGTCATATTTCCCAAATTTTAACTTCAGGCACAGTCACCTCACTTTCTGAAAGTATCACAAAATACATTTTTAAAGCAAACAGGATTTAACATTTATAAATCTGAAATGACTGTAGTGAAAAATATCACTGGGCCAGATAGATTGCCAGCACTAACTACCTTTGGTAACTGAGGTAGCATGAACATTTCTACTTCCATTGTTGTTCACAACACAGACCCCTGAACTGAAGCCTGTGCAATACTGACAGCAGAGCCTCCTGAAGCATTTCCTACTTAGGGTTTGAGAACAATTTTTCAGTTAAACTTTTGTTTCTTAAGCTCTATCTGAGGATGAACAAGGTATGATAGCGTTTCATGTCTGCCATTCTCAATATAAACTAGTCAAGTGCATCATATAACTATGAATGTGTGATTTATAAAAAATTTCATGTTAAAATTGGTTATTTTTTATTTTAAAATATAAAAGGAAAATTTACATTTTTCTGCTGTAAATATGAAGAGCATGGTTGCTGAAAACAAGTGTATCTGAAGGGCAGCAGTGTATTTGAAGCACAATATCAAGAATAGAAGACAGGTAATATTTTAAATTTTATTATATTTCATTTTACAGGTAAGAGACTTGGCCACATCACTAGTACAGAAACTCCCGTTTGGGAGCCAGACACTGTTTGCTGGACACAACTCTTGTTCTATTTCCTGCTAACAGTAAAAAAAATATACATTACCACATATGTATATTTGCCTTGGACACAATGTCACCTCAGCTTACAGCTCACTATACACAGGTAAACAATCTAAAACACAAACCAGAAGACAGTGGAAAGTTATAGTACATTTTTTGCCTGATCCCTATAGTCATTAGGCTAAGTGTCTTGGAAAGGAAAATTCTAAGCTATGAAGTGTATTAATTATCAATAGGTTTCTCCCCAGAATGCTTATGCACTTCAGTCTCTATGCCTGTTAAGCACTTCAGGATAATAATTTAAATAGCTATTTTCTAGACAACAATACTAAAATAAAAATAAAAACAAAGCACCATTAAGTAAATGGGTTTTTACCTAATGGCAGTTAACTCCAGTCATTAGGTAAACTATATTAATGCACATTTCTCCTTATGTCAATAATTTAATATTCCCCCAAATAATTTACACAAACACATATAAGTATTTAAGAAAATAGAAGCAGGAATTAATCTAATGCTCCCTGAGTCAATAAAGGAGTCCTATGAAGGCATTTCCAGTTGTTACTTACAAAGACAAGAGAGATGGGCTAGGGTAGTCATGCATGGATTTCCAGAGGGAGAAGAGAGCTTTAGGTCTCCATAATTGGCATCACCAAGTGCCACAAATCACAGTGACAACTGTCAAGTTTATGAATTAGGAGCTGGAATTAAGTCCCCCAAATTTGGACCTTGCTGCCATTAAATATCAAATTTAGTCTCCTAAGTACTAATGACATTAGATACTCAGTTTAGATTCATAAATGATAATGACATACGTGAAATAATTAATACCAGTGAAAGACCAGATCTTTAGACCTTTTCATGCTGTCTACGTAAATTCTCAGAATAAATGAAAATTAATACTATGTTCTCTGTTTTCTGCTGCACAGTGTGGTACGATAATGACTTTTATTTTGTCTTAAAAAAACTGCATGGCAACTGGGAATGGAGTGATCCTGCAGCTGTAAATTACCATACTCACTGTCTTTCTAAGTTAAAGTGATAGCTATATTACAATATAGTTTAAAAACTATGATATATTTATCAAGAGAACAAGTAAGAGAGATGCCACAATTGCAGCTAGTGCAGAACTGGGTAATCTCTAAGGGAAGAGGTAAGTCTCATACTTCCTGCAAATACCTCTTTCTTCTCTTTAATGTCGTTCAGATTGCTCAAGCTTAAACTGAAACTTGGGGACCTTTTATTAAGGGGCCCATGAGGGGGCCCCATGAGGAAAAGGTATGCACTGATCAATAATCCCAGTTTGCAAATTCTGACCCTGTCATTCTGATTCATGCCAAAATGCTGCAAATGACCATGCCAGGAAAATGCTGCTGCAAACCTGTACTGTTTCTCTCCACTTGAAAACTTTTGCAAAGGTGTGCAATTCCTTCAGTTACTTTAATTAAAAGGCTCTATAAATCACACTAACACTATAAAATTCACTTTGCCAAATTCCTGAGTTTTAACAATTAAGTTTAATTGTTTTTCAACAATGTCTCCTTTAGTATGTATTAAGTACAAACAAATTTTCTTGTAGCAGGAACTTTTCCATTGCAATGGCATTGGTTTTTTTTAATTATTCTTTTAAGGTCATTTAGTAGTCAGTGCAAATAGAAGGCCACTTTTCCTCCATTTATTTGATATCTCTGCATTATTTATTAGTATACAATAGAGAATTAGTGTATTGTGGCCCAAGCATGATCTAAATGTCCGCTTATTCTTACTTTTTCTTGAAAACAATAACATTCATTTCTTTGTCTTCCATTCTTAAACAAGTCCCAAATAATGCATGTCTTGGTAACCTCTCAAGTTCTCCATCCAGTGATTAAAGTTTTGTTTTTTAAAGTAACTGAACATGCTGTGCAGAGTCGACACAAAGTGCAAGTGACAGCTTTTAGCACAAAAGGGAATGGCACCATATTGATCATAAAAAGGTGGTTGTCTCACTCCTTTTTACTGGGGTAAAAAACAACTCAACATTATGTTCTCTTCTAACCTGCTTCTAACTTTTCCTGTGAAACTTGTAAATGAAAGAAGACTTAATTCCTCTGATGCAAAACAGATACTGTGATGTTTGAATCAGAGGGACTGGAAGAATAAATACAGGTGTGTATTAAAATTCAGAGAAATGTCCTTGTCTGGGAGTCTACATCTTCCACTTTCTTAGTGCTACATCTTGCATTCAGATCTGAATGTCAGATTTTTCCACAGCACAATGACACTTCAAAGCAGCACTTGTCTCTGCTCAAGTAATGTGATGGCAGAATTAAAGGGATGATCCACAATCTGGTGTAAACTAGAGCTCATTATAAATAAGAACATTCTCCATAAATTTAAGGTTAAAAGATATATTTTATCAGGCTTTAAAATTTGCATTAGTTTTACAGCAAGGCAGCATCTGAGCTGTTAAGTAAGATAGTAGCTGTTTGGACATGCACGATAACATTTTCTGACCTTGCTTCTACCAACACATGTGGGACCATGTGAACGACTGTGACTCAATCTCATGGCAATATTGAGAAAATCGCCCCACAGAAACTGATAATTGTCACTAGAGGTGATGATATAGAACCTAAAATTTTATCCAAGGTGATTGCCTCTAAGAGTAATTGGTCAAAGAAACACAAGGGGAAAAGTAAATCTTCACAGAGTTCTGAGCAAAGCCCAGTGCCTCTGGTTCAGGATGAAGTTATTGAAGAAATACTCCAGCTACTGTTATCTTCAAAGAAGCAAGCAAGCAAAAAATTCACAATAGTATATTAAAATTCAAAGAAGGCAAGAATATAAGAATAAGGAATCTTGTTAAAAATAAATCAAGAAAAGCCAATTAGATGAGACCCTTGTAAAGGGCATGGAGCCTATCTGAAAACACCACATTATAGGTTCAGGGTATACCATGTATTAACCACAACAATCAGTCTTCAAAAACCCATCACAAAAAATCAAAACCAAAAAGCCAACCAAAGAAACATCTAGAATAACTAAACACAGTGCATAGTAAAAGTAAAAAGACATCCTTCTGAATTAAGAGTATGGAAATCAAAAGCAAGGAAAACAGACAATGCACAGTATGTGGCAAATTGGATTTCAAATCATGGGCAGACCAAAAAGGTTTTGAGAAATAATTTGCTAAGCTCATAAAAAATGCCTATATAAGTCTGTTCTAATACATCAGAAGCAGGAACAAGGCAAAGGCCTGTAAGGTTGAGAGATGACAGAAAAAAGGTTAAATAACTTCTTTGTGATCATCACCACAGAAAAACAGATAAATTTTCCCAACTGCAACTTTCTTTATATAGGAAAAGTTGAAGAAATGGTCTCAAATGGACGTGTCAATAGAAGTGGTTTTAGATAAAATGAAAAAAACTTGTAAGTAGTTGTATAGGGTCAATGGTACTCATTAATCATTTCTAAGGGAACTTGAAAATATGATTTTAAAACTACTGCGTGCTGTATTTAATCTCTTTTTAAATCAAAGACTCACACAGAACAGCTGGGGCAGGAATTCAACCCCTGGAGATCATCTAGTCCCACCCTTTGCTCAGAGCACGGTCAGCCAGAGCAGGTTGCTCAAGGCCATGTCCAGTTGGGTTTTGAGTCTCTCCAAGACAGAGACTCCACAACTGCTCTGGGAAACCAGTTCCAGTGTTCAACCACTCTCACAGTAAAAAAGTGTTTTCTTACATTTACGTGGAATTTCCTGTATTTCGGGTTGTGCCCATTGCCTCTTGTCCTGTCAAGAAGAGCCTGGTTACATCTTCTTTACTCCCCCATGAGGTATTTATACACATGAATCAGACCCCTCTGAGTCTTCTGCTCCAGGCTGAACGGTCCCAGCTCTCTCAACTTCTTCTCATATGACAGATGTTCAGGTCAGTCCCTTAATTGTCTTTGTGCCCCTTCCCTGGACTTGCTGCACTATCTCCCACCTCTCTTGTACCAGGGAGCCTGGCACTGGTCCCAGCACTCCAGGTGTGTCTCACCAGTGCTGAGCAGAGGAGAAGGGTCATCTCCTTCAACTTGCTGGCAATGCCCTGCTTAATGCAGCCCAGGAACCTGTTTGCCGCCTTTGCTGCCAGGGAGTATTGCTGGCTCATGTTCAACTTGGTGTCCACGAGGGCCCCTCCCAGGGCCTTGTCTGCAAAGCTAATTTCCAGCTGGTAGGACCCCAGCAGGTATGGGTGTCTGGGGTTATTTTCCCCAGCTGCAGGACTCTGTACTTCCCATTGTTGAACTTCATGAAGTCCCTGTCAGCCCATTTCTCCAGCCTGTTGAGGTTCATCTGAAACACAGCATAACCCTCTGTTCTATCAACAGCTCCTCCCAGTTGTATCAACTGTGAACTTGCTGCAGGTACACTATCATCCAGATCATTAATGAAGAAGTTAAACAGTATTGGCCCTAAGTCGATGCCTGGTGTGCACCACCAGGCACTATTGCCCACAAGGAATTTGTGCCACTGATCACGATCCTTTGAGCATGACAGTTCAGCCAGTTTTCAGTCCATCTCACTGGCCATTTATCTCGTCCATGTTTCATCAGTTTCTGTATGAGGATGTTACAGGTGACTGTGTCAAAAGCCCTAGTAAAGTAAACAACATCCACTTCTCTGCCCTCGTCCACTACGTCAGTTATCTCACTGTAGAAAGCTATCAGGTTGGTGAGGCATGATTTCCCCTTCATAAATTCACTCTGGTGGGTCCCAGTCCTTGAGCCTTAAAGAGGGTCCTATGGTCACTAAAGTCAAAACTCTGCTGTAAAGATCAGCTTCCTATTATGTGTTGACCTGCAGGGTCCATCCACTCCTCCTCAAGCCTTCCCTCTCACTGCCAGTATCGAGGAGACGACAGCTGGTTCCCTTGACCCAGACCCTCTCCCCCCAAGCCGTGTAGTCACAGTTGATATGCCTTGGGTCTTCCCTGGCCGTATTGCTGGTGCCCACATGGAAAAGCATCAGGGGAGCCATCTGAGGGATGGACGAGCCTCAGCCTTCTCTCCATAATGTCCAGGCTCTGAGCTCCCAGTAAGCAGCAAACCTCCCTGGGCAGCATGTCAGGTTGGCAGGTGGGGGCCTCCACCCTCTGCCTCAGAGACTCTCCCACAACAACGCTTCATCACTTCTCCCGATGCTGCTGTGTGAGTCAGGCCCAGCCGGCTCAGATCCTTGGCTGTACGCAGATCTTGGCGCCTCCTCTACAACTCATGTGCTGACCAGAGCCATCCTCCTGGGGCCAGAGCCCTCCAGACTTCACTGTCAGAGGATCACTACTTTGCAAGCCTAAAAGCACAAATCCTGCCTGCTCCCCCTTGGGTACACCTGAGGACTGAGGCTCCTCTTCTTTCTGGGGTCTCAAAGAAAAAGTACATGTCCTACTTCCATACCAAAGAAATCAATAAAAAGCATTATAAAAGATTAGGCTTACTGGATGAAAAGATATATTTAATATATTAGGGAAGCAATAACTACCAGCTTTTATGGAAGGAAATAAATCTTAAAAAAACTACTAGAATACTTTGGGGAAAGTAACTGTGGATAGATGAGTGTGATGAGGGCAATATAGAGCACATGGATTTCCACGTCACTTTTGACAAAGTCCCTCACTAAAAATTCCTGTAGAAAATAAGCTGCAGAAGAGGTAAGAGCTACAACAAGGTCATGAATTAATAGAGGTTTAAACACAAGAAACGAAATAGTCAGTATTTACTCTGAGGACAAGTTTACTACTGGAAGAGCCCTGCAGAACTCTTATGTGAAGGCTTCTTCATGTTCAGCATGTCTATAAATAATCTAGAAAGGAGAGTGGATAGGGAGATGAACAGACTGGTACTTATTAATGGTGGGTCAAGACTAATATGGACTATCAAAAATCACAAAATGTTCTCATGATACTGGATGCCTAGGTAATAAAATGGTAAACGTAATAGAAATGTGCAGGAAAAACACCCTAGTTTCTACCTCCCAGAAAAGAGGTTTTGAAGGTCTTGTGGTTATTTGTCCATACTTATCAGTTTAACATTCAGCTGTAGTCTGAAGGAGAATATAATATTAGGAAAGGAACAGAGAACAAATAAAGATCAAAGAGCTCATACCAATGGATAAATCTCTTTAATATATGAATTTTGAATGCTGCATACTGCTCTCATAGCCCAATTCAAAAAAAGGACATAGAAGTAATACAAGAAATAGAAAGAAGGGCTAAAGAAAAGGATAAAGAAGTTACGAAGTTAAAGTCTTTTTAACTTTTTGGGAAAGATAACTTTTGGGAAAAGAGCAAGACATGTCTGGCTGTACTGGCATAATTTCAAAGAAACTGATAAAATTTATATGGTGAGTAAATATGAAAGGTTTTCTCTTCCTCAAAATACCACTAGGGGCATCAAGTTAATTTATCACAGAGCTGTTTGTTTGAAAAAAAGAAAGGATAGTACTTTTTCCACAGGATAGATAATTAAGCTGTGGAACCTTTTACCACAGGATGTATGGGATGTCAGAATCTTAATGTGTTCAAAAGCAGTTAAAGGAATTCACAGAAAGGTTTGTGAATAGTATAAAACACAAATATGGACATCTCCACTTCAAATATGAACCTCTGCTTTAGGAAAGACTGTAACTACCAAAGTCAGAAGGATATAGCACAGGAAATGTCAGTCTGTTTTTATACTCTTTCCCTAACCATCTGCTAATGGCCACATGCAAAATAGAAGGCCAGTCTAACTGGACCTTCAGATGGAGCCAATGCAGCTGTTCATATAGTCTTTAAAATTAGAAATTTACCATTTCCCTAAAGTTCAAAATCCTGTAATATCCCAAAGTTCTCATTAATATAGTTCATTATGAATTAGCTTGAAGACTGCAGAGAATAAAGAATAATAACAATTCTGCAGTAACAGGCATACTTTATGTATTTCTAAAGAAGAAAACAAAACCTTCAATTAGTAGCAGCAGGCAATGTTAGACGTAAATTCCAGTCCTTTTTTTTTTCTGAAGAACAAGTGGGAATTTAAAAAGCCAAACAATTGATTAATTCTGATCTATACTTCTATTTGAAAACTATGAAACTCTTCTGGCAGCTTTCCATCCATCTTTGCATTCCTAATTATCAAGGTGAATATGTTAAATTTGCTTTATCTACTCTTTACCTTTAAAACAGCATTTTCTCACTGGATTTCAGCTAAACACAGCTGGAAACTCTAGATAAACGCAGACATTTCTGATGGAGACCAAAGTGTCTCTCAGATGTTCCCTCAAATGTGCTAAAAAAGCCACAAACTGAGTCACTTCCACAGTAATGGGATTAGAAATAGCCTGCAGGGAAGCATGTGCCAAATGGTGCCAACTAGCAAGGATTATAACAGAAAACTGTGACATTATAAAAATACCTCAGAGTGAGGCTCTGGGTGGTGGAATTGCAACTTGCCAGCTCAAAAGAATGTGCCTCATTAAAATGACGGGAGTATGCTGAAGCAGTGATTTGTGCAGAAACATGATCCTCCTGATAGCTGAGTTGCTAGTCTTTTTCAAAAACCTTGTCAGTTGACCATCAAATTCATAAATGTCAATTAGGGCTGAAAGGGAAAAAAAAAAAAAAGATGGTGAAAAAAAGATGGTGAGAGGGCATGATGGTGAAGAGAAGGAAGGGAAGGAAGGCTCAGGAGGGATCAAACTTTGAAAGTTTGGGGTTTTTTAAAACTTCAGACATAAGGAAAAAAATTGCATTGCAACATAGAGCAAACATTAAGAACAAGCAAGCTTTTTAACCCTGTAGTCTATTACGGAAAATATTTGGAGACAATACATTCAAAATAGCTCTTAGATTACCAGGGAATTTCAAAGGGGCTGAAAGACCCTGTTTGATGGGGTCTGTAACAAGCGTTGTGGGTGCTCAGCATTTCTGAATTATTTGTTTTGCATATAAAGCCAAAGAACATTGCTTAGGGCACTGTTGCCCTAAACTGCCTTACCGATGAATTAAAGCTATATATAAGTTTGACTCCCTCTTCAGACAGGTTTGTATCCTGTAAAATGCCATTATTCCTGCAATTCAAACCAAATGTGTTGTTGAGATTCTGGAATCTGAAAACTGTGTTCAGGCATCAGTTACTGTCTGGAAAAGTAATTGACACAATCCTCACCTGTAGAAATGGAAAATTAATCAGCAGCTATAGTAGGACAGCCTTTGGGTGAGCAACTACTCTCTTCCCACATGGAAGAAGGCAGATGGGGTAGTAATAGGAAGAGGCTGTCCCTTACCAGACACACGTCTACATGGAGGCACTCAACTCTGACATACCTGGGTCGTCTCCTCCCCATCGTAGGACAGGAGGAAGGCTGAAGGAGAAGAACGTTTTGTTTTCAGCAAACTCTTTCCCTGCCTAGAAAGAGGGGGGCTGTATTCTGTTTCCATTATGAGTATGGTGTAAGATGGGGAGGAGGAAAGGAGAGAGGTAAATTGAAAAAAAACAAGGAAGACTCCTAGCTCATGCCAATATGTTTTATGATACTCCTGTTAATTCTGTGAGAAAATTTCTGATTTAGGATGACTGCTGTGCTTTTCACACAAGTCACCATACTGTATTTCCTGAACTAAAAAAGGAATGCCACTGTCTCATTCTAGTTTCTTAAATTATAAAAATAATTTGAAACAAAATCTTCACAGAATAACAGAATCACACAATCATAGAATGGTTGGACCTCTGGAGGTCATCTAGTCCAAGCCCCCTGCTCAAGAAAGGTCACCCAGAACCAGTTGCCCAGGACCATGTCAAGATGGCTTTTGAATATCTCCAAGGATGGAGACTCCACAGCCTCTCTGGGCAACCTCTGCCAGTCCTCTGTCACCCTCACAGTGAAAAACTGTTTCCTGATGCTCAGAGGGAACCTCCTGTGTTTCAGATTGTGTCCATTGCCTCTTGTCCTGTCACTGGGCGCCACTGAAAAGAGCTGGGCTCCGTCCTCTTTACACACTCCCTTCAGGTATTTATGTACATTAATACAATCCCCCCTGAGCCTTCTTTGCTCCAGGCTGAACAGTCCCAGCTCTCTCAGCCTTTCCTCATGTGACAGATGCTCCAGTCCCTAAATCCTCTTAGCTACCTTTTCTTGGGCTCTCTCCAGTATGTCCCTGTCTCTCTTGTAGTGGGGAGCCCAGAACTGGACACTGCACTCCAGGCGTGGCCTCACCAGTGCTGAAGAGAGAGGAAGGATCACCTCCCTGGACTTCCTGGCAATACTTTTCCTAAGGCAGCCCAGCATACCATTAGCCTTCTTTTGTGGCAAGAGCATGTTGCTAGCTCATGTTCAACGTGGTGTCCACCAAGGCCCCCAGGGCCTTTTTGGCAAAGCTGCTTTCCAGCTGGTTGGCCTCCAGCATGTATTGGTGCATGGGGTTGTTCCTCTCCAGGTGCCCGACTTGCCTCTTCCCTTTGTTGAACTTCATGGGGTTCCTGTCAGCCCATTTCTCCAGCCTGTCGAGGCCCCTCTGCACGGCAGTATGACCCTCTGGCAATCAGCCACTCCTCCCAGTTTTATGTCATCACCAAACTTGCTGAGGGCACGCTCTGCCCCTTCACCCAAATCATTAATGAAGATTTAAACAGGACTGGACACAATATCGACCCCTGGGGTACACCACTAGTTACTGGCCTCCAGCTAGTCTGTGCCACTGATCGCCACTGATCACCACCCCCTGGGCCTGGCTGTTCTGCCAGTTTTCAGTCCACCTCATTGCTCATCCAGCCCATACATCAACTGCTTGTCTATGAGGTTCTTAGGGGAGGCAACATCAAAGGCCTTCCTGAAGTCCAGGTAGACACTATCCACTGCTCTCCCCTAATCTACCAGGCCAGTCATTTCATCATAGAAGTTCATCAAGTTGGTCAAGCATGAAATGTTAATATAAAGCAAAATATGTACATGAAAAAACATTGGTTTTTGTTCATGAAGGGCTTGTGAAAATCTTCATTTAATACACTTAAGTCTTGAGTCAATAAAGAATATACCTATGTATTTTCTTTAAAGCTTCTTTTCTATCCCAAGGAAACATACTGACATAACACCATTCAAACCAGAGGTGAATAAGAGCCTTTGAATTCTCCATGGTAGTTGGAATTATAAATGATTATAATCTAAGTTTTGAAAATATTTCAAGATTAGTTATTTGGACTTAAAATATATTTCTAGAATTTTGCATTTGCTCTGCTGAACAGCTCAGAAACAACTGATAATTGTTGTATGTATACTGTTTTTATCTGAATATCAGAAATCCCTTTACTGAATTATTTAAGACTCACTGTTTATTTAGAATAACAAAATATCGAAATTAATAAGGATAAATCGAATCAAACCAATGTTTAGAAGAAATTCAATGCAATCTGGTTTGAGCTAGAAATACTCAGCTCCTCTGAGTACTTAAACCACTAAAAAAACCCAAACTGAATAAAAAAAACCCCTGAAGTAAAAAAACAAGAAATCAAATTCAAACAAACAAAAAAAGCCCAAATCAAACTTAAAAAACCCCATGTAATGAAATGTAGTAAACCAGAGTGTGGGTGACATGTTCCAAGTCTGCATCACAAATTAAAATAACAAAAGTTACTGTGGACAGGACTTCAGTTCTTGCACCTGAAACAGTCAACAGAACTAAATTCTGCTTGTTAACCGTAGAATACTACTGAGAGTAAAACCTGATATGTAGATTAGCTTGTTTCCCAAAAAAGGATAGGATGGCTTTGTTGCATGTTTTTTTCAGTATTAGATTTTTTGAGTTTTAAAATGCATGCTGTACTTGACCCTAATCTAATATCTTTCTTTGGGTTGTGCCACTGTTTCTTCTCCTGTTTCTCTTCCAATCAAGGACTGGTTGAATCTTCAAAAAGCTGGTGTTTTGCCTCAGACAAATTTAGTTTATTAAATATTTTGTGGTTTTTTCTTTTCACCTTGGTAAACATGTTTACTGGCATTCTCTATATCCATGCTGGCATTCCCCATATCCATGTTTTTTGGTTTGGTTTTTGTTGTTTGTCTTTTTAATGGGGGGGGGGGGTAACAGTCTGTTCCTATCCTGTCTTACAATTAGCATCAGTAAAAATACTAGGCAGTTCTGATTATTGCAATCCTTTTTGTCATGGATTCAAATAAAACTTAAACCACAAGTGAATAAATCCAGAGAGCCAAAAGGTAAACTAAGCCTATGTTAAGATCTTAATAAACAAACAACAATGTAGAACCTCAGCTGAGGTCAACAGTTTACTAAGTATAAAGTTGTATAATTAATTTAGCATTCCTAGGATATATTTAGGACCTGGCAATGCCTTTTGGTTTTGCTTTTAAGTCTAAATTCTGGTTAATGTATGTTGCAGCATTAGCTATTTGTGAATTCTCTATGCTTCTAGGTTTTCTTTTCCTTTAGTTAATCTTACCAGAAAAGTCAAGCTCAACTAGTAGCTCTGGGAATTCAATTGAAATATTGAAGTGCATTAATTTGTCAAAATACTATACAATTCAATATACTTTTTTGTTAAAGCTAAACAACACTCCTGTTTCATAAAATATGTTCAGTATCTTTCTGCTTATTTACTTGAAAGTTTCAACTCAGTATATATAATACAGAATACTGTATATTCCATTTGCCAGCATGTAAGTGCCCTAACATTAAAATTAGATCCTGTTCCTTTATCTGAAGAAACATATGTGATACTCTATATGCAGTACTCCATTGCACTGCACTTTCTTCTTAGAATATCTTCAGTGAACATACTGTGTTAAAGGCAGTCAACTGCATTAATGCACTGGTCCCATTCATTTCAAAGTCATCTGCTCCTTAATGTACTTTGTCTAAATATTTTATGAAATAGATGTCAGGCACCTTAACTGGCTTTTGTTCTCCCTGTTGTTCTATGATTAAATACTTCCTCAGTAAACTCCAAGGGGAAATAAGCCTTTAAATTTATGTTTGAGATAAAGAAATAAACTTTGAGTGTGAGTCACTTGCCACTCTGCCATTCAGGTGCTTCAAGGCATATCCTGTGCATTGTTAGGTATAAAATTCAGGGCACTGACTGACTTCAGCAGAGCTATGGCAGTTTATACTGGCCTCCCAGGAAAGATGGCAACTAGCAATTTCACAAGCATCTTTGTTTTGAAATATTCATGATTTTTAGTTAAGGCTATCTAGATTTTTCACCCTCAAGTTGTAAAGTATCTAAAATGGACTGAGAAATTCTGTACCTTATTTTTACATAAACAACACATAAAAGTGGTTTTGTACTAAAAATGGAACATTTTTTTAATTTCACTGGGGAATGGATGATGGGAAGCACCCTACACAGATGCCCAGATAAAACAGTTTCCCTTATTTGCTAACTTTTTAGTTCAGCTACTTTTCCACATCAGAATATTAATACCCCCAAATTATTCCTTGGTTCCACCAAAGACCTAGTCTTTCTGACTTTTGAGTCACCAAATCAGTTACACTATGGTGGATCCTTTCCAAGTTCAGGAGTAAACATGAGGAAAAGCATTTAGAGGTCAGATGTGTCCTAAGCCTTTCTTATCTGGCCATTCCTGCTTGAGTGTTTGTACAGCACCAAACATAGCTCATCATAACTCTTGACTGGCCTCTTGGCCATTCCAATACAGGCAGCACACTAATTAGTAAACTTTGCCATGTGAGTAACATTTTGAAAATAATTCATACTGATCTTTTGAAAAACATATCTAAACCCCCTGACGTGGCAGACAGCACCAACAAAATTACTATATAGAGCTCCTCTGAAGGCATGCGTTTTAAGATTTGTACATCTTAAAAGCAAGACTGTTTCAACGGAGTGTGCAAGCAGGTATTCCTTTCCCTGCTGCAAAAAACAGGGCAACTTTTCCGTGTTTTGGGTCAAGCACCAGTGAAAACCAATAATAAGGTTTAAGTTTTACCATTTCCAATTCTTTTTAGGTCCATGAGAATGGATTAATACTGTGCCATATCCTGTATTTGTTATGGCTATGAGGGTAATGAAAATTCACGAGCATTAATTCCAGAAGTGCCAGTGCAGTACGCTAGAAGATGTTATGTATGCTGTAGTCTTTGAACACGCTGTGGTTTGAGGGTCTGGCCCCATTCTCTGCTATCAAGCAGGTTGCTGAATTCCTGAAAGAAGATGAATGCTCAGGAAATTATATTACCAGAATGGTATAAAGGTCAAGGTAATACTATATTCCATTTTTCTCTTCTCCTTGTTGAATGATGGATTAAGAACTTCATTCTCTATAAGTTACAGGAAAAGAAAGAATATATGTTGGGCCAGATACTCCCTGATTTAAAAATGGCACTGCTTCAGTTGCCTGCCATGAAGCTAGAGCGCTATATTTCAGTTGATGAGACAGTCCTACATATCTGTTATTATGAAATAAGAAAATAATTGTGCAACAACTCAAATGCTGCTCCTTAGACATGGAAAATCTTTTCTTTTGATATATAATCCCAATTCAGTTTATAAAATCTGGTTACACATATTCCATCTATAAAATGTGAATAGTATTTTTAATTAGGACTGTATGAATTCTTGATATATGGCTATTTATCAGATAAATTGTTGAACTATTATTCCTCAGCAAAATTCAGAATGCCACTCATATCCAGCAAGTTGGTGCATACAGGTCTAGAAAGGCACATAAAGCAAGGATGTAGTGGGCTGTAACTGTGAAATATTACTGCTTGTTTCTGCCTCACAGATTTTAGATTAGCCTTTACTGTCTAGAAGCACTGTTTAATAATATGCCACTATGAAGTACTAAGGATTGAATTCTTATTCTACAAATTTGTTCTATATGGTAAATAATACATCATCTCATCTCTCTCCTCTCTTTAATCTTCCAGGTATTATTTTATCTCTGCTTGCATATATATATATATATATATATAAAAATATATCCAGATTAATAAATTAATTGAGGATGCTACCACTATAATATGGAATGAATAAAAATTTCTCTGTGATTTTCAGGATCTATGAACACAATAATTCCTCTGGCACAGCTAATTTCTACAGCTACAGATAAAAAAAAAAAAAGGCTGAAAACTCTGTTTCTATGATTGATTGGCCAGAAACATTCCTAGACACAGCCCAAGCCCTGAGGTTTGGGAAAGCTGGAACCTCAGCCGGGTTTTGCAAATTAACATTTTACAAATACAGGACACACATCTAGCTCCTGTAAAATAATGCTGGCTTCTTAGACACCCTTCTCACCATACTTCTCGACTTCAACTTGAAGAAGACCCCCTCCTGCTCTCGCCAGGTAACCCTGTGGTGGTGACAATACAGTCAGAGTTAGGCGTTAGCATAATTTCTGGTACAACCTCTGCCCAGAGCCTGAATGCCCTTTCTCTGCTGTAAACACCTTTTAGATAGGGAGACAGGCCAGAGATCAGAGAATATCCTTGGGGAAAACAAGCATGTATCATCTTGTCCCCAGTAAAGTGAGAAGGTTATTCAGCTGTTATTGTAGTCCTGACTCTGCTAAACAGCTCTTGGCGTATGGAAGCACATTAAGTTCATTCAGTCTGAAAGATTTCACAGATAATGGAGAGATCAGCTCAATTCTAAAAAGGGGAAACTCTAACTATATTTGAAACTGAGAAAAGAACATATCTAAATAGCAATCACTGGATACAAACATACTGTTTTTTCTCCCTCACAGACCAGGGACTTTGTACTTTAAAAAAATGCATAAATTTAAAACCACCTCGGTGTAAAAATATTTTCATGTCTAGCTTAAACTGTTTATCAGAACTGTCAAAAAAGCTCCTGTCATGACTAGCCAATCCAAGTATAAAGCTGGTGAATCCTGTACTTTTTTTTTTTCCTTGTGTATAGAGCACTAAGGGAAAAATGTAGAAGAAATTGTTCTAGACGTCAGGGTTTGATTTTAAATTTACTGTAGCCTATTAGCAAGCAGAATTCCAGTACCATGAGAGAATCATAACTGTAAATGAATGTAATCATAAGCGTATAACAAAAAAATTGAGTGCTCATGCCTCTTTGGTACAGTCTGTATTTCATAACCTATTGTATTGCTTGGCAGAGTCCCTTCGTGTACCTCCACCTTAATGCCTTGCCTTCTCTCCAGATAAGAGTAAGGCTTCTCTGTTTGAGCAAAGGGAGCGGGAGGAGAATTTGAAAGTAGAACCAATATCCTGCCATTCGTCCCTGTCTGCTTTAGTGTGCCTCGACAAAGCTGAGCTGCTCTCTGTCTGTGTTTATATGAGCGTGACTATGGGGGCTTAGGAGTCCTAAGGGGATAGTGGAGACAGAAGAGGGTACCCCAACTCTAGTCTACTTTGCACAGCAGCTCCTGTCCTGAGGGCAAATTTTCACACCCCAGATGAAAGGAGCATGGCAGAGATGTGAGGTCTTGGAGACGCTGTCATTCACAGCCTCTCCACTGACCCCTGACAAACTTGTCCACAAAGTTTAGAATTAAAATACTTTTTTTATATTATATTAGGAAGGCTTCAAATATTCTTGCCTGTTGTCTTCATGGTCCTGACCATGTAAATAAACTTGATATGAGAATCCTTGTGTAGATGCACATAAAATGGCCTTGATGGAGCTACTGTTTTTGCAAACTATGTCTATGCAAATTGAAGATTTACCTAATAATTATTGTAATCTATAAATTGGAACAGATTCCTCTGTATTTGGGAACTCATACTTTTTTTACTTTCAGGATGAAGTTACACAAAAGCCTTTCAAATGTCAAGTTCTTTTCTCTTGCCAATAATTGAAAAAACCCTTAGAACTTCAAAAATCTGTGGAGAAGGATTTTAAAATGGTGCAAGGACAATCTCTCGTGTTGTGCAGAAAACAAACCAGTAAAGCATATATTCTGGCAGGTCAGAGGAAAACATATACTTTATCTAGTCATTGATATTGATTAACTCTGTAATAGTCATAAAGCATCTCAGAAAACCATGTAAAAAAGAAATACAATTCATACACCTCGTGAGACATTTATATTCAGTCCACAAGAAAAAATACTATGTATGTACTTAATGTAAAACAATCCATATCAAGAGTAAAAAAAAATTCCAGCAACAAATTCTCCTGTGTGAAAATTTGTTTGTGTAGTCCTGTCAATGCCTGGATTCTACATAATCAACATAATTCTGTGCTGAGGGATTGGAGTTTCTCCTTTTCTGTCACATATTTACAGCATATAACCTGGTTTAACATTACACTCTATATTTCAGCCTGGTTAAACCTGGATTATGCAAAAGTAACACAAACTAGACTACATAGATGTGTTTGGTTTTCCTTAAAATTATTGTCACAGTCTTTTTTCTAATGAAAGCACTTTTTAAAGGAAAAACCAAACCAAACCAAAAGCAAGATGTATAGCTTTTTTAGACAAGAAAAGACACAGCTTTGCCATGTTTAAAAAAAATCAACAACACAAATAACATACTGTTTTGGGTTTTTTTTCCTGTTTTCATCAATCTCTGTGTTACACAAGCAAGGCAAAACTACATACCTTCAGTGGTTCCTGGTAATTTTACATATCCTTTTACTATCCTTATTAGTCTTCTCTGAGGGTACTTTGGCAATGCATGCATTCATGTGAGATTTTCTGTTTCAATAAACCCAAACCAAATTTATAACACTCTAAGTCTGCATTTTGAAATTTCCAACATTATATACAGCAATGCTGTTGTTGAATTGTAGGAAAAGTCTTGTAAAAAAGTCATTAAAAGCACTGCTCATGCACTACAAATAATGCTAAAGAACTCCTGGTCTAGTTTCAGCACAAACATGTACTTCTAGCCTCTTAAATTGTCACTTGACAACTAATCATATTCTGACCCGAGGACTGTATTTAATTAGAGGACAGCAACACAAGAGCATTTGCAATATATGCATCTAGGCATTGTGTCAGTAGCCATTTTTCCTATATTACAATGTTCACAACCCTGACAACATCACTTTCTAATGTGCTAATTAGAGCAGGGTGACTCAGAAAAATTATTTGTCTAGTCTTGTGTACAAAATAATTTATGAAACTCATCAAATATTCAATATATTTTTGAAAAATAAACTACTACAATGAAGCTGTGTGTATAGCAGAAAATAATGGAAAATATATCAAACTATTTAAAAATAGAGTGAAAATTATCCAGCTAGATAGTCTGATTATGTGGTTTCTTCTTTCTGCACCTTTCTACATTTTGAAAAAAACAGCAATAATTGTAGTAAGTATTGGAGACAGCTAGAAAACTGAATGTTTCTGCTCTTTCTGGGTTTTACATTATTTGGGTTAATACTCTGTGAAACCAAAAGATCTATTTACATCAGCTGAGAATATGTTCCATAAGATAAAAATTTGCATCTAGGAGTTTGTCTGGCATGATGAATTATCTGACAATATCCATTCAGCATTTGTACCATTCTAAATTGAACTGTATACATACATATGAACATATATGTAGTATAGAGTCAGCAGAGCAGCTCAGAGTTCCTGAAATATTATGGAATACCAGATTTTACTTCATATCTATCATCCTGATTTAATGACTATTTAATTCTAATAAGGTTCAGTATGTCTCTATATTAAGTGCCAGTCCTGCTAGAGATACTCAGAAGTCATTGGGAATCTGCACTAATGAATACCCATCTTCAGGGACCCTTCTGCAAAGAGTCCCAATGCTTTATAATTTAAATTCTACTGTGATAAGCAGCAATGGGTACTCTGCTCAGCTAAACGGTTTTACTGAAATACTTTACCATCATTGAAATACTGTGGCAAATGTAAAACAGCTCAGTGATTCAAACAGGAAAAGTTAAAGCTTAACTTGGTACTATAACATGGAAACCTAGTGACAGTTTTTATTTTTTAGGGAACTGACTTTTAGGATACAAATGTGAGAGAGGGAAAGAGAAAATGATTTCTGGTGAAAAGGGCAGTGTGATCATTGCTCTGGCTAAGAAGCAAGCTATGGTTGCCTTTATATTCCCAAGACAGCTGCTGAAGTTATGAGATCATTGCCTTGGTTTTCATTCATGTTTGTTAGGAGCTCGTATTTTCTTTTCTCGATTCCAGGCAGGCTCCGTTGGAGTGTGAGGACAAGGCATATCTTCTCCAGTGCGGCTGGTCACTGGGCAGCAGTGGCAGGGAATGGTGCAGCATCTGCTGCCTGGCTTAAAGCTGCTTCGCTGGCTGGCCATACAAGGGGTGGGCTCCTAAACCAGAGCCCTTACTTAAACCTCACTTGAAATGTGTATTAGAAATAAGCCTTTTGCTCACCAGAGAGAGGCTTTGCTTAACTTACTTCATAATGCCTTGATTTTGTTTCTGATTAAGTCTTAATTGTTGGTAGGTATTATTAATCTTAATACATTCGATTTACCTTCAGTGCAAAAAGCCACGGCTTCCCTGAATGGAAATTTGCAGCATTTTACTTCAATTGGTAGAAGTCCCAGAAAGAAATCCATCTTCTTTTTATTTGTTGCATAAATATGGATTTCAAAGGAGACAGGTTTGGTATTTTAATTAAATTCCTGCACAAACTAAAAATTTCTGTTTCTAGGGCCTGCCTGTTGAAGAAATAACTCTTCCACTTGCCTTTTTTTAAAAGGCAAAACAATATCGCACATTTTTTTGCGTCAAGTACCTTCAAAGGTATACTCAAAAAATGCCTGTTCGAAATAAATCCCCTTAGAAAGATAAAAGGCAGATCCTGCTGGGTTGCTGCAAGATAGAAAATAGTATCAGCACCCATTTTTTACTCTTCTTATCATCAATCATGTTCTTAAATGCAGGCAGAGAATAAAGGAAAACCCAAACCAATCAAAAAACCCCAAACAGTTGTGCACGATAATCTTTAACTGAAGTTCTGAAAACAAGATTTTGTATTTGAAATTAACGCTCATAACTTACACTATGATAGTTCAAGTACTCTCAGAGATTTTCTTAAAAAATAAAAGACAGAAGACAGCAAGGCAGCAAGTACTATGCTAATCAAATGAAGAGGAAATTTAACAGTAAATAATCAAAAAGGGACTTAATCAGATGCAGGAAAGTTGAGCATTAATGGAGAGCAAAGACAGTTCAATGCACATGAACGTACTACTATGATGACTCCATTGAGCTGGCATCACACAGCTCTGTGTATCATAAAATATAAGAAATACAAAAGACCAAGGAAATCAAGATTTACCTGCATGCGCCACTTATGATTAATGATGAGCACTAAGATGAAAAACAAATTGAAATACAATTCATGAGGTTTTTTTCTGTGTCTATGTACTTTATGGAATATTAGGAATGAGAAAGCACTGCCAAAGGGTCAAAAGAGAAAATTATGAGGAAGTATGTTATGGTATCTAAGGAAAATTTTCTTCTAGCAAAACACCTTAATCATTAGGGGACTGCCAGGACAAAGAAATTAAGAAATGAACCAGGATCCTATACTGAGAAAACATACAATGAATTCTGAAATTTAAACTTCAATGCTGTGGTTCAAATGCGTCTGCTCCTTGTTCGGGGTCTCAAAAACAAAATTCAAAAGTGGAAAGTAAGCTGCACCTTGCAAACAGAAAATAAGCCCCCAATTTTACAAACCACAAAGTCTGCAGAGTTTTATATTTGTCTTCATATAATGTGTCTTCCTGTCTACATTCATACACACATTGAAGCAGACAGCTTCTATGAAGTTAGGAAATGTTTCAATTTTAATCCAACTTCTCTATATACACATAGCTTTAATTTTACAATCAACTACTATGTATTCTTGTCGCTGGATAGGATGGATACTGTAGCATTCCCCAGTTGGTCTTATCTGTTAACTCTTGGAAAAGCTGAAAGATGACTTAACACATGAAGATGAAATCTATGTTGGAATCACAAACATGAATTTTCTGTACAGAATAGGAAAACACCTGTAATATTCCCCATCCGGAACTGTCAAAATAAGATGACTCAATCTGAGTGGCATAGGTAATTTGTTTGTTTTCCTCAAAACATGGAAAATAGGTAAGATTTAAGCAAACTTGTACTTTGAAAAAAAAAAATAGAGTTACAGAAGATTACACAGAGCTGAAATTTCAGAAAGAAACTTGGGTCACAGTGATGTTTTTTGTGTGTGTGATGCCTAGAGCAACCCAGAAGGACGTAACATTGCAACTTTGAGAAGAAAGCAACTCCTGGCAAGGAAGATTTTCCTCAGTACTCTATCTCTGCCTAAGTGAATGGATGAAGAAGGAAGAGAATGGCTGAATAAAGGAATTTTTAGCTTCTAGCTTGAGCATTTTTTTATCAGATATTTTGTCCAGAAAAGAGATCCATTTTCTGAGTCCTCTGAATTTTGCACTCCTTTGTAGACACATAGAAGAGCGGTCAAGGGCCAGAGAAGTACACACAGATACCTGCCATGTTCTGATATGAACTGTGGGTTCTAGCACAGGGTTTCTGATGAAAAATAAAGGGACATAGAAGATATGTAGTATGTGGGGAAAAAGCCTTTAACTTTGCTAGAGCAGGTTTGAGCATCAGTTCTGATAAAAGAAAATGATCAGACAGGGGCTCCTGCTGTGGTTTCATCCCCTCAGGATGAAGAGAAGAAAAGTTACAGTTTTCAAAATGACCTAGCAAAACCTGTACCAAAGAAATAAAGAGAATAACCAGAAGTTTTTCAGACAACATTTCCAATAAAAACTGGATTGACAAAACTGAGATGATGATTATAGGAGCTAGGGCTGAAGACATGACGTGGAGGGATGTTTACTTCAAGGAGGACATTCCTTATTGTGACATAATGACAAATTACACTCAAACAATGAAAACTACAAGAACTGTCATCTTAGCTAGGCAGAAGGAACAAGGTCATCTTTCTCAGGCTGCTGCTTCCTCCTCCTCTAGATTTTCTGAATTAAGGTATGAAAAGAACAGCAGAAATATTCTCCTCACTCAGTTTATTTGCACATGTGCCACCTCAGTCTGCAGCACCAGCTTCAAAGATTGCTCTGGATAACCTGTCCAAGCCTTTGGTCTAAAGCATGCTCAGCAGAAGAGACATCTGTATTAAATACGTGTATCTTTACATGACACATCTGCTAAACTTTAGTTCTCAATGAGCTTCTGCTGATCATATCCAAACCAACACTGTTCAAGCTTTAGCTTGTCAAAGGCAGTTGTTATTTTCCCGATGGCACAAACCAGATAACACAACAGTGATATATTTGCAGTCAGAGCCAACCCTTAAGCAGACTTCAGCCACTTGTTTCATAGCAGGTATCACAGTTGCACCATTGCATAACATTTGTGAAATTTTAGTTTTCTAATTATTTAAGTATGCTTGCTTGAATTCCACCAAACAAATTGCCTGAGGCAGATACTTTAGGAAAGCTTAGTCTGGGCATTTAAGCCTTAGATATATAAATGCAATTAAAAACATGAGGAGAGAATGTCTCCATTAACGTTGTTCCACAGGACCAACACAAGAGAGAAAATTTGATCCCCCTACCCCAGCTGATAATCACTATTCAATCCCAGTAACTGTCAAACCTGTTTGTACTGTAACAGACTGATTTTGAAATCACAAACTCACACAGAATGGCTGAAGCAGAAGGCACCTCAGGAGATCAGCTACAGCAGGTTGCTTAGGGCCATGTCCGGTTGGGTTTCGAATGTCCACAAGGAGAGACTCCACAGCCTTTTTGGGCCACATATTCCAGTATTAAATCACACTCACAATGAAAAAGTATTTTCTTAAATTTTAATGGAATTTCCTGGATTTCAACTTGCACACGTTGCCTCTTGTCCTGTCACTGGGCACCGGTGAGAAGAGTCTGGCTCTGTCTTCTCTAGTCCCTGCCATGAGGTAGCTATACATGTGGAGCCACTGTGCACAGTGACAGGATAAGAGGCAAAGGCCTCAAGTTGAATCAAGGGAAGTTCCAATTAGATATTACAGAAAATAAATATTCATCATGAGGGTAGAAGACACTGGGACCAGTGTCGAGAACAGCTGTGGAGTCTCTGTTCACTCATGAAATCAGTGGACAAGGCCTTGAGCAACCTGGCCTTGGTCTGCTTTGAGCAGGGTTTGGACCAGATGACCTCCAGAGGTCCATTCTCATTTATTCTGTGATTCTCAATCTATTTTAAGCATAGAAAGCATGAGTTTAGAACATATGCCTGAAACATGCCAAGTGGACAAGAACAAAATTACATTTATTTTCTAACCTTTCATTTAAGCACCTGAGTTAGCATATTCTGCTGTTTCTGGATTATCTTGTTAAGATTTGGATTACTGTTTCGTCAAAGTGTTCTAGCTGTCCAGACTTTTTTCCTTCTAGATTTGGGGACTACCTTAAAGCCACATGAACTACTAGTTTAGCTAGTGTTGTCTTCTTAGTTTTTTTCCTCTTTCTTTCTCTCTCTCTTTTTTTTTTTTTTAAACTAATGACACTAATGCTTTTGATGATACGTTCCTGAAAGTACATTGATTCCCCAGGTGGTCATTTCAGCCATGCAAAGAATTTTAACTAGGCTAATTTATCACAGGATAACATAATCTCTCATCCTATGTTCCTCACTGTGTGACTGGGCTTCTCTTATAAAGTTGTTTATCAGGCACAAAGTAGATAATTGTTCCAGTGAATCAGAACTGTCTGCATTTTGATGTTTTGACAAGCTATTTTAATGTTACTGTCATACATGTCTTGTATAATTAAAAGATCTTTTCAAAGCAAGGATGTTTATTTATTGATTATTTCACTCTTGTGTGCCACTGTCAATTTCTGTAATTTATTGTGGCATGTATGTTTCTGTTACTCACTCATATGGATTTCAAAATATCTGGGGGCAGGCAAAACATGGAAACTTTTTTGTGTAAATAATATTCTGGTTTTACTCCAACTCCTTATTCCTATTTCACACAACTTCAGAATGGTACAAGACTTTCTTTTAGAGCTTAAGGAAAATTACCAAGAATGGCTCACTGACTAAAATGTGGCAGCAAAGAACCCTAGTCATTAAATCTGAATATCAAATACTAACTTCTGTGTCCCTAAGGAAAAAATATTAAAAATCCTGAAAAGCAGAACACTGTACTATGTACAGACATGAATCAACACAGACCATCACTGTTTCTGAATTCTCATCATCATTTTACCCACTTGTGGCATTTAATCTATTGAGTCCTGGTTAGAAGGAAATGCAGCGAGCTCTGCAATTCCATGAAGAATAGGGAAGAAATGGCAGCTGTGTGAGGAATCCTCCTTCCTGCCTCGCAAGTCTGCAAATGTTTCTATATTGTGCCAGCCACTAACTAGGACAAGCCTTCGCTTTAGACAAGCCCACTAGCCTGACTCTGCAGAAATGGGACAGAACTGTCGCTGTGATTACTTCTAGCTCCCCAACCTGCCAACAGAAACCAACCATGGGGCAGCTAGCATGGCTAGTTACTCGGAAAATGACAGGAAAGAAGGAGTTTGTGATCCACTGCACACCTTTGTATTTGCCTGGCTAAGTAAAGTAAACCAGAACTAACACTATTCTTTACTAAGCATTTTTACCTGGTTTCCTATAAGAAAACAAGATACATGTATCTCCACTGCATCTCAAAATCACCTGTCCGTCTGACACTGTTAGCCAAAATTGATAGAGTAATAGGAATTTCAGGAGACAGCCATTAAAATTAGCAGCTGATTAGAGGCATTATCAAAGAAAGGCAAGGAGACTTCAGCCCTCATATATTCCCTTTGTTTTTAAAAAAGACATTTCACATTATTGAAAAAGTAACCATGGCAGCACCCATAAACAGTAGGACAGTATTCATAATTCATAATTTGTTGAGAATGCTGAATAATATTAGTAACCTCTAATACTCACAACTCATGATGAGCAGCCTATGGATAAGAATTTTATCTGAATCTTTTGAGTCAATTCTATGTATCATTTGGAAAGATTCTCTCTGGTATATCTGATTTTGACTAATGTGAACAAGGGACAGAGAACAAGTTTAATATATAAGAAGAAGTCCATATTTAGAATAGAACATTCTCAACCTTATTCTCCTATTCAAATTCCCCAGAATTTGCATATGAATGGGAGAGAAGAGATGATTTTGGTTTGCATGGTAAATAATAACATGCATTTTATAACAAAACTATCTCTGAGGATCCTAAAGCAATTTAAAAGCATCTTCAGACTTGACCTATTACTGCGCAAAAAGAAGTAGAAATTTTGTTGACCCACTGACATCCTGCTGCTCTCTCTTAATCTCTTAATCCTGTTTTTCCTCATAGTAGCATTATACTATATTATCCAGTGTACTTCAGTGTTTTATTCCTTAAAGCCACATAAGGCCCTACTCAGCTAAGTAATACTGAGTCTGAGCTTTATAAATTAGGAAATAAGTCATTCCGGTCTGATTGAAGATAGACAGGCTTCTGTGGGATTTGCTAAACTGGGAATTTGTACTGGAAGAAACTGATCAGAGACAGATGTGGGTGAGCGGCCAGGCAGACACTGAGCATGGTGGCAGGAAAAACCCACTAGGATGAATTCAGAAACAGTCAAACAACTATTTTGAAACAAGAGGATGAAGAGCGTTAGGACCACATGTGTATCTGCCAGAGATGGAAGGGAAGTGGTGGTGAATGAAATCGGCACACTTGAAAAAAGTAATGTTCTGAAAAATGCCAAGAAGACTAACTTTCTAAGCACTGTGTATGTGCGTGTAAGAGTCAAAGTGGTTGCAGCTAATTCTGAAGACCTGTACTAGAAGAAAAGAAAATTAATGCGAATGTCTAAAAACTGGTCTGTGTCTGTAAGCCTGAGCTTGAGAACTGTGTGTTGAAGTATCAGTATGAATTTGTAACTTTATTATCAATAGAAGATAGAAGGAGAAAATTGGATTACTCTTTTAAAATATATTGAAGTACAAGGAATTACATCTCACACATTCTGAGAGACACTCTTCGGTTACCTCATTTATTCATTCTTGCTAGTTCACGACATCCTGCTTTCTGCTTGGCTATCTGGGGACCTGTTCAGATTTCACATTGAAGGATCAATTCACAGAGCAATGAAATACCACTGCCTCTTGGGGGAGGATGACATCTGTTAAATAGCACCCAGCAACACTACACAACAGTTTATAGCATCAAATGCAGAACAATTATGATTTTAATTAGAATCAGAGTGGGATTTTAATGAGAAAGAATGCAATTATGCATGATGAAAATTTAGGGCTAGATTCCTTTATACTTATCCTGAGTTCCCTTACTACATAAGTATTTCCAAGAATTTTACTACCAGCAAGGGAGAGTATAACCTCCCCCTGAACAGTTAAAGACCCAGCCTGTCATTCACCAATGAAGAACTCTGTCCTCAGCTTCTTTGTGCTACAAGCATGTTATGGAGATAGTTCATTAACAAGCTGCAAACTCAAACACCATCAGCTGAACTGATCTTTCACATTTATTTTCATCTAATCCTGAAAATGTCTATTCTTCACATGTTTAGTTGAACAGGCTACATACATCTCATCAGCAAAATGGCACATGGGTCTGGATACAAAATGATATATGACTTTGGCCTGGAACCTAACTAGTATGTTAACTAAACATAACTAAAATGACATAGATCGGCAAGATCTCTAAGCACCTGTGTCACAGGTCTACAGAAGAGAGAGGTTTAATGCCTGTACACACAGTAATAATAACTGGGTGGAAGAGAGGGGAATAAATTAATTGTTATTTGCTTCTATAGTGCTGGAGGCGATAGCCTGCTTAGCTGCTTGGGAATAACTATCAACCGCTGTAATATTCTGACAATTGTTTTTAAAGTTGATAATAGAAAAATTAAAGTATTGCCATATTGATAAGTTTTTTTTTTTTTAATTGCTAGTTTGCGTTAAAATCTAATTGGAAACAGTTTGAACCAAACTATAGGATGGATTTTTGTGTGTGACTAAGACACTTTTGTATCAGGCACTGTACAAACAGATAAAAGTGAAAAAGTCTATCATATTTTAATGGCATTTTCTCACAGAGAGAAGGTCTCTGTCCTACCAGATGTTAAGTCTTGGGGAACCTGAGTTACTTTCCTCCTTCAGAAATGCACCTTCAACATGTAGGATCTGCTTGTTAGACTAAATCTCCTAGTATGAGGAGTAGTAGTAGGAAAATATAATATATTGAACTTGGATAATTTTTTTTAAATTATTAAGTCCAAAGCTAAGTAAAAAGGCTAGAAAAATTCTGTTGCACTACAGCAGCCATTTTGCCCCCTTCATGTTTTGAGGCACAACCTTAGAATAACCAAGATGTTTCCATGTAGAAAAAAAGTAAGACTGTAAGGCTCTGAAACAGTGTATTGGCATACATTTCCCATAAACTGAGAGGCAACTGCCTAACCATTCCCTCTAGCTGCAGGAATATTTGCCAATTACAAAAGAGAAATGATGATTACTACTCTTCGTCCCCCTTGGAAAAAGGATAGACCAGCCAAAGGGCAACAATATGAATATTTTTAAGTGCTATGCAACATTTCCCTCACACCCAGGATTTAATCTGTAGTACTCAAACACTCCAATGTAACCCTAAAATATCATTTTATGGCAGTGGAAATGGCTAAATGCACTTTAATGCACATTTGTTCAGAGTTGTCATGGATTCTATATTAAAATTCATACTGGGTATTTGGAAAAAATCATAAGCTATAAAAAAATGAACACAGACAACTGTTCATCGCTGTAATATTTGCCTGTCACTGAGCAAAAGTGAAATTTGCATAATGATATCCACAGTTTTCTCTATGATGTTAAGCTTTTCAGTTTCTTTCTCAGGCTATAGGAAGCTTTGTCTGGAATGAGATTTTCCTTGATTTTTCTTAAATTCATTCTGGCTATGGTCAAGGGGCAAGTTCAATATTGTCATTGTCTCATACACACTTGTTGTGATAATTCATGTAAAAAATGTTAACTGATAAAAAAGACAATAAAGAATGTCAGCCTTTTCAACTAGTGGTTGTTTTGCTCCTTATTGTGATAATGAAAATATATAAACAAATGTAGTTTGTCTTTTCACATTTCAACAAATGGTTGCAGAGTTATTTCATCATGTTCCAAGAAACTGATCATGCTTGGCTGAGTCCTCTGGAGTTAAGTCAAATTTTCTATTTAGTATCATATAAAAATAGATATCTGTCCAAGCAATCTGATGATCGGATATATATATTTGATAAAAAAGAGAATAAAGTGTGCAAGGTGGTCTTTTTCAGCTCTTAGGTAAAGCTGGACTGTACAGTGTGATTTTTGTTGCTTTGCTGGTATACCTGCCAACCTAAATTTTGTTTCCATTTGATGTTTCCCAAAATAGTATCTCTTACAGCACATTAATCTCGCTTCCTCTCCTCTAAGAGGTACAGAATACTTGTACTAACTTCCAAAAAAGCTAGTAATACTATGACCCAATCCAGAGTAAGCAGAGATATAATATATCCGTTTCTTATGTTGAGCAATATAGACTTTACCTAGTTGCTGTGTTTTTTCTTTTTTTAACACAACACTGATAAAGGTACAAATACATTCTTACTGAGCTATTAATACTTTTTGTAGATCACTGAATATAACGTGGCAAAAAGAAATCCACAAACCTACATCCTTTTTTTCTGAAAGGAAGAAAAAAAAAAACACACACATTCTAAAGAATTTAGCACCAAGTAGCTTCTGGCAAAAGATGAATTAATGTTAGACCAGTCTGGCAGACTGCAGACCTTAATTGTCTGTGTTAACTTATCCACATGGCTTCAATTTTTTTCCTGTCTACGTCTAAGCTGGGATGGATAAAATAAGATCATTCACCTCATTCAAACCACTCCTTACTTTATATATATGAGAAAGCAAAAGATTATAGCTTTTGTTGAGATTCAGTCTGAATTCTCCTAGCCCTACATTGTTCCTTTGAATCTTAGGGTAGTCGTCAGGGTCTGGAAGATACAATGCAGGATCTCCTTTTCCTCCTTCCCAAAAGGGGCCAGAAAAAGCACCTCCAGATTGCTCATACCTAAATGTCACCTCCTGAGATTTCCAGGACAATTTTACAGAATCAGTAAATTCAGAAAACAGTGCTGACTGACAACCTCAGGTATATACAAGATTTCAGGCTTTCAAGGTTCATTCATCACTGGTCTCAAAGGATCCTTGCCTGGAGAGAGCACAGTGAGGGCAGTCAACCTTAAAAACTAAGGGAGAGCAAGGGAGAATTATTCGCAATACTGAAGAAATACTCTTTGGGATATGCTAGGGAAGCAACCAATAGATATGACAGTGAGTTGAGGGTGATGAAAAGGAGAGACAAAATGTCTTTAGAGTAGGAAATAACTACAGGAATTCCAAACATGTAAAATACTTCTTTTGGTGGCGAGGAAAAAATAATAAAATAAATTGTATATAAATTGCATATTGTATGTTGGCAAGCTCCCTAAAGTCACTAGCTTCTGAACATTCAATCACTATGCTTATTCCTGATACCAGATAGCACTCATCTAAAAATAAAGACTAAGGAAAAGCAAAAGGAAATAATTTTGGCACTAAGACACTCTCCAAGTGTGAGAATTGCAGCTAATAAAATGGAGCACTTGGAATAAGTTTCTTCCTTAAGCCTGTGTCGTTGCTTTTGAATGTGAAGTGAAATCAAAGCCAGAAGATTTGTTATGGGTCAGCAAGAAGGAAGGAAAGGAGGTGGGAGTAGGGCTAAGTGCCAAGAACATCTTTAAATGCATTATCTGCTTTCTAAGAACATAGGTTATTAACGAAAGAGGAAGGCATGGCTTAAACAACATAACGCTCTTAGAGGAAATCCTACAAACACAGATAATTATATATTTAATTTAGTTCTCCAAGCTGCAATTTTAGTAGTTTTATTATTCTAAAGCACAATACATCATCAGATACTTTCCACATTATAGTCATTTAATGTCTCCAAATTATAGTCTGCAAGACAGAATTGAGGATTTGGTCTAAGTAACAGAGTGGTAACTGCAGGAAATGTTGTGATGGCTGTCAAGTGTTGCAAAGTTCACTTAGCTGAACTAGACAGCACAAAGAGAGATGTTGTTACAGTTCTAAAACTTTAATCTGTCCACCTCCTACTGTTTGGATGTGAACAACCCTTTGAATTTTGAGATAATAATAGGATTGACTTTTTTTTTTTCCTTTGCTGTCTTCTCTTCCTCTCCCCCTCTCTTTTTTTTCTTTAACTGTAACAAAGCCTGGGTACCAGCTGGCTGGCAGGTTACTGCCTTAGAAATGAAGAGGAGTTGGCCAAAGATTCAATAAAGACCTGGTGGGATGCTTTAATAAACTAAGCTTGGGTCTCCAGTTACCTTTCAGACTTCTTAGGCTCAAAGATGACTACATGTGTAAGATAAGGAAGTGTTCTTGATGTTGCCAAGGAAGCCATGGCAAGTACCTAGGTCTTTGCCAGTGAACAAAGAGGTTCTAAAAGAAAGGGTCAAATCCTTGCTGGCTTTGGTCTACAAGTCAATGGAGTTATTTGGGATAAAATTTAGCTCCAAATGTTTTTCTTTACTAAAGAAAAATATCCTCAGCTTCACTGGAAATTCAAGCAAATATAAGGTTCAGAAGTTACAGGATGCCAAGTAAAACTGAAGAAAAACAAAATCCTTTTCAACAGAGGAGGTAATATTTCTAATTGTTATTATAGCTCAATGTCTTTTATTAGGAATTTCTTACTATGTCACATTTGTCTTCAAGGTAGTATTTGGCTACAGGCTGAATCAAGCCTACATCTCAAAGTGTCTCTAAATAATGCACAAAACAAGTACTATCAACCCTGAAATGTAATCATGTCTGTAAGAGGAGAGCAGGAGACACGGGATTACTTGACAGAGAACAAGTTGCCTTTTGTGAGGGCCAAGGACAGAGACATGAGCTATTGCACACTCACCCAGGATGCAACAAGACCTTCAGAGGAAAGGTAATGAATTAGTGTGATTTCTGTCACACAAGAGAAATCTCTTACACAGAAATAGTAAATGAGCACAAATACATAAGAAGAAAGAGCTTCTCTCCAAAAACATACCATGGCTTCTGATGACAAAAACAATGTAGGAAGGAGAAGCTTATTCTGGCCAGAAGCAGGAGGCTGCAATTGCTGATCAGGAGATTTCTACAAACCCACAAGTATGTAGATGTTGTGTTTCCCTTCCCCCTCTTTCATAAAAATTGGGCACAAATTCAAAAGGTTTCTCACTCAAATGCAGGAACAGAAATCTTCTATATCACCCCACCTATAAATTGCTGAATTCAGCAAAGTGGCAGTCAAACAAAGATGATGAATGAGAAACCTGGAAAGGGAAGATGAAGAAAACTTCCCTGGAAATAGAAAGAATCCCAGTTCTTCCATACTAAGTAGAGACAAACAGCTTGAGTCCCTTCTGCTCACTGCAGTAGGAGTGTTATACCAGGCACTAATGATTGCTTTGCAGTACAAGATAATGTCTCTGGGATCTGGCATTTCAAGTGTCAACTACAGCACTACAGACATCCGGGCTTTGCCCTCACAATATAAAATTGCTAGTACAAGCACTATGTTTGAAATGTTCCCTGTGAAGCAAAATAAAAGGCAAACATTTATATCCTTGACTTTTCACCAGTTAATATCCCATCATATAATTTGCTTTCTCAACATTGGCCTGAAAAGGTATGAACTGACTTCAATGTGTTACCAGTGGAAGGTTGGGAATAAGATCAGAGGTGGGTCCAGAGCCTCACGGGCACATCAGACTAGGAAGGATGAGGAATATAAAATTCTGTAGCAGCTTCTCACACGGGAAATATATTGGGTGTAGCCATCGAGGTTTTGGCAGCAGGGAGGCTGCAGGGGTGACCTCTGCGGGAAGAGGTGAGGGGCTGCCCCATGCCAGACACAGCTGGCTCCAGCCAGCTCTGCAACAGACCCACAGGACACAGCTGAGACCATCAGCAATGCTGGTGGCACCTCCAGGAAAACATATTTAAGAAAGGGCAGCAAGAGTGGAGGAGGGAACAGAGGAACGGATAGAAGGAATAAGGGAATAGCAAGGCAGAGGATGAGGAGGTAAGCCATACCCCTGAAGGGGCTGTGGCCCATAAAGAAGCCATGCTGAAGCAGGTACTTCCCAGTAGGGTCTGTGGCCTGTAGATGAGACCATGCTGAAGCAGGCATGCCCCACAGAGACTGTAGCCTGTGGAGCACCCGTACCAGATCACAGGAAAAGAGTGAGAAATGAGGAGTGGTAGAGAGAAATCACTGCACACTGACCAGGACCTCCTGGACTGCTTGTAGCCTCACTGGAGAAACTGAGAGTAATCTGTGGCATTAACAAGGTGAGAGGAGAGGTGCTTGGAGTGAAGTCGTGAAGTGGAGACTAGAAAGAAAGAAGGAAAGGAGTCTGGAGTGAAGTTGAGCCTGTGAAAGTGAGAGGAAAGGTGTTTCAATGTTTGTCTGCTTTGTTTCCCAATACCCGTGTCAGTAATTAAATATTTATGATAACTGACAAAAATTAAGTTAAATTCTGCAAGTCAAATCAGTTTTGCCTGCTGCAGTACTTCATAGGTGATTTCCCAGTCTTTATTTTGACCCATGAGTTTTCTTGCTCTCATTCCTTCTATTTTCTCCCATGTCCCACTGGGAGGGGAGAAAGAGCGACTGGTTGTGTGGGTGCTTAGCTACTAGCTAGGGCAAACCCACTATAGGAATCAGCAATATATCTGTGCTACAGCCCAAAATATCAGCTGGATAACTCATCCTTTAGTTGAGTTAAACTGACTTTATTGCTCTTGTAACAAGGCACCTTAACCACTCTAGCGACTTGCCCTTACAGGAGGAGAAAGCAGCAACATATTTAATAGTAAGGAAGTTTTTCACAAAGTTGCAGTAAGTCTTTGCTGTAACCTATTAATTCAGTGCCATTAATTTCAACAATCCTCTTACACTACTCCAAATGGAAATCCCAGATAGATGGATTTATCCTTCTGCTGTCATTGCGAGAGATTTCGTTTGAATACTACGGCTTTTTCATTACAGTCAAGCATTTCATTTGGTTTCATCCTGCCAAAAAGCTAAACTCCTGTGTTTCTGACATCTATCTGGCCATTAAAATGACTGCCACAGATTCAGCACTTCAAGACTGCAAAGTGGAATTCAAGCAGAGACAAGCAGGAAGACAAAGAGTAAGCAGTGTTCAAATCATAGTCACCTTCAAAAGCTAGTAAATATGGGGAAAAAAACAAGTCAGTATCTTCAAGCTTAGCTTGGAAGTTTGTAAGTTATAGAAAGGAGTACATAAGAAGGAAAGAGCCATGGGTAAGTGTGAACTGAACAAAACAATCAAAGCAGTAACAACTGATTCTAGTCTCAGCAGTGGTTATCACTGATGGGTCTTTGTCAGAGTCTACAAACTCCTAAGGCAGGCAGCCTCCTGGCAAAAAGCATCTTCAGGTCTTCCTCTTGTATTGCTGGGTGGAAACTGGGTAAATACACTCATTCATTTTTTAAAAGCAGTATTTTGTTCAATGAAGACAAGAGTAATGACAGCAGCCATTTTGAGAATATCTGCCACATTTTGACAGATCAAGCTATGCAGAAAAATTATTATAATAGACTTAAATGTTTTCTGGGATTTCTGACCTTATTACAGATAACAAACTAATTCACCAATCACACTGAAATTTTTCTGTTAAATTTACAGTCCTTTGATTTTAGTATATATTCAAACTGCATCAGCTCTAGCAGTAATATTTTTTTACATTCTTATTTGGTGTTCTGTCACAAGTTCTGCTCTTAGGACACCAGATAATTTTATTATGCAATTTGTTGACATAAAATGGAGTCAGTTTCACTGGGTTCATGGACAGCAGTAATTCACTGAAAATACCTGATGTCTCTTCAGTTATGAACCCAATCCCAGAGCACTCGGAGAGATTAGCAGACAGTCTGTCCATATGTGGGGCAAATATGAGAATGCCAGGTAGATGCCAGAAGTGTGGAGAGTCCTCATCCTGTGCTGTGCTCGGGGATGCTGGATACCTATGCATGTAGCTGATGGTCGTAGCCTCACTGCTGGGGATGAGGGTTGTTTGTGGGTTGTAATTTATGTAACAAAAAAGAAATCAGAATACCTTTGACTTCATTAGGCTTAAGGGATTATAAAAGTGGGAATGGCAAAAAAGAAGGAAAAGTCAATGGGGCCTGTCATGTGATGAAATACCCTTTCTGAAATCAGCATTTTGTGGTCTAATGTCCCAACAGACTATGTCCCTCAAACCAGTCCTTTTATTTGCCATGTTTTCGTATTTGAGAAAGTAGAGATACAAATAGCTATCCCTCAACACTCAGCTTGCTATGTCCCACATCTCAGAATCAAATGAAAATTTCAAGAATGAAAGAAAGAGAAAAAGGGCAGGGCCAGCTTGGACCAATTACACCACACGGCTGGAGAAGAATTCCTAAACTTTCAGAGGCCTGTGTGGGAAGCTGCTTTTAAAACCAGTTCAAGAATGTCCATGTTCACAAGAAATAAACTAATTTCTTTTGCAGCTTTAGCACAGTTAAGTATTTGTCATCACATATTTGGGTGAGATCTGAATTGTCCAACCTAAAAGTGAAAAGATCTATATCCCAACACTAATCTCATGGGCTATGCAGACTAAGAGCTCAATCTGTTTGACACAGCAGTGAAAATAATCATCTGGCCAGTTCAGATTACAGTATATCAAGTTTTCTAAACCAAGAAGCTGCATTTGTCCTACATTACTAATCACATCTACTTTTATTAAACCTGAAATCCTGTAGGCACTGGAGGCAGTGGTATATGAAGTTTTAATATCTGCTCACAGATTCTGAGTCTTATCAGGGGAAGCAACATTCAAAAAGCCAAGGAATTTTAACTTAAAGAATGCAACAAAAAATTTACTCTAACTGAACATAGCTGAGATATCAATCCTACATTTTATATACAAAAATCATGTTACTAAGTTCCATGTTTTTCATTTTCAAGGATAACAAATTATAAAAAAGTATGAATATAGAAGAAAAATCATATTTTGTGAAGATTTCTCATTATTTTATCGGAAAACTGAAAGGAAATTCAACTGACATTCCACAGATATCTGTCTTGGATGCAGCTTTATTCTCTATTTTCCTTTACAATTGAGAGATTTGTGGATATCCCTAGGTCACAAGCACTCTGGATAATTGAAATCAATAAGGTGGAATTCAATAATAGCAAATGCATCAAGGACTGCTCTTAGGAAAGGCAAAGTTAAATGCACAAATACAAAAGGAGTAGAATGGAAGCAGGGAAAATTGTTGCAGAAAACAGTCTGGAGAAATCGCAGATCCATTAGGAACCCACAATGTAATGTTTTGGCAAAAAAAGGCAGATCTTATGTTAGGACATATTGATAGGAATGGGTTTGGGAAGATGTGTAGGTAGTGATTCTGTTGGTGAGACCTCTGCAAGAGAACTGTGTTTAGTTTCCAGCATTACCCAAGGCAAACTGGAGATAGTCCACAGAACAGCAATAAAAATGATAACATGTTTAAAAAAAATGACACACAAAAAGACTGAAAGATTGGGTTTGTTTAGTCTAGGAAACGGTATATTCAGAGGGAAAACATAACAGTCCTGAAACAACTAAAATTATTTTCCATATTCACAAGGAGGAAGTCAGGAAGAAATGGGCTTGATCTACAACACGAGTAAGAAAACTTAGCTGTAAAAGACAACTATGTCGGGGAAAGGGTTATCAAGGAAGGGTGTCAAGAATCTTTAAAGAGTTTAAGAACAAAAGTCAACGTCAATATCAACATACAAGATACCAGCACTGCCACAGGCCGGCCTCACCAATCATTGAATCGTTGATCACTGAATATCTAGCATTGCTTTCCTTTGATTCTTTAATGGATAACTATTTTTTTTTTTGCACTGGTCTCACTCAATATTTTGCTGAGGGGGTGGAAAGGATGACCTGATTACCAGGAATAGGTACACCTGAATGCTGACTTCCAAGTCTGCACTGTTTGGAGAGGATGGAGCTGCTGCTTCAGCATCCAACCATAAGCTTTGTTACACAGCACAAACGCAAAGCTATTCCGCTCTACTGCTTACAGCTGCAAGCAAGACCAAAATTCAGCCCTCATAATGCTAAATAATTGGCTGTGAACTCAGATGAGGAAGTGGCTTGCTCACAAGGGTCTGATTCTGGCAAAACCACCTTCCTGCTTCTCCAGAATTTTCTTTTTTCTTTTTTTTTTTTTTTCTGGGGGAAATTCATTAAAAACACTGAAATATTTAGACACCTCCTGGAAATGTTTAACTAAAAATCATAAATCCCAAAATAGAAAAAAAGGAAAAAACCCCAACAAAATATGAGGCATGTGCTGGGATTCAGGTGTGATTTTCTTTCTTTAGAAACATAGAAATGTCGGCACATGCATGCACAAATCACAGGTAAATTGCTGTTAATAACGAAATGCTGTGCAAAAGTACAATGGTTCCAGTAAATGTCAGAACACATCTGCTCTATTTAAAAATTAACCATATCATTAAAATTATATTACTACTTAATTCCTGAGAAAGTTTAATTATTAGAGAGTTATCCTTCCAGCTTCCAGGGAAGGATTAGAAATATTGCACTTCTGTGTTTAATTCTTCCTCTGCCAAGTGCTTTAAAGTTTTAAGAGGCATATATTTTAAGTTATTTGGGAGACATAAATATAATAGTTTTGATTATTATACTATAAAGACAATGAACCTTGTGTCATGGCAGATTTTACCCAGTCTCATGAAGTGTCTTGAAACAGACTTTTTTTTCCCCCACTTTCTAAGGGTGCTGAGACTAAGGGAAAGCTGCCACTTGTGACAGCAGCAAATCTGGCCCAGAGTGTTTCTTGAGAAGAGCCTTGCATTTGGTTTCATCTTCCTCCACATTGTGTGTCTCTAGCTCTGGCATCAGCTGAGTGTAACAAGCGACTTCTAAGTTAGAAATGATTAACACAGCCCGACTAATCTGACTTTAGCCTTATTACCTGTTCTTAAATGCTTGCAGATTTAAGTTACATGAGGTTTCAGTTTGTTATAGCTGCCTGTAGTTTAATTTGAGCAATTCTCAAATCTGTAATGACCGAAGCCAGAAGCATTAGAAGCAAGCACTTATGGGGGTTTCTATGAACTTTGCTTTACTATTTCCCATAAACATTCCTCTAATAGCTCTCCAATCCACAACACTTTTCTTTTTTTTCCCAAGAGACTTGCATATCAGCTGATGCAGGATGATGGTTATATGGAGTCAGAGCAACCTTAATCCAAGTAAATCAAGCCCTTTTAAAGCCAGCCCAGGTACTATAATAAAATTTTACTTGGCTATCTGTACAAATACATTCAAACAGTTAATTGCCTAATTTAATGCACATAGTAAACAGACATTACTCGCAACTGACAGCACCAGGTGGACTGAGCATTTCTCATTCAAACCAGGCATACAGCATGAAACTGAAATGCAGAAATAAATGTAATGGAAGAGATAATGTGGAGGAAAAAATGTTTCTTAATTATGCAGTGTCCACTTTCTGTAACAGATTGTCTTCCTAATTCACCCTAGCTTAATCAACCTGTCAATTTGCTTTGGCAACAAACCAGCAGCTGCACACCCAGAGCTCTGCTTATCTGGTGTACAGGTGTCCTTGTTTGCATATTTTAGTTATCCAGTGGTTCACTCCTGTGTCAGAGGGTACGCACTGGAGGAATATAAAAAAACCCCACATTGCACAGAAAGAAAATAATCTGTCTGTTGTCAAGAATGACTGCAGCTTCAGGTCAACAGAATAGAGGTTGCTTTAAACTATTCACTGTAAACTTTGTGAATAATGAAGTGACCTTAGTGACGAGTTCCTGAAAGTATTTGACCCAGTTATGCAGCTGGTACTAGACTGGCTGGGATGTTGCATTTTGAGGTACAGTGAAAGAAGAAAATCAGATTCTACAGCTGTGTTTGGAGGAGAAGGTAATAGCCCCTTCCGAGCATCACCAAAACATACAGGGAGACTGAGACATGCATGTTAGTGTGGATGATCAGTAAAATAGTAACCACAAGAAAACTATGGGTAAGATAACAAAGGTAATTCCTAGCTAAGCAGAAGACTAGTAACTATTTACCATAAATGCTATAGAAACAAATCCTACCTGGAACAGAGCTAAATTTTCACAAGATGAAAGATTTTGAATTACCCAGAACCTTATTTGACCACAACAGGGCATTAGCCCAAACCACAGAAACAGTTCAACAAATGTTTAAGTTCAAGGATGGCAGTTGCACTACAGATGTAAATCTCATATATCTGTTAGAGAAGAAAACAAAGGGTTGATTAATTTGAGATAATAATCCTAGACTTACATGATCTCACCCAGAAACCAGGATTCTTACCTCAAGATTAGTGGCTTAAACAGGTCATCTTATGACATACAGCAGGAAAACAAACTTTCATTTTGTCTTGTTAAAAGTAAGTAGCATGTTTTGTCAGAGTTCCTATGAAGGTGTTTTGGTTTAGCATACATTAGAGGTGTTTTAATGAAATCTACTCTCCTTTATTTGTCCTAGTTATGTTTTGAAAGACATGGTTATCTTTCTTTTCAGCACAATAAAACTATAAGCACTTAAAGAACAAAAAATTAATTTATTTTCAAAAATAATTATCATAAAATAAAAAGGTCTTATTAAAATCAATGATCAAATATTCCTTCATTATATTTGGTTAAATTCATAGATTTCTAAAGCATAAAATTAAAGGTTAATAATCTGATAATCATTCACACCTTTGACAGAAGTTTCTAATTTAATTCAGATAAACATCAGTTTAGAAGAAAGTCTCTTACATTTTCAAGTTCATAATAAATAAAACTTCTAACAGAAGATACTCTGATACTTAGGTCTACCTTTCAAGTTCATAATAAATAAAACTTCTAACAGAAGATACTCTGATACTTAGGTCTACCTTTTCAGAACTTAACTGAGTGCTCTGCTGGAGCAAATGCAATTTGCATTGGCTGAACTGGCTGTTCAAACCACAGCTTATAGAATAGGTTGTTAATGTGCCACCAGCCTCCCATACTTCTTGCCATGCTTCCAACCTTCTCCAGGAGTTTCTCAGCATGGGCAGAAGTTGGGGCTGCTCTGCTCCTTCCCAGCCATGCTTTTGTCATGAGCAGCAGCTGCCTGTACCAGGAGGGTATTGAGATGCACAGGCACTTTCTGGACAATCTTGAGCAGGAACCACAGGTGACATGGGGAGGAAAAACATGTTTAGTCCAAAAGTTTTCAATACTTTCTTGCAGCAGGGCATTGCCATTAAAAAAACAGGCAACTGAGGGTGGAATTTAAATTTAAGTGTTCTGAATGGTAAGGATTATTCTTTTTTTTATGTGTTTGCTTGAATAAGTACTTCCAAGTAGGAGTGGGACTCTCACTGGCACCTGTCTACACTTCTACAATACTAATAATATAATAACATGGACACTTTGAAAACAATGGAAATCAATAATTCAACTTCTTGAACTTTGCAGGTGTCTCAGATGGTTGCCCTTACTCCTGGATTCAGGCAGGCAATGTTTTGCCCAGAAATTCTCTACGTGCCTGTTGCCTGTCCATGTCCCATAAGCACAGAATTACTGCCCTATGTGAGAGCTTCCCTTACTTCTGAAGGAGCTCCCTGGGGACTGAATTAAAAAGGTTTATGAAAGATCTACTTTGATGACATAGGTTAGCCATGCGACATAAATTGAGGGTGTGGAAGTGGGTATAGCAAAGAAGAATATGTCTGGGTGAACAATGTCTCTTCAAGAAGTAACATGTTTCTAAAACTGCAAAAAAGAAGCAGAAATGAATTGCAATAGGAAACTGAAGGGAAAGCAAAGGGAAAGAAAGGCAGGGCAACAATTTTTAATGGATTTTTCAACTATTATGGAAACTAATAGAGAATAATATCAAAATAGATTGAATTGTACAGAGCTGATATCCTGAAAAGATGTAATTCTTCATCTAGATGAAGGCTTTTGCTATAAACTCAGAATATTTAAGTTTGAACAGCATAGTAGAGAATGAGGTCAGCTTGGCACGTTTGGCAGCAATCTCTCTCGTAGGCAGAGACTGCAGTTTGGAAAAAAGCTACTCTGAACCTACTTTAGTTTAAGACTCAAATATAATCCACTTGTTTCTAAGACAAGACCCAAAACTGCCTTATTTCATTTCTAATCCAAACCACAGAGCTGTTCAGCCAGTATAAAGAGAGCTAGGAAAAAGTCTGATTTATATTCAGGTTTTCCTGCATACCTTCCAATGTGGTTATAAAATATTCACATGCTCAAACACACATGTACAGATATCTACTGTTTATACACAGGCATATGGTCTCTGTGTCTGTGCAGCTGTGCACACATATACACATCTCTCAAGAATACTGTCTCTGTCTAACAATGGTTGTGCAGTTTGGCTTTTTAGTTTCTTAGTTACATTGAAAGCTATTTCTTAATTATTTAAAATTATACATGGCATATAGGTCCACTATTTATATAAATTTATTTTCACTTTTTAAAGTGAAGTGTTACTATTAAGTGATCATTTGGGAATTCTTCCTTGTGTTTTCATGACATTTTTCCTTGTACTGTTTGATTAACTTGCAATTTTGTATAACCTGAAATTAAATATTTGCCTAAATCTGAAAAAAAATCTTATTTTAGAATTGAAATTAATCTTGTACACATCCTGTATATTTTCTTCACAAGTGCAATGACTTGCTGGAAACCACTAACTTAAAAGGGATCCCATAACAGACCAAACTAGAGCAGAGGTTGATATCTATTATGGTTGATAGCTGAGGCTTGGGTTCTGGAGGTTAAATATTGCTTGGCAGTCCCTTAGTGGGAAGGAAGGTGCAAAAAGGAGGAGCAAAACTGTTCCTTTCTACTTATTTAGTTTATACAGTATTTAATTTTCAGGCTGGAAACTATGGAGAAAAATAGTGGGTTTACTGCATATATGATTTAATTGTAGGCAATATAAAGGGAACACAGAAAACTACTTTGATTTTTATTTCTTTTCTTTTTTGGGGGTAACAGGGCAAAATGCTATTTAAACAGAACCAATATGCTAAAGATGGCTTCCACCCTTTCAGATTGCATAACCAAGCCCACAGATCTTACCCTCTCATGCACTGAGATAAACTTAAGAGAAAATGTAAGTACCTTTCTAGTTAAAACCAATCTCTCCTGTGTAAACATAGATTTGTTTTAACAAAGGCTTCTTTTAATAATATAAATAATGATAAAAATAATGGAGTTGCCAATGTTGACTTGGTTCACTATCTGGGAGAAGTACCCCCTGAGGTAAAGCTGGTAAGGCTTCTGAAGTCAGCTATTACATTATTAATCTCATCACTCATAAAATGCTTTATTCCATTTGTTATTTATGTCAGCATGCAGCCCACCTTCACACCTCAAACTGGTGATCTAGCATCAAGTGTTCTCTAATAGTGTTTAAGTGCAAAGGATTTAGTTCTCTTTACTTAGGCCGTCGGAGCCTTCTACAGGATTTCCCATCCTCAGTTGTGTACGTGGATTGAAAACCCTTCCATGTGGCTTAGAGAATAAACTGTTATCTTTGTACTTCCCAATATACCACTTGAGAATACCTTGTTTTAAAGATGTAGTTTCCAAAGAAGTTTTTTTAAAGAAAACTGACTTATATAAAGGCTCTCATTTTCTGGGGCAACATGCCTCCTTGCTGTGCTGAGGATATAGCATCAAACTGATACTCAACATGGCCCAAGAAAGGGTGATTTGTTTCTAAAGTTTCTATATAGTCCACTTTTTCTGATACAGACCTAGAGATGTTTCTTCTCTAAACCTTAAGGAAGATAAGTGTTTTGCATTGAGCATGAGTTTGACCAGGGCTCTGTGAATCTTTCTAGTTAGTAACTAACAGAAACAAACCCATTCCTTTAGGGGAAGATTTAGTAGGTGAGCCACCCTGGGGAGCAGCGGCTCCCAGTCTCATGGCAGAAGAAACGTTGCTTCATTCCCTTCCATGCAGCTCTGTTCCTGGGAGACCAGGCAAGTGCATCAGGCCAACCAGATTATTGGTAATCTCCTTCCTTGTGATAACATTGATGAATCACCATCCAACAGTTTTGGTGGGGTTTATAAAGGGGTTTCTATGACAGGGAATCACTGGCAGCAGAAGCGGCCACGAGTGCATCCGCTCTCTTCCTTTGTTCTGCTTGACTCCAGGCTTGCCGCATGACATATTTTAGAAACAGTACTTCAATGGGAAACACAAATGGGCGGCAACTGACAGTAATTATTTTGTGGTACTCATTAAATTCTTAGCCATAAAGGAAGTGGCGATAGGCTGAGATGTTTTCAAAGAAAGTACATGGATGCATAACCCTGCAAAACATATGGAAAAAAAACGTTTGGCCAAAAAAGAGTGAGTTTGGTCTAGTAAACTTATATATGATTTGCAGGCAAAGCTTTTGCTCCCTAAATCTGAAAGAACAGAATTTCTACAGACACTATCTTGCTTCAACAAATGAAAGGTTTAAGAAAATGCCAGCAGGGAATGTGCTTATCTTGGTCTTTCTTTGCAGAAAGTTAGTATCCCTAATATGCATCCTGTGCAGGTTTGAAGCAGAGAATAAATTTGTTTAAAATGAGACTTTCTCAAATCTGTGATAGTGCCAAAGGCAATAAAATTAAAATGTGTTTGCAAGTATTTTATTCAGCACTCAAACCAGAATATTTTATTAAAATTTCAATTATGTTTCAAGGTTTAAAAGACTGTTAAAATATGCTAATTGAGATGTTCAGAATGACAAAAGTTTCAATTGTGAAATCTCCTTTCTCTGAAAACTACTCAGAGTAAAGCAATATTTGGTTTCGCCTGATGTGGGTTTAGACAGTTAATATCAAATGCTAAATTAAACGTCAATAATCCTTAAGGAGCCTATTTTAGTCACACTTTTCTAATCAAGGTTTTCAATGTGATCTTAAGGTCCATTTGTTCCCAGAATATAATGAGAATTGTACAAATCTCATGCATTTCCAGGCAGAGTTCATTACAGGGGTTTCATTTGTGCTTATTTAAGCTACATTTCAAGTGAAATGAAGATTTTGGTTCCAAGAAAGTGTATAGAAGAAATAAGGGACTGTGTAAGCTAACGGATTTCCAGTAGTAGCTTTCAGAAAAACAAACAAAATGCCATCACCCCCCCCCACCAAGCTAAAAAAACAACAAACAGTACATATTTTAAAATATTTTCTAGAAAAATGGCAGAAAAGCAAATGCAGGTTTTATTGTGTAAAAAGTGAATCAGATAATGATCAATGTTTTAAGCAGAATAACCCTATTGGATGTTGATTCATTGGTGTTATTCCAGGGAAGCAGGTTATTGATAATTTGATACTGCGCATCCACTATCCTAATCATTATTGTCAGAAAGTCTATTAAAGATCATAGGTCATGGCTCTAAAACTAAGTATGCCATAAAAAAAAAATTGAGCAAGGGACAAGGACAGACATTCTTATAGATTAAGAATCACACTAAAATGCATTGTCTCAATTAATTTTACTAAGATATTATTTGATAAAATAAAACTACAATCTTCAGTGAAACATTGCTCATTTAAAATGAACTGGAGGTGGAAGTCTGAATATTAAACCCCCCCCCAACTCTGACAGGTTTTTGTCATGTTGTATATGAATCTGCCTTCAGAATGTATTTCTCCCACAGATTATGCTGGAGTACTCAACAAGGTAGTAAGATACACTATTTTTTTTTTTTTTTTGGTCTTGAAGCACTCTAGTTTTTGGACAACTCCACTCACTTTTCTCAATATTTCACTAAATGTGAAGTTGATAACTGCATGGCTAAATTGCATTTCAGACCCATCACTGTGAAAAGAGTTGCTGTTGTCAGTGCGAAGGAAGGGACTGTACACCACGTTCCAGGCAGCGTGAAGGAGAGCTTCACCCTAAGGACCAGCTAGCTGTACCAGATTTTAGCTTGGCTGCTACATGTGCAAGCCAAATCACTCTGTCACTTTATGCAGTAACCTTAGCCTGGGTCAGCAGACTGTCAGCAGGAATGCAATGCTCCCAGAAGCATCTTGGCAGGAACTAATTCAAAAAACCTACTGATACTGGGCATGTGTAAGTTATACGTGCCTTTCTTGTAACTTTCAAAACTGGACTATACAACTAAATAGAAACACGCCATTTGCTTTTGGATATTCTGATATTGGGACGTTGGGCATTTGTCCTGGTTTCAGCTGGGATAGAGTTAACTGTCTTCCTAGTAGCTGGTGCAGTGCTATGTTTTGAGTTCAGTATGTGAAGAATGTTGATAACACTGATGTTTTCAGTTGTTGCTCAGTAGTGTTTAGACTATAGTCAAGGATTTTTCAGCTTCTCAAGCCCAGCCAGGGCACCTGACCCAAACTGGCCAACGGTGTATTCCATACCATGTGATGTCCCATCTAGTTTAGGAACTGGGAAGGGGGGGGCAGGGTTTTCGCCGCTCAGGGACTGGCTGGGTGTCAGTCGGCGGGTGGTGAGCAATTGCCCTGCGCATAATTTGTACATTTCAATCCTTTTATTACTACTGTTGTCATTTTATTAGTGTTATCATTATAATTATTAGTTTCTTCTTTTCTGTTCTATTAAACCGTTCTTATCTCAACCCAGGAGTTTTACTTCTTTTCCTGATTTTCTCCCCCATCCCACTGGATTGGGGGGGGAGTGAGTGAGCAGCTGCGTGGTGTTTAGTTGCTGGCTGGGGTTAAACCACGACAGCGTTGCTCAAATGCTCCCTTAAATTCCTTTCTAAGGATCACCATGCCTGTATACCTTGCCCAATCTAAACCACTTATCCTTAACATAAACTAGGTTGAAGGCAAAACTAAAAATAAAGTATTATAATTTTCTTTTAAACAAAATACATAGAAACAATACAATTATGACATCTTTTGGTATCTATTAAGACAGAGACAAAGGGAAGAAAACCATGCTTACTTCCAGCCTAAAACCCAGAAGGTCACCCTCTTCATCTTTATATTCCAGCCATCAAGTCATATCACTTATTTAACCCACTTAGTATGGGACTCAATCTCATAGCATACCCTTTTCTACAAGCTGAACTCACAGTGGACAACATTTTCTACCAATGCTGCTATGACAGCTTTATACACCCTTCCTTCCTGGGATTCCCCATGATTTCCTCTCAGTTCTGAATCTCCTTGTATCCCTTCTCTCCACTCTTCCTCTATTTCCTGATCTCTCTCCTTTAACATTCAGGAAGAGGTCTGAGCTCTCCTTTTGCCTCACCAGTGGCTGGCTCTTTTAGAAAAGTGTGGATGACTACCTGCCTATAGAAAAGGAGGGACTGGATGCTAAGCCGGGCTTGGCCAGGCTGTGACCAAGATCTGGCTTGCCTGTTCTGAAGCTGAGGGACCAGCTGAAGAGGTGACAGCGCTGATGTTTCCGAACCAGGTGTTTTCACATCTGTGAGAGACTGAATTGTTACCTTGAGCTGTTTGTCTCAAAGATTGTTAGGTGTGAGAGACTGGACTGTCATCTCAAGCCATTCATGTCAAGAATTGTGAACTGCTTATCTCAAGCCTTTTGTCTCTGGGATAGCCTGTCTAAGCAGGACATTCCCCTGTCCATAAGGATGATTACTAGGCCACTGAGGCATTCAGGAGAGAGGAAACGGGCTGAAGCCGAGAAGCATGCAGGAATGTGAAGGCTACCATTCTCACGGAAACTGTAGTCTTTGAGATAAGATACTGGTTTCTGGTGTTGATCATGCAAAGGTTGTGTGATAGACGAAACCTGCAGCATGTGAACAGTGCACGAACAATACATATGTGCATGCATCACTGAAATATGCCCTATAAAGAACCATGGAGACAAGCTGTGGTGTGCACCCACCACCAAAGAATTGAAGACTGAGAACCAACGAGACACCGCTGGATCCATGGTGGTGACTATCCTTGCAACTCTATTCCAACTGCTTGCTTGATTTCTGCCTTTTCTTCCATTCTATCGTATCACTACTATTTTCTACTTTTGATACTTTTGATAATAAAAGCTCTTTTTGGTATATGGCATTTGACCTCATTTGTGTCTTAATCTCACACTTGGGATCACATCGAAACCTTCCCTGACATTGGATCAGGACAACATCACGGCCCTGGGCTTCTACATAAGCATACACAAATTACAGAAGTTACACAGTCTCATGGCTGGCATTAAAGACAGCAGCTGTTGTTGTGAGTGCAGACGGGGTGGTAAGCAAGTTGCTTTGGGTATTAATGTGTTTGAGCATGAACTAATTCAGTCTTTGAAGGGAACTGTGACAAGTTTCAACCACAGAAGAGGCTTAACCACAAAAATTCAAATAAGATCTAGCATATTTCATCATATAAAGCTGTCAAAAGTGTGTTACAGCACCCTGCTTTTCTTCTGTTTGGTGAGATAAAGTAGCTCAAGTGCCTGCCAAAAGCTATCAGCAAAGGTAATGGGAGTTGTGGGTGCAGGGGTAGAAGAAACACAGGGAGATCGAAGCACATGCTGAAGGAAGAGCTGGGGAAACCAGCACTTTTCCACTTTTCCTTTTAGTAGGAACAAGCTATGGGAGCAAGCCTAGGCAACTGCAATCACATCTTAGGTGCTGACATGACATTACTAGCTTGTATGACTATCTGTACTGGAGTCATCTGATGTTACTGTTTGGGCAACTGTAACTATCATCCATTTGTCTAAGAAGGTAGAGGTTATGACATTATGAGGAAATTTCCATTTGGGCCCTACAGAGTCATTTTGCAGAGGTCTGTGGTGCTACTAGGTGATGGTGCCAGGAATCAAGCTGAACCCCACAGACACCGTGGTTCTGGGGGGTTGTTACAAGCTCACAGAGCATCATGTTCGGCTGAGGCTGGACCTAGATGTGTATGTAAATCATGCAACATTAAAAAGTTTTTTCCTCCTACTAATGTTTTTTAGGAGCACTTTGGAAACTAGGCTATGGTCCCTGCTGCTGTTTTCTCCCACTTCAGTATCACAAACGTTGTTGTTCTTCAACAGGATGGCAGCCTCCAGCGCTAGACTCAGGAATGCCAACTATAATTAAAGACTTGGAAAAAACAATGCATTTAATGGCTTATTCAGGGTGACAAGTGTTGTCTTACCTTGGGAATGTCTATGAGCCTAATAGGTGTAGCTTTCCATTCCGCCTTCCCTTGCTGCATCATTTGATATTAGCTTTCTTTTGCAGGTTTTTGAGACCAACATTTAAAATACGCACTTGGTAATCTTGTGTTGAAATCATAATAAAATGTCACACTAATTTATTCTCTGGGAGTATTTTGCTAGCTTCTTGTATTAATTCCCCTCAAAGCTAATTTAGATGCTTGTTTTCTATGTATTCTGCATCTGTCTGTATTAATAATTGTGCAAATGTCTGAACAAATTAAGACAGTTTACAGCATTTAAACATCCCAAAGATCTTATATTTTCTGTGAGAGGTTGTACTATAATTTATGGATGTTTTCCCATTAATCTCTGAATTGTTTTGGCAGCTAATGCCTAAAAGCAGCAGCTACCTGGCAAGGACAGAATATCTGTCAGGCCATGAAGGGTGCCTGCATTCACTGGAGAGATAAATGGGAACACTGAAATAGAGTTAAGCCCAGAGAAGGAAGCTTATCCTCAGACGGACTTGCCAAGCCTGTTTCATTATAGCTTATAGCTTTCATTGTAGCTTAGTGAATGCTGTTAAGTATTCTGTCAAAATGAACTTACTTTTCCAGGCAAGTAGCACTGTGAAACCCTAAGATGCCACTGCTAATACTTGAACCTGTTTACTGATTTTTCACATAAAAACTACAGATACTATAATACAAAGTCCAAGTTTTCTTAAAATGTATTTTCTAATCCAAAACATCTAGGAGATTTTAATTTGTACCTTTTCTGTCCAGCCATAATGAAAAGACAGATTATTTCTTAAGGTGTGTCATTTATAAAGCAGCATTTTATTTCATGTATTTTGAGGGCAGAAAATTATAGGTCTTTCAATTTCCTATGGTTCTGATAATGTTACTCTATAGAATCATAATGCATACTCATCACTGGGGACACATATCCTGGAAGGTCTTCCTGCAACCGAAAGGACAACTTTTTTAATTTCTAGAACAACTAATTATAGTGCCTAAGTTTCTTTGAGAAGAAAAACTGAAAATGGAAACCAGAAGGCTGTCTTAAAAATATAATTTCAGATTTTTTGTACCTACTTATTTAAACTGTATTCTTTTACTTTCTTACCTACTTACCTGAAGCATATTCTGTTAGTTAACTAACTCTTTTTCAAGCCAGGAGACCAAATCAAGTTTATAGCATAATTAGAAAAAAAGTCATTGGTTGAAATAAAGAAGGTTAAAAATTAAAGGAATATTTGACATATATTTTCTTGCAGAGAAAGAAGAAAAATGAAAACAGAAACCATGCTAGAGTTTTACATTGTGTATTTTCTTTTTTTGCTTGCCTTTTTAACAAACAAATTATTAAAATTTGACGTTAAAAAAGGAAACCTTCCATCTCTGCCTATTACAGTTGTGATGAGAACTGACTTAAAGACCTTCAGTTCTAATTCTACAGAAGACAACATAACACTTCCAAAGCTTAAAGATATCTGCATGAAAGTTTTTGTATCATGCTGGTTTTTGCATAATTTTGAGTGAACTTTTTTTCAGGCTTAATTGGAAGTAAGGAAGCATGTTTTCTGCTTTCACTATTATTTTTCTCTGATCATATCATAATGATTTATGCTTGAGGTAAAATAAGACCACAGGTTCTACTCACATGAATCTTTGTGTATGCCACTGTGCACATTTGCAATCATATTTTTCCAGTCATAGTTAACTGGGCTTTAGATGTAATATAATGCATTGGGAACAGCTGCCTTAAGAGAATCTCTTCCCATACTCATGTATTTACAATCCATAGGATTAATTGGATTTCACTTAACAACTGTATTATCAGACTTAGTTACTAAACATTTGTGGATCATGTAACTGTTATATCTTTATATGTTAAATGAAGCTTAGTTGCACACCTCAGATCTTTAATCCAAGATAACTCTTCCAGCTCCACAGAGGTGTTATTTGCATTTTTTTCTGTTAGTATCAACCTGAGATCTGACTACAGTCCTTTGCCTTTAATTATTCTCCCTCCTCACTTGCAAGGGACTTCAGACGCTTTTTTTGTTCACCACAACTCAGTGAAAGTTTTATTGCTCACTGCACATTCACCAGCAAAATCTACTAATAAGGAAGTCCAGTATTGCCTTTTCCCTAATACAGATTTGCAACAGTAAAGTGGCCTTTTGAACTGATGAATAGGCATAATAAAATCACCAGCAGAGAATGAACTGGTTGACCTAAGAGATCTTTTTTCTCTTGAATTTCTAGGGGGGGGGAAACTAGAAAAACTACGTTAACCCATTTACAATGTTCTCTGTCAAATAGTGATCCTGTTATAAGGTCATTACAGAAAATACTGAGATACATTGCAATACTGCTTACAAAATTATGCAATAAGCTCTTTGCATTTGCAAGTTACATGGAACAGTACACTGCATGGAAGTATTTGTATTTAAACAGTTCACTCAAAAAGGCTCTATGAACATATTAAGTGCTTTGAAAGCCATTACAAAAAATCACTCTCATTATATACCATGTAGTAACCTCAGACCTATCAAAATCAAGCATAGGCTTTTTCCCAAAGCAATTGTAAACAAAAGTATAGAATACCACTGAAGTTTACTTTAGTCAATATTTTGGGGATTAAAAAAAAGAACCCTATATGGATCAAACAATGGTCCTTAAAAGAAAAACAAAAAAGCAATCATTGAATTGCATCCTGTGAGAGGAAATCGAGCCAAAATTGATCTGGATAGCTAAATTTATTATTACATGCAGTGAATGTACAATGAAGCGTGATTAGAGCAAGTGTGCCATCAGTCCCTTTTGCAAGATCGAGCACAGAACAGCACAGCCTTGATGACAGGAATCGATAGAATTGAAAGCAAAATTGGAGTGCTGTCAAATCATCTTAATTCCTATTTTCTGAATGAGTGGAGTGGGATCGCTTCATGTACATGCTAAAAACCAAATCAGTGTGCTTTTGACTTGGTACAGAGTCAAGCTTCTATAAAACTTACATAATATTGCTAAAAAGAAGAAAAAAAACCCCAAACAATCCACACAAAGCAGACATACCACAAAACATGTTTCACTCTGAATTCTTAATTAACAGAGCTCCATTTCTCTTAATTTTGTAGACATTAGGATATGTAAGCTACAACTTCATATCTCTTAACAGACATGTTGATTGGCAATCTTTGTTCTCCCATGACTGGAAAGATAATCTACTCAACAGGCACATGTACATATATGCACAACACACATAGGAAGAATCGTCCTATGAGTCTCTTTGAAATCCCTCACTCAGAAGTGAATAGTAAAGATTTCCTTTGAGATATTTCTCACAAAATTTCTTCAGAAAGGGTTGAGGGTGGTTTCAGGGTCAGCTTAAGGCAACCTACAACGGAATTTCCCTCAAGTCCTGTCTCCCTGCCTCCCCCTCATGTTTCCTCTCAACCTCCCTCATGCACAGCAAATCAGCTGTCCATGTGGCCAGAAACTGTGGAGACAAGGTGATGAGGGGGTAAAGGTTATGGGGCTATGTGTCACCCACCACACCTAGAGACAAATTCAAGACAGACTGATAAATCTAGAGATTCTTCAGCAGCAGTCTGAGTTCTGCTTCGATTATATTTGTATTGCTTTTCATAGCTTTTCAGTGCCTCCCCTAGCAGATGCTCAGCTTTATACGGTGTGAATGCAGGACCCTCCTGAAGATCAGCACTGGGAAACTCAAAGGAATGGAGTGTCTCAGCAGCTACAGGTTAATGAAGTTAGAACTTCCATCTGACATGTTTTAAAGGCATATTTGAAATAACATAAATCCCTTCCGAGCTTTGACTAGTGCTGTATTTTCACAAGTACAAGCTTTGAGAAATGTATTCTTTAAGCATAAAAAATCAGCTATGGATGCAGCACAGAAAAGTGTCAGGGCAAAATCAAAGAAAGTGCATCTCAGCAGGAGGGTCTCTGCTTCTCTGTTTGCCTCGGAACATGGGCACCAGAACAGCCACCTAGCAACAATACTGCACTATCCTCCACCCTTCAACAAACAAACAAACAAACAAACAAATAAATCAGGCTGTTACAGGGCACAGCAGTAGAGGGTGCTTTGTAGGTACTCTACTTATATAATTAATAAAAAGGCAGCAAGTAAACTAATGGTTCAGGACAATTAAATAATACTAAAACCTAATCCAGCACTCTCGTAACAAGTAGATCTAGGAGTATGATGGATCCAGCAATGTCACGCTCTATTCTCAAGCCACTTGTTGAAGCATGTGAGGCCCAAAAGTAATTATTACTCTATCATAACTAACTAATCTAGAAGAAAGCTCATATTGCCCTTGGTAAGCAGGTTCAAAACAGGAGATTTTCTATAATAGTCCACAAGATAGCAAAAAGACTTTATATGTACAGCTGCAGAAGAGAATATGGAGTCTTGATTCTCCTTTTTGAAAAATTACTGTGGTTTTTTTCTCCTTACAGGTGAGTTGCATTCAAATCTATGATATTTGTTAACTGTGTGTAGTTTATATTTTTGCTATTTCTTTTACTGCTTGTTATGTAAGCTTGTGGGTAACATACTGATGAACTTACATATGCAAAATTTCTCTTCATCAAGAAATTGACTTTTGTAGAATTTAAAAAATTTTCCTAAATGCTATTTCTACCCATATGAAAGAGGAAGTAAGGTATCAGACCACTAAGCATAATAACAGTCCAGCACAGGCGGACAATGCTGTCAATGCTAAGCTTTTCTCATGCTGCATGCAGTAAATGGACAGACTGTATTGCAATTTATGAGACAATGTTGCTGTACTGCAAACCTGGAAAGTTATAAAAAACACACAGAGCACCTTAAACTTTAACACTCAGTCTTGGCCACCAGCATGATGTCCTTGATGTTTACTGTGAGCCAGGCACTTGTTTTTAATTTGTTCTTCCTCTGTAACAATAGATTGCTGGGCATGGTTAGTGATATGGCATTAGCCTAAAAGTCTGTTAGCTGACTGAACATGGTGTTTGGATTTTTAGGCTGTCAGGAAGCAAAACTATTTATTTATTTATTTTTAAATAAGGTATGGAAGCATGCAGCCTCACATTTGTTGCATTTAAAGTACAGCAGTGCACTTGTGACCGGTTCAGCTGCCTCCACGTGGGCATCTAGTGAGAAAACAAACTCGAAAGCATGACACTTGACAGGGCACACTTTGTACTCATTTTCATACATAAAAGAAAATTATTCTGTATACCATTAGGCTTTTGCATTCCCACTCATTCAAGTCCTTCCATAACAGTATTATCAAATGGTGGTGGTACGTTTCTAAACCTTCACAAAAAGTTCTCCACTCCACTTGCTGTTTGTACAGAAGCAAGTATTTCTTCTTCTCTTAGTTTCAGTAGGTGTGCTTGATGCCAATACAGTGCAAATTACTTCTCCAAAGACTTGTGGTAATGGGACTCCAAGCCTGAGCTATTAATAACTGCCACTGGTAACACAGGGTCCATGAGTAAATGGGAAAGCTCTAACCAGCTTCCAAACTAGCAACATCTGGGGTTTCACAGTCTCCTCATGGATGATGTAATTCAATCCAGAAGTTACACAGATCATGCTTAGCTAGGAATACATTTTCTGCACCACGATGAGAGAAAAACCCTGCATAGTTCTAAGAAATCCTTGGGTAAAGATTTTTGGTAATGGAACTGACCTGGTGGATCAGACCTTAAGCCTGCCAGAAAGCTCACATGATGAGAAAATAACATCTTTCCTGCTTTCTGCTGGCCATATCAAATATACCTGGTGAGCCATCTAAAACACAGCATCACTATTTGGATAATCTCTGGTGACTGAAGAACTACGGAGACTGCTCTTCCAAAACAAGTGGGTGTGACACCATGTAGCCCAACTTCAAGTGTAAGAGCTTATCATGATCATTAACTGACATCTGTTAGGCTTCTGTTAGGCCCTTATTAATATCACTTTTAATTTAATGTGTCTATTATCAGTAGAAAAAGCTTTTTTACCATAAAGTTCTACAAATATTTAGACATGTGAGCAGATAGCTTTTAACTGCCGTGATGTTCTTTTGCTCCCTTGAGTTAAAAATTACTTTTGTCAGCATTGTCATTACTTGCATTAGCCCCATGAAATCATTCAGTGTCTTCACTAATTTAATTATAAAGTACTTCTCTAAACTCTGGTTTTAAAGCATTACACAATGAAAGTGATGGGTAATTTCTGTTATATGAAGTCAAGTTTTAATCTTGTGGTCAAACCTTTGCACCAAATCAAATAGTTCCTTGATTGTATCTCTTGGAATAGCTGAAATAAAGGTTGCTTTTTAGTAACCACTGATGGTACTGAAGTAGTGCACCCTTTAAATATATGCATGTTTATTGCAGCAGACTGATACTGATGCCTGCAGAAGCAGTGATATTCACAATACAGATCTCAACACATATGCAAGATAATCATATTCATGTTTGCATATAGGTGATGACAAATACAAATGTTTCCTCTAACTAGCTCACTAGATGTAACTTGGGCTCAGTAAAAGGAAAATCTTTAAAAGATTGAAAATCAACAGATACTGGTAACATAGGGGTTGTAGAACCCCTGTCCAATTTAATAGTATTTGGCTGTTCTGCTGGTGTATCAGAAATAGAAATAGTATAAATTTTTGCAAGCTCAATGTGTTCTCATCCGTAGGCAAAATGAGCTGCTCTGGGAAATTAACTTCAGGTTCCAACTGTTTACATGGAACATTGCTAGAGCCCTGGGGAAAAGATTCAATTTCCTCACCAAGCTTGCAAAAGATCTTAGTGAAGTCTGCAATAATTTGCATCATGCCATGATCTCTGATGGCAGTTTCAGTCTGACCGAATGGCCTTGTGTTTGCAATATTGTAGTTTTTCTGTGGTTGTGGTCCAAACTATGTTTGTGCTTACATGGCTTCAGCAATGCCTACAGTACTCTGATTTATCTTTTTCTTTTTTTTTCCTGCATTGCTGACTCAGTCCAGTTTCACTAGCTGTGGTGATAACCTTATGTAATTCTATACCTGACTGAAGCAGTAAACCTTCTCCAAGGATGGAAGAAATTGTTTCGTCTGAGTTCTGATACCTAATAATTTCTTCTGCTATATTTTCAAACTTACATGTGACAACTGATTCTTTTAAAGCAGCTACCTTATATTTTTTTAATTCACAGTTTTTGTAGTTAGTTCACCAGCTTTTCCTTTCAGGTGAAACTGGCGACATTTAGTTATAACATTTGTCTTAGGGCCCCAAAAGTTCTTCTGAGCTGGGATCAAAGCACTGTATTGCATATCAGCATGGGGAATGATACCAAACTCATGCTAGTGTTCAGTTGTGGAGAGTGTGTCCTCCCCTCATAAAACTCATTGATTACGGGCACAGACTTCTGAAAAATAAGTATTCCCAAAGTTAAATAAGAGACCTTAGGTTCACTCAAGGTTTGGAAGACTATGTGTATCAGCTTAGCCTTAGAAGAAACACTCCCATTGCCAGTCAAGTGCACAGATAGGCAATGAGCACTGGCAGCTCCTATAGAACAGAGGACCAGGAAGGGCAGAGCACAGCAGCAGCTGCAGGCACAGAATACACAACTCCTAGATGAGGATTTCCAATTCCCTCTTTCTTTCAGAGCATCCAAGCAGCACTTTCAACTATCCAGTGCCAATAATAGACCATAGTGCCTGTTGTGTTAAGAAAAAAACCCTACATCAGGCCTTCTAAACATCTCCCCTAATCTGGACAGATTTTGCATAAGCTATTATACTATTACTTTGCCTTGGTTCTTATGTATAGCTGATAAAAGCAGTTTATTAAAGTATCTTTACCCTGCTTGGCTTATAAGGAAAGTAATGCACGGCTTGTCATGCAAGTCACTTCAAGTGACTTGTTCAGAAACAACGAGTGGCAGAACTAAGAATGATTTTATTCATGTCTTCATCCTCTTAGTTCTCGATTCAGTACTTTACTCACTAAAAACACCATTTCATTAACTGAAAACACTGCCTTCTTAATGTCTCCTATCATGACTTTTGATCTGAGAGGCCAAGAACAGGCTGTTTTGTCTCACCTGCATTACTGCTAAACCTACTGAGTAATCAGAAATTGATGCAAGGTATCTAAACTAACACTTTTGCTAAAACATGAGGATGTTGAAAGTAGTTGCAAAAACCATAAGCCAGAATATTGGTATGAAACAGGTCACAGTGGCTGTGTTTAAGGTTTTAACATTCCAAAACGAAGAGCTGATAATCAAAACCACACAAATTCAAGTATTTATGCACAAAAAAAAACCAGAAATGCAGAATTTTGAAAGATTTATGGGTCAGAGTTTTTTGCTATTTCATTTCCTATTATTTAGCTATGCTTCAAATCACTTCCCCTAGCCTCCCGCCTCCCCCAGAAAGAGCTTTAGGAAGAGCCAGTTGTCTGTTCTCACCAAACCTGTCCACCTATCTGTGCACAGAAATAAACATGTATTAACAAAGTCTATTTACCCTGGCAATATTGTTAATCCAACTGACCCATGGAATTCTCCACAAGAAAAAAAACCATCTTAAATGTGTACACCTTTTCTTTCAGTCAATATTCTGAACTGCTTTAATTACACCTATCTGATACCCCACCAAGCTTTGCTCCATTGCTGCAGTTTATTGTTACACATAGGCATTAAAGTGACAACACCCAAAGTTAAAATAACCACTTAGGTTGTCATTCTAAGAGACAAATAATATCGTGTTCTGATAAAGATAGCTGTGTGTGGTTAAAAGGCCCATACACCAAATAAACAGAAACTATCCTGATTGTCTTTTGTACTCATCCTTCAGTAGCATGCTCCTGAAAGAATATAACTCTTTAAATGTGTCCATTGGTAATGCATACACCTGTGAATATCACTATTTGAGTTTTCTTTGCTTTATCAGCAGGAGGATCAGCCTGACTGCTCTTCCTTGGTAATTTTAGGAAAGATTTGAATTACACAAAGTACACTGGCAGAAGAAAACTAATTTGAAGCAACTGAAGAAATGGACTTGACTTTCATAGTCAAGTAAAGATCTAACTTCAAGAAATGAGAGCACTAAAAATATCATGCTGTGGTTTTCATTCCTGCAGTTATTTAAGGCAGATATTATGGAAATCTTGACAGACATTGTAATTTCATTATCTACAGTCTCATGTGTGTGAGCCAGCCATCTTGCTATTGAGATTAAGTTTACATAAGTGAGAAAGCAGCTATTCACATATAGTAATATTTATTTTTGCTGTTCTTTTTCCTTGTATTTATCATCATAATATCATTTTTCTTTCCCGCCTGCTCTTACCCTCACTGGCTGCACTTGGGATTAGAAAGTAGGGGATGCCTTAGAACAGAGATTGTGTTTATATCTAGTGAGTTTGGGCAATAGTAAGTCCTATAGCTTAATAATGCTGTGATGCAGTTTCAGTAGATCTTTTCTTTGGTTTTCCTGTATTAGCCAAGTCAAGCTAAGATTAGATGTTCTTGACAAAAACAAGGGCTCTTTGTCTCCACTAGCACCCCCACCTAAAGTAGCTGATAACTTAATGCTACTATTAATTGGTGAACATTCTAAAATATGCCAGGACAAATTTAAATAGGAGGCATTAATTGGGATTTGTCCCATATGGGAGTCGTCTTAGGCCCGCACAAACAGAGAAACAAATGAAAAGGCTTCTCTCCTGTTTGAAACATGACCTCTCTGGGCTTATTTAGGCTCTTGATATAACAGGCACTGAACTAGCTAATTGGCTTGGCACCATTTCAGACAGCTGTATTAGAGTCAGTGATAAAGTGCAGCAGAAGGCACCTCTTGGCACAGGTCCCTGTAACTCATCCCCCCAGCCTGGACGTCCAGCAGAGGAGAGGGGTCTGCCAGGCTGGGCCCGGAGGCTCCTTCTGAGTCCGGAGAAACGGTGCCATTTGTCAAAGCCACACTTAACTATACGTGCTTATACTGCAAGCGCAGAGCAATACATCTAACATAAATTTAAGTCACAGGGCCAGGCCAAGCTACTGTAAGTTACTCTCCTGTGGACAAATAGTCTGTCATTCTCTTCAGAAAAGAGAAAGTTTCACAAACCAAAAGCTGCATTACAACCAACGGACATAGTTGCAACTCATACCCTTTTAACTAGGACTCTCACCAGCTATACTTTACACCACAGAGCATGAATTTCATATAAATGTCCTTTAAACTACCTGGGAAATATGCTTAACAGTTTATGCTCCTGAAGTGATATGGGTAGGCAGCTTTATGGGGAAATGTTTCAAAACCAGGAGAATACAGTAGCTGGGTAACACACCAGCATGAGACGTCTCTACTTCAGATAAGGGTAAATAATAGCAATATTCAGTAAACGGTTTGGCAATTAAAAGAAATAAAAGTTTCGACCATAATCTCTTTGCTTACTTCATTGTTGTGTGTTACCTTGCAGGGACAAAATTTGAGACTATTTTCTAAACAATGGTTTAAATTTAACTACAGCAAGCCCTTCAGCTAAGCAGTGGTTACATGCAATATTCTTGTGTGTTTTACAAGATTTTTGGTCATTTAAAACAGTTATGAATGTTATTGGAGCAAAATGATCACCTTATCAACAGAGTAGGAGGAGCTTATTTACTTATTTCATACAACAGTCTACTTTTTGACATTCTCGGGTTCATATATTCCTTCTAATAAACCCTGAGCAGCTTTGTATTCCCTTTTTTCTCTTTCACACCCCTCCCACTCTATACCTTCCTTTGAAAAATGATATTAATATGAAAGTGTGCATTTGCAGATTTTGTGGAACATTAACGAGTGTATTCCTACATTGGACAACATGGTTTTTAACCTAACTTTACTATTATGTGGTCCCTGATTATATCAAGAGATTTAAAATTTTCACCTTGGAATACAACTGTGGCAAGCTTGTATCATTTCCCATCCATATTACATTCTGTATGATGAGAAGGGATTCACGAAGCTTTCTTTTCTGCTCTCATTACAATCTTTGTCACTAAGAATGAGGTATCCAAATTTTAATGCCTCATATATTTTGTCAGCTGTAGTGGTATGCTATACTACTTTGACCTTTTTGATTGGCTTGCCATTTCAGTTCTTCCTATTTACAGCTTCATTAACCTGTGGGGGAGAGGTGGACCAGCTAACCAACCAACGGATGGTGTATTGAAAAGGTCAATGTAGTCCAGCGTATTTACAATCCCTTCACAAACCACATACAAGTGGAAGATGTAGAGTTCCCCATTTAGGATGGCAAAGTTACAACAATAGGAAAAATGAAGTGTCATGAATTTACTCTGAATCCCAGACATTAGGAAAATGAAAGGAAGCAGAAAAAACCCTCCAACTCCATTTCAGAGAGATACTGCATTTGTCAACTTGCAGTTCTTAGCAGAAAACATTTGATCTCGACTAGATGACACTACCCACATAAGTGAAATCTACAATTATTACTATTTCGAATTAGTCTTGAAGTCAACTCTAAAAAAAACATTTCATTGCGTGTTTAATATAATCCTGGGAAGAAAGAATGAAAACTGAATGAGCTCTTTTGCACAGAGAGCTTTTTAAACAGGAAATATCTGAAGTTTGCCAACATTCTTTTCTATAGACTTCATTAAACATCATCCTCCATATGAGAAAACATTAGTAACAGTTATGTAATTAGGGCTGTTGTAAGATAAATAATTCAAAACTGGTTCATAAAACAAACTTCTACTTAGACCACAAAGAGATAGGACAAAATTGAGACTAAACATTGAGTTTGATAGAAGAGGGCACTGTGCTATAGGAGGCTCTGTCTTTCAGATAAGGAGAAAAACTAAACTAATGGCCACTTATGATCACTGAGGTTGTTTAGGCATGTTAATCTGAGTGAACTGGCCAGATTCCAGCTTCAGTAATTACAGGTCTTTCAGCGTACCTAATTTTCCCTAAATCTAATTATTTTGGGGCAGCAGAGGGGTGGGGGGAAAGATAGCTAAGTACCTGAGCATTCCTACATGAAGTGGAACAGCATTTCTACGTTGAAAATACAAGGAAATCATTTAACATGCAGAAGTTTGAACACTGATTATGAACCTTCTTGGGAAAGTAACATACAGCGGAGAAATTTCAAAAAGCAAGATTTCCTCTACATTCATATCAATGAATAAATAATGCCAGCTCCAACTAGTATTTTGTCTTTCTTGCAAGAGGCTTCTTCTCTGTCCAGAACTAGAAAAAAAAATTGATTCATTAAAGAAACAGACGAAATTGAAAGTAGTTCATTCAGCTATTTAGTTTTATAAGGTTGCCATTGTGTATGGTTTGATTTCGCCTATCCATTTTAACCCTTCTGACACACCTTCTTCAGTCTTTTCAGCTTCCCACAGTCACTACTGGTACATGTCCAGTGGCTGTTCTCATTTATTTATTTATCTTTTATTCTTTATTTAAATTAAAGTAGCATTTGGGAAACAACTAATTTCACAGCCACATTGCACATGCATATAATGAAAGACTGTAAGGTCTAAGGAGCAGGGATGTAAAGACAGACATTTTTATCACCAAAGTAAATTGACTAAAAGACCTCCTTAGAGTTACACAGGATGCTTGTGGCAGAGGCAGCAAATAGCACAGTCCTCCTGAATGCTCATGCAGAATGGTTAAAACAGCAGTATCAGCCATGACAGCCCTGCTAATGCTTCAATTTCTAAGCAAGAGGAAATTTTAAGCTCAAAAATAAAAGCATAAATAAAACTGAAATGGCTAAAAAATGGCAGAGCTGTAAGTAAAAATAAAGCATGAATTAAGTCCAACATTTACAGCAACATGAAAGGTTATACACCTGCTCGACTGCATTTAGTAGCTACAGTTGGAGCATGTCCATGTGATCTCATGCACCTGAAGAAGTCAGTGAGAGAATTCAAATGCTTATATTTCTCTTCCTGTTAAACATACTGAGAATATTAAGGTCCCATCCATTTTGTTACTGTTTATCATACTTCTAAGGTGGTGATTATCTCCTCCTTTTCTCAGAGAAACCAACCCACCCTTTCACAAGGAAGTTTCACATTTGTTGATTGCGAAAGACCATGCATGATGTGAAGAAGCAGAGCATGATAAAAATTGACTAATCTTAGAAGAGTGAGACCATCAATGCAAACTATAAATAAACAAAATCTTAGATTGTATTGGCATATCCTTTATATATACACACACCACAATTTGAACAAAAATCTTGTCATTGCATGACTTCTCTTCAATGTGTTAGTCACACAAAATGGTTTTGAGAAGTGTTGTACTAAGTGGTCATTTTCACTTTATTTACCACAAAATGAAACCACAAAATTAATTAGATCCTATTGCTAATCAGAGGGATCTGATCCAAAGAAATACTATGACATATTGGTAACTTGGTAATGTGTTAAATTTCTGTAGGCCAGTAATTTTTTCTTGGCTTCCTCTACATAAACATCTAATAGTAAATCAACACAGTTTTATTGAAGTCTGTGTTGATTTAAACCATCTGAATTTCTGGCTCAGTACTGAGAAGAGATTATTCGTTATTGCAAGCAAAGCATACGTAAAATGTAGGATATTTTATCTTTAGAGGCTTGGCTGGAAATGTTGTTCTTAGGTGCATGAAGAAAACTGAAGACGAACATTTTGAACATGAAAAAAATTTCCTCAGATCTTATGACCTCTGAAGAAAGAAGCTGATTGATTTATATAACCTAATTCCACACCCATGGTTTTGTTTGTATTGTTACTTATCAAAAATGTTCTTTTTCATTATTAACTAAGCCAAATCCCTGCTCAATTAAATTCTATAATATATTAGCTGATGCCCTCATAATTAAGATTTCTTTAATTCCCTTTATCATTATCTTCATTGAGTCCTAGAAATGTGTTGGATAGATCAGAAACTCCTGAACCTACACAGCTGTCTGGACTCCAAATAGTAGCCAGTAACAGTGGACTCACAGGAAAAGCCAAGGAAAAAAAAAATTTTCAAAACAAATCAAACCAACAGGAATTCTAAGTGTTAATAAAGATAAATTTTGCTCAGCTCAGCAAAAGGAAGGTAACCATTTGCACAGGACACCACAGTGATCTTTGGTTCTTTATTCTCACTACTGTGATCCTGAATGCTTTGACTAGCCATACATGTGTTCAAGTATCAAGGATAAAGATCAAGTTTAAAAAGAAAGAAACAAAACATCTTCAGGAAAATAAACTGAATGAGTACTGCAAACAAGCATTTAGGAATGCAGTTCTGTCCTGGTACCTTTTACTCATTTGATACAAGAACAGATTTTACAAAGATGAAAATTGAGTTTCCTTCTTTATTGTTAATGTAGCATATATATATATAAGAAAAGGGACACAAATATTTTTCCCCCACATTATGATTTCTATAATAATAAAGATAGTCAAAGTGGCTCTTGATTTAAATTAATATTGCAATAGCTACTGTTGGCAAAACCCTTGTTCTGACTGTCAACCAAGGCATTGCTACCTGATAGCAGAACTAGCTTAACTTTATGCTGACAGTAACTTGTGGAGTCTGAGGAACCATTTGGCACAAAGCAAAATTCTGAAGAGATTATTTGGTCACAGTTTGGGGTGAAAGAGGGACCCATTCCCATTCACTTACTCCTGTCCCTCAGCCAGTGAAGGGTAAGGACTACAGTTTTATGGGACACAGTGTTTTCATAGAACTCACTTGTTGACACTTCATAATACCAGGAAGATGGTCTGGAATTTTATTTCCAGACAGATACATGTATAGTAGAAGACAATTATTCCTTGGCCTTGAAGACAATTTCTGATATTTCTGAAGAAATGAAAATAGTCTACAAACAGCCAATTACTTAATAGGGATACAAAGATTTCTCCCTGGTCCATGCAGGTGACTGTGAAGCATGGGTTCCATTAAATCATTATACTGGTTTACAGTGAAGCTTCCTTCATGTTTTACAAGCATCCCAAAAGCAAGGCCTGGAACAGTGTTGACTCAGTGGCCCATGAATAATGTCAATGAACATGGGCATTCAGATTCCAAAGCTGGGGAGAATACCATACAGAAACCATTATCACTATCACATAATAGGGGTTTTTTTCCTATATGTACATGGATGTGAGAGATTAATTAAAAAATACACTACTAAAGCTGACTTTGTAAGAAGCAGTCTTTTCACCATTCAAATCAGGCCAGATCTTAGAAGCAATTTCACTTGCTTAATTGTAAAGTTCTCCATCCCTGATACATTTTTTTAAAAAATAGAAACTATACATTGCCAAAATTATAGGCTTCATTCTGTTTGCAAATGCCTATATATAGTTTCATAAGTCCTGTGACATCAGCATGAAATTTTTCCTGTTGAGATGAATAAAGTAAGGTTTACTAAAGCAATCAACTGAAAATAAGACAACAATGAGCTTTCAAAGTGAAAAACCCACTTAAGTTTAGGCAAAAACCCTACCATAATTATTAAGAGAGCCAAGGTTTCCTTTAAGTATGCCTATATATTGCCAGGGCAATGTTAAAAGTTCTAGATATTTTGTTAAAATAACACTTTATTTCATAGGGAAGCACCAGAAACTAATTGTATTTACCATTTTAGTCTCTCCCATTGCCAACTGTACCATCTCTCTTATTCTGCACTGTACATTTTGGCAGAGGCAAGAGTTTCCTATCCAAGAGCTAAAACAAGGAATATAAACACAAGCATACAAATGATATTTGATACAAATAGGTAAGAACTGTCAGGGAGCAACCATTTCCCTAGAAATGATAAGCAGAGAGGTATCTGCTGCCCTTCCCCTGATCTCCCCTCAGGAATTGTAGATATGAACTGAGATTCTGTGTAATGCCAATGGAAAGAGGATATCATATCCACGAACTGTGAAAGGCAATGTCTGTGTATGATTGCCCACTAATAAGACTGTCCAAATGTCCATGGGCTTATGTATTTATATATGCACTACAAAGTAGCTATGGGATAACCTAACAAAAAGGAGGTAAATCTAAAACCTGTAAATTAGGTATACAGAGCAACTGGGGAGATGAAAGGTGTCATAAATCTCAGGTGACATAAGGCATGCCTGCAATAGCAAGCAGGGTGGTCAGCAGGAAAGAATTTGTGCAACAAAGCAGTTGTTCCTAAGGCCACAAAGCACACACCATAAGCATTTCAGGGCATTTTACTAAGATGAGCTCTAGTCTGGTCCTGTGGATCTTCTGGGACTCCTGGAAGGAGCCCAGTTCATGTGCTCCAAGACTGCTTTGTAAAGAGAGCTGAAAGACATTAAGTGTGACAATAAGGAGATTTTTTTCCCAAGAGGAAGTCTCTGCTGGGAACTAAAATGCTACTGTAGGCACACAGCACTGTATTCTGGATTGTACATAGATAAGAAATAGCAGTTGGTCATCTCTCTTCCACAGTGACGATGGAGTTAGTTTACAGGTTTCTCAAATAGCTACTGCCACATTCTTTCAATTTCAGTCAGGTATATTTAGTTGATAGAATGCTTACAAAATGCAATTTAGACATACCTCACTGTAGAATACTAAACTATTGTTTTTTTCCTTTGGTGAAGAGTTGAGTGCAAGCTGAGCACAGTGGTTCAGTAGGTGAGCTTTCAGAGAGGCAACAGAAGTAGAACACATTAGTATCACTTAGAAAAACATTAGACATTTCAGGGACATTTTCATATAATCCACAGCAAAATAAAATGCTGTAGGAGTTTTTCTTAACTGAAACACTTCACCAGTTCATTTCTTGGAAAAGGATTTTATTTGAAAGAATGAAACATAACCACCGCTTAAATGGTTTGTCTCTAGGCCAAGGAATAATCTCTGCACTGAGTGGGCACAGCACTTTACATAGTTGATGATTAAATCATAATGGCAGCATTTCAACAAAAGCAACGTTATCTGCTTATAGCAAAAGCAGAAGTCATGTGGGAGAAGTGGAGATCATGCTGGATCATGCTAGGGATTCCCAAAAGATGGAAAGCGTTTTGCTCATACTTCCTTTCCATCACAGACATGAAGTGAGAGTTCACTTCCCACTTTTATGTTAAATTTTGTCTGCATCTTTTATTGATTTTGATGTTTCTTGCTCTCTCTTTTTATATGCATCTCCTAAGAGCAGATGTTATTTGGGATTTTTTAAAAGGTAGATGTTCCCAGCATTAATAACAGCATGCCTGAAGCAGCCAAGTTATTGTTAGAGAGTATTTTTACATCAAAATATTATAAAAAGTACAATTCTGGAGGATTTCACTGGGAGATCACTTGATAGCTATATTTCTATTGTATTTCACTTTACATTTGCATGTCCATTTGAACCAGAAAATCAAATCAAGTTTTAGATAAACAGGAGAATAAATATCTGCATGAAACTGCACAAAGACTGCACATGAAAGGCAGCAAAAATTTGCATTACTTGCATTTGCAAGTCATAACTTTCATACAAAAAGTGCATGTCATTTCATTTTAGAACTTTTTGGGCTTAAAAACCAGTATTTTTCTGGATAATGCACCACAGATAAATTTTCAAGCTGAGGTTATCCATGAAATAACAGAGATTTACAAAAAAAATTGAGAATAAAGCTGTAAAGAGTGTGGAAAAACCTCTCCACGGTTCCATCACTCTCCAAGGAAAGAAACTCTAATTGCGAGACTTTTGCCACTCCTTCCTTCACAGTCAGCAAAACTTGTCTCTCAAGCAAAGAAGCAAACCCAGGGGTCAGCAGCAGACCTCACTTTCATATTCATATTAATAGTGTCTTGGAATAAATTCAATTGCAACATCAAATTTCTCTCCTTTGCTCTTTGGTAGCTGAATAAAAACACGCTGAGATCTAGGCTTTATACAAAACTTTATGAAAGGCAAAGAAATAATCATCTGAGTATTAACAGACGTCCCCAGCAATGCCTTACAAAGGGAAATAGTGACCAAACCACTTATTTATGTGCAGGTTGTGATTTTACAATGCAAACAAATGTGAACTTATAGAAAAAAAAGATTATGATGGAGCAATAAACTGACAAGGAGATCTTTTTCAGGATAATCATGCTGTATGCAACAGGGAGATATTATATGCCCAGATTACATAGTTATTTCTAGTGCCTCCTGCCCCACCAAGTGGACTAATAGTGTTATTTTTTATCATAAATTTGTATATTCTTTTTCCTTCAGGACTAAATGAAGTATATGTTCCCATAGCAACAAAAGCTAATTCCAAATTTAGGTCTGAGCCTTTAGCACTGAATTCCATGGAAGCTTACTTTCATATGAATCTTTGAAATGTGCTATTATACAGGCAGTTTTAATCTGCAAAGCTCAAAGATGAAGGGGGGGAAATCAGTAATCTACATATGGCATAATATGAACATCCACAAATGTACCATAAACTTCAATTTCTTAATCCTTTACATCCTCTGAAAAATCTGTTTAACATGTCTGCTGCTGCTTTTTTTGTTCCAGAACAAAGGTTGGACAGTTTACGGTTTTCTAACAGAGAGCCTTGCAAAATGTGATATACAGTGAGTTCCAGCCTTCTAACAAGAAGAACAGATATTAGGAATATTTAATTTAGACGAGCACTTAAATACTATTTCATTACATGAAATTAACAGGACTAGAGAAGACTTCCAAGGACAAGAGCAACAGGACTAAAGCAAATGCCAACTCAGGCTCCAAAACCTTAAGGAAAAACTACCTATTGTATGTCTAAGATGGGGAGAGTTCCAAGTATAGAAAAACTGTCATCAATTCAATTCATCATGAACCTTAACCATTAATTCATGTCCCCTTTTTAAAAAGGTACAGTCCACATCATCTCCACTCCCCTAAACTGAGTGAGATTTCTTTCCCTTTTAGGTGAAGGTATCCATTCACTAGTCTCATAGGAAGGCCACCTCATGGTTTGTCCTTTCCCACCCATGTTTTCATTCCAAGTTTTCAAAGACTAAGTTACCTCTTTAATACAAATTATGGAATGCTTGGCTGCGTTTATACTGTTCTATTATAAAATTTTAAAATAGCTCAGAAAAAGACTAAAGCATATGCTCGAAAGTAACCTTAATTTAGAACTACACAAGTCAGAGAACAATTTATCTTTGTAGAAGCTGAAAGGAAGGTTAAACCATACTAAGTCCCCATTCTTTGGCTACAGGGGGTCTCATTAATTTTCCATAATCAAGTGATTTTCACTACATTCATAACAGATAATCTCTGCCCATCTCCCTGTTGTATTAGAGTGAGTTTTATAATATATCAGTATAGCACCGCATTTGTATTGAAGTTTCATGATTTCTCAGAAAAAAGCCCCTCCTATATACCATTTAGATTGTAATGCCCATGCTTTCCAGGGACACCCAAAATCACTACACTTCTACCTAATGACCTCTGTCCATTGATATTTGAAATATTATTGACACTACAAAGCATCATAATATTTTGAAAATTATACATTTAAATATGTATTCAAATAGAGGATGAAAGTATCTGCCAAACATTGTGGTTCCAGTGCAGTTGTGTCTCAGAGTAAGTGGACATTAACACATTTATCACCAGCAACTTGGAAATTGCTTTATTTTACTTTTGTTGAGACTTTACTCTGGTTTTGCTTAGTTTGACTCAAGCCAGGAAGCAACGGATCCAGTAAAAACACAAAAACTGCAGAACAGCAGTAGATAAGGTGACAGATATAGCTTCATGCAACCAGGAAAAGACAAAATAGCACAGTCCACAGGAGAAAAACACTAATAGCAGGCTGCTTCATATAATTCTCTGAAATCACAAATTATTTTTTTTTCCTTATAAAGAGGAAGAGTAGGAACATAGCCTAGTCAGCATAAAATATGGAGCAGGATTCCCATTGTGATGCATTCTGTCTACAGAGATGGTATTTTTCCAGCAAACCATAATATCTAAGCAAATCTACTGAACTGCAGTCCAAATGGCCAGTGTCCTTTATGAAGTTCTGAGACTGCAGAGCCACAGGTAAAACCTGTAGCACAAATTGTGTTTATTGCAGATCTGTAGAAGCAAAAATATCCCTTTAAGAGGTTTGTATATCACGTATCTCAAACACTAAAAAGAACATACTGATTGAAGGCTCACTTTATTAAAAATAATTACTGAGATATTTAGAAAAGCAACTTTAGTTTACAAAAATACTAATTCTTTTTTTTTTATTCTTTCCTGCTCTTTCTCAAGATATGAAAGTTTTCATCTTTGTCATTGTAAGAGTACTCCATTCAAGTGACAGCTGCTAAAAACATATATCATTCATGCCCTTACAGTCTGAAACATTAGGAATGATGGGCCCACTTCTGGTCTCAAACATCTAGATAAATCCCACCATTAATCACATAGCAAGGGTTTTTACAAGGTATTCCTCAATATATGCTTACATTTCAGAGAGACCAATATGGGTATATATGCAACATAAGCCTGGAAGACATCCAGGATGCCTTCTAGGGTTATTTGATTTTTAAAAGTCATCACTAAGTCAGGCTCACGGAATTATGCAGCAACACCAGGAATGGCCGTTGCAAAGTATCAGTTGCTTTAGCTAGTGCCACTCTAATCTTTCGTACATATCACAAGGTAGCAAATCCTGAAATAGGGGCTGTTATATACTGGAAGCATTTCTGAAGAATCGGCAATTTTTTAAGACTTTAAAATCAGTGTAATACAAACTATTTCCCTGGTTACATTTCAGCTCCTCTGTGCCGATTAAACCTTCCAGACAAACCATATAGAATCACAGAGATATATTGCTGAAGCCTTTTACATTTTTACTCCCTTTTCAACATTCAGTCCTGAATTATGCATTTAATGCAAACTCAGAAACTCTTTAAATATCTCATCATCTTTTATTTAGCAATAGTTTAACTTGAAAATTTCCTTTACAACCAAGCCTTAAGTGGTCTTACTTAAAAGCAGTCTTAGCTTTTTTCAGGAGACTTTATTGGATTTGCACTAATGATATTTCTAAATGTCTAAATCAGTAGCAATACATTTTGTTCTTCTGTGTTTGCCCCAATATTAATAATCCTTCAAGCTAAAACCCAGAAAATAAACCCCCCAAAACCCCAACAACTCACATAAACATTTATTTCTATGGATTTTTCTTCCTTTCTACATACAATCTTCACAGAGATGATCAACATGGCAATTTCCTGCCAACCCAGAAGGCTAATTGCTACTGATTTTCAATGATTGTCAAGGCAGAAGTATTAAAGTGTTCTGAAAATAAGTCACAGGGACTCATTAAAGAGCCCTGGAATATGTTTCTTTGCCTTTTCCTTGGGAAAACAGGCACATCATTATGTTTCATACAAAGAAGTTGGGTGGTAGCACCACTTAAATTCAAGTAGCTGTGGTGTAAAGGCAGTGAGTCAAAGTATTACACTGAAAGGGGACATCATATCATTATGAATATATTTTGGTTTGCATATTTGTAACTAGTTTCTCTTAGCTTGAAATGAGTAGTTCTGCAGTGGATTTCTGTGGCAGGAGAGATGTCCCTCCAATGCACATATTCAGGACATCTTCCCATGTTACTTGTTAAGAGTTAAAAAGTTTACCTATGGGACTATTTCTTAGTCCCTCATAAGCATGAATAAAAATAAAATCATTCATCCCTTCTGCAGTAAAATCATATTGAATGCACATGTTCATCACATCATCCTCTCAAATCAGATGGTCTGTGCTAATCTGTCGATTTTTAAAAGAAATCTCTGCCACCTGTGCAATCCTGTATGCGCTAGAAACACTCTTCATGGCTGGGGTAGCATCCAACAGCAGATTTTTTCTGGCCTTCATTGTTGCAGTACCCTTAAGAGAAAGAGTTGTCTTCTGACAGCAACTGCTTAGCATTTAGTTAAATGTGTTGGTTACCCCATCCTTGACAGAAAAAGGTGGGTGGTCCGATATATGAAAGAAGGTGCATTACAGAAGGGATTTGGCAAGAAACAGGTGAGGACAAGGTTTATAAGGCAAAGCAAAGAAAAAAAAAGTCAAACACAAAGTTTGGGGAGGAAAGAAGTAAAAGCTTTTAATATGCTGTTAAAAAAAGGGGGGGGAGGGGGGGAAGAAAAAACCCCAACCAAACATGTATCACTGAATCCTGGATTTTTTGGCATCGTGTTGTAAATTGCCAAGGAAGAAGTTTCTTAGCTTTTTCTCTGGGATCACAATTGAGAGATAAATGATTTTGCAGAGATGTTAACTACTGGCAGCTAAGCACTTGAGTGCATCTTAGATTCTTTCAGAGCTTCTTCTGGCACACAGGTTTTCTTTGTGTCATGTATGTAGTTATGCAGGCATATGATCTGCTGGATTAAGTATATTACAGGCTTTTATAGTATACCTACCGATGCTGATTGTTCATTTATAGGGGATATTTGCTGCAGTGCTACTGGAGAGATGTTGGCACATTTAGACAGTCCTCAGGCACAGTCTAAATCCACTGGGTATATTTTAGGAAGCAAACTAGAAATTATATTTCCAGAAAAAAAAATAATTTGCAACATCAGAAATCTTGCATAGCTTTCCTACAGAACTCCTTTATATTGCTTAGATGTGTAGCCCATTACAAAGCAGCAAAATGAGAGGCAAGGTTTGCCAAAATGTGCAAGGTGTTTGATATCTGGTTTGAGACTAGCACTTTGGGTCTTTCAGAGAAAATATTTGACAAACTGGCAGGAGAAAAGTTTGAAGCAAATCTCATGGGGATGGATGGGGAAGAACACCATTATGGATTTTCTCACAAAAGCATTAAAATTAATTTTCCATTACCATCTTGGTTGAATCCAGCATAGATCCTTGTTCTATCTGACATTTCAGAGGCTCCTCAATGTAGTGGGAACAGCCCACATAACTAAGATGGAAGTTTCTTATAACATTAACTATTTAAGACAGTATTATTGCTGTCAAAACATCTATTTATTAGAAATGGATAAGTGGAAAGGAAATCCTACTATTCTTCTCATTTTATCCATCTCATAATTTCTAATTAAATGGAGCCTGTCTCTCAATTGCTCTCAATTGGAATATAAGAATATCTCAGTTGGAATTAAAGAACTGCAGCTACTATGATAAGCTCTTCCTCATCTCAAAATCCAAACCATTTAATTTGCTTAATATACTTAAGTTTATAATACTTAAAAATGTAATTTAAAAATAGTAACACAGCCCTTTCTTTTATAATGTGATCTGAAAAGAAGCATACAACACATTAGTGAAAATTTTTTCTAAACTGCTTGAAACTTTCAATATCAGTCTTGTATATAATTTTCAGAATCCATGAGGATGTATATAAAAAATTATTAGTTCTATTGTATGGTATAACCAATTTTTAAATCATAGGGTAGATTTTACTAAGAAATAAAGCCTGCTTTTTAAATAACACTGTATTTTAATTACACAGAGATAGCTCAAGGGAACAGTGAGAGATCAGCAGGTACTACGGAAAAATTCTTCTGCCCTGATATTAAAGAAATGCCACACTCCACATCTTCACGTCAAGCAGGTTAAAAAGCAAATATCTGAAAATAGCTCCAGCCTCACCAAGTGACCCAAAATCACCTTCCAACAGAATTTTTTTGTAAGATTACCATAAGATGCTCTTCCTGGAAAGCTTTTAAAAATATGCTCTCAGCAACTTCAACAGCTTCCTTTGAAAGACCAGCCTATTTACAGCGCTTGACTTCAAAGGATTTGCAGTTACATTTACATTTAGCGAATTTCAATAGAATATGCCTAGTCCAACATACAACAGGATTTTACTTCATTGTTTTTACTGAAAAACCATCATTAAAAAAAAGAAAGGAGAAAAAAAGAAAAAAAAAAAAAAGAAAAAGAGAGATCTTAAGATTTCCAAGCATGCTAATGTCTTCGAAAGCAAACAAGAAAGTTTTCTGGACTCAGATTTTTTAAATCGCCACTTAAATGGGAACTAACCCTATGATAATGGAACAAGATGAAATACTGAATATTCTGAGTGACAGTGTTCTTATTAATTAAGAAGCAAGTATGACACCTCTATTAAATACCAAAGTATCAAACTGCGTATCCAGTACTTAAATGAAATTTGAGGGTCTCTGAAGTATGCACCAGGTGACAGCTTGCCTAAAGAAAAAAGAAAATATATGTAACCTTACATTAGAATTGTTTTAGAATAATGTTCATCTATTGAAAAAGAATATGCCCATTTTTGAGCAACAATTCTTGCTTTTTCTAGAGAAGGGTTGAAGTTAAAAGTCTCAATTTCAATTAAAAAAAACAACCCACCATGTGAGGGTCCTAGCACAAAGAAAATCTTGGTTTTATACTTGTAATTAGAAGTTTAACAGTTTTGTGTTTTTCAGCGAGGCATGCTAAACCTGCTTACAGCAAAGGCCCTCCTACAGAGCTCCATCAAGGGGCACTCCAGTGCCTGCACACCTCCGGGAAACTACTGCTTCACTGTCCTTTAGAGCCTTAGGGTCACAGTTTACTGAGTATTTGGGAGCTGCTTAGCATGTACTAATATGTGTTGAGATAAATTTAAAATGACTAAGTGTGCCAGCAGTGCCAGTCACCTTCTCAAAGATGAATGTAAGACAACAAGCTAAACAGATGATCTTTGAGTCAAACCACCTTGCACATTCATTTGCAGCTGGATAAAGAGTACAGAGCAGAGGAAGATTTACTGTGATACACTATATCTGTAATATTGACATAGGTGCTAACGGTCTGATGACACCTCAGACCTTCAATCCCAACACAGCAGCGTACAATTTAAGGTGTAGGGTTGACGGCAGTAGGACCTTCCAAATTCTAACAGTAGTAATCCTTTGGGGGACAGAAGATATTCCTCTATGTAATTATATATGCAGGGGGGACTTGAGTTTAGGTTTTTTGTGAGTAAAAGTTGGTTCAATACTGTCCTAGTTTCAGCTGGGATAGAGTTAACTGTCTTCCTAGTAGCTGGTAAGGTGCTATGTTTCAAGTTCAGTATGCAAGAATGTTGATAACACACTGATGTTTTCAGCTGTTGCTAAGTAGTGTTTAGACTAAAGTCAAGGATTTTTCTGCTTCTCAAGCCCAGCCAGTGAGAAAGCTGGAGGGGCACAAGAAGTTGGCACAGGACACAGCCAGGGCACCTGACCCAAACTGGCCAACGGGGTATTCCATACCATGGGATGTCCCATCTAGTATAGGAACTGGAAAGTGGGGGCGGGAGGGGATCGCCGCTCGGGGACTAGCTGGGTGTTGGTCGGCGGGTGGTGAGTAATTGCGCTGCGCATCATTTGTACATTCCAATCCTTTATTACAACTGTTGTCATTTTATTAGTGTGATCATTATCATTATTAGTTTCTTCTTTTCTGTTCTATTAAACCATTCTTATCTCAACCCACGGATTTTACTTCTTTTCCCGATTTTCTCCCCCATCTCACTGGGTGGGGGGGGACTGAATGAGCGGCTGCGTGGTGCTTATTTGCTGGCTGGGGTTAAACCACGACAAGTACACACCATTGACCCAGCTAGTCTACATGAGGTTGGATACAGTGAACCACTTCTTAGTGGTACCAAACACAGTGAGAGCACTTCAAAACACCCTTCCAGAGCCACTGCTCTCCAGGTCAGAGGGAAACAGGGAGCACAGCTAGAAATGAAATCTACTGAATCCCAGTGAACTTGTCACATTGTACTTGCTGTAAAACAAGGTGTTCTGAAGATGAAACCATGTTCAGCTGGTTTGAGAAACATTTTTGAAAAATATGAAAAAAAAAAATTAAAAAGGGCAATCAATAGCATAGTTCTCCAGTAACTTGAAATATATATAATCCTATGTGAGTATAAAGCATAAAAATACGAGCCAATGATATCTATGGAAAGTAAAGCTTAGCATCAGTACTAGCTGTCGCAGCAATTCTTGAGAGTATGAATTGCTGTTCAGAACAAGTCAGATAGCTTAATCCAAGCCCCATGTAGTCAGGATAACAGGATTTTAGGTTCCCAATTGGCACCTGATCATCCACTGTGGACAAGGTAACCCTGTGAGTGGCTGCTGGAGAGAGTCTGCATGTTGCTGCTCCTCAACTCGCCAGCCCCACAGACCCCCACACTCCCATAGTGACCCCCAGGTAAGCAGCAAGGCTCTCCCCATGCTCAGTTAATAAGGTTTATGAAACCCTGAAATGTGAAAGTGCCATGGAAAAATTAATTATCAAACTAAATTTGATAGTTTGAAACTTTTCTACATTTTCCTAGTCTTCTTCCCCAGTTGGGGAAGAAAAAAAAAAAAAGAAAAAGAAAGTGTTAAAGAGACATTCTGCCATCTTGTCCATTTTTTGTGTGTAAAAAGGTTACCAAAAGCAAGGCTATGAAATAGGAAATATTTCATGGTTGTTTTCTCCCTATTGATAAATATTGGCTTTGGATTTAAAATATAACAGTTAAATTTGAAGTAAATTGATTTTTTTTTGTGCTATGCAGTAAAATTTGCCATTTGCCATAAATTATAACAGATTTTTTTCCCTAAAAGTACAGTAGGAAAAAAATCAGTAAAATAGTTACTGTCAGTAAAAGTCTAGTGACAAATTAGTGTTATCAGTTTATTCTTGTTAATTTAGCACAACAACAACAACAACAACAACAAAATCTCTTTAGTAGCAATACTTTTTCCTAGTAAAAAAAGGTATTATTTTAAACCATACATTTAAATGTGTAGCACACTTCTGGCAAGCGTATGGGCTCTGATTGTCAAACATATGCCATAAATTCATAGGCAGAGTCAGGGCAAATCATTTGACCTTCTTGTGGCTCAGAGAATCCAGCTGTAAAATTAGATGAAAGCAGAACTGAAAAACAGATGCTGCTGTATCCAATTTGAGCTTTCTTGAACAAACATCATCTTAAAAGAGCAGAATTAATGTCTGGTATGAATTGCAATATTTTATTTGATGCTTATTGGCACAATCTGTAAATTAAAAATAAAAACCTGAGAAATTTTGCAAGCCTGCTGCAGGTATTATATTCAATTTCCTAATTTACAAATTCCTTACATGTTTCCAAAGACAGGCAGTAGCTACCTGGAGAACTGAGCCTACTGGCCTTTGGCAAGGAAGGTTTGCCTGCAGAGTTCGGTACCGCAGTCTAAACCATCTGTCACATCCACTCTGGACCCATGAGAGCTTAGAGGGGCATCCAGAGAGAAGGCCAGGCCAAAGCACATGACATATGCACTGATTTAGTTCTTTTTCTAGGCAGTCAGCCAGCCCAGAAGCTTTAGCTGGAATTTGAAATTCCTCTTTCTTCTCATCAAGGCATAGAGAAATCACTTTTTTACTTGTATCTGGGCTGCCAGTTTCTGCTGGGCTCCAGCATGTTGGCAGCTGATAATAGTGTACTGCAATGTTCAATCCAGCAGGCTCTGCCTTCCCTGCCTGGAGGAATCAGTCACACCTACGCTACTACAGGTGTGCATTGCTCATACTGTGTCTGTGGAATTGCAGGTAGTGGAGCCCTTAAAAACCTTAAAACCAGTTTGCTCACAGGCAGGCAGGCAGGCAGAACATGAGCAGTGGCAGTTGCAGACGCTCATGTGAGAATATGAGCTTCCACCTTGCTGGTTTTGGATTTGCTAAGAAGTTTATACTGTGAAAGTATTTAAAAATCCTGAAGGCAATTTAAGAAAGAAAATACCCCAAGCCACCAGAATGCACGCCCACAACTCAGGTCTGCTTACTTCTACTTGAACTTGGGAATATATACTAGTCCTGTCAGTACACCACTTGAGATTTTATTTCAAAGGTGAATGAGGCAAACATATCTGAGTTTGCACCTTTCCTGCTGCCCTCACTTTTTGGAGGCGGGGAAATTGTATTTTGATTATTTTCAAGACCATAATTTGGAACAAGCAAATAAACAAAAACCCTGAGAAGTTTCATCTAAGGAAGACTGAAAGTAAGTTAGTTGCATGTTTTTTTTCTATCCTATTCCATCTATTGACTAGACAAAGTACTCAATGAATTCAGCCAGAGCTGGAAGCCATGTTTGCCACACTCACTTTTCCAAACCAGAAACTATTCCCTGTTTAGTAAATGAATTGCCTTCCCATGGCCCAGAGGTGGAGGGTGCTTCCTTAAGCCAAGGAACCATAAAACAGGTTCTGATGTTGCTGTAGATATTTCAGAGCACTAAGTACAGCAATATTGGGTCCTCACTGATGACTCTGGGTCTAGGACATATTATAATTAAACACAACTGAGCCAGAACACTAAAACAAGTTTCAACTTTTTTTTTTTTTTATAATGCTGTCCAGCTATGCCGACAGGTGTAGTTCTTTTTACAAATAATAAGGAAATTCTAGTAATTATTGTACTATATTTTTGGTGGCAGCAAAGAAAATAAATTCTTCCTAAATATATTAACCCTGGTTTTGCCCTACAGGACTAAAGCTGTTGGAAATACATTTCTCCTACAAACATCTCCTCATACCTTTGGAGCTGTTTATGAGGAAGGAGTTATTATATTAATTATCATGTAGCAATATCCAATATTGTGTCCTAAGGGCACATTATATTTTCTGATAAAGATGTTTTATTATTATTTCAAAAAAGTCCCTTTATTTTTAACAAATTTGAGTGAGTTCTTGCCATTTTATCTGATTAGGTTCTTTCATGGAACTATTCCATCACTTGGTTACTAAGATAGCTTTTGCAATTGAACACTGCTTTGCCAGGGAATGTATGCATATTTTATATCTTCTTGAAAACAGAGTTTAAAGAATAGTGCAAATTCCCTAGAAAGCAAGCTGTAGAGAGATGAAGCCAAATTCTTTGTTAATAAACGTCACAGTTTGATCAAAAAATAAAATAAAGGGAGGAAAATTGCAAGCTATATAACAGTAACCTGTTCCACTAGAAGGGCAAAGAACACATTACATTACACTGATGAAACAAAATACTAGGCATTTGTTCTTGCCTGTTTGGATTATATAAACTTTCACAAACTAACTTTGTCTACATCAGTGTATGCTGTTACAAAATCAGTTTTGATAAAATATGATCTAACACTAGATCTACAGAGATAGTTTTTAGAGAATGAACAGACAGAAAGACAGCATTACTTATTTTGCAGAGAAGGAAGACTGCAGGATGTTCAAATAGGATTAAATCTAGCCTTAATTCCCTAACACTTTGAGCATTGTGGACAGTTAATATTTGCATGTTGCTAGCTGTCTGTGAATTTTAATTAAACATGAATGTTTCTGTTAAATGGAGTGGAACTTCATTTGATATTCCAACACAATCCAAAACTCTTAAACATCAGGTTAAATGTCTGTTGAAGTAGTTCAAGGGTTCTCTAAGTAGATAACAGTAGAATTTCATTGTAGCAATATTTTAGTAGCAGGGACAGCTCGTTCAAATGAGACAGACTAGAGCAACGAAATCCTACTTCACATGATACAGAGCTGCCTCTTTTGGAGGGTATTCTTGGATTCCCTTTTCCAGCTCAGCCATTTCAGCCTTGGTATCTTAGTTCAAATATTTATCTGGACAGAGCTTGTTTGTGTAAGAGTCATTTCTGAGACACTATTTAAAGTCTTTCCCCAAAAGCTTTACCATTCTCATCAAAACATTTTAAGGTCCAAAAGAGGTCACACAGTTAAGTCATCTTTTTGGCGGGCCAAGAAACAGCTTGTAGCTGAGAAGCTGCCTAAAAAGAGGTCTGCCATGACAAAACATGGACGAGCTTCACACAGTATGCGGCCATAAGGAACCAAGTGGAGAGTTTGCCTACACATTTCTCCCCATGAGACATTACAAAATGGCTTATGTGCAAGGCAGGGAATGACCCTGGCACTTGTGTCTTCTGGGGTAGAGTAGAAGACAGGCTAAAACCAGACAAAGTGAATAAAGAGCAACATCCTTCTAAAAATGTTAGCCTTTTCCTTTCTTCCTCTGTGGTTAAGATCTGTTTTGTACTTGAGGCCTTACACCTAGTTGAATGACTATGTCTGAGAAGCTAATGTAGAGCAGCCTAGGGCCATCAGCTTCAGCTGCATCTCAGCTGTTGGTTTATCCACAAGAACAGCAAAATCCATACAGGATTAAATAAAAAAAAACATTTGAGGAAAGAAGTTAAGACTCTAAGGCTGCTGTGCTGAATGGAGTACTGGATAAAGCTTATCAGGAAGTGGTGGCCATCTATAGAGAGCATGTCCAGGTACTCCTTCTGCCAGAGAAGGCAGAAAGGAGCTACATAGCACCCATAGCAAAGCTGTGGGTTGGCAGCAAGATGTGTGTGGGTATCCCTATGTTGCATGAAGAGAACCAGGAAAAATCTCTTCTGTCAGCTTTGTCTCAAGTGTAAAACATGAATTAATTGTATTTAATTCATTTCTTATTTCTGCAGAAGTTAGCCAATAAGTGCAAAGAAAAACTTTCCCTAAAATCAGGAATATGTCCAAGAATGTAAATGGCTTAAGAGTGCAGGCAAGTTACTGATTTCGTAGTCTAAGGCAGGGACCTTCAGCAGGCCTTGGATGTCCATATGGGAGAGAACATACAGGAAAAGGTGGAAAGTAAAGAAAACCTCAGAAGAATAATTTTTGGTATTATGTGCAAGGTTCCTTTAGGAGCCTCTGGAAAACTTCCAGCTGAGGGGAGAGAAAATTCAAACTCTTTACTTTCATATAACCAAGCTGTGTTTTTGCACATCCCTAGCTCTTTAGTCTCTCCGCTAACTTTTTAGGGAACTTGTAAATTACTATTAATTAGGAAAGTTATTCTCAGAATATGTTAGAGTATAATATTACAATCATTTTTCAGCCACCAAATCAAAAGAACGAAAAGAAACAGACTGACTTTAATGGCTAAGAGTTCATATTGTTTTGGTTCACCTTTTACACAAAAGTGAAGATATGACAAAAATAAATACAAAGTAAGTTCAAAAATCTTTAATTCAAACTTATGGTTGATTTCCAATTATGTGAATAATTTATAAAATCATTAAAAAAACCCTGGTATCAGTTCATAAAGTAAATGCAGATCAAAGCCATCCTACATTAATAAAATATTGAGCTACATAATACCCCTGAACTGAGCAGTTTTTTGTCGGGAAGATAAGTTAATTGGTATTCTGACCTTTCACTTTTAGAGCTGACCTGAGGCTAACAGGAAGCACAGTTGTTCTGGAAACAAATGTGCAACATGATCTTAAAATTTTTATTGTCTCAGTCATCTACATCCTTAGTCAAATAGTCTGCAACAGAATTAAACCTGTCTGTGGCTACCTAGTGCACTGAGGCAATGTCAAGGGCTTCTTTTATTATTTTTTTGTTGTTGTTCAATTTGGCTGATGTTTGTTTTGCTGAGACCTGACTGATCTCACTGGAAACTGTTCCATTTATCCAGATACGACAAAGTTCAAAGACCGTACACACATGAGGGGTGGCAATCAGTCAGCAAAGGAGAGTTTTCTGCCCAATCAATACCCCTGGCCCCGTCCAGTATGCACCGACAAGCAGGATAAGCGTCATCTCCCCTTCCCCCATTCCCCCTTAAATGCACTTGCAAAATGTCACATACTGTGCACTCCAGAGATGGAAATGTTATCACAGCACAGGTCAGTAAACTATTGATAGGACTAAGCTATGTCTACTGATGTTAAGGGAAAGATGTGTGGCAGTTTGATCTAGCAAGGGGGCTATTTTGTATGCCAAACACAACTCTTTTCTCTGTGTTGTCTTTTTGGTTGACTTTACAATGCTTCAATGTCAAAGCTTCAGCAAACATGGGATCATACTGTAGGGATGTCTGCAGCACATGTTTAAAAAAAAAGAGAAGGGGTTTTTGTATATTGCAATGTTCTAAAAAATTAACTTGTAGTTTGTCATTCCTTAAAGTGTCAGAGCCTTCATACTGCTATAACTTCATCACGTACACAAACGGTGACTTGCAATGACTTATAGCCAAGTTTACTAATGTTCTAATTATGTCACTGCAAATTAAATGTACAGTAGTTTAAATTGCTTTGATAATGCCTGTAGGGTGACTACTAGCAATGAGAGCAATATCAGGTCAGACATTTGGGTCACAGTGTCTCAACCTTTCCTAACAAAGTTGTACTTCTTTCATCTGATTTTAGCTTTGTCATAACGTAAATTTTAGATCATAAGTTTGTCTGGGGGAAAAAATGTAAAATAAAATCAAAACCATTGAGAACATCCATGTAGTATAGCATTATATACTGTGTAATTTAATAATAGTTTTTTCCCACTCTACATGTCTGATTCTGTTTGCATATGGTCAGTGTACTGCTCAACTATGGATAGAAACCACTTGAAACTGCAGACTTAGAGAGTCCACTCCACCACTGCAACATAAGACAGGCTTGCAAGAAGATCCCCTCATCTCCTTGTGGATGGACCAAGGGCTAGTTAAAATGGAAGCTCATATTCTTGCTATGTTGCTTTGACAGAGAAAGCAAAAATCGTTCTGACGTATTTCTGAGAAATGGGTCAACACTGAGTATCTCGTGCACACTGATGAATAATGCAATATGGGTAGTCATGGTACAATCTATACTATCCTCGTAGACAGTACAAAGCCCACCCATCATATGCCACAAGGAATTCTGTTCCTTCCAAAACCCCCTCTTCAGAGCAAAGTGATTCTATCACCCTCCTCATCAACTAACTCTTCTGCAAATAGTACAGTCTGGACTTCTAAAATATATACTATCTACAGTATACATATCTTACATTCATACACACATGTGTTTGTAGGCACATATATGTATGCATATACATGTAGTCACACTGTATGCAAGCATTTTTTACTATATACTTGTGATAAAAGCTACAACCCCCCCCCCCAACACTTCATAACTTTATGAAATATTTCCACTGATTAATAAAACTCAGCCTCTGAGGCTCATTCATCTGTACTGGCACCAAATTGATCAGGCACTCCAAAAAGTTTTTTTGAGGTGAGGAATTCACTATGTGTAAAACCACGCATGGCTATTGTTACTAGATCTGCTAACGAAAAGATAGCAGCAGATGGTATTCTCCAGGCAGATGCAAGAGAGCTACGCCTCCTCAGCTAATAGAACATAAGCCAACTTGAAACCAGAAGTCCTGTGAAAATATAGCAAATATGTGCAATCCTGAGCTTGAAATAATAAGCCTTCTGGATATTCAGAATATATCCATTTTTGGCTGCACTTGGATTGCCACACAGCTTTTATAGTATCCTACCACTTCATCTGTGGCTAGAGCTGAGGTTGTGTCTACTTGCAGTCTCCCATATGGATATAGATCATAAAACTGTTTAGCTACACCTATGACAGCAAGTCAAACAGGCCAGCGCTAGGATGTGGTGATACACATTGTTGGCGCTCTCTTGACACACATTTGGCCTGTACCAACAAGTTTAATCCAGAAAATATTCAGGGATAATTTGGGGGACTATCATGGATCAAGAACCACTCTCAGCAGGCAGAAGAGACCAAGCCACTCTGTTTTGGGAGGAAGTGGACATGAGAGGAAAGGAGGGAAATTAACCATATGCAAAAAGCTGTGCTATGCCTTTTATCTGCAGGGCCAGATGACAGGATTTTCTCCATCTATTTGCTATAACAGACATAGCCTCTGAGGTCTACCTTCCAGACTCTTAGAATGCACTTACAGTGTAAAGTATGAAGAATATGAAGATTCAGCAGTATGACAATCTGCTTCCTTACAAATACAATATTTGAAACAGTTAATCAAGTGAGTACTCATATAACTATGCCAAAAGAAAGAAATAAGAAGCAGATATGTGAGAAAGTTATAGGGTCTGGCCTTTATTTTTCTCCTGGATCCCAAATGTACTGTATTTTGATGCTCTGGTTCTGAACCTCACATGTCTCGACTACTATCCTGTATAAGGCAAGGCTAACAAAATGACCCGTTGAAAAAGAAAAATCGAGTTCGTTTATTGACTTTGAACAGATGGTTAAAATGGACATGCTGAAAACATTTAAATGCTCAAAAGGATATTGATTAAATGTAAACCAGATACTTTTGAAGTGTTTGGACAGCCCAGATTCATTTTTTAGGGAACATAGAGAAAATAAATTCAATCAGAATACATAACTCATGGAAAGAGTGGGAAACATTAAACTCAGTTCAAGTAGAAGTAGGCAGAAATAACTTACATGATATGGGAAATTTGCTGACTCAGTGGAATTTAATAATAGTAAATTTGCCTACTGCCAGACACCACCCTCGGAAATCTAGTGCTCTGGTCCAGAACGTAAATTCTTCTGCATGTGCAGTAAAATAGCAATGGTAAGAAGCCTAGACAGTGTGAAGAAAATTGTAGAGATGTACTTTTGCAAAGAAAAGCTGAGGATTATGTTGAAAAGCAGAGAAGTGGCTTTTTCTGTGGTTCAAAAGGTTTTTTTACAATTATGTTCTTTCCATTCTCAGCCACCCCCCACCCCCAATCTACTTCATTGGACTGTCTAAATTTCTTCTATGTGAAAGCCTCATATATCTGGCTAACTTACATTTTGGAATAGGTATGTGTCTTTCGCTCAGAGTAACTGCAAATTCTCCCTTGAATTTACTATTTCTTTGTTTACTATTTACTTGCATTAAAAAAAAAAATTAAGAGCGTGTACTCAAAATAATTCTAAGAAACTCAAAGAGAGAGTTTTGTTCAGATAACCTGACTGATATAGGGTACATATCACTTTTTGATGGAAAAGAGGGAGTTAGATGTAGTTTACAAAGGAAAAAAAAAACCAACCCAACCCCCCAAAAAACCCAACAAAATGTATTGCAAAATCTCCCTGGAGAAAGAAAAAAACAAAACAAAACAAAACAAAACCAACAAAAAAAGGATGGATAATTACAGTTTCTGTATTCAATCCCGGACCACAAATAATCTGAAGACTGTTCAGAAATGAATTACACTGGATTTGCATCTTTGAACCATCTACTATACAACGACTGTAGGCTGTTATATACATAGGGGAACCTCTATAATAAACAAGGTAATATATCATGCTCTGTCTTCAAGCCGCAGGTTTGATATGCTTCCTTAAATAACTGCAAAGTAGACCTAGGCAATGAGGTTACTTGCACAGGTAAATTCCTTGCAGGCTTGCAAGAAAGGGCCTCAGATGCAGAGAGGGAAAGAATCACAACAATAAACTGTTACAACTATGTAATCAATATGCTAAAAGGAGTTCTGAAGTTGCTGTAATTGTCCATCACTTGGTGCTCTGTAATTATGATTGCTAAGATTTCACTGGAATTTTTTTGGTCTAAGTGGTGCAAATTTGCATCTTGCATAGGGATCATCTCAAAATAATTTCAGTGAATATTTGGTATCACACTGTTCTGTGCTTCTTGCTTCATTTCAGAGTCCTGCACAGGGCTGCAAAAATCAGGATACAATTTATACACTTGCCATCTGTGCAGGGTATGACTATCATAAAAAATGCACAAATACCTTCTGGGGTGAGATTTCTTGGCAGTTATTACATAAGACATACATATTTAAATGCACACTTTAATCTATATGGGTCTAATCCAGAACTGCTGGAAGTCAGTTACAGAGTAATAAGGTATTTTGCCAGGCCCTTGCGTTTAGCTAAACTTTTGCCCAGTGCAGTGATTCTGAGACTATTCCCAGCCAGGTCATTATGCTCACTCCCTGCCTTTCATCACTAATTATCAGGGCAAAGTGTTAAAAAAAAAAAAAAAAGAAAACAAAACAGAAAAAAACCCTCTACAAGTACAAACTTCCCAAATGCCACCAACTGCTACCACCAAAAAAACCCACAATCCCCCACATCCTAAGAATAAGCTACAGAGTATAAATACATATCAACATTGATTACATGAATATCGAACACATTGCACTTCAAGTGGGAAGGGAGAAGTCACTGTGCTGAGTACCTGGTCTCCTGTTTACTGATTAGTGTAATATGGAGCTAACCAGAAAATATTAATAATTTAAAAAAAATTAAAAAAAGGACACTAAAATCCTGAGAATTGCAACGTCACAGGCTCAAGATTTGCACTTTTTTTTGAGTGAATGTGAAGGGATATGGTGAGGCAGTGTACCTTGTACCCTCCCAAAAAAATGACCCTATACCAAGGTATTTACTGTCCAGCCAGAGCATTGCTGTATGACTATGGTGGGACTGCTCCAGTGTCAGAAAGTAGAGTGTATTCTATAATTAACAGATAACTTTTCTTTGATAACATGCCAAGAAAATAATAACTTAGCTACAGCAAAACGTAAAACTCTGACAAAGGGAGGCATCTATCTGTTTCCACAAGTCCCATGGTGATTAGTTTGGCCCTAATTAACAGTGGCTTTCTAAAGTGAGAGATAATTGCTGGCACACATAACATAAATTTCAATAGCTAAAATGAGCAATAATGAATATTCACTTTGAAGCTTGCCTGACAGAGTGCTTAGACTACAAAAAGTTAAAGAAGTACCTTGAATATAGCTGATAAATGAGATTCCTTTACTGTCCTCCACTTTCCATCAGTATTTAAGCACTATCACTTTTAATGCTTCAGGTCTGGAGCTTTGTCTCTTAAACTCAGAGATTTATGGCGAGTGAGAAATGTCCATATTAAAAAGGTAAAAGGAGATTCAGATTATATCCTTTTCTGACCATTATAATTAATAGCTGGATCTTCAGTTGTAACTAATTGAACAGAGGTCAGTGTGTTGCCATGGTAATGTCCTAGCCAAGCAATTTTACCCATTTTCCAGTCTACTGCCCCTTTGCATAACTGCAAGTTATAAAATGTTTTAATTGCAAGATTTGCAAATGATGCAACATCTGGACTACAGTTTTACATATAAAGGAGGAAGATTAATGGGATTATTAACATATCTGTGCAAACCCTTGAAGTGCTAAACATAATTGCTGAACACCAGCATTTTCACTGATCATCTGGGTGACGTGTTAGAAATCCATATGATTCAGGAAGAAAACTGCAGATGTGTATTTTTCTTCCTCTATGCCACTAGTAATTAGAAGAAGTGTCATTCTACAGTCCCTTGGAATAATAGAGAAATATCTTTAGTCACTTCACCAAAACAACAGTACCACTTTTTTACTTGTACTGTTGTTTCATTTGATTAGGTCAGCAAACAAGCCATGTTGGTGAACTCTTAAAATTCTGGTTAGCTATTTTGATCTCATTATTCTGAAAACAGACACCAACAAATAGCAAGTAACCAGCTCTCCAACCCTGTGTAGATAAAAAACATATTTTAAAAAATATAATTTGCTTGTTATTAATCAAAATCAAATGATTCCCTGAAAAAGTCACCAACATATACAAGTGGGATTCTAACATCACTCAAGAATCCTACAGTAGTTGCATGAGAATAATAAAATTGTTTATAAAAAAAAGAAAAAAAAAGAAAATTTGTATACACAGTTAGAAATACCAACTATGAAGTTGATGTATTTATATCCTGATGGACCAAAGAAAGTATAGGCTTGCACTCTGGTTCTCCTTCAGTATGACAAAAAAGCCAAGAGCTCCCTTGTCAGTAAAGACACAGATTCTGTTCCTCTGCAAAAGCAGCACTAAACTGGTTCTCCTTTCCTCAGAATGCAACAGAGTTGTCATGCAAAAGGTACAGAGCACTACCAAAACCATCTCAAAGGCAGTGGCAATTAGATGTCTTGCCATCTGGCGTTCCTCACATCCCTTCAGCTATTGAAGGACTCTAGGCAAAATTTTCAACAGAAACCACATGATTTAGGAATCCATTTTCCATTATTAGAAATGGCTTAGATAATGAAGCCATTCCAATTTAGCTTCCTAAAAAACTTTAATTTTTTTTTTTATTCAATAGTCAATTTAAAAAGTATAAAATTCAAGGCTCAGTTCTGCAACAGCTTCAATTTCTGGGTACTATGAACTTAGATCTATTTAAAGCGTAGCTGGAGAACTTGTGCTGGCATGCAAAATTTATAGTCTTTAGTAGATTTGTAAAGGGACTTACCATATACATTGGAAAGATTTTTTTTCCCACTATTACTGACACTAAAACTATGGGGCTATGCCAGAGATAGTAATTTATACTGAGGTAAATTTAGAATCACTTCTGAAAAGTTTGAGGTGGGCTTAGATTTACTAAGTTATCATGAACTACTCGTGTCTTGGTACAATGTCTTTTTAAGGGACATGTAATCACTCTGTTCCCCGCATCTACAAAACATCCCCCTTTCACCCTCATGGCTAAAAAAGTCTTCTCCCTTTCACATGTTTATTTGACAAAAAATCCAGGATATAGAAAATAACATATTTTTTCCTAGATTTTCAAAAGGAATAACTTAATAACTTCTGGACCCTACAGAATAATGTAACAATTTTATGTTTTCTGAAATGTCCACTTAAAACTATCCCACTGATGTAGACCTTAGTCATGACTTTTGGAGATTTCCCTGATTTCAATACACTGGTAACGTAATTGCTTTAATTAAGTCCAGACAGTGCAATTTTTCCCCCCTGCATAGTCCTTGGGAACACAGCAAAACTATAATCTTCAAAATCAGTTGATGTTTATGTGAATACATACAAAGTTCAGGAAGAGAAATTAGATGAAAATCAGGTGAAACAAAATAATGCGATATCAATTAAACTAATAAAGATGAATGGAAATCATAAAAGTAACTGTAAAAATAATGATAAAACAATTGCCAAAAGATGTAGGAGCTGGCTAATGTGATGTAAAGAATCCTGCACATATGTAACTGTGCTTACATAACAATGGACTGTGCAGTCATGAAAAGACCCACGATGGAAGAAACGTATGCCTGTGAGTAGCCTCAACATGATCTGCACCTATTTTTTTGAGCTAAATTCTTTTATCTTCCCAATTAGTTGTGCAATTCAACACAAAGTCTAAATGCTGCTGCTGCAAGTAGATTATACAAGTCTTATTTATAATGTATGTTGAGAGACATAAGTGTTCTTAATTCTCTCAAAAAAAAAAAAAAAAGTAAAGATGTGGTATCTGTCCCAAGAACCACAAAACCCACTTTGGATATGACCAGATAAAATGTATCCTCTTCCACCTCAAAGACCCAGCCAGGATATGTCCCAGCACATGGGACAAATCTGGCAGATGAAAAAACCCAACCAAATAAAAAAAAGCAAACCCAAAACCCCCAACAACAAAAGAAACCCAAGGCATGCTTTTTTATACTGTGCATCTCTGGAGGTGGTACAGGAATGTACTGCTTCTTACACAGAACCCAAAGCAAAATACAGACCATAATTATCTCGATGATTTATTATTTTGCTAGACTTTTAAATGAGAAACTAGAAGCCTACTCAGAAGGTAAGAGTCCAGATTCCTGCTTATGTGTCCATAATAAAAATAGAATCTTCTCACTGAGAAAGCAATGGACTGAGAACCTTCTACCTACCTCCACCTCAGTGTGAGGATTGTGGCAGGTTCTCTATCCTGCTAATTATCAAGTCAGAAATCATTATGGGATCTAATAAATTATTTATAACCAACAGGGTTCCAAAATTAAACTAAAAATATAAGAAAGGGAGGGAAACTGGAGAAATAGTACAAAAATCTGCAGTATACAGAATGTAGTCCTACACTCCTGTATTTTAAGTTTCTAATACTTGTTGAGACATCTGGAAATCATGCTTGTGGTATCTGAAGCTTGACATCTAACAAGGCACCAAAATAAAGAGAAACTCTCAAAAAAGTGAGACTTAGATACCTTTATCCAATAGTTCCTACACACAAAACTTTCTCTTCTCACCAACAATGAAGTTTGCTTGTTACCTTTATTTGAATGCAGTGTAGGTCGTTTTACTAGTTTCAGTTAAATAAAAAACTTATATGGGGCAGGGTGGGGTGTGGAAATTATGTGTGCATGACACTGATGCTATTTAAATGGTATTTAAGAACTCAAGCTTTTGGGTTTCTCACATTATTCTGAAACTGCTTTAAAATTACATATCATAAATGAATACTAATCTTATGCACCCAAGATTTTCTGGATAAGATTATCTTTTGTAGATGATTTTTTCATGTTGTCTTCCAATGTTTTATTACAGGAATAATTGAAAAAAAAAATATTAATAAAATACCACTATTCTCCCACTGGCATTTCTGGCCTCATCAAAAGTGTCATTTTTTTGCATAATAGATTGACTCACACTTCAAGTGTGAAGCAACACTTGAAATTTCCCATGCACATCCTGATACATGTCCATATGTTTTTCCATCATTTTTCAAACAATAAGACAAGGGCAAAAAATTTATAGTCTAGGAAACCTTCTAGAGTAATTCTTACATGTGTATATTCCAATAAATGTTTGTTCCACATCATTTAATATCACTCCATAATAAGCAGCATACAAATACCTCCAAAACCATACCTAGCAGTATACTGTAACATTTTTTTTAAAAATGTATGAAGTGTAGCAAAAGGTGCAAGAAAGTTAATAATTTTGCTCCTTGAGCAATTTAGACTTTGAGTTCTTTCTGATGTATTAGGAATTGGTGGTTATGTATGTACTTCGTACTACTTAGCATCAATTGAAAATGACAGGATAAAGGAGTCCAACAGAAGAGAAGGATAAAAATATCTACCCCATCACCTACTACAGCAACTTCAGTGAAGCAATTGATGCAGACTGGCTTTAGACTCTGTAGGAATAGAAAATAATCTTGACTATTTACATTTACCTAATACCATGCTTGCTAGGTACCTAATAGGTGAGGCATCATATTTAATGATTTAGCAGTAAACATATCAAAAAGTAAATTCTAACATTCATTTACCAGAGGAACAGTTGGCAGTACAGTATCATGGAAAACATACTCAAAATGCATGTTGTTTTCAAGCAGGCTATTTCAAGAGAACAGAAACAAACCAAGATTAAAATTAAATAGTAAATAATAAGTTGAGAACATGGTCCATACATCAGTGTCCTGCATATTAATTGGGGAAAATTAATTTACTCTTAAGAGGCCCCACAACAGATTATAATGCTGCTTTAACCCCATTTCTCATCCTGGTTTACTGGAAGAGCATTTGCTAATTACAGTTCACAGTTCAACAGCTTGGCTGATTTGCCACAAGGCCACAAGTGCCTGTTTTCACAGGCACTGTAGGCAAACCCGCCAATGAGCAGCTTGAGGCACACAATTTCACTCAAGGCCGGTTGAAGGAAACCCGGCTCCAGCCACACACGAGTTTGAAGGCAGCAGGGCTGCCCCAACCCCCTGTCCCCGGCCTCCCCCCTTTTCCCTTCCAGTGCCTGCGGCGGGCCCAGCACCGCTCTCATTAGGGCTGTGGCACCGAGACGAGGGCAAGGTGGCCCTTCAGTACATTTTTAAACTCCTCCTACAACCCTTCCCATACTGCCTTAACTAAGCTTCTTCTGTTTGTGCTGTATCTGCACTGATGATTTCATTCTCTAGGGCAGTGATCCAGAAAATTCAAATTTCACCTGTGCTGGCATATAAATCTCATAAAGCAGCATGTGCTTCATAATCTGCATAATAGTATATTGTGTAGGAGAAAAGTTGCTGCAGGAGCTAGTAATCCTTTTGTAAAAATGAGAGTCACTGCAAAATTAGAAAAAATATTTAGTAGTGTTTTGAGGATAGTATGGAATAGGTCAGAAGTTAGAGGGACTTGAAGTGAGAAAGAATTACAGTGTCTGAAAATTAGAAATGGAAATATCTGGGAAAAAAATCTTTCTCTGAAAAGACTGTTTAAAGCAAGTATGTTGATTCAGGAGATTTTTTTTATTTCTTCCAGCAGTTTGTCCATTCCTGTGCAGTTATTTCCCAAGGAAAGAACCAGCTACCACCAAAGCTATACGTGAAAATGTTCATATCTAGCAGCTGAAAAAATTCACAACAGTTCTCACGTATGGAAATCTGCTCTGGTGTGCCATTGTGAACATTAGTTAACTGACAGAAAAAAAGAGAATAAAATACACATAAGACTGTTGTAGTCACACTAGGATGGGCAGCAGCAATATCCTCTGAACTGCTGACTGAAAAGAAAGGGAATTATGAATTCTTTCTGAAAAGTGTTAGCTCTTTATATTTAAGACTGACTATATCTAACCTGAATTGTCATGTACTGGAAAACTGTCAGCCTTGATTCAAGATTTTCCAGAAACTTACTGAGAATAGGTAATGTAGAATACAAGCATTAAAAACAACAACAACAACAACAACAAAAACACAAAGGAAATTGGAAAACAGATGTCCTGCTTCTCAATAAGGCCACTTACTTGAAGTATTTTGCTGAGGAATACATAAGAGCGAAGTACAGATTTGAAATGTCAGAATATTTAGGGTTTTTAGATTCTGCTTCTGTGCATCTCAAGACTACAATGAGTGTTACCCTTAACTCTGAAACTGGCCTACATATAATAGTAGCTTTCTTATAGAAAACAATAAAAAACACTTAGCAAAATAGATCAAGAAAGAAGATGAGACAGATCTCACCATTACAGCTAAGAAAAAACTTGGTAACTCTAACTTTGGCCACAAAATACTGGCCTTTCCATGACCTAAGCCATAGACATTCAAAATATACACCCCTACAAAAACACATGATTTCTATTCTGAGGACAACAGCTATTTTTATAGTGCTTTGGGGAGAAACAGTAATGAAAAAATCTGTCCTGAATTTTCAGGAGAAAAACCCCCAACATTTACATAGTCTAGTAATCCCCTGGATTTTAAGTCTGGAGACTTAAAACTATAATTAACCAAACTGTTATATTTTTCACCAAAGCGGTGTGAGACAGACTGTATCCACGCCTGGATTGTCATGTCTGCTTCAGTCTCCTATTCTAAAACTTGTTTCATTTTGGCCAAGACGGCAGACCTATGACAAAACCATACAGCATTTGGTTTTGGTCTAGGACAATGCTGGTATGATCTCATTTTTCATTGGGTTTATAAGTACATGTGCATTTGTACGTGCATGCTTATATGCTTATACTTACACACATGCCAGGTAAAGGATCTTCTCTATATAACTAGTTTGTTATATGTGTAGAGGAAGTATTTGTGTATGTTGCACTGTCCAGCATTTAACAAGCAATGTACAGACGCATCTATAACATCAGCATAAGAATTGCCTCACTGGGTCAGTGCAATGTCTTGTGTCCCACAGCAGATGATATAGATGATAGAGAGGAAACAGTTATCCATTATTACAAAATGCTTTCGTGTTCCTAGTAGTCTAGACTTCCTTTAAAATCAATGGAGGCATTTAAAAGGGGGCAAGTAAATTGATCTTGTGCCTCTGGAAGTGCCTATTTATCCCTGTTGACTAGAAGAGAACTTTAGGTAACTAGCTCAGACATAGACATCCAGGTTGTAGACCTGTAAAATTAGGTAAGAGGAATCCCACCCGAGATTTAGTCAGCTTTACTATATACATTTTCTACTCCACAGTGTATATTAAAGTTTGGTCATACTCCTTTCCCTAAAGGTAGAGTACAAAATTAGTTTGTTTTAAATCCCTTGTGAGACTCCAGTTACAAGTAATTAAAGTTCACATTACAATCTCATAAATGACAATGAACTTTGAAGGCAGAAGAAAATTAAGCAATATTGGGAATGCAATAATCAGACTGCTTGTAAAATTCATGACATGGAAAAGAAAAAACAAGCCATAGTGTGGCATCAGGGGCTCAAAAAATTGAAATATCCCAAACTATTTTTGGGGGAGTAGGAGAGAAGAAAGCTGTGGGTTTAATTCTCACATCAAGCAATACTGAACAAGCAGCAGACCAAAATATGATCTCAACAGAATAACTACATCTGGGCAGTGCAGTGCAGTACTCCCCCACAACAGATAACTTCTTTATTATTACAAAATATCTAGGGCAGGAGTACTTATTAAAAAATGTCTAGAGTGGAGTTTCTTTTTTTCTGGTTTGGGTGTTGTTTTGGTTTTTTTAATGATTACTCAGAAGCACTATGGGAGAGTCAGCAGTATTGCCAGATGGGAGATCACTAGGGTTACCTCTACTTGAAGATAATTCTGCACTCAAGCGCAGTAATGTATAATACTTTATTTTTGCAAAGGACATATTCTCAAAACATTCTCTTCAGTTAGAGCTTCTTTAGTTCTTTTTTGAATAAGAACTCATTGCTGAAAGGGGTCTTAGTGCCTTTCATTGGATGCAGTTATATTTGCTATCTGATCAACTTCCTCTTCTCTTTCCCAAACACAATTTCTAGTTACTGCTACTTGACAGTTTATCTACATGCTTCCCTTCCAGTGTGGATTAAAACACTTCAATTTTACTATATTTTAAATTCCATGAAGAGATCCATTTGAGATGGTCGTGAACATTGCTTTTTTCCTCTTCACCTCGGTATTATTCAAATACTGTACTCTGAGAAAAAGTAGTTCTCTCAAGTTTTTTTCTTCCTCCCTGCTTACAGGCTGAGAATTTAGTCACACCTAGACTTCAGTAAATATTTTTCTCCAAAATAAGAACTCACATCTGACTCTAACCTCTCTATTACAGTTCAGCAGACTTGCTTATTTCACACCTGGAGACAACTGATGGAAAAACTGTCTCCATGGCAAAAAGGTCCATTATCTATTACAATTAAAGTTTACTGAGCAGACTTAGGATCACCAAGAAGAATTAACTTCCAAACTGAAAATAAGTAAACTTACAAGCCTCATGGCTTTGCTTGCCATCTATTTTCTAACCTTAGAAAACAGATAGAGCAACTTCTATGATAAGATTGAAGAACAGCTACTGTTGACCTTAATGGAAAAGAACAGAGGAAATGTGTTGTTAGCCAAAGGAAAAGTGAACTGTGTCATATGTAGGTTTTAATATTTAATGAATCTATATGGCTGCAATCCATTATATGACAATTTAATTATATGACAAAAAAGTTTGATAAATAATAGTGTGGTAGGACATCTAATTCATTATTTAACAAAAAAATCAATACCTTCATAAATCATATTTCTACACACACACACACACACACACATATTCACACACACACAAGATTATTCAAGTAGGCAAAAATCCAGACTCCAGAGGCCATTTATTTTCTGGTCAGGACAAGTTCAAATTGAAGTTTCATCAGGCCTAGATGGGAATAAATTTTATTTACTTTTTTTAAAACTGGTAGATACGAAATGGTTGCTGCTAGATATTTTTCCTCTGATAGCTTCCTGAAAGTGTTGTACAACTAGAAGGACTATCTTTTGTATTTAACAGACAAAGATGAAATGCCAGATTCCAGTGTTCTTAATCACATGAAACTGCTGTTTGAGTCAATGAGATCACTGAGGCAAGTAGCCAGGCAGGCAAATAAGTGTTTTCAGGATTAGTGTTCGAGTTTAGACACAGCACTACAATCAATAAGAGGCAACAAAGGAAGTCCTTCTGAAAGAAGAAGCGTGGTAATGATTTACAGTAAAAGGACTGCTTTTTTTCTCTGTAAACCATTCAAATAAAAGCAGTGTTAGGGGAATCACCCCTGTGGCATATCAAAATTTTGACACGAGAAAAGAAAGAGAACGAGGAAGTCAGCCAGGAGGAGGAGAAGTTGGACACCAGGCACATGGCAAGGGAGAAGCAGATGCACCACAGAGTGCAGTGAAGTCCAAAGTTCTGCATTCAGGAACAAAGAGTAGGTGGAAATGAGTGAAGGGAGCATGGGAAAGGAAATCAGGAATGAGGCACGTGAAGGATTGGCAATTAGCAGCTTTCCAAAATCACTTTCTGTGGTTCATACAATTAATTTATTGAGACTGTGTGGAACAAATATCTCTTCCCCAACCACTCAAACCCTCCCCACACATCCATATGTCTTGTGTTATTATCTATCGGTTTGTCATACCATTCCTGAAGTTTTGTGACTCCAGCGTACATGGTGTGACTCAAGGCCACAATGTTTTCAAGTTATGCAAAATAGTCCAAATTCTATTTGGCAAAATGATACCCTTAATATTTAGGCCTAATTCCACTAGCTAGCTCTACTTGCAGGCCATCTTTGAACTTGGACACTGACAATTCACTCTGGTGTTTCCAGGAAATTTGTTTCTTAAACAAATGTTTTTAAAAAATTATGACTTGCTTAGCTGTCCAGCCTACTATTTATGTCAAGTATATTAATCAAACACTTTAGGCTGCTTAGTTTGATGCTAATGTACTGAAATTTTTGTTTCATTCTGACAGCATTATCACTTTAATGTCTGTTTGTCACAGTGGTTTTGTTGCCTTTTTGGTTTTGGGCTTTTTTTTTCCCCAAATGTACTTGTTATCTAGCATTTGGTATAGGGAGTTCATTCTCCCCTCATGAACTTATGTAATTATGTTTTCATTACATAGCATTTTGATTAGGTTGCCAGGGATTACAGAATACTATTTGGAGTTAAGGGTTTTTTTATGGGAGTTGGAGGAATTTTTGTCGGTCTATGTAAAAATGAATTGATGAACAAAATCTCTCCTCTCACGGGGTTTTCTGAAGAAGCTACTCATGCTACAAACATAAATATATATATATATAATGTGCACATATACATCTAAACAAGCCAAGTTCTAAATACCAGAAGAGAAAAATATAGCATTCATTATTCCAGTGCACAAATTCCGAATTTGATATTTACTAGCAATTCTCTTGTGAAAACTGGAAACTCTGGAAAGAGAATTTTGTTGTTGAAAGCAAAACTCTTCTCACTCACCAATTAAGCCTGATTAAGACTTTTCCCCCCATCCTGAATTATCCATAAAGACATTTGCATTTTGAATTATTAAGTTCCTTTTGTAGGGTAGCATATCACATTAGCCTAAAAGTAGTCCAACTGGAGTGCTACCTTACTCCTGTGAGGATTTTGAACTATTGCAGTGGGGGTTACTGCTGCCTTGATAAGGATGTTAACTTGGCTGAGTGGCTGCAGTTCACTGCAGGCCTATTTGGTCAAACTGCACACAGAGATGCTACCATGATGGCTGCTTCCAGTCAGGATCACTGCTTTATCCCATTGTATCCATACCTCCTGTGCTGGGAACACAAAGGAGGTGTGCAATTCCATGAGCTGGAATAACTCCTCTAGCTTGCGTTACAGTGTATAAAAGGTCAAATGAAAGAATTTGATAAAATATTTTTTTCCTTTTTTAGTTGATTACAAATAGAAGAGGAAAACACTTTCCCACATATACTTAGGTTGCCGGGATTTTGTGTTTTTATTTAAAACATTTATATATGGAAATACCAAAACACTACAGATTTATATAATTTTATTTCCTGAATATTTAAAAAATATATTTTCAGAATTTTTAGGCCCAAGGTTTTTGTTTTGGCCTTTATACCTATTTTTAATTGGGTAGTACATTGTTTCAGTTTTCTCTTGAATTCTCTTCTACAGCTTAGAATGTTTTAAATAATGGAATAAAGAAATCATTGGAAGTTTATTGCAGTGAAACATTTACTTCACTAAGTATACTTTTGACTTTTCATAATCACTGTTTTTCTTCTGTTTGTAAACAGTTTGCTTTGATTATTTCTTTGTTTATTCATTACCTAATCTTGATCGACTAAACTGCATGGTTACTAGTATCTGGCTGCATCTCTATAGTTCAATTAGAAAACAAAAATTATCTGGAGACAAAGGCGGTATGAGACTTTCCCATTGAAACTGTATCTGATGTCCATAATTGAAAAGTTTTAATCTCTTTTCCATTAAAATAAAAGATGTAGGAAAGCTACTTTTACTTGTAAACAAATCGTCCTATGTGCATGGTATGTCAAGATGAGTATAGTTTTGCTTCATCTTCAGTCTCATGAATGATATAAGCTGTTGTGCACATTAGCAAAAAGTTAAAGTTCATTGAAGTCTAAAAAACCTGAAGTATAGGTTTGCTGTATTTCTGTAGCTTTGGAAATCATTATTTTGAATCTCATATTCGGGACCCTATTGTATAAAGTAACACATCACATTCGTAACATCCCTACAGGTGTATTATATCATGTATGTAACTTAATATGCTTCAATAACGTATTTCACAGTGGTAGAAGCCATTTCCTTTTGCACCTTATCTTGCTCAAAGTAATTACCAACAAACACCCTAACACTCTTCTGCATATGTACTATGACATTAAAAATTAAATTAATTAGCACCTAGATAACTAATGATGAATTCCCACCCTAGAACAATGGCACAGCTGCACTGCATTCTTTAAGAGGGACAGCAGTGGCTTTCCTGCAATCCAAGTGTTAGTTGATGAAGCAAGAGGAAGGATAATGATTGTCATCAGGCTGCTTGGCTGAATAGTGAATGGCATTACTAAAGACACCAGACTTTTTTGTTAGGCTTTTTTGTTCAAAGCACTTTGAACTATTTATCACCTGAAAGGAAAAGACATGGCCAATGATCATGTTTTTCCATGCACCTCCAGTACTAGTCACATAAGTTACATTTCAGAGAGAATAAATTGGTAAGTGACCCTGGCAGCGTAGATTTTGTAAGAAAAAGAACAAAAAGAAAAAAGGCAAAACATTACACACACAGTCAGATCTTTCAGGAACTGAAAAGGCAAATTCAAATTCTGAAGTCTCTTTCCCAGAGAAGAAATTGATCTGACCACATAAGCTTCACCAGTCAATCAATATTCTCAATACCAAAAATATTTACTGAATTGAGCACACTGAGCTAGTAGAGCTTTGTACTTACTTACTCACTTCTGAAGGTGAGTTGAGCCTGTCACAAGTTCCGATCCCACTGACATACATAAAGACCCAGGGCACAAAGACCTAAAAATGATTCCTACAAAAATCAAAGGTGATGTTAACCAACAGGGTGTGCCCGTAGCTCCATTAAGTGAAGGCTAACTCTCCCCTGAGTAGTATAAACCACATCCTAATTGTATGGATGATCTGTGAAGAAAAGTGCTAGTTTAAGAAATGTTACATGAAGATTATCTGGTGCTCCTAATCAGGAATGTATACTTTGCTGGGTTTAGCTATTGGACTTGCTGATCTTCTCTGAGTACACGTCAATCAGTCTAGCTGGGTGCAGGTAAGGAAGGTTTGCCTTCCCTCTCTCTATAGGGGATATGATTGGGGCCCTACCCTTACCTTAAATTTGAATAATCTGAGGTAATTCTGCATTACACTAAATACAGACAGATCTAAAGGTCATTTGTGTCTGGGGAAGATTGGTATTAAAAGCACATTGGCCAAAATGGCAACTAGAAGTAAAATATCAAAGCCCCTCTGGTGTATTTGAATGGTGCTCCACTAATCATCCAGAATAACCTCAGAAATTATCTACTGACTTCAAACACCCTAAGTATGTGTGTGTCTGTGGGGTATCCCTTAGGGTACTGATCTCTTTCAAAAGAGACTTAATTCTCTGAGAGATAATCTGGTTATACAGCATGAGAGAAATCAATGTGTCCGTGCACTGGAAGGCAACCAAGTCCAGAGTCTCAAAGCTTATTCCAATAAAGTGTTGAGCACACCTTTCTCCACCTGTGATACCACAGGTGATTGTAACATATGACAAATTTTTTTAACCGCTGTTTCTGGATGTTGCATTTCTAGATAACTTAATCCCATTATCACATTTTTGACTCATTTCCATAGAAATGTAAATTTTCATTCTTAAAAGAAAACTGTCTGATTTTTGCATTGTAATTTTTTGCTTCTTATTTATAATGTTTGAAAATCTTTCCTATGCTAGTTAAAAGATACCACAAATCTCAGCTGCCTGCTCCTACACAGAGACATAATGCAGAACTTCAACATGAAGCAGCTGATCAATCAGATACAAACTATTCCAGGTACTGTATCAGATCTATAACTGGTTAAGGAAACAGGCTTGTGGAAAACATTCAGTTTGCATGCTTAACATGTGAATATCCATTTGTATTCTGAAGGGACAGTCTGGGTGCATTTCATGACTTCCTAGGCTAAATATTTATTGTGCTTAATTTGGCTAAGAGGCATATTTGGAAAATTCTTTCTCTATTTATCAGCTTTTGAAAACAATCTGTGGTCAGCAAGACAAAAATTGTTGGTTTTACTCAGTTCCATGTCTGTGAGATGGGACTAAGGTGCATTATCCCTCACACACACACAAAAAAGAGAGACTATACTTCAAAGACTAGTACTGGAAAGACAGAAATGTATTTAAATGCACTGGTGTCTCCATCTTCAGATGCTGTGGTAGTGAGGAATGTATCAGTACCCAACAGCAAAATAATAGCAACAGATATGTATTAATGCTGTTCAAAGGCAGTAACTCAAAACTGTAGCTCATGTTTCATACTTCATTTAGGATTAGTCCTCAGAAATCCCATATCATAGACACAGTAATAAAATTATATTGGATTTGTTTCTGTTTCTTTTTTAAGGACAGAGAATATAGATCTACTTTCCAACAGTTAACGCTTTATTATCTTATCTATTACTTGTCTCAGTGCCTGGCTCTTAATTCTTCAGCTTGCTTTGTCATAAGGAATAGATGAGAATAGCATATGGAAACAATATTTGTGTCACAAAAATTTAGTAATAATGAAATAAAATATAAAATTAATTAAAATTTTGGTTATGATGATAAGACATTTTATTTTGGTAATTTCTTTTAGACTGTTATAGCAGGATTAGAAATGGTAAAAGAAACAATGTTTCAATTAACTTCACTGAGATTGCAAAGGACATTAGATATTTAATTTGGGATTTAAGTCTTCTATGTGCAACTGACAAGCTGACCAATATGAAGGCCTTTCATGAAAATTGCTGTATGTAGCAAAGGTTTAAATTATTAATATGAAGAAATGAAATGATCAACAAAACCACTGGATAATTAATGAAGTTGTCACCTTGACAAGACTAATAATAAGCTTCTCCTTGATAAATCGTCAGTGATTCTTCTGCTATAATCACAAAAGCAATTCTACTGTATGTTTACAAGTTAGTGGAATAGAAATACCAAAACTTAAAAGCAATTGTTTGAGTTTTGCTGATAGTTAAATGATTTTACATGATTTCACAGAATTGGCTACTAAGTCAGTAGATAGCTGCTATGAATGTGAATTTACCAAACAAAAACTGTCACAGTTCAACGTAATTTTTTTCCTGATATTTTTAGGAAAAATACTGGGAAGAAGCAGCAGCAGCAGCAGTAATAAGATGCTTATACGTACTAAATCTAGTACCACTGTAACGGGTAAGATGATCTGTTGGTTTCTTATTCTTTAATTAAAATTTCTGTTGGTTTAATCACACAGCATCACAGTAATAAAGTTATACTGGATAGATGAAGACAAAGAACATTAGCATAATGCTACGGGAAGTCAGATGCTGCAACACAGCCCCATCAGACCTCATCTCTAGTGCTCTATCTGAGCTTCCCGCGTCCCCCATCTCTACTTCTGATGGCAATGTCTTTAAGTTCCTTCAAATTTCTGCAGAATATGCCATGAAAAGGAGTTTGCACCTGTAGGAGGAGTCTTGACAGACACGGGGGGCTGAGACTTCGTGTAAAAACTCCATCTTCTTATCAGCACCTGGAATGAGCAGAAGTGGCTGAAAAACAACAATATATTGTTGGATCTCTTTCCAGATGCGTTAACACTGGTGATGGAAAAGCCTTATGTTTTCTTTCCTGTCTTAGTGTAAGAACTGCCAGTCGAATGAGGGAAGGTGTTTTCTCTGTAATATTAAATACATTAATTTTAAAAGTGATTACAAAAACCAGAGGCCTTCACAGGTATAGAGCAAATAAATGGAAGACAGAAACCTGCTGGAAACATAGCTAAGAAATCCTCAATAGGATTTGATTGGTTTGTGTGTGTTAGCAAAAGCTGTGTACATTTACTTGGCAAAAGTCTAGTACCTACATTTCCTCAGAGTTCCTGGAATAAACATCTGTTGAAGATCCAAACTTCTCTCAAAACAAAGATGTACAACACCCTATCATTTAGACTTTGCCTTCTGTAGTGTTTTTTCTCACTTATACTCATAGAGTAATTTCATGATATCATTTGTTCTGTTTTTCTAATAGTCTACACAGCATCTATAGCTGGCTAATTTCAACCCTTTACATTACAGTAGGAACTATCTCTCTGAAAAAGTTAGGCTGGTACCTCGTTTTGTCAAAATATTGAAACAATAGATGTCGAAACATTTTACTACATCATTCCAACCTGTAAATGCTAAGTAGGACTGGGCAATATTGGTAGGATGTGTGGAATATCCTATACTGTTCTTCTTCCCCATTTGTTGCTAAACTGCTCTTTGATCACACACAACCAATGTACCAGCGCAGCTGCCTGCCCTTCTGTGACTCCAGACCGCCTGGCTGAGGCTGATGGGGCATCTCATACCTGCAGGAGCAGGAGGCAGCCCGAGACCCTTCACAAGATGAAGTGACATGGCATTACTGGAAGGAAACATTTCCTTGAAGAGCTGTGCTCTGGGGTCAGCAGCAGCCTGCCAGGCTCAGCACACCCTTCTGCTCCTGCCCGCTGGCATAGTGGAGCCCAGCAGCGGCACTTTTTCTTAAGAGGGTGGTATGGCGGGAAGCAGACGGTGGCTGCCTCCTTCCCTTGCTGATTTCACTTGTTCCGAGTTGCACTGTGCCTCTTGGTGTTCATTCATCACGGGGAACTGAAATACAGCCGCAGCTCAGAGCAGTTCTGACACTGGAGGGCAAAGTAATGTCCACTTCAGGTGCACGGGGCTGACTCACTCTTGCCAAAACCCACACATCACCCTTTGGATTTCAGTGGAGTGACAATACACAGGATTGAAACAATGCAGTAGTGGATCAAGTTCTGTGTCTTTAAGCAATAAAGGAAAAGAAATAAGAAATGGTCCCAATACACTATTAGGTGACTGTGGGCACATATTTTCACCCAGAAGCTGAAAACCATAAACCCTCTGGGCATTAGTATTTCCCTTTTGGTAATGGAGGCATTTCTTGTTATAGATAGGAGGGTTTGGAGAGGAAGAGCAGCATATTCCAAACATTTCATAAGACAAAAAAACCTAAAAATTTGTAACCTTTTGTTTAAGGATAGGTTGCTAAAAATGCAGCTTTATGTCTTTCTCATTGATGGAAGTTGTGCCAAGATTTTAACTCCTTACACTAAACCACCTAAGATGAAGTCAGAACTGCAGAACCTATACTACTATCACTACAGGCACTCCAGACGCTCTCTGTGCTGTCCCAGGAACATCTGCTACTTTCTTCTGGGTAAAAATATGTTGTTTGTAACTTGTCTTCTGTCTACCCAGAGGCAGTGATGGTTTTCCATTCCTTTTTAACTCTTACATGGCAAGTTTCATGGCCTTTTCTAGTCTACGCCAATAGGTGCACCATAGTGCGCTCACTAATCGTGTGAGCAATTGCAGATCTCCATTGATCTAAGTGTGGTTTATTGATGCTTTGCACAGCAGGATACTAGGCAAACTTTTTCAAGATTCACACAGAAAATGCATAGCTTGTTAAAACAAGGGAAATCCCAAATGCTTTGCGGTTGCTCTTGGAGGCTGAAGGAAAATCAGCTTCCAACCAAGGGCGGCTCTAACCAGGGAGAGAAGCGACAGAAAGGCTGCTGCACACACATACCAGGATCTCTGCACCAAGTCCTTAGCAATGCTTTGGGAACAGGGGTGGGAGCACAGATACATTTATCTTCCTACCTGGGAAGCTGCCACGTACAGATTAACAGCTATGATCCCACCCTACTGAAAAGAAGTAATGCGGTGAAATTTTGTGGCTGCTTTATGGAGAGGATCCTGTTCCTCAGTTTCTATTCTCGCTACTGGATCCGAGTTTTGGGCTTTGAAAAGAGCCTATTATCAGATTCTAAAACAACACAGATTTTATTTTTGGTTGTTTTTTGTTTTTTTTTTTTTTGTAAGTGTACTATAAAAATACTGTTGGGTACATGCATTTATGATGCTCATTCTTCCAAAACCTAAATATGTGTATACACCATAATGCATTTAGAGGGAGGTAAAAGAATCTTTGCAACGTCATCGTGTTGGTCCTTCTTTGTGGTATCAGGCCATCTAGTTGCAATTGAGAAACAGTTAAAGCACCTTTTGCTTGGGTATTTTTTTTAAGTTTATTTGTGAAAACATATTCTAAGCATGTACGTTAAATGTGATAACTTGGCATTGCATTGACAAATCTGTTTCCATGTCATTTGGATCCCAGATTTCGCATCATCTTACGCTCTGCTCCTACGAAAAGCCAAAGGCACTGTTTTTGTCAAGTGAGAATGAATGATATGCTGGGAGACAGATGGCAGAGAATGCATAGCTGGCTGATTTTTTTGGAGGTAGATTGCAGGGATTAGGGTGTGGGGTTTGTTTTCTTACGAGGTGCAGAGGACTAACAAAACACGCCATTTCAAGTTTTCTTTATTTCTTATACAAAATAATAGTTTCCTGATTGCCATGAGACAGCATCCTAAAGTGTGAAAATACTGTAGCAGCTGTGGTGGCAACACATGTCATTTCTGTGCATACGCTGAGATTTTTCTCATGAGACTCTTAAACATATGCAATGAAGCATTCAATACACACAGTTAATATCTAACAGTAATTCCTGCATGTGTTTGTGTACTATACTGGCAATGTCTGGAAGGATTGCCAGCTTTTACAACGAAAAGATAGGTATGACAACATCCTGCCAGGACTGCTATATCCCAATCAAAATAGAGGGACTGATTTTGTTTTTATAGTCATTGTCTGGCATTCCTTATGGAGGAAGTAATTAATACAACCAGGCAGGAGGAGGACTGTCTCGTGTGATACACAATCCTTTTGTAACTTGATTCAATTATTTTTTTGCTAGCTATAACTCTTCAGCAAATGCTCCACCTTTTTTTCCTTGTGTTTTTGTCAACTAAAAAAAGGTAAGAGACAAAAGAATGAAGTAGAATGACAATGACATTGTCAGCGTGACTGCAAACTTTATGTTGAAAATTCATCCTTCTGCACGTTAAGTTAATTCCTGCTGTAAAAGGGCAGCTGATCCTAGACATTATTCGGCAAGCTCCATTTTTATGTTCTTTCACTGGAACACATACGAGTGAGATGGATGATTAAAATCTTACAAACCCTATTGCTCTCCCTATATTCAAACTCTGCTTTTATTCTTCAGCTTTCACAGCTAGCATTTCAGAACAAAAACCAAAATAGTTGTGGCAGAAAGAAATGAAAGCTAAACAACGTGCTGAGTGCCACCCTCTCTTAAACAGGTGAAAGAGAGGATGCAGGGTAACCACATGGATCACAGCTCAAGGTAGGACACACCTAAACTCTCGAGGAGTAACCATGTCACTGAACTCAGGATTTGGCTCTAGCATCACAGGTTTTAAATAACTTTTTAGAAATCTAATGTCTGCTCTGTGCCAAACCAATTTCTGACTAAAAAAATCAGATCCAGCATTTAAGATGAAAAATAATTCAAACCTCTATCCCTTACATATATTTCCATGTCTCTGCTCAGAGATTTTTCTGTTTACAGCCATATTCTCATGCATGCAACCTGGCTGGTCCCACTGCATGCAGAGTTAAAGCTGAGCCTGTAATCTATTTAACTTCATCTGATTTTAAAACAGACAGAATATTATCTCTGGCTTGAGTTTATATATGTCATCATATATTTCAATCTATTTTGAAGCTAAGATTAAATCCATTTCATTGTCTTACATAATTCTCTTTTTTTTTTAAGAGAACAAAGAACAACGTATTCAAACTTAGCAATTATAAAAAAGCTCCTGAAATACTTCTCCTGTACCAAAAAGCACGCAAGTAACAGATAAATCTAAAAATAAGGTACTCTAATGGGACTGAACTGTCATTTTTCTAATTTAAATTTATAAAAAACCACTTGTAATATAAATGCTTATCATATTGAATTGGTGCCAGTCCATTCACACCACAAAGGATACAGACACCTCAATCACACTTCTAGTACCCTCTATAGATACGCGTATTTCATGAATGAATGAAATCAAGAAACAACCAAGTGTGGATGGTCATGATCCAGAAAACAGTAGTTAATTGTTTTAATAAGCTGCTTTAATATTTGGCATTAATCTTGCAACTGGGTCCACACAACAGAATCTCATGTGTCTGTTTTGAGAACCACCAAAATCAGGAAGGCTCTGAGCAAAGTGATGTGCAAGGGTGTTCATTGCTGGCTGGTTCAGGCTGTAAGACTTAAGCATTCAGTGGTAAAATCACAGTGAATACCATTATTATAGCCATACTTATTTAATAAAAAATATGTTTTTATTATCTTGCATGTCTGCTAACCATCTGTGAATTGATGGGGGCTATTGAAAAAAGAGAGCGAAAACTGAGCTGTCTGTGAAAGCCCATTTCAAAAAGCCATAAAAATAATAGGCCAAATTTTGGTTCTGTCTGATTTTTTGAGCTTGAACAGCCCCCTTGGTTTCAGTGGAGCTACACTGATTTTCATCTGCTACGTATCCATTTATTAGTATATAAAAAATTTCTGTTACTCATCTGAATTTCTGTCTTTTAAAGCTGAAGCAGTTCAAAAAAAACCACAAAAAAATCCAAACCAAAGATGTCCCGCTGCAGCTACTGCAAGTGCAATCACTACTTTACCTTGAATCTGTTTATCTTTAAAAATATAAATGCTATTATTGAATTTTACAATAAGGTTGAATTTGTATAACCACACATCTGCCTAGAACGATGTTTTAATCTTTTTTTATTATTTGTAGATGAGTCATTGTCAGAAAAGAGTACTCGCTGAAGTCTGGAATTTTACCCATGCATTTTGAGGGGTTTAGTGGGCAGCAACAGAATACAATAATATTCTTTATTGGCACTTCAGTCTTGGAAGAAAATAACCATTTCAACGTAAGGATGCCAAAACAAACATCACAACCAAAACTGATAGTGGTTTTGTAATCATTCTGAGTATTTTATTGGCATGGTACATTTCTGAGGCGTTGTGAGGAATGCAACTTAATGACAAACTGAGCTCTGTCTATGAAAAATCAATTATTTTGATTGGATTTTTAAAAGGTATTTCAAGATGGTACCATTGCACATCACTTACGAGGCTTGAAATGCACCGGAGCACAGCCTTTCCCATTTAGTAAGCCAAGAATGTATCTTACAGACTGTAGAAAAGTATTTCACTGCATATGCAACTACAGTTTTCAGCTGGGAGAAAGAGGATCATTGATCTGATTCACAGCCATCTCCTTGGAATGGTTCTATCCTTTGTGAAAGGTTCTTCCCCAAGCCTGCACATCACCTGGAGCTCACACGAGTTCCCAAATCAGGGTCATAATTCTGCATACACATGCATAAGTGCTAATTTTCCTGTCAGCAACCCTATTGAAATGGATTATTCATAGACAGATTTTTCACTGGCGTACACTAGACATGACCCTTGTAAGTTTTTCCAGGAACAAGATCAAGGTGTAAACAGTTTGCAGAGGAATACACTTCCTTTTTGACAGGGATTTTAAGATTAAGAAGAAGCTGAGTCCACATAAAAAATAGGAGACGGCTAATGAAGGTCAAGCTCTGAAATACCCAGCTTGAAGTATATATAGGAATTTAAATAAGATGATGTAATAGATAGTATTTGATAGTCAATAAGGGATTAGCATTCAGATTCTGCAATTCACTGTCTCCAGCTCCTAGATATTAGTGCAATAAATCTTGCAAGTATTAAAATATATGTAAATGTGGCCTTATTTTCTTCATAGGTATTGCACCCTTGAAGTTCACATTTTCAAGTTCACTGTAATCATTAGAAGTAGGTGGTTTCTGAAAGAATAGATTTTCACACTGCTACAAGCCCTTAGAGATTTCAGGAAAATACCAGGTTCTGCAAGACTCATGACAGAACTGCTGGAACCCGGCTTGTGAAGGAAACTTGCACAACGAAGTCCAATCCCCTGTTATTTCAGGTGGCCATATCATAGAATCTGTTCAAAAATAGAATTAATCTCCAACTGAAAACTAATTAACTTTTTGCCCCTGTGAGTCCCAGTGGGAGACTCTATCTTCCAGCATCTCATGACTCTGCCACTTAAACACTTATTTTCAACATACATTTATCTGCAGCCATTTTATACCTACTTCTGTAGTGATATTTTCCCTTAGCTCTTTTCCCATTTTGTTTTTCCTGTTGCAGCAGTTACAGACAGCAATACTAAAGCCTCATTTTTTTTCCATTTTGTCTAAGACAATATCCTTCATTTTCCTCTCTTACAATATTTGCTATCCCTAGTCACTCTAGTAGCTTTATTCTGCATCTTTCCAAGTCTGAGTTTCCTTTTTTTGAAACTGGGTGAAGAGGACTGCATATTGTGTTCCAGTGAGAGCCTACCTGTACCCTGTACAATGGCAACAATACCCCTCTCTACTAGTATGATCCCTAATCACATCCTAGGTCTGCACTTCCCATTCTCAGGGCTACAACACATTGGTAGCTCAGATATCCTGGTGTTGCTCAGAGGAACCAGAGACTTCTCTTTCTCAGGTATTTCCTTCTCACAAATCTTGCAGGTCTTTCCATGTAATAACTTTGTCAACAGCAAATTTTGCCAGTACATTCTTATTTTTAATACTGAAAATATTAAGATATTAAATAATGCTGATCCTAATTACTGAAGAACCCCACTAATGAATCTATGATGCTTCTAATTTACCCATTAATATTTGCCTTTCATCAGTTTCTAATTGCTTTATGATTGCTCTACTAAATCCTTGTCTTCTCATGCTTCACTAATTACGTTATATCAGATGCTTTAGTGAATCCAAATAAAGGATGCAAGCATGCTATAGAACTCCATTTATAAAATCATTATGTACAATACATCCACGTAACTTTTATCATCTTTTCCCCTTAATATTTTGTATTTCATATTTGTTTAATCTGTATTTGTTCCAGAGCCTTAACTATATTGAGATGCAACTAGCAGGGCTGTTTACTTTCATGCCTCTCCTATTAAGGTCTTGGTTCTTCACAGTTCACCTACTTGCAGAAGTTAATTTCCTTCATTTTTCAAGTTTTGTCTCTCTGAAAATATTTATCCTTCCATTTAATTTTGGCTGAATGAATTAATGACTGCTCAATTAGACACTACCGTGACAACAGTCATAGAAAATAAAATATTTACAAAATAAAACCTATAGAACTGATTGACAATTTAGTGAAGAAATCTGTTGGCTGCCAGTTGCAAGCATAACTGTGTTACCATTACTTTTAATAGCAGCAGGATACAATATATTTCAGGAAAGTCAAGATATTTCACTAATTTATTGGAATGAAACAGTTCCCAATATTTATCTTACTAATAACACTACAGATGATTCATGTCTGCATTCAGATCTGTCCTGTGAGAAACACCAAAAACTCTCCTCCCATTATGCTTCCCCAAAGCAATCTTGATGTTAAAGAGATTCTGTTTTATTCATCCTTCCCACTAGTCCACAATCAGTAATAATATAATTTTTTTCTCCAACACATTTCTTTACTTCTGTCTTCCTAAACAGCGCATCATATACTATATCTTTATTTTCCCTAAAGAAATCGCTACCACACAGCTCGACTGGGGCAAATCTGACTTTTTCTGGCCTTCAGAGCTGAAATCTCTTCTTAGGTCACTTACACAACTCAGCTAGACAGCAACTCTTGGCTTTTTTTTACCAAAAAACCCCAAACTTGCCCCCTGAGCAGCAGAATTAAGGAAGCCCCACTAGTTAAGGATTTTGTCTTTTAATTTGCCTCCCTTCCCTTACTGCCTACCTTCTGAGGACCAGACACCAACTAAAAAAGTACTGGACCCAGAAGGGCACAGACAAATGAGCAGGACAACCTCCCATACCCAGCACATCCCATTCACTAGTTCACGTGGAGTATGGACATAACAGTCCTTCAACACAAAGTCGACCTCACCCTTCTGATCCCATCTGAAATCCTGCATTCTAAGTTCAAGTGTTGGCCTTTTGTTTTTCAGGCTTTGATCAGAATATTTTTTGGTAAGTTTTTCTGACTCAGTTTTCTACAGGAAATAGGCAGAGCACTTCAACTCTCTGTTTTATTTACCTAGCTGCTGATCTAGTAAATTTAGCACTTTCTTTTTATTTTATCTCTTACACTCATTCTTCTCTTCTTGCATCCTAAACTAGATGCAGAAATTATGCAGTCACTGCTGAATTTCTCCTCTCATTCCTCAAATTAAAGCTGTTCTTATCAACATCACAGAATTTGGCAGTAATGCTAAATCTTTAGACATCCATCAGAAATTATCAGTTTAATCAGAGATTAAGAGAACTATCTTGCAAGAGAATATAGTGCAATTGGGATTTACCAGCGAGAATTAATTTTATTACAAATTCTGTTAAATTACATTGGGAGTCCTAAAGTTTATATTTCTATGTTGAAAAAAATAGTAACACCACAAGATTATGTTCTGAAAAACTCTCAAGTGAATAAGAAGAAATAGCAAGCTCAGAAATATGTTAGAAGTATATCTTCAGCGGAAAACATATTAAGAGTGACCGTCTCTGAAAGTTACTTTCTGAATGGCCTCTGGAGCATGTTTGCTACTCAAAATAGAATTAAGTACATGTCATCTAGAAAATGGAACCATTACAGAGAGACATTATACATACAGTGAGACAGATGCATATTAGTTGCTAATACTACACCCCTATTTATAACTTCAGAGGTGAGAAGATCTCCCATGCAGAGTAAATGTGCCTCATCTTTGCTGAGTGCAGCAAGGACCTCTCATTTGCCATATGGATATGGGAATGGCTTCCATAAAGACAGCCTCGTTGCTTCCACCGGCTTTTCACTGACCTTCTCAGGGGTTCCTTGGCAGCACTCATCTAGGTGGCAGAAAGGTATTCAGCTAGGTATCTTCTGGTGAAGGAAAAATGAGCTGTTTAAGGACTGTCTCATTTAAAGATGCTTACGTTTCCAGGCCCCAGGATTTGTGGAAGGGGTGCAGAGTGACACACTGTGCTGTGCAGCTAATATGACCTTATTTTAATCTGCTGTGGAAAAGGAATATATACCAACTCTTGAAGTATGCTACTGTCTTGGAAGACATAGAGACATATGAGTACTAAATATTCCTTATAATTCTACAAAATGTGAAAAGCAGGCTGGAAAAAAATGGAAAGGAAATCTGGATTTTGTTGCTGAAACCTGTTTGATATATTTTGAAAATGAACAGTGGCTCCATAGACCACAGTGTTCCCAAGAGGTAAAACCATAGTCAGGAATAAATAATTGCATATATGAAAAGATTTGTCCCTCAGTAGGCTTGCTATCACATGTTCACTGTGGTATTTGGGGTTGAAGATCATGTAGCTTGTATGTTTTCAGAGACTCTTCCATATCCCAATATATGTTGCAGCATACCTACCACTTCCTGACTGTGAATTTTTTCTCAATTTTGACACTCTAAAGGGCAGGGACAATGTCACATTATATGCTGACTGAGACATTTGTGTTTTAATCTGCACACCAATTGTTATGAAGTGATTCTTGTTAGATAAGGAAGGTATTTATTCGGTCCCATTCACTATTCATATATACTGCAAAGTTGCTAAAGTAATGGAGTTATGAATGTTATGCTCAAGTGTTCAGGCCATGTTCTAAGTGGAAGCCATTTTAAGCCATTGGGTGCAAAAAGAATAAAAGAAAAACAGAAAAGATTTCAACTGGTGTTTTATTATTATAAAATTAAGATGGAATAAATAAAAAAGGATGGCCTGATCATCTTACGGATAGATTTTGCTCCGCTTCCCTGTAAGTTAATTCTAAACCAATATATTTATTGTAGATTAGATCTATTCACATAGTTAATTAGAACTCCAATTAAACTGTGCTGTGGAAAACACTGTGGAAAATGCACCCTCTACTGGCTCTCGAAAACATGTTATGGAACAGAAATTTGGAACCTTTCTAAACTTTCTTCTCTGAAAATATGCACATTTCATTCTCAAAGTGTTTTAATTCCTCATCCCAAAAGGAGGCAGAAAATTAATGACTTCACTTATAAAAATACTTTTTCTTGTAGAAGAGCAGTTAAAGATATTTTACATATTAGAATTTCTGAAAGGACACAACCCAAAAAAACTTATTTTAAGACTATAAAGTACATTGTTTTAATGAAGAATGGCATATTGGTGCAAAATAATACCTAACACATATCTTATTATGAATAGAACATAATGACAATGTTCATGAATACAGATTGATAAGAGAAATGCTTCCTGTATCTATGATAGGCAACAAACATAGCTTTGATTCAGTATAACTAAAGAGAGGAGGAAAGGATTATATAGTCAAAAGAGAAAACTAAGTGTGTTTGGAGCATCTAAATTTGATTCCTAAAGTATAGGTGTGAGCTCTCTACACTTTCCTTTTTCAGCATGACTATACAATTTGTACAGGTAGTATGGGTCTAGTTTTCTCCCCAGCCTATTGTAAGTTTGGATAACTGAGCTACTTTCATTACCTGATGGCATAAATAAGACACCCAAGTGTACCTATTGCACTGAGTAACAGATTTGCTTTGTAGCTGTAGGTTCACATATTCAGTGCCTAGCTGGTTTCGATCATAGTACATGCCCCTTGTGAAATCCATAAGCAATGTGTAGGCACCTGAGGTATTTCCCTTTCTGGCTGGTCTCTTCTGCACAGAGGCTATGGGTCTGAACCCGTTGCAACCAAGCAGTGATTCTGCTGGAAGGAGTACTCCAACTTCAGTGGGAATTTTCTTTTTCAAAGAGCCCTGAGGCTTATCCTAGAGCAACTCCTTCTATTTAACAACTGGTAGCTAAGAAAGGATGCCAAGACACTGAGACATAAATAACCCCTGCTGAAATAAATGGCCAGACTGACTTATGTCACTCTAGAGAGCTGTCATGTTATGACTGTACCCTCCTCAATGGGCTGTACAGCTAAAGATACTGTCTAATGATGTGTTACCACATAATGATAATGGTCTTCATGAAGCTTCTCTTTAATGATGTGTGTTACTTTATAATGATAATGGTCTTCTTGGAGATAGACTATAACTTTAATATCACAACCCCACCGAGGAGGCTATACTCAGAACATTACAACTGTTGTCCATGACCTCTGTTAGCAGCCCGTTAGTCAGCGGGTAGTCATCAGAAGGCAGAATGAGCCATCAAACAGAAAAATAAAATTGAAGTGAGAGGGCATAAGCCTTCCAAGATGGGGAAAATATTCTATAGAAGAAAGATGGGTACGTATGTGTATATATATATAGCATAACCTGTTTTTCCTCTACTATGCTTGCTTGTTCTTCCTCAAAAAGTATTTAAGGAATTTTAACTTTTTTTTTTTTTTTTTTTTTTTTTTTTTTTTTTTTTCAGCAGTACATTAGAATTTGCAGCTGGGACATGAGAGCAAATTGATATAAGCCTCACAGGAAACTTGACCTTTTGTTTGTTGGAAAATCATAAAGAGACACAAGAGCTCTTTTGTGCTGATTTCTCTCCTCCCTCACTCGGTGAACACTTTGGCCATACATGGAGCAAGGCTCAGTAGTTCCTGCTACTTTGTGTAGATTCCTAGCCTCAAGATGCACAAAATAATTGTAATTAGCAGAACTCTTAGTCAATATGATAATAAGATAGATTGCGTAGTCCACAAAGACACCCAAGTATGTTTAATTTGACATGATGCATGTCCTATCATTATCTTACAAATAAACATAAAAAAAGAAAATCCAGCTCAAGGACACAAAAAACCCCAAACAACCTACAAACAAAAAAACCACCATTCAGGTCAGAACAATTAATTAGACAAAAGAAAAAGTCTTGCAATTGAACTTTTCTTAAAATCCAACTTCAACTTTGAGACTGAAATCTACCCAAGTTACCCCTATACCCAAATTTTTATCTTCTAGTGTTTGTAGGTGTATTCCCTCTGACAACAAACTGAACAATTATTATAATGCCTGAAAGATTGTTTCATGGCATTTCTGTCCCAACCACATACAGGAAAAAAATGGACAATATAATAAATAACCTGAAGAAAATAAGAAGTGACCCTAATTCTTGGTTTTGCCACAATTCAGAAATAGTGTAGTCATCTAATCAGGTATTATTTCAGTTCCACAATAGTATTTCTCTTACAAGGATATACTGATGACTTCTTCAATATGCATAAATGTCAGTGGAAATTATACAGGTAATCTAATAGATCCCACAGTTCAATCAAGACAGTAGTATAATGTGGACATGTTTTTCATATTTTAAATAACTTCTCTGCTTTTACAGAGTAAACAGTGCATCTCCTTATTGGAAAATGTATACTTTTGCCTTTTACTGTATAGAAAATGTACCACAAATTTTTTCCATATGAGAAAAGAAAATACCTGTCTCCCTTAAAATAGATACTGTACCATGCTTTAATTAGAAACTAAAAAGACAGGCACTGGAAACCATTGAAATGGGCAAAGACACAATCACTAACCTAGCTACTTTAAGAATTTTTCAGGGCATCAATGAACATCTGTTCCATATTCTATGTAAGTCCTTCTCTAAGTTTAGACATAGCTTACTTGGATAGAATAAATTTCTCTTAAATGTAGACATATGCATCATAGACATCTCCACCTGAACTAGTCATCCTCAGTTCCCTGATGGAGAGAAGTAGGCACAGTTTGATATATCTGGGATGTCTATGTTGGAACTACACAAGTCCTCAAATGGTAACATAATGTGATGGCATGCTTGATCACATAGCCAAGCAGAAAGAAAGGGGGATTGTATCACAAGTATTTAGTAATTTTTGTTTTCTAAGTGTTTTACAGATACCTGTTTAACACAACTGGAGACAAAACACAGGAGTTTCCTTTGGAACAAAGAGTTTGTGCAAAACCCGGGTTCTGGAGAGATCATAAAGCCTCACCTATTTTCCCTTAGAGCTTGGCATCATGACCATAACAAGATTAAAGTTAGTGTTAAAAACTATGAAGAAGGGATTCCAGACTGATGGTTTTTTTCCCTTCAAATATCATCTAGATCCTCCAGCTTTATTTTCCTGAAATGTCCTACACTTAGCTTCATCCTATGGTGTCTCATTTTTTTCACTTGAAACTTGCCTTTCTTTAGATATATTCTTAAAGTCCTTCATGCTTCTTCAATGCCAATTCCATCCTTACATTTATTTATCCTTCTTTTTTTATCTGTTTAATTTCTCTGTATTTAAAAGACAGTCCATACCATATACAAACTACTTAAAAATAGCAAACATGTCAGAAAAAAAGAAAACACAACAAACCCCAACTAATTGAGATTTTTCACTCTTTTTAAAGTTAATCTGTTGTGGGTTTTGGGGTTTTTCTCCCACAAGAAATTCACTTGAAACTTCACTTTCTTTCCTGTTAATACATAAAATCTAGTAAGAGGCTGAGAAGTTGTGTGTACTGCAGTCCCCTTCATGCAACTTCCTCTAAAAGTTCAAATAGACTTGAGAATGAAGCCCCAACTAGACACAACCTTAAGACTGCTTCAAGATTGTAGATTTGACAGAAAAACAGTAGTATTACTTGTAAACTGAGCAAATTCAATCAGGAATTACTGATAAATAATAGCTACATATCATTTAGTTTTTACATATTCACTTTTCAGAATTTAATAACATGATGTGTTGGTTTTGGCTGGGATAGAGTTAATTTTCTTCATAGTAGTTAGTATGGGGCTATGTTTTGGATTTGTGCTGGAAACAGTGTTGATAACACAGGGGTGTTTTCGTTACTGCTGAGCGGTGCTTACACAGAGCCAAGGCCTTTTCTGCTTCTCACCCCACCCCACCAGCGAGGAGGCTGGGGGGGCACAAGAAGTTGGGAGGGGACACAGCTGGGACAGCTGACCCCAACTGACCACAGGGATGTCCTAGATCATATGACATCATGCTCAGCATAGAAAGCTGGGGGAAGAAGGAGGAAGGGGGTAGTCTGGAGTGATGGCATTTTGTCTTCCCAAGTAACCATTACGTGTGATGGAGCCCTGCTTTCCTGGAGATGGCTGAACACCTGCCTGCCCATGGGAAGCAGGGAATGAATTCCTTGGTTTGCTTTGCTTGCACACACAGCTTTTGCTTTACCTATTAAACTGTCATTATCTCAGCCCATGAGTTTTCTCACTTTTACCCTTCTGATTCTCTCCCTTATCCCACCAGGGGAGAGTGAGTGAGTGGCTGCCTGGTGCTTAGTTGCCAGCTGGGGTTAAACCACAACACATGATTTCAATTACAATGCCAAGAATGAAACTACACCATTTTGCACAGCTGATGCCAATGAAACAAATCCAGAATTATTTACTCCAAAACTTCAGTATTGCTGTAATGTAGAAAACTTAACTTACGCACCCACAGAATCAAAAAAATTCTATCTTAACTGTTGTTTTTCTCCTGCTTTTGGTCTATCTTTTGTATAATCACATTACTCTATCAGAGATATTCTCCAATATTCACTGTAAACTATTCAGGAAATCCTCTAGAGAGGATTTCATTATCTAGATAGCTTATTTTCTAAAATTTTAACAAAGCACCATAATCAGTGGATGAGTTATCTCATTTCTAAACTGCATGCTAATTTTGAAGAACTATCACTGCTGTGATTGAATGCCAACTAATGTTGACAGATTTTGGAGATTTTAAGAGAGATTATAAGCAGTTCTGCATAAAATATATCAAACTTCTTGCACTTCAAAATGAGCCCTTGTTGCAGTAAGCAAACAGCTTCTAAAATAGGGATTGGTAGAGTAAGAATTTTATGTCTTCTGTTGCCTCCTGGTATCTATTTTAATGCACATCACCAGAGGGAGCTACATTTTGCAAAATTCCAGTGTTTCTTTGATGATCTCTGAAACATAATCAGTGTCTCAAAATACTTTCAGTGTTTCTTGAGCAGAACAGAGGTTCAGTCTTATTCTGCATCAGGTCAGAGTCAATATGTGCTCAAGGATATGAAGGGTACAATGACTTTTCACACAGTTTTTAGATAGACATGCCTACAGCAGTGATAATAGTTATTAACACCAGTGAAAAAAATACCGCTTTTCCAGGATGGTGGCAATTAGCTCTTCCAGCGTGCAAGCTGAATTACTGAGATGTGCCTATTTTTAACGCTCATGGGAGGGTGAGGGGAGCCTGTAGCCACCCACTCTCCTTGTTTGCCCACTTCTACAGAAAGAACAGCTGGCCAGTCCAAGAAGCTCTTTTCCCTCCTGCTTTCACAGGACTGCATCTCCTATAGGACTCTGCAGGCACATGAAGGCCACTACCTGATGCTCCCCACCCCTAGAGAAGGGCAGTCAATCAGGTAAGGTAGCAGACAACACTTTCCTAACTTCCCTGGAGGTAACGTAGTCGCAGTAAGGGAAGGTAGGGCAGAAAGAGCCTTTTTGTTTCAGGAAGGATCTACTTCCTCTTCCTACCCCGTGAATAACTTAGCTCTCACATTTCGTCCTGCTAGTCAGAAGGACTCCAAGAGGATTTTCCAGTAAAGCGCTGCTTCATCCTTGTCCTGGTTTCAGCTGGGATAGAGTTAATTGTCTTCCTAGTAGCTGGTACAGTGCTATGTTTTGAGTTCAGTATGCGAAGAATGTTGATAACACACTGATGTTTTCAGTTGTTGCTAAGTAGTGTTCAGTCTAAAGTCAAGGATTTTTCAGCTTCTCAAGCCCAGCCAGAGAGAAAGCTGGAGGGGCACAAGAAGTTGGCACTGGACACAGCCAGGGCACCTGACCCAAACTAGCCAACAGGGTATTCCATACCATGGGACGTCACATCTAGTATAGGAACTGGGGGTGGTGGGGGCAGGGGGTCACCGCTCGGGGACTAGCTGGGTGTCAATCGGCGGGTGGTGAGCAATTGCCCTGCGCATCATTTGTACATTCCAATCCTTTTATTACTACTGTTGTCATTTTATTAGTGTTATCATTATCATTATTAGTTTCTTCTTTTCTGTTCTATTAAACCGTTCTTATCTCAACCCATGAGTTTTACTTCTTTTCTGGATTTTTCTCCCCCATCCCACTGGGGGGAGGACGGGGGGGGGGGGGTGAGTGAGTGGCTGCGTGGTGCTTAGTTGCTGGCTGGGGTTAAACCACGACAATCCTCGTGATACTTTGGGACATATGAGCTTCAGCAGCAAGACAAGCAAGACAGAGGAACAGCAATGAGCTGGGAAAGCTAAGGCAGATCAGACATATTGGACTGGAAAGGTAGGGCAAAACTAGTTGTTTGGCAGCACAGAAGCCTAGATGATGGTTCTGATACACTTTTATTTTTGCAGGCCACCAAGGTTGATGGAAATACATGTCTGATTGTGTTGGCACACTTCCAATGGTTACACATACCCTATTCATGTTAAAACTAAACTAAATTTTGAATACATTTTTGTCATGTATATTCACGTCTATCCAATCAACCAGGTATAATGCTTTGTCATTTTTTTAGTAAGGAATATCATTACTCTTTTTTTTTCTCCTTATTTTTATGTATTGGTTTATATTTTGGTGTAATAAATACAGCTCATGACAAAATACCTCCGCACAGTAGAGTCATTACAACATCACTGTCTAGACCCTGAAGCCAATAAGCATCTGCATAATACAGATCAAGGCTTTGATCCACAGATGTTCCCAACCTAGATAATTTCTTCTCAGGTCTCAGACAGCACCCCCTTTTTTCACCTGCACATACCCCTTCCTGGGTTAGGTATTGCAAAAGTGGTTCTTTAAGCCCCCCTTCCACTATTAGCCCCTACCTTAGAGTGCTTACCCTCCTTAGAGTGCCTAATCATTATTATTTATTTCTAGACAGGCTTGTGCTTTGTTGGTTTACCCTCAAGTTTGATTATATTCCATTAAAAGTTGAGAGGAAAAATAAACTCTCCCACATGACTCTCCATTGGGATTAAGTGTCACTACATAAACATGGAGAGAAGCTACTTACTCCCAAATATAAGAACTGCCTCTTGCCTCACAGTGACCAAAAACTGGTTTTCCTCTTTCTTCTGCTATATGTGCTATAATTTTATTCTTGATATTTTTGTTTCACACCATGTGACTGACAGAGAGGAATAAAACATATGCAACTTGCCAGAAATCAACACAAATACACGAGCATAAAATTGGCATAGAGCACTGGAAAATCAAATCCCATGAACAGGCATGAGCTGCCATACGATAGACTAGAAACTGGTTCCAAACTAAATCAACAGCTTCAACTATGTCCAAATATTGCAGCCTTTCAGGGTTAAGGAAGGGCAAAGTTAGAATTCATCTTGCTACAGCCCCTTTACATTACATGTAGAACAACTGATTGCACCCTCTGCAAAAGACTAACACGCATCTTAAAACTCTGGCCACCAAAACAGTTCTGAAAGGTGACCTAAATTAACTTTCCCTCTTCCAGTTTCCCCTCAGTAAAAACCATCGAAGACAGAACTACAAAAAAGGTACTGCATTTGTGCATGTTCCCTGTAATAAAAAAAAAAAAATAAAAAAATTACTGGAGACACTATATTTTATGGCAAATACAATGTAGTCTCTACGAACTTTTACCTTTTCAGAAAGATGAACACTACAGTAGATACTATATAGGCATCATATTCCATAACTTCAAGTTAGACTTGTGCACAGGGTAGGAGTAACGTTTGAAACCCTGTTTATGGTCACATAGCGTTACCAGCACTGCTGCCATATCTTGAGGTCTTCAGTGAGCCATGAACTATTTTGGACAGACAGATACATGTTAAAAAAAGAACAGGACAGAAACTTATTACTAAGAAAATTAGCAATAATTTTCTTAAAAGCTCCCTGAGAAAAATTTAAAATATTAATTTAAAATTTGCAGTTCCACAAATACAGATGAAGACTTTTTCCCTCACAGATGGAAAGAATTAAACCAAGGAAATCAAACTAAGCCAACAATTAAAACAGCGCTAGCAGTAAATTAACAGTTTGTTCAGTAATGAAAACCATCAATTGCCAACTGTAATGAAATGCATTATTAAAAACATAACGAGGGTGTAAATACACAATGCTGCATAAAGATGTAATCTGAAGGAGTTACCCAGAGTGGGAAATAATTAACCTACAGTAACAGCAGCAATACAAAACAAATGAGGCCTACCATGGACCAGAGGAACAGGGAACATATGTTCACGTTTTTTGTATATACTGTCCCTGTGAATGCAGGAAGATGCGTATTTTGGGGGCAGCTTGCAGGGAAGTGGGCCATCTAGCCACTACAGGCAGTGAGTGAATGATAATGACTAAACTTTTGCACCCATAGTTCAAATTGTGGAACTGAGGCTGAGAAACAAACTTTTTCCCATCTGTCTTGTGTGCTGTAGACCATGATGTCTTCCACTCTAGCAGAGTCATAAAAATCAGCAATTTCTTTTTGACTCAAGGGACTAACGTTTTGCCCACTGAGAAGGTATCAGAGAGAGGGTAGACATGCTCTTGTTCTATTAATCAGAGCTCTTTAAAATACACATTCCCCTTCCTTTCCCATCCTCCATAGATCCCAACTAAATTATTGTAAAAAAAGCTATTGAATTAAAGTGGATCATTGAGCAGAGCTATATAAAATGCCATTGTAGCCATGCTGCTATAATCATGAGTAGGCTAAGGCCTGTGTCCTTTGCATAGGAGTGGATGTTGGAAGCAGGTAAAGGGAAGGAAGTGGTGTAGGAGGTAGTAGATAGTCTCATTTGGATAGAATACCTGAACCAGGTAGCAATGTTAATAGGCTGCAGAGTGAACACAAAAGAGAGTCAGCCTGAAGTTAAAAGGAAGATGAGGAGAAAGGAGGACAGAAATATGAGACAAACTGTCTGAAGTGGATGAGGAATGGTATGTAGGGGAAATGAAAGAAAAAGAGAGAGCAAATGAAAGAATCTGAAAGAGGGAAATACTGAATTTAAAGGTAGTAAACCCAAACAATAAAGACTTTAAAAACCTTTTGCTGGATTCTGTATATACGCAAATTGAGACCATTAGATATAGGGTAACAAAGACACAATTAACAACACAGCTTTGTTAAGAAGCGCATGTTTTCAGTAATGAGGATAACTCACAGCCCGGTTATACTGATCTGTTGTCCTAAAGATGGTCTAATAAGCCTATATTTGAAAGACAACACTGGAGAAAGAAACAGTGAAGCGTCACATTGAACCTAGGTAAGCTAAGTTCAGCCTGAAGCCAGCTGAGAAATAAAAGAGGTTGGGAGGAGTGGGGAGTGAAAAAACTTTAAAAGATATGCTACCTGAAATAGGGACAGGTGGACAGTTTTATGAACAGACTGTCACCCAAATATTAACAGCTTTTGAGACATGGGAAAAAAATGAGTCTACATGTAGCTTGCCACTACCAGTAACCCAAGTATACAGTTTTAAACACATATTATTAAAGGCATACTTTGTCTATATAAATAGTGTAGTGCTCAAGTAACCTTTGGTAAAGAAAAGTATTAACTGCTGGTCACAGAGGGAAGAGTAAGGCAAGTGTTAACTGTAAATTAAGCCTGCTGATGCAATCCTGATTAGCACCCAGCCCCAGAAACTGTGTGGAAGAACAGATCGTGTGATCCCATGCTGGGTGCTCTGCAGCATGAGGGAGGCAGTCCAGAGACACAAGCAAATTTAAAGTCATTGCTACCTGGATAACCCCGAAAGCAAGAGTACCATCTACATAAATTCAGATTTGCATCTTTACAAATGTGCTGCTCTACTAATTCCTTTATGACACAGAATCACCTCAGCCTCAATAATTTTCGTCCCAAGAGACAAGGCAAAGGTTCAGTGTATGAAGATATGTTCTAATACATGTTTAAGCTGCAATGGCAACTTGCCCACCACAGAGGAGATATTAATAATCTATGACAATAAAGGGGTAATATTGTGCAGTTTCAAAGGGGCATATTTAAAAAATGCTTCATATTATTTATGCACAGATATAAACAAGCCACTAGTTAGTACAGTTAATAAACCATGACAAGTTTGCTTTAAATGAGTGGGATGTCTAAATCCAACATTATTTATTAGGCAATATGATTTTTTTCTAGGCATTTATCCATCAAATATGGCACCCTTATGGCACATGCATTATGCAAAGTGTCAAATTAAAATATTGCTTAAAAAAATAAACATTAGTTACTGAAATGATCCAAATGCTTGATTAGAATGTTATTTAGGGTAACTAATAAACATCTTTAACAAACCTTTTGCGTAGAGAAAGTGGGAAAACACATAAGAAAAAATATTGGGGTCTTGCCTCCTTGCTAGTCCTTTTTTCAAGTAAACAATGAGATAGAGAATTAAAGTGTAAAGAAAAAAAGTCTCATGGGAGCAAATAAACCAAAGACCACAGTAGCTATTACAGCATCTGTCTTACAATGGGAGAAAGAATGTAGTAACAAGCAAAATGACCTCTGCAGCAATTAGAGTGCAGAAAGTCATGAATGGAGAATGGAGTATCTCTTTGGTTTCATTCCACACCATTATTTGACTTGAATTTTGCCTCTGTTTTCAGTCAGAGCAGGCTTAGTCTCTGTAAATGCCCACTCATTAAGAACCGACACCTGCAAAATGCTGAGAATGATTCATTCCCACAGGATTCAGCCAGAAATGAAGACAGTCAGCAACCTCATGACTTTTCAGGGAGAGATCAGGATCAAGCATTTGAAACAGGTGTTACAGGAGAGGCAAATTACTGTGTATTCATAGCAGCAAATTTATCTTCCTACAAGCTAGGCACTGTGGTACATGTGTTATTTTGGCTTTTGCGGCCAGAGAAGACTCTACAAATGCGAAGTTAGGTATGCAAATTCTTTAAACACTAAAAGTTGACTTAGTTGCCTTGGACAGGGTGATCAAACACTGCCCACATTTGGGGGGTGGGGCATGGGAAAGAGGCCGAAACATGGAGCACTGAATGTAATGGAAGCCCTCCTGCTTCTTTGACATCGTGGTGCTACCGTGTAGCGTCTGACAGCCCTGGGCTTGCCACAGCTGCTCAGGGAATGTTAGTTTTCAGTCGGTTTGCTTTTATCATCCTGAAGGGATTAAATTCCACACCTACTGCCTTTGACCCTAATCCAAAAGCCTACCTGATGGTCTAGGTCTGGATACCTGTCATGTTTCATGTTGAAGCTAGACAACTGTGTGGGGAAAAAAAGATACAAAACTTCTGGAGCTGCTGGGGCCAGATAGGGAGGTCAAGCCTGATTTGGTGGTATTATGGGCACTAAAAAGAGGCCCCCCCCAAATTAATATCCTGTTCTCAAAATTTGGGGTATATTTTCTTTTCACACTGGGACAAGGAGAAGGAATTTCTCACATCACATTAAACTTACAGAGGCTATTAAATTGAAGTATAACGAACAAAAATGAAATCGGTAACTGCAGGCATAAGCTGAGGAGTGTACACAGTGAGTTTATTGCATATAAACCATTTGCTACTGTGAGTATTAAATATATTTAGCCCTACTAAAAACAAACAAAAGTACTTGAGCTGAGAAATTGTACAGACTGTAAGATAGGAAAAAATTGGTTTTCTTTGAAGACATACCAGTTACAGAAGTAGTACACAGTTACTTTACTTAATAGAAAAATACCAAATTATATGGCAGTGGGGAGATTTTTGTTCACTGAGTTAATTTTTTTATTTGAAATAAATAATAATAGTATGAATGAGCAAGCAATGAGTTTTACAACAGAAGAAAACGGAATATTCCATTGCCAGAATGGTTACAAATATGCTCCTTTAAAGCAACAAAGTAATTGACTAAGCACAATCTGGGGTAGTGCACCAGTATAGCCAGCTAAACATACAAATCTTCAATAGTAAGAACTGTAATTTTATGACTGTTTCTAAAACAGCTCTCAAACTGCTGACTAGCAGAATATGATCCAATATTACATCAGGACTGAAAATGTGTTGGCTTAAAGTTTTAGAAGTATTTGCACAACTGTATTTTAGATTTCTGTTTTTAGTTGTTTTATGTGCAACCACATTAACCGAAAAAGCAAATAAACTAATCCTTCTTTGCATGCAGATTTCTGTAAGCATTTAAAATGACTTAAAAGATATAGTAGTGTACAGTAAATGTGCCTGGATACAAGATAAGGAAGAGGTATAGTAAGTATTTCTGGTCCAGTATCTCAAATTCCAGAATGACATCTGGTCTACATAAGATTACCTGGTAGACTGTTTATTGTGCTGGTCTTTAGATTAAGTAATTGGTTCTTAGACTGAAAATAGAAATAACCTTTGATTTCCTGGCATTTATCCTGCTTTAAACATAATTGGGGAGTAGTTAATGAAGATACGTATTTCACATTGATAGAAAGCCATATCAAAAAAATCCAGAACACACCGAAAGACTCAATGGATATGCATATTTGAAACAGAGCACATTGATTTAGCCACAGTTCTCATTAAAATTAGCTGTAGGCAGGCTCCTAAAAATCATTGCATAGTATAGGAAAACCACTGTAAATCATTCAGGCAGAGCAAGGTCCTACAGTCCAATAGGTATTCACAAGATCACTAAAGAAAACTAAATACTATTTTGAATATTTGAAAAAGGGTAGCTGCATTGACAATCTAACTACTGATTTTAGTGAAGCTATGTGAACTTATACCATTTGAATATCTTTGCCACAATGATGAGCTTCCTTTCCAGGAAGACATGTGAGCAAGTGTATGAGGTTATGAAAATTATTAATATGCAAGTCAAATGAAATTTCATGAAGGTTACTGACAGGAATATTCTTTACACAAACCAAAATGACAGAAAGCCCTGTCTTACTATCACTATTCCTCAAGTGAGAACAGGATTTGAGTGTTAACTGTTTCTCAGGGATTATCTCAAATCCCTGTTTTCTTGCTTATAGCTGCCAGGAAATCTGTGCTCCACCATTCTATCCTTATTTATTAAATCTAAAGCAATGCAGAGTACTACTATAGAGCCAGACTTCATATTTTAGAAAGCTATGGGCAGTTCAGCAGACAATGTACACTCTATGAGAATGCAAATACCACAGAGAGCAGACAGAAAAGGGTAGAAATGACTTCCATCCTACCTCACAGGTTTAATACTTTAAAAAAATGTTCTGTGGAGACAATATTCCAAAATTTCCATCAATCATACCACACTTTTATGGGCTTTTTTTTTTTTTCTTTTTCTGTAAAAGTTTTCGGGAAGATTAAAAAGGAAGACAGTTATGTTTCACAGAGGTTGAAAAACATATGGGAGGTTCTAGTATCACAATATACCAGGAATGCAGTTAACAATTCAGAAGTTTTGTTTGAATGTTTTACTGATGGTTGTCTCAACACAAGTTAATTTTACCCAAAGACAGATTTTCTATGCACAATACCACAGAATATGTATTAGTTTCTTACAGTTATAAAAAGTAACAGAAATATATAGCCTATAGCTCAAAAAAAGGGGGGGAGGGCAAAACAAGGGTTAGCAAGATTTACTAATAGCATATAATTTGCAAATAATAGCAAATAATTAGTAATGGCAAATATTTACTAATAGCAAATTGGTGAAAACCAAAAAATATCCTTACATCCTGGTAGTAGCCATACATAACCTATGTCTCATCTGCTGTAATTTTCCTGCAAATTACCCCTTTTCTCATTCCAGAGTTCTTTTCAGACAGTATAGACAGACTTTTTCAAAACAAATTAAAATACAAACATAATATTTTCCCTCTCCGTGCACACAGCAGCTGCAACTAAAGATTGCTCTTTGAACCACTGGCCCAAAATGACACTTGGCCATTTAGAGTGAACACAGCACAGGGCTGTCTGGGTGAACATTAATAAACTGCACATTTCAAAGATGATTTTAAATACTTCTTTTACAGAAAGAAAATTGGGGCCTGACAATTTCATATACTGAAGTAATGTGGATAGGTGTGTGATGGGTTGACTCTGGCTGGACGCCAGGTGCCCACCAAAGCCGTTCTATCACTCCCCCATCCTCAGCTGGACAGGGGAGAGAAAAATATAACAAAAACTTGCAGGTCGAGATAAGGACAGGAGAGATCATTCACTAATTACCGTCACGGGCAAAACAGACTCAGCTTAGGGAAAATTAACTCAATTTATTACAAATCAGCCAGAGTAAGGTAATGAGAAATAAAACGAAATCTCAGAACACCTTCCCACCACCCCTCCCTTCTTCCCGGGCACAACTTCACTCCTGGATTTCTCCACCAAACCCCCCCAGCGGCACAAGGGGGACAGGGATGGGGTTTACGGTCATCACACGTTATTTTCTGCCGCTTCACCTCCTCAGGGTGAGGGCTGATCACGCTCTTCCCCCGCTCCAGCGTGGGGTCCCACCCACGGGGTCAGTCCTCCACGAACTTCTCCAATGTGGGCCATTCCCACGGGCTGCAGCTCTTCACGAACTGCTCCAGCATGGGTCCTTTCCACGGTGTGCAGTCCTTCAGGAGCACACTGCTCCAGCGCGGGTCCCCCACGGGGTCACAAGTCCTGCCAGAAAACCTGCTCCACGGGCTCCTCTCTCCGCAGATCCGCAGGTCCTGCCAGGAACCTGCTCCAGCGCAGGGTTCCCACGGGGTCACAGCCTCCTTCGGGAACCCACCTGCTCTGGCGTGGGGTCCTCCACGGGCTGCAGGTGGAGATCTGCTCCACCGTGGACCTCCCTGGACTGCAGGGGGACAGCCTGCCTCACCAGGGTCTTCCCCACGGGCTGCAGGGGAATCTTCGCTCCGGCGCCTGGAGCATCTCCTCCCCCTCCTTCTTCACTGACCTTGGTGTCCGCAGGCTTGTTTCTCTTACATGTTCTCACTCCTCTCTCCGGCGGCTGTTTCTCACTCTCCCCACTTTTTTTCCTTCTTAAAAATGTTATCACAGAGGCGTTACCACTATCGCTGATTGGCTCGGCCTTGGCCGGCGGCGGGTCCGTCTCAGAGCCGACTGGTATGGGCTCGCTCTCTCTCGAACACAGGGGAAGCTTCCAGCAGCTTCTTACAGAAGCCACCCCGTAACCTCCCCCCCCCCGCTACCAAAACCTTGCCACATAAAACCAATATAAGGTGTAAAAACCTCTGGCATTCTCAAAAACTGTATTCAGTGTGGGAGAAAAATCTTAGCTCTACTACTCTGGTGGTCAGCTTGAGGGCTGTATGAGAAGTTCAGTGCAGATGAGTCTAACTCTGATAAGAACTTGGCTGCTATGAGCTTACTTTCCTTGTAGAAAAAACTAATTCCTCCCTCATGTATCAATCCATTGACTTAAATGGCATTTGTTCGGTCTTCCACAAGGCAGTACCTGAGGAGAACCTGACCGTTTGGACCTGATCCTTCTCGGCATTGAGATGGTTTTATGATATTCCGGCAGCACACGCTTGCTCTAAATGCATTTTGACTTGCCATGGGAACTTCCTCTTCAGAGAAATCCTCAAGTGACTTTGTGCTACTCACCTAGTCACATCCAGCACACCAACACCATGGTCATGCTATGATTTCTAAATCATAACAATTTCTAAATTTCTAAATCATACCAACTGATAAAATACTACTGGATGCTAATATCATTGTGCCCCACATTGGTGGCACTGGTCTCGTTCACTGCTCTGCCTGGCATAGCTACAGACCAAACCATCTTCCTCTACTGCTTCTTTCTCCCTGACAAATATGCCCTCCCCACATTTTGGGCAGTATTACCTCCACAGCAGAAGATATGCTCTGCTCCTTTCCTTGCCCCTTCTTGCTCCCAGCATTGTGTCAGGAGCAGAGGCTTGCATATATATGAATCTTCTGAGAGCTGTTAGCTCCTGCAAGATTTTTCTAGTCTGGATTAGGACTAGCAGAGGAATATGTTGAGAGAAAGGGGTGTTGAAGAAATGTGAAAATTAGTGCAGCTTTAATGCTAGAGGTCATTTCTGTGGCCCCAGAATGGTGCAAGCAAGACCTTTTTTGTTTTTTAAATTCTCTAGGTATGTCTTACAGAATTTGAATTTCACCCAGCAAACAGGCCAAATAGCTCTTATTTTTATCATGACAAGTCTGCTTTCTATTTTATTCTAGGTAGGTAAGCAGGACTTGGAAGTATTGCTGTTTGTGTTCCAGTCTTGCTATACTCATTTTTTTCTTTACTATATTTATATTTTACTGAGTCCATTATTCCAAAGCAATTCGAGATTCTATCCAATTTCTTTTGTTCAGATGACTTGGTTCACATTCAAGACTATATTCATACTTTAAGAATAAAAATGTTTTTCTAGAAAATGTGGGTTTATCTTTTGGGCAGGTGATTTAAATTCAGAGCAACTTTTTTCTGACTTTAAAGCTGAAATACCAAAAATCCATCTTTTACTGGATTATTTAGAATAAGACTTTCTAGTGCATACCACATTACAGAAATGTAGGTAAACATTGCAGGCCTACCTGTCTTACTATGAATTATTATTGATACACTAAAAATGTAGCAGTTAAAATTTCAGGATCTCACAGAATTTTTTTTACTTCAATGTCTCATGCTAACCATTAAGTGTTTTACTAATCCATTTTTACTTTTACCCCACGCATTTGCTCACTGTAACATAGTGTTGGATTTTTGAAGATCTAAAATTGCAAATATGCATTATTTAAAAAAAAACACTGGGGTAGCAGCTATGGAAAATATCACTCAGGTCTCATCTTTTTTTTTTTTTTTTTTTTCCAAAACACCTTAACGTGCCTAAAGATCATCAGCTTAAAACTATGTCATTTTTCTAACACTACTAAATTTGTATATTATTTTTGTATTACTATTACTCATTCTGATCATAAACCTGGCAAGACTACACCAGTACTCTTTCCCATGCTGATACAAAGTATTCAGACTTCAAGCTTAAGTGGTGGCTATGACCTAAAACATCTTTACAAAGATAACAGAAAAGACCTACTAAAGTATATAGAAAGCTGCCTTCTATCTTACCTTCAACCTTTAGAGGGCAGTGCTCCCTTTGGTTACTTAGAGATAGTCTAGAGGGCATGATGCTTCCATTACCTGAGAGAGGTAAAAGAAGTAACATAAGAAATTTCAAAGGACAAGAAAATTTCTTGCTTTGCTGATATGGGGAAGGGAACCCATGCATCATGTGACACACACTGGGTGAACCCTTTACACTTTGAAGGGCAATAGGGACTAGTGGTCCTGTCAGCATGGCTTTGACATTGACACTAGTGGCTGCTGAGAGGATGCCTACAACTGAAAGGGCAGAGGAAAGTAGTCCAAAATGAAATGTATTATATACTCCTACTCCAGTTCAGTCTCATTTCATGCAGACATTAAAACCCTATCAAGGCCAGCATAGCTTCTATTGGAGGTATCAGCATACCTTGGAGAATCAATACTGTCTACAGAGTTACAGCTGTTTTTTCACAAGGATTTACAGATTTCCCAAAGCCTGCCTCACAGTGCTACGAAGGACAACAGTGTAGGATGAGAAGTGGAAGAAAGGCCAAGAATTCGTCTAGTAGAAGACCTGTGTTCTCCTTTTTATGTATTTTACCCTGCAATACTAACAGTAAACATTATGAATAACTTTTCAGCCATGATCAGATTTATTATTTAAAACAAAACAAACATAAACAAGTGCCAAAAAGCTGAGCGGAAAACTGTGCTGACCCATTTAGATACTCAGGAGCCAAGAAGCAAAAAAGCTCTGAAAAAATATTAGCAATACAACCTAAAAATCTGATCTCTCCTCCTCCTGGCTGGTGAAGAACTGCACCTGCACATTCTGTATGTTTCCTGTTGTATATTTCCTTGCTTTAAAGAGCTGACATAGTTGGGTAGTCTCACATATGCCAGAGAATTTCCAATAGTAGAGCTACTCTCCAAAACAGGCCTATTTGAAGAAAATTTCCATTTATCCCTCCATGTAGCTTTCTTTCTTGGGTGAAATCATTGAATGGAGACTTCACTACATGTGGCTTATACTATAATGCTGAGACTACACCTAAGTGCTAGGTCTAGTACTGGGCTCCCCAGTACAAGAGAGACAGGGACATACTGTAGTGAGTCCAGGAAAGGGCCACAGAGGCGATTAAGGGACTGGAACATCTCTTTTATAAGGAAAGGCAGAGAGACCTGAGCCTGTCCAGCCTGGAGCAGAGAAGGCTCTGGGGATCTGATCCATGCGCGCAAATATGTCATGGGGGGAGTAAAGAAGAGGGAGCCAGGCTCTTCTCAGCCGTACCCAGTGACAGGACAACAAGAGGCAACGGGCACAAACTGAAATATGGGAAAGTCCATGCCCAGTACCCCGCCCAGCCGTAGGCTCCGCTGAGCTGGGCACCATCCCCCCCCAACCCCCTCCCATCCCTGTCTTGGTCTGGAGCCTGCCTGCCCAGCCAGACACAGGGCCTGCAGCGGTATTTGGGGTGGCCAGAGTGCAGCCGACCCTGGTCATCATTCACATCCCATCCTGGCTCACCTCGCTGGGGCTACAGGACAGGGCTGGTTGCAGAGGGAGGGCATTGTGCTGCACCCTGACACCATCTTTCTTGAAGTACTATCTCACCAACAGTCTTCCTCATTTTAGCATGTTTGAACAAGGCTTTATGCCCTGTTCAAGCTGCTCTTAAAAGTGTTTTAAGTATGTCTTTAGATAGAACAGATAAATGTCACAAAGTTTATGCTTTTTCCTTATGCTTTTTCCTGCTGACACCAGGCACACACTAAATCCTATTTCTGTAATGGGTTCGTCTGAAGGGCCATCGCATGTAGAATCTGATTGATATCTTTGGATTTGACAGCAACTACATCACATGGCCTATGTTGCACTTTTACTTATAAATAACATAGCTGGACACCGTAGTAACTTTAAATATGATTTTCAACAGGGTTCAGAGAAAACTATGGCCTTTCTCTTACTAGTAGCTAATTAGCACACAAATCTGTCCATTTTCCTGTCATTCACATGAACTATATAAAATACCTTAGAGACACAACAAGAGGCCACAAACTCATGCTAAAATGTTCTTTTGACATCACTGGTTTCTTTTCCCAGAGGCATCATGGTCATGTGTGTGATGTTCTGTGCCTGGTCTTCCAGGCTGAGGGGGATCCACAGGGTCCTTATTGTGGGTGTCAACATCTGAGATGGTCATCTAAACCTAATTCATATTCAGTGGAGAGAAACAGGCATGTCTGGAGGGTCTTTTCCAGGAGAGGAGGAACTGCAGGTGGCCAGATACTTCATGCAGTGAAAATGACTGCTGCCCTCTTCTGACTATAAAACCAGCAGAGGACAGTTAGTTCAGCTGTTGACAACTACATTCTTGAGTTCTTAAGTCAGACAAGATGAAACTCAACAGAAAGCAGAAATGGTACTGTACCAGGAATTTATAATTAGCAGACATGACAAAGTTTACTCAGGACTATGTATAAAGATACAAATTATACTCTTCTCTTTAATTTCTGTCATATTTTAGATCTGTATTTTTTTTTTCAGTACTGACTGAGCATGATATCATCACCTCTAGAATGTTAAGCATTAAATTTTATCAGTAAGAATGGCAAGACTTAAGAAACTAGACGTAGTAAGCTTCTGAAAAACATTCACAACGTACTAGTCATTAGCTATTGTCACTTAGAACCCAAGAACTGCATTTATACTTTTCAAGGTTAGGATCATAGCATAACTCAGGGTGAAAGGGACTTCAGGAAGTCTTGTAGTCCAAACTCCTGTTCAAAGCAGGATGCTGGCACTGACATGAAATGCAATGCTTTATCTGGATTACTTAGTAGGTAAGCATATCCTTACCATACTTACTGGATGTGCCATCACAACCTTGATCCTAAATGCATTTGTACCATGATTGCTTTCACATTTGGACTGATGTCTTTACTTTTTAGACATCCTTTGAATGTCCTTCCTCAGGTTAATAGCCATTCTAGGTGATCTCTTAACGATGTAAATCAACAGTCATCAAAGGAAAGCTATTTTACTGGCATAACTTGTGGCCAAAGTGCTATTTTAAAGTCATGAAAAAGTTCTACTAATGCTTAACTTGATAAGTAGCCACTAGCTCTGACCTAGTGTTCAGTCATAGAAATTCACATATAAGATCAAAACCTATTTTTAGTGAAAATCTAACTAAGTACAATTAGATCCTTGGTTTCTATAAGAAGCATGAAGTTTAGCATCTATGTGAATATGAGCATTAAATCTATCTTTTTTTAAATTCTTTAGAAGATTTGTGGTGGTTATTTGTTCTAATAGACTTGGTTCAAAACAAGTGAAAGTGAGGCATCATGTTTCAACTCACAGTGCATTTTAACTTGTACTCATTGACGGAACACTGAAAACAATCCATTTATTCATTAAAGACTGCCAAAAATAACTCAGCAGTTTCTCTTTTGCTTCTATTCATAATTTCCTCATTTCATGTTAATCACTTTTTTCAGCACTTGGCACCTTGCAAAAGAAATTTAGAACATGTCCAATTATTAGTTGTTTACTGCATTCTTAAAATAAAAATGAAAACATAATACCAATATCAATGTGTAGCAAGTCCCCTGTAATGAGATTGGGGCATTTGAATCATCTGTAATGTACCCTGCCATTTTGATTAATATCGTGAATGTTAAAGTAATTTCAAGCTATGACAATACACGCACATAGATGCATACTCAGGTGTGTGAAGACAAGGTTTATTTTAAGCATTTCTTGCTTAAATGCATAGCTGGAAAATCATAATTATTGTTCTAAATCAGCATGATAATAGTTGAATTTGGTTTGCTTAGTGTATCTCTTGATTGAGCCTCAAAGGTGTATCCATTTGTAAATTTTTAGGATTCCATATCATTATTAAATGACTGACATTTCTATAAGAGGCTGAAATATTAAGCCATAGCAAAAATTGAAACAAAACCGGTGACACTGACTTCTAGAATAAATCCTGTCCCCAGTGTCTTTTTGAAGAGTACTGTAGTTGTCTCCTAAATCGTTTATTGAAGAGGTTTTATAGTAATGCAACAAATTAAATCCCATAGACAGCATCCTATTTCACACAAATACTGAAAAAAATGATATAAAAATCTCCAGTGTCGTGGTTTATGGTGATCTTGTCCTGAATAAACTCATAAACACTTTATTCTGTCATTCAGTTTATATGTTGCTGTCTCACATTTGGATTGATGGTTGACAGCAATGATGTATAAATTATGCATGCCAATTTACTGAACACCATTAAACCACAAGAGTATGGGTAATTTCAATAATTATACATATAAATAGTATTATTAGCTCTGTCAAACTCAGTACCTGGATAGCATGTCAGTATATAATATCTGCTAGGGATTCAAAAGGTTTAGGATTTTGCATGAGGTTTGTGGCTGGAGAGGTTCCAGCTTCCACTTCTACACAGCTAGTATCTTTACTCTGCAACCAGACATCATGCTTAAGATTCAGAAAAGCTTTGATGTTGGCTGATCTGTCCAGATTCATGCTGTATTTTTAGAGGGAAGAAGGTAACAACTGAAAAAATAATTATTTCTAGTAAATACTGTACCGGTGGCATTTATCCTACAATCATCAAAGAACTGGAGAACCATTTTTTCTGTTGTATTGCAACTTTATTTAGCTACTTCTTACCTCACAAAGCTCCTCCCAGGTGATATGCCTGGAAAAGGATGCTTTCCAGCTAGGGAGGAAAACCGCAACTGTACTACTGTTTACTAGCTTTACTTCAGTGCCGTCTAAAGGCCCTGGTATGGTAGATTTTGTACAAACACATAATAAGCAACAGCCATGGAAAAATTCTGGTTTAAACAGTCAAGGCAGACAAAGGATTGGGCAAACACCTGCAAACATGTTCATTTTCATCAATTAGTTCAGTGTCTGGGATGCTTTAGATGCACTGCACAGACACAGCAGAGTCAGCCTATGCACATGCACTTCAACATTCGTCTGGAATTTCCAAATGTCTGACAGATACTGCTGCTAAACAACTGGACACCTACTTTCAAAAGCAGTAGGCTGCAGCAAAAGTGGAAGCAGCAGCAGGTATGCCAAATTATTGTTTTAATTTTAAAACTTAATAACCCAGACACAAGAGAGATTAAGTGATTAATTTTTCACTCTGAGTGAATCAGCCTGGCCACTAGAAATAATACTACAAAACAGATGTAATGTAAGTAATATTGTGGTTATTAATCTCAGAGTTAAAAATTATATATCCTCTGCAGTCATAATACTTGAGCGATGTTCTACATATCCTAATTGCATATTTACATAAAGGGCTTGTACCCAGACAACATTCTGATTTTGCTTTGCAATATCCTTTAGAATGCCATTAAAACAAATTTTTCCATTATTCACTACAAAACCCTCACATTTTTGGCCTTTTTTTTCCCACCATTGCTACCAATGCCTTAGTTTCATCTTCATTCATTTTAAGATAACTTGTAGGTAACAAGAACAATTCAAATTAAGGAGTATAAATTATTAAGCATGGAAACAGAAGGAAAATACAGACTATGGAAAACAACATAAAACATAGTCTATAAAAGGAAGGTAAATTATATTTTAAAATATAATGGCCATATATGCTGTGTTATAAAACAGCAACCAAGTGTAAAGAACTTATGCATAATTTACAGACTCTCAGCAACTCTTGCTCTAGTAGGAAAGTACCAGGGAAGCACAATAAACTTCCTTTTTGGTCCCTTCGGTTTATAAATGACCATTTCAGAAAAGCAGAGAGGATTGCTTACTTTCTGTGACCTTGAGGGAAAAGCACAGTAGTCAATGAAGCAGATTCACTTCCTTTTCCTTCTTGACAGCAGCCCACTGAAGGGTCTTCACACAGTTGCCTAAACTGTCCTTTAGTTATCCCGTGGATTGGGAAACTCTGGAAACCACAGAGCTTCTCAAATTACCTATACATAATCCCTCTCTACTGCTGCTTAAGCAGACAACATAATATCTCATCCACACTGTTTTCTCTTCCTTTTTTTGTCATTTAGTTTACTAATTCCTTGGCTGGATTATACTGTCAGACAGGATATGTTAATGAACTAAAACAAAGCAAATGTACCACCTGTTGTCATCTGATAGCAATCACTCATAATTACTACACCAAACACCATCATGCACTTGCATCATGGCTATACTATACACAGCTGAATTAAATCAGCTAAGCCCTACAGCCACAAGAACTATACTGAATTACACTAGTTCCAAATTTGGGCCTGCTTTTTGAGTTTTGGCCTGTGTGTCACATCCCATGTTCTGACCAAGATGCCGTACACTTGCAGAGCCATTTGCAAGATCTACTTTAGAAGGATAGATGTAATTTAAGGTAAAGTTTCTGCAGCTAAAGGATCTCTTTGCAATGTGTCAAAGTGCCAGGTTAAAAGCAGTCCATCAGACCTGTTCTCACCAAGCTGTGCCCTACCTCCCCTGCCCAAGGATACCTTTAGACACTGTTTTGACCAATAACAAGCTCTAAAAGGTAGTGCTGTAACCAGGAAATACTTCCATCTCTAGTTTTATTGTACAGAGGTTATTATTTAGAACTGCCAAAGGAACAGGCAAACTTGAAAACGGACCTGCTAGAAACACCACTTAAAAGGGGTTCTGATCCTTGATGGGCTGGGTGGTCATGCCCCTCAACCACAGAAACACAAACCACTGCTTAACACGCAAGGAGATGAATCTTGCCCAGGTTTTCTGCAAATCACACAAGAGGTTCAAGTAACTAGTCAGACTGTAGCTTTGTCCAACCCCTATTGAAAGCCCTGGAATAGTGGCTGTTATTCTTTGCCTACTGTTTTCTAGCTGTATAAAATTAAGTTTCACTTGAGTACTCCTGTAGTCACTGGTAGTACAGTAACAGTCTTAATTCTCACTCATTGTATGACAGGAATATATTTTCAGTCAGTTTTCATAGCTTTCCTTAAGACTTCTCTCCTGGCGAGGAATAATAATCATACTATTTACCTGTATGCCTGATTTACTTCATAGGAACCTCACCCCCAAGAACAGAGTCAGAAGTAAAAGCTGAATACATACAGGTGACTGCTCCCCACCTCCCTCATATATGATTATTGGCATGGCTGTGTGTCACTGCCCACTCTGTCCCTTCACAGCAGGATTTCTAAATGCTATTTTCTATTGAAAAGATAGTACAGTAATTCCACATGTAAGTCTCTGTCTGCAAATATTCCTTCTCCTAAGCATAACCACTTGCAATATATTCAAACCAGAGCCAGCCAAGTCTGGGCCAATAGATTGGGGAAGTTGCAAAATATTTACTGTACTATACGATCAATTTAGGGAGTGAGCAAGACATCAGGCAGAGAGGGCAGCGTAGGGTTTTTTTTCCCTATTTGTTTTTTACCAGTTTGCAATTTTGGATGATTATGTTATATTTTTTATAACCATCATTCTTCAGAAAAGTTATTTGGGAGCAGAAAGCTTAAGTTAGAAGAAAAAAATTAAACACACATGCACAGATTATTAAGGGTGCTGATTTTTTTGAGGTTACTCTAGAAATAGTTCCAGAAAAATAACCCACCGAAGTGTCCATGATCATTTGGGAGCCAGTCAAAGATAAAAATTCCTGGACTGTTTTTCTGACATGCTCCCTCTGACTCCCACTGTTCCTCGTGCTTCCTCTCGTGCAATGGGCACTTTGGAATGCACCTCTATTGAATATTGAACTCTACTGGACTATTACAGCCCTTTGAGATAAAGGCCACAAGAGAGACAACCCTAAAAAAAACAGTTTGGGAGGGCAAGGAATAATGCTGGCTCTGAGTTTCTAGTTTTTCAGGCAGCTGGAGTCCTACTCCAGTTGCTAATTCAGTGGTTATCTATAGGCTTTCAGCATTGCCAGAAGTTGGGATATGCAGCTCCTATACCCTGTGGGCTCCAACCAGTACTATTGGGATGCAAAGGTGGGCAGCAGAAAGCCACACATCATGTTCCCAGGCTGGTGCTGCAGTAGGGGATGGAGACCTCTCCCACACCACCAGCCACAGAGATTCAAACCAGACCCTTCAACCTGTGTGTGTCACATGTCTGTCAAGCACTTCATACACTTACAGAACACTTTGAATAATGTTTATGTGTACATTAATATATCCATATATGTATATATATACATGTATATATGTATATAAGGAAGCCAAATAGCTTTGGCTAAATAAATGAAATTTCTTTAGATAAATGAAAATGAGTATGTACAGATAGAGCAGCTAAACTCAAACTCTATCCAACAGGCAAAATTAAGGTTCAAATGAATTAGTTTTTAACTTCTGTTTACTTTATAATTCTTGTATATAACAGGTAGAATTTGGTATGGAAAGAGCACAAACCTGACTATTATTCCTGGTTATCTTTTGCAGAGGTATGTGGACAAAAAGAAAAGAAAAAGGCAGCAAAAAACCTATTTAGAAAGATAGGTGAAACTGTAAAAAGTCAATGACTTGGTAAATAGGAAGGGAAAAATTGATAGGGAAAGAAGTATGTGCAAACTTTGAAGAGAGTAAAAAACAAATTTAAAGCTATAGAAAAATGTTTGGTATTGTGATGTTAACAAACATCCCAAAATATTGCAGGAGGTCATTTCAGGCAAGTACTAAACAAATGTAATTTTCATAGGAAGTGAAGAGACACAATCAGATTGTAATCCAAAAGAGCCAGTCAGCAAGTACCCTGGGTAAGCAATGAATAGAGATTAGGTCCCTTTATTAAAAAACATGCATCCTTGACTTGAAGGGGTTTCCCTTGTCTAGTAGCTGTCAAGAACATGAAGTTCTAAAGAAAACTTAGTATTTGAGTTCCACTTCACTTGTGAAAGCAAATTGGAATTTACATTATTGATGAGAATCACTTCCTCATGTCTGTCCTAAATTAAAATCCAGTAGAGTAAAAGTGGTATTTTCCTTCCTGTGGCAATTTTTCACTTTTCCTTACAAATCATGGGTCAGAGCCTACTCTGAACTAAGTCAACTGAGCCCCACTGGCACAAGAGCCACTCCGAACTAAATCAGTTCTAGATTTGGCCCTGTTTCTTGAATTTTGTCTTCTAATGAGCAGTTGGGCAGGAGAAGAAAATTCTAATTTGTTTCCTGTCTCAGTAGCAATTAATCAACAATCTTTATGGAGATCCACAGGACAGTGGAAGGAGAGAGAGAAACTAGGCCTAAGGGAAACAAGTACAATGTATTGCCTAAGTAATCTGCCTAATGAAAAGATAGTTGCTCCAGAAGGGAATAAAAGGAGTTTCTCTTACTGAAAATCCAAGATGCTTTTCTAGCAAAACATGAACTAATTCAAAATATCTGGGTGATGAAAGAATCCCAAAATGTTTTGACATTGACTCTGGATCTAGGTCTATACCAGAGATAATCCTGAGACATCTTTTGGACTTGGACCTGAACTTCAATAAATTGGAAAGTTTTTCAGACTAAGCACTGTCACTGGGTCTGGATAAGAGTTATTCTGACTTTGAGGGCTGGATGTAAACTGTGAGTTCTTCTAGTATAGGAAGTGCTCTAATCCAAGAGATTTATTCAGGATCCATTTGAATTATGTCTCATCTAAAATCAGAGGAGCGATCAAAACTGAAGCAGCAAACACATGAGAAAGCTTCTCACAAACGACTTCCACACAAACTAATTCCACAAACAGCTACAAACAAGCAGCATATATAGTGTGTCGTAAATGATCTGTGAATGATCAGACGAGCTGACCCAGTTAAAAAACTTAAAAAACTTTGCTTAAAAAAGCAAAGACCTGAATTATGCCTAACTTATTAAACAGAAAGTTATCCAACACTCACACATAGTCATTGCTGCAGGACATCAACTCTATAACACTCTCATCTACTCTGATAAAACACAAGCACTCCGTCACTTCTCTTTTATTTACCTCTCAGACCTATTCAACCCCTACCCCATGCCAAATCCTAAGTAAGTGCAGGAACCTCAGGCTAACACAGAGCACAGCTAATTTGCAATTTTTCTGCAGCAGGCAGTCTGTCTAACGGCCATGCCACTCCTTCCACGTGAGGTGGCCTCACTGCTTGTGTTTGCTCTATTCCATTACATTTGTTTTCTGTTACCAGTGCTACCCCCTCCAGGGTCTATCAATCCGTTAGCTCCTTGCACAGCCTTGCTGTGCCTTCTTTTATGATACAACCTTCAAACATATTACCATCTGCCTGAGTTAATTTCCCATTCATCTAGAAGACATTTCTAAAAATGCTCAATTTCTTGTAGTCCTAAACTTAGTCTTCCTTTGTCCTTGGATAAACAGGTGACACCTGTATCTTTCTGAACATCTGGAAGTACCTAGCACTGCATGAGCATACCATAAACAAGTGAGTGAATCACCACAACAGCAATCATGATGTCAAGGTGCTCTTCCTGTTCCACATTTTTGTTACCATTTTGGCACAACAGATTATAACCAGCTTGACGTAAGTTCTTGTCTGACTACACATCAATGTTTGGTGTTACACTGTCCCATGTTCATAACCCCTTGTTGTGGTTTAACCCCAGCCAGCAACTAAGCACCACGCAGCCACTCACTCACTCCCCAGTGGGATGGGGGAGAGAATTAGGGAAAAAAAGTAAAACTCGTGGGTTGAGATAAGAACAGTTTAATAGAACAGAAAAGAAGAAACTAATAATGATAATGATAACACTAATAAAATGACAACAGCAATAATAAAAGGATTGGAATGTACAAATAATGTGCAGCGCAATTGCTCACCACCCACCGATCGAAACCCAGCTAGTCCCCGAGCGGCGATTCCACCCGCCCCAACTCTCCCCAGTTTCTATACTAGATGTGATGTCCCATGGTATGGAATACCCCGTTGGCCAGTTTGGGTCAGATGCCCTGGCTGTGTCTTGTGCCAGCTTCTTGTGCCCCTCCAGCTTTCTCGCTGGTTGGGCTTGAGAAGCTGAAAAATCCTTGACTTTAGTCTAAACACTACTTAGCAACAACTGAAAACATCAGTGTTACCAACATTCTTTGTACTGAACTCAACACATAGCACTGTACCAGCTACTAGGAAGACAATTAACTCTATCCCAGCTGAAACCAGGACATCCCTACAGGCTGCAGGCTTCTGTTTAGCTGTACATTAACAAATAAGACCTATTAATGGATCTGTGCCTGACTTGTGTTTTTGCATTGGTTTCTTTCACTTTTACAACTAGGATAATATTTGCCAGACAGCTTATCTCTAAAGACTGTTATGTTGACAGTTACTTACTCTCTGCACAGAAATCTGAAAGACTAACTACACTTGTCAGTAAATGGACTGGACTAGATTTACCTTTTTTTCTTTATTTTACTGAATATTGTTCTCAAAAGCACTTTTAAACACCTCTGACTGGGATACTTGTATAATCAATTTACATTATACAAGTGCAACATGTTTTCTGGTACACACTCATGAGAAAGCAGCTAAGGAAAATACATTAGAAGCAATATAATAGCACCAATTATCTCAGCTATCTTCCAGCTTTGGGAAGAGCAATAAAAAGAACTCCCTTTGCAACTGCAAAGTATATTTAAGAAAGTGGCAGGGCCATGGAAAGGTCCTACTACGGATTCCACAGGCGCCCTCTGCAGATTTACACCTTGGAGCTATTTTTTACTGGTTCCTCTGTTATCCTTTACATGGAACTAGTGAAAGGAAGGTAAGAAAATTTACCCCTTTTTCTTTTTAAACAGAATTCAAAGTAGCTCCATTTTCCCCTTATGATTTTAGCTGTAAGTCACTACCCAAATAGTGTTTGCACTTCAAGATCAGCAGAGGAAAAAAAAAAAGAAAAAAAAATCACAAAAGGATATCCTGAGAAGAGAAAATATCCTCAGAAACAGGAAAGACTAATAGAAAGACTTGTTCAAATTTTGCAATTGGGATCAAAATTGACCTGAGAGAATATTTTTAACTGACTCTGAACTGTTGTAGAACAGTTCACTTTTGATTTAGAAAAGAAATTGAATCCCAGATGACACAAAACCTGCTATAAATGTTTATATACTGGAAAAGGGAAAACTTTTTCCTGCAGGGCTTGAATCACTGTTGCCAATTCCCTTCCTCCCATATATCCAGCTGCCACAGCAAGCAGCATATAGCAGCTTTCTCTCCTCAGACAAACCCCTCTCTAGAAAACCTACAACTGAAATTTACTCTGTGCAAGAACAAACTTTTCACCTTCAGGAAAACATGGTTTACTGCTGGTTTCTTTTAGGAGCACGAGACTTTCAACTTGGCTGGAAAAGGAAGGAAAAGCTTGGAAAGGGTACTTAATATGCAAGAAATTACAGATGGAAAATACTTATTAGATCATTTAGCTCACTCGTTTTCCAGTGCAGGACTGTTCTCTATGGTAACATGACGGTGATTCCATTAAAGTTACACGCTTAGTCTCACTAGCCAGAGCTTATAATTCCAAGGAGTGTTAACACCAGCAGGAAAAATTGTTCCCTCAGTCATCTTTATCAACTGCTTTCCAAAGCAGACACAGATAAGGGTCGAACCACATTGCGGTACTACATAATGGTGCTAGAAAAACAAGGAAGATGTTTTCACTTTTTGAATTGTGTTTTTAACATGATGCAAAAAAACTCCATAGATGATGCCAAATGCAGACACAGGATGTCTGGGTTAACATATAGCCTGCTGTAGCCAGTGGGTCAAGTTGCATATTTTGCAGATGAACTGAAACTGTAAAATGAGAAGGAAGAAAAAAGGAACAAAAAAAGATTAAGGAAATAATTTTTGCTGTTCACTTGCAGGGGTTCTTTCATTGTCCGTGGGAGGAGCTTCCCATAAACCCCTTGATTGCTTCATTAAAATTCTCTGTTATAACTCTCTCTTGCCATGAAAACAGCATGGCCACTGATACAACTGCCTATCATCTTGAATAATATTATTCCATTGTTCCTCTTGGTTCCCTCTTTGATTACTTTCTTTATTTATTGTCTTACCCTTTCTTTCAACCCTGCTAAGGATACAGGGCACTTTTGGATTCTGTGTTTGGGCAGACCCCTGGAAAATAATGTTCTGGCTATTGACTACAGTGTCTAAAATGTACAGTAATGCAATATTACTCTCAAATAATATAAAATACTCCCCCAAAACTGCTACTAGTGTTCCAGTTTTCACCAGCATGATGAACAAGCTCAGACATGTTTCAAAACTATAAGAATTATGCATTTTGATTGCTTTTAAAAATCCTTTCATCAGGAGAAGAGACTATCAGTTGTATACACTAAGTAAAGAGTAGCTTTTCTCAGATTAGATCTTCATCCTCATCAGGACTTGATTTCACACTTCCAACAAGTTTCAAAGGGTGCTATCAAGCCTCCAACTTGAGCTGGCTACCTAAGCCTACTCCATTTAAAGCAGTTTTCCAAATAATTAATTTTTCATTTCACTTGTCAGCTAAGTTTTAATGCAAATTTACCCCCTTACGTAGTTGTACTATTACACAGAAACAAACAAAAAAAGATGGATCTAGGAAGCACAATAATTTTCATTCTAGAAGCAATGCAAGTAAAAACTGACATTGAACATGCTTAGAGTGACCCTGATGTTACTGAGAACCTAGTTCTCAAATATTTTAGGACAACACTGAAGAATTTTCAGCCAATGAAGTAAGCATGACTCCAGCCCCTAGAAAATACCCTTTAGTTTGCTGCAGGTAAGGCATAGCTGAGGCCATCACAAGTAGATGTTCACCAGCCTCTCCATGGGCCCTTCTGCTGCTGCTGCCTGAACGACTCTGCTCTCCAGAAAGAGCACGTGGTGTAGTGATACTTGCTGCATTTTGAGATGATATGTCTGGAGAGGACTCTTTGCTCTCCCCAAACTAGACGAAGAGAGTTTTCCTCTTAATTTCACTAGGCAAAACAATGTTTGGAATGCTACTTTTCATAACTGAGCACACATGTAACCTCACAGTAAATTTACAATAGATTAGGAACTTTGTTATGAATCTTGTGGCTTACCCCTAACTTAAAAAAAATATTAATTGCTTTTCTTGCTTCTGGTTATTCGTAAAGCATATTGTTGTGAGATTTAAATTAATCCATGTATTTTTTCTCCTTAGATGGAATGGACCCAATTCATTTTGTAGATCTGTTACCACAACTGAGTTACGTAAGGGGAGAAGCCTGTGCAAGATCTATCTCAATAAGGAAAACAAACACAAATGAGAAACATCTCATCACTTTGCTGTTAATGATAAATCCTCCTCTCTCCTAATCTTCATTAAAAAACCTGAACAACATAAAAACCTGAACAACATAAAAACTGCTTCAGGGTTTTATGAGACTCATGGCAGAGCACCACATGGCACCACAGTAAAACTGATTCATCTTAACCTCTCCTTTCATGACTACATATGAAAATACATTCTAATAGAACTCTAGCACATACCCATTTTTATACTGCATGCTTTCTGAAGCAATATGCAGAGATGCTTCAGACAGCAGCTAAAATAAGATTAAAACTGATATTTCAATTGCATTTCAAGAGTATACGTGATCACATTCTTGAATCTTTTGACTTTTATCTTGCATTAACAGATTTCTAGCACTGATAAATTATTCTTTCACTCAGATACTATTTTGTGTACATTAAAGGTGAAACATGATCACTTTATTTTTTGTATAGCCTTGTAAGAGAAGAGCAAGTATTGTATGATGTCAGTATTAGTGCGAAGCAACTAATGAACATGTATCTCCCTTACACTTCGTATACAACTCTGATAGATCATTCTGGGTTAATTCTCAAGGTGCAATGACAGGTAGCAATTCTGTTGCCTGGCGTATCCATGGTCCTTATCTTGGCCTCAGGGCTCCAGCTCCTTCATACAATATTACCTGCTTCTCTGCTCCAGTTAAAAACAAAGACTAGAAATAGCAAATCCTTCATACAGAACTAAATAAACTGTGAGTGCAGACATTTACCATCACCCTGAGCGAAAGCCCAAAACATTCCGTGTGACCCCATGCTTCTTTCTCACCCTCTTGCAGCTAGTGAGCTTTTTGGCTGCCACATACACAGCCTACAGGCATTGAGCAAACATATTTTCAACAGACCTAGAGGCTTCATCCCTCCTCCTGCAGCAGCTCTAAGGGAATACTATGGAGTCTCTGTTATTCAAGAAAGACTGACATAAAGAGCATCAGTGGAGAAGTGGGGGCAGGAGAGGCTACAAGCATCACATACTCACTCCACAGAATAGAAAGTGCATGAATAGCAAGGAAACAAAAATGGAATATAATAACTCACTATCAAGATGTCAAAGGAGTAAGTAGGACTCAGATGATTTTATATCAGATCATGTAGGCAACTTGGCAACATAGAAATACCCAGGAAGCACAAAGGGAATGGGAGTGCTATAAACTCTACAAATTGGCACATAGTCTCAAGATACACTCACAGCTCCTTTTACACAGAGAGAAGCTCTCTAAGATAATTGCAGGCACCACATTGCCTGCTTGCTTATTGCTCTGTATTAGAGAAGGACGAGATTTCAGAACAGTCTACATGTTCATATGAAATATCTCATGTAACTTCTTTCTTCAAAGTCTTACTACTTCACTTAGAGCCAAAGAGAACTGAGCTTTTATCCACCAAATCATATTTTCCACAGTGACTGACTCAGAGTTAATCCATCTTTTCAACATATATCTGCATACATTAGGAAAAATAACACATACACTAATTACTTATCATCAGGACCATAGCTAAGTTGCTATCATCCAATAATCCCCATTTACAGGCTTTTCATGGATTCAGGAAAGCCTGTAAATAAAACATTTTTAAGCATACAGCAGGCTCCATATTAGTTTTGCCTATGCATCATTAGCTCTTCCACCCCTGCAGTCACACCAGTGACCTAGGAAAGACCATGTGAGAAAGTCACAGGAGAAACAGAAGAGGTGAGGTGGGAGAAAGAAAAAAAGTTTACAGTCTTTAGTAAAAGGAAGGTCTTGAAAACATGTGTGCCCTCTTGCCTTTGGAAGTTCAGGAAAAAAGGCCACCATGAAAAAGAAAAAAAAAGCCTAATCAAATTTGTTAACAACAGCAAGAAGAGAAAAATAGATGTTTCCAAGTCAGTTGTAACTTCTAATTTCTCCTCAGTGTTTTTATCCTAGTAAAATGTATGCATACACTTAACTTCACACAGTGAACACTGGTTTTTGAAGTATTTGTAGAACCAGGTCCTTACCGTGTCCTGCTTTTCAATGACTTCCAAGCACTTTTTGACATGTAACATGCAATTATTACAACCCAGAATTGCTCTAGTTTGAAAAAATACAAGATGAAGACGACAAAGTTGTTAAGTATCTTGTGCAATAGCATGAATAGCTTTTCCACCATGATTGCAAAATGTTCTGCCATGAAAACAGAGCAAGGGGACCAAACAGCAGTCCTTCTGCTGAAGTCATGCTTAACCATCTGTTAGGGCTTCCTCGAAAAGGGAGACAGCAAAGATTTTCACCATATTTAAAGAACTAGGTTCTTCCTCATCTCCTGATCAGCAAATGCAGATGCTTTCTGAAGACTTTAATAATATCTACATGGGAAAGAAAGAACAGGCCTGCTTTTCAGCTCCTTAGAATGAAAAATCGCTGGTCCTCCCCAACTTTACTTGTCATGTCCCTCACCATGGCTGACTGGGCTCACATCAAGCTGGACCTGTGAGACCTGTTTAATTTTTTATCCCTCTGCAACAGAACATTAATGGGTCACAGCTTTTGGGGAGTAGATTCCTGTTTGCACACATTAAGAATGACATGGGGTAGGGTGCTGGAATTCTCCCAGCACAATGAGTTTCATAAATTCCACCTTCCAATTATCTAAAACCATTAAATTATGGAGCAACTACATTAGAGACACAAACTGTTTGTTATGTAGTCAAGCTCTGCAAGCTTAAGGGGCTATAAAGATATATAAATTTTATTAGAAAAATAGACTATATGTGGGACTATGACACTACTTTATAAGCTATGCTATTTGGACCTGAAGTGATAAAATACATCAATGGAATGTATTGCACTTCCATTGTGTAGCAAATTTTTTTGTTTCTCCCCCCCTTATATCCTTACTCTCTAATCTGTACAAATCCTACTGAATTCTATCAATGTCACTTGGATTGTTTGATCTTAAATTCATTTTATGGCACAAGCAAATTTATATTCTGCTCTTCATGCCATCTTATGAGTCATTTATAAGCAATGATAGTGGCCCTAAAACTAATCCCTGCAGTTCAGCCATTAATGTTTTTTCTTCTTTGAGAATGTTTTATTAATTGTAACACTCTTCCTCCTTTTTGCAAAGGACCTTTTTTGGTTTCCTTTTCTTTTGCTTCTATCCTAAAATGGCTTCCCAGCATCTCTAACTCCTTAAGTACCACTGAGGATTCCTTGGGAATACACAAATATGGTCATCTGCAATACAATGGAAATTAAAACCAGCTTTTTTTGGCTGGGAAGAGTGATAGTCTCCCCTTTTACATCTTTTCCATCACAAAAGATTTTAATTTCTTTTTTTTCAATACTGAACCCAAGTAAAACAGCCAACGGATTCCTTTTTAGACACACCTCTTCTCAAAAAGACCAGAAATTATCTCAGTTAATTGTGTGCTACATGTATCCTCAATCTCTTATCAGGGAATTCCTTTCTTGAAAAATGTTAAGAATACTTGTAGCAATAAGAAAAAAGGGCTTATTTATTTATTTCCCTGGTAGCATTTACCTTTAATTCCAAAATCTTTATGTCTGCTTGGAAATCTTCTGAAGTCAGTAGGACTGCATGTGGCTACAAGTATTCTGTCATATGGAGGCAACTTATATTGGCTTCTTCTAGAAGAACAGCAGCTGTGTGCAAGATCAATTCTTTGGAAATTAATTAATAGCAGTATGCAACTTTGCCCATTCTACATGGGTGCTGACCTTCCAATAGGAGAGTTTAATGTTGCTCTTTCACCATTTAGCCATGAGGTAGCTTCCAGAGGTGCATAAAAAATATTATGGCCACTTGATGCAAAGCCCACAGCCAATACAAAATTACTTACCTAGTAAAAACAAATTCAGCCATATTTAAAAAATAACTTAATTTTGGCAGAATTTATTTTGGCACAGAATGGATTTCATACAGTTTTATCATTGCACCTCCCTTAGGTCGTCCTGAGGCTTTATCATCAGCTTCCTCTTTCTGCACTTACAGCAAATGGACATTTCTAAGGTTAGTATTTTAGAAGTAAGATGACATTGACCTCTCACTTAAATTTTATATTGACACTTGGTGGACTACAAAACTGCCTCAAATTTAGCCATTTCAGTGTACTGGACTGATACCAATCAGAGCAGTATTTGAACATGCTCAAAGACAAGAGGAGGTCAGAAAGCTGGACCAGGTCCCATGTTGGGTTCTAGGACATAGGGAAAGTTATCAGAGATAGAAAAGGTAGAGTATTTGTAACTGTCCACAGGTAATCTCAACACTGAATGACATGAAACTGGCTGGTCATTCTACATTTAAAATCATCACACCAAAACCCACCAAACTCTTCCCTGGACACCAAGGGATGCTCACTCAAACATACTTTGTTGACTCCATCGTGTCAGCCCCTATGGACCAAATAATGTTAAAAAAGACCTTCTCAGTAAAGATTCCATCCAGGCTTATTCCTCTCAATTCCCCAGGGTTTTCATGTTAGTTTTCTTCTTTCCCAAATGAGGCTAAACGTGCTATCAGGGGTCTGCATCAATGTTACCACTCCTATCCAGATGCTAGCTCTTCACCAGTGATACTACCATGACATTGCTAGCATCCTCTGCCAGTGATCTTCCTGTGGAACAGGAATATGTACCTCCATGACTGCATGGTACATGTGCACACATATTGCCCACATTACACCTTTAACATTACATTCACCTGGGACAGCTGATGACATTTTAGCATGAATTGTTTTAATGAAGTTAGTAAATCAGTAAATATGGAGTTCTAGGCACAACAGAGATATCTGAATTAACTGGAAAGGATGAAATTAGTATGTTTACAGAAAAAAAAATGGTGAAATATGTGTTTAACCTTTCTATATCCTGTTCAGTGAAGTTAAAGAAGATCTGTGCTCACAGACATATATTCACACACATTTTCAACATTTTAAAGAACATTCTGTTAATAGTTGTGCATATCTGCCATTCCCTTTCTTTCTTATCTCTCCAAAACCAAGAAATTGATGGGCTGCTGTATGTGTACACCAGTACCCTCTGCTGAATGGACACTGACCTGCCAGACCATTTGGGAATGCTCTAGCATTTACTTCAGAGGCTCAAACTGGCAGTACAGCAAGGCAAATATCTTTCTGAAAACAGTTAGGATATGACCCAAAGAGAGACAATATCACCCTCAGAGTCCTGGATGACAGTGTTTCCATTATGGCTATATTTTCCATGTCTTACAGCTTCATGGAAATCAACAGTGTTACACTGAACAGAAGTGTAAGGTGATGATTGGTATGGGTATTTTAAATTATTTTTAACTTCTGTAAGCTATTTTGGTGGGCCACCTTTTTAGCTTCTTTTAATGCACACACAGAGAAGTTTTGTAAGACAATGCTAATAAAGAGATGAGAACATCATATCTGAATGAACATCAGTATATAGTTACAAAGGTGCACCTATTTTGACCACAGCTGTCATGTTGCACATGGTACCCTTTATGATGAACTGACTTCAATCTTAGATTTTTTTTTTTTTTCTCCTTCTGTTCCTTTTCTTTCCTGCTGTGGAGTGTTTTTTTATTCATTACTGGTGGCAGGCTTGTCCTCATTTTATTTTTTTCCTCCTGCTGAGGTGCAGTAAAATAAATTAGTTTAATACATTTTATAAAGGTAGTTGATTTAATTTTCTCTTTGGTATGTCTGAAGATACAACTGCTTTAATAAACTGGTATTAAGATGGTTGGGTTTAAACGTTTCATGATTTTCTACCTGCTGGGGAAGACAGCGAGTACTTTAGTCAAATATTTTTAAAGTGCTGGAATCAATTTTTTTTTTCCTTATATTGCTGCCCTGAAGATACACATTTGGCACACTAAGGATTTTTTTTTTCTTGAAAATATGAGGAAACAGTGTAGCCTGGTTGCTTTGACTGCTTTGATCCTAAGCTGTTCAGAGCTTAGAAATAAATTTCAACTGGGAAATACAGTCATTCTCTCAGAAATAAACACATCAGAATAATTCATGTCAGAATATCTATGTCTATGTCTAGTTATGATTTTTGTAAGGGTTTTTGCTGGTTTTACCTATAGAAGTGTTACGTACATCTATATCAATAAAAGCCTGACACAAAGAAGTATACAGAAATCTAAGTCCTATTTCAATGGTGATTTACATGCTTAGAGCAGAAAAGCAAGCAATTCAGGTCTAAAAACTTTTTAGTTGTCCAGACAAAATCTCTTAGTCAGCCAGCTCCATGTATCAGATGCTCAGTCACCACTCAGAAGTACCCACAGTAAATGTTTTCAATGACAACAGTGCTTCACTATGGGTAAATCAAGCCTGATGAATTTGGTGGCCTTCTCCAACAGGGTTACAGCATTGATGGACAAGGAAAGAGCAACGGATGTCATCAACCTAGACTTATGCAAAGCATCTGATGGTGTCCCTCACGACATCCTTGTCTCTAAATGGGAGAGATGTGGATTTCACAGATGGACCACTCGGTGGTTAAGGAACTGGCCGGATGGTCGCACTCAAAGAGTTGCAGTCAACAGCTCAATGTCCAAGTGGAGACCAGCGATGAGTGGTGTTCCTCAGGGGTTGGTATTGGCACTGGTGCTGTTTAACATTTTTGTTGGTGACGTGGACAATGGGACTGAGTGCACCCTCAGCAAGACTGCTGACAACACCGAGCTGTGTGGTGCAGTCAACACACTGGAGGGAAGGGATGCCATCAAGAGGGACCTTGACAGGCTTGAGAGGTGAGCCCGTGCAAACCTCACGAAGTTCAACAATGCCAAGTGCAAGGTCCTGCACATGGATCAGGGCAATCCCAAGCACAGATACAGGTGGGCCAGAGAATGGATTGAGAGCAGCCCTAAGGATTTGGGTGTGCTGGTTGATGAGAAGCTCAACATGACCCAGCAATGAGAGTTTGCTGCCCAGAAAGCTAACTGTATCCTGGGCTGCATCAAAAGAAGCATGACCAGCAGGTTGAGGGAGGTGATTCTGCCCCTCTACTCTGTTCTTGTGAGACACCACCTGGAGTTCTGCGTTCAGCTCTGGGCCCCCTCAACATAAGAAGGACATGGATCTGTTGGAGTGCATCCAGGGCAGGGCTACAAAGATGATCAGAGGGCTGGAGCACCTCTCCTATGAAGACAGGCTGAGACAGCTGAGGTTGTTCAGCCTGGAGAAGAGAAGGGTCTGGGGACACCTTATAGCAGCCTTCCAGTACCTAAAGGGGGCCTACAAGAAAGCCAGAGGGGGACTTTTTACCAGGGCATGTAGTGATAGGACAAAGGGTAATAGCTTTAAACTGAAAGAGGGTAGATTTAGATTAGATGTAAGAAAGAAGTTCTTCACTGTGAAGGTGGTGAGGCACTGGAACAGATTTCCCAGGGAGGTTATGGATGCCCCATCCCTGGAAGTGTTGGTTGGCCTGGAAGGCCAGGTTGGATGGGGCTTTGAGCAACCTGGTCTAGTGGAAGGTGTCCTTGCCCATGGAAGGAGGGTTGGAACTAGGTGATCTTTAAGGTCCCTTCCAACCCAAACCATTCTATGGCCCTGTGATTCTATGCTATGAACAAAACAGATACAAGTCAGATACCCATCCGGGATAAATAATCATAGCTTCTTGACTTTAATGTGTGGCACAGAAGTGTTTTTAAAATATTATAAAAAAAAGCAGAGAAAAAGAATAAGGTATGGTCTCCTTGAATATTTTTATCTCAAGTTCTCAGATTTGTGTACATTCAGAATAAAATACACAAAGGTAGCACAAAGAGTTGTATGCTTCCTTTTGACTAAACAGGAGTATGTTCTGTGTCACTTAATGGCCTCATTACAGTTCTTTCTGTGGTGAAATAAAGACATTCATGTGGAAAAACAGATAGTATGGGAGCTTAGGTATATAATATTTATGCTCAAGCTGATCTACAGACAACATACTCTAGTGATGAGCTAACTGATGTTGGCAGTCTGCATCCATGCTCCACCAGTATTTAAAAATGAAATCTGTAACACAAGAGTCCATGAAGAACTATAACCAAGCAGAAAAAAAGAAGAAGAAGAAAAAAAAGAAATCAATTTCAGTACTGTCACTCTTTTTTTCAATATTCTAAGAAAATATAAAATATCAGAGGAGACTATAAACCAAAAGCCTGATTGAAAAATCCTAGAATGGAAATTTTCCTTAGAAAAAATACATAAAAGTTTAATCATATGTGGCATAGCATCCAAAATCATCAAGTTATTGTTTATTTGGATCTTCTTCCAACAATCAAATCTAAGGCATTTGAATGTATTTACAGCTGGATGATAGCTACCTAGAAATCCAAGCAATAAATTAATTGGGATGCAGTCTGAGGTACAAGGTCTAGCAGCAATTAACTGCACCACCAGAGTTCAGTTGTCATGCTTCTGTTGATGCAATTTTTTTTGCTAAATAATGGATGTAATTATATAAAAAATGCAAAGTAATGATGAAATACTCAAGACCAGATAGTGATAAATATTATTCATATATAGATATGCAAACATTATGGGATGATTCTAAGCGTAGTCTAAACTCTCTGTATTTAATGATTTTATGACAGCCATGTTTATTTATATCAAATAAATAATTCTAGATGTGTGTGTGCAAACATGTCATATTTGCATGTACTTGTTTTAAATTCTATAGGAAAAAGATATCCTTTGCCAAGTCATTTAGCAGTGCATAATGACTTAGCAGTTATTTCAGTTTCTTTCAGAGAAATAGAAGATATTTCTTTCCTGAACATGATTTCCCTTCCCCACTAACAATGTTCTGAGACATTTCTCTGCTGCCAGTACCAAAAAGTCATAAAGTTGAAAGTACACTCCAAATTTTTCTACACCTTCACACAGACCCTTTTCTTGACCTTCCCTCTATGTCATGACAAATATGCTGCACTGATGTTTTATAAGAAACTGAACACCCATGCTGTAGCGTCAATGTTTTTAGCCTCCTTAACTTTTCAAGGGCAAGTATTTAGCCCATCATTGCTATCATCTTCACTCAGGACATCCCTGAACACTCCCACAATGGGATCCTCTGGCAATGGGCAGGGCCTGCCTCCCAGCAGGAGGATGTCCAGTCTCTTGTGGGATGATCTGGCATGGACTGCTGTGGTTTTAAAACTCTGTGGTATTTGTGTACAGGGAGGTTTGAAAACTGTTAACATAAGTAGAGGACAAATGCTATTATACTCAATTAAAAGCAGATAAATAGCATTTGCCATCATTAAGTTTAACCCTAACTGTTTAACAAAAATACGTCAACAAAGCAGATGAGAATTTTTAGCAGCAATGCATGCTGTCTCCAGCTCCAAGTGCATCTCTGATGTTTCAACTCTTCACCTTTACCCCATTTCATTCTCCCCTCTACTATTTGTCAAACAATAAGGGAAAAGAAATTGCTTTCTGGCTTCTAGAGGTGACCAAAAGAAGCCTCTGAGGCATGTAATTAACGCAATCTCTTAATGGCACAAAAAGTGCACTGCAGATGAGGTCTAGCTTCCCCAAAAGCAGTCATATTGCCACTACTTCCTAACAAGGTAATGCAAAGATAAAAATCCCATGCAGCAAACTCCACCCAGCCTCACCATGTACTCAGCCACTGATGAAAAAAATAGACCTCAGTCAGAAATTTAGTGTTTGTGACAATACTTGCATTGGAAGAATAGCCGTGATAATGTCCAGATGATAAGAAAAATAAAATTAAAATCTCAGCGTATAATATCATTTATTTTCTCATAACATTATTTTTCAAAGTACTGTATTTTTCAACTGTTTTTTTCAAAACAGTTATTCTGTTACTCAGAATTAGCAGTTGCTTATCCCTTGGCTTTAGCTATGGCATGATGGCTGGACTAATGTTTAGTTTTAGAATGTATAAGCAGCATAAATAATAATTAAAAAAGGTCATCTGGGAAACTTACATCCAAGGAACACTTTACTGAAGATCAGATAGTTCAGTTTTCCTTTTGTGAATCCAAGAAAAAGGGCTGATTATGTATTTCTAATCTGTTTTTTTCTCTAAAGACAGTCAAGGTCTTTTTAGATAAGCGTTTTAACATAGAACAAAATTACCTTAAGTGAACAACAAAAAAAATGCAAATTAGTTTGGTATTAGCAAAGCTTTTGACACTAAAGTAATTAAATGCTTTTTTTTAATGTGCAATGCAAAGCCAAATCTAAAGTAGTCATCTTTTATTTGCCCCAGATTTTAAAAATAAGGTACTCTAAGTGGTACATATGACAGTTTGCTCTCTAATTCACTGGTCACTTTTCATTCTCTATTCTGTCACTCCTGCTGGCATCAGGGAGGAAAGAGTGTAAGTATGAAATGAATAATATTTTTGGATAATTCAAAATGCAATTTAGCTTGGTTTTTATCTTTAATAGTAGTTGAACTAGAAAAGTAGAAAAGAATCTAAACTGCAAAGTTTATCACTAGTTCTTTTTGCTTAAAGAAAGACTCAGAGCTTGCAATTAGTTTATGACAACCAGAGAAACAGAAGCAAATTATAATATTCAGAGCCAGGTCCAGTTTAAAATATATGTCATATTGTGCCATCAGTTTGTGTATGTATTTATAACAAAACATTTGTTTATGAAACAAAACAATTAACTTTGTCATCTACCTTCTTAAACCACTGGAAATAATTACATAACATACTTTGAGATCCCTAGAAGAACATTAGGAAGTCTTTCTCCTGGCTTTTGTGCACACTTTAGGAGTATTATGAGCACAGATTAGTGACCATTTATTTCAGTGCCATTTGTGGAGGATGCTCAAAGGTAGTACCTAAACCAGCAACTGTATGAACATTCATAAAGTTGATAGATAAACAAATAATGAAATATAATGCATAAGATAAAGCACCTTGTTATTTTTTTATTAGTGTCTAGTTTTGTTATTCATTATAGCAGTGTATTTTTCTTTTATTTTTTCAGCCCTCTTTTAACATTACCGTTCAGCAACAAGAAGCTCGTCAAGAGTCATATGGGATGGCTGGTAGACAATATAAGACATTATCAGTCTTGTTACATAGTAATCATGTTCCCTATTTCTCACTGTTCTGGTACAGAAAATATTTACTCATCTAAGGATTGATACTTCATATACAGTAAAAGAGCTCACAAAAAGTTACTAGTTTTCTCAGCACAGTAACTCTACAATGGAAATGATCATCTTTTATTCATTAGTTTTTAAACAACCTCATCTATAACCCCATAATTTCTCTACCTGGGTGTTTCCTATCTACCTGTGCACTTGAATTTTTCTCTGGATTATAACTGAAGTAAGACCCTTGACTTTGACATGGTTGCACAGGTTATAAATCAGAGGCTGGTGTAATTTGTGGATTTGCTTCCTTCCAGTGCAGCTAAGGCTGCTTAACCCAGGCAGGCACATGCCTACATTTCCCTTCCTTCAGTCTCTCCCTGCCTCAGGCAGAAACAAACCAAAGATGAATTCCCTGTTTAACATACAGAGATAGGGAAATTTGCTGCTAATTACAGTGGTTAGAATTCCTAACGGGTAGGAGGGGAGTCTCCAGAGCCCACGCCATTCCACAGGCAATTCTCTTAGGTTGTTAAGTTTCCCTGCTCTTTTTCAGAAAATTTCTTAACAAAATTACTAGCAGCCTTTATCAAGCTGATATTGTAATTACTTTTGGGAAACAAATGGTATCTGAGGAAAAAGAAAACCACGCTTCCATGCTTAATTTAGTAATGGGAAATTTAGAGAGAGCGAGCTCTTAATAAATTCTCATCTCTTTCACAAGTAGGATGAAATAGGCCACTAAAAGCTTCATTTGGGAGGTTAATATTAACAAGCAGAACTGTGACCTTAAATCCTAGTGCCTTTACTCTTACAAGTCCTGAAAAAGTTTGACCACTGACAGAAATCTGGGGTAGAGGAGTACATGTGCTCAACTGTCCTCTTCTGGCATTTCACTGCATCACCATCTTCTCCCTCTCTTTGTAGAAGTAAATTACATCTCCTCTTTTCATGTGTAAGTCCCATTACGGCTGAAAAGCTGTTACAGATAATGAATATAAAGAACAGAGTCTGAACTCCTGTCCTAACCTTGCCCTCTCTTCTCATGCTAACTGTAGGGAGTGTGAAGAATTAACTCTTTGTTTTCTCATAATCTTGGACAACACTTAATGAGGAAACCCATGTAGCTAGTCTTTGAGAATCAAGCCTATGAGCAAGAAAGGCAGGATCACACTACAAAATCTAACAGAAGAATTTTGTTCTGCCTGACCATGCATTCTTGGAACAGATATCCTATAAATCTTTCCTTCCCTTCCCTTCCGTTCCTTCACTTTGAAAACCTACATATCCTGTGATAAAGAAAATTTGTAATCATTTCTATAACCTTCACCCCTCAATACTTCTTGACATAGAAGCAATTAGAGGTTTGTATCCTTAGAATTTTTTTATTATTCCAGTTCGAACTTCAAACTCCTGAGTGGTTGATGCACATTGCAATAATATATGAAGTATAAGAAAATGCAGACATCCTACAAGGAGTTGTTGGGCTTTATAAATTGTAAGCTTATTGACTGGCAATTATATGTTTAGAGTGGGTCTGAGTAGAGCCCTAAGTCTCCTCCCACTGACATTAACACTCTAGTTCCCATTTCTTTGATACACAGTCCAACACTGAGGTTTTTTACAAAACCCATTCACAAATTAATTCTGGGTGCTTGAACATAATAATTTCCTGAAGCTGTATTCTATCAGAGTACAATCCTGTCACTCACATGAATTTAGCTACACTAAAATCAACTGAAGTTGTAAGCCCTCTCATTTGAGAAAGATGATGCTAAATAAGTGCCAAATACCAGTTCCTAGTCCTTCCTGGCATATATTTAAAATTCTGACCTCATCAGAGCTGTGCTGATTCACAACAGCTGGAGGACTGGCATTTTCTGGTTTTAGGAGTTACACAGGGAGATCTCTGGTAACGACAACTGCATCTTACTGATAATGCTAAAATTAAAATGGGACCACACGCAAGCTCTGGGAAAGTATTGACCTTACATTTGCAAGTTCACGATCCTATAAAAATGCTTTAAAATGTGCCAGATTATGACATTTCTGTATTGCAGTATTTTTCCAAAGATCCTTTTTAATAGAGCTAGGATACAATTAAAAACAACTACAGAAATTACCAGTAATAAACTGCCAATTTTAGGGCACCATCATATTCAGTGCAAAATGTTCCTTTTTGTTATAAACCAACTATTAATCTTTAAACATGTTGCTTTTGTTAGCATAGGAGGATAACTATTCTTAGTTTAGTAGGTTGTTACATAATTATAAAAACAAAAAAAAAAGGTCAAAGCATTTACATAGAAAGTCTGGGGGGAAAATCCAATACTTACATATCTATATAGAAAAAACCAGCCCTTGTTCATAGACACAAAATGTATGTAGGGCACCCAAGTGGAACATAGGAAATTGAACTGCAGAAGAGAGTGAGTGATTTTAATGGCTATTGTAGTCAACATACTCTGCAGTTCTAAGTACTGACAGGTGAATTTCTGGAAACTTGGTTAGAATATACAGTAAATCTAAAAGCGTAGTCAAAGATAGTAACACATTTCCTGAAGTCTTTTGTCTGCACAAGGGGTTGAAATTCTTATACAATCTCATAGCTGGAAGTATAGAAACATTCAAAATAGAAAAAAAAAAATTTAAAATTCAAAAAGTTGGGCTTATTTTTATTTGCTAAATATTTCAATGATAAAATTGTTAATGCCTTTGAATACTGAATAATATCTTTGAATCTCTTCAAATTTCTTCTTTAGAAATTTTCTGAAATGCATTTGGTATAAATGAAAATTAGCATCTTAAGCATGTATCCTTGCCTTAAGGGATGAGATTATATTTTAAAAATAATTACTAATTTTTAATCAGAAATACTTTGGGTGTGAGCTATCATTTTAGTAACCATAGTTTTACAGCATTATATCACCACAGCTGTTGCAAATCATCAGAGTAACATCACAGCAAACCATTCTGACAGTACTTTCCATTAAAAAAATCATAATTACTGTTAAAGGTGCTTAAAAACCCTGCCCACTATTCTCTGTTACTTGAACAATATTGTCAGAATGAAACACTTGGAAATAAAGGAGCTGAACAGAAGACTCTGTATTACTTCTGCATTATTTAGTTCTAGTGTAGTGGTATTAATGCACTAATACCTACCACCACATAAGGAATACGATGCTGAAGAGTCCTATACATCAAGGACTTATCAAACTTTCGAGGAGAAATAAGGAGGTGGAGTTGATTTACTTCTCCGCTGTAGCGTTCAGCAAAATAAAATGGCTTGCATGTGCTATCATTTCTTGATTGTTTCCAGCTACTTCAGACACTATAGCAATCTTTACTAATGGAGAAGAGCTTGGATCCACAGCCTTACTGCTTGTCTGTGGAGGAGTGGGATTGTATGTGGATATGTAGATGAAGAGGCCCAATGCCATTTCTCTGTTTTGCAAGCAGAGTAGAAGTTTCCAGATTTCTGTTTCAGATTCCAGTTAGGAACAACTGTTTTGCTTTACCACAGTCATAGCAACAACTTCCTTATCTTTTAAGATCACTGTATTGTGCATAAAAAACCCAAGAGTTATATCAACATGAGTGAAGAACTGAGTATTAAGTCTCCTTAAATAGAGTAAATAGAGTAAATAGAAAGGTGCGAGTAAATAGAAAGGGCCAGAACTGTGAAGAAACCCATCAATTGGTCTTTCTTTTCATAGTGTACTTACTGTCTGTGTAGCCAAATACTGTGTGGCTTATTCAACAGGGAACTGAACTGCTCAGCAGACACAACATTTCTGCAGTGATATGAGCTTTTAAATCCCTTGCTTCCAGCTGAAATATTCTATTCTATTCTATTCTATTCTATTCTATTCTACTGCTGAGGGTGGTTCTGAGTACTGAGCTGCTGATGTTTCTGCCCTTCCAGTGATCACAAAACCGAATCCTTGTCCCTCCCCGGTGACTATTCTTTGAAAATTAAAGATCAGAATACCTCTTGTGAACAGAGCATAGTAATACCACAGAATTTCAGCTAACATGACAAACAAATCCAATTCCATGAACCAGTGTTATTGTTAGCTTGGGGTCAAAGAACCACTAATGTCATGATTACCTATCACCTATCATCAGAGTATAATATCAATCCCTAATTACTTTTTGACATTCTCTGAGGGATGAAAGGTGCTATCTAAACTACAAATTTATTCCACTTTAAAAGTAGAAGTGAAAGTTCCATAAGTCAGTGTTCAAACTAATGAAGTATGAGCTTAAGATATTCTTTGTTATTTTCAGTGTGTTCAAAGATCCTCTTGTTCTTTTTTCTTATTAATTTTCAGTATAACATCATGCTGTATAGAATAACATTAGCATGCTTAAAACCAAATCACATAACAAAGACATACAATTATCTAGAAAGTAAAGCCAGCATTCAGAGTAGTTTCCCAATTAACTGCTTCTACTTTATTGGAAATAAGAAAATTGTAGCTATAAAATCAAAACATTAGTCATAGCAATAATCACAAGAGAGGAAAGTGGATGAAAGGTTCATAAGCTATATTTGAAGCTACTTTAGAGTGTGTTCTAGATGTAGTTTAGAAGACCAAATTTAGGAGCTTTCACTGCCTATACAGTCACTGGTGAGAGAACAGTGTCTCCAAGAGGCATTACTCAGCACCCAGTAGACTCTAAAGTATCCTTCTGTAGATGACAAAGCCATCATGTTTCACCAAAGTGATATTGCTAAACTCTATTAATCATAGTCTTTTGTCCATAGTTATGAGTAATGTGTTATTAAGCAATGCATTAAAATTAATATTTTAAATATGCCACATTTCTATATGTTAATTATTATCCTTATTGTGTCCCTAGGAAATGTTTTTCTTTTTCTCTCTACTGCAATACTATACACTAAAATACTCCTGTGACTGAATTGAGAGAGAACTCAAAGGCACCTACTGAAGGAAGTAAGGTGCTTCTCACTGACTTTAATGGCATTGGTATCATCCATCAATACATGACTTTGCATGCATTTAGTATAGGGATTTATTATAAAATGTGATTGAGTTGCATTAATGCTAAGATTTTATTCCAGGTTATTAAAAAATACTTGTAATTATGGTAAAATAGAATTAATTGGGTTTTTTTCAGTTTTCATATAGGTGTGTATTTTAGTCACTAGTGGTAGATTTTACCAGACGAACAGTCAGATACAAGCAGCAGTAAACCAAAGACATCTGTTTTATGTGCTCTTCAGGCACTTTTAACACTGAGAAATGGAGAAAAGGTGATTGATTTCCAGAATATGAAATGCTATTAAGGAGATTCTGATCTTCATCATGTGACTTATTTCGCATGACATTAAAACAAATAATCCAATCATACTGGAGCTGTAACAGCAATCATGTGATGTCCATCATAGTAGATGTGAGGTTCCTATCCCCATAGCAACATCTGTAGCGCTTATGCTAATCACTTTAAATTAACCTTGATATGAAAAAACACCCTAGGGATAATGCTGTTGTTGTGGCAGATCAGATGAGTAGCATGATTTTCTAATAAAACTCCACAGCAAAAATAAGTGTGATAATGAGATGTCCTGTTAGGACTTTTTTTTTAATATGTTTTGGTTAAACCAAGACATTAGTACTAGCATCAGGATAATTATAAGTATCATAGATAATGAGCTGTCTTATTGATTACTGCCCTTTCATAACCCACTGTGGTTAATTTAGAGTGTGTACACAAATTGAACAATTTAAAGGTAGGAAGCTGACATGTTATGTAAAAACTTACTTTATATTTGAATAGTTCACCTCTTCTTAAATGATAGTAAAATAAGACCAAAAGTGTGTACTAGTTTCCTTTGGTAAGATCCATGTATTTCAAGTGCTAAGGTTCAACCCTGTAGGACTTCCATCTAGCACAAGAAGTCTTCAGATTTTGAGCTGAACTTCTATGATGAGAAGTCGGTTTAGAAGAGCAGAATATGAACCGTTTGTTGCATGAGGTGCTTGTTACTCCTTGAGTTAAAGACTTTTGAGCTCTACTCAAAATTTTGTAAAGAGAAGCCTTCGCATAAATTAATATCTTTCCATGAGAAGTAAGAATGTGAAGAGTCTGGCGGAAGATGCAGGCTCACACATACAGCAAGGGTATCAATAATAGAAATGTGAGAAAGACTCTTGGAGCCCAAATTCAGAGTGGTTTCAAATACTGAAATCCAAGGTACACAGAGAGGCGCAAAGTAATAAAAAATTATCCGGAATTAAACCCAAATTTGTTCATGTGTCCTATAACTGCCTTAAATTGATCTAGCTTTTTTTCTTTTTTGACAGGTCCTACAGCACACTCTCTGGTAAGGGGGGTGGTGAGGAGAGGACCACTGGACGCACCTCAGCCAGTCCTGGAGCTCCTGGAGAAAGAGCTGGAAGGAGCCTAGGTGGAGGCCCCCCTGGGCAGCCCTGCTACAAAACCACAGCTGGGGTGACCCCAGCCTGGGGGAGGTGGGGGGGCCTGGCCCAAGCCCTGGCCACAGCCAAGCCAGGCCTGTGACCCCAGCCCAGCCTCTGGGCTGCCTTCCCTGTTTTTTCTTTCCTGCCTTTTAGTTATATTTTAGTGTTTCTTTTACATGCATTTATTGTTACTACATAAAGTTTATAGGCCTGTATTTCACAGTAGCTTTTGAAAGATGTTGCTGTGGTACCCTACTGCCTTCTTTTATGGCAACTAGTTTTAATTAAAGAAGGAAAGTATCAGCATCATTTGTCTAACAGATTAATAGTTAGATTTGTTTCCATGAGAAAATATACTTACAAATACCAGCTGGCTATTAGGTTAACAAGGGAATCCAATATAAGGTAGGCAAGTATAACAATTACAGCAATCCAAAGTTAAAATTTTTCTTTTCAGATCTTCTTCTGTATTGCTAGCCTTGGAGCAAGTAAGGCTATTCAATGACTTCTATTTCTACCCCAATAATTCCATCCTGTGGAATTAAAATTGATTTTCTGTTAGCTCATGAAGATCCAGTGTTGGTTCTCTTTTCTCTGGTGTAAAGCCAAGCGAACACTGTGGAACCTCTCCATAAACTTTAGTGGACATTAAGTCAACACCTAAATATGCACCAGTGGCGATGACAGAAAATGGGGACAGCTGCATTTTGACTGTCAGTAGGGAATCTCAGCATAAGGAAGCAGTGCCAAAGCCTTTTTATATTCTAGCTATTGAGAAAGTAAGAGGCACACTGTGAGCTGGAGTTATTTGTTGCTAACAAACCATCTCTGAAGCTTAAAACACAAACTTCAGTAGTGAAATTACACAATTGGCAGCAATGCCCTGGAGCTGCCGCTTGAGTAAACCTGAACTGCCAGCCAAAGCCCCTGTTGTGCTTTCCTCCTGCTGTGCCAACAGACTATTGAAACGACTGAAGCCCCTGCTGCCTCACCACGGAGCCATGCCACATTTGAAACTTCACATTTTCTCTGTGTCCAGTCTTTCTGGGTCATGCAAGGAGTCTCAACAAATCAAGTTCTCCACCATTAAAGGAGTGACACCAGAGCATAAGGGGTTTTTCATTCACACGTATCTCAGCTAGAAGTCTTTTGTGCATCAAAGTGGTTGTATGGTGAGATTTTGTACTATCAAAAAGGAATCAACCATAGCCTTCCACATTTTTTTCACAACTGCAAGGAATGCCCCACGCACCTTGACAGTGATCACATAGAGAGCTGATAACAACTGCTTATGTCCAATGTGAATTTTTCAATTAAAAGCACAATACCTTTTTTATTTCCTAAAAATGTCTAAAATTTCTGGACTGAAATTTAGATAAGATTTCAGTGTTTTCATGTACTGAAAAAAAACAATCACAGGTTTTAACTTAGATTCCATTCCCTGAGTATGAAAAATGAAAAAAAAATTGGCTTTATCTGGCTTATCTTCCATTTCGTAGGGGAAAAAAAAGTAAAAAAATAGCCCAAATGCTTATTTAACACCTAGTAGAATAATTATTCATCTTAAAAGCAAAATTTTAAAAGTTCAGTTCTGATTCTTAATACATACAAATAAAAGATCATATATTGATATATAAAGCCAAGCTCCGAGATTTAAACTGTAAGCTCCTTGGATCCAAGAATTGATCATATTTATCTGTAAAGCACCAGACATACTTCCCATGTTCTATAAACACCAAAGTAGTAATGGGATCATTTGGAGGACTTACAAGAATGGTTTTGTTTTGTTATTTTTTCCCTATCGGCTTAAGACAAATGAAAGCTAGATAACTGCATTGCTTCCAGATAACAAAGTGCGTGTTCTCACAACAAAACACACACATTTGAATAAAATGTTTTTTAAAACCAAAAGGTTGTTTGTTTATCTGTTTACTTCTTTGTTTTTTTAATAAAATGTTTCCAGTGACTTGAACTCCTCCTTCCTGTATGTGGGGACCAATTTCAGGCCCACAGAAGACTGCAGCAAAATGTCTTGTAACCCTGAATGGGGCCTGGATCTAAATAAGTTAAAGAATAACTGTCTTATTTGGCATGATTAGAATTGTGCAGATGTTGGTATGGTTTGTAAAATGCAAATAAATTCAATTCATGTTCTTAAGGTATATCAGCTTTTTGTAGTATTTTTACTTCTCTGAGCATACAAAGCAGTCATCTTTCCCTCCTTGTTCATTAGCTACAACACACATTCTCTGATGGATGACCTTTTAAAAACATTGATAATGCCACCATGGGTGCTGTGACCTGCCAGAGGGACTGTCTAATTTGACAGGAATGAGAGATTTACCATGACTGACACAGTAAATAAATTTTGTGAGATAAACGTGAGTGTGTGTTTACTTTGGCTTCAGGCAGACTCTTGTATTTGGAGTGAATGCTGTATGCAGCAGTACTCAGAACTTTCACTAGAGTTTTTATTGTCAAGTCCTTCCTGAGACTGTTGTGTCCTGGAAAATATGCCTGTGCCCCAAACAAATGCTAGTGACAAGGCACAAATTATTAATCAAAAAGAAGTTTTGGAAAAGCCATCTCTAATTTGTGTGCATATTCTGAGTGAATCTGATACTGGAACTGTTTTTTGCTGGGTGGTCAGTGAACTGCTGACAGGTCAGCACTTAAGAAGCATTAGTGTTTGCAAAAGATGGTCTCTAGGAGAAAGCATCACTGTATGCATTGTTGACAGTAGAGTGAGAGAAAAGTATGTGTAGGTGATGAAGTAGGACAGGATTAAACAAAGGTGAAAAAGTAGGACAGGAAACCATAAGCAGCAATTTTGCACTGATATAACTGATGATGAAAATTAACCAATCGGGTTTCCTTTTATGTTTTTCTTCTGTTTTCCTTACTGCCATGAAAGTAACATGGTCTAGTAAATTGTTATTCTGATACAGATGAAATGCGTGGTAAAAAGGTTGTCAAGAGTATCCAGTGACCAAAGCAGATAATTTATCGAGACAGCTAGAACAATTTTCAATAAACACATACAACAGAAGACAAAATCTCAGAAGCTTCTATATACAGGGAATCATTTTAATCTAAGTGCACCTTACAAACCCTTTCCTGAAATGGGACTAATTCATACTGAGAGAGTAGAAGTTTCAGATCATTTCAGTAAGAGAAATGAAATATAAAGGAATAGCCTCAGCCTCACTTTAAGTCCATCTTTACAAATACTAGACAAATCACATATTTCTACATGCTGCTGCTTCCTGCAGTAACCTTTACTGCATCAGCCGAAGCTAATCTTTCAGAGAGATGAGGCTTTTTTAGTTAATATGTACTAAAAAAAACATTCAAAGTTACACTTGGGCACTAGAAAATCTGGTGAAGATTTTATTCCTAGATCAAACAAATTGATATTGCATGGCAATTACTTATGCTTTGTTCTGAACTCTCCATGGTGCATAATAATAACATATGCTCTTGCTCAGTATCTTGTCACTTGAGCTAGTCAGCAAAAGGATGGGTCAGAAATAGTACAGCTAGAGCTAGAAATACATTTTCTGTGTCACCTTCACACCATATGTATAATTTTATTATTATTTAGTTCTTGCTAAACTACTTTCTGCAGATGTTGGAATTGCTGTCAGAAGAAGAGCACAGCACAAGATCCTTAATGCTCTCCAGCCTCTCCCACCACCAAGAAATGACAGCAGTTGCTAAGTACATGCCAGAATGTTAATTTTATCCCTAATGGGAGCCCCAGCACATGTGTTGCTTTAGCTTCACTTTTCTACAGATGCAGTGATCAAAAGAGAATCTCAATTTCTAAGACTAACTTCCATTCTTAAAGAAAATCAACCAGGAAGCCAGATGATGAGACTATCAAAGGAACAAATAACTAGGTCTCCAAAATTCTTGAATTGTTTTCCTTTGATATGGTAGCATGGACAAAATAAAGGACATATGAGGTGGTTCAGCAATTCACAGGCCATTTCTAGGACAAGAATAAAATTTTACTTTTAAACTGTTATTCACTGAAAAAAATATTTATGTGGCAAATCTTTTTTTATCATTCTTGAAAACATAACGTCCAAAACTTTTTCTATGTTTCTTATTAAAAACTAGTTATCTCAAGAAGGAAATAAATTTTCAAACATAATCAAACAAGACATATGAAACCTCTGTCATATATCCCTTACTTGCTTTTGAGCACTTAATGGCAATGTATTCACCCATAGTGTTTAGGATCTATGTATTTTTACAAACACACATTGACTGTGGATTTTTTAGAGTTGCCGAGTTGAAGAATTATATGTGAACTCCTTCCTACATTTTTTTGAGACTATTGTCAGAAAAGACACAGTACAGTGTAAGAACCTCACAGATTCCACTCACCCATAAATAACACCTACTAGATTTATACATACATATTTGGATTTTAAGGCAAAAAAAGACATGGTCAATATGTTTTCCTACATCTTCAGGATCTTTGACTTAATGAAAAAAATTCAGCCTTAGAAATGGAGGAACTGGATTTTTAATCTTCCAGCAATATTAAAATTCAGCCATTGTAAGAATATTTGAGATAATGGAAAACACAGTTCTCATTAGAATTCTATTTCATACGGTAATAGAAAAATGAAAAATAACTAAAATATTCTTTGGACAGTGTTTTCAAAAGGATTCAGCAGTGGCCTAACAGAGTAGGTGACTTCAGGAGAAGAATGTTAGGTCAAACCTTTGAAATATATGCTTAGGTCACCCATTTTTACCTTCTTAGAGCAACACATAGGGAATGAAATCCTGGCCCTACATAATGCTACCAGAACTTTGCTACTGACTTCAGCAGAGATAAAATGGGTTCTGCCATAGTCCATTTATGATGATGGAAATAATGAGACAAATATAAGGAAACTCCAGTTATCCTACTTATTCACCGCTTTCTTCAAGAGAGACTGAGAAAATCAGGGCAAAAAGTATTGGAGACTGGAGACTTTACTGAATCAAATTATTTGAGAAAGCAGAAGTGTTACCTTTTTTCCTACTTATATTTGTTCGTTGGCTGTTTGATTATTTTTTTTTTTTCCATGTAGGAAAAACAATATAGGAGGAGAAATATTTAATGGATGATTTAGAGTCTTTTTTACCTCTGGTCTTTCAACAGACAGGGACTGCAGGTAGGCTCAGGTTGTCTGAATAAAGCTGTCACAATGTGGGATGTGATGAGAAGAATAATGAAGCCCACTTCAGGAATATTTCACTATTGGCTGTTTGACTGCAAAAAGCTCTTGCCACACTCTGCCAGAAAAGGACTGATACAACTGCTAAGTAGCAGAGGAAAAAGCACTGGTGAAAAGGAGGATTATACCTGGAGCTATCTGGAAAACACATTTTTGGGAAAAAGAAATCAGAGCCTGGGGAAAAAAACTTCCTAACTTTCATTTTAAATTCAAAGATGCTCCTCAAGGGAAAGATATGTAAGGGGAAGAAAGAAATTGGTCTGCCCCACTGAGTGTTGGCCTCTGATTTTCCCTGTCACCCGTGTTCAGGTATGACAGAGCCACCTGCCCAGCAGCAGGTATCCTGGGGCAGCTGGGAAAGGAGGGATTCCCGCAGGCCAGAACTCACAGACAACCCCACTAATACAGGCTGATGATCTCTAGGAAGCCCAGAAATGTAGCCCTGTGGAGGTCATTGGGCAGGAACAGGGGGTGTGAGGTAGCATTATCAACTTTATCAGGCAGCTCGGTAACACCTGTTATGATCTGTCATTGATTCAAAAGAGAGGTGTTTGCATGAAGTAGGTTTTCTACCAGCATACTACAAGATGGGCAAAAATCAGTTTTATAAGGGCTTGAGGCACATCTAAAAACTATGAAAGCTTCTTGAAATTGCCAGTTCCCAAAGGAAGAAAGCACCCATACTGCAGCAAAGCCAGGCCTGCTCATCGCTTGCTCCTTTGCTGACAGGGCTGAGTAGTGATCAGGTAGGTCCCTTACTACTCCACATCTGCAACAGAGATGTAAGAAGATGATGACTGAGTAAGGGAGAGCCTGTATATGAAATCCTCTAATGCTGGATAGTATGCTAGTATGCAGTAAACTAACTGACTGTTAGTTAACCGATAAGAAACATGCACAAGCTTTTTGGCAAGTACAAAATAATCAATAGGTACGAGCAGCTCCTAGTATCTTAACCTCATTTCAGATCAGGTAGAGATCTTTCACAAACAAAATGGGTTGAGTTGGACTAATTTTTACACATTATATATCAACAATATGACCCATCATGGATTTAAGAAAACTCTAAATGCACAGTTTGCTTGCATAGATCCTTACTGCAACACTGTGTGAACTTTTTATGCAGTACTGAGGTATCCTCTTCCTATTTGTCAAAAATAACTAAAAAAAAAAATATAAAAATTTGCTAACCAAACACTATGTCATGTAGCTTCACTTTCATCTATCTCCAAGATAACTGGACTACTTTGGATTTCTCTTAAAGAACTGGCCGACTTTTTCTCTTACACTCCCAATTTGGGACAAAAAGTCCCAATAGAAAGGCTTTTTAAAAAATTAAAAGTTCAGAAAGATTGTATGTCACAATACTTTGTTCTGAATCAGTTTAGTACCACTTATTGAACATGAAGAGTTTGGTACTCATATATTTCTTCATATGCTAGGCTCTTTGATCAAATGACATCTCCTATGCTGCATCATCTTATGGCAGATTAATTTCCCTCAGCCAGAGGACAGATGTAGCATAGCCAGAAACCTTATACAGAATCATATAGACATAAGGTTCCTAAATTGCAGCTCACTGGAGACTCTCTGGCAGCTCCAACAAGTAGAAATTGCAAGTGAAACTGACTCAGACAGAACTTTTAACTTTAGTTCACAGAAAACAAAACAATCATGTCAAAATTGACATTTTTGCATAGAAAGTAACAACTTAAAAAGGAAACCACATATCCTCAGCAGAAAAACACAAGTTCTGATTAGTTTTACTAATGACATAATAAATAAAACTGTAAAATATTATGTCTTACTTTTGCTTCACCACAGATATGTATCTGCATCATACCAGATAAGCGTGCTACTGACCATTTTATACAGTGTCACTTTCTACTGGGACTATAGAACAAAGTTTACTGATGAGTTTTATTTCCCAGTGATGGACTATAAATACAGTAATAGGTATTCCTATTTCTCCTCTTCTTTGATGAAGGACAGCTTCATGTGGCTGTGATTATAAATGATCAATTAGCCTTTTTGTTTACTGGTTGCTAACTTAAGTTTGAGAAATCACTAGGAAATACCCAAGCAGAACCATAAAAAATAAATGACTACCTACAGTAGTACTGTGGCTACTTTCCTATTTGTAACACATTAATTACAAATCTCTGTAAACATATTAAAGAATCAAACCAATCACCGGGATTTGTTTAGTTAGTTTAGGACCTGAACTCTGTAAATGCCAAAGGAAAACAACCTTGATCTATCTATCAAAAGACATTAGCTCTGGGAACATACCTTGCTGGACTAACTCCAGTTGAAAATTATGGAATATATTTTAGCAGACGGACTCACTCAAGGTCTGGAAACAAATGAAGTATTTTCTTATTTTTCTATTATTCCACACACACACACCCTCCCCCCCATAGCTCTATGTGTCTATTACCTTCCCTCTTAATAGGATTATACCATTTTTTCATTCATATTATACTGTGGTTTTCACCTTCCTTAACTTCGGACTAATAACTCCACATTTGCTTTCTGGCCATGGCCCTAAATGTCCATTTCAGATCCCAGGAAAATCAACAGAGGGCTCTCCATTGCCTCAGTAGATGACAGATGCAAGATGGTCACACGAACACTTTTTTTTTTTTTTTTTTTTTAAATTTGCTACTGTAGTAACAGTTTATTTTATATGTGTGTGTGTATATATATAGGAAGGGGAGGAAGAAGAGAAATTTTCAAAATTGTTAAGTAAAGCCAATGATTTTGGATGAAGCTGATATCTGACTACATTTTGCTTTAATGTAAGTTTAAACTTAATCTCAGAAATGCATCAAACAGGAAAAAAAAAGCTTTGATCTTAAAACATGCTAGATGCCGCATAGCTTTTACTAATTTTTAATGAAACCTTTTATTCTATATTTTAGCCTTCCTTTAAGTTACATGAATAGAACTTAGTGGTGTAAGACTAGACTTCCCATTTTGAAAAACCTTTGAATCAAAGTCATATTTGGACTTCTAAAGTTTGTTGTCCTGATTTTCAAAGATACTAAACACATATTTATTCACCTTGGAGCCAGAGGGCAAAGTGAGAATCAGCTGTGAATAATAAGGGTTTGTGAAGAACAGACCACTTATTTATATGCCTAGAAATAGACAGCAATTTAAATTAAATGTAGGTACCAGCATTGGTTGGCCCTGGATCACAAACATGAAAAAGACTCTGGGGATGCCATTAACTGAATTGACCTCTTGTGTGCATAATAGGCATTAAGGCCAAAAAAGCCAACACCTGTACCTTTGGAAATTTAATTTAGTAAGGACAATATATGATGGTTTTGTTATGAACCTCTGATTATTATGAAAACACTGATTGCATGGCCTGTTTCCTTAGAAACTAACCAAAAGGTGACATGTTCTGTTGACTTTCTATTACACATTCATAACATCATCTTTCAATTTTATGTCATAAAGAATTTATGTAGGACATTAATCATGCAAGACCATTAAATTGTTATCTCATTTCAGTGATAATTGTTTACTGCTATAAATGGTTCATGTTTTGTTCCAACAGTTGGACTGTGACTAAAATGTATCCTCAGAGCAGCGTTGGCAAAGAAGATTAACTTCTTTAGAGAGAAGGAGCTATGAAAGTAAGGGATCATCTTATTATTGCATATGAGAAAATATGACTTACAAAAACTGTGTAATTCAATCACCAAGTGGACCAAATGAAGCAGTGGCAACAAGAAACCTAACCTGCTCACAGCTATGTGCACCTGATCAAGAGTGCTAGGGAAAAAATTTTGCAAGGTTCTCATGTTCATAATATACCTGGCCCCTTTTCCAAAATATAATGAAGAGGGTATAAAACATTTTCCTTTATGTAATTGCTTAAAACAATGTAGCATGTAAGCTGAAATGTAATAAAACTGAACTATGAAATATACATGCAATTATGAGAAAAATACAGACTGGAAAAAAACCCGAAGCGTGTACAGAAAGGAATATTCATAAAAAACAGCAAGCCTGTCCCCCAGCATAACTCAGCTAATCAGAGTTATGCTGTGCAATGCGATGATTTGTCACCTGCTTTTAGATTTCCCTATTGACTCCTGTGTGGAATAAGAATTGGATCAATTTAAAGCAGTCCTTTAATCCCAAGGGTGCCATCACTAATGCTGCTGTCTGTTACTGCTTTCTAAATGGAACCCAACGATATATTTTTCTGTAGCAAAATGTCTACTTTATGAGCATAATAAATAGCAATGGTCCTTTAATGGCAACTTTAGCTTTGGCCATTATGGTACATTTTAAGTGCTTAAAAACACTAATGGGAGCTATACAGTGTTAATTATACTTAAGATATGAGTGCTGTACACAAGAACTACTGCAACATTAAGTAAAACACTTCTGCTAATCCTAATTATAGCCTGTATAGAAGAGATAAGAGAAATCAAGTGCTCCTTTACAGCAAGTTCTTAAAATAGCAGAGGCAGGAAGGACAAATTGACTGGAAAAACACTGGAAGCACCTTCTAGCATAGGACTTGATCCTTATTTACACCATTTATATAAGCACTCCTTGCAGGAGTTCTGCTGTGCAGAAGCAGATAGATAGAGATAGAGATAGAGATAGAGATAGAGATAGAGATAGAGATAGAGATAGAGATAGAGACAGAGATATGCTGGCCCTGTAATCAGCCCTGTACAGGGCTAATCTGTGTCCTGTCACAGCCATCTGGGCTCTGTGTAAACATGAATCAAGACACAGACATTAATCTGAAAGAACAGGCTGCAGAGTTTAAGAATACAGGGATGAAGAGCAGGCTAAGCAGGAAAGTCTAGATTCACCTTGACTAACCCTATGCGTTTAACTCTGGTGCCCAAATTCAGAGGGAAATTGCTGGGCCATTTTTATACCCATTAGATTTCCATGGGTGATAGATTTTCCTGTAGCAGCTACTCATGCCTGTTTATCTCCATGGACCACAGAGGAAATCTAAGGTAACTATGGTCCACTTGAGGCAATGCAATAAAATGTCTGAAACTAGGTAACGGATTAATTTAGCCTAACTGCTTGCAATAAATAGTGCTCACAGCTAAGTGTTTAAGCATAGAGAACTTCCCACTGGCTTATACAAGTCAGGAACTGCATATTTTGCCTTTTTTTTGAAGCATTTCAGCAGGGGCAGAGGGAGAAAAAATAAGAAAAACTCTTGAAAAAAGTAAGTAAAATTAATTCAGATAGAGTCCACAAAAACTTCAGACTTTGGCTCTAGTCCTAAAGTTGTTCAAGTTAAAAAGTCTGTATGATAGCACTGGCCTTTTCTTTTCTGTGTTTATGGATTGCCCCTGCTTGATTCTCAAAGGTATCTAAAAGGAAAGATCGATTGTATGAAGACCCCCATGTTTAGACACCCACTCTGTCCTCTGCAGACCTTCTCCCCGGCAGTTTACATCACAGCGCAGTCAACAGCTTTGGTCCAGGCTGGTATACAACCAGTCCTAAAAGTCTGTATCCACCAGGAACAATAGAGTCACCTTTAACTACATAGGGTAGACAGGAGAAGGCAAAACTCTCAGGTGCATGATCTTTGCTTGCTGTCAGAATTACAGAGGAAGAGGAGCGTGACTTTATAGCAGTTGCCTGGCACCATTACAGTCAGTAACGTTTCTTGAAGTGTGGCACCTTATCTATGTTTGTGTGTGGTGTTTGTCCCTGGCCTAGAACTTATGACAACAGATCACAAACCATTTCAGGTCCAGCAATAAAAATTTAAAAAACTAGTACAATAAACTTCAGATATGTGTGCATTAAAAAAAAAAAAAAAAAAAGCAAAGAAAATGCATCTGCAACTGATGGAATCATAATTGCTGTTCCCACTTTGCCATTTCAGACAGACCTATGTGAATGTCTGCAACATTATGCATTTTAAGGAAAATGTAGGTAGAGCCTAAGAGAATGATAGTCATACACTGAGGTAACGCCTGACAGGTTCAAGGCTGCCAGACACAAATGCAGCCCCCACATCCAAAGTGTTGCGACCTAACAGTATAACAATGTGAAACAGGGGAAGAACCAGAAATGCAGCAGTTCTGAGGAGGACAAAGATGGATGCATATTTTTGTTCTCAGTCTTGGCGATCATGATAGTGACCTCTTGGGTAAAGCACAGAAAGTCTTACAGAGGATGTGTTACAATTATTAATTAAAGCTTTTAGAACATTTTGAATACAAAGCCTTTTGAAGACAGAAAGTGCTAAAACATGTTATTATTCTAAATAATAATAAAAAAAGATCCAATATCCTGCAGAGATCGTATTGCATCTTGATTTAATGCTGAAAAACAATGCATCTGTTTAACATCTTACAGATCTGTTCACATGGAGTATTCAAAAGAATTGTCCTTTGAAGAATCCTTATCAACTCAAAATGAGTCTTTCATAAACTACAAAACTGTAAAAGCTGTTCTTCCTTTGCCATCTTTATGGCTTTCTTCCTTTTCTTTTTGTGCTTGAGGTACAGCACTGAAAAAGGTGCAAATATTTTGCTCATTGCAATTTGATATTCCATACTGCCTTGATAAGATGTCAGAAATCACTCTCATAATTTGTAATCCATCTAGGACTATTTTTGTAAAACCTTTATGACACACAGTTTATTACTGGTCTAGTACTTTCTTTAGTACTATTTCTACAAGACTGTCGATATTTATTTGGCCATGGTTAGGTAACTCTTCTTATAAATATGGAGAATATATGCCCATTCCCTAAATCGACATTGACAATCCATAATATTTAAATAGAATTAGCATCACCAATTTTCAGTGTGGAGTATATTCAGTGGGCCTGCTGCAGAATGCACAGGATTCAGAATAATTAGCATATAAAGCTACTCTTGCCATTTTGCTCCTCTTTGTATTAGAACTCATTACTGTGCCATCATATTTAAGAAGTAGTGATGCAGAATTTGGATTTAACAATGATTCAGGAATGAGCCAGCCAGCAAATTTTCTGCCGGGACTCACAGACCTTTCTATAATATCTGCCCACCTGGGCATCACGCCAAGTAACTGCATTTTCATGTCACTCAAGAGTGCTGCCCCAAGTCGGAGTGCCAGCTGATCTGTATGCAAATGATACAAATTGCTTCATTCATAAGAGACAGAATTCATCCCAGTAAAGTCAAAGGCACCAAGGAAGCAGAGGCAGTCCCAGCCTTCACCCACATCCCTGGCCCAGCCCAATGGGGATGTGGGGGAACATGGGGGCTGGACTTGCTGCACCCTGTCCTCAGGGCCCTGGGACTTATCCCCCTCTACACAGGTGCTGATGGATGCAAACAATGCTGGTGAATCACGTTAACAGACCAGACCGTGGAGCTTCATCAGAAGTTTTAGATACAAGGAAGAAATTCCTTATGACGAAGTTGATGAGGCACTGGAACAGGTTTCCCAGGGAGGTTGTGGATGCCCTATCCCTGGAAGTGTTCAATGCCAGGTTGGATGGGGCTTTGAGCAGCTGGATCTGGTGGAAGATGTCTCTGTCCATGGCAGGGGGGTTGGAACTAGGTAAGCTTTAAAGGTCCTTTCCAATGCAAACCATTCTATGATTCTATGACACTAAGTTACACCTGCTGAACTGCAGGGTCAGCGGGTTATAGGGCACACTCTGATGTGTGAGGGTACATTTATGCTATCTGCTTCTGGGGGTAATCCCAATTTAATGGGCTGCTGCTATCCCTGGTCTTTCCAGCCTTCTTGTTTCATTCTCAGTCTAGGGTTGTAATTCATCATCCTTTCAGCTGTGTCTAACCGCTTGCAGTGCTGAACAGTAAACTGAACAATTGATATCTATCCTTTAAATTGCGCATATATACACACACACAGATATATATATTCTGGAGGATTATCTCAATATAGATCATTTCAGATTGTGAATTGGCACAACTAAAGGAGTGGTGAACTGCCTAGTCTGAAGGTGCATCCAAAGAGAGACAGGATGCTGGCTTATGCAGGCTTTCCATCTAGAGAAAACATCTATGCAATCGGTACATTCACAGCAGGATGCCAAGAAAGTGAGAAAGGCAGAAGCTAGGAGTGGCTTATGGGAAGAAGAGGAGATAAAGCTTCTTGCAACACCAGAATTGCTGGAGCAGGTAGACTTGAAGTTTCTGGAAAGGAAGACTTCTGTCTACTGCTTGCTTAGACTAAGATCACAGAAACAGGTCTCATTTGTGCACATTTCTTGTAAATAAAGAGGTGTCCCAAATATTCTTAACTTCTATTTTCACTTTGCTTTGTTTGATAGCACAGCTGAGAATCTGTAACATGTAGGAGCTTGTTTAACTGTAACTCATTGAAACAGGTAGGAATATAATAATTATCTCCACCTGATCTACACCACAGCAATGGGTTTTGGTATCACTATCCTGGGGAAAAAAAAAATTCCTCTCTCTTTTCTTTGTCCTAGCTCATATACTTATTATTACACCACAACATTGCAGGCTTGGTAACACTTAGTCCCATGCACAGTAGCACAAGAAGTAAAGACCTACTGCTAACTTCTTTTAAAACATACCCTTCCTGGAGAAGTAATTTCCTTCGGAATATATAAGATGTGGTCTCAAATTGTATACAAGCAATTCAATTATTCTGGCCAATTTCAGGCAGAGCATAGAGATTAATCTCTCTCTTTTCTACAATAATTCCTCTGTGTTGAAATGCTGGCAGATTTATAGCTTCAGACAGAAGTGTTGATATGATGTACCTATACTGCGGGTAAATAGAGGACTTCACTTTTCAGTGCTATCAGTCTCACAAGGACTGTATTTACAATTTCATAAAAATAAAAATAATGGACTGAGACCTCTTTTCTCTGGTAAAACTTCTGTGAGAAAGGCATAATAATCCTATGAGGTATTAAGTGGTCTCAATGTCTTCATCTGCCCAAGTCAATTGGAGTTTCTGGCATCCAGCACTACACAAGAATTTCACAGTATCTTAAGGCATTCATTCTGCACAAACAAAGATCAGGCTAAAGTCTTCCCCAAACAGACAGAGCATCACTTACACTCCTCATCTTGTCCTGACCAATGACACTCTGGTGCTCAGTATGTGCTATTTGAAATTTCCTAGAAGTCAATTTGAAAATTTGCAAATGATATTTGAATGAGACTTCCAGAAGGAATTATAACACAATAGTAATGAGTATTAACAGCACTATTTTCTTGCTTTTGTGGCTTAACCTTGAACACCTTTGAAGTACTATATATCAAGATACTGCTTTGTCAACACCATATTTGGGTCCTTGAGTATGGCAGATGAAGATAGAATTCTGGACCGAAGACTCAAAATTTCATAACACTTAATGCTCACATTTAAAAATTATTTATAAAGCATAAAAAGATCACTCATGCATGTAAGAAGAATGTTACAGACATGAGTAGCATATGTTACAGATTGGTACAATATATTATTGTTAATGTATGATTAACTAGAACTCTTTATAACATGAATATTTGAGTGTTTGTTAAAACATATATTAAGATTTTTACTAAACCTTTAAAAAGATTTATTAATATACCTTTGAAATATACTATGTTCAAAATTTCAGAGCTGTTAAGTATAGAATTGGGGCCACAAACTAAATTAAAAAAAAAAAAAAATCAGTGAGGAATGTTCTCATGGATCTGAAATCAGTCAAAATGTCTACCTTTTCAATGTTGTAAGGGGGGAAAAAGGAGGACTGATTTATCACTCCAACTCTCCTAACCATAAATCAGGATCACAGAATGGCTGATATTGGAAGGGACCTCTGGAGGCCATCTAGTCCAAGCCCCCTGCTCAAGAAAGGTCACCCAGAACCAGTTGCCCAGGACCATGTCAAGATGGCTTTTGAATATCTCCAAGGATGGAGACTCCACAGCCTCTCTGGGCAACCTCTGCCAGTCCTCTGTCACCCTCACAGTGAAAAACTGTTTCCTGATGCTCAGAGGGAACCTCCTGTGTTTCAGATTGTGTCCATTGCCTCTTGTCCTGTCACTGGGCGCCACTGAAAAGAGCTGGGCTCCGTCCTCTTTACACACTCCCTTCAGGTATTTATGTACATTAATACAATCCCCCCTGAGCCTTCTCTGCTCCAGGCTGAACAGTCCCAGCTCTCTCAGCCTTTCCTCATGTGACAGATGCTCCAGTCCCTAAATCCTCTTAGCTACCTTTTCTTGGGCTCTCTCCAGTATGTCCCTGTCTCTCTTGTAGTGGGGAGCCCAGAACTGGACACTGCACTCCAGGCGTGGCCTCACCAGTGCTGAAGAGAGAGGAAGGATCACCTCCCTGGACTTGCTGGCAATACTTTTCCTAAGGCAGCCCAGCATACCATTAGCCTTCTTTTGTGGCAAGAGCATGTTGCTAGCTCATGTTCAACGTGGTGTCCACCAAGGCCCCCAGGGCCTTTTTGGCAAAGCTGCTTTCCAGCTGGTTGGCCTCCAGCATGTATTGGTGCATGGGGTTGTTCCTCTCCAGGTGCCCGACTTGCCTCTTCCCTTTGTTGAACTTCATGGGGTTCCTGTCAGCCCATTTCTCCAGCCTGTCGAGGCCCCTCTGCACGGCAGTATGACCCTCTGGCAATCAGCCACTCCTCCCAGTTTTATGTCATCACCAAACTTGCTGAGGGCACGCTCTGCCCCTTCACCCAAATCATTAATGAAGATTTAAACAGGACTGGACACAATATCGACCCCTGGGGTACACCACTAGTTACTGGCCTCCAGCTAGTCTGTGCCACTGATCGCCACTGATCACCACCCCCTGGGCCTGGCTGTTCTGCCAGTTTTCAGTCCACCTCATTGCTCATCCAGCCCATACATCAACTGCTTGTCTATGAGGTTCTTAGGGGAGGCAACATCAAAGGCCTTCCTGAAGTCCAGGTAGACAATATCCACTGATCAGTCAATACGCTTCTGCTAGGAATGTGCTGCTGAAGTTGATAATAGACTATTTCCTGCCCAGATGCCCAGGGAAAACATGACATTCTTGACTACTAAAATTTCAGTCGGGATTACATGGAATTGGCTGATTGACCAAATTTGTTTACTAGGATGAGGCTACAATAAAGTAATTCTTTACAAACTAGTTGGACCTACTCCTTCTCACTCAAAAAGGTAATTACAAGGTCTGGTAATTAATTGTTATTTCTATTCATACAAATCAAAATTGCTGGGGTTTTTTTTCCTCTTTTTACAGTTTTACAAGTGGAATACAGACAACTTAGTCTCTGAGAGAGATCAGTGACATAAGCTTGCCAGAGCTTTCATCTTGTATAATATATTATCTGTGTTCCAGCTAAGCTGATTACATTTTTCGCTGTTGGCATTATTTTACATTTCATTTTCCCCATCATGTTAGGATACACCGCTGTCTCCAAAGAGCAACACCAGCTTCCAAAGATTTGTTCAGTTACCTTTTCAACTCTCTTAAATGTCTGATATCTGTATCTTATAACAAAGATCATAAATGATAAGCTTGTACTGTTGTCTCGTTCATTTATTCATAGCTATATAGCCAATGAATTTCCTCCTTTGTCTATTCCTATCATGTGTCCTGCAAGAGAACTTACTGTTTTTTCCATAGTAGGTAATTATTTATTGCTTGCTATAGATTTGGGTTTTTTTGTTTTTTCTTTTTTTCTGTTTCATTACCTACCATGGTGTTGTGTCTCATTGGAAATCCTGATGATATCCTGTGCTGAAAGTGATGGAGCCACTGAGACCCTCGAGGCTAAAACTGATAAATGGATATACCACAAGAACAGGCCTCTTTTAATCTTGATTATGGGGAGCGATTGGGAGAGATGATATTGGTCCTAATTAAGTGTTCATAAATATCATTAAATACAGATAACCTTTTCAGGAAAGCTAAAATAAGCATAGTTTTTTTGATGTCTGCTTCCTTATTGAAACACATCTGTATCTTTTCTTTTTTATATTTTAACATTCCTTTTCCTCCCTTTTTGTCTGCTGTAACATATCTGAATCTATATCGCCATGAAAAACACTGCTTAAAGTGTTTTCTTCTAAGGCTACATTGAAATGGCCACACTGGTAAATTAAATAGATTCAAGGCCTTTCTGTGATAGGAAGGATATTTAACATGGTAAGGCTTTGGCTTGTTTTATAGTTTTAACAGGCTCCTGCTCACTAAAGCAGAGCAAGTTAAAATGAGAAGGCCGTATTGCCATTGGGCAGCGTGTGGGAGCTCTGAAGACACTGGGAGGGTGTGGCTTCCCCCAGTGGTCTGCATTTTGGTACATCCCTTCCAAACCTCCAAAGGTAGGCCACATCCTCCAAAGAGCTGTTGAAGTGCTCACTCACTTTAAAAATTTAATGGGATTTTTGTTCCTAACTGATTAAGAAACATTTGAAAAGGGAATGGAAACCCCATGGCTTTTTTATAATTTGCACACTGGTACCTTGCATTTCATACAGCAGATGCATTCTTCCCTTTATTGTTAATTGTATGCATGTGTTGGAGGAAAAATTTTTTTTTTTTTTCCTTCCTATTCCAGGTCACCTCTGGGCATTATGGCTATTGGATAATTTGGCCCACTACTGAATTAAGTTAGATTCCTATATATACTTTATTTATATGCATCAGACACAGCTACAAAAGTAATTGCATATGTTCATACAGTAAAACTGCCTTTAGTCTATGCAGGCAATGAAGATTTGCTAAAGGCATTTTTTTCAGAATAACCATTGTAATGCTTATATATATGGGCACAGAACCAAGACAGAAACACACAGTGTATCTGCCAGACCATGCAAAAAGCACTATCATAATTCTGATATTTCAACAGTTTTATTTACTCTATGAACTCTGCTAAATAATTACAAATGGTTATGGTGGAGGATGGATGGATGGATGGATGATGAGTCTATAGATGGACAGTTAGCGGATAATGGATAATACTCATCTGTAATGGAGCTTAGACAGCATTTTAATAAATCTGTAGTATGCAGAACCTGCACATTTCTGAAGAAAGAGAAGAAAACAATCAGCTGGCATATTGTCACAAGTCTGTTGAGGTGGAACTGAATGGAATGGTATAACCGTCATGCACTGGGCATACTGTGACAGGTTATAGACAGTTGATAAAATGAAATTTTAAATAAAGGAGCAACCTTGTTCTATTGTATCCTGCAATTAAAGCCATTAGGCAAAGGAAAAACCATTTTGATTTCCACCTTTATGATTCTGGAATATATGTCTTCATTGTGCTGATAAAATCTAATGTGTTATATATTTCACCATTACAAAATATAATTGATGTCATGAACAGTTTTAAATTATTGCTTGTATAATGTATGCTTTTAGCAGAACTGTATTTATTATTGTAAAATTTCTGAAACCTGTTCTAAATTACCATGAAATGCATCAGAGTGGAAGAAAAAGATTTGTCAGTGACAGGACCAGTTATTTGAAAGATTTTAACTTTCAAGTCAATTTCACAATACTACTTTTATTTAGGAGGAGGGGGTATAAAAGGAATAAGGGAAACGAAATACCCACTACATTTACGAAACTAGATAAAGGGAGCAATAAGCAGAATGTTTTATATAATAGTAATAAAAATTCACATGCATGAAATTTCATGAAACCCACATTTTTTAAAAAGAGTAAGAGGTAGAAAAGATTTTCATCACCAATATCAAGATAAAAAAAATCAAGCAAGCCACTGCAAAACTAATTAGACAATGCTATCTTTTACTTTCATAGATGTGCCTAGCAATGACACGTTATCACTCAAGTTTAAGCACTGGATCATTAACTGTGCAGAAATGTTACATGCATTTGTGTATACAAGATTAAATGCTACACATTCTTGCAATGTTCCATATTCTATTGTATCATTTTAGCCACTCTTTTATCTCTCTGTCACTTTCAATGAACTGTAAATTTGATAGCATGTTACAGATATTTTTCTTCCACTGACTAAACTATCAAAAGCCTGTATGATGATTATATCATTTCCTTGGCCCCTTAGGATTAGAATGTACAACATGCAATGCCTTAAAATGCATTTGTACGGAATACCTATTCAACATATTTTGCACAGTTCTTTGGTCTCCCTCAGAAAGGCATCCCCATACCTCTCAGACTGATTGCTCTTGACTATAATAAACAAAATAAGACAAAATAATCAAAGATTATTCCCACATGGAACAGTATTTCAGAGAGGGCTGGACTGCAAAAGCAAATGAGGGGAAAGAGGTAAAACAGAGGTAATGACAAAATTCTCCTCCAAATCCTCTAAATGCATTAAGAAGTGGAGTGGGCATTTCGGAGATGAACGCCTGCTTATTATATCCAGAGCATAAGGTCTAGTGACTTAATAGCTGCAATAGTACTACACAATATTGGTTTCCAGTTTAACAGAAGAAAAGAATTGTAGGCTATGCCATGATCTACATAACCAAATGAAAAATATTTACAAAACACATGAATTGAAGTATGTTCTGCCATCAATTCTAATGTTCTGCTGGCTCCTGAGCAACTCAGAAATGCAAAACAACACTGAACAGCTACACAGAGAGTAACTTGCTCACTGAATATTGCCCAAGAGATTGAGATTGTTCTACTACCAACACACCTTTCCTGGGCTTTTCACTTTGACCCAGGATAATCTGTGGAGACAATCTCAAACAGATCTAAGTTCACACTTTAATGCCCCTCCAGTAAGGGACAGTGATGCCAAATGAAGAATAAGATTATTATCCCAGGTCTCAGGAAAGTAACTGCTTAGCCCTGCCGAAACAGTTAGACTCTTGAGAGTGTGAACCACCATTTTCGGACACTGTTGTGTGAAACAAAGTACTTTTCCACACAGATCACCTCTCTTCTCATTAGTGACTATTACAGGAACAACCACAGCAATTCATTTTCTAGAAAACAGGTAGCGGAAGGTATTTAAACTACTTTAAGCTTCTTTTTAATCAAATTTAAAGCTGGGAATTAAAGAATCAGAATTATACCACCAGGCAGATTCACAGACCACCAGAGAAGTCTCTAGAAATCACATGGATCACCTTTGTTCTGGCAAAATGCAGGAAAGAAGACAGTTTAGTGACCACTGGAAAGATTTAAGGGCTAAATTTAGCCTACCATGTGCACTATAGAATAATGAGAAACCTGTGAAACAGTAGGAAGAACAGCAGGAAATCATATCTGTCCAGTATAAATTCAGCAAGTTAATAATAGGACAGGTACTATTTACTAGGAAAATGTTTACATTTTAATATTTTCATACGTACCAAAATATAAAGCTGTTTAATCACATTTAAATTGGCTACAGAAAAGAAGCTTGTTGCTGCCTGCACATACAGCTTGCTTACATCCTATCTTCAGCTTCCCTTTCAATGAATAAAATGCAATATAATAGTATGTCTGTACACATTTAAGATGGCTTTTTAACTTACTCTTCCTGCTTAAATAATCCCGTTCATTCCTTTTGAAACATTTGTAAGAAGTTTTTAATTTCAAAAGGTAATTGTTAGCATTATTGAATCATTAACTATTTATTATAGTCTGTAAACTTTATGGGTTAACATAAGACAAGCTCCATGCCCCAAAGAGGCTATAGTTAAGGTTACACATCTTCACTATCAGAGAGACTTATGTTCCATCTGACAAATCAAGGTGTTCTAGAGAAATGCTGAGTAAAAGAATTATTTCACTAATTACTCTAAAGCATGCCAAGCTGAATGTTTTGATTTATAACTTACTGTAGTCACACAGAAAAGAAATAACAGGAGGTAACAAAATAGAAGTTAATAAAGTTTAAGCCACCTAGTAGTGGTTTCTCACATATAGCCAGATCTTACTTTCACTGGATGACTCTATTCAGATGTTGTTGTATTTTCAAAACTAAAAGGTGTTAAAAGGAATCCTAAAGTCAGGTACATGGAAGCAGTACCAGTGTGTAGCAAACAATAGGTCAGGAAAAAGAAAAAAGAAAGCTGGGGGAGGTACGATTACCTTGCCCATAATGAAAAACTGAAGCAAGTAAGAAGTGCACTCCCTTGTACGTTGGCTTGCCTCTCATACAAACAGAATACTTCAATATGTATGAGGGTGAAAATACTTCCATGGCAATTCTTCAGCAGAACACGGTAAATTTTGGTCATAAATTTAAAACTGAAAGAAGGACATTACCTTTTAACTTCCAAAATAATTTTTATTTTCTAAGTAAAAAATAAAACATTTTGGGGAGGAACACCATAGAAAGGGAAAGAAAGCAAATACTTTCTCTGAAATATGTCAACTCTTTCCAAGTCAGATCTTTGGCCCTTGAACAGCCTGGTGTTGATGAGCAGCTCCAGTCCTGTTCCCAGGCTAGGGCCATATTAGGAGACTGGCAGTGGGGCTGTGTAATTCTGGAGAAGTGAGAAAATCCAGCTGCTGAAAAAGCCAGCCAGATGGCTACTGCCTGTTTGGGCAAGGCAGGGGAGGGCAGGAAGCCCCGGGAGCCAACATTAAGTCAATTCCTCTTGGGCTGCCCATAACGTCCTCGCTGTATCTGGGGGCTCACAGTCAAATGAATATTTTGGCATGTACCTAGTAGCTTCAGGTGACTGGCCATTTAAATGAAGTTAATAACCACAGAAAAAGAATGCAATAGAAAAACATACTTGTATTGCATTTGTTCTGATGTAGACCAGATTTTCAAAATGTTAGACAATGTAACGGGACTATTTTTGGCATCTGCAAACATTCTCAAGATCACAAAATGAAGAAAAACAGCTGTTCAATATTTTTTTTTTAATATCCCTGTGGACCAGGTAATTCTGAAGGTTTTGAGTGTTAAATTATGAAAAAATTTATAAACAATTCAGGGAGTTCTAAAATCTCATTAACAGTTCTTTGCTGATGAGGAAATTTAGTTTTCAGCCCTTTAGACACATGATGCAGTGTCAAACAGAAAAAAAATATTTGTGAATGTAATGGACATATCTTTTGTGTCACATTAAATATTTCAAAATATGAGTTACCAGTGAAAGACAAGGTAAGTTCATTTTGTATCACTGCATTTCTCTATAATTTTGAGAAGATATGTTCCCTTTCCCCATCATGGAGAAGTTATGAAGGAAAAAAAAAAGAAACTTACAGTCAACTGATGAAAAAGTAGTATAAAGAGACTTTGATAAAAGTGGCTGTGTCTCAATCAGTAGAAGAATCAAGGGATTTCAGCAGGGCAGATGGCTACAGATCACCTGGTGGATAACCAGGCTGGGAGTGGGAGGTATCTCCATTTTCTATCTGTATCATTATGTAGCTGTACCGGGTGCAGGTGCCCAGGCTCTGGCAGGGGGCTGCAGGGCGGCCTCTGTGAGGAGAGGCCGGGGCTGCCCCGAGCCGGACACAGCCGGTTCCAGCCGGCTCCCACCGACCCCCCGCAGGGCACGGCTCAGCCCCGCAGCCACCACGGCGGAGCCGCGGGGAAAGCCTGTGTAAGAAAGGGCAGAAAACATTGGACAAAGAGAGGAACAACACAGGGAACACTAAGGTCAGCAGAGGACCATTTCCTTCCATTTCCTCCAAAGTGGACGTGCAGACACTCTTAGGAGAAACATAGGGTTCTGCTTGTTTAATTCTTTTAAAGGTTGATGAATAAGAACTAAACCTAGAGGCCTTTCACCAGTTCCACACTGATGAGAAATATACAATCCAGTCTTGTTTTCTGTGATGTGGTTATGCTAATGGCTAACATCAAACTTTCTTACAGACCTCTTAACTGCCTGGCGCCCAATACACAAGACTTCAGGCATCAGGTCATCCGATGCAAGCAGGTTTCTGCCATGGTGGGTCATGGTACCTGTACCCTTCATGTACAAAGGATGGCTGTTTCTGCACCTGAGTTGCTTTTTCCAACAGTATTCCCCTGAATGAGAAAGCCTGGATGAAGCACATCCTGGCTGAAGTATTGCAGAGCCTGAAGGTGCCTCAGTCTATTGGTCTTCATGCCAGACACTGATTGATGGTGGATCTGCGTTAGGCAGTGCTGGCATCTGCCACTGGGGAATTGATTGCGCAAGGGGAGAGAGACCTGGCGCTGAGACCGCGTCAGGTGCCAGCGGCGGGCAGACGGGGGAAGGCAAAGCAGGGTCAGGAGATTGAGTCTCACACAGACACCGGTTTGAGCAAAAATTGTTCAAATCCTTAACAAATCCTGAGTTGAATTCTTCAAAGATAGACATGTCCCTGCTGCCAAAGTTTTGCTGTGCTGGATCTGAACAGATAGCCTATACAAGTGAAATATATCAAGCATGCTCATTCTGTGTATAGATCCATTTTTTTCACGCTGCCACATGGAGAGTCTTGGAAATATTTCTCACAATGAGATACATTGTATCTTTTGAAGAGGATAGCTGATTTTCCATTGCCTTGTATTTCCTATGATTAAGTATGTTTAAAATACTCCCAAATCAAGCGTTTTACAGATAGAAAAGTCTTAAAAGCTTAAAAGACTATAAAGCCTGGGAAATAATAGAAAAATCAATCCAAATGATGGAGAATTCATGGCTTGAGAATGTAAACTTTAAAGAAATCAACTGTAAGGACAGCTGTGCTTATATGTCCAAGGCAGAAGGCCAAGTGGTGGTGCAAACTGCAAGCCTGTTTCTATACTCTGAAGGGAATTTGAACCAAAATAAAGTTTGGAGTGCATAAATTTTCGGCATCAATACTAAAGAAGTGAGGACTCAAAAGTAAATGATCTGTCTAGATTTATCTAAGTAAATAGGTTTATGGATTTCTCACTACATTCATAATTCATTGGGATTTTAACATTTTCAGCAGTTCATTTTAAAAGCTCATGCCATCTTTGAAGGACCAGCCAAACAAAATCCTCTTAAATAAGAAGACAGCTGCTGTTTAATATAGTTTCTAAAATTGCTAAGTGAAACTATCTTTTTTTCCTGTATTAGCTATAACATCTTATAACAACTTTCCTCAATTTACTGCAAGGGCTTTGGGGTTGGGAGGCTTGCTCTTTTTTTAAGCAGATATTAAGTATAGGAAAGATTTTCTAAGTTCACAGATTTGACATACCACTGTACTTCGCAAAAGAAATTATATTTCTGACATGTACACATAACAAGGCTGCACATTTCACAAACTTTGTAGGTTCAACATTTAGTCCTGAATATTTCCAGGGGTCACACTAGCCTTAGAGCTAGACAGGGACACAATACCTCCAGTTTCTGCTGTCATAAAGTGCTGAGTAATCTTTATCCCCATGTATATTTTCTGACATACGTGTTCACAATAGTACATGTAATATACTTTGATTAAAAACATGAGTGTAATACAGAAGCCAGGCTTTTCCGATTTCTAGCAGACACAGAACTCTTCCTTCACGTGCTATATAATACACTGCAGTAAAAAGAATGCAGTCCTGAACACCAACGAACTGGTAAAAAAACAATAAGAGAAGTTTGCAGACATCAGGGCTTTATGACTCTATTTCTATGCAGCAATCAAATTATTCATTTCCGAAACAGGAAAAGAGGCATGAAGTGACAGGAACTAATGGTCCATCTAGTACAACTTCCTTTCTAAAGCAGTAGCCACTCGAGCCCTTAAAGAAAAGTGTAAACAGTATGGGACAATTACAGGTTGGTATCTTCCCAAATCAAGGCAATTAGTGTTTAAAGGACATGCTCACTAGAAATTGCACCTATCTATTACCTTTAAGAGACAGCCCAAGGCTTAAGGAAACGTGGGTTCTCTTAGCCCAGTGAGGACTACCTAGGGCTTTGCCCTTCTCATTCATAAGCTTCAACCTTGACTTCACTCTCTTTCTCTCTGTCTCTGAGGAGCTAGGCTGCAGAGCATGAGAGAGGTGCCCTCAGTGAACACAGTCATACCTAAAGCCAAGTTTTGGTTGCAGTGGCCTATAAAACAATCCACATAACTGCTCTGCTGTGGGGAGATGAGATAAAATAAGAAATTAAGTTAAATTCCTTCTAGCTGGCAACTATTTAAAACCGGTAAAGGAAGAAGGTGCTTCAGCTTTTATTTAACTGGAATTCGGCAACTCCTTTTGTGTGGAGCCAATAAGAAGGAAGAGCCTTTCATCTTCTACCCAATATATGTATTTCTAGTGCTACTGTCACTGTTGTATTCATGCAGATTTTAAAACACATTTCATGATGCACATTTCCCACTGCAAATATTAGCATACAAGGACATTGCATGGCTTTGAAACCATGCCTGAATGATTAGTTCTAGATATAACCTTACTCTCAAGACCTCCTTCTCCTTAGCAGTAACTGCAACCATTTATTTGAGATTTTCACAAAGAATTTTCAAAAGAAGACTCCTAGTTAATTAGAATTAAACTCAAGTATTTGGGTCTGATTCTCAATTTCACTTCAAGTGGATGATTTAAACTAACACTACCTTGCACTGTTGAAGCAGCGCAAGTAGGCCTTTGTGTAAATGAGAATCAGCTTCATATTTTGTCTAATGATGTATTTATTACACATCATATTCTGACATTTCAGTCTTCTGTAATGAACAAAGAGGCTTCCTGCTCTTTTCTTTTAATCCAGATTGTGAAGCCATATGTGAAAACATGGAAATTGTTTATGAAAAATTAAACAACTGCAGATTTTTATGACAAATAACATGTTATAGTTGAAAAGCAGTGTCCTGGTTTCAGCTGGGATAGAGTTAACTGTCTTCCTAGTAGCTGGCACAGTGCTATGTTTTGAGTTCAGTATGTGAAGAATGTTGATAACACTGATGTTTTCAGTTGTTGCTCAGTAGTGTTTAGACTATAGTCAAGGATTTTTCAGCTTCTCATGCCCAGCCAGGGCACAAGAAGTTGGCACAGGACACAGCCAGGGCACCTGACCCAAACTGGCCAACGGTGTATTCCATACAATGTGATGTCCCATCTAATATAGGAACTGGGAAGTGGGGGCGGGGAATTGCCGCTCGGGGACTAGCTGGGTGTCGGTCAGCGGGTGGTGAGCAATTGCCCTGCGCATCATTTGTACATTTCAATCCTTTTATTACTACTGTTGTCATTTTGTTAGTGTTATCATTATCATTATTAGTTTCTTCTTTTCTGTTCTATTAAACTGTTCTTATCTCAACCCACGAGTTTTATTTCTTTTTCCCGGTTTTCTCCCCCACCCCACTGGATGAGGGGGGAGTGAGTGAGCGGCTGCGTGGTGCTTAGTTGCTGGTTGGGGTTAAACCACGATAAGCAGGTACGTAGCATGACTTTTACTTCACTGACATGCATTTCCAGTGCCATATGCTACAGCCTGTTGCAAAACATACTGCTTTCTTTCAGGACATTACCTTATTTTGACGGCAAACATGACTTGACAGATGCCTCAGCAGAGGAATTGCATGATATCTGACCTTTTTGTGATAAGTCATTTCTAGAAAGCCTTGGTGCAGGTGCTCCATCATGGGACACATGAGAGATACGCACCAGAGAATGACATGATTCAAAACCTTTTATCTGGTTTTTGACTTTCCTGCATTATATTTGTTTTAGAGCATGTCATCTATTGGCCTTCGTAAAATGAGATGCCAAATCTCAGGATATAAGGTTTAGGACTGTATTATCCTAAAGATTTGTATCTATTCTACTCCAGGGAATAATCTTTTAGGTTTGTTTTTAGTTACCTAATAATTTAATTCAGGCAAAGCTGGGCTTGAGTCTCAATTACTATGCTTCAGACAGAGATGGATAACTTTTAAGCACCTTCAAAGGTCACTTCATCTTGGAGCTGTTCAAGGCCCTGTCTGCCTGCTGTAAACAAATGCAGTGCAAAAGCATTTCACATCTCCAAAAGCCACAGTACATGGGGAATAGCAGTACTGTAGTGCACTATGATCATGCATTTCCACACACCTTAACCCAATCCTAGCTTAGGCAGCGGTGATCAGAATGATTAAAGACATGCTTTAGACTACACCTTCACTATTCACATCCCCAAAGTAGATTGTCTCTTCTCTGAGTGACATCTGGCTCTCTTGAAATCAAATTATATTGCTATGAAGAAATTCAGGGCTAAAAGAATAAGCCTACTCTTGCTGTTAGCCCAGTCCACACTGGCCTAAATTCTGTTCATACCATGTATAAATTCAAGGCGTTGAAGAGAGCATAATTACATGGTTTCATTTTAGCATGGAAAACAGATAATTATGGGTAATTCAAGCCTCAATTAAGTTGCAGGATAAGTAGTACTCAGAGTAAGAAACACTGCTTGGAGATCATGGGGTAATCTGAAAGGAAGTCACACAATTTATTCTAGTGCACTCTACTTACTGGCTATTTGTTATACATATGCCTTGATCAAAGCTTAAAATATTCATAAAAGTGTGGCACACCTTTATTACTATTTAGAAACAGAGATACAGAAAAATAGTCTGAAAGATAACAGTTATTCCAGAACCTCAGATCTCAGTCTTCTTCTTTTATCTATAAAAGTGTTAGATGAAGTACGCCAGCCCTATTGTAAAAATGCTCCTGACAACACATATAAGAAAAATTACTGACTCACAGCTGGCCTTCTAAAACTTTCAAGCTCAGGAAGCGCACCCCACCACTATCTCTAGAGTGGGGATGCATGTGCTTTGTAACATGGTCCACCATCTCAACTCACACAAGAAAACAAGGCAGAATGTACTGCAGAAATCAGCTTGTGGGTTGGTAGTTGGCATGTACCTGGAATGTTCACCAGGGCTTCCAGAGCTGGCATTACAGATAGATAGATAGACATTTTGGGTCCAGAACAGAAAGATCACAGAAGAATCACTAGAATGCTGCACAAAGATTTAGCCTACAGAAAAGTATGTTCATGAACACTCAAAAATGAGTCATTAAAAAAAGGAGCATCAGACAAGCCTGTTTAGAAGGTTTAGGCTATATTATTTAGAAATGTCTCTTATGTTAACAAAACAGATTGTAGGAAAAGCATTTATTTCCAGCCTTTGAAAATATGAGATAAGGAGCTGAAAAAAAAAAGGGGGGGGCAGAAACTTCAATGGCTTTGCTGGAAACAATGTGCTAATTCTAAGCAGTCAGTGGAGTATACAGAAAATACATATGCAAATAAAAACAACATGGTTTTATCTGACCACAATCTCATTTGTGCAAATCAAATCGTATAAGTGAGTATGACCTGTATTCATTCCATTTGATGATGTACTTCAATTCTTATACAACAAAGTTGAAGGGAAGGCTGTTAAGCTTCTTGGTAAAGAGGTGTTTATTATAGAGCCTTTTAAAGTAAGGGGGTTTATTGTTACTCAGCAATAAAAGCATTTAAAACACAAGTCCATCGTATTTGAGTTATAATTACTACTTTTTTTTTTTTTATAAAAAGAAAGGTTAGATCTGTGTATATTTCATGCTGTGTAGTCCAGTTGAACACCCATTCATCTGTCTACAGAGGATGGAAGTTACTCTGTGGGGCTGGCTCCCACTGCTCACCCTCCGCAAAATGGCTTGGACAGCAGCTGCCAAGAAAGATATGACAGTGTAAGCAGCGTAAATGAACTGAATACCCAGAACTGCCTAAAAGGGCATTTGCAGATGATGCTAAAGGGAAAGCCAACAATCAGCTGGAATAAGCAGTAACTGGAGAATTACAAAGAGACTCTTGAAACAGAGGAGTCAGCTTGAAAAGAAGTACAAAAGAGGCATGAAAATTTGTTGGGGAGTGACCTGGGAGTGGAGACAGAAGAGTCAAGCCAGACTTCACAAGCTTCCCATAGGGCTCTGAGCGCAACGAGCAGCCTCTGTGCTCCAGCTGGGGACTGACCAGCCAGGGCACACCGGCAGGACCCACACCTTAGGGCTGCGTATGCAAACACGGCGGGTGCTTTCCCACTGGCCTGTGCATCACTGGGTTGTAGGAAGCAGCACAAAAGCATGCAAAGCTGGAGCACTCACAGTTCCTACAAGCGTGTGCAGCAAGAGGAGCCCCTAACTTGGTGTGGGTGTGATGAGAGCTTTTGGGGATTAGCTATAGGAGGGGTGCCTAGAAATCTGTAGGTGTTAATTAACTTTGTGTGAATGTCTAATATTGTGGTTCACTGGTTGCATTGGTGATATTGATACTTACAGTTTCCTGATTGCTGGTTAATTATGTGTCATTAGTAAGTCAATAAACAGCTTTGGTAATGATCTGATTAAAAGTATGTTAACTGAGCATTTTTTTTTCCCTGTGATAGCGCTTACAGGTTACCAGGAAATTAAACTCTCAGGATCTGGGACAAGGCTGTTTATATCCCTTCATTATTACAGCATCCCTGCTGTGATTTTGGCCCAGGCCAGCTAGTACTTTCCCAACTGCTCTTGTGTACAAGTCAGGAGTTAACAGCGGACAGGTACAGCTCAGTAGACAGTTTGCACGCAGCCAGTCTCTCGTGAAAGCTAAAGACAGTTGAACCAGGGAGGGATACGGGCTGTTTCTCATCAGTTGGCCTCAGGAACTGGGCCAACATGTTTGCAGCCATGTTTAACTTACCAGCATAAACACAGCTCCACTATTATGAGACAAAACCTTTCACAGCATTAAGACAGAATTTTAGATCAGAAATTTTTGCCCCTAAATCTTGGAGGCACTCAAGACCTAAATGTAATTTTCACCTGACAGGGAATTACAGATCTCTCCAAGTGCAGAAAACTGTGTTGCATGGGGCTGCTCTTGGTCTCCCACACAGATGGGAAACCCCAAAGGATCTGGTGGAAGAGCAGCCTGCAGACTGTGGAGCCAATCCCAGAAGCGAACTTGTTATATTTAATTAGCCTCATGGTCATATTGAGAGAGTTAACAGTATTTTAATAAATTGCCATTGTACTCATGCTGTTTTAAAATGATAGTGTATAGCACCCTAAGTTATATCTGAGAAGAGACCCTCGATAAAGTCGACTCATTAACAGCACTGTCATGGAGTGAAGAACAGCACCCTTTAATTATATAACCACATGTAGTACTCTGACAGTTTGTTATGCACATGATAAACCAAGGACTTACATTTTTCTTTTTTAACCCAAATTTCAAAGCAGTTTTTAATGGACCACTGTAAGTACACTGTGTATTCAGAAACTGTTAACATGTCTCCATTAAAATGACTATATACATCACATGCGATGTCTTGGTGCCTAGGGTACCCAGTTGGCTCATTTGAATTCCCTCGATGTATGAAAATTAAAAGTTGATAAAAGAAGGTTTGCACATTTCCACAAAGATGAAAGCAACCTATGTAGAGAACACTGGGGTTAATAATAAAAGAATGTCATACTATAACTCTGGAAGTCACAAAAATAAATGGTTATTGCTTCAGTGTAGCAAATGGCACTGTTATGGAGTATTTATGCAGTTTCCTGCAACACACAGAATTTCTTGAAAGAAATTAACTTCACAAACTGATCTATATTGCTCATACATTACTGCAGGATCCCAAAGGAAGCAGTATTTTTTTTATGAGTCTGTATGATATTAATAAATTGTTGCTTTCTATCCCTTCTTATTGCTTTTTTTTCTATACAAAACAAGAAGAAATAGAACTGCCTGAAATAGCCTAACAGCATCATCTAGGAGATACAAGAGACACTTGTGTGACAGCTGTGTGATGGAGCAGCTTGTATATCATGGGGCCAGAAGTGTGCTGTTGACAGTGGCAGCATCTCCACAACAGTACTTGTATGAATAATGCTTGCAGATCTCCCATTTGTGGCCTTTGCAAGGAATAAAAAGGTGGTGTTTGGGGACAGCATGTTTGTAATAAGCTGTGGCAAATACTGCCCTCCAAGTCAGCTGTATCATCCAGCCACTCATGTGTGGCAGTGCTATTTTAGTGACGGTAAAATATTCTGCGTGACTGTGCACATGGGTGATGAGCAGAGGCAGGCATGTGTGTTTCTGTTTGTCAATACTGTTTTTTTTTTCTCATCCCTGACACCATTCAGTAAGGTATGCACTGCCAATCCAAATTCAGCCATTATTGCTTAGACTTTTAAAAAGTGTGGCTGGTTTGGTCTGTGCTAAATACAGAGGAGAAAGAAAGGCACTCTTCAGTAAAGTTCAACAGTTTCATGTATATTTAACACAATTGGGCTGCATTTGCCTTTCCTGATCTAACTGCAACTGAACACGATGAAATCTCCTTCCCACTAGCCCTGAAACAGAGGTGGTGACCCTTCACAGCAGCAGGACACCAACTTGCGTAGTTTCCTTCTAACCCGGGTCAGTTAAAGTGGTCCTGGCTGGCGCGCCTATTACAAATAGTTAAAAATTCCAAATAGAAATAATTCTGTTCACTTTGAATAAACTGGATTAAGGAGTCAGCACCTAAACCCCTGCGCCAGGAAGGCAGGATGCCTTTGGTAGTGGGGAGAGGAACTGTCTCAGCATCTGTCACAGGTACCACCCACAGCAGCATGCACCCACAGCCTCCCTGTGGATCACAACCACTGAGCGAGTTTATTTGCCACGTTGGCAACACCTCCCAAAGCAGCTCCTGAATCTGAATATCTGCACCATTAACGCCTGATGTTGAAAACCAGTATCAGGCTTGCAAAATTATAGCTTCAACTGCATTTCTCTCAAATTAGCAGAATCAATCAAATTCAGCAACCCCCATCCATCCTATCCATTTAATTTCCTGGTTTATTTTTCCTGTTAAAAAAATCTGAGTTGAACTTGGAGCTTTCTACTCACTCGCTTCCTTCAGATTGTTACCAATTATTGTTTACTGTGACCTTGTCATTATGAATTGAACTAAAGACTTGAGGGAGAATTTATGAAAAAGTATCTTTTGGCATATGTATTTGCCACCTAACAACCTCATTTCACTTTCAGAGAGACAGTTGTCTCCAGGTTTCTACAGAGAGACTCCAGCTGCCATCTGAGTGTGCTGGGGTCAAGGCACAGGACATACAATTAAAAAAAAAAAAAAAAATCAGAGACAGATAAACAGGGAATTGGTGTCATTCAAAGAACAATTTCTTTTTCTCTGGGTGAGCTTGTCGGCAAAAAACTTACATGCACAGCACTTTCCCGTCCATCTATGAGACAGGTAACAGCAGTAATCTGATATCTCTGACAGAGTAACTGTTGAAAAAATCTTAAATGGCCTGATGATAATTCATTCCGGCTTTCAGGTATCTCCTAAGGTAGGCATGAATGCTTTTTGTTGCCTTCCTCAGCTAACTTTCCCCATGAAGTCATCACTCTTGAAGCCTTATGATATTTAACAGCTTGCAAATTAGCTTAATGCTTGAGAATTTGTATTTCATGTTGCATATGTGCTTTTTCAGCACTTGCTGTAAAGGCAATGGCCTAACTCACACATCCCATCAGGGAAATCAAGAAAGAGCTCGTGCTTGGCCCAGGAGGAAAATGGATGAGTCCCTCACTCATATAGTCCTTTGCCGAGTCTCTTACACCTCACCATGGCCAAGAGTTTCAATCTGTGGTACTTAGTAATGCCTGGGCACTGGGGAGGGCAGGCAGCGGGGCAGAGGGGGCTGGCAAGCCCAGAGCTTGTTGTGGCCAGCTGGGGGGCACTGCCTCCCAACAGCGAGCTACCCAGGAAAATCACATTAAGGCTCTCTTGGACCCTAGTTTTCAAGTTTCCAAAACCCACATATTATTAAACACCTTTATCTTTACAAAAAAACCCTGGAAAAAATGCAGCACTCAGCTTTCGGTGGCTCGTGATAGCAGATACATTGACCGGAAAGATGTTCTTTTTAATAGAGACTGACTTTTTTGTCAGTTTTAAGTGTCTTCAAATTGACAAAACAAGAAGGCCCAAGCCTTCAACAGCAATTACTGGATTACTGTGCTGGTGTCATTCAGAAAAAATGAATAGCAGATTTTTCTGCTACATGTTTTGTAATATGCAAACCCTAGAAATTCCTAAAAGTAAATACAGTATAGTGCTTTTTGCCATGAAAAGCTATTAAATTTTAACATAATTTCTACCATGATGACTTTTGATGTGTTATTTTTGTTTTCACCATACTATCAGTAAAAAGTGATACCTCTTTAGCTCTAATTAGACCACTATCATAGAGCCCATTAATAATTCAATAACCCCTTTATCTATTTTCTTCCCCTTCAGAGCTCTTCAATCAGAGCTTATGCAGCAGGTTGCATTCACTTTGAAAATCCATTAGCCTTCCGCCTCACTTGTGGGCTTTCCAAGGGACACAAATGGATAGATACGTAATTTTATTTATTTATTTGTTGTGCTTTTGCTTTTAGGCTAGATGTAAAATGATGCTGGCAGTGGTGGGGAGTGGGGGGAAGGGGCTCGTAATAATCTCTGGTGTCACAGCCTTACAGCTTAATTTGTCATCTTATTTTTCACATGCAAGATTCTGACAGCATTGATCACCTGAATCTGTTAAACAATTTTTTCATGAGGCTGACACACTGCCCCAGTGCTTGCATCTATCAACCTCTGCCTGATTTATTGGCTTAATAACGGAAAATCATTTGGTAGCCCAGCTCTATTTTGCCTGAACACTGACCTATGACCTTAATTTGCTGCCTTTTGAGGTTCTTTGTTCTCCCATAACAGGTAGCTCACTAATCAGCAGAAGCAGGTTTATAAACTTTGATAAATATTTAACTGAGATCCAGGAATATGAATGTTTAAATTAGTTCTCATTGGAAAAATATAAATAACCCAGACTAAACAGAACTACTGAAATCAAAAGCATGCTTGCAGAAAGGATGGGATTTGGCACACTTTTAATATTTCATGTCTTTCTCTGTTCCCATTTCAAAATATTGACAAACAGCTGTTATGAATTTCTTAAATAAAAGAAAGACTTCCCTCGCTGCTAGTCTTTAAAACAAAATCCAGACAGTAAAACCAGTCATTTTCTCTGCTAGGTACCAAATGAGACTAATTGGAATAAGGTGGTACCATTAGCTCAGAGGCAGTGATCTCAGATTATGGTAAAAGTTTGGCACTTTAGCACAACAGAAACCTAATTTAGAGCCTATCCTTACATTTTATTTAAATAATGAAAATCATTAAAAATTCTTTGCTGTAACAACATTTTCAGCCTTCTTAGCCCTCCACCTACTGACCAGCAGTGCACATAAAACTGTAGACATTTTAAAGGAAACCGATTGCTTTAGGACTTGCTGTGAAAGTTTATACAAGCACAAAACACATTCAGCTACAAACCATACATTGACATCAGTATCACTTAGACATGCCTAGGAAATGGCTTTATCTAATGTGATGTGACTTCCCAGTTCGAAATTATAGTCACTTTGTGAAAAGAAACCCAGCAGTTTTCTTCAACCATTTGGAAAAGAAACACTAGTGTTTGGTAGTCCTTGAAAAAGCACTCTGTTGCAAATGGCTTGAGGAGGTGATATATGGCGTGGGGCTAAATGGGTAGAATAAACGCTCTGGACCTGCTCCTGGTGAGATTGCTTCATTTCAAATCTGGTTTTTTTTCCCGTCTCCTATTTCCCTGGCCCCTAAGCTACATTCAAAGTGGAGCACAGCACAAAACAACAACGTGGGTTAAAGCAGGGAGCCAACACTGTTCACTGACAAGAAAGGGGCAGAGAAAGAGAACTTTTCTCCCACACAGATTTGGAAGAGCAGAAGAACTCCTCCCATTGCGATAAGCAGACCTCAGAGCACTTGCGGAAGTCCATGGGAGACAGGTATTTGTAGGAAGGCCATTTTGTTGGGGATGGAAAGACAAAAAAGAGAAGAGCCGTGTTCACAATATCAGTGCAGCAGAACAAGGAATAAGCATCCCATGGAACCGTGAAGACTGTGTGGCAGATTTAGCCCTCTAAGATGTAGGTAATCTGTAAAATAACTGGAAAACTAAGAGAAAAAGTCATTCTTCACTTCAAGATGAGATTAAATTCTTGTAAATCACCCAGGAAGAAAGTATTTTGTTCTTATGTATGTTTTAGTTTGAACAATGCAGAATTTCTTCTCTAACAACTTCAGAGATCTTAATTCATGCAAAAACCCAATTGACTTAATTCTTTCAGTAGACTGGGATTTATATGGCTTCTATCTTAAAGACAAAGGATACTTATATACACTTTAAAGGTTTGATAAGCTTGATATAATAGCTACTATTTTCAATATAGTGAATGTATTTCCAGTGCTAAAAATGTATTTAGTGTTTAAATTTTTATTTAATTTATATTATAAAAATATGAGAGGTAAATAACAAAGCCTAGCCTGTAGAGTTTATCAAGGTAAACAATGATCTTCTTGGATGTGGATAGGTTCTACAGCCAGCAGACCTGAACATATTTTTGCTCCCAATGAAGGCTGGCTGGCGTACAGGTCAGTGCTCAAGTCTGGGCATTCATTTGTTAAGGTACTCAGAGGGGAAATCCCCCACACTTCTAAAAATGACATCTTCAAAATTCTTCTTACAGTTTATTTCTGTAATATACAAGTATCATGTTCATGGTCTGTTGTCAGTCAAATTAAGAGCATGTTATTTAACGCGTATCCTCTAGACAGCAAAAGTAAGTGAAAACATCTTGATTTGCTTCTTTTAGTGTATGTCAATTGTGTGCATAATATTTGAAGGTTAATAGTGTGACAGTGATGTACCAAACCATGCAAACAATATTTTTCTAACAATGGACAATTTCCCTGTGAAATGGATTGGAAAGAATGTGATAGCATACAGGAGACTATATTAAAATGATGGCCCTTCAATCTGATGAACAGTGGAAATGTTACTTGCTCAAAGGCACCATTAAAATTAGAAACATCTATCTGTACATTGTCTTCATAACTGCTACACACCTCTGCACACATGCTCACGTGTATATTATTCTGTTTGTGAACTTGACTATAGCTTACTTATAGGATCTGCTTAGATAAGAACCCATAATAAGAAAAATTTGAACTCTTGAATCAGGAATGCTGCAGTTGTCCAAGCGCAGCTTGTAAACAAAAAAGCCTATGTCAAATAAGTTGCCCTGTAAGACTGTTATTCTTAATAAAAATGCTATTAACAAATTAAACTTCTAATACTTAAATGACAAAATATTGCTGCAAGATAGTCTTAATTGAGATCCCAACCTCTGCAGAGTTTTTCTGTACTTAATGGAATCAAAAATATTTTAAGATCAATTAGCAATTATAATTTGCTCCCATAAGGATAAGTTTTTCTATTATCAAAAAAGCCCAAGTATTTTTGAGGAGCTTCAAGGAGCCTTAGCATTGCACTATTGAAAGAAAACTTTACTTGTGATTTTTTTTCTTATTCCAATGTATCTTCACTTTCATTAGACCTTTCTATATATGTAGCTGAGAAACTACATAGAAGTTATTTTGTCCTCCTCCTGAATATGCAATTGCATCTTCCTAAATATATCAAAATGAAATTATGCTCTCTAAATGCAGAGGCTCACTCTGGGTAACATTTTATCTAATTTCTACATTAAAACACCATTCCACCAGTTGGCTGACAAATACTTGTATAAAATCTCTAAAGACTCTGCTCCTCACGTTATGGAAATTGATATAAAGGTCCAAACTTGAATGTATAAATCAAACAGGAGTTAAAAATCTTTTACTAAAAAATCAAGAGTTTGGCTATCAACTAAATGCCAAGACAAACTGCCGTTGTTATTTACAAGCAAGTGCATTAGCTGGTGGTCTCAGGAGAAAAGAAACCAATGTTATTCAAATTAGCTCTCTGAAATATTCCACTGCAGAAGTAAACATTTTTAAGCACAGATATTTGTGGGCAACTAGAAAGAGAAACATTGCTGCTGCTGGACACAATAGCAGGACTAAGTTCCAAATGGACATGTGGAGTGCAACAATTCTAGCTCAACACTGCCTGACATTCACGTTATTAATCACCCAGAAGTGGCCCGAAGGACAGTTCAGTGCTAATGTTGACTAAGAAAACAACTGAGGAAACATTCAGATGAATTTTAGATTTTAAAATGAAATGCAATAAAAAAAAAACACAAACCACCTTCAAAGCTGTAACACAAACCTAGGGACTTTACATGGTGTTTCCCAAAAGAAGATAGACCCTATGTTGTAAGAGCAGTATTAACAGCTAGGTAGAAATAGCTTCCCTGTCCTGTTTTGGGGGGAGGGGGGGGGGTTGTTGTTTTTTTTTTTTTTCCCTGGGCCATCAGCTGAAATTGAAGCAGGCTGTGACATTAGAAGTTCAAAGGATTACAAACACAGGGCCCAGAGCTCATGGTCTCATCAGCTCCATTCCTCTAAAGGCAGCTACCATGAAGAGAGAACAGAATTGCTTTTGTCATCAGGTGCTGAAGGGAACCAGAGTAAAACCTCCATCTTACATTGTAAATGGGCTCTCCAAAGAGGTACGTATACTTTCAGGCTTTGCCAAACGTACAGATTATTAAAAGTGCTTCCAAAGAGGAGGATGGATGTGCTTAACAAGGCTAACAGAGACCAACATATTCCAAGCACTGGAGAAGGAGCAGTGCGAAAAAGATTAGCCAGAGAGCAGTTTAGAATAAATATATAAAGCATAACAAGAACTGTATGTGAAAGAGAAAAACCTGCTCAATAATTTAGGAAGAAGGGAACTGTGATCAGAGCAATGCAGTTGAAAATGATGTCAACATTTTGAATGTGTAGGAAGGGAGAACGTTTGAAGTAGTGAAGATGAAATGAAAATCTACTGTAAAAAAATGCTGAGATTTCAGCAGCAAAGATATAAAAGAATAAGAGTACTTGTGCGCAAGAGAGGAAAAATGACAGGAGTTTGTGATAAAGCAAGCAGAAAAACCTTAGTTTTTAGCTGAAGCTACTAGTGAACAATAGTCATAAGACTGCTTAGCTTTAGTTCATTATTGATTTTGCACTCAGAAAGGACCAATTCTTACTTAAACAAAAATTGTGTATCTTCCAGTATAAAAAAGATCTATGAAGTATCCATAGCTAATTTTCAGAGACCAGAAGGAAGAGAAAGTGAAAGGGAATTGATCTTTTCAGTATTGACAACTAAGGGCTGGATCATTCACTTATTACAGCGATCCCAGGCCAATGCATATCATGTTTTGTTTCCTTTGCTCCCCACAAATGCTCCCATTTGATGGTGATAACATAAAGACTTTCTAAAGCACTCCATTAAGTAAGCCCAAAGGCCACTGCATAAAAGATCTGATGTTCTCAAACTACTGAATGTGATTGGGGTGTTCACAAATAATACAATTTTATACTGCAAAACACAGCGCAACATGAGTGATACAGAGTAAGTGCGTGCTGTGCCCTTTGCTCTGAACCAGTTCAGATGACCCTTTCCCTTCTTCTTTTCTGACCGCCATCGGCAGTAAATTGAGAAGCGATAAAAGCAAAGCCAGTTCTGAGCTACTACAGGCTGAGGCATATTTATGTATCTTTTCTTTTAGATTTCTCTTTTTAATGTATGAAATGAAATACATTTCAAAAATTCCTCGTTTTCCCCAACTATGATAGTCTGCATAATTTACCAATCTGTATATCCACATTTTATTGCACATGCATTGTCTTACCAAGAGACAGACAACTGACCATCTTTTTCTTTTCCTGCTCTAGCATATTGGACCATGCAATTCCTTTTACATGCTGCCTAGGAAAATTCCTCCCTCCTAGGATTTACTGACCATATGCATCCAGGGGAATGGAAAAGCAGACACAAAGACATATTGCAGACACAATGAAAAGGAAGACTTTTTTGATGGATTCAGAATAGACCACATAGTCTTTTTGCAACCCAAAAGGCTACTAAAGGTTACAGGACTGAATGTAAAGCTGAAGGAAAGGATTTTCCCTGAAATGAAACAGCAAGCAGGAAGAGAATTGTTTGCTAGAAGCTTTGATTTTAATTTATTCTGTTCCACCCAGGTCTGGATTTCTCTGTTTGAAAAATTCTCAGATGTATTTTCTGTTTAAGTAAAATCTTAACATAGAATTTAAAAGCTCTTTCAATGTTTTTGGAATGCTTCTGTTAGGAATAATGTACAGGTGGATCCACCTTACAGCCTTCTCAGAAGAGCACAGGCTATGTCAACATTAGCAAGCGATGCAATGCAATGGGAGCAGATTTGCAGAGCAGTGCTGAGCTGGACGTGGTAAGACAAGCTCTAGGCTGGTCACACAAACTGAGTGCGCCCTAGTCACTGGAGCACAATCAGGTGTGCTCGAGGAGTGCATCGTCCAGTTCATTTTCATCCAAAAGGAATCTAGTTTACCTGCCCTAAAGACAACACACAATGCAAAACAAAAAGTGGCAAATCAGATACCAGAAAAAAACTAACTCAAAAGCAAACTCCTGATCCAAACTGAGATGCTAATGTAACTGCAACCTAGAGCTCTTCTAGCAGGAGTTTCTGCTGTGCTGCAGCAGGAGCTGATGTCCCAGAAACAAATTCACATTAGCTATGCCTCAATGCAACGCTGTATGAATCTGTCAATGCAAAAAGACAATTCAAACTGCAAACATATGAATTCCATGAAAGTGCTTTAGATCTGTAATTAGTAAGATAAGAAAGGAAATTCCTAAAAAACCCCATGGAATAATATTTGGATTTGAATGAATTTTTATCATTGCACATCTTGGAAATAAGAATGTAAAATTTCCCTCACCAATAAATATTAGCAGAAGAAACCCTTAAATTCTATTTTTATCAAAAGAGAGAATGATGTGAAATCTTAATAAGAAACATTAGCTTGTGCATTAGTGCTGACTAATGTGCCATTCACATGTGATGGAAAAACAAGGCAAACATCCAGAATGGGCGTTAATCAGCCCTGCTACAAAGTCTTCTATCTCATTGCTTAAATAATTCATTTTCAGCTCTTAAAATGAGGTGAACTGACAAACCAGACTGATTTCTTGCCATGCTTCATTTAGTGCCTCACAAAGTTTCAGCAGTTGTACTAGACCACAAGTCTGACAGAGAAAAAGTACTTTTAAAAAACCCTGTAATATTCCCATAGAAGTCTCACATTGAATGCAAACAGGTTACAGAGTAAATGAAAGCCTTAGGATAGTCAAACTTGTTTTATTTACTGCACAAAATTTGTAAAGAGGCAAGCTAATTCATAGGATCCAACAGCTGAGGTTACCAATGAGATGCTAAAGTTGGATTGATAAACTAGATAAATGGCTGACCTCTGAGTATTCCTTGTCTGGTGTAAATAGACAAACTTTCAAGCACATCAGCTTTCCTCTGATCCGAGGAAACAGATCAGAGAGACAAAATAACATCATTATGCCTTCCAACATCCAGCAAATCACACACTTACAGACCACAACTAGCTGCAGTCCTAATACAGATTAGATAAAGAAAGTAAAGTCAATTTGTAAGAGTGGATAATATTACAGCAAGCCAAGCATTAAAGACTTGTTAGAAGACAGATATATTCTTGAATATCTTATATTCCTTTATATAGAAATTTGTTGTTAAAAGAAAGCCCGAAGGATAATGCAATACACCTACTTCTGTGATTATTGAATGCTCTCCTTTGTGAATGTTGCATTTTCCCTGAGTAATTTAAGTTTATGCCATCATTATAGCATCATTAAACTGGGACCTGGATTTCCCTGCACTGCTTCAAAGAAATCAGCACTAGTCTTCTTTCCCTTCTCTTATCTGTTCACATGATTTGACATGCCCTTGTATTAGCTGGAACAGTAAACAAAACGCCGTATGTGGGTAATAGCACAACATCAGAAATTCTTCAGGTTTGACTCAGTACTGACTTCTCTGCTCTCTCTTTGATTCAGTTAGTGCTACTTGAAGACCTTAAAATTTAAATATTTTCATTGGAAAGGTAGTTGTTGAGTTGCATCAATAGAAGCAATTGCTTCTACTTTGAAACTTAGTTTTATATAATTGTGTTTAATGCAATCTATGCAATAGATTGCATATCAGTATCAGAGACAAGTTAACCTGTTTTGAATTTATCCATGAAACATTTTGACTCACCAGAAATTATCATTTAACTTCATTTTGTGCTGCTGAAGTTTAAAACAACAGACAACTGGGTAAAAAAGCAGTTTGAACAGGAAAAACGTGGGGTCTGTACAGACTATGTGCCAATGACCAAAGATGTTCTCTGCATGGCTATACACCTTACTCTTCCTTTGATTGACAACCACTTCCCTCATCTCTTCTTAAACCTTGTGGTCCTTCCACCAAACCTATTTCTATGTAACACAACCCAACACCAAGCTATCTCTCAGCTCTTACACCATTTAACACACCTCCTCAACATCATGTACTCCACTGAGTTGGGCTCTTCTGCAATGAGCTATGGAGACGGGCCAAGAGCTGTGAGCTGCTGCCTCATGGAGCAGCAGATTGCTGTTCATCAACTATATAATGATCATGGAGAAGCAGCAGCTATCATACATGCTCAGTTTATTTCTGACTATTGCTGCCCAGAATGCACTCCTACACATCTTCACCATAGCAGAATAAAAAAAAATATATATATAATCAAAAGAAAATTCTGGCCGGTGACTGGAGATACATTTGAACTGACAAGAAGTTGCGTTTGTGGTTTAGTGTGCCTTTTTTAAGCCCACTAAGGGATCTGTAGCTCCCCACTGGTACTGTCACACTCAAGGTCAAGTAACTCATTCAGATCTAATTTTACTCTTATGCTGACACTGTAGTGGTAGTAACTTTGTACTTGAGATCCTGCAGAAACAAGATGTTTTGGAGCTCTGAAGCATATACCCTATTTCAAATCTCCAAATTATCTAATACTATATACTTCTACCAAAATATTAAGTCATATGTCACTATTCATAGTTTTATGGAAGTTTTCTATATTGCTTCTTTTTATTTCAGTTACTTATCTTTGACCTGATCTTTGATAGACCAAAAAATGTGGTTAATTGTGCATCCTCTGCTACAGTAATTTTTTTTTATTTTTTTTTTTTGGTAAACTGATTAATTTATTAGAATAAACTGTACTTCTGACAAGAACATTTGACTTTTCTAGTTTGAACAGAAATGAATAGCTACTTTACACTTTTTTTTTAGAAATATTTACCTCAGAAAGTTTATGCATTTGTTCCCAAGTAATTTGCAATTAGCATGAGATACATAGTGAGAGGGATTTTTCCTCTTCAGTATGTGGGCAAAACCCACTCAAGAATATGGTTTTGTTCAGGGAAAATCAGTCTGTTCAGCAAAGGTTTCTAGTCTATGAAAATGCACTTTAATATGTGGGTACTTAAGATCTCTTCGTTAGAAAGATGATTCACAATCTAACCTGTAATTGCAAAATTCAACATTTGAGAGTCAAATGAAATTTTCTTCTCTGTTGTTATTTTCTCATTTCAGTCTCATGGATGTACACTCCACTGCTAATGTAAGAGACCAAAAGCTACCACAAAAGAGCCCCCAACCTCCCAAAAACCTACAACTGGGCATCATCAACAGTAGCTGCTGGTGAAACCAGAACAGATAAGACATTTGAAACTCTGAATGAAGTAAGAATGCTGTGGGTCCACATCTACCCTAATCCTGACTGCTGCAAAACTTCAAGCCCATGAACCTTTATTCCCTCTCTGCTCCTTTTCTATCATCTCTGCTCTCCCCAGGGACAACCCTCTGGTACACAGAGGAGATAACTGCTGTTCTGGGATTGTGTGAGTTACTTATGTGATGGTCTGATTTTGCCTGAAGCTAAGTAAATAATAATACACTATAACACTAAATAGCCAAGCAGAGCCTGCTGTAACTCCTCCTGTCAGCCTGCCACTTTCATTCAGAAATCCACTAGGGTACATCTGCAAGTAAAACTTGTACATGCTGTATGGACGGGGCTGTTCAATAAATCTAGTGAATGTCACCTTCACCACCAACCTAGAAAAACCTGATAGACTTGAGGGCAAGCATTCTGCAACTGTCAAATTCAGTACGACAATACTGAATCACACCTTCGCAAAACCCAGTGAAATCTAATGGGGAAATGTCAGAAACCAGTAATCTGTTTTTTTGTCATTGTAGCTATCTATGGCTACAAGTCTACCATAGCCGTACCATAAACAGGTTTACAAAGCTGTACAGTCATCATTCCAAGAAGGCTTCATAAAATTTCTTGTATTAATAAAGTCTGTCTTGCAACCTCAACCATAATGTGGATAACAAATAATGTCAGTCATTCATCAGCCCACATAACTGTTGGCATAGCACACAACGTACTTAACATCTGCTATATTCAATGCACAGAAACAAAGATACATCTCAATGAATTTTTGAACAAAGGTACACATCTGAACTTTGAAATTGTCTTCTTTTTCCTCCTCCTCATATACAACACTCATGGCTTTTTTAACACATTTACTTAATAAATTACATAGGCTGAAGTTTTTCCTTGTGCATCCGCAATGAACGCCACGGAAGCACAGATTCTCCAGCGCTGGAGTTGGAAAGCAGAAACTGAGGGCATCCTGGCCACCTCCTGGCCAGCAAAGGGCTTCTTACAACTGCCAGCTTCTGGCACTGCCTGATTTCAGAAGTCAGCCTTGCAGCACCATCCGTGCTCCCCTTCAGAGGGAGCTCCACAAGTCACTAAATCTAATTATCTAAAGGTACTTATTAAGATTCAGGCGGTAGCTATAATTTCTTAATCTCATGTCATTATTACTATTAACTAGTCACTACAACGTGAAATTTCCTATTTTCTTGTGTTTGCACTCTTCAGGCAGGTGTACACTGTTATCAGGCCTTGTCACATCTTGGCCAAATATGTCTTTAGGCTCTTTAAACCTTTGTCTTTAAAAGGAATCCCATCAGCTCTGTCATCAGTCACACTGCTGTGATCTTTCAGTTTGTCAATATCTTTTTGGTAACAAGCTTTAGTGATAAGACATTTGAACTTGGATGCTGCACAAAATCTTTTGATATAAGGAGATGCCTGCAGGATGCAGCAGGATTGCTTTCTACAGTCCAAACAGCTAACATCATTCATTAGAGGGGAAGGCTGTTATGATATTTATTTAAGCAATGGATTAACAAAAACAAGAAAGACTCTTCAGGGATTAGAAAGTCTTTGGGTAAGAAAGAGCCAATATTGCAGAGCGACTTGGAAGTTTTTTTCCAAAAAGGGGACCTAGTCTAAGGCTTCTTTTTCAAGTCAAACTGCAGCACATAACGGCAGATGTTAATATAACATTGCATTTTCTTGTACTTTTACCTTCATTAAAAGCATTGCTGGAATGTTCCTACTTTTTTATTTAATAATTTAATAAGGCAAACTTAACAACCCAGCTACATAATGGAGCAATGTAATATCACCTGAAATCCCTCAAGCTTACTGGTATATACATGTCAATGTCATGTACAAAACACCATTTTTTTGTTAGTTGCTACTTGGGTTTGTATTTTTTTTTCTTTTATTTGTAATTATGATTTCAGTTTTGCGACAGAAACAACTTTATCACTTTGACTTATTTCTTCCACAGAGGTAATACATCTTTAAGAAAAATAACAAAGACCAGGAGTCTGGAGGCTGGAAAGCCAAGACCAGGCTAGGGAATTCTAAAGTACACTAACTTTTTTCCAATCAGGTGTAAGGGTTAGTTTGGAAACCAGTAGGTCTGAATGTCAGAATACAGAGGGGTTGCCTAAACATGTGCTAATCAAAAAGCAGACAGCAATGGGCCTGCCCGAATAGCATGTCCCAGTGCATTTGAGCCATCAGTTTCTGTGACATATCAGCTCACACACCCAGGGCAAATGGCCCTGAATTGCTGTTGGTCTGTAGTTACCTGTTCACTTTATTTGGAAACAGTTTCTCCAACTCACACCTTAAGCACAGCTGCTTGGAAAAGACAACATGATAGCAGAAATGTACATTACTTAAGTAGTAAGTATGACATATTTCTGACATGCTTTTTAAAATTTGTGTCCTCCTTCCCCCTCAGCCTCCCAAGAATCTCATCTCCCATTTGAGCAGTGAACAGAGTGGGTTCTCTGAAAGGCCACCTAGGATAGGACACAAGCTAGCCAGGGCTTTGAGAGGTATCTATTTTAGAACTGAACACACTCAAAGGCTTTAAGAGCATACACAAGGATTTACTTGAACACAGACTGCAACAAGGAAGTTTCTACACCAGGGAAAATTCAGAATAAGAATAGAAATAACAGGTTTTGTAAATAAGTATCTTCCCTACCCTTCACAGTCACATGGCACAGATTATTTCAGTGGGGCTTCATCTTAGTCCAGCAAGTCAACAAATGCCTACTTTGCAACTGCTCATCTGGATTTCTTTGCCCTCTTGCCTCTGAGGAGCACGGGTCTGGGCACTGCTTGGTGAGTTCCCACACCCTTAGCCTCTGCTGCCTTGCCCTCTGGAGAGCTCTCTCCTGTGCCTTGGGGCTCCCAGGACAGGGGAAAACTCCCTTTCCCTGCATATGATTCACCTGACATAGCACAGACCAGCCAGGACCAGGGAAGCAACCTGCTTTCCTCCTGGCTCTGCAGCCAGCCACCCTTAACAAAATGCAACCACCATATCCTGCAAACAAAGAATGAAAACAGATGCCATCTGCTACACACATTGTAAATCTTCCTTGGTTTGCTAGCACCACTTAAGATAAACAATTAAAACCCAGTAGGAATAATTATTTAAGAATCAATGATTTCTAAATCATTATTTAAAAATCACATTAACAAATTCTCACTTAAAGTAGCCATAAAATTTTGGAATCTGTGAATACATTCAAATAGTCTTATTCCAACCAGTTAACTTTGTGTTGTTTTTTTTTAATTCCTAAGACATGTTTCATCTCAATAAATTATTTGTTAGTTATTAGCAACCTCTCTTCTCTCCATAAATGGCAATTGATCATTTTTCATTCATCAGAATAATTTATTTTATTTAAAAAAGGATACAAATTAAATAACCTGCTAGAGAGGTAGCTCTACTCTATACATGCAGTAAAACAGAAAACATATGCATTACTTCAGAAACTTGATGCAAGCCCTTTCACAATTACTTGCGCTCCCCCAAACATGAAGAATTAATGATGCACTGAGAAATCCACTTGCTTAATTGATACAGATATATTCATGTTTCTTTTGCAAAGGATGATGTATGAGCTGCAGAAGTCATTCAGCATAAAGCACAGTACACCTCAAGTAACATTTCCCAGCACATTGCTGGAAAAGAAGCTTTGGACTTCAATCTCTTGAATACCTGATGATGATGAAATAGAAAAGAATCTGCAAAACAGTGATGAATACCGTGGCCTTACTTCCAAATGGAATAGCTATTACTACTGATACAATCCCCACCTTATCTATAGCAGTCATCCTTTAACCCATATTCTCAAGTCCAAGACATACTCTCACTATCTCGTGTTTCAGGTTGTGTCCATCTTTTCTAGCAATATTCCAGGTGAACCATTGCTAAGCCAGAGAAAAACGCTGTCGTGATTTAACCCCAGCCAGCAACTAAGCACCACGCAGCCGCTCGCTCACTCCCCCCCCATCCAGTGGGATGGGGGAGAAAATCGGGAAAAGAAGTAAAACTTGTGGGTTGAGATAAGAACGGTTTAATAGAACAGAAAAGAAGAAACTAATAATGATAACACTAATAAAATGACAACAGTAGTAATAAAAGGATTGGAATGTACAAATGATGCGCAGTGCAATTGCTCACCACCCGCCGACCAACACCCAGCTAGTCCCCGAGCGGCGATTCCCCCCGCCCCAACTCCCCCCAGTTCCTATACTAGATGTGACATCACATGGTATGGAATACCCTGTTGGTCAGTTTGGGTCAGCTGCCCTGGCTGTGTCCTGTGCCAACTTCTTGTGCCCCTCCAGCTTTCTCGCTGGCTGGGATTGAGATACTGAAAAATCCTTGACTTTAGACTAAACACTACTGAGCAACAACTGAAAACATCAGTTATCAACATTCGTCGCATACTGAACTCAAAACATAGCACCGTACCAGCCACTAGGAAGACAGTTAAGTCTATCCCAGCTGAAACTAGGACAAACCTATTACTTGTTGGCTTTCTGAGACCATATTAGTAAGTTGATTGACTTAAACACATCCCATTCATTAAAAAATAGTACTTTTGTCATCTTCATTACAACTTTTTAAATGTTACATTGAATAATATCCTTTCAAGATAGTTAGTGTAGCAGGTATACAAAGTGGTTTTATGGGCATTAAACAGTCTTACTTTTTCCCGAACTTTTTTTGAAACACAGAAGCTACTTCATATATCCTAGTCTTTACCTAAATGTATGTGGACATATCATCTTGGGTAATGCATACTCCTCGTAAGTGTTCATACACAAGCTTCTTAAAAAAAAAAATCACATTTTCAATAGTTACTACTGAACAATAGTATAGAACGCAGAAATATGATTTCTCAAAGTTGTGATTATAGTATGCCTCTTCTGTATTAAAAATCATCTGAAAGACTCTACTCTTTTAGAAAGGTACCTATTACCTACAGAAATATTTTTAATAAACTCAAAACATATGCTTCTTAGATATAGCATCTGACTTAAAGCTCTCCAATTTTCTTTGGTGGAATCGGCTGTATTTAAGATGGTGCCTTAAAAGAATACAATGCACATAGCACTAAGTAGGGAAAATCACTTGACTGAGGCCTGTAGTCTCATTTCAGGCTTGCTAGCTTGTTCTGTTATGTGTCATTGGAAAAGATGCTACGATAAACACCCTTTACACACACAAAACTTTTTGAGGGGAGATGTTCAATTTTGCACAGCATTGAAGTGCTCTACGTACACAATTAAATTAATAGAATAATTGTATTTTGCAATTTTGAAACATTTTTAATTGTTATACTGAAAACAACTGCCATAAAATAAAAAGCGTATATGATTTAAAGTGAAATTTGTCCTTCCTTGTGAAATATTAGATGTTTGTTCTTAGGGCTTACTTATTAAAAAGTTTTGCATTGTTTACAGTTTCTTGCTTTTTATGATTCAAGAGGCAGACCAGCACCATGCTCATACTGTGAGCTTTTGCTGTCCATTAAAAAAACCTTTCACCCCATGAATAAATGGTTTCACGCTGTGCCCCAAAGGTTTTTACAAGGTAAAAAAAGTATGTTTTGCTGGAGAAAAATATGAAAAGAAAAGAAAGGAAACTGAACCTGCCCAAAAGCAAAATGACACAGCTGTAACCTGTTACCTTGCCAGTTAATTCATGAGTGCCAACTGAACTCAATAATATTCAATAATAACTGCACTTGTCATGGGAGATTGCATACAATCATTTGCATGTTGACACCAAGATGTAAAAGTTCTTAATAAAAGTGCATATGTGTGTTACTATTCATGATTAGTCAAACTCTGTAGCTGTCCAGAAATTTTTGACTGAGACATATTTAAGTTTTAATTAAAAAATAAACTTTAAAATATTTGATCTAAAAAATTTATTTTTAAAAAACTTTGATCTAGAGCAAATAGATCCCAAATGTACACATTTTAACATGAATACAGAGACTGAAATACTGCATGTGTAATTTGGAGGTACCACCTAAAGTGATAAACAGAAGTGATAGTTTTTTGAAGCTGAAGAAGTAATTTCTGTGTAGATAAGAGCAGCTATTCATAAAATCAATTACCTTTGTAAAAGTATATATAGTGTACACTATTTGTTATGTGTTTAGCAAGTTCCTAGATGTTATGATCCTACAGTTAAGGGCACTGATGCTGATATAAAAATGCAAGTAGACTTCATGTGCACACCCAAACCCATGCACACACTGTATGAAACACAACGCGTTCACAACAGAATATTTTTAAAATGTGCCCTGAAAAAGGCTTTTCTAAGTAAAGCTCAAGTAGGCGTCCTTCTTTTGGCTTAATCAAACATGGGATCTTACTCTGGTGCACCAGAAGCTTGGGATATATCCTCAGGCTATATAAAACAGTAAGCCAGAAGACAGTGACCAGGAAAGCTAAGTAGTGTCCTTTTGAAAAACATAAGAAGAAACAAGATCCACAACAGAGATAAAGCCTCATGTACACGTAATTCAGGTATTACATATTCTAAAAAATGTTGTTCCCTGAACAACAAATTTTTGTGCTGATCAGATCTGTAGGAAGGATTTCACTCACAATGCGCTCTGGTCTCTCAGTCCTCAGGCATGAGGAAGGAAATCTGTCAGTTTGAAAACAGATTAATGTGCATATCCAAACCTTTGGTAGTCATCTCATCTAACACCCTGACATCTGAAGGAAGGTGATTAAAAAACCCAACAAATAAGTGACAGGTAGGTGGCTTAATAGGACTCTCCTCTGTGTTTTCCATTCCTTAGGGTCTTTGGGTTTAGGGATCTGCAGAAATAATTAAGAAAAACATGCCTATTGCCATGAGAACAAATGAGCTACCAAGGAACCCACATTTAAAAATCCACAAGCTGAAAAAATATTGGAAAACTTCGCTCTAGGTAAATGCCTTTCTTAAGAAAAAAGGTTTAAACCTTTGTTTACAGTTGTTTACAATCAATATGAGCTACTATATCATGGTTTAATTTGCAGTTTGTTCAGAAAGTAGTTGACAAGGTTTGAGTTGAGCCAGATTATGCATTTCCACAGCAAGCATTGGCCTAAAATAAACATATCCAATAGCTTGAGAGAATCCAGATTTAACAGGTTATATATGGAAAAACTCAGTATTTACAGATAAGAGAAACATCTGACAGCAGTTAAAGTAATTTTACTTGGCAGATTACATTCATGTGTGGAAATGTTAACTTCTAATTTATCAAACAGCAGGAAAGACATGGCATTTTATTGGATGTCTGCTCCTGTTTCCAATCCATCTGATGGTTTAATTTCTCTGACTCATAACAGTAAATTCCTATTTATGTTACAGCATGAGTCAGTGTTAATATTCAGAAAGCTTCTTTTTACTTTGTGCATCTTCTACGCTATCTGGAAACCCAATCTTAATCATAGCAGAAATTCAGCACTGCTTTGGTTTATGTTACGTCATTAAAATAACAGTGATAAAATTAATAATGTGTTGAAATGTTCGCTCCTTACAAATGCTTCCCAAGAACTATGGCTACCAGTTGTCTTTGTCCACTGATGATCTGTAGAAGGAAAAAGTTCCCTGTGTTTTCCAGTGAGGACCCCACAAGGGCCAGAAGCAAGCTGCCACAGCAGCTTGGTAAGTGCCTGTGGTCTCTCAAATACATCCAGTAGTAGGATTGCAAGGAATTACTATAGCACAGAAAGACTACAGAAAAATCACAGATGCAAACTCTACTTCTGAAAACTATATGTATATATTACAGCTTAGTTGGTTTAAGACATTAAAGTTGCTTACACACCCAAGATTCACATCAATGAAACAATGTCTGGCATTTGGAGCATGGAATAACATCTACAGAAAGTTCACTCCTAGACATATGCTAATGTTGCTTTAAACTGTAGAAGCTTCATTTAAAAAAAAATGGTTTGGGTTTTTTTGTTTGTTTGTTTTGGGTTTCTTTTTGTATATGAAAAAGGGTCCAATTTAGGTATTTGCTAGCCCTGCTGTTTTTTGGGTTTTTTTAACCCTTCAACCGGGCTGGACTTTTGAGGTTAACCAGGGAATGCAGAAAGGAAGTCAGAATGACGGGGCTCCTCCAACCAGTTGTTCCCCCTGAGCTTGCGGGACCTACTGGAGTTAGCAAGCAGTCAGCAAAGAGTAGCTGCACCAAGAGCAGATCTTGCAGTAAAGATCAGGGCAGCTTAACGTATGTAGAAACTTATCTTAATGACAGTGAGCCATGGTTAACTTTTCCTGGGGTAACCTGTCTTTATACAGAGATTGAGTGGTCTCCTTAAGCGTATGCAATGAATGATTATCACACTCAAAAGAAAGTTTGACTGTATCAGCACTCTGAGGATTTGTAAATGAGAAGACAGTGAAGAAGGGGCTACTTTGGAGAGGAGTATTTGGAAAGTGAAAGGAGGAGTACATAAACAGAAACTAATTTCATCTCTGAACAGATGAGAATAGAAGAGGAGGCAGTAAGCAAAGAGGTTAGGGTGGCAAGATGGAAAGGAAAGTCAGACAAGGAAACAACAGAAGAAAAGAGCCTGAAATCAAAGCAGAAAAGATAATTTCAAAATAGCAGAAATGTGGGACATGGGATGTAAAAAGCCAGAGACACCCACTTGTTAGAACGGACTAGGGGGTTTATTTGTTTATTCAGTCCATGAAAGGTGAAAATATATTTTGTATACATTTTCCAGGATTTTACTCTATCTCCTGGGAAAACATGCCTGATCAGTGGATTTGAAGGACAGAAATAGCTTTATCAGTGGTCCTAAGGTCTTCTGCAACTCTCCAAATGAATTATTTGCTCCTTCATAAAAAAACATCCAAGACTTTCTCTTGTTTTGAAGGCCTTTTTAAGCAAGATTTTAAATTTTTTAGTTTGCTTACAGGCTATTCTAATGTAAGTTGATACCTCAACACCCAACAGTGCCTAAGTTTGAAAGCTTGCTTTGTATTAACTTCAAATAGAAAGTTTTATTAAATTTACCATGCATTACAGTTTATGCTCTGAATGAGCCCTTCCACAATTCAGTGATATAAAGAAATTGCTAAATCAAGTACCTGAGGAATTAATCATTCAGATAGCTCTGTCTCCTCTAAGATTGTCATATTTAATTGCATTTACAAAGTAATGTTGAAGGGGAATCTGTGGTTTGAAAGTGTTAGCAAATTTGTATCTGTTTCTCCTTAAGATTAGTTGTCAGTTCATTTTAGTTTACATAAGCTCAAGAGAGTTTTGGCAGCTTTGTTAGAAACAGAAAAGGTACCTAAGCTTTATGTTTACCTATAACCCTTGAATGTTCTTTAGTTTGATGATGGGATTTTGGAAAATGTTTGAAAAACAGTACTAATAAAGCACTATGCAAATAGAACAGTTTTGTTCTAATTGTAAATGCTATACCATAAATACCAATACACAATGGTGAGCATGCCTAAGATGACTGCAAGAAAATTAGTGTTCTTAAGTATACTTCCATTTGTGTGTGCTACAGAAACCAGAACTTATGACTCATTTGCCTGAAGTGTCTCAGAAATTACAGGGAATTACTAACTGTTTTGGATAGATGTGTTTATGCTCCTTACTATACTACCCAAAAACCTTATGAGGGCAATTAAAGCCACACTTGTAAACAGCCATTTTTAATAGTTTTAATTTTTTTACCTTCTACACATAGAAGAAAAGATTTTATTTTGTTTTCATAGGAGTTTACATTTCTGTTGGACGTGGGCAGCTTGCACGTTTTTGGTTTATCTGCCACACTGAAGAATACAGATTCTGTGCTCACATTATTTCATTCTTACCATGGACACCATCTGACACCACAGAAATGTGGGCTGGTGTTTACCCTGGAGATTCAGAAGATGTTTAATGTGGACCCGGCACATTCAGTACCCTGCCCTGGTTTGATATTCAGTGTTCAGTCTACATAGGAGAATCTGGGTCTGAAGTTCTCATGGTGCTGAAATAATATGCTACAATATTCTGTACTCATTCAAAGTGTACAATTTTCCCAAGTTTTAATGATAAGATTTCTATGCAGCTGAACACTGCTATAGTTCAGCTGATCTCTGTAATGAAAGTGTGCACATGGATATAAGTGATTATCTTTCAGGGCAGGGCAGTCTCTTAACTAACGGTGGGTGTTTTGGGGGGGGGGGGGGGAGCGATGTGTCATTACAGCACCTGGACTATTAAGTCTCAGTAGCATCACTAAGCATTACAAACAGATCTACAACCAAAGTGTATTTAGAAGCCAGTTTATTTCAAGTTTATCTTCTGTGAATATTTGTAGGACAGTGCCTACCTCTGTACTTTATAGTCAATATTAAAATTACTTAAAACATTGCCTTGACTGAGAGCTTTGAGAGTCAGATCCAGGGTATGAGTTTTGCAGTGTTTGTATCCGACCTGACTGTCACGATGCACGTTCTACAGAGCTCCAGCCTTTGCTTGCAGTGTGCTAACTTCTACCAGCCATTTCCTTTATGCTGCTTCCAGTCTGCCTTTTTAGTCTACAAAGAACATTGCTCCTTATCAAAGTACTCCTCCTTTCCTTTACAAGGGTACTGATTTATCTATAGTTACAAACAATGGCATTAAACCTCAAAATTTCCACTGGAACAGAACAAAAGTAACATGTTATTAGGGAAATAAAGAAGATGGAGAAAAAAACCTGCAGTGACTCTCTCAGTACATACAAATAATTAAAATATTCAAGTTATGGTACACAATGAGTGCTTAAAGTCTAACACATATGAACTTCATAAGATCACAGTTATTCAGCGTCAGAATTATCTTATGTAAATTCTCAGCATGCTATTATTGAGAGATTAATTACAGATTATTAGCTTGACTATGATTTTTAATTCTATAAATTCTTAATATAATTAAATTTGCACTTATATCAATTTATTCAATACTGATTTACTGGGAAAATGGTGATTTCAGAATTCTGACTGAAATAAATGTCAATTTAATTCAATCTGTAGCCAATTTTTTTCTGGGTCATCCAGTTCAGGTATGTGAAAGCCTGAACAGAGGAACTTGTTTTTCTAGTTAATTGCCACTAGGTATAATGACATCTGGCATCTTGAAATACTACCTTTCAGATAAGATTGAAAACAAAATGAAAAATGAACACTAAAGATTATGCAGTACTTCTAAAAATAAAGCCAACAAATACCAAGTGAAAGGATAATCCTGCCCCCCGTCCCCCCACCCTGTCCCCCCCAAGACTCAGGGAACACTCACGCTCATGTCTTAAAGCATATGAAGGCATGTAAACTATTGCTATGTAGATACTGTAAATTTAACATATACACTGCCTTACAGAATGATAAAGAAAACCCTCCATTAAAAATGTAAACAAAAGTTATTTTGTAATGTTACAAGGGCTCAGTCATTTTCTAGCAATTACAATACAACAGCATGAGACTTAGTTTTATTCCATTACATTGGTGAGAGAGTGCATTAAAGTCAAAATGCTTGCAGTCTTCATCTACACTTTTACTCATAGATTAACTCCCATACAATTGTGTTGAGTAAAGCTTGAGTGAAAACTGCAAATATGTTCGCAATATTAGATATGCCATATATGGTTTGAAAAAGTATTCTATATGAAGCTTCTTACGTAAATAATATTCGGTTAATATTGTCCAGGAAAAAAAATGCATTGGAATTCTGTATGGATACAGTAACCTTTAAAATGTTCAGATACTTACCTAAACCTTGACAGACTCTTTAATAGCTACTGACATGTAGGCTTGAGCCCATGAAATCCTAATGGCAAAAGATTTGCAACAATCAAGGTCAAAGTTAAACCTCTTTATGTTACTTGATGGGTCTGAAACCTGGGACAGTAGATCTTTGAAAATATTTCCTGTTTAGACAAGAGAAATAAATTGCTGCTGCTGAAAGCCACCCAATCTTTTGCTTTATTCTCACAGTCCTACTCCCCCAACTAAAAAGGTTTAGCAGCATTTTATAGATAAAACCTCTGAGGTTAAATCTGGTTTACCAAAATAGGGTGGTATAATTTTAAAATGGTTATTCTACATATATATTAGCTTAGCAAATACAGATTCAGATTTTTTTTTTTTTGAAAGTGCTACTTAAGCACCCTTCACTCCAGCAAGGATACCGTCAATATCAACCCTGAAAATACTTGAGTTTAAAGACATATTGATCAATGCATAAACTAATATATTTAGAAGCATAATCAGTTTATATTGAACCAAAATCTTCATTTAAGGAGGACTATGAGCTAGTTAGAAGAAACTGAGAAGGAGGTATACCCTTCCCATCTCATCTTTCCACCCAGCCCTGGAAGAGACCACAGCTCCCCCTTCAATGGGCGAGGCTGCTGATGAAAAGGCTGCCTAACCACATCTGCTGGCCACAGTGGAAAAGAGCTGCTCACTCGCACTGGGTTTTCTTGGAATCAACCTGAAGACTCTTCACACCAGCTTAAGAGATACCCCTCTCTGCATAAAAATCAGCAAATTCTTACAGGGTGCATACTTCCTAACATATTCAGGCTATATTAAATGAAATAGATTAGTTTTTTATCACTGAAATAGTGACTGTAATATTTTTAGCTGTAATGAGATTCCATACCATATCACCAATTATTTTTCTAGCAACAGATAACAACCCTTCTTTGGACATATCTTGGGGTTTTCTTTCTAAATAATTCTTTAGCAAATGCATTTTTCTGTTAATTGTCTTCTGTGACATATTTCAATGTTCTGGACTTCATGAAATCATTACTGTTAGGTTAATGAAAGAGGGAATGACTCTGTGCTGGAGTATACACTGTATTCTAGAAGAATGATCTAATTTAGATATTTTAATGAGCACATTGGGCAGTGTGCTTGAGTATTCCAATATGAAAATTCTTGTGCTCGCTCCCTAAAACCTCTCAGGTACTAGTGTACAATGCACACCAGTAACACAGTCTTGTTTATTATTCCTTTGGACATTATAAAGACCACATATTCAAATGATGTAAAATCACTATATATGTATTTATTTCAAAAGGACCATGCTGAAAGATATTCAGTAATGATCTGTCTTGATTTTGCAAAACTACATTTAGCAAGTAACAGCAATACAAGTTCCCTTCCAAAAGAAATCCTATGTAAATATGTCATAATCCACTGATTTTTGTATCTCTGTATCCTATCCAAAGACTGAAAATGTCATTGCAGTCTGACAAATTATTTCTTAGAGAAAGCCATATACTTTAACATGATTTGAATTTAGTTCTTTAAATTGTGTCAGAAAAACTACCCAAAGAAGCTACTCGATAATGCCTTGCTAAATACTGCTAGTTACAGTTTTCTCCTGGTTATCAGAGTTATATTAATATAACAGCACCATTGCAACTGAAAGTAGAATGTGGAGGGCCATGTGGTTTAAAACATAGGAAAATTTAATGTGAAATCATTCTCTAATAGCTTACATGGTATAATTATAATTTTCTATAGCAATTGTAAATTATTGTTTTGCAAATGCCAGAAGGCCAGTGTTCCTATGGGTATGTAAAAATAATTTATTTTTGCAATTATTGATTTATTTTCTATCTTGCATAGTTGTATGAAAACTTCTTGCAGCAGAAACAAAAACATAGCTCTTCACTGGCACATAGGTTAGTAACTTTCCCTGTTGCCAAGACAGCAAAAAGGATATATATATTCACACTCACTTGGATGAAGACAACTTTCTATTTCCTCCATACCTCAAAATAATAAAAACTTATCTGAAAAAAATTCTATATTGTGACCATCCCTGAATCATTAAAATAAACTGTACTGAGAGTTATTGTCATCCAAACTGAAAATTATTTTCCAGCTCTACTACAGTCGATTTAGGAAATTCCTTTTTTTCACACAGCAACTATTCAAAGTACTCATTTGCCTACATCTATAGCGTTCTAGCTGCTTCCTAAATCTGGTCCTCCTTCTTCATTAGCTACACTAATGGTAGACTGATAGTCCGATCACAGTATATTTCATGTTTCTCTTATATCTAGTTTTTCCATCTCAAGTTGTCATTTCTCAATTCATGGTCTTCTCAGTCCATGAACTTTATCACTTTATTACCATTATTGTTACTTGCGTAACAGTCACTAGTGTGACAGTTTATTGACATGTAAGTAAGGATTTCAATTTAAATACTAACAATCCCAGTGGGCAGAATATAAACCAAAATGAGAGAAGAGAGTGAATCTCAAGAAGCTATTTCCTCTAATCTCAGTATTCTTTTGCAAGATTTTTTTTTCTTTTCTTTTTTTTTTTTTCATATAAATGAAGTGTAGTTGGAAGGGGAGGAACAAATCATTGATATTACTTCATGCCTGCAACTGCAAGCTGTGCAAGCATATGAAAAACACTAAGACATGTTTGGGCCACCAGATGTATTTGAAAAGCCCTACTCATTGCTCAGTTAAGTTCCCATTCCAGATGTGCACTAAATGAAATCAGGGGGCTGGTAGTTTAGAATGGCTACTTTGAGTCACCTCCACAAAAATGACCTTTGAAAATTTACCTACAGTACCTGTTTCCCAAAAGAAAGAGTCTGTTCTTGCACTCTGGAGGAGAATTATTTTTTGCCCTTGTCACAAGCATTATTTACCGCCTTCATATATATTAATGGTCGTGGATGAATGCACACTCTTGCCAAATGGCAATAGGGAACTAACGGGGATTTTAAAGCCTGGTTCTGGGAAGCCTCTTTTGAAGGATGGACATAATGATACACTTATAAACATATACATGTGCATGTGTGTATGCATATGCATAAACACACAAGTACATACCAAATATTTCTATTTAAGGAACATAAATTATTTAGATTGTATTCTACGTGAAATGCATTTCCAAAAGCAGCTCTAAGTGCAGCTACATTTATTTTAAAAGGCCACAGTATAGAATCAACTGATTTATATGCTCTGTAGATTGTTTATGTATCTTTAGGAAACACAAAGCCATTTTTATGTGTGTGTTTACATGCAGAGTATATATATGTATATAAATATATATAATGCAACTTAAAATGTAAATATACACAATACTGTGATGCTGCTAAATATTTATCAGTTACATCTATAATAAATATATAGTATCTGCACTTGTCTGCCAAACTTCTTACCACGTATAAATTAAATATTGAGCTTTACCACAGTTAGTGCAAAGTCTTCTGTAAATAGCTGCAGCACCTGGCCAATTTTAAAGGACCTTTCTATTATATATTATTGAACGAACTTCTCTTTTTGCATTTTATACTTATAACTGCAAATGAGAATCCCCCTGTGTGCAAATGCTATGCCTCTGGCAAATTGCTATGGGAATGACAGACAAAAAGAATTAATCTGGAGCTGGAAAAAGGAAGAGCAAGCATGAGTAGCAGGATGACTGATGGCAAGTGGAGTGGACATGCAGCTTTATATGTGGGAAAGAAGCACTAGGATCTGCAGGGGAGAGAAGAACCTGCAAGGAGGTCATGGTCCCGGGACATTTCTCTTAGCTTCTCTGGTTAACATCCTTCTTTTCTCATGCACAGACTTTTACTCTAGCCAGTCCCAAAAATAGATTCATCTTCTTACTAGTCCAGTATGTGCACCAACCACTCCTTGGTCTGCAGCCACTCCCATAAAATATTTTAAATTAAGTCCACCCTTTCAGTCCCTCTTGTTTGACACTATTCTTGGTAACATTTACCTGGGAAGGGACGTGAGAACTAAGAGGCTGCAACTTCCAGCACAGCCAGGAGTTTGCCCTAATACAATTCCTCTCACAGTCCCTTTGTGCAATGCAGCTGATATAAAGAGAGGAATTCCTTTGACACAGAGGGAGTCGTGGCTCCTCACTCAGCTTCCACAGCATCTTTGCCTCTAATTAAAAATACCTGCCAGTGATCTCAAGGAAACCTCTGTAAGCCATCAGTCAAATTCAATCCTCTGGGACAAACAAGCAAATTATGCCACTGAGACTTAAATTCACAACAAAAGCTGCTCTTTGGCTGACTGACATTTCCCTGCGAACCCATTCCTGCTTGGGCCTCCCAGCTCCCCTTGCACTCACAGATCACTCAGGCACTTGTGAAACCTCCATTTTACTGCCCACATTTGGCATACACTGCACACATCCTGCAATTATTCCTGTATATGTTGCTTTTCTATAGGGGGCATTACTGGGTCTCTTGGCATTTCTTTATTCGAATGTAAGTTCAGCACTGTGATGAAGAGAACTCATGTGAGCCATATGCAAGTTACCTGTTTAGCTGTCGCCTTTTTTAATTTGATATGAGAGCTTTGGAAATTATTTCACATGAAATCATGTGGAGTAGGTGACTTGGAGAATGCAGGAAAACGTTTTGAGTTGAGAACAAAACAGGTCATTCAGCTTTCACAGGCATTACATCAGGAATTCAAATTAGGAGGTTAAGAGCAATGCTTGGGGGCTCAGCAAAATAGCATGAATATTCATCACTGTCATCCCCAAGATTAAGAAATTTGTCTGGGAGCTTCTACAAGAGAAAGTTCACTGCACTGTTTTGTTTCAGATACACTGACGGGCACATTAGCATGGACAGGTTGTCAGCTGGCTTTCAGGGAGCACAGGGACAGTGGTTGTGTCTCGTCCTTTTGTGGCCAGGTAAAAGATAAGCCAAGCTTAATATTTAAATTCTGAAAACACCAGCTGAATGGCCAGTACCATCAAACCTGTGGAATTCTTGGTCATCCAGAGGCAGCTGAAAATTGGATGCTCAGAAAAGATTTTGGCAAATGGGAAAAAGACTAAGACTGAACTATCCATTATGCTTCCAATGAAAGCATACAGCAATAGTGCTTGAAAAGAAGAAACGTACGGGAAGAAAAAACCAGAAAGAATAGCTGTATTTTTTCAGGATTTCTATAGAAAGCAAGTCAATATTTGTACACCGCAGAAATTGAAACAATATTTCCTAGAGTGGGCAAAATGCCACTCTAACAGATGGCAGAAGTACAGGCATGCAAGAGAACAAGTTTATGAATTGATGCATGGGCATGTTTTCTGTCCAGGAATGTTGATACAGCAGCTTTTTGAGAATTATTTCAGCTCCTACATTTACAGAACTATGTCATTACCAGTGTAGATTCAAGCTTGCTTAAAATGGGTATGGATTTTATTTCTTGAAAGACATTTTTATTTTTCATTATTTTGATAGCCACTTAAAGATTTCACATGCTAATGTTTATTTGAATGATAGAGAAGTTGTACTTTGTCATTTTATTAGAATCATAGAATCATTTAGGTTGGAAAAGACCTTCAAGATCCAAGTCCAACCATCATCCATGCGCACTAAACCATGTTCTGGAGTACCCCGTCTATGCGCTTTTTGAATACCTCCAGGGATGGTGACTCAACCACTTCCCTGGGCAGCTTATTCCAATGTCTGACAATCCTCTCAGTAAAGAAATTTTTCCTAACATCCAACCTAAACCTCCCTTGCTGCAACTTGAGGCCACTTCCTCTCCTTCTATCTCCAGCCACCTGACAGAAGAGACCAGCACCCACCTCACTACAACCCCCCTTCAGGTAGTTGTAGGAAGCTATAAGGTCTCCCCTCAGCCTCCTCTTTTCTAGACTAAACAACCCCAGTTCCCTCAGCCGCTCCTCATAAGACTTGTGTCCAGGCCCCTCACCAACTCGGTTGCCCTTCTCTGGACACGCTCCAGCAACTCAATGTCTTTCCTGTAGTGAGGGGCCCAAAACTGAACACAGTACTCGAGGTGCAGCCTCACCAGTGCCCAGTACAGGGGAACAACCACCTCCCTGCTCCTGCTGGCCGCACTATTTCTGATACAGGTTAGGATGCCGTTGGCCTTCTTGGCCACCTGGGCACACTGCTGGCTCATATTGAGCCGGCTGTCAACCAGCACCCCCAGGTCTTTCTCTGCTGGGCAGCTTGCCAGCCACTCTTCCCCAAGCCTGTAGCATTGCGTGGGGTTGCCGTGACCCAAGTGCAGGACCCGGCACTTGGCCTTGTTGAACTTCATACGACTGGCCTCAGCCCATTGATCCAGCCTGTCCAGATCTCTCTGTAGAGCCTCCCTACCCTCAAGCAGATTGACCCTGCCTCCCAACTTGGTGTCGTCTGCAAACTTGCTGAGGGTGCACTCAATCCCTTTATCCAAATCATTGATAAAGATATTAAACAGAACGGGGCCTAACACCGAGCCCTGAGGGACACCACTAGTGACCCACCACCAACTGGATTTCACTCCATTCACCACAACCCTCTGGGCTCAGCCATCCAGCCAGTTTTTCACCCGGTGAAGAGTACACTTGACCAAGCCATGAGACGCCAGTTTCTCAAGGAGTATGCCATGAGAGACAGTGTCAAAGGCCTTGCTGAAGTCAAGGAAGATAACATCCATAGCCTTTCCTTCATCCACTAGGCAGGTCACCTGGTCATAGAAGGAGATCAGGTTGGTCAAGCAGGACCTGCTTTTTGTAAAACCATGCTGACCGGGCCTGATCCCCTGCTTGTCCTGGACTTGTCATGTGAGTGCTCTCAAGACAAACCGTTCCATGATCTTCCCCGGTACTGAGGTCAGGTTGACAGGCCTGTAGTTCCTCAGATCCTCCCTCCGACCCTTCTTATAAATGGGAGTCACATTGGCAAGCCTCCAATCCTCTGGGACCTCCCCTGTTGACCAGGATCACTGATAGATGATAGATAGTGGCTTGGCAAGGACCTCCGCCAGTTCCCTCGGTACTCTTGGATGGATCCCATCGGATCCCATAGATTTGTGAGTGTCCAGATGGCATAGTAGGTCACTAAAATTATTATATTTGTTATTTATTATTTTAAGGTATTTACATTTAAACACCATTCATTAGGTTTCTACGTGTATACAGGGGTGTTTTACATATGAATCTATGAATTTGCACTGATGTCTATGGCATATCAGAGCTGGGCATTATTTAAAAAACATCATATTTTGTCTATTTGTGCTGGGCTGTAAAATGTTGCTGTATACTTCTGATACACATAAGGGGACAAATCAAGACATGACTTTACTGTCTCCCACCCAGCACACCTGCATTAAGACAGCCACTCCATCAGTACACTCTTTATCAAAATATGGAGAAAATTATAATTTGTTTTAATATTTAAGGTATGAATTGCATTTGGCAACCTTCTTCAGCCTGCTGCTTTGCTGTTCTGCAGCCTTAAAATCCTGCTAGGCAGATGCTTTATTGCTCTGATCTAAAAGTATCTCTGCTCAAAGAGGGGGAAAATAAAAACACCTAAGTTTCTCTGAAGTGAACTAAGAACATGCTTTTTGACCATATCAAGACTGGTTTAATTACTCACTATCTTTGGTCAGAAAAGGAAAAGTTGCTAAAAGAAATAATACTTGCTGCACCATAGGATCTGAGTGCTGAAAAATCAGAAGTATTTTCAGAAAACTAAGAGTTATAAAGATACCTGTGCAAATTCCTCTGAAAAACCCTTGCAGCATCTCAACTGTGGGGCGTGTTTGAGTTCAGCTGAACAGGTACCATTTCTTATGAACTTTGCTTAACTTACTGAAGACCTACATCCACTGCACATGAAGATTGACATTACTACTTTAACTTAAATAATATTCTACATTCTTAAGCTACACAAACTACAAAATCTGAATATGGGCCATAGCATTAGGGTGAATAGTATGTATATGAAGGCAATGTGATCCTACAATACCATAGGCAGAAATACGAAGGTTGTACCTCAGTGCTGAGAGAATGGAGTTCAGTTGTCTCGAAAACTGAAGGTGATCAGTAAGTCCCGACTGATTAGTATTTTAGGGAGAACACAAGAGAAGGAAGAGTGCAGAAAGGAACACTGCCGCCTTCTGATCAAAAAATGAAATAGAGTGACATTTTCCCTCTGAGGATTACATGGTAAAATGCCACCCACATGCCAGTTTCAAACCCAGTTCTAATTTCATCATAGTCCACCTGCTTAAGGAGTATTATTCACTCACCTGAATAACCAAATGTGCCTTTCTGCCCCCTGGCAAAGCAAGGAGCAATCACACAACTGGGACACACAAGGGGACATGCCTAGAAAGGGGGTATTGACTTACTGCATCCTGCAACTCTTTTGGAAGTACTTTAAGTTAAATAGTTACTCTAGGAGGCAGCATAGTTGAGTATTTCTTCATGCACATTGAAGGTGATACAGAAAGGTAAGAAGTATTACAAAGCTAAGTAGAGTGAAGATAAACAGATTGAATTAGTAATTGGGATATGAGAAAATCATCTGGAATACATGGGTAGAGCTTTCAATTAGCAATGGCCCTTTGGGTTAAAAGGAAAGTTACTTTGCATCACAGTAGGTGACAACAGCATGTGCAGAACTGGTCCAAGGATCCCTTTCTGTCCCCAAAGGTCCTTTTATGTCTTCTAGTCTAGCTGCCTCCAGCTGGCGGGCTTTCGTGTAACCAAAGCTGGTCTTTGATCTTCAAACCAGTAATGATGATGGGTAGCAATCTGTGTCAATTTATGATGGTAATATTTGAGCCTGGAAAATTGAGGCTCCTGATAGAGCTTCAATATCGTCTCCTAGCAATTTCAATTTTTTTTTCCTCTTTGAGCTTATTGAAGAGTCAACCACTGATATCCTTTAACTTCCTCTCTAGCAATACTGCTGGCACAGCAGGTAAGACTATTGATCTCAAGTTACCTCAAGATTTCCTCTGCAAAAGTAATCTTCCTGCTCACTTTGCAACAGGTCTTTCAACACTGTGCTATAGCTACGTTAATAATGAATGAATCCATTATGATCAATTGCTTGACAATGAATATCAAATGACTTCTTCATTACTAAGACCATTACAGTACACTAGAGGTAACTGTTCAGTGCCATTTAGAGAGGTTTAGCTGTATGATCCCTTTCTCTCTTAATAGGATTTCTATGACTAAAATACCCCAAATCACACTGAATATTTAACCTGAGTTTCAGTGATTTTACAGTTTATACTGTAAAACATCTTGTGAATCAATAGGGCAATAATATATATCACTGTCTCTTTGAGCAATTTAATATAATCTTGCTGTGTACACAGTGCCTATCAGCACCATCAAAAAGTGTATTCTGAAGATCTGTGAGGTAGACAGTAATTGTCCTAAATCTAACAGAACTAGCAACTGAACAGAACCACTCCACTGTTGCCTTTAAAAAGTTGTTCCTTTTAACTTTGTTTATTTTTACCCATTTTTGCAATAACTAATGCAACTGATTAAGCAATGAACATAGAACATTAATCATGTTGCTTAACTAGGTGTTTCCTAAAGGTCACCCCACTTTGAAACACAGAGCTTTCTCATGGGCTGCCCTCATGCCCTTGATTAATGGTGCATTTCCCTGCTCTCCCCATGCACCGTTGGATCCCTGTTCTGCACTTCTCCCTTGCTCCTGGCTCTTGTGCAAGTGGCAAGCCTGTCAAAGTGACATGAGAAATGACTGCATAACCTTTGCTGATGTTCAGCAGTTCCCAGTCTTTCAGTTTTCACTCTGCGCCACTCTCCAAGAATTCTGCTTTAGGTTTCCCAGGCAGAATTTGCAGTGACAGAAGAGGAAGGATTGTTCTAGATTACATTGCCAACAGAGCTTTGACAAATGTTACAGAGCTAACAGATCCTGCCCAAGATAAATAGGTATCAGTGGATACTGTGGCTAGTTCTCACTCATGCAATCTCAATTTTAAATCTGCACTTGAGAATCAGCTCTAGTAAGAGTATAGCAATGGAATATATTGAGGGAAAAGGGATTTGATGGTGAAGCATGATAGAAGGATTGATGATAACATAGTTGAGAATGACCTAGTGTCTGGATTTGAGTTCTAAGTGTTGTGGTTAAATGCTGTTTCTGAACAGATTCTCCTGCGTGGAATAGGGCAGGCTACTGCAGCCCAGACACCTGGATCTCCATCTATCTATACATCCACAAGTTGTTTGTGAAATAGGTACATCGAAAAAGGGAAATAGTTTTCTTTCATCATGAATAGATTTGAGGGATGGATAAACACAAAAATCCCACACCTCAAAGTTACATTGTTTTATATCTCATTATGCACTAAAAATATTTTGCAATTTAGAAGGTCCACTAAGAGACATCCCAACAGGCTGAGTCGGGAGGTACGAGGTCTCCCCCTCAGACCCTGGCTCACAGGAAACTACCATTTAAAAAATGGATGCATCTTTGTTTCTTCAAGAAACAACACATTCATGCTCATGGGAAATCTGACTTTTTCTCCCAGACCTTGGCGATCATTCTTGTAAAGAGGAAAACAGAAACAAGGAAAGTTACTGTGATTCCTTCCAACCATGCAGGAAGCATATGGCAAACCCAGAAATGCAGCCCGTAATGATCCTGTGCTCAGGCACATGTTGATGGTTAGTTGCATGCAATAGAGCTTTTTGATGCAAATTAATTAATTTACTAAAGTAGAGATGATGCCATTAGCAATAATTTCTCCATCAACCTTTGAAGCTGAATAGGGGTCATGCAGGATAAGTTCCCTACCTGTCTTCCTATTCTCAGAAAAAGACACTTTTTTCTCAAGCCCGTATCATCTATATCTACACTTCTATGCTGAAATACATAAGCATGATTCCTAGAATTCAGGTAGATTTTTCTGTGGTTGCTCTAAACAATTTCACAATTCTCAGAGAGGAAAAAAACAAACCAACCAAAAAACTCTAGACAATTATAGCAATGTGTCTCTGGGAACATCATAGTTCCTGGTTGACAAAGCATCTTGCTGGTGCACAGCAAATATCTTAATGAGGTCAAGAGCAGCAATTTTAAGGGAGAAGGAAAAATGGAGAATTATCTGAATTTTGTTTATGTTGACAAGTACTCATGTAGAGAGCACCTTTGCTTCAATTCCTTCATTGCTTTCACCTTTTATAACGTATTGCATGTGAGTGCACCTCTGTCCATGGGAAGCTTGACAGAATTTAACTGAATCTTCTACTGGTACAAAGATGTCACCATGGAGAATACGCCTTTAGGACTAAGGATACTGAGCGATAATTTACTACACCTGCAACCTCAGCTACATAATTCATCTAGCAATGTGAAAATGAGAATTAAGGCCCCTACTTCATACAAGGTACTCATAGAGAATCACTTGGAAAAAATAGCCACCTTACTACTGTACATGGAGGCCCTAATCCTGAGTCACTTAACATGCTGCTAGACACAGTACAGGTTGAATCTTGCAATCACTCTACATTTTAACCCCTCACCAAGGTTAAAGGGTATTCCACACAGGAGGTGAACGTGGCATCTGTTCTTAAAAAACACACCCTAGGGAACAGCCCATGAGTAATATAAAGATTATTTAGACAACCTCACAAGTGTTTCCCATCTCTTATTTCTACAGACCAAATCCTGAGAAATACTGACTGCCTTGGAGCACTTAGACATTAAGGGTGCTCAGCATTATTAGTGCCCTTCCCTGTGTTCATTTACAAAGAGTGAAAATAAATGATGTCCAAGAGCACAATGCAGAGGACTATACTGCTACTATTTCATGGTGGGATACTCCAAAATTATGCGGTTATTACTGAGATTAGTACCTGGACTAGTATCAATTTGTTTTCCAATATAATTGATCACATTTAGAACAACTGTGAAAAAAATTTTAATCTTAATTGAAGTTATGTGTTAAAAACAACCAACCAAACAACTCGAATTTCTGAATTTTTGAAATTCAGTTCAGTTAAAACACTCAAGGTTTAAGTACACAGCATTGTGACTTGGAATCATGGTCCAGGAAAGATGCAAGGAGTATAACATCAATATTTATAAATGGAATGCTCTACAAATTTCTAAAGCTTTTCAAAAGACAATAGAACTTCCTATTTCAGCATTGTGAATGCCTTCCAGAAACTATGACGTTAGCTATGGAACAAGAATTTTATTTCATAGCACTGAAGAAGTAAAATAAGGGAAAATTGTGAATATACAATGATTAATTTAAAGTGTGTGCTGTTGCTGTAATAGACAGGATACTGATGCTGTGTGTATATTGCCAAATTAGTTTCAGACTTCATCTTTGCCACCAAAAGTAAATGATATTTTTAGGAAAAAATGTTCTAGCATATTAGAAAAAAGTAATATTTTGTTTTCTAAGTAAAGATTTTATGGATCAACTCTTGCATGCTGTTTATATGCAAGTTTCCTACATTTTGCATTGCTGAATAATTGAGAACATTAGCTCCCAAACCATGAAAAATTCATTTTAACATGATGTATTATTAATCAATTTAATTTACAGTGATCTGAAAAGTCCCACTTTCAGTTATGGTGCTTGAAATACATTTAGACAGTGGTTTGGTCTGTATTATAGCACTTTATGTAACTCTTCCTTATCTGATACCCTTCTCAAAGTGGGTCATACTGCATACACATGGTAATGGATAAAAGAGAACCAGTTGACATAATTTATTTGGACTTTTAAATCCTTTTTGATAAAGTCTCACATAGAAAATTACTGAAAATTTAAGTAGTTGGAGAACAGAGGAAATTATTTTAAATTATCAGATGCTGCTTAGCAGACAGAAAGGAAAACACTGCATTTTTTAAAAAATATTATTATCTTTACTATATAAAGATATTTTACTTTTACTATTTAAAGTACTTTTTTACTTTTAGTATCTGAAGATATTTTTATTTTTATTGTATAAAGATATATTATTACTATATAAAGATAAACATATTAGTATATTTCACATAGTTTCAGCCGGTCTTTAGTTAATGTTTACTAATATTTCACTATGAAATAATCACCAAAAAATCAGTTTGAAAAATAGCAACTACTATTTTAATTTAGGATTTATTTATCTAGGATTAAAAGAATGTCTTCATTCACTATGGCTTCATGGACATTTCTCTCCACCACAACTGAAATTGAAAAAGGGAGTTTTAAGTGATATGGAAACTCTCGTGACTCAGACTTCTTCCTCGATATTTTGTGAGAAGTCGCTGGTTACTGAAGTCTCTGCTTACTATGTCAGACATGGCAATTATGTCATCTGGCCACAATTATAAATCATTAAAATATAAGCTAATAATCAAGAACTGCTGATGAATGATGGAAATGTTTATAGAGACTACAAAGCTGTACAGCTTTATCAGGATGAAAGATTATTACAAAAATCAAGTAAACCTCAAATGTAAAAAAGGTCATACAGGGAAAGTAGTCTATATTTGGAAGTAGGAGCCTGAAACCCTTGTTCACCCTGAAAGAGTTTAACTTAGCTGGGAAGGAAAGTGAAATATCTCCACATTGGTGAGCACAAGGATGAGGTCAGCTAAATATGAAGTTGTAAAAACTTGCATAAAAGTCCATGTGGTGGGTACCAGAGATAATACTGCAAGATGCTATCAGCTGGTGAAGTCTCACTGGAGCAAAGCATGACCCCTACCATGCCTGACTCAGATGAAGAATGGCTGAGAGGAGGCAACACAGATAGTTCAGAGCATGCATGAACTCTCCCACAAGGAATAAATGACAAAGCTGGGATAGTTTTGCTTAGAAAGGAGTTACATTTGAAGTGCAGAGGCACAATAAAAAAGGCATTAAGTAATAAATGGTGGAGAAAGATCATGGATTGCTGGTCTCCTAAATTTGCAGCACTTAAAAAATGTTTTTTCTTTTTATAGGAAATTTTAATGTTGGATATTCAAGACAACAAAAAACCTAAACTAATCTATGTAATTTGTAGTCAAATGGTACAACAAATCCCTCCACCCCTGGAAGTAACTCAGGCAAGATGAAAAAATGCAGAGTGTTAAAATATTTATACAAATAGGCTGGGACAAATTTCATCAAAAAGCTGACAGTTAACCAAAATAACTGCCTGAATGAAATCAGTAAAGAATTTCAAACAGAAGTGTCTGCAAGGCTACTGAGAAACACCGACAGGCTGGGGGGAGCAGGTGCGCCTGTGCTGGTGAGAAGCCCTGCTGCTGCAGCTGGCACCGCAGCCAGGTGGTTGGGGAGGCTTCGGGCTGAGCTAAAAGCACTGATAAGTGATCAGGGAGGGGAAAAATAATTCGAGGAAGTTTTGTTTCAAAACCAAGAGGGCTATGAGCCAGAAAGCCGCCCCTCAAGGCAGTCCCTCCTCCACTCAGAGACGGATTCCTCACAAATTTGTAGCTTCTTAAAAATAAACATGCTGGCATCAAACACACCCGACTTGTCACATCTTCCCTCCTAACAGAAAAAACTTTGCAGACCCCAAGCTTTCACTATGTGCTTGTATTAAAAAGAACAACAACATATGGATATAAAATATGTTATAGATGGGAAAATGGGAGTAGGCTAAGTGACTTACAAAACCCTGCCCTGGTTATTCCCAGGGGATGTTCCCAAGGTTTGTCCCCGTTTCCAGGAACAGTGGGACCTCAGACTCCGCGGGGGACAGTCACCACTCTTACATGCTCACACAGAGACAAAAACACACCAGCCTAGTGCTTTAATGAAAATAGCAGGCATGAGCCTTACAGTAAAAAGTGTCAAAGGCTTGTGGTTATAAAATAAAATATGAAACAAAGACACTTTCCATGATGGGTACATTCATAGCACTGTATCCCCTCATGAAAGGAAATTAGTTGAAGGGCAGCTCTATGCAAGGCAGACTTAAGTTAATCTCATTGCCTGTTTTGAGTCTTTGTGTACATGCTTGTTTGCCTTTGGTAGCAATAAGCTACTTAAACATAAGTTTAAAACAAAATCCTGCATTGTGTAAAAATACAGTGAGCCCAGTGTCACACTTTTTCCACAAGCACCTTGGGTATACAAGCCCATCTCAGAAAAAGTATTATGTGACATACACTGGAGTTCTTTGCAAAGATACACCACTTCCCTAGATTAGATATAATTGACACTTGTGTTGCTCCAAGTTACAATATTCATACCTATTGGAAGAATCTACTTTTTGTCTCTTCTTATGTTGTAAATGTTTGGTAACAATGCAACCACAGAACACAATACATATAATATGATGAAAAAGTTTCTTCTTATAAAAGTAAGAGTTATCTGTTATTAAAATACTACAAAATCCATAATACAACTTATTCACTTTCTATGATGAAAAATAACGATGTATAATAATGCATATTAAGCCTCTGCTGCCCAGGGCTCCTGTAACTTATACATTGCCAAATTATGCAAAAAAACACTGGAGCATTTCAATTATACTGCTGTAATTCTTACCACAATACACACTAACAGCACAAACACAGATATATACTTTTTCAGAGAAATAAAGCATCCTTTTCTCCAAAAAAAAATCCCTGAATTTGTGAGAAGACAAATTATCCCCGATAAGTGCCAAGAAACAGTTAGATTATATCATTGTATCCATTTATATCCTTACTTCACTATATTGTGAAATAAATATAATTTCTTATTTATTCCTGTATTTCATTTGGTAGCAAACGTGCACACTGGGGAATGCTTGCTGTTCATGACTACCCAAAGATGACCTTGCAAGCTTCTATGTCTGAAAAAGTATGCTAACACAACAGGATGGGATTTACTTTCAGCAATGCTGTAGCATAGCCACAATTTAGTGGGTATTCTGGGTTTACAAGACAAAAAAATACTGCCAGAGTTGAAGGCACTACCTGAAACAGAAATTTTTACAATTCTATTAAGTATTTTCCTTTTGAAGACAAACCTGTCTAGCCCTTGGTAGAATCCTCCAGGCTGAAAAAAACCTCTGTTGAAGTTACACCGCCTAGCAAGGATGCCCTACCTTACCTGTCACTGTCTAAAACACTTGTCCTGGTTTCAGCTGGGATAGAGGTAATTTTCTTTCTAGTAGCTGGTATAGTGTTATGTCCTGGATTCAGTATGAGAAGAATGTTGATAACACACTGATGTTTTCAGTTGTTGCTAAGTAGTGTTTATACTAAGTCAAGGATTTTTCAGCTTCTCATGCCCAGCCAGCAAGAAGGCTGAAAGGGCACAAGAAGCTGGGCAGGGACACAGCCAGGACAACTGACCCAGACTGGCCAAAGGGGTATTCCGTACCATGGGATGTCATACCCAGTATATAAACTGGGGGGAGTTGGCCTGCAGGCATTGCTGCTCGGGAACTAACTGGGCATCAGTTGGCGAGTGGTGAGCAATTGCATTGTGTCACTTGGTTTGTATATTCCAATCCTTTTATTATTATTGTCATTTTATTGTTGTTATTATTATCATTATTATTTTCTTCTTTTATGTTCTATTAAACTGTTCTTATCTCAACCCATGAGTTTTACTTTTTTTCCCTAATTCTCTCCCCCATCCCACTGGGGAGGCAGAGGGAGTGAGTGAGCGGCTGCGTGGTGCTTAGTTACTGGCTGCTACGACACTGCAATACAGGGACTCTCAGAGCAGGAAACCAATGAAGCATTGCTCTGAGAAGTAATTCTCATGCAGACCTTGACACCTACTGCTGTCTCGCCTCTCTTCCTTTGGTATAGAAATGTTTAAGGTAGAGTTTCCGATCTCCAAGGCCTGCAGCCCTCTTTGTAGTGTACCCTGGTCATGACCCAGAGACTTAAGAGACAGGACTGGTCCTTCCAGGGCTCAGGCAGCTTTGTAAGTCCTTAGGTTATTTAGCTAACATGAATGCCAGAATTTAGTCAGAGCTTGTCATTCTTGCTCCTTACCCAGGAACTACAAGCAGTAAGAGTTGTGACGTGTTAATCCTTTACCTAAAACCACAGAAATGTCTACATTTCCAAAGTTATGCCATCACAGTAAAGGATTCAGCCCTTTTTAAGCCCTCCCCATCAAGAATTACTCCTAAACTCTACCATAAAAATAGAATATAATAAAATAGAATATAAAAATAGGCTGTAGTGGCTCAAGACAAAGACCCATGTAGCCTAGTACCTTCTTTTGGGAAAGCAGCCTGTAATAAATACCCCCAAGAAAAGACCATGGTTATAACGATGCCCCCCAGAACATGCTCTCCTAGCTGCAGTCCTCTGTGGCTCTGCCAAGGCAATGCAGGGACAGCTGACACAACAACAGCTAATACTTTCAGGAAGGAAGGGGCACTTGCGCTGCTTCACCTCCACTGTCACAACCACTGGACACTGTCTCTTATGGCTCCCAAATAATTTCTCAATACATAGTCCCATCTTCGGCCAAGGAAAAAAAAAAAGGAGATCTGAACCATAGAAAAATTTATCTTAATAGGTAGGAGGGATGGAAAGAATGAAAAGAAGTGTATTGGCTGATGGGGGCCTGATGTTAAATATATTTCATAGCACGTGCCATGCAAGATTTGCCTACTTCAATCTCAGTTCTCCAACTTCTGTATCAGGTTTCCCAAATAAGAGTTGTTTTGTTTCTCTACAAAGAAACTTTATGCCAGCTATAGAAGTTACTTTTCGTCCTAAATTCTGAGCTCCAGTATTATTTGCAGTACTGTTTTCTACGTTTCCACTTTTAGCAGGCAAATGTGAATGTGGGGAATTTATTTTTTTAAAAGATCACCCTTCCTCTCCACCACCTAGAAGGGAAATTTATACATATCATGTAACATATGTGAGTATGATATGTCATACACCTCACTGAATAGTGCTGTTGCACTTTTATATAGTGTGTAATGTAACATGAAACAAACCCAAATGGTAGTCCCCAGATCTACTATAGCCTATGAAGTTTACATTAGCATTGGCTATACTACCAGCTGCAAACTGTCCAATGCAAGGTGAATGCTTAAAGTACCCCAAGCCCTCTCCTCTCCTGAGGAATCTGCCTGGTCCCAGTCACTCACCAGAGATGTAGAGTGACTCATATAAGCTCTCAATAAGATATTCTTCCTCTGTGCCACACTACCATCTATCATCGTCAAGTGTGTACAGCGCATAGAACTACATTTTCTAATCTTCAGCTTACTTGAAAAGAAGAAAAGCACACTGAATCCTAGGCTATCAGCTGTACAGGATTCTCAGAAAGTGATGAGACATCTTAAAAAATAATTTCACTAGCACGTTTCAAAATTTTAAAAAAAGCAATAACACAGTGTTTATCGTAGGCTGGTATGAACCATTCTCTAGTCTTGAAAGTCAGCTGACTTAGATTAGACATCCTTAGACCTTATCACGGTTATAAGAAAATCTTTTTCAAATTCTCAGAAACTCACTATTCTCACTAATAAAATTTTTTAAGAACATAAGAATGAATATATTAATTCATGCCATTTTTATGTACTGAAAGCAAAGTGAGTTAGGACACAATCTGAGCTATCAGCAGATGGTTCTATTTGAAATCAAACTGGGAGAGGAGATGCTATTATTTCATACAAAAATTTGTATTATGACATTGCCTCCCATCTTCCCATCACTGTGTTTTGTTTTGTTTTCCTGTACAGAGGAAAAAAAAATACCTCTATTAGCTTACAACACAATACTCAGGTCTCCCCAATATGGAGAAGTAGGAAAAGACAGTATCTTCTGTGCAGCCATCCCTTGATAGGCTGTGAACTGCTAAAATAACTGTTCAGGAAGGCTGAACATTTTTTATATCAAGCTAAACTTCTTTCTCAAGCATAGAAAATCTTTTGCATAAAGGATTTAAGGAGAGAAAGACATCCTCTGCAATGGAACTGGCTTAAAAATTTCTGTAGCAGAGAAGAAAAAACCTTATGCATTTCAGCAGATAGTCACTGGGTATAAGAAAGAGGATCCCTTCAACTGTCTCCCAAATAAAGACTCTGCAGCTGAACGCAGAGCAAAATGTGTACATTGGGCATACTAGGGAGCACCCTGTGGAGCACAGCATCGATGAGTGACTCAGCAGCTCAGGACAATCACCTGAGAAGTGCTAAGCTGAGTAAGAGAGCCGTTTGATTTGGTTTGGTTTGCTACAAGGCACAGCATCACTTGCTTTCTAGTCTCCCCTACTTCACAGCATTCAGAACAGAGTCCAGATACCTCGAACCTGGAAGCCCTCTATCACAGTAGCTCTATGCTCTCTGTCAACTTCCTCACTCCTTTCCTGTAGCAAAGATAAAATGAAGTAGAATTTATTTTTCAATCTTTGAACATAGTCGTTTACTGTAAGAAGAAAGAAAAATAAATGGCAAGCCAGACTCTGGGCAAATTTTGCTTTGCAAGAAGCAGGTACAAACCTAACTGAAATCACTGGGCTATATATATTTTAAGTCTGTGGAGAAGAAAATGTAATACATTAACCACAGGATCCTTAATTTATTAGATAGAGTTCACCACTTTCAAGTGAGAGCTATATATAGAAATTTTTATAGACCAGAGTACATTTTACTTGCAGACATTTTAATTGTTTTGATGTTTAAGGTTTAGCCTGATGCAATAAGCTTGGGTTTGGGGATTTTTTTGGAAAGAGTCTTCACAGTTTTTAGTTGGAATACGTTTTACGGATGCAACTGTAAGTAAAAGACTGTAATGCTTTTCAGGGTGAGTCCATTTTTAATGCATTTTTATCTACTAACTTGCACACACGCTGACAAAGCTTTATGTATAAATGATGTGATCCTTCACCACTACTGGCAGAGTGAATGGACTGATGCAATTTTAGCTGGGCAGAGATGTGGAAGATTTGATGTACATGTATTGTTTCATATTCCTTCTTGTCTCTAAACCCAAACTACTGGCCAAGCTATTCTTCTGGTTTAGCAGAGATTAGCCTGCAAAGGAGAAGTAGCTCTAGAGGAACTATCACACGCTATTTCATCTATCTATACCTAAGTAAAAGAACAAGGTCTGATGTGGACCTGTGTTGCAACGGTAGCTATTGAGGTAGGTAGCTATTGGCCTATGTTACATGAAAAAAGCTAACGCTAGCACGGCCATCTGGCAGGCACTAAAAAAATTTCAAACTGTGGTTCTTCCCAGTTCTCCCAAATTGCATAGGTGCATACAACTACCAGAGGCATAACGCAAGGAGTGAAGCTCTGTGCATATCGCTATTGAGCAATTAATTTATCTGTATCTCCTCAGGCTATCAGGATGCCCAGTGGGATGTTATATATTTTCTCTTATTATGGAAAAGGTAACCGTAGTTCCAGGACTTTGACCTCAAAGTGATTTCTGTAGGTAATTCTCTGCCTTCAGGTGTTCTCCAGAGAGGGAGATTCATCTATGTAAATGCTGAATTACAGTGTTTGGATGAAATCTATTTTCCTAAAAGAAGAGGAGGGGGGAAAAAAAAAAAAAGTAGAAATTTGCCATTTTCTTCTAGATAATCTAACAGCACCGATTTAAAACCAAAGTCCTCCCTCAAGGGAATCTCAGCTGAAAATGCACTGTGTCAAACTGCAAATGGCAGTTCTGAGCTGCTGAGGTCCTGACACATCTGTTATAGAGATCTCTCCACAAAACCAAAAATCTCCATAGAATTTGCTTAAGCACATTTTTGAATCTAGCTCAGCAGGGGATGAAAAGAAGGGTCCACTCATTTGCAGAGGGGAACCAAAGCAGGGGGCTGAGAGAAACAGGTTTGCTACGCAGACGGCATCCTTGATAGAGCCAGCTTTGGGGTTCTGCTCAAACAGAAATGGAAGGAGTTTTACGAAAGTACTTAACACTTCCGAAAAGCCACATTTCATGCCATACTTTCTCATTTGATAGTCAACATTTTCCAAAGCTACCTGATGGAGCTGGATGCAAATTTCCATAACTGGGTGTTGAATGACAAAATTTCATCTATCTATGCAATACCTAATATACCAAAATATCCTAAAATACCAAAAATTGATGGGTTAAGATATTTCCAAGCCCTAAAACTATTGGATCTCCCCAGTTGTGTAGTGATTTTCAGTTTACCATCAAATCTTTTCAATTAATCCAATTTGTTCATTTTCTAAAGTAGCCAATTCAAACGTTTAAAAACCTTTAAATCTGAATGATACAGGTTTGATCAGTAAACAGAACAGATACTCCAAGAAATAGTGTTTTCCATTGCTTTGTGAGGATATTTTTGCCTATTTAGTGGTACCCCATTCGCTCATCTAAATGTGCATTTCCATGATTAATAAAACAAACACAACAAAGTTTAAGATGTGCAAAAAACCTGACTTCGCCCCCCCCCTTTTCTAATCAGCTATTGAAGGAATTATGCATATTTGTTAGCATTTATTTATTAACGTAGCAATTGCTGGCTTGCTGGCCTTTGTAAGTTAACACGCTTCCCATACATAAGCCAAAGGAAAGTTCTGAGGCCTGATCATGATCTCACCAAAACTCAGAAAAACTCAGCCAAGGACATTGAAACAGACCATGCTTGTATAAGTCCAAATTCAAGCCTTCAAAAGCTGTATCTTTGCACATTGTCTGCAGAGCAGTTGGGGCATAATTTTATTTAGAACAGTTTAGTCATCCAGTCACATCATTTGTCTCACTATTAGTTCCCTGACTGTAACAGTGTTAAACAGCTTTTTTACCACATAATTTTCTTTTATTGCCTTGGTAAAAATAAAGTCTGTCATAATCTACTCTTGTGCTCCAAAAATCTATAGCATTAAAAGAAAAAATATAAACCCTATAAACACAGCACAGTGAAGCAGAAGCTTAAGGTCATGAATAGTAAGTGACAGTAGGTCTACATTAAAAAATTTGGTATTTTTACTGCTGAGCAATACTTTGCACTCTTCTAAACTGTCCTGGTTTCAGCTGGGTGAACCAGGGTGAACCAGGGTCATCACGGGAACAGGAGGAAGATGCAGAACCAGAGGTAATAACCCAGTCCCTATCCTTGAGTGAGCTGCGGGATAGGCGAAAAGATTTTGGCTGCCGTATAGGTGAGCATATTATCACCTGGCTCCTCCAATGCTGGGACAATGGGGCTAATAGCTTGGAATTAGAAGGTAGGGAAGCCAAGCAGCTGGGATCACTTGCCAGGAAAGGTGGCATTGACAAGGCAATTGGAAAAGGGACACAAGCCATCAGCCTCTGGAGGCGACTCCTGTCAAGTGTGAAGGAAAGGTACCCCTTTAAGGAAGATGTTATATGTCAATCAAGCAAGTGGACCACCATGGAAAAAGGTATTCAATATCTGAGGGAATTAGCTGTGCTAGAGACGATTCATCATGACCCGGACAACCCACAATTACCCAAAGATCCAGACGAAGTCCAATGCACACGACCTATGTGGCGGAAGTTTGTACGGAGCGCACCGTCGTCCTATGCCAACGCATTGGCAATAATGGCCTGGAAGGATGAAGAGGCACCGACAGTGGAGGAAGTGGCTCGCCAACTCCGTCAATACGAAGAAAATCTCTCCTCCTCCTTACAAGCCTGCATTTCAGCTGTGGAGAAGCTGTCCGAGGATTTCCAGCAATTCAAAGAGGATATGTCCTACTCCACACGTGTAAGGACCAATGTCTCAGCTATTAGGAGTGAGCGTTCCTCTGCCCAAGAGAGAGAATACAGAAGGTACACACCACAAGGTGCCCTGTGGTTTTACCTATGTGATCAGGGAGAGGACATGAGGAAATGGGACGGAAAACCTACCTCAGTCCTAAATGCACGGGTAAGTGAACTGCGAGGAAAAACCACTACAAAAGGGGATTCTACCAGGAAAAATGCCGCTCCAGTTTCCAGAGTAGAACGGCTGATTTTATTTCCGATCCTCTTGAAGGGAATTCTGAGTCAATTTTACGAGAAGTGAATACTGAACACTCTGACCAGAATTAGAAGGGCCCTGCCTCCAGCCAGGTGGAGGAAAGGGATAACCGGGTCTATTGGACTGTGTGGATTCGATGGCCTGGCACGTCAGACCCACAGGAGTATAAGGGTCTAGTAGACACCGGTGCACAGTGCACTCTAATGCCATCAAGTTATAAAGGGGAAGAACCCATTTGTATTTCTGGTGTGACAAGGGGATCTCAAGAGTTAACTGTATTGGAAGCTGAAGTAAGCCTAACTGGAAATGAATGGCAGAAACACCCCATTGTGACTGGTCCAGAGGCTCCGTGTATCCTTGGCATAGACTACCTCAGGAGGGGGTATTTTAAGGACCCGAAGGGGTATCGATGGGCTTTCCGCATAGCTGCCTTGGAGACAGAGGGCACTGAACAGCTGTCTACCCTGCCTGGTCTCTCTCAAGACCCTTCAGTTGTGGGGTTGCTGAAGGTTGAAGAACAAGTGCCAATTGCTACCACGACGGTGCACCGGCGGCAATATCGCACCAACTGAGACTCTCTGATTCCCATCCACAAGTTGATTGGCCAACTGGAGAGCCAAGGAGTGATCAGCAAAACTCGCTCACCCTTTAATAGTCCCATATGGCCAGTGCGGAAGTCTAACGGGGAGTGGAGACTAACAGTTGACTATAGCGGCCTGAATGAAGTTACGTCACTGCTGAGTGCTGCCGTTCCAGATATGCTAGAACTTCAATATGAGCTAGAGTCAAAGGCAGCCAAATGGTATGCCACAATTGACTTTGCTAATGCATTTTTCTCAATCCCTTTAGCAGCAGAGTATCGTCCACAATTTGCCTTTACTTGGAGGTATGTCCAGTACACTTGGAATTGATTGCCCCAGGGGTGGAAACACAGCCCCACCATTTGCCATGGACTAATCCAGACTGCACTGGAAAAAGGTGAAGCTCTGGAACACCTGCAATACATTGATGACATCATTGTATGGGGCAACACGGCAGAAGAAGTTTTTGAGAAAGGGAAGAAAATAATCCAAATCCTTCTGAAAGCCAGTTTTGCCATAAAAGAAAGTAAGGTCAAGGGACCTGCACAGGAGATCCAGTTTTTGGGAATAAAATGGCAAGATGGACGTCGTCAGATCCCAATGGACGTGATTAATAAAATAGCAGCTATGTCTCCCCTGACTAACAAAAAGGACACACAGACCTTCTTAGGTGTTGTGGGGTTTTGGAGAATGCATATTCCAAATTACAGTTTGATTGTAAGCCCTCTTTATCAAGTGACCTGGAAGAAGAATGATTTTAAATGGGGCCCTGAACAACAACAAGCCTTTGAACAAATTAAACGGGAGATTGTTCGTGCAGTAGCCCTTGGGCCAGTCCGGACAGGACAAGATGTTAAAAATGTGCTCTAAACTGCAGCCAGGAAGAATGGCCCTACCTGGAGCCTCTGGCAGAAAGCACCTAGGGAGACCCGAGGCTGACCCCTGGGCTTTTGGAGTCGAGGATACAGAGGATCCGAGGCTCGCTATACTCCAACTGAAAAAGAGATATTGGCAGCATATGAAGGAGTTCAAGCTGCCTCAGAAGTGGTTAGTACTGAAACACAGCTCCTCTTAGCACCCCGACTGGCAGTGCTGGGCTGGATGTTCAAAGGGAGGGTCTCCTCTACACATCAAGCGACTGATGCCACGTGGAGTAAGTGGATCACACTGATCACACAACGGGCTCGCGTAGGAAACCCCAGTCACCCAGGAATTTTAGAAGTGATCACGGACTGGCCAGAAGGCAAAGATTTTGGAATGTCGCCAGAGGAGGAGGTGGCACATGCTGAAGAAGCCCTGCTGTATAATAAGCTGCCAGAAAATGAGAGGCAATATGCCCTGTTCACTGACGGATCCTGTCGCATTGTGGAAAAACATCGGAGGTGGAAGGCTGCTGTATGGAGTCCTACACGACTAGTCGCAGAAACTGCTGAAGAAGAAGGTGAATCGAGTCAGTTTGCAGAGGTGAAAGCTATCCAGCTAGCGTTAGACATTGCTGAAAGAGAAAAGTGGCCAGTGCTCTATCTCTATACTGACTCATGGATGGTGGCAAATGCCCTGTGGGGGTGGTTACAGCAATGGAAGCAGAGCAACTGGCAGCGCAGAGGTAAACCTATTTGGGCTGCCGCACTGTGGCAAGATATTGCGTCCCGGCTAGAGAATCTGGTTGTAAAAGTACGTCATGTAGATGCTCATGTACCCAAGGTTCGGGCCACTGAAGAACATCGAAACAACGAACAGGTGGATCAGGCTGCCAAGATTGAAGTGGCTCAGGTGGACCTGGACTGGCAACATAAGGGTGAGCTATTTATGGTTCGGTGGGCCCACGATACTTCAGGCCATCAGGGAAGAGATGCAACATATAGATGGGCTCGAGATTGAGGGGTGGACCTGACCATGGACACTATCGCGCAGGTTATCCATTAATGTGAAACATGTGCTGCAATTAAGCAAGCCAAGCAGTTAAAGCCCCTGTGGTATGGAGGGTGATGGCTGAAATATAAATATGGGGAGGCCTGGCAGGTTGACTATATCACACTCCCACAAACTCGCCAAGGCAAGCGCTATGTGCTGACAATGGTGGAAGCAACCACCGGATGTCTGGAAACATATTCTGTACCCCATGCCACTGCCTGGAACACTATCCTGGGCCTTGAGAAGCAGGTCTTGTGGCGACATGGCACCCCAGAAAGAATTGAGTCAGACAATGGGACTTATTTCCGAAACAACCTCATAAACACCTGGGCCAAAGAGCATGGCATTGAGTGGGTGTATCATATCCCCTATCATGCACCAGCCTCTGGGAAAATTGAGCGATACAATGAACTGTTAAAGACTACATTGAGAGCAATGGGGGCCGGAACTTTCAAACATTGGGATACACATTTAGCAAAAGCCACCTGGTTAGTCAACACCAGAGGATCTGCCAATCGGAGTGGCCCTGCCCAATCAGAATTTTTACATACTGTAGAAGGGGATAAAGTCCCTGTAGCGCACATGAATAATATGTTAGGGAAAACAGTCTGGGTTACTCCTGCCTCAGGCAAAGGTAAACACATTCGTGGGATTGCTTTTGCTCAAGGGCCTGGGTGCACTTGGTGGGTGATGCGAAAAGATGGAGAAGTCTGATGTGAACCTCAAGGGGATTTGATTTTAGGTGAAAATAGTCAGAATTAAACTGTATGATATTAGTTACTATATAACCCTGCTACTGTATGTTATCATTACTATAATTGTTATATGCTATATCCATAGTACTATAGTAAGAATCACTTAGATCAAGCAAGAAAGAACTGTGATAAAACTGAGCAAAGCGCAGTAGTGATGGAACCAGAACTGACTCCAGCATGCAACAATCCAACGGTGCACACCATCCTCCTACTGCGTCAAATGTCATCTGCTCGTCACACCGCACTGAAGCCCAATTCTGCTCTACCTACTGAAAGGACTTTGCACCATCCCTCCTGCCCAGACAGACTGGTATGACAGATGGAGCCCAGAGTCGGAAACTAAATGAACTCAACAAACATTTTATGAACATAACCCATGAACTAAACGAATGATATCTCTGTGTGTGTATACTTACATATATATATATCATTGTTCATATGTCTCAAAGGGATGGAAAGGTGGTGATGATTGATCAGGATGTAACTAAAGGTATGGGAACTGAGCATGACGTCAATGGTATAGAATAAGGGGTGGATACTGTCCTGGTTTCAGCTGGGATAGAGTTAACTGTCTTCCTAGTAGCTGGTACAGTGCTATGTTTTGAGTTCAGTATGCGAAAAATGTTGATAACACTGATGTTTTCAGTTGTTGCTCAGTAGTGTTTAGACTATAGTCAAGGATTTTTCAGCTTCTCATGCCCAGCCAGGGCACTTGACCCAAACTGGCCAACAGTGTATTCCATACCATGTGACATCCCATCTAGTTTAGGAACTGGGAAGTGGGGGCGGGGAATTGCCGCTCGGGGACTGGCGGGGTGTCGGTCGGCGAGTGGTGAGCAATTGCCCTGTGCATCATTTGTACATTCCAATCCTTTTATTACTACTGTTGTCATTTTGTTAGTGTTATCATTATCATTATTAGTTTCTTCTTTTCTGTTCTATTAAACCGTTCTTATCTCAACCCAGGAGTTTTACTTCTTTTCCCGATTTTCTCCCCCATCCCACTGGATGGGGGGGAGTGAGTGAGCGGCTGCGTGGTGCTTAGTTGCTGGCTGGGGTTAAACCACGACATAAACTCATCACTTTTAAGTTTTAAAATATTACAAAGGAGTTAAACTGAATTAGTTTAAATCAATATTTTCCTAATAGGAATTCCTTGTAGTTTTAAAATTCTAAGCTTTACATATTTCAGTAGTTCGTGTTAAATGGAGATTTGACATTTTGCCAGCAAAAGTTTCATTAAATCACTAGTAGGAAAATCATGATTATCTCATATTACCTCAGTGCAATGATATAATGTGGCTGGTGCTTTTAAAGATGAGACAAGACAAACAGGAGAAAAGTTTCCACCACACCAAAAATAAACTGCAGATATTTATGGCTACTTTAAAATGGAATTTCTCAAACACAGATTATTTGTTTCTACTTTCTTTCCCTTTATTAGTACATCAAAACTATGTTTTTTCCATTTGCATTGAATTTTTGATGCAGTTCAGTATTGTACTAATTGTGTTGCCAGTGAAGTGAACTTTGAAGGCCAGCAGAGAGACCTTTTTACAAAAGCCTCACTTAAATTATTAGCAAAAGCTCATTCTGTTACCTAAAGCTCATCACTTACCCCTTGTTTTTGCTATTAAATATACAGGGCAGCATACTGGAAACCATCTTGTCTCTGAGCTCCAACATTTCCATGCACAGGGTAGTGTTGCTACCATGACTCTTGCTTTCCTCCAACCAAGTTCCTGCCGTGTTAATCCCAAGAGCAGCTGCAGCAGTGGAGATGGCAGCTAAGGAGGTGGAAGACTGAAGTGGATATCCTTCCAGTATGACCCTAGGCCAATCATTCTGCCTCCCTGTCCCAGTGCATTAAAACATTACAACCACTGAAAACTTGGAGGAGTTGTTGTGAGGATAAACGCAGTGAGAACATACGAGGAACAATAAATTTAGATAAGGTTAGCTGCGGTTCCTCTGCACATATATAAAGCAGGTAAGTTAGCTAAATAGATTCTTGAACACTGCACTGCGTGCCCCTTCTAAAAGTATAGAAAATTACTGGATTCTTCTGGATTCTTGTCATGAACAGATAACATGTGTGCATTCCTTTGGAGGTAGTTGAGAAATTAAGACTGAGCAATGATTGTCAGAAAATGCATTTGGTGAGAGTGTTCACATGAAAATTAACATTACACGAATTTGTACATATTAAAAGAAAATGAACTGTAAACTTCAAAAAATCTGTTTCCATGGCAAAACCAACATTCTCAGAATTATTTACATATAATCAGAACATAATGAATACCCTACCTTCCATCAGAAATTAATGATATTCTCAAATGTAAAACTCAAAATAATGAATAATTGGTCTGCAGAAATATACTACAATGATTTTTATTTACAATTATTTTTGACGTGACATTTTGAATCACAAAGGAGATAAACTGTTTTTTGGGTTTTTGCAAACAGAAAAGACTGGAGTAAAAATGAAGTGAACTATGTAATCAGCTGCTCAAGAGTAAGTCCATGGAGCTGGTAGAAACATGGTCTGTGTGTTCTGCAAGAAATTCAGCCAATTCAGGTTTGCTTTCATTCCAGCCTTTGGGGATACTATGGGGTATTTCCTGACAGAAAGCATTTTTCAAAGTTAATCAGAAATTTTTTAATAAGCTGACATACATTCACAGCACAAGGAAGTCCATTTCCAGTCTGCAGCGTGATATTCCTAACAGTATACTCACACCATCACTAAATGCCACTTTGCCAACCAAAAACTGGGTGAAATTCTGCTAACAGGCATCAGTTGTAGCAATATTCCAAGCAGAATAATTTCACTGTTGGTTTCAAACATCTAATAGCACTTTATAGCATCATATTCACTTAGGAGTAATGAAGGTTGGAGAATACATCAGCTTTTAAAAACAAAGATTGAAGGTTGGCAGGCCCAGCAACTCAAAAACATGTATAAGCTTTTCAAGAAGGTTTTTTTTTCAAGTTTTATCTTTGCACTTTCACTATGAAGTATTTTTAGACTAATAAAAGAAGCTCCAAGATACTACTGTTAGGCACCTTAAAAATAGCCATTAATAGTGTCAGAATACAGTTTATTTCTGAAGTTTCTCACATATTTTCATACTTTTGAGTTGAGAATGCCATAAGAAAATTCAGAGTAAAAAATTCTAAAAATACCAGTAAGGTTTTCATGGTTCTTATGCTCAGTTCATTTATACACAGACATGTTTCTTATACTTTTAATGAGGAGAGGGAGACTGAAACATTTGTCAATGTATAATACTTAAGAAATGTATTTCCAGCCTTATTAATACACATAAGCCAAATCATTCTTCCAAACAATAAGATTTGTACAGGTGTCTAAACAGGATTACTAATAAGCCAGTCAAGATTATTATTCACCCTTGCTGTGCAAAACAATGAGTTTGTAAGCCACATAGCTACAAAAAATTTGACACAACACAAAACCTGAGATCCTCAGGAGACTGTTATCCAAATAATCTTACTCTGGAGAAAGCCTGTGCAATAATGTAGCTTGGAGGGGTAACATCAATTTTCTAACAAGTAATTAAGATTTGCATTATTAATGCAATGGATATTCTTGCAAATTATGTCTAAATAACTGCAGATTTTAAAAAAAACAACAACATTTAAGGACAATGCTGTCATTTTAAGTCTTTCTAATAAAAGTACAGGTAAAAGCAATGCTGAGCTGACCATCTCAGTAAGTTTTAATCATTAGTACTTACAAACTGACCAGATTTCTGAATGCAGCTGCAGACTGTTATGTAGAACTGGGAAGCTTAATTTTCATCCTATGCTCAAGACAACATACCTTTCAAATGAAGTAAAATCTAGTCCATTAAAAATCCAAGTGTGTTGAAATCTATTCTAGAACATAATCTGCTTCACCATGTTACTGGTCTAAGCAAATTAAGAATGGTTCACGTCATTCTCAGTCGACACTGAATGCAAGTAAATAGAGTTTACCTGCCTTTGACTCCATCTAGCATTTACCCACTTTGGCCTACTTAAGCTAAACACCAAATTGCTGAGGTAAAAACCAAGCCTTTAAATCTACCAGTGCACCACCATTTCAGTGGTACTGAAAGGGCTTGAAACATAAGAAACTTTAACCTTGGTTTTGGTAAAAGGAAAACTTTGCATGCTTGGAAATTGTAGATTTCCTCCCCCCCAATTTATCATGCCTCTCATTAACGTTTTCAAAGGATGTGCGCGAGCATACATGCAGGAAGCAGTCAGTTTGATGTCCACTGGAAGGTTAAATGAAAGCAGCCTAACTGAGCAGAATTTTAACAAAGTATCTCATATGCTCCATCCCCCAAAACTGAATAAGAAAAAAAGTGATCAAAGACGACCAAGGTTGTGGGTAACTCTTTCAGCATACACTGGATTTTAAAATTTATGCAATGTTTTGCATTCAATTGATAGAATAAATCCCCTGGAAAACATACTTCACATAGAAATCTTCATAGAGTTTTTTGCCTGTCTAAAGATCAGGCCCAGTTTAACTGGTTACTGAGCTTCAGAGAAGAATCACAAGACAAATTACATGGCCATGTGTATACATAGATACACGATATCCATGTACGCACAGATGTGTATGGGTAATTAGTTTGTTTCTTTGGTGTTCAAATGGAATATGGTGGCCCATTTTAGCCACTTTCTAGACTGAAGTACAAAGCAATTGAAGAAGGTATCCAGAAAGTCACAATACTTAGCCCTTCATTACCTTCATGCTCATCATTAGAGGCTAGAGAAGATGATGAGAGATTCGGGTTCATATTCTCCTCCCTTCTCAGCAGGCTCAAAGCCACATCTCCACCTTGATAAGACACTGCTCTACCTCCCAGACTCTGGGCAGCACTGAAAAGTCACTGCCCACCCTTCCTAAAATTGTGCCACAATACAGACCTTTAAACCCATGCAAAATGAAAGTAGATCTTGCATGCAGTTTCTTATTCTCCTGATACAGTCTAAGTACATCTATTTTAATACAAGTATATAGCAACAGAGATTAAAGGGAAAAGAGATTAATGACCAGGCTTCTGTCTGAAAGAATTCTCTAACATTTCTGTTTGTACATGTCTTCAGAGCCTTCAAAACAGACAGTACCCCTGACTTAAAAAATAACATTGGTAAATTTATTACTTTGGTAAATAAGATGAATACAAAGAAAAGCAAAGTGAAATTGGCTTATATTTTATCTACAGTAACAGAAAATGAAGAAGCAAAACCATCTACATTGGATGTATGGCACAGATAGTAAGAAACATCATAATAAAAAAAAAACTTAATAAATGAGTAAGTACTGCCTGCGATACAATCTTTCTGCAGTTATATTAATATCCACTCCTAAGCACAAAAAAATATCCCATTCTATCACTGTTGGAAGAAAATGTCATTGGAAAGCTACACCATTTGATACATGCCCAATTAATCATTGTGTTTGCTAGCTGAACAAAACTTGGAAAAAGACACTGGAAATACCATGCTTGAAAAAACAAACTTTTGCTCCCCACCAGAACAAACATCTTTATCTCAAAGCTAGTAAGCACTTACATACTTTATTACAGAGCCTATATCAGGTCTCACTGCTGCTACTTTCTACAGAAGACAGCAAAGCTTAATTCTTGCTAACATGACTAATCAAACTCCCAGAGGAGTTTGATCCCTAACTTGCAAATTCCAGCCTCAGCTATTGCCCACAGTATTGCTCTGCCACAGTAATGAACGAAGTCATTGCAGCCACATGTGTACTTATTATCCATAGTGATACTCAAGTTGCATTAACTGATTTCACCCTGCCTACTTTGGTGGTTTTGCAGAAGGCTTTTTTGGTTTGACGATTAAAAAAGAAGTTAAGCATTTTACAGAAAGAAATAATACGCTTTAGTATATAAAATATCTTATGTGATGGAATAGCATGTTTTCTGTCACAATGGGAAAAAACAGAGCAGCTTTCATGTTTACACAGACCTTCCTCCAACAAGAAACAAATGTAGCAAACTTGAAGCTAAATATTGATTGGGAATAATTGTATTGGTAATCAATTTGACAGAGAAGCATGCTTAGTATGTCAGTCAACAACTGCTTTTGCCATATCATGGGCACAGGTGTAGGTGCCAAGTTAGCCCTGCAATACACCAGCAATATCATGAGGTAAATTAGAGAAGAAACAGTAAGAAACTCCACCACTGACCCACACAGTGCTGAGATACACAGACATAGCACACTTCCTTTCCAGGTTCAAAACTTGGAATTCCTCACTTTTTTCCCCCAAAACATAATAGCCTCCATCCTTCACTAAATTGTCTTTGCACTAGCACTACATAAATGCCATTTCACTCAATCCCGTGTTCATCGCAAAAGTTGCACATTACTGAGTATCATTATGCAACACATCCACCTCCAGCAACTTAGTCAAAATTCGAGGAGTTTGTATTACAAAGCAGCCTCAGATACTGCTGCTTTCACTTTTAGAAGGAGCGTTAAGCACTTTCTTCACCAGAAAGTCTGAAGACTTTGATCTAGCAAGGACATTCCGCTAAAGAAACAGTTTCATCTTAGGCAGAATGACCTCAATGTCATGAACAAACACAGCACAATATAAAAAGAAAGTTTTCGCTGGCCATATGCCACTGATGGTCACATCACACACGTAATAAAACCTACACAGAAAAGCACTAAATAAACACCATCTTTCTGGGGAGATCACACTCTACAAGAAACATTCCAGCCTTCCAGCAAACTCCCAAACTGCAGCAGACCATACCACAGTAAGAAATACAAACTTGACTGTTCTCTTTCCAAATTGATGACTCCCTCCTCCTCCCCTCCCCACCAAGCTGAGCCACAGAAACCCAGGGATCCCATAGAGGTGCGCTGCCGGGCTGCAACAGCACCACTGAGCACTTCAAATGCTGTTAGGTACAGGTGAAATAAAAAAAAACCCAAACACGCCCCTCTATGCTAGAATGAGCTAAAAATCCAAGGTGGGATTTAGTTGGCTAAAACATAGGCATCTTGAGCCGTTTGGACACTTTGCACATTGCAGCCTTGGTTCAATCCCACACCCATTTATGGCAGCACATTCTCTACAAAAGCACTCTCTGACCTTTCAGCTCTGGTCCCAGAGGAAAGTTTGCAAAACCATAACTCTTCTGGACACTAGGATTTATGGATTCAAGAGGTATGATGGTATATCACAATTTTCATCACAACCTACTCCCAACAAATTGCAGAATACCTCAGGGAAAAACAACTATCCTTCTTTGCATTGCAAAGGTTTACAAGCTTTGTGTATGCTCTGCAGCTGACATCCTTCTCTGTTCTGCATCTTGCAACCTTTCTTTCTTTTAAGTTTTTCCAAGGGATCAATGTAATTTATTTAAAAATGGAACAATTGTTCTTAATCTTTTAGAAGTTTGTTTCTGTTACAAAGGTGAAGAAAGATACCACAGCCAGAAATCTGTTCTGCTCTTTTTTTTAGAAAACATTTGTGAGATTTAAGTAAATTTCTTGATTTTAGACAAAAATACAAATTTATGCTTACTGCCTTAGACTGAAAAATAAATATTGGTCTGCTGAATAGAGTGCATGTATCTTTAATTCCAATGCCTGCACACCCTCAATTACTTTATTATGATTGAATGAAACTGTTACATTCAGAGATTTCTTCTTCATCAATTATATATCACACACATCATATTTGCTTGCCTTTTCAGTCCTTTCAGTGTGGAAGTATGTTTTGCCATCATGAAGTTCCCCAAAGATTTGCGCATGCGGTTTCCCTCGGCTGAGCAAGGTCTAACATGCTCCCTGTAAACTAGTGAGCAGATACTATTTTCCTGAGTAGCAAATAAAGCACTGTGCAGAGATCAGGAAGCTTTCCAGAAAGCAAATAAAGAAGGTATCTGCTGAACTGGGGCGGGGCGGGGGAGAACACGACACACACAGGAGACACAGGTTTATTTTGTGCTCTTTCATTTTTTTAACTCTGTACTGTATTTCACCAGACTTTAACAGTCTTGATCAGGAAAATTGAAAGAGTTTTTTACTTTGAATGCATTCCTCTTGAATGCAGTTGAATGTAAGGCAGCATGCACTAAAAAAGAGAAAGCATGTACACAGATTAGATTCATGAAAGGTTCGTTTCTAACCAGTTTACAGACAACTCAGTATTGTTCTGTGTCTTAAAACTGATGCTCACCTGCCATTCAGCCTGGCCTAGCTCATCAAGTGTTTGGATCTGCCAGGTCTGCCATGGTCAATACCAACATGAAGCCTAAGTTTAAATTCTTGTCTCTTCTGGGAATAGCCCAAAGAAAAAATTCCTTCATGCTCTGAAAACTTATATTCTCCAGTCAAAATGTATACAGACAGTACATGAAGCATACCTTGGGGGTAAATTATTCTCATTTACAGCATACAGTCTCTCTTTTATTTTAGTAATATTTCTATAAGCTGGGTAACTTGCTTTCTTGGTGATATCTGTCCTAAATCATGCTTTCAGTAAACATGGCTTATTAAGGTCATAACAAATGTACTCAGTTAAGTTCCACCCTTCATTTTCTCCACCAACTACCCAGATCTGAATAACTACACTTTCTTGGAGTGAACATACTGGCAAATGACCTAAACGTCATTCACTCAGCAAAGGTCTGGACTCAGACAAACATAAAACTAAAACCAAAACTATAAAATTAATTTTGTGACATCACAGTTCAATTTAAATCCCAAAGAGTGAGTAAGCAAAAAATAATTTACACGGTGATTTGTATTTTAAATTATATTATATACTTTAGGTGGTGCAAGATGTACAAAATCAGAAAAGCAATATGCTACCAGTGTTTCCATATATCATTTCCATAGAAGTGATGTCTTAACCATCATAAGTTGCAGAGCATCAGGGGATGTGAACCATAGCACAGAGGGAGGGTTTGCAGAGCAAATTTTCCATCACTAAGAAAAGATTTTCATTGTCAAAACTGAAGAAAGGAATGGTGCCTGGCTACTAAAATGAGTACCAGAAAGTTAAGCAATTATTCACAAAACATCAGCAATTAACAAAACATGAGTAATACATAATTACTAGGTGTGTTTAAAATTAAATGAGAATGACCAAGATGAAAAAGCCTTGGAGAAAACTGGTCCTCAAAATTCTCTTCTTAATATCACTTTACATTAGGCATTGGAGTGTAATTCACTTCAAAAGCAAATTTTTTACCTTTCCAGTGTTCTTATAAGGGAAAAGCTTTTTTTTTTTTTTTTTTTTTTTTTTTTTAATGAGAATGGGTTATGAAGTTGGAATGACACCATCATAGATTTGCTGCAGGATTTAACAATCTGCTGCATTTGACGTGGACTGTATTTCTCTCCCAGAAGGAAAGATGTGGCAGCAACACTTCCCATTGCACGGTTCCAACAACAGCTCCACAAGCGCCTGTGAACTTGCCCACAGCCATGAGGCTACTGAAGTACACTTCGTCCACTGGCCACCTCTTGCTCTCTGGGGTTCAATAAAGATGCTGGGAACAGCCCTTTGGTACATGCATCAGCTGCTTCCACAGTACAGGAGGGTGGCCAAGGCTACATAAACCATCTCTGCTCAGGTCAATAAAAATAACTTAGTTACTAAAAGTAACAGACTTTAAAGTTGTGGGACATTTTATGCTGTGGATGTACACACGGAAGGAGGGGTAGACCCAAAGGAATTATTTGTGGTGGTTAATCAGAGTTGAACCCATGCTTTCAGAGGTTGATGGGTGGGGAGGACGGGGCAGTTCTGATTTAATTATTACAGTATTGAGAGAAAGAAAATGGGTCCAGCATGGATTTGGGAGACTGCACAGCAAATTCCCATGTAGCCTTGACCAAATCACTTAGGGGCAAATTATCAAAATTAGTTAGTTTTTTGCTTTCTAGGGGAACAGAGACCTGTCAAAACTGGACCTTCAGCCCTTCCCTCAAATCCTCATCTGTAAAACAGTACTTAGGCTACATCTGTATCAGTAAATTGCAAACATTAGTGGGGGATGACCTGCAGATCAACATCATTTATGTTAAGGTTCCCATGTCCACATTATACCCATTTGGGGGGTTTTACCCAGAGTAGCTCTAGTCTACTAGAAGACTAGAGAAGAAGATCACCTGTGCCCCTGTAATATGTATTCTTGTTTAGTTTCATCAACAAGGAATCCAGTTCAGATGAATTTACACTATTGGCCTAGGGTTCAGTTTTACTGCGTGGTGCTCTGGTGCTGGGACAGTATGTCCACATCGTGCCTCAAACAGTGGCGAAGCGTGCACTGATGGCTGAGCTGAGGTGTGCACCATGCATGTGTTGAGTGCTAGCTGCTGAAGGACCTCGTACCTGAGGGTGCAAGAACATATTCCCAGTTCCAAGTAAAATACTAGCACAGAGCCATCCTAAGATCTTTGTCCTGATGAGAAAGTACACATAAGCTTAATATATTTATGTGTATATATATATATATACACACACATACACACATCCCCCCTATATAGATCTTAATATGAAAAACTGTTGAACCAAGGTACTTCAACACTGGGAATCCTGATGCTAAACACTTCATATCATTGCTATTACTCACTGCTAGACTTGTATCTGAGGCTGTACAAGTTTCTTGGGACAAATGACCAAAACGTTGTCTTGAGAGGCTGGTGATGTCATGAGCTGCTCCTGCAGTCAGGAGGGGAGATTTGACTACTGAATTCTGAAGGTGCAAAACCAGATCCTGGGAACTCAGGTTGGTTCAGCAAGGAAAAATATGCACAGCTTTTATCATAAAGATAAATGATCATTATCATTTATGTGCATGAGGTATATAAAAAATTATAGAAGATTTGGGGGTTTACATACATTATAAGGAGATTGCTCTCAGTCAAAAATCTGTATGTGCAAACTCAGCTACCTAAAGTTAGGTAGTTACACATATTTTTAGCCATCAAAATACAAGTGAGCTGATTTTCAGACTGAAAAAATCACTTTTAACTGCAGACAACAGCAGATGCAATTGCTCTGGTGCCCAGAAATATAATCCACTCATATGTGCCTGAATAAGGATTTAAGTGCCTAACTTCAAACACCTCAAAATTTAAAATGTTCACATAAAACTTGAAAGGAAATAAAAGCAAAATAACATAAGTAAAGATGAAGACATATATATAAAGGACTTGTGTCTCACCTAGAAGACTCACTTACTGATGAAAGCAGAGCTCCAAACAGAAATATTGGTTGAGCACAGGTATTTTGAGGTCTCACCCTATGAACTGTTCTGCACTGATGCTTTGCTTTAACTTTATTGGGTACGGAACAACTGAATAACTGACAGAAGGCACTCAGCAAGCTGATAAGTTTATAAAATTAAAATCGGTAGTAGACTTTTCTACTGGGAACACTAGGTTGAACTGAGGTAAAAGATAATATCTTATAGTTTAAAAGCTAAAAAGAAAATATATTGAGATTTGAAGTTATATGATGCTGTACTACACTGATAAGCCTTCAAGAATTAGCACAAGTCAAATACAGGCAGAAATGTTATTCAACTCCCCACAGAGCTATTAATGTAGGATTACTGAAGATATACAAGAATACTTCTTATTCATCTTTAATGGAAAATGCCAAAATAAACAGGAGTAAACTCTTTATATAAACAGAGCTTTTGCACATGATTCTTCAGTCAGTAATGACCAAGCCTCCTCAAGAACTGTTCCCAGCTTGAAACAATTAGCCTTTTAAGAAGCAGTAACCAATAATCTGTGCTACTGTAACAACCATGAAGATGGACTAAGGTAGAATAATTTGGACTAAGGTAGAATAATTTGGACTAAGGTAGAATAACTAAGGTAGAATAAATAATTACATGTGCCTAATATGTACTCTTACATCTAACATTTGCTTTTATAATGAAATAAATACTTTCTGTTTGGGATTTTCACAAGATTGCATTAGAAAGCCATTTGACAGTCCATCAATTTTTAATATGCGACTTATTTGCAAAATGTAACACTGAAAGACAAAAGAGAAGGATACACATCCTAAACTACACTATGGACCATACTCTAGAAACCACAGTGCAGCCCAGTGCTCACAAAGTGCCATACAATAGTGGCTGTGTGGCTCCCATATACTATTCCTAAGCATGGGGACTCAGCTATCTTTAAATTAAGCTTATATGCAAGTTTGTGTGAAAAGTGAAGGAAAATTTCTCAACATGGTAATACAACATTGTTTTTCTATAGTTGGGACTCTGAATTCATTTAAATAAGAAATAAAGTAGACATATTAAGCTATCTATATGGGGAATTTAGTTTCTATCTCTCTCTCTACTGTATGTTCCTTTCGTCTTCCATGAATGATTTTGGTTCCTCTCTCATTTCTTGGGTGTCATTTGTGCCAGGCTTATTGTTCCAACTCTGCCTTTTTTCTAGCTGCAACATAAATAAAATCAAAAGCAGCTTTAAATTAACATCTACTCAATTCAGACATGGAGGCTTGCAGAAACCCATCAGCTGGCAGATTCTAAACCATGTGCAGCGAACAATTACCAGAGGTGTATCAGCATGTTTCAACATCTTCAGAAATGTGTGTATGTGCACAAAAGCCCTCAGAGTTGATGTATTAGTAAATTACAGACACTCTGAGTTTCATCATTTAAGCTTTGATATATATAATTGTGCATCCTGGTGTGATTCTTTAATAAAAATAAACATAGATCCTGACCCAAATCCCACTAAAATCAACAGAAACATTTGACTTAGCTCATCTGTTCCCTGCTACGGTCCTGGACAACAAGCTTAATGTAAAAATAAAATAAAAAGAACTTCAAAAAATGCTAGGGAAGCAACAGGATGAGAAAACAGGGGATTATGAACAAAAATAACTAGCATTAACATCCCTTCATTCATTACCCCTCTTAGATCACACTAAATTTCCCAAGATAGCATTCAATAGTCATCTGATACATTTGATGCTTTATGCTTTCCTTATGTCTGCAGCACTCCAGCGCTGACTGTGATACTCATCTGAAAAAAATCCAGTTGTCACATCACCGATATTAAGAGTGAAAGGAAAAAAATGCCTCAAGCAAGGAAACTTATGCACTTGAAACCACTCGCGTGGCTGTTTGATTAACAACAGGAAGTTACTGAGGATAGCTGTGAACAGATTCTCTTGTGTACATTTCTTATCCATTTCAAGGAGCATTTGCTGAAATAAAGAAATGCATAGCAACACGCCTTAAAGATTTTTCTTTTCTACAGAGAAGCTTTTGAACATTGATAAGCATAGCCTGCTGTCTTGCAAGAAATGACAAAGACAAGCAAGTTGGAAAGACAGCAAGTTGGTATTCACAACTGCACAGTTTACCTAATGCCCAAAACACTATTAGAAATTTCTGTGCCCCTGCCTTGAGTTACCCATTTTATGCCATGCTAGAGCAAACATGTAGCTCTGGAAACTGCTCTAGAGAGCTCACAAAGACTTTCCACAGTAATTCCCAATTTGAAAACATGTACACACATGTAAACACTCTAAATATCCCCATAATACTTGTTATTCAAGAGTGGATTCCTTTATCTGCAGTGCTACACACACACAAATATTCATAAGAGATACTGCATTTTAGCAAATACAACTGATCTGAGGGCAGAAGTACAGCTGAATTTAAATTAAATTGAAATAACTTCACAAACAACTGTTACATATTCCCTTCTATTTTTCCAGGCAGTACATTATCTCTAATCACCCAAATATGAACACATTCTTGAGATTATTTAAATTTTATCACCTGCATTTCCCCCCTTCTTCTGCAGCCTTGCCTGCATTTGGGATTTATATATTCATAGAGATAACCAATCAACTCTCTTATTGTTGTACACATTGTAGATGGTAGACTGAAATATTGCAAAGAAAAATAAAGAAAATTATGAAAAGAGAAGGAAAAAATGTACCTACTACTTTCAAATCTGATAGGATTTAGAATAGCTTACATAACAAAAATTTTCAAAGCAATCATAAGATGATATATTTCCAAGCTGTAACGAACATTTCCAGAGTAAGAACAAGACTTTGCCTAGAGACACACACAGTCTTTTCCACACCGCTGAGCTCCTGTAAGGTCTACAATACAAAATAATAGATAAAATTCATGGCTGGAAATGCGATCTCCCTACAGCATGCTCCCCCGGTGAGGGCTGGTCCATAACTAAGGGAGGGCGAAATCAGGGCAGCACAGCTGCAGCTGGGGCAGCCTGCACCCTGCTCTGGTGCTGCCTTCCCTGCGCTATCAGTAACACTATCCAGTAACCCCCCCCCACAGGCACTTTTCTAAATGTCTTCGATACACTTTCTCTGAGCCAGCCTGCACCAGCACTCGCAGCTTTCAAATGGACTAAACCCACATAAAAAGCAAGCAGGTCACAAACCTGCTTCAGCATTAGTTTTTAGCAACAGCTAATGCTTAGGACAGCTTCATCTGACATTGTCTTGAAATAATACCTGCACTGGATGTCAGCAACTTCATCTAAGGATAGAAAGAAAAACAAATGGCATGCACAAACTGTGAAATGAACAATGACAAACAGACCACAGCTACAACGTACCCATCATACCCAACATGTTAAAGATAACAAAGTGCACAGTTTCCCTGATAATAAAGAGAAATAAGAATACATTGAATCTTTCAATATCCAAGCCCACAAGCTTCCTTCTTTTTCTTAAAAACTTCCTTTATCATGACTTATTTTGTAAGTCTATATTGCATTTTTGCATGTTACTCTATGCCTTTGCTTAGTTCCCCCCACAAATTTATTTCCAAACTTTGAAGTCAAAATATGAAGTTAGTAGTTGGATGTTTCAATTTTTCCCCTTCTAGAGATTAAGGTACACAGCATTTGATAGTCTTCAAAGGTACAATACCAACTCACACTTTTTAAACTAGAAATCTTAAGAGATTTCCATCTCCTCCCCTCCATATTCTGTAGATGTGTATGTGCATCTGTATTGCTGCAATTTATATGTGCACCTCTGTTGCTGTAGTTTATAGAAATAAACCTCAACAATCTAACTCATGGTGTTATGGCACACGCTTAACCCAACAATGTTGCAGATACAAGGAAAGACTTTAAAATTCATGGGAGCAAAACCCATGATATTTCCAAGTGGCAGAAACGCCTGCAATTTACCAGCTATTACTTCCTACATAAATGCAGTTCTGAAATATATAAGGTTGTGAGCTAGTATTTGGCACCTCTATAATGCTCTAGGAAGATTAGACACACATGAATTCCAAAAGGTCAAGAACTAATCAAAACGTGAACATCGTCAGAAAGTTGGGTACTTGTCTTTCATATTTGACAACTTTTGCAACAGAGGAAAGAAATCATCTATAAGCAGTTAAGGCAGATGTGGTAGGCATTTTGCATTTTCACACAGAAAACAAATGCAAAGATATCAAAACACATGATTTCATTTTGTTGCTTCCATACTTCCATATTTTGCATATTTCTCATTTTCATAAACAAAACACCACAAACATCCATTTGTTTGTTATTTGGAAAGGGAGTGGAAGGAATTTTCAATTTTGGAGTGATTTTTGTGGTTTTTTTTTTTTTAAATACTGACACACCAATTCTTTTCTTGTAGAAGAAGGTAACTGTTACTGCTGAAGAATATGTGAACATTTTCAGTGTTGTAGACTTGTTACAGCACATGAAACTCACATAAATATAAGTAGCAAAGTATCTGAGGAAAAGGATTGCTGTCATGAAAAGGATATTTATATGTAAAATACTAGGGGATAAATGTCAGCCTTTCTTTCAAATTTTAACCAATAGTTCCAGTGACAAATTTGAAATTTTGGGAGCCGAGATGCAAATATTAGATTTTGCTACTGTATGTATTATAATTGTTTTGTTCATATAAACAATGTTTTTATATCACATATGGAGATTTTGTATAAATATTTAGATATTACTCCTAGAACTACAGGCTCCAACAGAAAAAGGAAGATATGTGAAGTTATTATCAACACGTTTCACTTCAGCCACTTAAAGACTGGATTGTATTATTCAACATGTCAAAATAAAGATTAAAAACATACTCCACAGCAACACTCTTGGGGACTACCCAGAAGGCTGAAGTGTGTTGTACTTGTCTTGGGAGACTCCTGCCTCCTCCTCAGCCACCAACATAGCACAAGGTGCACATTTCACAACGACATTTTTCCTTGGAGGAATACAGAAGTCCTCCTCTTCTCAGTAAGTCACATTTTCCTGCCTTGTTCTTCTACCATCTTGTGGAGTACACTAGCAAAGAGAGATGAGAGGCACCGCTGCTTCCCTACTGCATGGTGTGGTACCTCACAAAGGCATGAGATGTCCTTGAGAATTCCCACTTGATACACGTGATATGCATAGCAACAGGAACAGTAGGGGTCCCAGACAAACCAAGGAGATTATTTCATGAGCGTGGCACGCAGAGATTTAATTTGTTCATGTTAGGATTACCTCGCCCAGCATACACCTGCAGTAGCAATCTCCACCTTCTTGGCTATTCCAACACTTTACCCTTCCTGCAATCTATCATTCATTAACTGAACCATTCACTGAATATGGTGGCCTCTTATTAAGAATATAGTGATGGGTCAGCTGGAGGTTGTATTACAGCACATTTACAAGAGGGAGTGCCAGATTCTCTGGCAAAGTCCTTCAGGTCCTCAGCAAGCATACATACTTGAAACCCTGACGCTCTTCTAATAAAATATTTTGCTTTTCTATTTGAAGCATCAGAAAGTTTTGAGTTGAGTGAACACAGAAGGCTTAGTTTGTTTTCTGACCATGTTTATAATATTATTTCTCTGGGGAGAGGAGGGAAGAAGAAAGAATGATCCCTGCAACTTGGGTTTCTGAGCAGGTCTCATGTTGAAAATGCAAATCAAACCCATGCACAGTTTAGGAAAATAGAGTTTTTAATTATGATGTATGTGCAAGCACTGAATTTCTAGTCAGTTCCTGAGTGTTTTGTTTTGAAACCTAAATATACTTCAGAGGCTAATGTTCTTTTTGTTTCTATTCACATAATTCTCCCCAACACTCCAATTAATGTTTGTGTGTATTTACATGTATTCATGTCCAGTTTAGCTGTACATCTAGAAATGAAGAAAAGAAGGGAACGACAATATTATATAGTATTGTACATCAGAAGAACAGATAGGTTAGGATGTTATAAAAGTAGTCCCCACAGAGGAAATGAGAAGACAGTTTAGGAGGTATAAAAGAGTCATTTATCTTTCTAGAGTCTGGGCTGATGGCTACATGTACATGAAGATAGTTAGTCATTGAGGAGATTCCAGGAGATGCCTTGGAGTATGGAGATACCCTATGGTTTGTGATTGAACCTGAGCTAGAAGATGAGGGTATCCAAGATGACTGTGGCTGAAGAAGACCAATGATGGTCTCCTGTGGAACCCGCCATGAAAGCTCAATGGAAGACAAGGAAAATCTTCTAGTGGTTACACCAAAAGAATGAGTAGAAAACTAGAAAGAGAAGCAGGAAAAAAACCAAAACCTGTTTGGAAAACTAAATACTTCAAACTTTGTCAAAATGTAGACGTCAACTTTGTAATTTGTTATTATGTATGTTACTTTTCCTAAGATATTTTAAAATGAAGCCTTCATGACCAGCAGGTATTTAAAAAACTGCCAGCATTACTGAAGGGCATTATTAGGCACTCACAAGCAAAGCACTTGAAGTAAATCTATACACCATGATGAGAAAACTTTTTAAATTATAAAAGCTTAGTCTTTCTTTTGTAGCTTCATAGTAGCAAAACATTGCCAGAGGTTGAACAGCAAACAGAGCAGGAGAACAGCAAAAAGATCTCACCCAAGAGCTACATCTGACATGACTAGTAAGTACAGGCAGACAGAAATGCTTTTGGAAGAATGGAATCAGGGAGAAGACAACTTTTTATCTATTGTCAGGAATAATGATAGCAGTCTCTATGCCTCCATAAAATCATTTATTAGCGTCAACTGGCTGTATCTCATTTCATCCTGATTTACAAAGCAGACTAGTATCTGTGAGCAGAGAGGAGAGGAAAAAGAGGATGAATTTAAGTCATAGTTTCTTTGGTTTTTTAGAGAAAACCAAAAGAAAGAAAAAAGTTCTAAGAGACTTGATCTTGTTGTCAGTGAGTCTATAATTAACACTTGCCCAAATGTGAGATGAACATGCATGTTCATCTCATTGCAGAGCATGTAAACCACTTTACATGAAGCAGTTTGGGTGATTCCACTAGTCTCAGATCATGTCCTTAAAATAACACCTTTTCCTTTCATTGCATTTCCTCTCTCTTCATCTTACAGCAGCTGTGTACATCCAAATAATGCCTGACACAGTTGAAAAGCTGGGGGTGGATTGTTGAGTTTTTTTGAACATCTAAATTCTTGTTTTTCTGACAAGCCTACTAATCCCAAGTGCTGTTTTTAGATACCAAAATTATATGTTAAAGAACAGATTCAGGATTTCCTTTTCAAACCCCTGTAAAGAGAAGATTACATACCAAAAGAGAAAGAAAGGGGGGGGAAGATAATTTTCATACTGGTTAGTGGTACTTCATACAGTACATGGATTTCAAGGATGAGAGAAATTGTAAGGCCCTCTGGTAATAACACCATGTGCTACATAGGCCAAGTGGTGTACAGGTACTGCACCGATATTGTTTTTCAGAGATGTGCATAGCTTTGTTAATGTGTATGATAATGCCTGTGCTTGAGAGGGAGTCAGTCAGATGGGTGGGCGTTGCCTGGGTGTTCTCCCTATGGGGGGTCCCTGCCCACTCCCCAGAGCAGCAGGAGGACCTAAACCACATCCCCTCATGCTGCCTTGTTTTTCCTTTTTTTCCTGCCACCTGCACCTTGCGGAAAGCGGCAGGCAGCGTTAGCCAGTGGCTGTGGTAGGCCATCAGCGTGGTTAGTGCAAAACAGAACCAGGCTCAGTAAAGTTCACCCATTCTGGGATCAGATGAAATGTCACTCAAACGAAGGGAGGCCTGTGGTATGGGCATCTGCTTACACACAAGATTCCGTCAACTTTAAGAGAAAGCCTTCATTATCAATACTGGAATCGTCTTCACACAAAAGGTCAAGATGACAGTGGATTAGGAAGCATGAGCAGGTGCAGTAAAGAATTACAAGATACCATGCCAATTTATCTTTCCATTCATTGTTTTCTGTATCCCAAACATTTATGTAAGCAGCACCACAAGAAAGATAAAGGGGAATGTTTTCACCAAAAAGAAAAAGGTCTTGAGAGTATTAGAAAGGTAACAGAAACATGTTAGCAGCCCTTATTACATAGTTTTTGAGTACTGCAAAGTGGCCCCAGACCCAAGACATGAAGGACCAAATGGACAGCCACAAAATACTGGGGAAACAAAACTTGAAGAGAGTCTTATTCTCTGTCTTCCACCTTATAAGAATATCATCATGTTGCTCCTGAAGTTCCTAAAGTCCAATGTCCAAACCTGCAAAGTCTCATGCTCAACCTTAATATTTGGGTAGATTTCAAATAATTGAAATATCTGCTTATAGTAATGAGTATATTACAGATTTTAAAAACTGCAGTAGAGACTTATCTCACTTAGCTTTAAACTGCAGTCATGAAAGAGGAACAGGTATTTCTAGGGTGCAACTCATCCACCTGTTTCGTCAAATGTGTTAAAAATGCCAGGTGCTTCACACTGACTCAAAAGGGAATCCAGGGTTATGATTTCAGATGTAGACATCTCTGCTGTAGATACTAAAGGCAGAAAAGACAAATCCTATCCCACATGTCTACATTTAGGTGTTTAAATTTGTATTTACAAATAGAATAAAAAAGAAGGATTGCATTATGACACAGGTTAAGTGTTGTGCCTTTTAGTAACAGCTACAGCATTTTTCTCTATTAGAGAAGAAAGAACAAAGAGACAATGCCTTTTATTAACGTTTCTAGATTGCATTCGGCAACTGTAATCTTCTGAATAAATACAAATTCAAACCCCCTCTTATTTCACCAATATTTGCATCTAAGGTATTTGACACTACATGTACCAGAAAAGACTGCAGCTGAAAAATCCATGCAGAGGGAAATAACTGAAATATTTGGCCACAGTATGAAGATTTTCTCAACGAATTAATATGGCACACTATAAAATTATTAAACCTGGCAGGAAACAACTCTCAAAGCTTTTAGAATTTTTTCAGGCTATGCAGCATATTAAAGTGCCTAGTCCAGTCAAGTATTAGATACGCTTATGTCTGTAATGGCATTGTGAAAACTGTTTAGACAAATATTAAAATTTCAAGGAATTTTATACAATCACTGTCTACACATGGTTTAGAATAAGGACATTAAAGTTCTTAAATTAGAAAGTAACAGCAGAAATTTAGGAGATTATCATAGACCATACTGGAAAGTGTAATGCTTGCCAAATTTTGAAGCTAGCAAAACCCCCTTCAGATTCATCTTGTAATGTCTTCTGCAATGGCCTTGTTTGGACCTCTACGTGTTTCTTGCAGAAGCACATTGTGGAAATATGAGTTATAAAGTCTTAAGTTTATCCTTAAGAAACAACCCGTTTCCTCGTTGGAATTAGGGAATTAATTTGGCCCATAAACTTGAAAGTTCCCCTCTCTGGAGTTGCTCTTACAGATAACACTCATAAAACCAAACTATTTGTAACTTACAGCAAGTTATAAGTCTGCCTGCAAACTAGATGCCTTTATACCTGAAAAATGAGGCCTGCTGCTAAGAACAAACTGATCCATCATGTACAACCTAAACCTACGTTCTTGTACCACAAAGTAAGAAAACCTGAAAAATAATTGGACCAGTGACCTGCCTAGTCGCTTTTAGAAATCCCCTACAAAAGAATGCCCTATTAACATGAAAATTCTTCAAAATTTGCAAGTATATGGTTTATGAGATATGTACTGACTTCAGTTTCTCCCAGGCAACTTTTTTTTTTTTTTTCCAAAGGAGTTTTTCTTTTCGGGAAGGCTAGGGTGATGCAGGGTGGTTAAGAAGAATCAGAATTCCATGTTGTGATGGAATCATGAAATGTAGGAGCTAGCACAAAAATTCACAAACAGCTATGGAAGTGAAAAGATTCTCCAATCTTGTTGTGTCATTTCTTTCTAAATAACATTGATTTTCTTCAGCTTGCTTTCTTAGTCTCTGCTGTACCATCTCTACTACAAGACATTTTAACAATCTGTACTAGAACTAAGACAATACTAAACAATTATGAGGAGGATTAAACTAAAGAGGAAAGGTCACCATAAATGATGTTTATAAATACATTCCTAAAATTAATAAAGGGGAAAAAAGCGTGATGAGAGAAAATGTAAAAAGATACAACAGAAAAAATAAAATTAAAAAAAATTGATGAAAGGGATACAGTTAAAAAAAAAGTACAGCTGTTAGCAAAGAACGAACTCTAAGAACCTTAGAAGATAGAGGAAGTTAAAAAAAGCAGGAAAGGAGAGAAATACAAGTTTGTAAGAGGAGATATGAAGTTACAAAAAATTTTTTAAAAAATGCATTCAACTTTGTGGTCTCTTTCACATGAGAATATCTGGCATTGTTATTCTCAGAAAAGCCTTCTACAGATTCTAAATTGCATAAACTTAAGGTTTTTTGTTTACACTGAAACATACTTCTCAAGTTGGTTCATGCTTTTTCCAATATGTAAGCCTTCCTTCTGGCCAGTCATGATCAAAAGTAAATAGTACTGATTACCAAAATTGTACTACAGAGCTTTGTAAATTAGACAGTAGAGAGTGCAGAGCACACCTCAGTGCAATGCTAAAAGAAAACTGTTGTTGCAATTTGAAGTTGGAACATCTTAACTTGAGAAGGATGAGATTCCATTACGTCCTTTTACGTTGAGTAGCACCTTAATAAAGGAAATACTCCGATCGACCCCAGTGGGATTCACAGCTGTGGTTAATGAGAAGGGAATTGGAATCTGATCCAGTTACTAACATGGTATTAAGAGACCTGGACCCTAAAAAGAGCATAGAAATATGTGAGCATTCAGATCACATGTGTCCATCTAAGGTACAACAGAAGTACCTTCTTTATAAAAAGAAGAAGAATGCGCAGAATTTATTTTACCAGATCTTAATAACTATAATTTCACCTTGTATCTTACCTTTACATTTCCTACAGAGCTTATTAATGTTAACAAGATACCACTGATTTCTGTTCAGCTAAAGTATTTTTCATTGAAAGATGAATTGATGCAAGATGGCAAGTGCCAAGACCTAAACATTTTGTTGAGTCTAGATCAAACTCTGCTATTGCTGTCTTTTAAGTTTGATAGAATTGAGCTGCAGATTTCAAAACTGAGTATGGTCAATGGGACATGGCTCAGCAGCATGACCTGCAGGTTCTGCAGAGCAACCATTGCTCTGGTTGCAAATGGCCAGAGGCTGAGCCAAAGCTCAAGTCCCTGCTCAGTTCAGTGGGTTTTTGCATGGGCTGAACACCATTACAGAACTGCTCTCGGTCTGCCAGTAGAAAGCCTTGGAGTTTTACACAGATAATTACACTGGATAATCCCTCTTTTCGATTTTCTGCACTGTCATAGCTTCGCCTATGCACTATTTTTACAGCTTGCTTTACAGCAAGATGCAATTGGGCTCTAGATGAGCCAGCTGAGGCGAAAAAGCAGCAGAAATGCAGGAGTGCATTGCTCATCCACCTGAAAAACCAGGCTAGCTCTACAGAAACCACCTCAGATATATCAATCACAGCCTACCAAACTGAGATCACATGAACAATTTTCTGAAATCTGCAGAAAGATGCTGTAAGATTAACTTTTTCAACTTGTTTTTACCTATAAGAAAACTAGCACAAGAAACTTGAAACACTACTATTTGGGTAAAAAGTCATAATTATTTTTTAAAAAAATGCATGCATATTTTCCACCAGTGTTAGTTATTATCTCACTGTCAATCTACCCAAAATGCAAATCATTCTATGGGAAATTTAAGGTGTGCATGTACATAAATCCATTCAGTCTTGTACATACAATAATTTTCTAAAAATAAATCAACATCAACCAAAACATAAACTCCCTTTATGTAGTATATAATTGCTATCTATGCCTCTAGAAGACTTTATTTCCATTTAAGCTATGATTTATAAAAAGTAATAAAGTGTTGATCCTCTAAAAAAGTGTATTTTTAAAAGATTTAAATTGTGTGCAGCTGAATTTTTCAAGATGCTGTGGACACAGAAAAAAATCCACCTTATTCTTTAACTTATTGATGCTGTATGTTGAAGGAGTTAATCTTATTTTACACAAGCCACAAACTTAATAATGGAACCAGAATTTTAAAACACATCATCATCATTAATCATGCAGCACTAGATCTACTAAATCATTTCTGTATACATGAGTAAGACTAAACAGGGAACAGTTTATTCTATTGTTTCATGTTTTTCAGAAGAAATTGGTTTCCATATTATATGGACTTCTTCATACAACCAAAAGAATGCAAAAGATGACCTGACCATCCTGTGGTGAGTGTACCAATATTTCATTTTTTCTGCTCTGTTGAGGTGACAGAGAGTCTAGCATTCTTCTTGGGAATTTAACCCACAGGACAGAGACCCTTACTGTCAACAACACATATCTACCTTCTAACTGTGAAAATATAATAATCAATCCATAATTTCTGGGACACTGATGGAGTCTGATGAGTGGGAAACATAGGATAAGAGAATGTGCTCAAGCAAAGGTCCTGGGGCAATGCCACACCAAAATTGGGAATGAAAGACCCAAGAGCAGTCCCCAGTAAGCTCTTTGGAATGTATATTTGCTTTTGCGGTCACTCAGCATTTTGGAAGTAGGACTGCTACAGACTTTATTATTAAGTTTCAAGTAGCAGGCAACAGATCGCAAAGATTGCAAGGATGTTGATATTTTAACCTTTCACTTGAGGATCTTCCATCTCAAACCAAACTTATTTCTGATATACATTATTTAAAATTTATTACACTGTGCAGAAAGGAAAAAAATTCTCTTTCCAAGCTGCACAACTTCCACACTCTTCCAGGAGGAAGAGTCACCTCTGCCCCATACCCACACATACTGAAAGGCAGACAGAATCCCAAGCACCAGTATCTACACTATTTACCTGCTCTTATGAGCAAAGGAAGGCTGTATCCCACATGCATACAGAGTCAGCAGCTCTGATTCCAGCCTATTCCTGGAGCTTCAGAGGAGGCAATGTTTATACACAATACCACTGAGATTTTACAATTTTGTCATCTAATGCTCTTACCTCAGAAATATATACTTGAAAAGGGCTGGTAACAGAGAGAACTGTAACCTTTTCTTACTCTACTTTTTTCTCAGATTAATATTTTCCTTTTATTCCCAATGAGTTCATGTTATTTTCAGCCCCACCATTTTTCATTAACAACTTATACTTCCCATTACTACCGTGTTTTGCAAAACTGAAGCTAAAACCAGTAAATAAAGCTTTCACTTCATCCTTTTTGATGCCAGCCTTCTAATCTTGCAGCAGCAAGACAGAACACAGTAAGCAACATCCATCTGCAGAGCAGTAGAATAACTGCATCGATTTACTAGTAAAAAATCCTGCTACTATGGACTAAGTCAATCTCCCTGCAGGAAAAACTACACAGAGAGACCCAGAGATATCATAAATTTACAACCTAGTTTAAAATGATGGAATTTATAATAGACTTGTCATTTATTTAGTGAGAGGACTTTTAAGAAAAATGCTCAGATGGATTGCTTTTCCATTACTGAAACACAAACATCAACTGTGAAAACAAATATACCTTATATTAAATACAATAATATATAGATTGAAAATAACCAGGCAGATTGCAAATTGTACACTAGACTATTAATATGAGAAGGTATCTCAAATTTCTGTACTTACTTCGACCAATATGTGCTCTTTTAAAGCTCAGAATGATGTAGAAATTTGGGAAGTTTCCTGTTGAATACTTTTAATTTCAGAAAGCAAGACTATATATGGAGCAGACTGACAAAATCTTGTTATTTAAGTGATGAAAATCCTTTGGGGCTTGTTCCAGATCTGGATAATGTCCTTGACTTTAGTGTGTGTGGTGGAACTGAGTAAGGTATATTATATATACATAAAACATTTCATGAAGAAATATGTTATCCCATAGGAAAACAATGTAAAGGCAAGGTACACTACTTGGAGAAAACAAATTGTACTCCAGTTTTTCAGATTAACTAAAGGTTGGCTTCCTGTTCTGAAACCTCATGCTTAAGTTGACATAACTTCTACAGTTCAGTGATGTATAGGTAGCACAGTAAAAAAAAAGTCTTTTTTAGAGGACTAAATAGAGGGCACGGAAGATTTTTATTATTGTTTAAAGTATAACACATACACATGATATTCTTTTATTTATATTGAGCATTCTTACATTATTCAAACTTCAGTTTAAAATAATCATTATTAGATTCACTTACCACTGTGTTTAACTAGTCTGAGAAAAGTTTCAAAATATGAGGCTAGTAGGATGAGGTTCTTTAATATAGATGGTGTATATACAAAAATTATAACATATGCTTTGCAGAAACTGCACCATGGCTAGCTAATTTGGATCGATAAGCCTTAGCATGAGAAGTTAGGTAAGCTGGACCAATTCCAAATAATACATTGAATATAATGAATTTTTTACTCTCCTATTTACTTGAGTATAGTTGCACTTCTGAAAGTTAAGAAATGACACAAGCCTTCTACTAAACTGTAGGAAATATCCACAAATAAGTGAATCCAGTAGCATAAGTATATAAAGATATTTAACAAGTTGATTACCAGATTCTATCATATCTGTAAACAGAAACTGAAGTACCTGGCATTAAAAAAAATAATTATATGTAATTTGTAAGCAGTGGTAAATATTTATGAAAAAATTATGCTGAAATGGTGGTATGGTTTTATATAACATAATTTTTGCCTAAAGTAACAAATACAGAGCTGATATTATAGCTGGCTTTCAGGCAGGAAATCTTCTTCTTAAGTAGGTGAACATAGAAGCATTGTACTTCAGTATAAGGTCATCCACTCTCTAATAAAAGTACAATCCTATTTCTTCTTTCATTAGAAATACATTCAGCTTATCCTACAGCTCGAATTTCCAATAATTATATCTCCTTACTTGCTGTAATAGGTAACTGCAGTGTATAAACATTCCTTTACAGCGCAGAAATATATTATGACCTATTATCTCTTCAGAACTATGCCAAAATATGAGTATCTGGATTCTAGCAGTTTTGATGCTATGCCAAAAATAGTTTAAAATGTTGTACAATAATTACCAGTAAAAAGGCAAAAGGCTGTAGGTTAGAACACGTAGGCCAAGGGAAGACGTGGAGAGGGATTTAAAACCCACAGTGGGTCTAGTTTGTCCAGTTGCAGACACCCAACCAGATCCACTTGCAGGCTAGTGACCTCCCAGTTAACAATGAATATTTCAAATTAAATAGTATTTGGCCTAACTGCAGGGCTCATTTCTGAATATGACTGATGCTCCCTACCATGGGAAAGAACGCCACAGGGCATCTCAGCCTGCAAGGACCTTGGGTGTCCATCCTCCTCCTCCACCTCCTCACTGGAGGACAGCCTGCTCCCCATAGCTTATTTCTACTCTTTTTTCTCTCTCATATGGGCAAGACTTCAAGAAAGATAGAAAACCCTCTGGATCCAGGGCTACACTGGAGGCAGATTGGACCAGCTCAGTAGAATTGGCGATTAGAAGTCACAGCTCCTTTCTAAGTTGTCCAACAAGAGCTGCCCAAAAGCAGCTCTGCTCTATTACCTGTCTCCCTCTCTCCCTCAGCCCCCTGCTCCTTTCCTCCTCCAAAATCCAGTCAGGCTGAAACCGTAGTCTGTATCACCTTTCTGCCCTCACAAGCATTTTGATGAAATACTCCCGATTTGGACTATCCACAATGACTAACCCACTGGCCCAGCGGGAAGCACCTTTGAGATCCAGCTTGATGTCTCCCAGCTGGGGAGGCAAGAGCAGAAATGAAGCAAGACAGTGTCTGGAGGCCACTCCCGCTTTCTCCAACCTCCCACAGCCTGTAAACTCAATTTGCGGTTTCTCTATTGCCAAAACACACTAGGAAATTTATAATTCCAAACCAAATGGGATGGTGTGAAAATAGCATTCCCCCCGCCACCCCTCGCCCCCAGAAAAAAAACATGTCTCGCAGATAAGCACTTCATTTAGTAACTAGTTCTGCCCTCCTATGTGCTTATATATTTTATACATCACAAGTTTCAATTTTTCTTTTTTTTAACTAAGATTGAAGAGCCTTGTTATAAACAATAGACAGGAAAATACTCAGTCCACTCATTTTTCTTGAATTCTTTTGAAAGGCTATGAATTATATATTTCTTATTCTTCTTTAATTACATGAATTAAGACTTCAGTAATGTACACTGTCACTGAAAACCTTTTGAGGGTCTGGCATCTTTTATCTTTGTTATTCAATGAATATATCTTTTAAAAAATAAAGAACTATGCACAGCTCCTAAAGCAACAGTCTATGGCCCTTTTTATTTATCTGAGAACCAAATACTTTCTGACTATCCAAAATACTTCTTCCCCTCCCCCTCCCCCCCCCCCCCCATTGTTTGGTATCAATCCCTGGCACAGTTGATACTTGAGGCAGAGATTTTCAAAATGCTGCCTAAAGGATTTAAATGAGGATTATTTTTCTAAGTCTTAATTTTCTTCTTTCAATGAGCACCCTCAGCCTCTACCCCATCTATTTTCTAATCCACATTAAGATTAGATTTCAAATTCCCTCTGGGTTCAAGACAAAAAGATGCTATATTTAACTCACAATATCAAAGTTTTGAAACTGTGGAAGTTAGGAGGAAGCAATGCAACCTACCCCTGCCACATAGTTTGAATCACAAGGACCCTTACATGCTTGAGTTATGTTTATTGAGAAACGCACACAAGCGTGTGCTTAATTTTAAGTGTGTACCCACAGTTAAGCAGGAGTTTAAATAAACAAAGATGTTTTCTTGATTTGGTGCCCAAAGGAATTATTTGCAATATGCAGACACCTAAAGATGCAGATGAGTGCAAAGTGGGATTTCATAGATCAATCTGGTAATTTCTCTGTGATTCAAATCAATGAGAATTATTCATCTATATACTTTTGAAAATTGCACCCATTTGCCACTTTGGGCACTTAAATAACTTAAGGGAAATGGACACTTTCCAGTAATTTCAGTCACTGAGAGTACTCAGCATTAAATGGTGTTCTTTGGCTGTTATAATTCTTCCAAACGCTCTGCTAATGATTTTGGTTGTGAATGTGGTTGTTGTCCAGAGAAGAACTGAAGAGGCTGCAGCTCAGTTACCTTAGGAAGGTAATTTTCAAATCCATTTTTACTTCTATATTTAAAACAGCCACTAAAAATTTCTTCATTTTTATTTATTTAATAGGTCTAATGTAGCAGCTTAATCCTAAATTATTTAGGCCCTTCTCAGTGTGTCAACTACACAACACTGAAACTTCTTTTTAGGCAGAGATTGCTTTTGTGGCAGGTGAGTGTGAAGCACTGAATAAGCATGGAGGACTCCATATACTGCTGAGAATCTGAGGTGTTCCCTAACATATCCAAAATGCTGACATTTCCCAAGAATAAGAAAAAAATCCTGTTGTGGGAATGAGAAGATTCCTGATAGAAGAACAACCTGTGATTGCTAGAAGTTGCCATTTTCTGTGGCATGTCAGGGATGATACTGCCTTTCTTTCAGATACGGTTTGAGAGGAAATCAATTTGTTAATCAGCTTGGGTTTATATTTGTAATCAATCACTGATGCAAGCCACTTTTTGTCACTTTTGCCATTGTTTACTATATGACAATATGATTTACAGTCTGCTATACTGATAACTGTGCAACATGTATAGCTTAATTCTCAAAGTTTGCAAAGAAAACATGGTGAATCTTGTTCTTCAATGGGTAAACCATATTTTTTAAAGGGAATTATGTAAAACAAACAATGTGATTTCAAAATAAGCAGATTTATTTTATTTTTGCATGTCTCTGATTTATAGCTCTCATATTACAGAAGGTTGTAGATTTAATAATTGAAGATAGTCATTTGATCAATTAAAAGGAAAAAAATAGTACTGAGAAAAAGGGCCAGAGATTTGAGAAGAAGCATTCTTCCATGGTCATGGTACCTTGGAAGAAAAGAGGAAAAAGATATAACCCATGGGAGAGAAAAATCACAGCAGGTTGTAATGTATACTATTATTAGTATGACATTTACTGGCATTTCACTCATATTTGAATTTTTCATCATTTGCCCTTGCCCTCTCTTATAAGAATGACTGCCAGTCCTACTATTACAATTTTCTAGCTCTGGAATGTGCAATTATATTTTGACACACATCTCTGATCCTTTTAATTATTATTATTTTTTCTAATTGGATGAATTTCTAATATAACGTAAAACTGATGACTTATAAGAGTGCATAGTTTGTAGCTGATTGGATAGCATAGGTGATCAATAATTTTAATAATCTTGGCTATATTTGCATGCCAATATTTTATACAATTAAATATAAAATGAAAGAAATGAAACCCACAAATCTCAGTCAATTACTGAAGCTGATTATCTGTTTTCAAAGAGAATGGGCCAGATGCTCAGCTAATTTAAATCAGCCCAGCTCACTGATATTTACATCACGTCAAGAGTCTGCCTCAGTATTTTAAATCCCTTTATCTCCAGTATATAAAATACATAAAAAGAGCTTTGTGGGACAAAAACTGTTCTTATGTGATCACTAATTACACCAAAGGTTGCAGTATGTAGCAAAGTGTACAACACCATAGCAGGAAAGAAAACCTCTCTCTTTATTTTTATCATTTACATACTGAAGTAAATATTATTCTACATACATTATCAACATTTATCATCAGGGAGCAAAGTACAAGTTTACCATGAATTACTAGTTTTTCAAACATGATTTCTGAAAGTACATTTGTGTAAGACAAAGTCTTAAAGAAAATACTAAAACCTTCATGGGAATGTTTAAGAGTTCTCCTTAAAAGCCTAATTGTTCCCTTTGGAGACATTATAATCTATTGAGTAAACACTTATTTATAGACTTTTTAATTGGTGGATTATATTAACAGATATTAGGATATATTTTGAAGGCAAACATACTGACCTTGTGGAGTCCAATGCTTCCTTATATTTAGCATATTTACTGGCAGAAAATTCTATAATTCTAATTACTAGTGAAATTGATTTTTACAACTTCTGCAAAATTGAGTTCACATTTATTTAAAGAAAATATTGGCAAACTGTGTCTTTTCCCTAATAAACCATTAGGGACAGTAGCATTTCAGTCCTATTTTCAGCAGTCCCTAAGCATTCAGAAAAAGCTCAGCTCTTTATTTTATCCTTAATCTCTGAATTAAAGCACAATAATAATAATAAAAATCTATATTACCAAGCAAATTCAGGCCTCTGGAGTAAGCTGAGGAGGGAGACCTGTCATTTTAAAAGAGGGCAGTGGGAGCCCGGAGCTAATACTACAGATGCACATAGTCTAATGGGCAGACAACTCCTTCACCATTTTTAACCTGCTCATAAATGAAGAACAGATAATGACAGTAGTCAAAGTATCAAGGAAGGCAGAGACAAGTTAAGAAGGCGGGGGGGGGGAGGGGAGCCCAACAACCCAAACACCAAAAACCTCAGAATGCAAATGAGAGGAACAAAGGGCATAGCCTGGGGTGGAAAATACATTTTTTTCCCTGCTTGTAGTGTGTTTCCAGGGGTTTATGCTGTACTGCTTTTGTTCAGATGCTCCATCAACAATTTTCTGTATGGGAAGCCTCTTTAGTAATTAATTGTACTTTGGTGAAGAACAACTAGGGAATTGGCAATGAAGAACCATTATAGGTGAGATCTTTTCATTATTGTGCTGTAAGAAACAAAGGCAGTACAATTTGGCAGATCATCTAATATCTGTATTTCTCAGTTCTCTATGTGGTTACTAGATAAAACTGTCCCCTGGCAAGAGGGCTGTGAGGTTAAATTTACTTTTGCAGAAGAGGGAAGAAGAAAACATTATATTGATAGCTGCTGGGAAGAGCAGACCCCTCTGTAAGTAGGACAATTGAAAAATATTACAGATGATTCTGGGCAGTAGGTTCCATCAAAGCTGGCAGAAAAGTTTTCAGGCCAATGTTTTTTGCTGCCTTTCAACAAAGCTAGATTTATAAAAGGCATGTTCGAACAGATTCCATTCAGCAAGTGGGAGTTAAAAATTAAAGCCCTGATCCCCAGCTTAGTCTTTCCTCTGTAGCAGTAAGCACAGGCAGTAGAGGTTATTGAACTGGATAAAAAGACAAATGTGTTGCTTCTGCCCAGATACGGTGAGTATTATGCATCATTGTCAAAAAGCCTGAATAAAGGACCTTGCCTTGGTAGTATAAATCCCTGTGTCTGTACCACTCTCATGAAATTCTTGAGTGCAAAACTTGTGTGGAAATTTACTATATAAAAGAAAGATGGCTTGTTACACAGCAACACCAGCTATTGCCAGCAATCTTGGAAATCAACCAGGCTTGCCAATGGGGATAGCAGCTGTACTTTGCAACGCTTTCTGTAACTGAGACATAGTGGAAATAATAGGTAAGGAAGAAGCAAGGTGACAAGGCACAATAACTAAGGCACTGCTTACTCATGCAGCCACCAGTGCAAGGCATGAGTCCTGAGACCGCCACACTTGCTCCTGATCTGAGTGGCTGCATGCTCACAGCCAAATCATGGTGATTCCCTATGCTTCCTTTTTCCTTCTTTTTCTTTCTCTCTTCTCATTCTAAGCACAAGATAAAGAGCAAACCGAAAAATCATCAAGACAACTTGGGGTCTGCATCTTGCCTTCCACTTAGACCTTTACTACTTTCTGAAAGCAAGAAAATGGAAGTGGAAGCCTCTCACCACCAGATTTCACAGTTGCAGGAATCTGGAGCCAGGAACAGTAGCTAACATTGCTAAAGTCCAAGCAATGATTTGATCAAATGACGCAAATGTCTCCCCCTGGTTTGTTGGTTTTTTTTGGTTTGGTTTTTTTTTATTCCCTGAGTTGAGCATGTGTCATTTTTTGAGTTACAAGACATATATAAAAATATTTAGAACCTCAGATCTTTTTTATATATACATATTATACATATTACATATATGTGCCATATATATGTCATACGTAAGTATACATTATCTTTCCACATACCAAAGTGCAAAACAAGTAGGCAATCTGTAAAAGCCATGTTTAACCTATGGATGGGTATAGTTTCTATGAACTGATGGGATAATCAGTTTCATAAAGAAACATATCCAAGAAAGCCACATCTTCCACCAAGCCTGTGTAAGAGACTTTCTAATTCAACAACCAGTTGCTTATGTGCTGATAAAGAAAAAGATATCCACAGAGGAGAAAGAAATGTGAATATGCAGAGGCAAAGATTTGCAATTAAAAAGGCAGAGGAGTGGTTAGAGGCAGTAAAACAGATCTTAAACGAAGTGAAGATTTAATTTCCATCTATTGCCACATAACATTTGTTCATTAACTTTAGGAAGCAGCAAATGTTGAACTGATTTGTCTTACAAGTTGCTGATGCTACAGATTTCTGTATTTTTTTCCTGTATTTGATCTTGGTTTTTTCCTCAGGGGCTAGTTATAAACCTTTCCAGGTTTTGATAAACACTCCTGAACGTGCCGCTTACAAGATGCTATTAACATGCTAAGAACTTCTGGAAAGAGCACATTGACAGAAACAAAGGAATAGGATCAATCGACAGCTAAAAAGGTTATATGTTTAAAAAAAAAAATAGGAAGAATTTAACACAGGCATGTTACGCACCACTGGTGGAATGAAGAGACTACCTTATGCCATGCAGTTGCCTTCCACTGTTTGATGTTGCTGCAGCTGTATAGCCTCAACCCACCATTACAGCAACTTTAACTCTGTAATACTGGGCTTTCTTCTTTCTTTCTGAAAATTACCAAAAAAGCACCCACATGCTTCTTTCCAAATGCCAGCATATAATTTGCATGTTTACCACTGTATTGCGTACAAACTTAAAAAAAAAAAAAAGAATCGGCAATTAGGAGTTAGATATATTTTCCTTGCATCAAAACTGGACTGCTTGGGCAAATCATTTTACTCTGTTAGCCCTTTCCATTCTTTGTCAAATTTGTTTCTCTATTTTACAAACTGTTTAGTACCAAAGTCTGCTTCTTTGAATGTTGTAAGGGATGAAGAACACTGAAGAAATGATCTCATCTAGAGATTCACTTATCTGTTATGATTCAAATGTAATTGCTAATAGCCAAAGTAATTAAAAAAAGTCATATCTTATTTTCTTGATCTACATTCTAGTGTACATTAGTATATTACACAAAAAAACCTGCCTTTAAAGAATACTCAAAATCCAACAGTACGTAAATTTAAAATTAATAGGTACTCAAATTTTTGTTCTGTTAAGAATTCAAGGTTACTTTAAACACCTCTGTGTTACTTTGGCTACATCTTCCTATCCTTCTTATTTCCTAATGGCTATTGAAATAGAAAAAAATAAGCTCTCGTCCCTTCAAATGTCACATAGAAATGAAAAACAGTGTTTATACAATAAAAAGTGAAGTAGTATTTCTACACTGATCACCCTGAAATGCTAGTTCTTAGGTTTTCTCCTCTTTCACTTGAGTTTTGGAGGAAGGACACAGACAAGACCCATGGGGAAAAAGCATCCCATCTCCTACCAATCAAGAGGAAACTTTTGCCTAAGGACGGTGCATTCTACACTTTCAGGAAAGAGAAAATCCCCAGTGGGTAGTGCGTACATTTTTTATAGTTTTCTGATGAACTAGCAAAATCAGCAAAAATCCCACCCACTATGCGCGTCCTCTGACATGTCACAGTTGCCACACAAACATTGCCTCCTCATCCCTCAGTGCTTACTTCTGATATTTTCTAGTATTCTGTTTGCAAAACCAAAAAAAAAAGGAAAAAAGGAAAACAAGCAGGAATGCTAGATTAGAAAAGACAATGTACTTTTAAAGGTAGTATCTAACACTGCTTGCTGCTTAACTTTCTGTACTGTTTCCAGTAGGCACTGCTGAAAGGGTCTGAGCACTTAGGCATGCAGCTGCCCCATCGGAGGTGATAGAACTGCTTCAACATGATAAATTCTTGCGAAGGCAAGTATAAACAACCTTTGATTCATATACACTGAAACTTGTTATAAGTAACGAATGATTTAGATGGAACACATTTAGCACTGTCTCACAACCAACATTTATTACAAACATACCGCAACAGCTGAAGTAGTGGTAGATAGCACACCATCAATCAGAGCAGACCACCAAAACAAATTGTGCCTCATAAACTACTTTAATATGTCACGAAGCTTCCAAATATACATCACTGATCCATTTGTTACAACGCCTAGGCTACTTTTTCACTGACAAGTCAATGACATTTGCTATTTTCATTTATGTGCAATATCACAATGAATCTACAGACTCTATTCACCCAAAATAAGGTTCCTGCAAGCACTGGCCTTTAGTGCTCCTCAGGCTTACACAAGTCAGCACACTTGGATCTTCGTAATGATGCCTGTCTACAAAGACCCATTTGCCAATGTACTTTGTATACTTTAGCAGCATCTTGCTAACTATTTCAAGTACTCAAGCTGCAGTTCCCTCTATACCCATGCAAAATTTATGGGCCATACTGATAAGAGAAGGCAGCAGCACAGTAGCAGTTTTAAAGGGCATATGTTACATGCTGGAGAACAGATTTTTCAAGTAATTTTGAAGAAGTGAATGAGGAAGGTGCTTTTACTTCTCTTTTAATATCAGCAGAAATGCTTATAAGAGTTCTGCAACAGAATAGCAAAAAATTAACTCTTTATATATTTCGTCTGACAGCCTGCACAGGCTTAAATCTTCTGCATTTCTCTTTAAGGTCTGTAGTAAAGCATAGCTGATATCCAAAAAAAGTTTCTTTTCCAGTCTGAGGGTTAATTAAACACAGTGCAAACCACCAAAAATGAATGTTTCATCCTCCAACTCCATGCCCTTCTAGCAGTACAAACGATGCAGAAATCACAAACTGGGCCTAAGAAAAATGTCTGAAAGCTGCAAATACAGTCAAGTTGAGAACATACATGTTAAGAAACGTGTGTCAGAACAAAATTGGGCCAAGTGGGGGATTAAGAAGTTAGAGTCTCATTGTTTAATAGACTTGCAAAAATCCATAACACATTTCCTAGTCAAACATCTCTCCTTGTACCTCAAACAGGACCAGAAAGTATACAGTTCATGCAAAGTTTAATGTAAACAATCTTAAGGGATTTCCAACTGCATTCCATAAATTCAGGATGCTGGGATAATGAGCTATATGGTCTGATTTCTCCCCAGTATACACCAAATACTCTTTTGTCTCTCTGCAAAATGCTACTGTACCAGGAAAGCACACCGACACAGAACACGTCAAAACCAACACAGCCGTGTGGCAGGTAGCTGTGCTGGAGTTGACATGGCTACAAGTCAACATGCAAAGGTTTGCTAAGTCGGTACTAGTGCTGTTGTGCAACAAAAATATATTACAAACAACTTTCAGCCCAGATGTTTTCCTACGAATTCTCACTTTGCACTTTAAACACAATTCTTCACATACTCCTTACCAGCTGTTTCCCCTGAACCAAGTCTTGTAGCTGTCTGAAATTTTAAGGAAGTTTGGATTTTTACCAGATTTTTTCAGTCCTGCTTGAAAGTCCACGATACCCCTAGCCCATTCAGTTTTAAATATCAAATGTTACCATTTAAATTCTATATAAAATGTGTCATTGGCCTCATGTTAAGCATGCATTGAAATCGAGGGTCTGTTCAGTGTAAAAAAATCAATGGTAGGGTATAATCCTAAATAAGTATTCTACACACAAAACTCTGCAATGCTACCTTGATTTCAGTCTTTCATATGTGGCTACTCAAGACAGATTATTTGTTAATATAATACTACTACAAAGAAGACAAGCAAACTGATAAAATTAATGGCAAGTGCGATGGCATTGGTGGTGTGAATAGTGTAATTAATTAATCAAAACACTTCTAACACTTTTAGAGGATATTATAGGAATAAATAAAAAAGACAAGCCATTATGATTTTCCTAAGTATGCCGTAATAGTTCTGTATATCCTAGATTTATGCCAAAGCCACCACAGAAGTAATAACTAGCTGACATCTATTATGACGACTGAATAATTCTGCATCATATTGAGATCCAAGAAAACAGTCATCTGCAATATGACAAGCCAATTTGGGGTTGTAAAGCCTGAAAGAACCATAGATGGACAAACAGACAAAGAATCTGTCCAGATTGCATTTCAAAGTCATTGCCAGCTATATGGACATTTACTAAAAGCATCCCCAGTGGGTAGCCCTAGCAATTCTGCTTTAACAATGGGTTTCATGATCAACTTGGAGCTGCACTGCAAACCACTCAGCAGACAGAGGGAGTTCACACAGCCCTGGTTCAAAAGGAACATAATATGTCATGACTTAATAGTGTTTGATTTCTCCCTAGTGTTTTTTAAGGCTAGAGAGTTGACCTCCTTCCTCCCTTGGTGCTTGACTGTTGACATCTCAATGTTCTTTGTTGATTAACCAAACCTCATCCTCCACTTTATTCCTTAAACTAGGCGTTTCAAAGAGTGCTATTGTTGCTTAGGAAAAAACCAGAAGAATTGGACAAGACAGCTACATAGAACATTTATTGAGATAGGGGGCTAAAATCCCACACCAGGCTTAGCAGCTGTGATAATGATGTATAATTTAATTGAAGCTATACTGTGATTCTCAAAAGGACTTCAGACCTTTTCCCATGTTTATGTATTATTCAGGCTAATGGCAACCCTGAAATAGAAAAAGCTTCTTATCTCTTAAAACTTTTATTGCAGTGAGTTCAAAATGCACAAAGCTGAGTGCTGGTCTGTGTGCTTTAATGCGAAGTGAAAGGATGCTGTTCTCAGCCTGTTTCAGTGTCGCTGGCTTGGCACAAAGACAGACATGATTGGATGCCTTAGAAACCAGGGGTGCAATGGCATGCATGAGAAATTTAAAGTTTTGAGTTATTTTTGAACTTAGAATGTCTTAGCTCTGTCTGGCCATTATTTGTTTTCACTTTTTTCAATACAAGTTCATAGAAAAAATATAAATCCTATTAGACAAGACAAAAATCTATAGCAATCAATACAAATGGCATCTCCTTTGCATTTTGAGCCAGTTAACTGACAGTTCTTGCTGCACCTTTAACACTGTTATAAAAGCCTATATCTACAGGGTTTTTGAAAACTAACAGGATAATTTCCTAAAGGATGACAAGCTGCTCATTAGCAGTTGTGTGGATTGGTGCAAATTCATCCTGCAGACCAAGCAACAAAAAGCACCAATCTTCAAGTTGGTCATTAGTCTATGCACAACTTACATTTGCAGGGCAATAGAGAAATAAATCAGGAATGTTCATAGGAAGCTTTTTGCTTCCAGCCATTGTTTATACCATAATGCAAAACTGGAATCCAACATAACATTATACACATGCACATGCCCACATAAAAAAAGAATATAAATGTAATAAAATAACATAACCCCAAATCACAACGTCTTTGTTGTGGAAGACAGTGGTCACAGAATGTCAGTAAAGGATTCTTCAAATTATTTTTCCTTCTAAACGCATAGCAAAATTTCAATCTGTGGTGACTGCCTACAGCTTTTCTGGTGATCGATTAATTATATAGATCATCTTATGATCTTTCCCAATACGCAAAGACAATGTAAGTGCCATGAAATGTATCTGTCACTGCTGTATTTCTGCTGTAGAGATTATGAACAGATACATTTAGAGCTAGCAACTGCTTTTGCCATGAATCAAAAATGTGTATTGCTAAACTGATTTAGGGTCGCAAACTACATTATCTGTAAAATGAAATTACCATGTTCATTGTTTGGAAAGGGAATTGAAAAGACCAACACAGATCAAGTAAATTTGCATGCATAATACATTATATTATCTTGTGTTCTCAACACATCTCACTTTCTCTACATGAGCTGTACTTTTTTAGAGCACATGCAACCCTCTGAAACATAGCTTTTGTTTAAACTAGGCTTTAAGCAAGTTTGTGATGTAGCTGTAAACACCAGAGAATACATAAAAGACAACGCATCTTTTGTAATTTGAAGGGTACAAAAACTCTTACCAATTACTGTGTTCCTTTCAGATTAAAGAGCAATAATGTACCGTCAAAGGGCAGCAGAAAGGAAATTAGACAAGATGCTAAGCCATATTTTCCAAAGAATATAAATCAAGCAAAACATGTTGCCAGGAACAAAAATGTGTCTATACGTTCCTCATGGTCTGCAATATTGTATCTATCTCCATAGGAATAATTCAAGGTAACATTTCTGAATAGTAATATTTCTTTATTTAAATACAGTGAAAAAGCTATTAAAGCTGATTGAAATAAATTAAGAACCCTCTGATCAATAATCTCTGTAGACAACCATTTGTAAAAGGTCTTTTAAAAATGAGAAGACAATTGACAAGCAGAAGAAACTGTGCACTGAACATGAAGATCAAAGAAGAAGATAAGAGCATAACCAACATGCAGATATAAAAACGCCAGTCACTGGTGCCCAGAGGCTGTAATGCAGAACAGGCTCTTAAGACAGCTTGAGGAGTGAAATAGCATTAATCTGGGTTTTGAAATATAACCTGTGCCAGACTGCTGTAGAAAGAGTAAAGCGAGACCATATTAAACAGAGAATTTCTCCTCCTCACAATAATAAAACCTATGCATTGACAATTTTAAAAAAAATTGGAAGTAAAGACAGTAGATGTTCCTCCTAAAACATAAAGAGGTTGAAATTAAGTTCAATGTAAATATTATCTAAGAGGCTTTTTTTCCCAGAGTACAAAAAACTCGTGTCTTTGCCCTGTGACACTGTGGAGTGTCTCTGTCTTCACACACTGCACCAGAAGGCTCCACCAACAACTTTAGAGAAGTTACCTTCGTAACTCTACTGCAACTCCATTCTTCAACTCCAACAACCCTCCTCTTTAAAAGATATTTTTCCTTCAAAACACACAATTCAACAGCATGAAGGAATTAATTAAGCAAGGTTGAGTTCTTTGTTTCTCCTCTTATTTCCCTTCTGCTCCCCTTCAATATTCAAAAGATGAAGAATTTTCCAACTCAAAAAAAGGAAATAAAATTTCTGCAAAGCAGTCATTCTTAATTTTTTTCATCAGTGACTTCCAACAGCAAGAACATTATTCACATTTCGAGACTGTCACTTTTTTAAAGCAGAAACCAGAGTCTAGCAGTAAAGAAAATAAAAATTGAAAATGTGAAAACTGACTGTTGTCCAGATTTTTAATGAACTCTTTACCCTTCACTGTGCTCTGTAACCTTAAATTATTTTAAGTATGTATTGGTTCTTTTTTTTATTAAACATGCATTACTAATCTAAGTTTTATGATATCCTTGAAATGACTTTACACATAAATTGAAAACTATTGAATTAAGTGATTCTTGATACCAAAACAGACAGTAATTCATTAAAACATGTTCTGGCCTAGTGTATAAACCTATATCAAGTCCATGGATAATCAAATGGACAGATAACAATAGCTTATTTAGAGCCATCACAGAACGATGGATAGCAAGTAAGGACTGTAGACAAATTCTCAAGCTTTACCAGAAGCTCTAGCAGTATGAAACCACCTTAACTAGTGGGAAATACTCTACAGCAGTGGGAACTGCATCAGTGTCACAATTTTTCATTAGCCTCAGGACTTTTCTGTGCTCTCATCTTCAGATCAGTCTTTCCCCAGCTGCCTAGATCTGTTATTAGATAAGCATTATCTGGTGAGAACTGCCATGATTGATTATCAAACAGATGATATTACAGCTAAGAGTCAAAAGTAGATTCTCCTCTCATTTAAAGTGGCATAATTCCATAAACTTCAGTGGAATTACTTCTGCCTATAACACGTATAAGAAAGATACTGAGCACTTTCCAGTTACTACTATTCAGGCATACCCCAATATATAGCACAATGCAGCAGTTCTTCTCATGCAAGTACAAGAAATAAGACAGAATCTTGTATTTGCAAAAGACACTTAACCTTGGGCATTCCCCAAGGGCTATATTCTGTATCGCATGCTAATTTTTAAACCAGAAGCAGCAGATTTGGTATCCCAACTGCTTTCCAGAAGGAATGCTGGATGTAATGAGTGAAGAACAGGCTCTCCCTGCATCTTTTCACGATATAAAAGAAATTCAGAACAGTATCTGTGGTTTCTCAAAGCAAGCACTAATTACACTAAGTATGACAATGGAATGCAAATATCCAACAGATTTAAAAATGTAATTGAAGAAAGCTTTTTGAAATACTCAATCTAAAGCTTGTTTATTGTCTTTATGTGGATGTGTCTGACATGGGCTTTCATTCATCCATTCCTGCAATACCTTTCTCTAATAGTTTTAAGGACCCTTTACCTTCATGGGAGAAGGAATTTAGTGACATGCTTAAATTGCATGAAAGCTGTCTCAAATTTTCCATAACTCAACGGACTTAATCCTTCAACCTCTCTCAGAAACACTTTCTCTAGTTTTCAGAAAAATTCTGTGGCTTTTTCTCATTTTTTTCTATCAAATACTACACACTCTTCCATTTCTTCTCTCAGTAAGACAGTATGTAGGGAGCAAACCATTTGCTCCTTTACTCCTATATACAGAGCTAAGAATCACTTTTGTCCATTTTTCCACTGTCAGTACAATGGACCTATAGCTAGGTTAAAATACTGAGCCAGAGGCAGCAATCTCAGGCAGCGGGGTCAACCTGTGATTTTCTCTCTCTAAACTTTCAAAAGCAACCAAATACACTTTTAAAGAACACACAAAATCCAGCCACTGGAAAGTTAATTGTTAATTGTTAATTAAAGCAACACGTGGCATTAACGTAAGCACTGCCGTCTGCCCTTATCCAGCATACTCTACGGGAAACACAGTGAAGAGTAAGAGTTTGCTTCTCCTTTGCACCACTGTAGCCATGCCTGTGCTTGGAACCACAGCAGGAATTGTACCAGTGAAGTCTCATCACAAATTACACGAGCACAGAAACCGCACGTGTGCCCACGCCTGAAAGGAAATGGGGAGGCTGCAAAGACAGTTGGTATTCAGAGGACATAGGAGGCCAGAGGAAAGAGGAGCTATATACTTAGTCATATCAAAGCCTCGATTTTTGTGAAGGATGAGAATCCTTATCTCTGGCAGCTTCTGCTGAGTGGTCAGCATCTCTGGAAACAAAACTGGATTTTGCCTCTCTCTTGTTTTTTCCATTACTTCATTTAAGTTTCCTTATGCAAGGAAATACAGTAATAAAAAACACTAGTTTTGAGGGAAAACCTTAGAAAAAAGAAAAACTTTTTGATGTTTCTGAATTACTGCAGTTCACTTCTCTGTGCAATACACATATGCAACCATCAATTTGTTTTATTATTCAGCTAGCATAAGAGGATGAAGTTTCAAAACTAGCTGGACAAAATCAGTGCTAGGATGAGAGCTAACATGACACCATTTAGCCAAGAACAAGATATTATGATTCAGATATAAATGACTGAAAAAGTCATTTCTATTGGAGGTCCTGTCATTATTGAACAGCAGCTCTAAACCATCAAAAGCTTTCCACTGTTGCCAATTTGAGTATCATTTACCAAAACTAAATCATCTGTAAAAACACCATATATTCGACCCCCCACCCCCCCATTTTGAATGTACTAAACAAAGAAGTTTTCATTGAGGTATTTAGCAATAGCTTTTAAAAAAATTTATGTCCTCTAAGTACTCTTTAGATCATGGTTTGAAGTAAAAAATCAATAGTGTTTAACTGATGAGCATCATTGTCTTTCAAAATTGCTAGAAAGGGAAAGACAAAACAACTTTTTCTCAGACACACTGCTATACGTTTAAGCCTGTTCATCATTTTGAAAGAGCACATCTGATCTGTGCTCCTTCAACACCTAACAGGCAATTTACACGAGTTCATTTTGTTTGTGGACCAAAGTAAGAGGGTTTGCTGGTGCTTGCTAGTATTCTAATGTCAATGATGCTTTATGGTGGTTCCAAAATCTGTTTTACAAAAAAAAAAAAAAGGCAAATAACCAAAGGAGAAGCATGTGGATACGGGGGGGGGGGAGTGGTGGTGGTGTGTAAAGAGTATTTAAATATTCCTTCTGTTTTATAACTATTTGATCTACATACTTTTTAATATGATAGCAAACATTTCAAGCAAGGCTCCAAGTACAGGATGTAGACACAGGATTCAAAGGAAGGCACCACCTTATTAAATCTTTTTTTTTCTTTTCTCGTTTTTCTTCTAGATAATCCAGACCTGCAGGCTGAAGTTACATATCAGCTTGAACTAGTCTAAATAGAGCCACGATCACAACCTCTTCTCTTACCTTGAGGCCACAGCCCTCTTGCATACAAAGTTCCCCCGTGACCTGAGAGTGTGCAGATGAAGGCTAGATAAATGCTATCCTCTCTTTTATATGGCTAATTGCTAGCTGGATCAGCTCTCTGAATAGGGGTGCCAGCAGATCTGTACAAGCGCTAGCACCAGTGGAGGAAGTCCCTGCAGCCAGGGCTGGTGGAGTTGAAAGAGACTGTGGAAACCCAGCTCAGGCTGACTTCATCTGTCAAAGGATGGCAGCCCCTTCTCAATGATGGTTGGAAACACTCTTCTAGCTTCCAGCCTATGTTTATTCCTTACTGTTTGGTTTTGTGCCAGCACTGGTTTGTTCTTAAGTAGATGCTACATCTTCACCACGTTTGCTCCATTGTGACTGGAATAACCCCATTATTTTCCCTTCTTTCCAGCTGGGAAGAAAACTGTCATAAACTTGGTTTTCCATTGCCCTCATCTTTGTCATCTGCCTGTATGAGTTTGAATACAGGTTACTAGGCTTCTCTATGGTATTTCAAATGTCTTCAAAGAGACGAAAAATAGACAAACAAAGGCCACATGCTCCAACAAAATATGTATGGGAAGCTTCACACATCAGCAGTCCTTTCAAATTCAGATTTTAATCTGAAGAAGGTGGTGTAAAAGAAGGTGGAAAAAATTTGCTTGTTATCATGGGATAGGGGCTAAATCTAGACTTTAAAGAAAACAGAAGACTGAATAAAACCCAGTTAATTTCACAGTCACTCAGTATCCAAATAAATACTCTTTTCCTTTTTAAGTATATTCAAAGCAAAACTATTAGAAAATCTTCAATACATCAAGTCACATACTGTGTGTAGTCACATACTTTATACACTTGCAGTCAAACTAAAACTGCAGATCCAGACTTACAGTCCTCAGTTTCCAAAATTAGGTTTTTAGATCCTTATCTATGCACAAGCCACCTTCTCAAAGATATTGAGCTTCCTCTGAAGTTACAAAAACTTGTGAATTTTTTACTACTCAAAATCAGGTTACTTCTATGAAATGCAGGGAAAAAAATTTTAGGACCCTGAGTTTGAAACATTTGGTCAGCATTTCATAAGCTTTTCCAATGTATAAGTGTGTAACAGCATATTGAATGTCTCACGATTTAAGAAATACTGTTAATGTATATAATACCTGATAATGTATTCAAAAAGAATTCATGCAGTTTACCTTTGAAATTCCATAAAATAAATTATTTAAATTAGATAAATGGCAAACTATATAAAATGTTACCCCCAAAATCACGTAAACTACACAGTGAATCATACCAGCACAACTGACTGTGCTTTCCAAGTGTTGCAAGTCAACCACCACATCAAAAGTTCCACCTCATCACATCGAACCAGACCCCTCATGCCTCATGATAATTTGCAGTGAAGCCGAGGCTACCTAGGTCCACATAACTGCCTCCCCTCTAGTTTCCCTTCTTCAAAGGTCCCAGCCTCCATCCCTTTATCCTCACCACCCTACAGCCATGAGGCAAATGAAAACAAGTTCCTCTTGGTGAAAAAAGCTTTGCGAGTTTCCCCATGGGGGAAGTGAATAGTATTGTTGAGCAGCTGCCAAGAAGACTTCTAAATATCTATAACAATTCACACTGCTCTTGATTTGTGGGACTTTGTGACCATGCAGAGACTCTTCATTACAAATGCAGAAAATCTCAAGGCCCTGTTTTTACCAAACCTAGTGTGTATGCACCGAAAAGTTGTTGTTCTGCATGCAAATGTCTATGTATCTGAGATGTCTGGGTATCCAGACTTGCCAGGCACCTAGCAGCAGTCCAGTAACATACCTTCAACTCTAGCCATTAATCTAATAATCTAATACTTTACCTCCAAATTTGTAAGGTCTGAGGGCTGGTCTCTTTGTGCATGGAAGGAAGTTTATAGAAATTTTCTCTTCTGATCTGAGCTAATCTTTGAATTATGCTTTTAAAAACATTTAAACTAGTGTTGATGGATTACATGCATCCTAAATAATTCATGTGCTGGTCAATCTGCAGGGATGCTGAAATAACCTCATGTACACAGCTTTGTATCACCCTTACCAGTAACACCTATCCAGTGACACTTAAGATTTCTCACACTGGTATCTTTTGCCATAAAAATGATTAAACTGCCATAGAGCTGAAATTGGAACTGAAATATAAGGCTGGATCACTTGCATAATAAACTTTGATTTAGTCATTAAAGAGATTATTGCTTCACTTCCATGTAGACAGAAAGGACAGGCACCGTCCTCATCTAGTTCTGCAGGGTGTGGAACTGTGGTTGCATTTTATTTTTATTTCTCCAATTTGATCATAAATAAATGCAATCACATTTTTAGTTCTGATAATGGAAATTGTTCTGGTGAGCACAAGGGAGACCTAAGCAAACACCCCTTTGAGGAAAAGGCATAAAATTTGCATTTCCCAGCCCCAGGTCTGGTCCCTTCCCTCTGAAGTCTTTTTATCTCTGACTCCTCTCCCCAATCCTAGAGGCCTTTTTTTCCCTTGTGAGGTGCTACTGGCACTGTTGGCGTATTGCTCCTACGCAGAGGCAGCCTGGGGCACGCAAAGAGTCCCTTCCGCGCTCCCTCACCAAGTTTCGTCTCACGCCTGAAGACTGTCCCACAATGGCTCAGCCTGCAGTTTTTTGATTGGGGTGGGTGCTGGCCCATCAGATGGACCTAGTCCAGTTACAGAGGCCACTGCATAAAGGTTCAGGCTCTTCAAAAGTACCTGACGGCCTGGGAGTGCACAGCTATCCCCTAGACCAAATGCGTGGGTTGTTTCAAAGATGAGTAAAGGGTTAACGTCTGCCAAGTGCAGTGATTGTCCTAATGCTCTCACTCTTCTCTTCTGAACCCTTTCTGTCATGCAGCCTTCACACAGAGTTCTAAAATACACTGATGTCTACCAGAAGACAAGCATCGTGCATGATTTTATTCACCCCACGCATTTTTCTGTTTGCCAGCTGAAGGAACACCCAATCACTACACAGAGGAGTTTCTGCATGCGGGAATTAGTTTGCTCTTGCCAACTCCTCAACAAGGCTGAGGTCCCAGCAGCAATGGATCCTTTGGCAACAGCCTGGACAACCGTGTTCCCCAGTCCCATGCCACAATTTTCCTTGGACAGGAATTACTATTACCACGTTATTAGTAGTATTATTATTATGAGCAAAGTGTTGGGAAGGTTCCCAAGCATGACACAAATGGACAGCTTTCTTCCCAGTCTCCAAATTCTCTGCTGAACAGGCACAAAGCACATCCATTGCAAATGGATGGATACACACAAAACTTACTTCCTCGCTGCACCTATAATATGTGATGGAGTAAAAACAGAGCGGAAACAAATTCAGGAGGGGATAGGCATTAGCAACGCTTGAAATCTGCTTTCAGATTTAAGGTAAACTCAAAAGAGTACTTAATCTTCTTTTCCCAGTTTTTTTTGTTCTCCATATTATAAATCCTTCTTAAAAACTTGAACCATGGTGTGTTATTTTGGCTCAAAGGGAAAAAGAAAATCCAGTTGATTTGTACTTTCAGGTTCTGCTTTTAGACTCCAATTTGTCTTGATCATTAGTTTATAAATCCCGGTTTAAGGCACATTTAGAGCCTGCATTCCAATGAATTATTCTGAAAGCTTTTCTGGGGTGCAGACTTAAAAACAGCCAGAAAAGAAAATGGTATCTTTACATTTTTCCAGGCCCATGTATGCGACTCATTTCACTCCCTGACACCTCACATTGCAACGAAATCAGGAGGTGATTTCTACCCATAATGCTATTTATTTTAGTTGTATATAGGTGGCCATGTTTTGTAGAGTAAATTCCAAGGAGAAAAAATTGAGGTGAAAAGGGTTGGTTTTCTCATGAGTAATTACAGGGAACTACACAGCAAGACCACAGAAAATGATTTATCAGAGCCTGTAACTTCAGCGAAGAAGTTGTTTTTTTTAAATTATACCAGAAGAATTTCCATATTCATTAGCTTGCACTTGGACTGATCATGATCAGGGCCTACACAGAAAAACAGCACTATTCAAAGATGTTTATACTTCACAGCACTCTTGAAACAAAATGTGGTACAGAAAAACTTTAGAGGATGGTCTAAATCAGCTATTGCTGTCCACTGTGGAAACTGACTACAGTATAGCTATATTATGATTCATACAACGCATTTCCAGATACATGCATCCAGCATCACCTTTCTCCTCTGAACACTATAGCTGGAAGCTGGTGTGGAGAAGCCTAGCTCTCCTGAACCTCTTAAATATATTATTAAAAAAAAATTAAAATTAAAAAAAAAAAATCTGATTCCACTTTGGGGTGGACTTTTCCAGTGTGCTCCAGTGGAGAAGTTTGCATGCCGAAATTTCACCCAGTGACACCATGAATTCCATGTGCACACCAACAAAAAAGAACTTGCATCATTGATATATAAGCAAAAGCTGATCCCTAATGTTTATGGAAAGGGAGATGCATATAATATGTTTTGGAGATCAGAAATGCTCAGGCTACGTGACACTACAACACACAGATTCTTACATGTCCTGAACCTGAAACTTTCACGGGAAAGCATGCATCATCTCCAAGTCACACTCACTCTTGCAATAATATCTACATACAAAAAACCTACTGTACAGCAGGTATGCCTAGTTTTTGGCTGATTCAAGTGCTGTGAGGAAACACAACAAATTGTTCCTTAGTCTCCTTGAAACAGGTACCTTCTTTACATCTTGTTTCAGCTGCAAAGAACACTTCTACAAAAAACAAACCCCCATAATAATTTGTTATTTTCTGCAATCAGATTCAGGGATTATTTTCTACCATATTAAAAATTCTTTAGTAGAGCTCTTTGCCTCTGTCAGAGAGTATGTAAGAGACTGAAGCAAAACCCCCTCATTTATTAGGTTTAATTGAAAATGTGAGACAGGGAAAAGAGTTAGCAGAATTTTTTAAATCCCAGGAACTTGACAGTGACACATATTACTAACTCACATGCCTCTGAGAAGAGGTCATGCTGCCCAGAGTAAATAACGGCTTGTCATTTGCAATGAGGATATCCAACAGCAGCACTGTGAAATACATGTGATAATGTGATTTACAGGACCAGGAAATAATTTTTAGATATGCTGTGCTGCATTAACAGTCCAGGTTAAGTGTGTGCTGCAACTTTTCCCTTGAAGGTTCAGTAGGTGGAAGATTTGTGATATCTTTAAATGCAACAAAAGGAAATATAGAGGGAGGAGGGAGAGGTGTCCTGCTGAGATGTTGTGATAAATTATTAAAACTTCTTTTTTAATGTTGATGCTACTCTTTAACCTCCGATCACAATACTGACAGCAGAGGAAAACTGAAAGTGCTATTAAAGCTGTGATAAACACACCATGCTGTGGCAACACTTGTAAGGAGAAAAAAAAAAAGGAAAGAAAAAAAATTCCTGGGGTGCCTCCAATCAGTAACATCAAGAAACGACGAGAGAAAATATCAAGCTATCTACAATCCACAGTCCCTCAGTCCAAATATTTATGAGATACCATTTATGCTCACTGAGCTATTTGATTATGAGACCCTGATAACCCATGTTTTCCATAAACAAATGTCATGCAAGGAAGCAAAACAAAGTGAACTTTATGAAAAGGCACATCTAGTGGACTGCTCACAGCACATATAGGGTAAATCATCTCAGCAGTTTTTAACAGAAGAGGAAAATGGATTGCTGCCTTCAAAAATCATAAACATTTTCTCAGCACAGCATTTTTTTCGATAAAGTTAATGCAATTTATCTTTATTAACACATCAACACTGACATAGCCAGTCAGCCAATTAGTGCTGCTGGCAGTGCATTTCACAACATTCATGTACTCTAAAAAAATGTCTGTCTAGTCATTTTTACCACATACACTAACAATTCTGCACTCAAAATAGGCTGCATGCTTTCCTTCTCTCTTCTTGCTTCCTCTTCTTTTCCAACACTATAACCCCCCTATGATGGGGATAACGTCTTGCAATAAAGCCACAAGCATCTGTCCCAGAGTCTCCATAATGAAAAGAACAATCTGAATTCTCACAGTCCAAAACCCCACCAGTTTCTAAATGGCATACATTTATTTGTATAAAGGCCTTAAATATTGCTCTGCTAATAATACAATGCAAAGTAAAATTCCTGCAAGGAATATATGCCTTACAAAGTCAGTCAAGCAAACTAACATGAAAAATTAAACTCCATGCTCTCTTTTTAGCATCCTATTGCAAGCCCACATGGCAACCTAAAATCTGAGTCACTCAAAACAGCATAGGTATTCTCCTTAGATCACCTTTAATACAGCTTTTTACAATCTTACCCAAACATCCATTACAAAACTTTTTCTTTCCACTTACCCCCCTTCCAGTGTTTGCCTTTGGTCCTGCTAAGCTTGCTGAGGGTTGGTCCAGAGAAGAGCAACATCAAAATGAAAAGAAGTTCAAGCATAGTGATTTTCCCCTGTTTCACTGATGATAACATTTCCACAAGTTATTTAAAAAGAAAAAAAAAAAATCTTACATCTTCTCCCCCACTTTCTGTTTGCTTAAGGAGTGTTTAATCATTGAAAAATCAGAGCAAGGAGTAGCTTTGCTCTCCTTAGATGCTGAAGTAATATCTCAATGATGTAGCCCCGAGGAAAGCCACATTTCTCACTGATCCGGTTTCTCCCACACAACATGCAGCCTGCACCACTGCTACTACAGTAGCTATAAAATAATTTCTGCTCCTCACTTTGGTTTCTGTGGGAATATATTCCTCAGCTTGCAGCGTGAGCTTGATTGAAAATGATAAAAACAGTAATGCTTGTGTCCAGCAGAAAAGAGAAAAGATGTCAGGATTGTGAAAAAAGATGAGAAGCAGTTGTACTGACAGCTTTAAGCCTGACTGTCTGATCCTAATAGCTGTGCAACCAACCAAATTGCTCTTTTAAGAGTAATAAGGCTTCACTGAAAGCTGGTGTCACTGCCACTTGGGTAGGTAGTGCAGGGCTTGAAAATCACCAAGGAACCTGCTAGAGATAACGACTGCCACGGTCCCAGCTCCAAACGCAGAGGGCTGAGCAGAATACAGTATGCACAGGGAGCATTTAATCTCTATTGTGTGGAGGAGATTTCCTGCTTTACAGTGTGCAACTGCTCTGGACTTTTGACTGCGTTTTATTAATGCTTTAGTTCATACTTTAAACTAAAATGCAAGCTTCAACACACTAATTACTTATAGCATTTCTGAAGCAATTATTGTATGGGGAAAAAATCCTGCATGCTTTTGCCTTTTTTTTTTTTTTAAAGTAGCAAACAGGAAGAACAAATCCTTAGCAGCAGCAGTAATCTTTTCACTGCACAGAGCAGCTATGCATTTTATATTTTCACACTGTCTATCCTTAGGATCTCCTAAACCTGGGGAGCAGGGGTACTGGTGGAAAGAGAGAGAAAGAGGACATTCAGAAGTACAGGTATTTTCAAAATAATAGATTGCAGTCACAATTTTTCATTTAGTGATTGTTGCTGCCACAGAAATAATATAGCTACCTATGTCTCTGGATGTCCATATTTAAGAACACTGAAGCTGGATAAGTAAACACAAGACTTTCTGGGAAAAATTTTGGATTTTCACAAAGGGTGCTCAGAGAAAGATTCACGACATTCAGACTTCTCAAAGTCTTGAGATGCCCAGAGCTTACTTAAGTATGCCTAGTAGCTTAAATTCATCTACAGTTTGGCATTTACTTGTTTCCCATAAGCATTCAGTACTCAAATCAATGAGCCACAAACCTTGTGCTGTGGATTTATATAAATAAAAAAATCAATGTCCTTAGAATGACAAAGCAATGATGGTCACAAATTCCCTGAAGTTACCACGTTTTCAACTAGGGACATGATGCCCTTTTCAGTGCAACATTAAGATGATATTAAAAAATCTGAGGCTTTGCTTATTCATCTGAATAAAGAATGATATTTTGACTGGTGGAGACAATCATCAACATCTAATATACGTACAGGGATTTTTTTAAACAAACAGCATATAACATCACAAACAAGGAAATATTGGGACGCCACCAACACCACATCAACTATGAAAGATTTTTTATTTTTTTTTTAAGTTCTAAAATATATTTATGGGCTGGTTAGAGGATGTAATATTTGCATTTAGACAGGAAAAAAAAATGCATGCTGATGTACAGTAGTTTTTCATCCCTCTGTGCATTAATTTTTAAAAGTTATAAGAAAATTTACCAGATGCTGGGTTTGATATATCAAGGCTGATGTTTATGGCTCTTAGTTGCCAAAAATTAGGTCAGTATCTATCATGTAGAGTCAGTAAGCTGTGGCTTCTTATGTTAAATTTCTCCATGAAGCCATTCTTAATCACCAGTCTCATTGCTAATAATTAAAACACCATTTCTTCTATTTCTCTCTACCAACTGTTACTGAAATGAGGCAGACACTTGTGTTCATTTTGATTGCCTCTGTAACACTCCTCTGAAACTAGCACCATACTGCCATGTTGAAGCATCAAAAAAGTTACAAGTTCACATTGCTGGTTTCAAACATTTTATGTCCAGATAATAAAATGACCTTAAACTAAACCAGCCACCACCACCACAATCCTCGGGTACCACTATGCAAATTCACTAACTTAAGAGTTTTGAATCAGAAAGTGAACACCTCCACTGTCCAAAATGTGTGACAATATCAATCATGCTTCAGAAATCCTAATGGGATCATTCTTTTGGCCATCTTTGCAGCCTTATGTCACTTCTGCTTCCTGCATCCTTTCTTCAGTCTCTGTCTTGCTTTCTAATTTTATAATCCCCTTGAAAGTTTGCCACCGTTTCTACCCCTACCCACGTGGAAGCCAGCTGCTGTGGGGAAACCTGTTTCCAATGGTGGCAGGCATCCTTAAAAATACCTCCTTGGTTCTTATACTGCAGAAGAATTCAACTTCTTCAGCCTGGACACCTTGTATTTGCAGCATTAATGAAAACAGCCGCTATTGGAAGGCTTTATGAGTTTCTGTCAGCTTTCTGCTAGCTCTGACATGTGCCTCCAGCAGCCTCAGTAGGATCAGGTACCGCTCCAGCAGCAGCTCAAGTGATGTGGCAGAAGAATGGAAGGACCACCCGACACAAAGGCAAAAGGGAAACCACCACGGCTGTTGGTCATGTGCGTGTTTGATTCAATTTAATGCCTAAAGAGCCAAGACTTCCACTCTGCTGATGGTTTTCTGGGTTATTTTGCAAAAGGTAAGTTATTAAATCCACTTTGTATATATTAAGAGTGAGGGGGCAGACCTTCAGGGAAACACAGAAAAAGTGTTGTCGCTTCTTATGAAATTTAGTGAGGTTTTTAATGTCCTCGTTTCTAGGTTCATAAGAATTTCAATTTTCCAGAGTTGAAATGCCTCCAGAGGAAAGATATAGTCTCAAGGAAGATTATACAAATGTTATAGGTTGAAACATCAGAAATACAAATAAAATAAACCCAACATTTATTTCTCCTTCAAGTATCATGAATTTTAAGTCAACATCATGTTTTAGAGATGTAGAACTGATTTGTAATTCTATTTCATGCTTTGAATGTGCAATACTGGAAACAGAGAAAAAAGTAAGCAGTCTCTTCTACCTTTATGTCTGTTACTATTACAAGAAAAACTATGAGAGCTAAAAGCGGCAAACCAACCCCATTACAGCTAAGTGTCCTTGACATCCAACCAGTCCTTGCCAGGATCTCTTGCACCCTCCAAGGTCCTTCACAACAGCTCACACCAGTCATGAGTATGAGACTATTTAATACTTTCTAAGCATAGAAGAATTCATATATTAAGACAGACCAAATGCCTATCTTGTCTAGCATCACATCTTCAGTAGTGGTCAACCTTGGATGCTTATGGGAAAAGCACAAGAATGATAAGAAAGCATTAGTGGAGCTTACCACTTGCCCAGCCTGCCAGCCTCTGCTTGTGAAAGGCTTTGAGATTTCTTAGCTAAAGACTCTATCACAGCTATCAAGTTTGATTAGAGAGTGACAGACCTATACTTCTTGACTTTGTCCAGTTTCTTTTTTTATTTATTTATGCTTTTCTCCACACCCATAGTCTCTGGCAATGAGTTCCACAGATTTAATTACCTGCACCTGAAAAACATACTTCCTCTTGTTTCTTTGAAAAGTATACCTAAGAATTTTGGTTTTCCATCATGGAAAAAAAATATTCCTGTTCACTTTTCCTCATATTGTGGTTTTCCAAGTACCCTCCCTTCATACAACTTACTCCAATAAGAAAAGACCTACCCTAGTCTTTTCTCAGACCAAACATGTTCCATACTCACAAGTGTCCTTGCTGCCTTCATCTTAAGTATATTCAGTTCTAATTTAGTGTTTATGAGATGAAGTTAAAAGAAAAGCCTGCATTATTTAAGATTAATTATCAGTTGCATATTCTCTCCCTCATTCTGCTCACGAAGCCAAAGGGCAGCAGCTACCATTAAGCTGGAGTTATGTTTATAAATGCCTACAATATTAATGGATACAGAGGTTCTTTTTAATTAATAGAATTTCAAGATGTTTACTCAGTAGAAGCATGCATTAGCAACCTAAATAACAAAATACCAGTGAAATACTCAGAAAAAAATATGTCCAAATTAGTTTAATCTGCAGTTGTTTTATCTGGTTATTTGGTCACCCTTCCTTTCCATATTTTCCTTCTTTTTACTAATCGCTATCTGGCACAAAGGACTACTACTATAAGTACTTTGTTAAAACCCTCAAGCTTGTATAAATAGCAAGAATAACTTCACGGAAGCTTAAATATCAGAGCCCCTGAGCAACACTCTCTTTTAAGGGCGGTATCTTGGAGCGGTCTGCTGATTGCAGACTATAGAAGGGACAGACAGAAGTCTCGATTGCTTACTTGCTGACATGCTTTCTAGCCCATTGTATTTGCCATCCAGATCCCATTTCACTATGGTGAAGGTTAGAGACTTTCAGAAGATCCTTCCATAATTGCAAGAAGTAACACTTGGATTAAACCCAGCATTCAGTAGCACAGGCTTTTTTCATGCTTGCATTTCCTGGCACTTTTTAACTGTAGCATTGTCTTAACATATGGAGAAGCTCAGGAAGAATCACAGCCTTCGCTCTTCCCATTTCAGAGCAGCGGATGATCAAAGTAAAAATTTAAGGAGATTGCAGAAAAAGACATAAATGATTGTTTAGAGAGTCATGATTAAGATGAGAAGAAATGGAAACAGAAGCTGAAATGCCTACTCCCTCTCCCAAGAAGTTACAAATATTTTACTTTGTCCCACCTCTTTTATTCTCCCAAAGATGCTGACAGCCAGCACGTGGCAGCATGAAAATGCCCATGACTAAATGAACTTTGCAAAAGGCATATTATTAACACTAAACGCTACAAGATGGAAATATCGCAGCCTGCACTGTAGGCATGAAGAATATTTTTCCACTGTCTACCTCACCATATACAAAGGCCCAAGTTGCTCTAAGGCATAATTAATTCAGTTCTTTTTAGGCATGAAAATTGTTTTGATTTCAAATACTTTCAGCTTAGGGCATTCTAAATATCTGTGGAAGCCTCCTGGGGATTTCTGTTAGCCACAGACACCAATAGGAACAACATTTTTGGATACTTCTAATACAACACGTTGCCAAATAAATACATAGCCTTCTTAAATCAAAAATCTATTTGAAATTCCTTCCAGTTCATGTGATTTCCAAGGATTAAGAAATCAGTGCTTGCCCAGTGTGCAATCTGCGCTTCCATTACAGGTATTCTGAAAAACCATTTATATTTCCTCTTCACAAATATAACCAAATAAGATGAAGTTCTGACAATCATTGCATGCCAGTGTGAGAGGCTGAAAGAGTTAACGTCTCAAACATTGTGGTGGGGCAAGGTCTGCTTAAGGACTAACTCTGCATAACAAAGAGCTCTGCTAGCAAGGAACCCCAGGTGAAGAGAAGCCCATCAGTGTCCATCAGCAACCAGAGGGGGAGGGTGTGCAGGAGGGTGCACAGCTCCCTATTCTGACGTGCTGAGCAGGGCAGCTCACCGTGCAGGGAAGGGGAAGTTACTCCCCAAACGACCCCCAAGCCCACTGACCCATTTCCCAAAGGCTCACAAACTGCTCATGACACCTATTTAGCCTAATGAGTTTGAGTGCTTGCCTGCAGGAGGGGCAAGAATGATAAAAGGACACAAACTGAAGCCCCAGGTGAACAAGCCCACCAGAACTGGACCCCTTGGCTGACTGAACTGATGCTGGACCCAGGACCGATTTTTCTCCCTTTTCTCTCTCTTGTTTTTCTCTTTCTTTTTCCTTTTCCATAATACCTACACCTCATCCCTTTAGACATAAACCATTGACCAAGTCTGGGACTAGGAATAGATCCAGCCGCCCCTGGGCTCCTCTCTGAGGAGTTGTCTAGAAAGCAAGGGGGTGCACTCTGAACCTTGTGACCCAACGGGAGGGCTCTCCTTATTGTCCGCCCTGAACTGATTCCCAAATAAGCAAGGCCTGTAGTATATGTTTGGTGATGTATGGTTAGCACATGTTACACAGTTTACTGACGTAGTTTCATGCCAATTTTTGTTGTGAGCATACCAATTCTTGTGGTGAGCATGCCAATTCTTGTTGTGAGCAAATTAAAGTTGAGTTTTGTGAGTTAAAGGATCCCTGGTGTTGTTTCACCTTAATCTTGACCTGGGAATCAGCAAACCTGAATTGTCATCCTAAGAAATTGGGATATGACAGCCAGTCCCCACATACTATGTTCATTTTGCTTTCCACTGGTAATAGAGACCCACAAAAGGGTCTCTCTTCATCATAACAAATTAGTAGCCCTGTTTTTTGTATAAGACAACATGAAAGCTTGATGTATAGCAATATACCAGTTTTAGTGCAGTAGAAGAAACATATCAACAAAACAAGGACAATAAGTCCAAGACTCAACTTTCTACACCGAAGTTTTTTTCTTGTTATGCTTAGAGGTCTAAGGTCTTTCTGATGCTCTGCAGATTATATTATGTAGAATGAAAAAGTGCACAAAAGTGATTTCATATTACTTTGTACTCATCAATAAGAATTTATCTGAGGATTACATTTAAGTATAATAAGAATGATAATAATTCACTTTGAATTTACCAATTATTCAAGTCTTTAACCATAAATTGTTTCAGTTCAAAAAATATACATTTGCTTGATGGAGTTCATAGGTAACCATGAACTGCTTAAATATTTGGTAAACAATGTGAGAAAACTAACTTCTCATTTTTTCAATGTTTTCAATAAAATAATTAACTCGATAATCTTATCCACTACATTACATGCAAAGATTCTAAATTCTTTCACCACTGATAACATGCTATACTGTTACTTTGAAATACAATTTCTAAACAACATCTAATAATTCTATTGCTGTCTACATGTAACAAACTATACATACAGTTAAATGGTAATATATTGAAATGTATATAATTATATGTAATAATATGTAATAAATATTATGTATTTAACAATAACACGAATTGTTAAACAACATACCTGTGCTGTTTCCCAAGAAGCAGCTTTGGTAAGAAAAATACTACACAAAGTCATAAATCCCAAGAGGAGGTAAAAACACTAATGAGATATTTCGCCATGTTTTCTCCTACACAGTGAAAATACATTTCTGTGGTTTTGCCAAGAGAGAGAAAAAAAAGAAAACAAAACAATTCTGTCCTTAATTACCTCTTTTCTAGTACGGAAAAATCCTATTACAGTTGCTATCTTACTATATCCTATTTTGTTCTATTTCCTATCCAGAAATTGAACATTTATCTAAAACACAACTATGAAATTATCTGGAAAAAATGGCACACACTACCTATCAAACAGGAAGGGAAAAAGAAAATAGAATAATTAAGGGCAAAGCAAGTTGCAGGTAGAGAAGATACCAGGATATATTCTCACAAAGTGTGAGTAATAGTTATACTTTGAAAATACCTGAACTATCATACCAAAACAACCTTTTCCTTCTGTAGGCCTATTTCTAACAGCTATGAAGAGGAGATAGCAAAGCTGAAAAGTACCAGTTCATTTATATGGGAATCATAACTTGCCTACCATGACTTACAGGCTTTGATTTGTCAATAAACAAATTTTGGTTATCACTCACAGGAAAAAATAAGTCAGGCTCACATTTCATTCTAAAACAGATCTTTAAATCCGAGAGCCTCAAAGCATTTTGTGTGTTTCCCAGTTTTTTTGCCTTCATTGAGGTTATTTTAGACCTATTCACTTTAAATTTTCCTATGCACAACTTTGAAGCCACAGAGTAGTAAGCCGTTCCTCTCCTCGTGCTTTCAATTAATTTTTGAAGTGCTTTGGCACTGCAATGCACAGTAGCCCCGTTAGGAAGAATCGACTAACATCAGTCAATCAAGTATCTCTGGATGTAGTCTACAGAAATTAAACATGGAAAAGACAAGCTAGATCATAGACTATTTGGCATCTCTGTATAATAAAGATGCTGGGAGAAGACAACTTTTACTGGAAAATTGAATGAGATAGGAACTAAAATTTCAGGTCAGAAAGGAGGACCAAGGTGTAGCAGAGATCATTCAGGAAATACTGCTGGTGACAAGAGATACATCTGCTTTCTCTGAACACATATTGATCCAGTAGGTTTTATGTTTGGGATGCCTCCAGTATTGCTGAAGGTGTCACGTTTCAGGTGACTTGCAACAATGAAACCCTGACTAATTGCAGTTATTAAAGATATTAGTTTGGTTTTCCTTTTACATGGTATTGAAGTTTCCCTGAGGACACATTCAAGACAAAAGATGTAGTGGTGACTCTACACTTCTCCCTTCGACTTCTGTGCTCAAGCGAAGAATCTCATTTGTAAGCCAGGATTCCAGATACAAATCAAAAGTACCATCATTTACCAGACATGGGCGTAATGCATCAGTAGGAAAGCCGTGCCAAACACCACACTGCTCATACACCTGCAGCTTTAAATACTGGAGTAATTTTTCTGCAGAGCCCCAGATTTGCAATTAATTTGCAAAAGAATGAAGAAGGTTTGGCTGGCTTGGTTGGGTTGTTTGCTCCACCACATTCAAGTTCAGAACAAATGTCTACATGGCAGAGAAGAAACTGGCAACTGTGACACACCTGCTTCCACCCTTTGTTAAATTTTCTGAACATGAAGCCAAAACAGAGGATTTCTCTAACTCTAAGGATCTACGAGTGTCTTTCAGAGACAGCAATTATTGTATAATCAGCATTTGTCTGAAATACTGAGACAAACACGACACGGACTCCTGCTAAGCAAGTATATGTTGTTGCATTTAAAATGCATTTGGGATTAATTGCAAATTATGTTTTCAAACTATTTTTGTTTACACAGTGCAAAACCAATTGCTGATTAAGAATATGCTTAAGTTCTGCATTCATGCTTTCTTTTTCCATTTTTATTACAGATACAGCTATTGAGAAATATATATATCACTATTCTGTAAAATAAGGCCAAAAAGCCTTTTTTACAGTGTTCTGGTGTTGTAAAATATTTAAATTTCAGTATTCATAAACTATATCTTCCCAGCTGTGTTACAGTAGGAGACAAACCCAAACTGTCTGACTATCCACAGTACCTATGTATGTTGGGTCCAGTCTTGCTTTTGTTGGAAGACAGCCTGTCAGGCAGGGGGCTTCTGTGCTGGGCAGCAGAACTGGATCAAATATTCCTACATGAAACATAGACACAGCTACTGCAAGACACATCATCTGCCACAGCCATCACTGGCAATCCTGAACTCATTCATTCAATCTTTTTTTTTAAATTTTTTTTATTATTATTACTCTATTAGCACTGCGGACCCCACACTAGCAAAACAATCCAGACTGCATTAGAATGTCGCTCACACATCAGGTGCTGTTTGATAATTACATTCCAATGCCAGGGCCAACCCCGCTGGACTATAACCAAGGCCAGAGGGTACACACAATGATGTTGCAAAGGTATAAATGAGAGCATCATCTGACCTACAGAAATCTTTATTAATGGTGCCAATTCACAAGGCAAAATAACTTAGCAAGGCTATAATCCTAGCCTCAGTCTGTTCTGCCTGATGTCAGAAAATATGACTTATTATCCATGAACTGAAAAAAATTTACATGCAAGACCTTCTGAGATAAAGCTTATCCCCAACCCCACCCTTACACAACATTGTCAGAATATCCCACTTTGGACTGAGGCCACACTTCAAGACATGGTTTTGTAACAAAAGCATAATCTCTTCTTATGATGGCTTTTGTCATTATAGTTAACTGCCTTCCACTCTCATTCAGCACATAAGAATGATTTTCCATTTAAGCAATTAGCATTACTAAACAACTACATAAACATTTGACTTAAAGTGGCTTTCAGACAAGTTGTACAAAACCAGTACCTGTTAAACAAAAAAATCAAACAAGGGCGCAAAACACTGTTGTTGCTGTTAGAGGGTCAAATATGTGGAACAAAATTAAAGTTGGGTTATTCCGCTCTACCTGGCTGTCCTATGCCACAGGCTCAGTAGAGGTGGCATTATAAGCATGGCTGAATAAAACAGTTTATAATAAGGTTTTTGCCTATAGCACTGTAAGGTTGTGTTATAGCAACACAGTAGGAAGAAATGTGATCTTTCATTAGTTTCACTCCAGTGACCGGAGGCCAGATGACAGTGGATAATCAGCGAGGGCTATAATTTATCATGGCACCGTAATACGTAGCAGCTCCATAAGACAAGCCAGCACAGCAGCAGACCACCACCCAAGGAAGCAGAACAAGTTGGTCTCCAAGGTCCAGGTGTTCAAACAACTGTGCATGCATTTGCACACATACGACAGTGTGTGTCAAATCCATGCTGAACATGCCTTGCTCAGAGGTTGAATGGAACAACAGGGAATTTGCATACATGTAAATATTTTGTTAAGGCACCTAAATTATGTGAACAATGCAATGCACATCAGTACCTTTTCCTGGTACACTGATTTTAATAAGATCATCGACTATATGTTTAACAGCTAATAATCCTCAGCACGGAAAACTCTGCCCTGTGCAGAGGCGGTCGCTCTGGCTTCAAACAACACACTACAAATACACCTAGGAGGAAGAAACTGCCTTAAGGTGAGGGATGCAGTGCCCTAACACATACAGCACAAATGACTAGAAGTATCATTCTTGCACCCAAGAAGTGTGCTTTCGCTACAGCCCTATTCCTGAGTACCAGAGGCCTCTCAAAGTTACAATACTGAGGTTACAACCCAAAGCCTGTGCCTTCTGTGGTACATGCCAGTCCTGACGGCCACCAACCAAAACCCACACAAATGCATGGATGCTGACATGAGCAGACCTTTCAGTGCGCATGCATTGGGGTGAATCAGAGCGATTTTACACTGCAAGCTGAATCCTGAAATCCGTATGAGCTCTCCTTTGTGCAACAAGATGCAAAGGATGCTCTAATTTGGCACTGGACCCTATGATACCATGCCAGCACACCTCACCCTTTAATGTTGTATTATGAACCATGGTACAAAGTCAGAAATGCTGAGCTGAAACTCTTCTAAAGTTTCTGGTCAGTCAAAATTAGCAGGTGTGAAAGTCTGAAAAATTATAGTCAATGTCTCAAACATTCATTCAAGAACTTTGGTGGAGAAAACGGCCTCTGTAAAAACACTGGAGTTCTGTGAACAGGACAATGTAGCCAGAGGAGAGGGTCCCACGGAGGGTGGGACCGCACTTCTCCAAAGCCACAATTCCTTAAGTGACCAGGAGAAGGAGCACAGCATATGTGCCTGGAGGAGGAGGCCCCACGGAAGATGGGGCTGTGCATCTATCTTAAGCAGTCATGCCAGCAGGGAAAAAGAGGCAACTCCATAATGACACTTCCCCCCCCCCCCCAAAGTTCACCAACCAATTCCACAGAACCCCAGGAATGGGAACTGCGCATGTCAAGACCATCAACTAACACACTATAAAAGAAGGGAGAACAAGTTCTCAGTGCACACCCTCCGGAACTGGATCTCTACGCTGGCTGGACTGGTGAAACCCTTTTCTTCTCTCTTTCTTTATTTCTTTCTCTCTTTTTCTCTCTCCCTCTTTTCCTCCTCTCTTTTCCACATTCCCTACACCTCATCCTTTTAAACATAAACCGTTGACCAAGTCTGAGACTAGGAGTGGATCCAGCTGCCCCTGGGCTCTTCTTTGAGAAGGAGTCCAGAAAGCAAGGGGGTCTGCTCTGAACCTCATGACTGTCATGGTTTAACCCCAGCCAGCAACAAAGCACCATGCAGCTGCTCACTCACTCCCCCCCACCCAGTGGGATAGGGGAGAAAATCAGGAAAAGAAGTAAAACTCATGGGTTGAGATAAGAATGGTTTAATAGAACAGAAAAGAAGAAACTAATAATGATAACACTAATAAAATGACAACAGTAGTAATAAAAGGATTGGAATGTACAAATGATGTGCAGTGCAATTGCTCACCTCCCGCCAATCGATTCCCAGTTCCTATACTAAATGGGACATCTCATGGTATGGAATACCCTATTGGTCAGTTTGGGTCAGGTGCCCTGGCTGTCTCCTGTGCCAACTTCTTGTGCCCCTCCAGCTTTCTCTCTGGCTGGGCATGAGAAGCTGAAAAATCCTTCACATTAGTCTAAACACTACTGAGCAATAACTGAAAACATCAGTGTTATCAACATTCTTCACATACTGAACTCAACACATAGCACTGTGCCAGCTACTAGGAAGACAGTTAACTCTATCCCAGCTGAAACCAGGACAGTGACACAACGGGAGGGCTCTCCTGGTACATCTTTATGTTCCTTTTTCCATTTCTTTTTCTACATCTCCCTTCTCCTTTCAAACAGCAGCTTAATGACATTTTGCAAGTTCGTATTGATAAGTTCACTTGTACTTGGGCAAGGTTAGCTAGGTTGAATAAATGTTGATTGTTGTTTGGACTCCCCTTGTGTCATTTCACCTTAATTCTGACAAAAGAAATCCATGAACCTGAGTCGCTGCAACTTTGGGATGCAACAGCACGTCATATGTGCATGAGCATTTAATGGGAACAGTCATACAGGTGACCTGATTTCAGATTTAGGCAGAGGCAGGCCCTGCTCTTCCTCTGAAAGGCTGGGCAAATTTCACCTATTTATTCTGTTTCTTCAACCTCTCCCTCCCACTCTGCCAGGAGCCCCAAATAGTTGTTCTGGCTGACAGCCTTGAAAACCACCTGAAATCTATGAAAGCAAGTGGCATACGCTCGCTGACTTCTATGAAATTTAGATCAATCTCACAACCTTCAGCTTAAAACTCAGTGTCATTTTCACTACTAATTGAACAATTCAAAGTCCATCCATCTGAGCTCATATTGAAAAAAAGAGGTTTTTCTTGTCCAAGTAGAGTTAGCCTTATCAGATATGGCCCCCATAAAGCTTCCCTATATCTCTGAAATCAATCATCAAATGCTTGCTCCCAGCTTCCCCACATCTGCCTTTAGCAATTTAAGTCTCATTCCCTCTGTGAAACAGGCAATAAATCACATCCATGCTATTGAGTGAAAAATAAATCATAAACTTTGAAGAACAACCAGAAGTTTGAAAAAGACCTTTAAGAGGTATTGTTCTTTGATTCGTAAAGTAAGGGAAAATCAAATGTTGGGAAGGGGTTGGTGTCCGCGTATGCCAAAGGGCTCTTTAAATAGGTCCCAGTAAGGTTCTTGTCCTTAAGTGCACATACAGATGTGTCCTGAGGAAGCAAAGTCTATCCTTACCTATCTTTGACTTTTAAATACAACCTCAGCTTTTATTTTTCTGACTTTTCTGTTTCTTCTCTACAAATGAAAATTAAAAGGATTTCTTACTCCTTAATATACGTATACTACAGGAAAAGTTTTTGAATTATTTTAGCTGACTGTGAGTCTTTGACTTTTAAAGCTCTAAGTAAACTCCAATATGCGTAATCCCCAAAATAGGATATACCTGTAGAGCAGTAATATCTTCTAAACTTAAGTATAACTGGCCAGTGCTTGTCCTGCATCAAAACCTTGAAGATGTGACTCTAAGTTCTTGCTCCTTTAGAACACGAGACCATCAGAAACCCATATTGAAAAACACACAAAAAGAATGATTTTCCATCATCCTGACAACTCTTTAACAACATTCATAAATAAAAAGTACAGTCAGACTATTGGCGTTTCATACCATTGCTATGTTGCTACAGTTAATTTTTAAAGTTTGAGAGGAGACATCATATCCTTAAGCTTCGTGAAGTGCACAGACTGTTGCTACAGATTTCTTTGAATTATGTTATCTTCTTATATCTCCTTCTATGTTTTAAGATATTTGAACAACAAAATAAATAATTCTAAAATGAATCTTCTTTCCCCCAAAATATAAAAAGACATAATTTTTAATAAAGGATCCCATATTTTACCAAAATTGATATTTCAGGAGGATAGTTTGAAGTCAGGAACTAAATAGCAGAACACATTCTCCAAAGCAGACTTCTGCTTTCTAACCTCATCTTTGTGTTTCACAAAAAAATCCAAACATCATTAAAAAAAAAATTGTCTTTGCCTAAAAACACTTATGAAAAAATGAAAGTGGATTCATTTAATAAAATTCAATGGAAACTAAACCAGGCTGATATCAAGAAATATGTTACATCTACAGTATAGGTTATTTTATTTATATAATGTGTATTTTTTGTGGATCTAGTTTTCATTTTATACCTTCAGAAAAACTGGAAGGAAAATACAATCTCTGATTTTACGATAAATAGGTTTGTGTTTAAACATAGTCTTTCAAAAGGAATTTGTAACTTTTATTCTGACTTACCCACCCTTTTAGAATAAATCTGTAAGGCTAAAGATAGAAGTGACAATTTTTCTAAGATTATTAAAAATTTAAAAAGCCAGTAGAGTACTATGTTTAAGAATTCTATTTGCATTTTATCTGTCACTGAATTTGCCCTAATTGTCCACTATTGTGATAATGTCTGAATTGAATACTGTATGTCTGTATGTATGTTAGCAGCCAGCAATTAGCTCAGCAATAATTATATACTATTTCTGACCTCTTTGTGCAGCTGGCAGAGGGTGGGTTTTTTTCAAATACATCTTCTGCAACTTTAGGTAATTTTAAAAAGTAGAAAAATAGAGTTTAAGAACTATAGGAAACAATTATTAGCTTTACTAATAATTCCTTATATACTTACAGACTTGAAGAATTCACATATATGTTGTGATTACATGCAATAAGTTTGAATTATAATAGCATTCCTTGATAACCTCTGTTCCTTTTACAGCTCATTGAATGATTGTATGATTTCATAACTGAACCTGTGATATCCATGAGTGACACTGGTTTTTGTTTTTGTTTTTTAAAGCAACTGTTTATTAATTGCATTTCTATAAGTAGGCAGAGTACTTATATGTTTTTAATTTTGCACTGGGTTTCTTTACTAAAATACCTTTCTTCACTATAATGACATCAAATTACAGAGACCCAATGCTATCTACCTCACATGGCACAGGACTCAGAAAATACAGGTAACACACTTCTCAGTACTGCACTAGTTCAGTTGCTTACTTATTCTTCTGTTATTTTATCAGTTTCTCAAATGAGAGATGTTCCATGGTTAAGGATATGTATAAATGAAGAGATCTAATTTCCCCCCCAGGTATACACATGTAAGACCCATCAAAGTTAAATGTCAAAAAGAATTAAAGATAAAATACTGATTCTAGCAGAATTGTAAAAACCTCTATATTTGCATCTCTCTATATGCAAGCCATGTGTAGTTCATTAACATTATATGTCAGCAAGGTTGCAGGTCAATTTAGAAATCCAATTGCAAATCAAGGGAAAACTACTTTCAAAATGACACCTGGCTTGACCTTCAAACCCTAATAATCTAGAGCAAATCAGATCGTTAAATTATAAACTGAAATTAAGTTTATGATTAATAGAGTTCAGAAAATGAACTGCAATGGATAACTGGGCTTTATCTGGTCCATGGACTATTCATGAGCAGATCACAGCTCCACAGGGTTTCTTGATGCAATGTTTTTAACATCATCTTAAATTTCTTCATCAATGAGTCCTCACAGAATCTGCAGTCCAGACGTGGTGAGAGAGCTCCTACTGCCATGGTATCTGTTCGCTGAGCAGAGGAGCAGGAAAGGACTTCTAACTCAGGTTTGTATGTGGGAGTCAAATTCAAGTGTCGGTCTGAGACTGAGAAGAAAGAAACATGTTCCCTTGCACCGGTAGTCAGACCTGTGGCTTGGCACAGTTTCAGAAGACAAGTCCATGGGTGGGACCTGTGAAGCATCTACTTGAACTCTGAGACCTACATACTGTAGATGAGATTTTCATCTCTGTTCCAGTGCTCCTCATGATGCATAAAAAAAACCCTTAAAACTTCTATTTTCTGTGAGGAAGAGGATTTTGCTGATCAAGTATGAGGCAGCAAGTAGGTAATTCTAGTAAGTCCCTAGGCTTCTTCTTTCCAAAGTAAGCACAAGTGAAATTAGCAGAAACCTTGATCAATATCCATGCCAAACAGAATTTATAGTTACGATGTGGCATGCTGCTAACTTGTCAGCATTAGCAACAATGCTTTACAAGAGACGCTTACTATACATCAAAGTATGGACAAGCACTGTAAAATGACATGACCAAGTTTTTAAAATTATGATTCCACTTTCCATGTAAAAAAAAACCCCAAACCCACACATACTGTAGTACAGACTGCATACCAGTCTGAGATAATAGTGAGCAAACTCATGCTGTACCTATAAGGCTTCCAGACACAAAGTCTGGATAACCTGTATGTAAATAAAATAACACTACCTTGTGGCTGCTTCAGAAAACAGAGAATTATGTAGACTGAATAAAATGCAAACTGTAAGCAGATGTTGCCTGTAGGCCTGCATTAAGATAATGGTAAAAATACTTTAATAAGAGCAAAAACTTCATCAGATTTTGGGTCTTAACTCCTATCACTGTCATAGCAGATGTCATTTTACTCCATATGTTAATCTATCTACATACTTACATAGCTTTTACCACTGAAGTACCTGCATGTTTTCTAATCCCTTAAGGCTTCATTCTCACAGTATGTGAAAGAAGAATGGGCAGTTTACAAACAAGCAGCTGAGATGCAAACTGAGCTTAAGACTTGGTCAGTTTGTAGCTGAACCAATGATTTAGAGGATTTTTAGAAATCAATCCCCATCATTAGCTGCAACGCATTTTACTCAAAGCCATACACAGCTTTCATTTAAGGACACAGATTAACAAGTACATGATAAACGCAAATCAGATTGTCAGCTCTATAATGAGCAATTTAAGAGTTAGTTTATATTCACTGTTAGAGGTGACCTGTTTTAGGATACGTGCTTTAGTTCAGCTCAGAGCCTGAGATATAATGATGTTGCCACCTTATCCTACACAGCAGAGTGCCCTAATTTCAGGAGTACTTAGAGAAGCTTGCAGTGTTCAAACAATACAAAACCTTTTAAAATGGTTAATCCACGTCTTTGGTATCTTTGTACTACAGTACATATTATCTATATTTTTTAAATATGCAAATTGCTACAGCAATCCTACAGGCTTATAAAGGCCCATATGCTGATTATTCCAATGAATAGATTTTAATGTAAGAAGGGCCTTTTAGAATCATCCCTGGCAGCAGCTATGGTTATTTGTGAGTAGATGCTCTTGTTTGAAATACCAGCAACACAGGAAAGGACACAACTGGTGCTTGGTTCAACTGTTTCCAAGAAAATAATAAACAAATACTGATTTTTAGTGGTAGTTCATAGACTTTTTCCATTTTAGGATTTGCTTTTGTGTAAATTCAAAAATTCAAAACAACTATATAGAAGGAGTTAGGTTTACCAGAAAAAATCTCCCATGGTTACAAGTATACCAGGAACGCAAAGCAAGTAAAGCCTTATTTTCTGCCTCTGTGTCCTCTCACATGAACACTCACAAGGCAGCTATTGTAGTTAGCTATGCACCATCAGGGCTTCTCTCCAGAAACCCTCAAAACCTGCAAGAAGGAACGGCAGGAGGCAGCAAGGGGGTGCGAGCACCGCATCCCCCCACACTGCAGCCAGGCTGCTGCAGGGAGGGGGCAGCTCTTCTTTCCAGGGGTGGCGGAGCTGTGCTTGCCATGCTCAGATAGTCACCTTTGAATTTAATACCTTATGCTTCATCACAATCCGGAAAGCAGAAAGGCCCTGCTTTTTAAAAACTTCAGCAAACCCTCCTTTACATAAATAGTGGGTTAAGATTTAGCTGGGAAAGATTGCGATGGTATGTTGCAGCACACTGTTCCTTTCATGCTGGACCAAACCTCCCATCCCTCCAACTATGAATTAAACTTTTCTCATGGAAAACAAAGTAATCTAAGCTGTTTCTCAGATTTTCATTAGTAAAACACTGCTATCGAACTTCCTGTTATGTTTCATAAGAATTATTCCAGCAAAGAGCATGAGACAATATGCAAGCAAGGGAATACTCCAGTGTAAATTAAAAAGTAAATGTTTAAAATGTCACAGGCATTCTTGACTAATACCTAGTATCACTTAAATGCTTTATCACATTTATCAGTTTCATAATTGTTCTGCTTTTACAGCTGCCATCGGACAAAGACCTGAGTTCCCCTTGATGTAGATCCATCTCCCTCATCAAAGAGCACCATAAAAATATTCTTTAGATTAAAAAACATTCAGTTGGGCTGGCAAAGCTGGGGTCTTGGAGTAAAGCACCTAGAAAAGGAAAATTGCAATGTGAAAGTTTAAGGCCGGTTCTCTTTTTTGGGGGGGGCTTTGGATATGACAGAACACGCGCAGTCAATGCAAATGTGCACACAGGAGAGTGTATACTGTGACAAAGACAGCTGTGTCTACATACACTGGTGGGTAGTAGACTGTAGAAAACCATACTATAGGTACTGCTGCTGCACTTTATCCTGGAGCTTAACTTTGGCACTAGCTGATCATGTATACAGTACCATTTTATTGTCTAAAATTGGATATGATAGCAATTTACAGTCAGAAGGAAATTACAAGGGTGGCAGAGTAATCCCATCACTGAGTCAGCTGTGGCATGGATTACAGTGTGCACCCTTGTGTTTCCCTACATCTCCTCTCCCAAATAAATCAATGTTTTCCACCACCTTCTCCAAAATAGCAGGGTGGAGAGAACATGATTGTTGATGGGCCTCTAGAAAAACACAAAGAAATTGCAACAGAGTGCATGGACACCTTCACCTCCCTGGAGATCTTTAAATAGTCTAAGGCTAAAATATCATAAGGAGTAGTCTGGAGTAGACAGATACAACAGACCAGATAAACTGTTGTCACATGTCAACCGTACTATCCAATGAAGAGCTTTTTAGTCATATTTAAAGTAAAGGAATTTCAGAAGACATTTCTATATTTTAATTGTAACTGATCAAATATTACTTCATACATTTATTTTCTATAAAATCATGTTTTCTTGTTGGGTAATTGGAAAATTTTGGGGGTATTAAAAATCTCTCATGTATCAAAGATTAAATTTACTTTTCATAAATAGCAAAACCCACACACACAGTAATCCTAGATATCCTTATCTAGACTTTTTATCTTTATTTTCTTCCCTTTTCTTCCTTTTCTGAGGGAAGGAGAGGAATTATTTTCTTTCAGAGTAAAAGTTCAAATATTCTAAAGTGCAAGCATTCTGACTGATAAACATAGTGCACTTCCATAGAGTGATACACACTAATACTCGACTTCACTATATATCTGAAAATGAATGCATATTTAAGTGACTATTCCTTAAAAGCCCACAAAAACACCAGGCCTTAACTGCTTAATTTAATGCTAATCTTCTGTGTTAAAAGGCAAGAAAAGAAAGTGGTTTTTACGAGCTTTGATAGTTCAGGGGAATATTGTGATGCCAGGAAGCTAACAGCTGTCCCACTCCATCCCTTCCCTTCCTGCCAAGCAGTACTGAAGGCAATGAGCTGTACCAGGCTTGGATGTGCTCCCAGTTGACCCTACCAGGGCCGTGTTTATGCGCAGCAGCAGCAGAGAACAACCAAATGTGACAGCACGAGGGCCACAGGAGAAGGTGCTGAGGGCAAGATCTGGCTGCTGATCTAAGCAGTCACTCATGACAAGAATCCCCGGCAAAAATACGAGCAAGGAATTTAAGCAAGCAGAAATGAAGCAAAGGCTTTCACCAGGTGAGACTTGGAAATCTTTAATTCCTCTGGAGTCAGCGCTACCTGATACCAAGCCATCTGTCCCAGGAGGTACCCACTCACAATCAAACCTGAAAAGAACAGTAGCAATAAATGCAGCTGACAATGAATTATAACCAAGACCTAAAGGCACTGCATTTATTTAGCACTGATACCCATTACTAAACTGAAAATTTCTAATAAAGGAAAATCAAAAGTATCCCACAAGCATCCAGATACCTTGCTTTCACAGTTATCCAAAATTTGATGGGGTACAGCATAGTTTATTTTAAATGTAGATGAATTTATTTTTACAAAATATGTTTGGTTTTCCACTCCTATGCAGAGGATTACTTTAATGTGCACATTTTCCTATCAAGAAGAATCTGGAGCCCTTATTTTGTTTGCAATATATTTTAAATAACAGCAGGAATTATTATTATTATTATTATTATTATTATTATTATTATTATTTATACTTACAACAGTAATCACAGTTTAGCAACCCAGACTGGTGTTATGTTGTGCAAAGCAGCAGCGAAACCAAGGAAGAGCAAGACTCCACCTCAAAGCCCTGCCAGTTTTCAACATTTGCATGAGAGGTCTAAATTAGGACCCTGGTAGCCCAAATTTCCTTTTGTAATCAAGGGTGAGAGGAGGACCCCGCTAGGGCACTACTCAGATCTCCAGCAGGCTGAAGTGTTCTGTGTAAGTCTCTGATCATGAGGCAGCAGCCCCTATAATATTTTTTAGCAGGAGAGCATGCTTTTTGCCTTCTCTACACTCATACGACTTCCTTCTGTCCCCCAACTCCCGCTACCCTTTCAGCCCTGTTTTCTGACAAAAACCTCCTTGCTCAGCACTGTTTCCAATGCCAGACCCCTACCAGTCTGTCTTGCCCACCCATAAAAGCTTTAAGTTGTTATTTTTCCCATTTCTCCTTCCCCTACCCTGCTAACCTCTTCTTTTCTTACCTACAAGGGGTTATAACTGCATTTCTCATTACAGTTATTTACCTTACACTAATTTACCTCCAGCAGAAAGCTGCACCCTTCTGGCAGGCGTCCCCACCACATCCCCCCACAGAGCCACAGGCTTTCAGAGGGGTGGCATGGCCCTCCACAGGAGACCACCACAGTTTCCCCAGACACCTGGGTAAGATACAGCACTGCTAAGCCCTACAACAAAGCACAGGCGTTGTTCAGAGGGCTGAATGAACAATGCAAGCATATGGCTCCTAATGCTAATTAATTATCCTATGGGTTAAGGGGGACACTGAAATAATAACGCTAAATGAGATTGGAATGATACTTCCTGCGAGTTTAATTAGGGCAGTATCTCTCTGATTTCAAACAGCACAAGGTAACTCCAGAGGACCCTTCCTATCCTCACAAAGGCCAAATGCCATAATTTAATCTGCCAGAGTAAAATAATTAATACAAACATTAATGACTACTTTCTTAATGATGGGCTAAGCACAAATTCAACTTTATAAATAGCAGCAACAAATCAGTTCAACACAGCTGATTACTTCCCTTACAAAAATATTACTTGTCTACACTGCTTTTATGCAGATGTTCATTAGTTTTTCTTCCAGGTAGGTTGGATTATCAACTGCTCTCTCTTTTCTTTGAAATGGTGAATAGTTTTATTCAGCCAAATAAAGAGATTCAGTTATGTATGAATTATCCCAACTTTCAGACAAATCTCTTGCTGCAATTAAACGACAACTGTGGGTTTTTTACATTCAAATTAACAGATTCCAATGAAAGAGTTTTAACTGTGTCCCATGACTTGTTATTTATGAACTTTTTCATTTTCTTGTGTATTTTTTTTAACAGATGGCCTTTAATTCCCCACCAGTGTGATTATTTGAGGATTACCACACCCTCTAGAATGGCATTAAAGGTATGAAGAGCTAAGACTTTGTTCCAGAGAAATAATATTTGGATTTTGTAAGAAAGAAGAGCAGTTCACATTTAAATGTTTATAGCTCTTGAAGTGAAGTTGTTCCCATTTATTAAATGGTCACTGTCAGCCAGAAAAATCACATTAAGTTCAAGAACAATCGTAATTAACATTGTCAATCAAAATGGTACAATAATAGGCACATTAACACGATAACATGTTGATGTATGAAGAAGTGAAGTTCTTGCTGCCTAAGGTAATGCTTTAGTCTGAAAAGAATAATTGCCAACTATTTCAAAGTGCTATAGTGAATTAAGTTTGTTTATAGCGTAATTAGAGAGTAAAAATGAAGATATGTGCATGCCAGATTTCAAATTGGCCATTTTCTACCTGCAGTGCTCAGAATTTTCAAATGCCTTCTACAACGCATTGTACCTTATTATTTTCAGGCACGATATCAAGTTGCATCATGTCACATCCTATTATATTAAACGATGTAACAATTCTATTGAGTTCACCCTGAGTTATCACAATGCTAGAAACATAAAGGAAAGAAAAATATACTCAGCAGAAGAATTAATGAAATAAACCTTTTAAAAAAAAAAAAACTTTCGGTTAACTAGCTTTCAACGTGTAGGTTACATAATTAATTTAGTTTCTTGGTGCTTATTCTTTGACCTCATTCTCCCATTCTTTCCTCAGTATAAGAATGATGCAGAGAGGCCCAAGAGAAGGACAAACACACCACAAAGAAAAGCCAATGAGAACTGTAGGACTAAGTGCAAGACACGTTTTGAAAATCTAGGAGTTCTCTGCTAATTACTCTTTTCAAGGGTTCTTTTTAAAAAACAGGATGTCTTTAACAAATGAGACTCCTGGGTTATTATAGGGAGAATTCTTGGTGAAATCTGTTCTCTAGTCTTAGAACATCTTTCAAAAGTTTCTTCTTCTTTTCCTTTTATAGCAGCTTTGAAGCAACTTTCTAGGCAGAAAATACTGATATCTATCACCTAACACAATGTCCAGAGAGAGTTAATTATTTAAAGCTAGTACTTTGCATTAAGCACAAATGCAAGATTTCCATTAGCTTTAACTGCAAGGAGACATTAAAGAACCTGAATCTCTCCACTAGTAAGAACATTTCAAAAACAACTAAAAAAAAGTCTGACAGATGGCAAAATCTCTTAAAGCGCTTATTTAAAAGTAAATGTTAGGTCAATATAATTAAGAGATTCAGCAGTGAATGCATCCATAGCAATTTTTTAAAAAAAACAAGTATCACCATTATCGAAGAACGTGCTGTATAGTTCGTACGTAAATAAGGAGCCTGAATCACTGCTTTTAATGCAATGGACAACATAATCTTTACCATGACAATATGCCTAGCATATCCTAACATGTAATAATATAGAAGTGAAGCCCAGTTTTGTTTTCAAGAGCAGTTTTATAATTTTATTATTCTGAGGATCTTGCACTTAACAAAGATCCACCTGGATCCCCACCCTTAACCATAAAGATGACTTAGAATCTATTGTTATAAAATGGAAGAAAAAAAAAGTGTGTGTGTAAGTATATATTTAAAAAATGAAAATGAAAGCAATGCCTTTTTAGAGGGCTGGGAGGTTCAGTACTGAAAGTGAAGGAAGTTAGCATGAAAGTGAGTACCTGATTACTGAAACACTGCGATAGTCAGCAGCAGGCAGAAAGGAAGCTGTAGTGAAGGTTCAGCAGTTCTCCAGAGCGCACCCACAGCCACATTAATTTTGAAATCTTTTGAAATGCTATTCCATATTCCCATGCAATCTAGCAGCAGTTGTGAAAACATCTTTCAATCATTTATAATAGCTTATATATAGCACCTTTCATCTAAATGGATCTGAAAATGGGCTTCTAGCTTTATTCACTAATTTTAGAATTTCAAGAGCTTAAAACAAAGAACTCCGTTAGCTAACTTATAAATAGGCTAATTATCATAATGTGACCTAACTACTGTAAGTTGCCTAGACAGCAAAACATACAACTTTTAAAACCACAAACCACCTGATTCTTTCCTTTATAAAAATCTGAGTTCAGATACTTGCAGAAACATAAAGAGAAAGGAGCAACATATAGTGAATTTCCAAATGAGGCCTCATTATAGCCAATTCAAAATTCTCTATTAAAAGGCATTTTTTCTGATTCATCAGAACTGCAGGTTGTAAGATGTGCCCTATCTGGCAGCAGCAGCAAACTAGAAGAGACTTGAATCCTTCCCACTTTCACAGCCCACCACACCACCTTCCTACCACCTTCAGGAAGTGGAAGCACCATCAACATGTTCATTTTTGCTTAATTAACAACTGTATGAGCCACACCTCCAGTCTGTCCTCATGTGACATCCCCAGGGAGGTTTAAGGCTTGGTTTATCAAGGCACAAGAGAAGAGGTTTGTCCCAAGGTCTACAGCTGGAGGGGAGCAGGGAGGGAGGTGAAGGGCTCCCACCACGCTCCTCAGCCTCGGCGCTGGCAGCTCAGTTGCTTCCCCCAGCAGCAAAATGTCCCTCGCCAGGTGGCTCAGCCCCATTGCCAGCGGACTCTCCAGCAACTGAGCTTTGCTGTATTTGAAATTACTACTGAAGGTAACACTTCAAAACTGTCAGAGTAGCAAAAGGATTATAAATCTTAGGAACTTAGGCTTTTGCATCCCTTACACACTTTTGACAATCATTATTCTTCACTTTAACTGTATCTCTACTAAAGCCAGTCTCATTCCTCCTCCTGTTAATGTTTGTCATCTCAACAGGAAACAAAACTAAAATAGGAACTGTTGTTTTTATCGCCTGTGTTCACGAAGCCTAGCACATGTGATATTTCCATTGCTAATAAACTACATATCTAAACAAAATCTCTGCAACAACTCTTTTTCATCTTTGAAAGCATCCTCAGGATCAGAGAAATTAGTTGATAAAATATGGAATAACTAGATATGTCTGAGTAGGTCTTAACACCAGCCTGGCTTGTGCTTTTTTTCTTTTCTTTTCAGAACACATACATTGTTTTAAAATACAAAATGTAAAATTAAGTCAATAACAGCAGTCCTTTAGCAGAATGCTTATTCAGTTAGAGATAGTGGGACCTAGGATAGGTATGCAGCTGAGCACAGAAACTATTATATTAATTGCTAGTAGGGACTGTACAAGCTTAAATGAGTCTATCACTATAAACGCAGAATGCGCAAACTAATGTGTGCCTGAGCCAAATTAAAATACAGCCTTGATTTTCTGCAAGACAAAATGTTTGGCTTAATACAAACTGGTTTAAATAGTTATGTTACTAAATGAAATTGGTTAGAGAAGTAAGAAAAGTGTACTGACCAAAGCAAGGCCTGTTAAAGATTTAAAAAAAAAAAATAAAATATTCAAGGTATGCAAAGGGTTGAAAAGTAATAAGGTCTGAATGACTTAGTGATGGCTGTCATAAAAATCTGGCAGGGTATTCTATTTACAATATGTAATAAAACTGTCACACACAGAATTTATAAAAGCATTTGCCCTGGAAAACTAAATCTTTTTGCCAAGGGCAAGTTAATAACCTCTACAGTTCATTTGAATATATGGGCAAAGAGATGTTTTGACTAATAGAGCATCACAAGGTGAGCACTAGGCAATCTAATAGATATTGTGAAAATGGGATGATCCAAAGACAACAACGACCTGTTAGAATATTGCTGAAAAATCTTGTGAACTATATATCCATCGTGATCTGTCACTAATGAATGTATGCTGTGCATGTATGTGTAGATGTGCAAGTTTTACTGATTGGGGATTACACATACAGCAATCCCATGTTAGCTGACGTTAAAATAATTCCTCCTCAAATACTCAGAGAAGATGCTGACTTGTGAAGTAGCAAATTGAATGCAGAGCTATTGCTCTTAAGATTATGTGAGGCTTAGTGGTTTAAGAGATTTAAGTCACCAAAAGATCAGTCAACATCCAGGATTTTTCCCTCATAAAAATCTACACTTGTAAATTAACATATTTTTAAATCGAAGCCTCAAAAATACATCTAAATTTAACTTGGAAGCATGTCCCACATTATAAGTTATAACTCATCTGGGAAAATGGTTGATACTTAGCCAGAGTACAAAGCTGCATACAAGTTCGTGGGGAATGAACAAGAAGTAAGTTCCATCTTTATTAGGGGTAAAAACCATATTCAGTATGATAATAATCACCATTTTAGAAAAACACATTTGTTTCTGTCCAGGAACTAGAAAGATTTTTCTGCTGAGTGTTGTGTTGCCACAGACTACTATATATATATCTGAGCTAGCTAATTTAAAGCTAGCTTTGGATATCTCTAAAATATGGTGCCTTCACTGCCATGACTGTGATGTAGATTCTGTAACAAGCTATGTTAGTTCCCCCAATATATTGGCAGTGGAGCCTTGCTGAAAAAGAAAACAACCAGGATAGATTCTATTACACCTACATGAATTAAACCCTGCTGCCAGGTATTTCTGTGCAAGACACTTGGTGCTTTGGCACAAGGGGAAGGGTCCAACAAAATGAGATGAGCTTCAGATTAGGCTTTAGGCATCATCTCTGCAGATATGTTGAGGCAGCAGCTAGGAAGGGCTTGAGCCTCTGGCTGGTGGCCTATCCTCACAACACAAAGGGAATTTTCCTATCCTGTTAATGAAGTGCTGTGCCTGTGTACACGGCTATGCAGATCTGCTGACTGTGATTTGTTCTGAAGCAATGTTATTTTACCATAAAATTTAAAGCCTTTGCATCAGAAACCAATTAAAAAGTTCAGCTATCATATAGCTTTTATAAATGTCATTAACAAATTATAAAGAAGTCACAAAATCCGAATGAAATGGATCTCTGTTCCTGCAGTTGAAATTACCCAAATTACACTTTACTTGTACTCTTATGTGAGTGACTGATTCCCAGGTGCCTGATGAGGATTTGGAGTAGAAATGATACTAATAATCTCCCTGTCTCTCACTCCCATCCACAAGAGAAACAATTATGATTGATTTTATTTCATTCTTTTACTTTCTTACTGGTATGCCATTGCGTGAAGGACCCTCAGAGGAGTATGTCAAATTTACTTAAAATTTACTCTGGAAAAGTGGCAATACATGTGGCCATTCAAATCTCCTGCACAACGAGGTTCAGCCTCTCACCTAGGTGGACCTATAGCTTTTTTTCCAGGAATGTAATCATCCAGGATAGTTAATGGCAACAGAGGAAGAGGCAATGCCTCAGAGTGATAAGGCAGTCCTAAAGAAGCCATGATTTGGCACAGAAAGATTAAGCAGCACACTCATTTGTGAAGTGATGCTGAGTGATGATTCTGTTATTATCAGGTTGTAACATATGTTCAGGTCAGCAGCATACATATTGCATCCTCAAATTCAAAATTAATTTTTTGGAAAAAAATCAGTGTTCAATTTCTGAAAGCCAAAACTTCAGCTGTTTGAGTTAGAGAAGCTGGACCAGGTTAGAGGAGATTATAAGTAATGTCTGTTGTGGCACGTCTGCTGCCACTTCTTAGCTATCTGGTAATAAACCCTGTCACGCAAGTTTAGGAGGGAACACAGCTGATGCTAGAGGCGCTCTGTGGTCCATGGCCTTGCTATGTCCTTGTAACTCCACACACTCCCATGTACACGCACTTCTAAGAAAGCCATGTTACTTTGCTACCACTCAGTATTAGCCAAGGCAGAGGGCCCACTCACCCAGCAGAGCCCCAGCGCTGCCCTCGACAGGTTACGGTGTCAACTACACATCATTGTTTTACATGTGCTTCATATTATAGATACTGTTGTAGAAGCATCAGTAATGAGGTGCACGTGATCACCTTTTGGCAGCTTGCTCCTAATCAATCATCCCTCTGTAGCCTGCTTTCAACCTGCTGCTTTTGGCCTACTGCCTTGTATCTCATGGCTTCTTCCCTCCACCAAGCGTGCTAGCTGTGGTCTCAGAAAATTACCCTTATTTTTCTCTACCCAGGGACTGTGGACCTCTCTACTGGCTGGCTGCTGCTGGCCACATGCTCTCCTCACTGGTGAGATGCTCATTCCCTCAGACAGATTACAGATCTGGCCCCAGAGAAGTAGAGGGCGGGCTGCCTGCCTGCAGGGATACAAAAAATAGCCTGGGAGCTAATATAACAACAGCAGTAACAACAACAATGCACTGAATGAAACCATGTAAGAAGTGACCCAAAGTGCTCTAGGATGGAAAAAGAATATGAATCTCAGACTTATTGTGGATTTATAGCAATACAGTGGAGCTGTTCAACACAGGCACACCCTTTATGATCCAAACAACAGGACTGAGCTAAATGTAATTTCTTGATGAATGTGAATGAATGAGGTTAAAGATTTCTTGTCATATCATGCAAGTACCCCAAATTGACCCAGAGACATGTCTACAATGTAATATATATTGGGGGATCGTTAGAGTTAGTAGACTAGTTGCCATAGTACCCAGTCTTTGCATAAAGCAATAAAAATGCCTTGCAGCTTTTCCCTGTGGAAATGCAATGTTCTGGGGACCTATTGCAAAGGAATAAGGGAATCTCATGCTGCATTGGTCTCACCCTATTCGTGTATTAAAGGTTCAAACTGAAGTAAATTAAGAAACTATGTCACTATTAAAAAAAAGCCAAACCAAACCAACACAAAACCTTTAAAAGTTAACCTTAGGCCAAATCTAAGGTTAGAGTAAGGTGGAATCATTACCCAAAAGTCATCAGAACCAACGGTCAGGCTGGATGCACCACCAGTTACTGCATCAAGGAATGACAAGTATTTGAAAAGATAGTAGGAGAATAAATTATTACACTCAGTTGCAGCAGGTTTTAGTAGAGTTGTTCACTTTTGCTGTTACTATTGAAAGTTCATCGTAGCCATAACAAAGAGGACATCTGTCCGACACGCTCCTTGATGAGCAGCATAGTTCAAAGTGAAGACAAGGACTACATTTATGACAAATACTCAAACACCAGTCTCCTTGACTAAAAGATATTAATTAAACAATAGTGGTAAGAGAGGGAAGGAAAGCTATGACTGCCCTACAAGCCGTCGTTCAGGTAGCAGAAATGTAACTGATTCCTGCTTCCAGTGGGATTGTACATCCAAAAGCACCCAAGAAAAAATGCTCTCTGTAGTGAGCAAGGGAGCAGGTAAGCTCTGGCTCCCCACACTGTTCCCTACTTGATAACCAGACTGGGAGATTAGGATGCAGCAAAAAGGTATCTGCCCCATGAAAAGATCTGTTAAAAGCTTTTTCTTTCAGGGGAAGGAAGAGCAGAAAGTGAAGCTGTTTATCTCAGGGAAAACAGATGAACAAGAAGAATGGAGGTGATCATTCCTTTTGTAGGCTTTTAAACCAGTAAAATGTGCATTTATTTTTTTGGTTTGGGTTCAAGAAAAGGAAATCTGGAACCAGCTTTAGCTCAACTTCTGGTTCACTGCCAAGCTTTTCTTGCTTTTGCCATTTATTACAGGTGTCTCTGAAACTACAGACAGGAGCACCTTTTGTCCTAATTATTGATACACAAACTCCCAGACCATATTTTCAAATAGCAAAGAGCACCTAAATGATATAAACTACAACCTTGTAACCTAAATTGTGGGATTACAAACCAATAAAAGAGAAATAGTAACTTTCTATTGCTCTGGATTTCACTAAGTAAGCATGACAAACTAGACACACTGAGGATGCTTGGAGTGGGTCAGGTAAGATTCCTACGGTGACAAGAGTAACTGCATATGTGTGAGTGTTCATGGATGTGACTCCATATACAGTAATCATGGAAAATAATGAACTCTCCATCATTTGGGGTAGTGGGAGGGGAAGAGGACTCTGGGATAATGTAACTGAGCCCAGACCTACAGGAACATCAACATCCAGTTGAAAAACTGCCTCCCAACTGCTGCACACGGGTTTATTTCTTCCCATGGACTAATTCAAACACAGATACCTGCTCTGTGGGCATCCACAGTTGAGTGAGATGAATACTACTGCCAGGATCTCTACAACCCTGTGAAACAAGGTGAACTGTTTGTACAGAGTAAGCACTCCATGACAAAATCTGCCTCAGGATCACAAGCTTCATTACTGATTGAATTCGTTAATGCTTACACCACCTTATCTGCTGATATAGCACATAAAAGGATAAGGCCCAATTTTAGACTGGACTAGACTGTGCTTTTGGACATTGCTGCAGTAAAAATCAATAGCAGGCAACTTCTCAGAAGCTGCACGTGAAAAATGCATGGCAAAAGATAAGCACGAGTTATTCAGTTGTCTTTCCTATGCAATAGGCAGTCAGTCTATAGCTGAGGTAGAAATCAAACTCAAATATCATGATTTTCTGCTTGCATTTTAGTGTAATTTAAAAACTGTTGTACCCATCTATTCTAAATGATCATCTAAGTCTCTGTTAATGAGATTTTCCTCAAAGGTTTGTATTTATAGGTAGGAAACCCTGCATCAAAAAAAACATTTCCAAACAATATATTTAAATGGACCTGTAAGTTATTATTAATATTATAAAGCTCTACTGCTTTTCCCTTTTCAGGAATTACTTCAGGATCATTTCTAGGCAATAAGTGAAATCGTGACAAGCTTTTTTTTGATTTCTAGTACACTGGCAAGGCAGAAACTTAAAAAAATCTCTTAAAACCCAAGCCTGCAACTTTACTTCCATGTTTTTCATTCTTCCATATTTTGGGTTTACTCCTAGTACTACAGTCTCTAACTCAGAATTGCCTTCTGCTGTTTTCCTAGCAAATGCCAAAAAGAAGAAAAAAAGAAAAAAAAAAAAAAAGAACCAGCTATTCTAGCAGGATATCTCTGTTCTTTGAGGTGAGGAGACATTAAGGAGACAGTAAAAGGTATTTCTCTCACCCTTTTTTTTTTTGTTGTGGTCGTTTCTGCTCTGCATTTCAAGAAGTGAAACACAGGCAAATACTTTGTTTCATGAAAAATACAAAACCTTCCTTCAAGCAGGGCTGGGTCCATGGATGAGTGACTCCCTCTCTTATTTATGTTTCTCTGATTTAGATACTTTTCAAAGTCCTGTTTCCATTGCCTTGAAGTCACATAGCAAAATTCCCACTGGTTTCTGTGGGAGCTGAATGGTGCAACAAGATTACTCTTTCTACTTGCATTTGTGAGGGAGGAAATTAAATTCCAAAGCATGACCTTGAACCCACGTTTTTTACATACTGGAGAAACACCTGGGTCCAAACCAACAGGCAAGTTGTTTTGGATTTTTTTTTTAATAACTTTTATAACTTGATATGTGTTTCTGAAATGAAGTTTAACCCATCCTACAAAGGCAAAATGTAATAGAAGTCTCATAAATAATTTAATTCTGGACATATGTATCAGCTACACACACACACAGAAATACTACTAGGCTGCCAGACATGAGTCTTACGGCACAAAATGTGTTTGTTCATTAGTTTTCGAAAAATACATTAACCTTTTATACTCTCATTATAGTGATTTGTCTTATTTCCTAAGATTACAAGGAATGACACAATTGGATTTTGCCACATGTCTTGTCCAGCGTTTCAGAAGTATTCAAGATCATTACAAATTAAATGACACAATAACATGGTCAATATTTCATTTGCTGCTTCACAGCTGTTAGGTGTGCCTCTGATCTCAAACATGAGAGATACAGCCAAATCTCACCAGTGCCCTTTGGAAAGGGCCTATCTGCCCATTATGATGGCTGCAGATTATTCCAACATACCTGGGTTATAACTAAAATATATTTTGATGCTCTGCCTTCCTATCACTTGGATCCAATCCAAACTTTCACAAAAAGAAAACAGTAACTATTTTCAAGGATTTTTTTTTTATATATTTTTTTTTATTTTTTTTTTTTTTCACTGATTCTCTTAGATGCTGATTTGGATTATTCCCAGCACTACACACCTTCCTGAAAATACTGCATAGGATCTAAGTCAGAATTTTGTTTCTGCAGAACAGTCCTATTAAATCATATTTGAAGAGTCAACACACTTTAGCTGAATCACAGTACTTCTTTTCCCAAAAAATAAAATATAAAGCAATTTTCAATGGGTTCATATCAATGTTCCATCTTTAAATATCACCTTATCTCTGCAAGGGAAATGCAAACCATATGTGCTAGAAAAACAGCTGCCATAATATGGGCCTACCCTTGCTCCTGTAAGTTGAACCACTGCCAGGCATTTCTAGGCTGGAACTAACAGGAATGACCCTGCACTTCTGGATTTGCAGACTTCCTGCCCCTCATCAACGAATTGACAAGTATCGCCCCAAACCAACATGTCAGAACTCACCAAAATGTAAAATTTCCCAAAGTATATTAATATTTCATAAATGTCCATGACACAGAAGTATTAATAAGCCTAGAGAAAAGAAAGGCAATGCAAAAGTTCCTTACTATCTTACTTGAATAAACAGATGATTAAATCACAACTTTTGAATGCACCTCCTGGATCCATTTTCCTTATTCATTTTAAGATACAAAAAACAGATTTGACAATATCTTCACAAGTATTCATAGGCATAGATACCCACCCATCCATGGCATCTTCCTTGTAGTTATTGTTTTTTAGCAATGTGACATGTTGCACTGAATCAGTACTTTTGTGCTCTCCATCTTGCAGACTTTACTGATATGGTGTGACAGTTCCAGCACCTCTTAAATAGCCTCCTAATCTTTTTGCACTTTAAACCACACATGAAAATTTAATTATGTGCAATTCTTCTATCAAAGTTGTCCTAATCTACTACAGCCAATAATATAATACTGTAAAAGGAAAAACCATTAAATTCTACAAGATGGGTATTCAGGCAATAATTTTTTTCCTCTGAGATATTTAATCATTATTTTTAACTCATATAGCTATCTGACATTGAAGAGAAAGCAGCCACATCATGTAGAATAATGCAGTTAAAAATGCTGAGGTTAAAATTGTAGCTGAACATGTAAACATCCAACCTTATGAGAATCTGCTGTCACAGAAAACACATTAGCAGGTAATTTAGAATGTGGTCTGTTCAGAGAGTTGCATTTTATGACAGAATCCCCTTTGTTAAGTTCCTCTTTGATGAGCATCCCACAGTATATAGCTTAATTGCAAAACATACAGAAAGCAATGGCTACAGAAGTCTCTATTTTTATTTCAAACCTAACCTTCTCACCTTAGAAGTGATACTTTGACCAATGCAGCCACTTTAAGCAAAATACAGCAATAAACTAGATTACAAGATTTTGATAATGACTTTCATATACTGATCAAGCCAATGTGAAGCATTACATGAACATGATTGATAGGAAATGGGAAAAAGGTTACATTAACAAAAATAACTGTGCATGTACACATTCATACATGTATATGCATTTTTACACATTAGTATTTGCTGATGTTACAGCACTGATAGCAGGGGCAGGGTTTGCACTGTCACATTGTCACATTCCACTTTCCTGCAGCTAAGGAGAAAGCCCCTTTTCTCCTCATGTTAGGCAAATACAAAAAAGGGTAGAGACTTTATATTTCCAGGAAAAAAAAAAAGGGGGGGGTGTAATTTTACGCAGTAAGTAGAAGCTGATTTGCATCAGTTTTCTAAGACAAATTGCCCATCCAAAAAAAAAAATAAAAATCAATAACGATATTCTTAATGTAGATTTCACAAAGCAGTTAACTGAATTTCCTCTCCTGACGCATACTCTCAAATGCAATGGCCAAGCTGTGGCACTGCAGCTGCACAGCCAGCAATCAGCAGAGAGGACGGAAGCCCTCCTTTCTCATGTCCCCTTCTAATAGTCAAACACCTGCAGCAACAAGGACCAGAAGCAACTGCAAGGGTGCCAGCTGCATCCAGTGACGACCAGCCAAGGCATGGCGATACTCCACATAATAAGGAAACGCTTTATGTATCCTAAAACTGCACTGCTTGCCTCGATATATGTTTCTCTCTAGCGCAGGAAAATAAGGAACAACATGTAAATGATCACACTGAGGTATCTCTAATAATTCTGTTTTTTTATACTACACTGTAAGAGCTTTGGTGCAATGAGAACATCAATTAAGATCTGCTCTACTGATTGTTAAGATTAATATGCGGACTACAGGAGATTCACTTACCTCTCTCTCTGATAATAGAGTAGGACATTGGGGAGAAAATTCATCTGCAGAGTCAACCTGCACTACATTTTTAGGAGTCTGGACAAGGTATTTCATACTGAGTTACACTAAGAGAAACAGCGTAACTATGACAAATCAGGAACTGAGGCAGAGAAAGTCCAGCAAAGAAAAACAATCAAGTTACTCATTTGTGCAGTACAAAAAACCAGCATATATATATAGTGCTACTACTCTGATGTTTTCTTCTTCATAGGAAAATAATCTCATCCTGAATCAGTGAGCATTAAATGAGAACATGATTTTCACCAGCATATTCTTTTTAAGAAGTTGTCCATTAACATTTCATATGAAAAATAATTCATTTTTATAAAACCAGTTATAAGATTCTTGTATTACAGATGATGATTCAAACTAAAATGCTTCAATTATCCCTAGTTAGTCACCAGGCACTTTCTATAGTATTTTATACTATCGAGAACATTTTTAAGCATGTAATTCCATAATATCAGTGATAGATTAGGGTATGGTATCCATCTCAAAAGCCAGATTTTTCACACTTCCTATAACCTTCAATGATGAATTAACTTTTTGCTTAATGACTAAAAGTTTAATTAATTTACTGAAAACAGGCACAACTAACCATTCCTTTAATTAAGAAAATTCATTAAAATCCACCATTATCTTTGAAACTGTTTGAAGTTTAAAATGTTATAATGTTTTTTTATAAATGTTACCTTAATAAAGTTTAAGAAAAATGACACTGTATTAAGTTTAAAATGACAGACAAGTAATTTCAGGATTTCTTTTATATGATGAACACAGTATTTTAGCTCTCCTCTCATATTTCCCAGGATATATTTGGACTCTGTGCATCCAAGATTAATACCATTAATTAAAAGCAGGCACTATTTACCAATCATGAGTTTGGGCAGATTTTGGTTTTGGTTTTTTTTTTTTGCAAATGTTCTTTCATATACAGGAAAGCCGGGGGGTGGGGGAGGATTAAAACTCACTTGCATACATATACCAAGTAAAAATTAAGCATGTTCACTTGGATGAACTTGACTTCACTTTTAATGAACACATTAAAAATGTTCATGAACACAGGAGTACATTTCACATCCTTCAACTTTCGTTAGTAACTCAGATTTCATGCTCCATAATTTGCCTCTTCCCTTTACCAGATACCTTCATTTTCTTCTAAAGTGACAAAGGAACTAAAAAAAGGCAAGTGAAGATTCCTGTTATGTAGGCACATATTAAAAACCTGAGGTTAGCTTTATATCGCCTACCATGAAGTCACCATTTGTCAATTTACTGAGATGCCAGAGTAGAATGTAGCATTGGTTCTGCTGAAGTTGTAGCATAAATGTAAACACTTTAAATTATAACAGAACCTTAAGACTTTAAACTGTAAGCCTTTTCCAGGCCTATAAATCCAATAATTTTGTCCACCTAACTACTCTGAAAAATCCTGATATCTTCCAGTTACACTTGAGCTGCACAGCTACTGCTCTGTTGATGAGAAATAGAAATGCCTTTGTCCTGAAGCTTGAAAATAGCTGAGGAATCACCAAAACTGGAGAAGCTCTAGCAGTCTACTAGACTAGTAGCTCTAGAAGTCTACTCTTCAGCACAGAGAGAACCCTAACACTTCAAGAACACGAGTGAAAGAACATCATTTTCAGTCACTCTTGAATCCTGATCTGACATAAAGAGCTTAGGGATGGTGTGAAAAATATCCTAGTTTAATGGTCTCAGCAATACTATTTTAGAAGGCAAAGAGATTCTTTTTGTCCAACTTTCAAGTATTCATAGAGACATTCCTAAAAGAAATATGTTCAGAAGTGTGTCAAAAATGCTACAGGTTAAAAGCACCATGAAGGAGTAATTTATTATTGAGACACAGAGCTGAAATAACACTAAGTGCCTATCACTTACAGGATGTGAAATGCTTCATCTGTTAAAATATAGTGTGAAAAGACAAAAAAAAACCAAAACTCATTTTCTATTAAGATACAGTTCAATAACATTCCCTGAACTGTACATACAAGCCTGCTGACATACTGTTGAACATATTAAAAAATTACCTGCAAGAAGGGACAAAAGTGAGATTACAAAGTTACCTATGGCTACTTAACAATATTTAGTGTCAGTGCAGTCAAGGGCTATCTGCAAATCATAACAGAAAGTTCCTAAGTTTCCAGGTGACTCAGCATTAATGTAGCAGATGATAATCACTGTGGATGAATGCCCGACTTTAGTTAGACATTTGGGAAAAATATTCAGCAGCAGAGGAGCCTGAATTTATTAATTTATTGAATCGGTCTTTGATGAAAGAAAGCACTTCTGATGTTAGGATTTGTTAGGAAAGCACAAAGAACAAAAGAGGAGCTGCCATTGTGCCATTGTACATGAGTCAGAATGCAGCCATGTCTTGGATACAGGGCATGTTTCTTTCTATCTTAAGAGGATGCATGTACAGAAAATATGAAGAAAAGGCAATATGGATGACGAAAGCCTATCCTTATAGATTGAACAATGAGTGTGAAGAATGAAAAAAAAAAAAACCACAACAACAAACTGGGAATCTTTAGCCCAGAAAATAGATTATGAGATATAGAGTTGACAGCAGTCAACTTAAGTCATGAATAGCAAGGAGGAGGGCAGCAACTGTTCATTGAGTCCTTCCTTCAATACAAGAATCAGGGGCATTAGATGAAACCACCAAAAAACAAATTCAAGCCCAAAGGTAGAATTCTTCGCACACTGGAGAGCTGAGCCATGCCCTGGCTAGCTAACAAGCATGACTGCATTTTACATAATATTTAAGAAGTAATTGAAGACATTCTTGGAAGAAGAATACATCAAAAGATAGGTATTGAAATTCCTGAGCTGTAAATTGACAGAGATTATGATGAAATTCTGGAAAGGTATTTTATACCTGCTCTTACTAGAGAATACTAGAAACAGGACAAGGCACTAGATGAATCTGTGGACTGACCTAACATTCTCTGTGTTCTTATAATAATCCTAACAATACTCCTAAATGAAACATACTTAATAATAACTATGGGTTAATCTATTAATGAGATTCATTGTTGCATAAATATTCAGTGATCTGAAATAGTGAAATGCCTAAGCATGTAAGGAAGCATTAAAAAACTCATAAACTTAAGATTAGCCAAATTCTTTGATGCAGCAAGGCTGCAATAAGCAGATTTTTTTCTGTGGGAATCTTTATAAACTAGCACAATCTGAAATGCTAGCTTGGAGATTGACAGAAGCATTGAAATATTTTTTTTTTTAACATACTTCAATTAAATACAAACTTTTAGAAATTAAAAAGCAAAACCCAACTGTATGGATGTGTAAAATTAAAAGTATAAACTCAGGAATTAAGTCAGCCTTTTTTTTTCTTTCTCCTTGTAATGCATAATACAATGCTATAAATTTTAATCCATTTGGAGTTCTGTTTCTTTACCAAAAGATCTGTATCTGAGTTCCATAAGTTGCCATGCTATTTTGTTGGATTAATGACAAAAACCCCATGCATGTATAATCAGGGTAACGTGGTAGCACATTTCAGCTTCTGCAGGTCATTTATAATTTATGCAATTTGTTCCCTCTTTTTTAATGACAACATTTTTCATTCAAAGTTGTGCTTCCCTCAGCTGCAAAATGGAAAGTCATTCAGTAATGTATGCAGATAGAAAACAGAAAGAAGGTCAGACAAATTATAATCTTGTATTTTGCAGGAAAAGTAGAATTCTACACCCTTCCTGAAGAAAATACTCAGAAATATACTTCAAAATATTGTTTAGAACTACAGCAAAAGGAGGACTATGAAAATATTTATTCTATCATTATGTTGAAAGAGCTTGAAATATAATGCCATTTTCTTATATGATCATCCAATGTCCATTCTGCTTATTTAGCACTAATTTTGGTCTGAATAGAGAGAAGCAAATTATAAAAGCTACATTCAAGGTAAACACCACCACCACAGAGCCCCAAAGAAATTAATGTCCCAAATCTCAAAACTATGTGTATTTCACCATGATGAAAAATATTTTGAGGAAAAGTGTTATCTTTTAAAGACTCTCTAACTAAAGACTAATAAAATTTAAAAAGACCCAGTTACTTTATGGACAATCAAATCTTTTCCTGCTTTAATTTTTAAGGCTAGTTCAATATTATTGAAAATAAAATAAAGATTAAATTACTTGGTTTGATTTTTTATATTTGCATCTATATAAAATATTTAGACTGATTTTATGCTCAATCTGTATGTCATTAAAGAGGATCAATAAGAGTTTTGGTTTGGGGTTTGTTTTTTACTAATTCTTAATGGCTTTATCAGAACAGTCAAGTGGTAAAGAAAATGAGTTGGATACCTACTTGTTACATTAATATGCAAACAATGTGAAGGAAGGGATATCTGTTTCCATAAAGAATTTTTTAAAAGGCTTAGTTTAAAATTTTAAATGGGACCCAGACATTTCCATTTCATCAAATAATAATAAACTCTAGTTCTAGATTTATCCATGAATATAAGCAATAGACAGACAACACTTTTTTTTTTCTAAATAGAGCATAGCTTTTCAATGTTGAAAAGCCAATTGTGTAAGTCCTTCTGTTTGACTTCTTATTCAGGGGAACACACTGAAAGTACTACAGGGCAAATCTCTGCCATCATTTAGAGCCAAGTTCCTCAGTCACCTTGCAGAGAGCATTGTTACTAATATAGTTTTGTTATCTATTTGCAGTGGATCAGCTTTCAGAAATCCAGTGTTTTGATGATGTTTAATGACCTTTTGAGAGAAAGGCATATACATGCCTTCAGTGGAAAAGTTGCTCACTTTTTTTGATATATCCCATTCAATTCTAGGGAGATAAAGAAACAAAGGCAAAAAAAAATTACCATGAAAGAAATGTCTTCATTAGAAGAATGAAGTTTCTGCACTCTATTTTTAGAACAGAGTGTATTCTTGAATTTGTAAAGTCTAAGAAAGAGGTATCTCTACTAAATCTACACTGTAAAAAATGTTAAGCAGTAAAGGGAGCAAAAAATACAATAGAATTTATGTGTTTATTTGCATAGCACTATTGAGCATTAGTCAGCAAAACTGCTGCTGTCAAAATCTTGGATATCACTCTTTTAAATTTCACTGGTAGGTTTTAACATTCACAATTTGTGACATTTTTGGATGATAGCACTTGAGTGGTGGTGAATCCAATGGGAAAGTAACTTCATTTAAAGGTCAACGTTAGATTTCTGGGCTTAACAGGATGCTGCTAAGCTGGAAGTCAACAACATTTTCATAGTGAGAAAACACCTTTCACCAATTCTTCACCATACCTTTAAATGTATTTGATTTCCTGAAAAAGTGCAATTCAACTCAGTTTGCTAAGTGATTCAGATGAACAGAAACAGAAGAAAAATATCAACAATGTTCAAGAATTTCTAGGATTAATTAACTCAACAGGCACAAGGGCTCTAGAAGGCTATTCACAAAAAGGCCACCAAGGACCTGAAACACTGTGGTTTGTTGCTCACTAAAAATATATGGGGAATGAATCAAATTCTTTTTCTGCCTACTTCAAAGTAATAGCTTAAAACAAAATTGCCTGTGTCTTGGGTGAGTGTAGTGGTGCTAACCACCATCAGCTGTGGCGTTCAGTCATATAACACTATGGTGCAATGACAAGTTCCTAAGTACTCCTCCTGTTGCATTTTATGAAAAATCTTCATATCAGACTTCGTATTCAGTGAGTTCAACCATTAGACTAAACATGTCTTTCTCTCTCTCTGTCCAATGAGTATGTAACTCAATCACTGGGAACTGAAGAATGCACCTCAGCAAGCACCTCTCCTTTCAATACTTTAAAGATTTTTCCAAGGAATATTGTCATGTACAGAATTTTGTTTTCTATTGTTCTGTTAAAAATTTCACATTATGTTACTTTTCAGAATAGGGCAAGATCATCTCATTCAAATGGAAAGTCTGGCATTCTATGATCTTTTATTCATGAATGGGGTGAGATACTGTTTTTCTCTATTACCTTACTACTGCGTATTTGGAGTATTTGATGTGAAACAGTTTTTTCCCCTTTTGAAATAGGTATAATTATGGGACATAAGATGGGTCCTTGAGAGAACAGAATGTCTGTGTTGAAATGCCTGGATCTGAAGGGATCCTGGTTTTCCAGTTCTCCAAATTCAAAGAATCATCAGAGTCATTAACATTTCTATCAGGCAGCAAGCAGATAACATATTCTGTGAAAAAGCTCGTCTCTTGCAGAGTATAACATATATGTTCTGGACTAGAAGGTAAAAAATGTGTAGTAGACTGATGGAGGAAATGTCACAATTAATTTGCTTCTCCATAGGCAGAACAGTTGAACTATCGGAAGGAGTAATTCTGAAGTCAAGCCTCTAACAGACCCTATACTACAGGGGCAGCTGGACTAGTAATATTGTGTCAGAGAAATCTGGAGATCTATAAAACTAAGCTCCCAGCTACCTCCCCTTCAGAGGGGAAAAGTAGATTGAGAGGAACTAAAACAAATTGAAAGGAACTAAAACAAGAACAGGCAGATGTGGATGTCAGTGGTGTCGAGGAGGGGAGCTCTTCTTCCTATAAAAGAGAAGTCTGTAGTTTCTTGAAGTGGCAAAATATCTTTAATTCAACAAGTAACAGATAGCATGCAAAGAAACTATGAAGATCGATGTGGTATGACTGACTGATGTTTGGATCTGCTGACTGAGATCAATGGTTGATTAAATATTCACGATGTTATGTTTCTAGGTTGCATTGAGCATCTTAACAGTAAGATCAATTCATTAAGTATATTAATGAGGCTACACAATTCTTAACAGGATAAATAAAGTTCATTTGAGAAGATATTAAAGCAAAATATTTAAGTTAACTATAGCAGCAGTTAAGGGACTGGTTTTTTTGGGTTTTTTTTTAAGTATTCCCATTTATTACATGTAAGTTCCTGTGATTTAGTTTTACATATAAAAGTAAATTATTTTGAAAGTAAATCATGACTAGACCTTTAAATTACAAAATAACATTCAATTGTCCTTGTACGATATTTTCTAAATGTTTGGCAATCTCTTCTGTGAAGCATGCTTTCTTACCTTACTTCATTAGGCCTCTCAACTACACTTCAACTTACAAAATATACTGATATTTTGTTTGGTTTTGAGAGGCTTAGCATGATTTTTGTTTTGCTACTCTTTGTGTAGCTTAAGATGATGCATGTGGGCATTAAACACATTGTTTGAGTTCATTGTGCATCAAACTATATGCCCAATGGATATTGAAAACAGGTGACCTCTCTGCCAACAGTCCCAAGGGGCCTTTGGGACAGCTGTAAAACACTGTACAATGTTTCTGGCAGAAGGAAAGAGTCAGGCATAAGGGCTGCAAGAAAAGCTGGAGACTGCAAGGGAAATTGCTGCACAAAAGTTACCCTATTAAGTGCCAATATTTTTCACTGCCTCTTATAGAAGAAGAAACACAAAGTGGCCATGTTGGAAAGATAAAGACATTTCACTCTCCTGGTGCATCCCGAGAGATTTTTTTCCCAGTCAACCAATATTTTTAACAATTATTACAGTCATCTTCAAAACGAAACTCCTCAGTTTGCCTCTTTTTTGGATTATTGCCATGCTAATAAACACAGACACGTACCACAGGATTTATCCTTAAGACTAAGTCAAATAACTGAGTATTCCAAATGTATGATTCAAAGAAGGATAAAGTTGGTTAGCTAATACAGTGATGAGACCTCACATTCATCTGCACGGAGTTTTCACTAGTTTCCATTGTTATCAGTCGGTCAATTTCAAACCAAAATCCTATGCAATTTTATCATGATTTTGAGAATTTGTCCTTAATTAATTTCCAGTGAACCCATCACAAGTAACAGTATTATACATATAAAGTCAACCATTGATTGTATTGATATTTATAAAACAATATAATTAAATGAATTTATGTTGTGTGAGTTCATCCCTAAGGTAGAGGATTTAAATTATTTTATTACTAGCACTGCTCATCTAAGTGGTAAACTTTTCTTCTGGTGGGTAATTCATTGCTATATCTATACAATTTCTATTCTCATTTTTCTATCTTTCTGTATGTATGTGTAGTAAAAAAAATGGGGAAAACTATGATTTTTATTTTTTTTTTTTTTGGTAAAAATTTACAATGTTCCTGACATTCATACTCTGGGCTAATTCAAGTGGAAATTTGAATGTAAATCATTGAACTGTAGAGTTAAGCATAATATAATATAATATAATATAATAGACAGTTGCTTCTTTCTAACCAATGTAGTGTAAAAGTTTCAAGCCAGGGCAATGAATCAGAATTCCTTCCACATCAGTTCTTTGGTTTTTCTTTACTTGCCATTTTTATGAAGAAAGAAAAAGGAGGAAAAAGATGCTCAGAAGTTCATTATTATAATTAAATTACTAATACATTTTATCTTTAATAGGCAACCATAATTCTAAACTTTAATATACTACAGGTAACTGTCACTTTATTTTGAATAAAAGTGAAGAAATATGGAAGTGATGAAGGATTTGCCTCTTTAAGAGTACAATCACTGCTTTGGAAATATAGGTGCTTTAGATTATAACTGCTAGAAAAGCATAGATAAAGCATAAAATGAAACAAATAATCAAAAGAACTCTAGTTTTAGTTTGGTTTTAATATGGAACTCCAATGAAAGTTCATCTGTAAGCACTTTATATGAATTATATGAAACTGTAGGCTTTTTCCCCTACTTTACCAAAAAGTTTCAGATGTTTTGGGTTTTTTGTTTTGGTGGGGGTTTTTTGTTTGTTTAAAGACTTATAAATTTGTTGGGACTTTGATTGCATATTCATCACTTGTTGTAGACTTCTTACTTGTTCAGCACTGATCTTCAGAAAAGTATGTGTTACTTTTTTAATATAGACCCTTAGGGAGTAATGTCTAAAAGTAAAAATCTATCTCACCAAAAATGGTACCACATTATCCAGTGATTAAAGTTATGTGACATCCTGGTGTTACACAGCTGGTCAAAATAGGCATTCATAAGAGCCCTCTCACAGGTACATTAAGTGTCTCAACTTGAAATATTTCAATGCAAGTTTGTCTTATATCCACTATGAGGTCTAAAGAATGAAAAATATACATACATCATCATGATTTCTTACATCTGTTGCCAGTTTGCTAAAGAGGAATTATGATGGATAGGTATCAGTTCTTGTGTTGCCATGTTTTTGTCATTTATTTTGCTAAGTATTATAGTTCAGATAGGGAATATCTTTGTTTTGTTTTATCTTCAGAAAATATGCATTTAGTAACACAGAGGACTATGCTAGTTGTTTTATTCTCCCAGGAAATTAGTGAGGAGTATGACTGATTTTTTGTTCTGTTTAGTCAGATGTCCATTTCATTTGGTTTTGTTGTTTTATTAACTAATCAGGATTAAATCAAGGGACCATTTGTGTAAATAACACAAAGAGTTGGGGGTTTTGGGGGTGTTTATTAAACTCTTCATAGCCTAAATTTCTTTAAATATTTACTACTTATACTACAAGCTCCCAGTTATTCACTAGCAGTACAGTTTTACTATTTTACTTGCTTTGTAGCTAGTTCTTTTCCTTCTCCTCTCTTCTACCCCCCAAAATGTCATGACTTCAAATCAATACCATTAGGAGTCAGTCTGTCATGGCATCTCAGCAAATAGCAGTTTAGCATGTCACATAAGCTTTACTGACATGCTTCCTGGGCTACAGCATTGGTTTAAGATGAGGCAATGCTAATTCAGCTCTGTAGCATCACTAACTAATACCTTGGGCCCTAGGAAAAAATCACGGTCTACAACTCGGTGAAGTTCTTTTAAAAAAGCAGTTTTGCTATCAAAGAGACTGATTTTATGTATGTAAACTTAATATGGAGAAAATTTAAGTATTCAATTAACCTGTATTTCTAACAGAGTTAATATCTTTTTTTATCTAACACAGTGGTCAGGACTTTTTAACAGATTATGGAATTTGACATAACTTACCTTTTGCAACTTCATTGCATGTATTTCCAAGATCTGTACTTTCAGAAAATGTCTCAAATTTTGCTTTAGCAGTTATGTCATTAAAACATTTGCCCTTCTTTCATGTCATGAGTTACCAAACACAATTTTATTTTTATTGATAGATCTATAAACATACAGTGCTTGGAAAATATCTGTCAACTGCCTGATTTGACGCAACGCTCTTTCATTTTGCATTATTTTCCACTAAAGAATAAATTAAGAAATGGTAAGGCATCCCACATAACATCTTGACAGACTTAGACAAAATTTGACACCAACTTTTTTATGTTTAAAAAAATATGAAAGTATTAATTTCACCCAAAACTCAAGCAATTATTTAAAGAGAAAACAAGTATCAAAACTGATGAATCCTACACTTACATTTGGAGATTATTTATTATATTATTTACCTTGCAATACTAGGCCTCTTAATATCTATATACTTACATCATTGCTTACATTTAAGCATAGAACAGTCTCAGTGGTTTTCAGGGGACTAGTCAGTGTCTGAAATTAAATACCTGTTCATGTCTTTTGCAAAAGCTTATATTATCCCATCCTATCTTCTCCCAGCTTCTGAGACAATCAGAGTCACTAACAAGCAACTTGTGACTTATTCCCGTTACTTGTAAAACTTGTAAGAAATCTTTTCCTTCCACCTTTAATGAATGCTCATCTTTAGTATTTATAAGGGCTATCTTCAAACTGCTTTTCTAAAAATGCGATTTTCTTGTCAAGCACTGCATTTCAGAATCACTTCCAGATTCAAATACAGAGCTGGAAAAATTTACTTACATATTTAAATTTAGGTCATCTTTGAATTTGTCTAGCATTCCTAAGTGTACTGTGAAACTTTAGAAATATAAGTGAATTTTAAACCACCAGTCTTAAAATGCTGTATAATAAGCTACAGACAAAAATTAATATTTAATATTTAAAATTATATTAAAAAAACTTTCTTAAAATTGACAAGTCTCTTATTCTCATAAATCTTCCAAGATACACTGAAGATGCTACAACTCTGAGAGTAACACTTTTATCATTTTCTTATTATCCTTAGTCTTTGACTCATTATATGAACCTTGGGTATCATTTCCATTTCCTTCTCTTTACCATGATCTAGAGAGGTACTAAAACCTGAAATGACACAAAATAAATAAATATATATTTCTAACTATTTTATTATGCAGATATCCCAGAATGTGTATCAAGTTAACTAAATATTATGAAATAGGAATGCAAATCATTATTTATTTTCCTAAATATAGAGAAAAAAACTTGAACTGGCTTGTTACACTAACTGGAAGCAGAACATATGAAATAAAAATTACACTCTTTTCTTCCTAAATTCTACTCTAAGAATGAATTATAAGTCCAGTAGGGGAAAAAAAAAAAATCTCATATTAATTGACCTATATTACATTTTTACAGTTGGAGCCCCAACCCACTACTTCCCCTAGCATGAAGGCAATTTATTTAAGGCAATTCATTATCTTACCATCTAAACTAAATCCCAGTTTTATTTTATTTAAAAAAAAAAAAAAAGCAGCAAAACATTAGTCAAGAACTCATAAGACCATTTCACTGTAGAAAAAATACATTTGATAATATATATAGCATTATTCCAACAAAGTTTTGTCCTGATGATACAATGTTAAAAAGTATGTGAATTGCATTTATTTCAGTGAAACTACTCACATAAATTAACAAGAAAATTTTTGTGTTTACACTGCTTTAAGTCCACATTCCTATATGCAATTTTCTGTGTCAGCCACCTTATTTTAATCTTTGTTTCCAAGGAAAAGTGGAAAGACAAGTGGCCCCCTCCCCCTACAATGCCTGGATTGGATTGATAGTGCAAGGTATTTACCCCAATACATGATGAATATGAAAATGTCTAATGTAAAGGCATCTTCATTTCTGTCAATTTAGCGTGTAATGTAAGTGGAACAGAATGAAAATTAAACATAAAAAAAATAAAAATCATCAATATATTTTAAGACAGGCATACCGTGAAACTGTCAAACAAATTATGTTAATTATAGACCATCTCTAATTTTTAAAGCAGAGATTTCTTGTACATACTTCTTACAGATACATTTTGCCCAGTAACATCAAAGGGTAACCACAGAGCTAAACTGTAAAAAATATTTCAGACGAGAGTAAAATTGGGATATGGTCTGAAATGTAACTATATTTCTATTAGCGTGAGTGAAGCATAGTGGTTGTTTAGGGCGCTGAACCGGCTTTAGGGTTACTCTCTCTTCTCTAACTTCCTCTCCTCCTTACTTTCCTGTCACTGTATTGCAGAACTGTGGCCTTGAGTCATCCAAAATGTGCTTCAGTTTGCATGCAGGGTGCAATATTATGCCAAGGACTGGATTTAGCCCCGTTCCTTCAAATTTTTAGGTAGGGTTAGTTTCAGGACTATTCCTAATAAATCCCCCAAATACCTAAAAAGCAAAGCAATACTTATTTCTGGCTCATTTGTTATGCAATTATCAGTAAGTGCTGAAGCAACACACAGAAGAGATTTATTTTTTTTAAAAAAAAAGGAAAATAAATACTTAAATTCCTGAAAAGAAAGCAAGCAAGCACAGAGCAGCAAGGCCAGCTGCCACAGAAGTCATGCTGCACATGCCTCCTGTGTCAAAGGAGACTGGGATCCAGCTGCCTAGCAGGGTAGCCTGCTCAGCCAGCTCCAGGTCCCACCACTTGGGCTGTTCCTTCTCCTCCTCATCCTAGATCCACCAGGGCAGGGAGGGCAGCGAGTGCAGCAGGTGGCAGACATCACAAAATCTCATCTGTTTTAGGTAGCTCTGCACCCAGCATTACATGCAATGTCAGCTGTCATAAGCATAAGAGCTAAATATAATCTTATATATTGTATATTATAATTTTATATTCAAGAAACAATCAACCCTGAAACATCTGTTAGTAACTTATTAACACCCACCCTGTCGTGCTCATTAGTGCAACAATAAAAAATACTGTATCAAAAACTAAGCAATCTGCATAAATACATGTTTGGCTCTAGCACTAAAAATTTTAGAGTAAAAAAAAAAAGCATCTTCTTTCACATCCTTCAGCACCCTGGCAGATTAAAAGCATGTCTGAAATTCATTTGAAACTACATTAACACAGCGGATACCCAGCAGCAAAAGGGAGGAAGGCCCTTCCAGCACGGTAGACCACATCCTCAAGCACTGAAGGTCAGAAGGGAAGTGTTATGTCAGTAGAGATAGCCTGATTTATATCAACTGGAGATTTGACTCAGCCTGTACAGAATTAGCCAGCCCGCTCCTTGTCACTGGTCAACTAAGACAAAAATTCTTGGTTCATATCAAGGAATGCTTTTCTTGGTATGACTCTGTAAGTCCTTCTAAAGTAGATTTTGCTTTGGTTCTGCTATGGGAAATTTCCTTTGACCTACAAAAAAGTGCATTGGCCTCTTAGACTAAGTCTTCTTGTTCTTAATAGGAAACATCAACTGCATCACTCAACAATTGAAAGGCATTTGCTCCTGTGTACATAATCCCATTGTTCAGTTGACTAGAGGGGTAATAGATTTTTTATGTTTCCTTCCCCTAGTATCTAACTATTATGGTAGCTCAGAAAACAACTCATTTGGAAAATAAGTAAAACATAACAATTCCCAAAACCTCTGTTTTCCTTTAGCTCTATCTTTTCACTACATAGCCATATCTACAATATTAAATTCATATCTACCCCACTTTTTAAAGCAAAATAAAACAAGCAAGCATATCCCCAGAAATTACATCTACTGTAATGAAATCCATATGCAAACTGTAGAATCCATACAATTACATACAGAATTTTCTAAGGACCTCCTTGGCGGTCTTTTCCAGTTCCTCGGCTCTAATACATTTCTCTATAGCCTCATCAACAGTCTAAAGTTTCTTTTTGAGCAGGGAGGAGCTTTTTGGCTCTAATGTAACATTAACATGCCATATAATATTTCTTTCCTACACACAAGTTTGGAACCCTCCCCCCAGAATTGAGCCAAGGCCACAGAGCGAGTGTGTCAGCACATCTACAGTACACCTGTTTGGGTATAAAGGGGGAAAGAAAGAGCTTCAGTTTCCTCCTGTGCACTCTGGTTCCAAGACCACAGGCCCATGTTTTGTCTTCACTGGAAATTAAGCCTGCACCAGCTGCAAACCACCCTTGGTATCCATCAGCATGCACAGAGTGCTAGCTGCTGGAGGACCCTGCATCCACATAGTTTCACCCTTTTTCCACCTGAAGGAAACACACCTCAAGTGCACCCAGAGTGTGCTAAGCTGAGGGCTGCAAGGCTCCAAGGTCAGCTGAAAGCAAATCTGCACCCTTCAGCAAATCAAACTGCTAATGTAGACGCACTCTTCACACACCATTGAATAGATTAAAGTCTAATATTTGATGATACTAAAAAGCCTAGAAGTGTTAATAGTAGATCAATCCTACAAATGTTCAATAACTTACTAGATAATAATAGTAACAACACTTAATATTTCTTTAGTCTTAGCTATGCACGTTCAAACATAAGATAACAAAGATTTTGTATGTGAAGAAGTACATTATAAATAGTTTTTCACTGTTCCATGTTTACTAGTACCTTAGCTAACCAGCTGTCATTCTTCGCACAGTAGGTTGATAAATGTGAGCATATTCAGGCTACCATCAGCCCAAGTTGCAACTTCGATCACAGTTGAGACATCTCAAAAAGCTCAATAGCATCCCATCCTTACAGACTGGAAACTTAGATCAGAAAGAAGCAATCCTTAGTACCTCACTGTGTGGCTCTGCTTCATGTATTTATGGATAAATAATGTCCTTATCACTAATTCTGCTTCACGCTCTGCTCTTGAGGGAAAATACAGATGGTCACGAAAGGCAGAAAGCAATGTCACCCTGTACCCTGGAAGTGCTTCCAAAAGGAAAGTCAAAGTTTTGTTCAATTACTCACTCCTCTCACTCATTCAGAGCACACCAACATGAAAAGAAAGAGGGGGGCCAAGATTTTGTAACCTACTGATCCTTTTCCCCTGCTGATTGCCACAAGGTAGCAGAGCCCATGAAGGAGAGTAAATCAGGGTGCTATTATACCTTATATTTTGAAACTTGTGTATAGATGCATGTATCTGCTAATTAGTAAATGAACAAAAAAGCAAAGATTTTGCCTTGTAGAAATCCATGTTTTTCATTCAATCAGTGCATGTTAATTTAAATTATTTACCTGTTCAATGAATATTAGTATATATGCTGAAATATACATTATAAAAATAATAGGGTCTTCACAATGAGATCTCGCTACAGCAGAGGCTTCTGAATCTTTGATGAGAAGTGTAAAGAGAAAATTGTATGTGTGTGAGAACAGCCCAACCCTGCTGCATTATTTACGGATACTTTTTTATATTACTAACAATGCAAAACTGGCTGAACAATGAGGTTATACAGAAGCTATGCTGGAAAACAGTGCGGGCCCTCAGTATCACAGGTAATGCTATGCCATTTTGTATTCAAATTATATTAGACATTATCCACCTTATTTTAGCAAACTTTTTTTTCAGAATTGGAGAATTTTTAGAATTGCTTACTGGAGCAACAAATTACAAAATCTGAATGAGATTTCATTTCATCCAGAGGAAGTTGTCCTACATGTTTGTTTTCTAATGAGCTGGCAACATGTTGAGCCACCCAAAAAATCTGGAAGAATCACTGTATAGCAAATACTTCCTTACATCCTCCTCTTTCAATTACTGCCATGCATTTAGATCACGTTTTCGTGGTGTATTTTCTCAACAAGAGATACAGGACATGGGTGCAGAAGAAACTATGTTCCTTTAAATCTTTCTGCTGTCATTTCTCCTTGCATTCTATAATGGCAAAGGTCCATAGGTAAGTGTAGGTAGGTGTATTTCCAGTGAATTACTTGACCCTCCTCCCCCCAAATTATTCTCTACTCAGACATCTTTCAAAGTACTAAATCCCTTTGTACCAAAGCAAACTTTGTTTTATATCTGTTCAGCATTTAAATTTTAAAAAGTGCAATGTGAACACCTGTTTAAGTTGATAGCCATGTTTTCTCAAGAAACCAAAACCTTAATAACATGGAATTAACAGATGGAAAGCAAGGCCTAGGCTGAGCAGGTTACTGCATGCATTGAGTTGACATAAAAAGTAATATTTTTAATGAATCATTCATATCCTACATTATTCTGTTCCCATCCATGTGGACTGATAACCCACCAGCATTCACTTGCTCCTTATGGGACTTGCCATTCAAAGGCAATTGAAGAACTTTTAGGATTTGGCCCATACTAAACGGATATGTAACTATTGAGAATGCTGCCTGAAGTAGGCAATTCCAGCTAATTCCCTGTGGCCAAATTCTAAAACTGATTACACAAAGATTTTAGCTGGAGCTCAAAATTGGGGGGGGAGGGGGGGGGGGGGGTGTCAAAGAAAAAATTGTTAAATCGCTTAATATGTCAGTATGTTGCAACTGTATTTCCGAAAGAAATATCTTCAAATCTGTCAGCGTCGTAAGAAAAACTACAGGCAGACATCTTTATTATAATAAAAACTGAGATCTTACAAAAGGCTTTAGTGTTTTTCTTCTGTATCTATTACTGCTTCCATGGCATAAAGTCCTCAATGCTAGAAGAGGAGTTTTAATTACCAGGACTGCAGCTACGTGTGCTGGGCATGCAACAAGCCCAAGACTGACATGACAGGAGTAATCTAGACACAGTATAGTCAGTGGCAAGAGGCATATAGCCAGTCCCACCAGACCCACACAGGATCTCTTCCTCAGTGTGACAGCTGAGAGACTGGGACCATGTCCTCACATTCATACAGCTAAAGTCCAAAGAAGTGGTTCAATTTTTCCTGTTCCCAGAGTGAATTAGAAAGCCTTCAGAAAAGTTGCTTTTAGAAAGAAATTTGGGGAAAGTATTGATTTGCCTTTTCTGAATGCCTATGTAAATGTTAAATAAACTGGAGCAGCTGACAGAATAGGTAGAAATCAAGGCAAACTTGAATACTATCCTAAAATTGTTCTCACAGCAGTCATTAGAGCGGTGAAACAGATTCTACAGAGAAAATTTCAAATTTTTAGATATATGTAAAATTATTTTCTATCATGAAAGTGGAAATAAAACTTCGTCTATTAAGCTAGGTTGACTTAAACACATTTCTAGTTTGTTGAACGGAGACAAAGTATTTTCTTTCCAAAATACTGTGAAACCTCAAATTGCTTCTACTCCAGGACTAAATTGTCATTTGGGTACTTGACTGCCTACTGTTTTCACCTGGGTTCCTTTGTCCAGCTAAGGCTCCAAGTTCTGTATAACACATCAAAATAGAAATTATCAACCCAGAAAACTGGTACATAAAAAAGAATAGAAACATGATGCATCTAAACACCACTCTCAAATACACTTTAATCAAATTGATTTTTTTCAATTTAGAAAACCCCTAGCAAAATGACCTTCCTTACCCTACCAGTGTTTTCGCTTACAAAAAATTTAGGTAATTAGTGCATTGTAAAATAATTTGCAGCTTTTTAGTGGCAAATATATTTCTAAATTATCCATTCCATTTTTTTTTTAATTTACATGCCTGCTGAATTTCACTGCGTCTTAATCTGTCGGGTTTGTGGTCTACACTTAGCCATTAACACCATTTAACAGTTGTTAAATAGTATAATCGCCTGTTGTTATCTTGATGTAGATTCAATTCCAGTGTTAATTGCTCTCAATGTGCTGCTCATAAAACCATCCCATGCTATATTCTGTATGCTCTGCTTGGAGGAAAGCTAAAGTGAAATGGACTGTATTGTACCTCAGTAGAAAAATTCAATTTAATGAAAAAAGCTATATACTTAGGAGAGATATGAACTGAATATTGATGCGGTCCCATTTTGAAACTTCAGAAGAATTACTAGGCAGATTTGGGGTGACTGTTCAGAGCAGGAGCTTGGTTTCAAGCCAGCAATAAAATTGCCCATCTGCTTTTCAATGCTCTGTCAGGAGGTGAGCACACCCTCAATTCCTACAACATTTCAAGAAGTGAACAGTTTGGACTAGATATATGCCTAATCTTGCCCCCTCCCCCCTTTTTTTTTTTCCTTCATTATTTGAAAGTCTGTAAACAGCAGCAAGTTGTCACATTTACTGTTGGGTGGAATGGTGGTGGGGTCTCCAGGTTAGTCAGTGCCCACTGCTGGAGTCTAACATCAATCCTCTACCATGACAAGGAGTAGCTGCACTAGTGCTTCAACAGCAAAACTGCTGAAAGGAAGAGCAGAGCTACAATGTGAACAGAAAATATTTCTTATTTTCATACTACACAGCTGGACGTTTGCTCCTGTCTTCTGAGTTTTGACTAGTACATGGCAATTAACAGTCCTCCTTTAAAGCTCTGTTTCTGGATTTTCCCCCCTTTTTTTAGGAAACAAACTTTCTCCTCAACCTTCACAATCTTTAGGGGAAATTGCTGCCACCATGCTTCCCACTTCTGCCACCAAGCAGTTTTGATGCAGTAGGCTAAAAAAAATGCAGTATATGCCTGTAAGATTGAAAGAAGCACTGATGGTCTCTTGAGACACAGATCTTCCAACCCAGTTACCCTTGCCCCTGGCACTCGTCCTCTGCACATTGTGTCATTCCCTCTAGAAGCCAATATTGGCTCCCAAAGTTAATGTGCTTCTGTAGAATTACAGTCTTAAACGACTGGACTACAAATGGGGATCCAAAATGAATGGTCACAACACCAATCTTTAAGGCAAATGCCCTTTCAAAATTTCAGAGAGAGATTAATAACTTCAGGTATGTGTACACAGCTATGATTACACTTACAGTAATAGAATATTTAGAAGTTTAAGCATGCAGTGTTCACATTTGTGCAATTCCTGTCAATATTTTGGTCCTTGTATAGAAATCAGATGGAATCACAGGAGAATTAACTATTAAAAACACATCCCTTGCTGAAATACAGAGTTTGGGAAATTTTCCTTTTTTAAACAGAAAAAACTTAGGAATGTTGATTACGTGCATAAAAAAAATCCTATACCAAGAAATATACCAAGGTACTTACTTTCCAATATTACTTTCATTTAAAAAAATAAAAGCCACCACTACCTCCTAGCATATCTTTGCTAACTTAAGAACACATGCACAATCAATGAAAACCAGAAATATATTTCCATATATAAAATATACAAGTAATTTCTAAATTACTATAAAATAAAAAGATCAAGGTTTCTACTTTCCCCATCCATACATCCCTGGCCATGCTTTGATTTTCTACAATAAATAGAGCATTCAAGCTTTAATGATGAGGTCCTGAACTCACTCTACAATAAAATGCTGAAGGACTTTCATTTAAGACGTAAAGGTGACTACGAAAGGTGAAGACAAAAAGGTGAACTAAGCAGCAAGATATTTCTCAAGTTTATTGGATAAACACTTAATGAAAACTAGTCCTATTGCTTATTTATTAATTATTCCCAGCTCTGTATTTTTCCATCACTTTAAATAAACAAATAAGTTACTGGACTAGGACAAGAAAGATCAGACCGCATAGAGGAAGGCAATACCATAAGAAGTTTCATTTATTTTAAGTTTATTCTACTTCAGGAAGAACAAAAATAGATTTGAGAAGCCTTGCTAAAAGCAAAAGCGACCATCTGAAGAAATAATGAGAAGGCGTTCTCTGTCAGAAGCAGAGCACACTACTGTCAGACTTGTAGGAAAGCACTCCCCTCCTCTCTGATGCAATTCAAAGAATAGATGCAAAAACAGAAATTGTGCAATGGCTATAATGAAAAATATTTGTCATATACTTTGAGTGGTATTAATATTCCTAAATCCTAACACTATCAACTGCATCCCTCTATTACTAAAAAAAAAAGTAGAAAATTATCACTTTATTATCCAGTGTTTCCTCTCCTTATAAAGCAAGAGCACAACCCTTATAACTGTCAACTCAAATGTAAGTCCAATACTCTATTGTAGTAACTTGCTATAAAAACCTGTAGCAGGGAACAGTAAGAAAGAGATATGCCTGGATTTTATCATCAGTTCTATTTTTTCAGTGCAAAACCAAGTTTCCAATTAAACTAAAAATCTGTTTAAAACATCTAGACAGCTGTATTTCAGACAAAACACTTTAAATTGTCAAAAATACAATCTTTTAAAGAGAAAATTCATTTTAAAAGTGGTTTTAGTACAATAATCCGACTTTTTGAGGATCTTTCTATTTTGAGAACAATCCAACATTTGTAAATAAATGCATTTATATATATGCCATGCCATTCTTATATTCAATTTCTAAAAAAAGCCCCAAACCACTTTTGCATACCAAAGGGACCCTATAAATGATTCTATGGTAGAATCCATTCAAGTCTTCTGCAGCATATACACTTGTAGAAGATTTAAGAAATAGGTGGAATGCTGGGCTGCTTCCATCTACAATTTTCAGTAATATACATATGCTATTAAAATTATGATCACCTGTAAATATCTTCTAAATAGCTACATTTACCAGACCAATAAAAAGGAGGTATCTTCACAAATAAATGTCTAACCCCATGTTAAACACGTATCACTCAAAGTATCGACATTGATTTTAAACAATTCACAGCTCTAGATAATTGCGAACCTAGATTCTAAGTTGCCAATAATAGCCAAGTAATGCATTTTAAAATTCTTGTATAATCAAAGTACCTACTGTTTTAGCTTCAATTCTAGCCATTAAAGTAACTGAAAAAAATCCACACATCTTTTTTACTGTTCCCCATTGCAGGAAGAAAAGACACTTCATTACTTTTCAAATTGATATGTCAATATTTATTTAAAAGAAGTTTACAGTTGTCAAGAGAGTCCTTGAAGAGGTGTCCAGAACTCAGAAATTGGAAAACTTATTGCTCAGTGAATCTCTTGTTAGTCATATCCTGGATTCCTGCAGAAATTCCAGTTTCATTAGGAGACCCCAGCAATGAGATGGGATGCTGCAATGAGATAATAAGTCTCTTACTCACAGAAATACTGAAGGGAAGCAGAAGCAGTGTTTGAAAGAGAACATGACTTCTAATTATCCTGTGACAGTCTTTTTCACTAATGATTTGCTGCCTGTTACCCAAAAGCAAATACAAAAAATAAAGCCCACCTAACAATATGACAATAACATTTTCTCAAGCTTTATATATCATTAAAAAATGGAGGAAAGCATAGGGAAGACTTTTTTTTTTTTTTTTTATTGTCACATGGATTTCCTAGTAACATCAAAGTATTTAGCAAAGCAGCAGCTAGGCTGTAGATATTCAAAAGGGCTCACAGGGTTTAAAACAACATTACATAGCTTTAAACGACTGACTTTTAACTGATGAGGTGAAATTCTCATTCCTGCTAACAGTGAGAATCACCCGACATTCTTTTGTGTGCATAAAGATCTTTCTTTGAGATCATATCTGCAGACCTGTCCACTCAACCTGGTAAGAGCATATCACTTCTGGCTGGACACTGCCACCTTCCCATGTGGAACAATATTCTGCAAAGTTCCTGTATCCTTTATAAACCCTGGCTGCTGGGTGTCCAGAAATCTAGCCATTGTAGGCTTGCAAATGTTTCTGCATCCACAGACTGAACTCACTGTGTCACAGATGTGTTTGAACCGCAGCATATGCAACATAGGGTCCCTCTGCACACATGCAGTGTATCCCTCTGGAGAAGTGTTGGTCCTGCAGCTTTTCCAATTGCTGGTGTTCACATAAGTGCATTTGATGGCACACAAAGTGCCAGCTACAAATTCAAAGTCCACAGGCACTCTTGCAAGCAGTGTGACTGAGTGTAAAGTTACAGAGTATTTTTGGTCTGCCAACTGTAAAAGCATTAAAGAATATCCTAGTGCCAGTGTGCAGACATACAATTTCACATGCCCACTATTGCAATGACATTTTTAGCTTAATGTCAGCACTGCTAATTTAGGCTTCCCTATACAACGTCAAAGAAATCAGACTTTGCACAGGTTGTTTGAAGACCTAAAGCCTTTCCAGGTCCCAGAAAGACTGAAACTGCAATATAGCTTTTGCATATCTGCTTTATCTTTGTTCTTCTGGCCATGACTTATAAGCTACTGATGTACCTAATGATAGCTTCAAGGCATCCCACTTCTAACTTTGCCTAGGTGTCTACCATGTCAGCCAGAACAAATTAGATGGAAAAATCTCACAGCCACTATTATTCATAACTTACATACAACAAATATGCATGTAGCCACATGAAACGTGTTTTTCAGACTCACACAGAGTGACAGGCAGGACATCACCTGGTCCAACCCTCTGCTCAGATCACGGTGATCCACAGCGGGTTGCTCAGGGTTGTATCCAGTGGATTTTTGACCGTCTCCAAGGATGGAGGCTCCACAGCCTCTCTGGGCAAAATCCACCAGTGTCTGACCACCTTCATAGTAGAAAAGTGCTTTCTTACGTTTAGATGGAATTTCCCATATTTCAGGTAGTGCCCACTGCCTCTTGTTGTCCTGTCACTGGGCACCACTGAGAAAAGCCTGGCTCCCTCTTCTTTACTCCCCCCATTCACGTATTTGCACATATGGATCAGATCCTCAGAGCCTTCTCTGCTCGAGGCTGGACAGGCTCAGTGCTCTCAGCCTCTCCTTGTAAGACAGATGCTCCAGTCCCTTAATCACCTTTGTGGCCCTTCCCTGGACTCTCACCAGTATGTCCCTGTCTCTCTTGTACTGGGGAGCCCAGCACTGGACCCGGCACTCCAGGTGTGTTTCAGCAGGGCTGAGGAGAGGAGAAGCATCACCTCCCTTGACCTGCTGTCAACGCTCCTCCTAACGCAGCTCAGGATGCTGCTGACCTTCTTTGCCACAAGGCCATGTTGCTGGCTCATGGTCAATTTGGAGTCCATTCTCCAGTCCTCAGAAACCTCTCCTGATCACCACCGCCTTTCAGAAACAAGAAGCGGCCTTGCAGTGAGATCCCAATCTCTTCCCCCAAGCCACCCTGGTGCTGCGCAGGCTGCTGCCCTCCCCCTGAGGATGCAGACCCCTGCTCACACCCACCTCCTGCAGGCAAGGACGTGTCTCCCCCTGCCCCAGCCGTCCGGACGCTGCAGAGCTGTGTCGTCCCTCAGGACCTGGGCTGGCTGAGCTGTGGCCTCTGACAGGCCGGGTAGCTGAGGTACGGGGTGCTGGGGATTGTACCCTCTGGGGCCTCACCCACAGGGGACATCAACCTCAGCAGAGCCTCCAGCTCCCGCAGGGGCCCCCCACATGCTCTGGGCTGGGCAGGGACACACAGGCCCACCCCTGCACCCAGCTGTTGGGCTGGAGCCTCCTGCCCCGCGGTGGGAGGCCTGGTCCTTCCTGCAGGCAGGGCTCCCACAGCACGGGTCTTCTCCCAAGCACCATATGTATTTGTGAATCCTGCTGCCAGACACCTCTTGTCCTGGCAGCAGTTTTATTTGAATATACAACATTGGCAGAAGATGAGAGAAGGAAGTGCTGACATTTGTGTACAGCCCTCTGAAAAGCATCCCTGTTCAGACACTGAAATAAATGAGAGAAAAACACGCAAAACTCACAGGGGACCTGACGCCAGGGAATACCAGAGCAGCCTGTCATGCTGCTGGGCAGAAGGACCTGCCTTGGCGCTCCCTCAGCCCGGTGCCCTGCCCGGCAAACAGCCCGTTCTCCACAGCTGTACAGCCACCAGCAGCTGGCAGGTAGCCAGCGAAAGCTTATGTGCCTACAGTCACTTCCAGACGCTACCTCCCAAGTCCACAGCACTGCGCTCAGAGAGACAATAAATCAGAACAGAAAATCCCTATTTACAGACTAGAGACTGCAACCCCCAACAGGCTCCCGTGTCCCAGTCACCTTAATGAAATAAACCTGCATAAGGCATATTTAATTTTTCCATCCTTGAGTGCTTGTCTGAGACACAGTCATGACTTCAGGTGGTCACAACAACTGTTTTTCTAACCAAACCACAACAATGGAAGTTTCTAAAAGTAATATTGGGATAACACTCAGATCCCCTTTCTGATTCCTCCAACCTTTCCCCTTTACTACAGAGCTCCTCATTTTAAGATGTACTATTTTCCATCTCCTATCACATATGAATTTGTCACAGCCTAAGGTACTTTTCTTGGAATGAACAGTTTACATCAAACAAGTTATTTTCCTGAAGTAATGCCAGTTTTTGGTGCATTTCCAACATACATATGTGTGTATTTACTAACTATTCTTATTTGAATAAAGTGATACTTTTCTGGAAAGAAAGCAGATATATTTTTTACTTTTCCCCACATACACACAATTTTTTACTGATTTTTAGGGTTTTCTGCTATTATTTTACTAGATATGTTCTGTCTGAGCACTTTTAGCATCTTGGCTGCTCACTTAGCATCAAACGGCATAACTAATTCCTAGTAAAGCAGCTAAAGTATTTTTCTAGTTTGTCACACAAATCATTTCATGTTTCTAACACAGCATCATTTACTGGGCGGGGTAGGTGGATAAGGGGAAAAAAAAAGTACCAACCCCTTTCACTCACAGTCTATGGGTATCTCAGCAAAAAAGTATTCTCAACAACCTCAGTGTATTGTAAAATATGCAGTCATGTTAACTCAGTTTACTTTATATGAGTAATCAATAAATTATCTAATGTATTCATACCAAAATATTCCTCAGTTACATATTACTATATTTTTTAAAATGTTGCAGAAACAAACATCATAAGTGTACATAACAGGCATCTAACAGACAACAAATAGTAAATAACTACTAGCTAATATACTCTAAAAATGCAATACTGAAAATTCTGTGCAGACTTTAAATCAGTACATTCAAATACCATAAGAGCAGATTTGTTTCACTCTTCACTTAACAACAAAGGCTCCAACTTCAAAATCTTTGGCCACAATAGTCTGTTTGGCTAGAAATGTCATTCCCTTTCAGGAGCCTGCATAGGCAGCAATGTTAGTCTTTTTTGCTGGGGGGTTGTCCTGGTTTATGCTGGGATAGAGTTAATTTTTCTTTCTAGTAGCTGGTATAGTGCTATGTTTTGGGTTCAGCATGAGAAGAATGTTGATAACACACTGTTTTCAGTTGTTGCTAAGTAATGTTTAGACTAAGTCAAGGATTTTTCAGCTTCTCATGCCCAGCCAGCAAGAAGGCTGGAGGGGCACAAGAAGTTGGGAGGGCAGCTGACCCAAAGTGGCCAAAGGAATATTCCGTACCACATGACATCATGCTTAGTATATAAATTGGGGCGAGTCTGCCGGGGGAGGTGGATTGCTGCTCTGGGACTAACTGGGCATCAGTCGGTAAGTGATGAGCAATTGTGTTGTGCATCACTTGTTTTGTATATTCCAATCCTTTTATTATTGTCATTTTATTATTGTTATTATTATCATTATTATTTTCTTCCTTTGTGTTCTATTAAACTGCTCTTATCTCAACCCATGAGTTTTACCTTTTTCCCTCTGATTCTCTCCCTACCCCACTGGGTGGGGGAGAAGTGAGTGAGTGGCTGCATGGTGCTTAGTTGCTGGTTGGGGTTAAACAATGACAGGGGTCCACACTGTACTCAGACAGTGCCAACACAAGAGGAAAGCAACAGGAAATTATCACATAAGCATGAACATATACATACATGAAAAAAAAAAAGCTAAGGATTTCTCTTTCCTTTTTTCCTCCAACTTACCCACCACATTATTAATTTCTATTCTCTTTTCCTCAAAGACCAAAAAAACCTATTGCCCTTCTATTTAAATGGAGTTGCAGTTCTGGTGTAAGGAGAATGATTGGCCAACACTGTTAAACAATCTTTGTATTGCACAGATGTAGTTCACATTTTATAACACCTTGTTTATGAGACTGTTGATTGAAAATTGTATGACTTGAGCAGACTTCCTAATTGCATTATGCAAACTTATTGTTGATTTATTTTCATATACTGTTGCTGAACTATATTTTAGGTGTATTGGATTCATCTTTTTTATTCCTTCTCAGCTATGGTTTTTAGATTAGACTACACACATGCCCTATGATGTATGATCTGTTGGATCCCAGCCCCACAAACACCACACACCTCTTTTTTAAAGGTTTTCCATCAAGCTGAGAGTGAAAGACAGACACAGACAAAATGAAGCAGAACTACTGTCAGACACTGACAGTGCAGAGAAACATAGACAGATAGATAACAGACAGTAGGGTAGTAAGTACCCTACAATTTATTGAAGCAAGTAGAGGAGAGTTGAGTGGCAAATTACCTACACTGTTCACAAACCAGCAGGCTACCCTGTTTGCCAGCCATCCAAATTGTTTCTGGGTAATTTGGCACATTTCTACTTTGTTGTGCTATTTCTTATGGAGTGACTTTGAGTTTTGATCATACCCTGTTGTGCAAGATCTTTCCAAACACTAGCAAAATTTCTAAGAATGATGGTAGGAACAACTGAATACATGGAAATCATTAGCTGATCAAGCAATCATTTAAAGTAATATGAACTCAGAGAGACACGTAACAGTTTTTAAAGGAATTAAAAATGTATTAAATACCAAATGAAAACAAACCAAACAAAAACCCCAACAAACAAGATTTCTCTCTACCAAAGCTAAGAAGAGATTCCTATCTTAAAGAACAGAGCATAGGAAATTTGTCAGGAAAGTGATATTAGAAACAAATACTTCTTTTGCATGCTGAATAAGATAAACGTGAAGCAAAACATCAAAAACCAAGGAAGATAAAATACAATTTCTTTTAGAGGTGTTGTCTTCTTTCTTCTTAAAAGCATAAAAGGTCACATCTTTAAAATTATAGCAAGGACACTGCTGTTCACAAAGTCAGGAATCTAGGAAAAGGAATTTGATAGCAATAGTAATTTTAGACCTGCTGCTAATTCTCAGCACTAACCTCATATATAGTTTTGCTCTGAGCAATGAAAGGAAATCGTAGTGTACAAAGCAAATTCTAGTATAACTCTGTGACTGATTAATTTCTGTGCCTGATATTATGTGTATATATGTACATCTACATATATATATGCACACACTGTATATGTACAAATATTCAGTATGTGTATGTATTCTAGTTAGTGTAGCAGAGAAAGCATCAGCCTTACCAACAGCCCAGACAGGAAAGTGGCAGTGATTGTAGTGTGCTGTGAGGGATCAAGGGGTCTAACAAAGCTGGGAAAACACAACAGCAATGGGAAACCTCAGTTATGCCCCATCTGGGCCGTGCAATTATCACATTCAGTTATGATGCTGGGACTAAATTTTTAGCTGCTGTTGATGAGAACTACATGAAGGAAGCAGTCTGGGGAACCATGAGACGAGAATCACCTCTGGGCACTGATCTGAAGCAGCATGCAGGACCTGGCTCAAAGCACACCTTGAAGAGCCACTCAGCACTTGTGACAATAAGGTACCTGGAGTCTGCATTTTACAAGAGCAGCAAGCCAGAAAATAAACTGTAGCAGTACTTAATTCAAAAAACAACAACAACAACAAAAAAAAAAGCTGCACAAAAATAACAGCTCTCTTCAAAAGATACAAAGCCATCTGAAAGATGAAAATACTCAGACACAAACCAGAGTCTATTCATAGACAGTGTACTGTAGGCCCAATGGAAATGCATTTCACCTATCCAAAAAGGTTTACAAAGACAATAAAAGATACTCATTCTGAAAAGCCAGGCACGAAAGCTTTTGGAAGAAGTCTATTTTGCAGAAGATGAAGTTATGCCTAAATCAAGTAAGAGGGAGAATTATAAATATTGACAGCTTAAATGTGAACACTTAGGCTGGCCCAAAAGTACTGAGAAGCAACTTGAAGACGACATGAAAATGGGTAAACAACCACTTTTCTCAGGAACACGACCTTGCTAGAAAAGGCAAACAGATGATGAAATTTAAAATAAATTTAAAAAATGGTCAGAGAAGATAGAACACAGAAAAAAACCTAAAAGATTTTCTCATATCTGGATTTATCAAGCAGACTGCTCATGTGCCAAAATGTTATTTATTTATTAAAACAAAGAATGTGTTGGAGGAACTGTTTGAAATTAAAACATCAGGACAAATACTTGTAGAACAAACTGACAGGTTGGACAGTGACTAATCACTTATTTACCTAAGTTTTAGAAGAACTCAGGGATAAAATATCCAAACTATTAATTCTATTAGTAATCTATCACTTAAATTCCCTTGATGGCAAATATGTAGTAATTTTTGATGGCTTTAGGGAAGATCCAGGAATGAGGAATGCCTTAAATAAACTAATGTAGATTGATAAGATAATTAAGGAAGACCCTAAGTATCTTCTGTAAAGGGAAGTCACATGCTTTCCAAATCTATTTCTCTGAAGGAGCCAATGAGTAAATTATATATTCTACTTCCATTTCCAAAAGACATACAATAAGGTCTCTTGCTGACACTTATCAAGGAACTAAGTAGTTATACAATCACAAAGCAAGCTGCATCTGGTGAGTCTAAAGATCCATCTGTCATATGACCTTGTGTCAGACAGGAGGCAATTCTGTGCCGCAAGGCTGATATTCTTTCATCATTAGTTTTAACACTTACTTGGCAATTCTTCTGATTATAGTGACTTGACATTTATAATGTAAAATAGATAGAATTTATATAGATTTCTATATATTATATTTCTTTTTAACTAAATGTATGCCTTTCCTTAGCACTTGTCTAGCTTGACTGGCATCCCCAGTTATGCACTGATGTTCCAGAATCCAAACTCAGGCATATGCACTGGTGTACAACGTAGCCACCCAAGAGTTTGGGAAAAGGGAATAATATCCATGACAAACAGTAACAGAGAGCAGAAAATTACAAACCAATCAACTGAACGAAAGCATCTGGCTGAATGACAAGAATCAAAAGGCTACCACAGGCAACACATGCCAAAGACATAAAAAAACCTAGCACTGATGAAATTAATCTACATAGATAGAAGTATGGTGTTGGACCTGAGGAATATGGCAATTACTTGCCCAGATGAAAGTAGCCAGATAAATTAGGCAATGATTTTGCCATATACCTAAAGACTTCAGAAGGAGACCTGCTGGCTGAAGGAGCCTGTTAACAGTCAGTTAAAGAATCAGCTACTATTTTATTTGCAAATAGAACTGAAATACTTCCAGCACAACCCTGTCAAAGTATGCACAAACCATTCATTTTGATTCAGAATCACACTAGAAAATTTGGTGTTCAAGCAGTGTCATCTCTGACAGAACCTAGCCAAAGCAGCCAAGCCCCCACCAAAAATTATGATGTTGTCAGTTAAAGATATTTATGTTCGCAACAGGAAATTTGGATCATATCTGAACTAGTTGTCCTTCAAAATCACTGGCTTTGAACAGGAAGTTAAATCTTTGTATCAAAAGCCAAAACAAGCATGCATGGACTTTTGCTTTCCATTTAGCATTCCTAAAACACCTTCTTTTAGCACTGCCAAACCATACAATTCAACACTCTCAAATTAGAACTTTCTCTTTCTTGAGCTGTTCATTGTTACACTGTTTCATTTCTTGAATGCATCTTTTTTTTTCACACCAAAAGAAAACCCCAGCCTCAAAATTTTTATAAAGCTAGTTCAAGGTTTTTAGCATGGCATTAGGTAAACACATCACTTTCTCCTACATTAGTGAATACAGAAGAAGAGATTATAGTTCCACCCCTTTTATGTTGCTTCTTGTGGTCCTTCATAATGGAAATATAGGTGGACAATTTTACATATATGTGTATATATATAAAAAATACATATATGTTTCTGTCCTGGTTTAACCCCAGCTGGCAACTAAGCACCACATAGCTGCTTGCTAATTCCACTCCAGTGGGATGAGGGAGAGAATTGGAAGAGTAAAAGTGAGAAAACTCATGGGTTGAGGTAAAGACACAGTTTAAGAAGTAAAGCAAAAAGCTACACACACAGGCAAAGCAAACCAAGGAATTCATTCACTACTTCCCATTGCCTGGCAGGTGTTCAGCCATCTCCAGGAAAGCAGGGCTCCATCACACGTAACGGTTACTTGGGAAGACAAAATGCCATCACTCCAAACTACCCCCTTCCTCCTTCTCACCCAGCTTTCTATGCTGAGCATGATGTCGTATGGTCTGGAATATCCCTTTGGTCAGTTGGGGTCAGCTGTCCCAGCTGTGTCCCCTCCCAACTCCTTGTAGCCCCCCAGCCTACTCGCTGGTGGGGTGGGGTGAGAAACAGAGGTGGCCTTGACTCTGTGTAAGCACCTATTCCTGAAAGATGCTACCATAAATTTTTCTTAAAATTCTCCCATACTGGAGACACTTCAACCTCCTCTAATAAACTTTTCGCTGCCCTTGTGGTAAAAAAAAAACAAATCCTGATGTTTAATATGGATGTTTTAGGCTTCAGTGTAAGCTTACTACTTCTTACCCCTTGCTCAGTATAAAAAAGAACAATAACTTCCTTCCACTTCTGTAATCACTGTGGGGGAAGGGGAATGTTTCAAGTGTTACTAACTCCACATCAGTCACCCCTCTAGATCAAATAAGCCATTTTGCTACAGTATTTCTTATAGTCAGTTTTCTAAACTAGTATTTCTTAGTAGACTTCTCCATTGTTTACATAGGTATAGAATCTAAAACTGGCACAAGGCTGTCTCAGCATAGTAGTACTGAACAGAAGAGAGAAATTATTTCATGTGAGATGTGAGTAATGTTCCTCTCTATACAGTGATCTGATGTTTTTGCACATGTGGTATTGCTTGAGAGGGTGCTCCCACAGCCCACCCTTGGCAAAATGTGCTGCATAACAGCAGCAATTAAGATAGGGAAGTGAGTGAAAATACTAAAGAAGAATCAAATACCCCAAACAGTGCTTGCCCCAAACCAATACTCCTAAGGAGGAAGCTGACCATCAACCAGGCTAAGCAGTGACCAGGGAACTGCATGGACACTCCTGAAACAGTCAGACTGAGAGGAAGCATAAAGGAAGCATGAGTACAGCACACTGTGTGCATCCTCATTAGCTGAATCTTACTTTAGTCTTTTACAGATTTTTTTAATCATTTTTATCAAGATTATTTTAAATCCCAGTCTTCTTTTTTATAGCACATGCAGCCACTCTTTACCTAATCCATTTATTCACTTAATAACCATATATCCCATTCAACTACCCAAGCTGTTAGCAAAGCTACTCAATAATACCAGATCCAAGAAAGAACCAGACTGAATCCCACTTGTAATTCCTTCAATTTAAAATTGAAACATTGATAACTATTCTCTGGAAACAGTTTTATATTAATCTGTTGAAACAGTTTTATAATAATCTATTTTTCTGCGAACAGACTTTGGTGAGACAACGCTTGTCAAGAATATTCTACCATTTCAGATATTTCAGTGAATGTCACAAACACATAACTAAATTGGTAACAATATATATTGCTGCTATTTCCATTTTCCCACTGGGCCTAAGATTCCCAGTTAAAGATTAAGACCCTAGCATTTTAGGTGTTATACAAGTATAGAACAAAGAATAAAGAACCAAAATACAAGATAAGAGAACACATGGCTACAGGAAGATGTGTGAGGAAAAAAGAAAGAGTAACTACCTGTAACAGGCAGTTGTCTCACTATATGAATGGCCTAACACAGCTGTGAAGTCTGTTGAAATAAAGGAGAATGCTGGATTACCATTGACAAAATCCAGATATTGGAATGATTGTCACATTTACCATGTAAGGATAACAGGTCTAAACTGCTCTTAAGAATTGTGTTTAAATACTTGTCATAGCTGACTTTTTTGAAAACTTATGGGTTTTCTTAATTACTTGCAGACACTCTCCATCTTTAGATAACATGGATTTCAATAAATTCTTTCAGAAATTACTTCAGATCAGACAGATGTCTTTAGAAAATGCTAAATAAGAAAATTTTAATCTTTTATTAGGATTCCTTCTCATTCGCATTTAACTTTTGCGACACTCTGGCTCTGAAAAAAAACCCAAAACTCAAAAAAAACCAACAACAAAACCCACCCTTGCCCTGAGCATAAGAATTTTAACCCCTTTTTCTCTTGAAGATGAGATTATGGAAAGCAGATGATATAATTTACACCACAGAATCTGACAAGTCTACAAAAGCCACGATATTTTGACATTTTCCACAGAAAACTGACTAAACCATTGTATCTGTCTGTTTCTGTGTTAATACTCACATGTTGTACTATTTTGCATCATTCACATAGAGGGAATACAAAGCACTTCTCGTATTTCATCTCCTGAATTGACCAAATTCTGGAATTAGGAAAGTGGTACCCAGTTAAGCCACAGATTTTCCTACCAATTTCTCTCCATGGTTGGTGATAAGTCCCTTATTCTCACTAACATGTTTGTAGGATGAATTGTTCAAGTGTTATGTGTCACATAAGTTTCATGTATGTAACATCAGAGGTGATACAATACTCTATTACTGACTTATCTATGTTGCATGAATGCATTTGCTTACTGTCAAGCAAAACAGTGAACCTCTCACCTGGGGCCAAGGGCATCCTAATGCAGCAGCAACCAAACTGTCTCAGATAGTTCAGCTCTGAGGCAGAAATAAGGTGATATTTTTATAAGAACTTGAGCTGGAAGTTCACAGGAAGTCCTTAAAGAACGTATTTACAGCTGATCAAAACCTCAGACAGATCTTTGCCCTAGATCAGCATTTTACCCTTTAAACCCAAAAGTACAGAAGTTGTTTAAAGGATGAGCTCTCAGAAGTGCCCAAATTGTTCACGGCATGAGCTGATGGCTCACAGGAGCCGTGCTGATGCCAGAGAAGAGTGTCTATCTATTTAGAGGGCAGGCTGCTGTTCAAGCCCCTGCCCTGCCCATGCTCATTCTGTAGTTCACTGCTCCACTGACTGCAGCAGTTTGATGGTCCATGGAGCTGGTGATCCTTCAGATCACTGCACAGTCCAAATTAAAAGTGCATCTCCCCTTTCCCACACCATCTCTATCAAAAAAAAAGTTATTTTTTTATACTGATAATTTGAGAATCTAATATTTGCAGAAAACTGAAAGGAAAGCACAAGAATCCATGGTGAGTAGCTGGCAGCATCTTCTCAAATAGCCTCACTGCACAGCCAATACATTAAGTATCTATGCCCTGAAGAGCATTCATAACAAGTCTTATTGTTTTGTTTCTTCACACTCATCTTCAAAACAGATATTGGGTAAAATTGGGCTCATTGTAAGTTTATTGTTTGCTACAGTTATGAATGACTTCATGTTGGTTAGATAAACTGCAGATATTGCCTTCTTCATGGACAGGCACATTTGTCAGGATTTCTTGGTTTAAACTGCTACTGACAAACCCCCCTGTGATTTCCATCCATGAAAGGCAGCAGCCAGTATGGAAGCCAGCAGCACAAGCTCCCTGTTGGTGACAAAAGTGCTTCTTGCTGGATGACAAAGAGACCCAACTATCAGTCTCTTGTGTAAGGGGGAGGCAGGGAGAGAACAGTGTGGAGAGGTCCAGAAACTCAAAAGGACAGTTAAAACACAACTAAAATGGAGGTTTGGACAGGCCAGTAACCCACTCAAAGTACATCGGAAGTTTGTTTGGACAAGTAATTTAAGACAGAGGTATTTGGTGTTTGGGGTTTTTTTGGTTTTGGGTTGGGGTTTTTTTTGAGTAAACACTTCTGGATCTTTAATGTCCACACAAGAAAGTTATACATGTTTTTATGTTATCATCTAAAAGATTTCTGTGTACCATGAAAACCTAACACTATCCCCAGAGGACAAAAGTGGTCAATAGCACTCAATGCAAAGAAAGCAAAAACCTACGCCCACTACAGTTCAAATCTGTCATTTCACCTCAAGATTCCTACCCCATGCTTACAAGCTGCTTGGAAGCTGTCTATGGAAATTGAAGTTATATAGCCTTTCTAACTCTCGTTAGGGCAATTAGTCTGTATTACTGAAAAAAATTAAGGGGGAGGAGGCAAGAAGATGGGAGAATTGAAAAAGGAAATAATTACAATTAGTCCAACAACCTGATAATGTTCACAATGTATCTCTAATACAGGCTTACAGCATTTCCTCAGCTATTTTATTCTGTGCATTCTTACTACATCGAAGCCATACCAGTGAACTTTTCAATTTATAACCCCCTTCTTTCTAAGGCTTGTGTAGTTACTATACTGTTACTTGAATTCTGAAGCATCATAAATGTCCTGCCAAACTCTAATTGTAATTAGTCTCTTTCATGTATTCATTAGGACTTTTCTCTGAGAGTATTCACTGTCTGCTTTTTAAAATCATCTGAGAGCGTTGCTATGTATCAGGCTTGAACTTCCATCACTGTAAGCCATCATATTTAGCTTCAGTAAAACAAGATATCTGTTGTATCCACAGGACTGAATTTATGTCTTTTGTGTAACCTCATTAAAAGTTTCAACCATTTGTATGCTTGAACTATTAGTTTTTTTCCTTCAGTTCATGTTCAAGAATTTGTGTAAAACTATGCACATTTTTCAGTGAATTATCCTGGGGTAAGGCTTACATACCTATCTCTTGTCTAGAAGTTGGCTGAAAACACACTGACAGCAATTTTAGGTTGGACAATATACTATTAATCTCTCACCTCTGTCTTTTCTACCCAGAAGAGATAATTTGGCACCTGTTTATACAGATCTGCTTCAGATGCCGTCCCTTTTCCTGCTCTGCACCAGAGGCCTTCTTTGTATCAAGAACAGACAAATTCGCAGAGAGTGTAAAATCAATGCAACCTACAAATGATACAATTCTGCAGACCTCTAGCTATGCCTAATCAATAGAAACATCAAAAGACAGTTTGGGATTATCAGGTGTACCTGAGGCTGCTCTTACTTCAAGATAATTAAGTATCACTCCTTTAAAACCATTTGCCTCTTTTGGCGTCTCTTAGCATTGATGCATTTGACAGAAACATAGTCCTACCCTCGTATGCCAGCACACACACAAAGGCACTGCACGTATGGTTGGATTTGTACCACAATTTCTTCATGCAGGGGACAGTGTGGATAAAAATCATAGCACTGGTATCAAGACATATGTGCATACATCCACAATAAATTTTACAAAAAGGTATTATTTCTTGATTTTTCTACAAGGATATGTTAGATTTCTAAACTATCCGATTGAAATAAATTGCTAATAATGAATAATTTATTTCAGATTATTTGTAATCCATGGTATAGCAGTTTATGGCAGGTCTGCATATGTCATTTTTCCAAACACAGTGTTAATCTCAAATAAAGAAATCTAATAAATAGTATCTATTCTTAGGGACACGGAGGCGAGATAGGAATCCAGTAAGCTCTTGGTAGCTTATGCCACTCAAAGTGTTTGACAAAGGAGGAGAAAGCATCCAAAATAAAAGAAAGGTGGTTCCAGCCACAGGCTTGTTATCTACAAAAAGTCATCAGCTCTGGGAAGAAGTTTTATCCACCTACTTGTTGTGCTGTGATGGTTCCTACTTAGGTGACTGCACAGCTTAAGTGAGTAGCTAATCAAAAATGAAAAAAAACCCAAACCATCCACAGTGGCAAGGAAAGGAGTGCTCACAGATAAACAGTTTGAAAGCAGCTTGAAATAATAGCAAGAGTATATTGGTATGTTCTACTATAGTGTTTGTTAAAAAATGGTGGTCTTTGAAGATATAACAGAACTGTCAATTGGTATACACTAAGAAAAAAATCCAGCTTTATTTGTAACCATCAGACCACGGGAACACCTGCCTTGAATTCCGGTCCCTCAGTTTACTTGAAAAAGACAAGAGAAGCAAGATCTCAGAGATTTTCTAGTTTTGTGACAAGCTCAGGAACAAGGGTCAAGAATTTGGCATCAAGTCATTTAATATTCAGGTTACAGGTCTTTTCTTTAGTAAATTATTCAGATAATTTGATGTACTAAAAGCAGTATTCTTAAAAATACACACTCAGTTAACTATTCAGTGACATACATAAGGAAGGTATAGGATACATCACTGTCATTCTTGAGGAGACTTTGATTAGTTTCCCTCATTCTGGTGCTTATCTGGAACAGCAGTTCAACTAAGAGACAAGACAAAATAATCCAAAGTATTTTTATTAAGGATTATTTTTATTAAAGACTAGTATTAAACTGTCTCTTTTGCTGCTAGGGTAGTACACTCTTTAGATAAAAGACATTTTAAACTCCTTGCTTCATATAATTTTAAACTCTAACAAAATCACCGAGTACCACATTTGACAGTCCTGTTACAGTGTCTTACAGTTTTCACTTTATGCTCCTGAATGCTATTACCTACATTTATATGTTTCTATTGCATGGACTTGGCTACGCCTTTGCTCTGAACTTGTAGATCTTCACTTCGGGGAATATTTGACAGAGTTCTATTAGGTTCACCTTTGGAAAAAGTAATCCTAAAGGACTTACTTGGCAAGCACAAATTGCACAATACAGCCAGAAAAGATTGTCAGGGAGGAAAATGAGAGTCTCAAAGTACTAACAAGCTAGTGGAGGTAAAACAGTCTAGTCCAGCTTTACTAGTAACACCAATATGCCCTTTATCTTTTGATTAAATACGGCTCTATATCACAGCATATTAAAGCAACTATTTAAGAAATCACATGTTCCAAGCAGCTTTTTAGACAGGAAGAATAAATAATGACAATATTTTCTAAGTGTTCCTATGCAGATTTCTGGGGGTTTTGTGATCTGCTGTAATTTGCAGCTGAGGTTGCTGTTAGTTAATTACTTTTGTTTATACACACACACAAATTCACACATGCAGAGATGTTTAATAATTTACAGTTGTTCGTCATGTAGATCAATTTAAAGCAGGGAGGGGGTGGGCTGAAATCCATATCATTCAACTGTTCTCTGTCAGATTTCATAGCTATTTTAACACTTTATTTGATCTTCTTTTTGAATTCTGAATCTGAAGTTACTTCAAAACCTCTGCTTCTCAAAAAAAAATAATAAAAATCTATCACCTCATAAAGACCAAAGGAAAAATCTGTCATTGCTGAACATATATTTCAACCATTCATATAAGTTTCATCCATTTAGTTTTTCCATTAAAAGTCACATAGAGAATAATCATCTAATATAAGTTAGGCTACTGAGTTACAGCTAGATAGATTTACACCTGTTATACATTTAGGTGAAGAAGTTAAAAAATCTCTTGCAGAGAAAAACGTATACCATAAAAAAAATACAATGTGCCTGATGCAGCTCATTAACTTCGTTTGAGCTATTACATACTTCAATTGTAATAAAAGACTAAGTGATTAGGACAGACAGTTGATGCACCCACTAAGGGGTCTGAATAGTTCTTCATTTTACAAGGTTCCCTAAGAAATACTCCCACAGAGTCCTGTGCATGCATGTGCACTACAGCATCCTAAAAAAATAAAATAAAAAAAAATTACCTTTACCAATTATACATACACTTCAAAAAGAACATACCTTACAAACTTGAAATTTCGTTTTATGTCTTAAGTCCTTGCCATCTTTTCCCTTTGCACATGCATACAATACAGATGTGCAAACACATGCTCACATACACACCCATGCTAACACCTTTGTACTTTGAATATTCTTACCAATAGCTTGAAGACAAGGTTATGTAAAGTTAATTTAACCCCCTAGAAGTAGGAAGAGCAGCAAAATGCAGATGATATGGACACACAAATGAACACGTCTTTCGTATTTTAAGTGAAAAAAATTTCAAAGGTTAATACAAAAAGCAAATAGCATGTGTGTCTGTATGTAGTGGGGAGCAAGGATTTCAGTTTCATTTCACTATATTCATTCCACTCCCCAGTATGAAAAATCTAATATTCCAAATAAAGAATATGCACATAATATTGTAACCTAGATGTAAGGTTTGACAATAAAAAGGAAAAACAAAACCAAATGCAACTATAGAAACCCAAATAACAAAAATCGATTTATGTCCATCTTGACAAGGCCTCCGCCCCAACAGTTAGGTAAAATAGATCCCATGTTGCAACAATAACCCAGAAGAAACTGCATTCTTGCATAGCAGCATATCTCTAATAAGGTAAGCTGCCCCATTCACATAACAAATTAATTTTTGTCAAGCTTTTTAATTCTTTCCCTTTGGAATGTGGGATAGTTGCAACTCCTTACCTTTATTTAGGTATCTAACACACACGTTGATCCATCTTGATCTCCCAGCAAGCATCTCTACTCTCTACCATAACAAAAGAAATAACTGAAAATCTTGATGAAAACTTGATTACAGTTGAAATAAATTTAAAAAAAAAAAAACAAAACAACAGCCAAGAATAATTTATATCAGTCCTCTACTGAGCTGCTATATATAGTGAATGGCACCAGAAAACCTAAGGGAAGAACTGAACACACACTCCCCAACACAGGAATCACAAGCTGTGAACACAAGTTACGAAGCTCCTAACAAAATCACTCAGTAACTCAAGGTCAATAGATCATACATAACAAGATTGTGCAAAGTTTCACGTCTCTCAAAAATAAAGTATTTCTACAGAGGTAATCCTACAGTCACAGGGTCCTGACTGCAATTCTCAAGTCTTCAGTGTACAATATACACTACAGTAAGGCTGGAAGAAGTATATCCAGCCATAATGAAGACACAACCATTACTTCCTTAACAGCTATACATTTCTGCAACTCCAGGTCCTGTACGTTGTGCAGCTGCCTGCTAAGACTGGATCCCCATCTGGCCAAAGCTTTGAGCTCTAGAGTCTCTCCTAGACTGAATCAACCAAAATAGATCTGAAGGCTTTTAAAATAAAAACAAAACAACAAGTGTTTAGCGGACTTTCTAAACACATCTTTTCTGAGTTTTAGTAAACCCTGCCTAGGCCCCTCTGGTCCATACAAATCTCTTGCCATCTCCTCTGTGGCCTGGGGGGCTGCTCCTCACTCCTTTCTGCACTTTATCTACCCCTTCATGTTAGGATCCTGCTCCCTCTTATATGCCATTCTCCCTCTTTCCTTGGGGCCAGCTCAGTTACTGTCCAAGGCAAGGAGCAGTCTTCTCCCTCCTGGGGAATCACTCCTCTCCAGTAATCAGCCAAATAATTTCTTAAACTAGAAACAGAAGCTTAAACAGATAAAGTAGATGCCATCCATAATACAGTGTTGAAACCTTGTCCGTGAATATGAATTTTTCCAGGAAAGCTTTGATGTCAAAATTAATGGTGTCCTCCTGCTGAGGAGGGATTCTCTGCTGAACCTACTGAGGGCTGTGCATCTAGTTCACAGCCTGCTCCAGGCAGTCATGTTTTCCATGGGACGCAAGAACCAGCTGAAAACTGCAGATAGGTGCTGCACAACTGTCATGGTTTAACCCCAGCCAGCAACTAAGCACCATACAGACGCTTGCTCACTCCCCCCCACCCAATGGGATGTGGGAGAAAATCGGGAAAAGAAGTAAAACTTGTGGGTTGAGATAAAAACAGTTTAACAGAACAGAAAAGAAGAAACTAATAACGACAATGATAACACTAATAAAATGACAACACCACCCGCCGACCAACAACCCAGCTAGTCCCTGAGCAGCGATCCCCCGCGCCCACTCCCCCCAGTTCCTATACTAGAGATGACATCACATGGTATGGAATACCCAGTTGGCCAGTTTGGGTCAGGTGCCCTGGCTGTGTCCTGTGCCAACTTCTTGTGCCCTTCCAGCTTTCTCACTGGCTGGGCATGAGAAGCTGGAAAATCCTTGACTTTAGACTAAACACTACTTAGCAACAACTGAAAACATCAGTGTTATCAACGTTCTTCGCATACTGAACTCAAAACATAGCACTGTACCAGCTACTAGGAAGACAGTTAACTCTATCCCAGCTGAAACCAGGAAAACCACCAAGTCAGCCTCTCCCTCCACTAGAGTAAGGCCATGCAGTGAGAAGAGACTGCTGTCTTCAACACTCTACCGCCACTGCAGAGAGTAAGGTATAAAAAACTCACCCTGCTGCTGCAGAACATGCAGAATTTTCTTTCTCCTGCAATTCTTGCCCTGACCCTTCATCTCAGGACAATGTTCTTACGTGGTTCATTCTGTTTCTAAAATCTCCTAAAATATTATTTTATTAAATCTCCAAGGGCACTATCATGAACCTAACAGAACTAGGACTTAGTCATGCTGGCCATTTTCCCCTCTGCTTTACCTTAGAGGTACAGACTTTCACCTTTCAAAAATGCTGTTGAATTTGCTGCTAGCACTGTGAGGGGTCTGATGATGATAATGATGATGATGTAAAGGCTGACTGCCTGTAGGCTGCCTAAAGCTAGACTGATGGGTTGTCTGTGTTACCCTTTCCTCCAGAACACAGCTAATCCAGAGGTACATTATAAAAGAAGCGTTAAATATTTTTAATAGAATTAAAAGTGAACACACAGGGTAATAAGAAAACATTTTGCCTTGAGGTGCACGCAAGTACCAATGTTGCTGCTAAACACCCTTTACTCCTCAAATTGGAGGAAATGGCCTTTTATGAATTGCAAACAGAAGAAATCCTCACACCCTTCTGCTCTACCTGTTCTTTCATGAGCAAGAACAGCAAGTGTCCATGGGCTGAACACAGATCTCCTGACACTGCTGATGACCTGCATTCATGGCAGTATGGTACCATATGATCAAAACGCTTCCTAGCAAACTACATGCTGAGGCCCACTATGTGTGCATGCATTTGTGTCCACACACTTAACCCTATAGGACTAGATCAATATTATTGTGTCCTGCTAGAAAAGGTTTTAAGAGTCAGTCACCCATTAGGAACCCCAAAACCGCCAAGTGGTTCATTATTCATTTTGTATCCAGCTTCAATTAATAGCCAGAAATGTCCTATACACGTTAATCCATTTAGATGGTAGTCTCAATGAACCTGCCAATACGTGGTTTGATGCATAAGGCTCAATGGATAGAGACATTTCACCTTGACCTGTACACACCAACTCCATGCGTGGGGAAGGAGATGAAAAAATACAGGAATTTAGCTCTTGGCTGAGCTTTTATTTAACCTGTAAATAGACAAAACTACTTGATAAAACATATACATTAAATTAATGGACACATTCCATTCTGCAGCTTTGGTTATTTTCATACCTACTGTTATTAAGGCACTTTGTGGGATGAAAGTTTCTGTCAGCTGTCACATATGTAAAAGAGGGGGTTTTTCTGCAGCTTCATGTATTGTCTGTGCTTGCGATGCTACAGTCTTTAATTATACAATTACAGAATTATTTTTTTAACTGCTAACTCATTTCCCAATGGGAATAAAATCGTCTTGGAATAAATCAGAGCTGTGCAGAAATAAAGACATATACCAACAACCTTCTTTCCTATTAAGAATGATGGCTATTCCTATTGAGAATGATAGTTACAAGCAAAGAGAAACTGTAAAATTGAAGAGAAGGAAGAAAAAGATGACTATGGTTAAAACAGGTGAAGGTTGCTTTCAAGAACTGGATTCTATTCTGTCTTAGAGACCCCTGTGTAAAGTTAGGAAAGTCACTGAAATAAACTGGAAAAAATGGCCATTATTTCTTCATTTGCTTTGTGGCCAAAATCTTGAGGTCCAGCTGCTGAATGTTCTCACCAGAAAGTTGTGTTAATACCAGCTGATTTCTGATTGATATATTGAGTATTTCACAATGCAAAGTACACTGAGGTGTGATCATGTTTTCAGTGATTCAAAATGGGGGCCCATATAATTATATACATTGACTTTCACTCTTATTGGCTTACATAACTAACACCAAAACACAATTATACTACTTTGACTTATAAAGTTGCTATAAAAAATAAATTAATCTTTTTTGAAGTGTTCCTATATTAGAAACACCAGACACAGTATCAAAGAAAGAAACCTGAAGAAATTTGGAATTCCACCTTCAGAACAGGATATGGAATGAGAAAGAAAACGCAAAATTGCCAAATAGCTTCTTCTTAAAGCTATTTTGTGCCTTAAATGAGGTAAAAGAGAAAAAAATATACACATATTTTAAAATATATCAGAATGCAAATACTTAAGGAAGCCTTAAGTTTTGCTTTGCCTTTTGAGTACTTAAATTTGCATTCTAAGTACAATATTAATATTTTTTTCCTTGAATTTGTGATTTAGTAAAAGCATTCCCAGTGGAAAAGGCATGGAATCTAACTACGTGATTTTTTTTTGCTTTGGGTACTAATTACGTGCCACCACTTTACATGGACAGTACAAAGACAGCATTTTCTTCTGCTGTATATTCAGTGAAACGTGTAATTGCCTATACTATGGGTGTCCAAGTACAGGACTTTTTCCTTTATCACACTAGTCTTGTTTGTGCTCCTTACTCAGTGCCATTTTGATGTGGTGGTAGTTGAGCTGCCCTTGAAACAGGAAGATACTTCTTGTAAATTCATCCAAGAGTCAAAGTTTTAATAGATTAATTAAACTTGTCAAACTCTTTAAAAGCACTTTTCCCCAAAGTAATTTATCACCTATGAAGTAATGAACTAAAGTGCAATAGCTAATTACCTGCAGAACATAAGAAGTACAGAGCATTTCACTGTAGGGTTACCCTGTTGCATTAGCCTATGAATCTGAAAAATAACCCACCATAATGTAGGAGATGCATTAAGGAGAGATCTTAAACTAAGGCATACTCTTCTGAAAATGACTGTACTACAAGTTTTAGAAGAAACCCAAATGATTTCTAACAGTATAACCATTTCTAATTTAATTTTATCTAAATGTTGTTGCTCATGAGCAACATTGACAGCCTTGCACCTTCAAGTTCTTCTGTGTGCATTAGATGTACAGAATGGCAAGTTATATGCCCACATCTCCTGCACTTTGCTCCAGCTTTAGCTCCTTTCAAGGAACCACAAGCCATTTCATTTCTGAACACATTCACTGTTACTTTTTTTTTTTTTAAAGCTATTCCTGGAAAGAAAACTTGACCATTGGAAATCAAAACAGAGCCAGACTACATGTGCTGGGTGTATTTAAGCTATGAAATCTTGCCCCAGAGAAAATGTCAGAAAAGCCACAAAATTGAAAGATTGGCGCCCCCCCCCCGCCCCAAAAGCCATAACACAACCTTCCCCCCAGTCCTCTTACTAACCCGATTTAAACCAGCCGCACTATTTCAGTGACTGGTATAGTCCACACCATTAAGATGTCTGCATGGAGTACACAGCTAAACTTTCTCCGACTTCAATATTTAGGATTTGCACATGGTTCAAGGCATCAACAGTTTTAAAGGTAAAAAGAAATAGGAAGTGCAACTTACTAAAGATTTGGTTAAAGAGTAAAAAAATCAATAATCACCTGTCAAGATCACCTGCTTCTCTCTCATTAAATGTGATGTTAAATGATGTGTATGTCACATAAGGGTGGCACTATAAAATAAGAATGTAGGGTTCGACGTTCTGAAGATCTCGCGATGTCACGGAAAGTTAGAGGGTTAGTCGCAGCCTTGTGATGTACCTGTAATCCCACCTCCCCTTGTTAGTATAAAAGGAATTAACTGCACAATAAAAGGCGGAAGTTGGCACTCACACTGTGTGCGTTATCTGCCTCTTTCCCTGGTCTGGGGTTGATCAGTGATCTAATCGTGGCACCTTGATATGCAGCGAACGCTACGTAAGAACATCCGTTACTTTTCATATTTTTGCTTTGACATGAACTAACAATTCAAATGAAAATTAAATCTAAAAGAGATTTTATTTTTAACTTCATTTTTAGTTAACTGTGTCAAAAGTGCAATTATTTTTCCCTGAAAGAGCTATTTTAGTGATGCTCAACCTATTCATGGAACTGATACGTTGTTTGGGGTTTTTTTGCATGCTCCAATTAAAAAAATGACTCCTAAAATAGCTGCTTCATTTTTCATATCTCCCTACATTTCTGGTTTCACAAGCACCAAGCTATTGCCAAGACAAATATTAAAATTTGATATAAAATTCTGCTCTGCATTATAGAATGAACTTGTAGGAGATACTTTTTATTAAAACATATATTTTACCCAGTATCCTGAAAACAAGAAAGAAACATTTGAACAACACACATTTGCTTAGCTTTGTGCCATATTCTGTCTCATATCTACTGATGTTTCCTTGAGTACTGTTATTAGTATCGGTTATATTTTTCTATCTTGTAAGTTTGCTCATGCTTTGCTATGTGGTACCAAGCTTAGCACATTGTTTAAGCCCCAAACTATTTTTTCTGGAAAAAAATCAACTTGAAAATTGCTCTCTTATGAGGATTGATTATGACTGTTGTCAATGCCAGGAATAAAAAGAACCCCACAGCATAGGTCGTGCTGCTGAGTAAGCTTTAAGTGTAACAGTTTAAAAGAAGTGCTCTTTAATACCAAGACTGATTAACTGTGTGGTTTAGTTAAAGTTGTAATCTCATGTAATATTATTTACAGTAAATGTTGAGTTTTACTGCAGGATATACCTAGTAATATTTACAACTTTTAATACAGAGGAGCTTAACACGATTAGCAAAGTAGATGAAAAGTTTTCAGGTCTAGTCCTTCACCAAGAAGAAAATAATAGTACCTAAAGCAAGCAGGGAACTTGAGCATTTTGCAGGAAACTCCTGCACACGCTAACTACTCCAACTAGGAGAACTGATTTTTTTTATTATTATTTATTTATTTTTTCAAACAGCTTATCCAAAAGTCCCAGGAGACAAGGAATTTCATGCAGCCAAACAGAAAAACAGCCCAAAGATATGCTATAATCCAAATGGGAAATAATTATTAAAAAGGGAAACCAAGGGAAATAGAACTGAAACGGTTAAAATCAAAGATATATAATCTTAAAGAAAGTAGCAAAGGAACATTGGAAGGATAGTATCTGAGTGGTCTCAACAGTTAAGCTTAGTAACCTACATGGTTGTAAATGGGTGAGGTTGCACCGTATCTTCCATGTGTGCAATTTAATGAAGTCAGTGTGTTGCTATGAATAAATTGCGGCTTAAATTACAAACCGTTCCAAGTCAGCCATTAGCATCCCGTTTCTTTACTTAGTGAGTGGAGAGCTCTTCCCTGCAAGAGCTACAAAAAATTTTTGTATTGCATTTATCAGAAATATGTTTATAGCATGGGCTATCTTCTTTCTACATAGGTTTTGCTCTGAGCAGGTATCAGCCTGGCCTTTTAGCAGGAGCAGATACAAACAGCTGATCCAGAAATGATTCCATGTATTCTCCAGTATCTTCTACTACCACCCCTCACCTATTTTACACATATACTCTGTGACAAAAAAAAAAAAAAAAAAAAAAAAAAAAAACAACAAACAAAAAAAACCAAACCAAACCTGCTTTTTATTTCAGTTTTCTCTTTGGAGCCTGAAGAACCACAAAAAATTTCAGATACAATAAGATAACCTGTTCTCTTCCTTTTCCAATAAAATACACATGAATATGTGAGCATAGAGGAGATTTACGCATCAGGCCAGGTATTTCTATCATTAAGATAAACTGGAATTACAGGTGACAAGGATAGACAGGGAAGGTAAAGGAGAAGGGGGACGGAGAAGAGCACAAACCACCCATTAGTCAGCTTTCTAAGCACTGGCCTTATAACTAGGATCAGGCAATAGCCCCTACAAAAAGCTGAAATAAACATAGGCTGAAATAGTAGAGCATGTTAGCAATACCATTCCACAAAGTATGAGAGACAGGCCAAATGCACTGCGATTGTATCAAAGACCTTGAAGTGATTTGATTTTATACAACTTAAGGTTGTTGCTGATATATCAGAAATGTTACTGAAGATAAAAAGAAAAGAAAAAAAACAAAACAAAACAGGAAAAACCTCTTCACAAGCCACAAAATTCGTCACAAACTGCTCTTACAGAAAAAAACATAATAATTAAAGTATATATTAAAGAATTAAGATCGGAGTTTAAAGCATCTTTTGGACTGCCTAGGAAATTGAGGATTTTTTTTAAATTATTTTTTTTTTTTTACAGACAATAGCTTATTCTCTTGCTTTTTAGGACAACTTTTTTTTTTTTCTTCTTTCTGCAGTTGAAGCAAAATAGGATCTTGGTATGTTGTTTATACCAGAATAAAAGCTAAATGGAGAACATGTATTTACCTTCACCATATTTGCTTTCATTAAATGGACTCCCTAGGTTTTTTTCTTTTTTAATCTCTTCTCGCAAAGAATGAACAAAAGTAAATTAACCTTTTTCAGCCATACCTGAAAAGTACTTGGTCATTTTTGCATTTATAAAATGCAGTCCAAAGTCTGTCCTGTTTTTACAAGGCATGAACCTAACGGGAGAGAGAAGGAGGTCATGAAATAGCTGTGCTTTTCCATGCAAGTCTGCAGAGACTTGATCTGTCCTCAGCATTCAGATCTCCAAGTGCACAGAGATTTACCCTTATCAGCATTTCTTGCAGACAATGAAATTCAAATCACCTTTTGTAATTACATTATTAGACACTGTAACCTACTTTCTTTTTCTTCCCTCCCATCACCACACAGACTGGGCTGCCAATGTGAACACTTCCTTTATGAGGATTTTTCCTTATTCGTAGCTATGACATTCTCGACACTTAGCTATCCTTACGGACATGAACTGCTCCAAGCAGTTTCATTTGGAATCACGTTAGGAAGAAGTTGGCTGGACTAGATGGCATGTAGGCAAACATGGCAGTATGTACAGTAGCTCATTCCCTGCACTTCCAGGTTTGTATCCACAGACCAGGGGCACACAACAGGATGCGAGTCTGCCCAGCATAACGCTGTCCCTCATTACTGTGCTTTGACTGGTAGGGTACAATCCCACCAGCAAATGTGATAGAGATACAGATACTTAAATAATTTGCCAGACAGTTTATTTTGCAACTGGGGAAAGAAAAGTTTGTGCCCAGCTATGGCAGTTCTGCCATTAGTCACCACCACTTGTATTTATTTTGTACACACACAGTAGGCACACCTTCATAAGGAGTTTGCAGAACACTAATTCTCCATTTTAGATAAAACCTCAAAGTTAATCTAGCTCTACTCTAAAACATCTGACATGTCTCTTCCTCCTAAACAGCTAATGAATCATACTAATGTGATGAAAATTACAGGGACTTGACAGGAACAAGGACAACCAATAGTATCCAGAGAATATGCAGCAGCTGGGATGTGCATAGTTTTGTAATTCTGTATTTTATGAACCTTCACCAAAAGAATATGCAGACACATCCACTAATGTAAATGTGTATATTTTACAGTTACAGCTTAACATTAAGAGTAAGCACACAAAGCCAATGTGTGAAACCTTTAACCAAAATACTCAAACATGAGCACAAACCCAACTTTTTATACTAATACTTCAGTATTAAATTTCAACAAGTCTGATATTCAGAGTTATATAAGGTTAATTTTATTTCAGGACCCTACAACTGTATTTGAGTATTTAATTCTACAAAAAAGGTTAGAAGATACCAATTTTAATTCATACCTCAGTGATAACTCTTCTATCAAAACAAAGCAGTAATTTCTAAACAGCTGGTGGAAGTCATACCCATTTACTGAAATCATGACAAATGTAGAGTTTCATGCACAAGCTTTCCTTAGTCTCTAGTCCTGAAAGAGACACAATCTCCAGTATATCTTGAGGAAGTTTTACATCTTTCTCTGTGTCAAGGAAAGCATTTTACATTTGCTCCATTTCCACACTGAAATACTGGGAAATGGTGTAGATGAGCAGTGTTAGGAAAGCACCTTGGTCCTAACACACAGAAAGCTACTGGTGGTGCAGACCTGGGTCAGGCCACAGCCTGCATAAATGTGACCTTGTCTTTGCACCAGGTACCAGTAACCAGACAGAACGAGTGAGCACAAAAACTGAGTACAATTATAAGCACAGATAACCTTCGTGGTTCTGCTCTGGCACATCACACTAAGCTCCAACACCTGTAAGACAGGCCAGCTGGGGGAACAACAGGTGTGCCAGCTGCAGGTCTGGAGTATGTGGACACAGTGACCCTCCATAACATAAAAAAGGCTGAAAAAAAATCAGCCGTTAGACAACAGATGTTGTATTGGTCCTGCAGAAAGGGTTGCGTAGTTCACTGTAAGCTATTGCAACAGATTTTAAACAGAACTCTTGAAAATTACACTGCTTTTTAAACAGATTGATACCTGTTAAATGAGGTAGCTGCAATTCTTGATTCATTGCAGAGCTTGCTTTTTTTTTAAGCCTTGCCCATCACCTCTTTTCACTGAAGTTTATAACCACATTTGGTTTACTTTGTAAAACACTTCAAAAACAAAAAACAAACTTCCCGTGAAAACAATAAAAGGGATGCAGATTCTTCCTATAATGGGTGTAGATACTTCAAACACTTTATTCATGATATTATCTCTGAGCAATATGCATAGATTATGAATATTGTTTAATACACAATATAATACATACTATAACTATATGCACTGTATATTTTATATTATTACATGCATTTTATGTAATGATACACATTTTAGATATTATATAGTATAAACATGTAGTATATATATCTCCACTTCATAAAGATTCATATTTTTAATAAAGATTCATATTTTAAAAAAAATACTAATAAATAAATACAAACATTTAAAAGCAAACAATTTTATGTATCAAAACACGCTGGTCAATAACAAAAAGGCAGAGTAAATAGCTCCAAAGTGGAAAGGAATCCCTTCTAAGAGCACCAGCTGAGTGGAGAAAGTACTGTTTTCTAGTACATCTAACAGCAGGATTTGTTATCATTTAAATACACGCTCTAATACACTTCGTGTTTTGTGCTATGTTTAACAAGATTAAGTGATCATACAATGTTTCATCTCAAATCTTTATTGGAAATCAGATGGCAAGCCTCATTTTTTGCCAAAACATTATCCCATGGTTCATGCATGATGCTAATTCCAACTGAATGAGTAAATCTGTTTACCCAGGCGTAACAAGAAAAGTGCTATTTATTAATTAAAAGATTCTCTTAGGAACACCTTTTTTTTTTTTCTGGACTTCTATCATTTTTCTAAACAGGTGCAACTTTGCACCAAAAACCTAGATTATGAAGTTCTAAGGCACTATTGAGGCATTTGATGTGGATAAAATTGGAAATATTGTTATCTTTACAGTCAAGGATTTAAAAATCAAAACACTTTATAGAAAGCACCAAGTTTCATAAGTATTAATTACAAAGGAACTTTTTAAAAAATTTCTAAATGAAGGCTAGCAGGTAGAAAGACTAACGCTGTAAAAGGACTGAACAGAGCTTCAGAATACAACTGAATGACGTATGTACTAAACTTGAAAATAATACAAGTCTTCTGATACATGGACATGTGCCAACTCCTAAATTATACCAAGTGGCAGCATAGGTGGGAATGGGACTCATACCTGCTGAAAATAAATTCTACAACTATGGCACCAGGAAGTAATTCATTACTTTAAGGGTATCTTCAGCTAATATATCTTATAAACCAGTTTCTACCCAACAAAGTGCTATAGACCTGCCTTGTCTGCACCTGTACTTATAATGACAAAGAGGGATCTTCAGTTTCTAGTCTAGATACAAGATTTTTTCCAGCCTAGTCTCTTGCTGTATATTACATTCTGTTTATTTATTGATTTTTATGCCAACATGTTTAACGATTCTGCTGCACCATTAAGTTACACAGGCATGTATGAGAGCTGGCAACATTGGGGTCTTTGGAAAACGTAATATCCACAACCAGAATTAGCCAGGGAATTTTTGCCAGCATTCTTCAGTGAGGACATCAGTTGCATATAAACAAGTTAGATGTCTTTCATAGTCCCAAGACAAGTGATATCAGGAGCTGATCTAAGTAATTATTTTATTCTGTGAAGGAAGAGTGGGGTAAATAATACTTACCTGTATTGGCTTTATGTGGCAAGGTTTTGGTAGTGGGGGGGTTACAGGGGTGGCTTCTGTAAGAAGCTGCTGGAAGCTTCCCCTGTGTCCAACAGAGCCAATACCCACCGAGCCAATCAGCAATAGTGGTAGTGACTCTGTGATAACATTTTTCAGAAGGAAAAAAAGTTGCAGGACAGCCAGAAATGGCACCTGGAGAGAGGAGTGAGAACATGTAAGACAACCAACCCTGCGGACACCAAGGTCAATGAAGAAGGAGGGGGAGGAGATGCTCCAGGCACCAGAGCAGAGATTCCCCTGCAGCCCGTGGGGAAGACCATAGTGAGGCAGGTTGTCCCCCTGCAGCCCACGGAGGTCCACGGTGGTGCAGATATCTACCTGCAGCCCGTGGAGGACCCCACGCCAGAGCATGTGGGTGCCTGAAGGAGGCTGTGACCCAGAGGGAAGCCCGTGCTGGAGCAGGCTAGTGGCAGGACCTCCAGATCTGTGGAGAGAGGAGCCCACACTGGAGCAGGTTTTCTGGCAGGACTTGTGACCCCGTGGGGGACCCACACTGGAGCAGTGTGCTCCTGAAGGACTACAGCCTGTGGAAGGGACCCACGCTGGAGCAGTTGGTGAAGAACTGCAGCCCATGGGAAGGACCCACGTTGGAGAGGTTTGTGGAGGACTGTCTCCCACACTGGGGTGTGATGAGTCCTGCCCCTAAGGAGGATGAAGCTGCAGAAATAACATGTGATGAATTGACCGTAACCCCCATTCCCCATCCCCATCCGCCACTGGGGGCGAGGGGGCTAGGTAGAGAATCCAGGAGTGAAGTTGTGCCCGGGAAGAAGGGAAGGGTGGAGGGAAGGTGTTCTGAGATTTGGTTTTATTTCTCATTACCTACTCTGGTTGATTTGTAATAAATTGAGTTAACTTTCCCCAAGCTGAGTCTGTTTTGCCTGTGACGGTAACTGGTGAGTGACCTCTCCTGTCCTTATCTTAACCCACAAACCCTTTGTTATGTTTTCTCTCCCCTGTCCAGCTGAGGAGGGGGGAGTGATAGAATGGCTTTGGTGGGCACCTGGCACCCAGCCAGGGTCAACCCACCACATTACCCTACCCCCCAAGATGCAGAAGGCAAAGGTAGGGTCTGGGAGAATGAAGAACCACCCACTGTAAAAGAAGATGAGGTTCAAGACCATCTAAGGAACCTGAAGGTGCACAAGTCCATGGGACCTGATAAGGTGGATCCACAGGTCCTGAGGGAACTGGCAGATGAAGTGGCTAAGCCACTATCCATCGTATTTGAGAAGTCATGACAGTCTGGGGAAGTTCCCACTGACTGGAAAAGGGGAAACATAACCCCCATTTTTAAAAATGGAAAAAAGGAAGACCCACAGAACTACCGGCCAGTCAGTCTCACCTCCATGCCTGGCAAGATCACGGAGCAGATCCTCCTGGAAACTATGCTAAGGCACATAGGAAATAAGGAGGTGATTGGTGACAGCCAACATGGCTTCACTAAAGGTGCATTGTGCTTGACAAATTTGGTGACCTTCTACAACAGGGTTACAGTGTTGGTGGACATGGGAAGAACAACTGACGTCATCTACCTGGACTTGTACAAAGCATCTGATGCTGTCCCACATGACATCCTTGTCTCTAAATTGGAGAGACATGGATTTGACAGATGGGCCACTTGGTGGTTAAGGAATTGGCTGGATGGTCGCACTCAAAGAGTCAACAGCTGGATGTCTGAATGGAGACCAGTGACAAGTGGTGTTCCTCAGAGGTCAGTATTGGGACCGGAGCTGTTTATCATCTTTGTTGGTGACATGGACAGTGGGATCAAGTGCACCCTCAGCAAGTTTGCCAATGACACCAAGCTGTGTGGTGCAATTGACACACTGGAGGGAAAGGATGCCATCCAGAGGGACCTTGACAGGCTTGAGAGGTGAGCCTGTGCAAACCTCACGAAGTTCAACAATGTCAAGTGCAAGGTCCTGCACGTGGGCCAGGGCAATCCCAAGCACAGATACAGGCTGGCCAATTAGTGGATTGAGAGCAGCTCTGCAGAGAAGGACTTGGGGGTATTAGTGAATGAAAAACTGAATATGAGCCACCAAGCCTATGTGCACTCGCAGCCCAGAAAGCCAACCATAACCACAAAAAGAAGTGTGGCTAGCAGGTTGAGGGAGGTGATTCTGCCTCTCTACTCTGCTCTCGTGAGACCTCACCTGGTGTACTGTGTTCAGCTCTGCAGCCCCCAACATAAGGAGGACATGGACCTGCTCGAGTGCATCCAGAAGAAGACCGTGAAGATGATCAGAGGGCTGGAGCACCTTCCCTATGAAGACAGGCTGAGAGAGTTGAGGTTGTTTAGCCTGGAGAAGAGAAGGCTCTGGGGACACCTTATAGCAGCAGGTACTTCCAGTAATTAAAAGGGGCCTACAAGAAAGCCAGAGAGGGACTTTTTACCAGGGCATGTAGTGATAGGACAAGAGGTAATGGGTTTAAACTGAAAGAGGGTAGATTTAGATTAGAGGTAAGGAAGAAGTTCTTCACTGTGAGGGTGGTAAGACACTGGAACAGGTTGCCCAGAGAGGCTGTGGATGTCCCATCCCTAGAAATGTTCACGGCCAGGTTGGATGGGGCTTTGAGCAGCCTGGTCTAGTGGAAGGTGTCCCTGCCCGTGGCAGGAGGGTTGGAACTAGGTGATCTTTAAGGTCCCCTCCAACCCAAAGCGTTCTATGGTTCTATGATTATGCTATGGTCTTTGTAAATAAAGTACAGGTTAGTGTAATTCAACTTCAACTGGTGTCATTATGGGCTTGGGCTCTTAACACACAGATCTAAATACAAAACTCCCTTTTCTTAAGGATAAGCCTAAACCAATGTGTTGAAAACCAGCTCATGTCAATGTGCTGTTATCAGTGTGTTAAAAGTCAGTTCACAGTCCTGCTTTTAATGAAGGCAAAGTGCATTTCATTTAAACCTAGGTTTCATACGTTCAAGAAGGATTTCTTAATCCCTAATATTTAGTTTATTCAGGGTGCATTTTCAGGATAGTCACCTGAAAAATGGATTCCAGCCACTACTGGAATATTCACTTACTATGCAAAGGGATAATACAAACATTCAGAATAACAAATAGTCTGATGATTTTAGTATCCTATTTAGGAGAGAGAAGGATCCAGGATCCCAGCAGCATAGAAGGTGATAGAATTTGCTTTCTCTTATTGTTGGTGAGTATGCTTATTTCCAGACTACAGCATAAAAGGGAAATGACACAGCAGGCTTGTGAATTTAGCCTGCTCTCCTTCTTGTGTACCAGGCTGAAATTGCTACTGTGACAAGAATTCATTTAATTAAAAACCAAAACATTTTATATTTACAACAGTTTGAACCACACATTTTCCTATTAAATCTTGCTTGACTAAAAATATAAATTAAAACAAAACACAACACAGGTTGGGGGTGGGTGGATGGTTGGGGGGAGGGGTGGTGGGGGGATTGGTGGTGGTGGTGGTTGTTTTCTGTTTGGGCTTTTTGGGGTTTGGGGGATGGTTTGTTTGTTTTTCTCCTGATACGAATTGGATGCTGATCTCTGAATCCACCCTCACACATCTACCAACCAGAACAAAACAAAGTTCCATGAGCGACGAAGGAAACCTTTAGAAGCAGCTATCAGAAATAGCACTGTGGCTTTTTTATCTCTTTTTTTGAAAAGCAGGCATGGCACTAGGATACATCCTGTTATTTTCAGCTTTTTCTGCAGTCTGAACAGACTTCCTGGTAACACTCATTTGCCAGGCAATAAACCTCTGGGTTCTTTCACATGTTTCCTGCTAAAATTTTAGAGAACTCTACAGAGCCAGTTTATTTTTCAAGGTATTTTTCTGTAGCCTTTACTATTACATTTTTTAATTAAATGAATTACATTAATCAGAGCTATAAAGTGTTCTTTGAGGAGTTTTATGACCTCTTCAATCATCAAATTATGTTCTTCATTTAACAGCAAGGTTTCTTACAGTAGTCTTACATTTTTATATTATTCTTACTGTTAAAGTGTTTGTTAAGCAATGTTTTCTTTCAGCTTGTCCCCAAAATTTCTCTCAAACTAGTGTCTAAGTTAAATCTATTTTGCTGTGCTTTTCTAGAAAGGCTTTTTCCTTTTTTAGCTTGAGGACCTAGGATGGAGAAGTGCTCAGGGTTAAACACATGGCCTTCCCTGCATCAAACCATTCATAACCCCAATCCATAGTCTGCAGAAGTACATGATGCAAAACTCCTCTTTTGTACAAGCAGCAATTCCTCTGAACACTTTCCAACAGACAATTTCCCTGGGGTCTGTTTCAGGAGGTAAATCAAAACTGCTCTCCATGTCCCTAAAAGTCACCTTGAGGAGGCCTCAAGCTGCATATCACTATTTCCCTCTTTACTACCTGCTGCTGCTCTCCTCCCTGTCACTTCCCCACACTGGTGGTCTTCTCTTCAGCCCCTACCACCACATACCACATTTGTCCTGTACATTTACCTGCCTCTGCCAATACTCCACTGGGCTCTCCACAATGTTATTTTTGTTCCTTTTGCCTATACCCACATCCTGATTTTTTCTTCATTTTACGTCTGAGGTAGTCACTTGCTTAACTTTGTAAGACACTTTCATATGTATTTGATATGAAAAACAGCAATAATAATGAGGTTTTGTTGTTTTGTTTGGGGGGGGGGGTGCTGGTGGTAGTTTTGTTTTGCTGGGCTTTTATTGCTTTGCTTTTGTGTTTTGGGGGGGGGGATTTTTTACCGGGTCACATTACAAAACAGAGTATGATATTTCACCTGAGGCCTCACCAAGTCCATAAGAACACAATGGTTGCCTGCCATACATATGATCTACCTGTCTAAACAACCAGCCAAAGAGAGTGGTGTTTCTGTTGTTTCCTAATGCATAGTTTTTGGAACCATAACAACCCAAGATCCATTTCTGTGGCACAGTTGCCTAAAGAGTTATTCCCCATTTGATTTTCAAATAAAAACCATGTTAAGTAGCAGACAACAGAGTATGGTATCTTCACCTGGCTCCATTCTAAATTTTGAATCCATACAAAATTAAGGATTAAATTTAGGAGTGAAAATATTTATCCTAGGAAACAAAAGGGTTTGTGAATCCTTGAATACAAAACAATCACTGAATATATGTTATTTAAAAGGATTATTGATTTTAAATTATACTTCCAAATGTAGTATTATAAGATGTAGGGAAGGTGCTAAACAAAAAAGGTCAAAATCAATCTAAAACATTTAGAAACATCAGGAATGATCTTTTATTTACTTGGACTATTTCCAGAGGCTAAATTAGTTGTAAATATAATGCAATTTAAATTTCCCCAAGTTTAAAACTGAGTTTGCCCTAGTGAAATCCCTAAAATTCCTCAAAGTCCAAAAAAATTTCTATCTTTCATGACCAGCTTTTCAACAGGAAGGAATCTTATATCAAACCGCTCTGGGGGTGAGTAAGGAGGGAGTCACATTATACTTTCAAACAACAACGGAGTTTTCCTTCACTGAGGCTGAAACAACACTATTTGATGGAGCAGCATACACCACTCTGCCTCAATCTGTCAAGTTTGAAAGGCTTACCTTCAAAAGTATTGTTATATTTGGAAAAATTGAAATACAAAGATACTTTTGACCAATGAAAAGATTTCAACTTAGTTAATTTCAACTTAGATTTGAGTAAGGCCTGTAGTATAATTTCAGAGTCCATCGGTTATTATGGTTTTTTGTAAGGACCAGATAATTACTATTGATTTTCCAATTTAAAAATTACTCTTAAAATTTCCCCAGTATACCACCTTTTTGGATGTCAGTGTCTCTCAGCACCCTCAGCCACCAAGCACTTAAATGCAAAGAAGCAATTGTTCTTCCTGAAACAAGGAAATCTAAAAGCCATCAAAATCAGATTTCATCTTCTGCACAATTTACTTTTTTCCTCTTGTAATGTGAAAACTATAGAAAAAATAAGCAAAATACTCTTCAACTCAAATTAGAATTGACTTCCTACAAGTGAGAAATACATTGTAGATAATGTTCCACAGAGCAGCAACAAGGCTGTTCCTATTAGAAATATGAAATTATGATCATAAATGTCCCCCAAGACCATATTTGCTGTTTGACTGCATCCGTGGAGCCTGCTGTTTGTACAAAAAGGGATCTGCTGTTTCACAGCAGAGTGGTGAAATGCATGGGGCACTTTGGCAATGAGGGCGCTGAACAACGACACCTTGCAAATTTAGCTGTGCTAGTGAAAGACGTTATCGCCTCAGCTGTCTTTCCCCTCCCCCCCACCTTCTGCAAGAGGTTGCTGCCCCCACAGCATAAGCCAGTGGAAGAGAGCACATTGCATGCCTTGCCTACATGGGTGCAAAACCTGGAGTTAGCTCCAACTCCCTTCCATGAGAAACATAAAACTCAGAAATCTGCATTGCAGCAGGAAAGGTGCAGGCGCACAGTCAGCTCTGCTAACAGGTTGTGGGGGTATAACCAGAGCCAGAGTGCCGAGCTGTACCTGTAAGCATAGCTAGTATAGCTGGCTCCATCCTAAGGACCAGCTTCCTGCTGAAAATTTGCAAGGGCAAAGGAAGACAAGTTTTAAGATGTCTTCCACCTGCCGATCTTTTTCATGAAACAGTAATTGAGAAATTTCTTTTTCTGTGAACATTCCTCAGATAAACATTTATTTTTGTAACAGGTTGTGTTGACAAAAAGGCAACATAGAGGAATTTTAAAGCTAATGACTTTTTAATATATATTAGCATATATATAAGTATTTCCTTAGTATCAGATTAAGCCTAATGAAATCAAAGCTAATCAGATCTAGGTTTCATTTCTGTTATCCTCAAAAATCCAGCATTCTTCCTCTGTTATATTATACTATGTTATAGTATAACTATGACATAGTATACTCTACTATGACTTTCTGTACCTGTGTGCTGGTTTTATCTTAGCCCACAAGTTTTCTCACTTTTACCCTTCTGATTCTCTCCCCCATCCTACTGGGGGGGAATGAGCAAGCAGCTGTGTGATGCTTAGTTGCTGACTGGTGTTAAACCACAATAAACTGATAAGAAAAAACATGCCTGTCAATGTATTTGAACTTTTTTGCTGAATTTCTAATGCAAACTTTTATCAGTACAAATGGGGAAAAGGGAGAACTACTTAAATTAAAGACCTCTGTCGCTTTTCCTACACAAACAGATTTTGCTAAACCTGGAGGAAGGTCAACTGCTGCATGAAATATATAGTTGAACTTCTAAGATCATATTTATCACCAAAAAAACCCCTTCCATGAACACTTTCTTACAAGATATCTGGTCAGATATGTATGTAATATTAAAGAAACACTGTAGCATATACTTGATTAGTGACTATTAATTAACAAAAAAATGGATTAAGTCACTCAAATTTCACAAGTGGGTTTTTCAATAACTTTCCTCCTAGAGGACCTGTGGTACCCACCCCCTCCCCTACACACACAAATGGTAACAACAGAAGAGCAATGGCTATGCCACTGAGCTAGATGGCTGCTTATTTATGTTGCTTATCTATTCACAAATGCAATATAGCATAGACATGTTAAAAGGGAATAAATCAGACTTTAAATATTTGTTTTTCATCTTTTATAAATGCTTTCTCTCTCTTCCTAGAAGAACACGTTTACAGATCAGCTTTTCATAAGACATTGTATCTAGTTGATTGGATCCTTCAAGCAGCTAAGAGGCTGTATCTGGTAGAGATTCCCCTGAAGTTCATTTTGAAATTGAAAATATCTTTACTATAGAATTGAAATAATGTCATGGGGCTGAAAGCAAAGATTTATCTATTATCTCCAATGGATGCAATCCTAAGTAGCACTTTGTTTCACATCATTCAGGTTGTTCATATCACTAACTGTCTGAGAGATGCAGAAGAACCTTATTTAAAAAGATCTCAATCTCTCTCACCCACAGATGATGCTGTAGGGCAAGGCTTGAAGGAATCAGACAGGACGGCGGGCACTGCTCCATTGTTAGAAGGGGATGTGCTGGAATTTGTAGGCTATAAACCTTGGGAGGCCTGATAAGGGACATAGAGAGGCTCCAATGTGGTGGAGAATTACTGACCCGTGAGTCATGCTCGATAAAGGGCTGGAACTTAGAGTCTTTTGCAAAAGCAGCTTAGTTGCTAACAGTCCAATTGCTAAAGTTTAAGTAGCTACCAATTAGCGCACACTGATAAGAACTTTGAAGCATAATAACCAATCAGTCTAAAAAACACGTCTTTTAATTTCCTATATAAATGAGTGTTATATGCAATAAAATGACTCTTTGCTTGCATCAAGCTGTGTCCTGTCTCTCAATCGCGGCATGATGCTTTCAAGAAAGTACAGTCTAGTAAGTACATATATACCTATATATCAACTAAATATGTTTTTGTTCTTGCCTAGCAAGTTTGAGACCAACTGACAAATGCTCTGCAAGATCAGGAACCAGGTCACTGAAAATCCCATTTTTATGCGGGGGGACAACGACACAGTGTGCACATGTGAGATTTTTCCAGTGTACATATGTGAAAGATGGGACTGAGAAACGTACCACAAATAACTGGAAAAAAAAAATTCTAACACACCCTGATTTACTAATAGGGAAAGGAAGGGAGTACTGCCTTTTTCCAGGCTGTGATTCCTTGGCAGCCACAGACAGGCTCCCAGCCACTGCTGCAGTCCCACCTTTCTGTTCCTTCTTGGCACTTACCTTCTGTGATAAACTCTTTCAATTTGCTAAGCCAAATAGCCAACACAGAAACATTAATTTAGGTTAGCTTTCTGCCTGTTTGGTGAACTGAAATGGTTTATTCTAGGTCAAAGGACAGAGTGAAAGGAGCACAGGCTGCATTAAAGGTCAGCATCTATTCTTGCTTCTACTATTTGTGGGGTGATGAGGCACATCCTGAGCTAGCACAGACAGCTGCAGGTGAAATAGGATGGGAGGAGCCCATCACACAGCAGATGTGACATAATGCTCCCCAACATTGCTGCTTCTCTGTTATGCTTTTGCTTGAGGTTATTTCTTGTTGTTACATTGTTTTGTTTTCTTTTAAACAAAAAAGGAAGAATTTTCAGGTACAAAAACTTCAGCTGCTTTAGCAATACTAGATGTACCAAATTTAGCCTGACTAACTTTAATGAGCACTTTTAGGATTAATGGAATGAGATATTAATGACCTGTTGGAAACGGGACTAGCAAACACCTCTTGTGTGGTGCTGTAACAGTGTAGCTAACGTTACAACAGGATATGACCTCCTAATCTGATGCTAGTGACAGCTCAATAGATACTCAGATAGTGTGTAACTAAGTTTAAGTAATTGGTCAAAGAGGTTACTATTAGCATGTCTTTTAATTTTTCCCCTCTCAAGTTCCTCTCACTGCAAATGCCCTTTGCTTTCAGTATTGTTTGAAATTTTGCTAGACATGGAGGAACAAACACCTACCAAAAACAAATTATTAAAAAGCATAGAGGTCATCTCCCCACAGACTTTGGAAACACTGCTCTCAACACAAAAATCTCCCTACAGAGAGATTACAAATGAATTCATGTCACATTTATTATGTGTCCAAACACAGCGAGTTTCCTCTTCTGCCAGTACTAAAAGGATTACCACTCTGCATGACAAATTATTTCGAACCCCCTCCCCCCCAAAAAACTGAGCTGCTTCTGACTTCTTCCATGACTTCAGCTGAAGGCCTACAGGCACTCAGGGTTACTGTACTGCATCCCACAGGGCAACACTTCATTAAAGGATCAAAACTAAATGCATTTGGGTTACACCCATGCTAACATATACATCGATGCTCTCCAGTCCCAACATCAACCAGTTCCACAGAGCACCTCTCACATCCACTGCACTAAGGTCCCTGACCCTCTCCTCTCCCTGCAGCCCCCAGGCACAGGACCATGAGCCACACTGCCCGTGGGACAGCCCCAGACTGTGCTATCCCCCAAAGTATGCTCAGGTGGTCTCTACAAAAGCATAATTAGGCCTGGACCAAAAATCATGCCATGGATCATCCTAACAATTTTTAAAAAAATGAGCAAATCACATGACAAAGCTCAGACTATACTTTAACCCTGTTTCATTTGCTAATGAAGACATAGCCTTGGTGCCTGCATGCTAACAGCAAACTCCATTTCGGCAAACTTAAAAAAAAAAGAAAAAGAAAAAAAACCCCACAACTTTTATTCTTTCTTTGTGCTCCTCCTCTTTAAAAAAAAAAAAATTCTAAGAATTTTTTGCACATTTTAGCTGTCTTCAAGGCCTGACATTAAAAGCTACAGATATCCCAGCTAAATAAAACTAAATAGCACCCAGTTAAGTTGTGTCAATGTTTTATTTAATTCATTCCAAATAGTTCAGGGAGAGCTGGCGCAAAAACAAGGGAAAACAATGGGACTGAATCCAGTGCTTTTATATGCAGTATGATCAAGGCTTTTATATTACACAGGAGTGAAAAACACTAATGTCTCACCAAAACACTGTAAGCTCTTACAGCAGTTAGCAGTAATTTGAGGAACCAAGTTCCACTGAATGCTATTACCAACATTTAAGAGCATACCAATGGCTACTTTCAAGCACATACTTTGAAGCAACACACTTGAGCCTCACCATGATTGTTGGCTTTGATTTCCTACTAGACACATCCATAATCCCATGTAACAGAGCCAAACTACAGAAATTTTAGAACCTACTTTGCTGAAAACCAAGAACAATATGAAGCTAGCACTTGAGAAGCTGGTCACACTACAGATAACCACAGAGAAGAAATTAAGAGTTCTTTGTAATTGAAAGGGAATTAAACAGGCGGCATTGTACTACCTTCAGTACAAAAAACCCATCAGTAGACTACATGCATGTGAAAAAATATTACGAATTTTTAATCTTAAGTATTTACTGTCCCATTATATTAAGACTCTCACTCACAGTCTTTGGGAAACTCCCTGTCCCTACACAACAAGTTTGACATTTCTCTTTTGATACTATCTTATCTACACATTCTAATAGAATTAATAGGCAGTTCAGAAAAATATTTGAAAATAGTAGGGGAAAAACTAGGATAGGATTGACTGTCTATTCTAGTACGAGGTGTCCTATAAAAAGGTATTATTTTTTCCTGGACATGACCAGGGTCAGCTCAGTGATAACAAAACTCAACCCCCCACAACTTCCCCCTATCATTGCTCAGCCCAACATCTTTTCCCTCATCAGCCTTATCCTTACCACCATCAATAATAGTTTTCTGCACAGCAGAGGTATCACTAGGCTTGTAATCACTGCCAGGCTCCTCTAGCAAAAAAATCACTCTCTGACTCACTCTAACAGCTTTAGAGAGGCTGTGACAAGCATGACAGTGATGTGTTGACAAACCATTTTTAAATATAAAGAGATGGTTATGGACATATGCTAAAAGAAAATGCCATTTAATTCTCAGTTTTAAAAATACATATTTATTTTTAAAGAAATATTATTTCTAGTTAAGTTGGTAAAAAAATATCTTTCCATCTCTAGGAAAGGAGAGAAGATAAACAAAATGATGGAATAGGTTTGAAGAGTCTTGTACAAAAATGTGTCTAGAACTAAACAATTTTTCGTAGTGAGTAATACTGATTTTGTGGTGGAGAAGGAGAAGTACAAAAAGTCATTTTAAAGAAAAAATATTTGTTTGAACATTACAGGCTGAGTTGAGTAGGGGATGGTTTGCTAACTCTACAATGAAACATATTCCCTTGACCAGAATTTCAGCTACCACACTTCAGGGTCCAGGCACTGGCTGGATACAAAAGCCAATACAGGTTCAGAGCAAGGAACTGAAAAGCATCATAGGCTACAACAGTCACTGTCTTCACTCATATTCCATACCGAAGAGGCAAAATAACATTGAACCTTTGGAAAGAACAGCCAACTGTGAGCTCATAATGCATAGTCCTTCAGTAACAATGCTAGGTAATTATTACTGACTTACAGCAGTAGACAGGTCTTTGTAGAGCACTGAAGACTGTAACAAGATTTTGGAGACTAATCACTGGGACAGTTATAGGCTTAGGCAGCACACAAACTGCATAAAAGCTGGACCAATAGTCAAGTATGATTTGAAGTTTAACTATAGCACAATTCATTAACATAACCAAACACAAGAGAAGAAAGTCTCTGTATTTCTGAATAGTCAAAACAGAAGGAAATCTGCTATCTTACATAACTTTTCTTGCAAAATATTAAGAAAAAAACCCAAACAAATAGCTAAAACATACCTAATCCATACAACAAGAACTACACTAACCAAAGATGACCTGAAGGTTTGGGTTTTGGGTTTTTTTTTAAATTACAAACTATTCTCAAAATCTATTTTCTTTCATTTCAGTGCTACAACTAACGCCAACCTAGAGAAATCTTTTGCATCCCTTTTCTTGTTCTCATTGCCACTTTTTAAATTTTTGGTATCCCAGTGGAAATTCTATAGACCATCCAGAAGCTCATTATACCACGATTAAAAACCAGTTGTATTACCTATTTCTCGCCGTATGTTCAAGTACTTACAATCAGTGTTAAAATTTTGTAATTATAGTTTGCACAAAATTAACTGTATGACTGACTTTTCTATGCCTCATATTTTAGTAATGCTAGTTATTAATTATTTGCATTCCTGCAATGCCTAAAGGCCATTTCAGTAGGAAAATACATGTAGTGAAAAGACAGGTAATGAGGGATATCTTTTTAAAAGTGGGTTGTATTTTTCTTAAATTAGTCTAATCTAAGATCAGACACCAAGCTGTACGATTACCATACAGCATTAGTAAAAGGTAAATTCCTATTTTTCCATGTTTTGCCAAATTTAGTTTGGATTCATTCTAAACTCTGACTTTAATATATGAGGACTTTGAACACTTAGATTACTTTCTTGAACTGCTACCTTTCTCTCTTGTCCTTAACTGTTCGCACCTTTTTCTCAGATGAAATAAAGATGTCCCTCTCCTGCATGCATTTCCTTGTATTTTTTATTTTGCTTCTTTAAATCCATTATTTTATTTTCTAAGAAATATAAACAGAAAAAAAAAAAAATCCATTCTTCCAATATGCACCACTTAATACCTGAATTAGATTCTCAAGAAACTAAGCATACTTGTATATATAGTACTGAACTTTGCCATACTAACAAAACAAGAGCTTAGGTCCAACAAAGTTCTAAAATATGTCTGCTATTTTTATTTTTCCATAAATAAATGGAATTAGCCTTCATGGATTCCATAGGAGAATCAAGAATTCACTCATCTTTTTTGTACTGAAATCACATAGGTTGGGGTTTTTTTACAAAAGCTTTAACAAAGACAAAATATAAGTAACCATCATGAAATAGGTGCTTGTTTCTATTTGACCAGGCTTTATGCAGAGAAATCTTTATGACATTCAGATTTAGGTTTCAGTATCTTTGTTTCGTACAGAAGTTTTAACTGGTAAGCTGTTATCAAGGATGACGTGCTTTTAACAGCAACAACAATACAGCCAGCATCCTTATAAAATTAAGTCCCTCGTAATTTCTAGTTTTTAGCAGACAGAAATTGCTCCAGAGAATGAAAACCCATTCTTCTTATTATCTTTATTGACAATAATTCTAATATTTATCTACAGTATCTGCATTTTTTTTCCCCTGTAACTGGGTTTTTGTTGGGTTTTGTTGTTGTTTTTAATTGACGAATGACCAGGAAAATATTCCTTAAAATTGTGCTAATATACAAACTTCTTTTTTTAAACTATTTGGTAAAATTATATTAACACAAACGCATAAAAAAGTAATAGCAAAAATTACAGTACTATAACCCCTCTGCATGAACCTGAGGAAAGTTCTCTATACTTTAAAAAATGAAGTCGCATTTTCTAATCTGCTTAGTCTTAGAAAATTGTTTCCTATAACTTTGACCACACATTGACGCATTTTTGCACATTTTCCTGTTAATTTTCATCTTTAATATTTCTAGCAGACATACTCTTAAAGTAGCATTTTTTATATATACATATGGATATACATACATATATGTGTATGTATATATAAAGTCCAATCATGACAGAAAGGACCATCACTTAAAAAATAAAGCATCTTCCAAGTTTTCCCTTCTGAAATGAAGAAGTTAGCAAAAGCAAGATGAATTCACTGAACTTTTTGGTACCTCTAAAGACACATTATTACCAAAAACTGTTCTTAATGATGTATGGTAAGTTTCAGTGATGACCTGATTCTGTAATCCTACTGAACTCTGAACTGACAGCACTTCTCAGAATCGATGTTCCTTTTCTGGCTTCATAAGAGATCTCTTGAAGGCAGTATAGAAATTGCAGATCATCAACTAAAATTTAAATTCCATCCAACTCAAATGTTCCCAAAACCTCCTGTAACCTAAAAATCTATTACCTATTCCTATGCATGCACCCACTTAAAAGACACCAAAAGCACCAGTCTATCATTAGTTCATTGCTTCTGAGATGCAGAATACATGAGCCTGGTCTTATGTTTAACCTATAATTAACTCCTCCAGTTTTATTCTGAAATTGATAATAATCATTCACTACTCCATACATTTCAGTTCAAAATCTTCACATGCATGAGATTTTATCTTTTAAATATTTCTTTATTAGCTATAATTTCATATTTCCTTTGGACTAAACGTTGGAAGCAGATATGTTCAGTGCCCTAAAATGGGACTCAAGAGACTCCTCTAAATAAAGCAACATGCATTACTAAAATAAATAGCAAACAGGAACAACATTCCAGTCAGGAAGACAACTGTGGTAGAGATACATTATGAAATGGCACAGCATCACTACACGGTTTTACTCTGAGATGACCACGTCAGTGTGGTCAGGTCCACTGCAGCTCTTGTACTGAAACAGAATTTACTGTAGCATTCATTTCCCACAGAGAATTTCTCAAGAATTTCAGCTTCTAGGCTTGGGAACTAGGTATCATCTGCCAAAAGTCAAAGACAACTCTGAAAATTAGAATCTAGCATAAACCTAGCACTGCATCTTCTAGCACTGGAGATGAAATAAAAATAGTGAGCTGCCTAAAACCCAAGTCAGATTCCACTGCTGCAGAGCTTGTCACCTTTCAAGACTAAAATCTGAGAGCTGGACTATTGACATTTTGTGCTTTCCTGCCTTCTTGCCTAAGTAGAACTTGCCCTTTGGATACTTGGTCCTCTCCTCACCTTCAGTGAACTTCACTACCACATGAAGCCAGGCTGGGAGGGAGACAAAGCTTGAGTCAGAATTGCACCCAGGAAGCTAGGAGTGGAGAGGAAGGCTCAGAAAATAGCTGCAAAATGTAGGCATCACTGCCGCAGAGCACACTGGCTTCAGCTGCAGGATTTGGTCCTGTTGCACACACAGGGCTTTGACCATGCAAACTAAATGATATGGCCTCTCAAATTCTTTCTAGCATATTCTAGTACATACATATAAATTTTGTATATAATAATCAATCATACCCTTACCTACTAGGTATTCCCAAAATGAAAGTGAACTTCGAAGAAATAAAAACTAAGTTGATGCTTCATGATGCTATCAAAGAAATATTACGCAGTAGGTATTGTCACACTGGCCAAGACATCATGTTAGGGCTGGATGCAGATGACTAGGCTGCTGATGAGACCCTGCCTAATAGACAGGGTGTGAGAAATTGCTGGACACGGCATAAGAAAATTCACAAATGTGACAGCTCACAATGTGAGAAGTTGAAAAAAGTTACAGACAGCAACAGGAGTGTTTGCTGGCTTTTGCAGATGGTTATGGGGTTTTTACATGAGAAACAAACTGCACAGAGAGGGGCATTGGAGAGTGTTAGGAGGTTGTCCTGCATGGCCAACAGTACCTAGGTCACCATTTCAGCAATACCATAAGGCCAAGATTACCTAGGTGATTGTGGCAGAAATATCAAATTTAGGTATGGATTTAGTAAAACCAACACCAATTGGGGAAAAGTAATTATGGACAGGTTCTTTGGAATATGACTGGGGAAGAGACAGGGAAGTAAAGGTGATAAAAAGGAGAGTGAAGAAATAGGAAAAAACTTAATAAGCTGTGCATATATCCCTGCAATCAGGGCTGTCTGGGGATACCTGTGGCAGCCCCATGCTCCAGCACTGCAGACTGAGGACAATAAACCAAACCCATTGCTCTGACAATATCACAGGGGCTGAACCCATTTCTGGGGTCAGAAGGACCATAAGCATGGCAAGAGAAGATGCCTTGCCTTGCTAGCACATGGGAGCACCCTAGGGGGGCTGGATCCAGCATCCTGTTGTCACTTTTTTCAATGACAGGTACAGTCCTCACAGCAGCAGCAGCATCCCAGTCATGCCCCACTACACTGCTGTATTCTATCCAGATTTTTATGTTAAACATCTGTTAATAGTTACATTTTAGGAAGGAGACTGATGTTACTGTAGTTAGTTTACAAATTCCTACTGTCATTTAAAAAAAAATAAAATTATAATTAGATTTTCCATAGTAGGTTGATTTGACATTCAGAGTATTTTTCCTGCTTTAGTTTGTGATGGGATCACACTCCATAGTATTATCATTCAATGCAAACCAGATTAATTTACTGATTTAGTTTCATGATCATTTATCAGGTTATACAGTATTAGCAATACAACATGAATTATATGCTAGTTAATCTATTAAAACAAGATTTCAACTAGGATTTCCAATTTTTTGGAAATGCACTCTTTTTAAGACTACATACTTTAATTTACTTTCAATTTATTTTTTTAATTTACTGTGTAACCATGGCTACTTCTATCTTAAATGAGTTATTCCTATATTTAATGGACAATATGTATGATCTTTACCCTACAGTTTGCATATGTTTTTCCTGATTAAGCATCCATAGATCTGAACAATCTTCTGACTCATTTTGACAAAGATGCAAGGAATTACTTTGTTTTCTGTTGCAGACACCCTCAGGATGACCCTTTCATTCTGGAGTTAACCTATCTGAATTGCACGCCCATTAAATTAAATGAATTGTCAAAGCTGAATCTGACAATTTTGTACAAAAAGCTATTCATCAGGAGATTGGTAATGTAACTGTTAAGCGAACAATGAGAACTTAAAGTAGCAATATTAAGGTCTGTAAAAGCAGTGCCAATTAGCGCTATGATTTTTCTAATGCCATACTGTTGCAGCTCTTAAAAGTGCCATTCATTTAACATGTTTAGGTAGGACATGGGCTTAACCTGAAAGCTTTGTGGCAAACATCATGAGCTTTGAAGTAGTCCAGAGTATAATTTTTCAAGTTCTTATTTTTGAAGATTAGCTAATCCTTCTATAAACTGCATGTTCAAATATAGCATCCTATTTAAGTATACAGACAGAAATCTCCCACAGCTGAATTATCTTTCAATCTCCAGGCATAATACAGGCAATTCCCACATAACTCTGCAGCAATTCTAGCAACATTCATTACTGCCTCCCCCAGAACAGTTTTAGTTAGTCCAAAGAGGTCTTCAACACCACTTTTTAGTTTGTTTGAAACCTGGAAGCTACAAACAAACAGAAGAGGGAATTCACACCTACATTACTGCTCTTGACTTCTTTGCATTTCAGATATCAGAAATATCTCATCTGCTTATTCCTGATTTTGTTGCCAGTCTCATCTAAAGACTGTTCCTCAGCCCTCCAGGTAGGGGTCTGAAGTCCTCAGTCCTCTAGCTGTACAGCCTGTTAGCAGTCAGCACCAGTAGCTTTATGGTTTGGTCACTGCAACATTTTCAAGGCCATGGGCAAGGACACATTTTCTCATCACACAGTCATGTGTGGTACACATGGTATGTGTTGTTTAGAGTGGCTATTCCCAGGTACATCTGTAGTCTCAACTTCAGTACTGCTTTCATACCTTTTTGTCCTTTGGGAGATTTAAAAACCAACAGATACCAAATATTACAATATAGTTCTAGCTAACAAAAGGTAAGGCCATATTATTGAGTGTAAAATCTCATTCCTATTGAAAACTCAGTCCTACAATACCACTGAAGTCTTCAAAAAGTTATTTAAGAGGAACTGAATACACATAAAAGCACAATCTTGAGTCCTGACCATGGTCTGCATATATCTGTGCATGGAAATGATGCTCGTGATACAAATTACTAAGGAATTGCTCCCTTTGGGCTGTAGTAACAAGATAGTCTCAAATTCCCTGGAGGAAAGTCAGCACAAGTATCAATGGCCCTGTCTTAATGCATTTCAAGGATGATACAGTATGTGACTGAGCACACACAGTGAGGAAGGACAGGAAAATATTTCTTAAGATTCAGGCCACCTTTTTCTTCCTGATGTTAGTTCATTAACCTCTGCATCTCTTCAAAGCTGTCACAACAGGATCTGCCTTCTCAACTGTTTATTTGTTTAAATAACAAAGAGATATATAAATCATGATTTTCTTTTTCCCTTCACTCCCCTCTCCTCCTCACCCCAATTTGTCTGGAATATTCATATGTTTTGCTAGGTCAGGCATCAAGGTGTCCTATAATCATGAAGATATGTAAAATAAAGTCATGCAACGAAACTTTAGCCTCTACGTGGTATAAGTTGCTTCGGTAAGCTCAAGTCAAACCAGACAAAAATAAAATGCATCAATCTACTAAATAAACAAAAAATTGTTTCATGAAATAACATTCTGAGCATTTCATTAATATTTTTCAGATTTTTTTTTCATTCTGAGAAAGAGAGAAAATACTTAATTTCTTGTAAAAGAAAAGAAAAAGTATGTCTTTGCTCATTTCATACATAATTCATGAAAACACCCAAAACAAATTCCACAGGACTCTTGTTCTCTGGTGGGTTCACAGACTTCAACGTAAGCTAATGGGATGATTTGTAAATATATTAATAGAATAAGCTTTTAAAAATCAGCTAAAAGCAAACTTCCTCCTTCTTCCATTCATATTACAGGAAAACTGTGTACCTGTATTATTTACAGTTGCTATATTTTTTTTTTGCCATTAAAATACCATTTATTTTAATTCTTGGTTTGTTCAGTGAACAAAAAAAAAAGAGAAACACAGAAATTACTTTTTATTTCAATAAATTGGTTAAAAACTTGCTGACTTTATGTATAATTTAATATAGAATATTTATAGTTTCAAATGAATTAATCACACAGGCAAATTACAGACATCATTAGTCAATTATGCATACTACCACAGGGCGTGCAAATGCAAGACTCCAATCATACAGAAGATGTTTTCAAGTGTTACTGAAAAGAGCATTAAAAACCATGCTTTAAAGTCATACTTGTCACAAATATATTAAATTCCTTTAAGTTTATAGGATTCTCCTCTGGCGGAATGAAATCAGAACTTACCTGCTTACCTCTAAGCTTTTTAATCATTTAGTTTCTTACAGATCTGATCTGTTTGTAAAATGTAAACACAATTAGCTCCTCAACTACAGATTGTTTGGGGGGTTTGGGCAACAGAAGCCTTAGCCGTACATTTGATTAAATAATTATTCCTTCACCTGCTGAACATTTCAATCTAATAGCAGTTCTTTGGAGAAAAGCTTTTTTTGTCTCAGAAAACAAATTCTTTAAGATAGCCAGTAGAGCTAAGAACTCACATTTAGACATGTGTAATTATCTAAAGGAAATAATTAAAAGTTTTGTTACTACAACATTAAATTTGAAAGTTATGTATGCAAGTAAAGACACTTTTCATTTCTGCAGCCTAGCTACACTAACTAGAAGTACTGTATTTTACTATATATATAAATCAGTCAGTTGGGGTCAGTAAATCACTTTATCAACACCATAAGGCAAGGAGGGGATTTTGGGGGTGCGTTGATAAGATCCAAAGAACTGCGGTGCAGATATCACTCATCCAATTTGGAGCAGGCTGGTACAGCCACGCGGGACAGTAGCAGCATGGCATAGCAATACTCCATCAGGGCCCAAAACCAAGGCCACTTGGCTCAGGCACAGCCTCACACTGATACAGATATAATGCTTCTGAAGCTAATTTTGTCACAGCCAAGTTATTTATTTCTGCATCCTGTTTCATATGTGCTGGCTTGGGCAGGATGCCCCATTGCAAGTCACCTCTTCTTAGAGGGCAACACCTGTACTTCGCACACCACCTACATGAGGACAGTCTGGCAGACAGGCTCTCCTACAAGCTTGTGAATGGCAAGGATATAGAGAGCTTCATGAAGCACATTATATGCAAGAATAAACTACCTCACAAGGAAGGAAATACAATCAACCTCTGCAGAAAAAACTAACCAAAGCTGCGTTTGGCAGTGCAGCAGCACTACAAAAAAAGATGATAGAAAAGAGTGAAGTATGACTAGAAACTAAATGACACTACAGAATTTAGACTAAGTTAATTTCTTAATAGTTTTTTTTTTCGTATTTGGCCTTGATACCATCATCATTATCCTCACAAAAAAAACACTGAAATCTTTTGTGCCTTTAAGTGATCAAAACATCCGCTCCATGGCAGAGATGCTGTATCCAGACACAATAAACTCACATACCTAAGCTGAGATAGTCAGGTTGGAACTGGTTCAGAAAGTCTAAACTCTAATTAAATGAGACAGTACTCATTCTTCGTCTTTTTCGTTTAGCTGTTTAACACCGATACTTTCATAATAAAAGCCATTATGCATCTATTAAGTAACATACTGGTGTGTCTTAACTCATCTGTTAACACAGCTCTATGTTTGTGGAAAACTTCTATTATGTAACCTCCCTTCAGTTATTCCTCAAATCCTCTCCTGTCCTCGCAGAAATCATCCGTAGTTGTTCACCGAGGTTAAATCAGAACACCACAAGGCCACTCTGTCCTAACTCATTCTCTAGACTCCACTTTTTACTTTTCCCCCCTCCAAATGTTCTCCTTAAAATCTTAAATGAAGTTGTATGTCATTATCCTCAACAAATGCAACCACAGGCAAAGGGCTGTTTTCCCAGACAGGACCTCTTCATGCAGGAGTGTGTACTGGGGCAACCTGATTCGTGTTCCTTGCATCTCCCTCACCACCTCAGGAAGTATGACTGCAAATCATCACCCCCTATCAGTAGCTCTTTTGATTTCAGAGCTTCAGACTCAACTTCTGTTCTTAAATCAGTCTTCTGACATTATTTTCAAAGATTACCTGTACACCCATATTTCTTATTTAAGGAGGAGTTTCAGGACCATGCTTCATGAGCTTTAATAAACAAAGAAATGCTAATTTTCAGTAGTGATTTATGTTGGATCTGATGAGTTATTTAGTTACAAACATTCTTTCTTCCTGGTTCAGCCAAGGAACTGGTTTGCCAGCATCTCCCCTCCAAAGGGTAGACTTGCAGACTGTCAAAATGAAAAATTAAAGCCATGCTTCAATGCAAGTAATAACAGCAAGAAAGAATCGTGCTGCAAATAATTTGTAACTGGTCAATGGCTAGCCACTATGCCCTGCCTCCCCTCAACCTGAAACTGAACTTTTTCCACAAATTTCAGGTGAACACCAGAACTTGGCAGTATCTAAAGTGTCAGTTGGCACCACACAATCTCGCTGAAAGAAGATAATCTTTGCTACTAGGAGCTCAATATCTAAATGGATTCATTTCTTTGCAAACCAGTATAAAAAGTCCTGTTGATAGCAACTTATTGGGTTCACCCAAAACATTCTAGATGACTACTAAACAAGAAATCTGGCTTGTTCAGAGGGTCAGATAGGGAATATTTACACACACATATATTGTTATTTTTTGCCTGAAGAGATATCTAAATATTCTCTCTTAATCTGTAGTGAGGCAATCCTGACTCTGAAGGACTGCTCACAGTGGGACCGAATACCTGCCATTCTGCACATCACTTCTATTAGCAAGTTATTCTGAGGAGGGGAAATCTCTGTGGGAATTTTTTTCATGTGCCTGGCATCACAATAAAGGGAGAAATGGAGAGCAGAGCTTGAACAAAATTCTCCACAGCACCTCCAGAATATTGTAAATGTAAAATAAAGTTGTATTTTCCCTGTCTATGTTTATGTAACTACCTTTTAACCTTTTATGTTGCTCCTACCACTCAAAATTGGATAAGTTTTAACACAATGATGTGGGGTTTGGTCTGTGGCAACAATGTTATATTGAAGCTAAAGCACAGAAACAGCCAATGAGATTAAGTTCAGTTCTGCACTTAGTCAAATTCACAACATTTATTAGATTTTTACCACCTTGGTCTTTCCTTTTTTTTCCTCCCTTCTTCAGATAAGTTTACTCTTTTTTTTCCCTATTATGTATAATATCAGCTATTTTTCCAGTCAATTGCTAAACTTAAAAAGATAAAATAGTGAAGTTAGAAGCTGACCAGTTCAGCTTTTGTATGAGATATAATAATAAAAATTGGTTACATTGTGTGCCTTTGCTCTAGCGCCTAGAAAAGCAACTAAGGGAGTTTGCATTTCCTCTGGTCACTCCTCTCTGTGCACTGAGTCTCTTTTAGGCATTTCAGAGTGACCAGACAGAATTTAACGTCATACATAAACTTGCCACCAAAACATAGCACAGTGACTCTGTCGAACTTCACAGTGGTACTACAAAGGCAAAATTTCAAAGTTTTTCCTCTCATTTCATGCATGAGTCAATAAACCACTTAACATTAAAAATTAGTCAGCCTGACTATGTTGCAAAGGAAGACCTTAAATACCACTACAACAATGTGTTAAAAATGAACTTTAACAAGTTCACAAGAACAAAAGATTAAAGATGGATAGCAGTGCTAGTTCTGAGACCCTGCACACATCCACCAGCTTAGAACACAGCTTAAAACAGGCTATGTGTAAATGAAATTAGCATAAGAACTGTGACTTAATTAATTTATGAGGTGTATTCAAATGCTGTATTCAAAATGAGGTAAACTTACTAAAAAGACAAGGAGAAAGATGGGGGACGTCTTAGTTTTGCACAATGTTGTACTACTATAGGCTTTGAGGAAAGCAACACATAACTGTTTCATACAATTTTTCTGAGATTTAACATGTTTTAGGCACACTTGAAAGCACACAGCTAAGAAATAGCTTTTTGTGACATTTATTTAGAGTGGTAGAATTCACTATGAAGCCAAAAGTCACTTTATTACAAAAAAAGAACACGGGCAGATTAGGAAGGAAGCTCAGCCAGTTTATACTCAAACTGTATCTCATGATTACATAGATCTTACCCTGATGACTTTCTTTAAGCTAAATGTTGATAGAAGGAAATAAAGGGAATAAGCCCAAGGGCTGGGGAAGAAGGGAAAAAGAAGATAAATTACTATAGATCATAAACTCACTTGGGAAAGGTCCCACCAGGCGCCAGATGGCCTTCATTTTCACAATTGCAAAGAACAATAAAGAAATCTAATTTCAGAATCTAAAAGTGCATATATTTACAGGTAATGTGCCTTAATATTTCTATTGAGGTTTGTCATATTAAAAAAAACATAATAATTAAGCAGTGCCAGTCTTTCATGTTTAATTCAAGTGAATCTGACCACAAAAGCCAATCAGTCCAATATCTAGGGTCCTATACTGAATGCTGAAGTGTTTGGGAATTTTAAGTTCAGCTTTAGCAATGAAGACCTTGAAAATCTCACTTAAACATCAGATTTGAGATCAGTGTTTAATTTGGATATTGACCAGGAGATGGCAGCAATATCCACTGAATTTATTTACATGACTATGAAATTACAGCATATTAAATTCAAAACAAATATGTAACATATGCAAATTATAAGTATGAAATCATAAATCCTGCAGATGCTCTTAAAATATAAATCTTTATCAGGGACTGTATTATATATGTATTTCTATTTTACTTGCATCATGATCATTTGCTTCTGGGTCACCTTCTAAAATGAATTAAAAATTGATATATTTTCATATGCCATGGCATATTCTTTGCAAGTCAGAAGCCAATGATTTACTCCCTTATTTACAGATTCAGTAATAATACACTGAAGAACACAGAGTGATCTGTGGGTAGTGGTGGATAAAACTTTTAAAGTGTGATTTACAGCTGTAAGGAAATGTCCACAAGTCAAAAATACATATAGGATAGGAGTCCCAGGTATGAGAGTGTTACTAGTCCAAAGGAACTGGAACAGGGATGGGGTGGGGGTGGGAGGGAGATGCTTCACTACTGGAAACAAGGAGGAGAGATCTGGAGAGAGGAAGAGGGAAGAGAACAAAAAAAAGAGAACAAAAAAAGACAACAAAGGAGGACCTCTGTAAGCTTTCCAAAAGACAAAAGCTCACGTAAATCCCAAAAAGCTGTTTCAAATCATGACCAGTGTGCAAACATGTGTGAACAAGAAATAAAATTAGGAAATAAGAACAGCATAATGAATTTTAAGGTGAAGTTCATTAATGAATGCTGCTGTAGGGGACAATGGTATTGGAATCGAGAGGATGCTTAAGGCTTTTCTACGTATTAACAATGTTACAGTTTCATCTGCTTTCACAGGCTTCTTCATTACACCAGTGCAATCTTGTCAGCTGCTGTATATTCAGCAATGCAAGAACTCTCTTACAGTAACAACATCCATATTAATATTAAATTTGAATCAGTTCTGACTGAAATTTTATACTATAAATAAAATAAATATTATCCTTATTTAACAGTCAAAAAGCTTCACCTCGGAGTGCCTCAAACTTACCCAGTGTTTCAGAGCAGAACCAGAACTAACTAGCTCCTACATCTTTTCTAAACACATTGATATCTAGTGGAAAAGGGGTTAAGTCACTGTTGCAATGAAATTACTTTTCCAATGTCCACTCAGAGCAGCTAGATAGGTCCCAGGACTTGAAGGTACCCAGCCATACAATGCGTGGCCCCAACAGTGGCCCCACAGAGTAAAGAATAAAGACAACCATTGTTCCAAAGGAAAATAAAATAAATGTTAAATTTACCTTATTTACAATAGGCAAAGCATGCCTTGCAGTGTTATTCATCACTGCTGTAAGCAATGCAAGGCAAATTCATCGGCACTGCTAAAGTTAAACCGTGGTATCACCTGGAGTGGAGGCCAAAGTAACTTCTCTGACAGAGGAGCTCACAAAGAACTGGAGAGCTGGGCTCAATGCTCCAGTTCAACAACCAATGAAGAACAGGAGATATAGCTGACATCAGGCCCTGGCATAGGCCAGGCTCTATCCTGACCAGGCAAGTGTTCTCTATCCTCAGCAGTCTGCTACCACAGACAGCTGCCAAATTCACCCATCTAAAAGGTGGAATATTGTTTACTGCAACTGACTTAAGGCCAACAGCACAAACACATAAAAACAAGGATTCACTGTAGTGCTGGAAATTTCGGCTCCTCAGGTCAGTGCAGGTACTGACTAGCAGTATCTTAAGCCACTGATGAATAATAACACCAAAAAACGTGGCCATGAGCATAGGGGTCTTACTGTTCTGCCCCCCGTCCAGCCTGAGGGGGCTGTGCATCATGGGCACGCAGAACAGGAGTATATACAAAGAGACCCCACACGCAGAAGTGAAGGGACATGCAAAATTCATCTACACTCTACATCTTCATTCATCTATATCTAATTATTCTGCAAACATTAGCCAGCAGACTCAACCGTGATTTTATTTTCCATTTATGCAGAAAGATTAGCAGCATAGTCCAGTTGGACCAGAAGTACAACTGCAGCTTTTTCACAGTAGGAATATGAACCAAATGCTTGCAATATTTAAAGCATCTGTCCACTTGTGCTGGAAAGCATGTTTGGAGGAGCAGTAATAGTAGCATAACTGACCAAAGGCCTTTTCCCTTTCCTAACCCTAGAACAGATAACACTGGCTTCCCTCTAACACTGGCAGTTAGAAGGTTGAGAGTTCTATGGAACAAAGGTAAAGCCACCCAGCAACAAAAATCTATCCTTCAACGATACTGCAGATCTTCAAAACCCAAAGGCAGCACCCAGCTCACAGAACAAGGATTGTTTCCCAGTGATTTCCAATGAATAACATTGCTTTTGCGTACCTTAGCATCTGGACTTTGCTCATTCTGTATATGATTGCTCAAAATGTGCTTTTGATAACAGCCTCTCACAAACACAGACTTCCTTCCACAATATTCACAACAAGTCTTTTCTCAGAGTAGCTTGTGATAATTACTTTGCTGTTTTGATACACCTAACTTACAGGTTGTAGAAAAAAAAAATTAAGAACTTTCTTTGTTACGTGTTGGAATCTGGAGAACACCAGACTGGAGGGTTTCTGCATGTTACTTGCAGGAAAAAAAATAAAAATCAAATTACCAGAAAATCCAGTGTATAATGTTTCATCTCCTTCCTTTCTGGCTGAGGAATCTTTTTAGCTCCTTAATTTAGGAAACTGCTAACACGAATATAATTGAGAACACAGAAATCAACCTTTAACAACTAAATGATCTCATATTCTTCAAATTGTAGTTAGCAAGAGTTAGATGTGTCTGACAGTTGTTGAAAGATTAGCCATACTTGCAGATGGCACCCGATGAATAATTATGTCTTCAGGATGACAAATCAGTGGTCATCTGCATTTGATAAGAGTGCTAGACCTCCAGATGCTGCAGAATAAAAAAAATAATTCCACATCTTGCTGTCAAGATTCTTTTTAAATCTATTTATTTATTTTTAAATGTGAGGGCACCTAATCTGTCATATCTCATGAGGCTGAAAGCTTGCCACATTGCTTCTTTACTAGTTAAATGAAGCAAACAAATGAAGAGCACGTTATAACATAGGCTAGAAAACCATCAATATTCTGTCAAGAACAAGTCTTTAAGACCTCTTTTCCTCTGGCCTGAAAAGGAGCTGCTTCGTTATTCTGGCAGAGAGTACAGGAGAGGAGAAAACTGGCTGACACACAGGCCAGATAATGGGAGGGTCATGCTGTTTTGGCAGGTGGAAGAACTGTGAAGAAGGGGCAGAATTTACAAACACCACTTCTTCACATGAAAGCATCTGCCAGTCCATTGGTAAAGCAACGTGCATCTCTGTGCTTGTCAGATCTGTCTCAGTTTGTCTGGTCCCCTCCTTGCAACACAAATTCATGCAACTAAGAAATCCTATGGCACTTTTACAAGGCAAAGGACTTGTTTCAAGACTAAATCAGCTGCAGTTTATTTGGGACAATCCATAAAACTTGCTCAGAACTCCAGAAGCAACCTCACAGACAGCTGGAGCTGTGCAACAGGTATCAATCCAGATGCAAGCGACATTCAAGGTCCCAATTACATATAGTAAGTCAAAAAGGGGCTTTTTGATACCTGGTTTTCATGTGAGCTAGTGGCCGGCTAGTTTTCCCAGAATACCAAAGTTTGCTTTATCACTATGAATAAAGTGGGTCTTTTTTCCTTTTCACTCAGCTCCTTGCCTCCACATATCTTTGCGTAATACCATAGTTTAGAACTATCTTATACACCAACACTGTGAAGAAACAAGAATTCTGAGAATTTTTGCACTGTCTGTTTCTTGCCAGAAATAGAACTTTTAAAGTAAAGCTAATCTTCATAATGTACTTCACAATGTTCTCATCAGAGGATTATAATTGCATGATTTCTGACACCTGCTGTTATTTGACTACTTAGATTTAGGTCAATATTTTCCATTTATAACCCTTTACTGAAATAAACAAAAAAAATTATGTTCTACTAAAATAATTTGACAGTTTATCATCATACTAAAAAAAAGAGTGACTACACTGACAGACCTAAAAAAAGGCTTTAGTATCACTGCCGTCAAAAAGAGGCTAAAAACATTATCAGTTCACTGTTGTTCTTGGTGGCCAGTTGTCATATAAGTGCAGTTCAACTAAGGCTGAAGTTGAAGATCTACATCCCTGGCAACTGATGGAAAAATAACTTCAGTTTTTATAAATCAAACACCTTTTTCATTTTTAAACTTAAATTTTCTGTTCACATGCCTCCTATTATGTATTTGATAGCAGAACTTCAGGAGATCAGCCTCCCATTTTTATTAAGTTACCTGTAAGAGGATCTTTCAACCAACATAGGAACAAAAGTTTTACAACTTACTGCCTCTAATTTTAAGTCTATGAAGATGTTTAAAATTTCTTTTCATTTAGCTTACTTTAATACTGAAAATTATTTCTATCCCCTCAAAGAGCTAGTTTTCTATCCCTGAAGACATGCTTCCTCTATTTGGTCTCCTGAGGGATTAAAATACCATATATTAACATATTCTGAATCTTGACCACTTGATAATACAATCTACATTCCCAATAAATGTTAGTAATTGGGGCTGAGGCACAGGAAATAAAGATATTTTTTTTTTAGTTTGCCTGTATTTTTCAAACATAATACTAAACTCTTGTGGTGGCTTGACCCTAGCTGGACACCAGGTGCCTACCAAAGCAACTCCTATCACTCCCCTCCTCAGCTGGACAGGGGAGAGGAAATACAATGGAAAGGTCACGGGTCTAGATAAGGACAGGGACATCATTCAGCAATTACCATCACAGGCAAAACCAGACTCAACTTGGGGAAATTAGTTTAATTAATTACCAATCAAATCCAAGTAGGATAATGAGAAATACCTAAGTCTTAAAACATCTTTCCCCCACTCTTCCCTTCTTCCTGGGCCCAACTCCACTCCCAAATTCTCTACCTCCTCCCCTCCCAGTGGCACAGGGGACAGAGAACAGGGCTTGCAGTCAGTTCATCACATGTTGTCGCTACCACTCCTTCCTCCTCAGGGTGAGGACTCCTCACGCTCTTCCTCTGCTCCAACATGGGCTCCCTCCCACAGGAGACAGTCCTCCACAAACTTCTCCAACATGAGTCCTTCCCACAGGCTGCAGTTCTTCAAGAACTGCTCCAGCATGGGTCCCTTCCATGGGGTGCAGTCCTTCACAAACAGACTGCTCCAGTGTGGGTCCCCCATGGGGTCACAAGTCCTGCCAGCAAACCTGCTCCAGCGTGGGCTCCTTTCTCCATGGGTCTACAGATCCTGCCAGGACCCTGCTCCAGCATGGGCTTCCAGCCTCCTTTGGGCGCATCCATCTGCTCTAGCATGGGATCCTCCATGGGCTGCAGGGAAATCTCTGCTCCGGCACCTGGAGCACCTCTTCCTTCACTGACCTTGGTGCCCATAGAGTGATTTCTCTTACATATTCTCACTCTTCTTTTCTGGCTACTGTTGCACAACAGTTTTTTCCACCTTCTTAAATATGTTATCACAGAGGTGCTACCACCGTCACTGATGGGCTCAGCCTTGGCCAGCAGCAGGTCTGTCTTGGAGCCTGCTGGCACTGGCTCTATCAGACATAGGGGAAGCTTCTAGCAGCTTCTCACAGAAGCCACCCCTGTAGCACCCCCCTGCCCTGCTACCAAAACCTTGTCATTCAAACCCAGTACAACTCCTTTTCAAAATAGGTTTTATCTCTAATGTCCTGTGCCTGGAAGTTGTTTCAAAATACCTCACGTGAGAACATTCTACCAGTTGAAGTGTCAGTTTGGGGGTTTCTTTTGGTGCCTCTGCAAACCTTTGGAGCAGTATTCTAAGTAACAGCAAACTAAAGTTAGTTTCTTTTCATCAGAAGTACAGCATTTGATAATGCAAATATCAACCATATATTTTTTGGTCTGTGGAACAGCAGAAATTATTATAGCACATTTCTAGTACAAGTTTCCTCTCTAGTATACAAACTACTTTCTATATTAACATGCAAACATTCAAACTTCTACATCTGATCACTTAAGTTTAGAATCACACAAACAGATGCTTTAACTTAAATTTCTGTCTTAAAAACACATTTTTCCTTCCTTCCATCATTCTCCTCTCAATAACGAACAAGGCCTATGTGGGTCTTGAGCAGCTTTTTCTTCTATCACCTAGGTGTAAGATGCCAAAGATCAGACAAAGCAACTGAAATGGAAAAAATAATTCCACCAAAAACTCAACAAGAAATCAATACCTATTTGTTTTCTTTTGTGAAGTAAAATGGCAAGTATCTGATTAATTCAAATGCAACAAGTGATAAGGAAAAAGGTGTATGTGTAGTGAAACACAGACATCTTTCTTTGCTGGGAGGCAACTGCTGTAATAACCAAGTGACTCAGCCTCCTGCTAAAAATGCTATTTCCATCCCTGCTGTTCAAAAGAATCCTTTTGCAGAAAATCCACATATCACCCAGCTTTACTGAAAGCTGAAATGAAAAATAGATGCCCACTGTCATACAGCTATATTGATTATGAGTGAAAATGTGATCATTTTGCATTAACTTGCCTCACAGCACTGGAGTTCCATCAAAGCATCAGAAGGAAATTAATGCTTTCATATAGTGCCTAAGAAAAATATGAGATGTTGTTCACTTTGCCCTCTAGACAAAGAGGTATATGCCAGTAGTTGAGAGGTAATAGCTTTCAGAAGAGAACATGAACTCTAGACTTTTATTAAAATCATTATTTAATGTGCAAAAAATAATGAAGCCACAGCCTTGGCATTTAAAACAGCAATTTGTAGTCATTACATCTTAGATCATGAGGCTTATTTTGTAAAAAGCCAGACTTTTTCAAATTAAAAATTCATCATCAACTCCCACAGATTATGTAGTCCTTTAAATGATGCCATTTCATACAGATTTATTCCAGCTAAACAAAGAGCCAGTAAAGTGGCACACAAATAGCTATTTCATTGCTTTCTCTCTAGAAAGATCTTTCTACTCCTTCGACTGTTTGAAATCTCACACAAGGGTTGACTAAAGCATTGATATTTTAGAAATTTCACCTTCTAGGGACATTTTACATGTTAATTTGCTATGCTCCTCATCCCCACTGTAGAGTGAACTGTAAAAAATAACCTTCAACAGAAGGCTTCTTCCTTTTTTCATACTTGAAATGGCAGCACACAAAGTGAATGACAGACAATATCAACAGGCCTAAGTAGATCCCTCTAATTGAATAGCATTTAATTCATTATGAATATTAGATTTATTTTTGATGGAAAAATAAGCACTAAAAACCTGTTCCTCTCCAGCAAGAATCCTGTTAAGAACTTGCATGGCAAACTGATGCAAGCTCTACATAACTGACATTTGTTATTGTGCTTTACTTCAAAAACTGTTATACTTAATTCTCTTTAAGCATGAAGTGATTTTTACTAAACAAAGTCACACAACATCATAGTATGTGTAGATGTTAATGTTTTACCTAATAAGTCTTTTGGAAGATCACTATGGCCTGACAAAAAGTTGCAAGATAGCACATCCATTCTCTGTCTTACTAGTGAGAGATTTTACTCAGTAACTTGGAGAAACGTAAATGGGATTTACATGTGTATCAGTAAGAGAACAAAAATGCACTGCATGTTTTATCTCCTTCCTGCTTCAAGACTTCTTTTAATTACTGTTTGAGCTATAGCAGTGTCAAGAAGTTGGGATCCCTTTTGAAAAGAACATTGAAAAAGAGACAGTTCCTCCCCTGAATTATTTTAACATATGGATGTGAATCACTAAGTAACACCACCTGTAATTTAATTTATTGTATGTTGAATAGGCATGATTATTTCAATCCCACTCCTCTTTTCAGCAGAAACAGTACATTTAAATTAACATGTTTCAGAGTACGTTCTCTGCTGTCTTCCAAAAGTCTATACTCAAAACACCTCTTTCAGAGCATTCCTCTTACAAAGGCAATGCAGCTTTTTCTATACCCTTCTGCAATCTCTGTACCTACCAGATAAGGTTTTAATTAGTGGCTAGCAAGGGGCTAACAATGTTTTATCAAGGGACTAAAACATTACATTTGTTACTACACTTTCCACCTAACTAAATGGCTTGCTCATTAGCTCTATCTGCCAACAACTCTCCACAATTTATCTCCAAAGCCATTTCTATAACCCTACAAAGGATGTTTACTCACAAGTTTTACAGAATCCTACATTTCACAAGACTTCACCAGGAGTACAGATCTGTACGCAAAGCCAACAGACCTCATACATACTAAAATGCTCTTTACCAGAGATCTACAAAAAATTGTGGAATTCAAAGTAGAAAATCATTTTTAAAGGCAAAAGTTTGTGGGAATCTTGAACAGGACTGCAATATAAGCAGCCTGTACAATGTAAAAAAAATTAAGCAGAACAAGCTTCAAAAAAGCAGGCTGTTATACTTTTCATAACCACTATCATTTGGGGAAGTTTAAAATAAAGGATAGCCATCATGACAGGTAGCTGGCTGGAAAGATAATAAAATGAGGTGCTTTTTTTCAGTCTCTGATAAGTTCCTATAACCAAATTGTCCACAACTACAATCTAAAAATCAATTTGGTATACATAAAATATATCACTTAAAGGAAAAATGAAAGTTAAGAAATTTAATCAGTGTTGCCAATTAGAAAGATATAATCTCATAGTTACTGCACCTTACTGCAATTTGAACAGTTTCACAATGAAGTCCACAGAACCACACACAAGCTCAGAACTGCTACTGTACAGGCATCATTGACACTTATGTCCCTACTTTATTAGTTTATTACTCATGAATCTTGGCATCTTTGAAGCAAATAGAAATACTGTAAATTCTCTCCAAGAAACAGAGATTATAGAGAAATTATGAAAACAGACAGTACACCTTGATGCTTCAGGAAATGGTGTTAGATTTCTAGATTTTCTAACTAGAAAACTAGTTAGAAGCTGCTTAAAACCTTAAAGTCTAAATAGTTTCCCTCCCAAAATTGTTCTCAATTATTCTGACACTAGTGGAAGCTTTATCTTCAAATTTCCAAATTTATCTGCAGAGTTGAGAAAATATGTTAAGAATGTTGATGCACAATCTGTAGGACAAAAAAGTAAGCCATCTCAACTGGAAGAGCTTGCTGTCTTGCAGGGGGAACGGGCAAGCTTGCATCACTACCACTACACCACAAAGTTATTAAGGAAATACTTGAAATCAAAGCACCTTTTCTCAATACCTCTCTCTAACAGAGTGCTGAATCCTCCAAGATAAGCATCTATTTAAAGCTTTTACATCCTCTTTGTCACATGCAGCTGCTTCTCTTACCTCCAGTTACATGACCCCAGACTGTAGCAGGCAGGCAATTGTACAAGAAGGTCGTTGCTCATTTTTTAAAAGAAACATCTTTATAGGTAATCCAAACAGCATACAGATGAAGTTCTACTTTCGTACTGTATACAGCTTCTTGGGTATTAGTGCTATGGACTTTCTTTAATGCTTAAATTCAAGCAAAGTGTTAAAAATTAGCATCTCTCTTCACTATATAAAGATCTATTGTGGGATTTCTAAGTGCATAAGCATGAAAAGCATTAAAGGATTTGAGTGGTCTCAAAGGAAAAATAAAATTCTTTTTAAAAATCAGAAAAAATTGATTATTCACTAAAAGCAAACACATTGAACTGCGCAGGCAGGTTTGGGTGTTTTTTTCAGTATATTCTTTCTTCTACATTGTGCTCACCTTTTCTACCAAAGCCCAGCAAACATTTGAAATGATTATGTATTCAAGAATGGTGTATTTGCTGAAAGACAGACAAATACTTCTTTAGCTTGAAACTCAATTTGTGGTTAAATGATTAATGTCATCTAGGTCTTGCAATTACATAAGTTTGGATGTCACCCAGGGGGTTCAGGTTGTCATGCCAGTAGAAGTACACATATTTCTCCTCAATTCAGTGTACAACAAGGCATATTTCTCTAGATGGAGTACAGGCTCCCTCTATAGTTACAGTCTAGCAACCAACATTGGCTGGTCTAACCACAACAACGAATTTAAATTCTTGTTTCTTTATCATAAAAGAAAATAAACCAGAGCAGCCATTCCTGCATAATCTCTCTGTTGTATCACCTGCCTTCCAGTTATTACTACTCACTGATGCCCAATCACAATTACTTTTTCAGAGGTAGTAAAGTTGCTAAAAATAATCCAAAAATATACAACAACAAAAAGTGATTAATCAAATACAGAATTTATATTTAGTAATTTTGATCAAGTCTTGCTTCACATTAACATTTCAGATGAACTCTTCTTTCATCCTAGTCTCATTAATATTCTGTTAATATCATCAGCCTTAATTAACAAGCAGTACATACCTTTTATTCTCTTCCCCTGGTTTATTTTTCACATTTGTGTTTTCACAAAGTAGATAACATGCATATCCCATAACAATTTTATCTTCTCTTTGTGGATACCTGTCACCCCACTAGTCTTTAAGTCCACCCAGGGCAGGATCCCCAAAACCAGCATCTGGATACTCTAAACCAGGTGTTTGCTCTGGTGCCAGGCTATCTGACTGCTAAGAGTGGCTGTGTCTCTAAGATGCTCAGTCTACAATTTAACAAACTGCACAATAACCTGCCTTAACCTAGCTGTTCTGGAGGGATGAGTTTCCCATCCACATTTAAGTTCCGGACAGTTGCACTTCAAGTTTGTCTCACTAGCATGCGAGGCATGTCAGTAAAAGTGATGGATTTGTGTGTGCTCGTGCCAGCTATGCTCACAGTGAGGAACGTGCAGAGGAACAGAAGGCTGTGAGAAACAGCAAAGAAAAAATTTCCTCACCCACATCTCATCTGCCCTCACAGCATGAATTCTTCTAGTCCACTTTAACGCAAAGTCACACAGGCCAGGTTAAAACCCTTCTGACAGGCTTACGCTCAGTTATTGGCCTTTGCTCCAAGGCACACTGAAAGCATGTGCTCAGGGACAGCTAAGGTGGTGTTTAAGAAACAGCTCCCGATTCCTGTGAGCCATAGCATGCACCCTGATGAGAGCCCTGGTGAGAATGCTTTCAATTTCTTCCAGGGCAAAGACAGAGATTAGGCCTTAAAATAACTTCCTTAGCTTTGCCCTGGAGGGGCTTAAAAGTACTCACAGACAAATTACTGGATCTCAGTGAGAAGCCAAAAAATAAGTTTGAGATGTACCAAAAAGGAGAAACTTAGATTGCCTCAGTTCCTCTCTCCCTCCCAGATGGCAACAAGAGCGATGCATTGGAGACCTATGCAGATTCCCTACCAATATAATCTTAGCCCCATCCCAAGTACCTCTTGCTAGGGCATCTGCCATGTGTTGGGTGCTGAGGCTGTTAAACCACAAGTCATGGCCCACCGAGCTCGTAATGTTCCTCTCGGGCCGCATCCAGAAATAATGCATCCTTCTGCAACAACTCAGAGCCTCGCAAGCCCTACTCATCACTGTGCAAAAACCTTACTCTATCACCAAGGCTTTTAGTTACTCTCCTTTGTCACCTGCCATCTCAGCTAGCAAATCCCTTTCACACACTGTCTCACAGTAGGTATCTGAACATACTCCTTCCCACTTGATAACTCTTTAGTAGTTGAAGCATCTTCAGCATCATATCCATAAGAGACAAGAAGCTAACTTAGGGCTCTGCTTGAGTTTGTGGTCCTGCCTGAGGCACACATTCATGAGTAAGACATTTTGCATGCCTTGATTAACCCTCTCAAGTGATCTTCTGTACTCCAGGAATACCACTGACACAAGCACATCACATGCAGGGGGAGGACCACATAGTGAAAAAAGTTTCAGATCCTCAGCAGTGTTGTTAAAGGGAAGACTGAACATAAAAATAGATAAAATAGTTTACAACTGCCATTTCATTTGCTCTTTCACAATGAGGTAAAAATAACAATGCTTAAAGCTTTAATACTCATAGCTATCTTGTATTTACTGGGGGTACCTAGTTCACTGAAGCCTGGTTGAGTTTACTGGATGATGCAAAAATTAAGAAAAGCAGTAAGTTCATCCGTGTTTCAATCCCCCCTCCCGCCTGAGAAAAATCAAGCTCCTTGAAGGGAATCCATCAATCCCTTCACAATAGTAGGATTTCAACTACTACAGTACCATAATTTCTTGCAGAAATTGGAAGTATATCCCACTTGCTATGCATGTATGTTGTAATTACCTTAAAAAGTAATTTTGAAATAAAAACCTATACACAATAACACTAATAATAATAAAGTGAAAAAAATTGATTTAGAAGCATTAATGTGGGCAACAGATCATCATCTATGCCAAACAGCTTAGTTAATATAATCAGTTTAATTTTATTACCATCACCCATAGGACATCAACAAATAAACACCAGAGAAACTCAGGGTATCTGGCCACAAGACCTTAACCATTTTATGGCAAAAAAAGATTTATAATTGGCATCCAGCCATTCTAAAAACCAAGAGCTGATCAGAACTCAGCAGTCTCAGCCTCAAGGTTGTCTGTATTCATTATTTCTGCAATAGACACAAAAGTTCAATCTTTATATACAAAGCATGATGTTTTTGCAGATGATGCAAAATGGTGGGGGGGGAGGAGTGGCTCATACATCAGAGGGTTGTGCTGCCATTCAGAAGGACCTCAACAAGCTGGAGGAATAGGCTGACAGGAACTGTGTGAATTTCAACAATGGGAAATGAAAAGTCCTGCACCTGGGGAGGACTAAAACCCCATGCACCTGTACAGGCTGGGGGCTGGCCAGGTAGAAAGCAGATATGTGGAAAAGGCCCTGGGGATCCTAGCAGACACCAAGTTGGACACCAACTCAGGCAATACACTCTTGGAGCAAAGAAGAGCAAACAGCCTCTTGAGCAGCATTAGGCAGAGGGTAGCCAGCAGGTTGAGGGGGGTGATTTTTCCACTCTGCTCAGCACTGGTAGGAGATACCTGGGAGTGCTGGATCCAGTGCTGGGCTCCCCACTATGAGACAGGGAAATGCTGGAACAAGTCCAGAAAGATGTAAGGGACTGGAGCACCTGTCATATGAGAAGAGACTGAGAGCACTGAGACTGTCCAGCCTGGAGCAGAGAAAGCTCTGTGAATCTGATCCATGTGTGCAAATATGTGATGGAGGGAGTAAAGAAGAGGGAGCCAGGCTCTTTTCAGTGGTGCCCAGTGACAGGACAACAAAAGGCAATGGGCACTACCTGAAATATAGGAAATTCCACCTAAATGTAAGAAAGCACCTTTCTACTGTGAAGGTGGTCAGATACTGGAACAGGTTGCCCATAGAAGCCGTGGAGTTTCCATCCCTGGAGATACAAAAGAAAACAACCGACACAGCCCTGAGCAACTTGCTCTGAGCAGGAAGTTAGCCTAGATGATCTCCAGAGGTGCCTTCCTGCCTCAAAAAAACAAAAACAAAAAAACCAAACCAAACCAAAACAAAAAAAACAACAAAAAACCACACCCTCACACTGAATGGTTATCTATATCAATTTACTCTATCATCCTGACAACACTAAAGTAAAACAAATAAATGCACATGCACACATACCCTGCCACACAAAAAAACCCAAACACATAGCTAAAATGAAGGTCACAGGGTAAAGAAATCTTATCTGAAAGACACATGAACTTTTTTGTTCAAAGAATTTAACTACTGCACCAAAATTATTAGCCCAGCAGTCATTTAGAGAATAGTCTTCTGTGGTTCATGCTTTTGAAAAGCTATAGAAGCACAGAATATTTTCACTACTTCTGAACAGAAGCAGCACTTTTTTTCAGTTTTCTACGATCACAGTATTTGATCCAACTCAAAAAGAAAATTCATTTACAGAACATCTAGTCTCTTCCCACTTAAAGAACGAACACTATTAGCAGCTAAGCATAAGAACTGTAAAGCCTACCAAACCACCTACAAATTAAAGAGAAGACCATTCTTGCTGTACATCTCTGTCCTTGGGAACTTCATCTACTGAGGCCACCTCCATAACAGACTCAATACCTAAAATTCGCCAACAGAGAATTTCTTTCTCCAAAGGGAATAAGTAGTCTCTTCACTCAAAACCAGAGAAAGAGTTGCTTGTGGTTTGAACATCTATTCTTAATATTTTCAGGTTGTCTTGGTGCTTTTTTTATTGTTCTTGGTTTCTTTGATTGTTTGGGGGTTCTTCTTGGGGGGCGGGGGGGCAGGTAGAATCAGATCCATCAATGTTTTAATATTTGTGAGAATCACAAGTTAATCCAAATAGTATTTCTCCACAATGACAAGGAATAAACAAGCCTTAGGAATTTTTTTCTTAAACAATATGCTATACCCAACCTAGCCTGTTTACAAGAACTTGGCATCTAAAAGCATGATAAGAAAAAGACAAAAAACTTAAGTACTTTTACCTCCCATCAAAAACAGTTTAACAATTTGTTTTCTCCAAGAGAAAAGGAAGTGTAGTCTTAACCCCATTAGCCTGTGCTTGTACACCACCTACTAGGACATGGCCTCAATTGAGTAAGGTTCTATACACAATCCATGAACATTACTTACTTGTTATATATAAAAACTTTCCCCTACTAGTCATAATGTTGCTAAAAATATTGTTTGTTCCTAAAAACAAACATAATATCTTTGCTGTACTTCAGAAACCATCTCATGACAGCAAAACCAGCATTATTCACATATTCACTCTTCCACAGACTTATCTTAAGTCATTTAGATAACTTCATCTGCAATACACATGTTGTTCTCAACATACAACATAAATACAAGAAACCCCTAAAAACACATATAATGTTGTAGCAAACAGGTGGAAGCTGGATTTGACAGAAGAAATATTGGCTGTTCCTACATCTGGAAATGCATTCAATAATCTTCCTTGATGATTAATATATCCCACGTGTAAAAGCCTACATAAAAGACCAAGCAACAGCTGTAATTTACTGAAGGAGGTAGGACAGCTCAGCAGTAGAAGCCATCCAAGTTGTAAAATGACAGTGTATTAGTAGTTCCCATCCATTTAATTACAGTTTAAACTTTTCAATCTGACACAGTAATAAATTGAAAAATGCTGCATTACTGGCTTTTTTTTTTTTTTCTTTAAGACAGATGTTGTACATGGTATATTGTGGACCTTTTCCATCTCTTCCTTTCTTGCTGGTTATTGCCTGGCTAACAGGATGTTTCATTTTAATGAAAAATACATTAGTGCATTAAGATAAGGTCATCAGTTCTTAAGTTAAACGCAATTTCTGTAATAAAATTAATTGTATAGCCCACATAAAATTTTTTATGTGGGTTAAACACTTTTAATTACTACCTAAATTTTGTTCCACTGAATGTTTAAATGGAGTATTCCCCTATAAAAAGAATGCATACACTGTGAAATGCCTTTACAGTTCTTTATGACATGCCTTCTATATGTTATACTGTAATCCAGTAAGTGGTCATCAGTGTTAAGTCTACATAAGTCTCTTGAGCAAGGCTGAGGGGAAGGAGGCAGAGGAAAAAACTGCCAGGCTATGCAGTCTGTGAAAACTGGGTTTGAGGGCAGACATAGTTACTCAGGGCCACATCCAGTTGGGCTTGGGGTATTTTTAAGGATGGAGACTCCACTATCTGTCTGAGCACCCTGCTGTACAACATTATAAAGTAGAAAATGTTTTGGCAGTTATTTGTAAATCCTGTTAGGTTTCATATAAACAGCAAATATTATTTGATATAAATATCAAATTGTCACTGTAGCAGAAGTTGGAGCTCAGACAGATCACCTCTCAGATTACTGTAGCAATTTTTGGCTCTTAAAAAACCTCATGTTTTCTCAGTATTGTTTGTATGCGTGGCATGAAGCGGAACAACTCACACGAGAGAACATTAGGATGACTTTATCCCAACAGTTACAAAGTTCTTCTGAAATGTGAGACAAAACACTAATAAATTCTCTATTCCATTCAAAAGCAGAGATAATCTATATGTCTTGGATGGCTTAGATGGCTGTTAAGAAGACTTGAAACAATCAAGTTTCATAAATGATACATAGTCCCTTTTTGAAGTCCTTACAACATTAATTTGTATAGGCTAAAAGGACAACTTTTTTTTTCCTGAGAGGAAAATTTTGTTTCAGCCAGGATTAAAATTATTTTAAATTTTTTTCTTTTTTTTTTTTAATTCAGCTCCTGAACCTCCAAAATAATAACAAAGTATTAATTCACCTCTAAGTCAGATGCCATTGAACTGCATAATGATAGGCCCTGGGACTTGAACCATGGATTTATGGGTTAATTCAGCCTGCATACTTTTTCTAGGATGTTTTTAGTTTTATGCCTACAACTCGATGTATATTATTCAATCAATTGATTTATGAAAACAATATTCCTTTACTAACTTAAATGTGGTTCCATGTTTCAGAATCAGATTAAGTTTGACATTTTATGTTGTCTTTAACTGAACTGGATTGTGTTAACAAAAAAAAAATATCTGCCTACATAGAGAAAAGGATTGTTTTGATTAAAGGAAGCTTCGGAAATACTTGCCTTTTATGGCCTCAGAATTAATAAACTGTTTAGATTAACTAAGTGAATGTATAATATTCTATGACAGAAAAAGTTGATACAAGCATCTTCTATAGTGTTCTTCACTATGCTTTCCAAGTGTACTTTAACCATTAAAAAAAAAAGCCCATTTTTATTTTACAGCATCCAGGTGGTACGATTTTATTGCAGCTGAATGAACGGTATAACATCTTTGCATTATTGCCAGTAATGTGATTCATTGTTTTGAAGTCAAAACACAGTCAAATCACATTAAAAGTTGCTAGCTCCGGCACTACTTCCATAAAGGAAATCATTGTCACTATAGAGAGAGTGACACAATAGCACAAGGGAAAGCACAGTAACCTTAAGCAGCTGAAAACTAGTTAGAGAAGAGGCCTGTCCAGTTTGGGCATCCAACCTCCAGATCCTAGTCAGTTTTTAGTGCAGATCTGAGAGAGGAGGAAGGAGAACAGAAACAGTCCATATCATACATACACCTGTGGGTATCTGGGTATGCATGCAGAAAAGCCATGAAATAATTAGCACTTTAGCTCTGCATCCATGACACACTGGTAGTAGAATACAGTGAGGAAGGTAAGAGTCCTCTAAGACCTACCTATTAGGATGGAAATTGTCTGAAAAAACACAGTTCTAGAAAATATACCTGACAAATATCCAAACAAGCAGCAAATGAGCAAAAGTGTTTATTAGGTTCTTTCCCTTTCTGTATTTCTTAATCAATTAACCCCATGTTTTCTTTTCCTCCAACGCATTTTTAACTATTCATACTCTTAGAACTAGAAAATAATTACTTCACTTCCATGTAGAAGTAGTAAATTTTCCTCACAGTCTCTCACATTCTTCATTACCTTTGACATATCTAATGCAAATTTGTGCTCTATTGTATTAGGAATAGGTACTTTGTTTCAGGGTTTTTTTATACATCAGGGGCATTTTTTGGAGCTGCTTTTCCTTTGGTTGGCTTCCCTCAATCATTTAAATTAAATCAAAAGTTAAATATACAAGTTTGTGGTAATGGTTTTGAAATTCTAACTGAACTACTAAGTTACAAACTAATGAAATAAAACTTCATAGCAGCAGCCAGCACAGATATTATTAGCTATTTGAAAAATATCAGTCCTAGATGATTTCATCACATTTGTTTAAACTCAACAGGTGTTTCCAAAATTGCTTATAAATACCGTATTTAATAAGAGAATCTAATGAGATTGTTACTCATTCAAAGGATTTAAAAAACAGCACCTAAATCCTTTTGGCTACAATACTTTCTCATTCCCTTATCAAATTGCTGTCATTTGGCTACTTCCTTTTGGTCCCCTGCCCAGAATAATTTATCCATCAAATGAAATTTTACAGGTGCAAGATTTACAGTGAAAAAAGTATTTGAGACATTTTTAATCATCTGCAAGCTTTCTCTCCATAAAGTTCTTTATTAAATTAAACATAGCTTGAAACCCCATAGATTTTTGCAAAGGCTGTTCAATTACACTTAGACATGAAAACTTTGATTTTTGACCAAGTATACCAATTTCTTTCTTGCTCATTGTAAAATTATACTTGCTCCTTTCTCCTGTTTAAAGAAAAAAAAAAATCACATTTATACCCACAAGAATCCGGTTATATCCTCACCTTTTTCAAATGCATTTATTTGTGCTAGTGACTAAAGCAGTTAATATCATGAAACCTTTATGATAAACACCAAGTGTTTTCCAACAGCAACATTTGAAACTATTTCTGAAGTATGTAAGTAAAGATAGAGGTTAACAAACAACCTCTATATTAACAGATTAATTACACTTACTCTACCATTAATGACATTTGTATATGCAGATGTCTGTGAGCAGAAAGAGGGAGGCCTTGGCCCAACTGAAAATTCTACCACCTCACATTGCCCTTTTTTCTGAAGCCACTGCCACCTCTTTTCTGAGCAAAAAGGTTTACAAGGCTTTGCAAGTCAGCTTCACGGTGGAGGACAACACAATGAATATGAAACTAATTATAGTTAAAGTGCAACTTTCCTTGGTTTCACACATATTCCTGTAGAAATTATACCCTCTGGAGTTCTGCAAGGTTTCCAAGAACCTTTGCCCAATGCTTACTCTTCAAGAAGCATTTCTGTCTCAAGGCTCTATTTTAAAGAGGCCAGCTCCAGACTCTGAAGGAAACTGCCCTGCATTTCACACAGCAACACCTGCTAGCTTTTATTACACCAAAAAATAACGTAGCACCTGAAGATAACACCACTATACTAAGTCTCCCCATGAACCAGAAATAACATAGATTAAAATGTTAATGGCTATGTACACCAGCACCACCTGGTGACAGCTACAGTGAAGCACATAATGATTTGGTCGGATCAGATCATTAGTGAACATCCACACTGTGCTAGCAGTCAATTTTTCTCTTCATGCTCTGCGTGGCACACTGGGTCAGAGCCCGGGGGTCAGGACCAGGATGCTCCGCTCCCAGGCACAGTCACCGCCCCTGCCCCTGAGAAAGTGAGGATTTATTCCTGGGCAGCTCTTCTCCACCAGTCTATACTTCTTCCTACCTTTCAGCTATGTGTACACAGCATAGCAAGGTGCCATACCATTAACAACTGAGCTAGTGCCATATTCTCCAAAACAAACATTGGTCAGACTTGTGTATTTAAGCTCCCTGCACAAAACAACACACAACAGGATTTTCAGGTATCAACATAATGGCACGGGCAATCACAGATACTATGGCAAGTCTCAACGTAAGCTCACGTGCAAGGTTCAGCCGCTTTCAGCACTTCTCCAAGTAGGCTTTCATATCCGCATAACAGGTAGTACAGACAAATGTGAAGTACTTTAGGCTGTGTAACCCTGAAACCCTGTCATTGCCCAGTACTGGCAACCCTGACACCAACTATTGCCACTGCTAGCAATAGGCCACAGGCTTTGCATGGTGCTTCCAAGGGCTCCTGGCTGAGGCTTGCCGGGCTTGCTTTGTTAAATTTGCCGTCACTTGCATGGAGCTTTGTTTTCACTCAATTTAGATATAAACAGCAATTTCTCTACTGATGAGCTGGCTACAGCTAATTTGTTTTACTTTTTCTGGGCAGAACTGGTTTTCCAGGGTAACAAAGAAAACCAAGCATCTAACGTGCATAAAAATGCACTATAAATAGTAATTTGCATGTGAAAGTTTCAGACCAAATGGAAGAAAAAGCAAACTGTAAAACACATTAGTAAACATAAAAATGACCAAGTGGCTCCGTGAGTGAGGACCCCACCCAACACCAGACTGACCTGATTTCACATTTCACTAAGGAAATTTGCTTCAGGCATCAGATCAACTACCACTAAAGAAAGTTGGGAAAACCAGAAATCCCATAAGATCTGCTTCCATCACCACAGAGCATTACAGGAGTATCAGTTTCCTTAAGCAACCACTACACATCTAGGAGGGATATTTCCAAACGTACTGCCCAAAGTTGGAGGGCCCAGAGCTATAAGGTGGGCTTGGAGCAGGTGGCACAGTCTGCACCCAGTGTCTTCAGCAGATGCAAATGCTCAAGCAGAACAACTCCTGAAGAGAAATTCCAGCCAGTGCTATCCTGGAGCTGATCTCATCAAGCTGACAGACTTTTTGTAAATTGATATATTAGTTCTTAAAGGTGGTAATAGTTTTCTCTCGAGATATGACAAATTGTTCCCTTCTTCAACTTCCCATATATTTATGAATGTATTTGTTCAGGACAGGACTACAAATCTAAGTTTATGAGGAACTGTTTTAATTTCCTAGTCTCAAAAGAGCAGCAAAAGCTGACAAACCTATCACTTTGTCTTTGATCTTCCTTACTAGTAGACAAGCTGTAAGAGATTAAGCTCTTTTTCCATTACTTAATCACTTAAAGTGATACCCTAGGATTCCCAAGAATAAATGCATTAGGCTACTGATCAATCTGGGCAGAGGTTGTTTTTTTGGGGGGTTTAGATTGTTTTTTTTGGTTTTTTTGTTTGTTTGTTTTGGGGTTTTGGGGGGGTGGGTTAAGAAATGGAAAGATTTACAAAATACTGTTAGCTTATGCAGTTTGGATTAGATTTTCAGAAATCCTTTGATAATTTAGGGGCCTAACTCTTGTTCATACCAAAATGTATAGGGAATTCAAATGGCTACTTTTTAGTATTATGTAAACTACTCATTTTTATGATTAGTTTTTCTTCCCATGTTTCATATTATGTACATACTTTCTTTAAGGCTACAAAAAAATGTTCTTACAATCTGGAAAGGAAAGAGTCAGTGTGTTAACTTGAAATCCTTGATTATTGCTGTGCTGTACAGCAGCAATTTAAGATAAACATTCGCAAGAGTTGCATCACTTCCCTACATACTCTATGTCCATCATATACCAGCTCCAACTGTATGAAGCCCCTGGGTTTCTCAGTCTGGGAAAGAATTGAATCCTTAAGGAAATTGCCTGAACAGTTCCCAACTTGTATATACATTTTTTAACCTAACTGCATTTGTATCCTGCCAGAGCCATTGAATTCTCCCCAGGGAAGCCACAGGAAGGCTTCCAAAGGAAGGGTTTTTTTCAATCCTAGACACAGTGACAACTGTATAATATAATGATGGCAAATATATGGGATTACTGCCAGACTCTCATCCAAGACACTCTGATGTCTTCATGTAGTCAAATATGTTCTCCAAATAAAATTATATTTTACAGAGCAAAATGAACGTTATGTTATGGATTTTGGCATGAAACCATAGTGATTTTTAACTCGGTTGTCTGCCATGATTCAGGATATTAATTGGAGTATAAATTGTACAGATGCACATTCTGCATTAAGTGACCTTTTTCTTTCAAGGTCTTACAGAATCATTTGTCTCTGAAATGACCACTCCATGAAAAACAAAAACCTTATCACCCAGAAAAAATCAGTACTGCTTAGATAATGTAAATATTTGTAAAACTTACTATTCTTAAAAATCAATGTATGCAAGCATTTTCAATGGCTTTTCAAGTAGATCTTAGTTTAATGCAAAAGAACTTCCTTATTACAGTTCTTGATAACACCACTAAAAGGTCCTCTTTGAAAAGAGTATAAGCAGATAATTACCAAAACGTGCACATACAAATTCCAGGTTTAGTGCTGGGTGTGGTGTGGTATGGAAGCTGGCACAGCTATTCCCCTTGCTGGCTCCCTAGGGAGACCAGACCCATTCAGGATCTGCTGCCTTCATCCTTTGTAAATTTAACACTCAAAATACCAAAAATCCTTAGTGGCCTCTCACTTTATCTGAACTTGAAATGTAGTCACGCCTGAAAAAAACAATTGAGAAAAACCCAAGGCACTTTGAACCATATCAATATTATTATTCATTCATATATTATTTTCAGTAGAACTGAATATTTCCTCAAAATGTAAAACCATACATAAAACATGTCTATCTCATGCAGTGCTAAATGTCTGTCTGAATGTAGGCCTTGGCAGGGGGTGTGAGGGGAGAGAAAGAAAGGATACTCTTGATGGTAAATCATAGAAGTAAAAGTTCCTATACCTCTAGTTAAATTAGTGCTACCACATCTCATTTATCCTTATTAAGAAAATGGGTGGAAATCACAATTGCTGACTATTAGAAGGAAGTCACCAAGTTGTTATCCATTTAGTCTTCAAAATGGAGCAAAAGGAAACCAAAAATATGCCAAGTTAAATAAAACACATCATTACTACCTGTAAGGCAACTTTACCTCTAAGACCAGATGTATAACAGTTTAAGAAAAAGCAGCAGCAATAAAAAAAGGGCACCAAACTTACTAACCTTCTCCACCCAGGTAAAAGAAACCAGGTATGTCCTAAAGAAGAAAATGTATCCATAGTTTGAAGAAGCATGATATGGTCTCACAGTAATAGCCATATAGCATAAACATCTAAAGTCCAAGCAAACTTTTAGCTCTGCTGCTATTTCTGAAAGGATTGAGCAGTCATCATTTTGCCAGATATTTCTCTGAAAGTACCACTAATACTGCCTCTATCCTATTTCATTGATTTTCAAAAAAATTACAAACAAATTCAAAACACAACACTAAACTGTTAAGGAAGGATCATCAAAATCTTTCAACTGTCAACTAAGTTGAAGGCTTGTTTTATCTGCTGATTCTCTGTCACATCCATTTGAAGCAGCCCTCCATATTCAAGTCACACCAACTCTTCCTCCCTGCTTTCCCAGCATCAGTGGGGGAAAGATGGTAATGATGGCGGGGGAAAGCTCAGCTCAAGACCTGTGCCTCTGGGTCAGTGCCCAGCCACACCAACCCAGGGAAAGCAGCAGCTGAAAGTGACTATGTGAACTCACACACCTGAAGTCGTACTACACATTCAGAATCACGGTTAAAATACAACACATTGCTATGCCCTTTTAATCACTTCATTTTCCTTTCTTTTGTCCTTAAGTGCCTGAAGTTTTTTGTTTGTTTTTTTTTTTAATCCAGAGAATTAAAAAAAAAATCAGACCAAAGTAGAATATACGTCATGGGGAAAAAAACTTTGACCGATGACCAATGTTTCCCCAAGTTGTTACAATATAAAACAGTATTAAAAAAAAAAAAAAAGAAAAAAGGTAAGGAACTAGACAAGTTCTACAGTAAGGGAATATTTAACAGCCCAATGCAACTCTAAGAGTACAAATTCACTAAGGCCAATTCTAAAACAATAGCAACTAGCTAAATTGACACATTCGATTTTTGAGGCAAGATAAGTTTATAAAGATTGACACATGATACAATGACACTAGAAAGAGTAGTTATTGCTGTCTGAAATCACTTGGGGATTTCTTGGGGGTGGGGGATAGTTTGTAAGCAAATTAAACATCCTGGAAACTTAAATACAGTCATCAGAAATATAACAATACTGTGTTCAGTCACAGGATGTTTGTAGCAATAATTAAGGGGATTAACTGGTTGCTTCTAGTAATATTTGTCTCCACTAGTGCAGTCACTGGGTAAGTAAAATGAACTGTGCACAAAGTGTTCTGCTCTTTGTTTGCCTGGGGTGTTTTCTTTCTCTTTTCTGGGAGTTAGCTCTTCAGTCTGGTGACCAGTAAGTTAAATTAAGAAAAAGCTGCATGAATTAGAAGAAAAAAAAAAAAAAAAAGGGGGGGGGGGAATAAGCAATCCTCTGTTCTTTATACAATATGATCAAGTAAGAATGCCTTTCTGTCCCAGTAATCGGACACCATGTCATAATGCAAAATGCTTCCTTACTCCACAGCACAAGGAAACCATTCTGAGCCTGCACCAGAGAGACCAACTCAACCTTACCATAGCATGAAGTGGGGAACAGAACTTTATGGTCATTCCTCTGGATTCAGATCAGGGTCTAAAACTTCACATTATTCAGATAATTACTCCAGTAACAACCCTTGGGATATTTTGATGTAACAATTTCTTATTTCACCTAGCATTGTCAATCTGCTTCCCACCAAATTTTCACAGAAACTGCTAAGTATCGACCAAGATGACAGAGTAATGACAGAGTTAAAAAAAAAGCAAAATTATTTCATCACTTTTACTTTCAGAAAGGGAAAATAAGATACTTCCTTTCAAGATGGACAAAACTAAATTGAAACATTTCATTAGTGTGCTAAATTAAAAAGTTGTGTAATTTTTCTGGAAACTTCCTATTGCTTTGATTCCACTTAGCATATTTCATTAGTTTTTAGAAAGGGACAGTTAGACCTCCAGATTTAGCTGTATTTCCCATGATGTCTATTCAAACTATATAAAGCAGCTCTTTACAGAAGTCACACACCTGCACTGATAACAGAGCACTTGCCACACATGCAAGAACAGAAGTGTGAAGGAAAAAAGCAACACCTCTATACCAGAGGTATTTTCAAGTAGAACTGAACTGCAACAACATGCTTCCCCTTCAGCTCCATACACAAAAGATGAAATGTTTCATTCTGACAGAGCAAAAAGGTTGACTCATCTGAAAGTGTTGAAGATTTACATTAATAAGGAAGATATATTTTTCTTTCATAATTCAATATAATATTTTGATTTTTAAATCCAGGCTGCCACAGAAATCCCAATTACTGCTTTGGCCTCTTAAATTTCTCCCCTTTTTAAGACAGACTCCAATTTTGGTCTGCCTCTATGTATTTTTTTGTATTAGGAAACAAGTACGACACTATGTATTATGCTTGGATGACATACTGTATGTCCTTACAAAATCAATCTTAATAAAATTCTTCTGATCCTTAAAAATTTACTTCTGTGTAAGGAACCTTAATTTGATAAGGCTGCAGATGAGCTGAGTTAAATAGATATTACTGTTTAATTATTTCTTTGTACTTTCTCATCTGTCCGCATCCTTCCCTGTTCTCACCATATACTTGGACGGCAGACATCGTAGGTCAAGGATCTGCATCAGTGGTGTTTGGAGTGTTTCTGCATGTAGTTGTATAATTTTCATCACACTGGTGCCCTGCTCCCTGTTTTGGAATCTTTGGATTACAGGAGTTCATACAAATAATAACTGCAATTTTAGAAATAACCATAGCACCAATCTACAATGAATCATAATATATGGGGGTGGGGGAGGCTGAACATAAACAGAGCATACTTTAAGTAAAAAAAAGAAAAACCTAACAACCTTGAGGATTAAATAATAAACTGTCACTGCTTTTGTCATTCATTCAAGCTTTTTATTTCACCTTCCTTTACTACATATAGCATTAACTCTCTTACTACTTAGCAGCTATCAGGAACACCTGTAATTCATGCAGCCTGGCTATCCTCAGGGCTTCATAGCTAGCTTGAATTAGCAACTCTGATTCCTTTAAAAGGTGGTTAAGACAAAAAGAAGGGGTTGTTACGGGTTACTCTGCTCTCTGTTCATGTACTCTCCTTCCTGCTCCTTCAGTTCTAGTGATGGTGTCACTACTATTCAACCAAATTAAGAGACAAATCAGCATTGGACAAACCATTTCAGCTGAAGGCCTCAAGTGATCATTTATTCTCTGCTCCTGCATTGAGTTTATGTACCTATTCCAGGAGAAGATAATACTCATTGCCGAAGTACTCTATTTTTAAAGTTAAGTCATAGAATCATAGAATCATTTTGGTTGGAAAAGACCTTCAAGATCATTGAGTCCAACCATCATCCATACCCTCTAAACCATATCCTGAAGTACCCCATCCACTCACTTCTTTAATATCTCCAGGGATGGTGACTCAACCACTTCCCTGGGCAGCCTATTCCAATATTTGACAACCCTCTCAGTAAAGAAATTTTTCCTAATATCTAACCTAAATCTCCCTTGCCTCAACTTGAGGCCATTTCCTCTCGTCCTATATCCAGCCACCTGACAGAAGAGACCAGCACCCACCTCACTACAAACCCCCTTCAGGTAGTTGTAGGAAGCTATAAGGTCTCCCCTCAGCCTCCTCTTTTCTAGACTAAACAGCCCCAGCTCCCTCAGCCGCTCCTCATAGGACTTGTGCTCCAGGCCCCTCACCAACTTGGTTGCCCTTCTCTGGACACGCTCCAGCAACTCAATGTCTTTCCTGTAGTGAGGGGCCCAAAACTGAACACAGTACTCGAGGTGCAGCCTCACCAGTGCCCAGTACAGGGGAACAACCACCTCCCTGCTCCTGCTGGCCGCACTATTTCTGATACAGGTTAGGATGCCGTTGGCCTTCTTGGCCACCTGGGCACACTGCTGGCTCATATTGAGCCGGCTGTCAACCAGCACCCCCAGGTCTTTCTCTGCTGGGCAGCTTGCCAGCCACTCTTCCCCAAGCCTGTAGTGCTGCATGGGGTTGCTATGACCAAAGTGCAGGACCCGGCACTTGGCCTTGTTGAACTTCATATGATTGGCCTCAGCCCATCGATCCAGCCTGTCCAGATCTCTCTGTAGAGCCTCCCTACCCTCAAGCAGATTGACCCTGCCTCCCAACTTGGTGTCGTCTGCAAACTTGCTGAGGGTGCACTCAATCCCCTCATCCAAATCATTGATAAAGATATTAAACAGAACGGGGCCCAACGCCGAGCCCTGGGGAACCACCGCTTGTCACCAGCTGCCGACTGGATTTTACTCCATTCACCACAACCCTCTGGGCTCGGCCATCCAGCCAGTTTTTCACCCAGTGAAGAGTGCACCCATCCAGGCCACGAGACGCCAGTTTCTCAAGGAGGATGCCATGAGAGACAGTGTCAAAGGCCTTGCTGAAGTCCAGGTAGATAACATCCACAGCCTTTCCCTCATCCACTAGGCGGGTCACCTGGTCATAGAAGGAGATCAGGTTGGTCAAGCAGGACCTGCCTTTCGTAAACCCATGCTGACCGGGCCTGATCCCCTGCTTGTCCTGGACTTGCCATGGGAGTGCTCTTGAGACAAACCGTTCCATAATCTTCCCCGGTTGAGGTCAGGCTGACAGGCCTGTAGTTCCCCGGATCCTCCCTCCAACCCTTCTTATAAATGGGAGTCACATTGGCAAGCCTCCAGTCCTCTGGGACCTCCCCTGTTGACCAGGATCGCTGATAGATGATAGACAGTGGCTTGGCAAGGACCTCTGCCAGTTCCCTCAGTACTCTTGGATGGATCCCATCAGGTCCAATAGAATTCTGACTGTCCAGATGGTGTAGTAGGTCCCTAACTCATTCCTCCTGGATTAAGGGGGGTATGTTATGCTCTTCATCCTTACCTTCCAGCTCAAGGGGTGGAGTACCCTGAGGATAACTGGACTCACTGTTAAAGACTGAGGCAAAGAAGGCATTAAGTACCTCAGCCTTTTCCTCATCACTGGTTGCTACGTTCCCTTCTGTATCCATTAAAGGATAGATATTCTCCTTGGGATTCTTTTTACTGTTAACATATTTGTAAAAACATTTTTTGTTGTCCCTTACGATAGTGGCCAGATTTAGTTCTAGCTGAGCTTTTGCCTTTCTAATTTTCTCTCTGTATGATCTAACAAGATCCCTGTACTCCTCCCAAGTTGCCCGCCCTATCCTCCAGAGATGATAAACTCTCCTTTTTTTCTTGAGTCCTAGCAAAAGCTCCCCATTCAGCCAGGCCGGTTGTTTTCCTCGGCAGTTCAACTTGCAGCACGTGGGAAAAGTCGCCAACTACCAGACAATAGCTTAAGGCATTTTTGAACAAGACCCAAACTAATCAGTTTACCATGAAAGATTTCAAGTTAATAAACTTCCCTTATATTTTCAGAGGAGCCCTCATTATGCTTGGATATAGAATTTTAGACAATGCAAATTTAATGCTTTTTGAAATGTGATTGATTTATTGTTCTGTCATGTTATTTATTGGATAATATGATAAATTCAATACAATTCATCATAGTATTCTATAAATATTGCAACAAATTATTAAAGCAATAAAATCTCATGGCAGAAATTTAATGAGATCATGTCACATTTGTGTTAAAGCCAAGTGATAAATTGTGACATCTGCAGTGGCTGTCACCACCTTAAAAGGCAAAGTCTGCACATTCTCCTAGAACAAAGCAAAAGTCTAAATCTTGACTTGGAGCTACTAGACAGAAAAAGCGCAGCAGAAAATATTAAACATACATGTCTAGCTGCACACTAGTCTTTCTTCTAGTAATGCACACCAGTCCTGCTTGGATGCCATTTAGTGTAAAATTCAAATATATGAGATTCAGCAGTACAGAGTAGACATATGCTTACACATTTCTTGGGTGATTTCCCTCTTAGTTTAGCAGGCTTCAAATTATTAATTTAATTTATTCATTTTTTGAGGAAAATACTTTTGTAGTAGCATTGATCCTTAATTTTCTTCTGCCAGATAGAGCTAAATGCCTATGGAAAAGCTAATCACTATTACCCTATTGTCATACAAGTCAAAAAGTAAAAAAAAAAAAAATTGACTGGAAAAAACCATGGAAAGCATGTAGAAAAGGATGCCACACCATTTACCTACACGTCTGGAAAGGAATTTATATTCATATATATTATATTAATGACAGTTGTAGGAACAGCTTATGGGGCTAGCTACTCTTTTTGTAGATGTATACACATGCAAGCACACAATTACTTGTTGCAGATGTGCTTAATAATAAGTTGATATCAAGTCTGACATGCAGCTGGTAATTTTTTCCTCTCAGTTTTGTACAAGCAACTAAGGTAGACTGCGTCTCACAGATTTACTGAAATACTTTTATAAATGGAAGAGAAGAAGATTGAGTAGGTCTTACCATTATTCAGCCTGATTACTAAATCTTTTATTATTAAACACTCTCCTAATTGTCTCCTGGAGGGGTTCAAAGTTCCAGTGATTCATTCAGAACCTCTTCCTACTTGTTAAAAGTCAAGTCATCCAATAAAGCAGTAGAAAGCAAACCACGTGAAGTAGAGACCCAATCCCCCCAACTAAACCCCTTCTGATAAACAGATTACAATCCATTCATAGATTTATCAACAAGGCTTAAATTCACCTCTTGACACTTCTTCACTTCATTAGACTATAACAGTAGAAAACTATTATACCTTCTGTGAACCAGTTTCTAGAATGAAGTGTAGAACATGCATTTATAATCACATTGCAATAATCAAACAGGTGTTAACTGTACATATCCCAAGACATAAGCTCTTTGAAGTCTCAAGAACTTTATTACTTTAAAAACAAGCATTTAGAAAAAAACATAAGCCAGTTGTGAAATGGCATTGAGACAATTTATGCTTTTAAAAAATATTTTAAAGACATTGATCGTACTAGAAAGAGAAGATACAACAAAATATATGCATTTTAATATGCAACTGAGAACTCTAAAATCAATTTATTTGCTGCATGTGTTAATTTTACTAACTCTAAAATTTCAAATGAGTATTAATATTAGCAGCAGGTTGGCTCTTCATCCTATTCCTTTATCATGGTAACACTGCAGCATATTTTTGTGCATCACACCAACTGCCAGCCAGCCCTGTCCTCGATGTTTTCAACAGATCAGTAACTCTTCACTTCGGATTATCAGAATAAAACATTACCTTCTATCACAAAAATTTTTGGACCAGAGTAAAGACTGAAAATGTTTCATTTTGAATCAAGTTTCTCTTCCTACATCCCTAAGCAAAGCTAGTAGCTGTAACCATAAGCTCTTAAGCTACTGAACTTCACAAAAAAAACTAAGGTTGGGCCATATGCTCAGACACACACTTACACCCATTTGTACTTGCCCTCTCATGACACAACCTGAAAATCTACAAATCTATGCAAGACCAAACTCTCCCCTTATCTGTACATCTGTTTAGCAAGGGCTCATGCTTTGGGGTTTCATTTTTTTAATGTTGCCACCCTGTGGTCATTCATCACAAAGACAAAACTGTTCTTCATGAAAAATATTAGGGAATGTTGGGAATCCAAAGAGCAACCCATTATAGTTCAAGAATCTGGAAGACAAAGCTTTATCTAAAGTTATGTGGGCAATCCCACAATTTCAGAACAGCCATTTAATTTTCTACAGATCTGTAGGAAACCTATGCATTGACTTCAAGCAGGTCTTCTGTTTCTTAATCTTAGTTGCAGCAACATCCTGAAGCTACAGCACAAGAAGTCATTCACAGGAACACTACCTCCAGCATGAAGTTCATTGCCTTACTTGTGTCAGTTTTGCCATCAACTGGCCTTACTAATTTTTTTTTTTTTTTAAACATAGCTTGCCATCTCCCAAGAGAAACAAATCTATCTTGATCCTATAATTTCTTCCACTCTTTCAAACTCTAAAATTCCTTACTACATACTTCTGGCCCTGAATTCTGTATGCTCATTCTTCTTTCCCTTTCTATATGCAAGGGGAATTGACATAGTCTTGTTTTCAATAATTCAAAAATAAATTAAAAAGAAACATGACTCCCAACTTCTAACTCAGTCTAATTATACAACATTTTGTAAAAACATAGTGAGGGAGAAGTATTCAAGACCTGTAGCTAGTCATTGTCTTATTAGGCACAGAAAAACCCTACTTAATATTTATCTTTACACTAGTTCCCATAAAGTTATTTACTGCTATTACATATTATCTTGCTTTTGCAAGTTTTACTTTTGAGATACTTGATTACAACAGGAAGGAGAGGGGAAAAAAAAAGCCACAACCAAACAAATCACAAAAACTGACATCTAAATTTCACTCCAATAGCTGTGTAGGTACCAGGAATAAATGAAACTAGCAACATCCTATCTACCCTCTCAATCCCCATAGAAGGTCTAATGTAGAAAGCTGATTTCAAAATTTTTATTTTGCTCTTTTGTAGTTTTGGAGCATTCTTAAAGCACAGTCATTTAGAAAATGAGCACCCTGATAGCCAGTACACTCTTCCTAAGCATGGGAGGATTGTGCCTCCCCAAGAAAAGCAGAAGCAGCCCTAAAATACCTTTTAAACCAAGGATTAGGACACTCACCTGTAGGGTGGGAGGACACTCACACAAGGAGACCACTAAGCCTGCATTGCACATCCCTGCACGAGTGCTCTAAACGCTTTATTCCCCTGCCAAGCAAAATTGGAATAAAGCCATTTTCATCCATGCCTTAGTTTCCTTTGTTTTTCTCTGAATTTTTTCATTAACAACATACCACCATTTTAGGACTATGCTTTTTGGGGGTGCAGAAAGGATAGCTGGTACTCACGTACGTACACAAATGCATTTATTTCAGCCTGGCTTGACCTGATCATTTTTAAAGTTTTCTGTCTACCTGCTGAACTGAAGCCTGAATGAAACTCTCCATGAATATTCTCTGCTAGTTCTATCTTTACAAGTTGTACAGAGTTAAGTGAATGATAGTCTTCTGTATTTCATTTGTAAATTTCTTTATGAGGATGTAGATCATTACATGAAATAATGAATTGTCAGATACTTCCCTTTCTTCATTAACACAAAAAAACCCTAATTCCACCTGCATAGCTACACCAGTTGAGCATCCTACATTTTGCAACATCAAGAGTTCACATAATTTTAGGAAATTTGCATAGAAAGAAGCAAGCAGCGAGCTTTTCACAAATTGGAAGGTCTCTTTAAAATTGTGAAAACAATATCAGATTTCTTTTTAGCTGAAATCAGGTTAATAACTGGGTGTCCTCTCATGAATTTTTATCAACTGTAAGTTTTTAAATATCTTCCTAATCCCCCAGTCATCATGAAGGTGCACTGACCTTCAGCTTTACCAAGCTGTAACTTCAATTGCACTAATCTGTGAAAGAGTTAATTAGAATAGACTTCCAAAGCAGTAGAATATAAAAGCAATATAAATGAGGACATAGAAAAAGGAAATGATGTGATGGTATACTAGCAAAAAGGACTTTAACTATGAATGAATTAACCTAAAAACCACACTAAACAACCCCTCTCATTGTTATAATATCACATCTTTAACATTTCCATTGCTCATTTCTGTAACATCAGTAAACAGCATTCTGATACTCAAACTCAGATGTGGCCTCAAAGTTCATTTAGTACATTGCATTGATATAAGGCATTCATTATTTCTACCTATTTCATCAGCCCTTTCTATTGATACATAGTAGAAACCCTCATTCAAAACACTAGTGAAGAGTACCTACCATGTAAGGCCAACTAAGCTAGTGGCTGAATGCAAATAAACAGCCAGCCAAGCCTCTACTCCATATAACTGGATGAACTGGATACACAGGGAAAACAAGGATGCATGAGTAAAAGTTTCAGGGATCTGGGCCTCTGAACCCAGATGATCCAAATTCAGTTATGTTGCCAGTAGGTTAAGAAGCATAACAGAGTCTAGAGAGAGGTGCTTAGTAGTCACAGATCTATCAAAAAAAATTAGACATTCTTGAGAAACTATGTTTACAGATTTCTAGGAAATATTTTTATCTATGTTACAGAAGATGCCATGTAATTTGCAGAACTCCAGAAGTGTGCTATAATAGTAATTTCACAAAATTTGACACCAGGTAACTACAGTCATTTTATGCCCCCCCCCCCCCCCCTTTTTTTTAATGTGTTTCCACTCTCTGAACAGTACATTTGTCCCAGGGCAACAGTGTACTCTACATAGTAACACTGCATTCCAGAAATTACTTTTCATGGATTTATTTTATCATTGTAATTGTATATAGAGAGTACACAAGAATATGGTGGATATCCTATCAAGAACCCAGCTACATTATTATATCTACAATGCTTGATCTGACCAACTTTGGTGTAAACATGCAGCTTAAAGCAAAATGGAAGAAACAGTTAAAGGAAAAGCAGCTGGTGGATTGAGCAGGTGATTAGACAAAAGACAGAAGTTTAGTGTTCCCACCAAAAATATTTTAAAAGAACATCATCAAATTGAATTGTTACTTCAACAAGGAGAGAAGAAAGGCAAAGGACACTTGGTGAATATTAGCAAAAAAGCTAGCCTTATTGGTAGACAGCAGTGATCTACAGTTCTGCATAATAGGCTCCCCGCTCTATAAATCTGCTCTACTCCACAGCACTTTACTGAGAACGTGATGCATTTCTAAAAAGTTCCATCTAAATGTCACCCTGAAAGCTTGCCATGCTGAGGACCATTCTAAATGTCAGAACAGTCTCATGCGACCTATGACTGAATTTAGGATTAGTCTGTGCCACATTTTCCTAAAATGAATTTCTAAGACTAAGTTATGCATTTGGAATTTGGATTTTGATCTGTGCTATTATCCAGTCTCCTTGCCTTCAAAAGCACAAACTTTTTTCAGTTTATCTCAGTTTTCAAGGCTCAGTGTGCCCAAAAAGAACAATGAGAAATGTTACAGTGGAATACGTTCCTTCTACATCCTTTGAAGGAATTAATCCAAATCATAGCTGTATTTTTTATTTTTACCTTTGCACAGGTACCAATTCCTTTACAGAATGCAGAGAAAAGTACACATCATTAGCTCTGCTGTCTGCAGAACTGAACATGAAGGGATACAAAAAAGCTGGATCCCTACAGCTCTCAAACAAACAAACAGACACAATCTTTAAACACCTTTGAAAAAAGAGATTGAAATTCATTACACATCTAAATTTGACCTAACCAAGATAAAGAGGCTATCCATGCATTAAAATGAAGGCACAAGCATATCAAGGGGGGGGGGGATTTACAGAAATTAAGTAATGAATTAAAGACTTTCACAGTTCATACTCACATGAAGGAGATGCATGCATTAGCTTATAGGGGAACACCACCTAGTTTTCGATGGATTTATAAAATTATTCAAGTTATGTTCACTTTTTTATCTCCATAATCATTAGCATCCATTTATTCTTAAACATCAATTCATCCCATGCTAGTTATCAGAAAATAAAAGTGGGGAGAATCCTTGACAGAGGAATGGATTCTTTAGCATGTAGGGTACAAACTCCACTTAAAGCTTTTCTGGGGTTTGGTACATTCATAAAATCTTTCCTGGCGAATTCTGTTGGTTTTAGTATGAAGTGAGCTTAAGCTGAAGCTTTACCCTTGAGAAACTTTATTCTCTTTTACAAAATACTTTCTTCCAAAACTTTTGGTTTTGCTTTGAGTATTTTACCACTATCCAGACTGACTAAAATTAACCATAAAGTCTAAAGAAAAAAGTTTCATTAATGAAAACTGACAGATTAAGAAAAAGCGCCTTCTGTGCCATATTCTACAAAGATTTATTTAGACTGCAAGATTGTTTTATTACAGAATGTATGACCATCTAATTCAAGAATAAGTCTTGATACACATACCTGAATGAGCACAGTTGAGGACTATGCAATGGGCAGCTTCAGCTGCAGCAGCATCTGGCTTGTGACTAAACTAAATAACTTTCTTTGAACAGCTTTTTCTAAGGAAGGAACAGCACTTCAGAAAGAAACCAGGGCAAAACTATAATACAATATTCTAGTCTGAGCTTAATTGTTATATAAGATATACCAAATAAAACATCAAAGTAAGGCTTAAGTAGGACTTAAGAGAATCATAAGACATATGCTGGCCCTCTGAACCAAAATTAATTTAATCTTAAAGACTATATAGGTCATTGTCATAACAGTTTGGATAAGAAAATTGAATTGGGGGGTACTATTCATCTCATAATGCTAATAGTAGTCCTTATCACTTATTACTGTAATAAAAGGTAGCCCACAAACTAGAGAGGGTATATTGAAGAGGTTAATAGCGCAATCATCTAAATGTACAGTTAGTACTCTGCCAAATTCACTGCATTAGATTTTATTTAGTGTTACTCTACTGCATCCTGCATTACCAGGTGTAAAGTAAATTGCACTTTTATAGCATACTGTTTTATGACTTCTATTTATTAGAAATACTTCTACTGTTTTCAGACAAAATATATAGAAATACTCAAAAATGCACGTGTTAAGCCTCTCACCTTTGTTATGAAATACTTAAAAATATTTCTAAAACATTGAAAATTTGCTTAGCTTGTTCTATTGCACACATGCACTGGATTAAAACATTAGGTAATTCCACAAATTTTACCTTGCTATTTCATTATGTTACTATAGAAATTCTACCTGTAATTTTTCAAAAAGCTTTTAAGATTTCATTTCTGTACTAAAACATCAAGTAGCTATGCTTTATATACTCTATCACATGGTCAGTGTATCTGATGGCTTAAACAATGCCACCATCAGAACTCACCTTCAGCTAAAGGTAGGAACACATTAAGCCTGAAAAGCAGCTGAAAGCAGCATTCATGCTCATTTTCTGAGGCTTCTACTTACTGCTTTGGTTTCTGGCAGTCTCAGGCATTATGCTCCAGCAACCCTTTTCCGTACAAGGTGGACCCATGCAGAAACACAGAGGCAGAGCAAGTTGCAACCAAAAATGCTATCATCGCCACAGCAGCGATTCCCCAGCAAATTCACCAAGATCAAACTGTAGGACACATATTTATATTCCAGAATATTAACCAACTTTTTTCATAATCTTAGGAAACTAAGGCAGGCTATTCCAGAATTGCCCACTATAACTTTTTATGCTATACTCATCCTTAACACAAATACACTGGCAGAAATCCCACCAACTCCTACACTCTCCTACTAGACCTCTTAAAAACCCAATCTGCATTTCTTCTGGGATACTGTTGGCAGTCACCTACATATATTCAAGGCTATAATCAAATTGGGGCAGGGGGAGCAAATTTTCTTTCCCACCACCAACAGTGTAACAAACTAATTCTAGCAGCACAGGACTACAGCCATAAAAAAATTCACATAGAAAGTGAGAATCTAAGAAAATGCCTCCTTCTCAAAAAATTGAAGTAAAGCATGTACAGACTTTCATTGGGATTAGTTCATCTTCAGCTATTGCTTGACCCTCCTGCATGCTCTCTGGGTGTTACATGACAGTAATGCACAGAATGACTCTAACCTGTCAGTTTAACTTTGGAAGATGTTACTGAAATGTCCTTGTTCATCAGTCCATGGCAGTCATTTACCTGGGGAACTAAAGTCTAAGAATTACAGGTCACATTACTATACACAAGCACTAAGATCCATGCAATATAAAGTGTGCAGCCAAAACTACCAAAATGCATACTGAAAAATAACCTCCCCTGTCTCCAAGAGAAAAACTCTGAACAAGTGACAGATGACTGACAGGCTAAATCATGTTCCATACAGTTTAGGCGCTTTTTTTTTGTTGGATCAATATGGAGTTTTCAAGTATTTACAGGTAAAGTCCTAAAGATTTTTGAAAAGGAAGTTAAAAAAAAGAATTCATACAAAATAGATTCTTGAACTGATACTTTGAGGTATAACAAGAGCTGTATAACTGACCTAGGGTTACCCAAAAATTTGTGGGGTTGGTTCTGTTGTTTTGGGGTTTTTTGTGTTTTTGTTTTTTTTTTTTTTTTTTCTTAAAGCATAATGAAACCTGAACACACACACAGCAGATGACTGCACACTTTGGTTCAAAGTGGGGACTTCAACCTCACTGCCCCACCACATGCCACTGTGGTCAAGCTATTGGCTCTTGTAAGGTACTCTCCTCCCCACCCCACCCCCACCCCCAATGTTTTCTATGAAAAACTTAACTCATTCTGACGAAGAAATAGTTTTTAAAAAATACTCATTTATACCAAAAGAGTTTTCCTTACTAAGAAACTGTATTTTCTATCAAGTTTTAAATACCCAGCTGGTTGGGGGCAGTCAGTATGTACATTTGAACAGGGTACGTTGATTCGCAGGAAACTATTTAAATGTTAAAGCAAGGAAGGGCTTAGGAGGAGCTCAGAGGGTCTGGTTTTGTCAGGTTTTTACCCTGCGGAGACTTGAAGAGAGGCAAAACACTCACAGCTCAGGTCTATACTTCATCATCTGTTTTCAAATCCAAGGAACTCTGGTACTTACAATTAGGAGGACGATTTGCACCAAAGAAGAAAGGAGAAAAATCATGCTGTTTTCTACCAAGAAAGCAGAAAATCCTCTTTAAGCAGAGGCTGGCATTTGAAGAGTAGTGACGACATTTTCCTGGGAGGCCAAATACTGCCTGCCTGGCAACACTCCTGATGAAGCAGCAACTCCAGCTCACTGAGGAAAAAACCCCAAACCGTGCCAAGACACTCCTAACTGCAAGGTGGGGGCAGACAGCTGGAGCGAGGGGGAATTCTTCCCAGTAGCAGTAGTGGGAAGAGCAGAGAGGTGAAGCTGAGCCTGGGAGACAGGGCCTGCTGCTCCTACCCCTGTCAAACATGGCTGCTTCCGCCCCTGGCTCCACAGCGGGCCCCAGCAGGCAGGGCCAGCCTCCCCTGGCAGCCGAGCCCTGCTTCATCCTGGCTGCGGCCTCCCCACGCCTCAGCCCAGTGATGGGGCTGGGGCTGCCTGGCTTGGCCCTGCTGCCAACAAGGCCCGGTCCTGCTCTACCCTGCCAGGCACCCCCATGGCACAGCAGGGCACCTCAGTGCTGGCACAGTGAGCCACCACGTCGGTTTTAAGCTCTTTCTGAACTGATTTGAAGCAGACTACTACCATCATCCTCACCCTCTCCCAGTACTTCAGGATTTCTCAGGCGAGAGGAATGCCTTTTCTACCTGGATTAAAAAAAAAAAAGTCATTTTATCTCAGACTCTTCTTTTAAAAAAATAAGGGCAATCACCTTTTTATATTCCACCTTTACTTTTCTCATCAATTTTTATACTCCCTCAACTTCCTTCTATATTTCTCCCAGCCTTTTCTTGGATCTCTACCTCTCAATTTTTTTCCTCTTATCTTTGATTGCATTTCGTACTTACTTGTTCATCCACCTTGGCCTCCCCCCCCCACTGTATTTATTGCTCTATGACATACGTCACCTGTGGGCAGCCATTAACTCATCTTTCAATGTTCTCCATTTTCCTTCTGTGTTCCTCCTTTATATTGCTTTATCCCCTCTGATTTCACCCAGCACTGAACACATCTGGCCAGCCTTTCTCTTGAACTTCAGCTCTAATTCTTTATATTCTTAGTGGAAGATCCAAATGGATCATGGCTACCGTTCAGGTGCCTGCATCCCCCATCCTACAATATGTTGGCGCAACATTGCCACTGTGTTAAGTGACCAGCCGCACTGTGCCGACTACACGGGCAGGCAACTGCAGGAGCGGACTTCTCCCCACCATCACTTGCAATGCAAAGGAGATACTATATTGGCAAGTAAAAGAGCACAAAGCAAAGAGAAGAAAAATACATAACAGGGAATACAAAGAACAAAACGGAAAGGTGAGAAGAAATAGAGAGATAATTGGCTCGGCAATATTATCCTACAAGTAGAACAGGTTTCCACCTTAAAGCAAAAACAAACACACACCCCCACCAAACTGAAACAACCCACACCACCTCCACATGAAAAAGCAAAGTGTGGAAGCTTCTTTGTAGAAATGTATAGTTCTAAAACATTTTGGATTACGTATTTTAAAATTTAGTCATAACACCACAAAATATATGTCCACCCAAGCTATTGCAGTACCTCATGCTAATGACAACTCTGGGTCTTTAGACAGTATTCTATGTTACACGTTTTGCCCTCTTACTTTACACTGCTGGCTCTCCCCGAAAGACCTGCCTCCGACCAGCCGGGTGCTCTGGCCTCTCTAGCCACCAGCCTGGGGCACCACCACAGCTGTCACTCACCATCCAAACAGCACCATGCTCCTATGCTGACCCAACCAAGATGTGCAACCCCCCAGCAGCCAAAAGTTCAAACCCAATGAGCTCTGGCTTCCCTTTTAAATGTTCTGCAAACTCATACCATACTCTGAAGAGAGTCTTTTACACTAATTCATACATTGTCTATTTAGTTACGGAGTTTGATCATATACTGGAATACTAATCAAGCTTCCAATAAGTGTGGCAGCTCATACACTATTCTTATTATTGTTGAGGCAGATGAGCAATGAAAAACTGAATATCCCATTAAATCAATTAGATTATAGATTATAAGTACTCTGGTTTTGGTTCTCTCTACTTCTAATTATTCCAGTCTGACAGTATTGCCAGTGTCAGCACAGTTTCACATACCAGATCATGACAATTAGCAACACAAAATACTGATCTCTGATGTAGGAATTTTAACCAGTTAACAAGTTAACAGTTAATTAGGCTTAAACAAAAAAAAAAATCTCATCATCCATCATCTGATGCTTGTGCAGCCTGACATTCTCGATTACACTGTGGTAGTCTAGTTGCAAGCAGCAAGGCAGGTAAGAAGCTATGAAGCAGGGTAGATTGGAAACTTCAGCATCTAGGAGGTGCTGTGAAACAACAGACAGATGCCAACATTACAACTGATAATGACACAACAGAATTAATTTGCCCTTTCCTTAAAGGAAAGCTCTACCCAGGGTGTGATGGGTTAACCCTGGCTGGGCGCCAGGTACCCACCAAAGCCATTCCATCACTCCCCCATCCTCAGCTGGACAGGGAAGAGAAAAAATATAACAAAAAGCTTGCAGGTTGAGATAAGGACAGGAGAGATCATTCACTAATTACCGTCACGGGCAAAACAGACTCAGCTTGGGGAAAATTAATTCAATTTATTACAAATCAACCAGGGTAAGGTAATGAGAAATAAAACCAAATCTCAGAACACCTTCCCACCACCCCTCCCTTCTTCCCGGGCACAACTTCACTCCCGGATTTCTCCACCAAGCCCCCCAGCAGCGCAGGGGGACGGAGATGGGGTTTACGGTCATCACACGTTATTTTCTGCCGCTTCAACCCTCCTCAGGGTGAGGGCTCATCACACTCTCCCCCTGCTCCAGTGTGGGGTCCCACCCACGGGAGACAGTCCTCCACGGACTTCTCCAACATGTGCCCTTCCCACGGGCTGCAGTTCTTCACGAACTGCTCCAGCGTGGGTCCTTTCCACGGCGTGCAGTCCTTCAGGAGCACACGGGGTCACAAGTCCTGCCAGAAAAACCTGCTCCGTGGGCTCCTCTCTCCACAAATCCGCAGGTCCTGCCAGGAACCTGCTCCAGCGCGGGGTTCCCACGGGGTCACAGCCTCCTTCGGGAACCCACCTGCTCCGGCGTGGGGTCCTCCATGGGCTGCAGGTGGAGATCTGCTCCACTGTGGACCTCCCTGGACTGCAGGGGGACAGCCTGCCTCACCAGAGTCTTCCCCACGAGCTGCAGGGGAATCTTCGCTCCGGCACCTGGAGCATCTCCTCCCCCTCCTTCTTCACTGACCTTGGTGTCTGCAGGCTTGTTTCTCTTACATGTTCTCACTCCTCTCTCTGGCGGCTGTTCCTCTCTCTCCCAACTTTTTTCCTTCTTAAAAATGTTATCACAGAGGCGTTACCACTATCACTGATTGGCTCGGCCTTGGCTGGCAGCAGGTCCGTCTTAGAGCCGGCTGGTATAGGCTCTCTCTCGAACACAGGGGAAGCTTCCAGTAGCTTCTTACAGAAGCCACCCCTGTAGCCCCCCCACTACCAAAACCTTGCCACACAAAACCATTACACAGGGTTAGCCCCCCAGCTCATATTTATTAAACCAATAGCCATCTAAAGAACAAGCCATCTAAGCCAACAGCTACATAAGAAAATACTTCACAACCAGAAGCAGAAGTAGGTAGAGTTACCTAGCTGGAGATGTCACAAAATGACAACTATCTATAGTGACATGCTTAAGGTGGTATGCATTCCTGCAGCAGAATTCAGAGTAGAGGCTAAATGAATGCAAGTGACAAACATGAAAAGGCTAATTACCAGAAAAATATTTTCGTTCTTACTTATGACTTGAATAATCTTCATCAAATATTCAAAAAACAAGGTGATTTTTGCTTTTGGAAATCTTGTGAAATCTGTTCTCTTTTTAAAATTAATTTAAAGATAACTGCTAGGGTGAGTGGAGAAAAAGAGCTCTGCCACCACTTCACACTTGAAGTCATAGCAAAGGAGACAAAGCAGCAAGCTTAGTTAATCTAGCTTGGGAAATACAGCTGTTCTCTGTTGGGTTTCAGCAATCTGAAAAGTAAGGCTGAAAAACACCAAAGCTAATAGTTTGCTCTAACTAATCATTCTTTTGCTTCATGCTGCAATTTAGACATGTCATCTTCTTTTCCCCATAAGGACTGGATTTCCTCCAAATTCCTAACAAATGAAGGCTGCCTCTAAGGTGCTCTTTTCTTCTCTTTCAAAAGGAATAATGGGTTTAAATGTTTGGCTTAACTTTGGTATCATTTTACAAATTTGATAACTTACATTTTAATACAAGCAGAACTTCAGTAGTTTATGTGCAGATCCTTAGAGCCACTATACTAACAAACCCTAGCACCATATGCAAAGGAGTCTCAGATTAAATAGGACTGCACTCATCTATCTGAACTACTTCTGTTTGTGCTGCTTAAATCCTCTTACTGCATTGGCAGAAAGTGTATGAGTACTCTTATATTTTCAGAGGCAGTTTTGCCAGTGCTTTTTAGTCTTATTAAAAAGGTATAACCCACTCAAAAAAAAAGTAAAACATTAATATCATATGGTATATTTAATGTGTCTGTTTCCTTAAAGAGCTAAATATCACATGGTTTACAAGGTACTCCAGACATTCAGAGGCTATGTTCCTTTTTTCCAATCCCACCACTACAACATAGGACAGAAAAGGAGGAAAAAGTCTCTGCGTGTTGGTAACCTGCCCCGTGGCAGTTGTTAATGACCCACAAATGCAGTCACTCTCCATAACACCTCCTGACATGCTTACAAGACAAATGAAGATTTCAGGAATCTAGTGTGAGTATAGAGAGCTTGGGTCATAATAAGATCTGCCCACTGTCCACTACCTAGGGAATAATACCATAATGAGTTGCTACTACTATATTTTCATCTCCAAGAGGGGCAAGAAAGGCCCTGTTTTACCATCACTATACACAGAAGTTTATTATCTGTATTTAAGCAAAGTGCCTTGTTAACAAGTCAGAAGATAGCTTTCTACTGTAATCCTTTCCTGCTACCATATTCATCATCATGCAAATATCTTACCATGGATCTGTTAAAGTTTCCAAATATAGGAGCTAGTTCTTTAAATTCAAACTGCTGATCAACAAAAATGTTCATCTCTGGAGGTCCCACATGTAGCACACAGTGTTACGACAACAACCATCGTGTTCATCCACTCAAAGTGAAAGGCAAGAGAGACTAAACCCCATAACCTTAGCTCTAAATTAGCTCTGAACTTCATTTGGAAAAAAATAGGAACAACTACTGCCTTAATTACAGACTTACTTTCTTTTTAATTAACCAGAATAATTGAAGCATGACTTCTTAAAAGCCTCTTGCCTAACATCTCCCACAGTGGAAGCTTTTTGCTCTCTGCCAAACAACGTTAAGTCTTGAAAAACTTCTGACTGCATAATCTGCTGGCTAATACTACTGTATAGCATACACAGTATCTTTCTTATAAGCCCTCATGACTTCAAAAAGTGTAATTTAAGTTGTGTTTGTTTTTCAACTCTGATTAAATAACTGTAGATTGCAAAAGAGAAAATATCCTCTCTTGATCATTCCAAGTTCATAGAAGCACTACTTAAAGTCTGCTTTCTTTATGGTTTTTGTACTTTTTAAAAATCAAACATTAATGGTTACATCATTATTTAATAAAAGCTTTTTTCTTACAAACATGTATTTCAGTCACATACAGCAAGGTTTTGCATCACCATATTAAGTAAAATGTAATGGTTCCATCCAGTGGTCATCTCCAGCATTGCAGACCTAAGATAAGTAAAACATTTGCACTGAACTAATTGTAAAAAAGACCTGACAGCATGGGAAAGAGCAGAAGTGACTTGCTGAATTCACATGGTAAGTGCTAATAATGTATTAGCATGATCAGATCACAATTATAAAACAACTTTCTATTTGTACAATACATATAATTGAAAACACATTTACCTGTTACTAGCATTTTGAATTCATAACAAAAAAACTTACTTAATTTCTTAATTACGTAGTACAAAAATGAATACTTCCATAGCGTGAGATTATAAATAACTCTCACTTTCAAAAACCTGTCTTCCCTTTCCTATTTGTTGTAACACACAGCATCCAGAGAATCCAATAGAGCTCACTACGCTAAGAAATACAAAAGCACAAAAAGAGTGTCTCCTAGGAGTTTCCGGCATTGTTTACATCCCCAAAAATGCTTCAGCTGAAAGTGTCAGCTCCAGATGTGTTGGTCACAGATGACTGACAGCAACTTCTGTAGCACAGATACAACTGGGGAAAGAAATACCTATTTTTTTATCATCACTCTGACCCACTGTTCCTTCAGCATTTGAAAGAAAGCAACAAACATGTCAATGGAGTCTATTGGGCATCTTAAATGAAAGAGTAAATATTTTGCATATGTACACGCATACACAGATAATGGTCACAGAAGGAACTAATGGATTTTGGCTAATTGCCCACAAATTAGAAACACAGAGTGGGAGTGGAAGACAAGGCACAGTAGCCATGCCACCTTCTACAGGCTCAGGTAGTGCACTGCACATTTTTATGTCATGTTAGCAACCTTCACCACCGCATTCATAAATATTAGATGCTGTTAACTCTTTCTGGTGTTCTGGATAACCTTCCTCTGACAGCGACAGTTTCTGCTTGCCCTGTTTCAGGTCATTAAGATCAGTCAAATTCACAAGACACACAGATCATGACCTTGTCAAATCCAGTCATTCGAAAGACAGCTTCAGTCAGGGAAAAAGCAGAATGTGAACTGCTATTTTCATGTTCGCTGTGTACTGACACAGACATAGTGTCTTTGTTATGATATAGGCGTAACGCTCCCCACCCACATCTGGTCTCTATTGCAGCAACCCATATGGTGCCATTCATCTTTTCTCCCTCTCCTCCCCTTTTCTTGTGCTGTTTTGAGTTGAAGTCCATAAGATCCAAGCATAGAATGAATTATGAACAAAGCTTTCTTCACAGTCACTTCTCCCTATAAACCCTGCCACTAACCTTAAAAGCCATTGCCTTATTCAAAGATCAGCAAGCAAAGTTTCCAAAAGAGCGTAATGCTGCAAGCACTGATGCTTTTATACCAGCAGCTCAACTTGCTCAGCCAGTGACAGCTTCTGCTTGGCTTATAGGAAGTCTGCAAGTATTTCATTCAGAAAATAACCATCAAATGACCAGCACAGTCTGCCACTACCTGCAAACTATGTCCCAGAGGCTAGCCACTGCTCTATATTTTACGCTAGAAGGTACAACAAAGCAGAGCAGCAAAAAATTCCAGGTTGCTTAACAAAGTTCAGTGCAACTTTTTGATTTGAGAAAGATATGCCAAAGTCAGCCACTGGGAGGAGTGTATCAGTGCAGGCTTGAGCAGCAGGGAGATGGAGAGAACAGGCTGAACTGCTGAAGAAACAAAATTGTACCACAAAAGCCATTAAAAAGTTACTAGTTATTGTCTTCTCCAGGGTGAGCCGCCTGACTGGGATTTGAACAAACACAAAGACTATCCCTACCCCAACAAATCCCTATCAACAATTTGGGGGCGGGGAGAGGCATTCTTAAATTTCAGAACTGAAGGAGGATCATCTCAGGACCTAGGTTAGCCTGCCAGTAGCATATCCCTGTAGGAGGAGCTGCTATGACATAAACCCCTGTTTCCCAGTTCACTCCAAGACCCTCAAGGCCCCCCGCCCCAGCTCTGGAACACAGGGTCTGGTCCCCCTGCAAATGGCAGGCACTACACAGGCTCCCCAAGCACTCTTTGCATTTCTTGTCTCTCCACACCATGTCCCCAGCCTATTATCTGGGCATCTTACCATCTCACAGCTACACATGACAAAAATATATCTATCGAGTGGAGTAGTAGGCACAGAGATGTTAAACCTACATCCACAAAGGGCACATTCATTAAAATGCTCAGTGTTGACAAGTCTTAGTATTTGGACACTTTGTAGCCTAGACAGGGCCCTGAAAAAAGCAATAAAGCCTTCAGCAACCACTGCCCTGAGCAGGATATTACCAGATACTGCTACTAGGAACCTATAATAAGCAGGTTTTGACCTCCCCAGGTGTTAACTCCCACACCTGTTTCTACACCTCTGACCTACAGGAGTGAACCTTTACCTATAATCGTGGACTTTTCTCTGAAATTAGGCACATAAACACTTACTTCAAAAGCTTAAAAAAAGTGTGAAGCCTTTAAATACATAAGCAGGGGGAGGTGTTAAATAATACTACCAGCACCGGATGAAATACAGTAAAAATTAACAAAACAGTCCTTGAAACAGAGAGTGAAACTCAAGATTTTCTAACAAGAAAGAGAGCAGCAAGCCATACAGCTTGTTATCTTTACTCAGTCTCACAGCCCAGTGAACATTTTTCAATTCCTTTATATAAAGTGGAACAGCTTTCAGAGGCCTCCATGTTGGGCAATTAAAGAACCTTCCTGGAAGAACACCCTGTGAGAGGTATCATTTTTGGTGTACACAAGTAATACAAGAGGGGGAAGTGAACTCTGGGCTCCAGTTGACTGGAAATCAATAAGCCTTCTGTCAACCAAGCTTGAAGTTTAACCACTTATAATGTGTATATAAGCATTGTTATTTTCATTTTCAATGTAACTTGGTATGTTTTGATAAGCATAATGGGATTACTTCTCAAAGGCCTCCAAACATGACATTTATTGATGGGTTAGTAATGAATTAGCACTATAAGGCAAAAAGTTCAGATCTATCAGACAATGAGCTTCACACAGTACAGGAAGGAATCATCCTATCAAGAACAGAGCAGGTATTCCAAAATACTCTTGCAATACAGTCATCTGAGTAGTTAACCTTTCAGTAATGAGCATCACAAGTTCATTTCTCTATTTCCCTGGATTAAAAACAAAATCTTCCTGTCAACATCAGGAGAAGCAATTTTTGTAACAACTGCTTCCTCTCTAATCAGGGCTTCTTCTGGACAGTTGCTGTATTTATGGCACTGAAAATTAATTTCTATTCATACTGGTATTTTGCAATCATTCCTTACTTGTTTAATTTAACTACTTCAGAGAGAAATTACAAGTTCCACTGATTTTTATTTTTTTCCCCATATCAAAACTTCAGTGAACAGCCTACAAATTATTAGAAACTGGGAATGTACTGTATTATAAATACATTGTCATATAAACAATATCTTCAAATTCATAATCTACTTAAGAGACTGGGGAGCACTCTTTTATTCCCTTATAATTGCACATTTTCTAGATTGTCATCTTTGTTTAAAGAAGAAAATATATTACAAAATACTCTGCAATACAAGGGAGAGCATTAAAGCTTCAAAGACTAATGCTAATGAACACAAACAATAGTGGACCGAAGACTATAACCTTAACCTGAGTTTAGCCCCTCCACACTATATAAGCAGGCTGATAAATGATGTAATTAGTTATGACTCCTTCACTAAAAGATGCTTCCTTTGGCACAGATCCAGTACACTCCAGAGAGAAAGAGTTACTAAGGATGAATGCTCATTTGTGGGATCCCTGTCCAATTTCTTGCACACATATAACAGTAGAAGAGAGAGGAGAAAGCAGCAAGTTGTATCAAGGTAACTGCTACTTTAAGGCCCAGATTCTGATCCTGCCAGAGGATATTTAGAATGTTAAGTGAATCACACAAACCAAATGTTGAGAGACAATGAGAAAGTCTGGCTTTCTCTTTTTCAGGTTCCCCAATTTAATGTCCCATGATATGAATTAGCAAGCACTAAGATTTGGAAATAAAGGCCCAAAGTTTAATGTTTTGTGCCTAAAAACAAACTGACAAAAAGTGCCCATCCTGACAGGTTCTTGGATGTTTCAGATTTGGCACTCTGAAGACAGAGGAGATACTTGATCTTGATCTCATTCTGCCTTTATTGCTTGATTGTAAAAGAGAAAGCTTGCACAGCTTCAAGGGTGTTGTGAAGGTAACAATTATTTTGGGAAAAGCTTTTCAGATATTACAGTGATGAGCATTATGAAAAGCCCCTGAGGAAAAGAATAATTTTGACTTCAGAGTAAGGGTCTGAATAAAATGCAGGAAATAAGGCCTGAGGCCACACATTGTACAAAATAGTGAGCATCTGTTCATTAAACAAACCCTGTTCATCTCACAATCCACGTAAGGCAAGAATACTTTGGAAAAAAAAATAGCATGGGATAACATAATTAAGGACTACTGTATGGCATACAACTGGAGGCAAACTTCTGTTGCAAGAATCATTAACCATACTTTACTATAAACCGATCTTTTAATAATTATTTTTATTAATATTTTATTTATTAACAACATCCTTGTTCACTTCTTCAGAATCAAAACCAAATCCCATATCTTTTATAAGCACTTTTTCCATTAATAATATTTGAAACTCAGTACAACAAAGAGGCCTCTTCCCCTTGATCTGGGGGAGTAAATGGCTGCAGTTGTTACACTGTGGGTTTTGGGGGGATAGAATTGGCCAGAAAGTTTTCTGACAACAAGAGTCAAGAACATGGAATGTCATTGTGGGCTCTGGCCCACAATGGAGACATGCTCTTTTGGCAACAGACTTTCAAACAATCCAACTCCTCCCAATAAACTTTGTCTTCTACCCCATCACTCAAATCTATATTAGTTGTATGTCATTTTTTTCCCATTCCCAAATCTCAGTTTTCCAATTCCCTGCTTCTTGTTAAAATTCAGGATACCCTTGTAGACTATCTACCCTCATACCACCCTTTTGACCTACATCACCTAGTTGTTCTATTAGTTTTTTAGTTCCCATCTTGCATTCCTCAGGCTAGCCACCTTATGCCCATCACTTTAATATCCAGAAATACCTACACTTTTTTCTTAGGCATCAGCTAACTTTGGCACTTACTCTGACAATCAATACTCCTAGCCTCAGCCTCCCAAGTGATCCCATTTATGCAAACCTACCTTGAAATCTCTTGGAATATTTTTCCCTTTTTCTCCAAGTCCTATTCCACTGCATTACCTTCTTATCCCAGGTATTTTTGACAGTGCCAGCTGGATGCCATTCTTTATGTATAGGTAGTGTCCAATTCAGAGTCAGTTTCAAACTCCTTTCTACCCCAACTTTTCTTCCCCTTCTCCTAGATCTGTTTCCTCTAGTCTGCATTCAGCTTGGCATATTTCACACATTGCTAGGTGCTTACAGCAGCAGACAACAAAGAAAAACCTCTTTCAGCTAAGTACTGGAGTCAACTATTAACTAATATTTATCTTAAATATTTAATAACATATTTAACTTTATCTTTGAAGTGAAAAACAGAAATATGCTCATATTCACAAGACTACATTACCAATATGGGTAAAACCTGAATTTGACTGATAGCTGTCAATGAGCAAATGCTGAGACTCAGGGAATGGCCTGCTATTCAGGAAAGATGAGCACCCATTTGCATGGTAGTAACCATAAAGTGACATTACATTTTAACCCAAATGCAGGTGGAAATATGTCAAAGCACTAGTATTCAAAGTACTTCATCACCTCATGATGCTAAACCAGGTCTCAGAAGGAAAAGACTATTAAAGAAAAAAAAAAACAACCAGACATGCAGCATCTCATCAAGCATACATCACTTTCACTGAACACTTGACCTTCTGAAAGGCATTTCAGGGCAGTTACTATGAACATCCAGCCCCAGGTGGAATCATACACGAAAGCACAATGCTAAAAGCTAGTGGGAGCCAGGGGGGAAACAGAAGTAGAGGTTTGCTCAGAAGGCAGTGGGCAGGAAGGTAAAGTTGCCTCACACAAAAAGACATTTTTCTTCCCTACATTGGGAAGCAGGGCAGGGCAGCTGCCTCCCAGGAGGTCTCAGCCCCACACTGGGGCTCCTGCCCTCCCCTAGGACCACCCTCACTTCCTCGATGTCTAAGCCTATTTTCCAGGTGAAACACTTCCTCCCCCTGAGTGGAGGAGCCTCCAAGCACCCCACTCCAGGAGACAGCTGTGCAGTGCCCGTGCCCCTGCCTGGGGCAGAGGGAAAAATCTTGCTGCTCATCACTGTCACACATCCATGACAGCCAGCGGCTCCCAAACAGAGCTCCGGCAAAAATCAAAGCTCCTAAAGGAGTTTCAGACAGTGCAGCAGAGGCATGTTGATAAGGCATATCAATGCCAGCTGGTGTACTGTGGACACTCCAGAAGCAATAGTTAGCATTACCTTCAGGAAACTCCATCAGCTCTTCTGGTGGACTTCTGAATTTCAGACTTAATCCATGGTAATGTCACTTATGACCAAAAGAGATTAATATTACGTTTCAGAGCATCTAAGTATCTTGCAAACACACCTTACACTTTATAAAACAAGATCCTGAATAATTTAGAAGTATTTAAAGCATGACTTGGTAAAAAAAAAACAAAACACCACAACAAGTCAAAGAAAGTGGATTTTATGTTCTGCAACTCACACAATGAAGTCAGCAGTTTCTCTCTTTTGCTTTTATCAACAGTTTAGTTTTTAACTCAGATACATTAATCCCATATTTCTTTTCAGGATTTCAAGCCAAAAAGTTCATGAAGTATTGTTTTGTACTTATGCAAACCTACAGCTTCAAGTCACCAAACATTTTTAGTCAGGCATTTAACAGGACAGTCTGAAACCAGGCAGATAAGTAGAGAAAAGTTCAAGAAGAGAAATTAAGGAGGACTGGATTCACATCCAGATTATACTTCACAGTGGCTCCTATTTATCACAAAATTAGTCCATCAAAAAAACAAAACAAAACAAAAAAACCAAACAAACACCAAACTGAATCCCAACTTGTATAGCAAGTTTTCACAATAATAAGCTTAACTTTCAAAATTCCAGATTTTGGTAGGTTTGGTGGGCTTTCTCTCCCTCCTCCTCAAGAAGTATTCCTTTCAAAAAAATTGGCTGAGAAAGCTGTCCTAATTAATATTCAGTTCAATGATTAAGCACTCTCACAAGTGACCTATATGTGTAATAGCATCAAGTACCACCTGCTCAAACTGTTGTTTTGCAGCGAAATATTAATCCCTTGTACCTTCTGTTACCAAGCTTGGATGCCATCTGAAATTCAAAAGAGAATGATTCATTGTAGATGCTTTGTAAACTCACTGAAATTTATACAAAAAAGTAGCAATTATGTACAAATAATTTGAAATATTGTAGTACAAAAAGCAGGTTATGGAATTTTGGATAATTTCTCCCAATTGAAGTTCATTTCATATTATGCAATGTATAAATAACAAACATTTCTTAATGGAAATTAAATTATACAGTTTTTTCTTTTAAATAAACCTTGCATATTTTCTATAAATAAGTATAAGGAATATAGCGCTCTCAGATTGCTTTGTCTGTTCCTTAGAGAAGAGGTGTTAAGATAACATTTCATAAAAATCTATTTCTTCAGAAGTCCTGGCATAAAAAGCTGCATTTCTTCCCTTAACACAAGTTGGAATTCATCCCTAGCACAAAACACAAGAATAACGACAGCATTTTTTTTTTTTTTTATATGCACCATGGGTGGAAAAATCCTTATGTTTCTGCCAACATTATACCTAGAATGCAAGCAAAACTGCATACTTAAGACATGTTTGTGCTATTGATGGCCTGCAAGTGGAAGGGGAAAAAGAAACAGAATCAGATAATTGGCAGCATAACAAATCCAAAGGTCAAGATCTGACTTCACTGACTTCAATTGAGAGTCTTATTTCACAGAAGTCTTTATTTTAAAATAAAAAATAAAAAAAAAAAATCCTCACATGCTTCCTGTCTTGGGACTACATATGTAAGAGACTTTTAGACCTCAGCTTCAGTCCACATTGGTAAGCAACAGATCTTACAGAAGATCTGAAGTCAGGAAACGTACCAGCAAAGTTACACATAAAAAGGAAATTTTGCAAGCAACCTAAGCAGCTCCTCATGTAGAAAAAAATACTGTAATTTCTTTGAAGGTATTCCTAAACATTTGTGTAAAAAGACAGCTTTCTCTTGTCCTGTGTAAGTTGGGGTCAAACTGAGGCAAATGAACTGTACATAAATTATGCATAAACAGAATTTTCAAAGACCACAAGTTCTGTACTTAAGAGACTGAACAGATTAGTAGCATAAAGGAATAGATTCTACAATAGGAGAAAAATTATTGCAATTAAATAATACATTAAAAAGCAAAATCAATCTTTGAAATAGTCCCATCATTTCTAAGATGACTTTCTTAACATAATGACAGAGGGGGCTTTAGGGCTCAAAAAGAAAATCAGACTGTATCTAAAAGGAGCTTACAGGCAGGCTCACTTCTGGGCTTAGCAGTGCCAATAGTATCAATGTACAACAGTACAGAAGACGTGCTTCTAAAATCTGTACCAACATAACTTTAGTTTCTCAGTCCCCCTCTGTAAAATGGGTTGCACTGTACCTCGCCACCTTATTGTGGGCTTGTGAAAAAAACAGTTTAAAGATTTGTGACAGATTCTGGTATTATAGTAATACCTGTAACGCAAGTACCTAAACCTTTTTGTATAAATGAGATATATCAGAGGAAGTATTTTGTTTTCACAGCTTTACCTCTGTTAGAGCTAATCTTTGGGAATTAGTGATGAAAGCCAAAGACAAAAACCTTGAAAAGCAGAATAAAAAAGCGAAGATTCTATGAGTGCCTTAACTGACATGACTATTACCCTCCCACCATCCAACTAGAGCATACTGACTTGTGTGTTCATAAGGCTCTGGATTTATGTGACTTTTATAAAAGAAGATTGTAGGCTGGTTGTAAAACACATGGAAAATAGAACTGTCCAACAAATTTTTGGAGGCATGTATTCAGATAGATTTTTATCATTTTTAATAGAAGCAACTGAACAAAATTAATGAGACGTATACTTTTTTTTTTTAAAGACATAAATGGAAGTTACATAGACAGCTCTCAAAGCTTAATTGCAGCTGAATCCTTAACCATTTCACTTTTTCTGAGCTGTGAATGGTGGTGACTTTGTACATTTACACAAACTAAATATATAAGGAAAGCAAAGACTCTCACTTGCCAACAGGGACAATATGGCTGAGATGACTGAGGTGAACTCTCCCAACTGTCCCCCCTCTTTGCCAAACAGCTTATGAAACAGCCCTCACATTTTCACTTTTGCTTATACCTCAAGCATCCAAGGTGAACCATACCAGCTTCAGTTCAACTTAAATGTTTTGTTTTAAACCATAAGGGTTGAGGGAAGGAACAAGAAGCCTTACTGCCCACAGCCATCCCAGCAGAAGGGACCATGAGACACAAATTTGTTCCAAGATCAGCTAAAGCATTCATTTTAGGAGCATATTTTCCATCATCTCAAAATGGACTAATTTTGTAGATTTTTGCTAAATAGTAGCAATATCCTCCAGATACATAAATAGAAGGACACATTCTGATTTCTGTATTAATAGCTGGGCATGTTTATTTTCACAGTAATTAAATAACACCACATCATGTGAAGTCTCCAGACAGTACTGGTTTGTGGAAGTGGAGAAAGATTTCATCTGAAGAAGTCTTCAAACAAAATACTGTTGAAATATACCTGACCAATTGCTTATCAATGTGGACAGAAGCTAAAAGTCTTCACTCAGAGAAATAAGAGTATACATTAAATATTTATTCAACAGGTTAAAATTAATTTTCTTCCCAATGTATGCAAAGTATGTACTTTGAACTTTCAAACCTATTTTATTAAAAACTAGAAGTTGCAAACTATGCATTCAATAGCACAAGATGAAGAGAGACATGGAAAAGAAATTAAGTCAATTCTTATGTATTAGTTCATGCTACTGCATTCTTTTGTCTTCAGTTTTGTCTGAAAAGCTTGTAAAAACTCACCTGATACTTATTAGTTATCTGCTAGTTTTTACAGATACTAATTCAGGCAAAAGGCTTTGCTTTCAATGAAATCTTCCATTCTCTGTGCATTTCAAAGAACCAAAATAGAAATGGCTACATTTTCAAATAAAATTGGACTCTAAAATGGGAATTTTTGGAGTATTTTGCCAATGCTGATTGGAAAAAACCCTTCCCTCGCCCTCTGGCTTTCATGAAATGTGTGAAACGTCCTGATTTCAGCTGGGATAGAATGAATTTTCTTCCTAGTAGCTGGTATAGTGTCATGTTTTGAGTTCAGTATGAGAAGAATGTTGATAACACACTTATGTTTTCAGTTGCTGCTAAGTAGTGTTTAGACTAAGTCAAGAATTTTTCAGCTTCTCATGCCCAGCCAGCAGGATGGCTGGAGGGGCACAAGAAGTTGGCACAGGACACAGCCAGGGCAGCTGACCCAAACTGGCCAAAGGGGTATTCCATACCATATGATGTCATGCCCAGTATATAAAGTGGGGGCAAAGCTTCCCCAGGACTGCTGCTCAGGAACTGACTGGGCATCAGTCAGTGAATGATGAGCAATTGTGTTGTGCATCACTTGTTCTGTATATTCTAATTCTTTTATTATTATCATTTTTATTATTACCCTTATTATTATTATTTTCTTATTTTCTGACCTATTAAACTGTCTTTAACTCAACCCATGAGTTTTACTTTTTCTCCAATTTCCTCCCCATCCTACTGGGTGAAGGGAGTGAGCAAGTGGCTGTGTGGTGCTTAGTTGCCAGCTGGGATTAAACCATGACAGGAAAATAAGTAGCAGCATGAGAAAATTACCCAAATGCAACCTGACACGACAGAGCTGTATCAAGCCCAACTGTAACTTACTTGAATAAAAGCTGAAGTTTCTGAAAAAGTACTCTGCATTAAGGGAAAAAAATATAAAATCTGACAGTCACTAGCTGCTGTGAAGACATTAAAAGCATGTAGGAGGCAAGCTTAGAAGCACTGAAGAATGGTCTTTTCTCTATAGCTAGTGAATGACAGCTTGCTTTCTACCTTAAACTGGCATATGTACTGCAATAGAGCTTCACATCTCCACAAAGATGAATGCACTGTAATATTCCTCTTATTCCTAAAGTAGTCTCTCAGGTCAAAAAGTACAAAGGTCAGATATAAATACTTCACATAACAATATTGGATATATTTTTCATACAGGAAAATAAGTGGTTTTCAGTTCCACAAAATATATAATTTCCCTGTAAAAAGAGACAACACTTAAGGAATGCTGACACTACCATGGGGCATGCACTTTAGTACCACTCACTTGGGTTGATCAGAAAGGTATACTTGCTGTATTTCATTTATAAGCACGTGACTCAGGATTTATCAGCATAAAATGAATTCAAGTCTTAATATGTTAAATCACATACATAAAATGCAAGGGAAGCCATTGTGACAATCTATCAAAAGCCTTTCAAACCAAGGCCACAAAGGTAACTCCAGTGACTGCAAGTTAATATTAACTGAGAAGGTCCCAGTGAAGTCAATGAAAAGACTCCCCTTAATTTCATGAGCTTTTTCTTAATTTCCCCTTAATTTTAGGGTCTGTTTCCATGCCTAAGAGATAATCATTAGGATCTTACAACTAAAGTGCTTGTCTCTTATTTTTTCCTCTCAGCAAACAGGTCTTTAAAACAAAGATGACCCAATCAGTCACTTTTAGTTAGTTTTATGACTATACTCTAAACACAAAAATGATCAAGTTTATTTTAACTCACAGATAAAGATTTTAGCATGAAAACCACTTGTTATGGACCATTTTCTTAACATTTTTGTAATTCCCAAGCACTTGCACACATATGATTCTTATTAAAAAAAAATAAGGTGAAACCAAGACATGTTCTAGTATTGCCTTTTCCAGCCACCAGTTACAGGATACATGAAGAGCTAACTTCAAGAGAAGTATATTTAACTAATAACCCACAATATTGCATTCCACTTGCCAGTTAGTGGAACCTTTTTTCCCCCCTTCTTATTACAACTCTGCTTTCACTTGTTGGAAATTCATATCTAATTCAATACCCAAACACATCAAACAACACACCACCTTTTCTTGCTTGCAATCACTTTTTATTTTCCAAATTATCTGGACCACTAGTTGGCCAGTCAATGCCCATCTTTGCTGCTTTCCCTCTTTCTGCAAAGGAAGAAAGAAACTCCACCTTCATTCAACTTCAGGAGCAACCAGTGCATCATGACATTGAGCACTCTGCTGCTAACAGATCATTTTTGTTTTCATACCTCAATTACCAAGTGTTATGAGGATAGTATTTTTTTTTGAAGCAGGAGGACTAATTCAAACTAGCAGAAGCCATGTTACAATGAATTACCCAGCACAGTTAGATTTATTTAACTATTTCTCTTGAGACTTTTAAATAGTTGCCCAACACTTCTGTGTCTGAGCACCTGCCACATATAAATCGACAACAACAACTGAGCACTGCAGGAATCACACAGCCATATTCACTGCACAACTGTTATGAATGCACCTTCTGTTCAAAGGTGCTGAGCTGTGGTCTTCATGATTACTAGTAGCAAAACAATTTGGTTTGACTTAACTGTCTCCAGAGCAGGTCAAAGTACATGGTACGTAAACTTTCCAGCCCTGAAGGTGGTCTTCAGAGGATATGTTTTTAAACTGGAAAGTATTTCGATCACAACACACACTAAATACAATGAATTTTATCATTCCTAAAGTAACCCTTGAACATCACTTACAGTGGTCACAAGGACCCATTTGCTACTTTAAAATTCCAGGTAATGCACACAGTAGAAGTGCATTAGAATGCTCTTAACCCGATTGGATTTTTAAAGGGAACGAAAGGCGAGTAAATGGGTAAACATGTTACAGAGAAGTCTGAAAATTGAAATTCCAATTTCTGAATTATTTATGAAAAGTAGCATAGGAAATAAGTTGAGTAGCATTTCTTTTTAATTTGTAAAATTAACCTTGTTGGCAATTTTCACAATTCAAGTTCAAGCTTACCTTTCCATCAAAGCAACTTCTCACACATACACTACCACAGCTCTAATGTCAAACAAAATACCATACGTAACACAAAATGTTACCCTTTCATTTAGCATTAGAGTTGGGCACAGTTCCTCAACAGGGACAGAGGTCCCCCATGATATGACCAAGGCAAGAGGATGCCTTACTGCACAGCCACGAAAGGAGCTGGCCCCCAGGGGTATCAGGCCACTGGGAAAGATGGATGCTCTGGAGATCCCTGGGGGTTTATATCAGGTGCAGTAGCTTCTAGCAGAGCTTTCAGCGCCTCCAGTTGCACTGCTGATGGAAATAATGGATCAATAATGCTAGGAAAAATTTCAACTTGTTTCAAAAACCAGATCTTGAAAATTTCTAGTTTCTGAAAACACAGATTTCCTTCCAACTGGACCTGGACACACATGACAAAGTAGTAATATTTTTTTATGAATCACCTTTATAGGAAAACATTTTCAAGCAACATGGTACCTAAAAATACCATTATTAGTTTGAAGAAAATGCAGGCTTTGCTTTAAATGTAATGTGCTGTGTAACACTGTACTTCATATTTATTAAAGAAAAATTTTGTTTCGATACTTAGGTTTTTATTCACTGGTTTAGTACTCATTTTGTTTACCTGGTTTAACAATGTTTCGGCTCCAGTTTCTGAGCCTTGGCATACTTCTGAAATACCTGCAGCCTTTTATAGCTCTTCGGAATAGAAGATCATCCAGTACCAGCAAAACATAGCCGAATGTCTTCATGTATATTCTACATCCCCAGTAGCAATACATCCCATAGTCATGATGATAAAGGGTCTGTCCCCACTCTGTCAGGCTGACCAAATATCCAGTTTTCCAATGTGGTAGCAAAACCAATGAAAGAAAAACCAAAAGTGAAAAATATCCTAATAGTTTAAACCGATATGATTTATTTAATTTTGTTTTAAACAAGTGTTTCATTTTGAGTTTGATTGTTTAGCACAGGGAAACAAAACATCTAGATTTAGTCACAATTCATAAAAGGGAAAATGACACGCTGCCTTTGACGTAATGGTCGAGTGCCTAGGATACTTGTAAAGGGTGTAAGAAGGACAATCTAAAAAAATCACTTCCTTGATGAGACAGGTGCAGGAATAGAGTAGGCAATCTCCCCCTAAAAATACTCCACTGAATGGGAAAGAACAGTAGACAAAAAGATAGCAAATAAGCATTCTGTAGTAAGTAAAACAATTATCTGGTGATGGTAGAGAAAGATAGAACCTAAATTAATTAGGAAATAAGTCATGATCTATCAGAAGTGGAATTCACTAAAATTTGTTTATATTTAGGTAATGAAATTGTGAAACCTGAAATACTGTTGCAGACTGCAAAATGCTATGGGAATGACAGAAACATGATAGGACAGATGCTCATCATATATACAATACCAAAAAAATAATATATATATATATACACACACACACACACTCTACAGAGAACACAGAAATAAGGAAAATAGTGAGACAAAAGAGTAGAAAAATTACCAGATAGACTAAAGAAGGGAGAGCATAGTTAAAAGAGAATGTGCTTGGGTCAATATTACTTTGCCCTTTGGGTTCTGTCAAAAGTCAACAGTAGATCTTCAAGGCAAGATTTAATCACAGAAAATGTCTATGAAGTAGTTTGAGTAATAATGGTGACTACTAAAACAACAACTTTGCAAAGTTTAAAAAAAATATTACCTTTTAAACATCATATCAGGCAATCAAAAAAAAAATCACTGTAAAAGCTTTGGGTTTGTTTTTGGGGGGTTTGTTTGTTTGTTTTTTAACTGGGAACAGCTGTTCTCCAAAAAGTATTGTTGATGATGCTGATAAAGGAATCAGAACTGTGTGTAAGGAAATACTGCCATTTATACAACACACAGCAAGCAATTTTTAAGCAAACCTTCAGAACATAAAGTTTAATCACTATTCTAATAACACAAATGATCAGAAAAGCAGTTGCAGGTACTACTGTGTAAATAAAACCCTTTATAGAGAGCTTATGAAAGAGAATTTCAAGTAAGGCTCATTATCTGGGAATGCAAGTTAGCACATAAGTTATGTTCTCCATTTTGCTCCCAAGACTATGTAAAGCCTTACTTTGTAAAAGGAATACAGGGAAAAAATTGATCATGTCAATTATGTCATCAGGAATTATAATAAAATCTCTATAAGCTTTGCTCAAATACAAATAGAATCAGGTCCTTAGCTCTTTAAGCTTTTTCACCAAGTCCACTCCAACCAAATTCTGAATTCATTATAAATCAGTCAAGTTTCCTTTCCCATTAGGTTCTGCTATCAGTCTAGTTACATAAGACCTTGTTAGAGCTACTAGAACAAGCTTTACATACCATGACACATCAGGAGATGTGTGTAGGGAGAATGACTGGGAAAATAATACAAGATTTGTGATATATGGATTCAATTCTCCTCAAAAAGAGTTTTTGTTCCAAAGATATAAAAAAAAAGACTGGATTCTGGCTTGCTTTATTGTGGACTTGGATGTATAGAAGACCATTTTCTTGTATTTCAAATAGAAAGGAACTATCTGTGGAAACACACTCACAGCAAGAAAGTGGGGGAGGAGGAGACCCAAGGGAAATGCTTTAGAGTTGAATGTCTATTATCAACTAGCATGACAAACTAAGTAAAAGCTGAGTTAAATAAATGGATTTTCAATATTTGCGGCTAGAGGCTTCTGAATTAGAATACCTCAGTAATTAGCTCAGATGAAATTTAATTACTTATAGAATTACCAACATCTTCATTAGTAACTGGCCCTTTGGTATGGATTATCACATAAATCTTTTTCTATGCTGTATCTAATTGAAAGTAAACAAGCCAAAGCTTGGTGTAAACCCATTCAACATACACAAATTAAGCCAGTATTTATGCTAGATCTTATTTTCTCTGAACTCCAATATCTATTTACAGTGCCTAATAAAGAATTAAATGCGACAGTAATGCTTAGCTGGTCCCCTGCCAAAACGCTTGATGGCGAGTCCCTGCCTAACTTAAGTATATAAATTGATATAGCAGATCCTCCAGCTCCAAATCTGAGGCAGCTACTTTCCCCTAATCGCAAGCTTCATGTTTTGAATTAAACATCAAGACACATTTTCAAGACATGTGTATGTGAGCGAGAGAGAGGTTAGGAAGCTCCAGGCTGGGGCTGGTGGGGGGGTGATGCCAGATGCATGGCATCACATCAACCCCACAGTGCCAGCAGCCCCATGCTATCCCAGGGGAAAACCCACGCACACACGGATGTCCTCTTGGGAAAGTGGATGCACTGGCAGCTGCAGCAGGATCTAAGCCACTGCCGTGCAGCTTTGGTCTCCTCAGGGAGAGGCAGCTTCAGACTGCTGCCAGAGGGATGCTGCTGCAGTTGAGCAAAAAAAAAAATCTTCAATGCTTTTGCACCTCTATTCCCCCAAAATGAAGCAAGGAGCTCACACAGCCAAGAAAGGAAGGGAGCCACACATAATGGCTGGAGATGCCAGCTACAGTGAACAAAAGTGCCATCCTGGTCTCAGGTACCACAGAAGGGCATCAAGCAAGATACTTCTGCTTAAGGAGACAGTCCTAGGTGCCCAAGGCCAGGAGCCACTACTTTCAGACTGATTTGGTTTGAAAGCCTGGGGGACACAAATGCTGCACCTTATTCACAACTTGGGCAAGTTGATACAACAGGAACTGCCACCTTACTTAGGCAATGGCATTTCTCTAGTCTCCATTAATATTGTGCATTTGGAAGACAAGACGCAGCATTTACTATCTTCCCAGAAAGATGAGAAAGATCATTACTAGTACTCCAACCTTATGACCCTAACTTCACTGAATAAAAGGAACGCATACTTGCATATTATTTCAGTAGAAAGGTAAGTAAATTCTCCCCAGTGTATTCCTACATATCACACATTGACAGAAGAAGACATGTACATAAACTAAGAATTTACACAAAGATTATTTAAATAATGAAATTCTTCCTGTTGCCTCAGCTATCGATACCATTACAGCACATGTGCAATGCAATAAAATGAATAGTTTTATATGTGGGATTTCTCAGCATGAAACAAAGATAAGTTTCTAGGAAAAGGGGGCCTGCAGCCAGTCTCCAAACAGCATATGCCACTACTTATTTCAGTTTATAATCCAAACATTACTCCTAAGGCAAAAAATAGTGTTAAACTTGGTGTTATCCTAGCCACAGAACTCCTTTTGCCCTCTAAGGGAGGAAAAACCCCAAGCAGTTCCTTATGCAGTATGCAGGAATGATGATAGCTGTTTGCACAACTCACTGGTGGTGTCCATCTGCTCACACCTACACATGAATAGGTTAGCAGGTATCATAGTAAATTTAATAAAAAGTCAATACAGGAGTCCAGAGCAAAAGCACCTAGGATATGTTGGCATCAATCCAGCAAGGAAGGCTCGAGTTGTATCTTATTGACAGAAGGGTTAATAAATCCATATCATGCCCCACTCCCCCCCCCCCCAAAGGCCTCTTTTAAGGCCTTCTCACTGCTGCTTTGAAAGAAGAAAATACTAGACATTAACTAAAGTATCATCAGCTGTGGAAATCATAAAGATGCTGTGAGATGATCTAGGTCAGTGCTTTTCAACTCCAGGTGCAAGGACCCACTAGAGATTAGAAAGAAATGTAGATTAATTCCAAGGGATTAGTGGAAAGGGTTTAAACTTTAATATATGATCTATATGACCTGTATAATCTAAGCTACACAGGAATTTACAGATGCGAAACTTGTGTACTTCCACAAGAAAGCTTGTAAGTGTTGATTAGTTGAAAAAAGTTTCAAAAAAAAAAAATCACCATCATTAATACACGTATTTCCACTACAGATTTGACTAACATCTGCCTTTGTTTACTTACAAAGTATTTGTATATTCCTTTGATATTAATTTGATCTTTTTTTGCCTCCTCATCCTTGGAGGAAAGTCATTATTACCTCTCAACAAGCTAAGCTAACCCAATACAAGTGCACTAATGGAAATATCTATTTTAACCTATGACAGCTACTACTGTGAAAGCAAGAAGAATTAGAACCATTTGTTTTCATGCTTTTACAGTGAGAGGAGACTGCTGCCTTCAGCGAGGTTGTAAAGTGTCCTCAGAGAAACACTTTCTAGATATTTTTTTTTTTGTGGAATTTAATTAGAATGCATTACTTCCCAGCATTACCTCAGCAAGAACCACCTCTTCTAACAACTGCTTAGTAACATTTTCACAATATTGATGTATTTAGATTATTAGTATCCAGGTTAGCCCAAAAAGACCCATCCCAAGTCACTTACACTTTTGAATATAGATAGTCCTCAAGGAATGTGCTAAATGCTACTATTTTATTGTTGATTCTATAAGTCTGAGAATTAATACAGCATTCTACTCATCAGATGTAGAAAATGCTGAGAACCATCCAGAATTTCTTTTTTGGAGGGGAAAGAAAAAAATACTTCAAACATATGTAATCTGTCATCGGGAAGTCACTGGCCTTCTCAGTGGCTGACCTTATAAAGGACCAAAGAGTCTGCTGGACAGGATTCATGAACGGCAAGATTTATGAGCTGGCTGTGGTACAGACCACAAATCACAACACTACTCTCACTCAGAGCTGATATGAAGGCCATGCGTGTAACAGAGGGGCCAAAAGTGGTCAAATGTTTCACCATTGGATTGCATTCTCATCAGACATGTAGCCAATTTTAAACATTTAGACTTAAATTGTTTGCTTGCTTTATTAATAAAAGTGAAGCTGGCCATCTTATTTGAGAGCTCACATAAAGCTAAAGCTTAGAGGTGTTCAGTAACACACAGCCTGTGTTCATGATGCCCCTCATCACATTTACCTTGCATGTCATTCATTTTCAACTTGAAAGCAAAGAATCACGCAATTAGCTCTTTAAAAGGGTTTGGATGGAGGAAAGTAGAATTTCTGATGCAAAAAGATAACAAAACAAATCAAGTAGCTGAAATGGTAAAGTTATTTTCCATAGAAGAAATAGGTACATGTCATGGTTTAACCCCAGACAGCAACTAAGCACCACATAGCTGCTCACTCACTCCCCCCCACCCAGTGGGATGGGAGAGAAAATCGGGAAAAGAAGTAAAACTCATGGGTTGAGATAAGAACGGTTTAATAGAGCAGAAAAGAAGAAACTATAATGATGATGATAAAACTAATAAAATGACAACAGCAATAATAAAAGGATTGGAATGTACAAATGATGCACAGTGCAATTGCTTACCACCTGCCAATCGACATCCAGCTAGTCCCTGAGCGGTGATTCCCTGCCCCCACTCCCCCAGTTCCTATACTAGATGTGACATCACATGGTATGGAATACCCCGTTGGCCAGTTTGGGTCAGCTGCCCTGGCTCCGTCCTGTGCCAGCTTCTTGTGCCCCTCCAGCTTTCTCGCTGGCTGGGCATGAGTACATCAACTGTACACAAATGTTAATGATTATTGAAGCAGGATTTAATACTTATGCCATGAAAAACAGTAACCTTTAACACAAAGCCACATGCAATAAATAGAGAAGATAAGAGACCTTTTGCATACAATTCACATTTTTTTGTCTTGTGGTTGTAGAGCTTTTATCGACCAGGCTAAACCTTCATCAGGTAATATTTTGCTGAATTCACACCTTCTTATGCTTTATTGCAAAAGTCTTAAGTCTTCATAGATTTGAATAGAGCTACTGCATCTAACCCCCCTGCTTTGCTGAACAGCAGCAGGCTCTGAATGCTATGAATTGTTTTAAGTACACTGGAAGCTAAAACAAAGGATTCCTCGCAACAAGCATCTCACTAACGTGCAGCATCTTTAAGAGAGAAACATGTGGAGGAGTGGGGGGATAACAATGCTGCCGCTGAGTTTCAAGTCAGAGATAATGACAATGTGACCTACCAGATAAGTTAGCAGTTTCACATGAAAACCTGTCATACTTGTGTTTATTTTTCTTTAACAGACTTGTATAAACTCATGCTGTGTACCGTAGCATTTCAAACACAGCATCTGCTTTCCAATTTGTACACAAGTGTTAAACTCATTCTGCAGTTGATGGACAGCCCAATGAAACAATCAACACAGACTGAGTTTGCCTGTCACACAAATGCATAAATTAATATGCAAAATTACATCTAGAATTGCACATGCCCTCCCCCTCAACTTTATAAAATAGTCTGGAGAACAATAATAATTCTGCATCTCCAAAACGTTTGTTTAGCACAGCCTATGCTAGCTGAGTCCATGTTGAACAGGGAGGTTGGCACAGATGACCTTGAGAGGACCCTTCCAACCTCACCCATACTGAGAATACCTGACCCCCTTTCTATATACAACTACACATCTTACATATTTTGCCTCTTCAGCTCAGATAAAAAAAAAAATGTGAAATATCTTTCACACAATACTCTTGAACCTTTAATTTCAGGTGGGCAGCACTAAGTATAAACATTGTGAAACTTAAAGCCTCATATTTCTCGTAAAGTTCCCTTGGGAACTTCACACAACTCTAAAGCAAAAAAAAAAACCTCCAGAAGTTTTATAACAGAGTTATGAGCCTGTTACTATTGAAGACAATTTTTCAACATGCACTTCAGGAACAGACATCTCATATAAATGGGATTATTCATTCATTTCAAACTAATAAATAATAAAATGTAGCAAATCAAACCATCAGGCAGTAAGAGGAAAGTGCTTGGCACATACGTATGCATATGTATCTGCAGTATTACAATATACACAATAAAATTTCCTCTAGGCTACTTTTCTACAATAAAGAAAATTCATAGGATTTATTACTGGTAATGATCAATGTCAGACTTCTTGAAAGAAACAGACTGCAGATGGAACATAAAGAGGATAGCATGCTTTGGGCTTTAACTATACAATACAGTATTTCTTAGCAGAAAAATAAAAATTCAATTCTTCTCAATAAGCTTTTCTTTTTAACGTATATAGTCGAAAGACATGTCTTTCAACTATTTGCCTGAACTTTAACAATAAAAAAAACTAGTAGACGCTATTTATTCCCTACCTTTAATGCAGACTGAAAAAATTGAAAGAAAATTGAAAACATTCACTTTCACAGTAATAGATCTAAACAGACAAGAAATAATCTGCATTTTCTACTACATATTAGGATAATGGAAACAACACTCTTACCCATGTATTTTTAATGATATGACCCTACAACTATGAAGCATAGTCACAAAGCACTGAAACATAATTTAACAATATGAGAAAGCTGCGACTTATTTTATCTGATCCAGAAGTGATCTGTCAAAGTTAAATTGTCATGTAATTAATTGTGCATTTGCTGGCAATTTTTAAACTGTAAATGAAAGACTGTAGTGAAATTGCAAATCATTGAACACTTCCATCTAATACATTTGAGATAATTCCTTGAAGACTACTTTCCCTGAACAGAGTGTTAATGAGAAGCTCCTCACTTTAATAAAATGTCACCTAATTAGCATAACCAAACAATACAATTTTCTTAAAAAAAAAAAATCTTTTAGATGGCCATCACTGGATGGATTCCATAACTGGTGTTGAGATACAGAAAGATTCAAGACCTTCAAGAAATAATTCACCTCCAAAGTGAGCACTGAAACGGTTTAAGTGAGACTCAGCGCAAATTTCAATTAACCGATTTAAATGCAAGATACTGCATAGGACACTGCCTTTATATTACTACATGCCTGCAGTTAAGTAGTCTTCAGTTCCTCTCAATTTTATTCAAAGCAGAGCTAGAAAGGCTACAGATGATCTTTAACATTGCTTCACTCTTCATCCCAAGGATGTCGTTTCCCAGTTCTCCTGCCCCTCCCTGCCCTTTCTGTATCTTCAGACAATTCATTAGTTATTGACCATTACTTATGTAGATATGTTTTGACAGTTTGCCCCAGATTTTTTTCTTTTGGAAGCTGATATTTGGTGTTCTGGTTACCAATAGTCAAGACAACTCTTGAGATACTTTTGTTGGCTTTTTCAGTCAAGGTTTGCCATTTAAAAACTTTTGTTGGGCTGTATTCCTCCTGGAGGAGTGAGGATCTAAACACAGAACGGCAAGTGGCAGGAGGAAAAATGAATACATATTTCCCAAGTATCACGCATATGAACTGACTGTGTGGAGATGGGCAAATGCTGAACTTGCAGCAAAGCAGGTATTAATGCTGAAGCCCACATAACGTTTGGTATTTTCATTCAAATAAAGCTTTCACAGGAGTTCTGATTTTAAAGAAGCTAAAATGACTTTGCTGTTGAGTTTGTTTGGGTTTTTTTTTTAACATTAGAAGTGAACCCTAAACAGCAGCTGAAAAGTAAAAGAAACCTTGCTTAAAAACAAATCTATTTCAGTTACCCAACATATTAAACAAGCTTGTTTGAACTATAAGCTTCTTGCCAGAATATCCTTTTAGATGTTCATTTCCACTCACCAAGACCTGAGAGTTTATGGGTATGGTAACTTTTTAAAATAAGTTATGTACAAAAAGGACAAAGACAGCTGAATCCTGAAATATTTTAATTTAAAATGCAACATAAATAAAACTCCAAGCTGTATCTCAATAAATATACATTACGACACTTAGTACTTGTACAGGTTCCAGGATTAAGTGTTTTATACTACATGCATTGTATCATTCTCTTTACTGCCAATTTTCATTATTTTTTTATGAAGCTTACTAACACAGTTACTGCCAAGAACATTTTTGAAGCCTCATACATTCTGTTAAAACATCAAGAACACCATATTTTTAAAAGTGAAAGATTTACTTTAAAGTGATATCAAGTGAAACTTTTTTTAATTGTATTGAGTGGTGGTTTTATTCATATCCTATTTTCTAATAAATAAATTTACCTTTTGTAAAGGAATACAAAAATTGGTTTTGAGTTTGTTGCTAGGATCATTTTTAATTCCTACATGACAGGGAGTGAGTTCTGGCCCACCTAGAGCAGCAGGTGCCACAGCAGCACCAACAGTAAACTGCAGCATCAAAGCTTGTTGCCAGGGGATGACATCTGAGGTTCTCAATTATGCATACATTCATTAGAAAGTTCTCATTACTCAAAACTAAAGCTTCCTGGAAATCAATTCTTGAGGATTTAACCGGTTGCAGATTGCAAACACTGAACCTTCTACATAAAACCGGCCATCCACCCCACACAAACCACACACCTGCTATCAGAAGCATTCTTCCTATATAGCTGCTTACGGCCCATAACTAACCTTTTAGTATCCTTCATGTTAAAAAGCTTCCTAGATCTTGAATTGTATCAGATCATTAATTCAAGAGTTTAACAATGCAATTGTCTTGGTTTCTCTTAATTTTTCATATAACAAAAATATAACGTCTACTTTCCAACACAAGTTCTACTAAAAGGGTAAAACCACACCTGTACCTGCTCTCCTATACCTCTCTCATTTCATTAATTTTTGGTTTGCTAAGCTAGGAGAACTGAACACCAACAGAATACCTGTGCTCTTTGTGTATGCAACATGAACACAATACCCAAAGAATAAAAGGTCTCATCTCCTACATCAGGTCTAATTTCCTACATATTGCTGCCCAATATGGAACAATTAATTTCTTGTTTTCTGTAAAAACCTTTAAGGGAAAGCAGGTTTTTCACTCCCCAAAGATGCAGACTAGCAATCCTGGGGAAAACAGCTACAGCAAATGCAGTCCACAGAAAAGGCAGATAATTTTCAGGTCATAAAAAAGAGTCATGCAAATAAGCTTAGGCAGGCTTTTGCAAATTACTCATAAGAAAAAACTAAATTTACTTTTAGATAGTTCACACAGTTGTCATCAGAATTTCCAAGCCCTTTTGTTACCTCTTACCAAAATTGTCATGTTTTTGTCACTTCAGTAATAAGAAACCTTTTGTCTTCATCTACTTAGCAGCTGTTAGTTTCATAAACTATTACCACAGACTTTCTACTTCCTCATTAACAATAGGTAGTCTGCTCAAGTTATCTCCTCCTGTATTTAATGCTAAAAAGTATTCTTACATTCTGTTGTACAATTTCTGAAAATTACATGCAATCTTTAATGATGATATGTGTTATGTTGAATTGTGTATTGTTCGACATCTCAAATCTCTCTGAAAGAGGCATAACATGAAATATTTTCTGATTATTGGCCACAAAGAATATCTACATGCTTAGTATCTTACACTTTTTTGTAGAAGTTGAAGATTAAGAAAACAACAATATTTTTAGATTGTGTTAACTTTGCACAGTGCCTTCGCCTGCAAAGAGGATTTATGACAAACGGAAATATAAAGCAAAGCATGCTCTCTGTTCAAATATAAATTCCACAGCTCATGTAGGAGTTCAGTTGCATTCTAAAATGTTATGTGCAGTTGCCTTTTTTTTTTAAATACTGTGACTAAATTGAAGCAGGCAGCAAACATTGGGCTTTTCAATTAGGCAATACCTGTGGCAGTAATACAAGGAGACAACACCTTAAAGAAACACTCTGTTGGTTTCTTCTCCATCAAGAGTTTCTGCAAAGGGTGTTGCCTTGACAAATGAAGGCAACCAGACCTCTTTTCAAAAATATAACATATTACTGGTTAACAGCCTTTTTTTTTTTTTTTTTAAAGGCTGCTTGCCAATTTTAAAGTGGCTAAGACTAACCATTCCACTGAAAACAAACAAAACAAATCCTCCCTTCAAAATATAGTGTTGTTATCCATTAGCAAAGCTGCATAATGTACAAGAGGTAAAGGTTAAGTACTAAATCATGTTCAACTGCTTTAAAAAAATACTGGTACTTTGATAGGGTAAAGGTACATGCTGATAGTGTGTTTTCAAATGTATTTTGAGAACTTTATTATGAGACATGCAGCAGTCACTTTGTATTAAGGCTGAAGCTTCTTTTATCAAAGTTAAGTTTCCCCCACCTCCGCAATACAGACTGCTGAACCAGAAATAAGATTTCTCTGCAGCTCAAGAATTTTTTATTTTATACATAGATATATACAAACCACCTTTCCCTTCCACCTATAAAAACGAACATGAAATTTGCACAGGCAGAAGTGAGAACAGGAGGTTAAGTGTATCATTCATACACATGCCTCCTATTCTTTCCAGCACAGTACAACTTGGTCTCAAGAACAAATGCTTTGGGCTTTTTGTTTCTACAGAAATCACTCAAATGTCTCTAAATGCCTTTACACACCCAGAATGAGGGTACAGAACACAGGTGTAACCCCATCATCACTTAGTTCCTTCATCACAACTTAACTCAAACATCTACCAGAACGCCACAGCAAGGAAGGAGTGGAAGAAGGAACAACTGCAACATAATACAAGATGCCTGAAGAGCTTTGGTTGTCCTACCCCCAATTATTCTTACTAAATCACCTGAATATATAACAGGTGGTAGTGCACAAGCAGAGATTGCTAAAACTTGTCATCTGGGTTTAATCTGAATTTGGATCAAAGAGCAAGTCTACCAGAGACTTGACACAAAATCCCAAGTGAGTGCTCACCAGTTCCCTGCAATAGGATGCTTCACAGGAGAGCAGTACAGATTGGTTTTATTTTGCTGGAATGAGCTTCAGTTTCATTTAAAGGATATGAACTGTTTACCTTAAAACAATTTAATACATTCTACAACAAATTCTGATAATCTTTGGAGAGACATTAAAAGTACATATGTATTTCATTAGTACCTACTTACCTAAAAGGAGATATGAATTGTAGGTGATTACTTCCTTTAAATGAAAAGTTTTACAGTATATTAAAGTAGAGTTTGGGGTGTAAGCTGGGACTAGGGAGTGATTCAGAAATGGGTACAGGAGTTCCTGCAGGCAATATCTCTCTCCCCAGTTCTCCTATTCCAAATCTTTGCTTTTCAGAAAATAGTTTTTTCCAGCATAAGTAACATAGAACGTAGTGTTAAGACTCCCACTTTGTTGTGGCTTTTGCGGGCACTGACTTGCCCCACAAATTTTCTTTTCTTGTGATAGTCCCATTAATACCTGATTAATAACGTGAAACCTACCCTAGGTACATGTAGTCTCCAAAATGCAATAAATTTCTAAAATACATATTACATAGGCATAGAAGACATTCTAATATGTCTGCACACGCATTCATAATTTTTAAGGAACGATTGCAGCTTTCCCCCATCTACATTGCGAGCCAAAAGCAGAAGTTTTATATTTCAGAGCAGCAGTGTACAGTGACACTCAAACTAGGAACCCCAATTCAGCTTGACCTGGTCCAGGAAGTCTGCAAGCCTATTCAGTCTTTTTTTGCCTTCCTCTGTCCCCGCCCCCGCAATATCTGAAGGTGTTTGTGTTCTGTTTGCTGCTTCTAATGAGGGGAAGCGAGGTGTTGAGGATTTCTCGGCTGGGCAAAGGCATATGAGCAATCCAGGAGGTATTTGGGAGCAAAGCATAAGTTTACAAAGTGCTGAAACAGACAAAGACGCTGTGTCCTTGTACGCTGGGAAAAAGGAAGATAAGAAGAGCCTGACTAACAACACCTGGATGCTGAAGGATGAGATCAGTAACTGCTGGACACCTCGTGAAGAAGTTTGCACAGCCAATAGAGGATAAGATATCGTCACGTGAAATGTGGTATTATACCAATTAGAGTAATGCTCAAGGCGCGTGGACATAGAAGCTTAGCCAATAATAACACTGTAGTTAGCACGTGTTATCACCTTTTTCTATATAAACCCTGTAAAAACCTGTAATAAGGGAGAACGACTATACTCATATTGAGATTTCATCGTTACTCTGGTACCGGCCCCCACTCCGACATCTGGTAGCAGAGGATGGTTGCGCCTGAGTCAATTCTCCGAGACTGCGGTAAGCAGCGAGAGGAGGGGACTGGGGGACTAATCAGCTGGGAGAAGTGCTGCTTGGGTGCATAGTCAGAGCAGACAACGGCGCGAGTTGGCCCCTCGCCTCCCAGAGGGTAAAGCACAGCAAGGGAAATAGAAGCTGTAGCAGGATAAACAGCAGCAATGGAAGTGGAAGCTGCGGCAATGTTGCTCGCAAGTATCCTCTCTAAGAGAGGGATCGAGACAACGGTAAAACGACTCATCAAGTTGATGAAATTAGGACAGCGATGGGGTCACTTTAAAGATACCCACATGTTGTTCTCCACCACAAAGTGGCGTGAACTGGGAGATAAGTTATGGGACAAGACGATTAAGGGGAGTCGTACCGCAAAAGCTTTCGGACAGACTTGGCAAGAAGTAATGAATCACCTTCTACAAATGATAGCAGAAAAAAAAATGGTGAAGGCTGCCTCCGCAATGTTGGGCACTGAGATTACTACTCCTGAGTCCACACGTATTTTCGACTCGGAAACCACGAAAACCGTTAGAGGGGTTGTTGCCCCTATGAAAGTGTCAGCTACTGATGTTTTAAATAATTCACCTGGCAACCCAGAAACAGGACAGTGCGATCTTAAACAAGGGAGTGCCGATTGCCGCCCGAGGGAATCTCAGCCCCGGTCAGTATCGGTAATAGACACTGAGCCTTCCTCCTCTGAGGACGAGGGAAGCCCGGGAAACGATCAAGAACCGCTGCTTTCCCCCTCTCCCACCCCCTCCCTCCGCCGCCTTGCAGCGGCCCGTGTCAGCCGGCCATGGAGCGGCCGCCGCCAGGCGCGGCCGGCCCCTGGGCAGAACCATCCGCGCCCCCGCCACCATCCTGTAATCCATCCCGCCTCTCGGAACCACGGACGGTGAAACCAACTGCGCCTGCAATAGACGTGGAGACGCCTGCAGTAGCCGCTGCAGAAGAAAGGCAGAGACATTGGAGGGGAGTAATAAAAGATGCCATTATAGAAGGGACTATGCTCCAAGCATTCCCAGTTATTGCATTAAATGGACAGAAAAAATGGGAAGCGTTTGACTGGAAGGTCATTGAAAAATTAAAGAATGCTGTGAGTCAGTATGGAATCAAATCTGCGTTAGCTCACCAAATACTGCAATTCATTTTTTCTGCTGATATGCTAATACCTCAAGATATTAAACAGATAGCACGGTTAGTTTTAGAGCTCTCCGAAATGCTAGTGTTTTTCCAACAGTGGGAGACACTCTGTGATCGGGAACAAGCAACACCACGACAACAAACAGATCCCTTATGGGGAGTAACCACACAGATGGTGATGAGTATTGGACCCTTTGCATCAGGGAACGCTCAGTTACAATGTATCACTGAGGTTCATCACTTATCACAGATCTTGGCATATCAAGCTTTTCTTACCATACCAGACAATGTGCGAAGCCATACTTTCACTCAGGTGAAACAGGAGTATAAAGAACCTTTCGCACAGTTTATTAATAGACTGCATAGGACAATCTACGACCACCACGACATGAACGAGGGCATGAAAGAAAACATGCAGCTTCACAAGGAGCTACAAAGAAGCACAAGGCCAGTAAGACACCCTTGGTCAAGTGTTTTAACTGCAGCAAACGTGGACACATTAGGAGCAAATGTACAGCTTCTGCTAAGAAAGATGACAATACCACCAAGAATACAGGAAGAAGAGAAACTTTACGCCGACCACGGAAGTCCCTCGTGCGATGACACAAATGCAAGGAGCTTGGGCTGCCAGCCCTCAGGCAGCCTCGCAACTACCAGATCCGCCACTGTAGGGAGCTTCGGAGTGGACGTGGAAACCGCAGTACACATTCAACATAAATTGACCATTGGGGTTTGGGCTTAGTGCATTTTTAATGGGACGATCTTCAACAGCTCTAAAGGGAATCCTGGTAGTCCCAGGGCTTATTAATGCAGATTATTGTGGGACTGTGAAAATTATGATTCATGTTTTAATCCCTTCTGTTTCTATTCCTAAAGGTACCAAAATAGCACAATTAGTTCCATTCAGGTCGTGTGTTCCGAACCCAGGTGAAGTACAACATGGAGATGGTGGATTTGGCTCCACAGGGAAACCTCAGGTATATTTTGCCATGGACATAACAAGAGGTAAACCAGAACAGGTAGTGCAATTAGAAGGGCGTGACGGAGTTATCATCAAGAAACCAATGACAATCAATACAGGAGCTAATGTTACGATTATTTCACGATATATTTGGCCTCCATCATGGCCATTGATCAATCCAAATTTTGATATTGCAGAGATAGGGGGCACACAAGCCACCTTAGTAAGTCAGCTACCGATTACATTTGTGTTCCCCTACAGTGAAAACGTTACGACACATCCGTATGTCATGACTACCCCAACTGAATTGTTTGGCCTTATAGGCCGTGATTTATTGAGCCAAATGAAGACAATGTTAGTGACCCATCCTTTTTAGGAACAGTCACTGAGGAGCAGCCAATCCTAAAAATTAGCTAGAAAACAAATGAGCCTGTTTGGATTGATCAGTAGCCGCTAAATTCTGAAAAGCTGCTAAAAAGTACAAGAGTTAGTTAAGGACCAATTGAGAGCGGGACATGTTGTTCTTTCCACTAGTCCATGGAATACACTAATATTTACCATTCCCAAGAAAACTGGGAAATGGAGACTGTTACATGATCTCAGAGCTGTGAATACAGTGATGCACAGTATGGGAGCCCTGCAGCCAGGTTTGCCATTTCCAGTTATACTTCCAAAAGAATAGGATTTGTTAATTATAGATCTAAAGAATTGTCTTTTCACCATTCCCTTGCACCCAGGTGACGCTGAACGGTTCGCCATTTCGATACCATCGATTAACAAAGCAGAGCTCTCTAAGAGATACCATTGGGTCGTGTTACCGCAATGAATGCGCAGTTGCCCCATGATGTGTCAGGTGTATGCGGCCTGGGCATTAGAGCCTGTAAGAAAGCAGTTTCCTCAGTTAATCATTTATCATTATACGGATGACATTTTGATAGCGAGAAGGAACTTGCCACAGGATGAAATTTTAACTCAATTACAGGACACCTTAAGCCATTGCGGATTAATAATCGCCCCTGAAAAGGTGCAGATGTCAGCACCTTGGAAGTATTTGGGGTGGCACGTAGATGCTAGCAATGTTAAACCTCAGAAGGTTCAAATAACATCAGAAATTTTAACGGTGCATGATGTCCAGAAGCTTGTGGGAGATATCCAGTGGGTGCGGAATCTTTGCGGTATCACTAATGACGATATGGCCCCTCTGGTAGAACTCTTGGATTCGAGCGCACGTGCAGATGAGAAACAGGAAATGACAGGAGAACAGCAAAAAGCCTTAGAATATATATCAAAGAAAATTGCATCTAGCTTTGCATCCAGATGCAATGAGGATTTACTGATCATGTTGATGATCATTAATACAGGGGACTCTCAGAGGCAACACCCTTATGCGGTAATTTGTCAGTAGGACACAAAACACTCAGATCCCTTGAGAATTCTGGAATGAGTCTTCTTGGCCATACGGCCAGACTAATCTATTGTAACCTGATTGGAATTATTTGCACAACTGATCATTAGGGGAAGAACGAGGATTGTAGAGATTGCAGGAACGGAACCAGAAATGTTGCTGATACCTCTGGTAAAATGGTATTTGGAATGGGGAATTCGGCATTCTGTAGTGTTACAAGAGGCATTAGCGGGGTTTGGAGGTACAGTAAGTAATCAATATCCAAAGCATAAGTTGTGGTCACTATTGGAACAGCAAACCTTTGAGCAAAAACCATGGAGGTTGGAAACACCTGTACATGGGGTAACAGTGTTTACTGATGCTGGGAAAAAGACAGGTACAGCCGCCTGTACGTGGAAAGATGCTAACGATCAGTGGTGTGAGCATGTTGAAAAAGGAGAACCTGGGGATTCCTTACAGATGCTAGAATTAAAAGCCGTGATTTGGGCACTGCAGCATTGGGCTAAGGAGCCGCTGAATATCGTATCCGATTGTCTTTATGTAGTTGGGGTGGTACAAAGGATGGAAAGAGCAATGGTAAAGGAGGTCACAAACGAAAGATTGGGCATGTTGTTTTTGTCATTACTACGCTGCTTGAACTCTCGGAATGTAGAGTATTTTATAACACATATAAGAAGTCATCAAAAGCTACCAGGTTTGTCAGAGGGAAATGACAGAGCTGACCAATTGGTTGCAGCAGCATGGGAGCCTCCTCCAGGGAACTGTTTTCAACAAGCACGGAAATCACATGCGTTCTTGCACCAGCCCACTAGGATGTTAGCAAAGCAATTTGACTTACCACTTACTGATGCCCAAGGTGTTGTTAAAGCATGCCCCGATTGTCAAAAGGAAGGGCTGGGCTTGGGCTGTGGGGTTAACCCACAAGGTCTTTTGCCATTGCAGTTGTGGCAAATGGATGTCACCCATGTCACGTGGTTTGGTGCAAAGCGTTATGTGCATGTGTGTATTGATACCTATCCTGCTGCCATGTGGGCCACGGCACAAACTGGAGAAAAGGCCTTACGTGTTGAACGACATCTTCACGCTTCCTTTGCAGTGCTGGGTGTGCCTAAAGAAATTAAGACGGACAACGGCCCGGACTATGGTTCTACACAATTTGCTCGATTTTGTAATTTGTGGGGAATTCACCATGGTAGGGGTGTTCCACATCTTCCCACAGGACAGGCTATTGTCAAACGAGCCAACCAAACCTAAAAGAGCATGCTGCAAAAACAAAAAGGGGGAACTCAGGGCTTACTTCCAGGGGAACGATTGGCCAAAGCCTTATTTGTGCTAAATTATCTTAAATTGACAGGTGATCACAAAGACCCACCAATGGTAGTGCATCATGCTCTTTTACAGGCGAAAAGGACGCATCAAAGTACAGGAATCATGGTAATGTATAAGGACCCAGAGTCCGGGAAATGGTGCGGACCAGCAGAAGTAAAACTTACTGGGAGAGGGTATATGTGTCTGCTTACAGATCGAGGCCTTTGCTGGATCCCGGCTAAGTGGGTCAAGCCATGGCTTCGCACTGATGCTGGACCCGGAATTGTCCCAGCGGCAAGTGGCACGGCACCGGCGGGTGCTGGAGCCATTGATCCGACAGATTCTGACTAATAGAGTATTACACTTTAGAGGACTAGCGGATATTGAGTCCTTCAGAGAGGTTTTTAGAACAGCATGCCTTACTGTATGTAGAACTTGCTTTAGGTAAAAAGTGTGTTAAGCATAATTTGGTTAAACATAGTGTGATTACAGGAAGACAGTGTGGGGTAAACGTAAAAGTTAGTTAAAGCCAAAATTAGAGGTAAGGTCTATTTCCATTAATAACCTGGGAATGAGGTTGATTGTGTTTCCACAGATACAGGCCCACGACGGACTCCTGTTCGATTTATACGACCATCATCATCTGGAGCATCATAGATGGTGCGGCAATATGAATACCACCTCAGTCAAAAACTAATGTATAGGTCACCTTGGCTAACATAACAGGTCAAGATTCTCTGTGCATTGCAACCGCATCACAAAGCCCACGAACAAATAGACAAGATGGCTATGACTCGTGCAGCGCGCCTGGCCAGCAAGCACATGCATCATAGATTGCAACCGAGGCGGACTTTTGGCACCCACTGGCCACGTGTGCCAAAACCCGTTCCTCTGCAAATGTACAAATACCGGGATTTTCCGAAGAGCATCGGGCTGGTGTACAGTGAGGCCATCGTTGCCTCCATGGGGACGCCCACATAAAGCTGGCACCTACCTATTGCTGAGCTGAGTTCGCGGAGCAAGATGACACAAGAATGTATGGATAGTTAATCTTCCTCATACTCCTCATGGTTCGAGTCGTTGGGGGTAACAAGTTAACTTAAAGAGTTATGGGTATTGTTGTGGTTATTGTGATTTTAGCTATTGTAATAATTTTACCTTGTTCAGCTTGTTGAGAAAAAAATGGCATCCCAAGTTATAAGCAAGCCTGCATTGCTCAAAAACAAAAAGGGGGAATTGTTGAGGATTTCTCAGCTGGGCAAAGGCATATGAGCAATCCAGGAGGTATTTGGGAGCGAAGCATAAGTTTACAAAGTGCTGAAACAGACAAAGACGCTGTGTCCTTGTACGCTGGGAAAAAGGAAGATAAGAAGAGCCTGACTAACAACACCTGGATGCTGAAGGATGAGATCAGTAACTGCTGGACACCTCGTGAAGAAGTTTGCACAGCCAATAGAGGGTAAGATATCGTCGCGTGAAATGTGGTATTATACCAATTAGAGTAATGCTCAAGGCGCGTGGACATAGAAGCTTAGCCAATAATAACACTGTAGTTAGCGCGTGTTATCACCTTTTTCTATATAAACCCTGTAAAAACCTGTAATAAGGGAGAACGACTATACTCATATTGAGATTTCATCGTTACTCCGGTACCAACCCCCACTCCGACAGCAAGGCTATCCAGAGATTCAAGCAGAATTACAACAGAGCTCCCCCCTGCCCTTGCCCAACCACAGTGCGTCATTGCCTTCTCACTGTGCTACCATGGAGGAATCAGGAGAGCCGCTCCAGAGATAGCTGCTCTTCTTGTGTGTGCCAGACACAACCTACTGCTACTCCAGTCCTGCTGATAGCAGAAATTGCAATGAACTTTTCATGTCAGCAAATTCTGATCGGGATTTCACATGGGACGCGCACACACACACTGGTGTAGTAGTCTGAGGAAATAAGGGATATCAAAGGTCTGCTAGAAACAATGGAGGTGTGGCAATCCTTTTGAGGGAAGATGGTGAGCAATGTTAAGTGTTAATGTGCCCAGCAGCTGATGTTCTAATTCACTAATCTGATGACCTTCCTGTAAATCACAAAAAACTTGTTTGATATGTTGCTTCTTAAACAGAGATGAAAAAGTAACTTCTTCCAGATGGTTACTGGGCTAAGGTTTTACTGAAATCAGTAACATTGTAGTTGCTGGGAGTTGCATTGTATTGCTCGTTTATTGGGAAGCATATCATTTATCTTAATTTTAAAACAGCAATTATTCTGTAGATAAACTTTTTTGTGTAATTATGGAAAAAGATCAGGTTGGAAGAGACCTCCAAAGGCATACAGATCCGACCTCCTGCTCAAAGCTGGACCAGCTTCCAGTTTAGATAGGACAACGCTCTGCACAACCTGATAAAATCCTGAATATCTCCAAGGATGGTGATTCCTGAACCTCTCTGGGTAACCCAGGTCAGTGCTTGACAACAGAGTGAATAATCCTCTCCTTGTTTCTGATTGTGACTTTCCTTGCTGCACCTCATGGCCATTGCTCTTCTGCATCTTTGAGGAAAGTCTCGTTTGTCTTCCTGCACACCTGTTTTCTAGCCTGCAGTGATCTCAGTGGCCCTCAGACGCACTCACCACACTTTGCCAACCTGTCTCTTATCCTGCAGGGCCTAAAACTCAATGCACCATCCCAGATGCAGCCCTGCAAGTGTCAAATATTGGAGCATAGCCATTACCCTCAGCCTGCCTGCTATACTCCTACTAATGCCACACAGTATGTGGTTCATTTTCATTACCTCCATGGCATGCTGCTGACTCACATTTGCTGCTCCGTCCACCAAGACATCCATGACCTTTTCTGCAGATCTGCATTAAATGTACATTATACACCTTTAAAAGCATTTATAGATTACCTGTGGCTTTGCACATTTTTTATAAAGGCCAATTTGAAAGATTGGTGTAAGAGAACTGATTTTCAGATAGTCAAAGTTAACATTAAAACAAAAGCCTGCAAGTCATCTCCCATCAGGCACCCAGAACAGATCTCAAGTTTATTCCTCTGAGCGTGCAAAACCATCACATGCTGGTAGGTTATGCCACAGGATTTGTAGGGGCTTGGTGACCTGTTAGCTAGCTGAGTTCTCTGCGCAAGAGGCTGTTCTGGGCAGCATTCCTCCCTGTGGCCCTGAGACAGCAATGCCACATGGGTCCTACTCCATGTCACCACAGAGCTGCTTATGTTCAAATTGGGAGTCAGGAGCCAGGTTACACACGTGCACTTGGCAGATTTGGCTTTACTGGAGGCAAGCCATAGCACCGCAGCAGCAGTGTACAGCATCAGGATTAGCCAAGGTGTGAAATTGGAACCAGTTCTGAGACTCTTCCTTTCTACATAGAGATTTGGCTTCTCTGGTGTTTTGGGTTTTTAAACCAAAATCACCAGTCATTTATAAATTTAGTGTTATACAACTGTATATGTATACACATACACACTCCATACATATAAAATATTTTCTTACCTTGTCAGACAAGCAAGCAGCTGAGCAAGAAACTACTTACACACACAGCTGTTTTAGCCCACAGCAACATGCACTTGTTAGAAAGAGATACCAAGGCTCAGTCTTTCGATCTCTAAGTAGTTAGAATTGTCACAATATTTCAGCATCCTATCCATAGTCAAAATGAGTTACTAAGGTAAGGTTTGTGAAGAAATCCCAGGTATCCTCAATCTGCCTTCCTTCTCACCCATAACAAGCCACAGTAATCTCAGGATTTCAGGACTGAGAAAAGACATTGTTATTCATTGGTTCTGGAGCACATTTGGGGGCACATTTGTTTTTCCTCAGCAATGCAGACAAAAAAAAAAGTGGAAGGGAGGTAATTTGAATGCTTGTTTTCAGCTATAAGCATCAACCTTGTCACTTTCTGAAGTCCAGCAAAAACTCCCTTCTACTGTTTCTGAAGGTATATTGATATATACTCCTGTATATTCCAAGTTAGCTGTAATGCTGGCTGAGCATAACCTGCTTTATCATTGGCTAAAGTTACCAAACAAAAAGGAAAACAAAAATATCCCCTACAGCATTGTTTCAATCCAAAATTTATGATTATTTTCTCCAAATAGGCCTATGTTAGGGGAAAAAAAGTTCCTGCAGGTACAGGTTCAGAGCTCAGCCAGCCAGCAGCACCCACTGCTTTCTAGCATGTTCAGTTTGAGCTCTGAAGCCTCTTGGCTGTAGCACATTGCACAGCCTATATGCTTGACCATTAAAGAAAGCAACCTGTCAACACTACACAGTGACAACTCTGAAAAAAATAGATGTGAAAGGATCTTCTTCTGCAGGAAGCAAGCATCCAAGCACACCAGCATTACTGCTGTGTTCTTCCAAGAGCAGACACTATTTTATCCAGCACCTCCAGAGCTTCAAAGAGAGCACCTGCTTACTCTGTACAGCATTGAAATTCCATGTATTATGAAACATTCACTTCTTTTGTAAGTCTGAAAATTTAATTAGATTCCAGGACTCCTTCTTCATCTTCCATCTTAAATATCAACATTAACACTGAGAATATCACAGAACAGTAACTGCCTGTTCACTGTTCAAGTAACTTAAAACTTACAACTATATCATTTCTCTGAGTTCACCAAAAAAAAAAAAAAAAAAAAAAGTGTAACTGTTTCAAAACATTCTTCAGATTACTCATGGCTTAGAGATATAAAATATTTTTCTAAAGTTATAGGACAGGGTTGTTCTGGAGACAGAGGAGTGAACCTGTAATATTCAGGTAAGTGAGAAAAGCAGAATGGGTGCAAAACTCTAAAGATTACACCTTTGACTCATGTGCAAGAGCTCAGAATAAGATGAGACACAGTGTCTTCCACACTCCAGTCTCCACTTGACACTTACACTAGGTAGACTGAAGTAACTAATGTAAGCAACATGTAAATAAAGCAAGATGCACCTCCACAGACCTTAAAAGACAGAGAATGGCTTGGGTTAATGTGTAAAAAGAGACAGATAAGAATAGCTGTTGAAAAACAATGGTTTTAAATTTGAGTTTACTATTCAGATTGGAAATAGAAGTGGAACAAATGTTGGTTTCTTTCTAACTTCCATAGCAACCCACTCACGCTGAAGTTACGTGACTCAGAAGCTGTTTTCTTTAAATGCAGCCATATGGCTTTTAAAACCTTTTGATTCAATGCCCAGAGACAGAATAATTATTTCTTCGTTTTATTGTCCTAATAGGCTTTGAATACTCAAACTTTACAACTTTACTCACATTACTCAGGTTCTCCTTTACATTTCTCAGGTTCCTGCAAGTCAAGCCCAAAGGGCTTTGCTTTTTGCTTTAAAAGAAAATATCAATAGAAATCCACAGCAAAATTAGGTATATGTCTGGCAACTTAGAGATTGCACATTTTCCAAATACCCTGTGTACGTAATTATACCAAGAAAATATTTGTTTCTTGCTTATAATTTACTACTTCATTGCCAGAGGGTTAAAAATTTCACATTTCTCAAATGAAGGTTTAAGCAGTCATCAGAAGTCACAGTAAGTACGTACGCTCAGAAGTCTACACTTAACTTCTACCAAGACTGAAACACAGCCAGCTTTATTACACTGGGCCTGCTTAAATGTATTTCTTAATAATCACAAGCTACATAGCAACCTAGCAAAATTATTTAAAATTAAAGCAAAATAGCATGATGAAAGTTCACATTCCTTTTCCAGTAAGTTATTGCCAATTTTAGGAAGACATTTTACATTCAAAGAGAACAGAATATTTTGTCACACTATTAAGGTTTCATTTTTCTCAGTTATATTTTTTTAATTATTAGAAAACAGAAACATCTAGAACTACATGACCGAAAGATCAGCTCACAGGTGAAGACTGCAATCTTCAATACCTCTCACCAGCCAGAAACTCAAAGTAGGTTTAGAACCATGGAAAGCATATTTCACAGCACAAGTGCCCTGATGTTGTTGTCCACTTTGCAAACAGACTCTTTCAAGTTACTGTTTCTGTGTTTCTTTCCAGTATCCCATTCTTTCCAATATCATTCCCCAGTATTTCATAAAACAAAAATTTACCATACCTGTTACGTTTTAGCACAATACCACAAAAAGTTAGTTTTCAATTATATCTGGTTTTCCAAGTCAAAGACTATAATGTTAAAATGGAAGGTTTCTGAAAACAAATAAAAACTTTAGAAAACCAACTCACCTCTTTGTACAAAGATAGTTTATATCCCAGAAAAGCTCCTCGGCATGTCTGGTGATTAGCTGCAAAATGTTCATGACCCTTACCCTACAAAATTGCTCTATGGGCTGTGAGGTTGGCCTTTAGTATCTACAGAGGCAACAGTAAGTTCTGCAGAAGTTTCCTGTACAATTGCAGCACACGGTTTACATCCAATTTCTATGCCTACAACTGTGCCAGGCAAGAGTAAACACCGTTATCATTCCAACAGCCAAGAACTACTGCTGCTGCTCAAACTGCACAGTGGAATGGACCTAGCACAGGCTACATACACTAGCCAGCATCACGCTTGTAGTCATTGTCTAGAGCAATATAGAGCAGTTAGCCTGTAGATGGAAAAAGTACAGTTTCCCCACTTGAGAGAGTAGATTGAGGATGTGGAAATCTCAGCTCACCTGTAACAATTACTTCCTAAAGTTGGCCTGCCATACCTCAAAAAGGAATTGCCTATCCTCTTCCCTTTAATTTCAATGCCTCAGAATTATCACTTACAGATTTCCCCCTCCCCCAATTTAAAACAACATGCAAGGCTCTCTTGTACTAAATATATGTTAAAAAAATACAATAGCCTGTTATTGCCTCTCTTGTTACCAGCCCTTAGATAACAGTCTTCAGATCAGAAACAGGCTATAATGCTTTATTTTTCAAAATTAAAAACCAAGAAGCTAGACTTCTTTTTTTTTCCTTGCCTGTATTCTTGCAGCTGTTTTTATGCACCACCATCAGTGAGATGGGAACACAGCGTGGAAAATATTTATAGCACTGCAACAAAAACCCGAGTATTGCATGTTCATTGCAGGTATCACAGCTAAGTAATACAAAGTGTCCATGTCTATAATCTCTTGAACAACTACTTCTCCACACCAAGAGAGACACAACAGATAACAATGGGAGATTTATTTCAAGACACACTCCAATCACAGAGCACAAGAACACATATTCAAGCATCTGGATAAACCCATAAGGCACTGAGACACCATTTTCCAAACAGCATTTGACTTTAACTGAAGTATTTCTGATTTTGATATTCTTGCCAGCAGTTCACACAAGTTCAGCACTTCATCACACACCCTCATTTCTCCAACCAATGCTATACAATATTGAGCAAATGAAAAACTGTACTAAAAGATCTTCACTTACCTTGTCCACAGATCTGGTGACTCCACAGTGTCAGAATTATTGCCAATATCCAGTGCATCCACCCAGTTACTCTGCTGCTTCCTTGCCTTCCAGCCATTGCATTATTGGATGCTATACAAAGAAATATGATTGAATGTTTTAGTTATAACTCTTGGGAAATATACCTTGGGTGGAGGAAAACAAAACAAAATTCCCACAAACTTCCTTAGTACACATCTATCACTCTACTGTAATAAATACTCACTTGTAAAAATGCTTTTTCATTCAGAACTTCCCTGACTGTGTTTGCTTAAGACTGTTACTTCACTGGCTACTACAAAATGGAAGTTGCTTTGAAAATGCTTGAGTTTACCTTTCATACAGAGGTCTCGGACTTCGCAAAAAAACACAGGTTCAGGAGTCCTGAACAAGGAGAACTTCACTGAGTCACTTGAAAGTTTTGCTGTATGGTACAGGAACTCTTCTGAAGCAAAATTCCTCAGTCAGCATTTAGCTTGAGTTTTTAAGAAGTTTGATTTTTTACAACATTGAGTTGTGCTAGCACTTACATTTCATTTGGGGCTTTCCTTGACCAACTACATCTTCCAGTCATCACAGTTTCTACATCACCAACATATGCAACGTTTACCTATTTATTATTCCCACTCCAGGCCCTTTTTTAGCACTCTGACTCAGGTCTGCTTCTTCAGAAGATCTGTTTAATCAAATACTGATTTGTCAGAACCATACTAATTACACAGACCTGGCTGGACCCTGGCTGAAGAAAAATTAGGATGTAATTTCTAGCCTAAAGCACAGGCAAATATCACAGAAATTGGTATTTGACCAGTTAGGTAATTTATCCGGCATGTGGAAAATCTTGCAACAATTCCTGAAGCAGTTTTTAAAAAGATGGTTTTGTAAAAACTTCTTGTGTTTTTCCATTATGAACTGCTATAAAATTATTGTAGGAATTTTAAGAAGTTGTTCCTACAGTGTTGTAGGAATTTAAAAAAAAAAAAGCCAAATTTAAAAAAAAAAACAGGAAAAATGGTAAGAGAAGGGAATGTTTACATATTGGCTGATTAAGCATACTTTTAATATAATATTATAGTAAGTTTCATTTTAAAAAAAACAGCAGAAGTATTTTACAAACCCATGGATGCAGAAGCAATCCACAACAAAAGGTTCAACTGAAATTGTACTCAATAATCCTCAGTCCTCAATTCTGATCTATAATCTCTGATATAAAAAAAAAATCTGCTTTATGCAGTTTAAAAAACCCACTATTATTTATGCAATAAAAATCTAAGTAGACCTACACAGGCTGTCACATAGAAGAATACTACACTTGAGTTTCCTCCCTCCTCCCCTACCCCCAACGTATGGGGAAAAGGAAGGCAATGGAAACTACAAGAGTTTTCTTGCTTGTTTGGTTTGGGGGGGGTAATTTTTCCTGTTTGCTGAGACACTCAAACTTTCACTTTTTCATTTATTCAGTGCTCCATCTACTGATCTGGATCACCAACTATCTCCTATGTACTTCATGCAGCTCTTCAGAATGAAAACTAGCTTTTGCTTCAAAACTGGTTATGGAAACTAGTGCTTCTGCACAGGAAAACCACTCAGTGTTGCAAACACCTTGATTTTCCCATTAGGAGTTTGTTTTAGGCTCCACTAGAACAGCTGTTATTTCAGCAAAACAGTGCCCTCCCCAGCCAGCACTCAGCAGTTCCTCCCTGTCCCCTCTCACACAGGCATATGGAGGGAAGAGAGGAAGGGATGCTACAACACTGTTTGTTTTGCCTTGCCTTTTTCAGGCTCTTTAACGCCAAGAGGAAAGGAGAAGCAAACAACTGAAAATGGTAGTCCCAAAGCAAAAGTGCAGAACAATGAATATGAATAAATGCCCTAAATATATATATATACATTTAATTTTTTTTTTTTTTACTACTGCAAGGTCAAAGAAATAGTTTTGTTAAAACACAATCTTGGAAGAGAGATACTCTGTTTCATGAATAGTCTTTCCCCAAACTAACAAACACATTTTTGATTCTCAGTGTAAGCAAACAGATGGTATTCAATTAGTTATTTATCTAATTTACTACTATTAATTAAAATCTCCAAGATAATTTTTGCTTTCACTATGTCTACAGAAAGCTAGAATTCCATAAAAATCTGGCATTTGTACCTACAGCCCTGCTAGTTGTAATATAAATATGACAACTAAGAAAGCATTAAGATGCCTTATCTGAACCCGACAAGGAAACATCTAACTTTTAAGAAGGTGTTTGCACTTGAACATTCATAACTAGTGAACAGAGGAAGATGACAGCCATCTTACTAGGAGGAAACCTAGAGATCAACATCCATAGTATTCAATATGAGAACAGATGCAGCAGAAATTGTGAATTTTGATTTTGGATCCAAGATACATTTTTCTTCACACTGCAGCAACTATCCATGGAAGAAAGACAAAAAGCAAGGCAGGAGGGGCTGCAGGGGATGGGATAAAGCTGCACACTTCACAACACAGGACTGCAAAGAGATGGAGGGAATCTAAGCCCTACAGATACCATTCCTTTCGTATTTCTTGTCTTCTGCGAGGCAATTTGTAAAGCAAAAAAAAGCCACTGCCACATATGTAACAAAGTTCAAACTAGAGCTCCCATTTGTCAAGGAAAATTCAACAAGAGGCTGTCATTATAGAAGCAGAAAACTGACTCAGAACCCAAAACATAAATCTCCTCTGAATCCTGAGCCTCACTTTCCACGCAACAGGTACAAGGAAACAGGTTTATCTCAAGCAAACACATTTCTTAATTAAAGAACAGTTGTTCTAAGAGAAGCTACAACTGCTATAAAAAAAGCTTAACTGCCAAGTCTGTAACAACCTTTATATCATGTGGGTTTACACCAGTGTTGCTTCAGCCCCTCTAATACAGGCATAAAATGACCAAGGACAGAATTGAGTCATAAGTATGCTGAATTTATTGGAACAGCATGTGCAACAAGTCAGGAGAGATACAGGGAAAGAGAAAGTCTTCCTTTTTTTCTCTTCTTTTTTCTTTAGCTATTTTTGTGAAAGAAGTGACAAGAAATCACATTTCAAAAAAAATAAACCCAGATTTTAAAAGCATACTTAATTTTCTGTTGTTGCAAGACTTACTGAAGGAAAGCCAAGAGATATATAAATCACATCCTCCCAGGGACAAAACCCTCATTAATCACTCTAACTCTCCAGGGAAAATCTATTTTTATTCCTCTCCCCCCCAACCTGCTAGAAGAGGAAACATATCAGAAGAGAAAAAATACCAGACTAATAGGGATATTAAAACTTACCTATAGAGCTTCCTTCTTGCTACTCCTTCTTCTAAATCAACCATTCTCCCTCTACTAGCAGAATGAAAAACAATGCAAACCCCACACCCTTTATGGTGCCCCCAGGCAGGGCTCACTGAATTAACGAGCACCTCAGCATCAATGCAGCTGTGCTTACACAATATTTTCTGCACCAAAAATACAGAGAAAAAAAAAAACCACTCATCACCACTAATTATTTTACTCTTTTTTTTTCCTTCTAAAATTATGCATATCACAATACTCTACCTGAAAAAAATAGCTACAAGAACTACACTTGCCAACTTCACAGCCAAGAGAAAATGGCAAGGGGATCTTCTTCCCATTTGTTGACAATTAACTGTAACTAATTTAGAGTGAACCAGGTGCAGTCAGTTGGCAGGAAATCAGCTAACATGGATAAATCTGTCACATAAAGGACTGTAACAAAGTTTGAAGTTTGTTTTAAAGGAGACTTTTGCTGAAGTAGTGTTGGTATGAAAAGCTAGGAGGCTTTCAGATGCATTACCGGAGATTTGTTGCTATGTCAGTGGCATGATCTGTTAAAATCCAAAGGCTTTGCAGAATTTGATTTGGGGGTGGCAGTAACTTACATCTATTTTGCTTTCCTTCTGCTACTGCTTGGATTATTTTACATGCTTTTGTCTTGTCTGAATCACTGAGTAGATCAACTATGTAGACTTAAGTACCCTTTTTAATATAATTAATTTATAAATGTCTTTATAAATTTGCATATTTTTAAAACAATATTTAGTCCATGCAAGCATAGACTTGGTAAATGACAAGCAAAAATATGCCAGCTTTCTGGTGAAAGGTGAATATTACTGTTGCAGATGAAGTAGAATTTAGTCGCTTAACTTTATATTTAAAGTACAGTTTTCCTCTCCATACAGCACCAATGAAATACCTGGTATAGATAGTGGAAAGGGATAAATGGCTTCTCAGGTCATTGTTAATACATACAGCCTCCCTGTATATACCTTTCACTCCTGTCTTTAAAAGATACCCATTTATTTATAAAAAAAATATTGACATAATCATTTCATCTTGTTGCTACCACTCTGTGGCTGACGCTACAGCCTAAACCTTATATGGCTATAAATACATTCTTTGAACAGTCATCTTCAGAAAGAGGTTATGTCAGATAAAGTGAGGCAAATTCCTCCACCATGTAGGACAGTAATTCCTAGATCAGACCACAGTCTGAAAATTGAAAGTTCGCATATGTGCTTGATGTTGAAACCTTTATTTTGCCTTACTAGAATTTCTTGTGCCTTGGTTTAGAAAGTAATCCCGCTCTTCCCTCTCCTTCAAGAATACGTGTACATTTGAAATTTGTAACTGTGCCTAAGAAAAGGAAGACAGTAATAGCAAATAGATACACACACACTCAAAAAATAGCTTATGTAGTACTCAACATATTGTTGAATCTATCACATTAAACTGCTTTCATAGAATAGATTTGAGATAGACGGAAGAACAACAAAAAAAAACCCCACCGTTAACTGCTTTCTCAGTGGTGGCTGTTAAAGAGTTAATAGGTCATGTGTCCCATCAGCTGGATCTCTCTGAAATGGAAATCTGATAAAAGAGTTGTAGCAGGTATGTGAAATGCTTGGAGCTATATAGCCAAGCAAAAATAAAAGGAAAAAAAACACATCCAACAAAACACCAAAAACACAAAACATCCTTTAAAGTATCTTGAAGGTTATAATCATTGGAAATCACTGATGCCTAAGGAAATGCCAAGGACAGACTAAAACTTTTGCTAATACAGACTGCAACATCTAAACTGGATGCATTTTACTGAATGAGAATCTACGTGCCTGAAGCCAGATTCTGATCTTCACATGCACAAGAACCTATGGTACCAGCGGGCTTGTTTATATCCACATAACCGAAATCAGAACCTGGTCTGATGCATTTAAAATACTTTAATTTATCACTGATGTCTTACTTTGCCTGTTACAAAGACTGTATTTTTTACCCTCGTTTCTGTTAGTGCATTACCAAAGACATTATAAATACAACATCCCTCAGAGGGCCATCTGTGGAATCAGATACTATTCAGTGAGGACCTCCCTGCAGTATCAGGACTGTTTATGCAGTGTAGTGAATAGTAATGATAAGATTTTTCCTATTTAAACTCAGAAGCAATACAAGAGCCATGTAATAATACCCATACCACACCAGAGGTTTTCAGTGCTGCTATCAGTAGGCTAGAGCACTCCTGGTCCTCACTTCTAGCTGGTAGCCGTTGCCTTTGTGCATAGAAGGTGAGAAGTCCCGAACTCCCACCTAAGACCTCCAAGAGCCCAGGTAGAGGAAAACAGAACAGATAACCTGATATACCTCTCAGTTTGGAGACAGCTGTGGCTCAAGTTAGGTATCAAAAAGGGTTCACAAGCCACCTACCTTGCAGGCGTACATTCTGTACTGTGCTACGGCATGAGAGGGAAAGTAACCTTCCTCCCTTTCTGAGAACATGGGCTTGGAGTACATGAGACAGCAGGGCATGTAGTTTGGTTTTCTGTGGTGGGGGTTTTTGGTAGCAGGGAGAGGGGCCACAGGGGTGGCTCCTGTGAGAAGCTGCCAGAAGCTTCCCGGGCTCCAAGCTGGACCCGCCTCTGGCCCAGGCCGAGCCCATCAGTGACGGTGGCCGCGCCTCTGGGAGAACAGATTTCAGAAGGGGAACCAGTAGCGAGTGGGGGATTGGAATGTGAGAGGAACCCCTCTGCAGACACCGAGGTCAGTGAGGAAGGAGGGGAGGAGGTGCGCCGGAGGAGGGGATGCCCCTGCAGCCCGTGGTGGGACGGGACGGCAGGCTGTCCCCCCCCAGCCCAGGGAGGGGAGCGGAGGCCCCCCAAGATGGCCGTGGCTCCATGGGAAAGCCCGCGCTGGAGCAGTGCGTGACTGAAGATCGGCCCGCGGAAAGGACCCGCGCCAGGGAAGTTTGTGAGGAATTGCCGCCCGTGGAAAGGACTCACGCTGGAGAAGTTGGTGAAGGACTGTCTCCTGTGGGAGGCACCCCGCGCTGGAGCAGGGGACGGGTGAGGAGTCCTCCTCCCCTGAGGAGGAAGGAGCGGCAGAGACAAGGTGTGGGGAGCTGACCCCAACCCCAGTCCCCTGTTCCCCTGCGCCGCCGGGGGGAGGAGGCAGAGAGAGCCGGGAGTGGGCTTGAGGCGGGAAGGAGGGAGGGCTGGGGGGAAGGTGTTCTCAGGTTTGGGTTTACTTCCTGATAGCCTTGTTTTGATTTGATTGGTAGTAAATTAAATTGATTTTGTTTCTTCTGAAAGTCGAGCCTGTCTTTTGCCCGTGACCATAAGTGGTGAGTAAACCCTCCCTGTCCTTGTCTCGACCCACAAATATTTCTTTCTATTTTCTCATCATCCCACTGGAGCTGGCCGGGAGGACTGAGTGAGTGGCTTGGTGGTGCTTTGTTACTGGCTGGGTTTAAACCATGACAGCATGCCAGAGCTTTCTCCACCTTCCTAACACTACAACAGCTTTTTGAAGACGGGGGAATACTTAGTTTTGAAGGGGCTGGGAAGGCTGGAGTGAACATTCCCACCAACACTAGGCTCCTAATTTAGGAGGCAAGCCTTCCTATGCCTCCTCCATTGCTGGTGAAGAGAAAGAGGACCCCCTGAGAGTGCACTGGGGAGCACCAAAATTAGACTCCAGCTGAGATCTGCTGCAGAATAGACCCTGTGTCCTTTACTGGCTACCAGAGGAGGTCAGAGATTTTGCCCCCAGGTGAAGTATAAAATAGGCTGAGGTGCATAATCATGCTCTTATGGACACCTCTTCCTCCCCACTGGAGCACATTCTCTCACCAATTGCTGGAATGCAACTTCTTATGATATCAGAACATGTGCCTCTGTATGTCATGATGACCTCTTCAGTTCAAGATGCCTTGGACAAGTGTACTCTTCGCTGGGTGAAAAACTGGCTGGATGGATGAGCCCAGAGGGTTGTGGTGAAATCCAGTTAGCAGCTGGTCACAAGCGGTGTTCCCCAGGGCTTGGCGTTGGGCCCCGTTCTGTTTAATATCTTTATCAATGATTTGGATGAGGGGATTGAGTGCACCCTCAGCAAGTTTGCAGATGACACCAAGTTGGGAGGCAGGGTCAATCTGCTTGAGGGTAGGGAGGCTCTACAGAGAGATCTGGACAGGCTGGATCGATGGGCTGAGGCCAATCACATGAAGTTCAACAAGGCCAAGTGCCGGGTCCTGCACTTTGGTCATAGCAACCCCATGCAGCACTACAGGCTTGGGGAAGAGTGGCTGGAAAGCTGCCCAGCAGAGAAAGACCTGGTGGTGCTGGTTGACAGCCGGCTCAATATGAGCCAGCAGTGTGCCCAGGTGGCCAAGAAGGCCAACGGCATCCTAACCTGTATCAGAAATAGTGCGGCCAGCAGGAGCAGGGAGGTGGTTGTTCCCCTGTACTGGGCACTGGTGAGGCTGCACCTCGAGTACTGTGTTCAGTTTTGGGCCCCTCACTACAGGAAAGACATTGAGTTGCTGGAGCGTGTCCAGAGAAGGGCAACCAAGTTGGTGAGGGGCCTGGAGCACAAGTCCTATGAGGAGCGGCTGAGGGAGCTGGGGCTGTTTAGTCTAGAAAAGAGGAGGCTGAGGGGAGACCTTATAGCTTCCTACAACTACCTGAAGGGGGTTTGTAGTGAGGTGGGTGCTGGTCTCTTCTGTCAGGTGGCTGGATATAGGACGAGAGGAAATGGCCTCAAGTTGCAGCAAGGGAGATTTAGGTTGGATATTAGGAAAACTTTGTTTACTGAGAGGGTTGTCAGACATTGGAATAGGCTGCCCAGGGAAGTGGTTGAGTCACCATCCCTGGAGGTATTCAAAAAGCATGTAGACAAGGCACTTCAGAACATGGTTTAGTGGGCATGGTTGATGGTTGGACTCAATGATCTTGAAGGTCTTTTCCAACCTAAATGATTCTATGATTCAGCATGCCTGCCAGAAACTTTTGTGGTATAATTACAAACTTTCCAAAACATATTTAGTAAGAGTGATTCAGAACATCAGCTAGCAATTATTGATTATTCAGTAATGTACTAAATCATTAATTCACTAACTTATAATCAAGTTTGCTTTCAGAACCTTTCAAAATTTAACTACCTATTGATTCTTCCATACTCTCTGATTAAAATTTAAAGTGAAAAATGCAAGAGTTGTAATATTTTTTAAATTGAATTTTTTTAACATCAGATTGATGCTATAAAGAAAACAACACCTGTGTAGTGCTAAGAGAAATAAAAATGACCTACAGGCATACCATAGCCTCTGGAAAGACAGTTTCTTCTGTTCTTTTGTGTATTGAAACTTACCAATTTCACTTTTATGAACCTTCATGGCAATTTCATCTAGACTGAAAAGGGTTTTTTTCAAAAAGTAAAAAATTCCTTTGCAATAGAAAGTTTAATTATTGGATGACTTTAGCTTTCAAGACTTTTCTTACAGTTGTTCAGATGATAGTATCCGGTACAGGAATTGGCTGTGTCACCACAGAGAGCAGAAGGTAGTTGTGGAGACTGTAACAAGTGGTTGAAAGCAGTTCTGTTGCAAACCACCACTCAAAAACACTGTTTTACTTCACAAATGACCAAATAAAAATGAATTTTTTGTGTCTTCTGGTGTTGCTGCCCTTCACAGTTTCAATCCTTTCACAAAACAGCAGGAAAATTCAGTCTCAGAAGACAAGATTCCTAGGCAAGGTATTTATCCTTAAAGCAGTGCTTTAGAAAAAAGATATAAAACATCAAAGATCTCATAAAGAAACAAAAAGAAACCTCTTAAATCAGGTGTTCTCTTTCTTGCAAGAAAATGAAATGCAGCATGGTGACATGTGAACATCTGACATAGTTCCCTTTATTTTTTTCGCAAACCAAAAAACACCTTTCTAACATATGTATGCAACACATTACATAATATCAACAGGCTTCAGATAAGTTTGAAATAGCCAGCTATACCAAACTTGCAGAATTCTTGCCTGCAACCCTATTTATAATCCTCAATTTCCACATTCAAAATGCATCCCTACATACAGTCTCCTGCAGGTTATGGTTAGAATACATCATGTGAATGATCTCACACAGGTAAAATCTGCGGTCTGCAGTGGCCTATCTATCTCACTAGATTTGTATACCAGGGATAGAAGTCGCTGCTCATGTGCAAACTGGGTTGCACAAACAGGAAGGAGCTGTGGTTATCATGGCTGTAGCAGTAAACACTGAGCCTTCCAACTGCTTCAGGCACAGGCAATGGGCAGCTCATAGCCTCCCAGCAAGACCCTCGTGCCTGGCTTCCCAGAGGGGCAGAAAGCAAGTGTCACTGTGCTACCAGTGCAGAAGGCAAACCTCCATCTTACCACACCTTCCACATACATGCAACTTCATGCAACTTTTACCCTAGGGCTAAATATACCAGGCCGTTTACAAAAAATCAGCAGCATCTGAGATGGTTTGTATTGCCTGGCACATGAAGGAACAACTCCAACGACACATAGCCCTCCCCATTCTGCACTGGCTTGCATCCAAGCTTGCTGCCCTCTACTAAAACAGGAATACAGCTATCATTACCTGTTACCAGACAACAGCATCCATAATCAGGTAACGCCATTTACCAGGAGGTACTTGAAATGCTGTAAGTTTACACCTGAGCATATCTAGTTTTTGTGGCTATATGAATATTTCTCATCAGTTGTAACGCGTCCCCCACCATACGAAAATGGATCCAGTTTATCCCAAGCATTGTAAGCTTTGCTGAACCCAGACAGTGAATCACTTTTGTAACAATCCTAAAAGAAGAATATTATCCACATTCAGTTGACACTATGATATTTTAGTCTTTCTGATTCACAAAAGAGAACAAAACCAAGGAGTAAATAAAACTGTGACCAATAAACGTAAGTTTCCTAATTACAGTCATTCATACAATCTGCTTTTGCATTAACAGATCAAAATCAATATAATTGACTTTTGTTCCATAAAACCATTTGTTTTGGTTTTCTTTGCTATCTCATACACTAAGAAGTAAACTTACAATGCATTAAGAAATTTCAGGTAACTGGCTCTGTCAACACAGCATGAAGGATGAGGAAAAAGTGAGCAGAAGAGTAATATGTTTTTCAAAAAGTATTGGATCCCATGAACAAGTTAATGACATTTGAAAGGGAGAAAATGGGAGGACCAAAAGTTTTCAAGTTGCTGAATGATAATAATGGTGCCATCTATTGTGCATCCATCACACTGAAGTGCTTGACACATATTTTGGACTGTTTTCATGCATTTTCTTTATGATGATTAATAGTGGCATTGTACCCTCTGAAATAGCACCCCATCACACAGAGAAAGGTGTACTAAATTAAATTCAGACGATAACAATTTTGATCTCAGACACACATGGAGAAAATACTGAAAGGTTAGAACAAGAAAACATGTGAAAAATACTCATTTCTAAGATGAGGGTCCACAACAAACAAAGAGCAAAGGAATAGGGACAAAATGCACTGCTTAAACACAAGCGCCTTTCTGAAGCAACTATTATTCCAATTTCTTTTCCCTACTCTACACTTACATTAGAAAGTGGTGAGGTTTAAGATGTGTTTTCTTTTGTTACACTTCGAAGAAGAAAGGGGGTTACTGCACTAGATAAGACAATGTGTGTATCACCTGCCCACGTCTCACATCCTGGACATGCTACTGTGGTCTATTTTGTCTCTAATACAAATCAGAAGCGCACAGATGTTGATGTAACTTATATTTGTTTCAACTGGGTCCTTAAACATTCTGGCTAAAGCATCTCTTCACTTTTTTTAGAGGAGAGAGGAAGCAAAATTAGCATAGAGACATTCCAGCAGTGCCTTTTGGTCTGGTGAGACTGGAAGTGGGACTGCCAAGCCCCCCAAGGTGACAAAAGCAACGTAAAGACAGTTCAGTGCGAGCATGCTAATGCTGACACATTTTAGCCTATTGCCTTAGCCATTACTATGGCTCAGCTAACAAGCTCTAACCCTAACTTCACCTTTTCAGAGGTGGAATTTAGCAGGGGGATTTTCAGGGTGCACCCTTTGCTCTGACTCAACAAGAACAAATAAGGGAAAAAAATCCCTACTCCCATCAGAAGAGTGGGCATAATAACTATCTGCATGAGTGTCATAATGTATATTTAATGACTGGAAACCACTCTGAAATACCTAGATGTGTCACACACAAGCAGGAATGGTAAATCGCTGATAGAACTTGCTCGGGAACCTGTGCAGCCCTGTGCACTCCTGGGAACGCAGAAGCAGAACCACACTTCAGCTTCCCCAACATGGGAGCACGGCTGCAGAAATCAGTTATTCAGTCTTTTGCAGCAGTCAACAGACTTGCAAGTCTTAATGGAGAGCAACTATGGGTTGGAGACGGCAGTCTGATTTGTGGATCAGCTCAGGTGCATTACAAGCAGAACAGTAAAATCTGAGTAGGTTCACCACTGCCACCTTTTCTAACCACTAACATATGAATACATAAGTCTCAGTTGTGCTATTTGATATGAATAGGATTTCCAAATGTGCCTGAGAGCAAGTTTAGTTTCTACTGGCTTTTGCTTTTCTTTTTTTGTACAGTTACAAATGTAGATAATAATATTGTACAGGACTGTTTAGAAAAACTGAATTAGCTGGAAGTTGATCTATTGAATACATTCCAGTGAGACATCACATAGTATAGTTAAGAGATCTGATTATGACTTAATAACTTACTAAATTAGTGTAGTTTATATACTACATAGTTATTCTTGTAAATCCCCATTGCCTAACCTAAAATAATCTTGATGCACTTGAAGAAAAATTCCAGGGCAAAATAACTCTGAAGAATGGGAAAGGTCAAAAATTCACCTAGTTTTTTGAGCAGGAGTACCAACAGAGATAGGAACAGTTGGTTAGGTTTTTTCCTGTTACGCTGAGTTTTTAAAATCCAAGTAGCCATAAAGCCCAGGGAAATGAGATAGTTAACATTCCAACCATACCAGTAATCACAACGTCATATATTTAGAGAGTGCATAACTTAACAAAAAGTGTTCTGAGACTAGTCTGACAGTTTTTAATATTTATTGGAATTACACTTTTGCGCAATACAATGTCCTCTTTTAAAGAATCTCTCCAGAGTTTAGCTGTCTGGGCTTCTATAGGATAAAAAGCACAATAGCTAGTAAATTGTAAAATCTTCAAGAAATTCTTTGAGTAACTTTCCTATGCATAATGATGTTGTATCTAATGATTTAAAAGACCTGATCCACCAGGGCTAGAAACACCTAACTTTGGGCTAGAAACACCTAATTTTGAGGGCAAAGGCTTGCTGTCTGTGAGTTGAAAAGATCTATATTCTGAACAAGCTTTCCTGAGAACGTGTCAGCTTAAATCCATCGTTCATCCAATATTTTATATCTCTGATTCCAGGCACTAGCTAGTGTATTTCTGTGACAGAAACTTCTTTCTTTATGGGGACAACAGGGAAGGAAATGCTTCTGCAGCCATTGGTTGGGATTTATTGCTATGAGGCATTTATCTTATGTCTAAAAGAAAAACTTTACCATTCTTGGAGTCCTCGGGCTTTAGAAGCTGTCCTAACGAAGAAAGCAAAGTTACTTTCCATGGCATGTTTTAAAACAGATAAGAAAAGGTGAAACCATTACACTGTGAAAATCAACATAGTCTACTGTGAATGTAATATTATGTTTTCCCATAGTCAAGAGCCTGCTACCTTCCAGAGGCCCAGCCACAACTCCCAGTCAAGCCCCATGAAGTTGTGAGGTGCCAAGTAGAGCTGATGGAGAAATTCTCCTGATTGAGAAGCAGGCCAGCAGATAAAAGAAAAATCAATGCACAAGCATCAGTACAGTGTAGTAAGAGCAATATCTCATTTTGACACCTTGAGTGAGGTTTTTTTTGGACAAAGAGTACCATTATTTTTCCACTTTCACCTAAGTTTAACCCTTGATGTCAAATTATGCTTTTCCATGTTGTCTAGTGTAGGGGTCCGTGTTCGGAAGATCTCGCGATGTCACGGAAAGGTAGAGGGTTAGTCGCAGCCTTGTGATGTACCTGTAACCCCACCTCCCCTTGTTAGTATAAAAGGAATTAACTGTGCAATAAAAGGTGGAAGTTGGCGCTCACACTGCGTGTGTTATCTGTCTCTTTCCCTGGTCCGGGCCGACCAGTGATCTAAGCGTGGCACCTTGATATGTAGCGAACGCTACAGTCTAGTATGGGTGACTTCTGCCTCAGCTCCAGTCGTAGCCACATTGCTTGTTTCTCTCTTTCGTAAGAGCTACTATTATTCTGTTTCCTGCAAAGACTTTTCTCTTGCTCATAAGTAAGCTAAATAAGCATTAGTAGGATATCAGAGACTAATGAAATATTGTGACTGTGATACTCAGATAAACAGGTATTCAGGCTCCAGGATTCCCCACCCCCCACCCCAAATGAGCAGACTGCTTTCTCCTTCTCACAAAACATTTCATCAGTAGAGACTTCATAAGTGGTCATTTGTTGTTCCTTATAATTTCTAGCTGACCCTGTAAAGGGTTCTCCACCTTCAATGTTTAAAGGCAAAGCCCTTGAGCTGAAGGCACTCCTGTTTTTTCAATGACCTGAACCATGGATAAAGGTTTGATCTGATGCTAATTCCCCACATTTATTAAGATCAGTTATTACACAGAAAAACCCACATATTCCAAGGGAATTGATGTCAGATAAACTGCTTCACTCTTTGGATAACTGACAAAGAAAAACACCAGTTCAAAACATTCTTTAAACAGATGACTCAGCTTCCAGTTTTGTAGGCGTGTTGGGCAAATTTCAATGGCTACTTCCAAAAATGCCTGATGACCTCTCACAGTTGGGAAACTTAATTTTAGCACAAACAAGAAGTATTCAGTGAAGGACAAAGGAAGGTAATAATTCCCACCTAGTACTTGAACCTGCACAAAAATTTACTTTGGAAAAGTAAATCTAATCCTACTGTCATTCAGTAAAAATGTATTAAGAAATGGTTTTCATCCATCATGTTATTTCTTTTCCTATCATCTCCATAGGATTGGATATAGGAGTGGTGGGTTTTTTTCCTATTTATACTGATGCTTGTTTATAACCTGCTTAATTTAGGAATTTTGGAATAAAGGAATCCTCAGTATAAACATTTTTCTCTGTGTTGATTTCAAGCACTCTACTGACATCAGCAGAGTCATTTTTCATTCATTCTGAAGTCAGAGAAAAACATGCAATTGAAATTTGTAACTACTCAAGAGAAACAGCACACCATAAGTAATCTCTCAGGGGCTTGAACAACATGTAGGTTCTCTGCATACAGGTGAAGGTCATTTAAGGGAGGAAAAACACAAATTTACACCCAATTTCTACATATTAGCTAGAAAGAAACCTATAAATCTATTGGTTTGAGTTTTCTTTAATAATAAGAGACTTCAACTGCACATGGGTTATTAATGTTTCCAAGTAAGACTGACAACTGAACGTACATTGCAACTGTTAGTTATATCAGTATCCTTATGAAAATACTGTGTCTATATTAATCATTCTAATTTCTCGTCTCACATTGTTGATGGAGTTTTGGATGGGCAAATACAGGTAAACACCTACTTTCATCAGATTTGAACTGCAATAGAATATACCTACCATTGCCCAATATACCATTGCCCAGCATAAGGTACTAGACAAGTGAATTGACCCTTTTTAAAAAAATTTGTCTCTGTACTTCTGGCTCACACTTTGTATAATGACCAAAAGCAACCACTTATGCACTTGCTATCTCCAGCTGTATAAAAATGCCACAGAACCAGCATAACATGTACCAGCTGCAAAGACGTACCTGAAATGTAATACATAACATGTAACTCCACAATTAATTTCCATTATTAATTTCCCATAACAGTAGGAACAAAATAGGGTTAATTTTCCACAAGTATTTTAATTTATGAAGTACATATATCACAGGTTAAATCTCAAACAAGTGACACAGCATCAACAACTTTAAATAACAAACCGTATCTTTGGCTAGCAGGATAGTTATTTCCTGTGATTTGCAGCTAGTATTCTGGCTATTCTTGACCCAAGATTTTTTTACAATACAATTAGAGATTATTTCTGCAATCCTAAAGGCCTACTTAAGTACCCATCTTGAGTATTAATGTTCCTTCTCAACCATAAATTCTTTACCTACACACATATGTATGCAATGGACATATTTCCTCTTATCCAAAGTTATGAAAACTGCGAAACAAAGGCCTCCTGCTGTGTTGGTTGCAGAGAGCTTAAATTTATAAGGTTGGGCTTTCTTTGGTGAAACATGCTTATACTGAAGTGCCATCAAACTCATTTGCATTTGTATTACTTCTCCCAAAGCTAATTACAACTATTTTTATTGCCTAACTTTTTCTTGCTATCAACATCCACAAAATTGAATATATTATGCCAGTTCCAAAATAAAAAAGGAAGTCTGCAATTTCCAATTTACATACTACACTCCAATACCTTTTATGAACCAAACTGCTTTGTATAGTGTAATCCATAATGTGAAATAAAAGACTTTGGCATTTTTATGCATCAAACCTTAAGTAAAAGAGGATAAACGAGCAAAACTCCTATGCCCTTTCTTCGAGCCAGCACATCACTGATTCCTCCCTTAGCTTTGGCACAAAGATTTTGAGGGATGCCCAGAACAAGGCTAACTGCAACCAAAGCATGGTTTTGCACCAGGTGTCATCCCCACTGCCCCGGGATGGATTTTATCCCTGGGGTCCCCATCCACCCCACCGCCCCCAGCCACTGCTCCAGCCCCGCCAAAACTTCGGGAAGTTACCTGGCGGGTAAGCGCCTACCGAGGGAGCACCCGACGCCGGAGGGGCGGTGCGGGGGAGCCAGCACCGCCGTCCACGGGAAAGCACCGCGGGGAGGAGGACCGGGAAGGAGGCGGCCGCTCCGTCGCGCATCCCGGGGGGCGGGCGGGCGAGACGGGGGCTGGGTGGGGCGACCGCCCCGCCCAGCCCCCGTCTCGCCCGCCCGCCCCCCCGGGGTGTGCGGCGGCCCTCCGGAGGGAGTAAACCGCAGAATTCCTCTTTTTTTCTTTTTCCCCTCTCTACCCCAGCCCCCCGGCTCTTACCTGGGCGGCGGGAATCCCGAATCGCGATCCCAGGGGATGCGAGAGGCGTGCCCGAAGTTTCTCGGGGAAGGGCGGCGGGCAGATGCCGCTGGAATTCAAGCTCGGTGCACGGTGGGTAATGTGCAGAGCCCAGGGGGAGCAAGCTTACTTAAAGGAAAGGAAAAAAAAAATAAGGGGGTGGGGGTGGAGAGCGAGAGGAAGGCACCCTTCCTACGGGCTTCTGGCGATGCAATTATCGCAGCCGAAGGGAGGAGTTAGTTTAATTACAGGCCGCGCTCCCGGGAAGTGGGCCCGAGCGGGCTCACGGCCGGGAGGCGTCGGAAAGTTGCCGCGCTCCGGCGGGCGGGAGCGCTTCAGCACCGCGGACAGCGGCGCCCGGCCCGGCCCCAGGGGCGGGGGCAGGCGGGGGCGCGGGGCGGCCCTCGGCGGGGGGCGTCCGGCTGACATACCTGTTCGACAAAAAAAACCCCACGCCTTCCGGACGTAAATACTTTGAAAGATGGAAAATCGACCATGCTCCCGGGCAGACTGTTCCAACAGTAATTTGCCGTCACTCTTTGGAGGTTGCATGTTATCCGTCCTGGGAATTTGCCAAGAGGCTTCTGCCAGCCATCGCCAGCTGAAAATAGGCATCAGGTCATGATTGCATGAAGAATCACTAATATCCCACCATTACACATAAATTATATTTTATTGCACCTATTCTGACTGATTAGTGACCCACTACCACTGGCTGGTAAAAATCCTATTCTGCAGCTGAGGACATTGGGACGGAGAGGTTAAGAAAGGATCGCGTTTACGTACATAGAGCCAGATCCCTGCATGACTCCAGATCTGAGTGTACCTAAACCGTGGGATCATCTTCCTCCTCAGATCATTTCTTTCCCTCCTCCTTGCTCCCTGGGTGTAAGCGTAGTGCCTCAGTGGCACTACAAGCAATAGCTTGGCCATCAATCTGGAAGCTTTTATAGACCTCACCCAAGCACTGAAATATGATTTGAGGTCCTCCAAATTCAGAAAGTTGCTATTGTGAATACCCCCAAACAAAGAAGCATGGTTTTGTAAGGAACATGCTCAATAAGGCCATGAGAATAGAACTAGACCTTTTATTAACACAGAGATGAGTGTTAAGCAAGTGGGATACAAATTCATATTTCAGGGTCTGTCAAGCAGAAGGGAGAGAGTTTACCTTTTGTAAATCTGAGCAATCAAAGTTTTCCAGAGCAAGCTTTGTTTCAGCATTGTAGAACAAGTGTTGCTACAGGAGTGGAGCTAAGTTATTTTGGAAAAAAACAGTGATATATTACAGTGAAAAAGGAAATTTTCATTACTAATAATTCATATAAAGAGTAAACAAACAGAACTCATTTCTTGCTGGTTGTTGGAAAAAATAAAGGCAGGCTTGGGAAAATTTCATCAATAATCAAGACAGAGAAGAGGTAGGTAAGATGAATCTTAAAAACAATACTGCATGACTCTTCGGTCCATCAACATTTATATGACCTATTTATGTGCAGGCCTTTCCTAAATACATGTGTGACATGAGAATACAAATTACAGCTGTGGAAATGGGAGGGAGTACGGGAGGCTGAAAGGATAGAAAACCGATGGAAAAAAACCTTAAATTTCTAAATAACTATTAAACTGTGATAGCTCATGCACTTTCTGCCTAATCTTAAAGGGATTATGAGAAAAAGGCTAGGCTGATTTATATATATGCAATTTTATATATTATATATTTAACTCTTTTTCTTATGTATGCAATTTTTATTACTATTTATTATACATGCAATTCCTCACAGCCTTTCCACAATTTTTACTGTTTAAAGTATATTCTGAAATGTCTTCTTTTTCTACTGAGCTTCTTATAGCTAAGAAATTTTTTACATATATTTATGCACACATTTATACACATATGACAAAACATAATGCCAGGCATTTACAACATTTTGCAAAATGGAGCAGAACCAGAGGAAAGATAGACTTTGAAATTTCAGGATTTGAGATGTAGACAGTAACATAAGCTTAGAAAAAGGTTTTCAGAGTAGTACCACTGTTAAAATTGCATCACGCAAGTTTTCCCAACAACAGCCTGAAAGCAGGTGTGCCAATTAGGCTCATCACAGATTGTGCAGTGAAGACACAGGCCTCTTTAGTGAAAGTGCCCTGGAGCATATCCAGTACTGGTACATGACTATGGATATGATTGAGTCAAAATCCAGGCTGCTATGGCTTCAGACCCAGAAGTCACCTTGCTATACAGATGGTCAGAGAGATGAAGCATGGAAGAAGCAAGCTGAAATGCTAGTGGCAGAAGTCATGAACTGAATGCGACCAACTGCACGAAGCAACGTATGACATAACCTGCTGCCGCAGAGAAGAGTTTCTTTGCTTCCCTGTGCTAACCACTAATTCCCAGTCAGGAGGCTCATTTAGGCTAGTGACCAGTTTGCTATACTCATTTTACAGGACAATTAAAAACATCCTTATGGTTAACATTTGGCAGTGCAGGTAAGATTGCTCTAACATGGCATAATTTCTATGGTCTCAGTGCAGTTTCCACAGCAAAATATTTTTGCTCAGTTAGTAAAAAAAAAATCAAAGTTAATCAATGGCCAAGCAATTATACTCAAAAATTATTAGGGACTGAATAATGATCCATTTAGATGAGAAATAAAATTACTGGATGAACTGCATATTATTTTTAAGCCAAGGGATCTTCCTTGGTTTCTTCCACTTTTGCTATAGAGCAGACAGGGTCCTCTTGTGTTAGACAGCAGACAAGTACGGAACAGCAATAGCAAAAATCTTCCTTCACTGAAGAGCTTATAGTCTAGTAAGGTAAAAGTCTAGATAAGAATAATGTACTTACTGTGCGGGCAGCGTAAGTTTTATGTGTTCTTAATTATTCATTTCTTTGCCTCTAAGTGCTTTGATTTAAAAAATGATGTGATGTCTACATGCAGTGTTGATACTCAGATAACTTAATTGTTTTGGTAATATAACAAGACATATGATGTAACATTAATAGACCTCACCTTGTGTGCATTACAGAGCTTTTCCATGAGGATGCTTATCCTCTAGTGACAGAGCTAATGATTCTTAATATGTGTACAGGGTAAGAAAGACACTGCTGTGATAGACACTTAATACATGGTTAAACAGATTGGTGGGAGAGCCAAGAATAAAACTCAAAATCAAATCTTGGCTTTCAACTGGTTTTGGAAAGAGATAAGCAGATGCAAAAGATTTGAATGCGAATAAAACAAGAAAAGAAAAAGCCTGAGAGACAAAGATACCAAAGTAATGCAGTTATTTGTCCACGCATACAAACTTATCAGCTTTCTTCCCAAAAATATGCTCCAAGCAATACCAGCTTTATGGTAAGTTCCCAGTAGTCATCCAGACTCAAAAATATTGGTTACTGTAGGGCACAATGAATTTCCTTTTCTGGGTGTTTCAGTAAAGGAGTACAAAGTATCTAATTAAAATGTAAACATCCAAGTGGGTATTCATGCCTTCTAACTGATGTAATCTGCATTCCTGCCCAGGAAAAACTTCTCTTCATCGACTATACAGAAAAATCTACATTTCTAATCATATCACCTAAACAGTGTTAAGTAGATGGTTTGCATGTTTTGGGTTTTTTTAATCTTTTATCCATTTGTGCTGAAGCAAAATAGAGCTGGAAATACATGAAAGAGGGAGAAAGGGAAATAAAATCTGGACAGTTACTATCATTGTGGCCCAGCCACTCAGGATCAGTAGCATTTATTGCTCAGGTCTTCTCAAAGGATAGGGATCTAAATGTGATAGGTATCGACACCTGACTGTTCAGAGCAAAGAGAAAATGCTCACCTTTATGTACCAATTGTGTACTATGTAGTCTTTTTAAACACATATTCAAGAACATTCTTGTAAGAGTCATCCTGGTTCTGCTGTAAAGTGTATATTTCTGGAGAGGTTGCAGGGGTGAGAGGTTTGGGGTTTTTTGGTGGTTGTTTGATTTTGGTTTTGGTTTTGGTTTTTTTTAAGATACTAGTATTACCAATAGGCAGCAAAAAGAGCAGGAAATCATCTCCTGTGGTCAAAATAGGAAGAGCTGCTAAAGCAACTGTTTTTCCTCTCAATAAGCTAATGCATATCTATCTGTATAAATTTCATAAAGCCTGAACTTCATGTATGAACATTTGGCATGTTGAAATGAATTGGTATTTTCGCAGTGATCTCAGCAGGATAAGAATTTTATTAAACAAATTTTAGTAGGCATGAGGTAGAAATGTGTCAACAGAATGAGAGGCGGATGGAGAATAGGCCATATATGTAACAATATCTCTAACTAAACCTATAAAGAAATATATGAAAATCATTACCATCACTGCTGTTATCACATTTTCTTTTTAGAAGAATGTCTACTAACCTCTTTCTTTCTCCCCAGTTAGCATCAACTTAAAAGCCAGATTTACATTCTACTTGCCCAAAGGCAGCACCGATTTTGAATGGCATCTGACACATCTGTCAGAAAACTGATGGACAAATAAAAGCAAGCCCATCATTGTGATATGAGTCATATCAGTACAAAATAAATATTGGATTACCAGGATGAACTAAGAGGTCATTTTCCTTTTTCCAATTACTCAGTTTAACAATTAAGACTTTGAATGATAATTTGATTTGAATTATGTCAAAAGCAGTTATACTACCAATAAGTGCTGACTAATTACAAATATAATCACGCTTTTAAGTGAAGAGTAACCCCTAAATCCTTATAGTGTAGAAGGTTAAGCACTTTGATTACTTTGTACCTAGAATCTGACCCAGAATCTCAGTTTTATAATGCCAGACCAATTTCTAATTGATTTTATATCACCATTGATTATTACAACAACAACTTAAGACTTCATCCAATTGAGTTATGGGGGAACCTATCACAAAGATACAGAAACATCCAGCAAAGATGCATTTAGACCAAATGGACAATGCACTTTTTCTTTTAAGTTGTAATTGTATTCAAGGCAATGACATTTAGCAGACATTGTAGGATATTGAAATATTCTGTGATCTTGGCTTCACTTCTAAATGGAAAGCAAAACCACAAATAAAACTGCAGGGAGTAAAGAAATCAAATTTTGGTCTCAATTATATTGTTTGAAAATGTTCAACAGTAAGATAATGATCTTAGTCTCACAGCTACCAATTTTGGAATCCATGCTTAACCAAAAAAATCACATGTCAAATGACCCCATAATCTGTAAATGGACAGAGTTCAAATACATAAGTGAATCTGTATATACTTATTAGAGCAGCCCAACTATTTTGGTAAAGCATGTTTTCTTGCCAAAATAGTTGTAGCAATATACTGCTTGTCTTGTATATGTCTAACGAATACACATGCAACACATTATAGGTTATTCCATTACTATGTAAGATTAAACTATGGTGCTAGAGCTGCAGTTGCATTGGATGGACATTTTCCACCCTACTGTATTCTGGCATTTATGTTTGCAGTAATGTCTTTTTTCTTCATGTAGCAAAATCAGAATTTAAAAGAAAACTTTTTTTATTTCAGAAGGGGCAGGAAAGGGTAGAAGTTGAAAGCTAGGCCCCAAAGTTCCAGTTTAAGAGTTATTTATTTACAGCTTGAGTCTGTTAACTGAATTTAGCCCTTAAGTAAAGGAATAGGAAGAAAGGAGAGAGAGAACAGAAGCTCTTTGCCTGACAGCAGTTGTTAGAGTAGCAATCCTGATTATCGTAATGGGTTCACTTGTCAAATGCCTTTCATACCAAAAGCAAGACTGTTAAATGTGAAGTTGAGACCGTGGAACTTTTCCCCAATGAAAAAGCACTCTCCACATCACCCCCCGCTGATGAGCATTAAAAGCATTATGATGCTTGAGGGAATCTTATTTCCAGGGGGATATCGCAGCATCTACCTGTCTTTTGTTTCTTCTGAACACTTTGTTCATGACTTCAAACAATGAGTCAGTACATAACATTTCTTTTAGAATTTACTAATAACAAAGGTTTAGATTTATCTCTTTTGACCAGTAGCATTCATAAATAAGCTCTACTTCTTGCTTCCCATTCCTTGAAAACAATGAGCATTCTGCCAATTGAATTGGAAGACTTTGTGCATCTTTTCAGCTATTTAATAGCAAAATTCCTTTAAAAAAAAATTGAAGGTCAGTGCTGTTTTTGTATCAGCCAGTAATCTGACCATAAAACTGCAGTGACTAAATGAATATTTGGATACTTTTTCTTTAAAATGAACAAACAAAAAAAAATCCAAATCTCAAACACTTCCTCTACTGCCTCAGAGGAAAAAACTTTGAGCACCAAAGAAAGCAAGCTTTAGGTTTCTTTTAAAGGAACACTTCTCCCATGCCTTCTTCAGGGCGTGGCTGTTGCAGGTTGAGCAATAGAGCACAGGGCTGGAGCAAATGCAAGTGGCCACTGCGCTGCAACGGAGAGGACCTCAGGGCTTCCCCCAGCCGAGGAGTTCACGTTGTGCTGGAAAAACACATTTCAGGGAACAGACGGACAGGTGGGGAAAATAATAACTAAAAAGACTGATGATGCTCCTAATAAAAAGGGTTGTTTAGGCAAATATTACACCATTACAGTAGTGGCAGGGGAGCGATTGGGTGATTGTAGCCACCACAAGTAGAACTGAAAATATGAAGATGCATCAAGAGAAAAGAAGGAATCCGTGCTATTTCTGATGCTTTCCAGTAAGGAGTGCTCAATGAAGGCAATTATTCCCTGGTTATGTGGTAATCCAATTGAAAATAGATTAGGAAAAATAAATCATCCCAAAAATAGTGATTGGGATTCTGGCACATAATGTTTATTACAAACAACAACAAAAAAACCCGTGGTTTTTTCACTCCTCTTTATTTTCAAAGGGATGTTATTGAAACCTCAGCAATGTTGCTAGGACCAGATTCAAACACATAAGAATGTAAAGACAAATAGAAGACCCCGTAAGGAGAGTTGAAATAGACTTTTTTGTTATTTTTTCAGACTGTTAGTAGATGCAATGCTTATACTTCCAGATATGTGAAACCACATTTCTAGGAGATGGAGGGTTGTTTGTGTTAGGCTGAGGAAGTTTACTTTCTTCCTTTGGTGCAGGACAAATCATGTACCTATATGTTAGCTACTTCCTTTCAAGAACAGGAAAGAATAATGTTTGTATGTTCCATAGATTGCCAAAAAAACCCCCAACAATCCTTTTTTGTTTGCTGTGTATGAAGAGAACAAACTTCTAATTGCATTTCAGAGCACAGATGAGTATAGTGCTCTGGACCTCAGCACTGCTTGAGCTTTATTGGAAAATAAAAATTATAATTATTGTTCCCAGCTTACCTAACTTAATAAAGAACCAATTTATGAGGCATTTCTGAGGTATTTCTGTTGGCTTTTAAACCATCAAAACACCTGCAACTCACTTGACCCCTTACAGACCTGCAGTTGTCTTTGCTGGCACATTATGCACAGATTTTAAGTGTGATACACCATTACAGATACTGCAGGCCACCAGCCCGCTTGCAGAATGAAAAAGAAGCAGAAATAGGCATTTTTAAAGGACAATTAAGAGGAGGAAGGGAATATAACGGGGGGGTGGATGGACGTCACCCCAAAAGTAAAACTCGATTTTCAATTATTTTTATAAACCATTTTTATGTCAAGGCAACAAAGTGAATGAGCTAGTATATTCAAAGAAACTTCAATTCTTTCTGCTACTGTTCTAGAATAGATATACTCAAAAATCATTAATATCTTTCTGAAAGATGGAGAGTTGGAAATATAGCACCACAAGTTATTGGTTATGTCCTTTATTAGAATGAAGAGCGATTGCTCCAGGTTTTCTTATTATACATATAGAAAAAAAGAAAAGCTGCAAAAAGTATTAATTCTGGAAAATAGCACAAAAAGGTAGGAAGAAAACTCCAATCTACAGGAGTCTAAGGAATAGATTCAAATAAATAACAAGGGTGGAACAGTTATTTGTAAATGACAGATGAAAAGCATAAATCAATAGAAAGCTTTGAAGAAGGTACGATAGAAATAGATGAATATATACTCCAGAAGGATGAATATTTTGTGTATGGCAGATAAAACCAATGAAACCAGTCATCATGAAGTGGAAAATAACATCACATCCCATAACACTTTGTAATGACCTTGATGGGAAGAATCTGGCTGCAGAGAAGTTACATCTCACTTAGGTAGGATTTTGTGCAGCTTTGAAAGTATTTACTTGATCCTCTATATTAAATATAGCTTATTACCCACAAACTGCTCATAACTTAAAAGCATGCCCCCTTCTGAATCAAAGCACGACAGCAATAAATTCTATGATTTTCATATTTGTTAACTACCTTTTTACAAATAGAAGTGCATCATTGAAACCAACACATTGAGACAGAACTTGTCAGAAAGCTACAGAATCACACTTTCTGATTTGGAAATCATGATCCAACATTGTTCTTTTCATACAACTTCCCAGAAAGTTTTATTAACAAAACTTCTCCAAATTCCAAAGGGAATTTCAGCTACAAAGTGTGAATATACTGGTTAGGGAGCTTAGAATATGGAGGACACCAGTTCATTAGTTCTCCTTAGATTTGACCAGACAATGTATCTTCCATTCCCGTAGCTCGTGAGAAAGATCCCTAAGAACAAGTGATCACTATTTTATTTATTTCCTATCATTTTGTTCCTGTTACTGATTACATGTGTTTTAGAGGACTTATAGCTAGTATGAAAGAGAAGATTCCGTGCATTAGTAATAAAGTTTTAAATAGATACAAGTTCCAGGGAATAGATTCATCTAATGGGATTTAATGAGATGGTAGTATTTTTGTTTGGGTTTTTTCTTAAACTCCTCTTTTATATATTCTTGTGAGTTCATGTTAAAAGTAGAGAAACACATATAATAGAACCACTTTTTCTGAAAGTTTCCTTCTGCTGTGCATCAAAGGACCTTAAAACGTATGTAAACATCATTTTAAGGACTTTGATTTCTGTGCTATAGTGTCTTGACCCTTGCCTTGATGTTAAAAAGAAAGTCAGTGTGCTTTTCTCGCCTTGAACTAGCCCACTGTCAGAACAAGCGTGACTAGAGCACCAGGGCTATCTGAACAAGGGTGACCTGAACTAGATTTTGGCCCATAGCACCTATGCTCTGTCTCTATATAAAGACAGATGAGCTGGACAGCCACAAATCTAAACTAAATGGGGAGTCCGCAGTTACTGATGATGCATCTAGAAACTTTTAGTCTGGAACAAACTGCTTTCCAGAAGTCCTTGCCTGGCATAGTAGTCTTTCAGGGACTGTTATCATACTTCGTAATTTGAGCAGTTTAAATTACACTGGTCAGGGAAGCTTCTAAAAGCAAAAGTGAGAACACATGCACTACGAAAAGTACCGTGGGATCACATGCTTGGCAATATCTGTACCTCATGAAATCTTAAATGGCTTTTTAAAAAATTCCAGTGTGGAGGACACATGCTTTATATGACTCATAGTTGTATCTTCCTGAATTTCCCCTTGCTTTGCTGACCTCCTTTATCTAGCATCTGGTTGTTTTATTCTTGAAGGAAGCAGAATTGGGAGTGCACATTTTGCTTTGGGGAAAGGGCAGAACATAATTCTTTGTGAAAAATGGGAGAATGACCCAGAAAAATGAATGTTCATCCTCTGCTCTTCTTTGGTGCTCATGTCCTCAGCCCTACAGGTTTGAACCATTTGGTACCTCGGAATCCGATACTCAATGTCTTTTTGAAAGGTTTGAGTTTATTCCGTTCACGAAGAAAATGTTCTGGACAAGCAAAGAGAAGAATCATAGGATCTTTAGACTTTACTTTTCCTTCTTCTGAGTATATACTTACAAAAGATTAAAACCAGAGGAATCTTTATGGAAACCTTGTGAAAGCAGCCACAGTTTTCCAGTCTGAGCAAAGCTACTCTCACAGCTTCTTTTCGTCTTCTAACATTGGCTTATACCTATACTAATATGACTATCTATAGCTAGTATTCAGCTATATTGCATAAGCCTAGAATTTTGCCTCCCCTTGTGTCAAAAATAATTTTGTACTGCCTCAGGAAATTTTTCTAACCTTCTTTTTCATATCTCAGTGTTTGAGAAGGCATCTTGCTCTCCTTTTTGCAACAACTCCTCAGCTGTACCCTTGACATTTTAATCAGGGCTTCTCTCTGACCAAAGGATGGACATCTCTCTCTTCCAATTAGTTAATGGTTTCCTACTTTCTGCTACTGTTGTTGTTGTTTTCATCTCACTCACCATCCTCCTTGACCTTAGAGCAGCTGGAACTCTGAAATTAGATTAAACAGGCTCATGCAACATTCTCAGCTGCACAGAAGATCCTGCAGTAGTTTTGCTATTTGTCCCCAAAAACATGTCTGATTCTTATTTTTTTGTGTAAATGTCAGCAATGGTAGATGTGTATGGATGAACATGTCTACTTCCAATAGAAATGAAAGTACGAAAATAATACAAAGCAGAAGTAGGAGACAGGTGCACTTGTTTTTGTAGCGCAAGACACAGAAGCCTTCCCAAAGGCTGTATTCAAAACACTGTTCATTCAACATTACCCTAGGAACAGCCTTACAAAAGGAGAGCTACTAATGACAGAATAGGAATATATTCCAGTGATTAGGAATGGTTTATTATTAAAGATGCCGTACTGAGATTATGACTGGTAAGGAACTAATCTTTCAATTTCAAATAAGTTATCATTTTAATGCAAGGTTCATAACAATACTAGAATGCTAGTGTAGGGAAAAAGGATGTTACAGAGACAGACAAACCCGTATTTTACTAACTTCCGCCTCTTGTGAAGCAATATTAACTCACGGTGACTCACGCATGCTCTGTAACTCTCATTGCTTATATTTTACAAAAATTTTAAAGGGATACAGGCTTTAGCAACAAGTACTCAGAGTCCTTTTCTGCATGTCACTAGCCAAGTTTTGAAAAAGTAGAGTGAAGGCCATACAAGGAAACCATCTCCTGCAAACTACAGCCAGTAAGATAAACAGAAAGTAAAAAGATTGGTTGAAAATAGAGCTGAATGAGGTGGTACAAAATAACTGCAGTTCAGCAAGTAGTAGTCACTACAGTGGGTATGGCAGTGTCCACACCGCTTATGCTCATTAATCTATTAATTAAAGAAATAATAATCAAGCCAACAGTGGAGGAAGTAACCATTATTTCTATTATTTCAATCTATCTTCTCACTACATGCTGGGAAATGGAAAACTGTTACTATTCTTTATAGAAGACACATGATGGTATGTTAAAGATTTTGCTCCTTTTCTTAAGGAGCTGTGCAATTTAAGTTTTACACTCAGCAACAGTTCCTCTTTCAACCTTGATATCTCTGCTATTAAAGCAGGGCAGGATCATGGAGAGATGTTTGTTAAGCAGCTTCTCTAGTACTTTCATATTCAGTTTCAGTTCCTCTGACTGTGACATTTCAGTTTCATAAATATGAGGGTCAAATATAAACTGCCTGAGAATTTTCCAAACACTCAGGAACCATTCACAACTCCTCTTAATTCTCTTATATTTTGCCAAACAATGAGGAAGCCACATGTCAAATCAGGAAACTGAGCTCTGAAGAGTCGATATAATCGAATATAGGAAAAGTATTCAGGTCAGATTTTTCGACTCAAAAAGCCTAACAGATATGTCAGTTTATCTGAGTCTGAATCCCAAAGTATAATGAGGCTTTTATTTCTATGATGCCATTACTTTCATTATTATACTTAATGTAAAATAACTTCCATGATTTTATCAATGTAACACAATGCTTTATGAACGTTAAGGATTTCAACTTTAAAACAGTCCCGACATTTAAGTGTTGCTAAGCAGGAAAGTGAAATACAGAGCTGCTGAGTTACAGCAAAAGTTAAAGAAAAAAACCCAGCCAAAGAAACAAAAAAACCCAATAACAGCAGAAACTAACATGGAAAATAGAATTCCTGGTAGCTAATCTGCCACTTAACAAACAGCAATTGATCTCAATAAAAATGGAAAAAATGAAGGACATCCTCCTGTTGTCAGTCATAGAAGGAATGATATTCACACCAAAGGCAGAAGTCTATATCTAAGTAAGCAAAGAGGTAGACAGAATTGATCCTGCTAATTGTTTTTATTCTTCACTGTAATTAAAGTAAGAGAAGTCTATTCACTCAGTGGGCCGCAGGACCAAACCAATACTGTCAGGTCATGGCTGCCATGCATATCAGATGTAACTTGATAGAATCCTTATACTTCATCGTTATTTCATCACAACATAAATAAAGAAATAAATCAACTTCACACTAAGATTCAACTTCATTAAAAATAACTGCAAAGGCTTAAAGTTTGGAGTACATTTAGATACACACACCCTTATTCAGAATTGTTTATGGTTAGAAAAGGTAGTCTCATTTGGATTTATTTTGATGTCCTGAAGTGCATGATTATGTCTCCAATGGAAAATTAGTATCCCGTTGGCTACAAATATATTACCGCTGGTTTAGGAAACCCTCCCTTCACTGTCACCTTATTGGTAATATGATGTATTTCAATGCATTTTGCTGAGTTCAGTACATTTTGATACTTCCATTTACTGTTTTGCACTTCCTTTTCAATTCTCTGTCTGCAGTGTACCAAACTTTGTTCATTATATTTCAAATAGTGGGGCAGTTAACTAGTGTCTGCCAAGACATACATTCACTTCAGCATTGAAAGTGCCTGCTTAAAATTCCCTTTGAATAAATTTTTGTTTAAAAAAAAGAAAAGCTTTTTGGCAAGCCATTAATCACACAATCATTTGTGGTAAACTGTCATAAGTAGATGTAGCACTTTAAACACATTTTGTAACTAAACAGTAAAAAAGATACCATCTTTCCCACTGAAGAATTTGTTGCACAGTGCTAAATAGATAACCTACATGTCCTTATGTGAAAAGGATTTAAGGCATCTTTTTATGGACTTGCACAGTGTTATAAATCCAGCTGTTTCCTTTAAAAAAGAAAAATCTTTAACCTCATATGCAGGATAACTTAACAATTTGCATCTGTAGCTAATGTTTTACTTTATATTGAACATGAAGAACGATCACCACAGATAAAACCTAAAAATATTCAGAGAAGTATTGAAACTCTTTCCGAAAGCATTTTGCAGAAACTTTTCAATAAGTCATCTTCACTTGATCATTTGACAGTTAAAATTCTGCCTACTTCATACTTTTGAGTTAGAAAACATCAAGTACTAGGCAGTGAACCTCTTTTTTTTTATACAGGACTCAGTTAGGGACAAATATCACTGAACATCTAAAAATGACCATAGATACCCATCTTTTCTTTTACTCTGACCGTGCTTTCTTGCTGCACTGGGTCTGGCTGAGACGGAATTAACTTTCTGCACAGCAGCCTGTATGGTGCTGTGTTTTGGATTTGTGACTAAAACAGTGTTGATACACAAATATTTTAGGTATTGCTGAGCACAGCTTCCACAAAGTCAAGCCTTTTGGTTTCCCATGGTGGGTAAGCTGGAGATAGGCAAGAAGTTGGGAGGGCGGACACAGTTGGGACAGCTGACCCAAATTGGCCAAAGGGATGTTCCATGCCCCATAACATCATGGGGTAGAGAAAGAAGGGGCTGGGGCAAGGAGGAGGGGGCAGGGAGAGTTGGCTTTCAAGGTAGCCATTGCTCAGAGATTGTCTGGGCATTCATCAGGTTTTGTTTGTCCCCTCCACCTACTAAACTGTCTTTATGTTGACCCATGACATTTTCTCACTTTTTTCCTCCTCCCATTCTCTCCCCTATGCCATCACAGGGAGGGGGATAATGAGTGAGCGGCAGTGTGGGTGCTTTAGCTCCTGGCTGGGGTTGGCCCACACCACCTGCTAAGTTATTCTATGTATTTTCTCTTTTCCTGTGTCCTTTCTTGCCTGCCCAGCAACCTGTTCCCCAGGCACAGTCAAGATCTTTTCTTAGGTACAGGATTGAAGGACATCATATGGAAAGCAATTCCCTCCTGTCTTAAGTTGTCTCATAGTACACCATTCAAATCAGTCAAATGTGCTACACAGGACAGCGAGCTTTTAATTGAAGCTTAGCTTTTTGCAGCTTATGATATAAACTGATTCTAGTGTCACCTTTTTCATAAAGAGGTTTTTATCTAATGGAATTGCTTCCCTGAGAAAAGCACTACCCACTGCTAAATTTACAAAATTAACTCAACTTACATAAACTGGTATTTCTTGTACAGACACCCATAGCTGAATCCTTCTTCCAGTGTCCACCCAATACACAATCCAACTAGTAATCGCACCATGTGTAAGTTTAATCTAGTTAATTTGGGTATTTATAACAATCTAACCATAGCAGAGCAGACTTAAGCTTTAGCTATATTAACTCACCTGGGACCACAGGGGATGTGCTCAGCCAGGCAAAACTGTTGCTCTGCTCAGTACAGCTGGACAAACCCACTGCAAGGTGGCTGGGGTAAGGGAGATTTCACTTTAAAAATCTCGGTGCAGCCAGAACCTATATTAGATGTGATGAGTCCATATATGATCTCTCATAATACAAAACTATACAATTTAGTCTATACATTTGCTCTGTTTGCAAAAACCTTCATTCTAGACACCGCAATCAAAAAGCAAGAGAGGTTATTTGCCCTGTTTACTAGCCTGAGAAGTTTTCATTGAGTTCCTGGAGGATTATGCTGATATTTGGAGAAAGAATAGGATCATTGCAGCTATTTCAGCCAAGATAGTGTGCAACTACTTATCTGCTAAAAGGTCATTGATTATTACCAACTGTATCTATTAAAATTCAATATTGGATGACATTTTAAGAAAGGCTAGATTGACAGTGTTTTTCCAAAGAAGAGAAGGTAGCCACAAGGGCAGATATACGTTGCAGACCAGTAAGATTGCAATAAAGTGAAGTACGCTATGAATCTGCTGAGTTAATGCCGAGGGTTTGATCCATTGTATTTGCTGTAATAGAGATAGCAGTTGTCACAGAAAAAGTATAGCATTACCAGGCTTGATAACTATTACATTGATAAATACTAACAGACAAGGTCATTCCTGAGATGGTTATGAAAAGTTGATATCTAACTCATTTCAAGTGGGCCTGACAAATATTTTTCCATTGCCCTTTTCTTTCAAATGGACTCTTGTTGTTAATGACCACTGCCATAAACATGGGCCTGAAAAAGAACTGAAGGCCGAAGTTTCTTAGGATTATTCCCCATCCTGCAACACACCCCCAAATTTAGTGCTGCTGCCAGCAAGGAAACCGACTTTTAGTGCATATAAATAGATCAGGGAGAAAAATTTTGCAAGAATGGATAACCCAAACAGTCCTTTTGCAATGCAATGGTCTACCACCTGTCTGTTATGCTCGTTTTCCCCCAGCTACACAAAGAAGAAAACATTAACACAGAGAAGCTACTATTTACCAATCTGCTGATTTACAGGAAGAACAAAGATCATGAAACCAAGTGTTGTATAATGATGTTTCATATTTGAGCTCGCTGATGTGTAGTAACTACATCTGAATTCTGGAAGTCTTCCTGTGAGTGCAGCATCAGTACCATCTTTCTCCTTCGTTGCTTCCCTTCTATTTAGTAAGGATTAAGTTCACCCCAAAGCCTTTCTTTCCCTCAGGGTGAGCTGATAGTATCTGTCTCTTCTGCAACACCTACTGTCACAAAATGGAGAAACTACTGTCTCTAAGACCCTAGTGTCTTCGTTAAAAGAAGACTTAAATTTCAAAGGAGTGGTTGACATGACACTATGTATTCGATTTGCATGGCAAGGTTTTGGTAGCTGGGGGGGCTACATGGGCGGCTTTTGTGAGAAGCTGCTAGAAGCTTCCCCTATATCCAACAGAGCCACTGCCAGCCAGCTCCAAGACAGACCCGCCACTGGTCAAGGCCGAGACCATCAGTGATAGCACTTCTGCGATAACAGAGTCAAGAACGGGGAAAAAAACTGCTCTGGAACAGCAGCCAGAAAAGAAGGGTGAGAATATGTGAGAAAAACCACTCTGCAGACACCATGGTCAGTGAAGAAGGAAAGGGAGGAGGTGATACAGGCACGGGAGCAGACATTCCCCTGCAGCCCGTGGGGAAGACCATAGTGAGGCAGGCTGTCCCCCTGCATTCCATGGAGGTCCACGGTGGAGCAGATATCCACCTGCAGCTCATGGAGGACCCCACACCAGAGCAGGTGGGTGCCTGAAGGAGGCTGTGACCCTGTGGGAACCCCGCGCTGGAGCAAGCTCCTGGCAGGAGCTATGGCCCCGTGGAGAGAGGAGCCCACACTGGAGCAGGTTTTTCTGGCAGGACTTGTGACCCGGTGGGGGACCCATGCTGGAGCAGTGTGCTCCTGAAGGACTGCACGCCATGGAAGGGACCCATGCTGGAGCAGTTCGTGAAGAACTGCAGCCTGTGGGAAGGACTCATGTTGGAGAAGTTTGTGGAGGACTGCCTCCCATGGGAGGGATCCCACACTGGAGCAGGAGAAGAGTGAGAAGTCCTGCCCCTGAGGAGGAAGGAACAGCAGAGACAACATGTGATGAACTGACCCCAACCCCCAGTCCCTGTCCCCCTCTGCCACTGGGAGGGGAGGAGGTAGAGAATTTGGGAGTGGAGTTGTGCCTGGGAAAAAGGGAGGGGTGGGGGAAGGTGTTTTAATGTTTGGTTTTATTTCTCATTACCCTACTCTGATCTGCTTGACAATAAATTGTATTAATTTTCCCCAAGCTGAGTCTGTTTTGCGTGCAATGGAAATTAGTGAGTGATCTCTCCCAGTCCTTATCTCGACCAACAAGTCCTTTTCATTATATTTTTCTCTCCCCTGTGCACCTGAGGAGGGGAAGTGATAAAGCAGCTTTAGTGGGCATCTGGCATCCAGCCAGGGTCAACCCACCACACACCATAACCTACATCCTTGGAAACCCAGGTTTTCTACTGCCTATAAGAAAGATGCACTTGAAATAACTGTTTATATCTGATTTGGTCAAGTTTTACCTCTTTGCAATTTAATTTTTGAATGCTACTAAGGCCAAATAATAACTATTATATATGTTATTGCTACAGAAACTGAAACAATGAGGAAGTGAAAAAGCAAAAACTTCCAGCAAATCACTTCTCACTAACGGCTGCATAAATCTGCAGTTACCCAGTTTACTTCAATGAATCTACTTTACATTTATACTGCTGTAGCCAAGCATGAAATTCATCCCAGTGATTTATTCCATAGATGAGATAGATCTAGGCTGGACTCAGTTCTGCACTTAGAAAATGGTCTGTAGTTGAAAAACTCCTACTGCTTGGAGAAAGAATTCATGTCTGAGGAGCGTTTCCAGAGCAAATTCTTTAAATTGGTTAAGGCATTGCATTACTAAAAAGAACCAGATGTACACAGCCACCTATGACTTAAAGTGTTCATGCTTCAGATATCAAATAGTGTGTAGAACTTAGCTGTAGGGAATAATGCTGTAAAGCTGATTGCTTTTCACATTTCAACAAAGGCTTCAACTTCATGTTGCATAATTCCTGTATCTGTAATACAACTTCATACACCAAAGGAAAGGTCACAACCTGAGACAGATTTGAAGAAGGAAATGGAATAAAATGAAATAAATCCAGAACTGAAGCTACAAATACTTTGAACACTGTCATCATAATTACATAGGCATTATGGATGTAAAGAAGACAGAGCCAGAGTTTTCTCAGGGGTATCCAGTAACATGACAAGAGATAATAGGCAGCACAAACTGAAATACAGGATATCCCACTTAAACATAAGTGGAATCCTCTAACTGGATGGTTTAAGATTCCTATTAGGTAAATGCAAATTACTCAGGTATTCTTGATGTAAGGCAGTATTTCAACGTGCACAAAAGTCAGATCTTACAACAAAGTCTTTTGTACATCATAGGTCAACATTTTGAGTTTTGTTGTTAAAATACATCTGTCTTTAAGAAATTAACTCTTGGTCTGCAGCTCTTTCTACAGAGAAACTAGATGAACACTCACTGTCTGCCATTGGTGGATCACAGGATCAATGTCATTTATATGCAACCCTCCACCTCTCCCCCAAGAAATGCCTTTTAATTTATTGATTACGGTTTGTTATCTAAAACCCTCAAATTCGTAAGTGGTGGACATTGTCTACTCTGACTAAAATAAGAGATTTTTCTGCCTCTTTCAACACCTGGCCTGATCTGAAACTTATTTTAAAAAAGAAAGATGTATTTCCACTGATTTCAGTCACAGAGTTGGACAAGGCTCCCATGTAAGAATCCATGAAAAAAATTAGAAAAACCCCCACAACAAGGTAAATCAGATATCTTCTCTCTCAACCGACTATAGTCTCTGCTCTTTTCAGTAGATGCTCTGTAACAAGTTCAGAAGAAATTTACATACCCATCTGGATATAATATAAAATTCATTAACACCTTATCCCCTAGATGAAAATTGCAAATTTAAAACCTCTCTTCTTGTGACAAAGTGGAGTCTTTTTTGTCAGTAGTGTGAATTGATGTTTTCCATCTTTTACTTCAAGTGCTTGGTTGGATTATGTACAATTTGCACTTCAAAGACTCACTCCAGATTAGTTGTGCGCTTTGTGGCTGTAGGAAAGTCTTGCAATTGTATCATTTAAGTCAAGATATTTCCATATATTTAAAGTGAGAGGCTTACATGAATTTAATTCCATAGGAAGTATTAGACTGCATATTGTTTGGAGAAGCATTTCAGCATATTTGGATCTCTGATCTATTTATTTAATCATTAAACAATGAGCTGTGTGCCCATTGCAGTACAAAGTATCATGTTTGTGAAATAATTTACCAAGCAATCTTAAACCATGAGACAAAAATAAAACAGGCTCCATGGCTCAAAACAACCCTCTCAAAATAATTCCTCCTGCTTTAAGCCATCATTTGATTGTACAATTTAGCTTTTAAATCCACGTGGTATCAGACTGGACCCTGACAACTTTACTCATTCAGTATTCCTGATGGAGAACTTGCCTTCACAAAGATTTTGTGTGAGAGATCATCAGAGCACCCATCAAATCTTGCAAGGCATTATTTCTGCTACCCTTGTTTACAGAAGCAGAAACGTTCTTGCTTCCGATTCATACCCCGCGTAGAGAATATTTCTTCACAACAGGATTTGGAACGTGAAAGTGCTATCACGGCAAGTAAGTGTGGTGGCCTCGCTCTCGGCTGCGAAGTCTCTCCCAGAGCTCGGAGCCAGGTTGTTCGCACCTTGCCATGTGCTGTTCCCAGCACTGCCTCCACTGATGCTTCGTGGCAGGAACTACACATCTCTCCTCCTAGCTATGGGTGCGCGGGGCCAAGGGAGCTGTTCATCACCTGCCAGCTGCCATCTCTCCCCTACATGGGAATATATTAAAAAAATAAAAATCAAGGCACTGCTACCCAGGAAGCAGGCTGAATATATCCTTCTGAAATGATCAAACCCTTGGGAGCATTATTTGCACGGAGCCTGTGACGTCACAACTCATGGGAACAGTATAAAACACGGTGGATAAAACTGTGCCAGGCAACACGGGGCAGAAGTGCCCTCCCTCCCCAGCCAGCCACCTCCCTCAGCCCCCACCGAGGCCAGACAGGCCGGTGAAGGCGACGGTGCTCGGCCACATCCCAGCCATCCCCGGGCACCGCTGCTGGCCCCAGCCCGGCTGGGAAAGCAGCCTCCAGGAGGGTACGGGGTCGGGCTGAGGCTGGTGGCCAGCCCAGAGCTGCTCAGGGACAGGCAGGCGCAGGGCCGACGGCAGCCCCCAAGGCTCTCAGGGCCTGGACAATGATGTTTCATCCAAGTGAAACCAGCCAATGTAGAGTATTTTATTAGGCTTTTAAAGCTTTTGTTCCGTGTTGTCCGTGACACCTTAACACCACCCTACCCAACAGAGCACTCGACTAGCACAGGTAGTGAGGAATCGCAGAGCTCTTCTGTCAGCTCAGCAGGCCTGGTTTAAATCCAGCCACTCCCTCCTCCAAGGTGGGAACGGCCACAGGCCCGATTTCCCAGTTATCAGTGCTGATTAACTTCTTCCTAGTAAAAACTGCAAGCGAAAAGGTTACACCAGCAAGAGACGAAAACTATCCCCAAGTTACTATTCCCATTAGTTGCTAAGTACAATGCAACAAGGAAGTTAAATCCATGCTGTAGTTATTACAGATAGTCAAGTTTTGGGGGAGTAAGTTTGCTTCAGGGTAAGTGATCTACGTTAATAGTATGTCCACACACATTATAAGCTTGATCACTGTGAAAGGCAGAGAATGCAGAGGAATCTCATAGAGTAAAGGTCTTAATTTGACATAGGGTCTAATTTAGAAGTGTTGATGGCACTTGTAATAAAAAAAGAGACTTTTTTAAAAAAACAGACATGTCTGAAAGCTCTACTACTAAAACTTTGTCAGCTAAAACTGATTGTTAGCAGTAAAATAAATGCTAGGGAGAATCCCTTAATAGCAAAAAGCTTTTTTCAAAATGAACTCCATCTTCTGTACTTTTGCCTTCCCCATCGCTAACTAGAAAGTGCTTCACAAGCCTTAGTGCATTTGTAACAATTCTGGGAGGCAGAGGAATACCATTATTTTTCATTTTACAGATGGAGAGCTCAGGCTGAGGAAGGGGTACACTTTGACCACGGCCATCAGTTTGAATCTTCATTTCTGGGCCACTGCCCTAAATACTGGGCAATGCTTTTTACCACTAGCATTTTTTTCCCCTGGTTATGGATAGCCGTAGAGAGAAACATTGATAGTGTTATATCAAAAAACCCCAACAAACAAAACAAAAAAAACAACGTAGGGTGTCCTTGCCTCCTTTCCTTGGAGGACCAATACTGAGATCTCCCCTTGTTCCTTAAAAAGACTAGGAGATAATGTAGTATTAATTGAATTACTAATTAACTCCTGAACTGCTTCCAGGAGTTTCTGTTCCTTATCATCCTAGCTTAGAGCAGAAAAAACTTTTTGGGAAATTTTGGCATCTGATGTGGCTCCCAATGCAAAAAAATCCAGCAGTGATATAGAGCAATTGGGTAACTCTTGAACGTGGTTTTGTTCTAGTTTCAGTCAGCTAGCTAGAGCAACTGTTAGATACAGGACTAGGAGAGTGAAAGATCTTTTCCCAGTGCTAGCAAACAGGGTGGTACTCCGCGTATAAGCACTGTTTAAACCAGATAAATGACTACCAAAGCCTTGCTGTAGCCCTTACATAGGTTAATGAAAGCCTACTCTTTAACATGGTCTGACAATAGAAGCCTGCCACTCACTCATATGCAACATAAAATTTTTTTATTTGTTGATAACAACACCTGGTATTTCCAGATATATTTTTAGCATGATGAATTAAAGTTACACTTGACATGAAAACTATTATATGCAAGTAAGATGAAATCGAGGATGATTTCATGCTCTAACCAAATACACGTAGCTTCTACAGGTAGTGCATGACAGACCATATGAAGATAATGGGAGACAGCATGTAGGCACCCTGGCACTAATGCTACAAACCACAATAGTCCCATTGCAAGAGAGATATAAAATACAACACCTTACCCCTGGAAGGGACACCTGGCTTAAGATTTGATTCCATCAAATCAGTGAGCAGGTACATTAATTCACAAAAGGAGGCAAACAGCTTACAGCATATTACATTTAGCTATACACATTACATAGTACACGCTATAAGCAAACACCTTTAATGTCCTTGCCTCTTTTCCCTGCAGCCATTTTGATACCATAATACACCAGCTCTTGAAACAACAGGTGTCTCAGCACCTCTAAATCACATCACTTGTTGGCTGCCAACAGGTGTTACACAAGGAAGGAACAGAGTCATCAGAGGTTCGTTCTGCAGCATATGCCACAAAACTGTCCTGGGGACCAGCCTGAAGAAAATACTACAAACCCTTAGGTACTTATGGTTTTCTGGCCCTACTGCCTTAACCCATCAGTATGAAAGGAAAATTGGCACCAGTGGTAGGGAGAATCAGAATATGTTCCCAAAAATGCTGCATTTTTTTTCTGGCCTTCGGTAAATGAGCCCGAATTCCTTCCTCCTTCCAAACACATACTACTTCATTCCAGAACACAGGACAATTTTTTCCTCTACAGAAGAAAATAATACAAGAAGATTACACAAATGAAACATTGCCACCTTTTTCTGCTGCATTTTTCTATTGAATGGTGTTCCCCACAGACACATATGCATGCATATTTATAGCGTATGTACATAGACCATATTTTTCCTACACTCCCAAATTCTGAGCTCTTCTACAGCTCTACTGCATTCTTTATCATCTATTTTCCTTGTCTGTAGGTTAAAATATTTTATTTTTTAAAAGTCTGTATTTCTACTAGATAAAAAAAAAATAAATTTAACAAATGATCCACATTACTTTTGATGTGAACTTCTTTAGTTAAACTTTTCATAAACCCGTACTGCTTATGAATTCTTAACACAAGTGGATGTAATCAGAGCTAGTCATTGCTTGCATTGAAAATTTTAGCACTTCAAAAAAAACCTGATTATAATTATCAGTCTCTTGGATTTTGTTTTATATTTTATGAACCTTTTGTTTTAACACTCTGTATGGATCTCATAAGATAAAAGGAATGCCTACTTAAAAAATGCCTACTTTCTTACCCTTTCAGAAATTAAAACTCCTCCGATGTATTACAGATAATTGAAAATTTAAGTTACTTCAATCCAGGAAGTCTGAAAGACAAGAAGAGCTGTTGTGTATCATTCAGAGAAGGTCCTTCCAAGTGCTTTGCAATTAGACAAAATTCCTACTCATTTTAATAGAACCTTGCTGAACGGTACAGTACCTTGATACTGAAAACTTTCACATATGGAAAGCACAGACACAGTAATGGAGGCTATTCATTTAACAAGTAAACCACCTAAAAGAGTGAAATTTAGGGAGAAGTAGATCTACAGTCATCGCTACTAGCTGCAATGCCCTAGGCTTGGAAAAATGTCATGAGACCAGATAACCAGATTACTTTAACAGATAACCCAACTGATCATAGATACCTGCACAATAAAGTATATTGAACTGGAAATGTCTGATATTGCTAAATGTTCTTGCTTACTTATACATGTAGCTGTTTTGTGAGTTTTCTTGTTGAAAATTGTTTAGAGTAAACAGATATTTATGTATTATTATATTGGCTTCAATATGAATTCCTGTAGTTGTTTGTTCCAGTTGGAATTTGATGTTGGTAAATTTTCTAATTCACTCCAGAAAAATGCTAAAATATCATGGTAGACAAAATAAAATCTTGTTTTCTTCCTGGGTTTGTTCTTCCTATTATTACATGACATCTGAGTAGCAATAACTCCTACTGACATGTCATGATGACATGTTATTCATTCTTTCTATAACCAACATGAACAATTGAACATGAAAAAAGATGAAAAAAGTGAAATTATTCAGGATAAACACCTGCAAAGACAACATTTATTATATTCTTTGGAAATATGGCTTCTATGTCTGCTGTAATGAGAACATTGCAACAGGGGCACACCCAGACATCTTTGTATTGATTCACGAAACTCCTACTATTTACCATGAGCTGTAATGATATTGAAGAAAACCTAAAATAAGGACTAAAGGTGTGCTTGTAAAACATGTTTCTTTCTTGGAGTAAAACCAGACAGTTTTCATAGTCCTGCTTCATTTAATCTTCCCTGAGTTATCCCATACAACTGGTTGGAAGTCATTGCAATGAGATACATTTTTCTAATTCGCTGGTTAAAAATGTTTCAGAGATATCAATTAGCTAATTTTTACGAAGCGGATTTTCCTGTTGATCAGTTCACCCCTTTAACAGTGTGCTGGCAGAAATTAGAAAGTAATAAATCACAATGAGGGAAGGGGGAAAAAAGAAGTGGAGACAGGGTGTTTCAGATCGGCTTCTCAATTTAAGAACAGCAGTCGGACCAGAAAGCTTAAGTGCTGAAGAGACTGATCTGCAGGAAGCCTGACTCGACTGGTAAGGCTGCAAACTGCTCCAACCACAGCAGAGATTTCTCAACTCCCAGGAGGCTTACAGGGCATTCAACAGCTGTGGTAGAATGACCTTGAAACTAGCTAGCTTTGGGACAAGTAACTGGAACCACAGGCCCCAGGGGCTCAACTGAGCTAGAATGACTGTTTTTGAGGGCATGCTATGAACTACATCTGGGAATTAAGCTGGGTCTGCAAAAGCTCTTTGCTGCTTTTGTTGCTATTATTTTCAAGCTAGTCTGTTTCCTGATTCAATTCAGCCATGTAGTGAAAGTATAGCTGGAACATCACTTAGGAGTTTCAGCTTCTTTCATTTTAATTTCTCAAAGAAAAAATGAGACGAGATCTGAAATGAGCAGATCAAGGCAGGCACAAGACGATTTCTTGAGAAAAAATTCTGTAACCCTACATGCTTCTGAATAAGCACACATCCATAAATCTTCAAAACACTCAGGGTGACATACTTCATAACATAAGAATACAAAGTAGATAATTATTAGCTTGCTTACTTTTCTTGCCATTCCGCAATTTTCATTTCACTTTGCCAAAATGCTGGGCAAGAAAGCATGGAATACGAATGGCAAAGAAAACAAAGTTGAAGTGCCACCCTTAACAAGTGAAAAGGCATTAAGGATAGTTTTCATGATGTTCTCTGGAATGACTGCAGTGTCAGAGCATAATGAAAAAAATCTATGAAGAGCTGCAGAATAGGCATATAGTTGATATTCAAACCCCTACAATCTGCAATATGCCAGCATATAATTAAGTCAGAACAATCACAAGGAGAATAACAAAATGAATACTAAAGTAGGAAAACCAAACCCATCTGCACACCGAAAAATCTATGAATTCAAAATAGTCTATGCATAACTGAATACCTGAAAAACTATTACCAAACTGGGCAGAAGGGGGGTAAAGAATAAAAACATACAATTTTGTTATAAAATTTCCCAGCTCTGATGAACTTTATATATAACCACTACATGAGAAATTGCTTCAGAGAAGAAATTACAGGAAAAAATTGAGTAAGAACACCTACAATCAATTGTTTAAAGTAAGTTTAGGTCTGCTTACTGCCAAGATTGAACCCAAATACTTTAACATTAACCTGCTACATTAACAAGAAAAATAGGGTTTGTTTTGCCTACAGAGATTTATTGAGACTTTTCTTTCCTTCCCTCACCTGATCACAGGCATGCAAAACATGGAGAGCAATAGCCTTTATCAATAACAGTTACTGCACTCTTTTTCTAACCAGTATCAATCCACTTCCTTTCCTAATTACCAAACCAGAAACAATTACTGCTGTAAAACCATCTTTTCTTTTAGCTAGCATGGAGTGTTCTTGTCTCCTTTGCCAGTTAAATAAGGGCTTCGTTCTCATGAGGACTTAAATCTAATTTCACAAGGAATTAAATCAGTGGTAAAATTCAGATCAATTGATACCTGTGCTGAAGAAGTATCCAGCTAGTTATATTAATACTGCATCTGCCACAGGAAACAAAACCTAAACCATCAATGAAAAATGTGTGAGTTAACTGATGGCTTTTCAGGGGTGAGTTATTTACAGAACAGTACTTCCACCGTTTCATCTAGCATCAGTGTTGCAACCTGACATGCAACCCTTGGGTGCCTGTGAATGCAGGGAGTCAGCAAAAACTAGTGAATTCCCCTCCTGGAGCTCTGCAAAGTGGTGGCATCCGCAATAACATCAAGAAGGAACAGACTAAGGTAAAAGGGAAGAAGGATAAGATGCATGGGATATAGTTTAATTAGGCCACAGCTTCATTAAATCTGGGATCATTTCTCAGTGGTAAATCGTTCCTCCCATGATCGCTCCAACCTATTTGGGAGGGTGCTTATCAGCCCACTTTCATGGGCCTTCTGTCACTCCTTGGCTAAAAAATGAAGGGAAGCTGATGACTGTTACTTGTTACCCTGTGGCCTCACAGAGAATAGGTATTTTCATGACCTTCACCCACTTTCTGCCTGCTTTTTAAGATAACCAAACCCTTCTGATGCATCCTCTACCGTGGGTACAGTTGGTGAAAAAATCAAATCAAAGCAAAACAGAACAAATATGCTCAACCAGCCCAGTCTTCTAAGAAGGGAAAATTCCCCCTTACTCCCTTTCAATCCGCACAAGGTGCAACAGTCCTCAGTGTGAATTATCAAACACACTCTTCTGATTAAATAGGTGGGGAGTGAAGCTGGCCTTTAGCAGTAATAGAGTGTTAGGGTCAAAAGGATCTGTGTGTAGTCGTTAATCCATCCGCACTACACACATGAAGTGACTATTTCCAGCTCTTGGATAGTATTCTCAGCTGATTATTCTCACCTTAAAGTAGATGTGCAACAGAAGGATTCATAAGTGAGCTCTCTGCAGAAAATACCAGACTCAGTTTTTGTGCTACATAAATAAAAAGGCATCCATACAGAGTGCTCTTAGAAGATGCTGGACGTGGTCTGAGTAATTGGAGCTCTTACCTGGGCAAGTAAGGTATTTTTAATTCTTTATGTTCCTCTCTCCTCTGGACCCTTCTAAATATTTCCTTGTGTATTTAGCTTGTGTAAAGCTAAATAAAAAATTAAATGTTAGAGTTCTGTATTTTTGACAATACCTTATTTCTATAAAATGAAAAGTCATCAGAGGAAATATTATACTCGAGAATATTGATCACTATAAATTATGAATGACTCATTATGAGTTACTTCTATAACCCAATATTCTCCTTTTGCTAGTGGGAATAAATAAATTATAACACTAGGAGTCATTGTACAAAGGTTAAAAACAGGCATGCCTTCAACCTACAGAAAACTAAAAAGTTAAGGTTAATGAAATGTCTAAGGAAAAGAGTCTTATTAATTAGCAAGTTCACAGCATTCTTCACAGCTATATTTTAGAGATGCCAAACTGTAATATATTAAAGCTGTAGGCAAAAGCTGCATATCCATCTAGAGAATCATTTCAAGCATTTTTTTAGTCAATGCTTTTTCTAGTGATGTGTATGCCACAAAGCACTATCTCATGTTCAAAGTCTTGCATGAGACAGAAACCAAGTGCAATGTTTATGGCCCTGTAGATAATGGGAAAAACTACTGAAAGAGCTCTAGTTGTATTTATTTTTTAAAATGGATTGCATTTTCAAAGTTTCATTAATATTGTACCTGATGTAGATAAGTGTTTATAGATCCCCCCTTCATTGGCTACAGATTTGATGATTATATAATCTCTTCTTTTCTTCTTTTTTTGGGGGGGTGGAGGCTTATCCAAGACCATTGTAATCAGCAGGAATCTTTCCACTGACTGCCCTGAATACTTTGAGACCTAGTAAACAAAAAAAGTAAATGACTTTTTGCAATCTAACAAACTTGGAACTTTCTGCATAATGTGCAGAGAAGGCATGGAGTGAGGGCTATCGGCACTAGCTATCACACTGCTTCAGCCCTTCAATTGCGACCTGAAAGCCATTCAGGACTAGATATTGTAGTTTCATTTTTTCTCTTTGCAGCTTTTTCACTTTGAAGAATGTCAATAATATTGTTCATTGGGATTGTATTTGTGAGATGGATGCTTCTATTTTTTAAGCCCAAAAGCTTATTCTATCACTGAGCATCAACTCTAAGAACCAAGCATTAAACTAACATTTGTGGTCCTGTGGGTTGTTTTTGTTGGGAGGCAAAATTGCTGCTGGAGGGAGATGCAGGGACGGGTGAGCTGCCAGACTCGCAGGCAGTTCTAGGGATGGGGACTTCCTGTTCTGTGCTTGAGTGGGCAGGGGAAGGAGGAGCTGCCCACTGAGCCAAGTTTGGGTGGCATGGCTCCCAGTAAAGAGTGTATCAGGGTAGGGAGCAGCACTTAGTGGAGGCAGCACTGAGGATCCAGTTATCACTTTAAAACCCACTCATCTGAACTACAACGAACTGGCTCAACTCGGGACGCAACTATGTCTATGAACAAAGTCGCCCCGGTGGACAGGTCCCTTCTTAGCAAGTCAAAGTTCATTTTTCCAAATAACACTGCACCCTAAAATATCCCTCCTTTTCCCTGAGCACATTCCAGAGCTTGTTTTGTCATTATTTTGACTGTCTCTCCTGAAAGATTTCCTACATTTTTATTTCTCTCCATTTACACTGATGATCAGGTTAGAGATTCCCATTATCTTCTGGCTCCATTCTTTGAGACTTGTCACCACTGACCTTCTGGTAGTTACAATGTCCTCAAATATACAAGCTTCCTAACCTATCCAATACAGGTGACGTGGTTTAGCTGGAGCAATTTAAACAGCAGGTCTTTGATAGCAATCAAAATACACTGAGGTAGATTGGGTAAAAATTGCATTTGCAGGAAAGGCAGAATTCAGAAGAGTTAAGACCAAGGATCTACCAGTTCTCCCTATGACTGATTGCACTTTGTCTGCATCGCACTGCATTGTCTATCAGTCCTCAGGGAAGCACTCGAGGTCAGCTTCTGTTCAAGTCTTGATACCTCTTTCCACATATTGGATAAAGCCTGTGATTTTTTTCTTTTTTCAATATAGATGTTTATCTGCATATCCCCTGCCCCTTCAACCGCTCCGAGCCTCCCCACTCAAAACAAACACCAACAACACAAAATCTTTTTGTGTGGGCTGCTGAATAGTTGATGAAACTCTTGGCCTCATTTCACCCAATTATATTCCTTTTCTTGACTCAGTTTATCATATTTTAAAAAATATAGATGTAGGTACTTCAAAGAACAAGCAGAAAGATAATAATAGCATCGGAAAAAAGTTTGATTCAGAGACATTTATATATATGTACACACACTCTTTTTCGATTGCAGAGGTTAGGGCAAATGGACCAGATAAAACATAAATCCGCACAAGTCCTTCATTTGATTGAGCTATACACTATACCATTGTATATTATATGTTATATTTACTTAAAAACTGGTTCTGCTTTAAGAACATTTTTCAGTATTCTTTTCATAATAGGGACAAAGATTTCAAAGCAAATCTAGCAATTTCGCTATGCAGAATTCCTTCTCCTCTTTTAGTTCAGAAAAAAGGGTCGCAAAAATGAGAAAGAAAAAAAAAAACACTTTTTAAAATTAGATCCAGCTATTGATAATAAAGGGTGGCCTAGGATTCCTATTGACAAGTTAACGACAACCTATATGAGGGTTGAAGATTTTATTGCACGCATATACATAGTCAAGTATACAGGTCTACTACATTCAATCCAGGCAGGATCAGAAGGAGACAGATCCTAAGGCAGAGTCATACTGGTTTTGGAAAATTTACAATTTATATGTCTCTCTTCAATAATGTGGACCTACCAGGATCCAATATTTTTTTTAGTCAAAACATTGGGAAATATCCAAAATTTAGCTATCCTAAAATACGATAATATGCATTTATATACACTACAACAACTTTAAACCGTAAGCATAGCTCCTGGCACCTTTCATACAGCCCTCTGTTCCTTTAAAAAAGATCAGCTGGAAATCAAATGCATTAAAGTGAAAGAATTGTTTTGAATAAGAACTGAAAAGCTAAAGCCCCATCTGCTCTGCATCCACAGTGAAGATATCTTGCTATATTTTATAGGAATAGGGGGTGTGTCTTGCCATCCAATGCATGCACCTCATGTTGAGCAGTATGCCATGCTGTGATTAACTCTGCCTTGCCCTTAGCTTTGCCTGAAGAGTGGAAACCACAGACTAGAAGCATCCATGAGCATGGAGTAGATGGATGGGAAAGAAAAGATTGATAGAGCCTTTAGACACCCTTTGCTGCTTCCTTATGCTATGTATTTGTTTCTTAATTGGAACAAAGGCATAATATGCATACCATACACAAAATAAATATTTTATGACAGTTTTGAGCACTAAGAAAATCTTTGATCTTCAAGCAAAAACCACTTAATTGTTTGAGACTGCAATTAGGTAGGCTTCTGTTTCAGTGCTTAATTAATTCTCAACCAAATCACTGAAATCACCTGTAGTTTGAATGCTTTACTGAATCAATGTCTAAAAACTTCATTAACTGAAGTTGAGGCGTCACTCAGCCAAGTGCTAGACCCAAGTTTCCACTCAATATAGATTCCCAAAACTTAAGGAAATTTGGGGACTTTTTTGACATTAGACACATATTAAAATAGATTTGGCGATACAGAATTAGATCAATAACTATTCAGATATAAAGTTGATGATTCTTCCAATTTCACCTCCTTCATTCCCACTGCCTTTCCAGAGAGGTTTGGTGTCCTGTTTTCAGCTAGGATAGAGTTAACTGTCTTCCTAGTAGCTGGTACAGTGCTATGTTTTTGAGTTAGGTATGAGAAGAATGTTGATAACACTGATGTTTTCAGTTGTTGCTAAGTAGTGTTCAGTCTAAAGTCAAGGATTTTTCAGCTTCTCATGCCCAGCCAGCAAGAAAGCTGGAGGGGCACAAGAAGTTGGCACAGGACAGAGCCACCCAAACTGGCCAACGGTGTATTCCATACCATGGGATGACCCATTTAGTATAGGAAGTGGGAAGTGGGGGCAGGGAATCGACACTCGGGGACTAGCTGGGTGTCGGTCGGCGGGTGGTGAGTAATTGCCCTGCGCATCATTTGTACATTCCAATCCTTTTATTATTGCTGTTGTCATTTTATTAGTGTTATCATTATCATTATTAGTTTCTTCTTTTCTGTTCTATTAAACCATTCTTATCTCAACCCAGGAGTTTTACTTCTTTTTCCCGATTTTCTCCCCATCCCACTGGATGGAGGGGAGTGAGTGAGCAGCTCTGTGGTGCTTAGTTGCTGGCTGGGGTTAAACCACGACAGCTGGGGTTCCTTGCATTGGCTTGGCCAATACCTGCTTTTGTTTTGAAACACTGATAATGCCAAACTAGCCTTGCTTTGATAGCATACATTTCTTTAGTTCTGCTACGTATGTTTTTTTTAAAACTCATGCTTGGAAATCACTTGCCACTCCCTCTCGCTTTTCAGAAGGCCACAAGAATCTACTTTGATTCATGAAACTTTCCTCCTAATTGACAATTAGGAGGAACAATTCTGAGGTAGGAAAAAAGTTTTTACATCAAGGGAGTTCAATTAGTCTCCTAGTTTGTTCGAATTAAAAACATATTTTAGGAGATTATTACTGTGGTAAGTGCAATAGATTCCTCTTGAACAGAGGAGAAAACTAATACCACTATATACAGGGGCTATTGCTTGTCACTTCTTTAAAATAAATCACTGCTCGTGATTTAAAAAAAATTCTCCTCGTTTCAGACCACTTTGTTAAAATGTTACTGAATCTAATTCACTAAAGTTTTTTTTCAAAGTAGTGTCTGTGTTTTCTTACATCTTGCAAGGATTCATTCACATATCAACTAAAAGGAAATAACAAACTGAGTTACAAGCACTTCAAAGTGGGCAAAGTTCACATCCTAAATATACATAAGCATATTAAATCTCTGGAACATCAGGAGTCCTAATCCTCCAGTTGCCTTGCTTTTCCTTTCCTTTCTGATTTTTGAACAGACAGAATGTGTTCAAATTGCATTCTCTTTCAAAGCAAATAGGTGGGGGTTCCATTCTTAGAATACAGCAGAGATAGATTCTGCATACACTGTTTGGAACAGGGGGTCCAAAAACACTTGGCTTACTTTTTACTGGTGTGAATCCCTGTATGTTCAAGGAAGCCTTATGATTTAAGGCACAGCTACAGAGTTTACTATAGTCTTCCTATTTGTCCTGTATATTTTACATTTTATGCTTTCCACAAACAGTAGATTGATTATCTACAGGTAGATGAGATAAGAGCTCCCTCTGCTCCTGCTGCTGGCCATGAGATGTCTTGAAGTCACTTGGCAACAATGGCTGAGTTAATAAGCTTTGCTGAGATGCTGGACGTTTTAATTTGAGTTCTGTAGAAAGGCCTTCATATTGAAAAGTTCCTCTATATGCCTTTTAACTGTCACTTGTTTTAAATTTTTATGAAGTATGCCTGCTTACACTGGTGGTGATTGTCTTAGAGCCTTACCTAGACAGTTTGGGAGTTTCAGCTCCATTTCCCTGACCTACCCAGGCTAAATTACTCACAAAAAGACACAGCCACAAGGGTACTCCTTCCACTCAGGAATCAGAAATTAAAACAAAGACATCTTCATAATCTCTTGTGTCAGTTCACAAATGATTGTTCATTCAAATTTTAGGGTTTCTCTTCTATCTCTGCAGTGATACATTCACTGGAATAGTTATAGGCTATTTGCAGTTGGAGTCTACCAACTGCAACAAGTTCTGTATAAAACCAGTGTAGTCTGCCAATTGCTTATGCAATTCACTATTTGAAACAGTCTTAATGACTACATATTGTATTTGAATAAGTACTAACACAGATTGGTGATTAAGAATACATTAATGAAGCATTCATTTATTAGTGCTTTGTTATTTCTTAACCTAAATATTGGCTTACCTCTGCAATAATATTTAAGCAAGTGGATTTTGCCCTTAATACCCAAAGTATTCAAAGTTCACTTGCCTTTAACTGCAAAAGATAAAAAAGATGACCACATTTCCCTTTGTTGACTCAGCTTAAAATTATTTCTAACTCCCTTGTCTGAACATAAAAGGAAAAAACTATTACTGCAAAGCCAGGCCTCTGTCCTTTGAAGGTAGCAAAAAAGAGAAGTTTGATCATTCTTGTAGTGATCAAGTTTTCTGCACGTTGCAGTTTCCTTAACAAGGTCAACCCCACACTGGCGTGCTCAACTATAGCGAAAAGAATAATTTAACATGTTTTCTGTATTGTTGTTGGTTTATAGTTTATATGAAAAGGCTGCCCTCTTCTGACAACTTTTTCATTTCCTCTAAAATCTTAACACCTTAACATCTTAAAATCTTCTCCATTTGTACTTTATCCCTTGTTTCTCTGTACATTGTATTAGTAGGACCGTTATCCCTTTTCCTTGCACTCATTTTCAGAACAATATAAGAAAGATTAATGAATAAACTGCATGCAGATGATAAACATGATAAAAAATCACTGCCTCTCCATTACTCAAACAGGAAGCAAGTGGATGTCTGGTATTCTGAGGTATGGTAGAAATATTAACTGCTATAGGTGTCACACTTCCATTTCTTAAACAATTGTCACCTTCCCATTTTGGGGGTACACCTGTTGTACGGGTACCTTTATCCACAGCATTTTTGGCAGTGACTGCATAAGCCTTTTACTTTGAATCAGGACCATCCTGACTTCCCACATCCTAGTCTGCATTGCAGAGCAGTCTCAGAGCATGTAGAGTGGGTTGCTTTCAAACGAAATTAAATTGCAAGACACTTTCCAAGAGCACACCTAATACACTCTGAGCAGTACTGGGGAGTCAGTGGGAACAGAACAGCACTTGTCTGAGGACTTGCTAGAGCTAGAGCATATGGTGAGTTATCAATTCTCACATCCATCGTTAAGGCTACCAATCCTCTCCTCCGAGGTTATGCTACTTGATGGCCACAATCACTGTCTCCAGCTGCACTGAAGCCATAGCAGGCCAGGGACCTAAGAGCTGAGCTTATCTAAAAGCTAGCACGTTACTTTTTTAGGTCATAAATCTCTTAATTGATGTTTCTCGCCTACCCTCCTACAGTACTCAGAAGGACGCAAGGGCTGAAACTAAAACTGGATTTTTTTGATGCCACAGTGCAGAGCCTCTTTGGCAGCTGGAGTAAATCCAGAGCTCTGTGGCAGTAGGGATACAGGCTGCTTCTCCAACTTGTGAGAAAGGACAGAGAGTTCAGTTGGAATTAAGAACAACTGAAGACAGACTTTTAAGATTTAGCCCATTTTACATATTGACCATTTATTGTAAAAAAATTTATTAACAGCCCCTGAAGTAAGGCCTGTCACCCAAGAGTCCCGCTCCCTTTGAGTACTCCCTTTGGGGGGCTCACCTGTGCTTTCTCTATCCCAGTCAATCTTGATCCCATTCTGCACACCTTCAAGAGGAGGGGGAAAGTGGCTCAGCTCAGGATGGCTTAGCGCATGAGGACACCAGCAGTCTCTTGGGAATCCATAGATGAAGAAGACCAAAATCTCCCTTATGCCATGGATGACCATATTATACTCCAAACAGGGTCTCTTAACCATAAACTGTGTCTGCTAGGGATCAAAAGCATAACATTTTCCTTAAGCTTTTTTAACAGAAGGCAGATGCTGTCTCAACTTCTTGTGTGGAGTTCAGTTCAAAGCATTAGATTTGCACCAGGCACACCCATCAGGCTGAAGCTGGGGGTGTAAGATTGCTTAGACTTGGGATATTGATTAGCTAGGAGGCAGCGTCAAACTGTTCAGCACTAAGACTGATGGACACATCTGGATATGATCAGAAGAAATCGTGGAAAGTGCAAAGTGAAAAACATAAGTTGAGGTCCCCACTGAGTGCTCTCAGTGGCAGCTGTAAAATGCAGAAGACAACTCTGGACTTAGACTAAATCCTGATTTACTATCTCTTTAGGTCCCCATGTCTGAATCCTTCCTTCCTCATATCAGCTGCACTGTACTGGTCCATCACTTGCCATCCAGACATTGATGTCTCATCTGATCATTAATGACACTGAAATGCTCCTTTAGCAGTAGCTTGTAACTCTCTTTACAAAATTTGCATAAACAGAGCATATGTTTTTACAGAGCTTTCTTCTTCATAAAAAGATACCTGACCTCTTTTCAGCATCTCTTTACTAAACTGCTTTCCACTTAGCTGCATATAAACTTAGCTGTTAATTCTACCAACATGTATCTGAATTTTACCATATGCAAATAAATAATCCCAATGTGAAATCAATCCTTATCTAAGGCAGAGATCATAAAACCACAGCCTTAACTGTATATAGCATCACTATAATCAATAGATCCATCCCAAATTAAACTAGCAAATGGTCTTTTTCTACATATATTTAATATAGACCATTTCAACCTATTGTGAATAGAATGATGTAGTGAACATCTTCTGTATTATACATTCTTTCCTCTAAGCAAGCTACTGCTTACTCCAGTGACTACTAGTGCTTAATGGATTTCTTGACATATCCTCACTGTCATGTCATTTGAAATAGTATAGTTAAAAGAAAAGATGAATTTATCAAATACTAACCAGGTGTAACACAAACACAGGGAAAAACATTAGAAATACAGTTTTATAAACCTATCACTTAATAATTTCATCTCCCTGTGACTAAACACTGAATATAAATACTGCATTAAATCTCTCAAGCCTCTTGCATTTGATAGAAATAACACAGAGTTCATTACTATAAGTATATACCAGCAAGAACCCTTTCGTATTACTACAATATACTGGTTAATTACAGAGCCTATATTTACTCATGGGATATATCTTTCTTCACATGTATATTTTTCCTTACGGTTAAACACACTAAATACAAGAAAACACAAATAAAGTTAACAAAATTTATCATTATAAATTGGGAAGTGTTTCTTGACGGGACAATTTTCCATTTTACCGCTGAGAAAACCAAAGCACAACAGTATCACCAGGCCATCCAGAAGGCCAGTACTTATTGCCAAATACTGAACCAGGAGAAAAATCAGACCATTTAGGATAGTTGTATTAAGCAGATATTTTATTCCGAGTCATATTAGTCTGAAATGACCTATTTCTCCGTTTTAGACTTTCTCAGTGGAAATTGATTTGGGGTTTTCAGCTCATTCTGAATTTTTGCAATGAAAACATACATACACCTTTGTGTTGTAAAATGAAAAATTTTAGTGGGTACTCTGACAGAGAATGCAAAATAGTACTGCAATGACTCCAACCTCTGCTCAGCTCTGATGCAGACGTGTTCTATGTCTGTTCTATGTCACCACTTGCTTCAGAAAAGGGAACTCCCTGGAAGATTTTCATTTTCTGCCTGACTGTGGCATCTGCTGAGCTTGAGGGAGCTGACAGAATTAGTACGAAGTAGCATGTGGCAGTGAGCCATAAAAAGCACTGCATTTCCGAACAATTACAGCACATTTGTGTTGGGAGACACAAGGCTACAGTCCAAGTGCTTAACCACTTGAGAAGTGCAATTATGCACTGGAAATACACTGACTGGAAGAGTCCCTCTTATGAATAGAAATTACTAGCTAAAATGGGAAATTTGAAAAAATGTTCTTTCTGTGTCATGTTGGTTACTGCAACCTCCTTATCAACCCCGCTGCTCCTTTCCTTTTTACCCAAAGTAAGGCAACAAGTCACTATTCCTGTACTACCATTTTTATAGGTATCTTTAAAATGTGTGAAAATATTATCTTTATACCACACTACTGTGCAACACTGTTACTCATGTCTGTATGCCTCCTTGTACCTTTTCAACAGCACCTTACCTCACATTTAGTCCATGCTTTTGTAACAGAAAAAGTCTAGGAAGGTATGTCTGTCCTAATTCTGCACAATTTTTTCTTGCTTGTGTCTTATGCTTTGCCCCACAACCCAATGTATCACGATTGTTTGTGTAGCCACCATTTTGCCAGTGTGTTTACATGATAGACAAAGAGCAGGAAGCTAGTAGTCAGTTGTATATGAGTTACAACTACTGCTTAAAAGCATGTATTAATGCAAGTTCTCTATTCCAAGAGCTGCATTACCAGAATGCTATCCTAATTTTGGGAGCAAGTAAATGGCAAATGTTATAGTTCATAGTAAAAAATGCCAACTCCAGCACATACTGAAAAGGTAGACTTTTATGTGTTTCTTGTCTTTAAATAGAGTAAGCTGTTGAAAATCAAGCTTGTATGGGTAAACAATCCACAAAATAGGGAAAAACACTCATTTGACAACAACATTAATAATAGCTGAGGTAATAAACAAGCACTCAGTTCTGTTACTGGAAAGAGCAGTATACCTACCCTTTATATTGCCAATTTAGAGCTAATAAAATTTCATTATTTTTTTTCCAGATATTAACTTGCAATTGAATACCTCAAGCAAAATAAAAGTTTATAGTCAAAAATCACATTCATAACTCTGTACTTCAGATCTTCTCAACATGACATAAAATCAATGAAAAAAACAAGAATATAAAAAAAAACATGAAAAAATTTTAGAAACATATAAAAATATAAAACTTCAGAGAAGTTGTAGAAAGCAACATTAAAAGGAAACTTAAGAGGCCATTTGACACATTTCTATGCCTGAACATCTGTCACCCATTGAAAGATTCTAGTTCAAGATATTTGAAATTTACTCTCAGGTCTCTATGCTTTCTTAAAGTGATAAAAGAAAGAGTTATTTGGAGGCAAGGTGATGAAAGAAAGGAGTCTTAGAGACCTGTAAAGGTGAAACTAGGGTTGATGAGAGCAAAGCTGGACAAAAACCTGCAGAATGAAAACAAGCAGAATAACAGCAGTTTAAAAAAAGAGAAATAAAAAACCTACCCCTCCATACATATGCATATAAGCAAACAAAAAATTTTCTGTGTATCTTCCAATGACTCCCTCAGAGGAAAGGAACAAAGAAGGCTACAATAAAATGATGAAGCTGAGTAACACACCACCTGAGAAAACATATGGAAATGTAATTGCTATTTCTATATGTATTGGTTTTATGTGGCAAGGTTTTGGTAGCGGGGGGGGGGGGTGGGGTGGGTTACAGGGGTGGCTTCTGTAAGAAGCTGCTGGAAGCTTCCCCTGTGTTCGAGAGCGAGCCCATACCAGTCGGCTCTAAGACGGACCTGCTGCTGGCCAAGGCTGAGCCAATCAGTGATAGTGGTAACGCCTCTGTGATAACATTTTTAAGAAGGAAAAAAGTTGGGAGAGAGAAAAGCAGCCATCAGAGAGAGGAGTGAGAACATGTAAGAGAAACAAGCCTGCAGACACCAAGGTCAGTGAAGAAGGAGGGGGAGGAGATGCTCCAGGCGCCGGAGCGAAGATTCCCCTGCAGCCCGTGGGGAAGACCCTGGTGAGGCAGGCTGTCCCCCTGCAGTCCAGGGAGGTCCACGGTGGAGCAGATCTCCACCTGCAGCCCGTGGAGGACCCCACGCCGGAGCAGGTGGGTTCCTGAAGGAGGCTGTGACCCCATGGGAACCCCGTGCTGGAGCAGGTTCCTGGCAGGACCTGCGGATCTGCGGAGAGAGGAGCCCGTGGAGCAGGTTTTCTGGCAGGACTTGTGACCCCGTGGGGGACCCGCGCTGGAGCAGTGTGCTCCTGAAGGACTGCACGCCGTGGAAAGGACCCATGCTGGAGCAGTTCGTGAAGAACTGCAGCCCGTGGGAAGGGCTCACGTTAGAGAAGTTCGTGGAGGACTGTCTCCCGTGGGTGGGACCCCACGCTGGAGCAGGGGAAGAGTGTGATGAGCCCTCCCCCTGAGGAGGTGAAGCGGCCGAAAATAACGTGTGATGACCGTAAACCCCATCCCTGTCCCCCTTGTGCTGCTGGGGGGCTTGGTGGAGAAATCCGGGAGTGAAGTTGTGCCCGGGAAGAAGGGAGGGGTGGTGGGAAGGTGTTCTGAGATTTCGTTTTATTTCTCGTTACCTTACTCTGGCTGATTTGTAATAAATTGAGCTAATTTTCCCTAAGCTGAGTCTGTTTTGCCCGTGACGGTAATTAGTGAATGATCTCTCCTGTCCTTATCTCGACCCGCAAGCTTTTTGTTATATTTTTCTCTCCCCTGTCCAGCTGAGGATGGGGGAGTGATAGAACGGCTTTGGTGGGCACCTGGCGTCCAGCCAGGGTCAACCCATCACACTATACACAGTTCTGTGTTTTTTTTGGTGTGTCTAGACAAGTAAAAGCATGAGCAATGGCTGGTTTAGAGCTCCACATGTACTGACCAGCATGCTGGAGCTGCCGCTTGCAATGAAAAGTGCAAAATTATAATTTGCTTTCCCTTCCTCAGGACACTATCTTCCTTCTAACCCAGCTGTTGACTTCCAATAAAATTTACAATTATAGGTTTTGGACATCCCACTCCATTGACATTCAGATGAAACTGGTTAATACGTTCAACCAAGTCGAGAGCAGAGAGCAGGGGTATAGGAAAGAAAAGAAAAAGATACCATGCATAGGACATATTTACAGGAGCAACCGGGGTTAAATACATAAAACAACCTTAAAGAAGAAAAATACACATCTGTTCTTCAATCAGTATCATCAGGAAAGGCAATCTGGCATTGGAAAACCATTTTCTGAACTGGAGGAGGAAATCTTTATGCAGGGCTTATTCCTGTTCACATTCCAATAGGTGAAAAGCTGTCATCAATCTCAACCTGAGCAGCAGCTCTAATTCCAAGAAGCCCAAAGAGAAACAGTATGAAAATGCATTTATTTCATCTTTAAGTTATTCTCTTTAGAATTACTTCATATCTGAAACATGGCTGCCCTGTTCCTACCATAGCTTCAATACAAAAAAGTCTGAATGGTTGCAAAAATATTCATCTACGATGACTATAAAGATAATTGATTTAAATAGCAAATTTACACAAGTGCTCACAAATCTTGTTGTTCTAGTTCTCAGACTGAGACATTATAAAATGAGAAAAATGTGAATTCATTTATCCAATGAACACAGCACTGCAACTGTTGTGTATTAGATCTGTAGATCACATGTATAGTGTATTAAATTCACTTAGTAGACAGATAATTATGTTTCCATGTAAAAGCCATTACAAATAATAGATAAATATATGTATGACTTCACAAATAATGTGCCAGGATTATGCAGATAATTAATATTTAATTCAGTAGTTGCCTCACTGCTAACAAATAATAATGAATAGACCATTTTATGTTCTCCACCATGATACATTTACTTTATTCAAATTTCCCACATCCACAGATATCTGAACTTTTCAATTAATTTCACCCTAAGGCACTCAGAGCAAGTAATCCATATTACCAGGCAGACTCTTGAAAATAAATCTAGTTTATCTCATTTCCTTTCTCATTGCAGTTTTTATCCTGCGGGAGAATCAAAATGTCACTGCTGTAAGAGAAATTAAGTTAGACGCTCTCTCTTTGTGTACCCCTCTCTGGGCAAGGGATAGGTTTGAAGGTCAGTTCAGTGTTCTCCATCAGTACAAAATCATATCTGCACAGCTGCAGCCTACAAAAGTAGAAAAGGAAAAAATGTGCACAACAGAAAAAGTTAACATCAATAGAAAAATATTTAAGTATTCAAATTATTAAACCTCCAGTATTTACCACCTCTCACAGCCAGTACTCAGGACAAGAAGAAATGCCTTCTTGTCAAAGTTTAAGCCTTATTTTTATGGATCACTAGAGTTGTTTTGCCAGACTGTGAAAAAAAACAACCAGGATACCAGCTCGATGGTGCAAAGTGGCATGAGTAAGAAATGTATCGCATTTATCTGAAATATGGAGAGGAAATACTTCAACCATTAAAGCTATTAATGTGCATTTAAATTAATTCTTTAGAACAATGGCCCAAGAACAAACCAATCCCTGTTAACACTGGGCCTGAATAGTTTATTTTGAGTTCCCTAGGTATGAAAGTTTCTCTCCTTTCATTCCGCAGAGGAAAGTAGAAAACCACATCATAATATCTTCTAACTCTTTCAGTTGCAATGACAGAATATATAAGAAAGTTTCATGCAAGAGATTAATTTCTCATCTAAACACCTAGAAAACTCAGAACTACATAATACTACATGAACACATACAGAGGTCACAAACCGAGTCTCACACACAAAATCTTACTTTTTGAGGTCAACAGATGCTCTGCTTTTTAGGGCAGAGACAGGTCATAGCTCTGCTCTTCATGCACTGCTATAGACAGATGATGAGAGCTGGTTTGAACAGGCAAATGACTAGCATCCCCACTGATGGCACCTCTAAGGCCATACAAGCTGTGATACTTATTTTATTTAAAATTATCTTCTATATTGCTCTGAACTCACAGATGTGGCTATACAAAGCAATCCACCTTGGACTGGGATGTAGTGTACAGCGAAACAGCTGAAGGACAAAGTCTGAGAAAGAACATCCCACCAGGCACTTCTGTTGTTGCCCATAAGTGTGAGATTTCGAACCACTCAAGGCTCCACCTCTATGTATGTGAAAGGAGTGTTGGCTTTCTATATAAGAATCTGAGGGCTTTTCAGGTCCCCACAAAGCTAAGACAGTAGATTTTATGGCTAAGAAGATCAAAACAATTTCTGGTACTCTCTATAACACAAAGCATAAAATTTCATCCAGTCCTTCATCCACAATTTGTTTTGCTTTAAATGTAATGGTTTACCGTTGTATTATTTTTGTAGAGGGAGAAAAAAGACATAAAAGCACACAAATTGCCATCTTAAAAGACTTTAAAAGTCCTTATAAAAGACTGTGAAAGAATTCACAGGACAAATTCCAACTAGAACAATGTAAGATTATTATATGCATCCATTTCCTGAGCTGACTTTCAGTATGTCATGTAACAATACGATGCTGCATTTTAGTGCATTTGCAACACAGCAGCAAAACATGTTAGTGTAGCCAGTTCTCGAACAGAATTTGTCACTGATGAGTACTAGAAATAAAAACATATGGTTTCCAACATACTGTGCCTCATTTGAAGTGCAATCCATCTAACCTTGTGATTATTGAGTACCAGGAATGTCTTACGGGAAAGTAGCACTGAGTGAAGAGCAGGTTCTCCAGTTCACCAACAAGGAGCAAAACACAAATAATTTTTTCTGTTAGGTAAGCTTTCATAATCCCACACCCTGTGTGGCTTCTCTGCTGTCTACTAAATAGGAAGGGCGTGCCACACTCTCTTGTTCAGTAAAAGTATTAATAAGGTCTTCTCTTTTGTTACTCTTGTTTTTGTTAAAATAACAAAGGTGGCTGGGCTAAGAATCTTTGAGACATTGACCTTCTCCATCAATTGAGTTTGAATTGACTGACAGGTTCGAAAGCTTTTTTGGGAGAACCAACACACAGCTACACACAACTCAGGAAAACTTTCTGGTTTTATAGGTGAGCAGAAATTATTTATCTCAGAGACCAGAAGACGAGTCTGACAATTATATGTACCTTTTAGCATTCACACACTCTCTGTGTGAATAATGGACCAGCCCAGTAGACAATTGTCAGTGACATTGCCCAAACTCCCAATGTCTGCTATTAACCCAGATCTGGGGAGGCTGAGACTCCTATTGTCTTTTATCTCTGCACCTGTCCCCTGGTTTGTACCTACTACTTTGTTATATGAATAATTTAAATATTTTAATGTAGTTTCTAGTTGATTATCCTGTATTCAAGTAATTGTTGTAATTATATGTAACTAAATAAAGTAAATATAGGTAGTTATAATTACAATAAGCAATTATGTAATTATACCAACCAGTAGTGTTGTAACATCTGCATTTAATTTACCTTCACATGCTGATTCAATACACTATTTTCCATTGCTATCTAAAAGTATCTAATGTGCCTATATGATGCCATCTGATGAGGCTCTGTACGAAGGACTTTAGTGGATCCTATGTTAAAGCAAATCAAGTGCATCTTACTGTAAAATTAACAAGAGTCAGAGTAACAGGAATAAAAACTCAAAACCAAAAAACTTCCTTATTTGCTAGATCATTATTTGAAAAAGTCCTGAATAATGGTAGTCTTGCATGAAATGTATCTTCTGATTTATCACCACTGAGTTGGGAAAAAAATTGCAATATAATTTAGAGCTTCGACTATCTCTCAGCACCAAATGCTTTTAAATAAAATCATGCCTGTTCACCTGAGAGCTTGAGACTTACGGCCTTCAACAAGTTAATAAAGTCTAATGCATATATGTTCTGGGGTACTATTTTAATTACTGAGTGTTCTGTTTCTTCCTAAGTTCTCTCCCACCTATCTCCTCCTCTTTCCCAGTAAATATGAAATTGTAGATTAACAATGTTTCATAATTTTTACAAAGTATCATATCCAATTCCTACTAGACTACTATCATATACCAAATCAGAAAGTCTTAATTGTTATTTCTCAAGTTAATGAAACATACTGACTTAAGACTTACTCGTATTGTAATATTATTCCCACTCATTACGTATTTGATAACCATTATTAGGTTTAGTTTTAAATTCTGACTTTGTTGAATCTGCCATTCATGTGAAGCAAATAAGCATAACAACTCTAAAGTACTCTTGCTATTCCTGGCTATTTCTTACCTACTCCATGTAATATGTTATTTTCACAAGATGCAAATATAAAATTATTTGCTAGTGCTATTTTACAGGTAATTCTGGAGATCTAAAAAAAAAATGAACATATGGCAATAGTGCTGAAGTATTTAAAACCAGAAATAATTAATAAAAGCTTAGTAATGACACTTAATTATCCAAAAAAGCGGATGATTTCATTTTAAGTGTAGGCAAGCATATATGCTGTGTTTTGGTCTTGGAAGGTCTTTACCTTCAGCAACAAGACCAAAAACCTATTACAGTCACACAAGTAGCTGAAGTGCTCCATTTCATATCTGCATGTGAAAAGCTGTATACGGAAACATGATTAAGATCAGAAAAGTGCTTAACAAAATTTATCTTCTGCAAAGGAATTTAACCATGGAGGTGTAAGTCAGGCTGGTGTATGTAAGTGGTCCTTGAAAACCCATTGTGACCAGAGAGCAGCAGCAGCCTGCTGTAACAATCAGCATGCATGACGTCTACATGTACAAGGGTGCTGTGCACTAAATGTTAATGTACAGAGCAGCTGTTCCACTTGATAAATTTTGTCCTAGGTAGGATGAGAAGGATATTCATGCATTTAGGAATATGCTATTAAAAAAGCCAATAGAGGGAAATACATATTTCTGAGGAAACATCCTGAGCAGTTCAGTTGATACACAAATTTGATACATGACACTTACCTTTCTGGATTACTAAGTGATTTCAGCCTCATCTGGAGAATCCTAAGCTTGTGTTTTGGGCCTATTAAAGTCTTCGTAGAAAAGGTCAAGGAAATTTTTGATATTTTGTCAAGGTCTTGGTAAAATCCAGTTAGTATTTTCACTCTTTTATATTGCTGAAATGTCGAAGCGTCACTAAAGAAAAACATTATTTCTAGTCAGAGTTTTGTTAGCTGAGTAATATTTATTATTGCTAAGCATTATCATTAAGGTCAGAAATCTTGTAAGATGTATCAACTGTGAACATTCAGAACAAGGACATCTAGAACTAGTTTCAAACCAGTACCATGCAGGGACCTGGGCTAGTTCATAAATGCATAGAGGATCATTTTGGTGTGAAGAGCATTGCCTCTGATGCTGAGCCATAAACAGGAAAAGGAGCTGTGGCCAAGCCTTAACAACCTCACGACACTTTTTCGACTTACAAGTTAACAAGTTAAAAGGTTTAGGAAACTCATAAAATTAGTCCTACAAACTGATAAAAAAGATTTAGACACAAAGTACAACATACCTATTCATCTCCGATTCTACTGTGTTTCCAGCATAGTCTGTTATTTTAATTTTAATGAAACCTCTCCTAATGCTTTTATTCCAGGTAATAATATCCAGTAAGTAGTTATACACTGTAAAAAGAAATTGGAAATAATAATATTCAAAGAATAACCTCAACAGGATACTGTTGTTATTATCACCTGTTTAAAGTTTTCACTGATTGATGATAGGAGTAGTGACTCTTTTAAGTTACCAGCTCAAAGCAGAAGAACAAGGCTATTGACAAAAACTAGCTTCTACCAAATGGTTATTTGGAGTTCTGTGTAATTAGTGTATCATTTTCTCCAGTTCTTACATGAAAAGGATTTGCATCAGAAAGCTACCATCAGAATTAACATGAAGAGTTTGACTTGCCTAAGGAACAAAAGAAAAATCGAGCCCTAACTAGCACTTCCCGGTTTTGGCAAGCTTTGCAAGGAGGGGATATTTGAGCTATTAGTGTAACAACACTATCACATTACCCACAGAACTGACATGTCCAGAAAACAGCTGAGGTACTTTGGCAGGGAGAGAGGAAGAACAACACTGGCACAAGCTCTATGTATAGGCAAAGTGGGCGGTTAGCTAAGTGACCAGATTAATCAGGTGGTAAGAACTGAAGAGAGATATTATTCCCATGCCTTGCTTGCCCAGCCTGAGCTGGTGCAGCAGTACAGGTCCTCCAGGCACCCTTCCCTCAGAGAAGTCAACCTGCCAAAAGCTCTGTGTAGCTATGATGTGGTTTAACCTCAGCCGGTAATTAAGCAGCTTCTCACTCACTCCCCTCCCTCAGTGGGATGGGGAGAGAATTGGGAAAAAAAAGTGAAAGTTGTGGGCTGAGATAAAGACCGTTTAATAGGACAGAAAAGGAAGGGAATAATAATAGAATATACAAAGCAAGTGATGCACAATACAATTGCTCACCACCCGCTGAACTGATGCCTAGCCAAACCCTGAGCCATGGTGCTCCCAGGGCAGGTCCCCCAGTTTACATACTGGGCATGACGTAGTATGGTATGGAATACCCCTTTGGCTCATTTGGGTTAGCTGTCCTGGCTGTCTCCCATCCCAGTTTCTTGTGCACTCCCAGCCTCCACTGGCAGGGCAGTATGAAAAGCTGAAAAGTCCTTGAATTAGTATAAACACTGCTTAGCAACAATTAAACCATCAGTGTGTTATCAACATTCTTATCCAAAAATCCAAAACACAGCACTATACCAGCTATGAACACGAAAATTAACTTTATTCCAGCCAAAACCAGGACAGGATACTTAGAAAAACTGCATGGGGAAGACTGAGGAAGAGGAGAGGGGTCTGACTGCTTTCCCATGCTCCAGCCGCTTCTCCCCCTCCCCTGGGGATCCACGGCCTCAGGAAAACCGGCTGGGTACCTGGGACTGGCACCCTCCGCGCACTGGCATGGAGAAGACCTGCTCCGCTGTGCCCTCAGAAACCCTGACATGGCCTTTTACTGCACTTCTGTAACCATCACCAATACTGTAACCACGCTATGGCTACCCAGAGGAAACACAGTTTAACTACTCCCAAAGTAAGGAAGCCAAATCAATCTTTTCTTTGGCATGTTGCTTTTTAACATTCTCTCCTAAAAGACCAAGCCTCACCTCTGTGAGACACTGAAAGAGTTAATGTCTCAAACATTGTGGTGGGGCAAGTTCTGCTTAAGGACTAACTCTGCATAACAAAGAACTCTGCCTAGCAAGGAACCCCAGGTGAAGAGAAGCCCATCAGCAACAGGAGGGAGAGGGGGTGTGCAGAAGGGTGCACAGCTCCTAAAAGGACACAAACTGAAGCCCCAGGTGTGTGAGCCCACCGGAACCGGACACCCAGGACAGTGAAATCTCTTTCTCTCCTCTTCTCTCTTCTCTTCTCTTCTCTTCTCTTCTCTTCTCTTCTCTTCTCTTCTCTTCTCTTCTCTTCTCTTCTCTTCTCTCTTCTCTCTTCTCTCTTCTCTTCTCTCTTCTCTCTTCTCTCTTCTCTTCTCTTCTCTTCTCTTCTCTTCTCTTCTCTTCTCTTCTCTTCTCTTCTCTTCTTCTCTCTCCCCTCCCTTTTCCTTTTCTGTAATCCCTACACCTCATCCCTTTAGACATAAACCGTTGACCAAGTCTGGGACTAGGAGCGGATCCAGCCGCACCTGGGCTCTTCTCTGAGAAGGAGTGTAGAAAGCAAGGGGGTGCGCTCTGAACCTCATGACTCAACGGGAGGGCTCTCCTTATTGTCCGCCCTGAACTGATTCCCAAATAAGCAAGGCCTGTAGTATATGTTTGGTGATGCATAGTTAGCACATGTTACACAGTTTACTGGCATAGTTTCATGCCAATTTTTGTTGTGAGCATACTAATTTTGGTGGTGAGCAAATAAAAACTTAGTTTTGTGAGTTAAAGGATCCCTGGTGTTATTTCACCTTAATCCTGACCCGGGAATCAGTAAACCTGAGTCATCATCCTGAGAAATTGGGATGTGACACCCTTGTATAAAAAAAACTTGTCCTGCTCAGGTTTACAGTCTCACTTAGTTTTAAGACCTCTTGTGTATTTCTATTTTGTCTTGTTTTCAAATATCTAAGAATTAAAATAAGGCTTTAGTTAATAAATACCCTCTTTTTCAGACTGGTCTAGTAGACTCATTTTTCTTCTTGACTTTGCATATTTTCCCTTAAATTTGTGCTGTCATTACAATGTTTCTTATTCCTCTCCATGTGTCTCCTCCTATGTTTGGTAATATTTCTCCCCCTTTTCTCTCTTCTACCACCCCCATCCCAGAATACTATACATCATCTTTTCCTTCTGCAATGTACTCTTTCCATCATCAGGATTCTGCCTGGCTGGATTTTTGATGAATGCCCAGTTTTTAATGTGTGTAAGAGTAAAAGCAAAGCCATATTTTTCTGCTGGAAGAATGAATGAGGAGACAAGAGCTAGCGGCCTGTGCAGTCTTGAGAGAGCATGGAAGAGCAAAGTACAAGCAGACAGGAGCAGGTGAGAACAGAGGTAGCAGATTTGCATTGAGCTGAAAGACCACTGGGAATAGGAGTTAAGTTATGTAAAATCCATCCATCACATCTTTGTTAGCCTCTGCTTGGCCCTTTGGAAGAAACAGTGATGTAAGTAAGCATGATTACCACTATAAAAAGAGATATTCAGTCCCTGGTCACAAAACTTGCCAAGATGATGGAAAAAACTAATTGGAAAACTTGAATTCCCTGTAAGTCTATCCCCATACCCCAAATCAAAGAACCTTAAACATAACCAATTAGAAGAGTGCACTAACATTTGCTTATGACAGTAAAGTCTGTTAATAAAAACAAATTGGAGGAGAATTTAAACTGGCCCTCTACATGGATAGGTAGATATGGCCTATGCCTTGTCATGAGAATTCATTCCCATGGAATATAACCCTGAAACAGTCAGCTATGTTTTCCCTCTACTGTTTTACTCCTAGAGAGACATAGACTCTAAAAGCTGGAGTAGCTTTATTTGACTGTGGGGTGCCTTCCTCCTGGGGTGGAACACAGAGGTGTCTCTTTTTCTGTCCCCCACCCAGGGCGGTCTCGTTTCCCATTTTTGCTCTCTGAAAATGGCAGCAATGGTCCCATCTAAGCAGGTTCTCTCAGTCTAGCTTTTTCCCTGTCACTAGATTCTCATTTTATGGCCTCCTTGTCATCTTGGCAGTCCATCCCATAAGTCACATTTCTTTTTTCAGTTCATGTATTGCTTACTTTTCTGCAACAAGCTTTCTTCTTCCTCCACTTAGCTTATGGTTTATTACACCATTTTACACAGCAGCTAACAATAACTTTCTACTTTTAACATGCTTTCACTCCAGATCAGCTAACATAGTTTATTATGTATGTATTCAGTCACTCACTGCAGAATGGGTCTTGGTCTGAGGTATCAAAATAAGCTTTCGTTGGTAAACTCTTTGGGATTAACAGTGTTTTCCATCTATCAGCATAATAACCTGAAATCCAAAGTTTAAATATTTTATTTCAGACATTTAGCAAAATCATGATACACATAAAAACTACAGAAAAGAAACTCAAAGTGACAGATTTGGCTTTAATTTTTCTTAAATATTCTCTGAGAAAGTTAATTGACTTGGAAAATGCAGAAATCCCCTGAGTATAATAGAATGAGGTATGCAAGTATTTCATTCTTCTAATATAGTAGTATCACTAAAATTGTCATAATGTAATAGTCGGAATCTATTTAGTCTAGAGTACTACTCCAAAAATTAGCGCCTATAAACTACTGCAGAGGTAATAAAAACTAACCCGCAAAAGTAGCCCACGTATTTGCAGAGAACAGTTACAGAACAGCTTCACATTAGGTAAAATTTATTCCATTCTTTTTTGAATCATTAAAGTAAATATTTTTAAACCCTCTAGTCTATAACTGTCTATATTATTTAATAAAACGTTAGGTACTCTGTAAACCTCCTAAGCTTATGGATGTAATGTAGAAAGAACTTTTGGTTAATATAATTCTATGCTTATTGTCTCTGGGGCTTAACAGTCCTTGTTCCTAAAATGGCTGATCCTATTCTTTCCCTCTTGATTTCTTTAGCTAGACTGGACAAGGAGACTAGTTCCAGGCTGCAGAGCTGCCACCGCAAAGCAGTAAGCAGGAAAGCTTGCACTAGAAGGATGCTGCTTATTCTCTCAGTTCCCAGATTCAGCTGCCTGCCATTTCCTCATAGGCTTTATGGTTATCAAAAAAATTTTAAAAAAGGGTGGAAGCTGACTTTCAAATATTTCTCCACCTCTAGCTTGGGCATTCTGTGTAAGTACATCAGATATGGCTACTAACCATGCTGGGGAAGTCCTGGAGTCTTTCTGCCCTAATAAAAGGTCCCGTTATTGTTGCGTTTTGTTATAAAATAGCATAGAGATCTGTCTATCTATGCTTTTTCTTCAAACCTGATCTAACTAATGTAGGGTGTACATCCTAATATAAGGATATAAAAAAGACAAGGTACAAATTGAAAGTTAACTTCTAATTAAATATTCTTAAAATTTCATTCTTAAGAAAACCCTATCAACTAGGAAATGCTCACACTATTGTAGCTCTTTTCAAACTGTCCCCAGATCCTCTCTAAAAGCAATAAAACCCCAAACAACTAAACCCCTTTCCAGATAAAAGCTTGATTCCAAAAGAAGACCCAGAGAAACCATGATGTTGCTATAAACATTATTCCTCTTAAACAAAAACCACAGGTACTCTAGGGATGACAACACACTGTGAAAGCCTAAAGTGATGAACTAAGTAGAAGCAGTTTCTCTGTAGAAAGGAAATACACTGAGAATCTGTTTCAGACTGGAAAGCATAATAATCAAAGATTAGGAACATTCAGCACCTGTGTCTAACAGATAACAATAAAGCAAACAAAGCCATAAACTTAAAAATACTTTAAACAGTATGCAGCTCTGCATGTGATCAATCTCTACAGATCCCTTAACATGATACTACAGATCTCTGGAGTAGCCATAGGAAGAGTTAGTCTGGATTTCCCAGAAAATCTCACCCACCCCAGAGCAGATACCGTAATGCTTACCCAGTACTGGACAGGACATTGGCTGGAAAGCTTCACAATCAACACATTTTCCTCTTTTGTAATCCAAGTAAGAGTCGCAAGGGTATGTTATTATGTTGCACCTTCTTTTCAAAGATGATAAGAAGAGGAAGACAGATCTTTGATGGTCACACTTAAAATACTGAAGACCTTCAGGAAAGAAAAAACCAAAATATACAAAGAACATGTAATCATTTTTCTTGATGAAAGAGAAGGTGTTATCAAAGTAATCCCATTTACCTGAGTCATTCTTAGCTAGCCATGCTTTTATTCTCTGGTTAGTTGACCACTAAGTGTAAAAAATGGATGCACACACACAAAAAGGAGCAATGGAAGACTATTTTGAATATTACAGGTACAGAGAAAAGTCTACAGGGTTTTATATGCAAGAAATAGTCTACTAAGTCCTATCAAATTTACAGAATTTTTTGTTATAAAGCATGAGTCTGAGTTAAAATTTGCCTTGTTGCATCCAGTGCAGAATGTTTTGGCAGAAAAATTGATGTGAGGAATACTTCAGAGTTTCTTCTTTTGAGTTTTTCTGGGTAGTAAATTCCCTCCTTTCCTAGCAAAACAAACTGTGAGAATTGTACAGATGAAGATGATCCTGAGTCTTAAGGGATTCTCCCGTACTCACAGGCACACACATGGAAGTTCTATGCTTTTGCACCAGCTCTGAATTATAGCAGCACTGTGCAGATTAGTAATAGAAACATAGATAGACATAAACACATCCAAAAAGAGTAAACAAAAAAAAAAGGGCAGCAACCTTGCCTAAGATTTATAGAGGTTGAAATAAGCAAAATTCTGCAGCAAAAGAACATGTTGTAAAATTTTTTTCATCCTAGAGCCTGAAAGACCTGTCAAAAACCTAGTTCATCATTGCCAACCAGGAGCAACCTAAGACACAGTGAAGACTTGAAAGCCTTGCCTTCCATGTCATGTGCAAGTGATCCTGTCCAAACCACTTGGACACAAACACCTTCCCCCATGCCTAGACATATATAAACACAGAAGAATAATGATCACCATATGCAGATTTTATGTTTAACTTAATAATTCCATCATTCCAATTATAATAATATGGTGGAATATGTATGCATACAGGAAGATCTTTATTTAAAAAAAAGATGTCAAATGTCTTTGTTATTTCTCATTTACCGAGTGGGGATGGACAAGAAAGAATACAATGCCCTCAGCTCCCATATTACTGAATATATGCAGTGTCCATTGAATTCAGTTTAACCTTTTTTGATTTGATCTCAATCTCTTTTCTCTTTAATTGAACACGTTTTTATTTACCACTGAATACTGTTTGTGGACAACCAGGCTGATCCATTCCTCCATTTGGATAGAAATCAATAGTTCCTAAAGGCTTCTTGAAACCTAGTGCTAAAGTAAAAAAAATTATGAATCAATAAACCATAAACAAAATTATGCAGTCAATTTTTTATCATTACATACATTACAAAATAACATGGAGGACTTAAAGAAAATTTTTGCAATTATACTGTTCTTCTGTTCTGTAAAGGGAAGTCATGTTATGAGTTAAAATCCATGGCTTTTTTTCTTTTTATGAAAATTATACACATGTAAAATGCTGTACATAAATGTATACAAATTTTTGTAAGATTCCTACTGCCACAAAATAAAAAGGAAAGAACAGAAGCAACTATTCAGTATTGTAGCAGAGACATTATTTGCACAAAGAAATTTAGGAAATTCATGTTGTCTCCAGCAATCAAAATTCTTTCTCAATGTAATTTTCATTAGAGTAAGATTTTCCATTTTTTGCATGTGACATTGGATTCTGAGCTGCACTAATATAAGTAGTATATCAAGGTAGAAAAATCTGTATCTGTCCTATAAAAGACCCCGGGTAAGATTTAGCTCAATCTGACCTACCTTTCTTCTTACCACACATTATCTTCATTTACATAATTGGAACATTACAAAAATTGGTATTTTACAGCTTCACGTATAAAATTGTATAGTAAAATCCTTAACTTTTAATATTATTAAACTGATGGGAAACTACACAAATAATGGCACACATGTGGTAGGTTTGAAAGGTTTACTCAAGGTTTTGAGAAAAAAATTAAACCAGAAGCAGACTTTGTAATGTACTTCATTTTAACCTTACAGTAACGTGATTTAGAATTTTAAGCAGTGGATCTGTAGTGTACTATCATGATACAGCTGAGACAGGCTGCCTCAGGAGGAACTAATTCAGTGATAATCTAGTGCTTACAACCTCTATGTTCATACACACTAACACAGCAAAAGAATGTTAATGCTAAACTATTTTGGAAATAGCAGTATCATAAATTAATGCAATAGGAATGTGCAGACTTGTTTTTTTCGTATTCAGAAGGAATACACTATAACAAACAAGACATAAATGACAGTGATGTAATCGCTACTTTTGCATGATATTAAATGGACTCAGGATTATACAGTTATCTACATATGCCTTCAGTTAGCTGTTAGACATAAAAGTTATTTCAATATTTTCAGGTTCAGTCATGAAACTTCACTTGCTCAATAACATAGCTACTCATGTTTGAACTGATGTATTGGTTTTATGTGGCAAGGTTTTGGTAGCGGGGGGGGTTACAGGGGTAGCTTCTGTAAGAAGCTGCTGGAAGCTTCCCCTGTGTTCAAGAGGGAGCGAGCCCATACCAGCCGGCTCTGAGACGGACCTGCCGCCAGCCAAGGCCGAGCCAATCAGTGATAGTGGTAACGCCTCTGTGATAACATTTTTAAGAAGGAAAAAAAAGTTGGGAGGGTGAGAAACAGCCGCGGGAGAGAGGAGTGAGAACATGTAAGAGAAACAAGCCTGCAGACACCAAGGTCAGTGAAGAAGGAGGGGGAGGAGATGCTCCAGGCGCCGGAGCGAAGATTCCCCTGCAGCCCGTGGTGAAGACCATGGTGAGGCAGGCTGTCCCCCTGCAGTCCAGGGAGGTCCACGGTGGAGCAGATCTCCACCTGCAGCCCGTGGAGGACCCCACGCCGGAGCAGGTGGGTTCCTGAAGGAGGCTGTGACCCCATGGGAACCCCGCGCTGGAGCAGGTTCCTGGCAGGACCTGCGGATCTGCGGAGAGAGGAGCCCGTGGAGCAGGTTTTCTGGCAGGACTTGTGACCCCGTGGGGGACCCACGCTGGAGCAGTGTGCTCCTGAAGGACTGCACACCATGGAAAGGACCCATGCTGGAGCAGTTCGTGAAGAGCTGCAGCCCGTGGGAATGGCCCACGTTGGAGAAGTTCGTGGAGGACTGACCCCGTGGGTGGGACCCCACGTTGGAGCAGGGGGAGAGTGTGATCAGCCCTCACCCTGAGGAGGTGAAGCGGCAGAAAATAACGTGTGATGACCGTAAACCCCATCCCTGTCCCCCTTGTGCCGCTGGGGGGGCTTGGTGGAGAAATCCGGGAGTGAAGTTGTGCCCGGGAAGAAGGGAGGGGTGGTGGGAAGGTGTTCTGAGATTTCGTTTTATTTCTCATTACCTTACTCTGGCTGATTTGTAATAAATTGAGCTAATTTTCCCTAAGCTGAGTCTGTTTTGCCCGTGACGGTAATTAGTGAATGATCTCTCCTGTCCTTATCTTGACCCGCAAGCTTTTTGTTATATTTTTCTCTCCCCTGTCCAGTTGAGGATGGGGGAGTGATAGAACGGCTCTGGTGGGCACCTGGCATTTTCCCAGGGTCAACCCATCACAACTGAACAAAACAGCCCATCATTGCTTAAGTCATTAGCAAAGTTGAGTTTCAATTTCTTGATGAATAGGCATAATGACATACAGTATGATTTAAAAAGTATAGACATTGTTAGAAAGCACAGGAATCTACCTGATAACACAAAATATACTTCTGCAGTACTGCTTGGTTGTTACTGAAATAGCCTATTCCTTCTCTTTTGCTTTCCTGCCTTTCCTCAAGTTGAAATAGGAAAGTTAAGGCTATGTCATTACCATCAGTGTCTGAATGGATTACATCAACAAATTGTGCATCAGTATGATCCAGTCTTCCTTCTGGTGGTTCTCGAGTGAATGAAGGGCCCGCTGGATCCAGACCTAAATGAAAATAACACCATAATTACAAATCCTGGGGTCTGTTTCTACAGATATATACAAGACTGACATTTGAGCATTATTCATCAATGACTCTTCATTTTCCTGTGATAATAATAAAAACCAGCACTATTCTTCTCAGGTTTCCATTCTTCAACTTGCTAAGCAAAGCAAGGGTTCCTATCACAAGACTGATCAACCTAAATCTTTGAATTTCTCTTTCTCCCTAATTAGTTGTGTTCATCTCCCAGTTCTCCAGATGAATTATAAACCAACAGCATTAGGGATCAGGATCAAATTAGGAGAATTAATTTTATCCTTTTTCCCAGAAAATACCATACCTATTATGTACTTAAAAAAATAATGAAATGCACAATATAACTACTCTCACCACCAGAAAAACAAGATGAAGATATCTTGGATGGAGACAATTTCAAACATGCCTCAGTCATTTTATCAGTTGGTGTGGAAATTAACTTATAAAAAAACAATTGTTACATACAACTAAGTGAAATACTAGTTTTTGACCACATGTTCACCTGAATGAGGTTTGGAAATCTTATACTTAAATCAAAACTCAACTAATACAAAAGAGATTCCAACTGAGATCCACAAAAAGCACTTTATATCAAGGAGGAGGGGATTTGGGTGGCAAAGTATTTGAAGTATAAATGCTGCATATTCTCATTCATTTTAGGGATAGGGAATTATTGTTGTGCAGCCCTGAAGCCTGATGATTTTTAAGATGGTAATTTCTGTCCTTCACAGGGAAGTGAAATTGTTAGCTGAGGTTTGCTTTGCTCCTATTTTCTTGACAACAAAAGCACAAAGAGGGGAAAAGAAAAAGCAGCAAAGACAGAAAATACAACTGTCAAGGCAAAACATATTCCTACACTTAAATGACTCCTAATTACATTCTCACTGACTGATAGACAGGGACAGTGTATGATCTTAGATTATCTAAATTTGTATTATGATTTAACTGGCAAATGTGCTTTAAGAACTAGTCTAGGAAGGTTGTCTCTCAAGATCAAGATAACCATGACCCAAACTACCACAGAGAATCATGGAATGCCAGGAATTCACATTCATAGTACCCCAGGTGACAAAGGTAGTTGGTTTAGTCCACTAATTAGTTTTATACTTCCGAAACCTCCAAACAGTGAAGAAGACAATATCTTTTTCTTTTTTTTTAAATCTCATTTTTTCAATATCAGTTTGGGCCACTGGCTCAAATTCTTTGAAAGAAAAGTACCAAAGCAGTTACATAAGAGATTATGAGCATCGTGTATTTGGACTACTCAGTCTTTGCCTTTATTCACCTGTATTTGTAGTTATAAGAGGTGATTGAAACGTTTCATATTAACTGTGATATCAACGTTTCACTTAACTGTGAGCATCTGAGTTCAGAAATTACATGGATCTACTAGCTCCTAGTTACTGTACAGAGAGAACACAGACCTGCTAGCCTAGCTTTGCAATCAAGGCTATCCCCAACCAGTGATGCCAACAAACTCTAGGAAATGAGTATTCTTAACCAAAAGCATATAGCCGGAGCCTATCAATCACACTCATAGAAAATGCCCAGACTTCCAGATTACTGTATGAAAAGGGGAGGAGTCTCTAACTCACTCTCTTAAGGCTGGCTAGTGGCTTCTCTTACATTTGGGGAAAAAAATTACTTAAGTTCTCTGCAGAGAGGGTTTGGAGCTATGAATCTCAAGGAGAGGTAACTGCCTCCTTTCGGCCTGAAAACAGCTGCTCTCTTAGATCCTAAACACTATCAGGATCCAACAGTCTCTTCTTCCCTTAGCACCTTTTCTGACAGCTTAGTCAGCTTCCTTCTCAACATGCTAGGTGCAGTGAGTTTTGCTCTTTCACCACAAGAAGTATCTGGAGCCTGTGCTCTCAAATCAGCATTTGGATTCTGCCCTAGGAACCAGCATCTAAAAGTTAATCCTAAACTTCCTGCTGTCCTGAAAAGTGTACCCACATGAGGCTACTCCAGTGTTCACTGTATGCACCACTCCCACAGACAGCAACGCTAACGGTGAAACAAGTATGAGGTAAAATTTGCAGTATCCATACACATGTTGCACACCTGATCTAAGCTCCCTGTACAAGATAGCTCAATGTACTAAAGCCTACACCATATTCAGATACCTCAAACTGAAATCCCTGTGCCTGATTCCAGTGGCCTGACCAAGAGCTTTTGAACTTCCCTTCCCAGGGGGACCTGACTTGCTCCGTAAGGTAGCACATCATTTAACTTGAGTGGCATTTGGATGTAGCACTCAATTTTCATTTAAGGGACTAGAGGTAAACAGGTTGGAAATTTCAGCTATAATTTGTCCTGAAGGCAGATTTTCACAATTTTCTGAACTTCTATCAGGGATACATTTTTCCTTGTGTATGTTACTAAATAATCAGTTCTTATTTGTCAACATTTCAGTGCTAGCATCTATGCGATTCACAGCTATGACAATACAAGGTATATTAGAATATGTGTATTGGGATTAAAAGCCTTACCTGTAATTCTGCCAAGTTTGCCATTATACTTCTGGCCAACAAAACCAGCTATATGAGCCCCAAGACTAACTCCAATCATATACATAGAGTCAAGAGAAGCTCCATCCACCTATCAGAAAAAAAACCCAAAGTCACAACCACACACACGGTTAACTGAACAGACATCAGTAGACTGATTTAACTTTCACTTTTTGTCTACAATCTAACTTATATCTCTAACTTTAAAAACAAATGGAAATTACAAAGGTCTTTTCAGTTTGCCATTCCATACTAGTTAAAGAGTGTAGTAATTATGATTTCTTTGACTAGAAAAATGTAAAAAAGAAGCTTGAGTCACATTTCTTCCAAAATGTCATGCTAGTTAGACGGGGAGCAGGGGAGGGAAGAGGAAGACATTTACCAGATACAAGAAAGATGAACCAAAACTATGAACTAGGAAAAAAAAATTTCTCTCCCTGCCTTATCCTTCCACTGAAATAAAATAAAAACATAATACTACTAACTAAGACTTATGCCACAGAACTGCTGACTAATGGTGCCAAATGCACACCTGCAGGAAAGCCTTAAGATGCCCGTTCTACAAAGTAGGCAGTATTTAAAAAAAAACAGCCTTCTAAAGAACTCTGAAACAGTATCAGCAGACCTGTTGGAATCTCTGCAAAGTGATGGGACGATATGTGTGACCTGACATATTAATGTGTCTCAAAATGAATTAACAAAGGTCTCAGGACTGCTTGCAAGTATGAAACCAATAGCTGTGGGACACAATGTAAGCCACCACCATCACTTCAATGGCTCGCACAAGATCAGCCCAAGCATGCCCTGCTGTCATTGCTTTGCCAGGCAGATCTGTAACCAGAAATTAACCAAAAATCTGCATCAAGAGATTTGCAAAATACTTTGGATTGGAGACTGTTCTTCTAGTCCTATTTTATTTTTCTATTCCATAACAATAAATTTACTGTCATAATTACAAATTGTTATCACTATATCTAGTCCCACAGGACAGACTCAGGTAGGCTTTCTCTTCTTTCACGTCAGCCTTTCTCAGAATGCTGGGGTTTTTACTCAAATTCCATATGAATATTTTCTTACTGCACAGCATTCAAAATTTCTGAGAATGGTTGGGAAAAGAAGTGTTGAGAACAGAAGAAAAATCAAGTGATAAATCTAACAATGACATAAATGAGATGATAACACATTTTGTTCATTTGATTAAGCAATAAATCTAATGCCCAGTTAAGACCACCGGCATCAACAATTGTTTCAGCAGTTCCCTCTAGAATCAAGAAGTTTATATAATTTTGGAACAAATATTTATATCTCTGTCAGTGATTTCTTTTTCATTTAAAATCTTTCATTATAGTAGTTTAATAGTAAAAAGTAGTGCAATGCTTTTGTAAAATTTTAATGCTGCATACCATTTGAACACCTCTCACTTCACCTCCGCACTGGTGCATTCATTCTTTCCAGAAGACCTAAAACTTCCAACTGGCTAAAGAAATCAGATGCACTCTCAGGCATACTTCAGTGAAAGGGAAATAAAAACTCAGGTGAAGTTAAAGATATGCAGTAATAACTGCATACAAAGTTAGTAAATACTTTGGTAAAGAAATGTCATTTGATAATGTTCACTGGGCTTTTTTTCAGACGTATTTTAAATACATCCCACTCCCACTCAAACTATGCTATTTAAACTTATTCAGAACAGATGCAATTCTCTGCCTTACCAGCATCTGGTCAACATAGTTCTTCAGTATTTCTGCAACTTTTCTGCAGTTCTCAACAGCAGTTATGTAATTCACAGTTGTAGCACCACGATTCCAATCAACTATAATGAGATTAATATTGTCTGAAGACAGTAAAAGCTCTTTTATGTCACCTAGCCATGCTGGTGGAGATCCTGTTGGTCTGAAGCCGTGAATAACAAAGACAATTTTCTTGGAGGTATTAAGGTACTGAGATGCAGTAACATTGTGTTCGATGAGACGCTCAGAACAATTTGGATTTTCCTTTGTGTATAGCAGTAGCTGGACTTTGAGTTCTGTTCCAGACAAAGCATTGCCTATATTAAGATCTGTAAATTCAGGACATTTTTCCTCCTCATCTGAAAAAGATGGAAATGTTAGACAGTCATTTGATGAGTTAGACCACCTGAAATACCACCTCTTCAATTTTCTTTCCGCATTTTTCCACTAAAAGTGAAGAACTTCCATTTCCTTCACTCCAGACCTTTGCAATGAGGTGCCAGAATGTGCACTGAACAACAAGGAAACAGTTTAACTAATGACTCTGCAGATATCACTATGCTCCTCTGAACCCTTCAAATACAAAATTAACCTTGTTGTTAATTAACCTAGTTGTTCTTGAACAATATATTTTCTCCATAACAAGTACAAATTAGCAGTCAGTGTTGAGAAGATACTTTGCATAACCATCACATTTAGGTTCTCAGAATTTTTTCACAACTAGTGTGCGTTGTATAAACAGGAAGACCAATGTGGTTGTTTCTTCCTCTTTTGGCCAGGGTGTCAAAGTTGCCAATCCTTAGGCCTTATTGTTTGATCTAGCAATAAGAAACAGTTGCCTGACAGTACAAGATGACCCAGAACCTTTCTCTAGTTTTGGATAACCATAAGGACACCATTACCAAGGAGCAAAGAAAGAAGAAACAAAAGATCCTGTTCTGGGTTTGAAAAAATAAGAATCTGTAAGGTCAGTGTACATAATGGCACAAGAAAAACTATAGTATTTAGCATTTCTGTACTCTGACAGTTCTGCTATACAAGGTTAAGCTGTAGATCAGTCAGGATCAACAAGAGGATGGATATTTTCAAAAGAGCCTAAAAAGACTTAACTTTTCCCCTGTGTGCTTATCAACATCCAAAGTTAATGCTTTAAGAAGTATCCTTTGGCTGCTGAGGTCATATTGTGTGGATAAGCCACTTCAGGATACTGGGCACAACACCAACACCTATCACAATTCTGTATGGCCTCTTCACCTTCACTATGGTGTTAGCTGGTCTATGGCCAAAGAAATTTGGGCCCATCCCTTGACTCCTAGTGGGCTACACTGCTTTACACAAGGCTTTTGTCTGATATTTGAGGGCACCTTTCTCAATTTTTCTGTCATTAACAACTTTGTAAAACAAGTCAACTTCTAGAAAGCAAAAGTAGGAAGAGAAATAGTGCCTACTCAGTTCCTTAAAAAATCATTTAAAAAGTAACCTGAATTTCTCAGAATTTTTGAGTTAGAGGTGAGGCAGTCCTAGCTCTTCTCCTTTTCCCAGCTAGCAGGCAGAACCAAATCCACCACATTTGCATATCTGAAATGGACAGCAAGCCCTCACCAGTTTATAAAGCTGTGAAGGGCAAGTGTGGAGGCATTGCAAGGTCTCTGAAAAATATATTTGATACTATAGTGCAGATCTAAACAAAGCTAAACAATATGAATTACAGCACTTAAGGTGCAGTAAAGATGCGGTAAAGACACTAAAGACTCTAATTCACTTAGGGAACAAGATCAATCACCTCTAGGCCAAACCATGTATCTACAGTGACCAGATCAGTCACCTCTGCACTAGACATCACAAAAAATAATGGATATTTGCAAACTGGAGCAGGGTTGAAGTTACAGAGTGTTAGAAATGGCCTGAAACTTCCTGTCTCAAATCAACCAGACAAAAGTTTTGTGCCTATCATCACCTTATGACAATAGTACAATTACTACATGTGGGAAAAGTTAGAATTACTTGTATTTCAAAATAAATCTCACCGTTCTCCTCATTTAGACACTGAATAATTTACATAACTTTTACTGAGATTACTGGACAGGTTATTAACTAACTAGCGATACAGGAAGAAGACTCATTTCATTGCTCAGACTTATCCAAAAATTGATGTGAAACTGAGAGCTCTTCAGCTGCAGTTGCTTTGAATTTAATGAAAATAATATTCAAGAACCTGGTAAAATGTCATACATGTGTCATGATACTGAGATGTTAATAGAATGTGTCACATTTAATCTCTAGTTTTCATATAATGATATATGATGATAAAACTAGAATACAAACTCTATTACACAAATGCCATATACAAAGCTAAAATAAAAACCAGCCACTTGATTACTACAGCTATTCAGATTCAAAGCTACAACATGAAACTCTTTCATTTTTGTCTAATACTGTTCTTAAATCCAAGTTTAATGACTGATCCCTATAATTCACTCCTACATATCTAATATATAAAAGATTCATGCTAAGATATTGTTGAATTGTTCCTCCATATCCATGTAAATGTTTTGATTTCTCATCATTTGTTTGGTAGAAATAACAATTAATTCTTCTAAAGCCAGTAGAATGACAGTAACATAAAACAGAGACACAGTCTGGTCCATGGAAGTGAGAATCTGTCACAAGGAAATTATTTTAACTGACGAAACCTATCTACTAGCTGGTAAAGGTCAAAGGGAAACAACTCATTTACTTATGGCTGTGAAACAACAGCAGTTATTCTTTGAAAAGTAAATAGACAGAAAAAGAAATTATTATGTCTTTACTGTGGAATTAGATAAGAACCATAAAAAGATTTATAGAGGTAATACTTTGAATTGTTTAGCAAGGAGTCATTAAGCAGAGGTTTTTCAAACTCCCATTTCTGACTGATTACTGGAAGGAATACCCAGCTGCCCTTTCTGCACACTTGTGGGAGTGCTCACACACACTTTTCTTTACAATCGGAACATACTGATAGGTGTTGGGGTGTTACATATGCAGTTTAACTCAGTTAATATACAGTTTTAATTTTTCTGTGTACATTTGTAAGCATTGTAAGTCTCTTCTGTGGTTGAAAAGGGAAAAATCTTAAGTGCACACTGACTTTTTTGTAACTAAATTTAAAGCACAACATGTAACTCGAAAACCTGTCAGCCTATCAAATCAGCAATAAACAATAAACTTACGTTAATATGTTAAAACTATTTCACAATTACCTCTTTACTTCGTACAAAGTGCACATACCTGAGTGTGCAAAGTACAGCCAGAGATAAAGTATCTGGCTTTGTTCTATTTACTTTAAAATGAAAACCTACGTCTCAGTTTCAAGGTGATCGAATTCTCTTTACTAATCATCTGCTCCATTAGGCATAATTCACAAGATTTAATCTTTTGTCCAATTTAAATGAAGGTATATTCATTTTTTAATGCTTGAATAAAAGCCAAGAGACTACATTGCAAAGAATAAGCTAATGGTTCTTACCTGATTTCACCCAGTATATCAAACAGATGAAGAAACACAATTTCAGCATGTGGAAATGGAGAAAAGCAATACGTAATATCCACAGACAAGTGGCAGTTTGGGTGTTTCCTTACAGTATGCTAGATTTCTAAACTAATAGAATGTCACTAATGAAGTAAGTGACATATAGAGTAGGAAGCAGAAAGCAAAGCTGTATTCAAGCTTCTGCAATTCATGACTCCTCCTATTGAATGACTTCAGTAAGTAGGGTGGTTTCTGGTCTTTAAGGGTTGGGACTAGTTTTTAATCTATTTCCCTCTCTCTTTGGCTATCAGCACATTTACATGTAAGCAATCCATGTTATATATTACTGGCAACACTGTTACACGCGTGGAATTTAGGAAGCAGAGTAACTGGAGGTACATCGCATTAGAGACCCACCACATGTCTTTTTAAGTGTGTCAATCAACTGCAATTAAACACACTGAGGAGGGCAAAAGAAACTTGGAACAAAAAGTCATTCTGGTGACAGAAGGATTTTTCTGGAAGAACTTGAAAATAATTCTTAGAACTGTACCTCCATGGATTACTTTTGCACAAAATTATCTTCTGAGCTTTTTCCAAGGAGTCATTCTCTAACCTAAATCCAGAGGAGGTCTGTGAAAGTTTTTATATGGGAGACAGATGGAGCTTAGAGCCCCATAAATCTCACCCAGACACTGGCTTGCTGGGTGTTTTGGGTGTGTAACTTAACCTCATTCCTTCTGTGTCCCCAACTACTAAACAGGTGAAGAAACATTTATTTTTGTGAAGCTCATTTATTTACAAACCAATTCACTAGGTAAATATAAGAGGACAAGCTTCAGTTTCTTGGAGTTCACTGTGAGGTGAGGAGGTAGATAAACTCTGCATTATTCAAGTGAGACGTCTGGATGCTCAGTTTGCCTATATATAGCCCTCAATTATTTCCACTGCAGGAGAAAGAAAAACAAACCATAACCACTCAAGTATCGGAGATGCATCCCAGAAATGTTTTTTCTTTTTGCATAGCGTATCCTTCGCAGTGCTTCTAAACATAAGGTCGAGGTCTCTTTACTTTCGATCCACAACAGTTAAGGGGGTGTGTGTGTGTTTCATTATATACTTTTAAGTGATGAGTCTCTTCAGCTGGCTTTATGATTCTAAGCAGCTCAACAAAGCTGTGCTACACAAGCCCCTGCAGCAGATAGCCTTCAGGAAATCTCAAAGTCTTCAAGGTCTTTTCCCCTTTGAATGCAGCCACAAGGAGAAGAAGATGCAGTATGTCCACTCATATGAAAATTGACTCAGCTTAACCAGTGACCTTTTATTACTTTTTTGCTTCCATTTCTCAAATTTGTCACCCTGTTCTCAATAAAGTTCATTAAGGCAGCTCTTGTTCCTTTGCATTCCGTCTTCATCTCAAATCTTTGACACTTCGTCCAACTATTATTATAAAAGCACAGCCCTACTGACATTACATATTACTTAGATCAAGTAATGGTTCAGTGTCAGTTTGGCTCTTTCCCCTCTCTACTTTTTAATATAGATTGTTATCATAACAAAAACTTAGTGTACTCAAGCAACCACCAGTTAGGCAGCCTCAGCATGCACTCAGTGTGGAGTATGCATTCAAATACAAGTTAAAGCATGGAGAGCTCCACACCACTGAAAACAAATTGGTAATAGCCCCAGTAAAATATCTGCCATGCTTATCTAAGAGCCAATCACCTGATCTTAGAAGAAAATCTTACATATATGCCTTTACATATACCTAATGCCACTAGCTGTGAATAAATACACACATGTTCTTTTACACATGAATAGGGAAAAGAAAGGAAATTTTAAGTTCCCTCTTGAACTGAAAACCAGTAAGCCCAGCTCACATGTAAGTAAAGTACAGTTCTACCCATGTTGGTATAACGACCCATGAAACAGTTTTAAAGGCCTCTGAAATCAGTCTCAGGAAAGGACTCCTTTACTATATCAATGCCCAGAAAGTTTTGTGGTATTTATTGATCAGGATGTTGAAGTCACCTCTGTTGGACTCACCTCTCTGTCATATGACAAGGGAACTTTGTTCACCAAGTGGCACTTATGCCACTTAGAAATTAATAAATCTTAACTACTGTTACTATTTACACTGTAGTTTCTACTGACATCCCACTGTCAGGTAAATCCTTCAAGGATACCCTGATTTTCAGGTACACGGTCACAAGCAGATGTAAGACCCTTAAAGTTCATCTACTGCCCATCCTGCATTGCTGCATATTGTTATGTCAACTGCTTTTCTCACAAGGATACACTTCTTCTCACACTGAAATTCAGAGTTACCTGCTCCGAAAGAGCTTTACACAAACCAGTGGAGGATGCTGGCACTGCCTCTTCAGCACTCGGACTGTGTCCCACAGTGGTGAGGACCATAGGAGTTGTACCTCCTGAATGAACCCCAATGCTTTTGGGGGAGCCCACAGTCTGCCAGCTATTAAAACCCCCTTGAGACTGGCCAAATATTCAATTTGAAAAAATATATAAAAACTTCATTTTATTACAGTACAAGATTACGATGATTTACAGGAAACAGAATGGCACTTTTACAACTCAGTTTACCCCCAAAGGTTTTGATAAAATAACAGCTAAAAACATTACAGCACGGTTTTCAAGATTAAGATCGAATTCTTACTCAAGGCTTGATATCCTGAACTGTGGTCACGTGTAAATGTATTTCCCCTTCTAATCTTCCCTCTACCCACAAGGATTTTGTAATCTTGGGAAATCCCATTCTCATAACAATCGCCATAATTCTCATTTCTCTTATGAATCAAGCCACTTCTCCAGAAAAATTCCTCTCTAACCGCTAGTTAAGGGTGCTCCTCCCTTTCAGGCAAGACGAAATCACAGCGGCTTTTGCAATGCGGTATGTTTAACTATGAAAAAAAGCTGCCTAAAGATTACAAAGGCAAAACCCCTGACTGGCTTGAAGAAATTTGAGACTTATTATGTATTCTACACTGAGGCTTGTAATTCCTGTAAATTGATAATCCCTTTCTAAATAGACTTGACAAGTCAGTAACTAAGACTCCATTAGAAAATAATGGGCATTGAGGCAAAGCACACCAACTATGCTTGGGAAAAAAAAATTTCTTTAATACTATTTTTCACATTGCTGTCATCAGGATGACTTCTGAAAATGTACTCCTTTGTAAAATAACACTTGAAAAATACATACTGAATGTTAAATGTGTGTATATGCTTGAAACCTGTTTGCAGCAACCATGCAACAGCGGGTTATAACACAGGTATAACTTCAGCTTTAAATACACCCGTATTGACCTGAAGAATAAACAGTCGGATCCCATTGGGGTTTGGATTGGTGTAAAACAGGGTGATCCAATGTCTCTAATTTTATTTAACTTAACCCGTGGAGCCCCTGCTGTGTAAGTTAGAGGAGGAAGGATGTAGGTTCCAACACTGCTTGAAAAATATAACAGCTATGGCTTTTGCAGACGACTTGGTACTGCTGAGCGGATCATGGGAAGGAATGCAGAAAAATATTGAAAATTTGGAGGTCTTTTGCGATCTAACTGGCCTCAACACAAGGGGAGAAGTGCCACGGCTTTTACATTAAGCCTACAAAAGATTCATATATGATCAATGACTGTCCTTCATGGACAATTAACAGCACTCCTCTCAATATGACTGAATCTGGCAGCTCTGAGAAGTACCTGGGCCTATGTATTGACCCATGGACTGGAGTATCAAAACCAGAGCTACTGGAAAAAGTGAAGGGGTGGTTGCAACAGATTGGGAAGGCTTCACTGAAGCCATTTCAGAAAGCTGACACCTTGGAAGGATATACTATTCTGTGATGGATTTACTTAAGCAGACCAGGCCGACGTAAAAGCTACGTACCTGGAAATCCTGGATTTGGCAATTCGAGCTGCCGTCAAGGAATGGTTACCTCTACCAGCATGTACCTGTGATGCCATCCTATATTCCAGCACTGGGGGTGGAGGCCTGGGTATTACCAGACTCTCGGGGTTGATCCCTAGTGTACAGGCTCAAAGACTACACAGAATTCCACAGTCTTTGGATGAGAAAATAAGAGCAGTCATTCGACAAGAGGGTATTGAGAAATAATTTGAAAGATTATGGATCGCAGCAGTAGGAGAAAGGATAAAATTCCAACAATTTGGTACCCTGAAGTGGTCATGGTGATTTTGAAGGAAGTAGGCAGTGAGCAACCAGTCTTGGAATGGGAGATATCTGCTCCAGAAATAATCTTTCTGAGGCCCTGTAACTGGCAAAACCAGGAATTTGTGAATTGGACCAAGCTGTTATCCCAGGGCTGTGGAATTTCCAACTTTGAGAAGGATAAAATCAGTAACAGCTGGATTGAGTATTACAGAGACATTCCCCACCGAAAGCTCATCACGGCATTACAGCTAAGAGCTAACGTCTACCCCACAAGAGAATTTTTGGCAAGGGGCAGACAAGACACTCGGATTAAATTTTGTTGGCATTGTCAGGCAGAGAATGAGACCTGCTCGCGTATTATTGGATAATGCCCCGCAGTGCAAGACGCTAGCATTAAGAGACATAACCAACTATGTGAATTGTTGGTGGATGAAGCCAAAAAGAAAGATTGGGCAGTATTCCAGGAGCTGCTGCTGAAAGATGAATAAAATTAATTATACAAACCAGACCTGGTATTCGTTAAAGGAGGTCAGGTCGTTGTAGTAGACATCACAGTTAGGTACAAGAGTAAATCAACATCTTTGGCAGATGCAGCAGCAGATAAAACAAACACCAACATCTTAAAGATCAAGTTGAAGAACTGATGAATGCCACTACTATTAAATTTATTGGATTTCCTACAGGAGCATGTGGCAAGTGGTATCAAGGCACCTACAAACTGTGAGCAGAACTAGGACTGTCCAGTTCCTGACAGGAAGAGGTCACTCGTCGTCTATCAAATCGGGCGCTATTTATGTCAATAGATATTGTACATATATTTGCTAGTCAAGCACGAACTATTTTAAGATCTTAATGAATTAATGAATTGCAATTGTATGAACTAATGAATTGTAAATAAACTGATTCTTTCTTTCTATCTATCAGAGGTGGGAGCTGGACCTCCAGGAGTGCCGAAGGGCAAGCGAGACAGGATAGGGCATTGGTAGTATGTAGGGACAACAAGGGGCTTGGAATCATGATGCGTCATCTATCCTGCTGAAAGAGACTAATCACTGGTCTTAACCTAAGTGGACGGGCCACCTTTACTTAACCCGGAAAAGGAACATGTAAATAGCAATCATATTCCAGCTCTTTTTAAATCTTGAGAAAGGAACAACATCCAACACTTTACATGTGTATTTTATTAGTAACTATCACAACGCTTTATCCTACTGATGACTAAAACACTTGAGGGTTTTAAAGGTTTCTGAAGTATTTGTCACCCGGCCCTCCTCCAGCAGCTGCAGTACCCATCTGGCCCACAAGGCGGCAGGCGGAGAACAGAGCTTTTCAGCTCTGTTTTCGTACGGTTATGGGGTTTTCTGCCAGTTCCTCACTGCCCGCCTGCAGTTTCACACAGACGAGAAGGAAATACTCCAGGGGCACACGCACTTCTCCCCGAGGCCACGTTTCTGTACAATACACGCTTCCACCGGTAGGTCTGGCGATAACAATCTTTTCCTCTGGTCAGCGGGGAAAACCCGAGCAAGAAAAAACGAAGGAAACGTCTTACAACGGTGAAGTTCCCCGCAGAGTAACGGCACGAGCGAGGGCCTGCCGCGTCTGGCACCAACTGCACACGTAGCGTCTCCCAAACACGCCGCTACATAAAACGTAGCCCTGCCGCAGCTGCGGGAAGGCCTCCGGCCGGACCCGCCCCCGGACCCGGGCCCGGGCCCGCCCCCGGACCGACCGCGTCCCGTCCCGTCCCAGCGGACCCGCACGACGCCCCCGTCTCTACGCGACGCCCCTCCCCCCGCACGGAGCCCTCCGGCAGCCCGCCCGCGCTCCCGCGTTGCTAAGACACCGAGCCCGCGCCCCGGCAACGCGCCCCGTCGCGCGGCGCTTTGCGGCAGCGGGGGCGCGCCCCCCATCCCCTCCCTCAGCGAGCCCGGCGGCGGCGGCGCCATGTCCTCGCCGGGGCGGTCCGAGGAGGCGGAGCGGACGCTGTTCGTGGGGAACCTGGAGAGCCGCGTGCGGGAGGAAATCCTCTACGAGCTCTTCCTGCAGGTGGAGGGCGGGCCCCCAGGGGCGGGACGGGGCCGCGGGGCGGAGCCCGCGGGGGGCGCCAGCCGGGCGCGGCGGCCGGGTTGTGCCCGGGGCCGGGCCGGGCCGGGCCGAGGCTCGCGGCGCCGGAGAGCGGCTGCGGCAGCCTCTGCCGCAGGAGCGAAGCGCTGTGAGCGGCCGGAGAACGCGAAGCTCGCCGGGCGGCCGCGGCCCGGGCCGGGACCGGGACCTTCCGGCAGCCCTCCGCACCGCAGCGCAGCGCACCGCGGGGTGCGGCGGCCGGCGCCTGCCGTCCGCAGGCCTCCGCGCCCGGCGGTCCGCGGGGACAGGAGCCCGCTTTGTATCTCGCCCGTTCGCGGCCGCCGCTGCGGCTCCGTGACCCTGGGCGCGCTGCGGCCAGGAGCGGTGCCCGTCCCGCCCGTCTCCCCTCCCTTCCTCGGTTTTGCCTCCTCCGGGTGTGCAAGTTTCGGTGCCGCAGATGGGCCCCAAGTTAGTGAGGAAGTTAAGTCACTTAAAGATGCTTTCTAAAATCCCCGAGGAAAAATCTTTTTTACGCTTTTTTAAAAATATTCTGAGCAGTCAATTTTTGATCAATGGTTTGATTAAGAAAAATTAGTGTAAAACCCGAAAATGTGTGGAGCAAGGCTGAAACTGTTAGCAGAGTGCGAGAGGCAATAGGAGTGATCTGCAGGTGGGGCTCTGGACTTCCACCTATAAATGGCCTTTATATCAAAACGTTTTACATTTTAATGCTTGAGGAGATATTAAAAGCTCCATCGGTGGGATTTTCAGGGACATGGTGGGAAAATACTAAGTAGCTGGACCCATTTCAAAGCTGGGCTTAATTCTCTTTCTTTGGAAATAAGGCATGCCAAGGAAGAAAGAAAATGGCAAAGACAGAAAGTATTAGGACACTGACTTGGCTTCAGTTTTGGTCTCACATGGGCAACGTCTCTGGCTAAGCCAAGCTTGTTAACCTGAAAGGAGTAAGGAAAAGAGGGGGCAAGATATGGAGAGGGAGCATTTTATCACTAATGCAAGCATCAAATTTCAAGGTGGATTGATAATAGTTGCTGATTATGGGCTTTTCCTGAATTTGTTTATGGTGTGTTTGTTTTGTGTTTTGTTTTTTTTTTTTTTTCCTCCTGGCATGATCCAGTCAGCCTCTGTCAAGCTAAAAGGTCCCAGACTCTGACTGGACAGTTTATCACCAGTTTAACAGCATGGTGATAAACTTGCTTCTACCAATCCACTCATTTCCCCCAATCTAAGAATGAACCTTGCTTCCTTCTGGTGAGTTTGCAAAAAAAGAGGTGGGCAGAATCATCTGTTCTCTTGCTATTTCATTTGCTAATCAAAACTATTTCTACTTACCAGTTTTATTCCACTAATTTGATACTTGTTAACTAGGGAAGACCTCAGCATGCTACCCCATTTGCATTGGAAGGCCTCTTTGTTTGGTATATTCTAGCCCTTTGGGTTTTTAGTGGTTCCCATCTCTTCCTAAATTTCAGTTTTTAACTTTTCCCTAAAATTAGCTAAGAAGCAGTTGTTTCTTCTTTTTTTTTTTCTTTTTTCCTTATTTTCTATGCAGTATTCCTACCTGTTGTCAATACTAAACAGTAGTCTGCTGTTTAACTGTAAATGTTAGGTTAAGAAAACCTAAACTTATCTTACTGGGGACAGGAATAATACCATACAAATTCTGGTACAAAAGTGATAAAAATAAGTGTATGCTCTCAGAATGTAGTTTTGCATGACTCCCCTGCATAATCTGCAGCAGTCATCCAACTCCTGACTTTTATCTGGGTCTTTAGGTCATCCCAATAACACCTACTTACCTTTTTCCTTCTCTTCATCTTGTTCTCACTCAAGTTTCTCTGTCTTTTGCTGCAACAGCATATGCTTCTCATTGCAGCATTGTCCTTTTTTGGAAAGTATACAGTTCAATATTCCTGCCATGGCATAGTCCTAAAGATGCTCTCCTGACCTGTAGCTTTTCCCCCATCAAATTATGAGCAAGTATCTATTATTACTTCTAAACTATTAATATTTTTATTTATGAACAGGAAGACTACATATTTAAAAGACTGATCTGCAAAGGACTTGAGTTTGTTGCTTCTAGTTCTTGAAGAACCAGATCCTCCTTGCTAGGCAAATAATAATCACAAGACTGGATAGATATACTTTTTTTACAAACTGCAGTGTAGTGCAGAACAACAAAAATGCCTTAAGGAGCCAAGTCAAGCAAAAATAAACATGTTCAGAATCTTACTGAAATCCATTCTTTAAAAACAAACAACACCCTGCCTCCCCCCCCCAAAAAAAAACCCAAAACCAAACCAAAAAGAACAAAAAAAAAAAAAAAAAAAAACACCAAAAGAAACCCCCAAAACCCCCACCGAACTTCAAGATATTTGGAAAGACGAGATCAGCATTTTGAAGATTCCCTGCACAGGACAACCTAGGTAGTATCTGTTGCTTTACCGCCTGATCACCTTCTGCACCAATAATAAAAAATGGTACGTTATTTTTGATCCTTTATGTTTGTCTATATGACATCCCCCCTACTTCCACCAGGGTTGGGTGTAGGGGAGTTTCATTTTTCAGCAAAAACACTTATGTGTGTATTGAGCAGAAACAGTACGTTATCTCTGATGAAATGATAGGGTCTCTTTGATTCCTTGCCATGCAGTTGTGATGAGGGTTAGGCAGTACAGAAAACACTGCTTTGTGGTGGTTCCAGAAGCACTACTCTCTATTCAGGTTTGCTTTCTCACAGTGTTGATGCTGCCTGTTTTAGAAATTTAAGCGTGAGTAAAATAGAAGCATATTAATGGAGTAGGTCACTTTTACATAGCTGATGTTATCAGTTTGCTTAGTTATGTTAGCTGTGCAAAAAACCTCTGTAATAGTTGTACTAGCAGCTGTACAGACATAACATAACTCTTGCTATGGAGTCAGCAGATCAGTCTTCCCCCTTGCAGCACCTATCATCAAATTTTAAATATAATTTAAAAAATCTGATTGTTAAAGACTAGACATCACCCAGGAACTGATGCTTGGTTCTCTTTTAACGTTTCATGGAGCTGATTTTTGTTTGTAGAAGGCTCAGAATTTCAGCTTGGGGACTGTGGAGAGACATTTTCAAAATGAAGTAGAGATTCTTATACTAAGAAATGTACACTGTTTCTGAAAATGGCAGAATATACATCATGAAGTACTCAGAATGAAATGTCACTGTTAATTTCTCTGATAAAATAATACAAATTTCTTTCAGGCTGGACCATTAACTGATGTGACGATGTGTAAGGACAAAGAAGGAAAAACTAAGTCTTTTGGATTTGTCTGCTTTAAGCACAAAGAATCAGTGCCTTATGCAATAGCTTTGCTGAATGGAATACGTTTGTATGGAAGGCCAATTAAAGTGCAGTGTCGGCTTGGTATGTTTAGTAGTCTCAATGATTAAGTCTTTGTAAATATTTTTTTTTAATGACTATTTTTGACTCCTACAGTCTTTTACAAAGATGACAATTTATAGTTGGAGCAAATTACAGTCCTTTTTTTTTTTTAAGAAACAAAAACTTGTGGCTTTTATGTAGGGAAGGATTCAGTCTTTCTATTTTTTGTTTACTAAGATAATACAATGGGTTGGTTCAGAACAGCATAACCTGCAAGCCAGCTCAGACCACACTGTATGGAAAACACAGTAACACAGGTTTTCATGCCAGATTACAGTCAGGAATCATGGTGTGACTTTAACTTGCAGTCTGGCAGGAAAAGTTGATTCAGTAAGTGCAGCAACTATCAAGCTGTTTGGTAGTTTATATACTAAAGCCAGAGAGTTACCAGAGCTGTCGTTTTAAGTGGAAGGGATTGTAGTCCAAAGAATATAGTCAAATAAGTCACATTCTTAGTTTTATGTTTATGAAAATAAACCACCTAGAAAGCTAATGCAGGCAGCATTTGCAACCCAAATATTAAGGACTCATGTTCCCACTATGCACTGTGCCACTCCTTACTTCAAAGGCTGTACAGAGCAGTTGCTGGGTTTAAGTAGAGTGGCTGAGGTTCCTAAAACCAGAAGCATCTCCTGTATCTGTAACTGAGTGGGAATTATTGTGTTCTTGATTACTTCAATAGCCTTGATTTATGCTTCTGTAAGTGAATAAATGATAAATGAACATTTTCAAGCAGTAAAGTGATGCTATAGATTATCTGCCATAAAATGGCAGCTTATCTTTGTATACTACCTTAGATATAATAGCACACTACAGATGACACAGAACACTTTCTGTGTTTTTGACTTGTTAATTGAATAGTCATAACTGAATAGTCATTATGTTCTTGTCTTATTTACAGGGAGTTCTCGCTCACCAGAACTAAACAGCCCTACGCATGGTTTTGAGAACCATACTGACTTATATTCACCTTTGTATAGGTAACAAAAACCACCTGTGAATGAACCATATGATTGTAATTTTTTAAAAATCTTATTAAGAAAATCAGTTCATGTGGTAGAGCAATCTTCAGGCTTTTTGTTAAAACAGCTGTTGCATGCTTCAATTGCATCCTTACTGATGACTTGCAGTGGGCTGTAGTTAATTTTATGTTTGGTTGTTTAGCTTGCCAGAGGTTCAATTAGCCTGAATTTTCCATTCTTTGTTTCTGCAAGATAAAGGACCATGAGAAAATACTGAAATACGGTGTTTGTAGTAACAATGTTTGCAGTTCTTGGGGGGGGGGGGCGGAATCTGACAATGGAGATAATCTTTATAAACCCCACTGAGTTTATATCTGTATTTTTTGTGTCTATATGTACAAGCAGCTGTCATGCACATATGAATGCACAGGTTATAAACCTGTTATAATGGAAGTCTGAATACCCCAGATTCAGTATTTTTCAATATTTTAACATTTTTAGTTACAAATGTGACAGAACTCTCTGTGGAAGCTAAACTCCTGTGGTGAAATCCAGAACTATTCTGCATCTGCACTTAAGTACACATGAAGATTACTCATTAATTGAGCCTTTGGGTGTATTTTCCTTGTTTTATCAGGGTTTTTTTTCATGGAAGCAGTTGTTAATATCTCAGTTCTCCTCTTGGATATACTCATTGTAGCCCAAGAGTTAAGTCTCAGCACTCTGGTAAGCGGTATATGGTGGATGTCTCGAATCTGTATGTTTGCTTGTTTTTTCTAGGTATCAAGAGCCTTATGGAAATCCTCCATTTCCTGTTACTCCTTTTCCAATGAACAATAGTTTACCTCATGAATACTCAGGCTTTCAAAAGATGGTGAGTTTGCGTTAAAAGTTAAAAATTTGGGACCTTTTTTATGAAGTTGGATGTATTCTGCTTTTCTGCAAACACAGTGCTTATTTAATGTCTTAAAATGTGGTTTAGGCTGCTAACTTTGACTGTATTAGGTCTGTTCATTTTAGCACTTTAAGGTACTATAATAACAGGGGATCTACCAAACCAAACCATTTTCTTACTGCAGGAGTGTCTTAAAGGTATATAGCTTAGGGAGGCTAAAAATGTCAGTCTACAAAGAGAGCTCTTTCCTGTACTGTGCTCCAGATCAAATCCCCTTGGTTACACAAGCTAACCTAGTAAAATTACAAACATGCAAGCAATAGCTTCTCCATATACAGTTAATTCAGTCAGAACTTCTTAGGTCTTCTACTCAATTCAGAAATGCCCAACAAAAACTTTAAATATCCTAAAACCAAGCCTAAAACTTGCCCAACAAATCACCACTGCCCAAGTTCGGGCAACAACAGTTTGAGGGTTTCTGGCCTGAACCTTCACATGCCCCTGCAGTTCTCATATTCATGATTTACTTTCATAGCACTAGACAGTGAGAACCCATATTCCACTTCCCCTCTAACAGACTCTGGTGCACGGGGCCATTCTTGTCCTAATCTCTTTTTATCTGAGCCATTCCACAAGGCAAGGGAACGGGTCTCTTCAGATGGCAATGTGTGGGCCAAGCCCTACTCACCAAACGCATCATGGAGCTTCTGAATCTGATCAGTATGGATTGGTAGGAGTGAAGAAACCCAGCATTTAATGTGAGGTACCAACTGTGGACAGTATTGCTGCCACCCAGTCTGACTGGGGAATGGCCAGCCCTTTGTAACTGTAGAAGGGGTGTAGTCTGGGTAGATGACTCTTGCTAGCTGCAATCTGAGCAGGAGAATGGACGGGGTCTGTTCCCTGTTGCACAGATGCACTGGCAGCCTGCCTCCCCTCGTACCAGGCTGTGCCCTCAGAAGAGCTGGTGCTTGCAGAAACTTTCCCATCCCCTCCGTTGTGGTTGGAAGGCTTGGGAGTGTACTATCTCCCCTGCTATGCTTGCTGATGAACCCACAGCTCAGTAACAATGCAGTATGTAAACACTGAGAGACCAAACTCAGCAGACCAGCACACATGACCAACTTCATCCCATTTTCTGTCTGCTAGAAGGGATGGTATTGCAGTGTGCCTCCAATGACAGTTTGTTGCAGCTTCAGCAGGAAGCAATCTCGTCACGTGTACAACTTCACGCATCTACCTCACCTTTATTTGGGTGAGGCAGGCAGGTTACTCACTTGGAGTCTGTTTGCACATATAACATACTCGGACATGCTCCCCCTAATTTTTCTGGTTACTGCCAGTCAGTAGAAAGCTACTCTTTTCTGACCTTTGTAGCTCTATTTCTGTATTTGGGCTGTGCATTTTGTATGAGAAGGACTCTTGGGATACTTCAGGGACTGTAGCATGAAGCTGGGCACTTACTGTGTTGTTCCAAGTCCTTTGATCTAGGGATTCACTATACCTTGTTGGAATGCTTTGTTCCACATTAACTTTAAAATTAGTTAAACCAGGTTAAAAAAAAATGCAGATGTGCATGTCTTTACATTAACAATAAGCATTGCAGTTACAAATGTTTGTAACATACATAGATGTAAAAATGAAAGGAATGCCATGTTGATTACCTTACACAAAGACTAACTGGCAGTTTAATCTTAAATCAGATTATGTCTCTGTTCTAACTTTGCCATGAATGTCTACTTTTTCCAACTATACTAGTTGATATAATAAAATATGAGCTTTACTCTCAAATGTTCTGTGTTATGTTATTTTATAATTTATCAGTAGTTTCATTGTAGAAGCTGTAATGCATGCAAAATTAAACTCCTCAGAACTTTCTCCTTACAGTGTTAACAACTCAAGTTTCTATTTCTCTAGATGAACCATTTTTTAGCACAGCAGTACACAGTACAGAGTCCAATGGGTCAACAATTTCCTTACTATCAGATGACTCCACCACTGCCTTCAAATTTATCCTTTTCTCTCTATCAGAATCAAGCTGCAAATTTTAGATCTGCACAGAGTTCTTTTGAATTGGCCCTGCCACATTCAAGTGACTGTGAAGTGCACCAGGTGAATAAAAGCACCTCTAAAAGAAAGAGAGAAGAGCAAAGTTGTGACAGTGACGCTAGTATTGAGGATGACAAAAAGAAACAAAGAAAGCATGACCAAAAATACAAGAAGCACAAAGCCAAGAAAAAGACGCATTAATACTGTGTTAACTGGTTTCATCTTTTTTTTTTTTAAATTAAATTTGTTATTTTTATTTGAGAGAGATTAAATCTTTCATCTTTGCACTTTATTAAAAAAAATGTTCAAGTTTCATATTATTTTTGAAATGTGTTGTGCATAAAGTATACTGATACTTCATTTAATCTCAACCTATTTAAAGAGGAAAGTACTATTTAAGGTATAGGAAATGCTTAAGAAGATAAAGCTTTCCTAATAAAGATAAAAACCTAGTTGATTTCTCCCCCCTCCCCAAGAATCATGGAAGGCTATTATTTCACTAATATAGAAACTTTATGAAAATACATAATTTCAGCCACTCGTGAAGCATATGCATCACTTTCATCACTTATGGGATGTATTTTTGTGTATGGTGTAAGAATTTTTTGGAGCCATTGAAGCGAGCAGGCTAGAAATCCCAAGTGTCACTTCAGAGACGCGCTTGTCACTGAAGTATCAACACCTATAACTTCTCTTTTCCAATTTAGCTCTGTTGTTACTTTCAGTTAGGATCACCTTGTATGGTTATTGAAACTAGTTTTTTCCAGTAGTAAATCTGAAGTAAAACATGGGCATTTGCACTAACTACAAGACTTAGATATGTATCAATACTCAAATGAATGTATCTACTATATGGCTGCAGTTATGTACTGACTAGAACTACATGCATATATATGCATCTTTATATCTATAAAGTTACTCTAGTGTTTTGTTCACTTATTTGAGAATCTAAATGATCATTGTAACAAATGGATGAAAAATTTAATGGGTATCTCATCTAATTAATAGCACAAAAGCATGAGTTAGTACTACCTCTTAAGAAGAAAAGTTTTTCCGTTGTGTAGCAGAGGAAGAATAAACCGTCTCATATCGTGATGAATCAAAGTAGTCAAATGACCTATTTTCTATCTTTCGCAACTGCCACCAACAACCTATAGACAGATACAGTGGTACTGTCTTATACAAGTACAGGTGAAACACTTTTAAGATCCTATTATATGAGAAAGCAAAACCCTTAATCTTCAGCTGTTTAATATTGCTTAAAGTTAAGTCGTCTGTTGAGACTAGTAATAGGCTTCAAATTTAACCTGACAGTAAAAAAGGATTTTGTTTTTATTAAACTCAGTTTTCTTGGTTATAATGTTGGGTTGCTTGAAAGGATTACTTTTCATCCTTACACTGGTATTGAAAGAATATCCAAGTTTACTGATTTGAAGGTGATGTGTTTTACAAGCCCAAATGAGTTTCAGAAATGGAAGAATGTTTAGCTTGCAACGATTTCTCTTTTGTCTGATAAGATAAATCATAGCTAATAAAATAATTTTCTCAAGACACTGTTTTTAACTTCCCAAAGGGATTACTTCTTTAGCCTAAGAGACACCACAGTATGGCACCCTTGAAATGTCATTAGCAACCAAATTCAACCTTCTCTAGAAAGAACTTACGTAACAAAGGTTTGTGTCTTCAATAAGATTTATGCCTTATGTTTTAAGAAACTTGCTACATCTGCCCAATCCCTTTCCCTTTTTCCCTCTTCCATACAAATACTTGCCACTTTATCTTTTTTATTATTCCTCCCCCCCCCCCCAGTAACTTTAGGACTAAGCTATGTAGATGTAATCTAACTTCTGTTGGAAGATACTGCTGACATTATAGCAGTAAGTCGCTGATCACAATAGTTGCCACAATAATGGCAAAAGTTAAAAAGTAAAATACACTGGATTTCTTTAAACCTGTTCCCTATGTTAAAGAAATGTAAATATAATCAAGTAGAGGAAGAATATGTTAACGTTAGGTTAAGTTAGAAGTGAAGTTCATCAGACAAAAGAGGAAACGGATGCCCAAATCAGAGTTAGCCTGCAGAAAGAGCAGCTTAGTCAGGTCTATCCTAATGTGTCCTTATCAGACTTCCCCAGTGGATAGATAAAATAATCTGTTCTATGCAATTATACTCTACAAAAGGAATGTCAAGGAAGATCATATTGCATATGGCTGATAAAATATCCATACAGTTCTTCTAAAGAAGTAATTTTTCTCGCCCTCTTTCTTCCCAGTCTTTTTTTTTCCTGAGGGAGGTAAGGATTTTAACACCTCTCAATATCTGCTTACCTAAAACTCATCAATGTGTTAAAAGAAGAAAAGCTAGGCATGTGGGAATGTGCTAAAATTACTTTAGCCATAACTAAATTTATTTTGTACACCTGTTAACTTAAGACATCCCTTTAGTCAGGGTCTCATTGATACTTTGATTACATTGTCACCATGTTGAGGAAATAAAATACTGGAAACAAAAACCACTTGAGTTTGGCCTTGACCAAATATTACTTCAACCCCTTATCTGTTTCAGTCACTTTTAAAAATTCTTCATGAATATGAAATGAATGTTTTCTATGTAGTTCTGATTCTAAATTATTGTTATTTTGTCCTGGTCTTTCACTTCCCATTCTACTGGCTGGCCACAAGACCTTGTGTTCCCTGCTGTCACATAGGTCTTGCATTTAGATTTGTTTCTCTGTATTTTATTGTATGGAATGCAGTGCATAGTTATTTCCATTACAATCTCATAAACTCTGGAGAAATCAGTATCGCTGCAGTCAGTGATGCATTCTCATTTAAGGTGGCAATGTGCCAGGTCAACAAGGGTCAAAGGGGAGGTGCCGTATTAACTATAGAGTAAAATCAAGATACTGATTTCTATTAACTTTTGGAAAAACTTTTTATGCTCTGAAAAAACCACAGCAGTGGAAATTGCTATTATAGCTTCCTTCCTACCTACCTTTACATTTAAATACTAGTAAGCAAGCTGTATGAAGCCTCCAAAAAGCAAAACTAGAAAGTATTGAGAAGTAACAAAGACCAAAACTTGCTTATCCGGTATGCAACCTGCCCGAGTGCCCGGTGCTGCAGCAGCCTGGTTCGAGACACGCGGGACTTCCAGCTGCCAGTCCCAGGTGGAGTAGTTCTGTCAACAGCGAGCATGTGCTTTCTAAGTTTTATCCTAAAGCATTTTAAGTTGGATCTATCTGTTCAGCAGCAACAGCACTGCAGCGCTCTGATTTAAGTGGGAGACACAGCTCCTGTCACAAACAGCCTGCTCTGTGGGCCCAACTCTAAGACAAAAGTACTGTTGTCATTTGTCATTTTCTGATGCACCAATAAACTTCTGGTAGCAGATCCAGCTATGAGCCGGTTAAAAAAAAAAAAAGTTTTTTATACATTTGGTCACAAGATAGGATGCACATGCCCCACCACACACCGTTCCCTTGCCTGCCCTCTCAATTTTACTCGAGTGCTGCCCACTAGTACAACACACGTCCGTCCCGCCTGTCATTAAATGACAGCAACCAGACAAGAATCAGAGGCAGACGGTGCCCTCGGCGGCTGCAGGTCGCGTTTTAGGGCACAAAGTGCATTTCACCACAAGCTCTGGGGCCGGGCCGGGCCGGCAGAGCTACCGGGGGCCTCCTCTCGGGCCCGGCGGGGCTGGGGAACCGGAGGGGCCTCACGGGATCCAAGCTGCGGGGGAGGCTGAGGCTGCGGCTGCAGCTGAGGCACCGCCCCCCCGCCCGCACCTGCTCCTCCGGCGGCCGCGTCCCGCCTCCGACGCCTCTCCCCTCGCGCGCGGGGCGGCCGTTAACGGTCTCTTCGGCGCGTCCGCCTCGGGAAGGGGCCATGGCCGCCTCCCGCGGGCAGCGGGGCGGCTTGTACGAGCGCCCGAGTCCCACCGGCAAGACGGTGACACAGCGCAGCGGACGGCCGAGCGGGGGGGAGGCGTTATTGGCGGGGCTGAGGCCGGGGTACCTCCCCGCCAGGGCCTGCCTGCTGCCCCGGGGGCTCCGCGGGGGGTTGCTTTAAACCTGATCGGATTTCATGTAGGATCCGTGCTGGGTCTGTGTGTGGCGGAAAGAAAAAAAAAAAAAAGACAACTGATATGTCCTGGGCTGCATCCTTTGAATTTATGAGGGGGGAATAATTTTTAGGGCAGGGTTTTGTTCAATATTTCTTGTCATTCTCTTCTTAAGGGAATGGGAGCTTTGCCACAGATAGGAATAGGAGCAGGATTTAAGCAGGGAATATTTGTGACCAAGGCTTCTACTGTGTTCTTCAATAGTAAAAGGCAATAGTTGCAACAGTGCTGTATGGGTGTAAATCGTAATGGCCCAAGGCAAACACTTATGTCTGATAGTGAAGGGTGAGTAGATGCACAAGCAGATGTGTTTGTTGGAGGAGGGCACACATATTTGTTGCGTATTTGTTTCTTGGATTATTATTTAATCATTTGGCTTTTCACTGAAAGCACAAGGAAAATTGTGGAAAATATACAGGATTTCAGAGCACCGGCATCATACATTTTTGATAGGTGGGGTTTTTACACCACCTACCGAAAAGAACTGTAACTGCATCTTTAGTTAGAAATTATTTTAAGATGGTGATTACTTAGGGGCAGAATTTACTCCCTGGGTGTGCTGAAGTCATTCTTGGGTATGGATACATATTCCTCGAGAAGTATGGGAGAGTTCATATTTGTTTGCCTCTATTACACTTATCTCCAATGAATTACAAAATTGGCAGCAGTGCACAAGCCTCGTATTCTTCTCCTCATTTATGTGTACAGTACGTGTTATTAGTACTTGATGTCTTAGGGTCTGAAAGGAGTTTGCTGTTCTTTAGGTATTAGCAGTTGGTAGCTTCCAATAGCTAGGTTTTCAAATGGGGAAAAAAAAATCTGCAGGATTTTAATTGTCAAAGATTTAAGGAAGGTTTGCTTGTATTGGACATAGAATCATAGAATATCTCAAGTTGAAAGGAACCCATAGAGATCATAAAGTCCAAGTCCTATGCTTTACTGTTGGTGTGATCATACTCTAGGGTATGTGTAAACAGTGTAAAATCAAGCTAAGGTGGTGGTTAATATCTTGTTACAGCAAGTTAAGTTATTCTAGTAAGTCATGAGACTGTAGATCTCTTTCATTCTTCACACCTTGTGTTAGAGCATATTGGTGGGAGAAGGTAACAAAGAAGTGTAAGTATAGACCTTATAGCTCAGAATTAAATAGCTCCTAAAAACTACATGTTTAGTAAAAGAAAAAAAACAAACGCAACTTCTTCTTCAGTCTTTCAAGTAACATTTATCCTTTTTTCTTTTTTAAACAGAAACGTAGCCCTGAAGAGAATGGTTTTTTCTTCAGTAAATTAACATATTCCTGGTTTAGCAGGTGAGAATTTAATAAACTGGTTGTTGATGTTCATTGATGCTCACGGAATTATAGAGCACACACTTACATTCCACACCATCATTCTGGCTTGAGCCTGTGCCTAAGCTGTTAGCTTGCTGTTAGCTTTTTGTACAAAAATCAAAGTTTATAACTTTTAGAGGTCATATTCAAATATTTTGTGGAGTATTGTTTGTACATAGTAACAGCCATTTTATACATTATCTAATGGCATTATTTAAAACATCAATATTTTCATAACTAAGCACAATGTTCTTGTTACAATAGACAATATTTTTAGACAATGGGATATAAAAGGCCAAATTAGGCTATCTTTTTTTTATTTATTATCTGTCTGTGTAAAGTTTGGCAATAGACAAAAATTAAAAATAAGGTTTCCTTTATACTCCATGTAGTGATACAACAATTTGCTAGATCTCCAGGAACAAATATGCAGTAGTACATTTTAGATATTTTCCAAGTCACCAATTTCATGCTCATTTTCCTCCCTCTTTTATGGCAGACTGGATGTTATTACTGCAGATCACCTGCTCATAAACACTGATAAGTCCCTCTACTTCTTGGGAAATTTTCCACTCAAAAATAGGAACTGAAAGCTCAACTATATCAAGTCATGCAGCTTCCGGTCACTTCATATTTTGGATGTTATTTCAAACAATTTCATGTGTTATGTCTTGTGACCATTACTCTTTTATAACATTTTTCTTTTTTCTTCTTTAAAAATCATTTGAGTCAGACATACACATTTCAAAAATCTAAAAGTGAGGAAAAAAACCATTTAAAGAATATTATAACTGCTTCTTGCTTTATTCAGTATTATTAATTTTAAGGAAAAACTGAAAGTAGTATTTGCTATTAATAAGCTGAGACAAAACAATCAGATTGTTTCAAGGATTCAGAGTATTCAGTTGAACTCTGGCCCTGTTGAAGTTAGGAGTTCACTATCAGTATCAAAGTAGCTTTGGTTTTTACCAATCCTTGCATTCTACACCATAAATATAAATTTTCATTTTTTCTAGAAAGTTATGTAGTGTACTGACTGCAGTGCTTCTATATGACACTTATGTGTTCATTGTGTCACAGTGTTCACCCAAATGTTCAAGCTAGGCTATCCTTTTTATTTTTTAACCAATTCCACAATGTTTAACAAAAGAAGGCGGGGGGGAGGATTTCAGTTCAGCTCAGTGAGAGCTTATTTAGCTATGAAATAACTGGATGCAATTAAACTAATATTGTGAACATTAGGTATGTTCCCTCTTTCCAATCACAAGCAAACACAATAAATTATGGCTAATATATACTCACCTTAAGTGTTTGCAATCTAAATAAGGAAGTCTCAAATTAGTTGTTACATAATGAACCCATAATGCTATAATATGTTTCTTTAGAATTCATGCAATCTGGAGATTGTGGTGCAGACTGCATTTGGTAGATCTATTTATCCTCCGGCAGCAGTGAGTTTTAGCATTTAGATGAGTTATGCAGAACTCTTAAACAACAGTTCCCACTCAAGTACCAATTGGTCTGCTTTTCTCATCTGCCTCAAAAGCTGGCGCTCTTAGTGAGAAGCTGTGTTATTTTTGCCTTAATTTATCAGGCATAAGGCAAATTCACTTTTTATTAATGTTATAGCTTCAGTAGATATCTGGGTGGCCCTTGGAGATAGTGAGGTCCACCCCCACCAGAATTTACAGCCTCCAGAAGAGTGTTTCTGAGTCTTACTTTCTGTCCTGTGATAAGCACAACAGCACACACATTAGTCCCAAGCCCAGTGCTGGCACTGACTGGCGCAGGAATGATCTGTGATAGAAAAGGTATTTCGTTCCAGATCACAATAGTAAGTGGGTAACGATGCTACACACATTTGTTTATGAAATAGTGTATTTTTCTATAAAGAAATACGGGATCAGAAACGTAGACAGATTCTGACATACAAAGGTTCAGAATTTGCTGTTCAGATGTGACAATCTGCTTGGCTCTTCATACTTCAGGTGAATTTCAGTGTATTTAAGGTGATTGTAAGTATGTTCCACTATTTAGTCTGTAGCCTTTATAGAATTACATATATTATTTTGATTATACAGTTTATTTATATACACTAAATTATATTGTTAGCTTTTTGAGTTAATAGTTCTGTTTGTTTGTCTGCTGTATTTTATGCTGTCTAAATTCATTGCTTTCTTTCAGACTAATATCTACAGGCTATAAGAAGCCATTGGAAAGGGATGACCTGTTTGAACTGAATGAAAGTGAGTCGCCATACAGTGTGTGTCCTAGCTTTGAAAAACAATGGAGAAAAGAAATCCAAAAGTCTACCACAGGTTAACGGTAGCTATAATTCTGACAAAAGGCACTATGCTTTTCTAAATTTAAGGAGTCTAGAAGCTGGAGAAGATTTCTAAAATCTTGTTGTTTATTGAACAGCCTACATTTTGTAGATCACAAAGGCCACTCAGTGTTGTGATCAGTGATCTCTAGTGTGGCTATAGGATTTTTCTAAATTAAGTTCAAACTTACTTCTTAGAAAGATACCTAGTTACATTTTAACACTTCAAGTGATACGGAATCTACCCTGACTGATACAGAATCTACAGTGACTTTTGCTTTGGTGATTAATTACCATCTTTGTCAAAACTGTCCAACTAATCTCTCTCTGAACTTGTCTGTTTTGCCGTGTCTTATTTTTGCAGTTGTATTTCAGGTGGGTAGAGAAGTCTTACTAGCTTGCTTATCAGTAGACACTGTGGCTTACAGAATGCACAAAACAGGCTTCAGCTTTCTTTAATTTTAACAATGTTGAATTTTACAGATATTTTGGGGTCTTTGCTTGAGTTACACTGTGTGATTTTCATGTAAATCCTTGACAGTTTCAGTCACAGTTATTATTTTGTTGTTGTAGTTCAAGTGCACTAGGAGCTCTGTAATGTTAGGAAGTTCACAGGAGAGAGGACCTAACCTGTAAGTCCAGTAAGAGTGAAGCTTTTGTTTTTTAATGACTTACTGAGAAGAGGGGTCCTGGAGAATCTGACGTTACTGCATCTCTTCAGTATTTTTCTTACCTATTTGTAGATTTACCCTTTCTTCCACTGATATACACACCAAAACACTTTCTACCAAAGCATTCAAAAGTATTTTTCAATAAGGATAATTTTTAATTCAGATACTGTTTTTATTGTTCAAGTAATCTGTAAAAAAAATCCTGTCCTTTATCACTGTGATAATTAAGAAAGGCTGACTCTTTTTTTTTTTTTTTTTTGAGCCCTTGTAAGAATATTTGCAATTGTTTGACCTAAATTCAAACTGAAAAAAGTAGTTACTTGACAACTGAAAATACTAGGAAAGAATAGAAGGGTTATTCAACCTTAAACATAAAGTTGCTGTAAGCCTGCTGTAAATGATAATGTATTTATGTTGAAGCTTACCTCTGTTTTTCTGATACAGGGTTTTTTTGACCTGTGATAATCATTTGAGGACTAAATTATTTTCTAATTATATTTGGGGATGAATGGGGCAACCCTAGAAATGATATTTATCCTTTCCTGAAATAATATTAGCCAGGCTAAATAAAACCAGAATTCATTCCTTACCCCAAAACTTTTCTTCTGACTGTAGGAAATGGGCTTTTTCAGATCATAAATACAGTGATGGCTTTAGATGGACTCTCTAATATTACATATTTTATATTTGTAAATGTAGGTGAAGTTCAAAAATAATTTTTTTCTCTTAATTCTGTACATATTTTTGTAGTCTTGCAGGCTTCTTGCATCAAAAGAGTGCTATTTAAGAAAACGAGTTTCCATAAACCATCTTTGATTTTGCCATTATGGCAAACATTTAAATTTTTATTGATTAAAGTTGCATATCTGAAAGTTACAGCTGACATTCTGGCTTTCATGAGTCCACAAATAATCAAGTAAGTTTTTAATGTGTTTCACTTCATATTCAGAGAGTAACAGTAATAATAAAGCTAAAGGGTTACCAATATAAAAACCAAACTAAGCAACGGCTTAGACATATAAAGATTTTAGTCATGCTCCCTCTACCCCAGTGATTATCTGAAAATGATCTAATGAGGAAAAGCTCAAAGAGATCATGAATTTCTTAGCCAAAGGACTGAGACAAAACCAGTAGAAGTTCAATTTCTCAATATTGTATTTAAATATTTCATATACTTAAATATGAAATCAAATTATAAGAAAAATGGAGTACCAGGATATTTAATTTCCCTACTTTTTTGTCAATATTTTTCCATCTCTATTTTTAAAAAACCCACTTAAATATATAATAATATCTACAACTTCAGCATTTAATGGAAAATTGCAATGACGCTGTTGTTATCATGTTATAGCTACCATGAGGTTGATGGAAGTGGTTTTTAGAAATTGTGCTTACCATAGAGGTGTTAAGAATTTATCAAATACCTGTGTGTTTATAAAGAAAAGAGTTAATGAACAGATTTATTGTTAACCTCCAAACTATAATCTTTTTGAAGACATCACAGTTGCTGGTTATTTAAGATAACCTTTTACTAACAGAAAAATAAGAATTTTCCTCTAGATTTTTTTTCTCTCTCACTTCCGTGGTTGGTAGTTGCAATCTTTCTAAGCACAAATATCTAGTTAATTTTTTTTTTTCTTTTATGCCATTCTTTATTTCTACTCCATTGTCAGTGAAGTCAGAAATAGCACATTCATGTCTAGAATAGTATTTGGGAATTGTTTCTAAGCTAACAAATTGGGAAACACAGATAAGACCTGCCTTTTTTTTTAACATCATATTTCTTTGTGACCTTCCACCATATCTGGATCCAAAATGGACTTAGTTAAACAAGTTGCCAGTATGTCAGTTTATTGAACTTTTTATTGTCTGTTGTTGCCTTAATGCACAGAATTTAAAATCTATTTTCCTTCATTTTCAGAGCAATGATAATGGTCAGTGAAAATCACCCTAGTTCATATGCGGGTGGATATGGCTATGCTATTGCCCTGTTTTTTGTAGTTCTCTCACAAACTCTTCTCCATCAGTTACACCAGCGTAACAACATGCTTACTGCAGTCAAAATCAAGACGGCAGTTGTTGGCCTGATATACAAAAAGGTAATCATGTATTCTTCTACTTTTCTTTCAAAACAAAAACTAAAATAAACACACAGTGTTAAAAGACAATATGCTTACCAGTATGATCAGAACCCAGGATGTTATACACTGGTGACAGGCTAAGAGATTGACTTTATATTTTGATAATTGTTTATAATAATTTGGAATTTCAGCAGTATTTCTATTATAAGACTCTAATCCTGAAATTACATACTTTTGTCAGCCACCTGTACAGCCATAATACTGGAGATATATATAGAAACTGAACTCTTCCTATTTTGATTATCGGTTAATTTCCTAAATTTACTGAATGAACTGGGAGAACTTTTTAGGTCGGATGTCCGGGAAAAAGTAAGGGTATACATGATCAGTGTTTTTACTATATAGTAGTAGTGAATATGAGAAGCTGAAGTTTGCCACATTGTCTCCTTTGGAGGTTGAAATTTCCCCCCTGATTTTAGTGAAACTGATTTTCTGTTGAGTTGAATATCCAGTAGGTTTGCTGTTTTTCAGATGTCTAAAAGATGGCTAGCTGCTGTGGAAATCTATCTATAACTTATTCCACCTTTAATAAGATATGCTGAGGTGGCAGCATTATTAGCTACAATAAACGCAGGTGCTAATAATGTAGAAGTAATAGTAGCTGTCTGACCTGCAAACCAAAAATTTTACGATACTGTTAGTATGTAGCACATGAAATGAAGCTGGTTTCTCAGTGCTGCACCTTTAGTTTACTTTGTTATGAACATGGCACATTGGTATTTTTACTGCAGTATTTAACTATTAAGCTTAAGTTAAGGAAGCCAAAAAATAATCCAAATCTGAAATAGATTACTGTCTTTGTTAATTTAAAATACAGTCTCTTTTCTCGAGACAGTCAAACCGAACTTTTGACGTAGACTTCTCAGGTATTTTCTGAACCAGTACACAAAATTTTACTTGTAAGTTGCAAATAAGTTAAATAAAGGAATTGATTCTCAAGTCGCACATCAAGGTGTGTCAGTACATCAGATCATGAACAGGGGAACAGGGGCTCCAGTTGGGGTGGGCATGTCTTCAGGCAAGTTTTCACAGCTACAGTGTAGAAATACAGCTTCTTCCTCTCTCTGAACAGAGTTGATTAGTGAATGCTGGGTCAGGTTGTGCTTTGCACGTGGGATGGATGGTGGAGCAAGTTGCTGCAGCACTGCCTTGTTACATGCAGAGTTGCAGGTGACACAGTGGAAAAATGTGAGGCACTAACAGAGAGAGAGAGAGAGAGTGAGAGTGTATGTGTTTGTCTGGGTGTCAGTTCCAAGACACTCGGGACTTGTGGTATCTGCCTGCCACACTGAGATTATACATGTGCTTGCTGTGAAGCCTGCTGTTGCTGGTTCCTGCAGTTGGAGGGTCTAAGCTAGGCCAAAGCTGAGCCCTCTTTGCACCCTGTTGTCCTGTTTGCTATAAAGTGTTGCAAGTCTGTTTCACTGAGTTCAGCTTTGCTCTAGTTGTTGTCCTTTTAGCTTCTCCTGGGCAGCTAAACCTATCAAAATTGTTGATTTTTGTGACCTCTCTATTTTCTGGTTGCAGGCCTTAACTTTAGCAAATTCCTCCTGACAAAACTATACAACTGGGGAAATTGTTAACCTAATATCAGCAGATGCTCAGCAACTCATAGAGCTAACTGTAAACATCAACCTGTTGTGGTCAGCACCTTTTCAGATCATCATGGCTGTCTTTCTCTGGAAAGAAGTTGGCCCCTCACTACTAGCGGGTGTTGCACTGCTTCTTTTGGTTATACCTATAAATGCACTCATTGCAGCCAAAGTTAAAAGACTGAAGGTGAGATATTTAAATAAGCATAGTAAGGAGAGGTCAAGTTGCCATAATACAGGAAGGGGGGGGGGGGGGAAATTATGCATGTGTAAGAGTACTGTTGGTACATCTAAATTAAACCCAAACCAAATAAACAATGCCAAGGTGCAGCTGTTTTTCATTGAAGGGGGAAGCATAACTGCAGTGAGAAAGCTGTATGTTTGATAGCTAAACTAGTATTTAGGTTGGATACCTAAATTTTCATTATAGTGAAACAATAATTTTGTATTAGTAAAAATTACTGTATGACTCAATTTAGGAAGCAGCTATGGTTTTGCACATTACATGAGATAATTCTATTAAATAAAGGATTTTGTAGGATTATGGCCCTCTTTCACTTTTATTTTTCAGGCTAAGCTGCTCACTCAAATTTAGCACATTCTCCTGAGACTATGGGAATTCCCACAGAGGTACTGCATGTGTTCTGACTTCTTTTCCGCTTCTCTCATGCTACAGTTCTCTTGACACTATATTGACTGTTACTATGACAATTTCTGTGAGGTCCACTGAAAAAAAAATCCTGCAACCCTAAGTTTTGCATTGCTATCAAGGCAATTATTTGTCTCTGTCTTATTCAGGCTTTGATGGTGCAACATGCAGTGAAGACTCTGGGTCTCCCTTAATTCTTTTGTAAGGCTATGACAGTTTAGATACATTGAAAAAAAACCCCAAAACCATCTCACCTCTTTTGCAGGTGAGGTGCAGCAGCTACATATACGCTTAGATCCCTATTGTGATATGAGAGAAAAGAAATACAAAGGACAATAAAATAATTCTGTCTAACAAGATGCAAACCTTTGTTCTATATGAATAAGACTCAAAACATTAAAGAGGCCATTAATTAGTATTTTAGAAATGTGAGATGCAGAAGAGCCTGAGTATAGTGTAGGAGTGAGAAGAATTTCTGTGTTTCTTTCCTTGTTTTTTTCAATAACAATGTATTAATCAGTAACAGAGGAAACTTCCTTCCTAACTCCTGTATATGTACATATATATGTATACAGTGTTTTATATCCATATGGTGTTACGTATATATACATGTATGTGAGTATATTGTTATTGAGTCTGTATTTACCTGCTTAGTGATTTTGAAGATTAAAACCATATTATCATTCCTGAACACCCTGGGGACTGGAAGCCTGTTAAGATTTTAAGAAGAAAAATAAAAAGGACAAAAATTGAAATACACTCTTAAGATATTTTAGGGGGAAAATGTTATGTTAATGTATTTAATCCTTTGTCCTATCTAATGATTATTTTTTTTTTACTACATATATATCTGAAAAAGGTATAACTGTGGTGCTATTATGTTTTTCAGCAAGGTAAAAATAGCATAAAATATACTTATTGCCTACAGTACACTACATATTTTACTTTCCAAAATTTTTTCTCATTCAAAAATGAAAACACTGCTGTCTTTTAAGCAGAAAAGCCAAATGAGGTATTTGGATCAATGAGTCAAGCTACTAAGTGAAATGTTACATGGAATAAAGGTAGTGCCACAACTAACAAGGGTTTTGGTTTTTTTGTTAGGTTGTGAAGTTAGAAAGTAAGTTATTTAAAAAACTAAGGTTTTATGAGTAATATTTCAGCTGATAATGATAAAAGTTTAAAGAGAAAATGTTTTAACATAATGTGCTTAAATTGTTTTTGGAAAATATTTACTGGTTTAATTTGATTTGAAAAACATACTATTCATGATGAATTAATTTTACTACCATATTTTTAATGAGAACGTAAAATACATTAATAGATGTCTGAAAACCTTTAGCAGAGTGAAATTTTAGCATAGAAGAAAATCACTTTTAAAAGTTGTCTCATTTTTGTTATTTATCCTGTTTTGAAATAAACCAGCTCATCATTTATGTTACATAAGGGACAAATTGAAATCTGAAGAATTAAGAGTGACTAGAGTATATCTTCCAGAAGAACAACTTAATTTAGAGTTATCTCAATTCTTGCTTTCATTCGTAAAACATTCAAATTTTTGTAGTTTGGCATTGCTGGATATTTGAAAATTAAATTTGGAGCTTAAGCTTATTTTCTGAAGCATAGTCACTGCTTTTTTGTTTTATTAAAATATGTTTGTTTGATTTTTCTAGATCCTCAAACTTTATGCATGGGAACCTGCATATCAAAGGAAGATCGTGAGCATTAGAGAACGTGAAGTGGATGTTTTGAAGTCATCTGGGTATCTGACGACTTACTCCATGCTAACATTGACGTGTATTCCTTTTATGGTTTGTTTTATAAAAATATCAATTCATGCAGGACTGTTTCTCATGTTTCCTATTGCTTTAGTAGCTGAATGGTTCACAAATGTTGCCTCACAGTATCTCAAAACATTAGATTTATCAATTCAATATATGTGCATTCTCAGGTTCTAATAGTATGTATATGAACAGAAAGATTATGAATTGAGCAAGATTTTAAAGACCTCTATTAGAAAGTCAGAAACCAAATCCAAAGCTCCTGAATCTCATTTCACTGTTTTAATCATACTGTTTCTATTGCACAGAAATCAACTACCTTCTTTATATTCCTCCTTTTTCAAGTTTTAAGGGAATGCATTTTTGATCTGTAATTTTTAGCTATCCCTTCTCAAACACTAAACCTCTAAATACATGAAAAAGAAAAAAACAAAAAAAATATGAACCAAATTCATCGTAGCCTTATTTCAGTGGAATTCTATCAGGAATGCATTCAGGTCTTTGGATCTTTAAATCCCTCTGTTAAACTCCATTAGAAAGTAAATGGAGACTTCAAGGCCTTGTGACAACTGGTTAAGGGATCAGGAGCACAAATAGTGTTCTCCTCTATCCTTCCTGTTGCAGGGAATGATGAGGGAAGAAACAGGAAAAACCAGCAGATCAATACCTGGCTCCAAGCCTGGTGTCACCAGCAGAATTTTAGATTTTTATGATCATGGGTCAGTCTACACAACACCAGACCTGCTGGCAACAGATGGTGTATACCTGTCTCAAAGCAGGAAAAGGATCTTTGCACAGGAGTTAGCAGAGCTCATTGAAAAAATGTTAAACTAGATTTGAAGGGGATAACGGATAAAACCAGGCTCACTAGAGATAATCCTGGGAGCAGCATGCCAATGTTGGAGGTACAGTGTGCTAGTGAGGTCCTTTGGTCTGCCATCTCAGTGGAGGTGGGGGATGGAGATGCACGTGGCAGCAAAGATGCAAGGGTTATTGATGTGTTAGAGACCACAGAAGCACCTGAGAACAGTCACATAGGAATTAGGGCTTCTCCCCCCAAAAAGGTGGCCCAACTGAAGTACATCTACACCAATGCACACAACATGGGCAACAAACGGGAGGAGTTGGAAGCCATTGTGCAGCAGGAAAACTATGCTATAGTTGCCATCAGGGAAACATGGTGGGATAACTCGCACAACTGGAGTGCTGCAATGGATAGCTATAAACTCTTCAGAAGGGATAGGCAAGGAAGGAGAGGAGGTGGGATAGCCCTTTGTGTTAGGGAGTGTTTTGACTGTCTAGAGCTTGGTGATGGTGATGAAAGGGTCAAGTGTTTATGGGTAAGAATCAGGGGAAAGGCAAACAGGGCAGATATCAGGGTGGGAGTTTGTTATAGACCACCCAACCAGGACAGGCAGATGAAATATTCTATAAGCAGCTGGGAGAAGTTTTACAATCTCTAGCCCTTGTTCTCGTGGGGGGACTTCAACTTACCAGATGTCTGCTGGAAATACAGTACAATGGAAACAATCTAGGACGTTCCTGGAGTGTGTGGAAGATAACTTCCTGACACAGTTGGTGAGTGAGCCAGCTAGGGAAGGCACCTCGCTGGGTCTGTTGTTTGCGAACAGAGAAGGACTTGGGGGTCATGTGATGGTTGGAGGCCATCTTGGGCATAGTGATCATGAAACAATAGAGGTTTTGATTCTCAGAGAAGTAAGGAGGGGGGTCAGCAGAACTGCTACATTGGACTTTGGAGGGCAGACTTTGGCCTGTTCAGGAGACTGGTTGACAGAGTCCCTTGGGAGGCAGTCCTGAAGGGCAAAGGAGTCCAGGAAGGCTGGACATTCTTCAAGAATGAAGTCTTAAACACACAGGGAGCAGGCTGTCTCCATGTGCTGAAAGATGAGCCAGCGGGGAAGAACCTGGCTGAACAGAGAGCTTTGGCTGAAACTCAGGGGGGAAAAAAGAGAGTTTATGAATTTTGGAAGAAGAGGCAGGCAACTCAGGAGGACTACCAGGGTGTTGTAAGGTTATGCAGGGAGAAAATTAGAGGGGCCAAAGCCCAACTAGAACTTAAACTGGCTACTGCCATAAAAGACAATAAAAAATGTTTCTATAAATACATTAGCAACAAAAGGAGGACTAAGGAGAATCTCCGTCCTTTATTGGATGCAGGGGGAAGCGTAGTGACAAAGGCTGAGGAAAAGGCTGAGATACTTAATGCCTTCTTTACTTCAGTCTTTAATTGTAAGACCAGTTGGTCTTGGGGTACCCAGGCCTCTGAGTGGAAGACAGGGAGACGGAGCAGAATGAAGCCTCCATAATCTAAGGGGAAATTGTTAGCAACCTGCCACACCACTCAGACACACACAAGTCTATAGGGCTAGATGGGATCCACCCAAGGGTACTGAGGGAGCTGGTAGAAGTGCTCACCAAGCCACTTTCCATCATTTATCAGCAGTCCTGGCTAACTGGGGAGGTCACAGTTGACTGGAGGTTAGCAAATGTGATGCCCATGTACAAGAAGGGCCAGAAGGAGGATCCGGGGAACTACAGGCCCATCAGTCTCACCTCAGTGCCAAGGAAGGTTATGGAGCAGATCATCTTGAGTGCCATAATGTGACACGTACAGGACAACCAGGTGGTCAGGCCCAACCAGTGTGGGTGTGTGAAAGTCAGGTCCTGCTTGACTAACCTGATGTCCTTCTATGACAAGACGACATGCTTAGTGGATGAGGGAAAGGCTGTGGATGTTGTTTACCTGGACTTTAGTAAAGCCTTTGACACCATTTCCCACAGCATTTTCCTGGAGAAACTGGTTGCTCATGGCTTGGACAGGCATACCCTTAGCTGGGTAAAACTTGGCTGGATGGCCGAGCACAAAGTGTGGTGGTGAATGGAGTTAAATACTGTTGGCAGCCAGTCACAAGTGGTGTTCCCCAGGCCTCAGTATTGGGGCCAGTTCTGTTCAGTATCTTTATCAATGATCTGGACAAGGGGATTGAGTGCACCTGTCCTGGGTTCAGCTGGGATAGAGTTAATTTTTACAGGAACCTGGGAGATGAGGGGCATAGCTGGGGCAGCTGACCTGAACTAGCCAAGGAGCTATTCCATACCATGTGACATCATGCTCAGTATATATATGGGGAGTGGGCCAGGGGGTGGTCTGGACTTCTGGTGGGTGGAGCGTCGGGTCCCGGGTGGTGAGCAGTTGCACTGTGCATCACTCTTTTTGTATACTCTCTTATTAGTACCGTTGTTGTTGTTGTAATTTCTTTGTGTTGTCCCAGTAAACTGCCTTTATCTCAACCCTCGAGGTTCCAGTTTTATTTTTTTCTTTTCTTTCCTCCGTCTCCCCCTTATCCCACCGGAGGGGGGCGGGAGGAGTGAGCGAGCGGCCGCGTGGTCCTTTGTTACCGGCTGGGCTGAAACCACGACAGCACCTCAGTAAGTTTGCAGACAACACCAAGCTGGGTGGGAGTGTTGATCTGTTTGAGTGAAGGAAGGCTCTACAGAGGGATCTGGGCAGGCTGGATCAATGGGACAAGGCCAATCATATGAGGTTCAACAAGACCAAGTGCTGGGTCCTGCACTTCAGTCACAACAACCCCATGTAATGCTACGGGCTTGGGGAAGAGTGGCTGGAAAGCTGCCCAGCAGAGAAAGGACCTGGGGGTGCTGGCCGACAGCCGGCTGAATATGAGCCAGCAGTGTGCCCAGGTGGCCAAGAAGGCCAATAGCATCCTGGCTTGTATCAGAAATAGTGTGGCCAGCAGGAACAGGGAGGTGATCATTCCCCTATACTCAGTACTGGTGAAGCCACACCTCAAGTACTGTGTTCACTTTTGGGCCCCTCACTACAAGAAAGACCTTGAGGTGCTGGAGCTCGTCCAAAGAGGAGCAATGAAGCTGGTGAAGGGTCTAGACAACAAGTCTTATGAGGAGCGGCTGAGGCAGCTGGGGCTGTTTAGTTTAGAGAAGAGAAGGGTGAGGGGAGACCTTATTGCTCTCTACAAATACCTGAAAGGAGATTGTAGCGAGGTGGGGCTCGGTCTCTTCTCCCGTGTAACAAGTGATAAGATGAGAGGACACAGCCTCAAGTTGTGTCAGGGAAGGTTTAGATTGGATGTTAGGAAATACTTCTTCACTGAAAGGGTTGTCAAGCATTGGAACAGGCTGCCCAGGGAAGTGGTAGAGTCACCATCCCTGGAGGTTTTTAAAAGACGTGTAGATGTGGTGCTTGCGGACATGGTTTAGTAGTGGCCTTGGCAGTGTTAGGTTAATGGTTGGACTCAATGATCTTAAAGGTCTTTTCCAACCTAAATGATTCTATGGCTCAAACTGGAACCTTTGTTAGGGATAAATGACCACCATTAACTTCAGTTGCGCAAGCTTCAGTTGCACAAACTGACATCTTCTAGTGCTAAACTCACAATATGTAAGAGGTGAAGAGGAAAATTCCTTAGGAATAGTGTAAAGGACGATTAAGGCTATCCTTCAGTCTGTAACCTTGATAATAACTGAAATAATTGAAGCAGTGAGTGAGAAAATTTCAAAGTTTGAATTAAACACAGTGAAATAATCAACTTACTATTTAGGACTTTCTTAGGAGTCCTTCTACTTTACGACTAGTTTAGTTTAGGACTTCTAGTTTAGTTTAGGACTCCTAAACTCAACGAAAGGCAGAAGCAACCCCCATATGAGAGGTTGTTAAATTTAGGCTTTTCTGGGTAATTCTGAAGGCTTGAGTATGTGTTGCATAAGAGCCCAGCTTATTCTCTGATGACTACTGACTAGATTTTTGAAAAAATTTCCAAGTGGTTAAAATAAAAATATCTGCAGTAAATAATTCTACCTGATGTCCAATCTCATAGAAATAGCAAGAAGAAAGAAAAAAAAAGAAGTGAATTTCCTGAAACATCATGTTTGAGTGTTTTCAAAATGAAGAAATCAATTCCTGAGATGGGAAAGTTATTTCATGTAGTTTCATGTGTATGTGGTTGGGTCAAACACAGTAGCCATGTGTCCTGGTTTCAGCTGGGATAGAGTTAATTGTCTTCCTAGTAGCTGGTACGGTGCTATGTTTTGAGTTCAGTATCCGAAGAATGTTGATAACACTGATGTTTTCAGTTGTTGCTAAGTAGTGTTTAGTCTAAAGTCAAGGATTTTTCAGCTTCTCATGCCCAGCCAGCGAGAAAGCTGGAGGGGCACAAGAAGTTGGCACAGGACACAGCCAGAGCACCTGACCCAAACTGGCCAACGGTGTATTCCATACCATGGGACATCCCATCTAATATAGGAATTGGGGGGAGTGGGGCACGGGGAACCGCCGCTTGGGGACTAGCTGGGTGTCAGTCGGCGGGTGGTGAGCAATTGCCCTGCGCATCATTTGTACATTCCAATCCTTTTATTACTACTGTTGTCATTTTATTAGTATTATCATTATTAGTTTCTTCTTTTCTGTTCTATTAAACCGTTCTTATCTCAACCCAGGAGTTTTACTTCTTTTTCCTGATTTTCTCCCCCATCCCACTGGATGGAGGGGAGTGAGTGAGCGGCTGCGTGGTGCTTAGTTGCTGGCTGGGGTTAAACCATGACACCATGTTTTTTGCTCACTAAAATTATAGTATTCCTGCACTCGGTATTGCATCTATGCAATAATTTCCATGTGCAGCAGTTACAGAGTCCCTGTTTATACATGAGCAGAAATGCGATCCTACACCTTTCAAATGCAAACAAAAATAGTATCTGTGTATAAATTTTAGTTATAATGTGATTTTGCTTCTGGATGTATCTTTTCCTTTTTTTTTTATTTAAAAGGTCTCATTGGCTACATTTGGAGTCTTCTTTTATCTGGACAAAGAGACTGTTTTAACAGCAACTGAAGTTTTTACATCTACTTCTTTATTTAACATTTTGTGACTGCCTTTGATTTACCATCTGTGATCTCTGCTGTAGCCCAGGTAAACATATTATGAACAAATGCTTTAAAAGGCTGATGTTTATACTCAGTCACTTTTCATCTATTTCTAGGGGTGATTAAGTAATTTAATTATTTTAAGTTACATTTTATTAAGATGAAACTGCACAGTATTTGTATGGAATGAGAAGCATGCAGGCTGTTTAAAGGATGTCTCAGTCATTTAAGTAGAATGAAAATTGGGTAGCAAACCTAATTGTGACTGAGATTTCTGTTTCTTGCCTTTGTTCTTTCAGTGGACTAGACTCAATTTCTGGTCATACTGTCTCATCTTTTTCATAGTCCACCAAAGATAAAGTATGAACAATTTGGGCAGCACATGTTTAAATCACTCAGCCATTGTTATACATTGGAGTCCGTGATGCCAAGTAGGGAAGACCCATTGTGGACTCTACAATACTGTTTTTGTCAAGTCACCACTGAAGGAATTAAAGAAAAAATGGAGTAGAGCTGCTGAGGGTACCGTATCAGCCACCTTCAGTCCTAATGGTACACCAGTAGGGTTACCATATGAGTTGGGAACTTCTAACTTTTAAGACTCTATTATGGGTATATTATATGAGCTGCTCATGAATGTACTCTGTCACAGCTTGTACACAACTCAGCTTTTTGTAAGGAAGGGGACCACTGTGAGCAGATGCTCATCCTGATTTGATTTCATTTATGGTTAGCATACTGCAAGATCAAAACCTTTTCTTTTCCTAAGGTTTACTTCTAATAGCTCAAAAATTAGCACAAGCGTTAAGTTCATCTTACTTTGTTGCAGCACAGTGATGGACATCTCATGATGCACTCACAGTAAAACGTTGTCTTTCTTCATTATAAGAAGAGAGAGTTATTCTGTGTGATTTCTTTAAAAAAAAAAAAAAAAAAAGCTAGTGTTTTCACCGCAGGTTTATGAAAACAAACTAATTGAGTAAGAGGAACCAGACATTCAAGGATTAACAATATATTCTAACATTGGATAGGTCAAGCATGCTCTGTTACTTTATAACTACCAAGCAGTAGATTCTCAGGAAAAAAAATACATTGTTGTGACTCTAGATTGTTTAGTACTTCAAGAAAAAAAATTTATATACCTGAACACCTTTTTTATCTATCTTCAAATAAGACAAGCAATATGTCTTTCCATATTATCTAGAACTTTTAAAATATTATTAAAAAATATAGGGAGCACAGACATGTTATAAACATTATATATATATATATAAAAAATATATAACATATTATATATATATATAATATATTCATCTTGGAGACCAAAGCTTCTCTGAGCTGTTTAGAGGATTTTCTGTGTGCTGAGGATGTTAACCCTGAGGATGTCAATACAAACTGCAGTGGAAGTAAGCAGCAGTTACTGATTTTTAATTGGTCATGAGTTTATATGGGTGATCATTAAGAAACTCAACTGAGTGTTGAACAGAAGAAACAGCATGTGATGTGTTGTGATACAAAATTATACAGCAGAGGTACATTCAGCAGGATGGATGGATGTAGAAAACATATCTTTGTCTTAACAGGTCTGTTGACAAAAATAATATCAAATATAAAAAAGAAATAAAAAATCCATTCCTGGAAGAAAAAAAGTGTTGACTCCTTTCATTAACACACAAAGAACAGGAAGCTCGGTTTTCCAGCCATGATGCAAGAATACTTTGAGAATAACATTAGTGTTTATATTTGCAGGGATACTAATACTTTCACTAAGCAAGAATGGAATTCTAAAGAGACTCTAGACGTATGAGGGAGATTGACCTGCTGTCACAGTTCTAGCATTTGGTCATAAATGTGTCTGTCTTGTGTAGCAGCTGTCCCAAGACTAGGTTGACTTAAGGAATTCTTAATTTAAAGTATCCCCATTCATTATTTTGTCCCTGTTTTTTATTTCTGGCTTCTTGTACTGTACCTGTCTACTCATGGTACAATACTGAAAAGATTTTTCTATTTTTTTTTTTCTGTTATAGCAAATTCTTCAAAAGAAGAGGGCCAACTGGGCAGGAGTCTGCAACAAAGAGAACTGCTGAAACATAAAGAGTAAGTATTTAAAAAAACCCATTAGCCATTGCTTAACTGATGCAATGCTAGAACAACCCTAAGTACTGAAGGCTGTGCTGCTATGCTTCACTGTGTAAACTTGGGTTAAGCCTGAATGCCCATCAGCAGTTGGCTGGATAGCATGTGTCTGGAGCTCATCTTCTGGTTTCACTTTATAAGAAATAAATCCAGTTAATATGCTGCATGAGTTCAAGAGGTCTGGTATGAGCTGCTTCACTCTGTGTGAGGAGATTGAAGTAGACGGACGGCTGTAATCTTGAAAGCAGATGACAGACGACCCTTTATTGCTAAAACACACACATACTTATAGTCACATATTCTGCAAAGTCACTGTCCATGCGCACAAGCATAGAATATGATTGGTTATACTGACACTGTCCACGCGCATAAACATAAGATATAATTGGTTATACTAACTCTGTACATGCGCATAAACATAGGATGTAATTGGTTATACCAACTAAAACATGCGAAACTTTTCTCAGTCTAATTGGTCAAGATAAACTGCCGAATTGAGGTTCTTTGTGCCAAGTTCCCTTTATCATGGAATGCGCACCTGTGTTCTTCTAATTGGCATCTTTCTTTTTTTGTCTTCTTGTTTATTCTGTTCCAGGCCTTCTAAAAGCATCTGGAATGCTCTGTGACTGTTAGCTAAATATGTGTCCACAGTGTGAACCAAAGTACATTAAAGCAGGAATAAAGGGGACTTTCAGAAGACCAACTGGAGTCACTGATGTGGATGCACCCACAATTCCCTGGCAACAGTTTGACTTCTTGGTGTGTTAACAAATTGTTTATGCTTTGTTTTTCCCCTGTAACATTGATTTGTCTTTTTCCACCTTTAAGAAAACTTCCAGGCTTTAAAATTGTTGAATGACGTCCTAGATTAATTTGTAAAGCACTGTAGTGGTATATTTGCAGTGGTAGAAGATAGTGCAAAGATGAAGTAGAAGACACTCAACCTAGCAAGTTCAGACAATGCAGGACACTTAAGCTTAACCACCCTGGTCCAGAAGTTGTAGAATTGGATGTGTCAAATTGTAAGCCTTAATCCTGGGCCCAGACAGGGGCTGAGAACCAAGTTGCACCACACTTATATGCCTCAGAAAAGGGTGGTCTTACATCTCTAGCTGACACCTATGTAGGGCAAGCTCAGTTTTATCTACACATAATTATACAAGAAATGAAAAGGCCATACCTAGTGTTGTCTTCTGACCATAACATTATTCTAACAACAAAAATAGAACAGCTGAGGACAGTTCGTGTCTCCATAGAAAAAATTTACAAGATTTTCTAGTATCATTTTTGCTTAGGAATAAATGGATATATTCTTTGTATGATGAATCACAAGAATATTTGAAAGTGTTTCTTGTTTGCAGTTCTTCCTTTGATCAATGGAAAATACTCAATAACAATAAAGAAAAAATTGCCACTGCTGGTGTAAGTATTACTAATGGAAAAGGCTTTGACATTTGTTTTTATAAAAATGTATTATTTTGCAGTTGCAATTTTCTGTTTCTTATTAAGGTTACCTGACATCTCGTTACTGAATTTAAAATAAATCTTACAGATTTTGACCAAATTTTAAGTGTGTAGTCTGAGATTTTTGAGATTTTGATGATCTGCTACTGGCTGTATTTTCATATTACATTTAGGTCCAGTCTGTTTGCATATTTCAGAAAGAAGAAGATTAAAAAAGCTTCTACCTCTGTTAGAAAAACATTCTGTCTTACCATTAGGAAGTTTAAATACCTGTGTCCTGGAGCAGAGACTAGAAATTTTGCCTGGTAATACTGCTGCAGTATTGTTTTATGTTAGAAGCTCACTTTCTGCAGTCTCCATTAAAAAAATATGCCACTGCTAAGGAGAGGGAAAAGAACAAGTGAAACAGAGTGTGCAGAAGGTCAAAACTTCCTGGGAAGCTACAGTTTAATTAAAATAAGAATGGGGAAGGTGGAGAGGGGAAGAAGGTGTGAGTTTCTAGAAAGGTGGTAGAAATAGGCACTTGAAAACAATGAATTTGCAGAAGAGACAGAAGAGTTTGTGCCAACTAGAGCTCATTTCACTGCAGACCCTGTAATGAAATCCAAGAATCTGTCATTATTCTGCTCCTACCAGTTCTGCCTTTCAAGTGGCCTAGCTAAGTTTGGTCCCATTAGTCTCATTTACACCAAGGATGAGAACTTTCTCCTGCCGACACTAATTTCCTTGGCTCCAGTAGCACAGAGTGGCAGTTCTAAAGTTTCTAGTTCCATTGATGAATAGAGTAAGATTTGCTTCATACAAACTGCCCAGGAATTGTACTGTTGTTTGGTTGTTTGGTTTGGTTTTATTTGTTTGTTTTGTATAATCTACATATGTAAGGTTTTTTAAGTCTGAGACTGGAAACTGGCACAAGCAAGATTACCTAGAATATGAATCATTAAAGAGCAGACTATGGGGGGAGAGGAAACATTTTTACAGTATGATTTTATATACCTAAGTTAACAGATTTAGTTAAGAAATTCTTTAGATTTATTCTGAATTTAATGTATCTGAGTCACAATATATAATATGTATTTGCCTTCACAATGATAATGATTTTAAGAGTAACTCTTTTTAATATGTTCTATTTTTTAAATATATTTAGATGAAAATGTCAGTTGTTTTGAAATACCTCCAAGCCTTTGACTGGCGATGGATGTGGCTAACTATAGCTGCTTATTTAGGACAAAATGCACTAGCCATTGGACAAAATCTGTGGCTTAGCACCTGGACTGCAGAAACAGCAAAAGTTAATGATTTCACAGAATGGAAACAATCACAAATCTATAAACTTCGTATCTATGGGCTTCTGGGATTCATACAAGGCAAGGATGAGCATTTATGACTGTTTTCTCACCATTTGCCAAATTTGATCTGCCTGAATATGTGTTAGTAAAGAAATAATGCTGGTTGTTTCATAAACAGAATTGTATGCAACACAGTATCATAGTTTAATCTGGGGAGAGGAGAAGAGATATACAGACATGTCAAAGAAAATGCTGTTTAATTTTATGATACTTCTGTGAATTCTTGGAACATCCAAGTGTAACCTAATGAATTTATGTTGGCATCTCAGTGAGGAAGGAAACCTGTGTTGATGTGTAGTGGCATGCTAGCATGAGAGAATTAATTGCAGGAAAAACATATGAAGTAGTAAGATGTATCAACAAAATACAAATATGTACATTTGTAAATCTAAGATATGAAGTGGGACTGTGCTTACTGTGGTAGAAAACAGTGACAGAAACAAGCTCCATTTCCTTTCCGCCCCAACCATTCATACTGTCTTTTAATGTATCCATTCACAAGGTCTTCCCGTTTGCTGCGGTGCCTTTCTGATCACCAGGGGATCCCTGTCTGCTTCTCGGGCATTGCATCAGCAGCTGTTAGACAATGTGTTGCACCTTCCTGTTCAGCATTTTGAAACTAATCCAGTTGGTCAGATCATCAGTAGATTTACAAAGGTAAAGGGAAAACTCATATGTATTTTCCATTTTATGAAAATGAAGCTTAAGTGACTACAGATTTAACTCCATTTAGTATTGCTGAAAAATTAAAGATACCAAAGTAAGTGAATGCAATATCTAGCAATAGAAAGCTGTTTCAGTACATAAAAACTTAAAAAACTGTTTAAAGCTATTTTCTTACAAAATCACCAAAACATGTTATTAGTAGAAGTTGTATAGACCCTGTCCAAGATCATTGGGAGGCCATTACTCAAAGGCCATTCCTGCAGTGCAACAAGTTTACCAGACCTAAATCTGATGTTTTTTTAAAAAAACAAACTATATTTTTCTTCGATAGTATATTGCGTATCAGAATCAAATGTTATTGTCAAAACCGATTAATACATTAAATTCACATTCTCAGAGGTATATATACTTAAAGTGAATGTTATTTTCTATTTTTGTAGTGTTTTGGCTTTAATTGGAACCTCTAATACACAAACAAATGTTATTTACTATAACTTTAATACCTCCCACTCTCATCATAACTAGATTGTTGCAATGCATTACCAATTACTGAAAATACAGTGACTGTTCATAGCTGTGTTCTCAAGAATAGAACCAAGAGTGGTTGTGTGATACACTAGAAGGTGAGTTGACTTAGGTTTCACTCAAGCCCCTAGTCTTTGGTAGCAATGGGTTTGAAAAAGCTTTACCATGTACAGTAAGAGATTAATATTAATATTTCAGTACACTTCTAGAATTAATAACAGGAGCATACAGGAGTTAGGATCTGAATTCCTGCCTTCTTTTCAGTCTGCTGTACTTTACATAAGCTAAATAGTATTGAGTAGCAAAATAGCAAGAGCTGTCTCTTTTTGACTTCAAACACTCTGAGCCTGTTCTCTGACATACTATGAGTAGTCTAAAAGCTATTATATCTATTTCGCTTTTAAAAAACAATAATGATATATGAATACATTTTGTTACGATATAATCAGGAGGGATCCTACTAATTTTTATTGAAGATACTTTAGTTTGATTCCATTTTTAAAGGATGCTTTCTTCAAGTTTTTAGTGGAATTTACTCACAAAATCTTGATTCTTCTGTGCATTATTACAGGACTTATTTATAGTGGACTTACGTTTCCATTATTACTTACGAACTTGGCTAAATTGTACACTAGATGTTATTGGAACCATTCTAGTTATCACATCTGCCTCACCACTATTCATAGTGGTAGTTATTCCCCTGGGATACTTTTATTTTACTATTCAAGTGAGTGCAGTAAGCTTTTATAAGGGTTTCTAGATGTATGTGGGTGAAATATCCAAAGCAGTCAAAGGTACAGGCTTAAGTTATTCCTTATTGTGAAAAAAACCAACCCCAAACATATATATATAACATTTGAAATTGCTTTCAGAAAAAAATCTTCAGGCTTCTTAAAAGGAAATTAGAACACTTCTTGAATATATCCTGTAATGCTTGGGAACTTTTAACAACTTACGTTTTTTTCTTTGTATTTTCCTTATTCTTAGGAAGATACATTTTTGATATAGATCCCACCAATAAATTTGATGAAGTTACCTGAAAATATGAGGTGTATATTATAGTGAAAGTTAAAAGTTGAAGGGTAACCCTGAAACAGCAGATATAAACTAGAACGATGCCTACACTACCTGTGCTATTTTTTGTCAAGTGTCAGTTATGCTACTGAGAAACCAAAAAGTAATGTTTCAGAAAGACTCATGGCTACATTCCTGTTTCTTGATGCTCAAAGTACGGTCTGTGATTAAAGACCTTAAAAGATTCTTACAATAAGAATATAGAGGAAGGAAAAGATTGTCTGGAATCAGTCTCTACTAAAGAATTTAAATATAGACATCATTACATTGGAGAAATAAAGGCTGTCTTTCATTTGAGAAAGAAGTGGGACATTCTAATTTGAAAGTTTACATAGAAGTTTTAGTTGGTTGTTACACACCTCTTGTGGTACAGCACATTTGCTATAGAATTTGGAAATAATGTTCTCTTATTTTAACCTTGCCAGTAATTTATATATTGCAGTTATGTCAGCGTTACAATGTTGGTGTGTCCCAAGAGACAGATTTTTTTTTCCTATGCTGTTTGTGAATACCTTTTTTTTCTGTATAGACATTTCCAACTTTTTCATATTAAAAGTTTACAGGAATTACTTAACAGATTACTTAACTGTAAATAAATATGGCAAATACTTTAGACAATGTAAAAGAAACTGTAGCAACTTAAAATGTCTGTTTTGTCTGTACTGTTTTATTAGTGGTACTACATAGCGAGTTCACAACAAATTCAATGGCTAGGAGGAGCATCACGTTCCCCTGTGATCTCCCACTTCAGTGAAACTCTTGCAGGGCGATCAACAATTTGAACATTTGGCCACCAAGAGAGATTCATTAGAAAAAATAATGATGTTGTGTATGAGAACTTAGTTTACTTCTACAACAGCATCATCTCCAACAGGTACTTTACAGCAGTTCTGCATCCGTGACTGAGCTGAGACACTTGACTGAGCTGAGCTTGAGTCACTCCTTTAGTCGGAGTGAACCCACTGAGAAACAGAAGGGCGAGAGCAATTTATCCACCACTCTTTGTAATGAATGCATAGATTATGTCTAAGCACTAGGATGATTTCTTCTTTATGTACCAGAAACTAGCATGTTTATAGAAAATATGCATATGTTGTCTGGGATGAGAATATTAAAAAAAAAATAAAAAAATTACCAACAGGCCATGAGCATGGACTGTGCTACATTTCAACTAACAGTTCCTCTTACAAGTTTATGAACAAATCAAATTTATAGTTCAGTAGTTCATGTGGGAGTAGGTCTTGAGAGTGGAATCTTGGGTTTAAGGAAATAAGTCCATTTCCTCTCCTTCCTTTGTGATTCAGTTCAATTACAGGCAAGGATTAGCAAGGATAGGATTTTCAGTTCTGTTTTTCAGTCAAATACCTGAATCTTTTCTGGATAGGAAGAGTAGGAAAATAGTATGAGGAGTGAAGGGAGCACTAGCCAGGAGTTGAGACCTGCATTTTGTTTTTAGTGGTGCTACCAGTTCTAGATGTCATATTCCCTCCCCAGTCCATCTGTAAAATGGGAATGATAGTGCTTATCTCTCTTGTAAAGTGGGTAAATTGCTAATATAATGATCTCAAAGACTCATTATATTAGCAATGTATTCACTATCCTATAAAAAATTTGGAGGTAATTCACTTTTTTCTTTGCCTTGATTTACTACAGGTGGCTACCTGTCAGGCTTGAATTTCTGGGAAGTTTAATGGTGTTCTTTGCTGCACTCTTTGTAGTACTAGCTGGAAATACAGTGAGTTCCTCTACAGTGGGTTTATCAATATCCTATGCTCTAAATGTAAGTAATAGTATAAATTTTTTGCTGCTACCACATTGTATATGAAAAGAGAAGAATACATAAATGAAGTTGTGTAGGTGAATATACATGGTAGCATCGATGAAACTAAATCCCATGGGCAGAACAGAGTTTTCCTTTGAATTCCATTAATTCTGGGAAGCTTCACATTAATTATTTTCCACTTCTGAATTTAGATGAAATAATAATTATTCAAACATATTTAAAAATCAAGTTAATGAAACTAGGTAGTATGGTTAGTAGTATGGTAGTATGGTATACTAGCTAGTATGGTTTATTTTTAAGTATTTTGTTAAACCAAATAAGAACAGGTACAACTATACTTCATAACTGATTTCTTGTTCACTTACTGAATGTTATGTAGGAATGCTTATGTGGAAGTTGAATAAAATCATTTACTTTGGCATTGTTCTTGTAAAAGTAATATGTGAGAGCCATATTTGAAATATGTCGAAGTAAGATAAATTGTATTGATAAGTTACTAGTTAAAATAAATCTTAAGTATTATGTATACACAAACTAAGCATCCAAGTTTCTTTAATCTTGTGATGCTTAGGAGTCTAGCTGTATCCAGATTCTCGCTGTGGTAAGTGCTTCAGAAACACAGCTGACAGATACTAATTAATAGAAATACAAAAAAAATATACAGACAATTACCTGTCATGGCATATGCACATCACCCCCAACTCAAAAGAGGTCCATTTTCTATTATTCAGAGATTGAAGAATCTCCTTTATATCATCCTATACTTGGTGATGACAGTCACAAGTACTGCACAGTTTTTCACCTCCGTCTGATGTCAAATTGACACCATTCTTTATTTAAGTTGCATACAGCATCTCAAAACAGTTGACTAAGAATTCTTTTGGCTCACTTTTTTCCTATAGAATTGGGAATATTTAACCATGGAAGTGGTACCAATTTTGTCTGCAGAAGCATTCCCAGTGTTTGAAGGCGACAAATTTGCCAGACACGGTAGACCAAATAAATATCTCCATTACAAATTCTTTGTTCTGTATTGCTAGCTTACTTTACCTAGGGAATAGTACAATAATGTACCCACAATATGAGCTGTATATGTTTTTCCTTTCAACATATCACATAATTACTGTGAACTTTCTGTTGATCCTGAAGTAGTGCCAGATTTCTGGAGCTGTTATACTCATTGGTCAGTCTTAAAAGCAGACAAGAAGTGCTCAGAGGAATGCCAAGATCAGTGATTTTCTAAGTGATAGTTCATTTGGCATTTCATCATTTTCTGTACACTTTTTGGCTTCTGTGATTATTAAATTCAGGGTAAGTTTTGAAATCAGCACACTGTATTCTAATAGAGTCAAATTTTTACATTCTGTGATGCAACTATTTCCCCAGATAATTCAGAGTCTAAATTTTTGGGTGCGTAAAGCATGTGAAATCTAGACCAATGCAGTTTCAGTTGAAACAGTTTATGAATATGCAAAAATTGATAAAGAGGTGAGAATTCTTCTTGAAATGGTGAGCATTCTTCTTGAATATTTATTTATGTGCATAGAAAATCATTGACTTCGATTGACTTTAATGTTGGTGAGTGGTAAGAGGTTACAATTTCTTATTAAATACTTTCTCATTTTTTTTTTACATTGAGAATAATATGTAGCTTCTTCATTACATTTATAGTCATAGCAGTTTTATTCCTATTTTGACCAGTAAATTGCTTGGCATCCTTCTTAGCAATGGATTTTATAGTAAGACTAATGCAGCTACAGCTCAAGTGAACTCTCTTATGCTATGTGCAACCAAGAGGAGCATTTTAAGATGGGGAGAGAGGCCTGTCAGACCCCTAACTGTTAGTCACCTCATTTCTGGAGAGACATTTGTTTCAAGCCAATTTGCTTTGTTTATTGTGCTTTTCTGAAAGTAGTACCCATGTCAAGTACAAAGGCATAAGAGCCTTAGTCTGTCTCGGAAACAAGACTCTCTTCTACCTCTTCATTCTCTTTTACCCTTTCCCCCATGTTTATGTTTCTTAACTTTTTTTCACATCTTTCTGTTCTCTCCTACTCTTCTTCTTAAAATGTTTCCCATAAAATATGCATTTTAAATATTTGGGAGATTAGGCATCAGATTAAATTCAATTCCTGTCAGTTGATGGAACAGATACCAGACTATTAGCAACTACCCAGTTAAATGAAGTCTACTTTTTTAAATGAGTGTATAAGATGTTGTTAAAAAAAACCCAAAACACACAAACCAAAACCCCTGAAAAAAACAGGTGGAATGTTTCTGCCCAGTGTTCATGAGCAGGTTCTCCTTCCCTTATATTGCATTGGAATTATCCTAAAGCTCCAGGGATTTTTAAAGATATATATAATTTTTCTAATGTTTTTATTAACTTGTAACATTTTTACTGTCATATACTGAAATACCAATGGTGTTAGTTCCAGGAACCATGGATAATGTCAAAAAGACCACCAGTGGGGTGGCCAGATAGAGGAATAATAGAGTTTGTAAACTACAAGGCTCAGTACAGGAAGGATCTTGCTTGAGCCCTGAATGATGTCTCTTTTCAGAAACAGAGTAAAGAGAATGTACTGTATATAAGAAGAAATAAATCGGAGGTATAAAATTCTGTTTCCTAACTTTCTGCTTCAAAAGGATTTCATATGAGAAGACTCCAGTACTAGATACAGCAAGATGATGTTGAACAGGGAAGGTGTTAAGTGGATAAGACATTAAAGAAAAGACAAATGAGAAAGGGAAAAGTATTTTCTCCTACTATGTAGAAATTCTTATCCCTGTAAGAAACTGAGATAATGTTTTATGAATTTAGCAGTTTTAAGGAAGATCCAAGTTTGAAATTAAACCTCTTGTCCACCGTGCTGAATATTTATGTAGAGGAATATGCTGCCAGATTAGTGCTAATCAGCTTTGGGTTTGGGGTCAAGGAACACCAAGTGAGACGTAGTTTAGAGTCATTGGTTTGAGCTGAGGAGTGCTAGACAAAAGGGAGGGGAATGGAAAGGATTCCCACTGAACCAGGCGTAGGCTGTACAGCTTCTGAGGGAAAGCCGTGATTGCGAGTCACGTGTTCCAAAAGTGAGGTTCAGTTTTATCCACCTATAGGATTGCATGTTCGTGAAAGAAACCTAAGTTTTGAACTGAAAGTTGACACTGTATTCACTAATCATATTTCATATAGAATGTGTAGCATGGAAAGTTATAGCCTTTATCAGAAAACTTTCTGTTTCAGGTTGGAATTGTTGGAAGAACAGGAGCTGGTAAATCAACACTCACAAATTGCTTGTTTAGAGTTCTAGAGAGATCTGAAGGCAAAATAATTATTGATGGAATTGATATATCAACTATTGGACTCCATGACCTAGGTGGAAATCTTAACATTATTCCACAGGTGAGTTGTGTTTTAGAGAGAACTTTTTTTCCTTTTTGACTAACACAAGACACTTTTTTTTGAGAAATTATAACCCCAAAGTTCACAGACTGCCAAGAGACAGAGGTATAAAACTCCAATAGAGTTTCAGTGATCTTTGAAAACAGGCTCTGTTATGGTCTATCAGGCTTTAGAATTGGATTTTTGAGAATCTTAGCTATTTCATTAGACAGTAATCTTCAGTACTGCTGGCATAATGCTATCCTGAAAAATGTCACAACTGCATGTTGGCAATTACATGGAAGAAGCCTCAAAACAGGGAGACCACAAGTATGACATCAGGTTTTATTATGCCAGGTTTAGTTTAACAGTCTTAGCTAGAATAACTCATAGAATCATAGAATGGTTTGGGTTGGAAGGGACCTTAAAGATCATCTAGTTCCAAACCCCCTGCCATGGGCAGGGACACCTTCCACTACACCAGGCTGCTCAAAGCCCCATCCAACCCGGCCTTGAACACTTCCAGGGATGGGGCATCCACAACTTCTTTTGGAAACATGTTGCAGTGCCTCACCACCCTCAGAGTAAATATTTTTTTCCTAATATCTAATCTAAATCCACCCTCTTTCAGTTTAAAGCCATTACCCCTCATCCTATCACTACATGCCCTGGTAAAGAGTCCCTCTCTGGCTTTCTTGTAGGTCCCCTTTAGGTACTGGGAGGCTGCTATAAGGTCTCCCTGGAGCCTTCTCGTCTCCAGGCTGAACAACCTCAACTCTCTCAGCCTGTCTTCATAGAGGGGCTCCAGTCCTCTGATCATCTTCATGGCCCTCCCCTGGACTTGCTCCAACAGGTCCATGTCCTTCTTATGTTGAGGGGGCCCAGAGCTGAATGCAGGACTCCAGGTAGTGTCTCGCGACAGCAGAGTAGAGGGGGAGAATCACCTCCCTCGACCTGCTGTTCACATTTCTTTTGATGCAGCCCAATGTTCTCCAGAATCTATATGTGTATAGCTACATAAAGTGTTTTCAAGTCCCACCTGAAGGCAAAAATATTTTAAAATAACTGTAATTATGTCTGAAAACTGTAGGGAATAAAGTGATGTATACACAAATCATGTAATATGTATTTAAATTAATCTGCTATGGTCTGTCACATAAAGCTGTCCCTGCTTACTTCAGAACAGGGCAGGAAACTCAAGTTTAGTTCACATATCATTAGGATTGTGTTCATGCTAGTTGTCCTGGTTTTGGCTGGGATTGAGTTAATTTTCTTCTTAGTTGCTGGTACAGTGTGTTTTGGATTTAGTGTGAGAATAACATTGATAACACACTGATATTTTAGTTGTTGCTAAGTAGCGCTTATCCCAAGTTAAGGATTTTTCAGTTTCCCATGCTGTGCCAGCAAGCAGGTGCACAAGAAGCTGGAAGGGAACATCGTCAGGACAGCTGACCCGAACTACCCAAAGGGATATTCCATACCATAGAGTGTCATGCTCAGCATAGAAACTTGGGGCAGTTGGCTGGGAGGGGCAGATCACTGCTCAGGCATCAGTCAGCGGGTAGTGAGCAATTGCATTGTACATCACTTGTCTTTTCTTGGGTTTTCTTTTTTTTTATTTTTAATTTTATTATATTCCTTTTAATTACTACTACTTCTATTATTATTATCGTTGTTGTTGTTAGTATTACATTTTATTTTTCTTTAGTTATTAAATCGTTCTTATCTCAACCCATGAGTTTTACTTTTTTTCTTCCGATTCTCCCCATCCCACTGGGAATAGGGGGAATGAGAAATTGGCTGCATGGTGCCAAGTTGCTGACTGGGCTTAAACCATGACACTGGTAAACTGACTTATGTTGAAATGCTCTAATATAAAGTAAAACCTAGAACACAAATTTAATGGTCACCTGAAGACTTTTTCCATGTTCCCTGAATGCCATTCATAAAAGCATTTTTGTGCATGGGTGATGTTAACATCACTTACAATAAATTTATCTGACACTTTCCAAAGGAAGGTCTTTTTTTTTTTTTTCCTAGCTTTTCTGGAGCTTTAACCCTGGTAATATTTCCTGTGTGTCTCTACCATAGACTGTGCATGGAGACAAAGCTAATATGTAAACAAAATAGCTTGGGTCTTTCCAAGAGTGAGCTGAATAGGAAAAAAAAATGTATATATTCCTTCAAATCCTTGGCTGCTTTTCTTTGAGAAATATATTTGCTCAGGGGAATGATAAATTTAGTTTTTGATATAACTTTTGGGTCAGAAATGACAAACCAAATTTGATTATGCTGCAGGACTTCAAAACACAATTCTTACATGCTCAGTTGTAACATTTTTCTTGTTTTAAGCAACCAATACTCTATGAATCTGCACAACGTCTGACAGTTGTAAATTATGCAGTATTTTCTCAACTGCAGTTGCAGGTCTGATTTACTGTGAATGGAGTATATTGGATCCACATCAAGGCAATTAAATTGAGAGAGGTACAGAAAAGTTCAGTGAACTGAACCAAAGCTGGGATCAGATAAGGAAACTAGAACTGGAAGGGTGGAAAAATGGAGACTGAAACTTGTGGAGAGTAGGTGGAGTCTGGAGTGTTGAATTGCGTAGGTCGGGAGAATGGAACTGGATGAAGTTGAAAGTCTGGGACAGAAAGAAGGGCATGGCAAGATACCAAAGCTTTCAGTGTGCAGATACTTTTTCAGATGAGTCAAATCTATCTCATAGAAAAAGTTTTTAACAATCATATTCAAGTACAGATTTGAAAATTACTTCAATGATGTTCTAATGCAAGTAACATGAAGTTTAAATGAAGAATATGTACAAGATCTCATACCATTTTAACAGTCCTTTTTGGTCACCTAGCTTCCTAAAAATTGTCACTGTTCTGCTTGCATGTAACTTGCTAGTGAACGTTGTTGGCCTTTTACAGTCTACCTATTGGGTCACAACCATTATGACTGCACTTAGACAAGGTGTCCACTGCCTCTAAAAACATCAGTTCTGTTTATAAATCTGTGCAGGTATTCATATGTTGTCAAGTACTGACTTCTTAAATTTGCCTTTTTAAGAAAAAGGCTTTTGTGTACATCCAAAAAAAGTGTATAGACTTAACTACTGAATGCTTGTTTCTACAGTCATAAGTGCTGGATGTGACCTATATGCATCCTGGCATGTACTAGCCTACGTGTACTTTTTTCCAGACATTCCCTGCTGTATTCAGTGCACAGAAGCTAGTGATGCTCATTTATGCAATAATTGCTTTTGTTTTTACTTCTGAATATGTCACCTTTCCTGTAGGAAATTAAGAATATTTGAATCATAATCATAGCCTTCTTATCTTTCTTAACAGTGCTCATGGATGTAGTATTCACTGCTTCACAAACTTGACAATAGGAATAACTCATATGTTGTTGCAGTTGCCAGGTGCTGGGCAGGTCTTTAGTCAGCCATAGAACTGGTAGTACAGAGAATGCATAAGACATATTTTGCTCTTTACATTTCACCTTAATGAAGAACTGAGCACACTGAGACCCCACGTGATTTTTTTGTCTTTTCATCCCCAGCTTCAAAACATTACAATTTCCCTTGCAAAGCTTCATTTCCAAAATCATTCGTCCCAGTTCTCTATGTTAATGTCAGGATTTGTGGCAGGCTGTTTTAGGTTTGTGTTGGAATTGCGCACTCACGTTCTGCTGTTATTTAGGACCCCGTCTTGTTTTCTGGGACACTGCAGTCAAATTTGGATCCACTTGGAAAACACTCTGATCTGGAACTGTGGGAGGTACTGGAACTGTGTGACTTAAAGGATTTTGTGCAGTCACTCCCAAAGAAGCTCCTTCATGAGATTTCAGAAGGTGGTGAAAATCTCAGGTACATAAACAAGAAAGTGCTATTGCAGTTATTTTCTGGTACTGTAAAACTATGTTTCTTCCAGAGAATTTACATCAGAAAGTGTCAGTATAAAAATGACACTTCTCTCATCATTCTCAGTAGAATTATTCTGGTAGTATGAGTTTCTTTGAGGTGGCAAACTGTTCACAACTGGATAAAGTTTTATGGCCTGTGCTGTATGGAAAGCCAAGGAAGTAGACTATTTTCAGATGAAGTATATGAGTAATTGTAAGGGGGGGGGGGCAATTAATGCACTGCCTACTTAGATTTGGGTAGAAAAGTACTCATTTATTTAAATTTTAAAAACCCCAACAAAACAGAAAAGAAAAAAAACCCAAACCAAAACCAGCAAACTTGGAAAGAAGGCAAAACTGCAGAGGGCTTATTCCTTTACTTTATGTGCTTTGCAAAGCAACTAATTTTTTCCATGTAAAACATCAACCCATAGTTATGTAACGAGGGTGACGCTTGAAATAAAACAACTCTAAGCTCTAGGACACAAATACTGAAGCTTCTGTCAGCAAAGGGGCAGGTCTTAAATGGAGTGTACTGAATATCAACTTGAAGTTTTTTGACAGATCATTTTCAGGAGGAAGTTTCTAGAAGGCATACACCACAGCTAACATACAGGAGTATCCAAACCTTTACACTGAACATCATTAAAAAGTGGTTTAGCATTCAATCTGGCTTATTCAGAGTCCTCATTATAATGCAAATATAGAAATTGTAGGCAAGACTAGGTTTACACTACAGAGTTCAGCCACAGGTGTTTGAGTCACACCTTAACTATTTTTGGTATGCTGAGCAAGAAGAAATCAAAACTTCCAAAACAAGGTGAACAGATTTCAGTAGTCTTTTAAGAAGTATAAAGTGTTGCTAAGAAAGGTAGAACAGATAGGCTCCACAGTAATCGCAGCTTTATATTGTTCTTCCCTTTCTCAATGTGCCTGACCTGGCCTTCTCAAATGTATTTTTAACAGTGTTGGGCAGAGACAGCTGGTCTGTCTGGCCCGTGTTTTGCTCCAAAAAATAAAAATCCTGGTCCTAGATGAGGCGACAGCTTCTGTTGACATGGAAACAGATAACTTGGTGCAGTCCACCATCAAAAGAGAATTTTACGACTGCACAATATTAACTGTAGCCCACAGGTTACATACAGTAATGGATTCAGAGAGGTAAGTAAGTTTTGGTAAGCCATTTTAAAAATAAATGGCTTCCTTTAAATGGATCAGTTTTCAGACTTACTAAATTTTACACTCCAACACTTTTTACCTTAGTATCTTTGTATCTGTACAATCCAAGGTATCACAAAAGACTTCAGCATCAATATTATTTAAATATCAATAGACTGTGTTCTGTTTCCCCCTTCTAATTACAGAATTAATTTAATATTTTTCCTGCTAAGGTGCAGGTATAAGCTACTATTAAGACCACTTAATTCTCTAGAGTAAATGGACTATACTATAGAATTTTTACCGATTAAGCAAAAATGCCATTTTCAAAAGGCTTTTTAAAATATAGGAGTTCCTAGTTTTAGAAACTGATGAATTATCTTGTTCAGTAATATTTCTTCCAAGTAAGAGTTCCCATTATCCAGACATAACTGTATTAGGCCTGGAAAATATGGTTGAATAGCTCATCTTTCTTTTCCTGTAATCTTTCTGCTTTTGCATTGTAGAGTGCTTGTTCTGGACGCGGGAAGGATTCTAGAATATGATACACCACATAATTTGTTACAACAAAAAGGTGCCTTTTCTGAAATGGTTGCAGAGGCTGGGATAAGAAGATAAAGAAAACTGATGAATGAATTCTTAATGAAGGTGAGAATTCCTTACTCCAGTAAACACTCGAGGGATATGTGGCATTCCTGATGTTATAAAATGACTAGCTTACTCAAAAGCTCCTCACAACAGTGCTGTTTACTACAACTACAATCTGTATATATTGATCAGGCTTCTTAAAACAACTTTCTGATTTTATACAAACCACTTATTTTGATCATATTGGCACTGCAACAACACAATGAAGCAGTAATTTTCATGGCATATTTTAACTGTTGCACTAGTAAAGACTGATTGAAAAATAAATCTTGCTGTTCACATACTGTTTTTAATTTTAAAGTAGTACTTAATTAAGTGGCCCTGACATGCCCATTTAGTTAATACATTTATGATTGCAAATTCATAAAAACTGAAAACTGCTTATTGTGTGGACATACAGGCAGATGTCACTTGGTGCTGATTTTTAGGACATATTTACAGGTATACTTAGGTATTGACCTTGTGATTTCTGAGTAACTGAAAAATTATTTCAAATAACCGAAACCCACTTCTTATATATCTAATTGAGGACTACAATATCACATTGTGACAGAATCCCTGAAAAAAGGGAGTCAGGTGCAGCTATCACTTTGCTAGTAGATTTTAATAGAAACCTCAGTACTAACTACAGCAGCAGGACAGGTTACGTACATTTACTGAAAGTGTCATTTAAACATGCCTACGCTTCTGTAGGCCACATAAATATTCATTTCCATTTTTATTACAGTTCCTGAAACTCTTCAAATTCAGTAACAACTCAATCAATACAATCTTATCTTCAAAACTAAGAGAAGATCCCTGTCAACTGCTTTAAAAAAACCAAACCCCCAAACTATAACAACAAAAAAACCCCAAAGTACATGAATAAAGTTTCAGGCTACAGCCCTGTTGTATTACTTTAATATTGACACCTGATTAATATCAAGTAGGATCTTAATTTCTTGCCTGATAGCAAGCAAACTGTATTTGCTGTTTTAGAAAGGTGGTGGGAAGTGATGGAGGCTCTGATGAGAGTTCCTCAAAGATGTGATTCTACCACAGCAAAGGTGAATGATTTCTCTATCCTTTCCTGAAGGTAAAAAAGAAAATCTCTTCTTCCTACATTAAAGACACAGTACTACCTAGTTTAATTGGCTACAAAACACAATTAAATATACTATCATCACTCGCACAAAACTATTAGGAGTATGTAATGATTTTAGACTAGCAACAACCCTGCCCAAGTAACTATTATCTTCTGAAAGTCTTGGAAAGACTGGTGTGACAAATTTTCTCAGGAGGGAGAAGAGCTTCCTGCTTTTCATCTCTATTTTCCTCTTCTTTCCCCCAAGTGAGGCCAACAGTACCTTGCCAACAGAGCAGAACCTTCTCATACCAACATTTAACTTCCCCAAAACATTCAAAAAGTGCCACAGCCAGACTCTGCTGAGGCTCTGCTTCCCTCAACCTTGTCCCCAACCATTACCCACCTTCATGCTCCTCTCCAACCCCACCCTTACCTGCAAGTATCGCAGGAGGAACTGGAAAGGTCTGAAGTGAATGAGTGTTATTCCTAAACTGATTAATAAGTTTTAGGCGTAAGGCTAGGGGAGGTAAATGTCAGTACCTCAGAGACCAACCCCTTTTGCAAGGTCCAGAGAAAATAATCTGAGGACTGGCAGCAGTGCATGGTAATTTTTACCTTTTTTTTTTTTTTAAATCATTATTTTTGTTTGTGTCAAGGAGGATTTTCTATGCTTACTGGTGGACTGACATAGCCTTACAGCTTCAGACTACCTTCAGACTACAGCTGGGAAAAGCTGCAGACTGAGTAACTGCAAAGTCTGAGAGAAAAAATGGTGGACTAGTGTCAGCAAAAGCCAAATAGCCATTCCTTCTCTTTCAGCAAGCTGTAGTCCTCACATACAGCTATACTTTGAAAAAAGGAGGTGCAGCAAAGGCAGAAGCAGCATGATATGCTCCTGCTATGTTTCCATGCAGCAATCACTTACCAAATCATCTAACAGGTAAGCAGGAAAAGGCAATTTTGCAGTAAGAACATCACCCAGGGTCTGCAACATCTCCTCTCCCCACATGCCTGATGTCAAAGAGGCTCACTCTAAGTAACAAAGAGGGACCACTTGCCTGCCTCAAGTTCAATACTAATTCAGACTTTGCAGTACCCAGCACAACCCACTAGACGCAATGTCACCAGCTAACACCGTTGACAGTGCAAAGCTGTGTCATAGCCCTGCAGGCCAGCTCAGCATATACTTCGCCTCTCCTGCGCTTTCTCCTCCAAATAGCAATTCTCCCATGCCTCCAGGGCATTTGGGGATCAGGTCCCAGCCTCATCCCATGGGCCTACTCATAGGCAGCCCCCACCTGTAAAAGGCTCTGCCCCATATGGGCCACTAACTGCTGAGACTCCTGAGAAGGTGCCAGGCTGAGGAAAGGCAAGTGTGGAAAAACCTAGCTTGGGGCTATGGTCAAAGGGCCTTCTGACAGCACAGGTTACTGCCGCTTGGCTGGAGACAGTATGAGAGACCCAACAGTTCATCCCTTTGAGGAGCTCCTGTATGGCTCTTTTTTCAGCTAGGTTGCTTGGGTTAGGGAAAGGAAAGGTGGGACAGCCAGGGTATCAGGGCAGAGTCTAAAGTGAGGATGCAGCTCAGAAGGGCACCATGGCTCTGTTTTTCCTTTTCACAGGAAGAAGCATGGAGCAGAACCTGCTCATGGTCTGCTTCAACTTTCTTCCCCACAGCATTCAAAAATCCCAGAGGCAGCACCTTCTCAAGTGCCACTTCCCTCAGGCCTGCTTCCAGTCCTTGCTCTACACTTTCCTGGCAGCATCACAGGAGAAACTGCAAAGAAGTTGAGCAGAAACCCTCCTTTCCCCAACAGGAACATACACATTTCTGCCTTTTGCCAGCCATAGTTGATGGCTGTCTGTTGGGGTAATGTTGGACTAGGCTTAAGGGTTATCAGCACAGCTTTTGCACCAGGAAGCAAGAGGCTTGCCAATGCACTGTAGCATTTTCTCTGGCTGTTTCTGGGTGTAGCAGTCCATGAAAATTCTGAATTGGGTTTAAACTGCAGGCTAAGATTCATTTATGAAATACCATCATCTTTCAGGCTCTCTAGACCTTACATTTCCCAGCCTGAATCCCAAGATGACATACATGTAGAAATCCTCTCACAGCTAGAAATACTGAAGGACAATTTGGAACCTACTGGGGCAAGCTTCCCTCCCTGCAACTTTTCAAACATCATCACATTTGCTCATATTCTGCATGAACCTGCCCCCAGGCTTCACTCTGCATATGCTGGGAGCCATTCCCCACATCCACCCTGCAGCTGCTGAACAACACGAGGAAGGGTCTGTTCCTGCCCCACATCCTGTGATCCCGCAGGCAGGGCACAAAGAGCATAGGAGAGGTTGCTCCCACTCCCAACAGGAGCAAGTTCACTATCACCCCCTTTGACCAGGGTTTCCCTCCCTGTTGGTGCTTCCTCTTTGACCATGGTTTCCCTCCATGTTGGTGCTTCCTCCTTCCTCCCAGTCATTCCTTGCTTTTCCTTGTACCAACCTGCACTTTTCTTCTCAGTTCTGTTCTTCCATCCCAAACTGCAGCTTGAGGACAAAGGGTTTTTCCCCCTCCCACCCCAGTTCCTAACACTCCTCTGTGCCACTTCCCAAAGATCTGTCACTTCAGGGTATAGCAACCCCTTCACAAGTTGAGGGATTACAACCTCATCCTCTAAACTCCAAAGGAATTCAAGGAAGAGAGGCAAATAGTGTTGTTACAATATTTCCCTGAGAAACTGAAATAAGACATGTCCAAGGGACAGAAATTGCTTTTATTAAAAACATTCTAAAAGGTTATTTATAAAATGCATTTAATCATCTGCACTTGGAAACAATTCAGGAAGATACAATTGGTGAGGCATCTTAATACTTCAGAATTTCAACTCACAAAACAAACTTTAGCTATATAAATTTGTTACACACCAAACACCACAGGAAACCATACTCACATTTCAAGGCTTGTTTTTAGAAAGATTTCAGTCCTCAAATACCAATTTGTTTAAAGAGAGACTTTTGGTAAGCAGTACACGTGCATACCTGGAAATACCCACTTAGTACAGTGGACTCATCTCTAAAATTCAATGGTCTGTGCCAAAATACAGTATTAAAATCAAAAGATACAAAATAAATAACTTGATCACAGAATTCAGAAAAGTTACTTAATAAATAAGGATGCATTGTGAGATATCCAATGTACAGTAACTTTACTCAAAAAAAACCTGTATAGAAATCTGAATAAATACCCTTTTGTGTAATTTTTTTTTTTTACAAGTAAACAACTCACCCCTCCCTTACTATTCCCAGATTAATACTGAAGGAGATTTAACTCCTCCAGAGTGAAGGAGTATGCAAAAGAAAAGTAGTACTTCATTTATTTGCATTGAGAGTTTAACAGTTTAAAAGTTACTCCTACCTAACTTGTCCCAAAATTGCAAAAAGCTTTTAACAGTTTAACTTCACTGTCATGTGGTTCTGTTTTTACACAGGTCTGCTCATTTTACAGAGTGCATTAAAAAAACGAAGACTAAAGACCTATTGTAACTCCAGTAGACTTTGAGATGAATTTACAGCAGGGCAGAAGGCCACAATGACTCCAAAGACATTGGAATATATGTTAAATTAAATACATATATATTTATATCTGCAAAGCAAAGGCCCCAAAGAGCAACCGTGTATAAGAACTGTACTGTATATTGGCATTCATCCATGATTTCACTGAAGAGGCACTTCTTTCATGCAGGAGTTTTAGTTACTGGAAGTTCCATACAGACTTAGACAGGGTCACTTTCAAAGAGGTACAAAGGAAAAAAATCCTCAAATAAAAAAATCACTTTGGTTTTCAATTCAGTGAAATGAAACAGGTGTTAGCAGTATTTTTTGAATCCTCTGTGAAGTTAAGCAATGCTGATGGAATGGTTGTGTGCAACTATGATTCAATTTAAGAGATTTTTAATTGGATTACTTCGAAGATATGTTTAGACAATAGCTATGCAAACAGCTGAATCAGCACAATCGATTTATGGCAGTGCCATAAATCAGGCCTACTGCCAGGAGAATAATAGGCCTATTTTAATATAGTCATAAGTTAAACAATAAATCTAAGCCCCACACTTTACCTTGGCAAGCTTAATACAATCAAAATTATTCTGGAGAATACAAGAAAATGCTTAGAACCACCTGTTACTAGAGCTTACCTGATTAAGACTGGGTTGATGGATGTTGAAGCCAGTCTTAGCTGAATGAAGTGTTTTCACTGTAGAAAGTCCTGCACAGACAATATAACTCAGCTGGCCTTTAAGCATTGATTTAACTCTCCAAAGAGAGCAGAACTGACACCAATTTTTTTTTCAGATCATTAATTTTTTCCTTCTCATGCATTTGCTAGATAGCTGGATAGCAAACTATTTGCCTAAAATAAAGTCCCAAGAAGTGCTACCTCAAATCCCGAGTTACACATACTGCTTTCTTCCCAAAAGAACAGCTACAATCTCTGATCTATGTTCAGTTTAGAGTTGGGATATGATAAAACTTAAACCAGAGATGTGAGCTAAAAAGTACAAAATAGTTGGGTGAATTTTCATTTACTAGGACAACAGTAGCTCAACTTCATCCGGGCAGACCCTTCTGTCCCACACTTTCTCCCCGAGAACAGTATGGCTTGGCGTACTCCACAGGACAGATATCACACACTTGTATATGCACAACAATGAAATTGGTGTTGGTCAAATTCAAGGGAAGATATCCAGGTGTAGCTTGAAGATAGATAAAACTACTGAAGTTTTCAAATAAGGCGGGGGAAGGTATAGTTGGCAATATGCCCTTGTTCTCCGTGGAGAACATCAGTGGTATGACAGCAGCACCTGTACATTAACCATCAAAACCAGATCAGGAAGTAAAGCCCTTGGAGACCCACTAAGTAACTCTACATTAGCAAGAGCCAAGTTTCTTAATATGGTTCAGCTGAAACGTAAGACAGTTTGCCATATTGCCTCAGTAATACCATTATGCTGTTATGAACAGCGAAGAATCAAGTGAATGCATAAGTCTCATTCAAGCTGCAACATGCCTTTTAGAAAGGTGCTTAAATGCTCAAATGACTCAATTTAATAAATAAATTTAAGCTCAACACTGCTAGTGCTATGTGCATTAACGCTGCTTCACATTCTTTCAAAGTAAATATACTGGACCTGGGAATATCTACAGTACCATACCATATTATCACTAACCTTTGGTCACACTCCCTTTGTATTTTAAACATACACCTCTTCAGGGTTTGCTAATAAAATTTAGCAAGAATATGTGGGTGTGTCATCACTAGCATTTTCATCCAATATTCAATCTACAAGCAATACAGGAGATTTCAGAACTTCAAAAATCACTCGTACCTTTAAAGTAACATCTAGCTTTAACACAGTTGGGTGTCCAGTAACACCTAACTGGAATAGATAAAAAATTAATATAATACGGCTAAGATCAGGGTCCACTGCCAGTCAGATAAGTATGCCCCATCTGAGTACCCTTTTGAAGAGATGGAATGCAATGGGGAAGAGTACCTTTTCAGTTAAAATTAGTCTTCTGTAAATGCTTATTAGGAATTTCTATAGCGCTGACTTGAAGAGGCCAGGACCCACCAACAATTCCTGCTTGGATAGCTACGCCCATTACAACTGCTAGGTCAGGATCTACCGAGGTGTTAGGTTCCTTTCCAAAGAAATCCCGAATAACTTTGCGTATTTGAGGAATCCGGGTGGAGCCTCCAACTAACACAATTTCATCCACTTCTGCTTTGTGTAGGTGGCCTTCCTTCAACACTTGTTCAATTGGCACAAGAATCTTCTCAAAAAGGTCCTCATTTAACATCTCAAATAGTTTCCTAGAGATTTCTGTTTCAAACACAACTTTGACAAAGTTGTTTTCTACTTTTGAAGTGTCTCCAAGATTTTTCAGCTCTTTTGTTCTTTGTGAAGGCTTGCCTTTTAGCACAGTGTTTGTTTTTACCTCACTTCCTGGAAGTTCTTTTATAAGCTTCCTTTCTGGCATAGTCAACAACACCCTTAGTGTAGCTGCCTCGTGAACAGTCAGATTTAATTTAACTGCTTCCACAGCCTGTCTGAGACGATGTGTTTCTTCTTTTCTTGTTGGCAGAGAACCATACATTTGATGGAGCTGATCATATAAATACAGCATCAACCTCTGATTAAAATCCTGTCCTCCAAGTTTGTTGTTACCTGAAACATCAGAATAGAAGGCGTCAGACACGTCACCTTCAAAGCTTCAGAACACACCCCACATCTTCTCTGTTACTAGGAGATGGTGCTCAGGCACCAGAACAATGATACTAGGGAACCACAGGCATAGCTCAAGAGCTCACAGAGCTGCAAAAATAGACATAATTGTTGTCCACTGAAGAACACATGATGGATAGTAATTTCCAGATTTTTATTTAGCAACTATTTTAGAATCTACTCCCCCTCAATGTTTTTCCCTTGGAACTGCTCTGCGACACTACAGCAGAAAAAAGCAGTGGTTGTTAATTCAGAGGTATTCTCTACAGAAGAAAACACGTAACGATAAATTTCTAGCTGGAACCCTGTAACTGAAGTGCAATCTCTCACAGCAAATTGCTTTTCCAGCTAAAATTCTCAGTTTCAAATTTCTCTCTCTGCCCAGAATGGACTTTTCTCTTAGCACTTCCACAGTACAGCTTTATTGGGATTTCTGTTTTAACAGTTTCAAGGTATTCAGTGTCTTCATGCACCCATACGAAAACTACATGCTACTGAAGTATATGTAGATACCCTGCCAAAAGTGGAAGTGATAAAATGCAAGCAGTGAACTTGAAGCTCTGTTAACAGATATAACTTACATTAGCCTTCAGAGAGAAAGAGAGAAAAAAGTATAATATATAACCAATTTCTACTGAAAGATTATTCTTGCACCATGTTTTCAGAACCTTTCAAACAATTGTTCACGCCTTCCATTCAGAGTTAAAAAAACAGCCTGCAGATTTTCATCCACGTTGAACAATACTCTCAAAGTTTCCACTGTTTTGTTTTGACTGAAAATGGGAATTCACCTAGTGGACCTCCATCTAAATAAATCAGAATGAAGCTGCTAAATATTTCTTGCTGTTCCAGTCTTACCGGACAGCAGCTCATACCAAAACTTGTTCATTGAAGGCAACGCAGACAGTTAGCACTGCATCTCAAGACCTGTCTGAATCCAGGTCATCTGAAAAGCAGTTGCGTATTCACTACATTTTTACTAAACATTGCTGCCACAACTCTTTGCCAAGTGATGAAACACTCCAGCACATATATATCACAAAACTTACTTCTGGGTTAACAGCGTGTGCATTCCCAAACCCTGCCCAACTGAGGTGGAGTCAAACACAAGGCGAGGATGTTCTAAAATCACTGGTCAATGATTTGGCAAGTACTTCCGCTTTGGACAAAGGTAACAGAAAAATTTGCAACACCCCCAGCCCCCAAAAGTCCAGTCAAAGTAACTGTAATATGCATCAGCACTTTACTCATGGGCACAAAATTTAACAGCCATGGATAAAATGAAACCACAACTTATTCCTTTGAGTCAGCCAAAACCTGTGAATTTATCTTAATTGTTGAAACAAGTCACAAGCTTAATTTTGCATGAAAGACAGCTGAGAACACATTTGGAGAACACTTTGTGACAAGGCTGGTATGTTTTCAAAAGCTCCTCTAATAGTGACATTAGGTGCACTTTTCCTTTCCTCCCACTCCTCGAGAAAGTAAAGCATTTTTCTCACCTGCCATGGCTCGTGTGAGGAACATCCCTCCCTGCTTGTTCAACAGAGACACATCCAAAGTTCCTCCACCCAAATCCACCACCAGAACATTAAACACGTCGGCTTTGTGGAGTCCATAAGCCATAGCTGCAGCTGTGGGTTCATTGATTACTCTCAAAACATTTAGCCCTACAAAGAGCAAAGATACCAACCAACAGTCAGGTACACTCCAGAAAACTGCACTTCTCCCATCATAATGACATTTACCATTAGTTGTTGGGTTTTTTTTGTTTTGTTTTGAACCAAACTTACCTTAAGTAAAATGTCAGATCTAAAGGAAATTGTTTCCTAAGCAGTAATACTCAATGAACATTTTTCTTTATTTAAGCCTAAAGTGTACTACTTCAGTGTCAGGGTGAAGTCAAGAACCATGATTTGGCCAAACATGTTTCTTCCAGAGAAACCTTGCTAAGGAGACTTATTTCACATGTTCTATTTCCATTTAAATTATTGTCCAAGGATGCTCTGCATGGTCTCTCTGTTTGGAGATTACCAAAAAAGACTATTTTCCCTCATGTAAAACTTATTTATTCTAGCTATTTATGTTTGCATTAGCTGCACCTGTCGGTACCCAAGAGTTCTCTGCTGTTCCTCACAATTGTTAATGGACTGTAAAAAAACAAAAAAATCCATTCTAAGGTTCTCTATCACTGATTCACTGTTTCCATATCCTCCCCAAAGACTTTACTGTTAGTGAAACAGACCTGAAGGTTTCCTAGAAAAACACTGGAATAGAGAAACATCACCTGCAAGGTTAGCTGCCTTGATGGTAGAATTCCGTTGCCTTTCATCAAACTCTGCTGGCACAGAGATAACTGCCTTCGAAACGGGCATGCCAAGATAGCCTTCCGCCATTCTCTTCAATTTCAGTAGCAGCTGAGAGCCAATATGCTCTGGAGTGATGCGAAAGGTTTCATTAGTTGTCACAGAAAATTCAGCTGATCCATTGTTGTTGAAAATCTAGGAGGAAAAAGCAACACAACAGGTGTGAAGTCTTCTTCTTATGCTCTCCTACCCTGCTCCAGCCAAATGTTTTATTTGCATATAGTCTGTTTATTCTGGAACAATACGAACGTGCTTTTGCCAATTCCCAAATCACTTTTATTCCTTGACTATGACTATGATGCAAAACATGCCACTTAAGGTGTCCAAGTATATCCAAAGTGGTAACACCCACTGTGCCCAGGTAAGAACATTAAAAAAAAAATTAAGACCTAGCAACTATGTAATCAACTTCAACACCACATTCAAAGATAAAAGTATTGCTTTTAATCATTAGGTTTACCCTACTGATAAAGCTTCCCATAGGTTCTTCTTTCTGAAAGGAAGCAAACAGGTTGGTACTGGAAGAGCTTGTCTTAACAAGTAAAGGATTCAAAGACTGTTCCAGTACCTGGAAATTTGTCTCTTTTCAGCAAATACTGCACCATGCTAAATTAATGCAACACTTTTTTAAAGAAAAGCAGCTTTCAAGATCTGCTGCTGGTCAAGTAAGTGCTAGAAAAGTGCTAGGGGAAAAAAAATGCACTGGGACAGAAGTGATGTGACTTTTACACTATTTTTTTTTTTTTAAGAATATCAGGGGAGAAGTGAAGTTTCAGCAAAGCAGTTAGAACTTCTAGCTGAAATTTATATTTTAAGGGGCTGGAAGGTTACCCAGAAACACATTTCACAGTAGAGGACAGGGTCCTCTGGAAAATCACTATCAGCTCTCAAACAGAGGTACACAACTTCCATAACCATTTCCTCCTCCCCTCTCTGGATAGCTCTTACGGTTTCCAGGTGTATCAGATTTAGCCAAATGGCTAATGGTCAGCTAAGCTGGTCACCTACTACATGTTTCAAATGTCCTATAGCTTACTGCTTGGAGAGAACTGAAGAAGATGGCTACTTACCTTAAAGGGATACCTGCTACTTTCATTTTTCAGTTCTTCTGAAGTGAAGATTTTCCCAATGAATCTTTTTGCATCATATATGGTGTTCTGAGGATTTGAATCAGCCAGTTCTAGGCCATCATATCCTACATACACCTCTCTGTCTGTGAAAGAGACTATACTTGGTATGCTGTTGTGCCCATTTTCATCTGCAATAACTTTCACCTCCCCTGTTCCAGGAAGAAAGACACCAACAGAGCAGTAAGTCGTGCCAAGGTCAATCCCAATTACTTTCGGTGTAGGCATCGGTAAATATTGCTGTGCTAGATAGCCAGCTAACAAGAGAGCCAGAATAGCTGAACCTAAAACACATATTTTAAAAAAAAAAAGGGTCAGAGTATCTACTGCTGCAAACTTAGAAGTCAGTGCAAATTACACGGTATTGTACATTACACCTTGTGCAGTTTTATTGTACACTCTGAAGTCTGTTCAGCTACCTAATTAGTTTTCAATTTCTTCAAAGGTCATCAGCAATTTCAGGTCTCTTAATTCAACAAAAAGAAGTGGGTAGAAAAGTAAAACATATTAGGCGTTAAATACTAAACAGGTTAAAAAAAAAGCCCGAGAGGTACAGCAAAGCTGCAAATATCACCACCCCTCTAATAGTTCTTTTTCTGTCTACGAGGTACTTCAAAAATATAGGCTAATTAGTATTTTGGGGGCAACTGCCTACAAATGACCCCTAAGGGTCATCTAGTTAATAAGGCTGCACAAAATCACACTGAAGTGACAAAATCCCGATTCAACCATCTCCTCCAACTTCACCGTAAGCCTAAAAATAAGGAGAATGCAAAACCATGCTAACTTCTCTTATTTCAGTCATAGCTCCTAAAGAGCATCTTCCCACACCTCTGAATCCTTCCTATGCCTTGAAATCAAGGGATAGACTAGTTCAAATGCAGAGCAGCTGGCTGTGTTCTTTTAAAGTTCTACGTATAACCAACAGAAAAAACCCAAGAAACCCCAAAAGCTAACATAGAGCAATGCCTGAGAAGAGAAAGGAAAAAAAAAAGCACTGGCAAACAAACAAAAACTCAAGAAGAAATCTAAATAGCTTAGATTTCCACGAGCGGCTAAGCTCCTTCACCCGGGAGCGACGGGCGGTCACAGCTGCGCTGCAAACAGACTACCGAGAAAGAACAGGTTTCCTTTTTGCCGCGAACCTCCCCAGGCGCTTCTTCGCAATACACCACCGAGCACTTCAGCTTTCCGAACGGAGGAACACGCCGGCCGCGCCGCGGGAAGCCGCGCCGCCCTGAGCGGCCACTCCAGGGCGGTGACGCTGGCGGAAAGGCTGCCGCAGCCTCGGCAGGGCCCGCCGCCCGCGGCGGGGTGACGGGGCGCGCCCGGGCCCAGCCCGGCGCAGGCCGCCACGGCCGGGGGGGGGGCTCCCCAGCGCTCCGTCGGCCCCGCCACCGCCCGCCCCGCCGGGCGCAGTCCCCTCGGCAGCCCGAGGGGCGGAGCGGGCCCCTTGCGCCCCCGCCCGCGCTCACCCAGCACCGCCATCTGCCCGGCCATCGCCGCCCGCCGACTCCAGCGCCGCCCGCCACCGCCGCCCGCCGACGGATGCTGACGCCGGCAGCCCCTTCCGGCCGACGGATGCTGACGCCGGCGTCAGCATCCGCCGCCGGGACCGGTGGTACGGGAGTCCCGCCCGCCCTGGTCGGGCTGCTCCACTGCGGGGGGGGGGGGGGGCAGGAAACTACAACTCCCAGGGGGCGCGGGGGCGCGGCTATTTCCGGCGGGCGCCAGCCACTGGGCCGAGAGCGGAGCTGTTCCGCCGCACAGCAGGGGCGGGGAGGGACGCGCCTCGTCCCTGCCCGCCGCGTGCGCAAGCCGGGCCGGGGCCGGGCCGCAGCCGGGCCGCGGCGCCTGCTGGGAGCGGTAGTTCGGCGGGTGGCGGCGGCGGGACACACGCCGGCCGCGGCCGCCCTCGCCGTGCGGGGTGCGCCGGGCGCCGCGGCCACGGCTGCGGCTCGGCGCTTGGGACGGTACCGACGCCCCGCTCTCGGCGCACCTCTCCCCCGGGGCGCGGGCAGGCGGCGCGGCGTGCCCCGTCCGCCCGGCGGCCTGCAGCCGGCGTGAGGCGTCAGAGACCGCGGCTGTGGCGCCGCCAGCTCAGCAGCCGTTAAAAGTGTCGGGCCTTTAAAAAGAGCGGCCACCGTCACCCCTCCGTGCCTGTTGTGGTCACTGTCGTTCGTGCTTCGGAGCCGTTCGCCCGGGGAGGCGGGTGGCTGCCCTGTCGGCCCCGGGGTGGAGGCGGGCGGCAGGGGGGCCCGGCTGCCGCGGAGCGGGGGTGCTGCTGCGGCCGCGGCTTCGTGGGAAAGCGCCGGGCGCCACGGTGAGGCGGGCTTGAGCGGGGCCGAGGAAACTCCCGGCCCAGGGGCCTGATCCGTCCTCCCGGTGCCGGTCCTGGCGGCAGACCGAGGCCGTCGGGGCTCTGAGCCGAGGCGTTCGGCTGAGGCGGAGTACCGGCGTTTTCGTCCGCCCTGTTGTGCCACCCCCGCAGAGAGCACCAGGGCTTCCTGCGCTGAGGCTGCGCTTTCCCTTTTAAAAACATGTAACCTCCTCTCCCCACGGTCCTCTGGTCCGTTTTTGCAACACGACAGCGTTCTTGGGATGCCGTGGTTCAACAGTGAGATAGCCATGGCAGCTTTGACCTCTTCCTGTCAATAGTGAGGGCAGGCTTCCTTCTTGCCCATCTGACATTTAGCCAAGTAAGGAGAACGCAGATGAAACCGGCCCCTCAAATGCATCCTGGAGGAGCGGAAGTAGTAATTAATCCAAAAAGTGCAACGTGAAGTATGGTGTGGGTTTGCTTCTTGTCAGCTGTCCCTCTGCTAAGCTCTGCTCTCGTAAGGAGTAATGGATTTTCAGGTTCTTGCCGATCAGGTTTCAGTTTCAGGCAGTAATCGAATGTGAGAACCTGGGGTTTCCTTAATGCAGTTTAAGTTAGATGTTTTTTAATAGGCAATACTCATAAATGAATAGCCAGTAGCAGATAGCATAGTGGAAGAAAAGTTAGGCTAAGTTCTACTGCAGTTACCATCTCTAGCACCTCTCTTTCTTCTAAGTGATGGGAAGACACAAAACCCAAAAGTAATTCCCAGGAGTTCTTGCTGCTTCTAAGCTGCTGCTTTATGCAAAAAGCAGCACCACTTAATAGTCAAAAGTGGATGCATTCTCCATTTATTGTTAACATAGGAATGTGGGTCATTCTCTGTGTGAGAAGGTGGAAACTCTTTGGTAAGGGAAGAAGAAGAGGTTAAGCCATTCAGCCTTCTTAATGACTCATGATCTGACTGTTTTCAAACTACATATCTAATTTCTTTTCCATACATCAGAGTTCAATACTTAGTCATGTTTCTTGAAGTGGCACCATTGTAATTGTGGTCATTCTTAAGTTAAGGGCGGGGCCGGAGAACTTGTAGTAATTGTTTACAGTATTCACTTGTGTAACTCAAGCGCAGGCACTTTGCATTTTATGCAACTGTCAGTGGATGGTGAGCAGAATAAAAAGATTTAGTGAAAACAGGGCATATGATTAAACTGGGGTTTGCTCATAATTTTCATGTTTGATAGCAACCAGATGCCTTAATACATAGGCAGCATCTGAAATGTCACACTACGGAATGCAGATACGTAGGGATGTTTTTTTAAAATACTGATACAAAGCCTCATTTCAGAGGTTTTATCCTTTCTTAAAGCATAGGCCAGGCTCTGCTTTTCATCCTCGAGGTTAAAACTCTGAAACAGACATTGGGATCACTTGATAATGTACCTGCTGAAGGACAGAATTCAAATGCCCTTTCCTATAGAGCTTCTATTCTATTTCTTCAAAACAAAGCTGCCTAATGAATTCAGTGTATCAGTCAAGGCCTCCCCACCCGACTCTTGACTCCCCAGAGGCCTGGCTGTTCCCTGCAGAATTGCACAGCACAGGCTACCTGCCTTGGGAGTCAAGTCAAGGAAAGCATCTCAGCAGGCTTTCTGCCCTGCAGCAAAGGTGTATCATGCCAGAAAATCTGCCAGAAGCCACCTTCTTCCCTGTAGCTGTTTTTGGCTTTTGTGTAGTTTGAAGGCTGTATCTGTGCTATGTACTCTGTAGTCCCTTGAAGGCAATCAGCACCCATGCTTGGATGAAGTCCAGAAGTGCCTAATTTTTTCCCCACACCTTCTTCATGAACTATCAGGACCTGCTTATGGGTACTCCTGGACTCTGCACCGAGATGCCCAACTTCTCTTGCATCTGCAAAATTGGCAGAACTAATGCTAGTGAGCTTGCCATTGGCTTTTTGGGCATTACCAGAGCATCTTCTGGATCAGCGTCTTCTACCTACCCTTGCAGAGCTCTTGTCCAGGGGCGTGGGACCTGTTTTCATTTTTTTTCTTTTATCTGAGGGGCTGCTACACCCAGGAGCAGGTTGTTCAGGAGCAGAAGGGAAGAGTCAGTGTTTCTGGAAAAAATTGCTTGATTTTGCATGGGATAATTAAATATTCATTGGTCAATAGAGGGAGAGGCTTGTCTGGCTGGGAGGGGAAAGCCATGGGTAGCCCCTGCCCTACGGACCACCTCATGGGGACTATGTAGACATGGTTAGGGGCAGACACTGGAAGGCAGGTTGCGTTTTCCTGAAATGACATACTTTAGACACTTCCCCTTAATGGCAGGCAAGACACATACTGCTGTGTTGAACATCCTCACCTGTGGGTGGGCATTGCAATTTCAGACCCATAGAACTGCTTTTAAAAAGCTCCCCACTGTGATAAAGCTTCACTGGTTGTAGCTGAATGAGGGTAGGCGAGGTGCTGGGGTGACATGGGCTACTAGGGCTGGACAGCTTCTGGTATCTTTGCTGGTTTGGATACCTGGGCTGTGCTGGCAGTGCAGCGTTGACCAGCCCTTGGCGACCACCCACCGGGCCCTCAATACTCATCTGCCTGCTGACTTGAGTGGAAGATGGGCGTGCAGCTAACTGCCTCCGAGGGTCTAGGCCAAGTGCTTGTTTATCCTTATTAGTGCATCTATTCACTCTAGTAGTAAGCTGTTTATAACATTTCAAAAGGGTTTTGGGATTAATTTCCTTCAAGGGGCTGTTGTTTTCCCTCAGTGCTTTGATAGGTGGAGGTAAACATGTTTTTGTCTGCAAGTAGCTTGAGGGAGAGAGCTGTTCTTACAATGTAAGAGCAGAGGCTGGTTTTTAAAATGGTCTCCCATCAGATGCAAACTGGTGTCTGCAGGAAAAAAGCTGCTACACTGGGGAGTATTGCTCAAACCGTAGACCTGTGATGTGCTAAACACAGTTCAAGTATTCAGTGTGCGTGGAATCAAATACAGCTCGTTTTCATTTGTAGGATGCTTTGCATCAGCTGCATCCTCGCATGTGGAGAAAAGGGAATTGAATTTGCAAAGCATCCTCTTTTCTGCTGTTGTACAAAACGGGGCTTCCTCTTTCTAGGGTGGACTCAGTGAGTGCTTTCTGTACTCTCTCAATCATTTTCAAGCCAGTGTCCAAAACTGAAACGCAGGGTGCCAGGGTATAGTCAAAACACGGTATGATCCCAGCAACACGCTATAATCAAACTGTGTTTTCCCACTGTGAAGGAGGAAAAGGGAGAGGGATTTGGATCCACTTCTTAGGTGGAAAGTGTAGTCAATGTCTCTGTGAGAAGGGAGGCAATTTATTTACATGCTAAAATCTGACACCTCATTTTCAGTTTTTAACTTGGGTAAAAGTAGGTTCTTAGCATTAGTGTAATCACATCGTCAAAATCACAGAGAACTTCACTGAAAGTTCCTTTCCCTAATTAAAACATTGATCTTCTCCTGCAGTATATGATTGGGAAAGGGAAGGATTTCACCAATGCCTGGTCTTCCTCTGACAGACAGTTCAATGTCAGGCAGCTGGAAGAGAAGTATAACCTTCAATTTAGATGCAAAAGTTTCCATTTAAATTCCAGCGTATAGCTTAAAGATTTCTGGCTCCTGTTGAGTGGCTGACTGGCCATCACCAGGCAGGTGTGAGCTGAATTCTTCATTAGCCAGAAACCCACTCCCCAGTCTGAGGCAGCAGGGGCAGCGTGGGGCTGCTCCGAGGATTTGTAGCCCCAGAGAGCTGTACGACGAGGCGTGAGACAAGTGTGAGAAGTTTCCAGCAGATGTCTCTGCCATGCAGTGTTGCTTCCCCAGACTGCTTTTGGTGTTTGACAGATACCTGCAGATTCATATAAAGCGTATTAACCTTTTGCAATCGTTATCCAAATTCTGGTAAAGGCATAAGTAATGAAAACAGTGCCTCATTTTTCATTACAGTTTATTTAATTGCCATTAACATACCTATTTCACTGAACCCTCATGAAATAATTTTGAGGTTAACAATGAAATTACTATTTCCCCTTTCATGAATACAGTTGCAGCGATAAAAGTGTAACATAACCCAGTAGATGTCCAGGAAAAACAGTCTGGAAGAGAAATGAGATTTTCACAGGTCTCTCTCCCACTTCTCTATTTGAATTTCAGTTGGTCTGCATGCTGATACAGCTTGCTGTGGTGTGAAAAAAAAAAAGCAGAGGCCTTTTGTTGATGAGACAGAGCAGGTTTGGCACTTACTGGTCTGGTACGAGAGTTTCTCTTCCTGCTTCACCAAAGTGCCATTTTGGGTAGGTGTTGCAAGGCCAACAGCTCAACAGCAGCTGTGAGATTGGCTGAATTCTCCCCCGCCACTGGCAGCCTGGGTTAGTGGGGCTGAATTGTATCTTGGCTTGGATTTATGCTGATGTCTGGAGCACATCATCTGCCTTGTGCTCAGGTGTCCTGTGTGGAAGCAGGGAAAACGATACCGCAGAAACTCCGGGGGTGACAGGAAAACTGCTTGTACAACTGTTTGGTGACAAGGTGCTGCAAAGTGCAACCTAGAGCACAGGGAGGAGGATATGGCTGGGAGTCTCATCATCTGCATGAATCATGATAGTGGTAATGAACAAGACTCCTAGCAGTCTCCCAGGAGCCCATTTTCTCATTCACATTGTTGCTGTGTATATGAAATCCATACAGATGTCAGTCAGGCTTGTCAATTTTGTCTATAGTACGTGACAACAAAAGGATAAACAGAGGAATGCACTCAAATATAGCTGCCTTAACAGCAAGCTCCCTAGGCAAGGAAGAAGAGGTTTTGCAATATGTGTGGATGGAGGAGTCTTGCTTTTCTTTCTGTGGGGTACTGAGGCTAAAGTCTCAGAATATCTATTTTACGATTGTTCTTTTCCTGAAGGTATCACCTAAAGTACATCAGCGGGTTTGTACACTGGTTAAGAACTTTTGGGCCTTTACAGTGAATCTTTCCACTGACACAGAAGATCTATTTCAATTATCCCTTATAAATAGTGTTATGGTACTCTAGGAGTAACTATGACATGCCTACTTTGATAGAAGAGCTAGTCCCTGATGGAAATGATTTCTAATCCAAGTATACAGTAGAAATAATAGGTAAGAGAATGTATTATTCCTCTCTACACAGTGTGAAACAGAGGAACACAGAAATTGAGTGACTCAATGACTCAAGAACAAACAAGCCTGGAGGCCAAATACAGTTTGAAGCAAGATGTCTCAAACACTATTCCAGAGAGCTCACAACATCAGCCTTCTTCCATTCTTTTAAGGAAAGGAATCTGTATTAAGGAAAGTCAGCAAAAATCATGGGAGAGAAGCATCCTCATTTATAATTGCTGTTTGGGCAAAGTGTTAGTGGCATTTCCTAATGATCTTTATAACACATATCTGTCCTGAAGGAACCAGAGTTGTCATTATTGTATGAATATCCAGCATACTTCAGTTTAATGGATACATAATTCAAACATGACCAGGATGTGAGCAAGCTCATCTAGCGTTATACAAACTCAGTTTGGTTTTATTTCTGAGTGCGATACATGAAACCAATGGCACTTGACAGCATATCCCACAATGCCTCTTATATACTCTAGTCTGTCTGAAATAGGGAAAGAAATGTTGAGAACACAGAAGAAGAAAACTTGGGCTCATCAGCTTAAGTCAAGGTCCTTAGTGTTGCTTCATACCTTCCCAGAACCTCTGGTCAGTTGGCATCCACTTTGCATTAGTCGTTGCGTGTGCCGAGGCTTGCAATGTACCTGGAGGGCTCTTGAACCTATTTCTGACAATATTGATGGAATCATTCTGACATTAGTCAGACGACTCTTACAAGACAAGCAAAGATGTTAGCCACAGTGTGTCTTCCTTTCTCAGCATCACTCCCCCATGCACTGTCATGTGAGTAGCAAGTGTCTGTTTAGCCTGGAGAGAAGTTTGTTGGAAGCAGATACTGTAAAGTTAGAGCCATTCTAGAAGTGTGCAGTGCTACAGAAAATGATCCATCCACAGGAGCAGAAATGAGACTTTCTGTGCAATCACACTAAAATAAAAATCCCATGCCAGCTTTCTCTCTCTTTCTTGAATGATTGTGCTGTGTATAGGTCTGCTGGACTGCATGAGTACCTTCTTGCAGCCAATAATTCTTTGCCATGCTTTTGGCTCAGTCCTGCTGCTCAGATATGCAAGTGCATGCTTTTGCCTATTTGAAAAATCAGCTACTGCATATGCACATACCAGCACAGTAGTAGACTTTACAAGATATGTGAAATCTGCGTGCCAGCATATTTGTGGGCACTGAGCCCTCAAGCTTCAGAATATTTTTACAGAATACAAAATACTGATAAAAATGCAACAGTATGTTTGTGTCGTGGTTCTAAGAAACATTTCTGACTATGTACAAACAGTCTCATTGGGCAGGACTGCTTTTTTTTTTTGCTGTTCTTTGCACATAGCAGAAAGGGAGCTGTGGCTGTTGACACCCTGAGGTGGTCCCACAGTACCAATAATTACAGTTAAACAGCAGTGTGAGGGAGGGATTTTGCAATCTCAGAAAGATGTAATAGAAGTACATTAATTCCTGCTGAATTGTTGCGACAGAGAGTGCATCTCATCATATGTTCTGGAGAAGCCCCAAATGTTTTCCGTCTCAGTATAATAGCTCTTTTCTTGCTGTCAGTCAGTCCCAAAGTGAGCAGAGCTGACAGATGTTGATTCTTTCAGATTCTCCCTTTCCTAAGGACCTTGACAGCTTCAGCTGCAGAACAACAAACTTACTCCTTTTTTTTTCCTTACCTGTTTACTCCCACCATAGCTGTCCTCTCTCTCACAAGGAGACGTAGATTCAGTTCATATCATGCAACATCAATACCTTGCCCTCACTTTGCTGAAAAGGATCCGACGAACAATACAATGTGCTACCTGTCCTTCTCTGTCTGCTGTATGCTATGGTAACCATCTTCCATGCTTTCATTTCAGCAGCAGTTAGGTATGACAGAAGAACTGTAGGATAGATATAGATATATAACAATATGTAGTTAGGCAACTGCTACATATCTATAACACCTGCAATATGCATATTAGCAAAATAAAACAAAAACAAATGGTAAAGAAGGGGTTTGCAATTTCAGTGGTAATAAATAATCTGAATTGAAAGATCCGTGTCTGCATCCTTGTTGCTATTGCATTCATTTAAAGCAAAATGATAGTTCTATATCACACTGTGTACAGACACAGTTAGTAATATACAGTTTTTGAAGCTGGATTACACATTCTGGCTCAATATAGGGAAAATATGGCATGTCTGGGTATTTCCAAAGGGTATGTGATTGGGAGCCAAATAGTTAAACCTCTTTGATTATGTACAGTAGATCTCCCATAAAATAACACCTTCAGTCACTGAGGTTAACTTCAGTCACTAAGGGCTAGTATTTTTTTGCCATTCTGTTTCTTTGTTCTGATTTCTGTGTGGGGGTAAGAATCCTATGGATAAGCCTGTTTCTGTGTCACTGGTTTATATATTTCAGTTTTGAATTGCATGGCCCTAAAATCTGAGCAGGGTAAGCAAAGCCTATTTATTTTTTCTGGAAAGTTCATTAGACAAAAAGCTTTACTAGCTGAAACCTTTCCCCGGTTCTCAGAACTCTCTGATTTTTTTAGTGCAGATTGATAGATTTTAGCTCAGATGTGTGATAAACTGTTAGGAGCAAAGCTCTTCCTGTAAAAGGCAGTCCTAAGAAAAATGCGGTTTAGTTTGCAGCCTATGATAATGAGATAATTCATGGAGGGCCTGTCAGGAAAATCAGCTTAAAATCTCTATGCCATTTTTAAACAACGTGTACTATCTATCTTTTTTTCCTCCTCTATGACAGAAACAGGAAGCTTTCTCTATCCTATACGAAAGGATGGCAAAAGAAATGGAGAAAAAAAGCAGTTTTCTTTTTTAAACACAAACATTTTAAATGACTTGGGGGAAGTGCTTACTGCTGAGAAACTGATCCACCTCTCTGCTTCTCCTGCTGCTGATCTCCATCCAGCTGGGTGCTTTGCAACCTCCCTTGCACCTGTGCTGTGTGGCACCGCCAGCTTTTGCCAGAGCATCAGGAGAGCCCTACAGAGGAAACATGATTAAATCGTGTGCCTTCCCCTCTGGGGAAAGCGCACAGTCCGATAATGCCGTCAGGTAACATAGACTTCCTGCCTCATTTTCAGCAGTTAACCAAAAAGTCCATTGCAAACACATCTATGCAACAGTATTTAGAGCGAAACAAAATTGAGAAAGTCAGGATCGGGGAGAAAACTGTTCATGATGAAAGAGAAAGGCTGCATTTGTTGGATAGTCCTTTAACCAGTGGAACTGTCTGGTTCAACCTGCTCTCACCACCATTGTGCCTCTCCACGTCTATTTTCCAGCTCTTATTTTTTTAATACAGAATAAATGTTCTGTCTGCCATTACGTTTATTCTATGTGACTATAACATTCTGCTTCTCTATCTGAGCAGGCTCTGTTCCATCTGAATGGCAAAATGGATAGAGGATCGCAGTAGTTAGAGAAGGAAAAGCCATATTAGACTGGAGTCCATCATCCTGTAAGGGTATGATATAATACCGTGACGGAGGCCATATCAATTATTAAATTGATATAATATAGAAGTGTTTTACACAGTCTGAAATTATAATGAGAGCGAGCAGCCCAGGAGTGGATTTCTTGGTGCAATAGCTGGGTTAACCTAGGAGCAAGAGGTAACACACAGACTATTACAAGAAACAGACCACCAGGTTAGTTCGTGCAGTTAAGTCTTCCCCAGCACCAGCTCTGTGCGTTTGGGACTACAAGGTCCCGAGCAACGCACTCTTGCACCGCCGGCGACGTGCTGTGATCCCATCGGCTCGCACTAGCCCAGTGGGAAGGGGCTGATGCAGTCCTTAGGGCTTGAAACAAAATCCATCAAAGCCACGGGGAGTTTTGCCCGTGGTTTCGGAGCAAACTGATGCCAGGCTCTGCACAGCCCCGGCGGGAAGGACGGCGGGAAGGACGGGGCTCGGTGCCGCGGTAGGTGGCACTCTGTCCCCAGTCAGCCCGGCCTCCGTCACCGCACCATCCCAGGAGGCGCTGGGCAGCTGGAGGTGTAGAGTTTTGCTTAGCGTCTGAGGGCAGCTCTGGTCTCTTGCTGGGAGGATGAAAAATCCCATGGCATGTTTGCAGAAGAAGAGATACAATCCTTTTGGCATCCTGGCTGGACCCAAAATTAAATGGCTCTCTCCTACTTAATTTCTCCTGCATTTTAATTGATGCAGCTATAACTGATGCCTTGCTTCTCCCAGACTGAAGTGGGCTTTGAAATAGCCCTTTATATGTATATTCCCTCACTCCCCACCCCCCCAAATGTCAGATAAACAGCATTTAACAGTGCTTGTTAAATTTTTACCGTACATTAATACAGTTGTGGAAACTAGCACTGTAGAAATACCCTCTTTCCTAACTATTTTCTGTAGATTTTTTTCATCAGAATATGAAACCATGGAATAGAAATGCTTTTACACTCTTCTGCTGCTGGAGATATAATTGTGAGACAAGGAATATCTTTAGTGCAGTGCTTTAAACTCTCACAACAGTTTTTTTCTCTCAAAATACTTGTAACAAAAATACATTGCACCAGGTGCCCTGGTTTCATTTCTGCATGCTCTCTTCTCAGAGGTTTCACATAACTCAGAAACGGAAAGTCAAACTACACGGCCTGCATTTGCTGCTGATGGACATATACACAGGGGCAGACTAATAAAAATACCACGTTTCTTCTCAATACAGTGTACATTTCTAGTGCTGAGTAAATGCTAAACGCAATGGCTGAAAGATCCTGTTACTAAGACAACCAACTCCCATGTTATCTTTAAATACATATACATACTGCCTATGCTACTTGAAAAAAGAAAATTCTTGTCAAGATTTGGTGAACTGAATTCTTGATGAGATCTGTCTTATAAAAGGCTAAATGTTGTGGGTACCTTGGGCTGGACTTTCGGGTTGACAATAAGAATAAGAACAGAAGCTGATGGAAGGGATAGTGATTTTCAAGTTGCAGAGCATTGGCCAACTTGTACAAAACAGGTGTTAGGGCAAAACTTTTCTAAGGCCTATGTGTGCCTTCACAGAATTAATATATGTAAATATTTCATAGCACCTCCTTCTGAGACAGCTCTTGTTGCTTGCTGTGTTAGGCAGACCAATGTATTTCTCTAGTATGGTAATTCTTGTTACTAATGAGCCTAAGCAAAGGAATGCCCAGAGGCATGGGATATGGTGTGTAGTCTTTACATCTTGGTTTTAGTATTTATTTCCGTATACGTATTTTCAATATTAGAACACGTCATATACTATAGCAAGCAAGTGTGCGTAACTCAGCGCTGCTCCAAAAGAGTGAAGAGTGTAATTGAGGCACTACTTGCACAGTAGTTCTCATCCAGCTGTCTCAGCCATGACTGGCTGTTTTTTGCCATAGATGTTTATTTTGAGGGCCACTCAGCTGTACTTTATACCCAATGAAAAAAGAAGAGTTCCCTCAGTGGGGATTTAGTGCTCATGCTTATGCTGGTGCAGTGTCAGTTTAATTTGGGATTAAAAATTAACTCAGCAACAATGCCCCAGCAGAGAGGGGTTCTGAAAGCCCAGAACTTCATGGCCTGACCTAAACAATCCTTGGAGGCAATCTTTGCTTTCATGGCATGTAGCCTAGGGAGTACATACACTTGGGTTGACCTTGGACTGGACAAGTTTGCAGCTTCTTACAACTCACCATGCTTTCAGTGAAGTTCTATGGGTAATAGTAAGGTCTATATTCAAGTTTTTAGGAGTCACTTTTTTTTTAAAGAATATTTAAGTAACTCCAACTTAGTGCCCTATCCCAGCAGCTTGGGACACTAAATGAAGTTATCTCTGAAGGTGTTATTCAGCCCCACATATTCACTGGCAGTGAGTATCTTTGAAGACCCCATTATTGGCAGGTACAAAAGGGGTCACAGAATAAGCTTGAAAAACAGTAAAATGGTATTAGGTGAGACTTCCTCCTCCAAGGGAAGTCTTAACCCCAATCCGCCTCTCACAGCTGTAAGTACTGAGGCAATTTGCAAATACTTTTTCCATCTTCTCTGTTATGTCTTAAAATGTATTGTCCAGAATTGGGGAAATTCACCTGTGGGGCACAAAGATCTCTCACTGCTTTTTTTTTTTTGACCCTGAGAAAAGTGTCTTGTCCCTTCTCTCAGATCACGTAATAAGGCTAGGAGGTCCTTATCCATGTCCCTCAGTTAGGTTACTCTCCCTCCATGGCTTGAGTCCAAGTACTTTCAGCTCTTTTTGACATCTCAGAAGTGACACCATTCTGTTCCCATTTTTAGAAAATACCAGTGATATTTTAGAAAATACCAGTGATATACCAAGGCTGAGAAAAATCCTTGCTCATAAATAAGATGTTCTGGGAAAAACTTTTCTTGTCTCATTTCTTTCCCAGCCTTTTCAGAGGTTTCCCTCATGTGGTCGTGAAGGTGGTGCTCATAATTAGGGAAATTTCATTCTAAGCACAATTGATACAGTCCTTTTGCCAATTATCCCCCAACAGGGATAATAGTATTTTATTATCCTTAAATCCAAAGGTTAAATGCATTTTAACCAAAGTGCCCAAACCCAATGCTTAACTGCAATGTAAATGAGGTCTGTCCCAGACAGTCGTTTTCCTGGCTCACCAGCAGATGCTTGAGGAACGCACCCTCCCCTTGGAGGCCTCCATCCGCCTGGAGTTGCCAGCAGCCCTTAGGCTGCACTTCTCCCTTTTCATCAACAATAAGCTCCTTGCTCTTAAAACCTTCAGGGAATGTGGATTACACACATGAAAATGGGATTTTTTTAGTAACAAGTGGCCAAATGTTCAGATGTCCCCTCTAAAGACATTTGTGCTTCTAGTGACAAAAAAAAGAGCCTGATCCCAATAAGGAATCTATTTCTAAATTAATAATAATTTTAAAAACCCCTCAAGTCTGAAGTACATTAAAATACAAGGTGACATTTGAATATGTACTGTGGGTCAGACTCTGATGCTCTAAGGCACATTGAGTACTGTTTTACTTGCAAGTAGTTCCATTAATTTCAGTGACCCAGTTATGGAGTAAGACACCACTCAGCAAGAGAAAAGATGTTAAAAATCTGCCCACAGTATTTGATGATAATTTGATTTCTGTACTGCCTCCCAGATCCAGTACCCTGTTCTGCTTTCACCACAGTGCACTATCTGTTTCATAGATGCTGACATCTCTAGACGGCTGTCAGCCTTTGTGATAGCTGTGTCAATAAAGCAGATATGCATCCATTCATGAGGAGGATACTTTTTCAGTGATTCTTGTAAAATTCTTTGGATTTTTTTCTTTTAAGTTTGATATTCAGGTTTCTGTGACTATGGTAACTTCTGTACATTTGCATATTGTAGGCTGTGCAGCCACGAAACTGCATTGGAGATAATTGATTTTCTCCCCAAAGTAATTTGCAGCTCTTCACTTCAGAGATCATCCTTTGGATTATCGACTCCTTATTATTAGTCATTTGCAAAATTATTGCTATGGCTATGAGGTTCACAACCCTGTCAGACTTTTGGCTTCTTTTCCTCAGGGTTTGCTTCCTGACCAGGAAGGTTTTAATCCTCTTGTACTTGTAAAAAAGAAAGAAAAAAAAAAAAGCCAGCTAGCTCTGCTGGCACCTTCTCCCATATGGCTGACATTTCAAATCAGTTCTTTATCAACACATGCTTCTTGCTTGCCTTTACAATAGCCTCAAAAATGTTACAAAGAGCTTGGTCAGTGATGATAACCTCTGCAGAGCACTGACCTACAGCAAGGAGAGGAGTCTTTCGAGATGACTACAGTATATTAGCAAATAAGTAGTTTGTGCTTGCACTTGACTACGCTGTCACCCTTTTCAGTGTTTCACAGCTGGACTAATACTTTGTTTCTGATAGCTCCACCCCATTTTTTTTTCTGTTTCAAATGAATTTATAACTTCAGCATAAAACCTTGATCTAGGCTAAATGGTACATAGACTGCCTGCCTGCAATTATTTGTATTATTTAGTCCAAAATTTTCAAAATTATCAGAATAGCCTTTGAAGATTCAGAGTGGACCAAATGTGTGAGCTTTTTTGATTTAGGTTGGACGTCCTTTTAATGACAAAAGGAGAAATTCATGTCTTTCTTGGAAAAATTTCACCAAATGTATTGATAGTTATTAAACTTCTAAAGCACAGTGGTCACTTATGTTGATTTTCAAAGCATTTAGGATTTCACAGAAGTTAATCTAAATATAAGGGAATGTTTGAATTTCAGATACTGCTATTTCTCTGTTTGCACTCTATTTTCATAGCAAAAAAGTGGCATTTATCAGGCTCTACAATGTTCAGACACTGCAGGTAGTAGTAGGAGTGACTCAGTGGTTGCATTACCATCTGTGGTTCCCTGCTCGTGCCTTGGATGACTTCTGGCTTGCAGTTAAGGTAATCATTGAGTAGGAAGGACCTGGTTTTAGTTGTGCAGTTGTATCTGAACTAGGCATAGGGATGAAAATGATGAAGCTGTCACAGTAGCATCCATGGCAGTAGCACAGTAACTTCCACATTGTGTGTTCTTTTGGTTGTAAATCAAGCTCTGTGAGCTTTCTGCCGAGCTCATCATCCTGTAGGAAAATGAATGCAGAATTGGGACCCAAAACTGTATATAGTTTTACTGATGTCCCAGTCATGGTTTCCATAGTGCTGGAGAAAGACTGACATGGAGGCATTGCGTTTTGGGACAAAATATGGGATAACAATAAGGGCTGTGACTACTGATAACATTTCTTTCATTGTATGGTGTTAATTTCAGCAGTATTCATATACATACACATGCACATGTGTATACACAAGCCTCTCATTTTCCTCTGAATCGATAGCTTTCTGTTTGTTAGGAGCCCTTGTCGTCTGCCTGTGAGGGGCTCAGGAACATCCCTGTGCACTGCAGAAGGATTCTGAGTTTCATCAGTCTTAGCCTAGCCCTGATAGACGAGTCTCTAATCTCAGCCACATATTTCTCTGGTAAGGATGATTCCGCCATCTTCTCTGTAAACTTGTTCCGTCGCCTAACTTTTCCAATAGTTATAACATTTGCCTAATATTAAATCTAAATTCCCCCTTGTTGCATCTTAAACCCATTACTTCTTGTTCTGTCCTTGTTCTCTAATGAGAATAATTGGTTTATGTCCTCTCCATAACAGCCCTTTGCATATTCGTAGACAGTAATGCTTCCCCTCAGTCCTCTTTCCTCCAGACCGAGCAGGCCCTGCTCTCGTAACCTTTTCTCAGAAGTCTTATTTACTAACTCTTTAATCATTTTTGTTGCTCTCATCTGAACTCTCTCCAATTTCTCTGTTTTAAAACACAATGCCCCCAAATGATTGCCATTCTCCGAACAAGGCCTAGCTGATGCTAAGTAGAGCAGAATAATTATCTTGCTTGTTTAACATGAGGTATTCCTCAGCATGGCTCTCACCAGAGCTCAGTCCTCTAGCCTCTCTGTCCATTTGTTGTCCTTCATAACCCCACAGAAAACAGGAGCTTTCTAATGCAACATTTTTAGGGCAAAGACAAATAAATTGAGTCCTGATGTCTTAATTATCCCCCTTTCCAAAGGAGAGGCTCTCCCCTCCTCATCTACTTAACAACATGGAGGAGCACCTGGCAGCTGAGCTGTCAGGTCTTGGGAAGTTCCAGGAGGCTCTGAGGTCCCTCACCCTGCCCCACAGGAGCTCCTCACCACAAGCCGTCATGCTACGGCCTTGCGCTCCCCTTCCCCGCGCCTGCCCAGGGGCCGTCACCTCCCCTTGCCCATGCCCCACGTGCCACTCACGGCAGCCCCTGCAGCCAGGACACTTTCCCCGTGTGGTGTTAATGGAGACCAGCGCTGCCCTGACCCGGGGCTGCGAGAGACCCCAGCCCCCAGGAGGTTTTGCTTGGTGAGGAGGTTTCAGCTTGGCTGTCCTTCTCACACAGGTGTGAGGCTGGCAGTTTCAGCGCTGTCTCCCCACATCACCATGTAGTTCGATGTTACTTCTTGGGTAAAACCAAGTGCTAAGCCCAGGATGGCTCCTGCAAGCCACGTCAGGGAGCGGTGCGTGGGCAGTGCAGACCGAGGGCCCACCTTCGGGTGAGATGCAGCCCACCATTTTTAGTGAGGGTTCACCATTGCCCTTTTTTGGCCTGCCAGGAGTCAAGCCTTGCAGGTTGGCCATTGGGTTTCCCCAGTCCACTGTAGCTCTGAAACCTGCACAGGGAGCCTCGCATGGATGGGAAGGACAGGTCTGTGGAGGGGAGGATGGCTGCCACCAGCACGCTGGTGACAGAAATAGCAGGGTCAGGGGAGGAAGAGCACATTCATTTTTTCAGTCACACCCAGCGAGTGGAAGATGTATTTATCTTAATTCAGAAATGGTTATCAAGGCAAGGGGTTTTATTTTGTTTTTGTGCCCGTACTGTGAATGGCTTGCTTGAGCATCATTCCTGGTACTTGTTTGGGCACTTGGTGTGGAAGATTTGGGGGGTGAGGCCGCTTTGCAAGGGCCGCCTGGCAGCATGGGAACTGCTCGGGCAGCATGGGAACTGCTCGGGCAGCATGGCCTCACAGCTGGTGGCTCGCTGCCCGTGGCAGGCAGGCAGGCACTGTTTCGAAGCTCCCTCACAGACAGCAGCTAAGAGGTTATTTCCAAATTCTGTGCCAGCTCACACCAGTGACAGCTGAGGTGCTGATACCCTCAGAGGTACATGATCAAGGGAGAACATAGAGAAACACAGGATATCACTCGTAATAGCAGCCGCCACCATTTTGTGCAGGAGTCTTTAGCAAAACTTGGATCTCTCTACATTACAATTTACGCCCATAATACAGGGACAGTGATACTTTCAAGGAGTGCCGAGTGACATACTTAAAATGTCTGACAGGCTTTGGAGCTGAATCCAGAGCCCTATCTTTCAAACATCCCCTTTGACTTTGCAGATCTTGGAGTCAGCCCTGGAGACCCTCTGACTGGAAGCGCTGCTAAAGATGATTACTTCTTTCAGAGAGCAAGACAATACCTGCTGACACACTGTTTTGCCTGCAAAGAATTAAAAACTCAGCAAATGAATTCTGCATAAATGTTCAAGTCTCAGACTTTGAGGGAGAATGCAAGTGGTAAAAATACACCCGCATCCGAGGCTCTGTGTTCAGCAAAGGCGCTGGGCCAGAGCTTCAGCTTTGCTGAGTCCACATTTGTTGAAGCAGAGGGAGGAACTGGTTATGGCTTCCAAACTCCTTGCCTGGCTGCCAGCCCACAGGCAGGTTGGGGCAGCCAGGGAGCTGCTCTGACATGCAGCACCTAGCGGCATCTCCAAGGCCTTAGTCACAATGAATACGGACAGACCGTGCTATAACCTGGCTGCATCCCCTGCACCCTTCTTTCTCCTTCTCATCTCTGCCTCCCCTGCTGAAATGCCCATTGGAGCAAAGGTGGCAAAGGAACAGCAGCGCGCTCCGAGGGAACGTTTCAGTGCTGGCAATCAATCATGCATGCAGGTAGCACAGCTTCCTTCTTTTATCTCAGCACCTCTTAAGCAATGCAGAGAATGTGCCCACAATTTACGAGGCTCGTGCTGAATGCAGCCAGCATCATTGACTGCTACATTTTTCCAGATCAGTGCACCAGTATGCTGCTTAATAGACCTCTAGCATAATGTGCAAGAGTACTGAGCTCTATACCTTAGAGCTAAAAATGAGGAGACAGGAAGAAATGAACAGCATAGTTGTTTTTCCTGCCACACAAAGTGAAATTACACAGGAAATAAGTCACCTCCTGAAGAGACTAGACACAAGAGGAGTTATCTTTCTCAGTTAAATTAAAAAGAATGATTAAATGCCAGATAGAGCACATATGGCAGATACTGCACAAGCACTTTTCTTGCTAAGAAAGTGACCACGTAAGTTACCAACTGACTCTAAAAATGTCTGAGAAAGTGTAGTTGTAAAAGTCACTACTGCTAATTTACCTTCTGGTAGAAGTAGGAGAAACCTGCTTTGGCTGGATGTATTACTTATACAGTATTCAAATACTGCAGCTTGTACAGAGTGGCTGAACACGTGAGGACATGGTGTCTGGGTTGCTCCATGCTTGACTGATGAACTTGCGTGGCCCTCGTAAGAGCTTCACATATTGAGCAAAGAACTGTGAAGCCCAAACCCAGCTGACTGCATAGTCTGCTGTCTCTTTTGGCTTTGCAAAGGTATGGGACACTGGATTCACATAAACTCACTGAAGGTGGGGACACTGGATCAAGGTCTCCTCAAACCTCCTCTCAAATCTGGCATCTCTTTGGCATTTCCTATTAGCCAGGGTCAATACACCTGTCAGAGGACATCCTTTTCTCAGGGAATTTCTCTTGCTGTCCCAACACTAACCCTGTCCTGCCTCAACCGCAGCAGGTAAGCAGGACCAGAATGGTCCCTCCAAAGTGTTAGAGGGTTTTCAGCACAGCCTACATAGTAAATATCTCTATATCAGATCTCGTACTGAAGGAAATTTTTTTTTCATCTTTCTGATTTTGTTCCTTTCAATTCTCACCAGCTAGCACATTAGTCATATTTAAAGGAAAAATACAATTCAATTTAATGACCGTCCCACTCTGTATCAGAACCTTTCCATTCATCTCAGCAAATGTTACCAAGTTGTAAACTTATCTACTAAGGGACAGTCCTACAGGGAGAGGGACTCATCCCATCTATAAGTGCTCTGATTCTGGAATTTAGTAATTTCTTTTTGTGAAGATTTGCCTCTTCCAAGAAATATGTGCATGAGTATTGTAATTGTTTGGGGCTTAATTGGAAGTGCTCTTCTGTACAAAACCTTCCTCCACAACCTTAGTTTCTTCATAAAGAGGAGAGAATTGCTGTATTACAGCAGAATGAAATTGTCTGCACAGAGAGCTGGCACTGTATTACTGCCCCACATAGGCTATTTCATGCAAGCCTTAAGTTAGGAACAAACAGCTACAGGCCTTTCAGGTCCCTAGTCAGTGGGAACTTTGGGAGAATTTCTTATAGGCTCCTGCTCCTTCAAACTCCCAGCATTACCACGAATGCTCTGACTCAGTGGAATAGCAGCTAAAAATAAAGAAGGGGGGTGTGAACTCATCTCTCTGGTGTCCTAGGCCAGAGAGAGAAGCAGAAAAACTTTATTATTCAGATCAGCAACATATAAACTCAGTTCTTCCCTGCTTGTCTTTGGTTACTTCTCTGACTGCTGTCTGAGGGCAATAGGGGAAGGAGAACACCACAGCCTAACATTTTCAGTTCACTTCAAAAGCTAACAAAGCCAACTTAGCCTCTTTCTCACCCACCCTAATAAATTATAGCAGTAACTTTTATAGGATAGGATAGGATAGGATAGGAAGGGATCAAACAGTTGTTATTATACCTTGCTCCTTTGAAACATATACTTCCAGTTGTCCATGTCTACTTTGCTACTCAGCTCCTAACAACACAATAGACTACCTATAACCTTTTTGAAATAATCTTTAAAGGATGAGTGGGACAGGAAGCCCCTATATCTTTTAGAGACCAACCCTAATAGCAGATTCCTTCTAAATCCAGCTATTCCAGTTAGTAGGGCTTGGCACAGCCACTATGTCTGCTATCCCAGACCTTAAAAGATAATTTATAACAGAACTTTGAATGTTTCCTGGCTCAATGCATTTTTTAATATACTGGATCATTTGCATCAGTGTCTCTGTTCACCTTATATTTCATGAGTAAGTAAATTGTGGAAGGTTAACCTTTTCTATAAAAAAATAGGACTTTATGTGGAAGTCAATATTGGCACAGTCTAGAAGAACTGTGGCTCAGCTGTCTGGGTGAATGTTTTGTCTGGCCTTCCTTGCAATCCTTTTGGTTTTACTTGGTCTTTCTTTTCTTTCTTTCTTTCTTTCTTTCTTTCTTTCTTTCTTTCTTTCTTTCTTTCTTTCTTTCTTTCTTTCTTTCTTTTCCCTTAAAGCTGAAAAAAGAAATTTAATAAAGTCACATTAGTTTCAAATTCTTTAAATTGTCAAGTCATATTCTGGCTAGCTTTTCCCCCCATATAGTGCTTTGCGCCATGGTGAACATTTATGCTTATGGTACATCCCTTCTTGAGTAATTTATAGCATTTAAAAGCTTAGATGGTCTTGTGGGCTTCTTGGTTCCTTGGTGCTTAAGTGGAATCTTGGCTCTGTAGCAGCGACTCCAGATCTAGCAGGCAGCAGTGTGCTACCACAATGCTCGATTGCTACCATACTTACCCAAGGACATAACTAGCAGTATGAAAGATTTCTCCAAAGACTGATGCACGCAATTAACTGAATTACTTCAACAGGGTGTAGATAGGATAGATTTAAAGTGGAACCTGTTACTGTGCCAGTGGCTGGATGAGGACCCTGCTGTGCCAGTTGAGGGGGAAGAAAATCCTTCTCTGCCAGTTCTCAATGAAGAAGTTCTTGCTGTGACAGCAGATCTAGCTCGCATGCTTGATTTAATGCCCTCAATTACCATATCTTTGTAATTATCGTTCATGTCTGATAAGTCTTGTGGAAACTATCAGGTCTTGAGTAGAGGATCTAGGAGTCTTGTAAGAATATAATGTCTTGAATTGATCTTTCTGTTTAATGTTTCATCACTCTGCTACCGATTGATCATTCTTCGAATAAAATGATAGCATAGCTGTATGCCAACACTTGTGATTCATTTTCACTTAGCTAATCAAAATGTTGTTTCACAAGACCCTGATGATGTTCAGGATGCCTTTTAGGAGGTATTACCTTACTCCAAGCTGGCTGACTCAGATGCTCTATTTCTTATAATGTTACCAGACCAAACCCCATGATTTACAAGGCATGCTTTCCTCTAGCAAATAGTTCTTATGTGGGTACAGGGTTTCATTGCAAAGTTTTTCAACTAGTGAGAGATCATAGTAAATAGTTTTTTTAGTTGAAGGAACTGCAGCATCTCAGCATGTCCTGGATCAATAACTGCACATTTTCTCTTTTCACATGAAACTCAGGGATTAGCAGATTTCTAGCCTGGTCTATACAGGTCAACCATTCATTGTTAGCTAGCCAAGCCAAGCATCTGTTTTCACTCTATCTCATGCTGAAACCATAATGTTAAGGTTAAGACACTGACTTGGTTTTAGGAGGGCTTCTTTTAGCAATGTGAACAAATGAAAAGAAAAATTTTCACTTCTTCTGTAGTCATGAACTGTGTTCATGTTTGTTGCTGAATTTTGAAAGCACACACCCATCAAACAGGGCTGTGACTCTTATTTGTTATGAACAGTAGTTGCTCTTTATAGTGATGTAGTCCTAATAAGTGAAACAGTGTAATGGAGTTTGATGTTTGCTATAGCAATGAAGTGGTAAGTAAAGATCACCTTTAGGAAGACTTAAGCACTGAAGCAGGATGAAGCAGTGAGTCAGGATACTCTAATGTAGTTAAGAGATTCTGTATTTCTCAGACTGCAATAGTAAGCAAGTGTTTCATAGGCCTTAGGGAATGCAGGTGAATTTTACCCAGAAAACCAAGCATTTTCCTACGGTTTTATATCCGGTATAATTATGTTCTCAAGTTTTCGCACATTTTTTTAATATTCCATGAGCCTCAGTAGCAGTACTGTTGGGAAAATTGCACTGTGGTACTGAACGCTGTCTGCCTACAGCAAAGACAAAGATCATAAAGGACACAGAAAGCACAGAGCCCTGTTAACCTTCTGTGAATGGAGGTTTGTTAGTACACTCCGAGTAAGCAATCTTTTTTTCCCCCTAGGTCTTTGTACAGTCTCGTATGTTTTCTAAAGAGAGAAGACACCACCATAGTAATTTTATAACTATCATCAGCTTCAAAAAAACCCTAGAAGTGTCTGGTAAGGCCAGAATTCTGATTCATGATATCAGACACTACCTTTCATGTTATTTTTTAAGAAGTGAGTTATCCTCTCAGACAGTGACAAATTGGATATAAGCCTGGCTCAATAGTTGGTGTGGTCAGCAGCTGGAATGGCCATTGTATGATGTCCTGCAAAGTGATCAATAATCCATATTGGTTTCGGGTTTGTTTAGCTTTGGGTTTTTTTTTTTGTTTTAATTAGCAATGTAATTATTAACATCTGAGAAAACAAGTGTTCCTCTGAGTCCAGTGATTCACCTGTGTTTTCCTCAGTGTGATTACAAATATTCTCATTTAAAATGTCACACATATGCCTCTTTCACAGACCAGTATGTCAGACTTCCAATCACTTGCCTTTGCTTTCTACAACATTGATGGACCTTTGAGTTAGTGATGCTTGTGCAATTCCAGATGAGAGATCTCAGTACTCACGTGGTACCATTTCTTCCTGATTAAGCAAAACAAGTGAGTACCTGATTGACTTTTACCATAAATGCTGACATTCTGCAGCCAAAGGGGAGAGGGGAAAAAAAAAATATCTTTGATAGTGTTTAAAGCACACAGGCGATTTTCAGCAAGGATTTCCATTTCAAGAGATTTGTTAGTGTAGTCTTGGATTAGCGTATGCATTGAAAGCTTCACTTAGGAAGATTTTCATCCTTTGAGGCACACACTTACCAAAGCTCTTTGTTGTTCTGAATCTGTATGATTATATGCTGAATAATGAATATTTTTAAAAAGCTTTATGCAGCCACACTGTGATACCTCACCGATTTCAGCTAATCTTACCCCCCCCCTTTTTTTTACTTTTTCTAACATAAAACTTTCAGCAAAGACTTTCAGCAGTTTAGAACTTCTTCAGTACCAGGCAACTGAATTGCTGAGATGCTGATTTAAAAAAAAAAAAGGTATCTTATGCTGATTTTGTTTTAGAACAAGCTGACTAGTTGCAATTGAGGTTAATTGACCTTTATAATGGATACACAGGACAGTACTAAAGCTGTATACATAAACTGCAAGTTTATTTGAAAGGAAATTATGTTAATTGACATTCATTGTGCATCTTTCTGTTGTTTATTGCTAGTTGCTCATGTGAATAGTTTGTTGATATTATAGATAGGACAAACATTTGTTTCAGATAAATAGGATTTTCAGTTGAATAGGTTTTAATTAAATGATCCCCTGTACTCAATTTTGAAACTGTGAAGTACTGTACAATATGTAGCTAATCCTGTTATCTAGGATCTTAAATTCTTGAATCGCGTCTCACACAAATTTGTTTATTTTTAGCAAATAATGTCTAAATTCTCTGCTAGTTGTGCAAGATTCGGGTCTTTCTCCAGAGCAAAACATGAAATTATGGTACTGCAGAGACTGAGTTTATTTACAAGAATTATAGGTGGATGGTCTGTCTCACGGGGCAAACCAGTATTATGGTAAACACTTATTCACTGCTATATCAAAAGTGTAAGTCAGAGTATATACAGCTTCTCTCATACATGGGTCCTGTTCTGCTAGACACTGAGACATTGTCTTTCCTTTCACAGACCTCACTAACCACCTGCAGGGCCTGGCCAATATAGCCACAGTCTTAATGCTTTTTGCAACACAGAGTATTTTTGATCCCTTAACTAAGTAAGTTCTACATATGTCCACAAATTCAGTCCAAACCAGTCATTTTTACCATTTTTTTTTCTCTAATGAAGGGAAGCCATAGCTGACAAAGTCACTGGTCACTCAACCACTTCCACTAATGGTGGCTTTCCTTTCACTCTGAAAGCAAAGTGAGAAAGCAACCCCTCCAAAGCCCCAGATGGAAGCCTTTTCTAGGTTATAAAGCATGTTTTGCTTAACCAAGTTAAAATGAGCAAAGATTGCTAATACATTTTGTTTAAAAATAAAGAAGAACTAAGATGACAGGTAGATGTCCTGTAGGCATGTTCATAGCATTTATTGAGTGGTGCAGAGCTATCAGTTACACTAATAATCTTCTAGCTCCTTCTGATACTTCATTGCTGTCTTTAAATAGCTATGTAGCTAGACAGATAGGCAAGCAAATAAAAGAAGTATTTACTGTATATTTTTACCACAAAGGTATTTAATGATAAATAACTCTTCTTCCAGTAAGTTACATTTTATTTTAATACACCATTGTAAAGAATGGTGTTAGTCATTCACCTCTTATGTTAAAGATGAGAGCAAACATAGGAGGCAAAGTAGTTGGGTAATATACAGAGAGATTTCTTTGAAAGCATGCAAGTTCCTCAGTTTTTCTGTATTCATTTTTCTCTATAGCATATTTTCCCCATGAGTGGCTTTCTCTTTCCATTTCTTTTACATTTGCACTCTGTAAAGTGTAAGGTTGTTGCTGATAATATTTTAAGTGCTTTCCCTGGAGGATGGTTTTTTTGATAAAAAAAAAGTCCCAGCAAGGGACTGCTCTCTAAATTGACGGTGAACATTTTAGAGGGATTTGTGATATGATGTGTCACATGCACAAATTACAAGTACCTTGTTTCTTTTCATGGAAAAGTGGCAAAAGGCTGGGGCCTGATTTTCGGCTCTGGCTGAGCTAACCAGCTCCAGGAGCAGTCACTGAGACCTGCACTGAGTACTGGGCACCCAAGCAAAGCAGGCCAGTAGTGTCCAGATGAGGGTGCATCGAAAACTGAGAGAGTAGAAGCAGCAGAGGCTCTGTCATGACAGTGGAGTATATGCTGCTGTGTTCAAACTCGATCCCAAGTCACCAAGTAACTCAACACTTGAATGTTAGTTTGCAGTCAGGGTAGCTATGTTTCACACAGTTTGGCTCCTTCTGCAGGCAAGCTAAGGCTTGGGAATGATTCAGGTTGAAGCCCTCCCACGTCTTCCCTCGGCCATAGGGACATGACTGGCACTCAAACAGTGTCAACCAGCTTGCCCACAGTCTGTCAAAACTAATCCATGGTCCTGCACACTCTTGACCTGTCTCTGTGTCCCAATGCTGAGTTGCACAACATGTCTACCATTTTGGTGTTCCACCCTAAAAACTCATGTATGGCACACAACAAGAGAGGCCGCCCATATGTGGGGAACATCTCCAGAAGCCATGACTGAGGAATAGAGATAGGTATTCTGGAAAACCTGGGTTGCACAGCTTCTATAATGGCAAAGTAATGGGACAGTAGTAAGAGTGCATCTAACCCTCACTCACTGTGAGCACAAAGGAGTCATGGAGAATCAGACTTTGAAATCTGAGATCTCTGAATGTGGATCATTTGAGAAATCCCGGGTTTGCCACAGCCCCACATCAGAGGACCAGTAAGTAGGAGGGCATTAATGTAGTTGGTTGGCATGGGGAATGCACCTTAGGAGGTGAGGACATGTGGGCTCTACCCAGGGAACACATGCATTGTGGGACACTGGCCAGGTTTAAATTAAGCAACCAAGGTATGTGAACTGTTAAGGAACACCATCTGACCTTCAGCCCTCTTGTCCCTCATTTGTGCCTGGCTTCCTGGCACAGGCAGTTTTTCTGTGCTCATGCAGTCAGCAAACACATCTCATGCCTAGCAGAGATTGCTAGGCATGTCAGACCAAACTCTGCCTAGCCACAAAAAAATGAGATGACCATCTCAGATCCCCCTAGCTTATCATGGACCTCCTCCCACCTCTTTCCTCCTTCTAGAGAATACATATTTCCAAAGAAATTCAGGTTCATGCAATGACTGCTGTTTATCATGCATACATGATGTGACCCTGTAGATTTAACAGTTCTGTTTCCCTGAATGTATTACTATCCCCCAGTCCCTTTTGCCACGTGCTTGTAGTGGCATTTCTTGGCCTTTCCTAGACAGGAGGAAATAGAAGATTTGACACCACTTTTGTTGGTCTTCCAGTGAACAGACAAGCCCTTCTTCTAAAGCCAGGTAAAATACAGAGCTTGACAAAATCACTGTTGTCCATCTGTGGAAAGGTTGCTAGCTAGCTAGTGCCAGCCCTCTGGCCAGCCCTTAGGACTTCAGAGACAGACAAGGAGCTACAGGCTGATGGGTTCATCAGGTAAGACAAACACTGGAGACATACAAACTGAATGCTCTACACAGCCATATTTTAGCCTCTTCCACATTCTTCCCTGAGTTGTAGGGAAAAATCTGCTCATTGCCTACCAAGAAGCAAAGATCAGGGATGCAAGTGAACACCTTGTGCAGGAACTCAGACCAAAAGAAGATGCTCATACCATCCTATGTAATGTATTCCTGGAACTGACCAAAAAGCGTCATTGCACAAAGCAGTAGTACAACATACACAGCCAGCAGACATCAAAGCATGATGCAAATAACCACTTCAGTAGCTAATGTAGCCCAAACACTCAGCTTTGAACTGTGAAAAAGAGGCACAGGGTTTGCTATGCTGTTACTAGACATGATGGAACTACTTCCCTCTGACATGAAGGAAGGCTCAGCCATCTATGATGACATGTTACTCAGTTGCAAAACTGCCATTGAGGCTGTCTTAGGACAGACACCAAGATGCTAATGTGACCCAACGCACTGAAAGAGTCTATGGCACGTCTTCCTTTTAACTGTTGACACCACAGATTTATGTGTGTTTCTGTGGGCAGATAGAACTATACTGACCTTGGCTTGATAGAACAGCTAATTTCCAGGGAAATGGGAAGGTTGTACTCATCCTGTGAAGCTAGTGGCATCTCGAAACTGGCCTATCTGGTTCACAGCACCTGAGGTTTCCTTTTTTTCTTTCAATATTGCCCTGTGCTCTCCATGCTAACCTTCTTTTCTAATGGCTCCACCAGTGTGATGCAGATCCCCTGACAATGCCAGAAATTACTTTAATTGCCACCACCTGGGAGCAAGCACTATGGTATGAAGGCCCCTTTTATATCACAGGTGTGAGCTGTGGGCTTCCTCACATCACAAGAGAGACTGGCCACTCAGTGGTAAGATTGGTGAAATATGGGATGGATAACTGGATGGTCAAGTGGGTGGAAAATTGGCTGGACTGCTGGGCTCAGAGGGTTTGTGCGAGTGCTGCAAAGTCCAGCTGGCAGCCAGTAATTAGTTGAGTTCCTTGGAGATCAGTCTCCTCCAGAATTTGCACAGGTGTGCCCATGTTCTGCCTTATGCTTCACATGCTCATTCACACCTCAGCAAAATGAATGCAAAACCCTCCTTGTTGCTAGCCTCTATGCTGATGCATTTATGCCCACTGACTTTCAGAAATTTTGTTACAAAACCTGGAGAGCAGGCTGCTGACTCCTGGGATCTGCAGGCTAGTCCGCATGGATTGCAGGACTGTGATCTGGCATTCTGCTACCCTCTTTGACAGTAGAGCAGCCCTCCTTTAATGCAATGCCAGCTGCAAACAGCAGTCAAACGGGACTGAGCATGAGGCAATGATGCTAAAAGCAACGTTAACTTTGACCAGAGGTGGTTATTCCTCGGCATGAGGTTGCCTGCCACCACTTGAATTTTTCTGTGGTCACCTAAGTCTTTCTGAGTTACCAGCTTTCTGCGGCGGGCAGGCAGCAGCACATGTGTCGGCAGCCAGCCCAGTGCTGCAGCCCCGGGGGAAGTCTGCTGCACCTGCACTGTGGCCCTCTGCGGCAGGGGAAATCCCCACCAGCTAAAGGCTAGTAGGGTTAACCTCGTTAGCTTCACCTCTACTATTACTGATTGGTTTTGCATCTTTTTGTACGCTTTGTAGCTGCAGGGAACAGTGGACTCTTGGTTATCTCCAAATAAGAGACTTACAAACCTTATAGTCCTCCCTAATTGTAGAGGAAGGTTAATAAAAATGAAAAGGGACATGACACCATTGAGCAAGTGACAGAGAGGAACAAACCCTCTGCTGTTTGCTTCTCTTCCCTGTCTCTGGGACATTTTAAAGATTCCTCAAAAGTAGCTCAGTTCTCCACCAGACTTTCTCCAACTGTTGCTAGAATTATCTTCTATTCATATTATCCAGCACCAAAGCCAGTCAGAGGACTGTTTGTGAAATTACAAAGAGTTTAATCCATGATCAGTGTGATTAACGAGACCACTGAGAGATGAAAGAAGGTTGAGTATGCTTGTTGTAGGAAACACGCATTTTCTTTCTTTGTGGTACAAAGTTTCCTCATTCTTTTTCTCAGAATAGCTGAGAGAACGGAAGTTTCTCAGTTTGAGATCTAATCTGCTCTGCCTTCACAGGAAGTTACAAATGTCTTGAACAAGCTTTCAGTTGACACATTCTTCTGAACAAGACCTTTGGACAAAGCCTTACTGATTAGAGACAGGAGTGGTTAAACTACAACTTGTGTCCATAGTTACCACCTAGTTAACCGCATGCATTTATCCTCTTGCCATCAGCCCAAATTATGCAGGGTTTGATTCTGGTAAAATAATAGCAGCTGTTGGGTGTTTTGCTCTGTTGAAAGCCTTGCCTGTCTCACTGGAACTAGTTAGGGAGGCCTATTTTCATTTGCAAGCCTATGCAAATAAACATTTCTCAGAGTATTTGTATTGGGATACATCTCTGGTCTCAGTGGTTGTTAGTCCTTGACACAGCTAACTGAGCCATTTCTTGACAGTCATAATCATATTTAAACTCACCTCAACATATTTTTACAGGTTCAGCAATTTCACAGATGTCTACATAGAAACAACCTGAAGACTAAGTGCCTCTGCTGCAAAAGCCAAAAGATAAGCCCCTCTTAGAGGAATTCAGGCTGACTTTCGTCCTGTAAAATGAGGAGATGATAGAAGCCAATCCAGCTACATTATTTCAGAAAAAGTTATTAGAGTCATATTAAGTCAAGTCAGTACTGCATGTCATGACACACTGCTGGTTGGAAAAGCCCTAAGAAACAAATATAGCTGCTTGATACAAGCTCTCACGTACTTCATCTCTTCAAGGGATTCTGCATCCCCACCATGCCTGGAAATGTAAGGTCATTGCTGCTAAATGATGACAACTGTTGTGAGCGTAAAAACTAACTTAAAACCAGAAACAAGTCTTAGCATTTGCCATTCTTGTTTATTTTTCTAAACAGACTTTATTTACTCCAAATCTTTGAAATCTAGTTAATGCAATTTTCTAAAATTGCCGTTTTTATAGTATCGCCTTTGAAGCAGATATGTGTATTAGGAGTCTGACAGCAGTAGTGATTTGAGGGCTCATGAAAACTACAGAAAGCATTTCCATTGGCGGGGGGGGGGGGGGGGGGGGAGAAAAGCTTTCCACTTGTTTATAGCTTCTTCAGAAATACTCTTTTTGGGGTGGAACTTTCCATGTTTCATCTCTTCTGAAGGTGATTTTCTTTTAAGCTGTCAGCAATATGTGGAAACTTTTTAACATAAATGCAAAATGCCTTAAATTATGAAAATTGCATGACTAATTGGTGAGCAAAAAGTTTCTCTATTGATTTGATACACAGATTGTTATGCATGATAAAAATGCTCGGTGGAGTTGCCATTTACTGTGTTAGTCTTAGAGCAGTCTTTGAAATCTAATGACCACATTAAAAATCAAGTCGTTTTTAAAGGGCTCAAACACATGATTCTGTTTATTTTTGAAGGAAGTACTCTAAAAGAAGACAGGCAGTTAAAATGTGTATTTCAGTGCAAAATATACTGGGAAATGACAATAAAATCTCATATGAAAGACAATAGTGCACAATAACCACATTATCTTCCAGGTTTGTATACAAACAAATACTGTATTAACAAACTTTACACCACGCACAAAAGGTAGGATCTTCACAAAAAATCATCATAAAAGCATAGCATTATACTGATTTTTTTTTTTTTCTCCAAGCTTGTATTCTCTGTATAATGCTTTGGAAGAATGAGAACAGGTGTGAAAATAAGAGTAAAGAAATTGACAGTGCATAAGCCATTCAGATGGCTATGTTCTCTAAAAGATAATGAACACAGAGAGCTTGATTCAGATTCACACTACAGTTCTTTCATACCTCAAAGATAAAGTGTAGGAGACGATAGTCTACTTTAGCGCCCATTTTGGAGAAGAATGGTATGAAACAGCTTTAATATTAATGAGAATTAGCTCGGTACTTTTCAAAGTAGGATGTGAATGTATCCACCTTTTTATTATGATGATATATCAATGAAAATACATTCTGTACAAATAACAGCAAAACACATCTGAAAATAGAGACAGTGTGATTAATCCATATCTTTTTAAAATAAATATGTACGATATTTACATTTTGGACAGTTCCAGAAATGAACATGTCCAGATTATGTACCTAAACCAATTCTTTATTATTATAGAAAATGCATTTGCTGTACAAATATTTATAAATACATATGTATAAACTTTTTCAGTGAAATGTCTGTGGATTCGTTGAAAAGAAAAGCATGAGATATTATTAAACAGTCTAGAGCATCATACATCAGACAGAAGTAGCTTTTTGGTGTTGAGAAGATTTTTTCTTCTGCTTCTGTGCATCACACCCGCAAATCTGATTGTCTTTTCTGAAAATCTGCAGAAAAGCAGCAGGACTGAATCAGTTTGACTCAGTGATTGTTACTGACTGCACCATGTCAGACAGGGTTTCTGGGTCTACTTCTTCTTTACCATTATCTGAATTTTCTGATGAGATATAACAGCCAGAATCTCTTGGACAGTCATTTAACTGTGATTTGTCAAAGCCATGGTGAGGGCTCAGCGTCTCCTGACCACCCTCACTTTTTTGCTGTTGTTCAACTAGAAAGAACAGGAAAAGCGAGAAAAAAATTGTCAAAATAAGTATCCTGGAAAAGACTTTGAGATAGAAACATGACTGATGATGAAGATCTGTAGAAACAGAGTTGGTAATATACACATGACTAGATCAGTATCTTTTGGCTATCAGAAACAGAAACCTCAGCATCAAAGAACTAAAAATATTACATGAGTATAACAACATCTAAGCTAATGTTGAGGTTGGCTTTGATCCTGCAGTATGTTGCTTAGAGATGAATGCCAGAGACTTTGGCCTCATCCTTAAGACTGAGGTCCTTTAGGCTGTCCACAGGTGCAACAGTCACCATGCATGGTCACCATGCCCCCAGTAGAGATGGCAGCTTTTCCCTTCCCCCATTCATGTATTCCAGAGCCTGTTCATGCAATTAATCATGTTGCCTACTGTGCCTTGTTTATAACACATTGCATTATAGATGCTTTTGAATGTAACCCCCACCATTTTACCTACTCTATGCACTGTGTAGCAAGATATAATGCATTGGTCTTCAGAATTGCTCAGCATATAGACATGGTAATCAGGTTTTCTAAAGCACTGGACTTTTCAGTGGGAGTGGGTGGCTGATAGAAACTTCCTAAGCTTAGCTTGATATCCAAAAGGTTATTTTCCAAAACACAAAGCACTCAGAAAAAGCTAAGATGCCTAACTCCTGCTGTATGGTTTTTGAACACTGTTCCAAAACTAAATAGAAGCAAATTGTCTTGCAAATAGCTTGTCCTTGTTCAGCTGCTGTATGACTAATCTATTCAAACACAAAAATCTGCAACTCAGGGAAAGTATCGACAGACCTCTCAAAAAAAGCTCAACAAGGTGGTGCCTCACAGGCAGGATATACCTGTATATCATGAATCTAATATATCTTGTGGTTAAAGTTTGTGCTCCTGTTTGCTGGCTGTGAAATACATGAGGTTTACTTACAGTAAATTTCTTCAGAAAACAAGCTATAAAATCTTTCACTTTCATACTTTTCTTTTTCCTTATCTCCCTTCTGTAACTGTATTTTTGCTTCAAACTGTGGCTTGCTTGCCAAACAAAGTATAAGAAACAGATCTCACAAGAAACAGAGTTTTACCCCAGATTTTAGCTCTTCAGAAAAATGGTACCTTTTTGCTTTTGCAAAGAAAGTTCCCTTATTTCACTTTAATTGTTACTCCATGGTTAAATAGTTAGCTTCGAAACTTTAGTCAGATTTAAGCTGTCTCAATTCAAGTACAGGCAGAATGGAAGTCATAGTACATGAAGGATTTTATCCTTCATCAAAATCTTAATCTAGTTTAGCTCCAGGGTAGAGTCTCAGAATTATAAAATTTCCATACTGACATTTGTTTCAGCTGTTGGAAATTATAAGCTTTGGCAACATGGGAAAGATTTACACTTTGGATTTTTTTTTTTTTTTAAATCTTGTGTTATATTGTATAGCAAGAATAAATTAGAAAAGAAAAATTGAAATGTTTCACTCTGAAAATATTGAAATGGAACAGCAGGAAAGTCAGGACCTGTCTTCATTGTGCGAGATTTCAATGAACTTGTTTCACAAAGCATTTTGATATATTGAGAAATATTTCTAGGTCCTGATGGAAGTCTTGTAGATTTGTTTGGACTAATTAATTCTGTTTAACATTTTCTAACTTTCAGTTGCCTAATTAAGTTAATAAACTAATCTGATTTTGAAGGAAAGAATCCAATGTCTCAACTTAGTCATTTTTGCATGAATAGGTTATAAGCATAACCTTATGTATTGGGGAAAAAAAATTCCTATTACTTTAAATACTTTCCAAAGAATAGAAGTCACACCTTGTTCCCAAATAAATTAATGGTTAATTGCACTTGTGTGAAAGAGTACACCTTTCATCAGATTTAATTGATATCTGTAACTGATCGCCTTCTCACCTTACAGAACATAGTTTGTCATGTCAAATGTTATCTTTCTTTGCAGGGAAAATATTTGATCATGTAGGGTCCAATTGATTTCTGATTTAAGTCAGGAAGGAATTACAAAAGGCATTACACCAGTGAAGGTATTACTGCTGCTATTAGTAGCAACAGAAGTACTTTAGCACAAATAACAGCAGATGCTCCAGTAAAGCCTTGTCTAAATTGTGTCATTAGCTCCTTGCACCCATCCCACAGGCACCAAGATGACCCAGGTCTTGGTTGCTGTGGGCTGACAGAGCTCAGCCCATGGCTGGGCGATGTAGTCCTGCGCGGTTGCAGGCAGGGCTCCCCTGCCCTCCTCTGTAATCCCCTCATCAGCCTAATGCTGCTTGCTGGTGCTTATATCAGCTTCTGTAGCATCATCTGCTGCCCTGGGAAGCAGTGACCTAAAAAGTGTTAATCCTGTTTACATTTTCAAGGTCAAAGAGGAACCTCCATCCACTTTGTTTGTTTTACGATGGAAAGAAGACCAAGTAACTAGTGGATTAAAAAGACAATGCAGTTTCAGTCAGTGTATTAGTGCCCTGCAACTAGTTGTGATAATCTGAGTAGTTCCTATGTGAAAAACAGATCCTAAATTCTTTTGCAGCAATGTCTTTGCCTTGTGTGTTTCAGGGAAAAAGACACAGGCAAGCCTGGAACTGAGATTTTTTTAAAATCTGAATTTAGGTCAGTTAGGAGAATAAGAAATTTCTATTTAGAAAACATACAGATATGTAAAAATTCTGTCTCTTCCCCTAACACTAGAAGAATTTTTTTACAAGAAAAACTGAAAACCAAAAATGTTCAGGTGTTCGAGACAGTAAAAATATTTTCTATTTTTTATTCTGAGCAGATAAAGTTGAAGAACATCCCCCCCGCCCCATTTAAGAAGAAAAGACTGAAAGCAAACTTTGGTGCTTTTTTCCCTCTCTCTTTAAAGGAGCCTTAAATATTATGCAGTAACTACTAAACCACTTGAACAGGATACTGAGTATTATAAATATTCGTAGCATTCAATTTTAGATGTTGCTTCACAAGAAAAGATGTTTTTCTTTTTCTTTTCTACTTTTGGCTCTTACATTCAGTTCTACTTAATTTCTTCCTCTAACACGTACATGTTCAAGTTCCACATTAGTAGAGGTAAGTTTGCTGTCTTAATCTTTTGGACATCAGAAGAAAGATGCTCAGGGAACAGGAATTGATAAAATTAAACTGCTGTTAGATGTTGCAGAATCATCAGAAATAGCTATCTTATCAACAAATGGAAGTTCTATCATTTTTTCTACAGTAAAGCAGTTTCATATAAGATAAATAGCTTTCAGTCACTGTTGTCTATGATATGGCCAGAAGAGTCCAAGATATGCATCATTTTGACACATATATTCTAATACTACTTTAAAAGGTAGGATTATATTCAGACTTCTGAAAAAAATGTGAGGCCTTTAGCCTTAGTAATAGATGTGTGATGCATACTTATCTTCCTCGCTGTTTAGATCTTTGAAATGAATATTTGTTACTCAATGACATCGATGTGCATGACACATGCAGGAATAGATCTCTTTTTTCCTTCACCAACTTTTTTTCCCTTTTTAATGAGTTTAGAGTCCTGATTAGGAAAGCACTTTAAGCTTAGGTTTAAGGCAATTCAGCTCAAGAATGTACAGAGGTCACACTGACTCCTGTGCGGTTATGTCAGTTTAAACCAGAGGAGTGGCAGGAGGCTTGGATTTTGTCTTGGAAGAAAAGAAGGTCACCCAGAAACAAGCCGTACTTCATGAGTGTGCCCTCTGAGAGTCTGCCTTCAAGAGTTTTGCCCAGGAGGAGAACTGGGCTAGGAGCACAATGCTTTAGGCTGAGTCACTTGTATGCCTTCCTGGAAGGTGCAGCAGTGACGTACTGAGCAGCACCATACAATAACTAAATAGAACAAAGTGTGTCTTCAAGGCTGATGTTAGACCTCCTAGGTACATGTGACGGCCATGTATCAACCTGTAGTGGCAGTACCAGTCAGACCACCTAAGTGTTAAAATGAAATGAAAACTCACAAAGCATCAAACTCAGAAAGGATCATTTTGAAGCAGTAAATGGCGCTACTTCTTGAAAAAGAAGCAGAGAAACCTGAAGTGGCTCTGTACACGCATGCAATACTTTGGGGACTCAAAGGAGTAAATCTTTTGTGGATGTTTACACACATGCAACTTAAAAAACTGAACTCACTGAAGTCAGTGGCATAGCTTTTCTGGGAGGGATACTGAAGTGATGTGAGAGGAGAGTCCATGGTGAAAACAGAAATGAGAAGCTTCTTTTTTCTCTAAAATCTGGAAGCAAACAGATAAGCCTGAAAAAAGGTGAAAAATACTAATACTCATGCAAGGATGACCTTCCTTGGGAAATCTGGAAATATTTTGTCCAGGTCAATGACTTGTGCCACAATACAGAAGGGGAGATTGTCTTTGAGCACTATTTGACTTTGACATGATATTGTGTAATCCCAGGTACTTAAAGGGACTGCCCAGTGTAAAATGATACTCTTGATGCTAGGTCCTGATGTAAGGAATGCAACTGAGAACTGAAATTCATGTCCTCAGCTATCTACTATCTTGCTGTCCAAGTACAATAAATAAGGAACAAACCTTATCTGGTACTAACAGTGAGATTTAGAGTATGATCTGGCAATTATACATGAAAAGTAAGCTAAGGAAGTGCATTTGGGGAGATAAGCATAAAATATTATCCCCCAAATTGCATATATGCACCTTTTTTATTTTTTCTATAAAATTAACTGTATGCACATATCCAGTGAAGTCTCTAAGTCTTCTGTAACTCAGAATTGCTTCAGTGTAATGTAACTTGCTGGACTTCAGGAATGAACCTCTTGACTTACATCATCTAAGTGAGAAGAGAATCAAGGCTATTTTGCACACATAAAAATGTATGTCCTGGGAAGCAGTCAAGAAAAAAGTTCTAAACTTCTTTTATTACTTTATTCATTAACCATCCAGCAACTGCTTCACTTTAAAAATAGCATCCTACAAAAGCACAGACATCCATCTCCTGTCTAGAAGCCATCTGGGAGAAGAATGGAAAGCTATTAAGAAATACTTTATAAAAAAGAGCTTTTTTTTCCTACCTAGCCATGAATTCATGGGAACCAATCATTTTGTCCCAAATATATAGGTCTGATAAACTTATAGAAAATCTAAAAAGAGACTTGGGAAGGGGGGAAGGTCGTGAGGAGCTTACAAGGCCTTGCAGTTCTAGGATAGCCTTGCTATGTGAAGTACTTGAAGATGGTGAATTTGGGCCTGGACTCCCAGGAAAGGTAGAATGAAGGTAGCACAGTACCAGGAAACAAAATCTGCTTAAAAAAACCTATGTGGTAGCACTTGCTAAATAAAACTTTTTAATTCCTGGTATAAGATGGATAAAGTTTCTCCTTTCAAATTCATTCAGTTCTAAATCACACGTAAGATGAAACAATTCTCGCTGTCAGAAATCCTACCTTCTGGATGGCTTTAAGAAGCATATAATGTGGAAACTATTGCTGCAGTTCTTCTGGTTAGAAAACTCAGTAACTATTTATTCTGCAACATGAATTATATAGTCACAAGTATGCAGCATGAAGAAATCACTTGGTATAACATACAATAAATGTCAAGAAAAAGCCAAGGAGAGAAAAAGAAATTAAAAGCCTCGTAAAAACATCTGGACATTTCACAATATCAGATATCACATTAAAGAAATATTAAATCTTTTTTTACTACATTTATAGTAGAATCTAGTAAAATGAGGCTATATTCCAGCATGCTTGGCTGTTCTGAATAATAGCAGAGCCAGTCACAAAAACTCAGAAACCCTTGCATTTCAACTCTGGACCATACCTGAGACTCCATCCATTAATCAAACATGTGCTTTGTGGAAGCACGAATGTAATCCAAAGACATGGAAGTCTTCCAAGCTCTGTGAGAAAGATGGACTTAGAACACTATATAGGGTCTATGGCCTTAGTATATTTTTTTCACAAAGCTTATAAAAAGAGTGAACTTTTACCTGGAAAAATGCTGAACTTATATCTAGAATACTCTTGGCCAGTAAACAGATTACCTTGTAGCTGTGGGTAATTATGCTGCTCACTTCTAAGCAATGCAGAAAATCAATTTTAATTAAAAAATCATTTATGCTGGACTGAGTCATGCCCACTTAGGGGAAAAAAAAATATTGACCTAGGAAAGTTCAGTTCAGATGCAGAATTCACTTTCACAGTAGCATCCAGCTCTTTCAACCTAATTTTCCAATTGGATTGACAGAAGGACAAAGGAGGTCAAATGATTCGGACGAAGTCAGACTTATGCTGAGCTTATCCCCAGGATCATCTTGACTCCCCGTCTTTTGTTATAATGACTTAACAGATAGCTTCTATCAATCTTTAGTCTTTAGTATCTTCCTTTTTAGAGCAGGTTGTTAAATTCTGTTCTGTCCCTACCAGTCATGTGACAAATGCTGTGAACCTTTGGCAACCAGACAAGGCAAGTGTCGTGGTTTAACCCCAGTCAGCAACTAAGCACCACGCAGCCGCTCACTCACTGCCCCCCATCCAGTGGGATGGGGGAGAAAATCGGGAAAAAAGAAGTAAAACTCCTGGGTTGAGATAAGAACGGTTTAATAGAACAGAAAAGAAGAAACTAATAATGATAATGATAACACTAATAAAATGACAACAGCAATAATAAAAGGATTGGAATGTACAAATGATGCGCAGTGCAATTGCTCACCACCCGCTGATCGACACTCAGCTAGTCCCCGAGCGGCGATTGCCTGCGCCCCACTCCCCCCAGTTCCTATACTAGACATGACGTCCCATGGTTGGCCAGTTTGGGTCAGGTGCCCTGGCTGTGTCCTGTACCAACTTCTTGTGCCCCTCCAGCTTTCTCGCTGGCTGGGCATGAGAAGCTGAAAAATCCTTGACTGTAGTCTAAACACTACTTAGCAACAACTGAAAACATCAGTGTTATCAACATTCTTCACATACTAAACTCAAAACATAGCACTGTACCAGCTACTAGGAAGACAGTTAACTCTATCCCAGCTGAAACCAGGACAGCAAGGATTTGATTCAGTCCTGATTCAAGACAGTGTTGCAAACCAGTAAAGTACTTATACATGGCTTACCTTAAAATATACATGAGTCTTATGAAACTCAGCTAGACTTAAATGAATGCTTATAGCTTGCATAGTATATAAAGATGTCTTGGTTCTGGTCCCTGTGAGTATTCATAAATTATGGGAATATTATTTTATTGAATTTGAATATTAGAAAGATTGGCTTTAGCTATCTAAAGTGGATGCGAAGCAAATACTCACTTCATCTCTTAATCTAAGACTACAGTGTCATCACTGATTTTGAAGCATGGGCCACTTTGTAAGATTTAATGTTATTTCCAGAACCAGTACAAGAATTTAAACTGTTAGACTACCATACAGATAACATCAGGGACACTGTTTTGCCTGGAGAAGTGACTTAATCCCATGCTGCCAATTAGGAAGAACCCTATTTGGATAATTAAGGTAAATTTACTGATTTTCAGCATATGGCACATGTAAGGACTTTGTTAGGTTTGGTCCTTGCACAGATGTATGTAGAATATTAAGCGTTAAGATACCTTCAGAAAAAGAAAAACTTAGTGTCATCTTCTAAAAAGGTTAGGTGTCCAAGGCTGCTTGCTATGCTTTTTGCTACACAAGGAGTATAAATAGCAAACCATATCCTCGCTACTCCAGAATAATGTGACATTTGTGTGGTCTGTTAAAAACCATTATTTTTTGGTTTTGTTTTTCACACTGATGCAAAACTGCAAGATTACAATCTAGCATTTTTCATTAATTTTTTTTTTGTGTTAACTATTGATATAGAAAAAAATATACAATGAACAGTGCAAAAAGTGCAGCAAGGCTAGTTACCAAGAGGTATACACAAATATACGTATACTCAGTTTAAGGGCAGACGAGGGAAATGAACATATTTTCAAATGATTTCCAGCTAGATCCCTGCAATACAATTCTTGGAAAATGTAACCGGTTTTTTCCTGGATTCACTCTTTCAATCACTAGTTCTACATAGACAGCTCTTCAAGACTCCTTTGCTAGCCTGTCATCTCACAAAGCTGTAGACCAGAAAGAACTACTGAACCTGGTGGGCAAAGAAAACCCTTTTAATGCCTCTGCAATGTGTTTGCAAGAACCTTACCTTTCCCTGGAAGCTGACTAAGAACAGGAGAGACTCAATATACAAATGGGGTCCCGAAAAAGCCCAAACACACAGTAAAAGATAAGGCCAGCAAAGACACAAAGAGGGAGCTTAGAGAACATCTGCAGGGAAAGACGAAGGGATGAGGTAGCCAAAGGCATGCTTAGGAGCCCAGAGATGTTTTTGTACTGAAGAACATAGGGTATATATGTGCATGCAGGTATGTGCATACAAATGTACATGTGCTGGAGTGAGAACTGGAAAGCTACCTACCTACTGAGGAGATAAAAAGTGGACACCTGAAAAGAACTGATATAAAAATATCCCAGGAAGACATTGCTTTTCCAGGTCTCCTTTTCTTTCTTTCAGATGCTTCTCAATTGCAAGTGCACATTTGATGAAATGAATGCTTAGCATAGGGGTGAGTATGCACAAGTATTAATGAAGAGGAAAACATCTGTTTTGGCTGAGTGTCTAATTAAGTAGATGCTTAGCTGTAGTTTCTACAAATTTGATATAAATTATTTAAAATTAGAAATGAGGCTGGAAATATCACTAAAATATCATGATAACAGTATTTTCTGTTCTGTATCCTAGCTTTTCCACTCCCAGTGAAAGGAACAAGTGAAGAAAACATAATGGTGACCAATACACGTACATATACATGCACTGTATGATCAGCTTTCAGAAGCTCACCAGAAACTTTAGCCAGATTCATTCTGAGAAAAGAATGCAAACCAGCTATTATATATATATTTATTTTTCTTTTTTTAAAAAACCTGCCTACAAAAGAAACTGATTTGGATAAGGATTTAAGTGTGGAATAAAGTGAGGGGAGGAAAAACTGTGTTATTCTGCAGAATGTTGTTTAAAAAAATTTCAAGAGAATTCTTTACTGTAGCTATTTGAAATAAGCTCTATTCTGGTTAAGATACTAGCACAGAGTTTAGGAGGCTTATTTTCTGCTCTTGCAAAGACCTTGTTACTTTTAGGAAGCCACTTAGCCTGTCTGGGGCTTGGGTCCCCCACCATAAATAGAGTTGTTCTTAAGCAATAGTTGTAGGACCTATAAATAAGAAATTTTAAATCATTCATGTGTTACAAGTATAGTAATCATATACATATCTAGAAGAGATGTATGGTTTGCTATCTGAACAAATAAGAAACCCATCTGACTCCATGTTTCATATTTAAAAGAAAAATAATTTAACAGATCAGTGTGAGAATTGCTATTTCTTTAAATGTTTCTTCAGTTAAAACTTGCACATGACTCAAAAAAGCTTAAACGCTTACTGTCATAGTCTTGTAGGTTTTCAATTGCTGATAACAATCTTGCCCTGTCTTCTGGGTTTGAAATATTTAACTCGATCAGGTGGCTCTCCTGTAGATCCTTTAAGTCCTCTAGAGTTTCATAGCCATTTAGCAAGAGGGTTGAGGCATATTCCTACAAAGTGAAACAAGCAAATCCTTTCATGTAAACAAGCACTACATTTAGTAGAGGAATAGGCACAATTTCTCTTTTACTTTTTTTGTCAGGTTGAAATGGGGTCCATTCTCCAGTTTGATTGGCCTGCCTTTGGCAAGAGAGGACAGAGATGCCTGGGGGTCCTCCTGGCCATTCCAGCATCTCTGCCCGAGTTGTCTGTTAACAGAGTCCAGCAGCAAATTGGACCAAGACAGAGCTCTGCTGGAAATGATTTAATTTGCCGAGCATCTCGAATTTTGTGGGTCACCCCATGAGTGCCTCCCATGCTGGGTCCAGGAGGGCCTCTGAGGTAGGGTGTGCTCGGCCTTTGCACAGAAGAAGCCCTTCAATATAAGCAAGGGTGAGAAGCTGAGGGAGCCCTCAGCCATGCTGTGTCACACATGATCCCCCTTGAGCTGTGTGTCGACACAGTCTGAAACTCTGGGCATACTCCAGGGAAAGGAGTGTTTGCATCAGCACCAAAGCAATAAGCGTTATTAAAAGTGTTACCTGTAAATCATGACCTAATTATGCTTTGACACTCAGTCGAGAACTAGGGTTGCAGAGAGGGAGAGGCGCAACATGAGCATAGTGCAAAAAGACTATTGCTCCCTAAAGATCACGAGAAATTAGAAACCCAAATTCTAAATGTTGGCACTTGATTCTGACTGCAGTCCTGTCCCTGAGGTGTCCACAGTCACACACCTCCTACACTTAGGCATACAATTGCAGTCAGGTTATGGAGACTTGACAAGTCACCACTGTGCCTCTTTGCATGGAGCCTCTTAGCCTAACCAAATGATGTGGTAAAATGCAGTTCTGTAAGCCACTCACATCAGATAACAGACCTGAAGCTGCTTTGCTTTGCTGACATCAAAACTGCTGAAACCTGCCTTTCTACTTCTGCCTGTTAATGACATTCAAACCTGAGTGCACAGAAATGAAACGTTTCAAATGCAGCTGGGAAACACATTCACTGACCTGCAGGTGGACACAATCCAGGAGGTCTTGCAGTGTTTTGGGCTTGGTCCTTTTGCTTCCTCTGTGCAGCTTTACCTTTCTGGGCGCAGCTTCCTCTTCCAAGATAATATCCACGTAAATGAACTTGAAGTTTCCTACTTTGTTGTTCAGCATGCCTGTCCATATGCCCATGGGGGTTTTACAGATGATATCTATAATGTCTCCTTTCTAGAAAAAATAAAAAAAAGCACACTACTGCTTTCACATCTGGTTTGTTATATGTAGCTTTTCCTTTATGGACCAAAACCAGCACAGACAGCACAGGATCTTAACTAGTCAGTGTAAAGTAACTTTTTAAAATTACCTAGATTTAACTCTTTTGCTTTTATGAAATCCCAGCAAAATAATTACAGAAAATGGAGTTAGTCCTTATCTCCAAACCTTTGCGAAGGAGATGTGAGCCTAAGCAGCCCCGCTCACCATTTTTGTGCTCTGCTTGGTCCCTGAAAAGGCATAGGGTTGCATCAGCAATCAACTTTTGCCATGGATAGTGGGCATAGCTTTGGCAAAAAGCAAGGGACCACTGTGAGGTTATTTTCCAAATATGTGCCAAACCATTTACACAGTAATCTTATTGTCCAGCATGTCAAGGGTCTTCAGAAACTGATAACTGAGCTGTGTGAAAGGTAGACTCTTACCCATTTTACAGTAAAAAACACTGGCTACATTTCTCAAAGGCAATAAAGAACATTTAACTCCCTTAATATCTTCCTGTCTGTCCTTCCCAAAGGACTGAGAAATTTTCCCACTACTATTAACAAAACTGACTAAGAAAATAGTTGAAGGTGCCTTGGCAGACAGATTGAAAGGCTTCAGCTCTCCACACTTGTGCATTCACTCACAAATGTGAGTGCAAAAAAAGAGTGACAACACAGCTACTTTGAGAGGGCTTTCTGGTAAAGGTGTTCACAGCCACGCTGTGGGAACCAAGGTCTCTGCTCAGCACAACAGTCACTCTGAGTAATTCTCATAGTAGAAAGGCTCCCTTGTATGTCACACCCCCTACACAACTTGCTCCCATGACCTCAGAATTGAGTCCTCTCTTCTGGGCAGGTACCACGGAACTTATAAAAATTATGAAAGTCTTTAAAGAGTTATCCAACAAATCCCCAGGTACACACTTCTTTGGCATTCTGTTGCAAAGTTAAAAATCCAGCTCAGTTTGTTAAAATATCTGTGAAAAACTCCAAGACTTTCAAATCTTTTCTGATCTGGTCAAGAAACTGCAAGTAAAGTGGCCACACTAGTTTCGATACAAACACAATTAAGAAATTGATTGTGTTCCAGTGACCCGGTTTTGTTAGAATATGGAGCTCAGAGCTATGAGCATGTTTAAAATGGAAACTAAACAAACATTTGTTTAAAGCTCTATAAGCACACATATTAGTCTGCACACTCATGGAGGCTCAGGAACTTCAGATGTGGATGCAGATCAGGATTAGGCAGTGGCTCTAAGCCAAGCTGAAGATGCACTTTGAATTCAGATTCAGGGTACTGAAATTTTGTGAGATAAATTTAGGGGATTTCAACCCTAAGTATTAGTTCATAATTCTAAAATACACCACCCCAGTGACTAAAAACAAAACCTGTGTGAGCCACCAGACATTTTCTGTTTTGTGACCAGTTAAGCTGTTTTGAAAGAAATGCCCTAGGTGTGGGTGGAAGTGGACGGCAAGTGGTGAAGACTGCAAGTGCTGGCCGAGCAATGGCTGTAATGTAGGCCAGAGAGGAGGAAAGGGAGACTGCAGTGAGATACAGATCAGGATTTTGACAAAAAGAAAACACTGTAAAGAAGAGGAGAAGATGCTGAAGTGTGACTATAATCTGGATATAAAGGTGTTTACAAAGACGGAAAAGAAAGAAGTCCAGATTACAGACATGAGTAGTGTGAATGATGATGATGTTGAATGTATTTGTGTATGGAAGAAGAAAAGGGCTGGGCTTTTTTAGTAATGTTCAACTGGGCCCATGTCTGGAGCTCCTTTTTCTCACTCACATAGCCTGGACGCCCCTGCCATGTTGTCAGGGCCAAAGAAAATTCATAGTTCAAAGGTACATTTAAAGAAAACTTAATGGAAAGGCGAACTCTTTTCATTAAAGACAATGGGCGCCACTGAGCTTTTGGTATATCATTATTGTGACTGAAAAAGCTGGGGAGGCAACATCACATCCCATGAGACTCAGGTTTGTCTTACTCCAGACCTAGTATGGGGGAAGCAATATGTATTTTAGTCTGAGGAAAGCTGTGGTATCCAGGTAGATACCACAGTAAGATACCTACCCGCAGTCTATGCCTTAAAAAGCCCTTACTGGCATTTGGCTTTGCAGCATTGTCTGAACTAAGTCCTTATAGAACCATTGCAAAACCAGATTGGTCTTGCTTTTAGAGTGTTACACGTGCTTAATGGTTAAAAAAGCATTAGTAAACATACTCTTCACATGTAAACAAAGTCCCCTTGGTATACTTAGTGGAAAAGAAGAAATCCTGGTGGTTGTCTTACCTTGATTTTTAGAGAGTCGGTGTCATAAGGACTTGGTGTGAAGTCTGTGTGAACTTTGGCTCGACCGCAGAAGGGCCCACTGTAAGGGACTTCGTCATCAAACCGGAGGCTGTCCCTGTTGCTTGTTCCATCTGAGCAGCTGGTCACCCCACCTTAAAGAGAGTTAAGTTGAGAGATCTCCTGCACCAAATGCCCAGACATGCAATTCTGCACAGTAGCCAAGAGGAAAGTGTTCAAAAGCACAGAATTAGAGAAAGAGTGTACTCTGTGATTTTGACACATTCCAGGAAAAATACATTCAATAAAAGGCATACTACAAGAGACTGAAGAAAATAAGTAGGACACCTTTCATTACTATCTTCTCTACAATAATCTTTTTCTGGTGATGATACTAATAGACTACACATTTTACTTACAGACTTTTTGAAATATTACCTCTGCAGATTAGTAAAATGTACTCTAAAAGTGCAATTTAGGGAATGAATTCTGCTGAACTTCTCCTGTTTATTCAGAGAAATGAAAACAAGTACTGTAGAAGTTATTTTATTTCATTACAGAACTAGCTGAAACATCAAAGGAACCTGCATTGCAGAGGGAAATTTTAATCTTATCAACATTTCTGCCTGTCATTTTATCCAAGTCGAGCAATAAAATATCCGCAGAGTAATTCAAGCAAATTTGAGCAAGCTCTGCAATATCCCATCCAAATATGTTTTTAGATAAGAGCAGCAGTGTGTTGGAAGTAAACTCCCATATACAATTTTCACAAATCATATCATAGGAAATGATCATAAAAATGGTTTTGTTTGAGGTGATTGCTAAAGTGCACAGCTCCATCTCAGGGCCAGATTAACTAGTTAGTGCAAATGGTCTGGACTGCAGCTCGAGTCCCCACTCAAGGCTCACATGGTACCTGCAGTGATGGCACAGCAACGTCATCATGGACAGCTGTGGCCTGCTGCCCAGCAGATGTCCACAGCAGAGCAGCGGATAGAGAGGTGGAGGCAAACTCCACTTATCATCAGAGATTCATCTGCCCTCTGACTGAGACTACCCTGTTGAGGGAGGATTTTCAGTGGGTTTGTGGAGAAGCAGACTGTGTCTCTCTGCATCATGACCTGAAGCCACCAGGTCAGGCCCCCATCACCCATCATCTCAGAGAGACCTTTCCCTTTGTCTGCCTCACATCTGCAGAGTGAAGGATGAACTCACAGCCACTGCCCCCAGAGAGGATGCTTGTGTGGCTGCACCCAGTGATTGCAGCCCTATAGGTGCCAGCACCATAGCAGTGTTAACCCCAAAAAACATTTATGGCATATGTACCAGCAAAATGTCCTATAAGCCATGTTATTTTTTTACTGCAGTTAATATTTCCCCTCTTAACACTCAGCTGATTTCTGGAGGGAGGTATATCTACCATAGCTGCCACCCATTTAATCAAATTACACTTTTGTCTGCCAGACTGAAGAGCTCTCTACTATCACATTTTTGACCACCAGCTCTGATACCTCAGACTTAAACAATAACAATATTGATCCAATGACTGAATAAGAAGTATGGATATATTGTACTTACTAGATGAGCTCTGGCCACTGTTCAGACTATAGAGACTTTCCATAGAGTCACTGGCTTTTAGGGAGACCTTCTCAGTGCGTATTCCACCACCAGGATCACTCTCATCTTTTTCTTCTTCATTCTTTAACAGAAAAATCAGATGTTAACTACCAGGAGATGTATTTTAAACAAACAGTTGCTTTTTTCTTGTAAATCATCATTGGAGATGAACTTGTCATTACACTTTATTAAGAACCACTCTATAAGAGAAAGTGTTTTAGAAGTTGATGCCTGCTACTAAGGATGACCAGCACCACCCCTAGCACCTTATGATCTTGGAGAAATCCCCTGTCTCCTCTCTGCCCCGCTTACTTCATTCCACTCCTGCTCAAGCAGCTAAACTGATTCTCCATGTCAGAAAACTGCAGTATACCACAGCAGTGACAAAGGCTTGTAATGGGAAATTCTCAGGTACCCAGGTAAGCTGTTTTTTCTGATTGTCTCAGAGGAGGAAGTATAAGTTTAATTCTGAAAGCACATGGTGAAGTGCTAGCTGATGCAGCTCTGTTTTGCATTGAACTTCTGAAAATCATGGGTGCTTGGTGGCAGGCTGGCACCCAATCCAGGGTGTTCTGGAGACAGCTTGTACACACGTACGACATCGGTGTGTTCTAGCACCATGCTCACCACATTGCCCGACCTACACATTGGCCTCAAAATCCAGTGCATTTCAGAATTAACAGAAGTGTGTTTCTCTCACAAAGTCTAATGGTGTATGAAATTGGCCCCCTGAGTTTATAACATTAAATCACACCTCAGGAATCACAGCCTATTCAAAACAATAAGATCCATATTTCAATCACAGGTAAGCTAGGGTCGATGTAACAACTAAATGAAATAATGATGAGCTTTCAAAGGAAGGAATTTCTTCAGCAGATTTCATCACATTGTCAATGTGCGTGATATTCTGATGCACCTGAAACATCCTGCAGTACTTAGGATGTTACGTTATATTTGGGGAAATATTAATTATTCATCCATTGGCTGATGAAGTCAAGCAAAGACAACAGTGCATGTAAGAAGTAGAGACCCATAGAGATACTTATAAGGTGTAGCATTGAAATGGAAGACTATATTGGTTTTCAACAAGGACAGTGCTTATTACACCAGTCAGCAGCATAACCCATAGATTAATCAGTGGGCCAGTATTGATTGTCATCATCTCCTGCAGGAATGAAGATTATGCTACATGTGTGTCCAATCAGATGATTCATTGAATTTCTGTCATGTGAATCGTTGCTGTAAATGTGCAGAAGGTAAGTGTTGAAATTCTGATTTTTCTTTCTTATAATATAAAAATCATGGATTGCAACCTCTCAAATTTTAGTAAAAAATGCAAACTGAACTAATGAAATAGGAATCTTTGTCCTTGACCTCCAAAAACTGTCTCAAGACATCCTGTGAAACTCTATTTTCTACTTGTGAAGTTTCTTACTTATTTTCCCTACTTACTTGATATTGACACATGTGTGAGATAGGATGCAGACTAGCTAGATTTTTTAGGATGATTAAGTATGACAAGTCCTTTTTCCATTTTTTTTTTAAATTTGGAACTCACTGACACAACCTATTGAGAAAACAGGGTTTGAAGTGTGTGAAACATTGTATGTTTTTTATGTTTAATAAAGATAGGTTCACTAAGATTAAATAAGATAAAAGCAGATAAGGCATATGACTTGTCATGCTCTAGGATGCTGGCTGACCTCTACAAAATGGACTTTGGAAATAATTCTTGTACTGAAAGAAAAATTCTTCTTATTAAGCATTTTGTACAAGTTGAGTATCAGACTGCTGATGGGGTTCATCCAATACTCCCTTGTGTCCACATTAGGAGATTTTTTTATGGTGCTTATACGAATGCTCCTTGATGACAAAGCAAAATTCAATGATGTAAAATTCTTATGCCTATCTTGGGCTCTTGCTGTGTGATGCTTTAATTGTATATGTGCATGTGTGAGTAAATTAACATGCACATGAAAGAAAGGGTACATACTGAAAGCTGTTCTAATTGAGTATGTGTTACCATGTTTTTATGGATTGTCGTAACTGATGACAATTGCACCATGAACAGGAAAAATGCACTTAACATTTTTACTTCACATTTATTGTTATCAAACACGAGATTCTTAAGCTATATTTACCATCTCCTCAGAGAGTGCCTTGATGTACTTTTTACCCATCTTTTTCTTCATAGTAAGGGAAATGGCTCTCATCTTCTTACCCAAACTTCCTCCATTATTTGCTGCTTTAGTTTGTACTGCATCTCCAATGTCACTTATAGTCTCCAACTCACATATCTGATTTGAAATAAAAGAGTAAGCAACAACTCACCATGAAAATGAAATTCAGTGTAGTGGAATAGGAATTACAGAAAAATATTAAGGACACCAATGCATTTAGGATGACAAAAGTAAATCATAGCCATTTTCCTGGGGAATTGTGTACCTAAACAGGTTTGCAGCACACCACCGTACATATGAATAACAGAAAGAAAATATATTTTATGCTAGAAAATGTTGTTTCCCATTGTTTATTGTCCTTAATCCAAACAAGAATTGAGGGGATTTATGCAGGTTCTTGAAAACAAAAATGACACATTTGTGGGTTGCATACACTTTCCAGTTACTTTGGGCGTGCACCAATCAGAAGTGCACTTCAGTCTTTTGGAAAAATTGTTTCTAATCTTCCCATCAAAGTACCAAAGTTTAGGTGTGATTCTCTTGTTCATTTTGGCAAGGGCTCAGTCACCCAGACAGATGTAAGTACACAAGCAAAGTTCTCACCAGTGTAAAATTTACACAATAGTTTCCAAATGTTTTTGCATAACTGTCGTGGGAAAGTGAACTGAAGAAAGTAAAACTCTGTGTTATACAGACCTCAGCTGCATCATCTGCCTTTGATATCGAGTGATGCCTGAAACGGTCAAAGCTTCCAAAGCTGCTTGTGCGCTGTAAAAAAAGAGAAGACAAACCTTGACTCACTGATGATGTCTTGGTCTGTTATTAAGACTTAAATACAACTGTCAAGTCACCTGTTTATGTTAAAATTTCCTCCAAGATCAGTGGACTGTGAACTGCTACATCCAGCTAGAAATAAACTAGGAGGTCACTATAGGGGAAAAAAATTTTGACTGTACAGCCAGAAGCAGAAAAATGAGTAAGAGAACCAATACTGCTTCAAATACTAACTAGATCATGGATATGACTGAGTTCTTCTACATCAGTTTCACATTAATTATACACAGGTATCTATGAGTTACTTCTAGGTAAGATTGCTGTCTGTCAGTTTAGAAAAAAAGCTGTTTCCATAAATATTATATGAGCTATAGAGTCCGTTATGGTGGTGTCAACTATGGCAATTTATACAGTTCACTTTTGCAGCTGGGGAGACTGTTTACAGTTCTTTGCCAACAGGAATCAGCAAGGACGGCCGAGGATTATGAATACATTTTTTCCCAAATGCATGTGTTGCAAAGGGAGTAAGTAACAGAATAATCAGGCAGACCCTGCGTTTTCTTCCCAATCCCCCAATTTGAAAATCTGATTTTTAAACATACATGGGTACAATTTTTCCCTGTGCCACAACACATAAGAAAGGCTGCATCACCTCAGCTGTGCATTAAGAGACCGTGAATGGCTTGCTTTTACTTCCTTCTAATTTTCACCCTTTCTGTGTGTGGATAATTGACATGATAAGGAGGGAAGTGGCACAGTGGGTTTTTGCAAGAGAGATCACACAGAAATACCTGCCAGACGTGCCCAGGCAAAACTGTCTGACACTGCACTGCACATGGTGGCAAACTGCATCAAATTGGCACTGATGACAAGTCAGAAGCCCCTTTAAGTGTGGCCCTAATAACAGCCAGAATTTGGACGTTTCTCAAATCTACAGTGTATTTAAGAGCTTGTTTTTATATCTTCACCAATACTCAAAGCTAAATCCAGAAAGACTCCTTTTTTTTAAGTTCTTCACTCTTCCATAGTAAATGAAAGTCTTTTAATGCAGTATCAGGTTTCTTGAAGCAGGGTTTACTGTTATATACTATGCAACATTGTCTTAGTATATTTCTGAGTATTCAAAATCCCCTCTGGAGAGAAAAGACGCATAAGAGATTTCAGACTACCTGGTTACAGGTTTTTTTGTATTTATTCACCCATTTACCTTGCCCACATGATTTCAGCCAAACCAGTTCCTTGCTCCATTGCCGCCTTCCCCCCAAGCCACATGAGCCATCTTTTCATCTCCCCCCAGGTTTCTAAAGCACCCATCGTGCCCCCTTCCCCTGGCATCTCCAGCTACCTCCTTTTGCTCTCCATCCAGGAATGCCACCAGCCTCAGAAGGGCCTGATGGATCCTGGCTCTGCTCTACCATTACACCTTTCAATCTTCTCTGCCAGGTAAGGGTCTTCATGAGGTAGCCTCCGAGGCAACTGAGATAGACCATCCTTTGGGCAACAAAAGAGGAGGAGAAAAGGACTGGTTTAATAGCCCGCCCCACTGCCTGCCTTCGCATTGCAGACACGCTTAATGCCGACATGAACCTGCTTCCAGAGAAGCCAAGGAGAAATCTCTTGCTGATGGTAAGGGGAGCAGAGCTGCCCAAACAGAGAGTGCTGCAGGGAACACCACCCTTGCTAGGCTCATCCTCCAGTTCCCTACCCAGGCGGCAGGGTTAGTAACGCTGCAGGAGTGCTGTCCTGGGAAGCTGGAAAACCAAAGACCTGCTTGAGCTGAGACCTAAGTAATGGCTTGAGCTGCTGGCAAGTTTCTGAGTGCTGGTACAGCCCTGTGCCTGTTCTGCCCACAGCTACCAAGCTGCTGTCTTCTGCTCCGTCTCCTTACGCTCTCCCTTCCTGGCAGCAGTTAGTCCTCTGCGGGACTTCTCAGTAACAGTATCAGGATCCTGATGCCACACAGGGTGGTGAGGTGGTATTCAGGCTTTGCAACCGTGATCTTAGGGAAGGAGTTCATCAAAATGATACCAGCTATGCAGAGCACACATATGCTCCCCTGGGTGTTTCCATCCAGGAAGGACCCCATCTTATTCTGTCCCTGCTCATAAATCACAGGGTCACTATCCCTGTTAGCTCCTTTATCTCTTACACACAGTCACTTTTAAACTAAAAATAGTTTGCAGAAAGAAAAAAAATATGACAAAGAAAAGCTACGGGAAACCATGAAGACACTTTGCGTTAAAGTCTCCATTTGAGAAGAAGTAAATCAGCATCCCCTGGAACACAACCGAAAATAAAAGCTCCTTGCTGTTTCATTCCTCTGTTTTCCCACACTTATTTATTAACCAGCTCTTCCCCCACCCTGCCCCCCCCCCAAAAAAAAGAATGTGGACATAGCAGTGGGAGAGGCCTGAGCACAGCCAGATGGAAGAGGAAAGTGTACCCACTTTTTGGGTCCATGTTCTAAGCACTGCAGCTTAAGAGAAAAAGAAATAACATCATTTTTTTCACTACATTTCTGGGCACAGCTAACCTGAAAAATATTTCCAGCCAAAGGTTATTTGAAGAAGCTGACCCAGATTTGTGAATATTTTTGGACAAGTAAAATGACATTTACTATTCACTGCGGGAAAAAAGAAAAGAAAAGAAAAGAAAAAAATCACACAGCTCTCCTCTTAATTGATTGTAATCTCTCAGAAAATCTCTGTTGGCTAAACATAGTGGTTTATTTGTTTGCTTTTATCTTGTGAAATTGAAAAGGACAGTGTGGATTGTACACTTTAATTTTATCTAAAATTCCCATAAAGAAGTTTTCTATTAAGTAGATGAACAATATCCTGTGACAAGGGGTTAGCTCAATACTATGATATAAAAACACAGCCCCAAGGATTATGGTTCTATTAGACAGGATTAACACCTTTCACTGGCTTGTCAACACAGCCAAATGTGCCCTGCAGCATGGAGCAGGAGGGATAGAAAGAGGGAGGCTGGGATTCACAGCAATATTAGGAAAGTATAAAATAGGCTCACACAGTGATCTCTAAACATACACTGACCTTTCTGTTGCATTCAATCACTTCAAGATGTCTAGTAGGAATAACTGTATATTAAAGTGCAGATGTGCTGCAAATACTTTAAAAGGAACAAGAGAAAAAAACTGTTTATTGTTGATCTTACCTGTAAACAGCTTGAGCACAGGGAAATCAGTTATTCTTTTTCAACCCTTGAAACAACCTTATATGCTACATGTGCAGAAGCCTTGGGCTATTTTGTAGTGTACTTCAATGTTGCTTCATCCCTATTAAATATTAATAAGGGTTACAGGATGATTTCCACTATTCTAGATAATGGTCTTGTTGCACTGGAGAGCACTAAATAGGGCTGCTTCAGCAATTCTCTATACTAACTTTTTCCATTAAGTAATCAATAGCTACCACCTTTTAAAAATGTATTCAACCCCACTATACTGATAGCGAAAAGCAGATTTAGGAGCTCTGGGCTGCAAAGGGAACAGGACTATTACTTTCAGTAGTGTCAGTCACTGCATTAGCGTCAGGGAACACCTACTTTGTGAAGATATGGACAGGCCTTATTTCCAGGTGAAGGGAAGCTTTTAAAGTAAATGCAAAGCTACTAGGAGAAAATATGCTATTGACTTTTGATACCAGGATTCAGCATCATATAAAGTTAAGTGATTTTTCTGGCTGGATCCGTGCAAAAGCTAGCAATGGATACGTTAAGCAAATATGAATTTGCTCAGTAAAATCTAACGGAGGCATGGGCAGGGGAGAAACACTTCTATTTTCCCACACAAGGACCGATCAAATAATTTCTACAAATCAATGCATTAACTTTCATCCCTTCCCCTTCGGTATACAAAATTAGCAGAACAGAAAATATCAAAGATATTTTTCAGTATTTTATTCCATCTTTTCCTATATCTTCAATTGTCTGAAATCCAGGAATTTTAAATAATCATTTTAAAGGGGTAAGTGCTATGTAATTGCTGTTTATTTTAATTTGAACAGTCTGCAGTTGGCGATCTGGTGTGTAAATAGCCTGTCATTTTCTCCAGAAAATGGATTGGTATACAAATAGAAAAACAATGAGAAGAGGTTCTGCAATCTATGTCTTTCCATTATAGAACATCTTTCACTTGTAGGGCATACCATAGAGGAAGTCAGTTCTTATGATAAACTAGTCAGAGATTCTCCATGTCCAAAGACAACCTTTGAGCCAAAACTGACAGCAGTTATCCTGCTAAATACTCATAATGGGTGATATTCATCTCATATTTTCCTTTGGACAATTCACACTTCTCAGAGATCTGGTTCCCTGCTGTGAGAAATTCTGGCCCATTATGTTTTGCTTCAAGTCCTATTCAAAATAGCTTTTAAGTCCAGCATAGCGTAATAGCTTTGCACTGACCCACTTGCACAAGTAAATCTCTTCAAATTCCTCCATGTATTTTCATTTTTAGCTTCCATTCATCTTTAGACTATACCATGTAAGCAGTATAGGGGCAAATGCAGTCACTGGGAGTAACAAAAAAGGAGCTCAGCATGTTGCCCAATTTTCTCGCCTGCCACAGACACTTGTACTCTTCCCTCTCTCCTCAGAAGAAGCTGCAGCAGCTGCCAAGGGGACAGTCTGTGCTTGCCGCTTTGATCAATGGAGATAAGTGGAGCTCAGGATTTGATTCATTTCTTCTATTCTCTGATGCTCCTAGTCCCTTCAGAAGGAGGAGACTACTCTGAGAATGAAATTAAGAGTTACCAAAGTAGGGATGAATACTGCCACTCTGCTAGCTTATCTTATTGCATAGGTAATCGAAGAAATTGTCTCCTACTTTCCCAGAAGGCAAGATAGGAATTTTTATCTTTTGGGATATTCTGTGAAAAAAAACCACCACCACAACAAACCCCCCTCACTTCTGTATAAAGAATGAGAATTTGCATACAAAATTGAGTAACTCTCCAAAGACTAGTAGAGAAGCAAAAAAAGAGAAGACTTCTCTACCTCAGGGATTTTTCCTATTTACACGTTAGTTACACATGTAGAACTTCTGACCACTAACCAAGCTATTAATATAACTTTATAGCCCACACGAAACATGGCCTAAACCTTGTACTTCACCAGTCAAAAGCAATAAAAAAGATACAGCTTGTTCTTGATAACTCAAATAGAGCAATCCACTGAAATGGCATTTTTAACTGGTGTAAAAATGACTCTATAAAAGACTGGTTGTTATCATGGTCTGGTATTCAGTAACTGCATGGAAGCGGGGAGAGAGGGGAGCAAAGCAGTCTTTGAACAAAAGTGCTACCATGAAGCATCAGAGCAAACACCCTAATTTTAATAATGGAAAATGACTGAAAAAGAAAAGCAGTATAAAGTAATGAGTTAATCATACTCCTCCAGGTCAACAAACTTCTCTCTCTAAAGTAAACACTGGGTGGCTGTTTTATCACTACCTCTATCTGGTACCAGCCTCAGTCTTTCAAGCCCGAACCAATGCTGACACAAAGCATGTAGTTGCTGATAACCCAGCCCGCACGTCAGAATTTCCACTAGAAACTCAGTTCTTAAGTGCTTTCAAAGGGCACCTCACACGGGGCAGGCACTGATGCAGCTGAGAGCAAGGGTGAAGCTACCGTTCACGAAGTTAAGTAAGGACAGGATGATTTGCAAGGTCTGTAAGTCTTCCTCAGGAAGAGGCAAGCCACGTAGGAAGTCTGAGCAAAAAGGCAACTTCATCTGGCAAAAAATGTGCTGTGTTGATTAAAAAGTTTGTGAGGAACCAAATAAGGAAGCAATTTAAGAAATGCCGATCTTAACACTAAGAAAGTTTTTTGCAACTGAGTGTTGCAAAATGTGCGTGGGGGGAGGGATCTGACTCCTCTTCCTTTAAATGCACATTGACCCTGAATTTTGAGCACCGTTGTTCCTGCCCAGTTGCTGCAGAGCACTCTCCGTTCCCGGTGAGAAAAGTCACTGCAAGTGCTCCTCTGGCAGTCTGTCCAATTTGGGGAGTGTGCACACAGGTATTTGCAATAATTATGTAATTAAGCCTTTATTATTTATATGACATTTAATTAAAAGTGACTTTCAGTGGCACACAAAACCATGAAAAGAAAATGACTTTAAAAGAAGGTTAAGGATGTGTGACAAACTCAGAGGAGCTATGAAAATGACAGTTAAGGACTTGGCATAATGTGCACTTCTACCTCCCTAGTATCCTTTTTTACCCTTCATTTACACATGGGCAGAAACATCGAGGGACAAGCCTGGAAATCCACCCTCCACAGACCTGTGACTGCAGTAAAGGGGAGCGCTGTCTGAGTAAACACTGGTTAAACACTACGTAAGCATTGCAGGCTTTGATGTTTAATCTCTTAAAGACCAACATCTTTCCTCTCCTGAAACTTTCTCCTCTCAGAACCAGATGAATTCAGAGATAAATTCTCATATTTTAATACCGAATCACCTTGCTTCAATTAAAGTCCTTTCCCTGCTTACTTATACAGCACAATTTTATTAATGCTGTGTATTACCTAGGTCCTGACCTTGCAGGGTTCAGCTGGATTTCTTGTGTGAGAGAAATGACTCACATGAGTGTTTGCAGGCTTGAAGTCAAGATGAAAATATATGTGCCCAAAGATGAGCTGAGAAGCACGCAGTCTCCCAGGGCTCAGTTTTAAAGGGACCCCCATGCCTGTCCAGCACACATGGAGTGGGGCAGCCAGCGTACTTCCCCAGAAGAGGTGTCTACGCGACTGCCATGCAAGCTTCCATGCCAGAGCAGAAGCGGCTATAAGGAGCCTACGGCTTCAGCGTGCTATACATAGATGGCACGCAGAATAGCACGGGGAGACACAGCATGCCCAAGGGCTTTGCTGTTCCTTTCGGCAAGCCTGAGAAGAGGCCACAGCTGCTGACTGCAGCACACTCGCCTGCCCACGCAGGGGATAGGCAGAAAATACTCCTGCCTGGTATGACCGTGTTTTGGTCAGAGCCCCTGCGACTCGGCCGTTGCACCACAGCCATAACATAACATAACACAGCCATAACCCTTAACAGCAGTTATTTCGATGGCAGCCAGAGTCTCCTTGCCTAGCATAACGTTTTGTTCGTGCATGACATGGGACCTAGTCCTTCTCCTAGGGAGTCACTGAGAATGAAAGGCAGCTTCTGCATTCTTTGCTAGGAGAGGCACGTTTTCAGTGGAAGGTGTTCCTTCAAATGACCTTCCAGAAGGAAACAGGACTAAAAAATAACCTCTAAGTCACAGTTAAATTTGACCATCCCAAAGGCTCATTTGGTTTTTCTGAAGAGTAAGCAAACTTTAGAAAACCCTTATACAAGTTTTACTGCTGTCTTGCAGTCTTACCCTTGACAACAGGTAATGACCAACAATAAGCTAATTCTAAGAAACTTGTGGGGGGAAGAGAGTTAGTTTTTATTACTTTTAAATAAGTGTTTGATACATCATGTTCGTTCACCTGATTAATGTTCACAGCAAACTCAGCCATTGGAGTTGTAATGTTTCTGCAAGCTTCCCTACAGCAAAGCTTAGCCATTAATTCAGTGGCATATGTCAGCTCAGCAGAGCAAGGTCACTCTTCTCTTTCAAGGGGAACCTTTTTAGAAATAATAAAACTGACAGAAAGTTCTTTTTTGCATGCTTTATGTCACCTGAGGTTGAGTGCTGCAGTTAATATCACAGAGCTTATAAACATTCCCATCTTCAGCAGTCTCCAACCATACCAGGCTTCTGGAACCTCAACTTTTTTTTTTTTAAAGTAATATAGTGACAGCTTTATGTGGGGCAGATATACAGTATGTAATCCTAAATGAGTAAAAAATGAGTAAAAAATTAACAAATCTTTTCTTAGGCATTTTAAAGGAGAAATTTTGGAAGGCACTAAGAGACTGCTGATACTGCAGTATGCATTTAGGATGTTAGTGCTCAGACAAAAAGATGTAAGATTAGGGACTTTGTTGCCATGGATGCTTGCACCTTTGGCTAAAAGGGAGGAAATTTTAAAATACTACTAGTCCACCTTGTTTCCATTTCACTGTTAACTGATACTGAAGGCTGAAAATCTGTATAGGCATGTGATGTAAAGAGAACACAAATTTAATTGATCTATTTATGGAGTAATTTTGAACTTGTAAGTAAATGAAGATGTGGTAGTCATCTGCTATGATAACTAATTGTGACTGGAACTTATTTATCAGGATACAAATATTATGGAACATGATAAGCAAACTAACTAGCTGAAGAGTAAGATCCAAACAATAGGCCAATTTCCCCCCCTCATTATCTTCCTTCAGACATCCTGACTACACTTGATTAATGCATCCATAGTGAGATTAGCTGAAATTGCCTTAATGGAGATGCACTACAGTAGAGAAGCAAAATTCAGTGCAGTATCTATCATCAGGCATTGCGACTTTTAGTGTTTCATCAGATCTATATGTCCATTTATTTACATTATTTTTATCTTGGAAAACAGAACCAAACTAAACCAAAAAAAAACAACTAAAACAAAAGATATATTAAGACAAAACCCAGTCATTACAGTGGGTTGACTTTTGACTCCTTTAAAATGATGACCATTTTTTCCCCTTCATGTATCCTCCCTTGTCAGAAGGCTGAGTTCCAATGTTGGCTTATTGCCATCCACAGACAAAAGTTATCCTTATTGTCTAGTTGAAGAAAGCACGCATGGCACTTCATTGCAACCTCGCAGGCTTAAAAAACTGGACATGCTTGCACAACATATGCCTAGGAATCTAAAATATGCCCCTTGGAAATTTGAACTCATAAAATAAATTCAATAAGCTTTTGGACCAGTATGGAAGCTGAAAGAAGGTTTCCAGCTCAGCATTTCCTCGTGATTTAGCACTGCATAAGAATACTTCTTAGTGCAGAAGTTATGATGTGTTAAATTCTGGGTTTTCTTTGTAGCATAAGTTCTGTAACTGTAATCCCAGGAAAAAAATCTAGTTGTCTGAAGACAAGATAGCATGCTGATTCTGTTCAGGTCACTCTTATACCAGAAAGGAATGAATACAATCAACAGCTCACTGGGGGTACTGGGCACAGCAAATGGTACTAGTCTAGTATGGGCACATCAGTTCCCTTCTCTCCATTCGATTATCTGTGTGGCACAGGGTTATTTTGATCACAGCTCAGTGGAAAACTATGGTTTCACCTCATGAAAAACAAATGTACCAGGTGCTTGAAGTGTGTTTTCGTTCTGACACATGACAAAATTGAGGCTGAGCTTTTCAGCCCTCCCCTGCTCCCACAGCCTCCATGAAAACCACACGTAGTTGAGAGACACTCACCAATGAGATGATGTTACTGAGGCACAGGCAGCAGTGAGGGCTTTGAGGTGTTCTTTAAACCCCAAATTCAAAGCCATACTCCAAATCCTACTCAAATCTGGCCTATCACTGCAAAGGGGATTGTGCCAGGTACAAGGCTTTAACCTTTCATGAATGGGCAGGAACATATTGCCTCTTCTGATTCCTTCAGATACTAACCAAAATCCCAAACACATAGTTTCCAAACATTTTACCAGAAGTTATTAATCAAGCAAATATAAGCTCCATTACAGAGACAGGAAGAAAATCATGGAAACACCCCGACAGAGAATATCAGAAGAGCCTTGCCATGTACTTATGACTAGAGCTGACTGCCTGCTCTACCATCATCAGTCATTTCATGCACCCTCTCGGCAGGCTCTGAGCTGCTCATCCATCAGTGAACCACGACCCCTTTCCAGCTCTGTGAAGTGGTTTTTGGACTTAATATCTGATCTTAAAAAAGGAGGCAGACGGACAGAAGTATAAGAGAAATACAGCACAGCTGTGGCAAGTGAAAGCAATTCATGAGTGGTAAAGCTCAGCATCTGCTTTGCACAGGTGAAGGCAGCAGAGAGTCAAGCTGCGTGAGCTCATTCAGCTGTCTCGGCCACTTTGTCATCTCATCTTCACACATCTGCTTTTGGCTGTGCTGTTGCTAAGTGAAGCCGATTTCTTCATCTCACGGCTGCAAGCTGTCAATGACAAGCAGCATTGTCAATGGCTCCATCTCTATCTCAAACATAATGGTAGAGGGAAGGCATGAAACTGCACCATAGCTTTTCCATGTTTTCTGGTTGAACAGCACTCCCCTAGTGCTTATCCCCGAAGAAGCCATGAGAAACACTGCAGGAAAACCTAAAACCAAGTACTCAAGTATTCCAGTAGCCTCATGTCTCACTTGCCTTTCAACATACCTGAAAGAACAGCAAACCTACCCTTCTGAATGAGGTCAGCATGACCAAGTAGAGGAACTTACAACTTCCTACAGTTCTCAAGGAAATAACCATTCAGCAGCCCATGGAAGTCTACTACAGGATTGTGAGGTTTCTTGGTTGTGCTTGTGAAGATGATGAAAGGGATGAAGACATAAAGGGGTAGGAAAGGGACTAAAACTCCATCCAGAAGACATAATGGTGCAAAACAGTAGGTGGATCACTGGATCTTCTTCCCAGAGAAAGCTTGTCAGGCTCAGTGCTGGATGATGGTTAGAGATGACAGACCCTTTGCTGTTGACATTCAGTTTACCAGAAAGATCCCAGGAGATGTTATGACTGGCAATTAAGCAGCCTGAAGACTGTGTTCAGGCGAAGTCGTTATCCAGCTTTCTGTGTATCCATGGAATAAACCAAAGAGGTATGGGGAAAAAAGTGGCAGTACGGTATATAATATGTATAGTCAAAGAAGAAACTTCTCTGAAGCAGTTCCAGATCTCCAAATTTTCCCTAGGCTGGAATTTCAGCCTCAAGTTTGGGAAGAAGAGAAAAATTAAGAACAAGCTCTTGGGTACTCTGTAAGTGGAATAAGATATAAAAAGCTAGAAAGGTAAGAACAAGCAGGTATACAGGAGAGATTCACTTGTGAATAAAGTAGGTGGTCATTCATCTTCCTGTGGAATATCAACACACATACAAGACACCTTCATCTGATGCACGAAACAAAGTTTTCCATTAGGATGGTTTAAAGGACAGATGACTTGCTAAATATTCAGTGCATATATAATCTGTAGCCTGGTGCCAAGCAGCAATATCTCTAGCAAAAAAAAAGACATTGCTAAGTTGTGGAGGAGAGTATAACTGTTTCTAACAAGAGAAGTAACTCTGCTGTCTCTGTTGCAAGCTTTCAGAAGATAAAGGTTAAGGGATATTGTGATTACAGAGGCTGAGATGACTTTTTTTCCTTCTCTGGAGTATTGCCAGGGGTTTCTGCCCACACATCAAGGGCTTGATTCTTCTGGCTAAAGTGTTTGTAGCCACCCACAAATTGCTTATACAAGCTGGCCAGCGATGGCATTATAACAACTTCAGTCTGGATTTATGCTATGACACAGATTACTAGAAGAGTGTTGAAACCTACAGAAAACTGTAGGCCACATCCTCTGCCTGTCCTCCCCGTATATAGTGACTGCTTTTTTTCCAGCAATGACAGATATCCTGGGCAATGTTTAATTTGGGGTATTTGTGGTTTCCTAGAAACACAATATTGAAATAAGTCAACTGCTCTATAAAGCTAATTAAAGAATTAGATGGCAACTAATGCTGATTTATGTCACCTTGGTAGCTGTGCTACAGTATTTATCAGACAGTACAGTTATAAATGATGTGATTGATTGTCTGGTTTCTAAAAATGGCTGGAGAAAGTGGTTCAGACATACTTCTTGAAATGCTCTTGCTTGCTTAGGAAACAAAGAACTGAACTGGATTTTTTTACTCTAAGCAAAATGAATATTAATTTGAAAATATTCCCTTCAGGAAATTTGCTCTCACTTGTTTTAAAATATTCTGCTATTAAGGTCTTAAGCCTGGCTAGTGAAGGAAAACCAAGACAGGGAAGAAATAAGAAATTATCTGAATTTTGTGCAAAGTTCGTGAAAATATAAAAGGTGCTGTAATCAAGGGAACACACAAAAGAGGCCAGGACTGGACCAGGCCACAGATGTCATTTTTTTTCCTTTGGCACACAAGCTAGTCAAGGGTTGTGTGAGCCCTCAATGAGCCTGTGTGTTGATCTAAGCATCAAAATGTGGAGGGGCCAAGGGACAAGAGAGAGCAAGCTGTTATTTCTCCACAAAGACTGGACCCTTACTTTCTGGTGAGAAAACAAAATTCCTCAAATGTCAAGACCTTAGTAGAAGAGATATGCTAACATATATGTTAAGACAAAAACAACTTTCTGAAACTGCTGTTGAAAAAACCCAAACATTGGCTGATGATCAAGAAGCAAAATGATAATGTAAATGAAGAAAAAATACCAGAGGTAAGAGGGGCAGTAATATGATTGTAGAGCCTTCCACTCACACAAGAAAAATAATCCAAGGTTAACTCTAACCTTGTTCGAATTTTTTATGAAGCCTGAGGGAGACAGGAAACACCTTCTCAAGTGTCACCTGCAATCCCTTTTTTCCCCACCTACACACACATGGTTATTAAAAGTGTAATTTTTTTCTTTCTTTGAACCCTTCCTGATAAAGACCCACAGGTTATTTCCCCATAAACCAGGCTCTTAAAACTACTTCCCGGATGTTGTCACCCATTTCTGCTTATTTAACAGAGTTCAAATGGATTTTGACAAACAGTCTTTCTTCAAGAGGCAATGCAGTAAAGACCTTTAATGACAGAACTATGTGTCATCTTTGCCTATAAGCATAAATTTGCACAGAGGGCAGTACAGTGAAAACAGCTTATCATCAACTCATCACCTCTTATCATTGTTAGAATGAAATGCAAATGGAAACGAACATCACTGCAGTCGTGGTTGTGAAAATTAGCATCTGTGACATTAGCAGTGACTCTTTTATTATGCACTCAAAATTTCAGGGGGAAAGAATATAAAACTTGCTATTTTCAGAACTCTACCAGTCTTTACCTTTGAAATAAAATTAAAACCCTCAGCTTTCCACACTCAAGGATAAATCCTAGTTAATATTCATTAACACTGAGCAATTTCTTCACTGCAGATCTTGTCCTAGAGAAGATCTAATTATGTCTTGGATTATTTTAGGTTGTTAGGTTTACTGTACCTATTTTCTGTTTTCTTTTCTTTAATAAGTATTCCTCATTGGAGGGTCACAAGCCACTGTCTAAGAAAAAAGCAGCACCAAAAAACTTGCTTATAGCATCTGTCTGCACTACAGGCTCCAAACACTTAGGCAAGCAATAACCTTTACTCAGATGAAAAATCCCATTGAAATCAATAGGATCACAGCTAATGCATTCATTTAAGTGTTTTCAGAATCAGGATCAGTGTCCTGGTTTCATCTGGGATAGAGTTAACTGTCTTCCTAGTAGCTGGTACAGTGCTATGTTTTGAGTTCAGTATCCGAAGAATGTTGATAACACTGATGTTTTCAGTTGTTGCTAAGTAGTGTTTAGACTAAAGTCAAGGATTTTTCAGCTTCTCATGCCCAGCCAGTGAGAAAGCTGGAGGGGCACAAGAAGTTGGCACAGGACACAGCCAGGGCACCTGACCCAAACTGGCCAACGGGGTATTCCATACCATGGGACATCACATCTAGTATAGGAACTGGGGGGAGTGGGGCGCGGGGAATCGCCACTCGGGGACTAACTGGGTGTCGGTCAGCAGGTGGTGAGCAATTGCACTGCGCATCATTTGTACATTCCAATCCTTTTATTATTGCTGTTGTCATTTTATTAGTGTTATCATTATCATTATTAGTTTCTTCTTTTCTGTTCTATTAAACCGTTCTTATCTCAACCCATGAGTTTTACTTCTTTTTCCTGATTTTCTCCCTCATCCCACTGGGGAAGGGGGGAGTGAGTGAGTGGCTGCGTGGTGCTTAGCTGCTGGCTGGGGTTAAACCACGACAATCAGGGCTTCTGTGAAGAATATATAAAAAGGGGAAATCCTGGCTTAAAGTCTATGGCAAAAATGTGCATTGATTTCTGTGGAGACAGGGTTTCATTTAAAGCTTATAAAAAGGAAAATTATTGGTATGAAATAGTAGTAGGGAACAAAGTTGCAGATGAAAATATTTTCTCCCATTGGATTTGCCACTATTTTCTCTTAACCCTGAAAACAAATAATAATTTATCACCTAAGTAAGTGAATATTGATTTAATTAGAAGCTTGGACATATTTTTGCCTAAACAAAATGCACAGGCATTGACCCTGGATGTCTTACACACCAGAAGTAAGCTGAGTTTCAAGTACCAAGCACATTTGGAAGCAGAATGAGGAAACAAAAACGTCTCAAACCTTTAGCATAAACATAGATCAACTGTCATGTAGAATAAAGACACAAGACTTCCTTCAGTCAAGCCAGAAAAAAATGGCACAAAGTCATCTTTGCTTCAGCTTGAAGTAAAGCCAAGAATCATCAGGCAGTCCTCAAGTTTGCTGTGTCTGTAGGAATTTGAGAGAGACAGAGAAAGAAATAGGCTCTGCCCAGCACATTACATCCTGTAAAGTGGGCAAGACCATGCAGAGATGGTTTACAGATTATTTGCACCTTCCATTGTCATTTGCACCTGGTCAAATGTGCAAAACAGTGCAAAGTGGAATGCAGAGTAGCTGTGAAATGCTTTAACCCTGTTTTATTTGTATGGTGCCAGGATATGGTGCTGCCTGAAGCATATACAAAAGAGAAGACTAGATCCTGTATAATTTTTTAGAATGTTTTTTCTTACCATCTTTCTAAATCTGCTTCATGCCACTCCCCAGATACACTGACATCTGTAACGTCATAAGGGTCAAAGAGGCTAAAATCCAGGTCATTTTAGGGGTTGGTCTGTCATCTTCTAAGTCAACTGCTGTCTTCCTCCCCAGCTCTCTAAGGGGTGGTGGGACAGACTGCACAAATGCATAGCTGAAACACATCTAGTAAAAGCATAGTTCCCCCTACCTGGTATAGTACTTTCCTGCTCTGCAGCTAAAACTCCAGCAATGTAGGAGATGTGCTCTGCTGCAGTGAGCTGACGGAGCTAAGGCTGACTCTGGCCATCAGCATGACCATGAACCTCAGGGCTGGGTGCAAGAACTAGATTGTTTGACCTCACCTGCCCACAAATAATACCGCAGCTTAGAACAGCTATGCCATATAAACTAAGCCATGTCTCACCTGACAGAAAAGAAAGGGGGGCAGCTGAGGACTGAAAAGAAATGCTGAGAGAGAGCTGCCTTTTGGTAGATGCCCTGACGGGAGGTGCACAGGCTCTGTTGTGATAGAAAGTCACCAGAAAGGTGCTGGATAGACAGATAGGTTAGATTGGACAGGCTTGAAATAGAGAGCTTAGCCCTTCAATTAGTTGAATTTCTTCAATATTAAGCAGGGTATTTTTAAGCCTTAGGACTTTTCCTTTATAGTTCAGCTACTTGGGTCCTCAGCTGATGTACAAGGTATAAATGTACAGTTCCATGGCAGTACATGTAGCTACAATGATAAACATTGGCAAAAGATGGGAATCTTTCCAGTACCTCTTTTGAAAACATTTCTCTCCCATTTCTCTCCCAATCTTCTCTGGGATGACACTGGGTGTAGATTTTTTTTTGCCTAACAATGAATGTTTATTTATATAGTTTACATACAATGCGTTCAGTAGTTATATGCGTATCCATGCATATGAAAAATCTGCCAGATATGCAAAGAAGTTATTAGCATGACTGCAGCACTACAGAAATCCTGCTGTATAACGAAAAAAACCTGCAACACTACTATTTCATGGCATAGTATCAACCTTTTCATAGCAGACACTGAGAGTTGTAAGATGCTACTTTTTGCCTATGTAGCACCTAATGTATCTGCAGAAGTCCCTTAAACACCACAGTAGTAAATAAAGTAAAGTAAATGCATTGCACATAATGAACTGGCAGTTAGATACTGAAAATCTGTATTAGTCCAGCATTGGTCATTGACTTGCCCACCCCTGCTAGAGGCTTTATACAGAAACAGTGAATTGCCTCAAGAAAGGTTTTAACACCAGCCTTGCACGGTATTCCTTCATCTTTATCAAAAGGCGTAACTGTACGCCAATATTCTTCACATTAGAAAGTAATAAAATCAAAAGGATTAAAATGAAAATCTTGGTGAAACACTTGAATTAATGCACAGAAGTTCATACAATTGTGATGAAAACAACTGGTCACCATGGATTCAGTTACATAAAAAGATCATTTTGGTGTCCTTTGAGGGCCTAAGGTAGCAAACCTGATTTTTCACTTAACACTCCAGACCTTATGGCTCTCCCACAGGTGTTGTGTCAGCCCCATGTGGATGTATTGGAGACACTGGGACATCTAAGCTGCCTAAAGGCAAGGTGAGGTAGCCCAAGACCTCCACAGTGACAACAGCATCCTGCCCTGCTAGTATGAGGAGATACCAAACGTTGCCTGCACAGAGCAGGGGCAGCCAGGAAGTGATCTAGGGAAGTCAGTTGTGAAACCTTGTAACTTTTGTAGGGAGGTAAGGACCTGCGCCCCACATTACCCAATTCAATATTAAGCAACTTTAGTATTTGCGTTGCTTCCACTGGGCATGTTTTGAAACATGCTACAACAAGCTAAGGTTTCTATTCCGTGCGACATGGGGCTGCCTCCTCCCATGCCCTTTTTGTGAATAGCACATTCAGCAAAAACATTCTCATCATGGAAAGTTCATACATTTCTGTGCAAAAGTGGGACTACAGTAGGTGAAGTATTTCAAAGCACACTACTGAGGCAGAAAGACATCCTGAGCCACTTCACCAAGACCTTTCCATTTTTGTAAACATTTACAATAAGACAAAGTCAGCAGGTTTGACACTCAGTCAAGTGGTTAGACTATTTTCACCCCTGCTTTACACATATGGTGAATCAAATCCATAACCATGATATATATGTATATTTTTGAGAAGCCACAATACCAGCATTTTAATAGCATGGAGTGCATTCATGAATGACTAACTAACTGTGTTGGAAAAAAAAATAATCAGACTGTTGTTAAGGAACGTATTATTTTGGAAGAAGGGAGTGACCAAAATTTGGTTTTGAAATTATTTAACAGACAGAAAAACAAAGCCCATCCACAGAGTGTCTCATGGTCATTTCTTGCTTAACCTATAGTGTAATTAGATATTAATTATACTTCTGCCCTGTCTTTAAAAAACAGTATGACGATTGAACAGAACAAAGTACATACCATACCAACCAGTGAAATGCTTAAAACCCCATTCAAATCCATGGGAAAATGGATTCAGAATTGTTTCAAATCCATGGAAAAAACATTAATTTTAATTATTAATGAGTCATAGTCTAAAACTGCAAGTGCAGTACACAAAAGCCAATGCTGAGTAAAACCAGAAGACATTCCTGCTGAAGTAGTGTCTGTGATAATATTTAGGAGCCAGAAATCACAAAGTGAGGGGTATTCCCAACCAATAGGAAGATGGGTCTGTAAACTAGGAGACAGTGAGTTACTGAGAGCAGAGATATACTAAAAGGCTTTTCTAATCTCATTTAAATTTTCAGCACTGGCAAACTGAAATAGAAATGGATACTGATGCGCTCGGGTCTAGCAGTAGCCATTTCTCTTCAGGCTTACAATACACTTGCAAAGGTCATCCTGCACCCAGTCCAGGGACTGAAAATAAATTTCTAGCACAGCACAGGACACATCCTTATGCATCTTGCAAAATTCTCACTTTCTTTCTTGCAACTGCAGATTGTGGAAAGTGTCCAGTGTAGCATATTATCAATTTATTCAGAGTATTTGTTTCAGGCTGAAAATATAATAATTAGCAGAAAAGTGAAGATGACAAACACTGACTGCCAGGTACCCTCTCCTCCTTTGGTTATGATGATCCAAAAGAAAAATCTATTAAAATAAGAAACAAATTTAATAGCTTTTCTAATTCTTCACTGATTCTCACACTCTTTCATGGGACATAATCAGTTTATCATAGTTGAAAGGAGGAGAGGGGATTTTTGTGAGCCCCTCTGTTAAAAGACTGATGCAGAGCATATAACAATACACAAAGTCCAGTACCAGGACTCTTCAGCACAGCTATAGCAGCTTCACAATGGTGATTCCCTGAATTGGATCATTACTTTTATAAAGTGAGTATATACAAATAGCTTCCTGAGATTATACCACTGTGGCACTTGCTAGCACATCAGGAAATCCTGAAGCTAGGATTTAGAAGGAAATCCTCCTTTTAAAAATCATTAAGAATTCCTGTTATTATTCTTTGACATTAAAAATGAAACATTCTTACCTTTGGCTTTCGACTTTTCTCCTTATCAGACACGTTAGATGGTTTTCTCTTCAACATTTTTATTTCAGGTTTATCCAGCTGATGTGCAACTGCTACTAGCTTGTAACTAAACTAAGTACAGCAAAGCGTACTGCACAAGCGTACATCAGTTACACAGTTCCTTATTCTGTCAGGATGTGACTTCACGCAGCTGGTTTGTAGCATGGGTGAGTGACCTGAAATCTTTCTTTGAGGAAGGAGTGAGGAAGGAGAGGAGGCAGTGAGGGGAAAAGAGAGAGATGCACTAAGGAGATGAGTTGAAAATAAGGAAAGGGTTCAGAGTGAGAAATGCTTTAAGACTTATCTCCTATTTCACCATCCGGCCTCAGTAATACTTTGGACAACCTCAAGAAAATCATCCTCTTTTCCTCTCTCATTTTTCCCCACTCAGTCTTGTGGCAGTAACTGCACCCTTCATTTCCACTTCTGCTGTGACTTGAATGTGAAGAATGTATGCTGCTGTTCTGAGGACCAAGGGATATTATTCCCCAGCACGTTCACACCGTTCTGTGGTACATGGTCTAGCTGGTCCCTGATGTCTCCCTTTCTCCCTTAGCTCTATAGTAATGCAATAAAACCAATGAGATTGAAGGTCATTGTTTGGCAAAGAAGGGAAGTTTTCTAAAGCCATCTTTTTCTTCTGCATGGTGGAATTTTTTTTTGCCATTCATCGCAGAATTTGGACTCCCTGAAATAGCACTTTTCAGTCCTCCATTGTCCTTGATTTCGTGACAAAGTCACAAGGAGAAATAGCAAGTCTAACAGAAGGTTTACAACAAAGAGACAGAGGAGAATGACAAAGGTCTTTTATGCCCTCTCGAAAAACAGCCCAGAGGCTAAATGAAACTGGAAGTATTACGATAGCTTTGAATTTCTGCTTCATTTTGCTTGATATTATTTGCCAAAGTCAAACAAATAAAAGTCTTGAGCATCCTAAGTAAAACTTATTTGTTGTGAATCATAGGCTACAAAACCTGAAACCATGAAAAATTCCCAACTTTTTGCTGAAAGATGGAGGAAGATTCTCAGTTTCAACCCCCAAACTTGTGGGCCAACCACAGAGCTTCAATTAAATCTTAATTTAACATTACTACAAATGAAAAAGAAATCTATTTCTAGCTAAATTGCAAGAAAAAGGTTCAAGAGTAAGTGTGAAGAAAAAAATTTTGGTAAAAATACTTTTTTTTTCAAAATGTTTATAAAAGTTTTTCAAAAGTAATTTTTTTTCCAAGCAAATCTATTCTAAGCAACTTCTACTCATAAGTTTTGCATACATAAAAGCTCTTTTAAAAAAGCAAGTCACTGTGGAGGTCTCTTGCACCAAATAAAAATTCGGAAGTCCTTGTCAATCCAAATACTCAGTGCACAGAATGAACTTTCTCAATGTCATTCTTTTAATATGGTTGAACTCAAATTTTAAGGAAAGTTGAACCAAGAAACCATGCAAACTGACAATGAAAAGAACTGATGGTTGAAAGCTGGTAAGAAATGCACAAGTCTTATTTCTTAGAATCACCTTTCCCAGTCCCATAAACACTTCTAAGTTTTTGAAGCATCTATGAGGACACAATGCTAGACAGGCAGGTAGTCTCTTAGCTGAATTGCTCCATTCTTCCTCTATCATATGAATACTCCAGGGAGGGATAAGACACTGCTGGTTAGATGAATTCCCATTTCAGTTTGCTATTTGGACTTCTATTTAAATGTTTCAGAAAAGTTTTGGAGGCCTTCTTGGACTCTGATGGATGGGCAACTGATGAAATAATAATTATTATATGTTAATGGTATAACGAGGTTTTCCTTTCCAGACCTTTTAAGAACTGGGTTGGTAAGAAGAGGAAGAGGAACTGGGGTTAAGGTGCTGAAATTCTGCCAAATATAATGCAAGTTTGTTCTCTGTGTTATTGGATTGCAGTGGAGTATGTGTTGAACTTCAACCTATTAACCAAGATGTTTCACTTCACATTTTGATCAGAACTACACTCATCTAGAAGACAGCTGAATTTATTATTGTTGTTATTAATAATAACATATATATCAAAGTTCATAATCATTGTTACTACTAATAACTAATAATTAATTAATAATAGTGAACTCTCAGAGATATGTGTCTTTCATATATCTGAAAACAACACCTGAAAAGTCCATATAAGTTTCTAACCGTAAGGAGGTTTTGCCATGGATATTTAATCAGCCTTAGTAATTCAGTAGGGCCATATATTGTTATAAAAGCTGTATGAATGTTTAATAGTAATTAAACCTGGCTAGTTATCTACATAGATGTACATTGCAGCACATCATTGTTTTTCTTTGTAATCCGATCCAAACATGAGGATTAAATCAGACTCTGCTGATCATTAGACTGTGATTTCCTGTCTCAGGCCACTGTTAAAATCTTCATGATTAATAAAGTGGGAACTCATCTGAAGAGTAATATATGAGCTTCCTTTCTGTAGAATATTTATTGTTAAACAGGAAGAAAGAGGCCATTTCAAGAGATATAGTACCCACCCATATCTATTTCCTTTCCTCATCCACATATCAGAAAAATTATAGCAGCCTGAAAGCTGACCTGATTATGCTCTTGCCCTTGGAAGGTTGACCCACACTCGTTTTAAAAAGTGAGAAAGTGAAGAAAATCAAACATATACAACACTAAGTTCGTTTAATTTAGTTAACCAATATGTTACAAAAGGAGCTCTTTTGAATTAAAAAAATAATAATAAGCTCAGTGCTTATATCCTCTGTATTTGAAGCTAATTTTTCAAAGGGGAATGAGCATCTATGTAAAATTAAAAGAAAAAAATCTCATACTTAGTTTTCTGTTGGACATGACTGCAGGTAACTTATTCCATTTCCTTGCTGGTCTTTGAACCTGATCCAAACCTCAGTGAAATCAATAGAAGTATTTTAGGGTGAATTTTACGGGGCTTGGATTGACTCCTCCATCCTGAAATACCAAGGCAATGTCACTCTTCTCTCTGGGAAGTTGGATTGGGAAAAAGGCTATCCACTTAAAAATAATTAAGATGACCCCATGAGAATGATTACCACTGCCTTTATATTTATAAAAGGCAACATCCTTTTTCATATTAGAAACACATATTTCTTTGTCCATCAGACAAATCTGGTCCAAGTTCAACCAGAGGCTCAGAGATACCTTGGGGCTGTATATTGCTTTCCCTAATGCTAAGCAATCCCGGAGTGTGTTAGTCTGTTTATTTTAATTAATATAAGACTTATATTTTGTACAAGAAAGGAATCATGTCTTCAGCCTCTGCTTTTATGGCCCTGCCTCTCCGGGTATGATCTAGCTTCCTCAGATATTGCAGAAATCTCAGAATAGCAAGTGAAGCTGAGTGAATAATTTGCAGTGAATAATTTACTTAACAAATTTAATCTTTATTTCCTCAAGGAATGTTCATGAGCAGAAGACAATTTCCTCATATGTATTAATTATGGGCCAGAACATAGCTAGATACTTCCCTTTCCTGGTCTAATCTGAGCCAGGGCCAGCCACTGTTACAGTCACTGCTACTCCTCAGCAGAGATGTCTCCATAATTGACCATGGCAAAGACTCTATAGAAACTAAAAGGAAGAAGTGTGAAAAAGTGAAGTTAAACCCTCTCTCCCCTGCCAAAACCCCATGAAAGAAGCCAGATGTTGTAAGGCTGGGCTGTCTTTATAACTATTTAAACTAAACACTCACTTTTAATTTTAACTCCAAAGATTGAGGCTGTGATTTTCCATTGAAATGCTGGGGAATGGAGCTGGATGCTTAAGGTCCCATCTTTGAAACTCCCACACTCACTGCAAACTCATCACTGAGAGCATCCAGAATTTAGTACTGAAAATTCATCCAAAATGCTTAGGGGTTTCATGCAACAGGGTGTTTAATTTCCTGTTGAATAGGCTCCTACGTGCTTTTAATCAGGAATAAAAAAAGAAGAAGCTACAGAAACTCGGAGTCTTTGAGAAGCAAGATGGGATTAAAGAATATTTTAAGTTTACACCCTTGATACGGCAGAGGGTTGACACTATATCAAGAAGACTCCTATCCCATACAAAGTATAATTCTTATGAAGCCTGCAGAAACTGCCTATTCAGCAAAGCTAATAATCTGAAGTTAGCTTCAAAAACTTGATCTCTGCTAAATAATTTACATTGGGGGAATTTTTAATGCCACACATCCACTGAAACAGCATGAGGGAACAACAGAGCAGAGTCTAAGCTTGTTTAAGCAGCTGTCAGGTTGCAGAGCAGCAGGAATACCCTCATCATACCAAGTCCCAGGAATTGTGAATTCAGCCTCTCTCAGACTGCTAGGCTTCCTTCTCTTCCTGAAAAAAATAATCTTGTGATTCTTCCTTCTCTTATGCTAATCCTTTGCCACTAAGGTCAATGGAGTCACAAAGAAATATGGCAGGGACAGCCTATCACTACCAGGGCTCCTACTGAATTTAAAGATGTGTCTGGTACAAAAAGCGGTTGCTACTCTGTGAGTAAGAAAAAGTGTCTTATTGCCAGGCCGTCAGACTGTGTCCTTGGCATGCTCCCAACACTGCCTGGCCTAAAGGGAAAATGAAGTACCAAGAACTTATCTCAAACTTTGATCCCAACACATTCTTCTGCATTAGCAGTAGATGAACAGAGCAGTCATACCTACACTATGTCAGGTTAGCATTAACACTAATAAAAATCTATACTATTGTGACAGAAGGATTCTCAAGGAGATTGGCTTTCACCTATTGAACAAATCCCTTTCTTATTACCTTGAAGAGTAAGAGCCAAAGTTATATCTATATCTTCTAGGTATTCCTGTTGGGAAAACTCAAAGTCAGCAAGGTTGATATCTTGTAAAGCACAGCCACAGGCTTATCCAGCATCCGTGTAATAATTTCAAGCAGAAATATGTACGTCATTGGTGGTTTTCCTGTACAATTTATTGTAAGAAGAATGCACATTACTGTCTGTGATGGATAACAGAAAGTAACTGGCAGGACAATGCTGCTGTGGGTTCAGGCATGCAAGCGAACACCATGCTGTTTCTCAGAGTGAATGTTAGAATGTAGCTCAAAGCTACATCGTGATGTTCATGCCTAGAACATCTCGATGGATTTTGTTAGTGAACACTGAGATTACTATTAAGCTACAAAGGCGTTTTACACCACATTATTTGCAGATTTTATATGACTTGTTTCATAGTCATCCAGCTGAAGCTCAGACTCCCAGAAATGCATTTACAGATAGAGTGACAATTGCCTTGCACATCTACTCAGAAACCTCAAATATGAGATTTTTGATAAAGAAAACTGATATAAAAATAAATTTAGGCTCTCTGTTTTAATCTCATACACAAAACACGACATGCTTCGTTCGGCATTTAGAAGACCAACTTAATGCACAAGCACTGGAAGTGCAGCAGGGGATTTTTTCAAGGTAGGTACATGATGTCTGCCAGCCTATCTCTGATTAGAATCAAGATCAACAGAAGTAAATTCTGATTAACTCTAATGTGCAGCCTGCTGTCAGGAAACTCTTTGTAGTTTGAACTATCTTTTACCAGTAAACACCTCCTCCTGAATTTCTTCACTGATGTCAGAGTGTTAAGTCGCTGTGTCGTCACAGCGTTAGTACTGCTGTGCAAATGCTAACATGAAAAGGAATAAAGTATGGTACACTACATATTCACTTGCAGGGCTTCAATTTCATTTTGCTTCAGAGGAAAATGCTATTCTTCCTTTCTGCTTGAACATAGTTTCAAGTGGGTGAAATTCATAATTTGGAAGTGACACAGAGGGACAAGATGCCTTTATTTGTAATTGGTTTTAAAACTTACTTTCTACCCATCTAACTGATATGATAGCTGATTGATAGCCAGCAGAAACACAAAAAATCTTCATCTTCAAGAACAGGTGATCAGTTTCAATCTTACATTTTATTTTCTTTCCTTAAAACACTCTGTACCAGACCAGTGGGCTTATCTTTTGCAACACTTGATTCAGGTGCTAACATTAACGGCAATACCTTCAAAATTAAGCAGGATGGCTCAGGCTAGCTCCATCAACAGACCTGCCAAATCACACATACTGGGAATGAGACCTGAGCAGTCTATTTGCTCCCATGCTCACTTCCAGGCCTGAACCTCACTGCAGGGAGGTCTGGCTCCTGCTCCGTACGTCTGTCTGGCAGGTGTAGGTGATTACCCTGATCCATCAGCCACTTGCTCCAGTGGGTGACAGAGGGTGGGCAAGCTGCAGCCATGCTGAGCTCCTCCATAAAGAAGAGGAGGCACTTTTCCTGCTGGCGTTCGGCACCAAGTTTCTTGCTGAGGAGGACTGGCCAGGCGATTGCTGCACCCTGTGCTGGTCACTGTTAGTGCCCTGCTTGCCTTGCTTGGAGCTCCATGGGATGCTTTGGGCTGTGGCTGAATTGAATGGTCACAATTGAGTAAGTTGCCCCAGGTCAGCTGAGCCTCACGAATGGGGTAGGAACTTGCTCCTAGTCCATTAACAAGATGAAGTGAAGCACAGTCACATAAATTTATTTCATTAAGGATTTAAGGTAACATACTTTACCTCAGGCTGTGGACTAAAAGCACTCACAGGGACAGTCATGGTACTCAGTAGGTATAAAGTAATTACTTACATGTCAGCAACTTGTCTTTGGGGAGAGAAGGGAATGGAAAGGGGAGGCTGTCTCTGAAACTGTGATCTGTGGGAAGAGAGATGGATGCTTTGCCTCTTCACAAATACCCCACTTTTCTTCTGGATTCCCTCCACCAATCTTGATCATTTTTCATCAAATTATCAAACTCCTTCCCCTCTCACTTCCCCACAAAGTATATGAGCTTTTGATTCACGCCTTGCATACCACTTCTCTACAGAAACATTTTTTAACCTTGTACTCTCACTTATCTGATAATTTTTACTTCTTTCACATGTGTTGTCAGGTGTTTTCTGTCTCCTTCACCTTGCTGCTGCCACAGAAAGCAGAGGTTGATGAAAAGGCAACAAAACTTTTCCCTCCAATGGCTCCATCCATGATCTGCTAAAAGTTCTACTGAGATACAGACAGCAAACTGGAGAGGAGTCTTGGTCCAGGAGCAGCAAAACTCTGAAAGCTAGATAAAGGCCTGGTAGTTTACAGCAAGTATTTTTTTTAATAGATGTACAAACTGGTGAAGAGAAATGTTAATATTATGCTCCTCTTGTTTGGGAGGTGCAAGTTCACAAAAATCTTTGAAACATCTTTGGGTTCAAACACCCCTATAAACCTAAATAATAATACCTAAACCCCTAAAAAAAAAATAGCACCCTCATGTACCACACACAGAAACTCATTAGATTAAGAAAAGAAAGTTTTAAAGCCAAGGGAAGGCAGAATTAATGTTATCTGTGATACCTGAATCTTACCCCCATACATGTATGTTTTATGATGCAGTCTTAATGATGCAACTTCAATATTTACCACTTTTCTCTACTAAATGTCTGTCTCAGTGCAAAGGATGAATCCGAATGGATGTGTCAGAGCCTGCAAATAAATTGTTTGAACTCCTGCCCTTCTGGTGCACAAGCTAGTATGTGTATTCTTGCTCATGCAACAACTGTCTGATGTGTAAAATCACATACTATCCCTATTTTGCAAATGAAGCCCAAGGCAGACAAGCTAAGTCATTTGTCTAATATCACATGAGAGGTCTGTAGAAGTGCAGGGAATTGAATCTGCATTATCTACATGCTTAAACACTGGATCATGATTCACAGAATTAAGGAAGCTATGCTGCTATGAAGAAATGGAATAAGGATTTCTTTTGTCATTATAGTTCAGTGAAATGTTAAGAAATTGTGTTAAAACTTATTTACTTTGCAGTTGATCATTGACTGCACGTAATCCTCAGGTTTTGACCCTGTGGTCAGAGGTACAGAAAATTTGAGGGAATGCAGCTGCAAGTGAAGTTTGGGGAGTTTGACTTCAAGGCTTTCAGGCTGAAAAATCTGAATAATATCCTGCCTATCTTAAAATGTCCCCCAGAATTAACTGATTTTGCCCCTTTCCACCTGTACACGTCTTGCTGTAGGATGTGAGCTGCCATCTGTATTTATCTGAGAAGAACTGTCTTGAGAGCTAGCATGGCAGCTAACACACTAGTCCCCTGTCATAACATGTATTGCTGTACTGCAATGCTGACTAATTTTTAGGGGACTTATATGGAAGCAAGGATGATCTGTGAGGAAGGAAATCTAGGTATTAAACCACCTACACAATCCAGAACTAAATATAGAAACCCTCAAAATATCTGTAAAAGTTTCTGTCTCATGATCTTAAACTATCTGAACTCTTGATTTTCCCACTTCCCACGCACTGTTTGTCGTCATTTCTTGTGGTATGCTATCAAACGTAAGTTGTAGGCAAAAGTCAACGAGAAGTTTCATGTCATTTAACCTAATTAATTTGGTCCTTTCACAAAAAATATTTGGACAGATTTCTTCAAATGGATTGGAGTGTAAACACTTCCAGCAAGAATTATGTTATGTTCAAATTTCTAGTTTGCTTTGCTTATGTATTAGGGAAGGTGAACTTCTTCAATCAATTAAATGTCTACAGAAAGTCAGTCCAGAAATTTCATTACCATAGGTGAATTCCTTTGAAAATAAAAGAGAATACTCAGATACAAATCATTGTCCAGTTCTTTCTGAAAAGCCCTGGTCTTTGTTACCTAATGATCTGTGCATATACCTGGAAGTATTTAAATAGCAGAATTAGAGGTGTGTCTGCTGTGCGTCCATTGTTTCACTTCCAATCTTATTTTTCAGGCCCTATTCTTGTTCATTTTACCCACAATTATTTTTTCAAAGCAGGATGAAAACCCAGTATTCAAATTAAATTTTCAGTTTCTAAAAACTAGTTTGAAATTATGCAAGACATACCCTGCTTTTGGAGAATGTCACGACAGAAGTACTTCTTTTACTAGGCTTTGAAACACTTTCATTATAATAATGCAGCAGCCCTGGAAATCTTAATGCCTTTCTGGCACTGAAAATCCTCACTCTTCCATTTATGCCATTGCTGAGCATTGATATCCTGTGACTTTTCCTACATTTCTGTGTGAGGGAGATGAAAACAGAACTAATTTCTTCTGATTTATGAAAGGCTTATTTCACAAATAGGCTTTACAGGAACACTTTAAAGCATACAAAAATGACTTACTGAAGAGAATAACTAGCTCAATCTACACTCACAAAACAAGCAAGCAAACATAATCAGCTCTTGAGCCAGCTCAGAACTTCCAGAAAATTAATGTACACTAAAAGAAAAGTCATTTGAATTAGCTAGGGAAGAAGACAAGGCATTGTTGTATGCACTGCTACCTACCACCTATGTATTCTTGTAACTTAAGGTTGGTAAGGATCCTTAGGTCATCTTAGATTGTGGCTTCCTTACTGAAGCCTTAGCCTCAATACGATCTATTTCTTTCAGTATGGAAAAGTGCGTTATTCTGGCAATTCTAAAGGATGCTAACAGGAAGTCATCCTTTCATCAGACAGTTTGTTATCAACAACTGCAGTTAGTTTAATTATATTTTGACTCTTAATCATGTTTCATGAAGCAGGTAGCATTCCTTTTTTTTATTAAGAATTCATATGCTATTTACAAAGAATAAGTCTATGAAATGCATAATTTTCCCTGCACTTTCAGCAATTATATTCCCCTTCATACTATATTCATGACAGTAATCCAAAATAACCTTTCATTTCTTTCTCTAGCTGAAGCTCTGCAGTGCCTAACAGCTATGTTAGAAGCAAACACATGAAATCTGCTGAGGTGAATTGAAATGTTCTTCTCTAGTTATCTGTAACCATATTAAGGATGTTGTGGTATTTAAAAATATCTTTAAGATATTTAAAAATATCTTAACCAGGACATACTGCAAATAAATTCACTTAATTATCATTCTGCCTTATATATACTAGCAAGTACTAGCAATCCAACTTTACAGAACAGTCCACCAATGTTTGGAGGGAAAAGTTTGGAATTGTTAAGCTTTTTAGTAGAGTTAGGTATAAGTACCTCTAAGATTAATGGAAAATGTGACATAATTCCCTATATAGCTATGAAAATTCTAATAAGGTATTAAAAATATAAAATAGGACAAGAGTTACCATAGTGAAGAGCAGCAGCATCAGATTTTTCATATTTTTTAAAACCTGCTTTGAGACTGCATGGTCAAAGTCAACACAGATGAAGACACTAAATTTCTAAATTTTTCACACTACTATGCAGGTAGTAGCAAAAATCACTGCAGGATTCAGAGTGGCAGTGGCAGATATTTGCTCTCAGCACAGTGCAATGGTGCAGCTACAATGAGGCTGGACACCCTCCTAGGCTCCTCTCTTCCAAGCACAAAGCTTGAGAGGTGAAGCCTTGCGCTTTAAGAGGTGATTTTGTCTCACTTTTTGTATTTAACTGAAGCAAGCCATATGATATTTACCATCTTGCTGATTTAATTGTTTCTTAAATAAAGCTCCCTGTGACAGGAGACAAAGTAAGACTCTACAGACACTGAAGCATGAGGAAAATGAGTGCTCTTAAGTTCACTAGCATTTGTATCTTTTTGGCTGAGTCCGTATTTTGCTTGGTATTTCCAGGAAAAGTAAACACTGAAAATTCAGTCATGGATCTTGACTTTTCCCCAGTTTTAAAATCAAAGCTATTCAAATTTCACCAGCATTTGACTACAACAGACATGCATAAACATTTCTCAATCACCACACCTTCACAAGGCTTAAAATTAAAAATAAGCTTACACAAGCTTCTGGGATAGGGTTTGAACTGGGAAATAGTGAGTGCTTTTGAATTTAACCATGTGCTAGATTCAGCTGTAGCATTCAGCACTGTTCCTTTTTGTCTATCAGTTTGTGTAACTTCGAAGACTTGGCAATCTGGGGGCATGGGGTTGGGGGATAAGCTATCTCTTTACCCTGCAAGAGAGGTGCTGAGTACACAGGGTGAAGGGCTGAGCTGCTGGCCTGACGGGGAGAGCAGGGTAAAAGGTGAAATTGGCTAGAATGTTATAAAAAGCAACAGGAAACCTGTCGGGGGGGCTTGTAAATGAAGATATGATAAGATGAAAGAGAAGCAGCTGGGGGCAGTTTCATGTCTTAGAAAACAAATCCTGTATTCATGTCTCAGCCACAGATTATCACCTGAACACCCATCAATCATGGTCTTGACTGCTTTGTTTACTGCCACCCTTTCAGCTGCTCTTCATCTCTTCCCTGGGCAAAGACTTTGGTCCTCAGCTTGGGTACAGCTAAGCAGGACTTCCTAACACCAGTAGAAAATAGATTTATACTTGGTGAGGATCTGGCTTCCTACTTTGTCATTGAAATAGGAACAAGCAAGAGCTACAGCTTTTAAAAGGACCACTTATTACTGACACTGAAGCAGTTAGAGTGACCAGAGCAGTTGAAAATTGGTGTCTCAGAAAAGCAATCTGGGGATTTCCAGGTATTCTTTTTAGTGCTTGTCCTGGTTTCAGCTGGGATACAGTTAATTGTCTTCCTAGTAGCTGGTACAGTGCTATGTTTGGAATTCAGTATCCGAAGAATGTTGATAACACTGATGTTTTCGGTTGTTGCTCAGTAGTGTTTAGTCTAAAGTCAAGGATTTTTCAGCTTCTCATGCCCAGCCAGCGAGAAAGCTGGAGGGGCACAAGAAGTTGGCACAGGACACAGCCAGGGCACCTGACCCAAACTGGCCAACGGTGTATTCCATACCATGGGACATCACATCTAGTATAGGAACTGGGGGGAGTGGGGGCGGGGGATTGCCGCTGGGGGACTAGCGGGGTGTCCGTCAGCGGGTGGTGAGCAATTGCGCTGCGCATCATTTGTACATTCCAATCCTTTTATTATTGTTGTTGTCATTTTATTAGTGTTATCGTTATCATTATTAGTTTCTTCTTTTCTGTTCTATTAAACCGTTCTTATCTCAACCCATGAGTTTTACTTCTTTTCCTGATTTTCTCCCCCATCCCACTGGATGGAGGGGAGTGAGTGAGCAGCTGTGTGGTGCTTAGTTGCTGGCTGGGGTTAAACCATGACAATGCTGTATTTGTGTCAAATGAGGATTCAAAATGTAATTGAGAAAGCTCTTCTAAGGCACGTTCAGGCGTCTCTCAACAGAAAGACATTAGGTCAAGAAAGAAAAAAACAGAGAAAACAGTCAAATTGCTTAAGAAAATTGAGCTGCCAGAAAGTCCATTAAAGCCCACAGCATTCAAGTGTGCAGGAGAAACTGCTGGCTGAAATGAAGTAGAAATCTTCCCACAGCCATTTTCTGGAGTGTGCAAATGGTCAAATGTAGTCTTCAGCTCTGAAGCACATTTTGCTAGATAAGAGCACTCTGTTGTGTTTGTTCATTACTGGCTTTCCATACTCTTCCTCCCCGCTCCACTAAGCTAGAGAACAATGATCAGTCACTGATATCACAAGAGATCCAGTAACCTGTGTAAACCTCAAGGCAATATACAGCACGTCTTTGAGAACCAAGATGATCAGGAGCAGCTGAAGCAGTACAGAGTGCAGGGTAAGAGCAATCATAGCAAGCAAAGAAGCAAGGCCATTATGGGGCAAGCAGGAACCAGAACCTATTAAGTAGAATATGTCAGGAAAAGTTAGGACAAGAAAATGCCCCAAAATAGAGCTGAGAAGCAGAGTGTTTCTTCAAGAAACAAATGAGCATCAAACTAGACATTTTTAAGAAGGGTTAAAGGGAGATGCTGAGAAATGGTTTGTCTGGCAAGAAAGCAAACCAGACCAGGAGGAAAGCAAAAAGTCACAAAGTCACTGAAATGACAGAGAACCATGACCATAATAGCAGGGCTAACATAACCATGATAAGACCATAACACATTCCTGAGAGGAATATGGAGAGTACGAACACAGGCTTTGGCATAAAGTCACTTGCAGTTTCCCCAAATTTATTGTTCATTCCACCACAATGTAATGCATTCATATCAGATAGAAACCAATCCTTTGAATCTTTCTACTCTCCTCTTAAGCTGAAAATGGGAAAGAAAAGGTATCTTGCTCTGCAGCACCCTTAGGTTTTTTTCTTTCTCCTCACCAAAATCCCAGGTCTTCTCTAGTCTTGGGAAATGACCCTCGTCTTTTCATTCTCACTGAATACCAAGCACAGATTGCAACAGATACATATTCTTATGATATTAATGACTAACTCTTTCTTCTGTTAAACCTAACCATGCTTCTAAGATACTGCAGGAAGAGAAACCCACTTCCAGTAGCTCTCTGCTGATTTGTCTCCAACAAGAGATGTTGTCTCCTCTCCCTTTCCTGTAAGGATGCCTGTGTCATCCTACAAACACAGCTTCCATATTGCACAGTTATTGGAGAGTGGATGGGTCAGCCAGTGAAGTAGCATGTTAAAGTATTGAGGGAGAAAGGGACTCAGCTTTTCTCTCTCTGTCTCAGGCTGTCCAAGACAGTCTAGGAACCCGTTTGTGAAGAGAACCCCTCAGTTGTGACCCCACTATGTGCTCCACTCTGTGCTTGTTTCAGGGCCAGTCAAGCCCATCAAGCTCCTGTACATTCCAGACTTCTGACTCTAGATTTTCCAAGCCTTACATGAGGTTGCAAAAGTCTTAAGCAATTGCACAGATTGAGAAAAAGCAATAGAAGGCAGAAATGGCTTGTATAAAAGTCATACAGACATGTCACTGCCAAGTATATTACTTTGTTAGGGTAGTGAAGATCTCAGCATAGGAATAACAGAAGGGAAGCTTCTAATAACCACAATTTAAAAAAAAAAAGAAAAAAGAAAAAAAGTCTGAAACAGACAGCTGAACTGTTTTCTGCAGGGCTAAGCTTGAGGAATAAAAAGAAGTATAAAAACCAATAACCTTTCACATTAAGGTCAAGTGATTGTTAAAGTGGTGTCTGGATAATCTTTTCTTCCATCCTCTGCCTGACTTTCAGCTGATTCATAACATTACAATTTCTATGCCCAATATAATTTGTGGTAATATGAAAATATGCAGCATAGTAGGTATTTTTTTAATCCAGGCATATTTTTTTCTCTTTTTTTTGCTGAAGTATTCAGTATTTTCTTAAATATATTCTTCTACTTTCTAAGGAAGAACTATCTGCAAATTTCATCTTCTTAGGAAGAATATCAGTAACAATAATTTCACATGGCAATCTTGACACACCAAAAAACCAATGCTCTGTGTTGCCCCTAGCAAAATTTTGACCAGCCACTAATTATATTGTAAACAGCTGAACAATGCAGGAAAAAAATACCTATGTCTAAGTTCATTTTGCACAAAGTTGCTAACGGTGGCACCGTAGCTGTAAAATGGTAACACAGCACACTCAGTTCTGTATTTAATTAAAGGGCAGAAATACAGATTTCTAAAATGTTTTCATAATACATGAAGGTGGGCAGGATGGGTGAGATTCGAGTTGTCTCCAATGTCCCTGTGCTAGAGGCAGTCAGCTAACACAGGTGTTTATTGTGCGCTTAACTGCAGGAGGCTGAAGGAAGAGTAGCTGGAGGAGTTTGGTGAGCCTGTTCTAGCTGAAGACTGATGTAACATTTGCAGTCTGTGCTCACAGTTCTTGTTTAGGTGACCAGCTTGGATGATCTCTACCAGCCTTTTTATTGTTTTAGGTGAAACAAACAATGTCAATATGAAACACCACAAGGGAGGCCATGTAAAGTGCTGAGAAGGAAGAAAGGTGTCAAAGGAAGAAACTGGAGGAAGGGAACTAGGATCACTCATATTTTGTCTCCCTGAACAGCAATCTATCATGAAGAGATCCAGGTCTTTTTCCTTGTGATTACCGGAGAGCACTACTTAATTTACTATCTGTAATTCAAGCTTTAATTCAGGCTAGGCTCAATCAGCTTTGCGTATGTTGCTGAGATGAGTCTCGATAATATGTGTCCAACCTAGATATTTGTCTGTCCCCTAAACAAGATCAGCCACAGTTTGCTGATGGAATAGCAGAGTCTTGGATCTTAGTCTTGCCTCTACCAGTTTTGCCTGTCTGCCTCAATTCAGGGCATACCAACTAGCATTTCAGTAATACATCTCAGGCTATATCTCCTCCACATCATGCTGCAGCAAAGACAATAGAGTAGTAGCCAAGCCAAGATCAGCCAAGAAAATGAAATTATAGTTTACTCATAGAACCAGAAAGAGTATTATGGAATATATTGGTTTATAAGTAAATCAACATCAGAAAGAACATCCCCAGTGTCTGATCCCCTCATAGCAAAACCACCAGTGTCAGCTTTTTTGATTCTTAAAAAGCAAAACTGAAAATCCAGTCTTTATAATCTTCAGTTGAGCCAGTTGGTAGAATGCAAATGCAAAGAATGAGATGTCTTGCCATTGCCTGAAATCTAAAGACACTAAGCCCACAGAGATACATAAAAGTCAGGGCACCCATCAGGAAAGCAGATGGCAAAATAAACAATAATGCAGAAAAAAAAAAAGCACTAAACCTCTTGCTGGCAGTTAATAGTAACATGGGTAGGACAAATCTCACCAGGGTAGAGAACCTTAACAGCCTGTTTGTGACAAAATGAAATAAAATTATTTGAATTGACACTTATGCTCTCATAAATCTGACCAACACATCTATTATTACTATTTTGCCCTGGGACTTCAGCCTTAGCTTGGGATGCTGAAAGTTGCTTTCATTAGGAGCAGGCATATGATGGAGCCTAGCATCCCTGACACAATTCGGTTTCTACAGAGTCCTATTTACTGGCAGACAGGAGGACTCACCTGAGAGAGCACAGTCTTTGTTCACAGCTCCCAGCCTATTTCTGCCAACGCTCTGCCCCGAAGGTCTGCCTCCAGGGGCTCTCCCTAGGAGTTTGCAGTGCTAAGGCTGTCTGGGGTTTCACTTCTGCACCTTTCTCAGCCTTTTTTATGAGTAGTTTGCTTTCTCTCTCTTCTAATTTCAGTTCCATCAATCAAAGCTTTAGCCTTTCTGTTTTCTATGTCAAATCCCAGGAAAATCTTCTAAGCTACATTCAGCTAGATAGATCCCATGTTTCAGGTACTGCCTGTTGTTATGTCAGCTACTGTGTCATTGAAAAGAAACTGAATGACTACCTCCATGTATTCAGAAATACAGTTGCTATATTGGCCCACACATCTATGTGTGTGGACCTTTCCTAATGATATATGAGCACATTCCGGAAAATGCTCTTTTCAGCAGGACACTGTCTGATCTAAGGTTATGGTTGTTCAGGTCTCCATTTGAACACTCAGCTGGCAGGTTTCAGGAGGTATAGATGGTTTAGATGCACTTTCCTGGGAGCTGGCCTTATTGCACAGTGAGAAGCAGCTCTGTCCCTGGAGCGCTGTAGAGGGAACAGGCATAAAGGGAAAAGAGGCTACTCTTTACTACTTCCCTGATATATTTCAGTCAACCAGTCACCCTCCATGTGCTTACCACTATGTGTTGTGCCAGAAGACCTGCTGTGCCTGGTGAGGAAAGGGAGAAAAGCCTCATTGCAGTGTCCATATTTTTTATATGTCACCAACTAAAGTTTTTCTTGGTTTTGTTTTTCTAGTTTTAAACAGCCCTTTAAAAAAAGCCAGCAATTAAAATAGAAAAGCCTCCTCCAGATAGCTATGCAGAAAGATAATTTCAGACCAAGATTAAACTCTGCTCCTTTGTATCTGGCCCTAAAAATTTCTTGCTGCCACAAAGGTAATTGCAGACCTAGGTTCCACCAGCTGAGCTGATCCAAGAAGGCAGAAACACCAATACCTCTTCAACCTCTGACATTTGTCTAAATAACTCGTGACCTTTACTAGTATTGCAGTGACCTCTAGGGGCCTGATCCAAGCCCACTGGCTTCATTATCCCTTACTCACTTATCCCAGACTTCCAGAAAGTTTTATAAGCCTGGAAGGATGAGTATTTAATGTACAGATGAAAAAAACAGTGTGTTTGATGAGAAACAGAATAGCCTAAAGCCTTCCATCTCAATGCTGCTGATGTCTGCATGGTTAAAACTGAACTACCTAGAGCTATATGAACCCCTGGTGTTAGCCTGAACAATGCATTCACATCCATTTACCTGAAATCTAAATTTGACTTATTGCATTTCATAACCACATGGAAGATGATAGCATCGCTTTCATGCTGAATCAGAGCAAAAAGTTTCCAATTTTTATGCATATCAGCAGAAAAGAAACCACTTCCACTTACCCAGGAGTACTGTAGATCCATATCAGTTAGGGAATATGTGAGATGTGGCTGATGAGAAGAGCAAGTACAGTTTTCCCATTCTTCTATTTTTGAAATCAAGAAGTCACAAGGACAGAGCTGGTTATCAGGAAAAGGCTTCCAGTCACTCCACAAGTGAAATTCGGTTTCCGAATGGATTGAAATTGTTCCGAAGTTATTAAGTCTAGAAGTGTATGAGCGGCCAAGAGATGCAGAAATAAATTCTGCCCTAGTCTCAGTCTCTTCTTTTCTCCTCACGTTGTCTTTCCAGGTCTTCTTTTCCTGAGGTTTTGTCAGTTTCATGCAAGAAGTTAGTGCTTCTTCATCCTCTTCAGAGAGATAAGCATCTTCTAATGTATCTTTAAAAATGCAAATACTTCTGGTATAATATGTTGCAATTCATAAAGAAAATAGCACACTTTTTTTTCTTAAATGCTGTCTGTTGCATTCTATGTAATGAAAAAGCCCAGGACTCCATAAAAAAACAAATAACAATGATAATTAGGGAGATGGAAAGGATCTTGTACTGGGTCAGACATCTGAGCCAAAAGCAAGATTTATTCTCCATTTGGTAAATTTGTCTTGTTCCCACAAAAGCCTGGAAAATTGTACTGGTTCTGCACTAAACATGAAAATTTGCTAACTGAATGGTGTATTTCTGCATAGTTACAGAAAGCATGACTTTAGCTTAAATACTGGAAAAGTTTGGAAAACTTTTCTGGATAATTCCTCTCTCACCTCCTCCTAGTATGTATGTTGTAGTTACAAACTAGTTGCTGAAATCTCAATTTCCTCATGTACTTCAGCACAAGCAATGATTTCACTGGAGCAGTAGTTCATCAGAAAGTTTAAACTTATTTTGCTAGTATTGGTTTAAAAATAATCATATACACAAATGCATTGTACAACAAATGCATGCACTGTTAAATTAATGTTGGCAAAACAAGTTCAGATGAAGAAGTTCTGCACAGTCAGATCAGTGGTCTATAGGATGTTCCAAAAAATAACCTGAGCTCAGTATCAGTTTAGAATTCTTGCGTCTTATAGCCCTAGGCTATCAGGTATGATGAGAGGCTGACTTGCCTATCATAGTGCAGTCCTTCTTGCGCTCCCAGCTGCTACTGACTCATGGATTAACACTGAAAGTTATCTTTGCATTTGTGAGTTTTGCCTCTCTGATCTGAAATGTAATACAAATCTAGGAACTACTCTAAAACCAAATTGTCCCCTGCACAAAGGCCCCACTGTTATACAATTCTATTTAGCTAAAATCCCGGCTTGCAAGATATACTGTTACAAAACTCAAGCTAGTGTGACAGGAAACAGGTTTTCACACTATGAGGAAGTCAGCACTAAAGTGGTATCACAGTAACAACTCAGTTGGGGTTTGAAAATCATGGGTAGTGAATGACAGACCAGGACAGGATTGTTTACAGTTATGTTCAATACAGTGTCATTTGCCAAATGTTGGAAAGAATGCTGATATGATGCTTTACTTACTGAGGGGGAGCAAAACATGTTTGACATCCTCCAAGCTTTGTGTACTTGTTTTTTTGCTTCGGACCAATTTCTGCAATCGTTTTAATGTTCCCATGGACTCTGCTTTATCATCTGGTTCCACACCCTGGCAAAAAACCAAAGACGTTAAAAGTATTCAAACCCTACGAATAAAAACTAAGGGTAACACGGTGCTTGTTTTGAGAATGAGAAGGTCTCAGATTCAAATAATTAATCATCTACACAATGCTTTAAAAGTTAGGCACTTCCTTGCTTGGGACCAATACATGCAAAAAGGAGAAACGCAAGTCACAAGAGGCATCAAACTTAGGTCAGTGTTCATATTGCTGTTTACATATTACTTTTCTTTAATACCCCAGTATTACTAAATTCCAGGTTAGTTCCAGAAAACATTTTAATATATGCATCCACCACATCATTAACCAGAATCATTTTAGGTGTGCACAGAAATCTCAGATGTAGCGAGCTACTGCATTTAAATGTGTATGTGAGTGTGTTTTGAAATACTGATGTCTTCCTTTATTCAAGGCATTATTTCCTCTCCTAGATTAAATGACAATAATGTAAATGACAATTCAAATCTGTTATTGTACATTCCAACAACGTCCTACTGAAGAAGGTTTGGGTACTACAGGCTCCTTGAGCAGGAACTTTGTGAACATGCAGCCATCTCACATGCTTTCACTTTCAAGCAGCTGCTATCTTGCAAATCAGTCCAGAAACACTTGAGTCCTCTTCCCATCTGACTCTGAACTTCTCTGTGAGCTTCAGAGAGAAGTTTCATACTCTGACAAAAATAACCTCTCTTCCATAGTCACATGCTGTGTTTCACATAGGATATCTGCTTTTCATTAGAAACCAAAAGAAGTATTTATATTAGAAATTAGTAAATCCTTAATTCACTGATGGCTACTTTTTGGAACAATACTGTCTGGCTTCTATGGATGTTCAGCTATTTACACTGATAACGAATTTGGCCTATTGTGGCAATGCATCTTTGGCGATATCACAAGTGATTAAGTACTAGCGCTGATGATATCAGAAGGTAGAAATGCAGAGAACTTTATTGCACTGTCCCCAACAAATAATTAGGTCACACATCCTAGATCCTTTCTGCTTCCTCATATGCATAATTGTCCTGGTTTCAGCTGGGATAGAGTTAATTGTCTTCCTAGTAGCTGGTACAGTGCTATGTTTTTGAGTTAGGTATGAGAAGAATGTTGATAACACTGATGTTTTCAGTTGTTGCTAAGTAGTGTTTAGACTAATGTGAAGGGTTTTTCAGCTTCTCAAGCCCAGCCAGCGAGAAAGCTGGAGGGGCACAAGAAGCTAGGAGGGGACACAGCCAGGGCACCTGATCCAAACTGGCCAACGGTGTATTCCATACCATGTGATGTCACATTTAGTATAGGAACTGGGAAGTGGGGGCGGGGGGGAGATCACCGCTCCGGGACTAGCTGGGTGTCGGTCGGCGGGTGGTGAGCAATTGCACTGCACATCATTTGTACATTCCAATCCTTTTATTATTGCTGTTGTCATTTTATTAGTGTTATCATTATCATTATTAGTTTCTTCTTTTCTGTGCTATTAAACCATTCTTATTTCAACCCTTTTCCCGATTTTCTCCCCCATCCCACTGGGTGTGGGGGGAACTGAGTGAGCAGCTGCGTGGTGCTTAATTGCTGGCTGGGGTTAAACCATGACAATAATCCTTTGACACAAAGTCATCATGGAGTTTGCCAGCACAGTCTAATGTATAGTGGGAGGGTTGCTTAGGGATGGGTCTCAAGAGATTCTGAACTCCTCAGCTTTCATTGGGGTTAAAGGCTTTTTGCAAAGTCTTAGCGTGTCGCACGTCTGAAGCCCTACCATTCACGTATTACAAGGTACATCCAACCCCTGTAGCAATGATAAGGAACAGTGTGTATATTAATTTCAGATTTAAAAAAAGACCACCGTTCACTTGACAGGTAACTGCTTATAAAGATGGCTGTGCTTCAAGTGCTAAAGTTTTGGATATTTTTCTATGAAGACATGAGGTTCTGTAAGCAGAAATAGAAGTCCAAGATTTCTCTGTTCAGGCAAGGGACATTTTTATGTGTATTTAGTTAGTTTTGTGTCAATAGACAATTGTGTTGAAATGATAATAAGTTGAAGCAGAGAGTTAGTGAAAGTTAAGTGAGAATAGGTGAGATATTCCCCTGTATATTCAGACGTATGATTTCAAACCTTGAAAGGGTTTGTACCAAATGATTTGCACCACCAGTTCGTCTTGGTCCAGCTGTAAATTGGCATGGGGATTTAATAGCCTACAGAATCCGCTATATCTTCTTCATGTAAGACCAATGGACTAGCAGAATATTAGAAATTGTCTTGAACCAAGCATGACTTAGTGAAATAAACATATACCCACGTGTGTAAAGTTACAAAAAAATCTGAAACTGTTTTATTCTTTCAGGCACTGTTCTGATTAAATATTCCTAGCTATGTAAAGCCTTATTATTAGTAGTCTATCTCTAGATACACCTTTAATGGCTTCCTTCGTGGCTGATATAAATTAGCATGATTCCACTTATGCTAATGGAGCTATGCTGACTTCTTTGCTTAAGGATAGGACCTTAGGAGTCCTCCTCTTGCTAAACACAGTGAGTAATGCAGAAGTTTCCATGGTGGATAGCACTTGACTTTAGACTCCCTTTTTCTCAGCAGCATGTTACATTCCTTGAAGTCTGCAGACTCTCCTGGGAATGGGGATTCAACAACAGGAACATAGCGGAAGCCAGACAGTAGAATGTAAATACCTTTTCATGTGTTCAGTGTCTTTTGTAAGTTGTGGCTACATTAGTATTTTAGTTTTGATCAGTGAATTAGATTTGAAGTTCACAGCTATCCCAGTAAGCAGCGTTTTGGTCTCAAAGTGCCACAAACTGAATTTATTGCAGATGAAACTAAAATGAAGAATACTTTCCAGAAGTTCAACTGATGAACTCCAGCTACTATTGAATGTCCAACAGAGAGGATTTGAACGCAGGTAGATCTCCCATAATGCATGTAGTGTGGACATCTGTTCATCAGCACCAACCGTTCCACTGTGCTGATGCTCACATATTACTCTGTGCTAGTCACTAATATAGACAAAACCTAGGTGCTTCCAATGTCTGCCATTTGAATAATTAATTATTTTATTTTGTAGACTAATAAAAACTAGCATTTTTTAGTTTAAAACTCTTTAGGTCTTCTTGAGCATCTTCACTGGAGGATAAGGTCTCAGCCGATTCACCTTAAAGCTCTAGTCAACTTAGGGACCTTTTACAGCTTGTATCTGAGTATTCATCGTCCACTGTGGGCCAAATCCAAGCATCCTTAGATTAGTCATGGTCTGATTTGTATTTCAAGCCCCCTCTCCCCTCTTCCAAATTCTAGATAGTAGGACTGCAGTTTTAGCTTAGCTAAAGAGAGAAATTGAGGTGTCATTTTTCAGCCTCTCATTGTAAGATGGCTTTGCAAAATAAATCACAGTGGGTTTAAAATGCTAATATTTCTCTGATGTAAGATTTCTTGTAGCAATAATCATTTGTTCACTTATAAGTAATGACACAAAAGCAACATGATGACTTTGAGTTATGAACTGGAATTTCCATCATAGATACATGGAAGATAATTATTCAGATAATTTTATTAATGGCAAACTCTAATCCTCTTTACCTTAAAGCACTCATTTCGTAGAGTCTATTGTTAGTGAAATGTCCTAAGTGCTTAAATAATAAATACAGTCAGCCCCTTTTATGGAGAAAAAGCTCATGCAGTATCAGTTAGTGATGGGACAGCTTTTAAATTTACAGTATTTTGTTTTGATTTACCTAAGCATTCAAAGCCAGAAGTTTAGCTGCCTGTCCAAACAGAGGTAAAACTTCCTTTGATATAGAAACTAGACAATCAGGTGAACTGACCATCCTGGTCTCACAGTTTTGTTGTATTGTCCTGGCAACCCTCAGCCACAGCTTAGTGAAAGCATGCGTAAAAGTAAGAAAAACCCATTTAATGTTATGCTCTGGTTTCAGCTACTGGTTGGACCAGTGACGTATAATAATTTGGAGTATGCTAGTTTCCAGTACCTTCCTTCTCTGTGGAAGGGGAAGGATGTTCCAAAGGGAACTATGGGGGAATATTGAAGATCAGTGCACAGAGGAGTAAGTCTCCACTCATAAAAAGCTGTTCACTTAAAACACATTTAAAGACTTTTAAATTGTGTGTCCCCCCTGCCATTTTCTACAGTCAGAACATATGCTCACTTGAATATTATAGCTGTGCTTGTGTTTTGCCCAATCTATAAGAAAAGTTCTCTATAAGGAAAGAATTCCCTCATGAAGAAAAACATTCTTTATTTCCCTGCTTATCGGGTTTTAGTCATGAAAAATCATGTCACACCACAAATAAAAATGAATTGTGTAAAAAAATAAATCACAGGCTGCCCTTTAGCTGCAAATAATTTGCATGAAGTATGTATGAATACTTATGGACAAAAAAATAGACATTTTAAAAATGCACTTATAAAAATGTATTACAGAAAAAAAGACCTAAATGGTGTCTGATAAACTGTTTCCAGTTTAACCTAAGATATTCTAAATACCTTAGAAATCTTTGCTCACTGAGATGTTATGAGGCTTAACCTGGCAGAAATAAAGCAATTTGGAGGCTAAGTGTAAAACAGTGTTAGTCAGATTCCAGAAATCTCAGTCCTGTTGAGCACTCTCTTTCCTGGGTATAACTGCATTAATTTCAATAAAAGTACTTGCACAGCATGTCACTTCTCAGCATAAAGAATTTAGTCATGGCAGAATCTAATCTCTGTGATTTTTCCTCAACTGGTTTGCCTTTCCCAAAGAACTGCAATGATTTATTCATGATTACCTATGCATTTACATTACTTACAGTGTAATAGTGAGAAGACGAAAATTACTGTATGTTTACTGTGTCAATGGTGCTATCATTATTGTACCATAGAACTTTCAGGAAAGTTTCAGTAATACCCTTACTGCACATACTGAATATTAAAATAGTACATGATGATAGAGAACTTTCCGCTCTATTTATACAAAGAGTTAGTTCTGTAAAATGCAATGAATTTGGATAAATTTTATGTTAAAAAATGTCAGTAAAGCCATGGTCAAGCAATGTATAGACAAGCACTGTACAAACTTCTTTTGTGTGCTCCTGCCCATACATATCTGACCTTTAGATATTCCCATTACTTTAGTCTGGTACTCCAACTACTCAAAAATGACTGCAGAGTCAAACTAAGCTGGCTACAATTCTAGGCAGATTTTCTCCTGGGAATCACAGAGCAATCATAAGGTGTTCTATAAAAGATAAAGAAATATCATGATTAATAGCAGAGCAATAATTAGGTATTCTTTAAAAGAGAAAGAGATATCATGATTAATAACATGGATATGGATAAAGATCTTTCAACTTTTGGGGAAGCAACATACAGCAAAGGAAATCCTACTAAAACAGCATGTTCTTCCAGGCTGCTAGCTGCTGATGAAAAAAAAATGAACCATTTTCATGGTAACTCACCATTTCACTGTTACCAGCCACACTTGTATTGTGAACTCTGGGCGGAATCCACTGCTCATAGTTTATCACCTAGATGGTAAGAAAAGTAAAATTAGGAAATCCAACATAAATAAGATGAATAAACATTCTTAGTATTGTGTCACTGAATACAGATTGAGAGCTCAGCAGTCTTTCATCCCAGTACTGTGTGCATATAAAAGCAATGGCTGACATACACCAGCTGATACCCGTTGAAATCAGTTTGATATTGAGCTGTCCTAATTTCCTTAGTTATCTGGGACTCAGTAATATCTCGGAGATATCACAGTGTATGTGGTACAGCAGCAGAGCCATGCATTATATCATGGGATGCTTGGGTCTTGTCCTAGATCTTGGGTCTCTTTTCTCAATGAGCAAGGAAAGCCACAGAAGACTTTCCTCAGCAGCAACCCCCCAGCTGGGGAGCAAGTGTCACTGATGCATTTCTAAAAAGGGTCTTGTTCAGTTCACCTCATTTTGCCTGGGATGTTGAGCCCCAAGGGTGTGAGTCTGAATTGGATTAACAATGCAGAGAAAATGGGAGGATCTGCAGAATGAAGCAAAGACAAGACTATATACACTTTCATCATCTGCCCATAATCCATTTCTTGGTCACAATGTCCTCATGATAGGAATGCCATGAGACTACACTTTCCCTGGGGCACTGATGCAGTCCCTAGTGGGCAAGCATGACAGTGCTTATAGCTTATCAGTGAAAGTAATGAACACTAGCTTTTTTCTTCATGAATATGAATGACACTTTGAAGGCTGAATGCAACCTAAGAATTTACGTGAGAAATGAGCCATGAAACATTTTTGAAAATGTATTAGACCAAAGACTGTATTACTTCATATTTTATGTCCTTCCCAATATGCTACAAAGGGTTTGAGCCATCAAGGGAGCCCTGCTAGACATGAACAAACAAGAACAAAAGTATGAAAAGTAAATGCAGAATGTAAAGCTATTTTTTATGGTAAGGTACAACTATTACAGTGTTGCTTATGCTGTGACCCTCAACCTGTACTTCTGTTCCAAGCCCCCATTTTCCAGCACTTATAGAATGAATGGAATGAATTGAGCAACTATTTAGGAAATGGAGAGGGATTGGTTTTTGTGAAGCACTCAGGGAACTTTTTTGCTTTCTGTTTTTCTTTTTTCTTTTTTTTTTTGTTTTGAGTGAGAGTGAGAAAAACCTAATATGTTCATCTGTTCTATTTACTCTTGCTTGTAAATTTGGCTCTTCCATGTCTCATAGAATCACAGACTCAGACCAGCTGAGGCAGGAATGCACCTCTGGGGATTGCCTAGTCTAACTCCCTGCTCAGAGCAGGTCACCAGAGCAAGTTGCAGAGGTCTGTGTCCCGACAGCTTTTAAGTAACTCCAAAGATGGACTTTACAAAGCCTCTCTGGGAAGCCTCTTCCAGTATTTGACTTCCTTTCACAGTAGAAAAGTGCTTTCTTTAAGTTAGATGACATTTCCTGCATTTCAGTTTGTGCCTGTTGCCTCTTGTCCTGTCACTGGGCACCACTGAGAAGAGTCTGACTCTGTCTTCTTTACTCCCTCCATCAGGTGTTTGTACACATGTATCAGAATTCCCTGAGCCTTTTTTGCTCCAGGCTGAACACTCCCAGCTCTCTCAGCCTCTTCTCGTATGACAGATGCTCCAGTCCCTTAATGATCTTGATGGCGCTTCATTGGATTTATTCCAGTATTTTCCTTGTTCATCTTGTACTGGAGAGACAAAAACTGGACCCAGCACCCATATGTGGTAGGCCAGCTTGCCACTGCTGAGCAGAGGGGAAGGATCACCTCCCTCAACCTGCTGGCAAAGCTCTGCTTAATGCAGCCTAAGAGGTTGTTGGCCTTTTTTGCTCCAAGGGCACATTGCTTGCTCATGGTCAACCTGGTGTCCCCCAGGACCTTTTCTGCAAAGCTGCTTTCCAACCAGTTGGTCCCTAGCCTGCATTGGTGGAAGGGTTTGTTCCTCCCCAGTTTCAGGACTTTGCACTTCCTTTTATCGAACTTCATGAGGTTCCTGTTTAGCTGTATCTTCAGTCTGTTGAAGGCCTTCAGATGGGCAAGCACAACTCTCTGGTGCATCAGCCACTCCTCTCATTTTTGCAATGACTGCAAATTTGCTGAAGGTGCACTCTGTCCCATCATCCAGGAAGATGATAAACAGTACTGGACCCAGGATCAACCCCTGAGGTAAACCACTAGGGACTGGTCGCCAGTGGGACTTTGAGGGATTAATCACATTACTTTGAGTGCAGCAGTTCAATCTGTTTTCAACCCATCTCACTGTCCATTTTTCTAGTCCCTATTTCATTAGTTTGTTCATGAGGATGTTATGGGGACAGTGTTGAAAGCCTTAGTAATGTCAAGATAAACAACATTCACTGCTTTCCCCTCTTCCACCAAGCTAGTCATTTCATTGTAGAAGGCCCTTAGGCTGGTCAGGCATGATTTCCGTTTCATAAATTCATGCTGACTACCCCCAATCACCTTCTCGTCCTTCATATGTTTGGCAGTAGTTTCCAGGAGGATTTGCTCCATCACATTCCTAGGGATTGAGGTAAGACTGACCGGCCTGTAGTTCCCTGGATCTTCTTTCTGGCCCTCTTGAAGATAGGAGTGACATCCATGGCAGTTTACACTCCAGTTTTGTGAGCTATCCCACTACATTTCTGTGATCCTAATGAAATGACAGCCTTGCAACCACATGCAGACCTCTAATTCTTCCTGTTTGTTCCCCGTGCTGTGTGCATCAGCATACACGGACTTCATAAGGACACTCATTTGTGCTGATTTTGCAGAAAAAGTGTGAGAGCTTCCCCCATAATGCTCTTCTCTCAGCATTTCCTTATTTGTGTGCATAATGCAGTACAGCAAATGAAAACAGACATAATCAGACTATTCTGGAAGCTTAAAAGGGCATTATATCTATGTTATCTTGATGATAACGAAGGCCAGAGGTAATAATCACTAAAACTCAAAATAATGTAATAAAAAATGAAAATTTTAAAAAGCAAGTTCAATAGGTCTTAAATTGGTACCAAAGCTTGGAGGTATCCAAGTCTCTACAGCTCATTAGTCGCATGCCCCAAAAAGCATCTTCAAAAAATTGGAGAAGACAAAAATAGAACTTTGCTTTTAAAATGGGATAAAGTGTTCATGGGGAGATGCTTTAAGGGATTTCAAGGAAACTTATACATAAAGCAAACTTCGGCTTTCTTCCCTGTTATTTCTTCTTCCCCTTTTCCCTCCTTATTCTATCACATCTGGGGAATGGCCTCCAGGATGTTAAGCAGGAATCAGCTCAGAGGCTGCCATGGCAGGATAGGGACAGAGCCAGAGATCCCTCACACTGAGGGAAGAACTGCTGTGGAAGAACTGTACAGAGACAGATGAAAACCTGAGAGAAAGCAGGAGAAAACTGGAACATACTGGTTTTCAAGGCACCAGTTTCCAATCCAGTCGTCTGTCCCCTGATACACAGATCATTTGACTCTTCTTTTCAAGCCAGACCGTGTCTCTGCCCTACATTGGAGCTGAGCACTGCCTAAAGTCTGGGTCTGCACAGCTCTCTGTCTTATCTCAGAAGCTTTCAGAGTGATGCCTGTATAGTTTTTTCTTGCTTTTAACCTAAACGTCCAGAAGGACTCCTGACATTGTATAGAAACAGCAGAGGAAACTCAGCTTGGAGCCTTTTATAAAGTTTAATGGTCACCTTCTGTAAAGGAAAATTTACCAGATTTTCAGCTTTTAAATAATTTATTGTATTAATTCCTCATTTAGACACACGCGCACATGTAGGTGTGTGTTATAAACTTTTAGTCAGGTTCCCAAACAGGGTAAACTGTTATATCATGGGAAATCAGCAGAGCTAAGCTGATTTGCAACAGACATGAACTGGCCCTTTAAATAACATAGTATCAGGGCAAACATGGGACTGGAAGTGAGATAAAAACCAAATGTCAGTCATTCTAATTCCAGAGCTACAAGTTTTTCTCCTCACCTCTCTGCTGCTCACCACTGATGGGTTCTTAACTACTTTTATGTTGTTGTTATTATTATTATTATTATTATTATTATTATGATGCAAACCCAAGGGTCAGAATTCCTTAATCGCTCATGCTAGTGGGCTAACTAATGTAGAATTATGAAGAGGAGATAGAGTATATGTTTAAAGAATTTCAGAAAGCATTAGGATACATATGCCAGTATGGATCACACAAGACTGATCTAAACATTTAGTATTGATCTCGCTAGAGCCAATTCCAGAACATTATTATAATGGAAATGTATTCACTCAGGGAAAGAAAAAGTTTTCTACGTATTAAAACCCATATGCATAATGAAAATGGAGCACAACTTAGGTAGTCACCAGAGTCTTCTTTTAAACTCAACTTCTAAAACACGCAGGCATACTAAGTATGAAGTTTAGGCTAGGCAAATACTGAGTGGAAGCAAGAAATATGCATTTTATTGAATGAAATTTTAGATTCTGAAAAAAAGAGTCGTTCTTTCACCTGGCATGTTGTTTCCTCTATCTTCTTTCCTTGCAGCATATGTATCCCATCACCAATAATATTATCTTCTGTGAATTATGACCAAAAAAAAAAAAAAAGAAAACATGCTTTAAAATATCCTGTTTTAAGTTTTTCTGAGGAATATCATTTGAATTGCACTTGATGTTTTGCACTGACATTTTGACTCTCTGAAGTTAATCTTGTATCATTTAAGCATGCATTTTATCTCAAACTGCTTTGAAGTAAGACTACAGAACAAATTGGCAAACTGACTCACATAAAGAAAACTCATTCATGCTTACTTCTTCATCCGTACTTAGTCTCAGTTTGCTAACCCAGAACCCCACCAAGCATTTTCTCTTGCCCTGCTAATTTGCAGTAGCAAAGTGTAGAATATTAATATTAAAAATGAAGGGCAAAAATGATCTTTGCAATTGAGATCTGTGTATCTTAGATTAGATTAGAAATTGCTTTCAAAGAATGAACATCCTCCCTTTTCTTTCAAGAAATTAATGCTTTGCATGGGAAGGGTATTTACCTCCGTTAGAACAATGAGCAATAATAGGTCAAACAACTCTGAAAAGTTTACTTTTAGTACGTCTACTTTGAAAGATCTACTTTTACTCCCAATCTTAAGGCAAAGCATACACCATTGTACTACTGTAGAAAGGCCCTAGCGACTAGATTCCATCAACATAGATATTAGAGGCACTCAGTTATTCTGCAGGAAAAAACAGAACAAAAAATACCTGTTAATCACAGCACAAAGTGTTATCCTATTTTTCCAAAGTTACTAGAAACCAGTAGGAACATTTTGGGTCTTTTTTTCTCATGAATCCTAACTTGGCATCCTTATTGGTGCTGAGGAATACCTTACAACATCAGTAATACTCCCTTTTGCAAAATGACAGCTAACAACATATAGATTTACAAAGGTGAGACTAATTGCATTGTTTTCTCTACAACAGAAAAAGAAAGATTAGTTCAGTGAATAATTCCAAGTGACTGAGATTCTTCAGTTATCACATGAAAAAAAGTGTTTGAACACAATCATGAAAATTTATATTCAAAGAGTTAAGTAAGATCCCAGTCCTCAGAATGCCTATGTTTATGTTGGAATTAAATGAGACTACAACGTGTATAAAGCTAGACAAGAAACCCCCTAAACACATGTTAGTGAAACAATTAAAGGGCCACTGTACAGGCAAGTTAGCACATATATTTTCATATGTTATTTTTAAAGCAAATTCTCAATCAAGAGAGATTTTTAGGATTGTTATTTTTTCCTAAAAGAAAATCCTCTCCAAACAAAAATTGTAACACAATAAGAAATACTCTTCCTCATAGTTTTGCAACTTGGATGTTGTAAGACTGGGTTAAAATTCACAAATTACACTCTGGGCATCAGACAAAAAAGAGCAAGAGTCTTTTCACATCCTAGTTCCACCTTGAAACCATAGGTCAGCTGCACAGAAAAACCCATCAAACAATTTACTTTATTTGCCATGTGCATCAACAGGAAGAGAAAATATGAGTCACAGAAAATTTTATTGCATGAATTTGCCTTTAGAGGCTTCTGTAAGAGCTTCTATGATAATAGGACAGTGTCTTTCTCCTACAGGCTTGATGGTTACAATAAATCAAAAGCTTTTCCAAAAAGTATGTTACGTTCCAAAATCTAACCTGACTGACCAGATTTTAAGTTGTCTCAAGCACCTACAAATCTCCTTGAAGCTACTAAAGGCCAGTTGTCTGACAATCCAGTTGTTTATTTAAGTACAGAGCTAGCTGGACTTCTAGAAGCAGCATAACTCATGTCAAGCAGTGCTTATGCAACACCAGATTAACATAACTGGGTTATTTCTGGTCCTCAGGCTAATTTGTTTCCATCTCCTGCAGACATCTCTGTATGCTGTAGCCTTGTGCTCTGTAGGATTACTCTAAAAGTTAAGTCTTGCAGTGTTCGGTCCTGTGCCCACAAGTCCTTTTACAGTCTAGTCCAAAATAGTATTATTTGGTAGCTGTTTGCAGCTGAATCACAAAGCACCGTGGGGCAACATATAATGACCTTAGCCTGAAAGACTACATACAGTTACACTGCTATTAATGTAATTTCTTTCAAAACCAAATGAACAATAGCAAGTTATTAAAGCAAACCTTAGTGGTCCCCCCAACCATGATCTCTTTTCTAGCCATAATAACATGCATCTGCAGTACTCTTAAATCTTGCTTAAATCAGTTCTCCAATCCAGTGAAATATGGAATAGGGTATTTGGGTAAAAAAAAAAGCCAAAACACAACAAAAAACCCAATATGCAAAAGATATATGTAAGCTGCAGTGTTCTTTTCTTGCTAGTCTGGCAATGGGTACCAGTCACTTTACTGTGGAGTGGACCAGTGGAGAATTATGTCTGCTGACTCTGAGCAGTGTCAGCTCTTTTCTGTTTGTCTCCGTAATACTCTTTCATGGAAGCCCAATGACTGTGAACTTGCATAGACAACTTTTTTAACAATGATGCTTTTAGGCTGGCAAATGTGGTACTGGTGATTTGATTTTGGGCTTGTGAGCAAAGACAGGTATTCCCACTATTGTGTCTGTGGGATATATATGTTTTTACTGCCTTATCAGTCTGGAAAACTGAATTTTGTAGAGGTAATACACACAGAGGCATTAAGAACCTAATCCAAAGGCTACCAGCATCAGTGGATATCTTCTTTTCATTGATTTCAGTGAGATTTGGGTCAGGTCTCTGAATACAGCTCTAAAGTAAGCAGAGAAGTCTATGCTGGCCACCACGCATGGCCTATTACATCTAACAGAAATTCATATTATGCAATAGACCTGCAGACCTTGAAGGATTATCTCTGTTAAGAGAAAGGTTTGATCAATAGTGACAAATTATCTAGATCAATAGTGATACACTGTAAATCTCCTTGCAATGGTTTTCATCACTGTGTGAAGGGGACTTCCCTTGAAACAATTTTACTGCAGTAGGGGAAAGGGAGATTTCTATTTAGCTGCCAGCTTTGCTTCCTGTTCCCTCTGGGCCCCTGCCCTTCAATCATAACACTTGTCAGCTTTTAAAATGTGCACTGTTCTTTTGCATGCTTTGGATATTTAAAAGGATAAAAAAAGTCTTGAGTAGAAAAGAATCTGGAGGAAGGTCAAAAAGTTCTGCTGTCTCATTCAGCCTTTTTCCACCTTCAAACTGACAACCTCTGGAGTAGTTTGAGGAATCATTCCAAAATGTTTTTTGGTTAAAAGTACGACTTGTCTGGAGAGAAATGCCTAATATTCCTTTCACCTATCCCTACAACCTTATCCCTTGCAAGCCAATGAGACTCACTGAAGGTCCCTTTTCCCCTCATCAGTTCATCACAAAAGCAGAGTTCCTTTACCTTTTCTTGTCATCTCTTCTTTCTGGTTCTGGTTCCAGGAAACCCAATTTTCCCATACATGGGCAAATACAATAGGTATTGCAATTTCAGATCTATTTTCCAAGCATTTAAGAGTTTATCTTCAAGTGGTGAAGTGAATGAAATTCAGAGGGAAAGCTGGTGCCCTGTCCTCTGCTTTCTTCAGCATACCCAGGTAACAGTGGAATCTCCTAACAGTGGATGATAGCTACACCATTTGTATAGGAGATATTAAAAGTTATGGCAATGGCTATCTTCCCACTTTGTTGGCTTAAGTAGAGAACAAAACACTCATGCACTTTAATCTCACATATCTTGGTTTCTGTTTCTGCTGAACCTTGTATGGTTTGGTCTGATTAGGCAACTGTAATGGACCTACTTGACTTCAAAAAGTACAAGTACAAATTCCATTCCTGAAAGCAACATTAAGCAGATTATCAAAGCACTTTGATTTTTTAAAAGTCCAGTTTGTGTTTAAATAGACAAGATGACTGCTCACTTGTTATTTCTCATAGTTATTTTAATGAATTTATACTGGTCAACTCTTAAACAGTGTCAGTAGCAACTTCCCTTATATTAGCTGTAAGGTTGTTTCAATAAAGTTGGTCAAAACAGGTTTAGAAAGAGAAATGGACAAAACAGTTGCCTACAAAGTTTTGCCAACTCTCTTTTGCACCTGTTAGGAGTTTCTTTTCTGGGAAAAGTTATACTGTTTCCCTGTTGGATACCTGGAGTAGCATAAAGTATATGGGAACATGGATTCCTACTATAGGCTCATATTACAGTTGGCAAGCCCTATACAACACGACTATGGCAATTTGCTGTAGTGGAAGTCTTCTTTGGCCTGTGGACTAGAGTGAATTGGTCACAGAGTGTGTTCTTAGCTTCCCAGTTTTAAGGTAAGCTTTATTTTAACTACTTCCCCCCCCCCCCCCCCTTGAGGACAAGATAAATCTCAAAAGGACTTGACAAATCATTTAGCCAGATTATTGGTGAAAAATGAGAAATTTTACTAGGTGCCCTTTTAAATACTTTGTGGAAAATGCAAAATCAGCTGAAATATGTTTAGCAATTACCTTCAAGCTGACAGTGCCTTCTGATGTACGAATCATTCTCCAGCTTCCTGGAACCCTGCCAAAGTGTGCCATTCACATTTTTCCTGTCTAAAGTAAAAGCATAGAGAGCAGTCACCTGAATTCATAGCAAACCCGTGAAATAACAGGAAAGTCTATAAAAATAGCATTAGAATGCAAATCAAACAAGCTTGCAGAACATTGTAGTATCTGCTCAAACATGGAAATGAATTGATGATTTTGCAATATAGGAAATTTGATGGATGGATGCATGCATGGATGGATGGTATTGTGGGCAGACTTCAAGTTTTATCATCTTTTGCTGCTGTCCAATACCTCATTTAACACTGTTAAAACCTGATAGGAATGATTGTTATCTTAACCCTGGTTTTAAGACCTAGGAGCCCACAGAACATCTGTGCCTTTATTTTGCTTCCAGGAATTATATAAATATTCTTTAATTTTACAGTTAACAAGCCAGTGTGTTAGTAAGAAATAGCATCAAAGATGCCCACATCTATGCCACACATGCTCCAAGGCCAGTACTGTCTCAGCTTGAATGGGACAAACTAGGTTGGCTTTGAGAACGAGATGGCCATTCTCCAGTTCCCTCAGTGAACTTCAAAGTGGTCATGCTTCACAGCATATTGATAACTATTAAGTTTTTACACTTCCTGGTTTTGTTTTTTGTTTTGTTTTGTTGGGGTTTTTTTAATGTTAGGTTTAACTCTGACCACGTCAGAAAATTTTCTTTATGAAAGCACTTGTCGATTCTGTCAAGTGCTGGGTATTCATTACAGCCTGGATGCTGTAGACCAAATGATACTGTTCTGCATGAATGTCTTCCCAGTGCAGGGCTACAGAATGAAGTCTTAATATACAGGAACTTTCATCTATCTGAGACACATTGTTATGAAATATAGCTGCATTGTTACAGGCAGATATAATAACGTTTTTACTAAGTAAGGGCTAGATACAACAACTAAACCCAAACTCCAAAGAATAAATAGTAGAATGCTAACAGGAAACTCTCACTGAAAAAAATAGGAATTTTTACTTTTTAAGAAACTGGTGATTATTTCCCAAGAGGATTTACAAAATCAAACCCATTGAATCACAACTGTGGACTGCATGTTATTATGCAGTGTCAGGACGGGTTGAAAAAAAACCACCTGAATTTCTTCTTTGTTGAACATGTTTGTGAAACATGAAGCAAAGTAGTTTAACATGGGAAAGGGCATGGACCTGAATTCGATTAGATCAGAGATATTTCAATTTTTTATTGAAATGATTAAAAGAAATACTGGCCATGCTGAGTATTTCTTTTGTTGTCCCATAATAGGTTCTTTAAATCTTTTTGGTACCTATGTTTAACTAGTTTGTTTTCAATATGTACCTACAAATGTGTCTGTGGAAAGCGGGGGGGGTGTGTGTATATTGATAGCTTAACTGTATTTTTTCCTTTCCTTTGCATTTGTTCCAACAGCTGTAAAGCAAATCAGACCCTTAATTAAAGTTGGCTCTGTGAGATTAGCAAGTATACAGTAAATTATTTAAGCAGTTACTAACCAAATGCTTCATTTTCAGACATGGACTTCTGGATGGATCTAAAAGAATTAAAAAAATTTACCATTAGCTGAAAGTCAGAATGAAAAACGAAAGCACATTTAATCAAATATGGATATTTTCAAACTAATTCTTCAAAGCAGGGCACAGGGATTTAGCTGTGCAATTCCCACTGGCTTTAATTGGAATTACTTGGCTTTTCTCATTCACCCAATCATCTACTCCCACATGCCACACAAAGCTCTGAAAGCTTCTGAGTTTTCATTCCGTAAAAATATGTTATTCAAGTTTCTTTTTGGAATGGAGAATTCATGACTGAATCAGGGAGCCCATCAGGAAGAAAATAGGAGATACTTTTCTTTAGACATGATCTGAAGTGTCCTACAACTGTTAGAAATTAGTGTCTGAAGTTTGGAGACAGAATAGATTGAAGCAAAGAGCTACATATGAACATGCCATCGCTATGAACTTGAGTGATATTTTATTGCCCAAATAAACCTTGAGCTTTTTGCACATTTACATCAAGGAATAGTCCTAACTCATGCTTCCATCTGTGGTCAATGGTTTATAGATGATGACTTAAAGAATATACTAACTTAACAGAAGAAGAAGAAATCTTTGAATTAACAAAGATTTACCTCGTGAATTAATTTGTTTCACTTTATCCATAAAAAACCCTATGGAGATTAATTTATGAGCTAGAGGATGAAGCCAGAAGATTATACTAGATGAGACCAGAGACTGTCTAATCTGTGACAATGATCAGCAGAAGGGAAAGAGCACAAAAATTGAGATCCATCTCCCAACTTTGGACACGTAGGTGCTGAAGGGTTTCCTGAGCAACAGGTTGCAACTGAACTATTGTTTTTTTAAGGAACAGGTCTGTAAGCACTAGTTCTGTTTGAAACCACTTGGACTTCTTTTGTTTCCAGAGTTCCACAATTTAATTCTTACTGTCCAAACAAGGCATGCTTCTGTTTATTTTATTTCTGCTACTTTATTTCATTTGGTGCTTCCTTGTTGCCCGATTGTAAGAAAAAGAGAATGATAATTCTTCATTCACTTTCTCCATATCTACAGAAAAGGCCAAAGTGAAAATTTCTGAATTATCAGTGGGGGTATCATGCCAAGATAGTGATGGCTGGACACTCACAATGAAACAATTTTAATTACAAAATCTTTTCTTGTTGAGTGAAATTATTTTCATCCAGTTCACTCATTTTTTATATTGATTAGTCAAATGATCTAGACAACCCTTCTAAATTCTGATTATTCATTTAGAATAGGATTAGTTTTAGAATAGAATAGTTTTATTGGCATTGTAAGATTTGACACTGTCGCTATAGACTATTAGTTCTATTCCTGGGCAGACTTCATTCTGATCTAAGCAGGAGACTCTGAGGCAGCTATGTGATTGCCTCATATTTGGTAGAGCTTGGTAGGGTAAACCTTGGGTAAGGCCTACACAGTAGTCTGGCTTCCTTAGAAGTGTTAAAGAATGATGAGAAAACAGTGAATAACAGAGTTATGTCTATACTTCAATTAATGCAGTTTGGGGAGCATTTTCACAGGGCCCTAGCTGGTCACAGATAACTGAGATCTCACAGCTCTGAGTGCATACATCTCTGTGTTTGCAGTTGATAAGTTACTACTGTTTTTATCAGATGACCAGAAATAGATTTAAACTGTTACTTAAGACAAAGGAGCTCTTGATTTTCTTTGAAATCTTTATCTATTTTGAAATTTCTCAGCAATAGACATAGGTAATATTGATGTTCTGAATTCAGTGGAATCCCACCTAAAAATAAAATTAAAAACCCCCAATGTCCAGGGACTTTCATGTCTGTCGCAGCCAAACAGATAAGATCTGCCTCTATCATTCCATTAGGCAGGATTTCAGATTTCATCTAAAGGGGACCACTTCAGTAATGCAATGAAGCCAAAAAAAGAATTCCTGTGCTTACGAATACATATTAATCATTAGCCTAAACCATAGCATTGTGTCTTAATGAATGGATGCAAAGCATGCTGCTGTCACAAATATACTTGATAAAATACAGTCTGACCTGCTTTATCTGAATCATTTTTCAAACTAATTTTTTATTTGGATCAAAAACACAAACAAAAAAACTCTTCACGAGATTATCAGGTCAATGGTGCAAACATTCTATAAAATAGGTTACCACTTCAATCTTTCAGAAAAGCAGACATATGGTTAAACCAAGCTCAGATTAACTGCATTTGATTTTAGCTGTCCTGGTTCTGATGTTTTGGAAGTAAGCTTTATGTATATGAAAAAATCATGGCAAAAGAGCTTTAGCAATGCATTACAAGCTTGTTACTTGCTTTCCAACTGCAACATTAATACATGTACTCTATGAGAATTAAAGCAACATTGGCAAATATTAATAAAACAACAAGGATGAAAGATACAGACAAATGTAGTGACACTGTGTAGACCTCAAACTGGTCTTAACTTACTTTCTTTTTTTGGTCACTGTGTTCTCAAAGTCAGGAAATTCCTTTTAAAAAGACAGAGAAAAAAAGTCTATGAAAATCAAAAATGTTTAATCAAAATATAATATTTTCCTCACTGGAAAGCCACTGAATGATGTATTTTTGATGCATGTTTTTAATATTCACTAACATTTCCAGTCTTTCTTTTTCCAACAGCTGAAGCTATGGAGGACCACTGTTCAGCAGAGAATATTTGTAGTTATGTGTCCTGATTTTAGGAGGCTTCAATATCCATGGATCCCAAGAAGCTGATAACTGTAATACCCTTGAAAAACCAAAGAACAATACTCTTACCCCAAGAATTAATATCATATTTCTTCCATAGTATGATTCTTTTAAATTTTATGAGGATAAAATACCCACATGTTACAATGGGATGTGGCTTTCTGGGGGACACAGAAGGACTCAGACTCTGTAATCCCATTACATGCAGAGGAATGTGGAAGAGAGCAGGAAACTCTGCAAGTAAAATTGAAAGTTGTGCAAGTCGACCTGGCAAACCTCTGAGGGGTACCAAATCAGAATCAAGTGCTAGCCTGAAGGCAAGATCACACAGGCCCAGGGCCCAGATGATATGTACCCTGACAAGATGTGGGAAGGAAGAGAAGTTATGTGGTTGTTGAAAGGGTGAACAAAAGGGTGCCTCACTCTGCAAGTAATGCCAAAACATCTCACCGCATCTTTGCTGTTGCAGTTACCCTGGGAAGTGAAGTTAATTTTAACTTTAAGAAAACCTGAGGACGTCATGCTAGGACAGAAGAGATCTCTGATCCCTATACTATTTTGATATCTCCTGAGACAGAATATCAGAGCACTGTATCACTTTCATATCTATTTCTTCCAGCCTGGAAGGCAGAAACTGGGATAAAAATGTCCATGATGAATGTCACTTCAATCTGCTTTACAACAAGAGACATTAAAAAAAAAAAAAGCCATTCATTATTTTATAAATATGAAAACTTCAGTGTATGGACCTATTTCTCATATTCTTATGTTTAATTTATTTCCTTTGTGTAATACTATCTACATCTGCATGGCTCTGACCATAGTAATTTAAAAATGTCATCCAGGTTGCATGATGAAAAGCCAAAACATGTACTACATAAAATGATGTAAGTGCATAATTGAGCATTTTATATTTTTCCCCTCCTCTCGGTATAACCCATCATAGATTTTTTTAAGCTTCTTCAGGACAGTGCATGAAGAAAAGGCTGTTTTACTGCACTGACATTATTTTAACTGAATGTAGGAGGTCCTGTTAGCACCTGAACATTTGTGAATGCTAATAATTGTATGCAGTCCACAGATATTTGGGGTTTTTTTGCATGTGTATATTTGTTCACAGATGCTGTGTGCGAATCAAAGGAGTATACAGAATTTATCATCTGCTTTGAAATACTGCAAGCAATTTAAGATAAATTTCTTGCTGAAAAAACAATCAGCACTTTAGTCTTGGGACAAATCTTTTCAATAGCTCTAAAGAAATTACTAGATGAGGTGTACAGGCACACAGAGAAGTTGAAAAATGTTGAAGAAGTGATTTTAAGGCTCTTTTAAAATGGTAGTGGCAACATCTCATTAAAAAATATCAAATATTCGATTTCAAAGAGGCTTGTTAAAGGAGTCATTATGCATGGAGGTCAGAGACCAAAAGATACTGTAAGTTAGAATCTGTATATGATCCAGGGAACAAATTGGAGACAAGGCTCTCTCTAAACCTCAGTGTGGCCATATACCTGGGAAGACTGTTAATTCATATCTTCACATGCCAAACACCTGGTTTGGAACAGGAAACATAGAATTGTAGGTTTAATCTTTTGCTCCACGATTCGAAACCAATGCTTCAGCATCGGTTTCTTAAAATCCAGCAAAAATTGCATGTATGGCATGACATCATACATTGACGTGATACTGATGTGAGTTCACTGGATATCATGGGATGCAGTGCCACAATGAAATATGACAGTGGGTTTAAATGGCCATTTAAAAATGTCACCTCTTATTCGACACATCTCTTCCTGCTATGTCTGAATCAGCTGGCTACATTGGGGTACAAGAATAAATTACTTTTGTTTGTCTTTTTTTTTGTTAAGTATCTTTTCAGTATTTGGTTACTCTTAAAATCGTATGTAACTTTAATCTGAAATTAGAAATTAAGCAGTTTTAAAAACATGTTTTATCTTAGAATGTAAATTAAGGTTATTCTAGACTCTACTTTCCACATTCTCTGACGTGCATAATTACCTTGTTTATGAGAACAATTTGTTCCTTCCCTATCCCAAATATGAGCGATCTGTTTCCTAGAAACAAACTGCACATGTGGAAACTCAGCATTATGAAATTATTAATAAAGTCCTTTCCTCCCTGCTTTTGTCAAATAACTCTGAATTAAATAATTGAATGAGTCTCTTTGGTGTTTACAAGTTGGCTGAGAAAGCTAGAGCTCCTGTGTCTGTTAAGACTTGCAAACAGGGAAATGATAATTTCAGATAACTAGCCCTCTTCTTTCCCTCACTGGAATCAAATGCCAATTATAACACTGCAGATTAAAGCAGGTATCATGATTGTGATTTTCCTGGCAATAACTCAGAAAGACTGATAAATTATTTGTCACTTTTCTTATATACAGGGTAGTTGATCATATCACGGTCAGCAGTTGGAAAAATATGTGGATCTCATGACATTTGGTGATTGCAATCTGACAGGAAATATATGAAAATAGTTTTAATACTGAAGACTCTTTCCCTGAGAAGCTTAAGACAGCTTATGAGGTAGAAGACTGAAACACCAAGCTACAAGAGGTAGAAATTCATTTTCTCAGTTAATAGCATAGTTACAGGCAAAGAGTACCCATATGATTCATTACGTACTGTTGTCTACCAACTTCTTTCTGAAGAAGGTTCAATTCAGCTTTGCTATGCATAAGGTTCAAAAACAACTCCATAAATCTATTTTTTCCTTTCTGTCTGAGCATATTACTGAAGCTGAGCAACAGACGAAGCAACGAAAAAGTTAACAGGCCAATTCCCTGAGAGGATTAAAATCAAAAGGCAACTGTGTATAACAAGCACAAGAAATACCACAGGAACCTGGAGTGGGAACCTCGCAAGCAAAACATTTTGTGTACTAAACAGGTCTTCTAAGTTATGTGAAGAAGAACACTGTACATGAAAGAGAGATTCTTCTTCATCCAGGATGTGTCATTTGGGCAGGTATTTGGCCAGGAGCAAAAATAATCATAGTCCAAAAAGGTGCCCAAAGAGTAAGTTCACTGAATTATGTCCTGCACAGCTTCAGTGACCACAGTACCCTATATTTCCCACGTCTTCAGAAGAAAGTCACAGCCCAGGTATGATTAGGACAAATCACAATAGACAAGATAACTGCAAGAAAATAACTACCTTGCTGCAGTATGAGGAAAAAATTCTGCTAGTCCTAGCCTCCCTTTTTTTAAGTTGAGGGGAGCAGACCTTGAACGCCTGCCCTGTTGATTTCTGACATTGTATGGAAAAAAGAAAGGGGGCAAAGCCTCTTAAGGAGGAAATGTGCCGTGCCAGGCTGCTCCACCCTCAGGAGATTTAATAGGTCTTTGGAACCTGCATGGCCATGGTTCAGCCAACCATTTAAACATACACTCAAGCCCACACCTACTTTGCAGTGCACTTAAGTATGTGCATTACTGAGTAATGATAGATGGCTAAATCAGTGCCTGAGGGAGCCAATAATGTTCTGAATTTATCATGCTGTGAGGGCCGCCCTGCAGTCTGGAACCAAGTGACGGAATTAAAAATGGGAGAGAAGTACAAATGGGCTCAGTTAATAAGCTTAACGGCTTCATCCAAGGTGTAGGTCTAATAACTCACATGCTAGAAATAGCAGATAAGATTACACACAGTCCTTTGGACTTAGCGACATTTTTCCATAGGTCTTACTGCTGACACGTCATCACTAATCTTGTTTTCCATTTCTAGAGAGCATGTTATAAATAATCATGTTGACTCTACAGCCAGCACAGTGACACAGCATCCAGCCGTTACTTTTAGTTAAGTGCCAAGCTGAATATTCTCCCAAACAGAACAAAATAAAACTCATAGCCAGTTTTAGGAAGCTTCTTGTTAATATCTAGTGAGCCAACAGTTTGCTTAGCCATTTAGCATTGCTTTTACTGATGATGAAATTTAAATTTAGTGATGAATAAATGTGCCATCAGTAAAATATCCTCTTTAGGAAAACAGAAATGTATGATAAGAGTTAGCAGAAACCAAAGTGCTGGATTCTTCTATTCACTGCTGTACATGTATCTTCATGGACTATGCAGGGCCATCCCACAAAACCAGCACTGACCAATGTGAAAAATGTTTTGCTACAGTTTGTTCAGGTTAATGTACAGGATTTTCTAATCCTACACTAGTAGCAAATCTGTTTCTCTAAGACGGCTCAATGAAAATAAAATTCTGTATTGGATAGGTTGATTGCTCTTATTTAGCCAAAAAATTTATGAAGCCTAACTCTATACTAATATATTTAAGAGTCTGAAGTGATGTTGTTAAATCAGAAAACAGAACAAAACAAGAAAAAGCAAGAAACAAAAAGCCTGACGTAAATGATCACTGTAGTTTTAATTCTTAGTCTTACACACTGTGAAAACCATAGCAAAGCACAGTGCTATGGATGTGTCTTTACCATACCTTGACAAGATAACGGATAACTTTTAGTAGTTATCTATTGCAAAGTATATCGGGACATCATATGTCACATTCTGGGTGCAAACCAAAAAAAGAATCTGCTTTTAATTTTCATTTTACTTTGTCTAAATACTGTTCCTAGCAGATAAACATCTATTGGACAAGGAAATATTAGTGTAGTTGTCATTAACTATTAAGCTGGTTTGTAGTCACAGCAAAGGGGAAAAAGACTGAGTGCATGTAGGAGCTGAACTATAATGTCCAGCTTTGTTAGTAGAATGGCATGTTTCAATGTGGTTTTGTAACCCAGCCCTAGTCAAATAGCTAGAGCTTCACACAACTGAAATACTGCAAGCATGCTAGGATCAGGTTACAGCCATATTTCATAATCGTGATTAAACACGCTTAGCTGGAACAGTTGTAGAAGTGGCTTATTCTTACAGTAACAAGGTTACAACCTGATAATGAGGAGAAACCTGTCACACAGGAGAGCATCTACCACCTACTGCAGTAAAATTATAATGTAGGCACATTTCAAAGCCCAGGCTCATAGATCTGTGCTGATGCTATGAGGAATCATCTTCAGATCTCTGTACTGCTACGCTCTCAAAACCAGGGCCATTTATATAAAGCACCAAGGAGATTATCTGGAAAAGAGGGACATGCACAGAGTAAGATGGTTGCAGCAGAAGGGTCTGAGAAGAGCAAGTTATTTCCATTCCTTTAGGAATTCAAGAAGTGCATGCCACAGTTCCCCAGGCATTCTCCTGTCCCACCAGCTCCAGCACTTTCTCCACACAAGTCCTGTGTGCAAACCTGCTTTGTGATATTGCAATACCATAGGCCCAGCAGTCTCATAGGTACACGGTACCTAACCCAGATTGCACATGGGTAAAGCTTGGCATAATTCTGAAGGGAGGGCAGTCTCTTCTTTGAATAATGAACATCCTGCCTTCTCTTTATTCCTTCACCAGGCTGCATCATATGTTGCTATAGATAGAGATAGTAATTATAAATGAAGGAGCAAAGAACAGAGATTATGAAATGAAAAAGATTATGAAATTTAATATACTATGTTAAAGTATTTGTCAAAGCCTCAATGATATATTATACCAATAACTTACCAATAATAAAGGATTAAGTAGGGTAACATTATTTAGAAAGAAAAAAACCTAGAAGAAAACCTCCTTCACATGTTTGCCTAATGAAGTCTTGTAAAATGTAGAGGTTATTCCAGAGGTCATCAGTTACAAAATTCATACAACTCACACTTTACAAATGCATTTTTTTATTAATAAAAAGGACAACCAAAGACACCATTAGCCAGTCTCCTGTAGAGACAAACTTTACTAATATCTGTACCCAGCATTTTCACATGCTATTACTTGCAAAGAGAAATTCCCTCGTACAGTGAAGCTGCACTAATCTCACTTTGCTGCCTGCTGTACAGAAACTCATGACCTGTTTTTCAAGCGTGCTTGTTAAGACTGGACAGAAATCAGGTCATTGGCTACAGAGAAGAGATTTGAACAGTGGCCTTAAAGAGCCTAAATAGTTCAAACTGGCAGTTAAGCCAGCTGAACACACATGTGCCCACGTACAGACTAATAGTTTTTTTGCAAAATACATTGCATACTCTGCAATTAAATTTTACTTACCAAAGACGTAGACCTATCAGGTGGTCCACAGTTTACATGCATGCTCACTGGAGTGCTAGCTTGGCTGTCAATAGTAATTGTATCCTTGGGTTCCTGATGTTCTGGGACAGGCTCATACAAGCTGTCCATTGAGCCCTCCTAAAATACATTTAAACAGGTTTTCAAAGATGAACACTTGTAAACACATTAAAATAATAGTAATTAAAAAAGCAAGCAGTTTCTGCAATTTACAAAATAGAGTGATTTTCTTCACCTGTCTTTTGAAATCCTTTATTTAATTCTTTCTCTAAAAAAGCATATAGGAATTGATTATAAGTACCCAAATGCTGGAGTTCACAGTATCATGGCTTAGATTCCACAGACTGACACAGGTAAAGCTGAGGGTACAGCAAAAATGAACATTATCTGCTCAGAAGGCATAAAATCAGGTGTACATCTCCACCTGAACACTACATGAAAATTCCTGTGAAAACTATAAACCATTAAAATTTCTATATAAATTATAAAAATGTTTTATACTTAGTACTTCTTCTCTATGGAAAAAAGCTAATTTGATGCAGAAAGGCAACCTTATTCCTTAGAAATAAATCGAAACAATGCAGCCAGCTCCCAGAATTTGAGAGTCACGATTTAGGCCCCCAAAATAATGAGAATGGATAGAATTAAAAATAAATGCTATTTGCATTCAAATTTTTGATCTCTATGTTATAATGCACATGTAAGGGTTCTTTTTCTCTAACCACCAAGAATATAAACATTGTAACAGAAACTAAGATTTTCACATTTATCCCACAACTCCAAGAGCCAGGATTACATATACACACCACCATTCCATAATTCAAGAGCTAAATGAAAGCAGATGGTAAAACTAAAGACACTAACTAATGATCCTAAATTTTAGATGTTGCCACTTTGATCTGCACTGAATATTTTTCCAATGAATTTTGATTACTGCTTTTAACTGCATTAATTAAGGAATAAATCAAATTTATAGCAGTGTGACTTACAGCAGAGCAACACCATTGAAATTTACATGCTATATTATTAGTTAAAAGCATTTGTTCCTCTAGTACAGAAGATAAACACAGACATATAATTGAAATTATATTGTTAATATGTAAAGCTTTACAGGCAATGTTATTGACTGGTGGAACAGCAGTTCAAAGACATGACTAATTTTTGCAACCACAAAGTTTATCTATGGATCTTTATTTGCTTCTGTCTACTAGAGTCTTGATATGCCAAGATAAATGTTGCGGGAGAAATATTACAAGTTGAACCTCTTGAAAATACCGAGTTATATACTGGAATTTATTCTAGGAACTAATGAGTTAATGCTTCCTGGGAAAGTGGTGCATGGCTTATGAAGCACACTACACGTGGCTTGTGCTCCTAACAAGCAGCCAGCTGAGCCTGGGTTTTGACAGTAACTGTGTTTTTTCATAAGAATATTTTTTTCTTACTGTAAGTATGTTGCCATGTAGCAATGATGGTTCAGGCTCACAGTCTGAAGTTGTGGATTGAGCATTTCTAGACAAAAATGATGGGTTTAAAACCTTGTTACACACTTCCAGGATTCTGCAATGTAAAATGTAACTATATACTTCTCCCTCAATAGGGAATACTACAAAATTTTGGTGAATAGAGTATTTAATTAGAGATGGAAGCATAAAAGAGAGCTTGTGTGAAAGAGAGAGTGTTAGAGAGAGAAGAGAAGAGGGGAAAGAGAGGGCAAGGAAAGATGAAAGGAGAGAGAGAAGAAGGGTTTAAAAAGAGAGAAATGGAAGACAGAGAAGGAAAACAATGTGAAAGAGAGAAGGGAGGGAAGAGCAAGAATGAGAGAGGGGAAGAGATGGGGAGAGAAAAAGATAGAAGACAATGAGAGAGAAGGTGAGAGCATAAGGGGGAGCACATGATAATGAGTGCTTAAGAAAGGGAGAGAGGGAGAGCGTGAGAAAGCTCAAACAAGAGAGAAAGCTCATGTGAGAAAGATGGGGCACAAGGGTGTGAGGAAGAGCAGGTGTATAAGAAAAAGCAAGTATGCAGAAAAAGAGCAAGTGCACATGAGAAAGTGAGGGCATGAGTAATAGGAAGCACATGAAAAAGAGTGAGGGCATGAGAAAGAGGATACATGCAAGAGGTGGAGCACACGAGAAAGCAGGAGTGCACATGAGAAAAAAAGCAAGTGCACAGGAAGAGCAAGCACACAGAAGAGAGAGCAGGTGAAGAAGAGAATAAAGATACAAGATAGGAAAGGGAAGAGAAAGAATGCATGAGAGCAAGTGAGAGAAACTGAGAGAGAGAGTGAATGAGAGTGAGAGCGGTCAAGAAAGAGAGCATGAGAAAGATATCAAGTGAGAAAGAGAAAGCTCGCCTGAGGAAGAGTGAGCATAAGGGCATGGGAAAGGGTGTGAATGCATGAGGAAGCATGTGAGTGTGTGTGAGAGGGAGTAAGTGCATGAGAAATAGCAAGTGCATGTGAGGAGAGCCAGGGAATGAGAAAGAGCGAGGACACTAGGAAGGAGTGCACCAAAAAGAGCAAGGACATGGAAAAGGGCAAGGGTGTGAGAAAGGGGGGGCATTCAAGAAAGAGGATGCACAGAAAGGGTGTAAGCATGAACAAGAAGTGAGCAAGAGAGCAAAGGCATGAGAATGAGTGAGTGCATGCACACAAGAGTGTGAGAAAGAGCACACAAGAAAGAGGGAAATGGTGCATAAGAAAGAGAATGTGTGGAAAGGTGCAAGAAAGAGATGGCATGAGGAAGAAAGCGAGCCATGAGGGCATGGGAAAGAGCAAGTGCATGGTTGCAGGTAAGGCCACAAGGTAGCAAGGAAGGGTGCAAGGTTGTGAAAAAGAAAGTGAAGGTGCAACAAAGAGACCAGGCATGAGAAAGAGAGCGAGGACATGAGAAAAGAAGTGGGCATGAGAAAGAGTGTACCAATATCCAGAAAGAGCAAGTGTGCAAGAAAAAGTCAGCATGAATGTGAATGAGAAAATAGTGTGAGAATGATGGAAAGAGACAGAAAGAGAGAGGGGGTGAGAGAGAAAGAGTGAGAAAGCAAGAAAAGACAAAAGATAAATAAAGCAAGTAATAGTGAAAGAGAAAGAGGGAGGGCGAGATCAAGAGAGAGAGCATGTGAGAAAGAGTGCTAAAGAATGAGGGAGAGAAAGAGTGTGGGTGAAAGATTAGATGAGAAAGAAAGCCCATGTGAAAAACAATGAGTGTGAAGGCATGGGAAGGGGTGAGCAGAAGAAAGGAAGGCACAAGGGTGGGATAAAGTACCTAAGCATGTGAGAGTGTGGTTGCATGAGAAACAGCACGCATGTGCAAGGAAGAATGAGTGTGCAAAAAAGAAGGAGGGCACCAAAAAAGCAAGGCCACAAGAAAGGCAGAGCACTCCAGAAAGGTAATGCACAAGGAATAAAGAGGGACACAGCACAAAAAAGAGAGAGAAGGGATGCAGGGGGGAAGAGAGAGATGGACTGAGAAAGAATACATGTGTGAGAAAGGAAGCATGAGGGTGTGAAAAGGATCTAGCACAAAGTTTTGAGAAAGGGTGTGAGGACACAAGAAAGTATGGGAGAAAAATCAAGGGCATGAGAAAAGGAAAGATCATGAGAAAAAAAGCCTGCATGCAAGAGGGTGAGCATGTGAGAAAGCAAATTAACGAGGGAGAATGAAAAAGTACACGTGAGAAAGGGAGAGAGAGTGCACATCAGAAAGAATGCTCACCAAAAAAGAGAAAACTCGTGTGAGAAAGAGCGAGCATGAGGACACAGGAAAGGGTGAGTGCAAGAAGGGGCAGGGTTGAGAGCAAGAGAGCATGAGAGCACAAGAAAGCAAGCACACGGAGAAAAGCATGAGCACAAGAAAGGCAAGACCATGAGAGAGGGTGAGTGTTTGAAAAAGGGAGTGTGCAAAAAAACAGTGCAATCATGTGGGAGCAAAGGTGGAAGAAAGTGCACATGCAAAGAAGAGAAAGTGCAAGAAAGAGGGGGGGAGAGAGAATGTGAGAAAGAGAGAGCGTGCTGGAAAAAGATGGGAGGTGGAAGAAAAAGCATGCATGAGAAAGCAAGCATGAGGGCATGAGGGCATGAGAAAAACAGTGTGAGGGTGCAAGAAAGGGCACCATGGTATTAGAAAGGAAGCACTGGCACAAGAAAGCATGTGATGGCCTGAGAAAAGGAACAGGCACAAGAAAAGAAGTATGGGTGGGAAAGAGTGCCCATGAGAGAAAATTATTAGGGGGAAACAGAGAGAAAGAGCAAGAGAGAGGGAGGGGAAGACTGAGGGAGAGGGAAAGAGTGGGAGAGATCATGAAACAGTTTGGAAAGGGAGAGGGAGATCACATGAATAGTACAGAGAGAGTGTGTGTGTGAGGAAAAGATGGTGCATGAAAGAGCAAATTTGCAAGAAATAGAAAGTTTGTGCAAGAAAGTGAGCGTAAGGGCATGAGAAACAGTGAGAATGATGTTGTGAGAAAGGGCATGAGGTCATGAGAATGGGGAAGAGGGTGTAAGAGCAGGTGCAAGGCCATGAGACAGATAGGATGTGAGAAATGAAGCAAGCACAAGAAAGAGCAGGACAACTTGTGAGAAAGAGTGTGCATGTGAGAAATAGTGCATGCAAGGTAGAAAGGGAGCACCTGTGAGAAAGGCAGCTCTCAAGAAAGAGGGAGAGGGAGTGCAAGAAAGCAAGCATGAGGGCATAAGAATGAGTGACAGTGAAGTCTCAAGAAAGGGAACAAGGGCATGAGAAAGGGCATGAGGGTGAAATAGAGTGAGGTCGTGCAAAGGTGAGCAAGTGGGTGAAAAAGCAAGTGTGCAAGAAAGTTCGAGTGTGAGAGAGAGGTGGCAAGAAAGAGATAGTGTCTGAAAGAGAGCAAGAATGAGGAAGAACAAGTGGGAAGAGGAAGAAAGAGGGAGATACAGAGCAGAGGGGGAGGTAAAGCTCAAAAAGAGATAGAGAGAGGGACCACACCAAGATCCAAGTGACAGTATGGCAAGAGAGAAAGCAGGCATGATAAAATTAGTGTGTGAGCATAAGAAAGAACAAGGATGAGACTGAGAGAAAGGGTGTGAGGTCCCAAGAAAGGGGGTGAGGTCATGAGAATGGGAGTTGTCAGAAAGGGACACGAGAAAGAGAACAGGTTGAGAGAAAGGGAACAAGCGCAAGAAAGAATGTTATCAACTGCAAGAAAGAGCAAGTGCATATGAGAGAAAGAGAACTAGATAGAGGGAGGAGAGAGAAAGGGCCCCCAAGAAAGAAAGCTCTCAAGAAAGAGGGGGAGAAAGTTTGCATGAGAAAGAGTAAGCATGAGAAAGGATGAGTGTGTGGGAACAAGAAAAAGAGCCAGCACACAAGAAACAAGGGAGAGTGAGCATGCAAGAAAGAACAAGGTTGTGAGAACAAGGAAGGGCACCAAAAATAGTAACGACAGACATAAGAAAGGGAGTTAAAGTGTGAGCACATTAAAGAGTGGTAAAGAGGGAGAGACAAAAAAGGAGAGGGGAATTAGAGGAGAGGGAAGGAAGGAAGGAAGGAAGGAAGGAAGGAAGGAAGGAAGGAAGGAAGGAAGGAAGGAAGGAAGGAAGGAAGGAAGGAAGGAAGGAAGGAAGGAAGGAAGGAGGGAAGGAAGGAAGGAAGGAAGGAAGGAAGGAGAAAGGAAGAAAGAAGAAAGAAAGAAAGAAAGAAAGAAAGAAAGAAAGAAAGAAAGAAAGAAAGAAAGAGTTGGCATGAGAAAGCGAGGGAGAGGAAAAAGAGGGAGAGAGGGACGGCATAAGAGAGAAAGAGGGGGGAGAGGAGACAGACAATGAGGGAGTGTGAATGAGTGAGGTGGGGTTTGTGAGGGAGACAGAGTGCACTAATAAGACAGGCTATTTAGGAAAGATATGCCCTTGTGCTTTCTCACACCACCTAAGAAAGCAAGGACAAGGTTGCAAGAAAGGGTGCAAGGTCACGAGAAAGAGAGTAACATTACAGGAATGGAGGCACAGCCATGAGAGAGCACAAGGGCACGAAAAGGGGTGCATTGGTGCAAGAAAGAGCAAGGGCACAAAAGAGTGAGTGAGCACAGAAAAGCATGATGTGTGATAAAGAGCAAGTGTACATGAGAAAGTATGTGTGCACACAGGAGAGAGAAAGAGCTAAGGAGTGAGAGAGAGGGGTAAAGCAAGAAAGAAGAAGAGACAGAGATGCAACGAGACAAAAAGAGAGGAGGATAGAGAGGAGACAAGAATATAGAAAATGAAAGACAAAACAAGTGAGGAGGGAAGAGAAAGGAGTTAGAGAACGAGAGAACTCAAGAAAGAGAAAGCATGTGTGCAAGAAGCAGAGAGTGTGGAAGGGAGAGAGAACGTGCACATGAGAGAGTGAGTGCAAGGACATGAGAAAGAATGAGAGTGAGGTGACAAGAAAGGGCATGAAGGTGCAAGATAGGGTGTGAAGAAAAGCATGGATGTGAGAAAGAGTGGGCACAAGAAAGAACATGATCACTTGCAAGAAAAAACAAGGGTGCACAAAGAAGACAGATAAAGGAAAAGGGAGAAAGGAAGAAAGCATGCAAGAAGGAAGTGGGAGAGAGAGCAAGAAATAGGGAGAGTATGTGAAGTAGAGAGATGGCATGAGGGACTGCATGCGAGAAAGCTAGCGTGAGTGGGTAAGAAAGCGAGCATGCGTTTGCAAGAACAGGCACAATGGCTTGTATCAGAAATTGTGTGGCCAGCAGGACTAGGGAAGTGATTCTCTCCTGTACTCAGCACTGTTGAGGCTGCATCTTGAATACTGTATTCAGTTTTGGGCCCCTCCCTACAAGAAAGACATTGAGGTGCTAGAGTGTGTCCAAAGAAGAGCAACAAAGCTGGTGAAGGGTCTAGACCACAAGTCTTATGAGGAGCAGCTGAGGGAACTGGGGTTGTTTAGTCTGGAGAAAAGGATGCTGAGGGGAGACCTTATTGCTCTCTACAAGTACCTGAAAGGAGATTGTAGCAAGGTGGGGTTGGTCACTTCTCCCAGGTAACAAGTGATAGGATGAGAGCAATTGGCCTCAAGTTGCACCAGGGGAGGTTTAGATTGGATATTAGGAAAAATTTCTTCACTGAGAGGTTTATCAAGCACTGGAGCAGGCTGCCTAGGGAATTGGTTGAGTCGCCATCCCTGGAGGTATTCAAAAGACATATAGGTGTGGCACTTACTTCGGGACATCGTTTATTGGTGGACTTGGCAGTGTTAGGTTTATAGTTGGACTTGATGATCTTGAGGGTCTTTTCCAACCTAAATGATTCTGTGATTCTATGATTCTATGAAATAGTGCAGTCAAAAGAAAGGACATGAGGGCATGAGAACGAGCACACATGAGGAAAAGCGAGCACGCACAGGAAAGAGTGCACCTGATTAAAAGAGGGAGAAGGAGAGAGAGGAGACAGTAGGAGACAGGAGAGAAGAGGGAAAACTGGAAGGAGAAATGGAGAGAGAGAGTGCTAGACTGAGGATGAAGGTGGGGGAAAGGGTGGACACAAGAGAAAGCAGGGTCAAGGGTGCAGTGTGTCTGAATATGTGAGAAAAAGCAAGTGCAGAAGAAAGAGTGAGCACATGAGAAAGCAAGAGCAAAAGAAAGTGAAAGCACTTGAGAAAGTGAGTGCACGAGAAAGCATGAGTGTACAGAAGAAAGGGGGCACAATAGAAAGAGAGTGAGGGCATGAGCAAGCAAGAAAAGGAAGGAGGGAGTAAGCAAGGAATAGAGAGCATGAGAGAGAGGTGGAAAGAGAAAGAGAGAGGCATGGTGCAATGAATGCTGTGCGCCTGAGAAAGCAAGCATGAGGTTGTGAGAAAGGATGTGTTGTGAGTTTTGTATGAATGTGAGTTTGAAAGAAAGGATTTGAGGTTGTTAGGGTGCTAGGTTGTGAGAAAGGGCATGAGGCTGCAAGAAAGGATGTGAAGATGTGAGAAAAGGAGCAGGCACGAGAAGGTGAGCATAAGAGAGAAAGAAGAGAGGGAAAGAGAGAGATAGGGAGTGAGTGAGAAAGCAAACGCTCAAGAAAGAGGGGGAGAGAGCATATGAATAAAGAGGCTGTGCTGGAAAGAGACTGCATGACGAGAGAAGTGGCATGACAATTTGCATGCAAGGATATGAAAAAGCATAAGAACAATGTCACAAGAAAGGGCATGAGGTTGCAAGAAATAGGGTGGGCGCATGAGAAAGGGCATAAGAAAGGGAGTAAGGGTGCGAGAAAGAGAGCGGATGCAAGAAAGAATTACTGAGAAAGACCAAGCACATGAGAGTGTGTCCTAGTTTCAGCTGGGATGGAATTAATTGCCTTCCTAGTAGCTGGTACAGTGCTATGATTTTGAGTTTGGTATGAGAAGAATGTTGGTAACACACTGTTTTCAGTTGTTGCTAAGTAGTGTTCAGTCTAAAGTCAAGGATTTTTCAGCTTCTCATGCCCAGCCAGCGAGAAGGCTGGAGGGGCACAAGTTGGGAGGGGACACAGCTGGGACAGCTGACCCAGACTGGCCAAAGGGGTATTCCGTACCATGTGACGTCACATCTAGTACATAAACTGGGGGGAGTGGGGGTGGGGAATCGCCACTCAGGGACTAACTGGGCGTCAGTCAGTGGGTGGCGAGCAACTGCATTGTGCATCACTTGTATATTCCAATTCTTTTATTATTACTATTGTCATTTTATTAATGTTATCATTGACATTATTAGTTTCTTCTTTTCTGTTCTATTCGACTGTTCTTATCTCAACCCATGAGTTTTACTTTTTTTCCCAATTCTCTCCCCCATCCCACTGGGTATAGGGGGAAGTGAGTGAGCTGCTGCGTGGTGCTTAGTTGCTGGCTGGGGTTAAACCACAACAGTGTGATTGCCTGTGAGAATGAGAAACAGTGTGAGAGAGCAAGAGCAAGAAAAAGAAAGAGCTAGATAAAGAGTGGGGGTGGGGAGAGCTTTCAAGAAAGATAGCACTGAAGAAAGGGAGAGAGAGATCGATAGTGTTTGGAAAAAAGATAGACATGGCACAAAAGAAGTGAGAAAGCACAAGAAAAAGCTCCTGTTAGAATCCAAGCACAGGTATGTGAGAAAGAGCACAGGGTTACAAGAAAGGGTGTCAAGTTGTGAGGACAGCAAGATCATGAGACATGGAGCAGGTGCACCAGCATGTGAGAAAGAGTGAGCATGTTCATTAGAGAAAGGACGATTGAAAGAGGGATAGAAGGAGGGAAAGAAGGAGAGAGGGAAGTGAAGAAGGGGAAAAGAGAGGAAAAAAGAAAGAGAAAGGGAAAGACAGCATGTGAATAAGAGTGTGCAGGAAAGAAAGACATGGCAGGAGAAAAAGAAAGCATGTGCAATAAAGTGAGGGTGTGATAAGGAGTGAGAACAAAGTCACAAGAAAGGGTGCAAAGGAACAAGAAAGTGGCGTGAGAAGTGCATACAGGCATGAGAAAGGTGCAAGAAGGGGTGTGAGAAAGAGAGCGAGGTAATGAGAAGGAGGAGTGGGCATTAGAAAGATTGTGACCATGTGCAAGAAAAAGCAAGCACAGGAGAAAGAGCAAGTTCATGTGAGAGAGAATGAGAATGAGATAGAAGGTGAGAGAGAAAGAGTGAGTATGCAAGGGAGAGCGAGATAAAGCACATGTGAGAAACAGCATATGTGAAGGTTGGAGAAACTGGGCAGGAGAAAAGGTGTGGGCACATGAAGGCATGAGCACATGCAAGAGAGTAAGTGTGTGCAATAAAATATGTGAGAAAGAGCTAAAGCATGGGAAAGGCAGTGTGTGTGAGAAAAAGAGAGAAAGAAAGAGTGTTAGAAAGTCAGAGTGAAAGAGAGATACTGAGAAGGGTCATAAGAAAGAGCACCTGAGAAAGACAGGTTGCAAGACAAGGAGTGACAACAAAAAGAGAGCATGAGAATAAGAGCACTTGAGCAATACAAAGAGCGAGTGCAAGGGTACAAGAAAGGGTGGGCTCAAGAAAGGGCAAAGTTGTGGGAAAGAGCAAGGGAACAAGAGAGTGAGGGTGCATGAAAAAGTGGGCTCGAGTAAGAGCAGGCACAAAGAAGAAGTGAGCGCACAGAAGAGAGAGTGGGTGTGAGAGAGGACAGCCAAGACAGCAAGTGTAAGAAAGGAAGAGTGAACGAGAAAGCACAAAAGAGTGAGAGAGAGAGCACCCAACAAAGAGAGACCATGCCTTCAGTTTACAAAAGTTTTCTTTGCTGACTGGCTTTATATTTTGTAGGAGGGAAATACTGAAAGAAATAACTTTCTTTCAGGGCAATCCAAAGTATTTAACTGAAATTGAAATTTTCTTCCTTCCCTTTTAATTTTTTTTTTTTAAAGTTAGGTCTACTTTTATACCAAAAAATGCAATGTCAGTAAAGTTTTCCATTTCACACATCTACTCTTTTAGTAGTCCTGAGGACTAAAGATCACAGAACAATATGAGAGAGCAGAAGAAAATATGAACTTAGTGCTGGAGTAGTTAGTACATTTCCTTTCTCCTACATGGGATGAGAAAGCCTTTTGAGGCCCTTTGCATCAGGAATTTTACAGGAGAAAAGACCTTAGTTCAGATCTAGAAGAAAATAATTGTCTGTAGCTCTTTTCTTTGCATGATATTATTATCATGGCATACAGAGACTAGATCGATCATAAGGTGGAGAGAGGAGCATTTAGTAATGCAGTCAGGTCATTCGCTAGCTCAGTGTTTATATGTGAACTCCTGTGTATGGTGGGATGATAGCAATCCAGCTAAAATGAACAAGAAGTATATGAAGATGATTACAGGGAAAGCACTACAAACCTCAACCACTCAGATCTACTCATGCTACACTTTAGAGGATGGTCTTTCCACATTCAGGTAATCTTTGTTAAAACACATATTTTTAAGTCAAATCCATTTCTAAGGAACATCACATCCCAATAGCCATAGCAGCATTAGCTTCTTTCTATTTACTCTATGGTTTCTTTAATATATGGAGGCTCCATCTAATTAATGGTTTATCTATTATACCACTTTTATTAATACTTATTTTCTCTGCATCTCGCACCATGGAAAGATTAGTTTTTAGTAGCAAGGGCTGTTTCAGTTTATAACATTAGATGTAATATATTTTACATTCTGCTCTCAGCACATCTTTAAACCAACCATCAAAATAAAATATGTAACTACTTCAATGCTTCTGAAAATCACTAAGACAATTACACTTTCACTCGATACTTAACTTTATGTTTTACTAGCAAAAGTGGTGGTTAGCAAGCTACCATAGGGAACAGAAACAGACAAATGTAAGGGATCTTATTTGTCTTAAACCCTAAGATCAGTGCTCAACTTGAATAACTGATCTGAGCAACCCTGTGATTAGAAGTGTTGTATCCTTTCTCTACTGCCGTTCTTACACAGGTTTCTGATATACAAGATGTCAGCACCTCTTAAGTATCTGAAAATCTTCCCTGTCTTCATTAGTTCCATTACTAATGCCACTGTTCACTGCCAAAGAAGGTAGGATCTAGTCTTTAAGTATTGCTTTGTGTAAGGAAGTCTTTCATGCTCCTCACATCCACTTTTTTATGGAAACTTCACTGAAATTCAGTTTTTCTTTGAAACAGAAATACACCTGGCTGCATCTCTCTTAGTAAATGACAAGATGGACAAGAATGAAACAGGGTACTGTAACATGATCATCTGCACTGGTGCACCCTGCTGGAACAGTCCCTGGCTCTCGTGGTTTAACCCCAGCCAGCAACTAAGCACCACGCAGCCACTCACTCACTCCCCCCCCACCCAGTGGGATGGGGGAGAAAATCAGGACAAGAAGTAAAACTCATGGGTTGAGATAAGAACAGATTAATAGAACAGAAAAGAAGAAACTAATAATGATAATGATAACACTAATAAAATGACAACAACAATAATAAAAGGATTGGAATGTACAAATGATGCACAGTGCAATTGCTCACCACCCGTTGATCGACACCCAGCTAGTCCCCCAGCAGTGATTCCCCACTCCCACACCCCCCAGTTTATGTACTAGATGTGACGTCACATGGTATGGAATACACCAGTTGGCCAGTCTGGGTCAGGTGCCCTGGCTGTGTCCTGTGCCAACTTCTTGTGCCCCTCCAGCTTTCTCGCTGGCTGGGCTTGAGAAGCTGAAAAATCCTTGACTTTAGTCTAAACACTACTTAGCAACAACTGAAAACATCAGTGTTATCAACATTTTTTGCATACTGAACTCAAAACATAGCACTGTACCAGCACTGTACTAGGAAGACAATTAACTCTATCCTAGCTGAAACCAGGACACTGGCCCTTGCTTGTTTTATGTCAACTAACAGACATCCAAATGATTCGTTGGCACAGTTGTTAAAACACCATCAAAAATACACTTGACAGGCAGGTTGCATGCAGCTACCTTGTTTTGGAGGGTCTGATACAACAGACACAGGTGCTTGTGTGCCAGGGAGGCTCAATGCCTGCACACGTTCCTGGACATGTGTATTTTATTAATTGGCCCTTCTGTAGAGAAACCTGAAAAGCCTTTTATTTGGGCTAAGTGTACAACCATGGTCAAAGATGGCCCCAGCTAAGGAGACACTTCTGCTGCTTCCAGGAGTAAACACTGCTAAACCAGTAAAAATACACCCTGTCAGAAAAGAGAATAACTCAGGACAGGTTTAACCGGTAGTGTTGCAGGTGAATTGGTGCTATCCCCAGTGTGTATAGCCTCGATATTGGAGAGTTGATTCAGGAAAATAATGTAATAAAAATATTCTACCTTAACTAAAGGACTTGATGATCAATAGTATCTTTTATTTCTCAGATTTGTAGGATGCTGCCATTTATTAGGCAGGGTATCAAAACAGATGGTTTGGTGACATAATTTCTTGTAATTCATACAGAAGCAGTGCTTGATTTGGGCATGTCTCTGTATATTGTCCATAATACAAACAGTATTGTTCTGATTTAATTGTCTTACATGCCAAGCACCATAAGATGGAAAAGACACTGCAAATTCAGGGTCTAAGGTTGACCTTTTAACATAATACATCTATAAAAGAAGGGACATTTATCCTTTCTATCATTTTGTAAATGAAAAAGGGACGCAAGGTTTTGAAGGCAAATCTAATTTGCCTGCAAATCCTTTGAGACCAAGGCAATGAGTCTGATGCAAAATTAAACTCAGTTGAAAAACCAAATCATTCTGAAGTCAACCCAGGGCACAAAGTACTGCTGGGGAAACACCCCATGCTGGAAGACTCATACTAGGATATCAAAGGGGTCCCACGTGGCAACAGATTGGAGTAATTTCAGTCTGCCTCCCTGGGAAACGCAGAGTCCCGTCCAGGCTCCAAAGTCCTTACCACCATCTTGTGATTCTTGAGTGTCTTCAGCCTCCACATCACCACTTGCTAGACTGGCCCATAACACTGTGTCTCTCATTATAAAAATACATCTCAGTATTATGGACGGATATGAAAGCAAACCCACAGAGAGTCAAATCTGACAGCATAATCTGACAGCATAAACTGATGTTCCTTTAACTACTGTAGTGTTCCACCACTTTGGATCAGCCAGAAGTTTGGTTCTACTCTGTTTTTAAACAGAATATTCTTGTCATTCCCTCAGGTTGTAGCTTACTTCAACCACTATACTCTACAGGGTAGAAAACTATTGTCTGAGCTATAAAACATGTATTTTAAAAATATATGCATATGTACATACACAGAAGCACACACTCATTGCAGTCTAACATCTCGTCAGTCAGTCAAAGTGAAGAAAATACTTCCATGAGAATACTATTTTTTTTGACAGCTCTTTTTGTTCTGTCTGGTGGTAGTCTAAACTTCTCTTACATGGTTTCAGGTTTAGCAGTTACTCCAGACGTTCACTTGATGTAAATGAGCAGTGATTTCTATTCATCAGTGGCTATTTGCATCTGCTAAGGAACTGGGTCCTCTAGTGTCTTTAAAAGTTGCCTTTAAAGCCTAATTATTTTGTTGCTGTGCATTATTTCTGACTCAACTCTCTTGAAGAGAAAAATACCCTTATATTGATAGTTCAACCCCTTTGTTGCCAGCCTTTTCACAGTCACAGGCCAACAGACCAAAAGTAGCTAGCGTACATACTTGACTCACTAGCTCATTTCCAAGCTAGGCAATCTGATCACAGAAAGCAACTGCACCACGCTACATGCATAGGGAGGACTGCACAGGGCTCTGAGTTTTATGAAATACATTACTGACCTATGAATTATCTTTAGATCTTGATAACCTGTGACATGTTTTGCTAGGTGCTCTAAAGATTACCAAAGCAGACAGAATGGCTCGCATGGAAAGCTTGTAAAGAACGGAGGTTATCTTCTTAACAGCAATCTTTAAACAGAACTAATTATTTCATTACAGAAACTATCATGGCACTAGCTTTCACTTGTCTGAAACATCCATTATTACTGCAGTCATTATCTCTCTCTCAGAAACTCCATTTGCTGCATACCCAGTTTAACAGAGAATCTGCAACTTGACCTACTCTCATCCACATAATCCACACAACCTCACATTTTGTCTGATTTCTCAACTGATACAAGGCTCAACACCTTTTAAAAAAGTGAACAACATAGAAAGAAAGAAGCTGCCCTGATGGAACACTAAAATATTGTTAGAACAGTTCTGTCCCAAACTTCAGAAATTAGTATTTTCGAGCTGTTACAGATTGTACCACAAAGCCATTGTTAACTTTGAACAAAAACACAGGTATTCACATTAAACTATGACCAAAAGTGTCATTGAATTCCAGGGGAATTTTTTTTTATGAGTGACTTTTGTGGCAGAATCCTAAAATATCACTGCATTTTACTTTAAATACTCCAAAACATCTTTTAATCCTTATGATCTGGAGAACACCAGTACTCTGCACTAAGATAGCATTAGCAATCAGGAACAATGGTTTACACAAAGCAGCTCTCCTCTTTGAATTTGTGTCAGTGCAGTTTGAATATTGATTTTTATTGTTCTTTCTAAACATTTGGGGAAGATATACTAAACATCTGGACAAAAGATGAAAAATGAGCAAACAGATCTACTGTGCTGTGTAAATACAGCAAATATACTCATCTAGTTACCATTATTAATACTGAGCATTAGTATTGACAGATGGTTAAGCTTTGAAAACAGAAACAGTTTCCATGGATTTCCTATCCTGATTTACCTGTTCATTCTGACCACTTGTCTTGGGGCAAGGAAAGAGGGGAAAAAAAAAAGAGAAAGTAAAAAAAAAACCAAACCTGAAGAGCATCTTAAATCAATTCGTCTGGCTGTGAGTAAATATTGCCATATGACTGATTCAGCCCTGATGATTATGTATTCATGCCTGGCTAAGAGAAAACTAAAGCTTGAAAAGTTCTAGCAGTTCTCCCAAACTACTTAAGAAGGAAAACAGATATTATTACCTAAAAAAACCCCTACCTTAAAGCAAATTATAGCTTACATATATTTAGTAATTTTAACATACAAATGAGGCGTTTTACTGTGTTGGGGTCAATTGCCTCATGTTTAAATCTGCATGTTTTTGTAATAGCCAGAGATAGTGTGCAGTACATTTATGATATGCTTTTTGCTTCATCTTATTTTTACTGAATCATATTTTGCTATGTATAATTTCTCATACATAAACTCTTTTGTCTATGCTAGAGAGACTCGCTGTTGTTACACAACCATTGCACAGTTTGTGATATAACACCTTGATTTTTTTCCATCTAAACATACCCACCGGTTCAGTTTATCAACTCATTGACCCACTAAATAAAAACATGTGTATGTACACTTACCAGAGAAAAACAGAAAAGATTCATGTTGGTATTGAGATCGACTCCAGCACCCCAAAATTCTGCTCCACAAACTCCTGCCGCACAATGCAGCTCCTCCTTGCTCTCCCAGCTGTTTGTATATTTCTCCCTGGAGATTACTGCAAGATAAAATCCCTGCAATAATCCACTGGATTCAGAGCCCATTATCAAATGAGATAGGCTTCCCCAGGCCAGTACAAACTGTTTTCTGAATTAAAGAACAATGTTTACCAACAAAACAAAAGCATTGTCTGAATGATTATGATGGACTTGGGAAATGCTCTCTTGCAGTCTGTTGTTTCAACTTAGCGTATCATCTAAAAGAAATAAAACTCTTTCTGCCTAAGACCACTGGAATATACAGCTAACTCCAAGGCAAATCTTCTCAGTTTACTCAGATTATCAAGATACACAGAAATTCTTGGAAAATGCTGATTTTCTATACAGATGAATCAATTTACAAAATTCAGTAATTATTGTTGACTACATTTTGAATGGAAGCATTTTACTTAGGGACCATGGAAAAGAAACTTGTGGGCCACAATCAAATTATTAAAAAAAATAACAAAACCAAAAAAACAAACAAAAAAAAACCCAAACAAAAACCTCACACTCTAGGTCTGTACACTAAAGAATAATTACCAAACTGGTGCCTGACATGTTGACTGCTTGATGGTGCAGATTAGGACTAAACCAATTTTGCTATTAGAAAACATGGCAAATCTGGAAATTAAAAAATTGGGAGTATTCAAAGCTGATCAATGGGTTATAATGAGAGGTATTATAGTGTATATGGACAGGCAGATGAGGGATAAGAAATTGTAAAGAAAAACAGTAGCCTGTCACTAACTGGTATAAATCAACAAAATTTCATCACCTGTAGTGGACTTGAGCAGTCTGAGGAACAAATAATGCTGAAAGCACTGTAAGTCTCTAATTGTTTCAGGTTATGAAATACCTGAAATTAGACTGGTTTTGCAATAATACTGCCCACTAACCCACAATTAATTTCCCATAGTTCTTATGTGAATGCTATGACATTTGGTTACATGAACAAGCAGCAGTTGGTACCAAAGAGATAAGCTGAAATTCACCACAAATGGACAGGTAGTGTCACTTTGTGACCAAGATCTTGATTTCCTTTCTTTTGGCTCAGAGTTTCATATTTGTAAATGTCAAGCATCTCTTTCATTGCTCGTACTTCTGTCTATTTCAGTTTATTTCAGTAATTTTGCATTTGACCCTGTGCCCCAGTGAATTTGAAATGTCCACATTTTGGCAGGATAAATACATTTTAACATAAGTTAGTTTCTACCCTGAACAAAACCCAAACAAGGCTCACACAAAGGCACACCAACAAACACCAGAGGACAGATAAGATTCAAGATTTTAAATCATAGAATCATAGAATCGTTTGGGTTGGAAGGGACCTTAAAGATCATGTAGTTCCAACCCCCCTGCCATGGGCAGGGACGCCTTCCACTAGACCAGGTTGCTCAAAGCCCCATCCAACCTGGCCTTGAACACTTCCATGGATGGGGCATCCACAACTTCTCTGGGCAACTTGTTCCAGTGCCTCACCACCCTCACAGGTGGTGGAAAAATAAAAGATCTTTAGTTTGCACTTTTCCTATTTACTGTGAATTATATAAACGTCTTTTTTGAAGGCTTTTCCAAGGCCTCCTTTTCAGTTATAATTTCAGATTGGTTTAATGTATTAGAAAAGTAGGGTTGGCTATGAAGAGCTTCATGAAAAATGTTATTGTTTAGAAGCCAATTAACAAGACACTTCTCATTTACTCCTCCTACAAACTTGAGGAACACTAACAGATTTTGTCAATTACCACCTAGTGACACTTTCCTAATGTGATTATACAAAAATAGACATCTGAGAGGCCTAGTTTGCTGCAGATGGGCTTGCGTTTGCTTTGTGGCTTACTTGCTAGCCCCCTCATGAGGGAACAAGTTCTTATCCTTCCTGTGCCTCAGGTTCTTCAGCTGGAAAAACTGAAATAACAGCACAAACCTCGTATGCAAAGTACTATGAAAGTAATGATCAAAACCTCCCTGTCCCAGCTATGGAGAATTACTTTTTTTTTTTTTTTTAAATGCCTATTTACAGTCATAGCTGTCTGGAAAACTCCAGAAAGACTGAAGAGCTAGTAAAATGACAAGATATAATAAGGAACCAACACCTAAGTAACTTGGGGGATGTGTTTTTCATTCAGACTGATTTAATCTCTTGATTTTGGGTTGTGGCTTTGGGGGGGGGGTGTTCTATGCATATTTACTGTGAAACCTTTAGGAGGAAGTTTCTTAATTTTATACCACTGATCCTCAAGGTAAGAGTAGCTAAGAAAGCACAGATCTCATGCTGAGCTATTCAATTTTTGTTTTGCTTATATTTGTAGACATGCAGAAAAGAGAATAATTTAAGAAGAAGAACAAATTAAAAGATAAAAAGCAGCCTGTATCTACAGTTACAGACATACACATATATGGCAAGCAACTATGTAGGAAGGCAAAAATGCAGAGCTGTACAAGACAACCTTTTGTGAAGAGAGACAAATCCTCATCTGGAAACTTTCTAGGGCATTGGGCCAACTCTTGTTTCAGTTGTTCTTGCTTCACCATTTGGACAGGTGCAGTTCATCACATCAGGCTTGAAATCTCATGAGCTAGGCACTATTCCATTGAAGTAAAATATGAAAACCAGAGGCAGGCTTTTTGCAAATACAGAGCTAGAGATCAAAACTGGGAGTCATACTGGTTTAGACTCTGTGGACATGCCTCCTGAGTACATGTCCCACATGGCTCGTTTGACTTCCTTCATTCTCCAAAAGGCAGACCTCCAGCGTTCAATTGCTCTCATTTCATATCCTGGTGCATTCATCCTTTTGTTTCCAGCTGTATCAGCTCTCTGCATATACCTATACCAAAGGCATTATGGTGACAGTACTGGGTGAAAGTTATTCAAGTCAGGTTTAAAATATTCAGTTCAAATATCCCACTTGAGAAATAGAGAAATTTAACCCACTCTGATTTCTATTCCGCTGGGCTAATAACTTTACAAGACATAGCCTTTAGTGAAGACTTCAAGTGGAATCCCAAAGCACTGCTGCAGATATTCTGGAAGCAAGCCACTAAGACCTTAAGATTAAAGACTGCAAATTTGTTTTTACATGTTTTTGAGTACTTACAGTGTTAAGACTCCCCTTATGAAAAGGTAACATTTTACACCTCTACTAATTCACTGATATAGCCATCTCTAAGGGTCAAGTTTGTTGATAGGCCTAAAGCGTAGATGACATTACCCATCAGGTTCCAGTCCTAGACTAATGGATAAATTACAAACTGTGAGGAAACACCTACTCTAGTAATTAAATTAAGATGCCACAGCTTATGATTGATTGATCAGGATGAATAATATAAACAAAATATATTCTTAATGCCACTTGATACCACAGCTGTCTGTGTAAAGAATTTGAGCTTTGAAAAGAATTTAAGAAACAGTAACTAAGTAGAACAAATTTTAAGGTAACATAAATATGTGAGATCTATGTACATTTTACCTCGTATAAATAGAGCAACTTACAGCAGCAGTAGCATACCAGAACACCAAACCCACACCAAAATGAGGGTACAGAAATCAGTTTTACCAAACAGGAAACAGTTGAACCTTCCCTTCCCAGCTCTGATCTTGCACTACTGTTAGCATTTAATTCTCTTTCTTCACTGCTACATGATTTCTACATGCTTGGGCTTTACATCCTTGCAAGTAGTTCAAACACATTAAAAAAGAAAAAATGCCCACAAATAGAGGCTTTCATATATTGAGGTTTCTGTTCCTGCACAATGAATAGATTTCATAGCTGAGATCTCTAGACATCTTGGCCTTTTCAGGTTTTCAGGATTTCAGCTGTGTATTCACAGTAAGTGGTAACCCATAATCTAGCCTGGCATACAAGCAGTTAAGGTCAAGCCGTGATTCAGGTACTCACAATTCAACCTTGGCTCCAGGCTAATACCACTCCAGGTATTAGTAGTTGTTAACCTGGACACTTTTCAATATATCTGTTACTAATATTTACCCCTATTTTCTTCTCCCTTCTTTTTTACCTCATGCACCATATCTATCCTGAATGAAAATGCATATCTACTTCTCCTCTGATCATCATCTATTTGTCATCTGAGCATCTTCATACAGATTTAAAACTAAGAGCAACAATGCTACTGCCTGATATAGTATGAGTATTAAACATATAACTAATCATATGCTAAGTGGTCACATTTCTCTATTCACTCCACATAAAAGGCTGAATTATTACTTTATCATCAGCTTAAGTTAAACATAGTGTGTTGCTACTATGCTCCACAGGCTATCCTGGTGGAAACGGGAGATTCAGAAATTAAGTCAAATCAGTTAGAGGCTTCCTCCTGGCTCTCCCATTTCTTTGGAAAGAGACTGTGTGTCTACTTTCAGCAAGACCCTACTCAATACACCATGTATTCTCTAACATGTGAAGGCAAGCATGTAGGTGGCACACTGGATAAAACCCCTGCCTCATTTCACCTTCTGTTCACTTACAGTAGGCAGATGACAAAGCAGTTCTGTGCAGAACGCTTTCCTTGTTGACCCACAACTCATGACCAAGTGCTCTATGAGAAGCCACTGTCTGAACCTAGGAACCTGCTATTATTAAACAAGTTTAACATTTTCTATCATGAACATCCCCTGAAGATACTCCAAACAGTTGAAAGCTCTGTTTCAGACCACAAACACGATAGTGTCTCTAAGGTAGAGCTACTAACATTTGATATTCCTGAATCAAATGTTCCAATCATTGGCTGTAAATTACATCTACTTAACAGTTTGGAAAGGACCCATGAAGTACTAACTAAAAACCTGATTCTTTAAACGTTATTGATTTTTTTTCTTTTAGAATCTCCTTCAATTTAGAGACAGCTTCTTTATTTCCTCCTTTCACATTCAGCAGCTAATTAAAAATTGGTAAGGAAAAAGCTTCACAACTGCCCTCACCCCTGCCAAATTGCAGTATTCCATTCCTCCTTTTAAAAGACAGTTTTACAGATGCAATGATCAATTCAACACAGCAGCTTTTACACATTTGCAACAAGGATTTGCAACAGAGTTTAGCTCAGTTAAAGATTATTTTAAGCTCGCTTAGCATAAATAGCCATAACATTTACTTCAGCCCAGAAAATCAAGCAAATAAACACATGAAGAGCCAATATTCTGTAACTCAAAATCAAACAGGGAAGTAAAATGCTTTCACAATTTCCAAAATCCCAGGGAAGGTCTGTGCCTATTAAAGTCACTGGCAAAATTCCCATCAAATTCTGCACAATCAGAATTTCATGCACCTTCTCCTGCTAACTGATCACATTTAATCACAACATCATAAAAGCACGTGGTGTTTCCCATACAATTCATTGTAACATTCAGCCATGCCTTGAAGCTAACATTCCTTCTAAGATAAATAATCGCATTGTTCTTCCCTTGCCCCAGAAGATTTACTTTTTTTTTCCTGAGCAGTTATATTTTTAATCAAAGGAAAAACTGCATCTCTGTTCTAGAGAGGAAATGTGTATTTCCTAAATGGGAGGGGCAAATCCTCTGCTCTATGATTTTACTGAAACTCAATGAATCTGGCCCACACATTCTTTATTGCTATCTAGTACTATACTGCAATTTAGAGTGAAAACCACTAACTTCTATCGTCAGGCCAATTTATGTATTATCAGACAAAACTGATGTCTACAGTGAATTATGGGTATAGGAGTCATTATCTTCCAGGAGCACCTTGAAAACGAGATGTCTAATCTCAATAATGTAAGTTTCCTGGTTAAATAAATCCCCTGTGCTTAGTAATTCTATGCATTTATAGAAAAGATGTCACCCCCCACACTCATCCTTAGACTTTAAAAAACATTTTAAAGCCTCAGGGGGATTTGAATCCTCACTAAACAGAATTGATTTCTGTACTTACTGCTTAGTATTCTTAATCACAGAGTTCATGCATTTTTGTTATGTAATGGATTGGGACATTCAAAGGACCAGCCTGTTTTGCAAACATTTAGCTTCCCATCACCCCACTTCCCTTTTACTTTGATGGCTTTTTTTTAATATGAAGATGACAGTCTTATTAAGCACACCCTGCCTGAAACAACTCCAAACAATCAATGCTGCCCTCTAAGTTTGTAGCCACCCAGCCCTTATGTGACCATTTAAGAACAGAACTTCAAAAGGCCAGCAGAGGTTTTCCAATCCACTCTGCAAGAAAGATTGCCTCTCCACTTTTGCCTACGGGAATTCACATTAAGGACTTTAATCATCTATTTCTTCCTTGAGAGCCTGATCCAAAGCTAAATGAAGCCAAAAGGAATCCATCTATCGATCTGAGCACTTCTGGCACTTCTTAATTCAGAGTTCCTCTACCAATTTATATGTTAAGTTGGATACAGTCTGAAGACAGTCTTTCTAACATAACTTGTGTGCACTGCCTGTGGCCATAGGCACCCAATCCTGTTCCCACACACCGCCTTACCTCCAGGAGATACCCACAGATGGCTGCTGACAGCACCAGGCTCCAAGTGAAACAAAAAGAGCCAGCTGGCCCACACGGCCCCCACAACCTAGATGAGTAGCCTCTGAGCAGAATGTACTATTTTGACCACACCACCATCTTACCTGCAGTTTTCTGGGCTGGAGCTGGTTCCCAGACAGCCAATTCAGACTTGCATCTGCCTACATTTGTAGACACAACACCAGATTTAAAATATTTTTCTGTCCTTCAGGAGTCTACAGTGAGACTCTTGGGTCCTGTCTCTGTTCTCACTTTCATACAAATCAGGAGTAACTCACTGGAAAACAGCGAAGCCACAGCAGCATTCCAAATAGAAAAACTAACGCCTAACAATTACATTGGTGAGCTCCTGGCTTATGTCTTAATTTTCTTATCAGGTTTGTGTGAGTCTCACCTTTTTGGAAATCAAAATTAGGGACTCAGAAATTCCCCATTCATTTTTCATATATCTCATGGATCCTTAGCTGATTTAGATATGTGCCTGCTGACCATAGCCTGTTGTTTTACAAATCATTCCAGATAAATTCTGCTGTACAAGCATGACATTTTGACCGCACTAATTCTAAGTTGGACTCAGTGGCTTTTCAAAACCATCTTCCTGATGAAAAAGCAACTCCTTTATACAACCAGAGAAGACCAGCAATCCATATCAGTTATACATTAAAGGCTATACAGTTGCTGTTGTGTTATATAAAGCTGTTCTCTAACACTCTGCAACTTAGGTTTCAATCTGTACTTAGTAAAATACAGTCATAAAACCTAATGTTCTGGACCAAATCTGAAGCGTGAGTACCAGCACATCCAGGAAGACAACGGTCTAAACACTTTAGGGCTGCAAATATAGCCATGAGCTTGAATCAATCACATAAAATAGTTCATGCTGCAGCAAGAAATACAGGCGGCTAAACAGAGCACTTCTTCCCACCTTACTGTCTTACATAGCTTAACAGGTCCACGCTGTTTGGACAGATCTTCTATATTCTTTGGAAGTTACTCTGGATAGACCCTTCGTTGGTAGATATTAGCAAAGCTTCATATTTTTCATCTGAGTTATGCCAATGTCACCAAACAGTTACACCCATGTAGCTAATTTTTGCGACAGTGTTATTTTTTAGAGGCAAGGATACATCAACTGACGCAGTGGCAATTCGAGCTGTTTACATCCTTGTGCATGTGATTGCAGAGCCTCCAGCTTGGAGTGTCCTCATTTTTGACTATCCATGACCCTGCTATACTGTCTTACTGCCTCTTCATGTGTTATAGCACTTTCCTTCACTTCTACAAACATACCATGCCATGTGAGAGACAAACTGTATTTGCCTCTTAGGGTCCCTTTAAAAAAAATGGCAGTCCTCATGCCCTATTGGAACTCATGCCTTTATGTACCTGCAAAATCTGCCTTGTCTGTAGCCACTGTTACTGGCTTTTATTAAGGTAATCAAATATGCAGAAGAGGCTGAGGTTAAGGGGAAGAAGTCTGTACACTGCTGTCAGGACATGCTGCAGGAAAAACACATAGTATATCAGTGTGTTCTAAAATATTTAGGGAAGACAAAATTTAAATTTGATTATCACATGCCAGTAAAAAAATTGCATCAGCTACACGCTGTCTGCACCAGTCGCATTAAACGCAAGCTTATACAGTGGGAACTGTAGATGCCATCTGCAGCCCTAGAATAACCTTGGCAGCATACCAGCACATATTCATTTCTGTGGAGAACAGCCTTGCTTGCTGTAGATGAGTCCTCACGGTACCTCAGACTGCCGAACTGTCTCAGAGCTAGTAACTGGATACTATCACTCATTTAAATCCATCCTAGATAAACAAGATGCTCGGAGTTGGCAGTTCCTGAAACTTTATTAAAGGTTGAGTAGGTAACCTTTCTCACTACCCTGCCTGATTTAGCAGAACATGATTACCTCAGGCAACTCACCAAAAGCCTATGATGGATAACTTAAAAACTGGAACATACATGAAAAAAACAGTAGAGAGGGAAAAAAACCAACCAACCCACTGCTGAGGAAATTTCAGTGTTGCTCTGCTTTAGGTAGAATAGAGTCTTTCAACAGGAGAATTAATATCATCCTAATGAATGTAGATGGATTGAGAGGGGAGATAGAGGGGAAACTGCACAGCAGTATTTCTGTATTTGCATAGGAACTTCTACCCAGACAGCCTAATTTCTTTTGACTTATGAGAATAAGGAACAATCAGGACAGTTCTTGAGGAAGACTGGCACCCCAAGATCTGCAAAAAGGGTACAGACAACAGATACAGTTACAGTTCAAAGAGTTGTACATCAAAGACTGACCCACCCTCCTGTTACTCCCCCTTTTTTCACTCTTATTTCTCTCAAATTCTTCAAAGCAGGATTCAACAGAGTAGATGACATTTTTATCCTGGATAACCATGGAACAGTCAAGATTTACTCTAACTCTATTGAATCCAGATGTGGTTCAACAACCTGTTACCCTAATAACACACAAAAGAAAACACTGCTGTATGCAGAAAGTAATGTCCACGAATAAGCTCCAAACATCCATCAGGAATAGCTTAGTGAATCACACACATATTGGTTTAGTGCCACAAACTGCTAGAAGGAGTTTTACCCAGTAGAGTGTGTAAGTAGGACTTCAAAAATGGCTCTGCCAGACATACATTCCCACCTTCATCGTAGGCACTCACATGGTACAATTATTATCAGATCTAAAACATAACAATCTTTAGCACAGTTATCCTTTGAACATCCCTATGACAGGAAAAGTGGTATTATCCCTATGTTATCACACAGCTGAGCCTATTGTCTGGATCACTAAAAAGCGTAATCATATACATGCCACCTAGCGGTCACCGCTGATGGGATGTCTGAACCCAAAATGATGATTTTCACATCTGTAGTTCAAGTTGCTCCCTCATTCTTCAGGTGCTTAAACATGCTTAGAAATGTAAAGTCTGTCTGTGAAGAAATCCAGATACTGCAGAATTCCTGACCCTATAGAGCAACTAGACAGCTACCCTACATTTAACTTAAATCATAACATGAATGTGTAATTTTGTAGAGAATAAGGGTAAAGGAGTGGATAGGACTTGCCCTTCCTGCTGCCTCCTACTCAGCAACCAGTAATTGCAGCCCAGTGACTGCAGCCCAGCAATTGCAGCATCCTTTCTCACTATGGGAATTAGGGTTCAAATTCTCTTTGCGGTTTCTGTTTTCCTCTCCTGTGTGATTTCTTCACTCACCACGTGAGACACTTTCTCCGTCTCCAGAATCTTGAATTGGCTGCTCTACTTTATACAGACTAATTGTATACTGATTGAGCTAAGGAGGGGGGGTGGTGGCAGGTGGTCCATATGTTTGCACATGACTCTCTGGCCTGGTTGCTAGACCAGTGACTTGACAGGGAATACAATTGGATTCCCCAGGCCCAGCTTCAATAAACATTAAATATTCATTTAGTTCACTGGAGCAGAAAAGAAAATTGTTGCAGCAAGTAAAATAAAATGTTTTGGAGGACTCGCTATAGCTGCTTAGGCAAGAAGTTTGCAGAAGACAGAAATCTGAACTGCACTCCAGAGTTGCAGACTTCTGTCCTGAGCACCCAATGAAGATACTTGCTTGTCCTCAGAATGAAGCTGGAAACAGTTTAATTCTCCAGCTAGTTTGTAAACTGTGCAGTATATGTTGTACAGTTGCCAGTCTCTAATTTTCTTTATTATTTCTAATGCATGACCTCTGGAGGGACAAAGGATGGCACGCATCTTCTTACTCTGTCAGGTCCCTCTGCTCACTGCTTACCTCCTTACTCCAGTCTCTGGGAACTTACAGGAGAGAAACTGTCAGGGTGAGGAAGGAATCATTTCATAAAGGCAGTGGGAAAGCCAAATGCAATGAGCTGATTAGTAGTAGCTTGCTGCTGTGTGTAGCATTAACCACAGGGAAGTCGGACCGTTTTGTCAACAGCACTTTGCTGTAAAAACCAGTCGGATTGAGTGGATACAGGGAATCTTATTTAAGAGAAAATGATGATAATATGTGAAAACTGAATAGGAGAGGATAAATGTGTATGTATATGTCCTAGCCCGGAACTGGAAACTCCTACTGCTACTACGAGCGGTTTTAGCCCCAGCCATAGCTTTGCTGGGTGTTAGTTTACAGTTACTTAAAGATGCCATACTATTCATCTCACATACAGCAACTGAGGGATAATATATTATTAAGGGATTAGTAGTCAAAAAGAAAAAGCACAATATGAGGGCTGGAATTATTTTTCTGAATATGACTAATAACAATTTCAGTCACTGTTGGAGATGGGATACGCATTCGTTCTTGTCCAAACATCTCAGTATACTGAGCAGCATGTCTGCTCGTGTGGTCTTAAGTACTCCAGAGATGTTTTCCCATTTTCAAAAGGTATCCTTGCATGTTACCTGTTGATTTTATATTAATCCTAGTAGTGGAAGATAAGCTAGAGTCCAGCCTACAAAAAGCCAGTGGGAGCAAAGATGAATAGAAGAAAAGCTAGGAGATGAGAAACAGATCTGTAGCAAACATTTGCAGTGGAAACTGAGACAAAAGTACCACATAACAGAGAGATTCAGTGCAGCTGTCTATGAGAGGTCCAAGCTTTCACAGAGAAGTCCTGCTGAATTTGACAGAGAAATCTTATGGAAAATTTTTAAATCAACTTACCACTTTCAGGATGATGTATACTCTTGATGCGGAGAAGTATATGTGTATATATAAATATTCAGTTCCATAAACTGGTTTAAAGTAACATCTAGAAAACCTGCAAGTATAGATCTGCTGCTCTCTTATTAAAATCCATGTTATATTAATGGGTTTATTTACAAACTGAACAAGAACTCTGGGACATCATCTGTTTTACAGAAAATCACAGTAAACTTGCCACTTGAACATTATAACTCTGGATTTATAGAAACCCAGAAATCATTGAAAAACTAATGCAGTCATAAAGCTCTGCTAAATCTAAGTGCACAGCTTAAGCAGAAGTGTCTAGAAAAAATACCAAAGCATACAAGTGAAAACAAACATGAGGGGCACATAATTACAAGGGATAATGAGACTTTGGTTGTAATCTCTTGCATGTATTGGTATTATCAGCTGAATCTTTGGATAGGCCTGATCCAAAGTCTGCTAAATGTTAATGAGGGTATTTCTTTTGATTTTAATAGGTTCTGAACTTAATCCTAAAACATTTTGGTTTTGAGATGTGAAGCACAGTGTATGAACACAAACCTTGTATGACATAAAGTATCACAAATAGTGTCTCATTATTCTTTATTTGTAACACAGCAAAAATAGCCTTTTTAGAAATAAAGATTCAGGAAAATAAGTTTTTCAGCAGTGCATTTCTTGGGTCCATGCAAGCTAAATTTTGGCTTAGATGTACTATGATCAATATTTCCAGGTGAAGCAATTAATTTCCTCTGTTTAGCATGTGAATAAAACTCTTTCAATGCAACTTTGACTTTTATTTTAGTTGCAGTCTGTTATTGCTAATGAAAAAAAATACTTCTTAGCTTTTCTAATGTATCAGCTAGGTAAATTGTTAACACTTAAGAACTCCCCAGGCAGTAATGAATAACACAGTTTTCTGTGTTATCCCTGATAAAGTTTAGGATATGGAAAGGAGTTTAATCCTCTTTCTATACTCTCCCATCTGTGCTTTAAAGATACCATAGTAGATTACTACATTCTGAAGCACTGCTTCAGATGCAACTTCATATTTTCAAAGCTGAGATAATTTTACTCCACAGTCTATTTTTTAATCTTTGTAAAAAAAGTAAAATGTTTAAGGAAGCCAGGTCAAATAAAACTGTTGAATTTAAGAGATGGATGGTAGTTTTCAGTGAAGTAGACCTTTCCAACAGATTGTTTGGAACACAGAATTAAGCCAAACTAATCACTTTGTTTATAGAATGCAAAGTGTTAAGATTTCACTCAATTGTAATCTTTTGTTAATTAAAAGACATTCCTTATACAAGACATCCTTGCTGACAAATATGGTTTGAGGCACTCTTTCTATTGTACCTTAAATATGCTATTGTCTATGCCTAATGTCTTTGATTCTGCTTTCATATTGCAGAATGAATTTACTTGGTACAGTTTTGCCATTAACCTGTTCAGTCAGTTAGGGCTCATTTCTTTCTCTGTGAGGGAAGCTTTAGTTTTGCATTGGATTTCTCCACATTTTATCAGATGTGCATTTTGCTGCTGTCTAATCATTATGGATAAAGGGACTGATTTAGTATCTATTGGAGTAAATTGACTGACTCAGTTCAGAGGCTGAGTGTAAGCAGCTGCTCCAAGAGTAGAAGTGAATACAGAGAGAGAGAGACTGATTTAATAAACTTCTCTACCTTGCATTTTTCTGCATCCACATAAAAACCTACATTCAATAATACCACAGAAATCCAGTCAGTCCAGTGTGTTGCTCAGGTCACCATATGGTTGTGGAACAGCTGGTTAATGTTAAACCCTCACAAAACTGAGATTATACTTACAGGAAGCAGCAGATACTGTGAAGAACCTGCACCCACATTGCAGCATCTAAGACGGACAGCCACAAATCATCAAAACACTCTGCCAGAGAAAAGGTTCCTCTGTAACATTTTGTTACTTTGAATGTCAAAATTACATCTCACTTACCTATCTTATGTCCTGGGACTAACTTGAAGAATATAGTGCATCCCATCTGATGACCTAAACCCAGCTAAGTAAACGGCTGTCACCTCACAGACAGATTACGGCAATCCAGCACTTTCTCTGAGACTTGACAATTGCTTCTGAGACTACCGAATTGTCAAACCTGAGTTGAATCTCCTGAATTCAGGATGGAGAAAAAGGGTCTGTGGATTTTTCGGGGGGGGGTGGGGGGGGTGGGGGGTGGTGGTGGCAGGGAGCAGGTAACCCAGGTCTGCAGAGGATGGCCTGCTGACATTGAAACACAGCTGCTTCACACTGCATATGCCAATAAGAAACTCCTCCTCTTTGTTTTATTTTCTCTAGGTCTTCATTGCCACACACAGGCTGCCGGGATTGCTAAGGAACAGGCTCCCATCTTTACCACCCTACCCAATGCATCTGCTCCTCCAGTGCAGTGTGGGGTGGGCAGTGAGCAAAGAGCACCTAGTAGGCAAACGTGGATTTGAGCTTACCAGCTGGAGAAGTGACACATCGAGTTGAAGACAGCTTGGTAGTGATGGAAAACTAGCCATCGTGGCTAAATTATAGTTGCATATTGTTGAAAGAATAGTGAAGTGGCACAGCTATGCTACTGTAAAGATGGAAGTTTCAGAAAGCTCTTGAAAAAACAGAAATACCTGAATACAAGGTGTTCATGTGGTCTTAAGTTCGTCCCTTTGGGTACCTAGTGTGATATTATCAATATTGACAGTAATCCAAGGGATCATGTAGGAGAAGCAGGGAGGGGGTCTAAACCCTGCCTCTGGGAGGAAAGGAAAGCTCACATCAAAGCTGATGCCTCAGGAGGCAAGAGAATGAGTTAGCTTGAGCTGGAGAAGGTCAGAGAATAGGAGGAACTGCTGGCAAAGGCCTGCTTCCCCCCTGCCCCCTGCCCCAGCACCTCCCCAGGAACCCGGATGGCAGCCTGCAGGGCTCTGCCTCCCGCACAGGCCTGCTCCCCAGAGACAGCATTCGGCTCCCCATGCACCCCCGGGGACTCTGAAGAACAGGAGGGGGAAACAAAAAAAGGAGGAGGAGAAGGAGGACCTAGCTACTCTTCTGCAGTTTAACCGGAACATCATTTAAGAAAATTAAACAACGGATGCTTCTCAAGGGCATGACACATTGTAGAGGCCTCCTTGAAGCAGGGGAAGTGCTAAAGCCTTCCATCTAAGGTTGACATATTTTCTGATAACAGAAAATGAAGCAGTCTAAAAATATGTTCCTCCAGCTACCTCTACAATCAGTTACAGGGAAAACACAGCATGTTTCATAAACGCCAAAACAAGCTGTCCTGACATAATAAGTCCTTTATTTAAGACACTGATTGAAGAAGATGAACTAATTATTTATGAATATTCAAAGTGCTATTAGGACAAACAAACCATGTAAGCAGACTGATATGAACACTCTTAATAACCTGATCCAAAGATAATTAATGGTTTCCAGTCCTGACTTTTTTTTTTTTTTTACTTTTTGTGGCTATGATACTACTTGACTATGTGTTGTTTATTGTACTGCTGTATGCAATAATGATTTAGAAGTATACAAACAGAAAGCAGGCAGGCTTTTGAAATGGCTAGCTAAAAATTAGCTAGTTTTTATAACTTGCTGATAAAAGAATAGAAATACTATACTTGGTATAGTAGAAGTTAAGTTTCAACCTTAGATACAAATATAGAGCAAGACACATGGTTTTCTTAACGGAACAGTAAAGTTAGCCTTTTAGTGAATTCATGTGTTAGGTTGGAAATCTTTGTAAACAGGTAACTAACTGAGATATTTTGGAACTGAGCATTCATATAAACTGCTAATGAAGTAATGCTGGGATTTCTCAGACATGCAAAGTTACTGCTTGAATAACACTATGACTCTGTAAACATCATAATATAGGAGGGTTGTAAATAAAATACTATATACTAAGTATATCCAAAATATTAAGTACTCAAATTATTTTCAAACTATATTGTGGAACATCAAGCCAATAGATGGAACATAAGTAAACTGCATGAATCAGGCATAAAAGCAGCAGGGTGTTCAGTCACAGAAGGATCTGTTTCTATAAGACATCTTTACCAAGTCTTGTGAAGCCACAGAAATCCTGACTGGGATGTAGGGGTCTTCTTAATAGTAAATAACATTAATAATAAACAGTGTTTAACTTATGTGTCACTATGTCTACTATGCAAGTGTACCATATTTCCTACTAATTTTTTAATAACATTCATGGAACTGTTTAGAAGGAAGAGCTGCATTCAATAGCCATCAGAGAGATTTACCTGGCCTACCATTATCTGACAATCAACACCTCTTCACTGGAGCTTGGGATACAGACAACCAGAGTCTCTTTGTGAAACCAGAATGTATGACATGAAAAGCTGGGAGAATGTTTAACAGTAGAGTAAAATGACAGGTAAGAAGGTTTTGATAAAACTATGAAAAGAATTCTTTGTTCTTTTTTTAAAGGAAAATTTGTGCTCCCTCTCAAAATGCTTTCCAGGAAATACTTATTTCCTAATCAGCTCTAATCATAAGTTATTATTAAGGCTACTAGTCTTTTTTTCTCCCTTTGACAAGGAAAAAAAGCAATTAAATTACAGAGATGTCACTTGTTCTCATGAGTGTGTCCAACTGTGCCAAAATAGTATTACCTGTAAAAGACAGTAAGCAGCATTTGAAAATATTCGTGTAACCAGCCAGAGACAGATTACACAATCCGGCTCATAAAGAACAACAGCAACAAGAAAGAAGGGAAGGATCAGGGTGTTAGAGGAAGCAGGAGCAAAGGAGGATACCAGAGAGCTCCATTCATTCCCTGCCTTGAGTTCATTTGCAGACATAAGCCCCAATCTGGTTTTTGCAGCTTTGTAGAAATGTCAAGAGTGTTGAAAGCAGCATCCATCATTTCACCAAAGGGGACAGGGATTTGACCCTATTCACTCATGCATTGGCCCACAGAGCTGGCTGCGTATGTACACTGTATATGTATATGCACTCTATTAAGAAGACTCTGCCAGAGGCTTCCAGCAGGCTTTCAGGAGAACTGTGTAATGTTCTCTGTGTGACTCCCCTTGTTCTTTGGAGATGAGGTGTCAAAGGGGTAGCTAGCCCAGACAGGCCCAAGAACCGTTGAGTACCTTCATGTTGGTTAATGCTGTGCTTTCCACATAGTGTGTATAGCTAGTCTATATACTGAGTTAAATAATTGTGGTTAATCACTGGCAGCCTTAATTAAACTTTTGCCGAGCAAATTTAGTTAATCGTTCAAAACACATTTGTGAGATTCTGCAAAATGAGCGGCTTACCCTCCACCTTTGTGAAATTACTGTTAATCATTCACTAATGTCTGCATCATCCTATTTAAACCTTCCCCCTGTGGTTTTAGACTTCTTTTTCTGCTTGCTAATCCACCACAGGGGAGTGATATGTAAACATGCAAATACTTTTTTATAGGCTTTTCCTATTTGTGGTGGTAGGTTCTATCAAGCCATATTTATAGCCTCACTGAGTATTATTATAATTCATTCACCTCACATTCAATTGAATTAATTTAAAGGTATAATTCAATTTAACAAACATGCAGCTCAGTATACTGAGCAGTGAGACATACTGCAGCTGTTTCATGCATGCTGCACTTCACCCCATCTTTCTGTTTTCAGCCAGCCTCCTGGCTTAGTGGTATTCTTATATATCAAACCAAGTACCACACCAGAACAACAACGGACCATAACAAGACAACAACAGCTTTTAAGCCTCCAAGCTGTGTAACTATTACCTAGCTGTCCCAAATTTCTCTAAATTCTCATTCTCCATGAAGAGTATGTCCTTTACTGTGCAGCTCTCTATCATAAAATCCTGTTGATATGAACTACTGCGCTCTTGCTCCTAACTCTGCTGAAGTCCATTATAGACAACCCTTTCCTGTGATTTACACCTCATTATAAAAATCAAATTTCTTGGTTGTCAAAAGTAAATTGACTGCAGCAAGCTGAAGGAACTACCTGACATAGAGGCCATCACACCAGCCTAAGGGTGTAACTTCAAGTATGATGGAAGGATATCCTATAAATACAGAGCTCTCTTAGAAAGTAAAATGAAAAACTGATTACCAGGTTAAGTGAAGAAAGTGCAAACTGCCTCTCTCCTAACCTCAACCCTAACAACTGGGATGTGCTGAGACTTGGCCCACACTCAGAAGCCATCACCCAGATAAAAAAACTGCCAGGAGAGAAATTGTTCTGCAGGATAATGCTCCTCTTTCCAGCATTTTTGCAGCCCCACTACAGCTGGAGATCTAGGCATTGTCTCTCTCCTAACACTAAACCTAATCTTCACTGTACTTTTAACCATAAGCCTAAAATGTGTTGTGCTCTGAGCCATAGCCTGGGAACACCAGCCATGGTTGAGATGAAAAAGCTATTACAGAAGAAATCTTATTGTAGCCTACCCCTTCCCTTGGCAGCCCCCATGCAACCTCACTTCACCCAGAGTCCCAAGATTTGTCTCTTTCCTAACCCTTTGCCTAATTATAATGTTAATCCTAATGGTGGATATGGCCTAAGCTTCAGCTAAGGATGAACAGCAGTGGCCCAGAAAATAAATATTTTGGCAACCTAACCCTTCCCTTAGCAACTTCTCTGCAGCCATACTGCAATGGGGGATATAGGCTTTGTCTCTCTCCTAACTTTAACCCTAACTCTAAAGTGAAGGATGAGCTGAGCCTTAATGCAGGATACCAGCCATGGCCCAGTTGAAAATGGTGTCAAGAGAGAAAAATGTAGCAGCGTAATCCCACCTTCAGCATTCTCTTTGCAGTCACACTTCAATGAAAGTTCAATGCTTTGTCACTCTCCTAATCCTAACCCAAAAGCTAGCCAGCATGATGGTGCTCACTCACCACTGACCTTGGTAGCTCCTTTCCAGTCACTTTGCAACAGGAGAACAAGATTCTGCCTCTCTCTAAAGCTAAACATTACCGCAACTGTTTAGCTTGGCCTTAGCTTGGCACAACCCCAAGACCCCCAGACATGGTACAGATTAAAAAGTAATCAGGGTAGAAATTTTTTTGTAGCCTACCTCATTCCCTGGTATAGCTTTTGCACATCCACTCCAACAAGTGCTCTGGGCTTTCTCTCTAAACTCAACCCTAACCTTAAACCCAACCCTAACCTCAACCTTATTGCTTGGCCTTTGCTGAACCTTAGTTAAGGATCCCCCGTGCATGGTCAGATAAAAAAGTCAGGAGATTAATATTCTTATAGCCCACCACCCGCTTTGGCAGGCCCTTTGTGGTTTGACTCCAACAAGAGTCCTAGGCTTTGTCTCCGTCCTAATGCTAACCTTAACCTTAAGGGCTGGCCTTTGCTCAGCACTGATGTGGCAACTCTGGTCATGGACAGAACTAAAAAGTCAGGAGAGTAAGGTTTTTGTAGCCCACCACATGCATTGGCACCTACTTTGCAACCCCACTAGCCTTTGTCTCTCTCCCAGCACTAACTGCTGGGAAAGTTCATTTTAGAAAGTTCAGGCTTGCCTCATGCCCCTGGGCAAAGCCCAAATTAAAAAAAAGTTAAGTAGAGTAACACTTTTCTAGCCCACCACTTTGACTGGCAGACTGTTTCCAACCCCACTCTATCTGGAGCTCCAGGTTTTGTCTCTCTCCTCACCCTGACAATAACTGTCACACAGAGCTCAGCCTTACCCCAGGACTCTCAGGCATGGTCCAGATGAAAAAGTTGTCAGGCAAGTAATATTTTTGTAGCCCACATCTTCTCTTGACAGTGTCTTTCCAGCCAACTCCAACAAGAGCTCCACACTTTATCTCCCATAAGCCTAACCCTAATTCTAAGCATCACAGAGAGTTTGGCCTTACACCAGGATTCACCGGCATGGCCTGGATGATAAAGTTGTCAGGGTAATAATCTTTTCATAACCTACCAGTTCCCTTGGAAGCTCCTTTGCAGACACAGTCCAAAAAAAATAAGTAGGCTTTGTACCTCTCCTGACTCAAACTGTCTCCAACACTAAGCAGGGTCTGAATCTTACCCCTTGACCCCCAGGAACAGCCCTAATGAAAAAACATTCAGGGGAGAAATCTTTCTGTAGCCTACCACTTACCTTGGCAGACCCTTTCCAGTCCCATTCCTACAGGAGCTCTAGTCTTTCTTTCCCTCCTAATTCTCACCCTATCTATCCACAACCCTATGTCTTGACCTTGGCTGAGCCTCAGGCAAGGACCCCTGGGCAGGACCTAGATGAAAAAGTTGTCAGGGAATTAGTCTTTTTGTAGCCTGCTACTTCTTTGCTAGTCCTTTGCTGCTCCACTCCAAAAGTAGCTCTGGATTTTGGCTCTCTTCTAACCCTAATGCTCACCATCATAGAGGGCTCAGCCTTAGATCAGGACTTCCAGGCACCATCCATATGAAAGTGCAGTCAGGGAAGAAGTCTTTCTTCAGCCCACCCCTTCTTTTGGGAGCCATTTTCCCACCCTGCTGCAATGGGAGCTCTTGGGTTTCTCTCTCACCTAACTGTGGCTTCAACACAAGGGGTGGGATAAGCCTTACTCAAGGATCCCCAGCCATAGTCCAGGTGAAAAATTGTTCAGTAGAATACTCATTTTGTAGCCCGCCACTTTCCTTGGCATCCCCTTTGCAGCCCTACTCCAGCCCTGAACTTTGCCTCTCTCCTAACCTCTCCCCTAAGCTTAGGCTTGGGCTGGGCTTTCCTCCAGGACTGCTTTCTATCTCTTACTCTACACAATACCATCTAAAAGGTCTCTATGAAAAACAAAGAAAATTATGTGTAACTACTGTAATTGCCAACTAAGATTCCATTTTTGTTTTACATGTAAATCATTGATTTTTATAGCTAACTATTTGCTGAATTAAAATAAGAAGCACAGTACATGTTCAACAGACCCTTCATTGCATCTTTCTTCATTGATCTGATCAACCATTCCTCATCAGAACTGAAAACCTACTTATATTCCAAACTTCCTTCCAACCATTGGCAACTCTAGCAAAAGAACAATTTTTAAATTGAGAAGGATATACTGTATGGGCTATACATTTAAAATAAAACAAAGGATCCAGGTTTATATTTTTCCTTAAAAAAATAGAGATGTAATAATACATTGGTTTTATTGGAAATTTAAACTTAATGACACTATTTGACTGCATAAAGACACGTAGTCTTTCTTACACACACAAGTATTATAGACTCTAACCCCCAGCACATTTCCTCAGATTTTCTTAATTTTCCTCAGCTATTTTGCAATCTTTTTGAAAATTTTATTTGATTTTATTTATTTTCTGTGTATTGACAGTTTTAAAACATTATTTTCTTCTTCTATTTACTTTGAGGGCATGCAAGTTAACTGTTTGAATGCACCAATACCATTAGAGGCCCATAGGCTACCCCATATATCCTGGACCCTTTGTTTCCAGAGGAGTGAAGTTACACCAGCTGTTGCAGCAAATAGCATTGAAGGTATCATATAAGCAAGCCACATTTCTGATTGACTTTGACTTCCCCATGCACATGACCAAGAAGCTATTGTCGGTAAGGTTAGCAATAGACAGCTTTGGGGCTGAATCTGGAACAAGGTATGAACTCATACATCCAGCTCTGCAGTGAAACACTTTAGCTATCTCATCAAAAGCTCACAGTTAAATTAACTTTGCTTAACATTTTAAAAAGTATATCCTTATGCTAGACATATTAAATGGTAGTAGATGACATGTAGAAATTTAGAAATTAAATTTTTCCTGCTATCTTCCTGTATGTAGGAAATCTTAGCATATATACATCATCCACATCCATTCTCCTTTTTCCTGTACTTCCTTTCTCTCTGTTCATGCACACGTACATGAAATCCCTTACTAGTTTTAGCTTCATTCTTTTCTGTTATTCTTTGTTATTACCAATCTACCTTAAAGCTTGGAAAAAGGCATGTCTTACCGTTACTGCTCTGCGTATCCCATACCAACAGAGCAACCTACATCATCAAAACAAAAAAGCTGAGTATGTCAAATGCATTGCATGAACAAACTGAAAAAGATGAAAGCATTTTCTCTACATTTTTTCTGTTTTGATAATTCTAGACTTATTTATCACAATATAGAGGAACATGTTTATACCCTGATAGGTGATCCTTGAGTTGATATGCCCCTTCAAGCTTCAAAGGCAACCATCCTCTTAGCACAGATTCTGATTTTAGTAAAACCTGAAATTAGCAACTATACCAGGCTTTGGACCAAAATGGTTTATTAGTGGTCCGTCCCCCACCCCCATCATATCTGAAGAATGTCATGGCCTTACAATGGCACACTTTTTGAACCCTTTCCAATTTCAGATATTTCCTTTCTCTTTTAATACCTCATTGCTTTTGCATCAATTACAGCCTGACCTAAAGCCACACTGGCAGGGAATGTGATATATAGTAGAATCCATTTAAATGAATTTCTGATGAAAGAATAAAACTGTTAAAAGAATAAATTCACTGCACAGATTTATACAAATCCTGTATATGCACTGAAATCCTCTTAAAGGAAAAACTGATGGAAGATTAAAATGCTAAATGAATTAAACTCCAGCATCCTAGTGAAATATAATGATTATTTGACCTATTAAATGAATAGCTCCACTGACCATATAATGGTAAGTATTCAAATATATGTCAATTTTAAATATGTAGTGAAAAAATGTAAAGCAAACAGTGGTCAATGGGAATATCTATTAAGACAATAAACTTACAGAATAGTAGTGAAATGTTCTTGAAAGGTCTTTGTTCACCCAGGCATGAAGCTAGCAAGTCCTTCATTTCTGTTGAGAAGACAGACTTTTAATGATTATTAAAAGTTATTAATTGCACAGCATAAATGTATTTTTTGCTTTGCTCAATTTCAACATATTAAAATGTCTGAGATAGCCATTCTCTTCCCTTCCAGCTGGACTCTCCACTTGTGGCAAATTTTTAGGGATCTGTTTTAAAAAAAATATTGACCAACATCTGCCATTAGGTCTGTCTGTATTCCATTTTATGGAAAGTATCTTTTAAAACTGTGTCAAATTTGTCATCATCAGTGAAACATACAAAACCAAAATTGTTGGCAGCACTATAACATTTATTTAGCTTTCGTAATTTTAATGTATAGTCAATAACATAGCATATAGACATATTTCTGATAAATATTACATCCATGTATTCCAATGCTAAAAGAAAAATAAAGCATTTTGTCTTTCCCCATCAAAAGCACTATTTTGGTAACACTAAAGTCCTGTGAAGTGATCCCATTTTGAAAAAATATATGCTTTATCTGTATATCTTGGTTTTGGCCAGCTTTTCAAGTAACTGGCTTCAGGTTTAAATCCCAGATTAAACCACTAAAAACGTGCACTCTAAATCCCCTGGCAATGAGTTGAAAATTATTTTATACATCAGCTTCCTACCTAAGAAGAGTTGAGTTCATATTCAGTTTAGGTCATAGGTGAAATGAGTTTGTCAGTTGCAATCTAGTCTGTAATGAATTTATATCTTGATCACAAAATTACTGTATTACCCAATTAAATATTGCCTGAAGGTACTGTTCATTAGAGATGGAGACCCAACAATGGATATTAGAGACTGAAGTGCATTTTCAGTGTATGAAGAACTGTAAATCCCCAGATAGTCCTGTCTTGGTAGCAAGATGCTTTGCACAGAAATGGCATCCTTCCTTCTGCTAGGTCTTCACATTTGCACCACTTCATGTTTATGTGACTTTAAAAATTTCAAAAATTTCATACCAAGAAATACTATAAACCTTGAGTCACAGCCTTCTCTGCAGAAAATGCTTTGTAGAAATTCAAGGGGTTTTTTTAGTGACTACTTATACGACTGTGATTATCCTTTTGCTATTTAGCTCAAAACCTGTATTTTTTGAGGATGTGTGGATAAGGCAAAGTCTTTATTGGAGGGGTCTGGCTGGCAGTGAAGCATGCTGAAAGCTACAACTTCCCTATACTGAGGGAACAAAGAGTATGTGCAAAATGCAGGCCATCAGAAGAATGCACATGTAAGGGTACAAATGTATCAGTCCTTTCTTACAAAAGAAGATTTCTTCTGTCTGTACCCTTCCTGAAAGCAAAACCAGATGGATATGAAAGGCCAGGAGGGACATTTAAGCCCCCTAGGTGGGGTTAACTTCAAGTTCTCTGAGTTTCCCTGTGATTCTCGCATGAGCTTGAGAAAAATTTGGGGAAGGGAAAATTTGACTGCCTGACTGGCAAAATGCAAGGCAAATATGTTTCGGGAGATTTGATAGTGGAAACCTTTCAAGGGAGAATTTCTCCTTGACTTTCCCTTGTTACAAGGGCAATAACCCCTGTGTTTTCTACTCACACTGAGATCTGGGTCTACAGAGAAATTTTTAATTTACCAAAACTCCATCCACCATTATGTTCTGATAATCAATACACAATAATAGCCATAAAGAAGAAATCTGGAAATAACCATGCAAACACACCAGTCATCCCTAAATTTGTGTTCTACTGTACCTTAGAGAGCAAAAATGTACACTGAATACACACATAGATGATAATAGGGAGACATAGAAGATTAACTCCACAATTACAAACATAATGGGTCAGGGTTTTGCAAATTAGAAGTTTGACGAAGAGTTGATCACATTTGAACTTGACGCTCACGTTAAGATAGTCTGTGAGACTACCTTGTTAAGAAAGGCAAAGTATTTGAGAGCTGGGAAATAAACAGCTTCTGTTGACAAACTGCTAGAGACACCAACCACTGAAAAGAACAGGAGATGGCTGCATAAGGAACAGGGAGTATCCAAAACCAATTAGGAGTTGGCAAGGTTCAGGGAAGAAGCTGCATGAGAAATATAGTTAAGAACCCTGTTTTGGTAATGGTTTTACTGGGTCAGACAGAAAGAGCACTTTTTCTTAATGATGTAGTGACAAACTAGATGAAGTGTGGAGCACGTTCCAAGAAGCCCTTCAAAGCAAGGATGGAGAGGATGCTGCACATACATGCAAGACTTAAACACCTTTTGAGAGATACACAAGTGTTATTAGCTTTATGCAACAGCAGAAAAAATGTTAATCTAAGGGAGGTCTTGATTGTTCCGCTGCCACACAGAAATAAGAGTTTGCATAATCCAATATTCACAGTAAAATATTTGGCCACACTCCAGAGAAACCCTCATTTTTAACCTTGTCTCTTGGGAGTCCTCTTTTGAAAGACTCCTCCTTTTTAACAGTTCAGCCCACAACCCTTTCTATTAATATAAAAAGGAGAGTCAGCTCACCATAGCTGATTATCCTTCTGATTGAACACTCAGATCAGGTAGCTGCAACCTGCCCTCTAACTCCTTCTTTGCCAAACTGTTCTCTTCAATCCTTGTTTGTCACAGTGGTGAAAAAGGCTGAATCAATACAAGAAGGACTTAAACATCTTTTAGCTTTAGAAAAAGAAACAACTGAATCAGGATCTGAAGCTACGAATGATGTTTAGTGGGTTAATCTGATTTAATCCAAGAAAATCAGACTCAAACCATGCTCATTAAGAGGACTTTAACTTTGGTTTGTGTTTTTTTTAAACAACCTAGGAAAAGTGTGACCTCCCTGCCAATAATTTCTTTGTACTATTTATAAGCATTTTTGAAGGTGCTGATTACAGCACTGAAAGTCAATAGGATTCTATCTAGTATTAATATTATTATTGCTGTAGTACTTTGTATTGGGTTTGCATGGCAAGGTTTTGGTAGCGGCGGGGCTACAAGGGTGGCTTCCGTGAGAAGCTGCTAGAAGCTTCCCCTATGTCCAACAGAGCCAATGCCAGCCAGCTCCAAGACAGACCCGCTGCTGGCCAAGGCCGAGCACATCAGCAACTGTGGCAGTGCCTCTGGGATAATTTAAGAAGGGGGAAAAAAACCTGCAAAAGGGCAACTTCAGTCAGAGAGAGGAGTGAGAAAATGTGAGATAACTAACCCTGCAGACACCCAGGTTGATGAAGAAGGAGGGGGAGGAGGTGCTCCAGGTGCCGGAGCAGAGTTTCCCCTGCAGCCCGTGGGGAAGACCATAGTGAGGCAGGCTGTCCCCCTGCAGTCCATGGAGGTCCACGGGGGAGCAGATATCCACCTGCAGCTCATGGAGGACCCCACGCCAGAGCAGGTGGGTGCCTGAAGGAGGCTGTGACCCCATGGGAAGCCCGCGCTGGAGCAAGCTCCTGGCAGGAGCTATGGCCCCGTGGAGAGAGGAGCCCACACTGGAGCAGGTTTTCTGGCAGGACTTGTGACCCTGCGGGGTACCCATGCTGTGCCTGAAGGACTGCACCCTGTGGAAGGGACCCACGCTGGAGCAGTTTGTGAAGAACTGCAGCCCATTGGAAGGAACCACGCTGGAGAAGTTTGTGGAGGACTGCCTCCCATGGGAGGGATCCCACACTGGAGCAGAAGAGTGAGAAGTCCTGCGCCTGAGGAGGAAGGAGCGGCAGAGACAACGTGTGATGAATTGACCCCAACCCCCATTTCCTGTCCCCCTGCACCACTCATGGGAGGAGGTAGAGAATTCGGGAGTAAAGTTAAACAGAAGAAGAAGAGAGGGGTGGGGGAAGGTGTTTTTAAGATTTGGTTTTATTTCTTGTTATACTACTCTGATTTGACTGATAATAAATTAAACTAATTTCCCCAAGTCGAGTCTGTTTTGCCCATGACAGTAATTGGTGTGTGATCAATCCCTGTCCTTATCTCGACGCACAAGCCTTTCATTATATTTTCTTTCCCCTGTCCAGCTGAGGAGGGGTAGTGATAGAGCAGCTTTGGTGGGCACCTGGCATCCAGCCAGGGTCAATTCACCACATACTTAAAGCAGCAATTATGGAGCAAGGCCTGACTGGGCTATGGGCTACACAGATCTGGAGTAAAAGACAGTTACTGACACAAGAACAATATGAGAGACATTAATTACTAACATGGATCTACACAAGGAAAAATGTGAAACAGTGCTGGTCAGCATGACAGAAGGGAGTTGGATCATCAATGCCTTCATTGACAAGGAGAGTTTTAAGGCAAATAAACAGATAATTTTCCAGATATTTATTGGGATCATTACCCAAGAATGAAGGCCATCATGAGAAAGGTTTGATATCTTTGATACTTGATATGAATGTAATTGATGTGTCAAGAAGAATGAACCCTGAGTAACAGTGCTAGGCACTTCCTAGAGAAAAGGTTTTAGTAAGTTCAGTGGGAGAGGTCTGATGGAGCAAGAGGGGAAGCAAAGTGAGGATATAACTGGAAAAGTAGATCTTCAGTGTTCTAAACAGTACTTCCAATTACACAGAAATGAAGAGGAGAAAAAATGGAAAGCATACTTGTAAAGGCACATGAAGCTAAGGATGTATATACAATTTGTATTGAAGGACTGAAGTATGATTGTACTGTGAAGAGAAAAGCTTGAGCATAGTAAAAGGACAGGCTAAAGGAGGGAAAATACACAGATACAAGACAGATTGAGGAAAAAATAGGATGGTATTGAGGCAACTGGAGGTAATTAGGCAAGGTGCATGACTCAGGAACTTGCACCTGAATCAGGGGAGAAGATGACACTTGCAGAACAATTACAATTACTGTAAGGCAATCTGGGATAGGGCAGGGAGGTCAAATGGTCATTTCATGGGAGAAAGGCATATAGAGTTTTCACTGGAATAAATTGCTGTCAACATGTGCACAGAAGTCAAGAGTAGGGGTGTAGAAGTTTTCAAAAGGGGTTGCAAGGTGGGAAAAATGTGACTGAGGTTGTAGGCATGGGGTTCAGCTGAGCTGGAAGAGAAAAACTGTTTAGTCAGGAAGACTGTAGAATGGAGGTAGAAGAGAAATTCTTTTGCAGTGGGGGTAGACAGGCATGGAGAAGCAGCTTCCGTGGAAACACTGCAGTGTATAAGCACAAGTGCAGGAAGTTGAACACTGAAAGTGATTCCGAGTTGCAGCTTAGTGGGGCAGACCATGCAATTAGAGAACACATTGAAAGAACTAATGGTAAAAGAGAACGGAAAGAAAACGCTTCAATGTACAAGTTAAAAAAACCCAAAAAACAAACCAGACCCACACACCCCTCCCCAAAATGCACCTCTCCCCCTCCCCCCAAGCCAGAAAAAAAACTGAGAGTGGATGAGAAGCTATCTCCTATTGCCTGTAAGAAACGATGGGGAAAAAGATCAAGCAAGAAGGCCTGTGGGTGACACTGACCTCAGTATCTTGAGAATAAGTACTTTCTTACCATGTGTTCTCCAGCGCGGAGAAATTCCACACTTCAGATCAATTCTATTGATGCAGAACGGGAATGTGTAATGATTAAATTATTTGTGTGAGGTGACACAGAAATCAGAGCCAAACATTGACCCTAAGACCTCTGAATCCCAAGTCAGACAGTTTGTGAGCTAATAACTGCCTGTTGGCTGGTACAGACAGAAATCTGACATCCCCCTACTCTCTGCAGAGCCTCTCTGTCTTTTCCCAGTATAGGTCTATTAATGGAAGGGCATCTTAATTAAGATGCCACCCAACTTGACAGCAGATTATGGCTCAAAATACTTTGCCTTTCTCAGTTTTCTGTATTCACCATGAACTCTGAAATGGTAGAAGCAAAGGCACACTCAGAAATGGCTCATTTTTTAATCTGTTAATAGGTGGGCAGAGAGGAAAGCAAGCTATGCCCCATCACATCATAGATTTTAATGCTTCCCATAGCACAGAGAAACAAAAGGTAAAAATTCACTACTCCTGAAGTATCTACCTATGCCGAGAGCTAATTTAGGCCCAATATACATGCTATGCAGAGAGAATAAATTCCTATGACACATCAAGTCTGGAATCCAGGGCAGCCTGGTAGTGATACTGAAGCAACACACTTTGCATATGGATTTCTGTGGTACTGCTCTTTGTTCCAAAAAACCATATTTATGCAGTTTCACTGGGAGCATAGGTGTCATTTCCAAATAAATGAGGAAATCCAGACAGAGTGACTAGTTTGTTAACAGCTCATTCTATAGCTGGGGAGTGATGCCTTCTAGGGTTTTGGATTCTGTTTGTAAAATAAAAGTTATGGATATGCTTCGTGTTCTCCTTTCAGATTTTGGAGATTTAAAATATCTCCTAATCTGTTTTTATAGATTCTGTGTACCCTGTGGAGTCACTTCATGTATAATTTTGATCTACTGATAGTTTACTGAATATTTAGAAACAATTCACTAGCTTCTTATTTTTTATTTGAAGGATCTTTGAGACTTTTATCTGCTTCTTAGCTAAGTACTTCTTTAGCCCTGTGTGTTCAGAATTTTGAGAGTTGATTTTAATAGGTCTGATCTCACATGCACTTCATCTGCAGAACTCTTCCTCAAGAAATCTACAGCACAATAAACAAATAAAAGAACTTCACCTCAGTGTATCTCCGCAGTGGTTTTTCATGACTTTTACTTCACCTCTTGAACCTCTTCAACACGCTGTCAAACTGACTGTGCTTTCCGCTTATCTGAGATTACTTTCTCTGCACTGAAATGCAGTTCATTACTTTCTTCAATGGAATTCTAAATCTGTTCTCTAATAGATTTCTAATCCTTAGCAAGCCCGTGCATTATGAAGCAACCACTATGCTTGCCATATGGTTAGCCTGATTTTCAGTGACCCTGCCACATAATTTTCATTAAGAGCATGTGATTAGGAAAATACCACACCAACAAGAATGTGATTCCCCCTTCTGGCTTTCCCTTCTTATTCTGAGGAGATTCTTATTATCACACACCCTCCAGTCTCTATGGAGAACTGTGATTGTTTCCCCTCAGAAAGCTCCTGTTCTTACTTTTAAGTATATTCAAGAGCATCATAAAACCTTGCTTCTGAAGCTCAGAGTGATGGGTGCACTGTTCCCCATATGTTTGTAGTTCACTCACTTGTAGAAGAATCAATAGATCAATAGACTTCTGATCTATTCCAATAAGGATGGCACTGTAATACAAAGCATGTTTCCATACTAGCACACTGTTAAAATAAAAATGTTGTGTGTTATTTTTATCCTATTTCTGACCAAAATTCCAATTTTATCCACATTCTGACCACTTGAGATCATTAATAATCTTTTGCAGCTTTTCACAGCAATAGAGGACTTCATCAAATTGTCCTTAGAGAATCCCTGCTCATGTAACTGTATATCACCTCACTGTATCCTTATTTTACCAACTGTGGATTTCTATCTCATGTCCTGTTCCAAGCTGTCCTGAGATTATGCTGAATATTTTTCAACAGTAGCAACTATTAACCTCCAAAGTACAGGAATTTCTGTGTTGGAAGGAGAAAAAAAATGTATACACATCAGAGGATAGTGATGCTTAAGTATCTGTTGCAATATAAACACAGTAGTGAATCTGAACAATTTTCCTGCTTAGCATTCAAAGAAAATGAAGTATCTAAAAATACAAATGACCACATTTATGAAGAGTTTTGAGATCTTTGGGTAGAAGATATATAAATGTTTTATGTTTTCATGTTTTATGTTTTCTTTATTGGTTTATTATGGTGTGGAGGTTTTTTGAATTATTTTAATATTAATTTTAGAGATACTTCCCAATGCTAGGCTACACCAGGCATCTTGAGAATGAGTCCTGCTGAAGACATTTAGAAAGTAATTATTAAGTACCCAGGTGGGTGAACATATTATTCTCTTCACAATTAAAACATACAGAAGTTGTTGTTTTCAATTAACATTCTGCTACCATGACAGAACAACTCCTCTTATCTTGTATATACACTGGAGTCAGGACTAACAGCCCCAGAGTAACAGTGGCAAGAATCAGTCATGGAGAGTATATAGGCAGCTGAGAAGAGGCATGACAACAGTTCCAAAGCAATGATACAAGCACGTAATGATGCACTGCTTGAATAAACTTCTCTCTCAGCATTTTTTTGCATCATCAGCTATTTATTTCAATATTCTGTATGTTATCAGTACTTTGGCAGACAGCCCATTTTATTCATTTTAATACTCCTTTTGTATAAACAGCACATATAAAAGCTCAGTTCTGGAATAGCTCATTAATCTTCACTTGTTAAAGGCTGGTTTGTCAAAACACACTTGGTAGCTGCATCACTTGTGACATCATCCCAACTTGTGATGGTAAAAGCCATAAGAATTCAAATAAAGGTGTTATAAATCTTTCATTTATATGTTTAACCAATAATTTCACAGTGGAAAAATATTGGGTCATCACTTTCCAGAGGCACAGACTGCCTGTGTTTCTACTCCTGGTCAACATTAGAACATGTTCCAGTGCCTCCTCACATGGTGTTTTCCCTGCTTACGTAACTAGCTAGACAGGACAGAACTATAAATATTGTAATGAGACACAGTGAATTCCATGTGGGAGTAGGGCTAATAAGCATACGCTACAAATTTTAAGCAGTTTTAAACTACCCTCTTTTGGCTGAAAGAAACCGCCAGTGCTTTTATTATACCCTCTAGATTTAGCTGGTTTTGTTGAAAGGGAAGGCTCTGACCTGCTACAACCAGAGGCTTCAGTGCTGTAAACATGCCACATGCAGACTTTTAAAGATGCTCCCAGTTTGGGAACATGTATCAAATCTATGTCAGCAACTTGGTTTACGTGTAACTTCAGTGGGTGAAAACCAGCCCCAGACCATTTGAAGTGGCTCAGTTCCATATATTAAAATGAGATGGAAAACTAGCAATGACACAATCCTTTCTGTGCCTTTGAATTAACTATTGATCTCAGCAAATACCACTGACTGCAGTAGAAGTGGTTCTGGCACTAAAAGCTGGTTATTGAGAACCACCTCTCTTAGAGAGACAAGAACATTCTTCTGTCCCTCCTTGCTTCATTAACACTTCAGTGAACCCAGGTGGGACAAGGGCTATCAGAGCCCTCTTGGAAAAACTTTTGCCTTTCAGGACCTCACATTTCCCAGCTGGAACTGTATCTGTTTCTATGAAAATCAGAAAGCAGGTGTATCTCATGGCTATTAAATCCTAATTTTTTGATGTGCATCCATCATTCATGCTGCTGACCTAATCCCTGTGAAGTCAATGTGAGAGAAGGAAAGACAATTCACAGACCCCAAAAGACCCACACACCCATTCCAAAGTCTTCTACTATGCTCCTTGCAGATGAGTTAAAGATGATTTTTTTGCTGGAAAAAATTGACAAATAATTTAAAGTAAGGAACAGTTGAGAAAACTGCAACCTATTCTACAGACAGTTTTTGAAGAAATGAGCGGACACATCCATAATTTACATTATTCATGAATAATTACCCATCCATCTCTCTCTTCTGTTCATCCACTGCCAGTGAGGTACATGCCATAACCACAACCACATGTTTTTCTCTTGTTTAATGTTTTTATCTCCTATGTTCTTCAGAAATGTTGTCAGATTTGCAACCAGTGGATATAGGTATCTCTCACTGACTTCAACTGAGTTATGTGATTTACACCAGCCAAGGACCTATCTCCAGTTCTACTTCTCTCCCTTTTTTCTTCCTCTACTTGCATGAAGAATTTGTTAACTCACATACACAATCCCACCGAATTATTCACCAGGGTAAGTGAAGGTTACATGATTAGGCTCTCTGAATCAGACTTCTGATGTGACTTTAGTTACAGACTTTCTTTTTTTTTTCCCCCCAAAAAAAGGGTATGGAAAAGGAGTTGCATGCTGCACAAGTATATTCTAAATAGCCATAACCAGCTGTTTGTCCTTCCTTTTTCTCCTTTTGCTCTATAACTAGCCCTCCTGACTGATGGCAGCTCTGTGTGTGGAAGCATTTAGATTCACCTAGAACCTAGGAGAAAAAGGATCCTTTGAGTCCTACATAATTAATTTGAGGCCTTGAGCTCTGTGGATATCTTAATATACCCAAACTGTGGCATACTCTGGAAATCATGACTCACCTCGCCATGTCTCTGTATCTCTGGACAGCTGATAAATACATGTAAGTCACTCATAGCATCAGTGCTCCTTGCAGGACTTTCTTTCACTTCCCAGGGAGTATGGCACACACAACATTCATGAAATGGATGCCCCCTTCCCATCATGCCTACTGACACTGTATCTACCAGCATATATCATTCAGACCCATAGCACTGTTGCCACCTGAAGAGCACACAGCAGCCTGGGCTCAAAACTACAAAATGCTGCCAGCTGCAGTCAGCTGAGCTCAAGATGTATTTCACCTGCAACACTTGATGCCCTTCCTTCTAATTTAAGATGCATAAAACCTCCTAATAAACATCACTATGAGAGACAGGACTTTTATCTAACTCTCTTGGGAGAATAATCCATCACTTGGAGTCTCTGAAAACAGCTTGTCCTACAAACCTGTAGGCCCAAAGAAGCCACAGGTACCAGAGGACTAGACCTTCATGTTCATAAATGGTGAGGCCAGAAAGAGCCATTACACTGAGGAAAGAACCCCCTATTTAGGCCAGATAACTACTCATGGTCATTAAGCTATCCATGTCTTGTGGCCTGCCCACCCTCACCCCACCCCCCCCAAAAAAAAAAAACATTCACATAACTGCCAGAAAAGCACTAAAACATCAAGAGATGGTGAGCCCACTGTCCATAGGTCTTGTAGCAGTTACTGAAACTCACTTCTCAAAGTAGTGCCTTGGTTTCTTTCCCTCCAGCATCACCTTTGGTGATATTGTTCAGGGAAGAGGATTACTGGATTAACAGGTTATACAACCAGGAGCTGCTTGGAGAAACCAAAATGCAAAGCTGAGCTCCAGACCCCAAGTTGCAGGTGAAGACTCCTCATTGAGCTACAGCAGTTTTAGGATCTCTTGAAGCTATGTTGAGGTTTTTTCATGTCAGTGTGTCTCAGAGCTATTTTAAATTGGAGTCTGCAAAAACTTCCAAGGGGCTATTATGACAGCTAGAGATTACCAATGAATAAAGATTTCTGGTATGTCCCCTTTGTAATACTTGCTGCAGGGTTGTAGGATGAAAATTAAGGACACTATCTCCTCAAAGCTCTCCCACATTTTCTGACTTTTCAGATAATCTTTCTCTTCTCCAAATCCCTTTATCATTTTATCTTATTTCCCCTGGCTCCTTCCATTAGCCTCACCCCGGTTTGTTCTATAATCTGCATCCTTCCCTTCTCATCCTGCCCTCAGCAGTTCCATTTCTCACTGAAAGCCCTCTCCAGCACTAGCTTTCAGCTTTGCCAGGCATGCTTTAGGCCACTGTCAGCTTTCCTCACACTCAAGGCTCATCTTTCTCCCTGCTTCCATGTCTTCCCCCCTCCCCCATCAAGTACCATGAGCTGCTGTAAATTTGGACATGTATTTTCTTCCTTCATGAGCTTCTTCAACATACGAGCTTCAGTTTCTTTCACTTTATCTGTATTTTCAATAACCTCTATTTCCTCTTCCCAGACTGTCTGCACCCAGCAGATGCTTTCTTCTCTCATCTAGAACTATTTCTCCTCTGAATTGTTCTTCATCTTCTTTTCCTCCGTAGTGATCTTTGAAATTACCAGTTGTCTTGAAACACTCCTTTATAGCCCTACTGTCTTCTGCAATTCCAGGGTTTTTTAATGGATCAGATGGTATTGGTATAGTCTGTAGAAACCTTTAATTTACCTCTACCATTCATGATTCAGTGACCTCAGTTCTATTCAACAACACTGTTTCCAATGAAAAGTAATATTCTGAAGCATGCATTGCTTTTACATTTTTCTTCAAATGTAATATCTCAGCTGAAGAGCCAAGCATGTTTTCCCATTCCTTTTGACATTAGAGAAGCTTTCACTCCTGTTCCTTGTCCTATGATCTAAAAGTAGTCTCTCTCTTCCTCACTTTTTTCTACTTTTTTTGGATATAGCTGTCCTTGGAGAAAGTTGTCCCAACAAACACCAAATGAAACACAAGTCACACCAGCAAAAATATGAAAATAAAGCAGACAAATCCCTGCTTACTTAGATAAATTAAAAAAGACCAAAACAAAACCCAAAACACAACAACCCACCACTAAATGATAAAAATACCCAAGGAATTCTGTATGCCCCATGTATCTTAGCTCCTTCTGAAGGTCTCTCTCACTTGCAACAGCAAAATACCTTACAGTAGTTTCCCAAAGGTTAACATAATGCTGCAGTAGTATTTTCTTTCCTTCCTTCAGTGGATTTATTTTGTCAATGATTGTCTTCCTCAGCAAAACAGCTTCTTCTCTATTTAGCTCATGTGAGGCTGAATCCTGTGGTATTAATCCCAGTGAAGTTGGTGGGAGTGCTGACTCTGTAAGAACCAGATGTGTTCCGTTGAATAATTATCCAGGGCTGAACAAACTACCAGAAGTTGTGTGTTCAGACAAGCATTCGCATCTATAGGCTGTTAACCAAACCAGGAGCCCCACTAAAACAACCTTTCCTGCCAGCTCCCAATAATGCCCTTACTGACCTCTTCAAATAAATATTTCCACTAAAAAAAACCCCCAACAGATCAACAAAGATAAATGATCCAGTATTATTCAACGAAAGATTGGAGTACTAAACCTTTCCCAACTGTAAGTCAATTTGATTTTTAAACAGAGGTCAGCTGTTTTTTTCTGCTGTAGAAATACATGTAAAAATTCCTAGTAGAAACTCACTTTCTGAAGTTTTAATAAACCAAAGTATGTATGTCAGAGGTATAGGAAGGTGGAGCTCTTACTAATGTTGAGGAGTATATAGTAACCACAGCATTTAGCAATTTAGCTATTAAAGTCATATCTTATTGCTGCCTAATTGCCACCTAGTTTCTAACTTATCTTCCACATTTTTCTTTCCAGCCAGTGCAGATACATTCTGTGAGAAAACAGGGGAGAAAATTTGTTCTTCTGGTGAAGTCACTGAAGACTTAGTATCTCATTTTAGTAAGAATTTAAAATTTACAATCAAATTGGGTGTTAAACTCAAAAGCAGTCTTCAAATTTTAAAATGTCCTTTCTGGTTAAAAATTGCATGAACTATGCTAAACCTGAAACAGTCAGAAAATGTTTCAAAGATACTTTGACTAGCATCTTAGTGATGATGCAACTCACTGGTACATAAGGGTGTTGTTCCCTTTATTTATTTTTTTTTTATTTGTTCTTATATCCAACAACCCGGCAGAAGAACTCTATGCCACTGGTGGCATAGGTCTAAAATTCTGGAGATTCATCCAAAGAACAAAATCCCTTTTGTAGCCTTTCTGGACAGGGCCCACTGTTTCCCAAAGCACGAGGCAGAGGGCTAGTCATTTGAGACTGAACATTGGTGCAATACACTTTTGCTCAGGGTGCAGGAACTTTACACCTGAAAACGCTTTTTTCCAAGTGAGAAAGAGAAACAGGGCAAAAATATAGTGTTCATTAAAAGAGTCCCCCCGCAGCTGTTTCCTAAAGGAATCTGCTTGTAAATTAACATTTTTTGGCTCTGACTTGCCACCCTGAGCCCAGCTGGACATCATGCTGCAAGTCAGAGATTCCCCCAACTGCCACAGCTCCAGTCAAGCTGATGCCTGAGTAACAGTATCAAAGGAAGATGGCAGAGGACAACAAATGCATGTTGTCAGAAGCTCCACACAGCAAGGGAATAAAGAAGTATTTTTTTATTTGCACTCAATTTTTTTTTTCATTACTGACTTTCCTGATAAGCTTATAAGGTGTATGGTTCTGAGCCTGCCACAGTTTCTGACTTGGCTTTGGCCAGGTACATTGGATTCGTTAAACCCAAATATTTAAGCTCATGGAAAACCTGGGAAAGCCCAAACTTATGAAGGTGTTCATAATTTGGGGAGCTGTCCTGTCGTGCGTGCGTGTCAGGGGCCTGAGGGTATCCCCCTGCCCCCCACCAGGGCTCAGGGCCAGCTTGGAGCTTGCACCACCACCCACAGAGCTCCTCCTGGGAGCCAGGGCAGTTTGGGAGCCTTGGGGCCCCCATGGCACACGGCTTGCGGGGGGGGGAAAGTCACGCACAGCCCAGGCCCCAGGCCCCGCAGGGCCGGCTCAGGGGCTGAAAGTGCCTGAGCTCACTCTCAGGGCGCAGTGCATCGGGGGGGGGGGGGGGGGGTGGCTGGGGGGGCAGGGCTGTCAGGGCAGGCCAGTGCAGTACCCTCCCTCTGAGGCCAACCAGCTCCATCCCGCAGCTCCGCCAGGCCAGCTCGACCAGGCACGGGACGGTAATCAGGGTTGGCCGCAGCCCAGCCACCCCGAGGCACCACCACAGGCCCCAGGCTCAGCTGAGAAGGCAGCCCCTCGGGCTGGATGGGGCCGGGGCACCACCACAGGCCCCAGGCTCAGCTGAGAAGGCAGCCCCTCGGGCTGGATGGGGCCGGGGCAGGGATGCGTCTGGGCTGGAGGTCAGGCCTGGTCCAAGCTCAGCTGAAAGCCCTCCCCACGCCCTGCTCGCAGCACAAGGCTGCCTGGCCACGCTCCCCATGGCCCCAGGGGAACGGGCCTGCCCGCTGCTGCATGCTCTGAGCTAGCCTTGAGCCCCCACGAAGGAACACCGCCAGGGCTCTGACAGCAGGATCCCAGTACAGGGCGTAACTTATTATCAAATGGATATTTTATACCAAAAGCTATGACAATACAATAGGGCAAGACTGCTTTTGCAATGTTTATCTGACTGGTGAAAAAAAAAGGAAAAAAAAGCATTGCTGAGGGATTGTTAGGCAACTGCCAAAGCTGGTTGCATTTTTTATGTCTAGCACTCTGACTTTTAAAGTGTTGGTAACATGAGCACCAGGGGCAGCTCTTACCTCGGCACCAGTGGTGTCCATCCCCACCAGGGCTTTGTAATCCTCAGTAAAACCTTCCTAAGTCCCATGTCTCCCTTGCACCAAGCATGGCAGCACACTTGCCAACACTGCAGCACAGGACTCCCGCTCCGTGGCCACGGTGGGGATGCCCAGGAGCTAAAAGTCATTAGAGCTGCCACCAACAAAGACAGCTTCAGAAAGACAGTTGGACATTTTGCACCATCAGTACCCTGCCACAGTACCCTTCTGACCAGTCAGTTGACTGGCAGTCTGTAATTGCACTTGGATTAAAACTTACAGGAGCTCTTTCATTTTTATTTTTTTTCTAAAAATCTCCATAAGGAAGCTAAAAAGGCAAAAAGCAAAACAGAACTAATTCTTCGGGGAGACTCAAATTTGTTCTGCTGACAAACGCAGGAGCTTACTACTCCCAACAGTGTCAGATGCTGCAGTGGGAGGGAGCAGAAGGTGGTCTTCACATCGTTAACAACATGCCCCAATGCAATTTGTATTGGAGCAGGTGAGTAATAACTAGAGCTTGTGTTTCAGATGAGACATTATCATCCTCCTCTGGCTTACCTGAAAAGCAGGGGCTAAGAGCTGCACTGCCACGGGCAAATAGGCCAGCATGGAAGAATAAGGCTTTGATGTTATCCTGATCAAAATGGCACCCCAGCCACGGCGAGCAGGGGAGGAGGAAGGCTAGGTGACCAGACAGAGTAGTTGTGACTAAAGTTCATTCTCTGATCTCGTTTCTGGGGCAGGGCTGGTATAATCTAGCCCTTAATATGCAAGTTACTGGTGGACAGTACTATAAATATGGAACATCAAAATGTCAGTTGCACAGTCACTTTAAACAGATATGTCCTAGCACTCTCTTCCTTCTGTGCAGGAAAAATAATAATCTGTTAAACTTTCTCCTGGAACCATATTTTAGCATTTTAATTATAGACCCAACACATGCACTAAACACACTCTCAATAAAGGTCATGCCTTAATAGAGTCAGTACAGCATGCTTCTGTAACCCTGCAAGGTCACTACCTGAGAGGAATCACCAACAAGGCGACTGGTTTATTGCCAGGACAACCAGCAAAGTTACCAGGGTCGTTTTAGGAGGCCACTGTGGCTGTTGGCCAGCAGAGAAGTGCAGGGAGGCAACGTGCTGCCTCTTATCCACACCAGTGTTCATCCACAGGAGATCAGATTAATTTACATTTAGTTATTACTTCTTCTAATGGAGGGCTGCTACCGGTCTGAACATTATTCACTGGGTTATTACTGGTGATGGGTGCCGTGGAGGAAGCCTATGCCTTTCTTCCTCCTTTGAGCACCATCTCCCTCTGCTGTCCTGCCGCAGCTCTGCGCTTTGACTCCAAAAGGTGACCTCTAAAGTGTAACCAAAATAAGTAAGTAGAAAACTTAGACAAATACCTTGTAAAACTTTTGCTTCACACTACTTAGTTTCATCAGAAACACTTTAATGTCAGGAAGGGTCAGTCCCAAACACTGGAGGCTTTCCAGTGGGAAATACGTATATAAAGAACAGCTGGGAAATACATTTTCTTACAGAGCTGCCCCATCAGGTTTCCATTACTAGTAAGGAGTAATAACCAGTAACAGCTGCTTCTCTGGGAGGGAAGTAACACGAATTTCTAAGCAGCAGAGATCCTCAGAAGAGAAGTAAATATGAAAAGTGTTCTCAGCTGTTGCTTTTTCATGGGGCAAATGCCTCACCAAGGTAGGGGTAGTTCTTGCATGTCCCTGTATCCATATGCAAGATATCACGACTCAGAGGGCCAGTTCTGAGGATAGCCTATGAGGTGTATGGGGCTGGATAGCACCTCTGAGAAACCTAAAATAAAGGTCGAATAAAGGCGTTACTCTGTCAGTTCTCATCGGCATGGATCCCTACTTCAGACAGCGTGCTACCAGTCTCTTCAAGAGTCTCTGGGTGCTTCTTTGTTTCCAGATCAGCAGAACTCCTAAGTCAGTCTCAGTCCTGAAAGGTAGAGTGACAATGCACTTAGGATTTTGCTTTAATTGATATTTTTCCAACATTTTCATGAGAAAATCCAAAATTTCATTTCCCTCCATAAGCCTGCAATGAATATAAATTCTTGATGCAGTAAGGCGAGCTCATGCTAGGTTTACAGTGTCAATAGCTATTTTTATGTTCTCCATGGACGAACCATGACAATACTGTCCTGAGTGATAAAATGCTTATTAAGTAATGGATTGCAAACATGAGGCTACGGTCTTGATGGTTTACTTTCCCAAACCCAAGTAAGATAGCAATTTTCTGATTGCACTGCTTTGAATTCTTGCAGGCAGTGTCTTAAGTTCTACTGTGATTTAAAGGGGGCCAAAATTCATTCTTATTTGGTTGTGAGTCTTTCAGCACAGTCAGTGTATGCATGTGAGGGCACATTTTGCCCCTTCCTATTTAATGTACACATTACAGTTCAAATTCTTCTCTTAAACGTACTTAGTGTGAGACAGTGCATGATATTTTATTTACACTAGCAGAGGGTGAGGTGTTGAAATTGTCATTATTCCAATTTTTAATAGTGTTCAAAAAGGAGTGTCATGGTTCTCAGTCAGCACCATATTTTTTTTCTGCAATCTCTGAGTAGAAACACTGGGAGAATCTTGCTCCATACAGATTAGGACAGAGACGGGAGCAGAGGTTCAACATTGTTCTGTAGCTCTGTGCAGTACCTCATGCATCCAATTAACTAATGAAATCTGAATGAAGGGGCGGAGAGGGAAAATAAAATCTTTTTCTCCATAACGTTCCCAGTTTGCAACAGATGAGAGCATTCAGTCAGCCATGGCACTGCCCTGTTGGAATTACAATGTAAAGTAATAAACCAGGGTGCAGTGTCAGACTAGAGAGAAGCCTGACCCATACACTACTCTGTGTGGATCCAGAGAACAAGGAGTTTTCAAAATCCTCTGCCCTGTTATGGATCCCAATGGATCCTTGACAGAAGTCCAAACCCATATGTGAGCCATCTCAGAACAGCTTCCTCAGGTTTGTAGTGCCCAAATAACCTCATAATATTGTGCTCTTTCTGACACTACAAAAAGTCTTCCCTAAAAATTATATGGCTTTTAATTCAGGTATTGGTTTAGCATTCCTATTTTTACCCCAGCTTGTACATAATTCCAGAAAAATATAAACCAAGCAACAGAAGGGCAACAGTTGCAATGTCTCTCTGATATACATGGACCCAACATCTACACACTACTGAATTAGTATACTAATGATATTACTGCTTTAATTAACCATGCTACTGTGCCTGTACTGGACTCTTTCCCAAGAACTGTTCAGCTTACTGCATAAGGCAAGGACACTGATTTTCTTTTAATTTTTTTTCCCCCTTTATTGACAAGGCTGCCAAGTTCACAGAAGAATCAATAACCAAGGATATTCACATAGGATAAGATTTACAATGCATGTTTCACAGACAGCAACAACCGGGACCTAGGAGCACTTACTGAAACCAACAAAATGACAACTGATATGTCCTCCAGTGAATCTATGTTAAGACGTTCTGTCTGCAGTAATTAAAAAGTAGGTAATCTCACCTGTGTGAAAAGCCCACCGTAAAATCAGCTCTACTTAGTACTGTAACTTGACATGTTGACTTTTTACATCAGCAGCTATGTCCTTTAAGCCAGCCTCTGGCCTCACTATGCCAAGTAGCACCTCCCTTAAATCAAGTAGAGAGTAAGGCACTATCCATTGTGCATGTTCTTCTCAAGTGATCCCTCTTGCTTTTCCTACAATCTCTTTCCTTCAGTACTATGTATGTGATGGTCTGGTAATGCACTAATTACACCTGAGCAAATTACACCTGAACAAACACAAAAAATATTTTTTCACACAGTTCTTTTTGTCATACATAAATTTTGTAGTAATTATATCTCTCTTTCAATTCTTTGAGCTTATTTAAGCAAACGTGCCTGCTGTCAGTAAAATACCCAAGTTTTCTGTTGTGTACTAATAGCTGTGCAAGACCTAGAATCCTGAGCACAAGGATTCCCTGGGTATTCATAGTGTACAGTATAAATTAAATTGATTATATTTCTTCCTATACTCCAGAAACACCCTTAAACTTCTACCAAAATCAGAACACACACACTGAAAAAATGAGTCTTTTCCATACTTCTTTCAGACACATAGTTGTACTGACTTCATGCAGCAACTTTCATGCAAAGATATAATGAAGAAAAAAAAGGAACTAACCTTATCATAGGTTATTGCATGTAGGAAGTATTATAAATATTATTAATTGCTTGGCTCTCTTCCTTCTCTGTCATATTTCCCTCAGGTCTCTGTTCCATGCTCAAGGCCATTATTTGATGGGGGAGGTATAAAGTCATAACAGGCTGATGTAAATTTCCTTTGAGAAGTCTTATATATCACAATACCATGAGGGAGATGAAACAGCAATTTTATTCCCGTTCATAAGTAAGGGTGGAAGAAATGCTTCATATGAAGAGAACTAAACTGATGCCCATTCTCTAATTAAGGCCAGAATAGTATATTATTCTTCAGGTAAATCTTTGATAACACTTATTGCCTTTTTCAAGACCCCTTCTGGAAGGAGGGCTTGTAATTCTGAGGAGGAAATTAACAACTCCAAAACTGAGGGAGATAAAGAAGATGTCTGAGTCAAGAGTCTTAGACATGCTCCATCAGTGTACTGAATTTTATCCTTCTGCCAAATTAAAATCAGAAACTTATTACGGAAATAGAAACAAGAAAGTAGCTCAGGCAGTCACTTTTTAAGATCACCATCAGCCTTTAAACAGTTCAGAAATCTTTTGTCAGTCTAGTGTAGATACCTGGGTTGCTGGTTTGAAAAGGTGCAGATCTACAACTATGACAGGGATACTTTTGGCGTCCTGTCTTTCCTGAGCAGGCCAAGAAAACCACCTATTTATCTTAAAAAGCTTGATTAGGAATTCACCTGGGAAAATTTACAGAAGATTATAAAAACCTGGGGAGAATATTCATTTCACAAATACTATAACGTGTCCATCCAGGGAAATAAGATAACACTTTAGGTGAGCACGTTCCATACCATGAACAAGTCTATGTCCACTATCTGTTTCATCTCCACATACTGCCTTTAGAAATCACCCATTATCTAACATGCCAGATGACCTTTTAATAGAACACCAACGAAGTGACATTTTAAAATATTTCTAACTTAACCACAGTCTCTAGCTTTTGCCTAGCAGCACGTTTGTGCTGTTTAACTGGTAACCTGATTTTTTCCCGCAAAGAATTTCATCATCCACATTAGCAACAAAGCAGATCCTGTGCAGATGGGAGTATGTGCAAGTCTGCTGTAGACAAGGCAGGGACTGTGCTGCTTTACACCGTTCAAGGTTCTATTCCAGAAACATTTTAGGCTTTGGTCCACTTGTAAACTGTCACAGGTTTTCAGACGAGCCAGTTCATTTGAACAAATTGGAAGGGGGACACTGTTTTTCCTGCAACTATCTTCAAAACTGGGTAATAAATACCAACTTAGCTACATCAATAAACCCTGTTAAAATTATATAGCACAGCTCAAGAGGAAAAGAATTTGCTGAAATCCAGCTCTTGTTCAGATGTGGACAAGAAGCTGTTTTTACGTACAGGTTTTGCTCACAGCAGTTTAATTGGTGAGGTGGCAATATCTTTGCTCAACTACCTACTATCTTACTCCTGATGGGAAGGATTGTTACCTATTTAACATATATAGAGATAATCACAATATTTTGCCATCAAAATCAATGGCAGCACTTTATAAGCAGAGTAAAACTAAGGATGAGAAGGGGTGACAAAATCTAAGTAGGTAATATCAGTTGAAAAGGAGGAGGGAGGGGAACTACACAGTCATTTAAAATAGAGCATCAGGAATTGATGAGTGAGTTGAGGAGCCAGGAAAGTGTCTCAGTAGAAAAAGTTGGCATAGCTGATAATTGAGCTACATAGCCAAGAAGATAAAATATATATGTGTGTTTCCTGGAGAATGGGTTTCCCAGAATTTTGTGTGCTATTGATTTTTTTTTTTTTTCACTTAAGTGACATATTTGGTTTTCTAAACTGCTTTCACTGAGACTCTGTACTGGTAAAACCAGAACTCCCACCCCCCCCCCTACCCCCCCCCAAAAAAACCCACAAACAACCAAAACACACCAAACAGTGATGCACTCAGATATGACAGAGAAATTGACCATATAAGGGCTTGCACAGGCAGAAACTGGCAATGTTGTAGATACTCTTAAAATTTCAAGGGGCAGGCTCCACCAACACATTTAATCCTATTAATTTCAGTGGAAGTCTTCACTGATAAAGGTACTAATCAATAAAACTATGGAGAATAGCAACCAACCCTTAAAGGGGATGGCATCACTATAAGACTTCTATTCTTCTGGGTCTATTGCAGGGCCATTAGAAAAGTTCTAATACATTTCTCTTTCTCAGTACATAACATTTTAAAAATTACTTTACCTTCTATTATCAAGGTCTTAACCCTATATATTTGAAATCTCAAAATTTATCTTTTGTGCTAAATACTTTTTGCTGTCTGGTGCTGAACTGTAGGGGACTACTGTATCTCCATCTTCAAGACATACTTTCAAAATACTGATAATCCTGTATGATAAGACTGTCATATATAATTAGCAGGCTAGCAGTTATGAGGACATTGGTATCTGATTCCCTCAGGTCTACAAATATATGACCATAATTTTGCAAACAGTTGTCCATCAACAGCTCTGCTTATCAACATCTATGTGGAAGGGTTTAAATATCTTATCTCAATCCTTGTGAGGTAGTATTCTCTGCTGCCTTTTCTGCAACACACAAGGCCAGCCTAACTGCCAGTCCATGCTCTAATCTCAGTGAGACAAGAGGAAAAAAAAAGCCAACAAAACTTACTGAACTGTCTTTAGAAAGATAGTGAAGGTCAGATTAATCAATCTCAAATAAAAATGGCACTACATGAAAATGCTCGTTTTATCTGAATCCATATTAATTCCTCCCTAACAGAACACTGATGTCCTGCTTCACAAAGCAAGTCTCATCACTGTTTCTAGGAAAGTACTTGCAGCTCTTCTATAATCAGCAGCTGAAATATCCTCCTGGTTTATTCAGTGCCTGTACTCATTCATCCCATTCCACACAAAATATTGCATTCCCCGCAGCGTCACATATCATCATCTATTTCAGTCACATTACCAGCAACATTTTCTCCAGTATTTGGAAGCCATGTAAGTATAAAGTCACGCAGGAATATGTTCCTGTTGGTGTATAGCAGCTAGGTAGCTCTCAGTTTCTGATACTTTCAGTAAAATAGTTTCTCAGAACAGTAACAAGATCAATTCTTTTAGAAATATATTAAAAAAATATGTTACGTTTTTACAGCTAACTCCTTAGCTGGTGTAAATCAGCAAAGATTGATTGACTTTGTGTTAATTCAACCCTCATTGGCCCTAACAGAGTAATGCTAACTGGGGATCTAACCCTGACCAGCTGATGCTCTGGAAGCCACAGAACCATACTTAAAAAAGGACAGCATTCTGAAAGACATTAAGTTTTTTTAAAAAAAAGGCACTAAGGAAGGTAGCTCTGAGGGGAGAGGACTGCCACAGTGGGATGCCTGTAACAGAATTTGCCCATTAGACTACAGCACAGAATTCACATGGGAAACACTACAAGTGTTTCATCCCAGAGCAAGGCTTTCATTAAAGACCTTCTTAGATCCAGGTGAATCCAACCACCAGGCACAAAGCCCAAAGAAACCAGGCTTCGTGAGTTTTACCACCTGCAGAGCTGCTTCTTATGTTACCTTTTAATTATTTGTTTTGATCAATAAAGTTTAGCTCATGTTAGTTACCATGAAAAGCAGCCTTCCCTTTGGGTTCTTCCTTACTGTTCTTTGAAATATTGTCTCCTGTGGGTGTCTTAACACATCTTCCATCCCTGTTATAATTGCTTACAAACCTGTTTTCAGCATTTTTGTGGGTTTTGAAATCTATTTCTATAATAAACACTGAAGTCCTGGCTTGGCAATTTATGAAGAGCTTTCTTAAAATTCAGATAAATTATGAACTGTCAATGTCAATCTTGAGTGTAATCTTATCAAAAAACTTGAGGTTAATTAGGAAGGATCTCATCCTTCTAAATCCATATAAGCTTAACATAATAATTGAGAGTTGAGATCAATTACTCATGGTATGTCAAGGCTATGAACTTATATGGTAATGATTGAGTGCTTGGCCTGAATGCTCAAAAGTCAAGGTCAGAAAGCATGCCAAATGCACATTAAAAATTTCTTGAAGTCACAAGTGGTGGGGTGGGGGAGGGAATGGGATGAAAGTCTTATGTGTAGCACTGATAGTTAGAGTGCCTACTGATCTGAACCTTTGAGGCCAAATTCAAAAGACATTGTAATAGTAAATACAGAGAGAAGCTGGAAATTACTGAGCCTGAAAATGGGATTGGCAATAGTTTAGAAGCATTTTCATGAAGTAATTCAGAAGTTCCATTTCACAAACACATATCTATTTTTTCCAGTGGGTTAATAACTTTACCTGAAGTAACAGTAAAGCCCTCTATCCCATGCAGTGCATGAGATATTCATTGTGCCACAGACTCACCTTAACATGACACTGACCGTCCCTTCCAAGCACAATCTTCATAACATTCTCCAATCCTCTGGAAACAGACAGCCGCTCCTACTTTAATCATATCAAGACAAGCAGAAAAGGAGAGTGCTAAAGCAGTCCTGCTCACCCTGGGAGGCAACAACAAAAAAGCCTGGAAGAAGATTGATCTTGGTTTTCTTTATTTTTCATTTTGGGATGGGTTTTTTTTCCCCACTTTATTTGTCATTGCTTTTTTTTAAGAAAAACCCACAGCCTGTAAAACATATTGTCACCAATACTCTTGAAGGAGCTGCCTCCCAAGAGAACCACTGAAACAGAGAGTAGACTGGATGTGTATGAGTGTTTCTCTCTCATTGCACCAGAAATCAAGAATAAAATCTGCAAGAGGATGCAAATTTATAACAAATTACTTACAGCCTTGGATATGGCTCTAGATTGCAACTGGGATTTTTACTGTCTAAAGTAGGCTCTGTAGGCTTGCTCTGTAGGTCAGAGGAGGTAGGGACTTGCAAAGAATTCATCCCAAACCTCTCAGACACCATGGCATTGCTAGGTTGTGCATAGTTGCCCCCAGTCCTAAAAATGGGATGTCTCACAGTGAGATTGTAAGACTAAGCACACTGAGAGGATCTGTCCACTGATACAAGGCAGTGTACTGTAAAAGATTAAAATCAGACCTGAGCAAGCTAGCTTAGTTACCAGGAGCAATATAAATGTGTTAACGCAGCGTTCCACCAGGCTGGTTTGCACAGTCGGCTAATTCCTGTTCTGCAGAGCACTGCCCGTGCAGGGCTAAATGGTCCTGGTACCAGCCTAGCCCAGTAAGGTGCACTGTCCCTCCAAGGTAGCTCAGGACTCTCTAATGGCAATGTAGTGCTGGCATAAGCTTTAAAAAGTAAGGAGTTTCAGTTCTGCAGCATATGGGTACCATACAGCAAGATGAGTACCTGTAAGACTCAAGGAATATTTAAAATCTTTTGCAATCATACTCCAACCTTTCTGCACAAGACGACTCCTGGTGAGTATTCCCTGGAAGGTAGTGCTTCTCCCTCAGTATGCTCACAAAACCCATGCCACCTGAGGCCACCACCTCGGGGAGTGTTACATATACAGGGAGCTCAGCAGCTCTGGTATTATGTGTAGGCTATTCTGGCTAGAGCTTTTAGTTAGCTAACTTCCACATTGCACATTATGAATACAGGCTGCCACATAGGAACCCAGGACTCCAGACTTGTGACCAAGTCACAGCATGCCAGCTGTGCTGATGCGACTCCTGGTTGCGTGTTCCCAGCCATACAGCAGAGGTTTACCTTTGCATTTGCCGTGAGCTAGGAACACACAGTGGTGGCACAGCTGGTGCTACGTGATTTGTCAAGGCACAGTAGCTTCATCATGTGTTTGCACTGTAGGGAGCATGGAGAATGAAGGAAATCTGCAGTGAAGAGAAAGTGGTACAAGTTTGAGAACAGGAATCAGGGATAAATGAGGAAAGGTAAGAAAAGAAGAGTACCATGTCAGGAAAGTGAAGGGGGAGGTGATGAAAACTTCCTGGTAACTGCATATAGACCCACTCTGAAGCAGTATCTGAGGAGCTCTCCATCCTCAGAGGTATGCTTTCAGTTTCTTTTTGCCCTACAAATCTAGTCACAGCATTAAATTAATGTCTTCATATCCAAAACCATTACTTCAAACCACATGAATGCTTAAATATTTATGACAATACAAACTCAGATGAGGCAAAGCTCTAAAAAGCCTTTTTGGGTATTCAGACAATAAATTTATCAGGCTGCTGTGTGAAAGGCTTTTTGAGAGTCTATATCCTGCTGGTATCATTACAAATCCTCAGTCTATAGCTTGGCTCGCTGAAGACCTCAAGCAGGTCTTTATTAATATAGTTCCCAAAGACCCAGGTTACTCTGTAGAGTATGTGTATTTTCTTAGCAGTCAGCTACTACATAATAACATTGTTATGCATATCTTTGCAATTAGGCTGAAACTTTAGTGATCACCTGTGGTTTAGTGTCCTTTTTGTCAGTTCCTCAAAGTCAGAAGATGTATTTTTGTCACCTACTAGCTCTGCAATTGCCAGCCCATAGCTTGATTGGTTATTTAATGCCTGCAAAACAGTTTTTGAATGCTGTCCCATGCTAATGCTTGACAACTACAGTTGTCATGACTACTCAGCACCTATATGAGGGCTGTGTTCGACAGCTATTGTGATGATTCCTTGGCATTTTCCCTAAACATTAGTATCCCTGCCTCAAAGACTTCTCTTACAGTCTCTTAGAGACTAGACATAGGCAATCTTGCCATCCAATGGAGGAGGCACCATAGTGCTAATTTGAAGCTGACCACTGTGCCTGCCCATGAGGCTCCTGTGGGCATGGCACTGTGCTAAATGATATCTTCCTGGTAGCAACAAAATGTAAAGTCCCTGGGCTTCCCTGAGAGCCAATATGCCATTACCAGCTCATCCGACCAGGCCTACCTGCCATGTTTAGCACGTGGACTACTGGAACAAGAGGGACATCACGGCACTTCTCTGCAAACTTGCCATTCACACTACAGGTATGTGCCGGTACATGCCAGTATGTGTAAGTTACTCAAATTAGGAACCTATAAGGTGAGGCTTGCTCTGTAAAGATACAGCCCTTCTTTTTTCCTTTAATAAGGTCAGATGCAAGATGGTCACAACTTTTCCACATATTTTTTCCCAGCATCTATTCCCATCATTTCAGAAACTAAGCCCCATAACTCACCCCACAAATCCTTTCTGGCTGCCAGAGATACATCACAGTAAAAATAACCTAGAGCCTTAAGTTCAAGATGAATATTTTGATGCTAGAAGTAACAGCAGAACTGTGCTCCATTTTGTTGCTTCTAGAGTGGGTTTTGACACTAGCTTAATAGTGGTTGACTCACAAATCAAAGACTGTCTTCGAGAAAACTTTCTGCAGGGTTGATAGACAGCTAGCATACTCTAAGGCATTTTCTTCTGCATTACTTGGCAGGAAGCCTGAGACAGTTTGAACAACACTGCACAACGTGCCCAGCTCAGCCAAAACTCATTAAGGGTCTTGTCTTCTCTTGTGCACTTTGTGAAGCACATTACTTCACCCCTGATGGGCAGCAGTTATGCTAAGATTAAAGATCACCAAATACCTTTAATGTACCAGTTAAATTGCATTTCTCAGCTGTGTATACATTGGTAAATGTTCTGCTGCTTTACCAGATGAAGGATGAAGATGTAATGGCTGTTCTCCAGCTACTGAGCTTGGTTACAGAATTGCTCTGAAAGATTTTGTTGGATAATTTCAGAAAAATGTGAGACAGTTGCTGAAAGATGCTCAAGTTCATGACTGCATTAACTCTAGTTGCCATTGAAAGACTCCTCCCTGGTGAACAACGTAAGACACATGCGTCTTTGATCATTTTGAAATATATTTTTTAAGACTTGCTCTGAATTTTGCCCTGGGAGTCCCACTGATTTGTGAGAAAATCACTTTAGTTAAAACTCCATTCACAGTTAGCTTGAGAGCACTGCTGACTCACAACAGTGCATTCTCCCTTCAATCTGTAATGCTGTATTTCTGCTAAACTGGGTGTTGCAAAAAACCTCTTTCCTCCTTCATGTACTTTCCTTTCTCTCTTTTTCAGTTTGTGGGAGTGTTCAACTACTGTGATATTTGCTAACTGGTTTCATTGTTTTAATATTGCCAAACAACAACCACTACCACCCTACTTTCAGATGTTTACGGAAATAGACTTCCCTGTGTCAGCCAGTTCACAACAGAGGGGCCTTGAGCAAAAACAGCCTTCTTAAGAAAGGGTAGTTGCCAGATCTTGGTATGATAATTTGATCTCGTCTTTCTAAATGCATAAAATAAAGGAAAAACACTTCTAAAACTGGCTGTTTGTGATACCTTCCTACATTGGACTTCCATGCTTCTGTGACTTACAGCATCTGAACCACAAGTTTTTGTATCCAAGGTTCAACTGAGTAACCATAACGATGATGAGAAGAATATGAAAACCTGGTGGTGAACGCTCAGCTCAGCAGCTGTAGGTAGGGATAATAGGTCACAATATGGAGTTAAAGATGAGATCAATTTCAGGAACAGAAATGGATGGATTGGCCTTATGTAAACTCTGTGCCTGCTAATACACAGGGCAAAACAGCAGATGAACTGGGGGAGGAGGGAGTACATACTGCCGGAAGGATTTGCTTTACCATTCTTACTTTTTATATTTTCACTACTGCAAATTCCCTCTCCCTCTGCCCTCCTATCTACAGCTTGGCTGGGGTAAGAAGCAAGTACAGGAACCATCACATTGATAACTCCAAATCCACATTTTTTGTTAGGAAAGTAACATGAGCCTGGTCCTTCACTCAGTGAATCTATACTGATTAACATTGGTCAAGGCCATCCCTTAAGCATCATTCACACACAATGATGCTACTAGTGGTAAATAAGGAGAATAATTCAATAAGTGCTCAAATGCTATGAAAATGACAGATGAAAGCAACCTCTGCTTGAGGTATCAGAGGAAATATTTTTGCCTTGACTGCCTAAATCATGGAACAGAGATATGAAAAACAGATACAAGACATCTAAAGCAAAACTTGCCAAGAAGTGGACAAGATTCAAGATCAGACAAGTCAAGGGAATGTACAATATGAAAAGGTTTTCAGCCAAATATGGGTAGCTCAAGAAGAGCCAGAAAAGATGACAAGAGATTTTTAAGAGCAGATCTGACATGGATCTTCCTTTGTCAGTAGCTGATAAGTGTCCTGTCAAAGCCGAGTAGTGACAGGCTTTCTTCACCATGCAACTCAGAGGCACCTCACTCCCAGCATCAGTGGGCTGATACAAAGTGCCCGTAGAGCTTATCAGCTTAATCAACCAGTTCCAAAATGAGTCAGGTTTGAAGGAAAATCAGCTGGGGAAGATGGTGTTACTAAAATTGTTCTAAAGCAACCAGACTAAGGAAAGGAAGACAGGAAATGAAAACATCATTTTTTTAATGATACAAGCATTTTGCGGGGCTTTAGACTTAAGAGACTTTCCCTGCATTAGAGTAATTAATTAACAACAGAAGGTAAAAAGAATTAGTTGGGATTAGTAGCTGCACTCACCAATCAATTTGGCATTGTGCATGAAACAACCAAGATGCAGTTTAAAAATTGTACACAAGATGGCATGAGGATGCTCCACCAGAATTAGCTCAGTATTGGTGCACCAACCCCAATGCCCTTATATGACTCTTCTGTTGGAAACACACGAGGACAGGAGCTTAAAGAATAAGCTGTTTACGCAGAGCTGTACCATGGTTAACAAACATACATACAGTAACATCCTGCAACTACCTTGACCTTTAACCAAGATGCTCTGTTGTGTTTGAGAAATCCAAGCTCCTCTTTTGCAAGCACAGCTAACCCCAACTTGTGTTTAATCTATAGGTTTTAAGAACGCCCTGCTGAAAGCAGAACCATGGAATATGTTAGACAAAGTCTTGGATGTGAAAAGCCTTAATTTTTATATTGCACAATTATTAATGCTCTCATAAAATCATTTTGAGAGTCAAGTAGAGCAAAAAGGACATGAAAATAATTGACTCCTACATTAGGATTAAACTTGGAAAATAAAACAATGAGCATCTGGAAACAAGCAAATTTGCTGGGACAAGAAAAAATATGTACAAAAGAGTCAGCTTTGACCACAGATAGAGCTTCCAGACAAAGCCTATTGTAGTGCTTCTGCTAAGGTCTTGCAAGAATCACAGACTCACACAGAGCAGCTGAGGCAGGAAGGCACGTCTGGACATCATCTAGTCCAACCCCTGCTCACAGCAGGGTCACCTACAGCAAGTTGCTCAGGGCCATGTCCTGTCAGGTCTTGAAAATCTCCATAGCCTCTGTGGGAAGCCTCTTCCAGTGTTTGACCACCCTTACAGTAGCATAGTAATTTTCTCATGGAAATGGAATATCCTTTATTTCAGTTTGTGCCCGTTGCCTCTTGTCCTGTCATGGGGCACCACTGAGAAGAATCCAGCTCCTTCTTCTTCACTCCCTCTGCCCCCATCAGGTATTTATACACATTGATCAGACCCTCCTGACCCTTAGGAAGCATCTCTGAGCCTTCTCTGCTCCAGGCTAAACAGTCCCAGTTCTCTCAGCCCCTCCTCATATGACAGATGCTCCAGTGGACTTGCTCCAGTATGTCTGTCTCTCTTGTACTGGAGAGCCCAGCACTGGACCCAGCACTCCAGATGAGTCTCACCAGGACTGAGCAGAGGCAAAAAGATCACCTTTCTCTACTTGCTGTCAGTGCTGGTCCTAACGCAATCTAGGAGGCTGTTGGCCGCCTTTGCTGAAAGGATGCATTGCTGGCTCACGGTCAGCTTGGTGTCCACCAAGGCCCAGGGTCTTTTTCAGCAGAGCTGCTTTCTGTCTAGTTGGCCTTCAGCCTGTACAGGTGTCTGGGGTTGCTCCTCCCCAGGTGCACAGCTTTGTTGAACTTCATGAGATTCCTGTTGGCCCATTTCTCTAGCCTGTCAAGGCCACTCTGGATGACAGCATGACCTCCTGGTCTATGAACAGCTCCTCACAGTTTTGTGTCACCTAGAAACTTGCTGAGCATGTACTCTGCCCCATGAATCCAGGTCCTTAATGAAGATGTTAAACAGTATTGGACCCAGAACTGATGTCTGGAGTACACCACTAAGGACTAGCCTCCAGCTGGACTTTGAACCATTGATTACATGAAAGAAGAACGCGCCAGTGAACAGGGGTAGGTATGTCAGTCAGTGTTGGAAAGTCAGCACTGCTGATACTTGGGAAGCATTTCTGAAAGACACTTGTTTTTTCCAGTCATTGTCTCAGGGAGGAAGACTGAAAAAGACCTGAATGTAATTCCCTCAAATATCACTTATGTCAGATCAGATGTGATAAACGTAAACAATGTCAGGATTTGTAAAAAAAACCCAACAAACAACAAACCAAACCAACACCTCCCCCCCCTCTATATTTTAACCCCAGCTGGCAACTAAGCACCACGCAGCTGCTCACTCACTCCCCCACCCACCCAGTGGGGTGGGGGAAAGAATTGGGAAAAAAAAGTAAAACTCATGCAGACATAGACAGTTTAATAGGACAGAAAAGAAAATAATAATTATAATAATAACAATGATAATAATAATAGAAGAATTGGAATATACAAAACAAGTGATGCAATTGCTTACCCCTCACAGACAGATGCCCAGTTAGTTCCTGAGCAGCGATCCACCTCCCGACCCCCTGCCAGCCAACTCCCCTCCATTTTTACACTGGGCGTGACATCCCATGGTATGGAATACCCCTTTGGCCAGTTTGGGTCAGCTGTCCCGGCTGTGTCCCCTCCCAATTTCTTGTGGCCCTCCAGCCTTCTTGCTGGCTGGGCATGAGAAGCTGAAAAATCCCCGACTTAGTATAAACACTACTTAGCAACAACTGAAAACATGAGTGTGTTATCAACACTATTCTCATACTAAATCCAAAACATAACTCCATACCAGCTACTAGAAAGAAAATTAACTCTATCCCAGCTGAAACCAGGACAGACACAAATGGATTGTGCCAAAAATACTGAGTACAACTATCTGGGGACTGTCTTTTATCTCAGAAAATACTAAGCTTTCAACAGAAACAAGTATGTCCTCTATAGTTTTAGGCAGTAATAAATTTGTTGGTTATTCACCAGGTAGTCGTTTTCTCCAAAAATGATTATCACTATAGTCAGATTAAATGACAAGACTTGGAGACCTCAGGAAACATATGGATTTTATAATAAGAGCAAAAACATCAAGTGACTTATTCACATTTAATTCCCAGTAAGGGTTATAAATTTAATAGAAAAAATAAGGTTATTAACTACAGCAACATAATTTTCCATGTGCATCAGTGAACTGTGTAAAACATCTGAAGGGAAACTTGCTACAGAGGAGATTGCAGGCTAGATACATGAGAAATTTTGTGGTGTCCTTGCCTACCTATCCTTTAATCAGCTCTGCTTCACATCGCTGAAACATAAAATAGAAGTGTTGTTATTTAATCAGTTTGGAAATATTTGTAATTAATTGGAGATGAAGGAAAGGAAAATTTGTAGGAAGATCAGTACAGCAGAAAAGTCACGAAAAGAAGGATGAAAATGAAACCATAAGGTAAAAGCACCTTAACCTACACCATTATTTTCACTGCCCTTAACAACATAAGTTAAGAATACCTGAACACACTGCACTTGCAAGAATCTTGTGAAATTTGGACATCCATGACATTTGGACATCAGTGACAAGGCCAGTTTATGGAGTACCTCCACCTATTCCATCACCTCTGTTCTCATCCCCAGTTCATACATACTCCTTGGGTACTTCAGATGTGCTGATACACAGGTATGTTTCTAAAGCCTTTCTAACCTAGAACCAAACAGGGTCATTTCACTCAATCCTGAGGAACTGCAGCATCACTCCTAGCTGTACTGAGAGGTCAATACTAAGGCAGAGCCAGGGAAAGGCAGGAAGGGACTTCTTGAGCTAAGACTACATTTGTGAAGCTACACCTTCAGCATCAACAGGTTAATGTTGGTGACAAAAATCTGGTCAATAAAGGACTTCAGCTAACAGGTGTCAGCTCAGCTTTTAGAGGCAACTAAAATAAGACCCAACCTAAAACCTGAACCTTGCAGATGTTGGCAGTAGGCCCTTGGACTCTATACATGGAGCCAGGGCACACTGCAGTAGGAAACACTCCTCAAAACACACAGGGACTTGGGCATCCTGCCCTATTTGCTTACAGGGAGTGCTTCACAGTCGTACTTGTGCTGCCGGGAAGAGTGGGAATTAGTTCTTATTTCTCTTCCCCTCAGTTAGCTTAACTGGAATACATCTCTGCGATGTGGGAAACCCCTGTTCAAATCTCGTCTCTGACTGGAGTGGGGATTGTAACCTCGATGATCTCCCTGAAGATGACATCACCACTGACCTTCACTTATTTTTAGATAGATTGTTGTCAGTCTCACTTGCCCATTTTTTACAGAAAACTCAAATATTTCCTGAGCCAAGGACAGGGTTAGGTTAACACAGTCACTGGGCAGCTCTGAATATCAATCTCTGTCCAGCATTTGCCTCAGACAGGAAAGTCCCTGTGTAAGTCAAGCCAGACATGACATAGACTATTACCTAACTGTTTCTGTAGCTTGAAGCACATGTATTGCTACCAACCACAAACTTCTACTCCTTGAAGATTTCCTGGATTGGGAATACCATTGAAGAATCTGTTAATCTTTACTTTGATTTCATACTCGGCTGCAGATTAGACATTACCCAATGATTAGATTGAGAAAGGTAGCAATCCAAAACTTAGAGAAATTTCTGTGTCATACCCTTACCAATCAAAACAGGATAACAAGCCAGAACGGGAACAAACTTTTCTTCAGAGTCACACATTAGATTTTAATAAAGCTGTACTTTAGTGGAATGCTCAAACAGCTTCTCATACTTACCATTATCATTGCTCACGAAAAAAAGCCTGCATAAAAGTGATGTAAATAAGCAGAACGTACTCTGTTTTCTGTTCAGGGGTAAAAAATTGTCGGTTGGAGTCAATAGCAGTGTAAGAATACCTGACTTAGGTCAGAGTTACCTACTGTTACATCTAGGCATGTACAGTTGCTCTTGAATGTGCTGTCTCTCCAGAGAACCTCAGCAAGAAGGAATGGGCAGGGATCTAACCAGTTTGCACTGACTAATATATCTGAACCAGGACAAAGTACAATACGATAGGCTAAAGATACAGGTAAGGAGCAGCACAGAAACAAGGCGGTGAGGGAGGGTGGGAAGCATAGAAGAAGTCATACCTTAGAGTCAGCTCCCAGAAACCACCACCCTCCAAGGCTGCTCCTGAAGGAGGATGATGCAACTTAGGATTCAGAACAAAGGTATTATTACAGGCTGTTGTCCCTTCTGTAGCATAGGAGAGCCCTCCAGGCAACCTGCTTCAGTTTTCTTCTAGTTATCCCAGTAATTCCCAAACTTTCAGCTGAACTCAATTCAATTAGTCCTCCAGCTCTAGCATGAAGATCCCCTGTCTCCTCAAACCCTCTCCAGCCACTGAAGTACAAACTCAGGTGTCTCCTCTTCTTCCCTAGCAAAGCACATTGTGTGTATCCCTCATTTGCAATCTCTGTCCCAGCTCTTCCTTTCCAGCGGTTATCAACACCTCTGAAGTCTATATAGTCTGGTCTTCTGCTAATATTCAGAAGTAAGTAGGAAACAGCAGTTCAGAGGAAATGCCTACCTACTCCTCCTCACGGCTTCTCTGCCCTGGGATCTAGGTAAAATAGGATCATCCTGATTTGTCTTCCCAGTGCTCTTTCCTAAATGTCTCCACCAAAGCTGTTTCTTAAATCCTTCTTTATTTTGCTGTCCTTCTTTGGAGAATCTTTGAAGGTCTCTTTCTCTTACTCATTTTTGCTTCTGAGTCTTTCTTCCTTTCTCTTTGGAAAGAGATAGTACAATTCTCCTTTCTGGAACTATGTTTCACCCGTGACAGACTTCCCATTGGAGTCATGCCAGTGTCAGATCTTCTACCTACTGAGCATCAGAGAAATACAACTCAATTCCCAGTGACTGCTAGTCATCTTTTTCGTGCTTTCTTTTAAAGAGGCCACAACATGGACTTGCTGCCATAGACCCTAGAGGGTCTAAAGAAAATCCTGTTAAGAGACATGATTGACAACTTAGACAGAATCTACTCATCTGAATTAGTCACCTAGACTCAGTTAAAATTAATGGAGTGGAAAAAAACCAGTTCAGCAGCAATTCATCTCATTCAGAAACAGATATCTAAATATGATTAGGTGATTCGCACCCTAAAACCTCTTATTTATCACTCAAAAAAGGCTCTGTACAGTGACTAGCTTAGATTAATTCCTCAGTACTGCAGACATCTAAAGAGGTATGAAAAGAATGGCAGCCAAAGTAACCGTAAGAGAAGAGGAGCTCTACGCCCATCATCAGCATTTTTTCTCTTTTTGGTGACTGATGATCTTATTTCATATTATTTCTTCATTCAGCTTTGCATATACTTGCAGAGATGGCAGAAACATTTAAAATGTCTTAATTGTTCAAGGAGAATAGGGACACATTTTTTGTAATTGTTTTTGGTCTTCTTTTCAACTAGCTCTGCACACTACTGTATACGCAACACTGGTTGAGTATTTGTAAACACATTCACTGCTTTATTTTATGTCTTTATAACAATCATTATTCACCAGCAGATGTTATGTCATGTGAGTATACTAGATATCCATCTGTCCCATGTACGTTTCTAAAACAAAAGTCAAAGGCTGAGTGCTCCCACCAGTGTGGGTACACAAGGTCATTGCTAAGATGTACTATTGTTATTTTTTAAGCAAACATATTTAGGTTACAGTTACAAGGCACTTATGTAAAAATGCCTATATTAAGTCTAGATGCTTTGCAAATACAAGATTTTTACAGTGCAGATATAACTCAGTTCCCCAAGTCAGTGGGAGTTTCACTAAACACTTCCTGAATGATCAGAAGCCTGAAAAACATGACCCTTGAGAGAGTATAGAAAGAACTGGGCTTGTTTAGTCTAGAGAATTGAAGACTAAGAGGTGACATGATAACAGCTTTCAAATATGTAAAAGGTTGCTACAAAAAAGGAAGGAAATAAACTGTTCTTCTTATCCATTGTGGAGAGGACAAAAAATAACGGGCTTAAATTGCACCAAGAAAATTTCCTAGTTTGACACTAGGAAAAGCTTTTCTACCGGTAAAGACAGGTTGCCTGGGCTGGCCATGGAGTCCTCACACAGGCAGTTTTTAAGAACAGGCCTGACAAACGTCTGTCAGGCCAGTTTAGGTAAGACTAATTCAGTGTCAAGGCAGGGGGAATGACCCTTCAAGATCCTTTCCAGGTGTTTTCTATCAATTTATAACTCATTGAGAAGCGGCATTAAGCAAAACCTGATTATCTTCTTGGAAAATCTTACTATGCTTTTTATTCATATATCAACGTTATCGCATTTCATTCATTAGCATATTTCATCAGACAAATACAAACCTGGCTGCAATACAAAATAAAAACAGTTGCCACAGAAGAGCCACCTGTGTGATAAACATGGAGCATCCCATGTCCATGGAGCTCAGCAGCTCTCAGCCCAATTGTCTCCCTGCTGGGGATGCTCAGACAGCTCAGCTAGGCTGTCAGGTAAGAGCTGCTGTCCCTGGGAAGATCTATAATTCTCAGATGTTATTACGAGATCTCCTTCTTTAAAATCCATGTGATACTCCATCTGCATCTTTATGCTCTCCAAACATCCACTGTAATTTCCATAGCAAATTTCTCTAAAATTGAAGGCAAATACATAGTGCAAAAAAGACTATTTACACTCATATGAATATCAGTTTGTAGTGTTCTTTGTTTTGTAGGCATCTCTGGTTTTGTAATGATGAATTTGAAGGGTAAAATAAAAACTCTTTATGCCAGGCACAGCAAAGTGCTCTGAAATTAGAGTGAAAGTATTCTAATGTGTCCTTTTTTAAGAAATGGATCACATGCAATTCAGTGATAGAAATACTGCCACTTAACCTAATTTTATAATGCGATCAGATTGACCTCTCCTACACACAGTAATTGAAAAAAAAGAAGAGCCTCCAACAGACTAAACAGAAACTACCCTAGTTTTTAATCAATAGTCCTATTCCCACTGGCTACGTATTTCAGCTCAGAACATTGTAATTAAATATAGTGATGAGCTGCATTTCCTTATGAATGAAATCTCTTGCTCTTATACATATATACATTTTAAAAAAACACTATGAAGTATTTGCTGCTAAAACCCAATCATGATGAGTCTAAACAAAATTAAAATGTAAGAAGTCTTTACATTTGCAGGAGAAAATCCCTTTATTTCTGCCAATAAAATACTGCCATGGGGGGGGTGTGTTTTCAGAATACTGGAAGAATATTAGCAGTATTGTTCAGAAAAAATGTTACATATTATAAAATGCCACTTAAAATGAAAGTCAAGAGCCTACAGATGATTGAGGTCATATTCAACCAAGTGGTCCCACTGATTTCCTGTAGATTTCATACAAGATTAAGGTGAACAGGGTTTCAGTCCTACATAGATATTTTGAACTTATTTTCCTTTGAAATATGTAGGTTTGAAATAATTCATGAGAATGTTCAAGCCTAAACAGTAATACTGAAAAGTTCACATACAGCCTACCATTTTGCCCATAGGCAGTTTATGAAATTGTAATTAGAACTAGTATTGCTTAGTAATCACATGCACAGAAGTACTAAAAGATTTAGGAAACTTAATTGCATTTCTAATAAAGTTTCACCACTTCATGTTAATAGATGAAACTATGATTTCTTCTTAGAAGTAAGAGAAAAAAATTCTTGTAATTTTTCTATTTTAAAAAAGGCTAAAAAGCAGTATGAAGGTGCTATGAGGACAGGAATATCCTGATTCTAATCCTCAGTGATTAGTAGCGTATCTACAGTGATTCTGCTTTGCATAAGAATATCCTTTTGCCCTTGATTTTATCGCAGGCTAAAGTTAATGGGCCAAATGCATCCGTTGACTAAAATGGTCTTACTCCAAGGATAAGTTTGGCTTACCATACAGAAACATGTTTGAGAGTAGCCTAGAGAATTGTAATCACAAGAAATAAACCTACATCCTGGCACCACCTCTCAAGAATGTTGCTTGCCTTAGATATGTATTCAAGGTCAAATGTGCAAATCAGAATGAACAAGTGTTGTTTTCAAACTATTACTTCTTGGTTTAGTAAGCGATATACTGATTTACTTAATTTTTCAGCTCTAAGGCTCTCAGAGCCAAATATTTCTTAGTAAGAGATCAATTTTAAGTATCACATGCACAGAAGTACCCTGTACATACACATGCACAATCAGATTGCATAAAAGAAATGAAATAGATAGCTTTTCCCCAAATTAGACACATCACAGGCTGGTTTCTGCCACACCTAATACCACTATAATAATACTGCAAATTGAATAGCAGCTTTTACCAGATGTGTGTCCCATGAGAGAATTTATTCACAGCCAGATCTGCCTCTTGTGTCCACAGGTATCTCCACTGAAAAATCTTCAGTAGTCAGTCACAATGGAAAGTTCAAAACACTGAAAGCGATGCCAGCAACAGCTGCTTGTACTTTAAAAAAGAGAAGGTGAGTGTATAGATTATTTTTTTCCCCACTCTTCCCATAACAAAGGAACCAATGGGTATCAGACTACTTATTAAAGAATAATGCAGCATTAAGCATTATTTGGATGCACCTATGAGAGGTCAGTCAGCAGGAACAGGGCTAATGAATTACCTTGGTGAATCAGACTGATGAGATGTATTCCAGGATGCTACATACAGGTCTAATGCTTACATTTTAAAATCAGAACACAGAAAGGAGACGAAAAATTATATGAAGGAAAGAGAAGATGCCTTACACGGAGAGACAATTTCATCTCTATTTCTTATCCAAAAGATTCGGAGCTGATTTGATTGCCATTAAAATCACTTTACTGGGGAGAAGGTACTTGTAGCTTAGGGGCTCACCAATTTAGCAAAGAAAGTCATAACAACAAAAACAAAGTCTAAGATCTTAAGCCTAACTAATTCCTGTTAGGAATAAAGAACATACTGTTAAAAGTGAAATCAGTCAGCACTCTGTGCAGGGATATTGTAGATTCTCCTCCTTCTCATGTCTTTGGGAAAATACTGCTTACCCATATGGAAGTTATTCTTCATTTAATACAAACTATTGGGCTTGTATCAGAAAGCACTGTGTGGCCCAAGCCAGACAACAGCATTGAGGTGAATGTGCCTAGACCTATTCAGCTACCCTAAAACTTAAAAATGCTCAACACCCCCCAGGTATTATTAAAATATATATTAAAAACAGGAACAATTAACTTAGAGAAAAATCTCAGCCACTGAGAAGGGTATTAGAAGTGTTTACCAAGCGCTCCCCCTTCTGCCTGTGCTATCCTTGCAGGCAGGTCCTGCTTTCAGTCTTGATTTCAGTTGTTCAGTGATCTTCTGACTGGTGCAAACCTTGTGCAGCCCTGCTGTTGCATAGGAAAATGTTTCTATTCCTCTGAAGAGAGCTCAGTGGATGCACCCTCTCCCACCAACCTCCCTGGGAATGTCTACCCCGAGCAGATTCAGCTGCTCATACTGCCAAGAGCAAACACACTTTTTCTCCCAGGGTTTCAGTCCAGACAAAGGAACATAATTCACCTTTGAACAAAGTAAATACATATATATATATATATGTATACACTCACACACATATATGGAGATTAGACTACTTATGTAGTTCATGTACTACTATATATAAGTATGTGAGTGTGTCTACATAAACATATGCAAGCACACACATGTTTGGTCACCAAGAGCTAAGCCAGATGAAACATGTCATTCAGGTCAGACTACAAGGCCTAAGGCTGGCTTGATTCGTTGAACTCTATTGTAATTTGCCTCCCTATACCTATACTTTGTGGAAATTGTTGCAGCTTGAGTGAGGAAAGAGAAGCTTTTCTTCTAATAAGAAGTTTTTTTAAAAAAAGCCACTTCTGCAAACTTTTCTTTAAACCAAGGACTCCAATTGTTATTGCATATTGTTACATGAGACTGCTGTGGCAGATCTGCCAGCATTTGAGTAGGTAAATCTGAATAATTCTTATGTCATCAGACATTGTTTAAGGCATGAGCAGGCTTCACCGTGCCTTCTTATCATGTATTTTAAATCCAGAAATAAACACAGATAGTCCCTAGTTCATAAGTACCAACTACAGGAGAAGGTAGATCATCTGAACACTGCTGCTTATGAAGTAAATTAAAAAGGCCCCTCTGTTAGCAAACAGCAGTAGTTTGCAGTCATTCCTCAGGGGAACAACCACTAAAGGAAAATGCTATACACACTTAGCAGGACTATTATAATAATATATCTAAACTTGTATACAACTATCCACTCTGGAACCCTGAACTATTTTTGTTCCCTTGTCTTATCAGAGTACTGCCTCTCCTGCTTACTTCCCCATCAGAAGATGGCATTTCCACTGAACCATGAACCCGCTTTGGCATAACAAATGTTCCTGGATGTTTCTCAAAATGTGTCACAAAGTGAACATCCTTTGTCTACTCCAATTATATCAGCATTGTTCCCTTCTTCTAGCTGTCATTTGAATATCATCTCTTTTCAGCCTTTCTTCTAAGCATTAAGCCCTTTCTTCCTGAATGATTATATTTGTGTCTGATCATAGAAAAGAGTCACCATGCTGCACGAGGAAGAAAAGGGAGGTTGCCATTTCCTTACCTTTTGTTATGTGTTTTATGCGGAGAGAGGAACTGATCCTGCATTACTAATGGATCAAAGGTCTTCCAATTACTTCAGTCAGAATTTTTAAGCCTAAAAATATATACAGGCTGAGGCCATAAAGCTGCCTATTCATTTTTAATCAGCCAAGCAGAGTTTGATATTCAAGATAGTTGTTGAAAGAGTGTTTTCCCCTAGTACGAACAACAGAAGACTTGGAATAGTGCAATATTTTTATATAACAATGGAGTCTTATTTACACATCCATTTCGGTCTCATTTGCACCAAATTAATTCAGTTAATTCTGTTACCAGGCTTAGCTGCCGCAGTACCGTTCAGGAGGAAAGGCTTTGCATCTGCAATGCCATGACTATTTCATATTATTGGAGGCTCACCTATATTTCTGACACAGGGCTGGGGAGTAGAGAGGAGGTGATCTAGGCACCACAGCAATCATTTTCCTATGTAGGGGATATGGAGGCTAATTGCAATTTTTCTTTTCTCCCCCTCTACACACATGCATTTGAACAACAGCTCTGAGACAACTCAAGAGTATTATTGTATTTTTCACTGTAATGGTTAGTTAGAACACACCACTTCAGTGTACTAACACTAGCTCCTGAAATCCCCTGCTGTGGGGCTAACGGCAGTCCTCCTGGCAGAAGGACTGCTGTAGCTTGCAGGCTCAAGAGCTCTGCAGAACTATGTGACAAAGGAGAAGAAAGGAGCAGGAATAACTCTTCCATACATTCCCATAATCCATACCCCTAATATGTGGAAGGCTGAACAGCACACTGCATTTTACCGTCATCTGACACAGCTGAGTCCAGCAGCCTAGAATGGACCGTCTCCACTACGTGGAAATCTCATTTTCCTAGATCCTGAGATTCTGAAGTGAGATGGGACCCTCGTTTTTACGCAGGGCACAAGCACATAGGGGTACTTCACCATCCCCACAGGCTGAGAAATGGCCCGTGTACGCCCGTATACTGCAGAGAAAGAGCTTATCCTGCACAAGCCATGAGAAACGCCTCACAACCCAACATGTGGCGACACAAGCTTCAGTGCATCTGCATGGGCATCCCAGGGCCCCTCAGTACACAGAGCATAGGCATTCCCTCTGCACCTCTGATACCCTGAGCCCCTCAGGCTGCAGGCTTAGGCCCTTTGTTTCATCCTGGTGCACCCTGACCCAAGACAGACCTGTAGCAAAACAATGGGAAGGTTTATTTAACCTGGTTTGAAGCCAAGGTTCAGAGGTATGCATGCAAAGGTTGGAAACAAAAAGGCTACAGGAAAAACAAAATACAATCTTGCTTGCAATACTTCCTAGTCATTAAGCATATTCACTCAAAATGTAGTCCTTGGACTGCTGATTGCTAATTTCCGTATGCTTCCCCCATTCTCATCTCCCAGTCCAGATGATTTCCTTCTGAGCCTTTTCTGACAGCTTTTCCTGGAGACTTACACTTCAGAGACCCCTTCACATGCTTTCCCTTTTTGCTTTATTTCAGATTAAGTGCCCTCCTGCAGGCTCATGTGACTAATACACATCCAGAAGAACCTTTGAGCTCAAAAGCACCTCATATATCATATACTATGAACTGTATGTATCATCCCTGTATTTTGTCAAACAATTCCAAACATAAGAATGAGAGTCTTGATGAGACATATCTCAAAGCAGATGGCTCCCTACGGCTCTAATTTCCTGTTAGTTTTTGGAGATTTCTAGAGAAAACAAGTAGGTAGTAGGTATTGCATAAACTCAGTTATTTCTGTTTGAAGTAAAACTATCTGCTTTAGACAGCACATATTTAATAATACTTCAAGCTTTAAATTGTTTCAATTGTTAATCTACCTAATTTGTAATTCCTACATTCAGACAGCTTACCCACAGAGCTATGAGTTTATTTCCTTGTTTTTTAGAACACCTGAAGCATCTGTTATATTTAATTAAAATAAAAGGAATATGTTAACAGCTCCTCTGTGTGACATATTTCTCTAACATCCTGCTTTAAAACTAAAGAGTGATGGCACATACTCAATAAAACCTTTTATTACTCAGTTTTGCATTGTAAACTCTGTAAAACATTTTTAACAGGAAGTAGGAGAAAGTGAAATCTCCAGAATGTTAAAGGTTTCAGGCTTTCTAGAAAAAAAGTTATTTCCTGAAGCTGCAGGCTTAGAAAAAGGCCATTTTCACCAAAAGATTTAGACGTCGGTACAGCTGACCCTGCATCATATTTCCTGTACTGCAAAGGTTATGATATGGCAGCTAGAATCAACATAGAGTCAAACTGCAAATTAGATTACAGAGCTGAAAATAATTAAGCAATAACGATAGAGGAACAGGGTATTTCCTGGGGCTTAATGACCTGCTGGGAGGAGCTGAGGTCTTTAATGTTACTTTCAGCTAAACATCAGGAAGAAAAGTGCTGTAGTGTATTTTTTCCTGGCCCTTGCATGTACAAAGGGCAGTGCCACTCTGTTGCTACTCCCAGAGCATTAATGTTCACAGTGCTAGTCAATCAGATTTATTTATTTGCCACCAGACAGAGTCTGAGGCACTGCAGGTCCCTGTCTGTGGCAAAGTAATTGGAGACAAGACAACAGAAAGACGACTGTCTTGGCCAGTTTCTCTTGTATAGGGGCAAAGGGTTTAAATCAGTTGTCCACTGAAAGCTTTCCTGCTACACGGCATGGGTGACTCCAGTCATCTCTTCTCCTCTCTGTACCAAAGAAGTCCCACCGTCTCTTCCCCAGGCACCTCGTCTGACCTTTCTCTTGATCCCATACTCTCCAGGAAGCCTCTAATTTCTCACATTTGCCTTCCCAGCTAGCTCTATCCTTCTCCCCCATGCCTTTCTCACCCCCATACACACTGAAGGTGAGCAGCTAGCTCCCTGCTCGGTGTCCCACCTGTGCAAGGCAGACAGGGCTTTCTGGTCCGCTTTGCCTTTTCCCGCCTCTCCCAGCAGGGTCCTGGTGCTAGTACCCACACTTGGCTCTCTCTTTGCACTTCCTCTGTGGGGTGCTCAGGTGAGTATGTCCCCTCTCATTGCTAATCCATACCCAGTCCTCCCAGCTCAGAGAGGAAGCAGTAAGCCCAAGGGACCCAATTCCTTTCTTGTGTTTGCAGCAGAACTGTATCTGTATTTTCAGCAGAGTATGGTATTACAGAGGAAGGCATAGCTAAGATATGATATTTATTGTCTCTTCTGATTTTGTTGTCATTTACAGTCTTATTGTTATTTCTGTACAATGGTTCGAAAGCAGATAAAAATGTATATTTTTTCTTTCTTGTGCAACTGTGCTGGAGTAAGGGAGTCACACTGGGAAAGAATTTGGCCCATTCTGTGGAAAACAGAACTCAAAGGGCAGGGTGACCTGATTTGCAGCAAGAATGTAAATACAAGTGATATTTTTTAATTTTAATCACTGAGCTGCACAAACATAATCTGATTTCTAGACCTGGGGTTTTGTTCAATAAGGCTCAGTAACATGAGCCCAAGATTTTCTGCATACTGTATAACAAATCAGTAGTAAATTGCACATCAAAACATAGACCACAATCTCTTTTTACCAAATTATTATTATTGTAAGATCAATGTTATTAAGTACTTTTTACACACCTGGATCTACAAAGTGCTTTACAAACTGGTTGAACAAACTGTACAGCAGAAATCTCATTGCCTATTCCTAAAATGCAGCCGCTTCTGTAACAAAAACCGGCAGCTGTTAACACTACACAGCTGTACCAGAAAAAAGCTTGGGGCATAAATGAAGATGATGACTCTACTTATCCAAAATTGCAAGTGAAGTGTAAGTAGGTAGAAAGCATGGTAATAATCCAAATAAAGAGAGTAATACACTGCAACTCTCTTGCCAGAAGTGGGAGATTGTACTTACAAGGACATCAGTCTTATCCAAAACCCCTGCAGGTCTTCACCTGCTAATGTCAAAGGCAGTCTTCAGCTCTGCACTGCTGTAAAGAGAAGGTCACAGCATCTAACCTGTCAACTGCATCTTCTTTTTAGAGCACCTCAAACTTTTCCCAAGAGGATCTCCTAAAACTGGTCCCCTTAATCCATGATTTCTCGCAATTCGGTGCTGCAGCAGATCACAAAATTTCAGCTTCTCATGAATAAAACATGTTTCCCATCTCCCTCTTAACACCAGCCTCTTCCTTTGTTGGTTAATTTGGATGCTTAATGGAGATGGGACTGATGGAGACGCCTCTTCATATTCCCCAAGCCCTCTCCTTCCAAAGGAAACTGAATCACTCAGCAACGGTGACAGCATAAAGGACAGAATCTGCCATCTTTCTTCCTTGTGAAATCAGTTATCTTAAAGCAATACAGCTAGAGATTGCATTAAATATTGGCCTGCATGTTAGCAAGTATGTAGTCTAAATGCCCAATAAATACACAGTGCTTCATCTTCCAGCCAGGACTGCAGGCCCTACTTCTGATATGACTAGTGTCACATCAGAAAAAAAGGATTCTCCAGCAATTTCAACATTTTTTGATTAATTTTTTTTAAACTGAAAAAGTATTTTTCAGCCTCAGTTGTAATAGCAGCCTGCTCTATGATTAACTAGATTTTGCATTAGCATGTGCCATCTCCAGATGCAAATTACATAACACAGCATTTTTCCTGGCTCTCTTCAGATCATGGTTGTCATGAAAAACTATCAATAGGCTCACAAGAGGAGAAAATACAAAAGCCCAGTAATGTTTTCATCATCAGAAGTGCAAGCTCCCTAGATGTTCCTGCAATGTGCAATATTCCTTTAAGTTCCCTCTTCTGCCCTCCCCAGAAGCCCAGAAGCTCCCAGAGAGACCCCGTCCTCTCTCCGTCTCACTGACGGACATCCCTGCAGTGGGGCATACCTAGCCATTAAGCAGCCTGTTAAAAAAAATCTGCTTGCCACGATAACAAGAAGAAGAAAGGGAAAATTTGCCTAAGATCCATGCGATGGATGAAAATGTCCTTGGGTCTGTCAGGTTGCAGTGAAGAAAACGCCTTACAGCCAAAAAGAGAAAAGCAAGGGGTAGCAAGGATGCCACACCAGCAGGTGAGATCAAAGGCTTTTTGCTCCGTGTCTCCCAGGAACAGGATAGAAAGACATAAATTTCTCTATGGGTTTTGTTCCCCCCTCCCTTGTTTATGCACCTCCAGCTGACCTGATTATGTCAATGCCTCCTGAAACTTGTTATAACAACTTCTCCCTATTGCAGTGACACTTCTGATGAAAGCAACATTGAGCTGACCCAGGGAACAGCAGCAGATTCCTGGAACTAGCTGCGGCTCCTGTGCCACCGTGAACTTTACAGATCAGGATTTGCTACCCTAAAAGGAGAAAATGGCAGTACACTCGAGGAAGAGCATAGTGCTGTGCCCGTTGCCACCAGGGAGAAAAGGCAGGCTCGGCATGGTCCTAAAAAAGTTTTCATACAGTGCGTTCTGCATTCCTGCTTTTCCCGTTTCTTCCTTGGGGAACACTGTTTACATTAGGTATATCAGTGTTAGAAAAAAAAAAGTGAAGTTTCTTATGACATTAAAATTACCTTTCTTCAGGGAACAGGGTACTTGTAAACAAGAACATCTTATGGCACAACACAAATGCATTTTGTTAAATCTAGTGTATATCAGCTAATAAAGCAAGCATGTCAAATTTACAACTGTGACTAGTAAAGATGAGAGGATTTTTTTTGCTTAGGTGGTAATGTGCTTTAAAAGGAGGGTGAATCTGCATGTCTTGGGAGGGAAAGCTGGGGTACAGCCAGAATTCAAGCCAGATGATGACTCCTGATGTTCTTTCACTGAGTCAGACTCTCAGCTCTACTTTTTGATTTTGTTGAGCTTTCACTTACTACGATTTACTTCAATTTCCTTAAATAGTGAGAAGTTAGGAAACTCCCCAATCCTTTAATTGTCTTCTTCTCTGACTTCCTTTTAGACAGTATTTGATGGTGGACAAATATTAATTCATTATAATGACATATTTCCAGAACATAATAAGGGTCCTTCATAAGAAGAAGCAAAGTGTAAATTTCTGAACTACTAGCAGCAATTTTTCAGTCGTGTAGAATCAATATAATCTTTTCTGTACTACCTGTGACCACTGATTTTATGGTATCTTCACCATGGTCACAGATCGCTGTTATGTGCTTTGATTTGACTTTTGTGGCAAGTCAAAAAATGAAGCCTTGGGGATGAATAACAAACATTCAGAAAATATCATCCTGTACTCCTAATACCAAACAAAACATTTAAAAACATCAGCTACTTATTAATGTTACTTTTTATATATTATTTTTAGTTCCTCATTCTAATATTTCACACTAGGAATACTAAAAGTATCCTATTATTTACTGTATGCAATATTGAATAAGGCACACTGAAAAGGTTTTAAGGATAAATAATAATAAAATAACATGTAACGCATCACTTACGCATCAGAGAAAAATTCTCTGTTGTCTCAGTGGACAGACTGAAATGTGTCAGAGGAAAAGCATTTTATCAGATGAATTGGGCTATGCACTTATGCCTTAAATATCAGATATATTTTTTAGTATTGATGAGACTGTGAAATAAAACAAAATTTTATAAAAACAAAAATCTGATCAGTTGTGGTTCATTCTTTTTCTATTTAATATGTCTTAATCAGAAGCCAGAACACTTGTTTTGCTATTTGTTTTCCTGTTCACTAGCACCTCTAATTTAAACTAGTATATTCCTCTAAAATAAAGTTATGTGTCTTTTTGCCTCACAGCTCTTCACCAAGGAACATCAGGAGTAATATATTTTATTATCTGGCTTTGGTTAGGCACAAGGCATGAGACAAAAACACACTTTGATCTTTATTCTGTGTAAGAAGTCCCACTGCTAAGAGTAAAAAAATAAGCAGCTAATAAGCAATTTGGACATGAAGATGAGAATCTGTCCCTCCTTTTGTATAGTTCTATAAATTAACCAGTGGAGAGTAATATGCTCTCCCTTCCTGGCAAGAAAATACCATCCAAGGGAGGAAGATTTCTCTGCCATTAGCCAGCTTAGCCAACAAGGACTGAAATGTAACTGCTAATCTGATCGGGATGCTCTTCTGTTAAACTGTTGGAGATACAGCCATGGCACAAAAGAAGCAAACAGGAGAGAAGTTGTCTACCATGGTGCTGGCTTATGAGAAGTTCAGCTTTATAGGATGAGCTTCAATCTTAAATTTAAACTTTCCTTTGATTTGTACATCAGTATCTGCTTGGCCACTTCACAAACTTCAGGCACATCATTCTTAACACCTGTAGCAATGGATCAGCCCCCCCAGACTTACTTACATTGAAAAAAACCAAACCACCACCCCCCCCTTTTTCCAACTGACCATACAGAAAGAAGGCTTTGATGAGCATGCAGTCTGTTTTGCTAAGAAAACTCCTGCCCAGCCTACATCTATTCACCATTTTGTCTTGCTATCCTTCACTATCAAATCTTAAATTAGATTGCAAGCAGTTTTCAGCAGGGATCATATCTTCTTCATCCCTGTGGACACTCAGATGTCTTCTCTGCAAAGTCATAAAGTAATAATGAAAAACAGACACAGACATCCATCAGCTAACCTGGCATAAGTAGCAGTCACTACAGACAAATCTTTGCATGTTATTAGACTTATACATTATCTGAGAGAGCAACAGCTGAGGAACAAAAATGAGTCCAAGGTGAGATTTTTCAAGCTTGCCTTTGAGAAACATGATGAGGGCAGGAACATACACCCTCAGAGGAGCCTGATTTCACATTGTCAGGGAATCACTTTCTGGATCTCCAGTATTGCTCCTTTTCATTGGCAGAACTTTCTCCTTGTGCTCCTCCTTGCAACCACTCCTCCTTTCTGGCACTTTAAATCAGAGTCTTCCCAAGGCCACATGATCCACTTGGTGTGAGGGGTGAAGCAGGTGAAATGGCCCATCAGAAAAAAAATGCTGCAGGGGAAAGTTTGAATATGATCCAGTTCCACCTACAGACATGGTGTTTGGCTCTCAACTCATTGGTCAGACACTTGCAGCTGTACTCAGACCAGCCAAGGGCAGCTGCAGGCAGGGCAGACCCCCATGACGAAAGGATGGATACATTCACTGCCAGTTTTTACCAACGTTACTATTACCCTGACTAACTGCACATATTTAGAGCTAGGTTTGGTCTTTCCATTTAGCTCTAGTAAGGAGGATGCTATCCCCCCTAAATGCCCAAGCAGAGCTTGTTAATTCAGTTATATCTCCTTTCTGTCCCTCACCTTGACCAGAATTTAAGCTGTAAGTATCCCTTTGCAAGGTGGAGCAGGTTTTTAATTCCTCTTCCTTCCTTCCAGGCAACACATTTCAGCCTTGATCATTTGGCTTTGAAGGACTCAAGGGCAGAGTGTCTGGGGTGTGACATTTACTAGGATTCCTCTTTTATACATGTTTCAATGTGCAGGGCTAGGTGAGAATTTTGCTTTCCAATTTTTATAAACTGTCCATCACGCACCCACACAGAAAGCAGGGAAAAGAAAAGCTACCTACATTCAGCATGAGAGAAAGGTAATGACATATAGGCTGGGTGCAGGACTGAGAACAAGGCTTTGACTTTCTAAACCTTATCCTGACATGGTTTTATCCTGAAGTCCAGGTAAACCATTTAACTTCTGCTGTCCATCTATATATAGATGATAATAATTATTTGGGTTACATTTTATCTGTTTCCATAATACCTGTATGCTCCATCCAGGAAAAAATACAATGCAGTTTTGTCCCAACAATGTTTTCCTATATCATATAGCTACTCTGTGAAGAGTCCTATATGAGTGCTAAGTATCTCTGTTACTAGGATTTTCCTGCTTGCATCTCCATCTCCACTAAAAGCTGAACATATTCTCCATGCTCAGGAGGCAAGTCTGCAAAAGCAGATGAGACACCTCTTTGCTCCAAGGGAGAGCAAATGTGGATCAGCAGAGCCGAGGGTCTTGCCACAGAGAACAGGCAGTGCCAGTCCACTAATGCTGAAATCTAAGGGCAAGCAGAAGTTCAATGCTTCCACAGGCACAGTGGTGCACAAGGACAGATGAGTTTGCAAAGGTCTGCTAAGGGAAAGCACCCCCAGTGTCTAAGCATGTGTCTAATTGCCTTCCTTAATCCATGCCTAGGTATAGGCTCTGGTACTTACTTTCTCACGAGTAGCTCTCTGCAGTACACAAACTCAAGCACACGTTGACACTTTTCATCCATTCACACGCTCACATCCATATACACTCAAGCTGATCTTACATATTCTGCCTCTGTGTATGAACTGTGAGATTGCAGGAGGGGCTGGTAACAAGGTTTCCCAATGCTTGTTATGATAAACACCCTGCTATCAATTGCCTGTAACTTTGCCAAACTTCTGCCTAGCTCCAGCTGAAATTTTTTGTGCCAACTATATACCACAAGCTGAATGCTTTTTGGAAAACCTCTGCACTAAAACAGTTTGGACAATTCAGTGATCTGGATGAGGCAAAAATGCACTGTTTTGTGTATGCTGAAAAAAAATAAAATCGGTTAACCTGCTAGTACAGATGCTCTTACTAACGCCATACTTTGCAGACGGAATTTAAGCTTGTCTAGAGGACTTGGGCCTTTATTCCAAGAGTGCTTTTTGCCATCCACATGAAAAATTGCTCCCTTTGGCGTAGTGACCAGACTTTGAAGCCTCTTACCTTGCAGTTGAAAATCTGGAAAATCTTCAGAGCTAAAAGTTGCAAAGGGAGCAGGGGAAATCCTGCCCAGCCTCCAGATTGCTTGTGCCTCTGGTGCAGCAGAGGATGAACCAACTCAGCCCAAGCATAAGACTTTGCCACAGTTTTTGTGCTCTCCTCCAAGGCCTGGGCACAATGAAAGGATTCACCCTGCTCTGTGGGTGGAGCAGAAGGAAGCTGGCTTTCATTGTCACATGCTGTGACAGTCCTACCCCAAGCAGAAAATATTGGATACCTCTGTGGAGGCTTAACAGCAAGTGCTTCTGACCACATGGTCATTCAGCACCCCTCCACTTACACACATCCCAGTGTGGGTCACTGTGAAAACTACTAAGAGGCACAGATGATGTTCCTAGCTGGTGGTAGTGAAAGATTAATACTAAATGGCCTTTTATTATTCTGTGTGCACATTGACCCTTATAGACACATCTGTGGAAGGAGGGCTACGGGCTGGCTCTTTCCCAGCCACCAGATCCTAATGCGGGTTTCCCAAGGATGCTCACTTCTCCAACCCTGCTATAGGCACAACCTACTACAGGCATGCCTGCACCCATACAGCTGCAGGGGTGAGCCTGCACCTGCATCAATAATTACAAACCATGAGCATGGTTTCAGCATGTTATGTGACCTGGTCACAGAGGCCAACTCCTGCTCCTTGTTTCAATGGCACCAAGTGCACCTCCATAGGCATTTCAGTCCAGAACAGGAGGGTGCTTTGGAAGTGCATCCCTTCATCATCTCCACTTCTTGCCCTCTGGTTTGCACTGTAAGGCAGTCACAGAGCACACGAAATAGATTCTTCCAGGTTAAAAATAGACCAGAAAATAAACCTTAGTAGTACTCATAACATGTTCCTGCCACTATGGGTGTTTGGCTCACGGAATCATACAAGAGCTAGTCTGAAATATACCCTCAACATGCATACAGCACGAATATTGGGTCCTACCACACTAACTGTTTCACTCTATAGATGTATTTGAATTGCATCACAATTGCATCTGGTAATGTAGCCAATATTTTTAAGCAGTAGAAAAACAATGAAAACCAATAGAAAACCAGGCTAATCTGGTGCCATTCCAAGCAAAGGTGCATTTTTGCCATAATTTTCAAGACTTGTGTCTTTCAGAGTTCTTTTCACCAAAACATTTAAGATGATCCCCTAAATAACTATTTGATTTGTGTATTTGTTTTAAAAGCATTTTTTTTCAGTGTTCAGTTGGCTTTAATCAAGAGGTTTGAAAAATCTTCCAAATTCAAAACTTTCAAGACGCATGCATCCATACTTACCATAACGTCTAGCCAGCCTCAAGATTTTTCTGCTAATCTTGTAATAGTCCTAACACAGCAATTTCATGCTCTAGCACATCTGCTTCCAAAAGACATTTTGCAGCTTTTTCTGATTGTGTTTCTGCATCTAAAGAAAACTGAAATGAATGTTACAATTTACATTGAACACTGTTGAGTTTCTAGTGGAGAAGACAAATGATTGCTATGACTGGGAACACCATGATATGCAATAAACTTTTAGGGAACCATAAGACATAAACTCACTTGTGTTCTTCCTTTTCTTACAGTGAAAACATTGAGAGGATACCAATTATTGACATTTTGCCTCAGCAGCTTACAGCTTTCTCTTACGGGAAATATTTTCATTCAACATTCTTTGTATTCTTTTTTCATTTAAGTTCCTTTATGTCTGACTACATGGATTCATGATAATTCTATTTTACGCCCCTATAACACTAATGCTAGGAGATTTAAATGAAGCTTTTACTGCTTCCCACGTTGTTCCCCAGACTAGTTCATGGTAAATAGTACCCCTGACAAACAACTGACCACAGATAATCTTCATCTTGCTGAGACAAGAAGCAAAGATTTTTTCATTCATTTATGTTATAGCCATGAGAAAGTACTTTTTATGTGCTCAAATACAGAATTCACAACACTACTTGTTTGACTATTTCCTAGTCAATAAATCCATAATCTTCTGGGCTGCTGAGTATCACTACGTTTAATGCTTGAGGAAGTAAAGCCCAGTTGAATAAAGAGATAAAATGCCTCCACTCTGTAAGGAAAATTTTGCTAAGGGGCAACACTAAAATATTGGTGTATGTCCTAAAGGTAAAACCCAACGTAGTCTGAATTACAAACCCTGCTGCAGTGTCTGACAGATTCATGGCTGCTTCTCCCTTTTGCTTGCCTACTGTACTTGCCAGTTCCTGGAAAATAGTTGTTTCTGTCACTTTTTGTATCCAAACAATATCTCCCTTGCGTTTTAACTGCTACACAAATAGAAATATGACATAAAGGACAAAGGATAATTTTGGCCTGCTGACATTTTTTGTGTCCGTGGGTTAAAGAAAGTTAATAAGAGAGTTTACTGTGTGTACCACTTGCACACTAAAAACGTTCCTCAAGAGGTTAAAAGTTCAAAGTTGAGTCAAAGTCTGCACTGCCTCCACTCTTCCCTTTTAATTATCTGAGGTCAGGAAGTTAATAATAGCAGAAATCCCCAGTAGAGACCTCTTGCTCAGTGTATGAACTTTAAACTTGTTCAGCTTTTTTCAAAGGGTAAAAAGTTCAGTGAAAACACAGTGGATTTTCCCTCTGGTCTCCACCAATTCAACCTCAAGGGTTAAAAGTTTAACTGTAAAAGAGTAACCTTTGTTCTCTGAGCTACACTTACAGAGTTCACTTATTAAAAGGTAAAGATTTCAAACAGCAGCTAAAGTCCAAAGTGATTCTTTTCCATAACGATGAAAATATTGCAATAAAAGAAAGTCCTTTGATCTGTTATCACTTCCCTCAGAAGTGACTGTCAAAACTTATTTTTCTCTTTATTTTGAACTTTGGACAAATAATGGAGCCACATGGGTCCCTAAGGCCACATATATCTGTTAAACAGCAACATGCTGCATTTGTGAATTTGTCCTACATTTTTCAGCCAGACAATATCTTTTCCCTACTGAAACATCTACGGCAGATGTTTCTCCACCAGGACTTTTTGCACAGTTTATTTCACACAAGCTCAGGTTCACCAGTTCTGTCAATGGTGAATGTGTCAAGTATAGGTGTTTTCATTATCTTCATTCTCTAAAGAATAAGATCGCTCTGCTGACCTTTTAGCAACTATGCTGCTATAAAATATACAAAACAGTTAATCTAAAATATATCTGGTTTTATATAACACAGTTCAGATTTGTGCTATGGGAGTTCCCTGAGGGGTATTCAATAGGTGCAAAGAGACCAATACTAATTGGTGTGGGTCAAAAGGTTTCCAAAAAGAGGAAAAGCCAACAAAAATGTTACTTTTGGTTTTAGTATGTGTTCCATGTCTAATGGCCAGGATAAGCATTTATGAAACTGAAATAGGAAATGCCCTGGGCTTGGAAGATAATAGATTGCTATGCATGAATTTTGGATAACTGCAGTCTTGAAAAACAACAAATTCTAATTTGAACTGTCCTTAGGGAATTTCTTATAATGTGAGTTTTGGATTGCCCTGGTGTGAGTGGTCTTTTTATTAAAGATCAGCTTATTAAAGTTCACATATTCGCAGAACAGTTCAGTCCTACTTCCTTTATAAAGAAGCTGAAGCTCAGCATTTCAGTCTTGCTGTATCCGCAAGCAAAAATCTCCCACAGTGCATCTAGAAGTGTTGCTCTGACCGATACCTGTGACTCTGTTCTTTGATACAAACCTCAGCAAAATCAATATGAGCTCTCACTTCAGCATGCTTTAGATCTGACCATCTCACTCTCAGAACATAACTGAAGATTTTTTTTCCTCATTCTGCTCCACCCAACCCATGCTTTGGAGGACAATTCAGTTTTGAGAAATGAAGTTTTAAATCTAACTCAGCTCTAGAATTTCTTTCACTGGTTGCATTTCCAGGCCTTTCTCACAGAATAATGTTCACTACTGTGTCTATAAAATAATATGCACTTTGCAATGGACCTGCAAATCTTCTTTATTAGGAAGCTTGTCCTAAATTACTGTTTTGATTTTCAGTTTTCCTACAGACTTTGCATGACCTGTTATTCCACTTAACCTACCATTCACCAAGCATTTCTACAAGCATGTCTCCTTTATCATTTTGGTCACTTGTTTACACTGTCAGATGAAGACTACAGCAAAGATAAGTTTTCCTTGAATATTCTGAGAAATGTTTTCTCTCTCTTTTATGTGATCAGCAACTGACTTCAACACACGAGCTGTTTCAAGTTCAGTTCAGTAGGAAAGTTTTACTATTTTAGCAGAACTAGTTTACTAGGTTCAGCGGTCCCAAAGTTCAGCTAATGATGGTGACCTTACAAGAGGGTCTAGATGGGCCAGCCCAGTTGTATTTACATCAGTCTCTCCAAAGAGGGTGCTTGGCACTAACTCTGCATAACCTTCACAGCAAGCTCCATTCAACCCCCAAACTCACAAATTAACAACAGATTCTGTAGGTTACAGGCCATCCAGATAGAGGAAAGGATGACTGAATCTGATTATGAAACCATTTATGAGACTTGCAATAGGTAGCATAGCATAATTTTTTATTGGAACAGGCCCCTTTTGGACATAATTGCCATTTTACTCAACTAATTATAATTATACTTAATATAAAAAAAAAAGCAGACTGTTCAATACAGCTGACACTGACAATATTTGTGCAAAGCATGACTCTTTCACAAATATAATCTGAGTTTAAGTGATTCCAGGACCAAATTGAATACCTGGCAATCAGACCTCCATAAATTATCATTTTAAATGAGGCATACTTTTTCAGCCTCAGTGAGACGTGAACTAGTCTAGTTCACTTTTGCTTCTCTATCCGTCTCCACGTATGCCCTTTTGCCTTTAACTATAGCTGTTCCACATCTCAGCTCTGCTGTTCTGGAGGCTAACTCAAACAGGCTTTTTCTGTGTCTTAACCTTCAGGCTAAAAAATTAAGTTGTTCTTTTTCTTTGCAGTAAAATAAACTTCATGGGCAAAATTGCTAACTCATACTGCACTCTCTTGAAGCTGTGTTGTTGGGCTTTTATTGATAGTGTAATTGTAGCTACAGAATTCAAAAACAGTACTTCAGAGAGTTTCTTTATTCATCTCTGCCATCATCTCACCCCCTTCACACGCATGCATCTGTACAAAAGCACTTCTGAGTGCAAAATTCAGCCTCTGACAGCCAGGATAGGAGAAGTGCTTTCTAGAACAAGAGCTCTGACCCACAAGCACCATCAAGTTGCACTGGGAAAAGTAGAGGATTACGCTTCCCTCCTGCCCTCCTGACTGGCGAAACAGTCAAGTGTTTGTACTCTCCTGTTGTCTCATTCTACTGCTCTGTGCATTAACAACTATGCACCAGTTTAAAACAGATCAGCCATGAGCTGTGGTGGCTTATATGCAATAACACATTCAAATCTGTTGCTTCTGCATCAAGGGCGATGACCTCCCACCGAGGAATGGGGAAGGGTGCTAACCTTTGAAACTTCACCCAAATAAGTCACTGGCACTTGTGAGAAGAGCCCTGAATGACAAACCATACTGCTGTGGTGGGGGCAGGGGGGCAGTTATTGGATATTTTCATCATCTCTGCACTTCGTCATGACTCTACGGTTTGTTTCATTTGCAATTCCTCTTTTTAATTCTCTGCTAAGTCATTCTGCACCACTTCTGCCCCTTTTACTGTAAACCCAACCGACAAAGCTCTGTCCCTTGCCCTGCAGGAACATACTGTCATGATGGATACTAGGAAAAATCGAAGTAATTTGAATGTCTTTCCTACAGAGAAAGCTCTTCCGAAGGACCTGCTCCTCATGTCATATTCTGTATGAGAAGAGAAGGAGAGAACATAGATTCAATCACCATATGCTACAAAAAGCCACCCACAGATAGCACGTAATCTGATGCTATAGCCCCTAAGTTTAGACCTAATGGGTCCCTTTTAACAAATGGATCTTTCCTCATAATGTTACCCCTGCTCATCTCAAAGGGAAACAGTAAAGAAAAATAGCTGGATGCCAGCTGCCCACAGTACATTTCACATGAAAGTTGTAAAAAATCAGTCACAAGGCAGTGAATAGCAGACTGCTATCTACAGACAGCTCTAGCAAGTACTTTGGGTTCTTATTATACTTTTATTGTAGCATTTTCATGGCTATTATATTACTAGACTGGACCCACTTAAAAGGATAATGTATCTTGTGAGTGGATGATCAGATTTTCTATCTGATAGCTGCAGACAAAGGTGATGTGAAAAGGGAAAGAGCCTCTCTTTGCACCCAAATCCTTCTACAGGTGATTCATTTGCAATCTCTGTAGCCACAAACAGCAGATCTTACGGGAAGTGTAGAATCAATGCTAATTTAATTATTCTTCAGAGGAGAGAAAATCTCTTCCCTTATGAGTACAAACTCCCTTCTGAGCTCAGAGTCTGGTGTGCTGCCCACCATTTGGCCCACGGATACACTTGCCAAAATTATGTCCCATGCAACCAAGAGAAATGAAAGGTCATAAAATCAGAGTTTTCAAATAATCCCTCAAGACTCAGAGCCCTAAGTACTGAGCCTTTTGTCCCTTCAAGAACAGCAACAAATGGAAATTCTTCAGGGTGTGAAAAAAGTCTGAAGCAAGCTTTGCAAATGAAAACACATGGCACGTCCCTTTTCCCCCATGCAGGGAGCACACATGCAGGGAACAACTTGGTCCAGTTTGGTATGTACTGGCCATTGAAACACAGTTTCTTCTAAGGACATAGCTGAGTTAAAAGACCAGACCTTAATTAAAATAGAAGGGTGAGCACAGAACAATACTGAAACAGCTACATACACTCATCAGAACCAACTGTGAGATGAGTAGTCCTAAAACAATGGAGTTCTTCAAAAAAACCCATGAATTAACTTAAACACACAACTTTTGCAACCAACTTGTGTTTTACCCCTCTTATTCCTTTTACAGACAAAGAACATTGAAGGTCATTACAGCAAAGAGCTCCAGGCAAAATTCTCAAAGAAGTTCATAACCCCACATGAAGACAATTCACTTCCATAAATTATTGGGTGATAGCTAGTATGAACATTGAAAAGATTTGGGCAGTACCCAGTGGGAGGAAAAAAAAAAATCTGCTTTGAACTATCCAAAAATATGAACAAGCCATGTAGAAATAATTAATCATATACAACCCATTACAATTAAAAGTGTATTCTTAAATAGCTTCTTGATTGAGAACAAATGCCTCATTAATCTGGAACACATCAACTTAGGAACACAAGAAATGTCAAGCAGAGAATGACGACTGACATGACATGGGACTCCACATGCTGCATGTGCTCAATCTCAAAGGCTCACAGAGAACAGTCAATGCAAAGGTCAGTGAATGTGGTGAGTTGGAAAAAAAAAAATCCACTGACATTTGATTTTTTTTAAAGTCAAATTATTTCATTGTAGACCACTAAACTTTATAGGAGTTCTAAAGTGGTTGCATTATCATCCTATCTCCTATTGTTTTCAAACATGCCTTCTACTCCAGTATTTCTATGGGAACATTTCTACTGCTATTATTTAAAAAAAAAAAAAAAAAAGTATTGTTGCAGCTGTATCTTACTGTATGTCCACATACCACTTTCTAGGCAAATGTGAGTTTGCTCCGTCTATGATACAAGTGAATTCAGAGGGGTGGAACCACACTGGAACAACTCCAAAGCTGGTCCAATACATCTTACCTCTCAGTAGGATTTACTGTCCTGGGCTTGGTACCATGTTATTCAGTTGGCAAGTATGTTGTTCAACACAAGGCAAGCTCTTGGAAAGCTCTGTTCTGGACTGAAACATATGCTTTAAAAAGGCTTCACCATTCAATTTTATAAAACTTCACTACTGATTTTCAAAGGCCATAGTCAAACATAAAAATCTTTCACTGTTACAACATTGTAGTTCAGAGAAGAAATTTTCATTTCAATAATATTTTGCCGTAGCATCTCTGGTGCAAATAACTTAAGAGTGTTTTCCCTTAAAGATTTAATTTTGTTGGTAGATTTCACCCAAGGAGTCAGAACTGGCTATGCTGGCAAACCCAATATTTTCAAGTCTTAATGACACTACCACCAGCAGGACTTGATAGCAGAGCTGCATCAGCAGACCTCTTTCAGCTGTGAATTTGGCCTTAGACAATTAAGCCCTTTGGTCTCAACACCAGTTTGAAATGAAGAGGGTTTATATAGCTGCTTTGCAGCTTTGAAAGCTTAGTTAGGGCTGCTTCTTTCCTGTAGTCTACATAAGGAAAAGCCTATAGTGTCTATTTGTGGCTTGCCCTCCCACCATGTATATGCAGCTATTTACCTTCTATGGCAAGATGTCACCTTTGACAAAAATGCAGATTCATATCATGCTTCCAGTTTCTCAAAAGAAAGGGAACTTTCTGTGAAAACTAAATGCATATATGGGGAAAATTTGGATTTTGCTGAAAAGTTGTTTCCTGGTTCAGAAATAACTCTACTGTACTAACATTGTCCCTCTGACTGAACGGCAGCAATAGAGCACGGGAGTTATCTGGTAAGCTGTTTATAGGAGCTGATGATGATGCCTCATATCTTTCTTCTCTATGTCCCAGATTGTATTTCCGATCATACAGAGTGAAGTTCAGGAGATTTGTTGGACAGGGGTTAAACAGCTACTGTTTCAAAATGTTTTAAATTTTTTTCCAATTCAACTTCTGTGCAGTGTAAACTGTATGGATACTTTTGCAACCATGTTTAAATTGCCTGAAAAGGAGGTTTATAGAAAAAAATAAAATAAAATTTTACAAGCATGGGGGAGTGTCTTGCCTGCACCAGCTGTCCAATCAGAGGATAATGCAATACAGCATAATCTACCTTTCACACATAATGCAACAGGATTTCAGAAACAAGTACTAAAATCAAAATCCCATGGAAAGCTTGATTTAAATGAGAAACATTGAAGTAATGCTTTGTCAAATAATTCTGAACAACAAATGCGTTAAAGGACATTGCAGACTTCACAAAGCTGTTCCAAGAACAGAGAACAGTTACGTTCATCAAATAAAGTACTAATTGCATGTAAGTCATTCTAACCACTCTGGATATTGCAGCAGGAAGATTTTTCCTATCACTTTCATTTTTCAGTAACATAGTTAAAAATGTTTAAAAATATATTCTGAAAATAGTACTATAATTGGATCATGCTGTTTATTTTACTGTAGCTCATCTCGTTGTCCCTTATGCTTTCCCAGTGTCGCAGCTCCCTTTGGGGAGAGTCTTAGTTCCCAGCACTCGCTCACCATCATAGAGGTTGCTGTGTTTTCACTGATGATTGGAGACATAGGAAAAAATTGTCAAGAATGCTGGGTGTAGGCAAAAAGATACTCACAAACAGTTGTGCAGTTTGATGCTTTTAGGTGAAATGTGGGACTACAACAGGGGCTAGATAGATAGCTATTATTTTATTATTCATATACTCACACTTCAATTGGTGTGAGGAGCCCCAGTAACCATCAGAGGGTTGCAGGGGAAATGGGGACAATTAGGTAACGTGTCCAGTCGGGGCTCAACTCAGGGATGTCCCTGCCTCAACTTACATATTTTTTCTTTTTAACAGCAGATTACATGTATCATGCCCATGTGGTTACACAACAAACAATACACTGTTGCAATAAATAGAGGCTAGGGTCACTGTGACCTGATGATCATCAGCGGTGGCAGGATGTTCACATCGTGAGCTGGGACAAGATACTGCATGCCGAACCATGTCCTTGACTCCTTGCCAACCTTCCGAGCCCTTCCCTTGCACTGGGTGCCATTGTAGAGGATATGTTTTCAGATGCAGGGTAGGAAAAGCGAGTGAAATTCTGTGACCTGTTTCATACATCTACATCTGTAACAATCCCCTCAGTGTGTTGCATCAAACTCTCTTGTATCCTCGTACTTCTCTCTTTGCAAACAACCTCCAGAGTCTTTCCTCTTACAGCACCATATGATGCCCAGTGGATATGTCTGTTTTGGCTCCATCAGTTCATCAGCATGAACTGATCAATTATCTGCCACATGACTCCACCAAAATCTAATAACATTTGTCAGTAATTTAAATATTAAGCATATTTTAAAAACACACTTCATTTTCATACATACAAACTTTACTAGGTTATAGTAAGTTATAGTTTAAAATAAATCCCCAGATAATCTATTACCTCAATTAAATTTAATCCTTTAAATAAAGTGCAGAAGAACAGAGGCAAAGGTGAGAAGGCTACTGAGGTAGAAGAAAGTCTACAGGGAGATGATATGCAAAGAAACTAGTAAGAAAAACTTTCACATGGACTACCCACATGTGCCATCTGCACAGCTATTGATTTAGGGTCAGGGGTTTTTTTCTTCTGTTATTTGAGTTTTAAGGAAGCCATATTTGGCAGACTTTAGACATGCTTTCTTCTCTGTACATAAAGATGTTGCTGGTGGCCCTTGAGTGGATCCAAATTTGGTCATGCTGAATGCAGTGTACCACCTCTCTCAAACCATGCAGAGTGCCCCTCAGGCAGCAGAGACATGTATGCCTGCCTCACCAGAAAGGATCAGGCTGCAGCATTTTTAAGAGGACAGTCTGGGCTCTTCAGTTTTAGTCAGATCCTTATCATTTTGCTAACAAGAATTTGAAGGGGTGAAACTGATTTTTTTCATATTGATCATCATTTTGCACTGAACTATCTTGTTTTGGTTGATACTGTCTAATTATTGGTCTACTTTTTATTAATATCTTTGGTGTTCGTCATGGTAATATTAATCATGAAGGCCTCATTTGGTATTAATCTAGATGTCATATACAGGTTTGTAGGAATTCCATTGTAATCCAGCATTGATTAGTTTACTGTTCCTGCCAACTCTGAAAATTTAAGCACTACAGCACAAAAATAATTCTGAGAATTGTTGAAGTCTTTGGTACATTTTGCATACTTGATAAGAAGTTTAATTACTATTGTTATTGCTTTTATTAAATTATTTGCTTAAAATATATTTCAGCTGTCTCATAAACAAACAATAAAATGTTTACCATTACTTGCTTCATAGCAACATAAGCACAAAATCTGTCAATTATCTAATGCTTAAACTGCTTTGAACAGCAGTTTAAGCTAATCTGACTAACTTCGTACTGAGGCAATTTAGGAGAATTCATACCCCTTCTGAGGTACCTCTGCTCTTCTGACTCAGCTCGGGGCGTGGCCATGTGGTGGGCAGTAGCATCTTAAGCATGCACAGTTGTGTTTGCAGTCATTGGCTGACCATGGCCTTAGGCTCCTAAGCACTCAATTTAATTTTAAAACTGAGACTTCAAGTAACATTCCAGATGTCTTTCAGCAAATCAAGATCTTAAGTACTGACTGGCTGAAACTGGTATTAATAATTTCTTACCTTTTCTCCTGTTCATAGCTTGCCCCTCCAAATATTTAACCTGAACCACAATTAACACTCTGCTTTAGCTGTCTCTGATCTATTGTTTGCTGTCAGCTTCTTATTCCTTGTATTATGCAGTTGTTCATTTGATGCTTCAAATCTACTAATAACATTTCTCAATAAATCCAGGAATAAAATGTATTTTAAAAACCTTACAGTATTGGTATTATGGTGTCTTTCACTACCTTTCATATGAATTTCGAACACGGCTAAAGAAGATTTCAGTTTTCTAATTAGATTTCTTTTGTAACTCCGTTGTATCAGTAACAAAGCCTAGATGGCACATTATGGCAGCATGACAGTGGAGTAAGGGAAGATGTATCAGTGGAGTAGAAGTCAGGAAAAATAGATCTTAGTTACAGACTTCTTGTATGCTATGATTCATTCAACCGTACAGCCCTTTCCCATGTCACAGATTTTGCCATCTAAAATGAAGAAGAAATTAGGTTGAACTCATTGAGTTTCTATACGTCTGTCAGAGTAGATGATCAAGCTTCTGCACCTAACAGAGTCCATAAAATTCAAGTGCAAGCTCATGTGGCACCTTGAAAGAAGCATGCTCTCTCTCTGTTTTACCAATGCTTCAATGAAGTCACCCAAACTTAAATAAGTCATGGTATTTCACATGTAGTCCCACTCAGGATAATAAAATTCAGCACTGCATAGAGACCACAGTCCAGCTTCCACCTTATAATTTTACATCTTAACTCTGGTGTTCTGAATTGTGCCACATTCTAGTCTAGAGACATCAACAAACAGAACAGACCTCGCTTTTTGACCTTCTGCTACCTGATGCCCTTAGAAATTACGCATCTAACTTGCTACAGGCTCAAACTTCAGAGCAAAACTCAGGTAAAATTTTTATATCTCAGAAAATACATCTAAACCAAGCTGTGCCTGATAATCCCTCCAGCTCTCTGAATAAATGCCACTGAATTTTCAGTTATTTATAGCCATGTAATAGGGCAGGAATAATTGTCTCTTGGCTAGACATAGTAGCAAGAAACTGAAATCACAAGAAAGTATTCTATGCTCTTGACCTCCCTTACATTACTACTTGTGATAAATTATTTCTACTACCTCCAAATACACTTACATTTTTTAAATACAGAAACTTGTACACCCAGGTTAAAAAAATCACAACTCTGCAATAGAAAGCTCATTTCTTTTCATATGTGAAAATATGCATTACATTGGATTGGCAAAAGTTTTTCTACAGCAGACTCAAAAAGAATAACCAGACTATGAGGAAGACTGATAGCAGACTTAGGTACTCACTAGAAAATATTTAGCTACACAATTAACCTTAACTGGTTGGCAAACTTTTAGATAGCCAAATAAAAAGAAAATTAATTCCACCCTAAAACTCTTCTATATAATTCCAGATTGTATCCACTTCATGTGCCTGCCAAGAAAAGCATGCTGAAAAAGAAACATATTCTCTCTCCTTCAGTTCAGCATTGGTTGAAAGTCCCCAGCCAGAAAGACAGTTACATCAGAAAAATCATGCTTTCTTGTAAAAAATGAAAAAATCATAGTTTAACATGGAAAAGGCTAATGAATGCTTCAATGGCAGTAAGATTTTTAGGAAGTATTGTATGAAACCATACATTAAAAAGAACAGCGTTATCATAGTAATAATAATGTATAATTATCCCTTCACACTTATCTCACCTCAGATAGGCTTACTAAAGAAGGCAGGGACTAATACCTTCATTTTACAGCTAGCATACCACAGAGCAAAATATTACTCTTGAAGTTGTGTAGTAGAGCCCATAATGAACTCAGGCATCCCATGCAACTTTGGCTTTACTACATAGAAACATAGAATGGTTTCGGTTGGAAGGGACTCTAAAGATCATGTAGTTCCAACCCCCCTGCCATGGGCAGGGACACCTTCCACTAGACCAGGTTTCTCAAAGCCCCATCCAACCTGGCCTTGAACACTTCCAGGGATGGGGCATCCACAACCGCTCTGGGCAACCTGTTCCAGTGTCTCACTACCCTCACAGTGAAGAACTTCTTTCTTACACCTAATCTAAATCTACCCTCTTTCAGCTTAAAGCCATTACCCCTTGTCCTATCACTACATGCCCTGGTACAAAGTCCCTTTCTGGCTTTCTTGTAGGCCCCCTTTAAGTACTGGAAGTACTTGCTGCTATAAAGTGTCCCCAGAGCCTTCTCTTCTCCAGGCTGAACCACCCCAACTCTCTCAGCCTGTCTTCATAGGAGAGGTTCTCCAGCCTTCTGGTCATCTTTGTGGCCCTCCCCTTGACTCACTCCAACAAATCCATGTCCTTCATATGTTGAGGGCCCCAGCGCTGAATGCAGGACTCCAGGCGGGGTCTCACGAGAGTAGAGTACAGGGGCAAAATCACTTCCCTTGATCTGCTGGTTACACTTCTTTTGATGCAGCCCAGCATATGGTTGACTTTCTGGGCAGCAAACACCCATTGCTGGGTCACATTGAGCTTCTTGTCAAGCAACATCCCCAAGTCCTTCTCCTCAGGGCTGCTCTCAATCCACTCATTGCCCAGCCTGTATTTGTGCTTGAGATTGCCCCAACCCATGTGCAGGACCTTGCATTTGGCCTTGTTGAACTTCATGAGGTTCGCACAGGGTCACCTCTCAAGCCCTCTGAATGGCATTCCTTCCCTCCAGCGTGTTGGCTGCACCACACAGCTCAGTGTCATTGGCAAATTTGCTGAGGGTGCACTCGATCCCACTGTCCAAGTCACTGACAACGACGTTAAACAGAACCAGTCCCAATACCAACCCCCGAGGAACGCCGCTCATAACTGGTCTCCACTTGGATATCGAGCTGTTGATTGCAACCCTTTGAGTGTAACCATCCAGCCAGTTCTTTATCCACTGAGTGGTCCATCTGTCAAAACCATGTCTCTCCCATTTAGTGACAAGGATGTCGTGTGGGACAGTATCAAATGCTTCGCACGGGTCGAGGTAGATGACATCAGTTGCTCTTCCCTTATCCACCAACGCTGTAACCCCATTGTAGAAGGCCACCAAATTTGTCAGGCATCATTTGCCTTTAGTGAAGCCATACCGGCTGTCACCAATCACCTCCTTATTTTCCATGTGCCTTGGCATAGTTTCCAAGGCAACCTGGAAACTGCTCCATGATCTTGCCTGGAATAGAGGTGAGACTGACTGGCCTGTAGTTCTGCAGGTCTTCCTTTTATCCCTTTTTAAAAATGGGGGTTATGTTTCCCCTTTTCCAGTCAGTGGCAACTTCCCCAGACTGTCACAACTTCTCAAATACGATGGATAGTGGCTTAGACACTTCATCTGCCAGTTCCCTCAGGACCCACGGATGCACCTCATCAGCTCCCATGGACTTATGCACCTTCAGATTCCTTAGATGGTCTTATACCTCACCTCCTCTTACACTGAGCAGTTCTTCATTCTCCTACTCCCTGCCTTCGCCTTCTGTGACTTAGGCAGTGTGGCTAGAGCACTTGCTGGTGAAGACTGAGGAAAAGAAGTCGTTGAGTAACTCAGCCTTCTCCATATCCTGGGTAACCAGGTCTCCTGTTTCCTTCCAGAGAGGGTCCACATTTTCCCTGGTCTTCTTTTTATCACTGATGTACCTATAGAAGCTTTTCTTGTTGCCCTTGATGTCCCTGGCCAGATTTAATTCTATCGAGGCTTTAGCTTTCTTAACCTGATCCCTGGCTGCTCGGACGATATCTCTGTATTCCTCCCAAGCTACTTGTCCTTCCTTCCACCCCCCACAGGCTTCCTTTTTTGTGCTGGAGTTTGTCCAGGAGCTCCTTGTTCATATGTGCAGGCCTCCTGGCATTTTTGTCCAACTTCCTCTTTGTTGGGATGCACCGTTCCTGAGCTTGGAGGAAGTGATCCTTGAATATTAACCAGCGTTCTTGGGCCCATCTTCCCTCCAGGGTTTTATCCCATGGTACTCTACCAAGCAGATCCCTGAAGAGGCCAAAATCTGCTCTCCTGAAGACCAGGGTAGCGAGCTTGCTGTGCACTCTCCTTGCTGCTCTAAGGATCTTGAACACCACCACTTCATGGTCACTGTAGCCAAGGCTGCCCTTGAGCTTCACATTCCCCACCAGCCCCTCCTTGTTGGTGAGAACAAGGTCCAGCATAGCACCTCTCCTCATTGGCTCCTCCATCACTTTGAGAAGGAAATTATCATCAACACATTCCAGGAACGTCCTCGACTGCTTATGCCCTGCTGTGTTGTCCCTCCAGCAGATATCAGGGTGGTTGAAGGCCTCCATGAGGACCAGGGCTTGTGAACGTGAGGCTGCTCCTGTCTGTCTATAGAGGGCCTCATCCGCTCAGTCTTCCTGGTTGGGTGGCCTGTAGCAGACCCCCACTATAATGTCACCTGTTCCTGCCCTCCCTTTAATCCTGATCCATAAATTCTCAGTTGGCTCCTCATCCATCCCCAGGTGGAGCTCCATGTGCTCCAGTTGGTCACTGACATAGTGGGTGACACCCCCTCCTTGTCTCCCCTGCCTGTCCTTCCTAAAGAGCCCGTATCCTTCCATTCCAACACTCCAGTCGTAGGAGCCATCCCATGTCTCCACAATGCAGATAAGATTGTAGCCCTGCAGGCATGTGTACATCTCTAACTCTTCTTGTTTATTCCCCACGCTACGTGTGTTTGCATTGAGGCACTTAAGCTGGGCCCCCAATGAAGCTGAATTAGTGTCTGGAGTGGCTAGGATTCCTTTGTGTTGCTCTTCAGGTGCTCTCCTGCTGACCCTCTGCAGGGTCTGGGTACCTATTGCTGGCACTGACATCAAACTGGTAGAAATGGGATGGATTGAGGTTCCCCTCTCCTGGCAACTTCAGTTTAAAGCCCTATTCACCAGTTTGGCAAGCCTATGACCAAAGATGCTCTTCCCCTTCTCTGACAGATGGACCCCATCAGCCCCTTTGTTTCAGTGAAGAAGAAAATAGTATTTTACAGATCTCTGACTCCATGATGCGTCAAAGCCTTACTACAGAATTCTGCAACCTAGAGTACCTATTCGCCAATCTTCAGAGCCCAGGGAAAAGAAACAGTTTAAAAATGGTAAGAGATGAGAAGAAACATTTAATCCACTTTCTAAGGTAGCTTCAATACTAAAATTTTATATAACCACACCTATATACCCCAGTACTTGCACATGAACTCAGACTTTATGTAACGGAGCTATTCATGGACCCCATTCTTAGTGTATATTAGGATATTCAGATATATCAACCTGCTTGCTTTATTTCCAAAAATGTTGTATAAAGATTTATACTTACCATATTTATTGAAAACTTAGTGAAAATCACAGCTAGATAAATATGAACACATACATACATAACCACAACATTACAGAAGTAAATAAGAAAGCTAATAATCAACTACATTCTGAGACAGTAGGATTGCAAAATGCAACCTGTTTTGCATAGGACTTTGCAATTTGGGGGGTCTAAGTGCTGCACCAGGGCACAGCATTATTGTTGCAATGCCTTAGCTGAGGGACATGGTAAAGTGCCATCCCTGGGAGCTAAAGACACATCAGAAGGCATGTGCCTCACCAGCAACCTGGAGACTCATTAGAAGGCCAAATACGGAGTCAGGTCATACTAGACAACAGACTACAGGGTTATAGGCCTGGGGAGGGATTTGGGCAACATCACAACCTGCAAGGAAGGGCTTGAATTACAACAAGTAAGAAAACTCTAAGACTGAAATACATTTTAAGCATGTAATCTCCCATCATGTGGTATTATTCAGGAAGCTGCTTGAGCTTGGGGGTGACAGGGCTTATTCTCTTAGTCAGAGCTGGTGCGTTAGCAGGAGATTATTGCTGTGCATGTAACAGAAAAGGAAAAGGATTGCAGTGCTTGTGACGTAGGAGAGAAAGGAGGTTACGCAGCATGAGCCAGAGAAGGGAAAAGATCTACAGGCACAATGGAAGGAGCACGTGACGATCCCCATGCCTAATAATGAAAGAGCTGGCAGCCTCTCTGACAATACAGATCAGTTGTTTAAAGTTGAAATCACAGTAACTGAATCTCAAAGCAAAAAGTCACTGAAAATTCATTTTGAGATAAAAAAAAGTGTTGAATGTGAAATGTATATCAGATTAGTAGCTTTAAGATTAAGCTAAGCATTCCTGTACACTCCTGTACAGTTTGCTGTACAGGAATGTTTCATTCGATATGCCAAAACTGCTATGTTCACTTGATAGATGGCTGAAGTCCCCAAAAGCAAGCTGGATAAGCTGACTCCATTGCTTTCACTAGCACTGAACCTGTGCCATCATTTTTCAGAATCAATATCTAGAGATGCTTCCAAGGCATCACAATAAAATTTTGGCTTTGCTACAAATGAGAAAGCACCATCTTCAGATCTGCATGTGTGTGCTGCCTTTTGGGTTGATTTGAGCTTCTAAATCTTTCATCCCTCTTAGAGCAACAAGAAGAACTACTGTGCACTTAAGGCAACCAATGGGGATAGGGAAGGTATTTAATAAGGTTCACTGCAGTTTCAACACCCAATTTATACTTTTCCAAATGAGATAAAAAGTAATCAGGTTGCAAATCCCTTAGTTAAGACTATCACATCACTGTATGTATATAAGAGTAAGCAGCTGGTAATTCAATTCACTGATTTATATTTACCAGACATATAAAAGGCTAGAAATTTTTTCTAAAAAAATCAATATATGAATTAGTAAGGGTCTGTGGGACATGGGCTCTTGTCATAGTCATTCCAAGCGCTCTTTTGTCATGTTGTCAGGTGGAAATCAACTAAAAAATGGTTATTATTCTTTTTTATTGGAAAAGGCAGCAACAGCAGCAGCATGCCTGTTTCTTCTCTGCGGATCTTCCCACATATTTTTCTATCTTTGATTTTCAGTCTTTGGCTTTTGCACCAATCTTTCCTTGTAATTCTGCTACATTCTCTGCTTTATGTTTTTCTGGGCTTGGTAAGCGTTATGACACCCAGTCTATCTTTTTTAACGACCTGCAGAGTTTTTAATACTATAGGTGGGTTCCAAAACTTCATTATTGCTTCTTGACTGCACCACACTTAAAACCCCAGACCACAAGCTATATGTAAATCTGTTACCAAAAACTGTTTGACCTTTTGCCCTATATACTTCCATGCTCTGCTGCTTCTCTCTTGCAGAGATGCATTAACCCTACTATGCTCTGAGACTACTCTTGGTAGTTTCTCTGGACACCTTAGCTTTTATTGTTGTAGAGTTGAAATACTACCATAATGCGACTTACTGCCTGACTGCTGACCATTTGGTTTTTCTTGGATGCCAGTCAACTTCGGTGTTATTTTGGAGGCTGGAAAGAAAAAGGTAGAGGGGCAGGATAGCATGGCAGCATAAGCATAAATAAGAGAAAGCATGGAAGAGATATCTAACAGAGGAACTTCAGCCACTGTAATTACCAGAGCCTCAATTTAACTGTGCTATACACTGATTTTTGCAAAACGAGCTTCTTATCTATTAAAGATGAAGCTGAGAGCTTCAGTTCATTGGCCTAGTTCCTTGCTAAGGCTGTCTCCAGAGATGCAGCCTTCCTGGTGACTTTAACAGCATCATTCCATCAGAGTTTCTTTAAAACTTGGATATTTCACTTCATATTACCTCCATTATCAAGTTGCTTTGTTCAGCAGCTTTGAAATATTATATAACACCAATCTCTCTTGTCCCATTGAATACAAAATATTACTATTAATCTTTTTGTAACTGTGAATCTAGGTTATATCATTTCTTCTGTAGACTTTTTCTAAAGTTTATAGAAAATGCAGCAAAGGTCTTTTCCTGATTTAAATTTTAGAACTTGTTCCAAATGTAAAACTACTCTATTGGCGTTTAGGCAGTATATCAACTTAGGCAGACATATTTAGGCAAAACGTTGGATGCACTGAAACTGATAAGGTGCTGATACAGTCTTCTAAGCATTTTCAAATCTGTAGACTGAAATCCTTATAGAATTTAGACATGCATCAGAAATACAAGGCTGAACTTCTTTGTGATGAAAAGCTTGGGGGTTTTATGTCATGGTATTTTACAGATTCTTACTTCAGTGTTGTATCTCTTCTCACAAATTACTCAGAAGTTACTCAGGGAGGAAAAATATACATTCAGCCTAGTTGTCTCTAACACATGAAACACATGCTGAGTTTTTGTGAAATATCGTGAGAAAGTTTTTAACTACACTCTCTCCATTCATATTCAGAAGCATCGTAATCTAAGCAATTAAACCAGTGATGATAAAAAAAATTATATTCTTATTAAGGCTATGCATCTAAAAGCTGCTAAATGAAAAGTTACTTTTACTCGGTGGGCAAAGCCACCAGAAGAATTTCAAGTTCTGAGGATATAAAAAAGAGAAATCTTGTCTTTCTCTGTGCATTGAGTTTAATTCAGATCCCTGTTCACGTCTGAATAAACTCAGTGGGCATTCTCCATTTATCTTCAGTGAGCTACAGATCAAGCCCAGGAATCATGTCACCAGCAAAGAAGAGGTACTATTGTACTGCCATTGTCTCTGCTGATGTAACAGTCCTGCCACTGAATAAGCTTCATTTCTGAAATTTCATAGACTGAGAGAACAACTGTAATACTTCTAATTTAATAAATGAGAAAAAAGATCAGAAAAGTCCATTCTAGAAATTGAAAACAAAGTGCTACCACTATTTTTATTTTTTTTAAGGGACCTGTTGTGTGAAAAGAAACCCCAAACTTCCAAAGTTTAACAATACAAGGGCTGTAAACATTAAGGCCATCTAGAGCTGACTGACCAGGACCATGTCCAGAAGATTTTTTAGTATGTCCAAGGACGGAAATTCCACAGCTTCTATGGGCAACCCATGCCGGTGCTCTGTCACCCTCACACTAGAAAAGCTTCTACTTATGTTCAGGTGAAACCTCCTGTGTTTCAGTTTGTGCCCATTGCCTCTTGTCCTGCTATTGGGCACCACTGAAAAGAGCCTGTCTGTCTTTTTTACGCCTCTCTTCAGATATTTAAATACATTGATAAGTTCCCCCCTGAGCCTTCTCTTCTCTAAACTGAACAGTCCCAACCCTCTCAGCCTTTCCTCACAGGAGAGATGCTCCAGTCTTAATCCTCTTAGTGGCCCTTTGCTGAACTCTCTTCAGTGTATCCATCTCTCTCTTGTACTGGGGAGTCCAGAACTGGACCCAGCACTTCAGGTGTGGCCTCATCAGTGCTGAGTAGAAGGGAAGGGCCACCTCCCTCGACCTGCTGGCAACACTCCTCCTAATGCAGCCCAGGATGTCACTAGCCTCCACCATCCAACCCCTGAATGCAGTGGTATGCTGGTTTTGGTTGGGATAGAGTTAATTTCCTTCCGAGTAGCCAGTATGGGGCTATGTTTTGGATCTGTGCTGAAAACAGTGTTGATAATGCAGAGATGTTTTAGTTACTGCTGAGCGGTGCTTACACAGAGCCAAGGCCTTTTCTGCTTCTCACCCCACCCCACCAGCGAGGAGGCTGGGGGGCCACAAGGAGTTGGGAGGGGACACAGCCGGGACAGCTGACCCCAACTGACCCAAGGGATATTCCAGACCATACGACATCGTGCTCAGCATAGAAAGCTGGGGGAAGAGGAAGGAATGGGGGGGACATTCACAGTGATGGCGTTTGTCTTCCCAAGTAACCGTTACGTGTGAGGGAGCCCTGCTTTCCTGGAGATGGCTGAACATCTGCCTGCTGATGGGAAGTACTGAATTAATTCCTTGGTTTGCTTTGCTTGTGCACGTGGCTTTTGCTTTACTTATTAAAGTAGCTTTATCTCAACCCATGAGTTTTCTCACTTTTACCCTTCTGATTCTCTCCCCCATCCCACTGTGAGGGAGGTGAGTGGCTGCATGGGGCTTAGTTGCCAGCTGGGGTTAAACCACAAGACCTTATAGCAGCCTTCCAGTACCTAAAGGGGGCCTACAAGAAAGCCAGAAAGGGACTTTTTACCAGGACATGTAGTGATAGGACAAGGGGTAATGGCTTTAAACTGAAAGAGGGTGGATTTAGGTTAGATGTAAGGAAGAAACCCTTCATTGTGAGGGTAGTGAGACACTGGAACAGGTTGCCCAGAGCAGTTGTGGATGCCCCATCCCTGGAAGTGTTCAAGGCCAGGTTGGATGGGGCTTTGAGCAGCCTGGTCTAGTGGAAGGTGTCCCTGCCCATGGCAGGGGGGTTGGAACTACATGATCTTTAAGGTCCTTTCCAACCCGAACCATTTTATGATTCTATGATTATCAGCCAGACAAGAAACAATTAAAGTCTTCACTCACCACTGTGCAAATTAGCTGCTATGGCTCCGCTGCCTCTTCACCCTAATGAGCCATTTAGTACAGGTAACCCTGGGAAAAAGAAACACCCTTACAGGAAAAGTTTCATAATCTGCTTTCTCTCTTAGGCTGAATAGTCTTCAAAGTTCACAAAAAAAATGAGACAGCATGAGAATATATCAGCCACAGCTATACTACTTCTGCTGAATAGGAAACCTTAACCTGTAGGCTTAGCAGCATGGATCAGTGTGTTGACACTCCACAGCAAATGGGAAATAAGTATTTGCCCCTACCACTTGTACAGCATTGCTCACTACCCCACTGCCTGGGAAGCATGAAGGTATTTCTGGCCTTTTGCAGCTGACCTTATTATAATCCTCTATTTTCTAAGCTTTCACCTGTAATACTGACAAATGAGATCTTACTGGGTACCTCCAATGAGTCTAGTAAGATCTATGGCTAATCAGGGCAAGAGTAACCTGTAAACACTAAAAATCTCCTTTTTTTTTTTTAATTTTATTTTTTAAGAAAAACATGAGATTGCATTTTCCCTTAGTATACAGGATACTTGCTGGATATTTTATGCTGCTACTATCAGGCTTACTTGAGGTATTTTGCTATGATCTTGCTTGTGATAGAATCTTTCAAACAGTGGTAAATCCTTTTTTTTTTTTCTTCCAAAGATTTTTTTTATTTTCACCCATATTGACAATGCCAGCGAACAAATGACAGGCAGCTAGAAGAATAACAGCAAATGCCAATGCTTGTGGAGATCTAGAAAAAGTACATTTGTGATTAAAGTATGAATGAGGACTTTTTCCACACCAGGAAAGTGTGACTGGAAGTATCTAGGCTAAGACAGACATTCTTCTCCTGAGAATTCACTGTGAAACATATGGAAAGTGATATACCAGCCAGAATTTTGAAATAGCTATACTGAAGACATCTACAGAATAATATGGGAGCCAACCAGCTGCTGTTTACTTTATATTGTGCAGTGGATAACCAGTATCACCTGGCTACAACAGGGAAATAAAATGTTAATAAAAATCACTACAGCCAAGCCAAGAAGGAAACTTTCCTACACTGCTCTGTCAATGTAAATCTTGGTTATTTCAGCCTCTTTGCTTAATTGGAGATTTCGCTACTGGTTACATAAAAATATGTAGATTTGAACCAGTTCTAGAAATCAAAGTCTAACACAACGTGAACTGAAATAAACAGCAATCTGGCTCAATAGCAGTTACAGTAACTTGCCCACAATCCTAATGAGATTCAGGAGACTATCTGAAACACAGAAATAACTTAAACTTAATAACTTTCTTAGTTATGTGAAGAGTTAACACCTTTGAGAGAAATGTGTGAACACATGTTAGAATTCCTCACTCTCAGTTGAATCAGTGGGCTGCAACTAAAAGCATGGACCCCGGAAAAGAGGTATAAAGTATAGCATGAAATATTTTATACATCTATTTGTTGAAAAAGTAATGTTTTTAAGAATCCTCATGCAAAGTAATTTGCTGGCATCCACAACCATGAGACATCATATCTCTTTGCTTATGAGGGTATTTTCACACCAAGCTTTCACATTTGCTGTGGTTGATTGCATCCAATCCAGCAATTCCCATTGACTTCTAAGGGCTCTGGAGAAAGCGATCAGTGACCTAATGTTTTCTACCTCTTCTGTTTAAGTTTCTTTGAAGTCAGAAATAGATTTTTCAGTAGAACATCTTTTCTTCTTATACTTTCATTATATTCAAGCCAATAATATTTTATACTGAAAACATATACAGCTGTGATACTTCGAGAAGCTGTGGCGTTCTGTTAACACAAACCTTCAATTTCATTAAAGACCTTATTAAAACTTACACTGATTTTTCAATGCTGGATGCTAAGCTGTGGTTACAAGGCAGAGTTCTCAGTTTTATTCTAGAAAATGTGCTTCTGCAGATAGAAGATTCCTGGTTATTTTCCAATTATTCTGAAACTTAAAACATAGCAGTACTGATTTCTGCAGACCTTCAACAAACTCAAAATAGAGCATTTTTTTGCTTCTATCACTAAGGAGCCTATGTTGTCAACAGCAGGATTACTCTGAGAAAAAGGTTTGATGATCTCTGTTTTAGATATCTACTGAATGACAACAAAGATCATGGTCTTACACTTACAAACTACTGATAATCTGAACTAAAGCAGACCAGCATTATATAGCATTTGACCAGTGAATTCATATGACACATGCCATGATGCTCTCTACATAAACAGAACTGATATGCTCTGAGGATACAATTACACTTATGATCCTAAAATACATAACCTTGGCGAGAGTTCCTATGAAGAAAAACGAGAAAAATGAGTAATCAACATTCCACTGGGAAAATGATCTCACTTTAGTTTGCAGTCCTTACCAAATATTCCCACAATCAGCTTTATCGTGCTTTGCAGATTCATATAGAAGTCTAAAAAGTACTTTTTTTTTTTTTTAACAGATCACATCTATTTATTTTACCAGGTAATGGCAAACACTAGTACTATGTTGCTTTGCAAAATCAGAATGTATTTATAGAACTGTGAAGCACAAGGGTCTTTCTTTGGTCCCAGGATTTGGGTTTTGTTTTTAACTGCTTATGGCTCAGTCTCAGGTTTGTATTCAGACATATGGAATTGGAGAATTCATTATTGCTTCATCTCCAGTGTGTAAAGGTGTACTTTGAACCAGCCACAAGAAAAGACAACATATGAGTGGCTAAAAGAAGTAGTATTGGGTTTGACCGAGAGTTTCTTTTGCTGGAAACAGGAAAGAAGAGGAGATGGTACTGTTGTATCCCATTCTGCAGCAGGTGACAAGCAATTATTTAAGAGAGGCCTGGTAATAACTCATATCCTCTGTGGAAGGTCCATGCATAGTGATTTTGGATGAAAATTGCATCAGGACTAAGCAGCACAGGACTTATCTTATCCAGGCTCACAGTCATAACTCAAAGGCCTTGCTCAGCCACTTTCTGTCAGCCGCAGTTGAAGCCTATGACCTGAAGAACCCTTTCTCTCCTGCTGCCCACCCCAGCAAGCAGCTGCCTCTAACCGGGTATTGACACAAGATACATGATACACCTCACGCATCTCTCAACAGCGGCAATTTTGGGAAGGAGTTAGTATCTCTATATCCAATAGAAGCTGCAAATCTGCTGAAGTCAACCCAGGCAGGCCTGCCTAACAACAGCAAGAGTGTGGGGGATTTCTGTTGGGGGGCTCTCAAATCACTCAGTAATCATGAACGAAACTACTTCCCCAATGCACCAGCTATATACACGCTGAACTCTTAATATATTACACTGAATTTACTGATCCACACAGAATTGTGATAAAGATAACAATTAATGGAAGATACCATTAAAATCCAGCTTATGCTGCAGTACATATCAGAGTTTGGAAAGCTTCCATCTCAGTTTCCAGCAAATTTCTCTCCCAAAATTTGCACAGCAGTATTTTTTTCCATCTATGAACTGTCTCAGAATTTTTCTGCTTGTTCACTCTTTTCTATTGAGAAGTGCATCTAAAATACTTAATCCAGATTTGATCCTTGTCAAATTTAAATCTTAGTTTCTAACTGGTGATAAATTTAAAAATGCTGATTTTTTTTTTCTCACACCAGGACCAAATAAATCGCTCCTTCAATATGGCTGTTCAAACCCAAAGTGTTTTTCAAAATCTGAGGCAGTCTTTAGCAGGATTAAAAGACTATAATAGGATAACTCCTCAGAAATCAATAAACAAACATCTAATAATGTAATGCACACCACTCAACTTTTCTGTATCAGGTGAAACATTTCTCAGTAATTGAATTTACCTCAGATCCTTTAGGAATGTTGATGATCCACACAGCTGCCTGGAATTAAAAATTGGAATATGATTCTAAGTAATTTTATTTAATACACAATAGAAATTTATCACCGAAAGACTTGTGTCAAGGGTTCTTCAGCATCTTATCTAAAAGGATTGTGATGAATTTTCACTTGATTCAGCAGTTGCCTGTTTTTATTACTAAAGCCTCCAAAATACCTGGTGAAAGCATCACTGACATGATAAAGAATCACACAGCGAAAGTGGTGCTGCATACTAAAAGAAACACAGACTGGGATACAGCCCCAGTAGAAAAATCTCAGGCCAGTTCTCTGCTGCTCTACCACTGCTTTCACTGCACTTTAGCGTGGGACTGAAAAGGAGAACCTTGCTCTTTAATTCCTGGCCTTACAGCTGTATTGGAAGTGAAAAGAAAGTAAAATGCTGTGTTTTGGTTTTTGAGACTTCAAGGAATATTAATTTTTTTCCTATGGAGTAAACACTTGGAGATAGGAAACCAAGGAATGAAGCTGGTAGGATTGTACAATTAAGTGTTGTCCATTGAAATAAATGTATGCCTTTGTTTCGTATAAAATGCAGTTTTACAAAAGCTCTCTTTTCACACAGCATCAGCTTTTGGCTGGCTGCTGTATATGATATATTTTCAGAAAACTCTATTTTAGCAAAAAGGTGTATTGTTGTAATTACCCTGCTAACTGAAAAGAGAGGCACCAGAGGTATCAATCAGCTGATGTAAATCAGCAGAGCTGCACCAAATGAAAGATCGTGATGCCAGTTGATTAGCTAAGACTTTTATCCCAGTAAGGATGTTTCACAAATGTGTATACCTTTGGCATACATAGAGCGAGGTGTTTGAGAGCTGTTCTGTGAAATTTGAAATTATTTTTGCTCGAGGCAGGAGGGATAATAAACAACCACCCTTTCAGCAGCCAAAAAAAGGAAGAGGGTAGACACTGCACACTGAGGAGCAGCAGCAAACTTGTGCAGTGGGTTCCTACTGAAGACACAGTCTCAGATTCAGCTACTTACATGAGATGCATGTGACCACTGTATTTCAACATGAAAGTTGAACAAAACTAACAAGGAACAAAAATGAATCTGATGTTTTTAGAAATGAAGTCATGGCCTACTTTTACTTCCTGACCCCAGGCAAATGATTGACATTGGAGCAGACTGTGACCTGTTTAGACTGGTTTAGTGTGTCAACTGCCACCTGGTTTTATGTCATTGAACATGTAATGAGGCTCACTAAATAAGGCAGACCTAACCTAGAAAACTGCATCAGCCTTCACTTATATTTTTAGGTTGATTTCTTCTCAAATAAATTTAAATACCAACCTGAGTCATTCACTGTGAAAGTCTGTACAAGCTTTCCTGTGCTATCAAAAGAGATTAAGGATTCTAGCCAGCTACATGGTGTCACTTTATTCTGGGTTGGGATTTTTCTTTTTTTTTTCTTCTTTTTTTTTTAGTTTTTTAAACCAACTCTTGTTTTGGGCTGAAAACCCACAGAAAAACAGCATGCCACAACCAGAATTTTCTGAGTTTTCAGTAGAGAAGAAATACCAACGCAAAAAGGGAGAAGCCCTAGTAATTGGCCAATGCTGCTGCTCTTCCCCAGTAAGAAGTTATCATTAACTCTATTTTTATTACTAGCATTGGACCCATGTGACGAAACAGTGATCCTGCTGCCTGCTTTCCTAATGGTGACCAGTACAGGTGTTTCTGATAGGACTGCACCAGCCTGCTGCATTTCTGGGTGCCCTGCTGGGTTCTCAGAGAGGCATTACTTCCATGTTACTAACCTACATTGCCAGGGGAAGCTGAATACTTGCTACCTTTTCTTCTCCACACTAACACTCAATCAACCTTGTCATATGCAGGGAGGTTTTTGGCAGCCCTGGCTGTAGGTAGGCTCTGCCCTTGCACAAAGCAGCCAGTGGTGGGCAGGACTGAGCTGGAGGGAAGTACTGTGGCACCACATAAACTCCAAGGTGGCCAAAACCAAAGTTCAGGCTTGGCTTGCTCTCACAGAGTTGTGTTTCTACCACTGCTCCTAGTAAGCTCATATGAGAAGTAGGGCACGTGTCAGTTGAAGCTTAACCCTTTTAAATTTTTTCCCTGACTGAACACTTCTTAAGAAAGGATGATGATTTAGTCTCATTTTCTATGTTATTGCAGCATTGGAAGGTCTTGGATCAGACTTTTCAATGTTCAGTCGACTTCTGGATCTGCTGCAAAGCAATGGCTTTAGGCAGTGCCTATGTTTTGAAAAATATGCAGATACTTTCTGTGAGTTGTTCAAACCGCCATGCTGGGTCTAAACTCACTGACCTACTTTAACTTGCTTTTTGAGTAGCTGAGTTTCAGACTTATCTTCATTTTATCTGAATGTTAAATATCGTTTGGTTTTCAGAATTATTGTGCATGGCTCCACCTGTAGTCAATCTCTTCTCTAGGTAGGTGGTTTCCTGTCCTACATTTCCATTACTAACTGTAGTCATTCCTAATGCACACAAAAAACAGTCCCAGGCTACAGTATCACCAATGCACGCTCTCATTCCCGAGAGGCCTTCAGACATCTGGGGCATTATACAGTTAAGTACTTCCACATCCGAACACATTAAAACAAGCACATGCGAAAAAAAATAATAAATTGCAAATTGTTCGTTTGTTTGTTGCCTTAAAATACCAACAGTTGGCAGGCTATCAGAGCACCCAGTCAGTTTGGAGCAATAGAAACCAAGTGTATGGGGAAATATTAGCCACCAGGAAGATTACATGATTGGGCTGTCAAATTGCAGAAAGGAGATGCAAATCTTTGACCGCTCCACATTCAAAGGCACCTGCCCAAACTCTCAGTTCATTTCAGTTGTTGGAAAATGTGGCCCCAAAGCTTCGTTCCTGGTGGGCAGATGTTAATATTCTCGTGCGGTGCTCCCATTCACTTCCTGAGAGCCGTCTGTCAGCATCTCTGGTCTGCAAAGCATGCCAACTGTTATCACAAGTTTTTCTTGTGAGGAATTTTCATGCTTCTCTGCAGATGTAGTTGTGCAGACTTGAGTTTCACCAATGCGAAAAAAGAACAGCAGTTTCAGACACAGAAACTTCCTCTCCCCCTGTTGGGCACATTTCAGTCTCTGTCACTTGCTTGGTTTGTGGAGTGGCTGAGATTCCTCCCTACCTGGTGGCACAGATAACTGGCTGGATTGCCATTTCTCTACACCCAGCAGATCTCACTCTCAGAGAGACAGGGGCTGTGAAACCCTTGTCAGGAAGCCAGTACCAGCTCGCGCACTGTCTCCTTTATTTCGCTAGTGTCTTACTCCAAATTTCTCTGTGGCAGCTCTAGCAGTCATCACGTTTCCTTAGACTACCTTGACTCTGTTAAGTAGCTTGTAGATCTGGGCACAGTATAGATGCCATACTAGCTGCAGTATTTGACTTTGTCCTAGCAAGACCTAAAGACACAGTGTTGGTTGTGCTTCAGCTGGCTGTGAGATTTTATTGAGTCGTTGGTGGGGGAGAGTTGCCATCAGCAGAACTGCTCTCCTCAAGCCCCATCTCCTCCTTTCTGAGCAATCCCCAAGTGCCCCTGCAAGCTCTGGCCCCAAGAAGCCCGCTTCTGTGGGGTGGCAAGGTAAGCCTCTCTCTCTCTTGCTCCCAGGACAGGAGGATTTGGGAGGAGGGACTGGCTGCAGCACGTCCCCACGCCGGGCACCAGTTTGGGTTTTATGTCTGCATCATAGCTGTACTGGTCGGAGCAGCAGCGTGACCCAGCTGGAGCAGTACATTGGTACATCTGGTGCCGGGATAAGAGGGTGCGAACAGGTTTGACATGATCCGGACGAGCCCAAAATAATCTCAGCTCTTGGCAGAACTGACAGAATTTGTATAAGGAGGCTTCAGGTTAGTCAGTATTTGTCATGAGACAAAATAGATCTGCTGCATGTTTTTAAAAAAGTGTTTGAAAGAAAGGTTTGAAGAGTTCCTCTTCTTCATCTTGGGGTTGGTTTTTTTTTTGTGTCCCATCCTGCCCCCCCCCCCCCCCCCCCTTTTTTGGGATTTACAAAAATACATCAGTGGATGGTGCATGTCTTGCAAGCAAATTCCATATATCTTCCAGCGCTCTCAGATACCACCACCAAATGCACTGCCTGGGCCCCTGCCCTCTGCTCCCTCTGAACGAGGAAAAGTGCCTCATCTGAGAGCTTGACAGACATTATTTTTCCCCGCTCCTGCCATGGCACAGGGATGCTGAGGACATGGCCTGAGCCACCCACTCCAGCAAGGCATGGCAAGGCCCCACCGGCCAGGCCTGTCCCACCGCCTCTGCACGGAGCAGGGGTGGCCTGGAGGCAGCCCCAGCCCCCGCGGCCACCGTGGGGCTGGACGGGTCCTGCCATGAGGGAGGCAGGGACAGTGACAGGCCCGCCGTGGTGCCAGCACCTGCTGCCGGACCTGACAGGGATGATGCAGTGGGTAGGCAGGGCCCTGCCCTTGCAGATGCTGTGCCTGCCTCCCGGGAAGCCGTTATCTACACCAACGGCCCTGATTATCTGTGTTTTTAAACGAACAACTTCACAGAAGAAAATACCGGAAACTTAGCAGCAGCAAGGACTCAGCCAGGCGCATAGCCTGATGGTCGAGACAAATATGGTACAGCAACAGAGCTGGCTCCTGTGCTTCAAGCTACAGCTACAGCAAGCTTGCAATAGGAGTTAATAAGTTTTCTTTACCTAAAACCCCCCTCCTGCTAAAACCCTTGTCAGCTCCAGCATGTCAGCCACCAAAAGCTCCTAACAGCGTAGCTGTCGCATTATGCCAGATGCAAACCCTTCCTGCACAGCAGCCCTGATTTTTATTTTTTTTTTAAATAGGATCATAAATAGAAGTTTCTTGAGCAAACCACAAAGTTTTAAAAATATGCACATTATGAATGCTTGCCCACCAGTCCCTCGGAAACCTGGTTTCCCAAAAGTGCCACGTGGGGCAGGGGGCTGGCTGGCTGTGGGCTCTCCCTGACAAGGAGACAGACCCTGGTGCTGTGCCTTCCTCCAGCTCTGCCTTCTGCACTGGAACCAATTTCTTGTCTATAAAAACAGATGATGGTCTGATTAAAACACAGGTGGTGTTCAAATTTGGGGGAAAGACCGGTGTATGTCTTGTGTGTTAGCGTAAGTACCCCTAGAGGGTGAGTTTCTCTCCCATAGCAAATACCCAAAGGACAGTACAAGAGCATCTGTATTGAAATTAACTTACATTGCTGGGTGAAAAAAAGAACTTTTTTAAAACCTGTGGTAGCATCTCTAAATCACAGTGACAAGAAATGTACAAACAAAAAAAGAAATGTTACTCCTGCTTTGCAACACTTGCACACTCTCTACGCTCCCCAGTGCAGATGCTCTAAACGTTGCTTTAAAATAATCTTCTCCCAAATGGTATATGACATAGATCCATTGGAAATGTACTGGATTAAGATATGCAGATTCAAAAGCACACAGTTTCTTTTGCAAGAGGCCTCTGTGGCTCCCTGGAATGGAGATGGGGGCTCAGGCAGCTGCCCATGCAAAGCCACGTGCAAGTGCCAGGAGCTACTCGCAAGCACGCCCGAGATCTAAATTTCATAGACTTCATACTGGCAGCACAGTTGCACGCCTGACTTCTTTTAAGTCGATAAGAATCAGTCACAATAGAGTTTATCAAATGATTTCTCGTTTACAGAGCCATAATTTACTTAGGTACAAAAATGTAAGACCCAGAAGTGTTTGCAAGTTTAATGTTAAGTGTGCTTTTGCCTGTTTAAGTTGGGGCAGTAACAACTTGCATTAAAATCTTAGAAGCAATTCAGAGTGACACTGTACCATTTAAAAAACAAACAAACAAACAAAACCAACACAAAACCAACCCAAAACATCGGAATTATAAAATATGGGGCTAGCACAGGGAGCTGAGATTGAACTTCACAAGCATGGCTGAGTTTGGAGTTGTCATGGTACCAGTGCTACTATGTGTGAATCACGGTACCATCAGATCACACTCTGAAAAGCAGCAGTTTTGCCTGCATACAAAGCCAGCAAAACCTTGGAACAAACTGTTCTGTACCTTCAAGTAACTCAGTGATCACTCTGATCTAGTAGTCTGGATCCAAAGTTTAAAAAGCGGTGAGATTTCAGAACAGTTGGTAATCTTCTGCAAGCTAGGCCTCTCTCCACACTTTCGTGATATTACAGGGTGGCAACTCTGAAACCTGTGGATTAAGTCAGAAGCACCAGAAACACCCTGGCTCTTCTCACAGTGTTGGCCTTCACACAATGTTGACGAAACATGTGCCTTGCTTAGGCAACTGCACCTTGTCCATGGCAATAATAAAAATCAGCAGAATCCCTGTCTGTAATCAATGCGTTTACTACTATTAGCCTTTTTGGGCTCTGCAGAGAACCACATACATTGTAGCACAGATAATCCATCACTACCTTGTTAAACTTATTTTGCAAAATTTTACTTGAATATGTAGGCTAAGGTTTGCTCCCTTTATTGCTATGCTCCTAATAATAGTGTGCAGCCAAGTGTAAAAGTTCTTCTGTCTTCTCAATTAACAGACTATTAAGCTTTCCCCTAAGAGTAATAAACTCCTGTAATCTGGCAGGGGCAGCAGTCCACAGATGCAGTTTTTTTCCCAAAGTGCAAGTTTCTGTTTCCAGATCTGTGCACATTGTTCTAAACAGATTTTGCTGAGGAAACACACAGAAGGTATATTCACACTAACATGCTAAATAGGTAAAAAGTCATCTGCTACACCATTAGACCTAAACTGTTTCAAAATATTTATTTCATTTCATCAAGCATTCCTGCATCTTTTACTCGTGGTACACGAATAATCTTTAGAGACTGTCTCTCAACAGCAGACATTTTACTACTAGGGCCATAGGGACTCTGGGCATTCCTGGAAAAGACAGCTGGAAAAAGCAAATTTTTTGTCAGGATAGTTGAATTCAATGACTTAGAAGTGTCTGCACTGTTATGAAATAAATGCAGGCGGCCATGAATTCCAGAACCCCTGCTCAGAATCGAGGAGTTGAGGAATGCAGAAACTGAAGATAATGGCAAACCCCCCCAAACGCACAGTGAGATACCTGGGGAACAATGTGCAGTTTACCTAAATTTATATCTAAATGCACTGTTGTTTAGTCTAAGTCTCAACATTCTCCATAAAAAAGGTAAGCAAGGTCAGTCTGCAGAGATGAGGTGTTACCAACACTCACGCAGTTACATCAAAAGTGAGCCAAAGATCACACCCAAAAGAAACAAGCCTGCTTTATTTTCATAGTGGAAAAGCAAAGGCTAGGTATTCATAGCTTAACAGATCCAAGGCCAGAAGATGTTCTTGGGTAATTTTAAAAAAGGACAAAGAATTCCTTCCTGAAATTTATGATCTGAAGACTTGGAAGAAAGTCCATCTGCCGCTTCTCTGCATAGTTTGCTATACAGAACAACCAGGCTCATCTGCTACCTGTAGCTGCTTGGCTCCACTGTATGTGTGCAGCCCCAGTGAGCACACAGTAATATTATGTGGTAAGAGAAGGTGTGGGTAGGTTCTTTTACAATTTGTAGAGCAGGTAAGGTAATCTACTTCATCAAACTCTGTATAAAACTATGGCTGGTGGAAACCCTCGCAATAGCTATGCTACACCAGCTGTAATTTGTTATTTTCTTGTTCCTTGCAAGCAGAAATCAGGCGAATTCCCTAAAATTCACTACTAGGAAGTCCCATTACATTTTTTTCAGCTTGCAGTGATATGATGGTATTGTCAGCACTAACCTTTAACTAAGTAAAGACTAGCCTTGGGTTGCAGCACGGGTACCACCCACACACCAGACTATACTTCTGTGCTATTTAAAAGTAACTAAGTATAAACAAAGGGAGCACCCAGGGACTTGGAGTCAGTTCTCTCCATATAGCCTTTCCTGGTTTTACCTCACTATTGCTCATTTTTCAGATCCAGATGACACTTTACTTCTCCGCTAAAATCTCAAGGCCAGTCTCATGCAAAGCCCTGAGAGCATGTCTGCATAGCCCAGCACTGCTCTACTGCTGTGGCTGTGCAGACATACACATACTAGCTGTAAATGTGTTGGCGTGGGCACCAGCAGCTTTTCCAAGAACATCAGAGCTTTCAGCCAAATACCTCAATGCCTATCTTAGATTTCTTAATGTATTAAACAAGGTTTTTTCCACTTTTTTTCCCTCTCTGGGTGATTTAATAAGTAACTTCTTTCTCAACCCACTTTTGATCTTCATTTTTTTTCCTCATACTTATTCCTGGGTTCATGGAAGTTTTTTTAAAGGATCACTGGGGAGCTGCACAGTGACAGGCCCCTTTTCTGATCTTCTCCATGACACAGGCCATAGATAATCATTCTTATTTCAAGTTAAGAAACAACACCCCACCTCCCAAAATAAGGAATACCAATGCCTAGATAGTGAATTTATCAATTTGAATGCTCTGGCTTGACTAAACTCCTGAAAATCAGCTCAGAACCACCTGTAAACCCTGTTTCTTGACTAGCTCCAAATCAAGCTCAGTTGTTACTTTGTAGCTCCACACCCCCACATTTTTCCCTCTTCCCTTTCTTGCTCTCATCTTCCCCTCATTGCCTTCAAAAGTTGCCTTCAAGTCCCACTGCAAAGCTTTTCCCACCAATTCAACCTGCTTGCCTTTTCTCCTCCTCTCCCCAACAGCATCTTCAAATGGGAAGTTATCTTTCCATAGCATCAAGGATAAAATCCACCCAGTGCAGAGGAACCAGTGCCAGGTCCACTAGAGTCTTTGAAAGAATTTCACCTCAGATGACTTTCCTCTCTCCTCTCCTCCAGACTTACTCCTTTCACAATACTTTTCAACAATGACCTCAGCCAGATTCCTTCACTACTGCTAACTTGTAACAGCACTTAATGTACTTTATGTGCCTGCAGTGTTTTTCTGAGTTTGTAATAGGCTGCAAATTCCTTGAAGCACGTCTCATTACATTTTTGTATAGCTCCACTCACTCTGTCTCTACTTAATAAATAATGGGTACTCTACAAGAATGCTCACTATACACCCCTACTGTTTTAAGTATCAGCCCTTGCATTGTCAGCTTGCTTAATTTTTCTTTTGTCTGCATGAGTCATTGTACCCATCTTCTGCATGTGTTTATGTACGCATGCTCATTCACATTTCTCTCCACAGAAAGAAATGCTAAAATAATACCCTGCACCAAAATTCCTTATTTTGCACATAAATCCAAACATTTTGATCAGCTGGAGACACAGTCAGCTTTAAAGATTTTCCACTTTTTTATTCTTCTGAGAAAAGTTCCCGTTCCCTCCCAAAAACCTAATCAGACAGTATAAAACCACTGTTAGTTTGTGTTCATCAAAAAAAAGCTATTTTAGACATGAGATCCCATGTTTAACTTGCCCTGCTGTTAATATAAGAAATATATGGCAGATGATAAACAACATGCTAAGAATGCATTAAAATCTTGAACACTGGAACTAAGCCTAAGCGAAAGAGCTTTATGTTGAGGAAAACACAGTGAGGTGTAGCCTGGCTGAGAAAATCACTGTCATCAGGCTCCTGCAGGCACAGTCGCAGTAAGGCACTTTCAGTGCTGCAAGGCCTTATTTATTTGTCCAAGCCTATTAGGGGTTAGACCTGCTGCTATACAATCGCAAGCCTGGGGTCAGCTTTCACAGGTTTCAGGTACAAATCATAGCTGGTGTCCTGCTTCCACTTTGGTTACTCTCTGGCTTCAGAAACCTTTCTTCCATTTTCTTCACCCTCATTGGCTTTTAAACTTGCTTGTTTAATGCACTGTGAGTTATAATTCCAGAATGTTTCTCTTGCAAGTACATTTTAACCTAGTTTGACTCAAAGGTCCCAGGTGAGATGACCAAAGCAGGGCCAGGGTTACAGAGTGAGATTTAAATAACTGATGCAGACAGGAAGCAAAAGAGACCAGAGTTGTGCAGTTTATCTTTGTGATCTGTCGCTTGCAAAGACATTTCTAGCAGACAGGTTACCAGATCATAGCAGTTCCATCATCTCTGGGGATTTTCCCATCTGATGGGAATCGTCACATTTAGGTGCTCTAAATAGGAAGGCCAAACCACATGCCGTGCATTTTAACACACCAAAACTTGATACAGGACAAACAATACTTTCTTCTCTCTCATGCACACGTGCAGTTGACATTCTACTAGCACTGAAGTCTCCCTAAAACAAGCAGAAATCCTGACACATAGTATGGCCATATGATCCACCTGAAATCCATGAAAACCCCCTGTCAACCACAATACAAACCTGGGGTTCCTCAATCACAATTTGGGGACCATCCCTCTTCTCCCAGTGAGGATGGTGGTAGGAAACACAGCCAGTCATGACAGGCTACAGGCACCACCTGATGGTAAATCTCATCTATGCTGTATATAGATACTGTGGCAAGAGCAACACTTGCTCATAGCAGGACGACTGCAGTGATTGCTCCTGTTGAGTAAACAGTGATGATGTAGGAGCTGTAACTTCTGCTATGGAAGAGGAAAACCACAAACAGGAAATTTTGCTTTTACAAAAGCCTTATCATTTTGGCTTTGTAACCTGACCTTGTTTGTTCAAGATGCTAAAGCAAGGCATTCTGCTACCACAATACTACTCCTGAGGTCCTTTTCTGCATCTCCTTCTTACCCTGGACTTGTTCAGCAAGCCCAACCCAGTCATCATTCCCTCCAGGCTCAGGGTGCTACAATCCACCCAGCTGGCCACTGTGTATCCTCCCCCCGCTACCAGTGAGCAGCAGTAGCAGCTATGGCCAGCAGGGCTCCATTATATTGCCCCTTTTCAGTACCTCTTTTAATCCCTGCCAGGTCCCAAGTAACACTACGAATTTGCATACTAGATAGAAAAGACATAGACCACCTTTCCAAGCACTCTTGGCCTCTATACCTTTCTGGACAGAGATTGCTCTGCTTCCACTGCTGTCTGATGTGGTTCCTCACTCCAGGGACTGGATTTAGCCCTGGGAGTGCTGTTCTCATTCATCCGATTCTTCTACTCCTGGTTCCCAGTCCAGAAAACTACATGCAAAGCAGTGAGTGCACCAAGCAGAGGAGGAGAGCAAACCCCAATCCTCTACTTTCCTGCAAAGCACAGGGCTCCATGCCACAGGCAGCCATGTTCCACATCAAAATGGACAGCACCATTTCAGCTCCAGCATAATCATATTTGGTTTGGGCCAACTGGGCACATGCTCAAAGGGTGACACCAGCACAGCTGCACCATTAATGCAGGGTACCATGAATATAGTAGATATCTGGAACCTGGCTGCTACTTCTGCAGCCCATGCTCTATGTACTGCCAAAAGAATTCTCTATCCCCTTGATCCAAACTGGGAGATACAAAAACTGAACTAGGCGGAAATTTATACAGGGCTCGGTATCTCATATCACTAACATTACCACTTACCGCTCCAGGCATCCTACCAGTGAGGCACAGCAGTTAGCCTGGGTCAGAGGAGACTTCTGTTCATGCAGGAGGTTCCTGGTACTGTCAGGAGACGTTTTGCAGGCAGAATTGTACTGTGTTACAGACATAGTTTGAAAACAAACAAGGGATAGCAAGCCATATTGTTCTAGTGTAAGCACAACATAAATGTTCATGTAAAAGAGAGAAAGACAACAGGAAAACTGGAATAGCACTTTTCTTACTAAAGTGAACCAAGTTTTCAAGCGTTAAGCAGATGTGGAATGTTTCAACAATGAAAAAATCTGTTGAAGCCACTGGTTATAAAAAAAAGTCACTTTTTAATGTGACTAGCTTTATCACTAGACCTTCTATGCAAGTTATAAAGAATGGGATATATTCAATACAATAGCTGCTGTCTACTACTAGACAATTATTCCTTCTGCTTCTAAATTAATAACTGCAAATCTATGCCATGCAAAAAATGCAGGATGGTTCTTTGGGCTGTTAATATTTTCAGCAGGGGATTTCAGTGCCTTCTCTTCCTCTATAAGCAGCTGCCACTGTTTGCAGTGAGAGCAGCAGCCACCAACTCCCACCTCTCTGCATCAGATCTTATGCAAATGGCACCATTTGGCCCCCTGGGAAGCAACCACTGCCTGCACCACCATTGTGCGCTCCCTGTGGGAAACAGGTGGTGGGACAGAATGGGAGCAGGCAACAGGCTGCCAGCTGGACGAAGCTGAGGACACACACACGCACAAAAAAATCCCTCTCATTTTCCTTCTCTTATTCTGTCCTTGGACTTGCACCTTCTATTCTGTGTCACTTTTAAAAGCCATTAAATAGCGATTTGGGGGGGGGGGGGGGGGGGGAGGCTTTATGACTTACAATATTCTTCTTTTTGCCATAGTAAGAAGCATTCTAAAATAAAGAGATACTGGGGGTAGGTGCTCTTAGAGATCATCTACCTGGACCTGTGCAAAGCATTTGACACTCTCCCACACGAAATCCTTGTCACTAAATTGGAGAGACATGGATTTGACAGATGGACCACTCGGTGGATAAGGAATCAGCTGGATGGTCGCACTCAGAGTTGCTGTCAATGGCTCGATATCCAAGTGGAGAGCAGTCACGAGTGGCGTTCCTCAGGAGTCACTACTGGGACCAGTGCTCTTTAACATCTTTGTCAGTGATATGGACAGTGGGATTGAGTGCACCCTCAGCAAGTTTGCTGACAACACTGAGCTGTGTGATGCCGTCAACACACTGGAGGGAAGGGATGCCATCCAGAGGGACCCTGACAGGCTTGAGAGGTGGGGCCATGAGAACCTCATGAAGTTCAACAAGGCCAAGTACAAGGTCCTGCACAGGGGTTGGGGCAATCCCAAGTGCAAATACAGGCTGGGTAATGAGGGGACTTAGAGCAGCCCTAAGGACAAGGTACTTGCGGGTATTAGTGGATGAAAAACTGAGTATGAGCCAGCAATGTGTGTTTGCAGCCCAGAAAGTCAACCATATGCTGGGCTGCATCAAAAGAAGTGTAACCAGAAGGCAGAGGGAGGGGATTCTCCCCCTCTGCTCCTGTGAGACCCCCGCTGGAGTCCTGCATTCAGCTCTGGGGCCCTCAACATAAGAAGGACACGGATTTGTTGGAGTGAGTCAAGGGGAGGGCTACAAAGATGATCAGAGGCCTGGAGAACCTCTCCTATGAAGACAGGCTGAGCGCTGGAGAAAAGAAGGCTCTGGGGATACCTTATAGCAGCCTTCCAGTACCTAAAGGGGGCCTGCCAGAAAGGGACTTTTTACCAGGACATGTAGTGACAGGACAAGGGGTAATGGCTTTAAGCTCAAAGAGGGTAGATTTAGGTTAGATGTAAGGAAGAAACCCTTCATTGTGAGGGTGGTGAGACACTGGAACAGGTTGCCCTGGGAGGAGGTTGTGGATGTGCCATCCCTAGAAGTGTTCAAGGCCAGGCTGGATGGGGCTTTGAGCAACCTGGTCTAGTGGAAGGTGTCCCTGCCCATGGCAGGGGGGGTGGAACTACATGACCTTTAAGGTCCTTTCCAACACAAAACACTCTATGATTCTATGATCACTTCTCAGTATGCAGGCACTATGCAATGCCTTGGCTGAATACTTTCAGTAGGAGAGTCCAAGATGCAGCATTCAATACAGTCAACACATAACATACTAACTTAGGCAAATAATTATTTCAAAGCAGTTTTTTGTCTAAAAATATATACTTTTTTTTTTTTTTGCCTCCTCTGCCTTTCATGGGTGATGACTGGGCTCCCATATAGTTTAAAAATCAGATGAAAGGACTCAAAAGTAATAAGGAAGAGGAAGGGGAAAAATAGCATAAGTTAGCAGTTGCTCACACCAGAGATGGACACATCACTACATGCAAGGATTAGCTAAACTAACTCCTCTCAGATTTTCAAGCATAGTTACAGGCCAACCAACCAGCTATTGGTACTTCTGCATAATGAAATGTAAGGCTTCTTTTGATTTTGGACTAGGGAGGTAAGTAAGCTTGCATCAGTAACACTCTGAGATTCAAGCAGTGATACTGAACTATAGTTAGTAAGTACATTATCTGTGACATTAATAGCTGCATTAGGTGTTTTTTTCCTGGATGTATCTAATTCTTGCTGCAGATGCTAATGAAGACTTTCTCCCTGTGACCATGTTGAATAGAGAAAAATGAGGTGGGATTAGAAAGTAAAAAGCACTTGAGAATATTATCTTTGTAGCTTGCTACCTTAAGATTCTCTTTCCCTCTCTTTCTTCCACCTCCCCTTATATTAATTGCAGCCCAAGAGGTAACACCCTCAAGTTGCTCGTTTTCCACAGCAAACACAAAGGACAGGCATGCAGATACATAGAAGCACGGGGGTAGCGCATAACAAATGAAGGAATACAGGCTTCCTGCATGACCAAGGGCAAATCACATGCTGAGCCATTTGTAAGGCACATGAGAGTCACTTAGGTTTCTTTAAAAAAACCCAAGAGTTTCTTCCAAAGCCAAATGTGAATAACACATCGGGAAAAAAAAATGCACAGTTCTAACAGCTAACAGAGGTATTAGAGGAACTTCCTTCCATCTTCCACAGAACCTTTTCCCAAGTCATGGCATACAAGAGACTGTCATGGCATCCAACTCCAAAACATGCTTGGATTTCATCTCTTACTCTTTCTCGGTACCAGTGATGAGATTTGGGTGTGGGTTCTAGTCAGGCAGAACTTGGAAAATGACGACATTTTGCTGGAGTTACAAAGGTGTAGACAGGCAAATTTAATAGACAACAGCAACAGACTGGATGTATCTACGTCTCAGTAGCTACCCACAACTTATTTGCAGAAGTCACCTTTGAGGTCTGTACTGAATTTGAACATGTAAAAAGGAGTGACCTTAGAAGTCAACACCAGCTTCAGTAAAGACTGGGGCCAGAGAGCCCACACTGACTTACAGAATAGCCCAGTTTGCCTCCCATTTAGTGAGAAAGCATCCCCACCTCACCAAACCAGACTGGACAAAGAGAATCAAGATCATCCAATACTGTGAAGGGGGACAATTATTTCTCCATCTCTCCACAACACACCAAGATGCACTGAAGGCACATGCTGAGTTTAATTGTGGAGGCAGGCATCAAGCTTATCTAACTGGCACAGTCGCTAGTCAATAATGTTCCTTCTGCATTCAGTTAAATTCTGAGTAGTTTAATCAGAAAAGTAATCTGGAAATAGTGACAAATCTCTTTATTCATTAAGAGCAAGCAGTCCTTAAAAAGCCAAATCAAAGTGGGCTGCTGTGAGCTTGGATCAGCATATGCTCTTTCATTAGCAGCATTGATATTTACCAGCAGAGAGGATTTTCATGCCCTGAGTTTGTGCCATGCTCCCTTTGAGTCACTCTGACAATCAAAAGGAAATAAAAATATTATCAACAATTATTACCTGCATGTCCTAGCCACTGCTTGAGGCTCATATCAAGTCCCTACAGACATTCCCATGGGTGCATTACAGTACTCTAATGTGCCAAGCTGTGTCACAGAGAAAAACATTGTCATTGTATTCTCCAGTTTCAAAATCACATTTTTCTTGACAAAGTTTACAGTCAATAAAGAATAATTTGCCTTTTTTTTTAATGTGTAGACATGTTTGTATTACTGCAACAAGTTTTTCTACTCTGATAAAGGCTTCCACAATGCACAGGCCTTCAAATGATCTATCAGAGTCCACATCTGTCCTTGATGCCCACAATGCTAGAGTTAATTTCATTGAGGACCATAAGATTGGACTGCCAAGTCCCATGAACACAATTGCTATACTTTTTCCCCACATTTTGAAGTCGCTGAAGCAGAAACTTTCATTTCTTTATCCAGGGGCTGTTTTGTGAAAAATCAGCAACATCACATGCATCTTTCATTTTGTGAGGAAGAAACTGAAGATCAAGAAGATTCCACATGACGATAGGTCTGTCTGTAAAGAATTCACTGGCGTTTTGAGGCGTTTTTGAGCAGTTTATTATGAATCACTAAGCAAATATTGTTAATGTTCATTCAGAGTGAAATACTTCTCAGAATATTTACACCCGTTCAACATCCCTGCCACTCCACAAGCTTTTTAGCATACCATACACTCAAGTCCACAGGCCTGTTTGCTCTGGTAGACACAAAGCAAGTCTTACTTGGTGTTACAGCAAAATAAATAGAATAAATATAGTGAAGTTACAAGAGCCTGAGCTCCCCAAGTAATAAAAGAAAAATCAGTAATATTCATGTGCTCCAAGCAACTGTCCTAGAGCACACCACTTGAGAAATAAAGGCAAACCATTGGGTTTTGCTTGGTAGGTAGAATCAAACCAAAGGAACCAAGTCAGTGAGGAAGCATGTATTTCAGAAATTATTTCCAAGCCGTACAGCCATTAGAAGACTAGATTGGCTCCTTAAGTATATTGCTTTTTCATGTGGCTGTATTTTGGCTTAGCCATTCATCCCTCAAATCAGGGAAAGCCTACTTACAGACAGAAGAGTCTATGCAGAAGCTGGTCAAGGGCCTTCTCCCTCTGAAGCACAGCTGAGTATCACTGGTAGCATTATATACATACTTTAAGACGACATATCCAAAGACAGTATCCCAATCCTACTCCATTTAGGATACCAAACAATTAAAATGCTCAGCTATATACCTCATGAAGCCCTAGCTGAGATCTCTGGAGTTAGAATTATTGTTTTTAAATTAACTTTATGGATTCTCATTTATGCTTTCCAAAAAGCTTCCAAAGAACCTCATGCATGCATATTTATTGCTAGGAGATCAGAAAACATAGGATGATTCATGAAAATAGCTGCTACTGTTACCCAAAATAGTCATGACCCAAGTGTTTTCTTCCAACTGTACAGCTCCAGACACAGTGTACCTATACATCTTGGTTCAAAAATCCTCCAGAGAAACCACACTAGCACTAATGTTGCAATCCACCATTTGCACTAATGTCATAAGCTAACTTAAAAGCTGCAAAATATGATGTGAGTGCAGTGTCAAGTCTTTATATAGTCTTCACAGGTAATAGTGTTCACTTTTCTACACATTTGCTTAAGAACTTATATTGAATACAACTAAGAAGTCCTCTTAGTAATATGGACTAAAGTAGATTTTACTGGGAAAACACACCTTTCCTGCCCTGCACAGGGGACCTGAAAAATGTTTCAACATTTGTTTAAAATGATTTTCACATGAAAATTCCCATTTAGAGGTTTCTAGTTTATGGTCACTGATTTCAAGTTAATAAGCAGAAGGGTATTTGAATAAAACATAATACAGTGCTTTGTGAAGTAAAGCTGCTAATCTGATTTAGTTTGTTTTATTTCCAGCTCCATGACTCTCTGTTTCCAGTCAGTAGCCTTGTTGAAAACTGTGTGTCCCTAAGTTCCTTGAAATATTTTTGTTGTCAGAAATTTGTATTAATTGTGCTGATACAAAGAGCCCGCTAACACTCCAATAATAGAAAGTACACATGAAATAAAGCAGATTTAAAAACCATCAAAGACAATGCATTTTTCTCATTTATTCAAATCTTCTGCAGGAAGTAAACACTGAAAGATTTAAAAAAACTTCACACTGCAGTATGTACAGTTTTGTGACATCACATGAGGAAATTAATTTCTAATAAAAAAAATGAGACCAGTTAGATAAATTACTGAAGACACATCACAATAAAATTGGTTGTGGTAAAATCCCAAATTCTTATGTATGGCAATGAAAATCAATATTCCTTTGTTTTACAGGGATGGAATAGTCCTGGCACAATATTTCAATTATGTAAAATGGAGTCCTGAACTTACATGACTGATTATAGTTGTACGAGTACTTCATGTTTTAAAAGCAGTTTTGCATTATTTTTTTTCCCAGACCCTTTTGATTTGAAGCACATTCTTTCACAAAGCTAAAATACCACAGCAGAAGTCATGTCCAGAAGTGGAATACTGTTGTGTTTTGAACTGACCTGACTTGTTAAGACTTTTTTTTTTTTTTTTTTTTGCCAACGCACAGATGCACAGGGTCCCCCATGCACTTTTCATGCAGCAGGTAATCACAACTTTAAATAAAAGTATTTTTCTATACATTCTTCCAGACTTGCACTGTATACATACATGCAAAAGTTTTTAAACCTATGTGATCATATTTACAGTTATACATGGAATATACATAACAAAAAAGATTAAAAGGTTTTTTTTCCTTTGCATTAGAACAATACAAAATATGTATTTTTCATTAAGGAAACCACTATTTACATCACCTTTTAAAAACCAATTTCAACATATTATAGGTGTAACAAGTCAATATATTTACATTATATATAAATATATATAATATATACTTACCAGTTTACTCCTCTGTAAGATGTGGCAGAGAACAAACTGGTAATATCATGTCACTGACGTCAATGAGAGCTGTAATACTTTCACCAACATTTAACAGGGAAAATTTAAACCATTCATTTCTTTCTTTTAAAAACATTTGTAAATTAAAAATTTAAAAACATTACTAAGAGTAAATGGCTAAAAAAAGTGAAAGTTATGGCTGAATTCCCTTTTGATCTCGTAATGTTTACAAACTTCTCAAACTGAGTCACCCAGTTATGCCGCATCAGCAGAGAAGCCCTCCAGCAAAACACCTTTGATTCTGTGGTCAGGCATTACCCCACATCATTTCCTCAAACTTTGGCAGAGGAGACACTAGAAATCTGGTTATCTCAGTCTTGTACACTTTCCTCTGGAAGAAAAAGGCATATCTGTGTGGCAATTACAAGTCAATCCCCAAATCTAGCTAGCTTGAGTGCTGCACCACCACAGCAGGTACGGCGGCATGAGCCTGTAGATGCTGCCTTGAGCAAGGCATTGGGCACTTAGCAACCCAACTGCTCCCAGTTCCACAAGGTTCAAGTTAATTCGGGTGCAAGTCCCAAGGGGTTGCAATTACAACTAATTATCCTATAGATACATCCCTAACTCACTTCACTGCTCCATGAGGTGGAGGCAGCTTTCCCTCAGCAGTCTCACCCAACTGCAACTGGGTTGTGTTCTCCCCTCCCTCCCTACTCCTTTAACGGTGAGATCACAGAACAGCACCTATCAATCCTGCACCTCTTTGCCAGTATCTGACAAAGCCCTGTTTTTCTTCAAGCCTACAGTCCAAAGGCCTAGCTGAAACTTCAGCCTCCTGAGTTTGCAGAGCTATCTTGGAAGCTTCCACTCCCACAGACTGAGGACAGCCAAAATGCATATCCTAGTAGTGAACGTCTACTGAACCAAGGAGACAGGAGTCGCTGGAGAATACCAAGCAATACTCAACAGATGACCTTCGTTCGTCATTCATCTACAGGGACTGGGGGAAATCAAGTACCTTTGAGTCGCTTCGGAAAACACGGCCAGCCCTACTGGTCCTTCTGCTGGTGCAGCAAACCCAGCTCCTGCATCCCCCTTTTCTGATGGAAAAGTCCTCAAGGAAAACAATGGTGTCTCGTTTGTACTCACCCATGCTACAAGATAAAAAATTATTAAAGAGCCTTTGGTCCTCAGGTTTAAAGGCTGTAAATGTGGATGGGGTAGATTTTAAAGACCTCTCTTCCCTAGGGAGGGCTAACATCAGTGATAGTGGAGAATTTCATGTAGGAGACTGCTGCCCTCTTAGCAACTGACTGAAGAGCATTCAGTTGGCATGCCCTACCCTCTCTCAAGGGCCTCATTGTTTTGTTACATGCTGCTTGAGAGTGCAGTGTCTACAAGAGGTAAGATTCTTCCATGAACAGCATGTCCTAAACTTAAATTGTGTATTATAGTTTACTGACGTCTATGAGAATGGTAATACTCTTTCATTAACATCACCTAAAAAGAAAGCTAAATCATTAACTGGTCAGACTGTTAACATTTTAACTTAAATGTTTTATAAAACTTTAAAAACTAAATGTTCAAAAGCATATATTATAACAATAGACTACCATAGAATAAATACACAGGTAAGCACACTCCTAGACTCCAATATTACTCGGTGTTAGGGTTCGATTCTCCTCCCTACTTTTCATCTCAACTTTGTTTTGATGAAGTTTTTCCAACCAGATTATTTCACAGTCATTCAAGCTGCATTTTTCTGTGGAGCCCTTCAAGTAAATTATAGCCCTGTATTTACTCCAGGGACCATCTATTATTCTATATTGTATATATTTCCTAGCTATATACATGTTGTTTCAAGAAAAATAATCAGTTAAGACTTTAAGAGACATTTAATGGATGGAACAAATACCATCTTTTTAATACTTCTGCTGGGTTGACTCATATAAAAAGAATTCAGTTCCACTGTCAATCCAAAATATACTTTATCTCGTTAATGATTATTCTATGAGACATCTGAATTGTCACTGGGCCACTTACAAATGTAATATTAAAGACAAACAAAATTTTATTTTTATATTATACTTCAGACAATGACATTTAAAGTGATATTAGATTTGCGTGAAGGTTTTAAAATATAAATCTTCTTTGTACAGCCCATCAATATATTACGCTTCACCCAAATAACATAAAAATATATCTTTAAATCGCTCTGTTATTTCTCAGATAAACCAGGGGAATGTTTTATACCGGATACTGCCAAATATTTGTGTTCCCTAAAAGAAAGTATCCCCTGGGGGGCAGGGCAAAACAGAATAGTGGTGCATTTTCCACCTGGCAGCCAGGAGAAGTCCCTTTCAGTAGGGACTGCACTGGAAAGAAGGGAAACTGATCCCAGGCAGGGGACAGAGGATGAGAGGGGGACAACAGTTTGCTCTGTCTCAGCAAGCCAGCAGTCTGGGAAAAGGATCTCTGAAACCAAACCAGAAAGGAAACGAGGAAAATGCCCCATCACTCATCTCTGCTGTGCAAACATGAGATGGACAGAAACAGCATTTTTGTCATGTATCGACTCTCAATGGCGAAAACGGTCAAAGTTAACACAGAGCATAGCTTTCATTATCTGTGCGACAACTATTCAGCTGTTTGCCGATAGCATAGGCATTAGCAGTGAAATTAGAAGCTACATAGAACATTTTTTTCAGTAGCATAAGAAGTTCAGCAAAACTTAGGGTTGCCAATAATGCATATAATTTAGAGGAACTGGATTTTGTCTTCCTCCTCCCTGCCATGAGAAATAAGGGCTCTGAACAGAGTTAACACAGATAGTGTTAACAGGAAAGCAGAACCGCATGGCTCTTCCCCAGCCAGCAATTCTTTTAAGGTGTCTCAGCTTTGACCGCAATTTTCAGTTACTCCCATCTCAGGCTGATATTGCCAGATGTTACAAATCACAGCACAGGCAGGGATTGAGGAAAAGGGCAGAGGAGGATTTCTCAGACATGTCCCACTATCCATTACAGAACATGACAAAACCACAATTTTATCCTCAGTGCAACCTGAAAAGTTATTCTGAAACCAGGTTTTCTACAGTGAAAGGGTAGTGCATTAAACCATGCATCAACTGTTCAGAGAGTAATAAATATTGGCAGAATATGGATTCTTTTCCCTGGCTGTAGGAAGAGGCCAAAACATTTTTCATTAAAATCCTATTCCATCTCTGAGTGGAAGTCTGATGTGCTGCTTTAGCGCAGTTAGCTTTCATCTGCAGGGGAGGCAGGATGGTGCTAAACAGACAGTTCTGCTCATCCACTTCACAAACTTTCCACCATTTTCCTCACCAAATATATATAACTGAACTTTCTTAATTGCACTACTCCAAGAGGCATTTTGGCTTTCCCCTTTTAAGCAAGGAAGCAACAGGAATGCACTGTCAAATGGGCTCATGCAGTACTTGCATGGCCTATGAAAATCTGCCTTTTGTATAAAAACCTAGAAAAAAACCTTAATTGTAACTAGTAACTCATAACTGTGGCTATAGGATTCTGAGGAAGGCATCTGTCAAGAGCAGGGCAAGGAAGAAAAATAGATTTTACACCACTATTCTGGCAGGACCACAAGCAAGATTTAAAAATAACAATAAAAATTTTGGAAGCACTAAAAAATACATTTCAGTGCATTTCAATTATTAACACTGACATAGGTTTTCCAATATGACAAACTAATACCTTGGATGGACTGCTCCATTTCTTAAAAGTTATTCTTAAAATTTCACAAAACATATTAAACATTAAAAAAAAAAAAAGTACACTGTCTCAATGCTCAGGCTTCCAAAAAATAAGGATTATTTTACAGGGAGGGAGGAAACGCAGCATTACCACCACCTAGGCTGTATGCTTACACTTTATGTTATACCAAAAACTTGCAGATCCAAATAAGACTCTGATCAAAGAGGACTCATAACTTAATCTGATACATACAGAAATGTCTTGTACAAATTACAACCTTTCTAGTTTCCTTGTGACAATCTATTGTAAAGCAAATTTTATCTACATGTATTTTAAATAACATCACCAGAAAAATAAAAAGTTTATCAAATGAAAACATGTTTCAATTAGACCATGCTTTTCTAAAGTCATGCTCAATTTATACAGCAGTCAAGTTTGTACACATTTTTATTTTTTCTTTTTCTTTTTTTTTTTTTTTTTTAAACAAAGATTCAAAACCACTGATTGTAAACTCATTGAGGAGGCTGTAGTTTATTCTGGCTCTTTTTTGATTGTTAGCACTTTTTCCAGAAGTCCATGCACTTCTCCATTCACACCATGTTGATGAGAGGTCTTACTCCCCATATGGCTGTTGTAAGGACTTCTTAAGTTACTAAAAGGAGTTTTAAGCTCTGCATCGGATGTCAACTCCTCTTTGATTGTAACATGAGTTGAACTATCAGTAAATGAAGGTTCATTCCAAATTTCTTTGTCATGTGCTTCTTGGCTACTAACAGAGTTGCCGCCTTTCTGTAACATGTAGTACAATATGGGATTGGTTTTGGTCAGTCTCGGAGAGTCTTTTTCATAATCATTCTTGTCCATACCTGTGATTACCCATCTGATGGGTCCTTTTTCACTGGGCATGGGACACATGCTAAACTGGTCAGACTCAAGTCTAGATACTGTACTCCCCAAATGTTCAGGGAAGGGGGAACTGGCAGGACTTTTTACCGCTACAGGATACTGAAATGTTCTATGATCTACACAACTGTTCTGTTGCACAGGGCTTCCCATTAACGCATTTACTGAAGAAATGCTGAATTCAGGTTTATTAATTGTTGCACTGGTTTTGTTTCCTTTTTTCTTGCCCTCCGTTAGTATGTTATTCCTATGTTGTGACAGATCTCTCTCACAGTTTTCTGAGAGAAGCAGCTGTTTCAACACATTAAAGCCTTTACTATCTCTAGACCAACTCCTATTTTCACTTTCATTATTTGAACCATGACTTACAGCATATTTAAAATCAGCATCACTTCTGCTGAATTTCAGTTCTTGCTGGTTAAGCAAAGGCCCATACAGTGCCTCAGTAGGAGAAGCATGATTGTTTGCAGCATCAGACACATTACTTTTCATCTTTTTTAATGGACTTTCCAAAGGCTCAGCATGAAGCTTCCTCTTCTTCGGTACTGTGCAAAGACTCTTTGATTCAAGGTGTGTCAGCTCATTGTTTCGGTGACTTCTGTCCACCTCATCTGCAGGGTAACTGTCTTGATTCTGTCTCAGCAACCTACTTAGCAGGCCATTTTTGGAAAAAGAGAAATCTTGAGGTGAAAGAGGCTCAGATTTCAACTCCTCGGATGCTGGAGAAGCAGCTGTGTTTCTCTGCAGTGAATGAACAAATCCTTGGAATTTGTTACCCTTGCACTCTCTTACTTGTTGTGCATTTGAATTATAAGGAACATTTGATTCTTCAGATGGTTCAGTTTTTATTTTCACTGTCAATATTTGCTCATTCAAAGTCTTATCTGTCTGTTCTTGAGAACTTTCATCTCTTAAAAGCATCCTCTCTTTCTTTTCACTTTTACCTTTACTGGGAGTTCCCAGGAGCAGCTGAAGGACAGTGCGCCTTTCAAGAAGATTTTCTATTTCCGAACCTGGAAGTCCTTGTTCAGCGGGTGCAGGCTGACAGCTGAATATTTTGTTGTTTTCTTCATGCATACTCAATTTATTCGTAAGCAGAGGGCTGTTCAATCTATCAATCAAGCCAACAGGTTTATCTGTGTTCCCTGCTAGCAGTTGTTTGCTAGCTCTTTGTTCTTCACTTGACATGGAAGTCTGCATGCCGCACTGAGCTAGGTTCTGCAGCAGCTTGCTGGCACTGAATGCTGAGGAGTTCTGCGGACTATCGTTCCTGCTCAGCTTGGCTCCTTGAATTTCTTTGCTTTTAGAAAGGTCTATCAAATGTTTAGATGCAGGATTCACCAGTCTGTCTGTCTGGATGCTGCAAGCATATGGTGGCGAGCTACGCTTGATGGTTAACGATTGGTGCGAGAGATTTATAGGAGAGTCTGCTTTTGTAGAAGCCAGCAAAGGTGGAGTGCTTAACGGAGTCATTCGATTTGCACTGGGACTGCCAGTTACAGGAGTCCTTTTACCAGTCTGTACAGTGAATTTTGCCACATCAGCTGCACTGTGTGGTCCCTGAGGGTCATTACTCTTGTCTACCTTTTCTTCACTCTTATGCCCAAGTAACAGCTGAAGTAGTGTTACTTTCTGATGGGGATTCAGCTTAGAAGCTTTTGGAGTGTCTTTGTCTTCCTTGTTCTCTGGACAGGAAACTTTTGGATCCCAGTTATGAAGCAAGGACTGAGTCAGGTTATCCAGTGATGCAGGTGGACCTACATCTGGTTTATCTGTCCTCTGTTTAAAGGATAGGTCTATAGGAAGACAGTTAGAATGGGAGCTTTCATCATCACTGCTGTCATCTTCTGTAAAACTAGGATTGTTGTCTGAATACTCATCAATAGTTGTTGGTGTGCTGCTGTCTTCAAAAATGCTGGCTCTCTCACTCTGTTCATGCCCTTTTACATGTTTGGTGGTATTCTGGCTTTTCAGTAGATGCAAGAGCAAACTGTTGCTGGGAGAGGTTTTCAGGTTACTCCTTTCCAAAGTACTTTTGTATCCCACAGTTTTGGGAGGTGAATGCATGACTCCCACTGAACTCTGAAATGGTGCCATATTGCTTTTGCTAGATACTGTTTTGGTTGATGATCCTGTTTGACCATTGAGATGGCTTGTCGTTCCTTTTGCTAAACCGAATTGGCCAATATCTTTCTGAGCACTTTCTTGTAATCTGGCCATAGCTGCAAGTCTCTCACTTGCTATTTGATTTGCATTTTGTGCTTTTAAAGCATGTTCCCTGGAGTACTGCTGCAAGTGAGCTTCACTTGAAAGGAGTAAAGCTAGTTGGCTGCATGCTACGCTGGGCTTCGGTGAAGCAGCAGGACTAGATCGTTTCTCTACCATACTTGCAACAGCTTGTAATCTTGCAGCACAGGACAGTGGCTCGTTTATGACTTTAGGTCCACTCTGCACCGCATGAGGTGATTCTATAAACCTCTCTTTGGGCAGGTTCTTTGTTATATCAGGCAGGCTGTTGTCCAGCTTCTGATCTTTTGCTTTGCTCTTCTTCAGTAGAGTCTTCAGGTGACTGGATGCAACACCATAGCACCTTAAATCTTTCTCCACTTGTAAAGAATCATGGCTAAGGGAATACCCTTGCTCCTTAAGGCTCTGCCTAATCTGCTGTGACAGAGCAACACTCTGCAGCCTAGAGCTGAATGACTGAAGCAAAGAGGCAAGTAATGTGCTATCCTGTTTGCCTTTAGGCACATTTTCAACCATGCCAGCTAACAAAGCTTCCTTTTTTCCATCTAAATCCACAATGGAATCAGACAACCGCCTTCTCTTTGCTGCATTCCAGTCTTCAGAAGACTGCAACAGTCTTGCTTTTTTGAGGTGCAGCATGCCAGATCCCTGATATGTATTTGTGTTAAGAACTGGACCATTACTTTGACAGCTGGGAAAGATACTTCCAGAAATCTTAAAGTTTTGATCCTCTCCACTATGCCCAGTAGACTTTTTGTCAACTGCAGTACCTGAGCCTCCTGCTGCTTGATGCATTAGTAATCCCTCTAGGTAAGTTAGAACAACAGAATCCTGGTGCATCTCAGAGCCAAGCTCTTCTCCATGAGTCATGTTCAATTAAAGTTTCCAAAAGGGCTCTGGTTCTATTCACTTCAAAGACTAGTTTTGCTGTAGCTGAATTGAGATGCAGACTTAAGAAATAACAGGTAGATGTCTATAGTGTTTTCTCACAGACTTTCAGAAACAATACAAAATGTCATATTCCAAGCAGGCTTCTTCCAGTGTATACTGTTTGATGAGCCAGGTTTCCAATCATATCAATCTGCTGATATCAAGAATATTTATGAAAGAAGTCTAGGAGGAGCACTCAAAACATGGTTCCACAGTAATGAAGTTCCATTAAGCATTTGCCGCCTTCTTTCTCCAGGAAGCCAGCTTGTTTTTCATCTTTTTCCATGTCCACCAAGCACATAAAATTCCTAAGTGAAAAAAACAAACCAAAACAAAAAACCAAACCAAAACAAAACAACAAAAAAAAAACAAAACCAAACAAACAAAAAAACAAAACAGAAAGAAAAGATTTAGGATAAGATCTAATTGCATACGACTTTTTTCCCTTTTTTTTTTTTTTTTTTAACCCACATTTGTTTAGACGTATTCAGGATATATAAGCAATAACCACATTCCAGAAGAAATTAAAAATCAAATAATGGACAAAGTACATGGTAACTAATTTAAAGAACTTTGTGAAAACAATTCTGAGACAGAAAATTTTAAACAAAAATTAAAGGTTAACTATCACAAGCATAGCTACTGCAAGTGTTCATCAAATTTCTCTACCCTACAGCTCAAAATAAGGAACAGCAAACATGGAAGAAAAATCTTAAATCACTCTAAATACAGTTTTAAAAAAATCTATTGGATTTTACTTCACAGTTGCATCAACCTTTCTTCTTATTATGTAAATACACAGGACATGCGGACTATCACTCTAAAAGACAATTAATAGGAAAAGGCATGCCTAAATTTAATGTTTAGGTTCATATTGAATCAACTTTCAAATAACAGAATAGGTAGCATCATATATACCATTAAATTTTTTGTTTGGCAGGTAGATGATAATGCTAGAAGTAGAAACCAAGTTGTCACTGCTGCCCAGGACTATCTAGTAACACAAAATCTAGTACAATAGCACAACAGTGAGGAAATCTGTTGTTCTTCCAACTCTGAACTACCGTAAGTCATTAGAAGAATCATGTGATCGGAGTGGTGAAAAAGGGTGCTTATGTTTCTGATATAACATAAATCCTGACATCAAAATCCTCCCTTCACTGGAGAATTTTTACCTTTACATTCTTTCCATGTATTAAACATACAATGGTAAAAGACCCCCAGGTCTTCCTTTAAGTCTTGTTATTTTCAAAGGGTGTAGAACATCTCTACTCAATACTTTCTTGGATGAGGCAGCACACTACAAAAAGCTGTTTTAAAGAGAGCAACAATGGCACTTATGCTAGATGCATCTCTTCAGTTTCAGTTATATTACTGGTCAATGACAGCATGAACAGTTCTGATAGTCACCACAGTTCAATACTGAGATCATTACACCACACATGCCTACTCCTTCACTCACTCAGTTCTAAACTGGCATAAATATTCAACACGAGCAAAGCTAAGTGTCTTTCCACATATCTAACTCGGCAATTCACTTTCACAGACTAAAAGCCAATTGAAAACTTGTATTTACAAGTTTAAAAAGGATGTACACAGATGAAATCCTTGCCTCCTTAAAGTGAATGAATATTTTATGATTGACTTCCCAGAGGTTATTTTTTAATTCAAAAGCTACAGGCAACTAGAAGTCAGAAAAATATCAGATCTGAAAAAAGTAAAGAATAAGACCAACAACTAAATATCCATAATGTTAACAGCCCATATATCCCCCCTGTGCAAATACTAAATACTTCCTTACTAGATCTTAAGTCATTTAGAGAAACTCTAAAAACACCTATCTCAAAAAAAAAACAACTAAAAAACCAAACCACCAAAAGAACTGCAAAACCCAACAAACCAACCCCAAAAGAATTAAAATACCAGCAGTGCATTGCAGTGTAACTGTGTATACCCATGTATCTAAATATAAAATGAAAAGCTGGTATCTATTGCCGGGGTCTCAGTACTTCTCTCAGAAATACATGCCTACGTTAACCAGCATTTACATAATTACCTGCAGAACACACAGTGTTTGTTCAAATATATAACCACAACTTAAATGTGGATACGTCTAACTAAAAATTACCAATCACCTTACTGTTCCTTCAAAAACCTGTGCACCTCTGGGTGGGCTTTTGCAGAGTTTCAACACAAAATAGACTAAAATCAGAAATAACAAATCCTTGGAAAAAATCAAGGTTTCCAATGAATACATCAAGTATACAGCAACTGCAACATCAATACAGCTAGACTTATTTCCTCAAATATTTGGGAATGCACTTTATCCGGAAAATACAGTTTTCCAACTTCCAAAAAAACCCTGTTTATCTGCAGCCACATTTTCGTATTTCAAAAGAGAATTAAGCTGACAGCATGCTGTTCTTAAAAAGGAGTCAGCAGCCCTTGATACCCTGTGTTTTGTGTTTAAGAGAATAAAATGGAAAATTTTTCAACATTTCTTGCCATCTGATAAAAGCAAGCCTTGCAGGTCACCCTTCGGATAAAGTGCCAAACAAATGCACACTATTAAACCAATATTCAGTAAAACTTTACTCATTACAGCTCTGGGTAATTAAAAAAAAGACAATGCATTTATGCAAATCCCTCCAGTACTCAAAAACCCTGTTGCAGGACATGACACTTGTAGCCAGTACAGTGTATATACAATAACTCCTCTAAGAAGCATTTTACCACCTTTTTTTTTTTTTAAATTACTCAGTGCTAAGGAAATATCAATAATTTTACAAAAATCGAGTTGATGTGAAGGAATCTTCATTAAAAAGAATGAAATCCAAAAAGCACTTAACACAAGAAATGGGACATCAGCGATCCTTCTGAAGAGCCTGTTCTGATCTAGCGCTGCAACAAGTATCACAGCATTATAAAACCTTACATGATCTAATGTACAATACACAAATGTGATGAAGTCATCTGTCAAGAACTGAAATTACATTTTTTAAAAAAGTCTCCAAACCTACACCTTATTTGTAATGGTAAACCAGGTAGTAAATTTTAGGGTTTGAAGGCAATAACTAAGCATTTCCAGTGAGTTTTGAACTGAGTACACTTTTCTTTCACTGTCTGAAGTGTGGTCATGTGGAAACCAAACCAGCTTTGGGAATTAATGTTTAGCTGGACGCTAAGGCAACCATTCAGCAACCTTTTAAAAACATATAGACTGTTCCAAAGAATTTCCCTGGATCCACTGAAATGTTAAGTTTTCTCACTATTAAATATTATTCCAGAAATTACCAGAACCGAGGAAAGAAAAAAAAGAACATAAAGAAGTAAGGCAGAATGAAGAGAAAAGAGAAGCCATGCAGCAATAGATCTTTTATTTCCCAGTAAGGGCTGAAGCAAACTTATTGCAATTAGCCTCTAACATCAATCTCTAATATCTATGAATCTCTAGCCCTACAAATTATATTTAACTATAGTGACAAAATAAATCAGTAAAGCTGATGTGCTTTCTTGACCACATAACTACTGTATATGCACTCCTTTTTGTTACTTCAACTACCTTTGCCTAGACTTCTGTATCCTAACAAATAAATAAACCACTTGTTTTGGAGAGACTATTCTCAGAACCTCCAAGAGCACACGCTGATCACAACTCATTAAGCCATGTTTACCTAGACAGAACTAAAGCAGCAGCAGGATTCGCAGCACAAATGCTGTAACCTGGGGAGACACTGCCCAAGTGGAGCATACCATGGGAAATCGGTCCTACACCCTTTTAAAATGTGCCTAGGGAGAAACTGTGGGCAGAACAGGGAAGATAAGAGAATATTAAAATGTACACTGAACTGTGTATGTCCAGAATATTAATCCTAATTTTGCAGTTGTCAGAGTTTTCCTTTGTTGCAAACTACAGATACACTTAGCCATCACAAAGACTTTAAAAGAACTGTAATAATAAACTTTAAGAGCCTTTGCTTACCATGAAATATTACTGCTGCAAAAGCTAATGAAATTGGAGAACACATCTTCTAATAGGTTAAACCACCACAACATCTGAGCCAATAGCTTTTTACTCCTGAATATTTATTTTTAAAGAATTCTTTGAATTAACCAACGCCTCAACTGTAAAACCTAATTGGAGACTCTAAACAAACAGCAGCCTCCTAGTTAACCCAACAGATACTCAACTGTTGCCATTTAAGAAATTAAGAACAGTTCACAATTTAAACTAGCAAAATGACATCCAAAAGACATTTTTCCAATATCCCAGACTAGTACTTCTAGTTAAATCCCTTTGCTTAATGGAACAGAGAGCCCCAGCAAATTAACAACACTAGACTAGTGTTATTTGAGTAGGAGGGCTACACAATCTAATGGAGGTAACTCATAAAACTTGATATTCTGTGTCTTCTTCTGTAGTCTGAATCCAAGATCTTATGAAAAAATCTTACAGAAACTATTAAGGTATTCATTTAGGAAACCAGCAATGGCTAGCAGATCGCCCACATAAACACTTACTAAAAAGAGAGATTATCCAAACTCATGCACATTGTTAGAATGATTAATAGAGGTTGAGATGTGTATTATGTATACACAGATAAAACATTTTTATTAACTGCATTCAGAGTTCTTGTCGTGGTTTAACCCCAGCCAGCAACTAAGCACCACACAGCCACTCACTCACTCCCCCCTCATCCAGTGGGATGGGGGAGAAAATCAGGAAAAGAAGTAAAACTCCTGGGTTGAGATAAGAACGGTTTAATAGAACAGAAGAAACTAATAATGATAATGATAACACTAATAAAATGACAACAGTAGTAATAGAAGGATTGAAATGTACAAATGATGCGCAGGGCAATTGCTCACCACCCGCCGACCGACACCCAGCCAGTCCCCAAGCAGTGAATCCCTGCCCCCCCCTTCCCAGTTCCTAAACTAGATGGGACGTCCCATGGTATGGAATACACCGTTGGCCAGTTTGGGTCAGGTGCCCTGGCTGGGCATGAGAAGCTGAAAAATCCTTGACTATAGTCTAAACACTACTGAGCAACAACTGAAAACATCAGTGTTATCAACATTCTTCACACACTGAACTCAAAACACAGCACTGTACCAGCTACTAGGAAGACAGTTAACTCTATCCCAGCTGAAACCAGGACAGTTCTCTAATGACTATTAAATTCCTGTAGTAGTTTTATGTTCCATTTTTAAGTTGAGATGAGTCAAAACATGAATTTGTAGAGTTGAAATCAAACTGGTCGGTGAAATTAATATCTTTAGTTATTTAATAAAAGCAGTGTTCTAATGGTTAGAAACTACTGGAAGAGCCAGAAAGAGTCACTCACGAGCTCACTGACTTCCCGTTCTCATATTCCCAAGTGTAAAGGCTACAGCCCACCACATCAACCAATGGCTCAGACAGCCATTTTAACTATTACAGATTTGAGGAATGCAGTACAGCAATTACAGTGGCAGCCTGGGATCCAGGGGTCCAGTTACTGGGCTGCAGACAGGCTATCTGACATCCCTTTTTACTTTTCTGTACTCTGTTTTCCCAGATGGAGTAATAATAGATGCAAACTTCAGAAAGATAATTAAGGATAAATATATTAAAGGCTGTGTTGCTCAACAGCTCCAGGAATAGCACCAAGTACCTAAAACATAGGATTTTAAGTGATTCCCCATCCTTATAACTGCCTGCAGTGAAATGCTGAAGAGCACAATGAAATCAAGGTCTCCAGAAAAATTCCTAGATGCACTAGAAATTGCAGCAGCATCTTGCAGCAAACTAAACATGAGCAGGGAAAATGAGACTAGCTGTCCCAGAATTAGTTTTTTATTAACCTCAATTTGTACTTCTTTTGATTTTAGCAGTCAGGCAGGATGTATATTCTGAGCGGTGGTATACAAGCACTTGACTCTTTTTGCTCAAGTTATATAACCAGTGAAACAGGCCTTATTCAACAACCCACTGTACCAAATCCACAGAGCTGCACAAATGTGCAGGTACTTCAATGGCACTTAAGTGCTTTGAGAGAATCAAGTATTTAAGTGTTTTGCTAAATCCCCGCTTTATGTCAGAAATCTATTGAGATGAATGAAGCAGCTGAGACCTCTTCATAGTTTTGATTCAGGCTGTCAAGACATTTTGAAGGTTCCCTTTGCAAATGTAATTTAGAAAAAGACAAAAAAGAAGGCAAAAGTGAGCGGGTGGTGGAGCAAAATTCAGCAGTAAATGGGTGAATTTTTCCATGGTTGCACTCAAAAGAACCTGGGAATCAACAAGCCTTTTTTTACAATAAATAAAAAAAAAAAAGGACACCCCCCCCCCCCCCAAAAAAAACAAACAAACAAACAAACCAAAAAAACCACAGGCTCCTCTCTTACAATTGTAGGATATCACGTTGAGAAAGCAAAAATAGGCTTCTTCCCAGGAGCTTGGCATGTTATTCACTCCTTCGTTAGGCCTACTGACTGACTCCAAAAGACATTTTAAACACGGAAAGGATAGCCTATCGCTTTTAGACAGGTCGGTCAAGAGAGGGCACGCGGGGAATCATGTTGCAGCAGCAGCAGCAGGAGCCCCCGCTGCTGCCAGGATTTCTGGAGGGGCTCCCGAGGCCCCGACCCCGGCACAGAGCCCGCATCCCCCATCCCAGGCAGGAGTGTTCCCTCCAGGCTGGCACACACAGCGGCATCGCTCACTCTACCAAATACACCCTTTGGATAGCAGCAGGGTTAGCGACAGCCATGGCTTCACGGCTAAATCCTGCACAAGTATACAAAATAGAAAAGCCTTTTCCCTGTTGCTTTGTTAAGCTGCGTACTGCCAGACACAGTTCTAACCCTACTTTCTTTTCCTAAGAGAAGTTTTCGCAACAGAAACGGGTGGTTTTTTCAGTATTGGGGGGGTGGGCGGAAGGGGGTGAGTGGAAGGGAACAGACCCAAACCAGCCCGATCAAAACTTTCTGATGATTTTAGCAGCTTAAATGGTAGGATTTTGAAAAATACTGCAGAAAACCGTTTCCATAACAGTTGATGCAATAGCTCAGAGGTGTGCAAAATCTACCGTTTTACAAAAGCACACAAACCCCAAGTAACTGAGCAGTCCTAAGTCACATAAAACGGAAGGAACACAGAACCAACAGCACAGCAGACACAAGAAACAGTTTTTCCTGTGAGAATAAGATTTGACAGACCACTGGGCTGAAATGTTAGCTAACCGACAACTGAGTGGGGAAGAAAAAAACCCAACTGTTCTGCCAGTAAAGACTAGATTCCCTTTGGCTTTTAAGAGACTGCTAAAACGTAAATGCTAATTACCCTTGTTATTAATCATGGCCCCAGAGGCACATAAGGAAGGGAAGGCTGTTCCTACAAATTCCCTCTGGGGTGTGGAAGAGGGGATTCAGACACCTCATCTCAGTGTCCCTCCACTCCTCAGGTTTCACATGGGGTTCTCCACAGTCCAGGAATCTGTGACTCACCCAGACCATGCAATACCAGCTCACGGCAATGAGGAGCTTTGGGATGATATGTAATATATATCAAGGGGGAATATAATATTTCCACTGTCTGCTTAAATCAGGTGTGGAAATGTCAGAGAGATTTTCATATTTATGCAGAGAGCCTTTCGGGAAGGCGGCAAGGCAGGCTGTGCACGTTTGCGCCCATGCGAGGAGAGACGCAGCAGTCAGAGAGCCTCAAACTCGTCGGCAAAGCGTTTTCACGCCTAAGACCAAAAGCCTGAGCAGTGCTGGCTACGTCGCAGCTTTTACCCAACCCTGGGGAAGCACGCTGCAAAGAAACGTCCGTTTAGGTCCGATGCATGGCTCTTCCTTGAGAAGGGACAGTCCAAGCATGAATGACAGCAACCCAAGAGCGGCGGTGCTCGGAGAAAAACGTTTGTCTGCACTGCAGACTGATGCATACAGGACAGTGCCAAGACAGCTCAGGTGCCAGAGTAAGCCTAGCCCAGCGGCAACGGACCCCCCAGAGGTTGGCCTGCCCCGAGAAGCAGGGTATTTCAACATGGCACTGGTCTGCCACGACTCGCCCGGTACTGGCACTCAACCCATCTCAGCTACCTCTTCCAGAAAGCAGTACACAGCTTACACAAGGCTGCAGGCAGACACTTCTGCCCAAGTTACACGACTCGTATTTTTGAAGCTTACTTCACAAACCTACCAGTAAGGAGGAGAAAAAGTTAATAAAAAAAAAGAAAAAAAAAAGAAAAAAAAAAGAAAAATAAGCCCACCCAAACAACAACAAAGTCCCTCACGCACAACACCCCAAAACCAAGCAAACCTTCAAAAGAGCTGAAGTAATTATAGGGGGAGGGGGCAATGGGGGACAGACACCAAGTACAATAAAAGCTCAGTTTGTGAAAGCCTTAGTAGCAGCTCTCAAAGTTTATGAGTACACTCAGGCACTGTACACAGCTTAATCCAAATCTGGCCCGCACATCAAAACCTCCTGCTAAGAAGTTCTGCTAAGTTCAGAGATGAATCACACGTGTGGCCGTTCTTCATGCGTTTGGCGCTCTTCAAACAATAGCTAATATCACCCTACCTTAAATTAGTATTTCTTATTCTAACAAGTAAAAGAATTAATCCCTCTTAGATGTGGAAAAAACCCACCCTGTTCATACAATTTATGATTTACCCCTGTAACTGAGTGGTTCACAGAAATTTCAGTTAATTCCTTAGCACAGATCCATGCACATATATTCATTCTTACAAATACTACTAGAGGAACATTTCTATTTTGTTCTGTAATGGTACTGTAAAGGGCATCTTTGAGTTAATTTCTTGATCAGGATCTGCTAACACTCAGACATGAACTTGTAAACACACTCTTTGCTAGTTGTAGTATGAAGAGGAACAGACAGACATTCAACCTACAAATGCCACCTGTGAAGGAACTGAGTATTTGACATCTAAAACTGCCCCATGAGTCACTGCTCAATGATCTTCTGCTACTGAAAACAAAAAGGGCAGAAACTAAATGATAAGGCAGAAAAGTTACATACCACTCTATACCCAATAAGGACAGCACATATCACTAAGTCTCAACCAAGTTGGGTAGTGCATTGATCAAAGCTCAGAAGTACAGTGAGCAGAAAAGGCTTTTGGTTAACTGAGTTTTCTTATTCAAGAGACCAAAAGCAAACAGGCATAAAAACATATACCAAATCCATTTTCAGGATACAGGGGAGGATAACATACTGGTAGGTACAACAGAATGGACAGAGGATGCATCCTTCCAATCTTTGTAAACCACTTGCCTATAAAAAAGCAATTAAAAGGAAACTAACAACCAGATTCCCTCCAACACTTACATATTCAACACCTACAAAACCAAATAACTTATTATGCATTTAACTCTACATCAACTCCCCCAAGAATGAAACTTGATTAATATACAGTGAAGAAATCAATGTCCTCTTCTGGACATTCATGCTTTTGAGTCACGATCAATGCATGCAGATAATGTATTTCCACACAACTGTGACCTTCTGCTTGTTGGAGAGATCTAAAGATACAGGCATTTATTGACAGCACTACAATAGAATTGTGTATTTCTTGGGTTTGTTTGGATAACTGTACATTAGGTGTTTTACCATATAAGTCACTTTATGTTATTTTAACCAAGAATTGGTTTTACAGAGGCCAAACTACAACAAAGCACTAAAAAGTAATGTACAGTTTTTATTGACAGTAATAGTTGTGTTGCACTTGGGACCAAGCATCTCATGGTTAGCTATGAACGACAGCCACTTTCTAGACTTTTCAACACAATAGGTTTCAGCTAACTGAACACAAATACACCGTAATTCCATAGCAAGGTGAAGTATAGGATCACAGTTGCATAGTGTTCAATTATATGTAAAATCCCATAAATCCATGTTAGAGACTCAGATGATTTTGTTTTTTTTAAAGTAAGTGTAAGGACAATATAGTTTCTATTGTAATGGGAGATTTCAGTTTCTTGTAGATGAAGTTTCTAAAGGCTATGGACACAGAAAAGGCTCATACACTTTCAGTTAAGTGGGAAAGGAAAAATCTGCATTAGCAAGAAGGTCTCTACTAGTTCAATTACCATTAAAACTTGATTTTTTTTCTCTCCAAAGCAGCAATAAAACCAAGTGGAATTAAAGATACAACGTAAGAACCAACTTTAGTGAAACCTGGGGAGAAGAGGCTAACAACATCCTGTAAAGAATGTCACAGACAGTCCTCATTTTACCACTATGCCAGAGTTAATCTGAGGACATTCCTAACATAAATCCCCAAGTAAAATACTAAAAGCCTTAAGTCATATAAATGTATATGGAGATGATCAGTTAGTTAATAATACCCTCAAACATTTGGAATTGGGCTGCAACTCAACCTTAGCCATGAGTCAAATCATTACAATTAAAATACTGACTTAGCTCAAAACCGATGAAAACTGTATTCAGTGCCACAAAGGCACGGCAGGAACAGCAGATGGCTGACAAGGGGAAGTGTTTAACTACCCCTCAATATAAGGGGCATACCCTTTGAAGTAATTTCTCAAATTTTATGTTGATAAAAATGACAAGCATTTTAAGAAGAAAGATAATATGCCATCACAAAGTTGTGGAAAACAGCTCTTACTAATACGTGTTATATCCGCCTTTCATGAGTGCTGCATGAAGGAAAAAATTGCCAAATAGCAGGAAAAGACTATTTATTTTTACTGCTTGTTTCATTAATGTCAAGAAAGCTGAAACAGGTGCTAATACCCATTTAAAAACTGTATAAAACAAAACAACACAGATGTGTGATTTCTGAAGAAGGTGTGTGATTTTCTACATATAACAATATTACACCCAAAATGTAAGGCCTATTAAAAATACCTCTATTACTCCATACTTGCACATAAGTATTAGCTAATTTGGGACCATCTTTCACAGTGCCTGTCAAACCAGCAACCTCACTAATCCTTTATAAATCCATATGCCCAAAGTGTCAGTTACACAGACCAACTTCACTGCTATGTTAGCATATGTCTAAAATTAAGCCTGTGGCTCAAGAGCCCTGCTGAACACAAGCAGCACCAGTGCATCAGAGCCCAACTGGCTGCTAGTGAGCTCCATCTCAATCTCTAGAAAAAAAGGCCACCTCAGTCGCCATGAAGAACACCACTAGTAATAAATAAACTAGTTCAGAAGCTGCACATTAAAATGTATACAAAAACATGGTTCCACAAGAATTTTTGTCTGACCTAACTGTGAAGCTGCTGCCAAAATGGATAGCCTTGCCTCAGTCTACGGATCTGCAGCCGCTTGCGCCTGCCACCTTCCTGGCATTGACACAAGCACTCCTACAGAAAGCTCCTACAAGGCAAGTCAAGCTAAGGACCTCATCGCTGTCAAGAAGAAACCCCAAAGATACTGCTGAGTGGTTGTTTCACAGTTCTCCACGTGGGAATGCGTGCCTATGGGAGTGGCATGGGGAAGGACAAAGAGCAGGGACCACTCCTTTCAGTGCCGAACTGCACTTACGCCAAATGAAAGCATTGCCACCAGTCAGATTCTCCAAGAGGAAACCCCACCTCCAGGCAAAATGTCTGTGCTGAATTTAGAAGAGTTCATCTGTGAGATAAAGATGCCTTTTTTAAGAAGCATCTCCTAGACAGAATTAAAAACAAACAAACAAACAAATGTCAATGTACTTAAGCCCTCTGAAATCTGAAAAGATGACTGGAAATAGAATAATTAATTCAAATATTTTAATTTTTTATATTTTACTGAGGCATCCTGTGAAACTGGAGTATAAATCCTATTAAACTGAACTTAGTTTGTCCATCCCTAAAATAGATTTGACATACAAACACAAACACAAGGTCAAGGTCACAGATCAGCAAGAAAGATTACAAAGAGGACTGATGTAAGAGCTGGCATTTGATCAAAGCTCCTGGATATTTTTTTTTTTTTTTTTTTTTTAGTACACTTACCAGAAATACCACTACACTACATTTTCTTCACATTGGCACATACACATGTTTTAAGTATTCCCTACCTTTAAAAGAGCAGCTGCCCGGTACTTATGTATTTTGACAAGAGATGTTAGGCAGTGTATCAAGTAAACTAAGGAAGAACTCCTATGTTAAAAGAAAAAAAAGTGGAAGACACTTTTTGCTATCCTCTTCACACTCTTCAGCTATGTGCTGATACATATTGAATCACAAATGCAAAAGGAGAACCCACTCACAAATATAGGACATGACACTAAGACCACTGCTAAAGAATCAGGACCTCAGTTTATAACTTCATGCAGTCCAAGTTACTTATCTTAATATAGCAATTGTATATTTGGATGTGCACTTCCAAGCACAACACTCACTCATCTATCCTAATTATCTGTGTGCACAGCATATATTTCTCAATTAAAGATAAAAAAATAAAAAAAGAACGCTTAACACAAGGTCTGTGCAGAACACAATCAAACTAACCTCTTCTGTAATCAGGACATTTACCTCCTGGAAAGCTTCTTTAATGCTGAACGCTGAGTAAGTGAGCAGATTAAACACAGTAGCAACAGTTGAAAGACTCATTAAAACTCAGCTGCTGAAAATAGTTAGCAATGAAAGTCATTTACTGATCTATCCATCCATCCATCCACCCACCGATATATTCTCAAGGCTTTAAACACATGATGAAGAATATTTAGTTTACTGGTCACGTCCACCAGACGTACCTTCTGACACTTAAACAAGAGGAAGAAAAGGTGTCTTGGGTGACACAATGCCATATGACATTCAAAGGTGTACCGCTGCCACAAAGTTTAGATGCTCATTGTAACAAGTAGTAATTTAAAGAATAGTGTGGCTTGGTACTCTTACTTCTGAACCCCCACTTTCAACACCAGCACAGCTCTGATGTTAGTCTAGACACGACTGGGAGCAGTTTATTTTTAGACAGAGAGGTACATCTATAAATAAGACCATTCGTGTTGGTATTAAAGCTTTTATTGGAATCCATTTGGGGTGACCCATGTAACTCACTTGTATGTGGGCATTTCAGACATTGCCAGTAAAACCTTCATGCCATCACACACCCTCTTGCATCTTGTTTCAGCTATGCTTCAACATCTGTTTACTGATTTTTCTCCATTTAATTTTTGTATATGTATTACATTTGCAGCACTCTACCTGTGTGATTGGGTTGGCTGAGCTACTAATGAAGAGGCCTTAAATGAAAAAGACAAAAAATAAGGTAAGATTTAAAAAGTTGTCTCCTTTTTGAAAACATCCTTCACAACAGTTAGATTGTGACACTTTTAAGCTATACTATTGCTTGAGCTACTAGAGCCAGATACAAATCAATGCTGAAGCCTGGGATGAGAGCTTCTCAGCACAACAGTACAGGTGTTTTTAGCCCTGATAGTGATTCATCAGACCTTAAAACAGTCACTGGTTTAAGATCAAATTGAGTTAAGTTGTAGACCTTGGAGCAATACAATTCTGCTCTTCCTTAGTCCCCCCTTTTCTAAACCCTTTCAACAAAACAGGAGAAAAGAGGAGGTTTGTTGGGGGGGAGGAGGTTGTGGTTTGGGGTTTTTTTTTCCAAGTGGAATTTCTATCCTTCCTACTTTGTGAAGGCTGATAAAGCTTCTCACTGCATTGAAGCGTTAGGAAGGAAAAAAAAAAAAAAAAAAATCAGGCAATGATTATGATTCAAGATTATAAAAACCCAGATGTTCATTCAACATCTGCAAAACAGCAACTTACTCTGAGAACCAAACACACATGAAAATGTGTATATAAGATATTTTACAACCAAAAAATTCTAGGAAACATTAGTTTATTAGCATAGCTATTCAACACATCAAAATCTAAAGCAAGTATATTTGGAGTCATATAGCTTATTTAAGTTTACTAACGCATGAAAATTCGAATGCACGAAAAAGCTTTTACTTTAATTGAGCTATATTACAGGGAGTAACTTCATTTGGTATCACGTTAGGTCTTCTCTCATGCTTAACACTATAGAAAACTTTCTTTAATCATCATAACCAAACCTTTAATAAAACAAGTCAGCAGCAGTTGGGTTTTTTTGTTCGGTTGGGTTGTGGGTTTTTTTCCTGTTAAATACAAGTTCACACTCTTTACACATGTAACCAGCAGAAGCAAGGGGTTTCTGCTAGTTCTGAATTTTGGATCAAATCCCCCATTTTTCAAGCATCAGATACATGGCAGGCTGCTGTCAGTGGCCAGTGGCAGTTTTGGTCTCCTTCCTACTGTGACACCACAGAGAAAATGTCTGAAACCCAATTCTATTCCATTCCTCTTTGGAGAGCTTGAATAGGCAGAGCCAAAGCTTTCTGCACAGAGACCCTAATATAAACCGTTCCATTTAAAAGGGGGTAATGACAAACTGCAATAAATGACTAGCCAATATAGCAAAAAAAATTAATATGACAGCTAGCACAAAGAAGAGAGTACTTCTGGCAAATTTAGTAGTCAAACAGTCCACAACAATGGGTTATCTTGAAGCAATGGATGGCTGCCAATGCCCAATTCTGTAAATGTATAATTGTTTTCTGTGGTTATATTTACACGTGTGAAATGTCAAATCAAGTTTTTAAAAATGTTAAAATATACTGATGAATAGCTTAATAGTAAGTCCTTTAATTTTGTACTTTCTTTTTAGTTATTTTTCTTAACAGAAGTAGATCGATGGATTTTAATAGGACAACAAAATAATGGCAAGATTATGCACACATGCAGATTTGTGGATGATTGTGAGAGAGGCATCTAACTGATGCAACACAGATTAAGGTTGCAGAATTAGGCACATGATAGATGGACATCTACCATACTGAAAAACAGTAATACATCACCAGTTTAAGCATCATGACTATTAAGAGCAAACTGGTTCGCATTCAAAATTGAAATATTCTTCTATTATTCAGGACACAGCACAGGACTTCCTTTTCCAAAGAAGATGTGCAAGATAAGGTATTCCAGCTTTCCCATTCCTCAAGTTCAACACGCACCAGCCATAGCAGGTGATCTGGTTTCCCACACGCTGGAAGTCTGATACAGATTCATCATCTAACAAAATTGGCTGGTGGTAACAATGAAAGGCAGTGGACGGTAGGTGGTGAATGTCCCTCTGTAAATCTTGTCTCAGCTTTGGGGGGAGGGGGAAACCCACAGAAATATCTCAAAGTTGTAATTACAGTTTTAATCTGTTCACTTAATGTCTACTGATAAAGTAGAGAGAGAGAGGGAAATTGTCATAAACCAAAGACCTAAAAGTCAGGAATCTAAAAAATAAACATGTGAAACTCCACCAAAGTAGCTTAAACTATGTATCATGTAGTATAAAGTCATTATTTAATAGTTATTATCCCTAACCACAACTCTATCAATTCAGCTGGTCAGGCTAGGTATTATTTCCAGATTCATCTGTCATGGTAGAGACCTGAGCATGACTGACAGGTCACAACCCATGTCCTTTGTGTTATATGAAGCCAGCTTTCCTAGATGTATCTGGAGGAGTCATTTCCCAGCTCAATACACCATCAGTAAGTAACTCCAGCATTTTCTGAATCAATATATAGTAAGGCATTATCAATGACCTGAAGGTAAGTTTCACTGACTGCCTGTATTCTTACTACACTTTTTTTCATTTCTTCTCTTTTTTAGAGTCTTTTTAAGAATCCTGTCATAAAACTAAAGTAGGTTTTCATTGAACCCCTGTTGCTAAATTTCGTAAGTGAATGATACCACAAGAACTTCACTCAAGACTACATTAATGTGATTTCATTCAACAGCAGTTCAGGCTCATACATGCAGAATCCTACAGAACCAAAAGACGACTCACAATTACCAAATTAATGCAGAAGTGAATCACACTGGACAGGGAGGTACAAGCGAAACAGGGCAACAAAGACAGACCAGAGGAAAAAAACAACCAAACCAAAAAACAAACCCCACTCCTTTCTAAGAGACTTTATGCTCTAAAAACATGCAATTTAAAATCCATTTGTTGAGAAAAGGCCAGAAGTTCTGGTGGGCAGGTGATCATGTCTCCAGCTTCCGAGGAAACTTTTAGCAGATTGTTACCTTGGCACCCTAGTTAGCAATCTCAGCAGTAAGAGATCAAAGACGATCTGGCAATGTGAAATAAACCACCCTCTGTCTCACAATTCTTAAGAGGGTTAAGGACCAAAGCTAGCGTGAATTAGATGAAGTTACTACTCCATGCCTGAGGTGAGAAAAAAATACAGGTTAATAGACTTCTTCCCAAGTTCAGGGGCAGAAACTCATACCTTTCAAGTGTCAGTGCTGGATCTTTGTGAATCTGCTTTTCACTCCACCCTGCCAAAAACAAATACATTATAATCAGGATGCAGAAACTTATGGTGGAAAACAATTTTATTTCTACTGTAACAGGAAAGTCATTCTCTTGATTCAGTATTGGCTTATGAAAGGGAGTCCGTCTTAACTTCTTAACAAGGTATCAACAGACTAAAATAAGAGTTTTCCCCTGAAGCTGGTTATACTTGTGGTCAATTTGTGACAGTATCACAGCTTGGCCAGTGAAACTGAGCTGAGCAAGCTGGTAAAGGTAACATGCCAGGAGACAGGGGATAGTAATAACTGGGCAAGGAGACCTATCTGCTTTGTCCAAAAAATTGCCATCAGGAGATTATCTTTATTCTGACACTCCTGCTATCAATTTACCCATGATGACTAAAAAAAACAACCAAAAATGAACTACATAACACACCCCTGACATTGCATTCTGCTTTCCTAAAACCTTACTCACCTTCTCCTACTATAATCCTTAAGTTACTCTCATTTAGTCTTCTCTCAGCTCCCTACTTCTACAACCCAAACTTCTGTAACATTACCAACATCCAACAACCCTTCCACACTACACAAGACACAGCTGTTATTGTAATACTTCCCCTCAGGACACTGACCATATAACCCTTTACTTCAGGTTTTCAACTGCTTTTCTCTTGCTCTAGATAAGTTTAAAATTTCTCATCTGAGTTCTACAGACATTAATAACTCTTTCATTTCTACCCACATAGCCTAACCACTTACTGTGTCCTTCTTCCTTACCCTTTGTTTCCACAAACACTCGTTTTCACCGTAATACTCAGGCACCTCTCACACAGGAAATTCCATTATGCTTCTGCACTGCTCCCCAGGCAAAGATCATCTACATTCTGGAGACTATTTCTTCCTCTCCTCCAACAGTAAATCACCATAGCAAAAATTCATCCAAATCCACCAAAATACCTCCTGCAAAACCACAAGCCAAAACACAAATGATGTATGTTGCTTGCCTTTCCTCACAGATTCACACCGCACTGTTTGTTCCCTTTCCCTCATCACAGTATATACGAAGTTTAACATAAATACATCTGCACCTGTGAGATGCTGAGTACATACACAATACTAGTTCAGCTGGACAACAATTAAATGAAGCTCTAGAGCAATAGTGGCCTCCAGGATAAGTATGTTTTCCCTTCCTCTTACAAAAGAAAAACTGCATTTATTGTTTTTGCAGTACAACAATGCATGTTAGTGTTACAGTTTTCACCTGATACCTTTCTTTTACTGCATATGATTGGAGGGGAAGGAGAGTGGTACACACTGGAAGATCAACAGAACACAAAGATAAATGATATGGACAAAAGGGTACAGAAGGACTGAAATACAATGCACAAGGGTTAAAATATAGCATGAAAGAGCTCCCCATCTCGTCCGCTGCTGCTATTAAAGATCTAGTGAAAGCTCTTTACCTTCCCGGGCTGGTACGACAACAGTATCCCTACCTTGATGCAATCTGTTTTCACTTCAGAGGGCAAAGATGGAAGTAAGATCAGAAAAGGAAAGGAAATACTGCTCCTAGGAAAACTTACTTTCAGTGCAACAATGTTTATTTATTTATTCTTAATCATGAAAGCAAGTGGTGCCAAAGATGACACGAACAAGGAAACTTAAGAGGAGGAAGGTGAAGGCAGAAAAACTACCTGTCCCAGGGACTGGTTAAACATAAACCCAGACCTCTTTCAATGAAACAAAGGAAGCTTTCTGTGTCTCAGCTGCCTTAATGAAATAACATTCTCAGCGCAAATAGCAGACTTAATTCTGCAAGTTCTCCATGGTTTTGAACATAATTTCTCCTCCACTCCTCAAATCAAAGAGACTTGATTTACTGGGTCTACCTCTGATTTTAGTTTTATTGCAAATAAAATTTAACCCTTCCTTCCAAAGTCCCTTTGGTATCTCTCTACTAAATCACATAACCCAGAGCTTGATTGTAGCACTTCTGAAGGTGAACAGTTTGGCTTACCAAGAATAACCTACTGGGATGCAAATTCCACTTGCCGCCTTTATATTCTGCAAGTCTGTCTGCGCTTGACACTTGCTGGGAAACACTGCATGGCATAATTACTATTGTAAACCATTTTACATTCCCATAAATTCAGACTACAACCCCAAAGTGCTTGCAAACTAAGACAAGATACAGGGATAACTAAGCAGAAAGAAAGAGTTGTAGGGAAAAAGTAGGTATAAGAAAGAAAAGCATCAATGGCAGGTGAAGGCAGTGAGGCTATCCAAACTGCCTGGGACACTGCCTCACAAGTATGAAGTCCCAAAGAGCAAGAAAAAGAAGAGCAGAAACAAGATGATGTAGGATGCTGCACACTGTAAAAGGACACAAGCAACCGGCTTCATTAAAATATAAAGCAAGAGGTGAAATTCTAGGTAGCATGGTTCCTTAAACAGCTGTATTTCTCCACCATTGTAGGATGTTATTTCCACTGAACTACAATAAACATCATGCTACAATGCATATGAAGTCAAAATCTTCAGGGGTTACATCATTTTTATTGTGATCCTGACCAATGGAACAACAGGGAGGATTGGAAGATCTAAAACATCTTGACTGTATGATCTGTTGTTGAGAAAGGGGCAGGAAGGAGGTAAGGAGAAAAATCAGTAAGTAACTCCCCATCCATCACCATTCAGACCAAAAGCTCCACTTATATTGGGGCATGGGGGGCTTACATTCCAAAACGAAAATTAATAGACTAAACTATTCTTGTAATTCACTTCTACATATGAGAAGCAAAGTGTGCACTGAATGCAAAGTATTTTTGTTAGCTGCCTGGCAAGACATGAATGACTAAAGAACACAGAATAACAACAGCCTCCTTTTTGCTAATACATCTGAACGTAACATGTTACTGAAAGCACCCTTCTCAAGTCTTCCATGAATTCTTGTATTCACCTTTAATTACCTTACTTCAATGCAAATTGGTATTTTCCAAGAGCAAGCATGATCCATGTTCCTCACAGATACCAACTGCGAGAAAGGTAATAGTATTTACAACAGTCTTCCTAATGCACATCCAAAAAACCCAGGTTATTTGATAGGGTTATATAAGCAAAATCTTTGCCGCTCTACGTACTGCCACTAAAACCTCTCTTGTTAAACACTTCTCTTTGGTTGATTGGCAAATTTGATTAGAAGTTTAATTTTTGCATAGTAAAGCTCATCCAGCCAATTTTAATTTTAAATTGGTTTGCACTCCATCACAACTAGCTGAATGCTACAAAAACCTTTGACATAGCAACCTCATAAATCGTGGAGAACAGAAGAAATGCTCTTAAGAGCAGGGAACTGTTGATAAGAGACTTTTTCCTCCATTGACTGTACTCTGTCAGCTGTAACTATGTGCAAGAGTCCACACTTGCAAATTACACAAAACATGCATGTAAACTACCCTTCCATGAAATTATTAATTTATTTTTTTTAAAATGACAGTCACAGGTAGAAAAGCTTAGAAGAAGAAAGTGTCTGAAGTTGACCAAGCATCCTGTTTTTCTTTGATGCAACATACAACCATCATTTTAAAACTCCCTAATTAAAAAAGCTTTACATAGTCCCCACCAAGCTGCAGACAGTAGGCAACATTCCTAACTATAGAAGGGATTTTCACAGATTATCCATCCACTACATGAATCTGGAAAAAAAATCCCGAACTATTTCAGACTAGAATGAGCTACAGAATTCAATTCCGTATTACTTATACATAACGTGAGGTCGTAAAAAAACCCACCCACAAACAAACTAGTGACAAGTAAGAGGTATTTCAGTTACCAAAGACCTATTTCAGTCTGACATCTAAATATGTGATGTTAGGTGACTGCTGCTCTTTAGAGACTGATCATAGTAATTACACTCCTTCATTGTTCACCACGACCTCTCATTACGAGCACTGTGTGGGTCTAAACCATGTTGGAGGCTACTGGGCACTGTCAAAATTGCAAGAAAGAAGTTATTCCGCCTTTGAACAAAACGGAACACTTTACAACATCAATGAACATACCACAGCAGTCATCTAGAATATTCCCACTTTATATACGAGGAACAGCGAACACAGGGGAAGATTAAGCAACTTGCCCACAGTCACATGAAGTCCATATCCGTAGCAAAAGACGACAGATTTTCTAAATCTCAGTTTTGCCCTTTAATTCCGTGATACTCTGTCTCTACAGTTTGTGGGTGGTTTTTCTTCTACTGGTGAAATAGAACAACAACTGAGTACACTAAGCTTGAGGAAACAATGGGGATTACTAAAGGAATAGGACTTGAACACCACAGTAAATGCCTTTATCTTCCAAAATAAGAAAAATTACCAGCACTGCCATCACCCTTAGGGGTAGATGTGCGTCAGTCAAGTACAGTCAATACAGATTTTCCACTATACCTGCTGAAACAACGTTCTCTCCAAGAAAACAACTGTGTCAGTACTGAACTGAAAAGATGAATGATGGCATTAGGATCAAAACCATAATTCCACCAACTTTTCCTATTTCTCAGAGCTCTGACATGCTGAAACAGTCCTAATGAGCTGGGCAAGCACTATTGAGTTGATTGGAGCTGGAAGGACCACTGCACAGCAGCAGCAAATAGAGTTTTGCAGCAGTGGCTCTTCTGATCCACCACCCATTTTCAGTCTCTTTCCTAACCAAGAACAGTAAGTCCTTTTGCTCCTGAAGCAAGGATCTTTCATAGTCAACTATGTATAAGCATGTATACACATATCTAAGCACTTCCTTCCCAAACAGGTCCATTTTTATTTCCTTGGTTTAGAAAGCTGTCAAAACCTGCTTTTTACCAGTCTAATTCAGCTGCAATACATCCACAGCATTGGATTACTTGGACAGACTAGAACAGAGTGCGCATTCATCCATATGTACACCAGTGTATAAACAAAACTCCAGCAGTCCACACTAGAAGCAGACCTATGAAGGAAGGGTGACGAAGCTGCAGTAGCAAGTGAATCCAGACAGGCAGCTTTTCTGTGTGAACTGCTCCGTGGTGCCCAGGCTCTGGAACCCTGAATTACACCAAGCCTGACTTAGCATCCTCTGCAAGTCGCACCAGTAACTAGAATTAAGCCTGCAGAAACAAGTTTGCCTCCCATTTAAACAGAGCCAAAAAGCAGAGGAAGAATATTCATCCCATAACAATCAATATTAACATTTTCCCTGATGAGTTCTCACAAACTCAAATTTCAGCTTCAGAAGATGGAAGCTTCCAAATTGACCAAATCCACTAAATTTAGTTCCTATACTTACTCCTTTGTAGAACCTGCAGATACCTGCTACACATGCTCTTTGCCAGAGTGAGAGAAAATAGATCAAGTGGCTGCCACAGGCTTTACAAAACATGTAAATCTGGGAGGACGGGAAGTATCCCAAACCTTGTAACTGCTAATAGTCAGTGCCACCTATGGCTGATATTGCAGAAGCAGAGATGCAAACAAAAAAAAGGCATTTGGAACTTTTAACAATCCCCAGGTTTTTCATATGGCTTCAGGAGAACAGATTAGATAAAGAAGATTAATAATATTGTCTACTCTAAATCATTTACCATCATTGCAAAAGGCAACCATGCTAGTACCAAAACCAGGTCCCAATTCTTTCTGTGATTTTACAATGAGAACATCTTAAAACCACACAAAACTTCTAAGTGCAGCATTCTACTTTCTTATCTTACCACACTCACCCCCTCAAGTAAGACTGATCACAATTTTCTTAACAGCTCGATTTCAATCATTCAGTCCGACTCTGCTTCTGCAGATGCGTTGTCCAATGGTCAGGAAGAAGATGCCAGAGCTTATTTCATCAGGCCTTGTAAAATCCTCTACCCATCACCCCAACAGAGCATCAGCAACACTTTTAATTTTCAGGGGAAGTTAACCAACACAATAGATAAAATAATTCCCTCCAGAGGTTTTGCAGCAGTCTCAGTTCAGTGCACAAGGCCATTAATTACACAACTGCCTTTAGCATTAGCAGGAATCTGGTAGCTACAGCACTGGTTGAGTTAAGGCTGCCTTCAGTATCTGCACAGAAAATCTATTTACTTAGAGAAGTTATGCAACACCTCTACTTCCTCTTTTCTTTACTATGGTAAAACATGATAACAGAAGGAAAGGGGGTGGAGATGGGGAACAGGCATTTCACAATCTCAAGCAGGGCACAGCTACCTTTCAAAAACATACCTAAACTGGAATTTGCCTCTAAAATCGGCCTAAATTGATGATACACTCAAGCACCAACTCTTCCTTAAAACTTGATTAAATATTTCCAGAGGAAAGGCGGTGTTACACAGCTAACCAATGCTGGAATAAACTGCATGCCTCCAATGTAAAGTAAGAATGTTGTTTAAAATCTCATTAATTTTATTTGGTTGGGTTTTTTTGGTTTTCTTGTTTGGGTTCTACCCACCCACCCCATCCCCCCAAATATAGCAGTCTATGCCAGGCCAAATTGTATTCCAAAATTCTCATCAAGATTTTGGTGTTACCAGGCATGTTCATTCAGTGAAGCTGGCAGTAAAAGTTTTAATTATGCAAACATCCTTCTACTTTCCATTTAAAAAAATCCAGGAAAATCACATGCTACCCAAACTGATATATTCCATGGCCCTAGGAAAACTGAAATATCAAAACCCACATACTCATCAGTCCTCTTTTAACTGTGATCTAACAAATCTACCTTATATCTCTATCAATACACTAATAATTGATTAAAAAAACCCACCAAAACAAAACAAAAACCCCACAACTCCCAGAACTGGCTCTACTCAACAGAGGCATTAGAAAAAGTCTCAAAGCAGTCACAGCAATCTTGACTGGTAAAATGTTTTCAAGGACTTGGATTTAATCACATGTCATTTTCTTTTCCACTAATCATTTATTTAAAGTCATAGGTTGAAATATTTATGAACAAAAATTAATTGCATTGAAATGCAGAATTGCCCCATATTTACCTAACGCCTTCTTCAGAACTGAACCGCCTGCCACTAACTGGTTAAAATCTACAAAAACATCAATTTGGAATTTAAGGTAAGATTGAACCATTTCTGCAGTATTACTGCAATTAACTTCCAAAATCTTGTTACATATGGTCAAGTACCTTAATCTTGTGATCTGCTGTGTAAATGGTGCAACTGTTTTTACTGACTTTTGCTATCACTACAACATGTGTTTAGACTTCCAAAAAAATCCAGGGGGAAGAATAGCTCACTCACAGAATATTTGCTTTGAATAAATAAGTTTTGACTAATTAGTTGTAATTAAAGTCATCATTATTTGAGTACAAACAATCACATCACAGAGCTTCCCTATCCAGGGTTCTCCAAATTTTCTTAGCTGTCAAAGGATCTTGAAGATCAACGACTTGCATGCATAAGGATGTATTCACACTCTTTGCCGGTATAAAAATGTAAGCTCAAGGGTACACTCATATAAATATACTGCACATCTATAAAGTGTTAATCTTAAGTCGGCAAGGCCATATGACAGAAGTAACTATTATAGTGCATGACTGCTCCTCAGCATACCGTGTTTTCCAAGTCCCTCATTTCTTTAAAGCAACTCATTTACTTGTCACCTACCAGGACAAAGAGTAGAGAGAGGATTTCGCAAATACATCTGTGGCTCGTGCATGGTGATAACACACCAGGAAAGATGGATTTTAATTTTCTCATCAAGTTATTAGATTAGGTTTACAAGCAGATTTAAATTCCCAGGAGGAGTCTGCCACCTGTCCTAAACTTAATTAGTCAGGAATGTCTGCATGACATGAGCAGATAGTTCAGATGTTCTGGAGTGACCACAAGCAAACATCCAAATAATCACCAACACAACTTCCGTAATGCCAAGACCGAAGCACTAAGCACAGCTCTCTGTGAAACAGCCTGAATTTTATTAATGGAGTGCTTCATACTTCCCAGCAAACACACAACTGACATCAGCTGAGCGTCTATAAAACCAGAGAATCAACTGTGTAAAGTCTGCAACTGAGTTAAGGAAATAAAGAGCACTAGCTTTCTCATTAAAATATGGGTGCATGTTTACATGTTATTTGGGGGGGGGGGGGGGGGGGGGGGGAGATGAAGGCTCAAATCCTGTAAGACTTTTCCTCAGCTTTGTTCTTGTTCTGTTTATCATAGCTACACATCTAAGATTTTCATATTTTTATACCTCCACTCACATAGCATCACCCCCATGTAGGACCAGTGCAGCAGATTAAAAACTAGAAAAAATCCCCACATTTTCATTTAAAGAGGCAAACACATCCATATTGAAGTATATTTCACATTTTAAAGCTAAACCAAAACCCCCTTAAAAGGTTAATTAGGATTTTATCTGTATAGGTACGTCGCAACTACTGAGACAGATGCGAGTAACCGAATATAATACAGAGAATTCAGTTATCCATCTCCTTACGTTGCCATTGGCACATAAAATAAATTTGTCTCATTAGCAGGGGCTACTTAGTTCATTGTAGTAAACAAAGCTACCGATAACGACAGCCTCACATACTTTTCATTCATTCACGTATTTTTCTTTACTTAGACTTCTAGCATGTGCCATAGAAGAGCCGAATGTTAAACATTCCTGGAGTGTCACAATATGTAATACAATAAAACAGATTACAACCATACCTTTCTTTCACAGCAGTGGTGCCAAGCACAGGTACACTGTAGCAATCAATTTGTTCTGCAGACAGTAAGGCTTTCATAGAATACTAATGCAAAATCTCTTTTCTTTCTCCTTCGACTTGACTCCCCAATGCCCGGGTCCCGACCAATACAAGGAGGAGGGCAGAATGTCTTCTGCTGAGATAACCACAACTACTAATCAAGTATACGTGTACAAGGGCACAGGATTAAACCTCCACCAGGCTTGACTAGGGCACTGAGAGCAGCTAAACACATGCACAGCAAGGTCAGAATTAAACACATACACACATACGCACACGCACGCGCATCTACTTGAGTGAACTAATTTATCACACTTTACCACTGACGGCTTTTTACCTCAGGGGAGTAAAATTACATCCTGGTGAACTGACGAGGTTCAGACACAACAGCTTCCAACAACAAATCAGATCTCACAGAAATGGGGAACTGTGCTCCTGGGTGAACACTCCTCTCCCAGCTTCACAGGCTGTTTCAAAAACTCAGAGCATGCCGTGCGTGTCTACACATGCGTGCATGCGTGTGCACACACACCATGTGTGCAAGACGCACCATTAGGCATCAGCTAAAACAGAACGATAGCGTTAAAAGTTCAAAACCAGGCAACAACTACCTTTAAGAGAGTTTTTCTTTTTGATTGTATTTATCTTTACCTCTTAACATAATCAATCTATCAAGTCTAATTACTCCAGAAGAAAGCATTTTATTATTGTCTAACATAGCAAATGTCAAACAAGCTGTTCATTTACCTTGAAGTTTATTAGCATAGAAATGCAACATGAAGATGCTCTCAAAATATTGTCACTTGTATTCACAACATTTTCAAAAACCCACTTAGCAGGTTTTTATTGCCTGGCATAGCTGGATACTGTACTAGTTCTTAAAATAGGCAAGGCATTATCTTAACTGTATCACCCTTGAGCTAATACAAGACTTTTTCTTTAACCGTTCAATTTATATTTAACTTTTTTCTCTTTGGTTCTTTTTATTCACACGCTTCTCCCACATTCCAGTCAGCCATACATATGCGGACACATGTGTTTTCATAAAGGTTCATACACGTGCATTTCCAGTAGGAGTGAAAAGTGAAATAGTGGAATCTAAAATCAGGGATTTTTTTCCCCCCTCAAGTTCTGTCCTGTCATGCATCCTTCCTGGCATTTTCCTTACAGCACATGCAGATGCACATTTTGCCAGAAACATCGAGATGAAGCCTATAAATGATCATCGGCAGGGTTTTAACAACACTGCTTTTGCATGTGATTAGTATTGAGAAGAAAACACTGTACAAACACTCCCCAAAACAGCCCTGAGAATAGTGTTTGGCACTTTACCTAGAATAAATTAGCAAAGTATTTTTGAAATATCTGTGGCTTCGCAGAGACACCAGGCAAAAGCAGCATTAATCAATACTGATGAGTTTGTCCTTGACATACTGACCGTGTCATCAGGCTATTGTCATGTGATATCATGTCATTTCCCCACCTGGCTCATGACCTTGTCCTTTAAATGACCCAAAGCTTCCCTCAAGTAGCAGGAGGCCCCTCCCCGCTGTCTCAGCAAGGTCGAACGGGTCAGCGTGTCCTCATCTATAATCCACCACCATTTGTCAGCAGGGAGGCTGGAGGAGGCAGGCTTGCTACAAGGGGAGAATGCCCAATTAGGCAGCTGTCACACAAAGCATAGGCTGCAAAATTATCCCCTGTCAAAAGAAAGAGCAGCTGCGGGTGCCAATTACAGCAACCTTTCAACCCTTTAGGTACTGGAAACTACACAGAAGTAAATGAAGTACAATTAGTGATAACAAATCGATGAATTAGGACAGTAAATTAGAAATTACTAGCAGGTGAGCTTAGGTCTCCCATAATATTAAGGGCACGGCACACCCCAGGCAAGGGCAGGAATGTACAGATTTCACAGAGCACATTAGTTTTGTCCTATCCATCTTTCTTGTGTGGAGCCTGTTTTCCTCCCTCCTTTTCTTCTTGCAAGCCTTGTCTCAGCCAGATAGCACAGGGAAAGGAAAAAAAGCAACCCAAAGAGGAAAGAAGTTGTAGCGCCTGATCTTCCCTCTTTATCCTGGCAAATGCAGCTTCCTCCTTTCTCACAAGGAGGTCCTCAGAGCCAGCACAATCTCTCTCTAGTAAGCATACTTCATTTCAGCCTGACATTTGACATGTGTTGTGCCTCATGTTCCAGCGGAACAAGGTTTACCCCAGAAAAAAACAAACAAAACAACAACAAGCCATAAACTCTCTGTAAATTTTATGTCACTTACACTTCAAACACTTAAATCCGAGTTAAGTGCTAGGCTTTTGACTACAGGGGGAAGACTTATTTCACCACATTTCAGTTCTCTGATGCATCATGCAGTGGCATCTCTGAGCATACATATAGCCCTGAATTTGGCAGCAAAGTTTCTATTCAAGGCTTTTTTTGCCTTTTTCCCCCCCCTTGGTGAACAATTTCCAAATGTTTTTTCGCCCTCACTGTCCTCTTAAGCAGTCAGCCTGGGAAGTTACTGTGTGCTGGTACCAAAAGGCAGGTCCTACAGACCACAGTAAATGTGGCTCCGGCTTCGGCTCCAGCTCCTCTCCCGTGCGGCAGGTCCAGCAGCTCAGGGGTGAGCACTGCCCATGGGGGGCCTCGGCCTGCACACCCCCAAGGCAACCACCACAGAAGGGTGGTTGTCTTACCAGCCCCCAGGCATTTACAGAACAAGGAGTCTAGAAAACAGAACAAGGAAAAAAAAAAATAAAAATGAAAGGATAAGATTAAAAGGATGGATAATTAACACACAACCACTCCAAACCATGGTTAAGCAGCTGTACCAATGTCTTTATGTTTAGGTGCTTTAATTCAAAGAAACAAAATTCAAATTCCAAGATGTCTCCTATAGTTAGTCTTTCCAGCCAGCTCACGGTAATTTCAAACTAAGCGAAGTTGCCATTTACCTTATCAATTCTCTCCTTTCATTCCCTATTCCCTAATCTCAAATCTACCTTCTTTATATCCTTACACCTTGCAACCATGTTGAGTACTAAGGACAGTAGTCCAGATTTCTCCCAGCAGCAGATATGAAATAATACCTGTATACTTGCACTGTAATTTATACATGTAATCACACACCCACATATATTTATGCTAATACATTCACCAAAATACACAATGTGGTAGAAATTAAGTCACTGATCTCCAAGAAGCAATTTCCTATGGCTATCTCTTGATCTCTAGCCACCGTGGAATATTTCACTCTTAAAAAAAAATAATCTTGCTTTCATAACTCTGATAAGAGAAAGCATAATACAACCCTAACTATAAATAGATGTAAAAATGTTCATTTAACAGCAGTTGCAATAACGCTCATCAAGTTTGACATTTTCTTCTGAGTAGCATATGGAAACCGTAGAGTACTGAAAGAGTTAATGTGTTTAGAATTCAGTTTCCATCATACTTGGGTGACTATCTCTTTAAATAATTTAAATCCTCTCCATCAACTACAAAGCTGTTTTGAAGCCATTTAGCTTTGTTCTTTACATGTGTTCTAATTAAGAAATGACCTTGTCATCACACACACCAGAAATCCTGGATTATTTCCTGCAGCAAAAATCTACGAAGCCAAAAAAAAAAAAAAAAAAAAAGACAGAAAGAAAAAAAAATACACACTTCTTCCTTTAGTGAGGAACTGAGGAAGTTGTTGGTTGGCTGAATGCTGAAGCAGTTTCACCGCATAATTTTTTGTGTGTGTGTGTGTTGTTGAATGTCACAGGGCGGGTTAGTGTGACCTTGAGCTGCATCAGCAGCACAGCAAGGGTCGAGATGCCTGCAGGCGCCCTTGTACTGGATTTGCAAGACAAAAACCTTCAAACTGGCTGAAGGACATCTTAAATCTCTTCAAAGGTTTTCCGAACTAATCTGGGCTGCTCTTAGCCGGATCTGTGCCAGTGTGAGAGGCAAAATTAAAAACAAGGTCTCTGACAGGATGCCGTCTCCTCTTAACCCTTCTCATGCATCACAGGCGTGCTGAAGGGACACTTTAATAAGACACGGAGAGGAGCACGGTTCCACCAGCAGCATTCTTTCATAACGAAATTATGTAAGCAACCATTTACTAGGAATGGTGCTGCTGTTAATACTGAACACTCAGCCGGCCCTTCGCACAGCCATCCCCGTCCCTCTCCTCCCCCCCAACTCAAACTGTCATTTTTCCAACTGGTGCTGGGGGTTGTGTCAGAGCACTGCAGTGACATACCCCAGTGCTCTGCAGGCTGGCTCCTCAGACTCCAGGCGGGGGAGAGAGAGAGGGGTGCTCAGCGCCTCATCGTCCCAGCCCCTCCGTAAATATTGTGGGTGAACATTATTTTTCCAAGTGAAAGCGGCAGCACCTACCACAAGACGTTGTGTGTTAGGACAAGGCAGGTAAGAGAAGGAGGAGGGTCAGGAACCTGCAGAAGGTTGCTTTGGCAGGCATCAGACATGTTTTATGAGAAGAAATTTATGAGAAGTGTCCACTCCTCAACCTGTGATTTCCTTCTCAGTCATCCTGAGCCAAGAAGAAAGTAGAGGAGAGGGTATTAATATGTGATAGGCCTACCAAGAGTTTGAGAGCATGACTACACACTGGGGAAAAAAAATTAAATAAATTAAACACCCAGCCTGCCTGCCTGCTTTTGACTGCTCATCACCTGACGAGCAACACAGAGGCTTTCTAAAAACTTGAGCACGCACACAGAGATAACCTCTAGGAAAGGCCCTGGGAACACATGGTCACTCTGTGAAACCACAAGTTTACCCAATGGATTTGGCAGCGTTATTCGAATGCAACTATCAGCACATCGAAGGGATGGACGCTTTCTTCAGAAACAGACTGACACACAGAACCTCCAACTCCAACTTCAGTAAGAGTTTGCCAACTAGGAGTGGCCTTCTGTATCCTTAGTTAGAAAGTAACATGGATTCCCACATCTGAAAGTGGAGAAAAACCATCACGGCCTCCTCCTCACCTATTTTAGTTCTGGTATTATTGGTCAGATTGAACTATCAAATATCTACAGGGAAAAAAAAATACAAATTAGTTAAAATAACCTCATCTTAATTGAGAGGAGCCAGCATTGCACTTCAGAACTGTCTTTTACTATTTCTAGGATATCCGCCAGGCAAGTAAGTCTTTGCAGAGAAGAGGAAGAAGGAGCCACTTGTACCAGCAGAGGGTGTTGTGATTCTTCTCTCGCTGAGCACCCAGGGCTTCCTTTCGTCTGCGTTTGTACAGTCATTTTTTAAGTACCATAGTCTATTAGACAGGAACAAAACACATTCAAGTTTACTGAAGAAGGACGCAGCTTTGGCAGTTATGTCACAACTGCTGTAACACCACCCTCCGCCTACCACTACAACAGGTTCACGCCCAACAACCACAGCTCTTCTCACAAAATGCCCTCCTTGTTAGAAGGCTTTAACGATTTTAAGTGTTGGTTTCCAGTAATATCAGCGATGGTGCCTTCTGTACCAGCAGACGAGGAACTCTCACCATACACGTGCTTTTCCACAGACCTACCAAGGTTTCCACGGCGTTTGTTACACTTGGGCAGAAGGTCAGGATGTTCCCACAGCGCCTGGATGTCAGAACAACAAGCGACGGCTTGGAGCAGTCTCAAGGCTTGCTCTGCCCTGCCGACCCGGCCCGACTCTGCTCCGCGGCTGTAGAGCAGTGGGAGGCTAGAGGTGGCTCAAAACCTCACATGCCACCTCTGCCACCTCAGGGCCTCTAGCAAATGGAGGTTGAGCAGATCCACACACGTGAGTTCATTGATCTTTCTGCACAAACGTGTCCTTTTTGTGGCCTTTGAATGACAGGGTGCCATATGGGCAGCCAACTGTGGATTAAAAAAAGAGTTTGGTCACTTACTATATTACACAATTATTGCAGTGCTGGGTTCTACACTGTTTCCTAGAAAACTTTCCAGTTTACCCCAGTTACCTGGAAAGGGGATTAGGGGAGATCATTCTAAGTAGTTCACATGTTACATGTTAGCCTAGCAGAAAATACCAAGAAGTATTTTCACGGTGCGTGCAGCCGACCATGCAATGTCTGCAGTTCTTAAGTTTCTCCAACATATAACAAAACAGAAATATATTATGGGTTTTCCAAACGTCAAGTGTTGTGAAAACCCCCAAAACAAAAACAAAGAACTCATGTTGCAACATTTGAGCTGAGCGGGATGATTTAAAGATGCAACAAAAGCTTTCAAGCCAGGTAGTCATTGCTGCCAAGTATGGGACACATTGTGCGGCCCTGCCAAAAGTAGAAGCCAAAACCCAAAAACACAAATTAGCAGCTTTCTTCCAGGGCCACAACAGTCCAGCGAAAACTTTCCAAAACAGGTTGTCCTAAGAACATCAGACAGAAGCAGTGAGTGCGGTTACTCAGCACCTAGCCACGACTCAAAAAGCTACAGCAGCAACCTGCACGCCCATATACCCAAAACACAGCCATCGTGACAACATAGCACCTGTGAAGTTAGACCGTCATTCATTGCTAACCATCTGATAAAAATGGTCTTTGCGACTACAATTTCTCATGGCCAGCAAGCGCAGAGAGGGAGGCTGTTTTCTATCTGCATGGCTCCCTACATAGGCACACTTGCACAAATACGTGCAAGCCCTATAATGGACAGGACAAGCATTTTACAACCCATCCACGTACAGGTTGTCTGCACAACCTTAATTCTGCCATTTTCTAACTGCTGATTCTGACTATACACTGTTAACGTTCTTTAAGCGTAAGGCAGTTATTTTCTGTGCAGTGTACCTCTGCGCAGAAAAAGAAAGGGGACAAAATGGCAGAATTTAATATAATGTATTCTCTTCCCACCTGGACCCCATTATTAAATGAAACCATTATCTGCCAAAGCAAAGATGCTATTGACAAAAACATTCTCTTGGGAGCAAACACAGATACTCCCATCGGTACTGGTATTAACAAGGAACAGTTGAAAAATTGTCCTGAGACTATGTCATCCAACGTCGCTGACCTAACTTCCCAGCAGCATTGAAAGCAGCCCTTGGTCTAGCACCGCACATGAGAATTTTCTGGAGACAAAAGTTGTAAATTATGATTCTCGTTATTTTATGTTCTGTTACACTGTTTATGAGATAGCTATACTGTAAAGCAATTACAATTTTTTTTAAGTGCAAATTAGGTAAAGGGGGGCTACTTATGCAACTTGACTAAATGGAAAATTTGATAAATTGTTCTTTATAGTACTAATATCCTAGTAATACTAATATAGTAAAAACAAGTGTGCTTGCATGAAACCTATCACCAGATACAAATTAAGTACTGAAATAACAGATAAAACATTAGCACAGATAAATCTTAGAATGGTTATAAAGAAAAAGAAAAACATAGCTGAAAAATGAAGATGAATACTATTATGAAGTGTTAGGTACATCTACTTACTTGTTTATATGGATTCTACCCATCTTAACTAAGGTCACGGAAATTAGATGTAAAGAAGCAAAGGTAGAGAAGCCTTATTATTAGCGTATTAGTTTCAAGTTTACTTAATATAGCTAGCATTCTCATACTAGTATGCAATACACTAGTTATGCTAGTATGTAACTATTGCTTAAGACTGACAGTTAAGGGCAAGAAGTACTGAATAATGTAGATTGAAGTGATCAAATACAGCTATTCTTTCCATATCCACAGGGGGGAAAAAAGTCTTAATAGATTATTAGTGTTTATATGGTTACAAGGGAAATAACCTTATCCCACTGAGATCTCAATTAATACTCCAGCATCTTCTGCACCTTGCTAGTAAAACCAGACATTTAATTTAGGTCTCCCAACAATTCTCAAACACTCACAGCAACAATCTTCTGCAGATGTTTTGCCAAAAGCAGTAACTTCCAAACCTGGGGACACCTCTCCTCAAGGTGCATCTCAAAAAAAGCGAGGCTGACTGCTTGCACAGAAAGCACTACTCAATTTGGGGCGTTCCTTTCCTGCTTCAGACATCTCAGATACCCATCTAAGGACATTATCAACACTTCATATTACATACACTCATGAATATGGTTTATTCTACTATTTAACTTCTGTCCCAATCCAGAATTACATGAGCATTCACAGAAGAATAAGGACCGTAACCATGTTTAAGTTTGTGTTTTGCTGAATCAGGGCCCTGAACCTTAATGCAGGTTTTTCTCATTGCTGTGCCAGTTTATTTTATTTAGTACAAAGCCAACAACAACCTCTGAGTTCTTCTGCTCAAGGTCATTTTTAACATTCACAAGCACAGCTTTTTGGCTGTCTGCAGAGCACAGAATTTTTTTTAAGTGCACTTCAGAGCAAAGTGATGTCTGGAAACATCTTTAAATGGTGAAAAGACATCCTTTAAAGTTGCCTTAATCAGTTGTCTGTTAGTAATTCTACTTGGCTACCTTTATTAACATAGACTCTAATTTAGCCTTCAATCTTCGCAGCCACCCATATCTGGGAGGTATAAACATTATGTAAAAATAAGTTTCAACTCCTGCAATATCCAAGTCTAAGCTACACCTCCCATTCTTAGCCTTTGAAGGCATCCAGTATAGAACCAGGTTCTTGAGCTCCTTCCCCTGCTCTGCCAAACACAAGCTTTTCTACATTTGCACTTAAAAAGGGGGCGGGGAGCCACCGACATTAAACAATAATTTGCAATATATAAAAAAAACAAACAAAAAACCACACAACAACAAAAAACCCAAAACCCACAAGTTTGTTTTATAAAGTTAAAGAAGATTCCCTATTCCCCAGTCCTCTTCTTTCATCACCCCAACCAACCTCCTTAGGCTTCTGTATCACTTCTTCCTTCTTATAATTAAGGATGCGGGACTGAGGGGGGAAAGCAAGCACATATTTTACACTTTTGATTTGCTGTATTAACTATTAATAATATTTTGTGAACACCTGATTGCTAAAGAAATATCACAAGCCGGGGGGGGGGGGGGGGGGGGGAACCCCAACACAATGTGTTTTGTTTTTTTCAACAAATAGATGGGTCTCTGTATCATCACAGAAACATTGCATTGCCAGTATTCACCTTCAAATACTCTTGTTTAAATACTCTTCTATTGTCTTTGGAAATCTCAGATATCATTACAAAGCAAGAAGCAGCATACTGATCACAGAAAATATAGCTTGTTACAAAAAGTGAAAAACTAAAAGTGTCTGGCAGGCAGCCATCTTTTGTGTACATGCACCTTATTTCCACATGCGTGTCTATGTTAGACATGTATACTTCATCCTGGTACCCCAGGCCATTTTGAGAGGCAAATAAGAAGCTGACAACCAGATAAGCCCAACAGAAGAATTAATTACACTTGAACAGTTCCAGCAAGGATCACACTGTAATACTGTTGCCATGTGTCCAACAAAATCGCTGAAGCCAACAGTAGTCAGCAGTGATGCCTGGTTACCAAGTATATTTGGGTACTCCGTTGCCAAGTACATTTCCTTCTCCCAAACATGGTTCGTTTTATCTTCAACAACACTAATTCCTAGGTCATACAGAGACTCAAACCTCCTCTCCAGCTAGCAAGAGCATCAGAAATCCCTCTATGACACATATTCTCTTACTGTTTTATTTCACTTTACAACATTCTTAATTTAGGATTGCAGGTGCTTCGCCTTATACTCAAGCCAGGGATTCCCACTTTACTGCGTACATATAAATTTGCAACATATTAGGCTCCTTTTTTTTTCCTCCAACCTTAGTAACTCAAGCGTTTATGAATCTCTATTACCTTTCTAAGTTTTAGACCTCTTGACTACTTCCTACCATATAACTTAGAAGCGGTATTAAATCTCACATTAAAGTCAACAGAAACTTTAGTAGGAGCAGGTGAGATTTATTCTATTCCTAGTCAAAGCCAGTGCTGTAAGTTTAGGTACGGACCAAGTCATCAGAACCAGTAATGTTTTTAAATAAAAAATAATAACAAAAATAATTAAAAAATAATAAAAAGGGAAAGGAAAGAAAGTTCTTAGGCAATTACCCTGAATTATTCTCTTCCCTTTCTAAGAAACACTGGATAGACCCTTTTAGAAACAAAGCCTCTCATCTGTCTTGTAGTAAACAAACCCTCAAACTAAACACATTGCCTCAATAAAACAGCACAACAGCTCCATGCTCGTAACAATTTTTTAAACTACAGCAGATCTTGCCAAACTACTGGCTTCGGAAAATACAGAGCACACTAAAACTGTTCTGCTTTTTCAGAAGTCACATTAAATTTGTATTTAGTGCACACTACAAAACATAACTCCAGTTTTTCAAAGTGTGAAACAGTCCATTCAAGTTTGTCTAATTCTTAATATTTTGCCAGTAGTACAACTGTCCCCACCACCACCCTCAGGCTGATTGATTTAAAGAATCAGAAATATGAAGCTTTCACAAATTTTGTAAATGCACTCAAAGATTTCAAAACATTTACAAGACCTTTGTCACTTATCAATTATTTTCACTTTAGGATGACTAACAATATGTCTGTGCACCAGACATAAAACGCATTCTTCAAGGGGCACAAATCAACATAAAAACACAGATTTGCTAAATTAAAATACTGTGAGAATAATTATTTTCCTCAAAACCAAAAAGCAACTTAAAAGGAATTTTTTCAGCTTTCCGAACTGTCATTAACATCACAAAAATGGTTTGAGCTATTAGAAATGTACATAACATCCATAATCACAAAAAACAACATTATTCCATTATGCCATCTTTCCTGCTGTACAAGTGACCTACTATTGAGAAATCATGGATAAGCAGAACATGCAATATTGGGAAAAAACAAACTGAGTACTAACTTTAAAAGATAAAGGAGGTGAAATGTTTTGGTTACTACTCTAAATATAATTTACAACCTTTATAAAATAGTGGTATGCATAAACATCAGAAGTCATCCTACAGGTTGTTTCAACTTTCGTGGTTAATGGATCAGCCATATTAGGGAGAGAACCAACACAAAACCCTAAACCTCTCCTCCTTGCAATCTTTTGTGTGTTAGCATTAACAAGCATCAAACAAAGCATCACCAATCAACAAAGTATTGACCACTGAAAAAATAAAAGGAACCAATTTATTTGCTCACAAGAGCAAAATTAACTTTATAGTACCCCTGCAAAAGCCAGAGACAACCAACAAATCTAACAACCGTACACAGAGTGCACCTACACAGATGGCTCTGCGTTGTGGATCCCAACATTAGCCAAAGGATCTCCCATGCTCGTGAAGCAACCTTCTCTTCTGATCTGTTGCATTCACCATTGGAATATAAAGAACAGACGAGAAAGGGCTGTGGGAAGAACCTCATGGAAAATTTCCTTCCCTTAATTCTCTTCCTATGTATGAGGTTTTCCACAGTAGGAGCAATTTGGCTCTGGAATATTCATGCTCGCTACCACCTGACATCAAGGTTCATTTCTCTGTGAAAGAGTCTCCAAAGGATAATAAAGCAAAAGCCTGAATACTTGCAAGAAGCATGTAATAATGCAGAGAAGCAGTAAATATTACTCCCGCCCTAAGCAAAGGGAATAAATAGATAATCATGGAAAAGAAACTACTAAGATCTTCCAAAAGTCTTCTACTTAAGAACAGAAAAGGAACCTGGTCTTTAAACATAACAATCATCAACATCTAATGTACCTGTCTTTCAAGGCAAGCTGGGTCATAAATTCGTATAAAACCTTTTTTTTTTTTTTGTAATGCAAACCAAAATGCCCATGCTGCAGCTTGCTGACCAGATCCAATCCACTGTAACAATTCATCTGGCCAGCCGCCCACTCTTTGCTGTCCTCCCCCATGGCAAATTAGATATGGGAAGGAAGCAGCAAGGGCTAGGGGATTTACTCTCACATCTGATTTCCCACCGCTGTGTTTCCTAAGAACCTGCAGCCTCCGCTCTATCAAAAAACTGGGCAGAAATTATCAGGCAGTAGTGACGGTGCTCACGTAACTGTTATAAGCCTGTTAATATATGTGAATTTTGCTCCATGTCTGTCAGCATGACTGTGTATTACCCACACGTTTCTGTTACAATGCATACATGCTCCATCCTAACACAGTTATCCACACAGCTACAGACATTGTCACCTGTGGTCCACATCCTCCATAACAAATGTTGCTCCCTGGAGAGGCTGGGCACTAGTTCTCCAAATCAACAGGTTTCACACCAATCCAGGCAACAAATACCTTAAACTGGGGTGAGTTTCTGCCTTTCAAAACAGGTACAGTTCACCGAGGAAGGCTCGCCATGCTCACTGAGTAGCATTTAACTGTAAGTTGAGAGTGACTGCTAGCTGCCACCACAACTCGATCAGGGCATGCATACTAATGCTCTTGGACTGCTGCCATATTATCCATATATGTTTTATTATAGCTCATCTCCTTAATGTGCAAGACATTTATCTTTGATTCTTTCAAAATGAGAAAGAAAAAACCCTGATACCGTAGAACTGGTTTTAGCACAGTTCAGACTATTTAAACTGGGTCACTGTAAGCTCTTCAAGCAGATGTTTCTTTGTCATCAGATACAAGTAACAGCTCTGAGTTATTTTTTGCCTTATTAACAAACTTTTCTGAAAGGTAAGGTCTAGAATTTCTAGTAACAACCAGGTAAGCTTCTATCCACAGTTTTTCCGTTTATCAGCAGAAGATTTCAGAATTAAAAATACAGAAAAAGAATTTTGCCTATTGAATCATCCTCCCCATTTCACTGAGCCTTACAACAAGCATATGGATCGGTAAGTACAAAGACAACAGTGACTGAACCTGAGCAGAAGAAATCTAATCACATAAATCAACCTACTGGCTTCAACACTAGTTAGTCAGGGGGCAGGGGGATAGGGGTAGGGGAGAGGACGGCAATGACGGGGGGAATGGACAGATGGATGATGGGACAAACATAAAACTTGCAAAATTGAGTCCACAAATTCAAGAGCAGATTAATGACCATGATTGATGGGGGGGGGAGATAAAATAAAAAAATTTCACAAACACCAATCAATCATCATTAGAAATATGAAGATCTTCCCATTCCTTTGGTAGACAGTGAAATCAAGGAATGCAAATGAGAAAAAGTATTATTTCAAGAACAATGAAGGCTCATTGATACATGCTTTTTGGAACAAAGCTACTGGATTGTATTGTTATTTTTTAAAAAAAAACAAAACCACCCCTTCCCAATATGTTTTTTTTGCAGACAAACTGTATCAGATGTCCTGCAAGAACATAATTCATTCTAGAAACCTGACTATCAGTGGTGTGGAAAAACAAACAAATAAACCGTACACCCAAATTATCTTGACCAATTACTCATAAAAATTTACCAACCCTCATGGAAACAGGATTTACTAGTCTTTCATAATGGTAAAGAACATATAGAAAATTCTTTAATCCACCCATCAGGAAAACAACTTTCCACTTCTCAGTTGTTTGAAACGGGAAATAAATCTAATAAAGCACTTTAAATGTAAGCAACTTCTAAAGTCGTACTTTCTCACAACCACTAACACGACATACAAATGTCACACAACGTCATTCACCAAGACAGAAACACTGGTTAGACATTACATGCATTGTATACACCACACTACCAATGCCCACAAGAAAAACGGCAGGAAAGGGCCAAAACCTCCAACTAATTTTCTTCTGTACTTACACAGTTGAGCTCTTCCATCAGAGTAGTTGGGTTTCAGTTTTTAAGTAGTAGTCTGTATGGGTTCACTAAAAGCACAGTACAAACCTGGACATGGATTTGAACTCTGGTTTCTGGGTCTATCTCTACATGGTAGAAGTGAGCGAACTCTTTATCAGCTGTGCATGGCATTTACACTCTCCTACCTTCTTCTCTGTCCCTGCTCTCCCCCTCCCAATTTGTTGCCAAAACAAGTACATGGGACACAACATCCTCATGCTCTTTTTAAAACAATTTAGAAGTTCTAACAAGTAAGGCTTACAACCTGCTGAACTTGATAATGTCCCCATAAAAGATTTTTTCCCCTTTAGTCAGATGTAACACACCGTAACTCTAGTTCTGTGGATGTAAACAAAAACAATGAATAGGCAGTCTTCTACAGCACACTCTCAAAATACAACTCATTTCAGAAAAAAAAGTTCTTGGCAGTGCATAGCTTGATGTATAGATGATGGCTTTACATGGAGAAAGATGCAAAAGTTTTTTAGTTATTTCTAATAGGGATGCTCTTTGGCCAGAACAGATGTCTGTGACAGAGCCGGGGAGCGTAAGAGGCTGAACACTGCTGTTCCCCTGAGAAGGGAAGGAGCTTTTCATGGAGAAGGAAGCCATGTCGGATGACGAAGCTGCTTCCTGCAGAGGGTGGCAGGTAAGCGGTGAGACCTGGGGTCTGCTGGTTCACCCCTCCAGAGCAGCCACCAGCACAGCTGAGCACCTGGGTTACTCTCTTCTCTTCTAACGGCCAAAGAGAAAAGCACAAACCAAAGCGCAGAGTTACAGTTTTCCATCAAGTTCTGTCTCACATAACAAAATGTTTGCTACAGGTAAACATAGCTGCAAATCCTCCCATGAAACTCAGATTTTGCCATGCCAAACTTGGCTTTTCATCACCAAATTTTTCTTTTTTATAAGTTTCTGGAAAAACCTACCCTGGGAGAAGATAAGACAGGGAGTATATTTTAAATAATCGGCCCTAAAAAAGTCTGAAGGATACAGCTGCTGCAGGCAAATGAGAAAAAATGTTGGTTCTCATTTTTGATGTAAAGAAGAATACAAATGTCAAAAAAAGGTGATACGTGACCTTAGACATTTGTAATGAAGATGTTAAAGGATCCAGGTTGATTTGTCATCAGGAAAGAAGATATTCTGAGATGACTTAGACATTTTCGAAGTTACATAAAGCAACTGATTGAAAATACAAGTAAATAGATAGGTCCTGCAGAAGTATTTAATGCTAAGGGTAGTGGAATAAACAACTACAGGTGGTGACTGAAGCAGAAAGTTTAAATGAGTCCAAGAAAGACCAAAATTAGTTTCCAAATTAACGAAGGAGCAGCAGCTTCAAAACCAGTCACTTCATGCAAGGTAAGTCTTAATATTACATGCTATCATTTTAGTGCATCTTTTAGGTCTTTAATATTGTATACCATTTGCCTTTTTTAATAAAGTACACTGTACATCCGTTTTATTAAAACACTACAATGATTAATCTCAAAAGTAAAAACTGACACCATACCAAACCTGCAGCACTCGTGCATGAATCAGACCAGCCTTCCCAAAAAAAATCACATTTTATATGGACCCAGGCCACCCCAGGCCTCAGGTACAATTGAAAGGCATCCTGAAAAAGATGGTCCCTGGTACTACAGCTGCCCCAAGCTGAAAGCCGCATACCCAGCCAGGTCTGACATCTTTCCCACCTCGTTTTCCTCCCCTCAGTTAAACAAGTGGAATCATTACGCAGTCCAAGGCAGGGAGACTATTTCAGCTTCAATCTGTGCCTGCAAGATGACCTGAATACAGAACTCTGTGACTATGCTGAGCTTGAGCACTGTCAAAACTTTGTCCCAAGCTCTCAAAACATTTGATGCTGCTTCTATTATTTTCAAGACCTAACTCAATAGCAGACCTGTTTGAATATGCCTTGAAAGGAATGCAGAAGACAAAGAAAGTAAACAGTGGTTAGAGGTGCTGTTGGGCCAAGTAGTATAAATGGAGGCCATTTAAAAAAAAAAAAAAAGATTTAAAAGAAAAGGCAAGGATTCAGAAAAAAAACAAACAAAAACCATGAAGAAAGCACACCATCCCAAACAAAGAAAATAAGCAATAGCAAAATGAAAAGCAGGGAGATTAAGAACTAAAAAACTAAATCAGATTTAATCCAAATACTTTCAGTCAGCCATGTTGCAACACAACTGTTGCATTATTTCCTACGTTTTAATCAGCACAGACTCACCAAAATAGCTCTATGTTAATCCACATCAGTTTGGTTGTGCTACTCAGCTCTATAGATTACATCCTCATCTTTCCCAGGAATGAGAGACTTACTAGGGTTTGGTCATATAACGTGGCTCATCACCTTTGTGCACTTTTTTGGACCAACAGAGCCACTTTCTCTCAGACCTCTCCAACCTCCTCAGCAGCATCTTCTTCAAACTTTTCCAAGTCAGTGCCCGAGCCACTCACAGCCTCAGTACAAGAGAATTCCTCAATGGCTGAAGGTCCGAACACATACATGAGGATGGCGAGAAGACATGGCGGGCGGGTGGCAGAAAAGGGTGAAAAAAATAAGGGAAGAATAAGAGGAAAAAAAAGTGGTGTTTCCAAATAGGGAGTGCTTATTGGAAAAGGAGAACCACTGCTTTAAACTATAAAACTTTAGGCTTTAAAATGCATTAGGTGAAGAATCAGCCTTACTAGTCAATTAGCCAGCTTTACTAGGTATGAGTCTGACTGCTATTATTACTTGAGCTTTCTCCACCCCTGCCCTCCCCCCATCACAGTTTCATTGTGAAAGAATTTAATTATTATTTTCATTACCAGATGCACACATTATAAAATGAGCCTGCACAGAGACAATGAGCACTTTAAGAGAATAGGTGTAATAACGAGAATGATCTGTTTATGTTTTTTTGCAATAAAAATGAAGTCACTCGCAAGAAGGCTGCCTTTTAAAATGTACTTTAATAAAATAATTCATAAGTCATAACACTAAATTTGACACCCCTTCATTTCTTAAAAAAGGATTAGTCCAGTGCCTTGAATTTTAATCTAACTTCAAATCAAAACAAGTTTTTTTATTAGCTTCCCTATCAAAAATTTCCTGAAAAATTTAACTTGAGCACATTTCACAATAACAGAATATTAAAACTGTTCTGTTTTTTTAAAAAAAAAAAAAAAATCAGTTCCAGAGACATCCATTATACTGTGTACCCAGAGAAATAACACTGCAGCCACCATATAATATACTGGTATTTCAAATAAACCACGGGAAAATTTGAGAGGAAAAAAATTACATTGAGTTTGCAAGTAAAATAAAGATACATTATTTATTTAGGAGTTCTGCAGCATAAACAGAAATCTCAAAGCCCTAAAGTAATAAAAGCAGATTTGTATGGATATGATAGAAACAAGCAAGAGAATGGTAACATCTCCATATTACTTATAGTCCAAACAAAAGATTAAAATTACTTACTTTTAGTAATAACAAGAGTTCTTGTGTTTTATGTGGCCCTATTTAACGATACAGCACAACACTCCAATTTCACCCAGGAACCAACTTCAATAGATCATTTACTTTTCATGGCCCACCAAATGTGTGTGATTTACAGGTAAGCATCAAGCCTGTCACCAGAACGTACACTCTGCTCACCAGTAACAGCATCCCTGTGGAGCTCACCATCTGACCACTTGTCACATCTACACATGCTCACCTGTAAATCAATCACTGCTAGATGAGGGCAATTCAATGGGCTACTACTTCCAGCTCTTTGAAGGTGCTGCCTGCTCGAGAGCTAGGTGAACCATACACGTGCTCACATCTTGCCAGTGATGCTGCAGGACCCGGCCTCGTAGCTCAATCCACCACTGGTGTCCATGTACACTGACACAAGAGAAGCAATGAGTCACAACCAGTTTGCTTCTGCTGCCCATGAAGAGATGGCACAGGGGTGATGCCCTGCAATGCTTCAGCATGAATCGTTATCCCTACCTGGGCAGATCTCTGGAGGCCCTGGAATGCCAGCTTCCATTTTGAAAAGGTGGTGAGTCTTTACCCAACTAGGACGGAGAGCATCTGACACTTAACCACAGGCCATAATAACAGAGCACCCTTGCCTTTCCGTTCTCAGATGTGGACACCAAGCCAGAATTCATGTGACCAAATAAAGATGTTTACAGTGTAGGTGTCTGTATCTGAACAGGTCATGTTAGTCTCCCTATACAGCCCATGGGAAGAACTAGGCTCTTCTACTGAACTCATCCTATAGCACATGTTTAAAGGAGGTCAAATGAATCACACCCTAAAAGTGCCTGGTAAGAGTTCTACAGGGTTCCTGTATCTCTGTGCTGAGTATACATAGGGTCTTCCCCCCACCTTCCACTCAAGAGGTAGACATCTATAACACAGGCGAGATAAATTCCACACTATGTCCTAGCACCATCTTAATCCTCTTCATTTAAGAATCAGTAACAGAACACTGGTTGTGTAAGTTTTGAGTTTCCCACTCCGTACAGTGGATGCCTGCTAGTGGGAAACACCAGTCCCACTGGTTACATGACAGTAATTAGCACGTTTATTTCAACATATTTGGCAGCTTGCACCTATTCCTTCAGTACTTTTCTCCTCAGATGTCACAAGAATTGCCTCACTCCAGGTAGTAACTCTTCTCATTAGCATAGAAACTTCCTCTCTTCATTACTAGTCTTTGAAAAAGACTTACCAAAAGATCTTTCCCTTTAGGTGTGACCTATGTATTTTCTTCTAGTTTATTTCCTTTAAGTTTTCCATTTCTTAAGCCTTTTTTCTTTTGTTCTACACTTAAAAAAAAAAAGTATTACCCAAAATCCACTGAAACCATTGAATCCTCAATTGACTTTGAATCAAGCCACCTGATCAGGTTTATCATCTGTTACTTCTTATTTTTCCTTAGAGTCATCTTTTTTTATTGCATAGTCAAGAACCAAAATTATGAGTATTCTCAAGTTCTCTAATTCTACTTCTGTTTTATTTCCTAACCTTTTCCAGAAACAAGTAACTTTTTTCCTTATTTCTAATCTCTTTAATTCCTCTCCTTTCTTCTCTTAAACCATGTTCCTGAAGCTCACTAGAAGCTAGACTGACAGGAAAAGGGTTAAAACGTGTTCAGGAAAGGGAGGTGGCTAGACTTTTTCTATCCTCTCCAAAGCAGACATGCAAGCTGAACTCTCTCAGCCTGTAGGACCAGGCAGTCTCTCACCTGAGCAAAAAGAGGCACGATGTAGCTGTACTGTTAGAAACTGGTCCCAGCTCCCTGAACCGAAGTTTAGGGCTTTAGATCAAATTTATCTCCCCACCTCCTCCCTCATACCCTTCTATAACCATAGTCATCTTGGTTGGTTGTTGGGCATTTGCCAATAAACGTTCAGACATCTCACAGTAGTTGTAAGAGAACAGAGTTTTTCCAGGCCAAAGTTATGACTGGGTTTATATTCCAACAGTTCACTCCAGCTTTAGTGTGCAGTTGTCATGCAGCACTCCAGACAAAACCCTTCCTTCTCAAAAACTACTTTTGCTTCCAAACATTTTTCTTCACTGACCAAACTCATCAGAAATGGCATGGCTAGGAAAAATGCATCAAACACCTTCTTGTGGGGTAAAGCAGGCCCTATTACAGTCTATTCTGCTGTGAGGCTTGGGAATGGTACTTTAAGAACTTGGTGATGGCTTTTAATGGTTTGACAAATCTCCTTTCCCAGCAGGAAGGAAGCTTTCTGTGCCTGGCAGTGAACTGCAGTCTTCCACAAAGCTGAAAGAAAACAGCACTTATCTAAATTTAACTTACCATACTTTCAAACTGGTCTGTGTGAGGAAACGTCTTTTGCTTTCATTTCATGCAAAACGTTCAATTATATTCTCTCAGGAAAAAAGCCCTTTTATGTACAAAGGCATGTATGCTACTTTTTCTGTAAAGTATATTTCACTTGTCTTCTCACATGGCTGAAATGGAAAATCTTAGCGTAGTGATTATAAACCCACATTAACCTGCCTTTCTTCAGGGGTAAAGGAGAACAGGAGAAGCACTGAACAATTGTCATCTCCGTAGGCAAAGAAATAAGATAGGCCTGGCACTGAGCCCGCTCCGCAAGCTGACTCCACCAGACCAGGTTGGGAGCGCATTCCACAGTCAAAAGTCCTTCTCGAAGAACTTCCTGCCAATGGCTACTTGACATTAAAAACTAGGATGATCTAGGTCAAGTATCCCAGTTGACATTAATTGCCATGTTGGATCAAAAAAAAGCAGGCAGCCTCTCAGCTGGAGCTCAAGTCACATTATGCTTAAAAGCAGTCAAGGCCAAAACCTTGAATTGCACCCAGAAGCCAAACAGAAGCCAAAGCAGCTGTTGCAGAACTGCCCGAGCATGTTCTTGCCACCCATGCCCTCTCCGCAGACAGGCAGCTGCCTACTTCTCGGACTGAAGCTTTGTAGCACTGGTCAAGTGCCACCTCAAGAACAGGCTAGCCTGTAGCCTCACACGGAGGTCACAATGGCAGAGATTGCCACCATGACATGGAGCCCCCATAAGTACGCTTTTCCATGTCCTGATGCAGAAGGCTGGGAGACTGCTGGCTGCACATACCTCAGAACAACAGCAAATTACAAAATGCTTATGTAAAAGGACAGATGAAACACTCTCGTTTCTGGTAAACTGCCTTTAGTGCTTTAACCTCTACTGGCTACTACTTTTATCTCCACATACTCTGAAGGCAAAGCATGTGCAGTGTCCAACTGGAAAGGAAAGATGACCTGGAAAAGCAAGTCATCTTTTTATTGACAAGAGCACCAGACTGGATGACTCTGAATTATCCAGAGAAGTCAACAAATGCTTCAGAACACCACGTGCGAGAGTGTTGGCTGAAAAGAAAAATAAAAAACCCAAACAAACCCCAAAAACACAACCCCGCCAATACCACCACTCCCAAAGACAGAAAAGGATTGCTTTTTTTTTCTTTTCTGTTTTTTAAACAGAAAATGCAATTCTGCTGGACTAGTATACGAAATAAAAATGACTGCAAGGTGATTTTTTTGAAGGCAAAGTATGTAACAGTGCTGAAGAAGAATCTGGAGAAAGAGAAAGCAGTATCAAAATGGATCAGCACTCCAAGGAGAGTCACAAAGAAACACACATGAGTTTTTGTAAGGGGACGGACAGACAGACACCCCACAGTAACTAAGTAGTCAAAGTTATCACTGTTGATGAGGCAACGGCCAGAATAAAGGATTTAAAAACCCTGAAACATTCATCTGATATCAAAGATCTCAGATGATTTTTTTTTAAGGGAATATGGTTAATTAGGAACAGTAGTAATTTTGAGAATGCACTCTACTAACGCAAATAAGGAAGAGAGAATTCAAATTCACATTTTCAATCCCAGAGTTATCATCATGGCCAATGCCAAGAAGGTCAGATTCTAGAACCACTGTTCATGCTGAGGAGTATCTCTTTCCACATATTCTTCCAATTATTTCCAAAACATTACTTACAGTAGATGAATAACATTTCAAGGTATATAATGAGTTCACATGAAGAAAAGAGGCAACTCCATGAGCTCTTGCCTTTAATATATTTTCCAAAGCTACAGCTGGAACAGAAAACAGCCAGGGGCTCATCTTACTTACGCACACAGCTTGAACATGGCCTTTTATACAACAGAGGTAAAAGGAACAGATTAATTTTTAAAGAGTAAAAGATCAAAATACATAGTTTTACTCGAGAACTCACAGCAGGTTTCCAAATTGTAATCAATATTTTCCTTTGCATTTAAGCACTGCTGAATCTTAATGCTTTTTAAGTGCCAGAAAAAATAATTTTATTATAGATAACTGTATTAGAGTCTCACTGTAGTTTTGAAGTTCCTTGCCAACCCAATATGGGTTAAGTGCCCATTTGTACTGTTATAAAACTTCTTTACATTGCTGTAACACAATAGCTCAAGCAACAGACCCTGAGCTAATACTTAGCGTACAACTGGCTAGCTACATGTAGACCAAACACAGCTGGAAAACCAAAAGTCTACAGCAAGTCCAACCATATTTGTATTATTTTATTCAAAAGATTAAGAATACAGGTGTCGAAATATACTTTTCAAAGCAGGAACAACATTTGAAAGAAGTAACGTATCAGTCAAGCCAACTATTTGGCAATTACAGCACATGCAGCACTATGAACCACTGACAGCTCAGTTAGCCCAATGACAACACAAAAAGACTTCCCTCCTCAGCCCCCAAAGTACAAACTCTTTAGCTAGTAAAGATACCTAACACTTTGAATAAATTTTCTGAATAACTTACAATTTCGCATTTGGTCCAAAATTGTTTGCAACAAGGATAATTTTCTAAAAATCCAGCCAGTGCCATTTAAAAAAACAAAACAAAACCCTACAACAATGCCTTAAAAATTATTTTTTTTTGTCCTATACAGTGCATACTGTTTCAGACCCAGGTAAGGAATAAAACGTTCAAATATGGCAACAGTCAATATTAACCCTAAAAGTACTTGTAATAAGTACAAAACATTTCTCAATGTAAGCCAATAGGAATCACCACAGTCTGCCCGTATGAAAGGGAGAAAGCCTTGTGAATCCCCCACTGATCACATTTTAGAAACTAGAGCAAATCTTTCCCTTACCCATTTGGGCATTAGGAAAAGGTTCTTCACTGAGAGGGTGGTCGGTCACTGGAACAGGCTCCCCAGGGAAGTGACCACACCACCAAGCCTGTCAGAGTTCAAGGAGCATCTGGACAATGCTCTTAGTCGTAGCGTTTAGTGTTAGGTAGTCCTGTGAGGAGCAGTGACTTGGACCTCATGAGCCTTACGGGTCCCTTCCAGCTTGAGATATTCTATGATTCTGTACCCATATTTGCAGTCAACAAAACGTTGATAACCTATTAGTACTTTTCAAGGGGCTTTTTTAGTTTGGAAATATCCAATCATGCCTTTTCTGCTCTTTCATTCATACAAGGACATCAATACTTTGTGATAGGTCTCCTCCAGTCTTCAGAGCAAAGCTCTGAAACACTGCATATTGAACAGGTATTATGTACACAAATGCCCAGTGCAGACAACAGCTGCACAGATTAAAGATTGATGACAGGAACCAAGAATACCAACCAGGAAGTCCAACTTCTGTGTTAAAGGAAAAATGCCCCCAGAACTGCAGATCTCAGCATCCTTTGCTCAGTCCCGTTATGTGTGGCAGCCAGCTACATCCCAGTCATCTATAAAGGGACAGGCCAAGGTTTCACTCTGCTTTTGCACAGCCTGGAGTTGCCTTTCTGCGTCAAGGAGAGAACCCAAACACTAGGACTATCCAGGACCCCTTAAGATGGCTAAAAAGGAGAAAGGTGGAAAGGGCTTCTTCAATTCAGTGCATTCGTGCTGAACCCACAATGCAATACTGAAACCACAACGCCACATCTCCCTTCATGATACACCTCTTTGGAAGTGCCCATTTCTGCTCACAGATTTATTAGTTTAGTGCAATCTAATCCTAGAGCCCCCTACCCTCAACTCTCTCCTACTGCTGTAAGTGATGCTTCTACACCATACGCACACAAAAAAACAGGAGGAGAGCACTGAAGGGATATTTATCTCATTTTGATTCAGGATAAGCGTTACAGTGAGTTGTTAATAATATGTTAGGGAGTTAAAAAACAATGCTTGTTTTTTCAGCAGCAGAGAAGCTATAGTCTTTCAAGCCACTTTTCTATGAATGTGCTATCAGCATTTCTACAAATCTAACAAGTATGGAATTAACTCCTATACAGAACACTTCATTACCTGAAAAACAGACACTGCTTGCTTTTGCCATACCTCCCTAAGAATATCACTTTAGTTAAACAGTGTATGTTCTCTAAGCTATTAAATAAATTGATACATTTCAGTATTAGGAAAAAAGTTACTTTTTTTTCTTTAAACACAAAACCTATAAAGTAGTAAACGAAAAAGCATATTTCCATTTTGTCTACTTACTGTTAATTCAGTTTGGCTATAAGCTATTCCTGTTTCTGAGTCAGAAAAGTCTCACGAACCTAAACTTACAAAATTAGATCCCCTTCTTGTGACTGATGCCTTCTTATCCAAGTTATACTAATATTTTCATGTATACTATTTCTGCCTACAGTGTACTTTTGGATGTCAGAATGGCTTGTTAGTTGGAATGGGAATTTCATCAGTTTGTCCCACTTTTTTATCCTACAGTCAAACTTGTAAATAATTTAAGGCCTGTCCTCTTCATCACCTGTTACTACAAAACTTACAGGAAATGAGTGGTCTTCATAAATTTATGTTTTCTGTCCGGGTTTTTTGTGTGTTTGGGTTTTTTTTATTTAAATTAGTTTAGATTATCCAATGCACTGAGAAGTTACCGTGGTAATATGTGCCTTTTCATACAATACTAGGCTAGAATAGTCCCTTATTAACCATAGTAGAGAGTTGCATCTTACAATGAAAGAATGTAACACATGAGTCAGACTTCTGATTTAATAAAATTTCCTTTAGCAAAACTAGAGTACAATATGTCATAAGCCTCACTCAAAAATACCCTCTACTTAAAAACCTGATTATGTTTTTTCTTTACTTTGGAAAAGTGCTAAGAATAAATAAAATTGGAAAAGGAGAAAAAAAAAACAGAAAGCTTCCAACACTGATACAGTCTCTTGGAAGGAAATGTTCTTCTTGTTCAGAGAATCACCCAACATACTTAACTTGTGTTTTGTTTATTCATCTCTTGCTCCTGTTCTTGATCATCTAGTCTAGGCTCAGGTGAGCCGGGGGGGTGGGGGGCAGTGATAAAATGAAAATTAAAAAACAAAACTTCCAGTCCCCCACTTCCCTTTACTTCCACTTGTGCCCTTGGGCAAACATTTTCCCTAAATATCCTCCATCTCCCCCCAACTCTGATCATTGACAGCACTCTCTTCTCTGATTCTGCAGCAAGCTGGCTCAAGTAATGAAGACAGCACAGACATTTCTATTTTTAATAGGACAAATAATTGCACCTCCTTAAATTGCTCCCAACAAGGTAATACCACTGTCTATGCCTGCACCAGTGAAGTGGCAGGGGTGATGGACCAGGCATGGGACTTCCTTGCTCAGTGAAACTGAGCTGTAGTATCAATCTGTGTACTTAGTCTTTATAGATAAGGATTCACTCTTGCTATTCTCTTATACTTCCATATCTAATTAAGTGTCTATGCCCAAGCTTTCCCTCACATACACAACATCACCCTTCTGTGCAAACAAAATCTCACATTATTTTACACTAGTTTAAAATGAAAATTGATTAGCAAAGGTTAGACAGCCCTCACTGGTAACAATGTTGAATCCCAGCTGCATTGGCCACATACACGGGAAACAGAGCATTTGCCTCTGTATTACGAGGTCAAGTTAAGAGAAGTACTTCAATTCTTCAGACTAAAGCACAGGTCAGGTTCTTGTTGTCTTCTAATCTCCATGTCTAGCAAGAAAAGAGAAAGAGATAAATATCCTTATTTTGTTTGTTTGTTTTTTGTTTCTGAATGAAGACCATGTCTTGTGAGAGGTTACTTGTTGTCTTACCTGGTCTTAGTTCTGTCCCTGACTAATACACAGGCTAGCCTAATGCACTGCACTGCTAGGAAGATGTTGCCGTTCTTGCTAGGTTTATGCAAGCATCTTTTCCTATATTCTATCATAATTCTATTGTTAAGTAATGCCTCCATGCAACTACAACCAGGTGTTTGTCAGTGCTAGACTGAACAACTCCCCAGGAATGCTGGCATAAGCCTGTGGGCCTCTGGGATGGGATATACTCTTGCCACAGGCCTCCCTTCTGGATGCTCACTCCAACTTAAGTCCCCACATTTTAGTCCCACACCCGTAAAATTTTAACAGTCCCATTCTTACTCTGTTTTAGTGTGTGCATGGGTTTTATGCTCCACACACAGTGGAGTACTACTTCCAGCTACAATTTCTGTGCTCCTGTATTACAACACAATCATTAGCATATTTCCTTGGATACAATCTACTTCTTCCAGCAAAAGGAAACTACACTAACCAAGCCACCAAGCCACAGGAGACCCTAGAGTTTCACCAATTTTCATGTTGAGCTCCCCCCTGGAATCAGTGCACAGTATGGTTAAGGGACTGACTATCCTCCTTGGAAAAGGCACATTTACTGCAATATAGCTACTAAAAGGAACAACTGAAATAAACTATAATTAGCATATTAAAAGTGTTAGCTGTTTGGTCAAAAACTCAGCCTTTAACTCGAAAGAGCTCACTTTCTGCAGGCACAGTAGGACTATTTCCCCTAAATTTGGGTGTGTTCCACTTCAGTCTGATGTTCTCACACTCAGTATTGAAGTTTACAAGAAGAAAAGGAAGCAGTGAAAGCAAACAAAGACAGGTTTCCCTCATAAGAAGAATAAATATTTTTAAGCATCACAAATGTGCAATTTGGCATGTTGAGACATATACAGCTATCCCTTTAAAGAGCCTCTTTTAGGACCAAAATCTTTTACATTCTCTTTCTTATAGATATATGTTCAATGCTCTCATCTATTTTTAGAATGCCCTTCCTAGATTAATTTTTAAACTTGCATCTGGATATTTTTTGCCCTCTTTCTGCCCAGATATCCCTGTTGAGCCTGTCTGTTCCACTACTGGAGGCAGCAAGGACATGGAAGTGATCCTGCCAGAGGTTTGCATCCCACCCTTTCCCACTATGAGCAGAAAAACCAAAACAGAGAAAGAGTCACCCTTGTAAGCAACAGGGCACAGCACTAACAGGCCAAGACCTATAACTTCCTACAGCATGCGTGCATGCTATTATATGTACTTTCTGTCACAGTAGGTGACAAAGCCATCTAATTAAATACTGCAAGGCTTAAAAGAAGAAAAAAAAAAAAACAGCACTGTTCCCAAACTTTTACAGAAGAGAGTATAAATAAGCATATCTGCCTTCATTCATAAGGTAGCCAGCCCAGGCTTAGGCTTGACAGCATCTCTGTAACAGAATAAACCCACCACAGACTTTATAGTATAAATACTTAACTAAACCTTCTGGCAGCTTTCTCTTTAGTAGATATAATTGAACTTCTATAGCTTTAGCTATGCTTGATACAGCTCAAACGCAACAATTTTAACCAAAGTCTGTTTATATACTTTTATTTAGAAGGGTCTTGTACCTGAAAGCCTGTATACAACACACAACTTTTGAAAGGAAAGAAAGACTTCAGACAACCAGTGGTGACAGCGTGAAATATTTAAGGAAGAAGTAAGTTGCTTTAGACTAAGCTAGCTCTTCCCATTCCACTTGCAAACAGATGGAAGAAAACCAACTGTAATGGTGATTAAAGGCGGGGGGGGGGGGAAATTTAACCAGCTATTTTAGTTTACATCAGCTAACCAATGAGCAGTATCTGCAGACCAAAACTCAAGCAGCCACTGATGGATGTTAAAGACCCTCCCCAGAGGTGGGAGGTACAGCATGGATCTGTTCCCTCACTTCTCTGCCTAGAACTACTACATATTTCTGGTTACACATCACATTTTGCCGGTTTTCCACTTGTGACAGTTCATGCCCTATACTGGCTACCAGGCTCAGAGCAGTTCCAGCACAATATGTACATGTAACATATAAAAAACACACTTTAAAGCTACTAATGCAATGATTGTATCAACAAAGTACAAAAAAAAGGGGGTGGGTGGGTGTGCAGAACAGACTCTGCAAGTCCTATGCGATGATGACAGCACGTACAAGCTAGAACATCCAATTGTTTACCTTTTATACTACACCAAAGTTAAACAACTTTGTCCCAGTGGCACTCTCAGGTCCACAGAGCAGCACGTTTTCCCAGTGGTCTCCAGCAGCCTGTAGTCTCAGGAACCAGAACAAACCCCACATTCAGAAGGGCACTGACAGGGTTCATAAGCCACATGGTGCTCCTGTCAGCTCCTCTTCTTCCTCTTGATACAGCCTCTGGGTACTCCAGAAGCCTTGCATACAGTCATGTTGCTAAAGCGTGCTTCACACAGCACCTTCCCCTCCGCTATGCTCTTCCCCTTCACAAGGTTACTCTTCCCTCTAAATTGTTAATCAAATTGTAAAATTGAAGGATACTCAACCTAGCCCAAAGGGATTATACAAAATCATGAAGACTTTCCCCTCTCGCCCACAGAGATGGAGAATCAAACACATCACACAGAAGTCAAGGCACCAAGTTGTGGCGATATCCTTAACTCTCCAAGAAGTGGTATTTCCAGTGACACAAGTAACAATGTCCTCCAAGTTCCAAGTATTTAGGACATGTAAGTCTTAATATCTCTATCACATTCCTATGTGTACCACATTAGGAGGCTTTCCCAGAAACTAAGGATGCTATCTTTTTTTAAAAAAAATCTCTAAAGAATGCCCACTGCTAGACCCAACTCATTCATTCTCCAGCTTATCCATCCATGCTCTCCTTTACTTTCAGAAATAAATACTGGGTTCTCCCTTCAGACTAGGACAGGTCAGGTATCTTCTCCTTCTCTATATACTCTTAAGGCAGGCCAAACTCCTCTTCAGAGCTTTGCTTCGAATCAGTTTGCACCACCAGTATGCCAACAAACAATGCCTGCATATGATTGTCATAGAATATATTAAAACAAATTACCAAATTTATCTCACACGTTGTGGGGAGGGGGCATGGGTATTAATCACTCAGGCACAGAAAGACCAATTTTTTTTTATTTTTTTTTTTTAATAAAAAATGCTTTCCACTAGATTTAGAGCCTCTAAGACAAAAATATATAAATAAAAGATGTCCACCTTAAACTAAGGTCCTCAAGTCACTCCAAAAACGTAGCTGACATTAGTTCAGATTTCTGTTACACACACATGTAGTCCCAAGGAGTGGCAAACAGCACTTGTAAACTGAGAGGAAGCTATGCCCACAGACCACAGAGTATCAAAATATTCAGTGCTGGTCAAAGCCAATGGGAGACAAGCCTCCTGGTTGTACCGTGGTCACTGAACAACTCAAACATAAACCACTTATGCATTTCCAGAAGAAAATGTTTTATGCACGCGTTGCACACGAGCAATCCGCAAAGACTAAATAGCACACATGAAGTAACCAAAGAGAGCTAATAAAAGCACGCATAAGGTATTATACCTTTTTCTTCCCTGATCTCATTTTAGTAATTACTAGTTATTTCTACATATCTTAAGCGACTCACTTGTAAATAACAAATACAGGAAGAGAGTGCTGGAACATCATCAGTGCATGTATGGGGAGTCAGAATTCAGAAAAGTGAGTTTATGAATTATGTTTATATATACACACATTTTTTATATAGTCTAGTGATTAAATCAAAAGAAATCATAGGGATATTTGCCCTTATCTTGATTAGTAAGGCTGTTTATGCAGGCTGAAAGGTAAGCGTGTGTTTGTTTTTCCATCTCATTTTTATTTATTACAGCTGAAGAGCATTGCATTATTTGTACTCTACAAATCATGAGAAACCTCCAAACATTTTTGCAGAAATGTTTTTTAGAACTGACACATTTAGAAATTTCACATTTGATCCATCTGAGTGAGACCTGTTTTACCCAGAAAGAGTAAGGCTCTCACATTAGAAAGATATGAAAGCATACAAAATAAATCACAACTTACCTGCCCAGGATTTCTATCACTACTCCCCCCACCTCCCCCCCCAAAAAACTTCTACAAGTACATTTCATCACTACAACTTGAATTATGTCATAAGGTGGCCCTCTGCCCTAATTCTTCCAAACAAAAGACATATGAGGTCATTTGATAGACATCTTAAATACAGAATCTAAATTAGGATTAAAAAACAACCAACCATAAAAACAGAAACCCAAAACCCACCTCCACACTATGTGCTTCATCCCCAGGACAGCATGAGAGATGTTCAGGAACTAAAAAATGGACACCATCCATTACTTCTCTGCCGGTCTTCAAGGCATTTAATGTTCCTAGTACCACCAGCTCCAACACACCCGTTGCCACATGCCCTTCCAATAGTCCTTCTCCTATCTACAGTTTTGATACTGAAGCACAGTAACTGCAATATTCAAGAATATTGTAGTATTTTGCATTACTTTTCTGAGTTATTTAAACAACCACTACTATTTCTACAATCCAGGGCATCTTGTCGGAGTTCTCCAAATCCTGCAGATGATCTCCACATGACATGGGCAAGTTTAAAAAAAAATAAAATTAAGTTTTCCACAGCAATAAGCTGTACGATACACATGGAACAGTTGCATTTCCGAGCAACTCTCTGCTCAGCGAGGAAGGGCAGCAGGTGAGGAGACAACACACCCTGACTTATGCCATCCCACTACAGGGAAGGGACCTTCGGCAGAGGAGTGGAGCAGGTCACTAGGGTCAGTAGCACCGCCACGGATAAACCTGACAAAGTCCACCTGCCACAGCACCAAGCAATAAGTGAACAAGAATTAGATCAGATAGCAGATCTACAAGTGTTTATAGCCCATGACTCAACTTTCCCTCCTGTACAGTGACCTTTAAGGAGGACAGGAAAAGGAGACGAGCATGCTTGTATGTTAAATTCATACAATCCATTATCCAAAAGAGTAACTGATATCTGAGGCTCTAAATCTACTTAAGTAGCAAAACAGCAACGGCCTACAATACCCCCAAAAGGCTGCAAAGGAGGAGATTTGTGTGTTCCGGTGCTCCTGGTTATCTTGTGAGGCATGCGCAATTTTCCTCAAAAAAAACAACGAAGTCATAAGGTAGGAGACACAGAAATAGCGTGATCATCAGCACAAAGAGGTTATTTTAAGACCCGCTTTAATGCTTAAGTTCAGTTTTGCAGAGACAAAATACAGCTGGTATTTGTCTAGACAAGGCTCTGAAGACATCAGAGCTAGAGAAACTACACAGCATTATAACCCAAAATAGCCAGTATTACCCCAAAAGCAGTGTCTAAGTACTGTTCGTCTCCCATATTGCACATTAGAATATTTTGAAAAAAAAAATCAGGGCAGGGTAATGCAAAAGTGATATTGCCTGGAAAGCTGAAAGGGCACACTGAACAGAGCCTTTTTCCATTAAGGGAATTCATAGTAGAAAATTACTAACAATAAAACTTGAGGTCCAGAAGATAAAGTTTGGGAAAGTGACCTTTTATGCATTTCAGATCAAAAACCAGTTCAGTCATATGTGCGCTGAGATAGCCTCAGATGTGACAAGCTAGCTTTAAAAAAAAAAAGTTCGAGCAAGCACTCAAGACAGCTGTGCTGAAGAGCTATATCCAAAAGACATGATCAAACTTTCATCTTTGATATTGCAATCCAAAAACAAAACAGAGTTCAGTTTTTCATCTTGACAGTTAGACCTATGCGAGGAAGTGCAAAGAGGTTACAAAATGCTATCACCACAGTTTATTAAATGTTCCTTTTGCATTTATTTTGTACCAGGATAAAACTTCAGGTAGCAGAGAACTAAACACCAATAAGTTGAGAGGACCAGGACTGATTCTTGAGAAATCATCTGGACCTCCAGCAGCAAGGGGAAATTTTTCTTCAAGAAATTTTGCACTCTTACATGGCCACTGTTGAGCAGTTCTGAGCAGATTTGCTCTTAGTATGTTACCTAAGCAAAAGTGAATGGCAAAGGCGCATAGATTCTTCCCTTATTTCCCATACATAGGGCCTGAGGCAACAAATAAACGACATTTTTCAGGTGTTTTTGCCTTTCCACCCCATAACCATACACCTCTTCTGCATTATTCAGGGAATTCCAGGACTTTAACATATGGTCTTGGAATTCAGGTGAAATTCTGGCCTTACTGAAATTTTGGCTTTTTTTCTTGTTTGTTTGGGGGTCTGTTTTGTTTTGTTTTTTCTTTTGGGTTTTGTTTTGTTTTTTGGTTTTGTTTTTTTTAACATGACACTTCTCATGTACCCACTGTTTTGTTAACTACAAAAACCTGGAGTGGAGAAAATACAACACTAAGACAAGCAATTTTTTCCATAAATGGCAAGCAAAACAACTATATCCAAACAAAGTTGAGGGCTACAGACAAGAAAATGGAGGCCTTGGCCCTGCTCCTTCTACTGCCTGAGAGACGAAGGCAGAAACCAGTAGCTTGATGTTCTTCCCTGCTGTTTTATACCGCTTTTTCACCTTATTTCAGCAGCAATGGCAATAAAGACAAAAGAAGCACCAAAGAACAAAGCATGAATCCGATTCTGGCAAAAAGAGGCAGGGGGAACAAAAGACATAAGTGGAAGTGGATGGACTACTTAGAGCAATTATTGTCAAATATTTTTGCACTTCCTCCCTTAATGTAGCTCCTTTCCTACACAAAGGCCTACAAATAGTTCTGAGAGGTTCCCTTTGTGGAACAAGGAGAAAGGAAAACTGTAATAAGACTATGCAATGAAGATAAATTTTCCCAATAATGCAAGCTACAGGAAACACATAGAGGTCAAATAAAACTATTATTTGCCTTTTCAAACACTATTTTCTTCAGCTGCTAAATAAAAACATTATGAAGCCATTTTACACAGTAAAATTTAACCTTATATTAACCTTCCATATTAAGTAAACAAACCTTTCTGGCCAATAAGCATCTCTGTGAACTCTCCAAGATGATAAGCAATACCTTAATTACATTCATTTACATGACTTTGAAATTGTTCCAGACCAAAGTCAACAACTACAAGGTCAAAGAGTATGGAAATCTAAAATAAGGAGAAATCCATAGTCAGCCAGTTCATACAAGCATGGTGCAGCATCCTTTCTACCCAGTTTATAAAGGGTCAGGGATACCAACCAAATGCTTGCTTTTTCATCAATTACATGAAAAAAATCAAATCCTTTGAAACACCAGAGACGGTGAGTGCATCCTTTCTTTTGTTGAAGACTACCTGAAGTTGAAAACAATGGACACTTTAGAATTGTTTTTAATGCCTCATGGCCAATCAAGCTGTATGAATATCTTATGCAAATATTTTATAATATCCTAACTGAAAGGCACAATACAAAAGAAGACATATTTTAACAAAATGCAGCAGATTCACTGACAAGTACAGAATATTTGGTATAGTGCCGCTACATTCAGTAATGCTAAACTGAATAGTTCCACTGAGTTCTATCCAATGTGAAAGTGGAACGGTAGAAGAGAAGCCACCATACTGACTCCACATCACTGTACTTGACGAACTGTGCAGACTTGGAGAGAGGCCCAAGCCCAATAAAAATCACTGCCTAGACTTCCACTCTCATCAACAGAACTAGACTATACCCTTAAGATATGGGGAGGAAAATATCCTGTGTTAAGTCCTGAGTACAATCTTTAGCATGCCACCCGAACACCTTCATTATTTAATCTGTGCTACACTTAGAGCAGGAAATGCTAATTACACTCAAGCAGTAATTATAAAGATTTTAACAATGACTGTTGCAAGAAACTTAATAAAGTATGTTCTGCCCTGAAACAGCAGAAAAGCAGTCACAAGAGTCCATCCCATTCCCAAGACATTAGATAATGGCTCAGGTATAATCAATAACAATCAAATTAGCCAAAATATAGCATACACACACACTGCACTAATGGATTATTTCAGGATTATGTTTTATATATTATAACCATGAAAATATTACAAACATGCATACACGAAAATCTAAAGTATGTGTTTTGGATTTAGGCAATCCTGTATCAATGCACTGCAGCTGACAACATTTTCTTAGTATTAAATTAGATAAATCTCCCTGCACCCTCACTTTACTAGCCAAGCACTTTTTACACAACTCTCAAGCCAACAACCTTCTGCAATTTAAGTATGATTTAGTGCAAGAGAAGCAATGAGTATTATAAAATTTATGCTTGTTCACCTTCTCTCCCCACAGAGAAGGGCAAGATGTTTTTTCATGTAAATATGTATTAGATCCAAATCATTTAAATAGATATTATTCCACAGAGAACATGATGCTGCATATGCCCATTTCAGCTCCATGTTACTAAATAAACTGCAAGATAATGATGTTGCCTTGCTCATCCTAAAGGACACTGAAAATATTTCTAGACATTTCAAACAGAAGTAAAAGGAAGAGACTTTCACAAGAACAAAAGAAAAACTAGGGTGGCTCTTACAAAGCTAGATAAGGTGAAGGCAAATCATAAATCACAAATTAGTCAATCTCTTCAGCAACAGGCCACAGCTGTTACAGCAAAAGTATAGCTCAGGTACGTGGAACAGCCTTTATAGTATGAACATCAAGTCATTACTATCTTCCAATTTTTATTTTCTTTTAAATGGAGCAAGGGAAAGATAATCATGTTTGCAAGGAGAAAAACATGAAATTTTAGACATATGACTAATTTTAAAAGTTAATGTAGGAATGTTAAATGCAAGGTGTCAAATGTTAATTTCATGCAGTTTTATTTCTGTTATATTTAGCTACAGGTGTCACTGCTTGAATGGAGGAGGGACAGAATAGGGATAACTTAAACAATGTCTTTTAAAAATGAGACCTTTAAGCACTACTTTTAAGCGAGCACATGTATCTCACTGCTTTTCACAAAATACAAAAGGAAGTTATCAGTATGTTACCACAAAATACATTTACAGTTAACAATTTAATTCAAAATCATGTATTTATTTAAAGTGAGGAAGACTGTCATTGGTCTTGAAGCTATCACATATCATTTGGGCCACAGTTATCTGACAATACAGTCTGACCTCTACTTGATTTTAAAATAGGATAATCACCTTCAACTACGTATGAACCTTGAACATTATCAAAAACAGTTTTATTGCATCAACGATTTATTAATAGTCTTATATTAATAGTAATGTAACTTTGACTTTACAAAGTCAGAAAGATGACGAGAAACACAGTCAAGACTTATTGTGCTACCTATTTTATTTTAGGCTTGTAAGGCAAGCTCATGATACGATTGGAAAAACTATCCAGAGAGTAACAGCTACAGAGGAAAAAACAACACAACATGCATGTATCATCCCAGTTCAGCAACAGAGTGGGAAGGATACAGAGAACATAATGAAGTTGACATAAATACTGAAACCTTTTAAGTACTGAAATTCTCCTCTAGCTGACTGTGCTCAGAACTGGAAAACTGCTCTTGCTGAGGCAGGTAACCTCTGGACAAGCACATTAACGGCGACTGCTATAAAGCAAAGGTGTGAGCCTTACACAGGAGCACATTAAGCTAGATTCCCTTCCAAACAAAGCATTGTGAGATGACCAAAGCCTACAGGCTCGCATTCAAAACAAACCTGACGAAGGAGGAAATGTTCCTCCCAGACCTTTCTGGTTCAAAACACTTGCCACAGCAGCCCTGCCGCATTCTTCATGTTGCAAGATCACTTTTATAGCTGTTAGCCCCATTACAACACAGTTGACAGTTTAAACAAAGAGCAACTAAGAAAGTACAATATTCTATAACTGGCATTTACAGCATCGGCCTTGGACTACTAATCTTTACCAGACGGGCACACAAATCAATCTATCAGCTCATAAAGGTGTGCTTTTTTAACCTCTAAAACAGATGGGATTGGCCAGAAATGTCTGGCATGTCAAACTGCTAATCACAGCCGCCCTTTGCACAAAATAACCCACTTAAGTTGAGGCATGGTTGCACTGTACCAGACATTAGTCTGTGGGAAACCCATTTAACTGTCACATACTCCTGCCACTCCTGCTCTCCCTTAATTAAGCCTAATGCCTTATGCTTTGACCTTTTGTTCTAGCCTATTAACCCTATCTGGTACAAGTTCAAATATGTTAAACTTAAAAGTTTGCTGTAAAATATTAAATGCCAAGCTACAGAAAGAATGAGGGACATTTCTCTACCCTGCAAGTTCCCAATCCCTTTACCAAATTTCCTAGGCTGACAAAGTGGAAGCACTGTTAGTCACCAAAGACAAAATATATCCAAAGCTTTCACTGCAAAAAAGTGGAGTTTCTTCCACTTGCATAGCCTACTTTTTCCTCTTCACAGGAGAAAGGAGGAAAAAAAAAGAAAAAAAAAAGTGAAACTTCTGTTTGCAACTTCATACCCTCAGGCTTTCAGGTTTTTATCCAACAAGAACAGCACATACTATCAGCCAAGATCATACTACACTCATTTGCTGTTCTCTGAAACCTATCATTAAAAATAAGACGTAACTGGTTTACAGCGACCAATTCCTCCTCAATTAAAGGCTGCCTCTGCCAACCTTGCACATGCGGAGTCACCACCTTGTTCTTTTGACATGAGTTACATTTATTATTGGTTTTAAATTCTCATCCGTATCTTCTTACGAGTTGCATCTTTTGCAGTTTCTCAGACTTGCATAAACTTAAACAAGGACCTAAATCATAAATTTCAGCTCACTGCTACAGACTTTTCTTTTGATGTAAGCTCAACTTTAGCATGACTGCCTTCCCCTCTTGTATCTCTTACTTCATGAAGGATACACAGCATCAACAAGATCAACAGTTATGTTTGCAAAGCAGTACTCTGTTGGAGAAAGACCACCCTAATGTTCCAGAACTCCGACTTAAAACAAGAAATCTAATTTCAGTGACAAAAACCAACCTCTGATCAAGACACAAATCTGCTGCACTCCACACTGAAGCTATTTACAGTGGTATGCAATGCAAACTTGGTATACCAACACAAGTATTCTACAGTTAGTGCTTACAACCAATAAAAACCTGTTCCTCACCCCCCAAAAAATAGTCAAGACATAGCATGCAACTGTTTTATAATGTTGGTTAGAAATGGAAAAAAGAATGCAAACTGTGTGAGGATTAGCAGCCATGTATATACGTTGACAAACACATTTTCTCGAATCTTTATCTTAACCTACCTTACTGACAAGCTGAATACTTGGTGCAAGACTCTTATTTACAGCTTACACTTCTGCAACTGACTAACTAGAATTGCTTTTAAACAGAGGTGACAATCCTGAAACAAAGCTTTGAATGACTTTATTTTTTAATATGTGAAAGATTTCGAAAAGCTTGTTGCCACAAAAGCCACCATCTACTAAGTTCCATTAAGCTGTATAAGTGCCCATCTGCTGATGATCACAATTCTCAAGTTTTGAATAGCCAATTAATTGTGTTTTAATTCCGAAGTGCCTATCGTACTGATTCTGAGACCAGTAAGTAACACAACTAACTTTCCTGTAAATACAATTGCTCGGACAACTAAGAAGCACTACAGCAATACTAGCTGCCTTTTTTTGAGGAATCAAAGAAGAAACATTATGGGGGAAAAAAACAGATCCCTCATCTTGATTTCCCTTTGTTGAGGAATGGTTAATAGAACAAGGTCACAAGTCTATGGAGGCGTTGTGCGAGCAAGAAGATTTTTGCTGAGACAAGACAACAGTGACCAATGACACTCAAGGACGCGGTGTCCTTGGCGAAAAGAAGGAACTTTGTGAAGAGAAGTTGTGGTTGAAGAAACGTAAAAATAAGTAGTCTGTAACCGCAAGTAGGTGGAGTATGTAAATGTAACTTTTTCCTCATGTAACCAATAAGAGAATGACTAGTAGGCATATGTTATAGAAATCATATAAAAGAACCCTGTTAGAAATAAAGATTGAAGATGCTTGCAGGATCTCATATTGAGTGTTCTGTGTCTTCCCTGCTCAAAACTCTCCGCATCCCTTTATTTCCAAAACACTGATTCTGGATAAATCCACATCTCTTCAATTTAAAAAGCACAGGTATTTGCTAATGATTTCACTTTGCTATATTCTACTGTGTTTGAGATGCTTAAACTGCTGTAAACAGACCAATGCTATATTCAAATAAAGTCAAGCAACACATGGATTTATTAAAAAAAGAAAAATATATGCTTGCATCTGCAATCTGTGTCATTACAACGGACATGCAAGAAGTTTTGCAGGCTGGGATTTGGTATGACTGCCTCCAGCTTCTAGACCTTCCCTACTAATGCTCACAAAAGTTGCCACTGGAGGCAATGCAAATGAGTCCTAAGAGAGACTAGAAACAAAACAACAACTGCTTGTCAACCATTACATGCCCAAATTGTATTCTTTATGCTCATCAGCATTCTCAAGTTCTTAGGCATGCATGTAGGCCCACCGAGTACAGTGGGGCTACTCAAGTGAATAAAATCACTCACAAACCAAAGTGCGTATACATAAGCAATCACTGGACAACACTTGGGGAATTATTCCCCGGTATCAAAGAAAAATAGGATTTAGGAAATGGGAACCAAGGGAGCAGATCCAAACAAAATGACAGTGGTGCTAAATGTCTACAAGCCATTATAATGTAATATCTAATAATGATTTTACTGTGACGGTCCCTTGCCACAGAAGCTCAATTTGGATCCGTTTTATTTAAGAAATAAGAGAGATTGTAACACAGTAAGTTTTATTTAATCTTCTCTTTCACTCCAAAATTACATGTAAATCAAGTTCTTCTCTATTTAGCAGCTACCTCCCAAACAAGTAGGCTAAATCTTCAGGACTTACTAGCAAATTCCATACAAAAAGTTCAAATGCTACTGAAATACTTATTTCTCTTTAATCAGCACACACTGAAAAAAAGTCTTACAGTAAAAGAAAGCAATTAACTGGAAAATTTATCACTTTAAAACATATTATAATCCTAAAAGACTTACACATGGCAGACAGTTGTCTGACAGATTTAGTGAGACAAAGAAGAAACCCCAATCCAAAGAGACAAGGTAAATAATCCAAGCAAATTATTTACCTTGAAAATGGTCCCATCAGGAAAGCTCTTCCTTCAGGAGCCCAAGGATGCATTAATTTTCTTCCTCAGCAATTCCATGCTTGATCTGAAATGAATAGCAGAAATCACCCTATGAAAGTCTGCATACTAATTTTTCCTATCCAATATACCTCTGTCTACTTTCTTGTTGATGGTGTAACAGAAAGTGATGCTTTATTTTGGCTGGTAAGAACTGCAAACAACATTTTTATTTCAGAATAAAAACATAGCTCCAAACTTCAGAAATCAAAATCTTGCGAACAGAACCATCAGTAAAACAAACAATTTGTGTTATCTAGACTTGTATTGGCTAAGTGGACAGTATTTCTGCAAGAACAAATTCCATGTTCAACTCTGATTCAAAGCCATGGTCCTCTTTTTTTGTCCTTTCATTCAAAAAACACCTGTGACATGAAAGCCCTCCTTCCTATGTAGCTATTACTGCTTAACACTTCAAACTTACACCTATGAACATCAAAATCATATTTTTTAAAGAGCCCCTATTAATTTAAATATATATATACACACAGCAATAAAAGACAAGAACATAGTATAACTTGTAGTTAGAAAAAACTAAAGCAGTAGAAATTATATTTGCTTTTGAGCTATTTAGGAATTAAATAGTACATAACATAGATAGACGTTATCTATCACAAGTACCACCTTAACAATTCTTCTGAGCACTTCTCTATTATTCCTAAGTAAACTTTTGCTCAAAGATGCAAATTTACAGCTAGCCCAGATCACTGTTATTTGTACTATTTCAGCCTTGTTCTTGTGACAAGCCTCATTATTAAAAGTTATATTAATTCCTATGTCACAAAGTTACTACCCAAGCAGCAAGTTTATTATGCATAAAGAATCAAATTTAACTACAATAAAATTAAACAACAACAAAAAATACCAAAACAACCACACAACACTTTCTCCCCTGTTTGGATGAACTTTCCCTTCCTCTTGAAGGGCAGAGGGAGAGTTCCTCTCCTCTTTTCCACACCCTTAGCTTCTGTTCTCACAAAAATTGCATACAAAAGCTTTATAAACACAGTATTTCTCTAGCACAGAGGACCCCACAGGTGGCTACAGGCATGGAGGGTAGAGAGGGGCAGAGGGGGAACTGTGTGCATTGGGGGCAGCTCTCAGCATCTCCCCCTTCTGCAAAACTACTTGGGCTTAGAGAAAACATCTAACTCCGACCACTGCAATGTGCTACCTGAGAAAAAAAGATACAGGTGTTGATAGATGGGTCCTCATCCAAAAAAGACCTATTCAAAGCTTTCGGGTACATGAAATAACAGAAGCATGCTGGACTACTGCCAGTACCAAGATGCAAGAAAAGCAACAGATCCAATTAAGCCGAAAAACAAGTAAATACCCTGAAATACTACATGCAGACATTATTTCAAATCCTTCCCCTATACAAATCACAAAATAAAAACCAATTTGCACCACAGAACAGTAGCAATCCTCAACATTTGGATTCAATTAGGGGAAAAAAAAAAAAAATAAAGCTACCACTGCAGTCAAAATAAACAGAGAAATGACAAGTACAGTGACAAAGGTAGTAATAAACATAGTGCAAAGCCTTCCCAACTCCATTTCACTGGTAGGGCAAATAAGCTGGATGTGGAATCTTTTGTGACCAAAGGAAAAATGGGACCAGAGGTCCCTTAGAGCAGAAGGAAGCATCACCTTTTCAAGTCGCCTTAATTTGAGAAAAGTAGTTAATTCCAGTATTTCTGTTCCATACTATACATGTAGACAAAATGTTTTCCACCACTGACAAGTGGTTTTATTTAAGTATTCCTACATCCAAGAGAAGACAGATTTTTTTTGGGGGGAGAGGGGTGGACAACAAAACAAGAAACACCCTACACTGTATTGCCATCAAGGTTCAATGTATAGACAGGATTTCCTTCAGGTTGGCATTGAACAGTCTTTTCTGCATTGTTCCAAGTGACTACAAAAGGTTTATAAGAGTTCAGAGAAAAGAGAACAAAAGAATTTGTTATTTCTGGGGAAAATACCATATTCCTTCAATAACATTTTAAAAACAAATTTAAAAAAGCAAGCTTTTCTAGAATAATACTTTATTCCCCAAAAACTTCACGTCTGGATCACTTGCTTTGCACACCTTATAGTTTTTTTGAACACTGATTTGCTTCATATTCTAAACTGCTGAAAGTGGGATAGGTGATGACATGAAAACCACCAACACGACAAGCTCCTGGGGCAAGAATCATCATTTCTTTCTACCTCTACTTTCTACGTCACTGAAAAAGCCTTTTCAGTTTCTCCTCCCACTCCATTTTCATGGTGGGGTGGTGCACAGAGAATAATTAGAAAGCCCGTAGCTGAATATCTTAAATGTTCGCTATGAAAAAAATTAGCATCAGAGCAGCAGTACCAGCCTAGCACCAAGGAGAACAAAACCACGGTTCTTCTGCGAGCAAGACATACTACTTACGACACATTTCAACACAGAAATTCATTAAACACTTTTTGGGGCAAATTAAATCCTCTCTTATTTGTTTTCAAATAATAGTTCAGGACAAGACTGAAACACATTTTACATCTAGCACCCAACCTCTCTCACGGTGACTCCCTCACACCTTTCTTTCTCGAGAGGAGGAAGAGCAGCCCACCAGAAGTCTTCCCCAACAATGAGCTGCTTTTCTACACTAAACTCAACCTCTTCAGAAACCAGTGACTAACAAAAGATCTGTAGCTTCTGCTTTTAATCTGATTTTGTCTATGAGCAAAATTGGTTTTCCTCTGCCAAAGACAATGGTATTTAGAAATAAGTGGTATGAAAACAGAGTTTCTCTCAAGACAGGCAATTAAACCGGAGCAACAAGCACCAGTAACAATTTAAGTATGAGAAGACTATGCCAGGAGGGGTTTGACCCAAACTAGGATGGCTAGCAACTGCTTCTTCCCCTTTCTACACATGAGTATTTATTTACTTGAGTCTTAGTTCCTATTCTCCTTCTTCAACCATCAAGCCAAGTGACCTGAAACAGACAGCCAAATAAATTACCAAATTAATTCTTTCAAGTGCTAAATAGGTCCGTTAATATTTCCAAGTATCTGAAATAAATAATCCAGAAACACTAAAATGTAGGCAATTCATCTTTACCAAAAGAATCCCTCCGCCTGCTTTTCCTGAGGCAGATCTTCCCATCTGAGAATGCAAAAAAGTTTTTGTGATCACAGATGTCCACCCAAAGTACCACCTGCCAACCATAGCACGTTGTTTTCCAATTCAGTATTTTCGAATGCACCTAGCAAAACCCTAATACCATAATATGCCAAAGCAATGCCACAAGCCTTTTAAATACTTTCCTCTTAACTTCCCTCACATTTGCCATAGGCAGGCCAGTGCAGTTCAGACAGCTACTGCTCTTATCGTTTTGGCCTGTTGGCAGGAAGAGCAAGCAAACCACAAATGCTGTTACCATTAACCTTTTTGTTTCTAGTTTAAGACTGTTTAGACAGACTGTCAAGTTTATGGTTTTTATCTTTTTTGTACATTTGTGGATATTCTTTCATACCTTTTCCTTCTGTCCAGGCTTCATTTCCTACCTACATTATCTTTCCATTTGCCTGTCATTAAACACCTGCTAAGCAGTAACAATTTATACTTCAAAATTTGCACTTCTTGTCCCAAACGGGTGTTTAACCTTTTTCAATCCATCAGATAGTTATCCTATTTACCCTGCCTATTGCTCCTCACCCAGCAGCGGGGGATCAGCCTGGCTGAGCCCAGCCTCCCCTGCCCGCAGGCCCCACGCATGGCAGGTCGGACACCAAAGCCCCACTCACAAAGGGGCTACTGCCCCCCATCAGGCGCCCAGCTGGAAACCCTGTGCTCTCCCCAGTCTCTCTTCTGGACCCCCTCCACTCCCTACATGTTCAGACAGGAAAAAGGCCACAAGCCATTTGGGTTCTGAGGTTCAGGCAAGTTCTGAAGAGCTATTCTAAAATTAATGAAATGTTACAGTCTTCCCGTCTTCTCCAATAGCCCTGCAAGGAGGTGTCAAGCACAACCCTTGAGCAAGGCAGCTGACTGGGAAATGCAACTCCCTGGCTTTGCCTCGGGCAAGTTTATACATGTGCTCGGCACAACGCAAAACATCGTTTATCTTTTAATATAGTAATGTCCCGCACTGTCACTGGTAAAATTAACAGTGCTCTCACTGCTAACAATAATACAGCTGGTATTACAGAAACCTTTTGCCACTGTTCAAAGGCAGAAAAATAAAAGTTAGCTCTGAAAAGACAAAATAAGCTTTAAGCAAAGAAGCCTTTGTCAATTCTTTTAAACCAATCCCACATTAAGCAAAACTTCCAGGCAAATATGATCACCATAAAGTTAATTCATGTTTGAGTTCTAACCTTTACTGAATCACTTAAGAAAAAAAAATTTTCCTTGGTGCCTTTTACAGAACAGATTCACCCTAAACACAGCTATCAAACACTGCAGGTGATACAGCCAGCATTTAAATCACCTATTTAAGTTTACAATATAAAAACATCACTTCACTTTTACTTCTTTATCAACATAGCTTTTATGACTATAATAAATTTTAGTTATTTCATTTTCCTCCAATTTTGATTAGCACATCTTTCACTTTAGAAAAAGAAACAAGTTCAGGGAGCAGAGCGGAAGAGCACATTTTCATCTGGTAATTTTCTACTCCAAGACTAATAGAAAAAAAAAATCCATTCAGTACAGTTTGGCATTTGACAGCATCTTGTAGTCTATGCACACGGGGTCTACAAGAATCTGAAAACCACTGAGAGCTCTCGCTCATTAGATAACTTGGAACTGTAGGCCACTCTAACAGGAGGTCAGATTTCATCCCTACCTGAAACACGCAGTCACTACTTGCCACCTCTTCCATCCCGCTCAACAGAAAATGTACACCCTTACGTATGCATTTCACTCATAACAAACTTGCCGTCTTGCTTTGGAGTCAACGTCAACTCTAACTCGAGAGACCACTGATAAAATAACAACTCAGACCTCTCAACCACAAGTTTGAGAAGACACTTGCCCCAGGCAGCGGAAGCCCCAAACCTGCCTGAACATCATTCTCGACGAGAACTTTTGCTCTCCACGGTATCAACTCTTGCTGCCTGTATAGCAACAATTAGTCAGATGCTATTAAAACAGACTTTAACCACAAGATATCCTCAGCTCAGAAAGCTTTTGTCACATGACATCTTAATGTGTCACTTTCTAGTGTGCTCAGTCAGCCCCAGAAACAGTAAATCGCATTTGAATATTAAAGATAAATGTTTTCCACCACTCGCTCAGGGATACACCACCCCCCTTCCACAAGTGACTGCTTCCTCCCCATGGGTCTTCACAGACTAGATTCGCACTCTTTGTTAAATAAAGCTTTACAGTATCTCTGAACATTTATAGTGCCATGACTCAGTTAAATTCTAATCAGCCTGTGAGCTATCAGACCCTGCAGGCAGGCAGGCCCCCTCAAAATAAAATAAAGGAATAGTATAGTCTCCAGATTCCAAAGAGGTAAGGCAGAAGGGGATAACTTCCACTTCAGCTTTCCTATCAGCACCGCAATCCCAAAGCCAGAAATCCCACCATTTTTTCAACATTTTCAACATGTGTCAAGCATTTTAGCTGAATTCTTCTTTAAATTAAAAAACTAATAAATCATCAGAATCCACGATACAGGAGAAGAAAAAGAGAGGTGCAGCACAGACACAAGGCTGTTCGCACGTTACAAAGCTGTCCCTTATTTTGCCTATGCTACATTTCTTTAGGTTTCACCACCTTCCAAACTTAATCACCAACACTTATGAAGAACAACTTCCAACACCACGTTCTGTAGAGAAAAAGGGGAGGGCGGGAGAATCACCTTTAAAGGGCTTCAGGGACACAAAAACACGTCTGGAAAAGTAACAAGTAACCTTTAGTCTAGAAAGGAAACAGCGACGTCCCTCAGGAGCCCGAAGCGATGAGAAGGCATCTTTGGGGGAAGCAGGGAGCCGAGCGTGTGCCACCAACGAGAGGCGGTGGAAAAGGCACCCAAGGCACCGGCTGCCCGCTCGCAGGTAGCGGGGGGGCGGGCAGTAACAAACAGTGGGGCGGGGGGGGGGGGGGGGGGGGGGCAGAAGAGGGAAGCGTGGCCTTGCCCGCAGCTGCTGTGAAAGCAGCCGGGCGGCGGGAGGCGGCGGGCGAGGCCGCGGCCGGCGGGGCCGGGTCTCTCCGCACCCCCGGGCGGCCGCCGCAGCCGCTGCGCACCGAGCTTGCGGCTCTGTAAATAATTCACGCGCACACCGGGCGGCGGAGGAGGGCGGGGGTGCCCCTCCGAAACGGGGACCGAGGGAGGCTCGCAGCCAGCGCTCAAGAAAACGCTCGCGGGTCTCGGGGGTGAAGACGAGTAACTTTTCCGGCCCTCCAGCTCACCCAGACCCACCCTGGCCAGGCAAACTTTCGGCTCCCACCGCCGGGGGGGGGGGGGAGGTGTGTACCAGAGGGGCGGCCGTCACCGGAAACGGCCCCCGCCGCCGCGGCCGCCCCCGCGCCGGGCTCACCCCGGCATTGTTCCCCGCCCGCCGCCCGCCAGCGCGGCCCCGGCCCGCTCCGCTCGGCCATTTCCCCCGCCAGCCACCACGGCTGCCGGCGGAAGAGCGCCGCACTCACCCCGCAGCGGGCCCGCGCACCCCCCCCCCCCCCGCGGCGCCGGCTCCTCCCGGGCGGGCTGCCCGGTGCCCGCCGGCCGGCCTCGCCGCCGGGAGAGGCTCCGGCGGCGGCCCCCCGCGCAGGCAGCGGGCACGCGCGCCGGCCCGGCCCAGCGGCCGCAGCAGGCGAGGGCTCCGGCGGCCAGTCCCGGCGCGGAGGTCCGGGGAGCGGCGGCGGCGGCTCCCGAAGCCGAGGTGGGCGGCTGGGTCCCCCGGCTGGAGGGGAGGGCAGGGCAGGGCAGGACGCGCCGCGCCGCCTCTCCCCTCTTCCCCCCCCCCGCCCTCCGCCCTGACCCCCCCCGCCGCGTCCGTCCGTACCCCCCGCCCGGCCCCGCACACATACACGGCGAGCTCCGCTCCGCTCCTCTCCGCACCCCTCCGCGGCTCGGGGCTCTGCTGCAATGCCTGTGAGGCTGACTTTCAAAGCCTAACCCGCAGCCGCGATCCTCCCCGCCTTCCACCTCGCCCGCCGCGGCGCAGCCCGGCCCCTCCCCGCGCCGCGCCATTCATCTCTCCAGCCAAGTTTCTTAACCCTTTTCTAACCCCCGGCGAGGGGAGGGGAAGGGAGGCCGGGCTGGGCCGGCCCGGGCGGGAGGGGTGCGCTCCGCACCGTGTGGGGACGAACGGCGGCTGCGGAGCAGGTCGCCGCTAAACGCGTCGCACGTACGCAAGTCGCGTCGCCTCCTGCCCTCTCTAATTAATCTAACTGAAGGCGCAGGGCCCCCGGGAAACAAACTTACGAGCGATAGTACCGGAGGACCCGTATTTAGTGAAAACAGCGGTGGCTTAGAAATAACACCTTTTTTTTTTCCTTAGGCTCGCTTAGAATAACGGAGGGGGGGGGAGCGCTTTCAGCGGTTACCATTTGTCGCCGGTTTAGAGCTTCTGTTTTCCGCTTTTTCTCCGAAAAACACGCACTAGAAACTTGCCCCCCCTCCCCCCCTTGAACGAAAAGGCTCCCGCCAGCGCACGGCGGCCGCCCCGGCACCTGCGGCTGCTCCCGGGAGGGCCGAGCGGGCCCTGCCGACCGGGCCGGCCCCGCCTGCCCTCACGGCTCCCGGCGCGTCTCCTTACCCCTCGGCCTCGACCTCCCAGGCCGGGCGGCGCGGGGATGGTGGCCGCGCCCGGGAGAGGGGAGCATCCCTCCCGCCTTCAGCCGGGACGGCCGGCGGTCCCTGTGCTGGCGGCGGGGCGCGGGGGAGGGCCCCGGCTCCCAGACTACCCCCCCCGCGGAAGCGGTTCGAGAATCGGGGGCACAGTGGCTCGTCGGAGCAGTGCCGTTTGCCCACGTGGCGGTAAACACAGTTTGGGAGGAAAACCGGCCGTGGGCAGAGCTTGCGAGAAGAGTCAGCCCTCCATTTTGGTAGGTGGCATCCCCACAACCTCTGCTGCCAGAAACTGCGTTATACGTCAAGTTGTTCTTTAGACTTCATCCCCACCAGAGGAGAGAGTACCCAGAGGTACACGCTGAACTTGGCTGCATAGGCAAAGCTACAAAGCGCGTGTGACCTTCATCACACCTTCTGTGTGCCTGTGTTTAACAAATGTCTCGACGCTTGGCATGGTGTTCCCCAAATGCTTTACAGAGCACTTCGTGATACTTCTAGAAGCTAAAGGCTGAGAAAAGAGAAGCAAATTTGTTCACAAGTCGCTTATAAATTGTGGGATAATAACTGCGTTACCATATGCCAACATTTTAGTTCTAAAACTCAAGTAAAATAATTACAAATGGCATATTCGAGCATTTTTTCAGCAAAAGACTAGTGTTGTTAAAGAATGCCCAAATTTCCACTTCAGAGAAAGCAAAGGGGAGTAAAAAAGCCAAATATTTTAACCTAGAGATACCATGAATGAAAGTAGATGTAAGAATGTTAAGCAAAACCTCTTTCACTTTGGAATGTACAGATTGTGTACAGGCTTACAGCGGAGCTAATAATGTATTACTTGACCTATTTTTTTAAGCCAATGAAAGATTTAGGTTAACTTCATCGTTGTGTGTTTTTAACCACTTTTTTCCAGAAACACAGCAGCATTTTCTAAAGCTACTGCATGTCACAGTGTCTATACAACAGTCTTTTTTTGAGAGCATTAAGTCTCATAATAGAGCCTGACCATGCTTCCATTAAAACAGCAAGTTTTGCTCTGCATTTCCATAGTAGGCTCATTAGCAAATTCTGATTGTAAAGAAATGATCTTTATTTTTTTTATTTCACAAAGAATCTTTATCTCAAAAATTTTTCAATGCTAAGCAGCTGATTTATCTAGGGAAAAGGAAATTTTCTCATTACTGCAGCAATTTAGCTGCTATTTCAATCAAGAGTGTCTTGTAGTAGAGACCTCCTTCATTCTTAACCTTAGGGAACATATTGCATAGACAAGAGACCTACAAAATGAGGAATCTTGGACAAGCAACAGAAAAAATGTGCATGTGGAATATTTGTTAAAATGATCGTTGTTGGGTAACATACAGTTGCCTGAGGACACAAGTTTCAATATGATACAATCAACTGAGACTAAGAAACACAATGTATGGATTTAGCAGGTTATTTCCAGCACTTAATATTCACATCACACTGAACTGTGCCACTTGCTCATATTTACTTAAACTATGAGAATTCAAACAATATACAAAATAAATACTCTGTACGAGTAAAGGAAGAATTCCAGCACACAGTGAAATCAGTCTCTTAAGAAGTATGAAATACTGATGTGTGTTTGTTGGTTCTTCCTGTGCAGTCTTCAGCCAAACCTAAACACACACTCGCCAAGCATAGAAGATGAGTATCTACCGATGTACCTACCGATCTACCATCTGTGGGGTGGTGTCTATACCTTTACTTTGTTATAGACATCGCAAAAGGGGACATTTTTTCAATTTTTTTCTTCAAGGGGAATTCATCACTCTAAGATGTCTGTAAATGCAAGGCCAATTATGACAGGAAAACGTCAACTACCTTTGGATCAGTCTTGGAAGAGAAAAACACATTTATAGATGTTGTATTAGAACTCATTTCCAGAATTGCAAGCAGTTAGTGGAGGGCTCTTGGTACCGTACTTTGGTAATATCAGTGAACCACTTTATATTTATAAAAATACATAATAATACACACCCAGCCCCACCCACTCCTCCACCCCCCCCAACACACCCCTCTTTACAATTGCTGACCAGAAGTCTCAAGACAGAAAGGTATGTTTTTGATCTAGTAGGAGTTCTATCAAAATACAATTGTGATACTGACATTCTTGAAGTACAAAATTAATCTGTGTGACCATTTAAAAATGGTTAAATAAATTGTTCATGCACCTGCAACTTTTTTCTTTTATCACTTTGATGATTACATAATGTATTTTAAAATTATGAACAAAGCTACAGCTCCAGTAACAAACATTATCTTTGTCTTTAGCTTGCTGAAGTAAAACACATAGGTCTGTGCCATGTGGTAACAAGACATGTATTATTTTAAAAAAGAAAATGAAAATGCTGTTACACGATTCCCAAACATTTTTAAGCTAATGCTAGCCTATTTTTAAATCACATAAAGCGCTTTGAAGAGCTTGGGAGAACTACAGTTGCTCTTATTTTGATTTTCCTTTGAGGCTATCTCAGCCTCTCAAAAAACTAACAGCTCTGAAACTACCTTTTTCAATCAAAATAATTAAGGCCTTGCTTTATGGCATCCAATCATGATATGAAAGGCTTAGGATGTGGTCAAGAAGCTAGCTGGCTTTACAGAAATTCATTTCCAGACTAAATCTTCCTCTAAAATAGTTTGTCAGCCTTACATAGACAAATAATGAAATTCCACCCTTGACTCAGCCTAGTTCAATTCATGTAATATGTCAGATTACCCACTATTTCGGAGGTGCCTTCACAGAGGATTAAATCACCTAGTATTCCAGAATTTATGCAGGCAGACAAAATAAATTTTTAAAAAATTTAAAAAAGAAAAAGAATCATTATGATTCTTATTTATTCAATAATTGACTTCAGAGGAGGTTTGCCTAAATAAATGATAATCATGTAACAGTGTTCATCCATAAATCTGAACTAGTAAGGTGGAAAGGTCTGACTTTCTTCAGGAGTACTGTCTAGGACTAACTGGAATCAATGGGAACCCTCTGAGTGTTACCAGAGGAAAAGCTGGTCCAGGGCAAGGGTTTCTGCATGGTGTACCACAGCGCATATCCTGTTTTGTTCATGACAGCAGCAAGTCTGCAACTGTTGGAGGTGGAGTTGAATTACACAATAACATGTGCAGGGAAGAGTAATATACTCTTTATATAACTGAAAGATATCAAGAGTACATACCACTTGTTACTTTATCTACCTACATTTAAAAAGATGACGGTATTTGTATGCATACATAACTGATATCATTCCCTACCGGAGTTGTTTTCTGCCTTTTTCTTTTTTTTTTTTTTTTATTACACAGTTTACTTATATTTTTACAAGTACTTCAAAGAAGGTCATCTGAGAGAAATGTACCCTCAGTGCCTCGAGTTCTTTTTTTTCTGCATTATTTGAAAGTAGTCTTCAGATTGTGACTATTTGATCTAAGAGTAATAAGCAAAGGACCAGATGCTAGAGCCTTTTCAATTACAAAAACATTTAAAAACAGCTGTACCATATAAACTCTCATGGAGGAATCATATGCTTGCAGCATCTGGTGAGTTTTGGCCATGCCTTTAGCACGCTGTATCTGTTCTGAGACATAAGCTAGGGTGAGGCTTACTTTCCCATACGCATTTTTGGGGTGGGGGTGTGCAATTTTTGACCATAGACAGAAACTAACACCTTGGGTCTTTGGTGTCAGGAAATAAACCCTACTTTCAGCCCCTGTAACACCTTTCATGGAAGAATCAAAGGGGCGTATGCTAAGTTGATATGACTACTGTATACTGATTGTTAATATTTTACCAGAATAGAATACTGGTGTTTTTAGCCAGAAGAACACATCCTGTACTTGTGAGTTTTCTGCAAATTCATCCCACTCGCACAAATAAACATAAAAAATATACTTATGAGAACGTTGCTCTGATGAGTCACGTTCCTGATAGCTTGAAGGCCTGTCCAGAAAATAACCAGTGTGGAGTCACTACCTCCAAACTGACATGAGAAAATACCAGTAGAGCGGGTATAACACTATGAAAATACTGTTACTACTTCTGCGTCAACAAACGATGCAAAGATAATGTTTGGGAAGGTTATATGTATGCAGCCAAAACTGTTCAGAACATGCATATTCCTTTCAGACTTTGTATTTTCCCCTTTTCTTTCACAAAGATGTTCCCTATATCGACAATAACAGATTGAATGAGGACTGAAGTGTCGTGCCCTCTCTCACACTCTGCATTTGGAAGTTAGTCTCAGCAGCAATATTGTTTCACAGCCCCATTTTTCTGGCTGGCTATCATGAAGTCTGGATAACCCTTTGTCATGGTTCTCATGATGACACAAGCCATGTTGTTGAAACAGTATGTTCTAAAATAAAATGAACAGTTCGTACAAATTATACACACGGTGATCTGGCAGCCAGTACCACACTGCAAATTAATAAAGTTCTGGAAAGGACCATTAGGAACCAGCTAAAAAAATGAAGCTAAAGTGCCCTGTGTTTGCCCATCAGAATAACACAGGTACTGGGCAAATGTTTCACAATATATGAACACTTTAATTACATATTAAAATTGTAATAATATTCTTTAGTACAAATGATCTTAAGTGCTCTGACTCAAGTAAATGAAACTACTGTGTTAAGCTAAACTGTGTATCTCGTGTTTTTATTAAATATATTTACATCCCCACATATTAGCTTATGAATAAGAGAACCTTTGATGGAAAGCCAATAATATGAAATACAAGTGATTTTAATACACTTAAGCTATAGTTCTACCCATCCACTAACTTGGAACATTTACTTGAGTTACATTAAGTAGAAGTTTTCATTTCTTTATTCTTTTTCTCCTTTTATAAGAAAAATAAAAAATAATAGCTTATTTTATTTAACAACAAATAAAAGGAAAACAAGCAAGTCCTGATTTATTTTATCTGATTTCAGTTAGAGTGTAAAGTAAATATCAAATTTCTAATATGGCACAGGGTACCTTACTTCAGCCAGCTCAGCCCTCATACCTCGGAAGTATGGATGTTTTATTGATGAAATAATACAATACCAGTGTCTTGAATGCCACGGTAGCATCTTTTCCATTTGTCTGTAATTTTTTTTCTAAGTTGCTGATTGTTTTCTTTCTTTTTTTCATTGTTAGAGTTGGAGGGAGTGGTGAAGGGAAGACGTTGGCCTCAGAAGATTACTGGAATCCAAAAGTACTAAAGGTCTTTATGATTTTTTTGTTTTATAATGAAAAGAAAAAGATATTATTTTGGAAAAACCTACACTTAACAATTTTCACAAATGCACAAAAACATAACGGAAAGAGAAGGAACATGGACTACTACCCAACATTTCCTAACATCACTCATGAAGGCCCTCAGAAAAGTAACACCTAAGAAATTCTGAAAAAAATCTGGCTGCTTTGGCTATGTACCTAAAAGGTTACTGTTTGGAAAACATGGTCCCAGTTCTGAGGATTAAATATTCTCAAAAAAATTGGCACTTACCTACCTAACGTCACAGATGTAGTCACAAGTGATTACTGCTTCTGTTTACCTACAGATGCCTAATGGGAAAATCCACTTAAATTGTGTATCAGAAAACTTAAGGAACTCAAATCACTGGGCCATGTAAGCTTAGATATGTTTCCGGTTGATTGTATTTTATGTGATTAGTTTATCAGAATCACATTAGCTATACTTTTATAACTGATCCAACTATATATCTTTGCATATTTTTATTAGCATACAAATATCTAGATTTTATTAGGAGACATTAGGTTCACTAAATGTTAGATATATAACAAATGCAGCTTTGATGCTGTTGATCATCATACCAGTATTTTACATGTGACATAAAGCTGGCAGAGGCATAGGAGTGATTCAACTCACCATAAACCAGATAGCAACAGTTATGGTCACATAAGTTACGTCCCCTCTTAGAGCTGGGAAATTTCTCTTGCCACTTTTTGCATATTTTTCAGAAAACTGACTACCCAAGATTGCTCTTGTTTTGAAAACCAAGGAGTAGGAATGTGGGAATACTTCCATATATAAACAGCAGATGCTATAACCTGTTTCTATATATATAATTCTAATTTTGAAATAATTGCATCTTTTTTTTCTTGTCTGATATATAATAAAAGAAAAAAGTGAAAGTATTTTCTGTGGAGGAGAAAATTTATTCTGAATTTTGATGACTTAGCACTTGTGTCTCTGTGTTAACGGTCTTTGTTTGAACAACATCCATTTTGCTGCATTACAATGGCCAAAACAACTTTAAATTTTAGAGTAAACGCTTGAGTGGGGAAAAAAAATACATTTTGTGAATAGTTTGAAAGTTTTGTTTGATGTTTATTTGGACTGAGAAGCAATATTTTAAGTCCTCCAATATTATTATAATTATTTCCCACAGTACAGTTCATTTGGGAAGCCAGGACCTTAATGTTGTCTTGATAAAATACTCCAAGAAGCCTGAACTTGGAAGACCCTCTTACAGAGGGGGGAGAAGTTTGTACTCTTAGGGATTCCTGCTTCTCACTTCCTCCCCCATCTGAGGAATCAGATGGTCAAGCAGCAGGAAAAAGAAATATTTCAAAAGTTTTCATGTTGAATTTTGTCTAACCTGAAGCTGTGCCTACTCTCTTGTTTTGTTTTGTTGTTTTGTTATTTTGTTTAAGCAGAATACTCTCATCTCATACAAAATACAAATGGATCCATGTTTTTCTGATACACTCTATTTAAAATTACTCCATTCCCTAAAATACTTTCTTTAATGTAAATGACACTGTAACTCTTGATACATCAGTTCTTTAACATTATTGCTAACTTTCTTAATAGGACGGTAAAGACTCATGTGACTCCAAAGACTCATGTGACTCCTTACAGGTATCTTCTAAAATATGTTACATTCTGTATGCCTTATAACTCTTTAAATATTTTACTGGCTGGGAACATTGTCTACCAGCAGAAATGTACAAAAAAGGTTACTTGAAAAAATGTATTTGAAAAAAAGGTGTCTGTGTGGTTTGTCTAGAGCAGATTTAAACTCTTAAAAAGGTGATCACTAGTCAAAATTATTTAACAAATAATTAATAAACAGTTAAATTTGCCAGGTTGACAGAATATAAATTAATTAAATCCATAAACATTTCTTCACCTCTCCCAAGCCACTTTATGTACTAGTTATTTGCAATTTTCTACTTATGCTATCTGTTTGATGTTGCTCATATGGATGCTTAAAGCAAGCTAATAAATGAAGCAAAAATTCAAATGAATTCTTGGCCTCTTGAAACAAATAGTTTCATGTGTTTTCCAGAGTTATTCCTTTAACTGTAAATAGATTTTGTTCATATCCTTTCTATAAAGAAAAGGCAGAAACAATTTACTGTCTTATGACTCTCACTATTCTCTACCGAAATTCTCTTTCCCAGTATCAGAGATCTACTACCATTCCAGTAATAAGCTGTACTTAGATTTATGAGTAAAACACAGTGTAAATCATGACATGAAGACATGTAATTCTGTTTTCTGTGACTCATCTGCTTCTTCAGTTCCACTTTCATATAAAAAAAAAGAGGAGGATATTCAACCTTTCCTCCTATTGCACAACTGTTCTCTTCCTTACAAGTTTTCATTCCTTCCTTCCCCTATCTCTTCGCTGAGAGCTGAAGTATCAGTGAACATTTTCAACATTTTCCGATCCTGCTAGAATGTTTCTGGTAGAAAAATCTGTAAACCAGAAGAAAAAAAGTAACCTGTTGAAGGTTTTCTCAAATTCTTAAAGATTGATAAAAATCAGACTTGCAGAATGTTTCACCCAATTATTATGATTAATCATCTTTTTCTTGTCTCTTCTGGGGTTAAATGAAAAACAGTAACAATAAGCATTATTTAGTTGCTGGAGTCCAAAACAAAGCAAGAGATGCAACACCAGGAGATGCATGCACCAGGATGCACAAATTCTCTTTGTTATATTGAAAAAAGAGCTATATTGATACACAGAAAGCATAAAATCCCTGCGTGAATTACTATCTTATTTTACATCCCCATAATCCACCATCACCAAAATACAGATTTGCCATTGGCTTCAGTGAGTATGGAATCCAATTCTGTATTTTGGGTGGGCTTTTTACTTTTTAAAATTTTCAGCAAGACAGCAATGAGACGTAACCTTCTCCTAAAGACAGGTTCTTATTCTCCAGCTACTCTAATTTTGCTAGATCACGATGTTCTTCTTGAATGCCTGAGGGACTTTATCTTCCTGTTTGGCACAGTTCTAAATTGGCTTAAATCATATTTATCCAACAGTTACCTGCATTATATTTTCAAGGGTAATTTGTGTTCTTCTCCTACAGCATTCTCAGGCTCTGTAGGGTTCCATTTTGGCTCCATTCTTACTCAGCAATCCAAAGCTGCCTGTGCGCAGGGCTGTTCATTGGCATGATGCTGGGTTTCATTTCTATGCCGACAAGACACAGGTCTATTTGTCAACCAAACCAGCAATTTCAAACTATGCTATTACCATATTGACAAGCTGGTGACTGTAAAAGCCTCTGTGAGCATCAATTTTCTTCAGTTAAAATCAGACAAAACTGAGCTGTTCATGGGTGGCTCTTGCCATCAACCCAAACCCACTTGAACTTCTAACCCATCTTTAAAATTCAACCCAGGTTCACTGGCTAAAAAACCTTATGTCATTTTTGATTGCAAGCTCTTCTTTCAGTATTGCAGTCAAAAGATTAAGGCTTCCTATTATTAGTTGAAGTAAATGTGCTTTGCTTATTGCTCATTCATGCTTTTATGTTCCCTAGACTAGCTTATTTTAATGCCCAGCTTGTTGATCCACCGATGAGACCAATTATCAAATTTCATCTTGTATAGCAAGTTCTGTTTTCCAGGGCAATGTATTGTACAGACTAATGCATGTTTTGTACCTGCTGTTCTCTCACGGTGGCTACTGATACACCACAAAATCTATTTAAGCTATTTTTGCTCTTGCCCTATGAAGTTTTTCCTGAACTTTGACTTCTTACTAAGAGATATTTGTCATGGGGCTGAGCCTACCCAGTTAAGTTAATGGAAGCTTTATCACTGACTTCAGAAAACATGAGCTGTAAACCCACGTGGCCTCTACTCACGTTCTTAAAGCTATTGCATGGGCACTGGGTGATGGCTTTCTGCTCATAACTATGTCTTTTTCAGAAAGAGTTGGTGTATCCCAACTGGCAGATTCAGAAGTGCTTTGCAGCTCCTGAATCCAGGTGCTTGTGCACTATGGCTATATCCTACATATTGAAATGAAATGTAGGTATACGCACTATTTCTTTGCAAACTGATTTTCTTCTGAAGGAAACCCTCATGTGCGACCTCCCTTCCATCAGGTTGATGAGAGGACTAGGACTGTCAGAGGCAGTCTGGGCTGCTGTGCCTGGCGATGGTCTGAGTATGCCACAAGCTGCACAAGACTCGCATTCTTTTCTGAGGAGTTCTGTCTTGTGAAGGTGTTTTGTCTGTCAGCTGCCATGGATTAAGGAGCTGTTTAGTTTTATTTTGGTCCTTGTAGTCATTTGTAAGAATTTTCACTAAGCACTCTTTACTATTAACTAATAAATAAATAACCCCAAAGCCCACCCTGGCAAACAAACAACAGCAGCCTGTTTATTCAGGCAAACTTATTCAAACAAGTTCCTTACTTCTTGGGTGGTGCTACTGAAGTCAGTGAAAATTCTCTGTAACAAAACATACGATAACCTAAGTCTGCAGCAGTTGGGTGGCAAAGTCGCTAGCCCACCTTACTGGCCTTCCTGATGGCATGCATTTCTGCTGGACAGTTGATTACTGATTCTTGTGGTTGCTCAGGTTTGCACACTCAGGTATGGTTGTACTGATCTGAGGCGGGATCTAGCTTTAGGACTAACACATTTTATTATTTGTCCAATATGTTCTTATGAGTAAAAAAAAAAAAAAAAAAGGAAAATATTAAGAGTTTTATCCCCAGGATTTGCCTTTTAAATGACCAGAAATTAAACCTACCAGAATAATGTTACTAGAACCTTTCCCAAGAACAGAGAAATTAGAAGGTGAGTAATGGGGAAAGGGAGGATTTATGACTATCTAGCCACTGACAGTGAAGGTAATTTCAGAACGGACTGCAAAACACTTGTTTATAGAAAGTCCTTACAAGGGCAAGAGTTGCCGCACAAAGGAGTACCACTGTTTAAAAGAAAAAGACCCATTGTAGAACCCCTAAAGTTGTAGTAGCTAAGAATAGGGTCCTACAGGGATTATACTGAAGATTAAAATACTTTGGCTCTAGTGACTGCTGTAATGAGAATACATATGGAGATAAACTGACAGGGCTGAAAAGTATTTAATTTAGATGACAGCCTACAAAAATTAATGTGAAAATGAGAATTGCTTAGAGGTAATAGATTGAGGGTACAAGATTCATTTTTTAAGTGTTAACGTTTTACATGACAGTGTGATACTGTAATTAAAATGGCAACATTATTTGTTTGGGGAATTTATTTTACATTCTAATTGCTTTGTAGTTCCTAGGTTAGAAATTTTTTCAAGCAATTTCTGACTGACAGAAGTCAAGGATTTTTCACAGCAATACGATGGAATGAATGAGCTTCATTGTACTGAGCAAAAGATTAAGCAGCAGCTTGTTTTAATTGTCGTGATTAAATTAAACTATTCTTGAATATTAATATTTGTTCTGGTCCATGTTGAATATGAACATGGAAATTCAATGAATTTCTTTCTAGTAACCTGATCCTTAAGAACTTGCCCCAAACTTTGAGCCGCTTTGATGTTCAAAGGCTTTGGCTAAGATCAGAGACGAGAAGAAAAAGAATGGGGACCTCTTCACAATATCTTTACCTTTGAAGTCTCAGGTTAAAAGTACTATTACTGTTTGCTTAAACAAGCGAGAGAATGAAGGATAAGATCATGAATTATAATAACAGAGAAATGACAAATGTTTTGCATGAAGTACATTTCCTTGTCAGGAGAGAGAACATTCTTCTAGCAGATTTCCAAAGAGATTGGCAGTTTGTAGAGAGTCAATTATAGGGAAGAAAGAGTTGTATCATTGTACTTTGTTTTTAACTGTTTAAGTGGGAATAAAGAATTCATTTGGAATTTTCCCCTTTGTTTTCCTCTACATTTCATACTAGTGGTAGTAAACATGCACATTATCCAACTGTCAACAAATCCCCTAGACTCAAGCCTGGAACAGTACATCCCACATTTCCCCCATGAAAGTCTTTCATGAAAGCTCCTCTGACATTCAAAATCATACTATTCCCTCCTCTATTTATTTCTAAGTGTCACTCAGCTCCATTCCACCAGCTTGGAAAAACGTCAAGAACTTTTATCTTCAGAGTCAGTTGCCAGTTCTGTTTAGTGAACAAGCCAGCAGGGGCCTCTGGTGCCATCAATGCAGCTCAGTCAGTGCCCCTCTCTTTAGGGATGGAGTATATCGTTATCCCAATGGCTGGACAGAAAAAGATGCATTTTTAGAATAGTTCTCAGGGAGCAGTTACTGAAAATCTCCTCCCTTGAGACAGTCTATTGGCAACAAGTTTTGCTGCTGTGACATGAGGTATTGCATTAAGGCCCAATCCTGTCACTAATAAAGTTAGTGGGAAACATGCCATTCTTTTCAAGTGAAGTCAACAGGATTAGTGTAAAAAATCAGAGCTAAAAAATATACCTTGCATCTACAAATGCAAATGGAAAGTCATGTCACAAGTAGGAATGTCATTTTATATCTGTTTTCAGAATCCAGCTTTGTTTCAAACCAGAATAAGCCGCTTCCCAAAATTTAAAATTTACACTAAAGAAAATGGACATGTTATTTTCATACTACAGCATTTCCATTCTTGTTTTTGGGGGTGTTTATTTAAGTATGCATCTTAAAAGAAGTCAAGGACAGACTGTTTCAGTGTTGGATTTTTTTTTTCCTCCTAAAACACCCCACTTTTTTTTAGTTTCCTCTAAAACAAGGCATAGACATTGTAGAGATTTTAATTTTTAACAAAATGATTTTCTGATAGAAAACAGTTTACTTTAAACTTTTCCTTAACCAGCTCTAGCAGGCTCTTTTAATTACCAACAGACACATTACACAGCTGTGCTAGAAAACATTACTTAACCTGCTCAGCTTGAATGGAGAATTTCTGTTGATCTCAGCTGTCAGACCAACAGGCTCTTGACTGCACTAACAGGTAACAGTTAGTTCCACTGTCTTGACAAGTAGACTTTTCCTATACAGAAATAACATGGTGCTGGGATATTTTTTTTTTTTTTAATGTAAGTAAGTGTTGGTTCATTTTTTCATAGAATATTCTCATACTTGGCAATACTGGATTTAATTCCTCTTAAAATGACAGAACTGAATTGTCATCATTTTTAATGGGTAAAATCTATGCAGTTCGTCTGAGGTGCTGTAAAATCTAATCAGAAATTAGACTGTAAAATTAATAGGCCTATATTCTATATAATGCTCTTTTATAAATCTGGAACTGTAGCAGATTTGGAGTTTCACATACAGTACAATTAAGCAGTGGTGGAATCTTCAGTTTAAACAAATAACCTGCGAAATAACTGGTACACCGTGCTAAAGCGTTAGCAGCTGTGTTTTACTTTGAGTAGTAGAGTACCAAATCCATTAATTCCACGCCTGGGCTTTCATTTTAGTGTAGTTCCACACCACAGCTCTAAGCCATGGGATATCCCCCCCGGTTTATTTTTATGCGTCAAAGGTTAAGGATGGCTGTAGGACACTGGTTTTGACCATGCAGCCCTTGTGTGCGGATATCCAGGTGACAGGAGGGCAGTGCTAACCCATCCCCTTTATCTGGAGAGGAATAACAGGGGAAAATGGACAGGAGAGGCATGAGGCAAGCTGAGGAAGGAGCCAGTGTGCGGCCTTTCCTTAGCAGCACCACCGAAAAAAAGGGGAGCACAGCCAGCGGCTCCCCGGCACTGTGGGAAGGGAGGTGGGTGACGGGTGTCAGCATCTCCTCCCTCCCTGGGCTTTGCCCACGTACACACACAGAGGCACAGAGCCCGAGCCAAAGTTTCCCACGCCCAGAAAGCAATATAGGACAACCCTAAGCGGCACTCCTCAGGGTTTTCCTCCCCATCGCAGCAGATGGGGGGTGAGAGGGTGCGTGTGTTCGTGTCCCCTCCACCCACAGCAGAAGCGGGCAATCTGACTAAACATATGTAATGTTATGTAATGCCATAGGAACGGCTGCTGTTGACGGTGAACGATGGAAAGGTGGCAATAAGCAGATAGCTAACCTTACTTCCCTGTGCTAAGATGATTCACTTCTAATGGTAATTTGCACCATTTTAACTCAGAGTACCTCCCACATAATGATTATACAGTGTTACTATAAAACCTCAGGGTTCATCTGCAGAAACATTTCTTATGCTGGAGTTCTCTGTGGAGACATACTTATAAAAACTGGTATGAGGGGAAGATTAAATAGATAAGAGCATAAAAACAGATTATAGAATAAATACAGTCTTGTAGATCAGTTCAGCTGGGAGGCAGGAGCTTACACTACCGATTCTCCTACCGACTCCTGTAATACTGGACAAATTGCTTCGTCTCTTTGCACTTCAGTTTCCCAGATGTGAAAGTAGGGTAATGCCTTTTTCAACTCTTTCTCTGCCTTATCTAAGCACACTGTAATACAGCAGGAATACTTTCATTAGAGACATTAGCACTCTGTCTAGCCTATGGAATCTGGATCTCGGGTTAGTCTTCTAACTCAGAACAAAAAATTATGAATGTATAAGCATGTTTCCTTTTGGTTTTGGTTTGTATTCTCTTTTCTTGTAGATCCTGCTGTTCATTCCATCTCTATGTCCATCCCAAAAGAAAAAGAACAGTGTTTGCCAAGAGCAAAACCTCAAAATCAGTAGAGAAGTAATTTTTATCTTTTGTTCTTTAACAACCCGATAGAGAACACAGCACAGTGAAAAAGAGAATTTTTTTTAAATCTAGTTTAAAAAAAAATCTCTAGTAGTATTTCTTTACATTAATAAAGCCATTCACTGAAGTAATCTTGCCTTACACCATTACTGCATGGCAATGCAAAACAGGGTAAAAACCTTTGAAACAGTACTTAAAGGAATAAATCTGTAACAAGGAATACACTGTCTATCGTAATTGCACATTTAAGTGGCCTCTGCTTTACCAGTGACAATTCAGAGCGACGGTGCTTGGCTTAATGCTGTCATCTTGTAGCTACTATTATAGAAATTGCAGTTGTACAATTTTCAAAGTGAGCAATTTTATGAAGTTAATTGTGTAACACTGTTTATGAATTTAAGCCACACAATTAATATATTATTCACAGGCATGCATAATGGACTCTTTGTATTGAATGATGGTTTCAGAAAAAATGTAACTGATTTTGGAACTACAATGATTGATTTATGAGGTAAAATTAAAAGCGCTAAGTATGTATTGCTTGGCTACTCACCAGCTAAGTGGATGGGGGTAGTATAAAAAATATCTATATAGAACTAACTGCAATGTATGAATATCAAGGAATCAGAGAAATTGCTTAAAGTGAAGCAAGAGGATTAACCTAGAAGTAAATGGTGAAGATTTAAGAAAGGCAATTGGCTATCAAGGGAAACTAGGCAAGAATTAGATGTTCTTGCCTGTAAAAATCTTCTCTGATGTAAGGCAATGGAAGCTTTATTCTTTGAAATTTTGAAACAGCTGGGTCAAACAATATCAAATTGAAAGACAGCACTCCAGTAACATCTCATTAATATCTTGCTTTTTAACTAATGGTGGGACTTTAAATGAAATGCTACCCAATATGAATAATGGAAACTACCTACCTCTAATGAAGAAGGGACCTCTGTGGTACCAAGGGATCTGACTTCTTGGTACTTACCAAGAAGTACTGGAAGTACTTTCCATTTTTAAGTAACTCATTTGGAAAAAAAAAACGGATGTCATTACACATGGTGAATGTCACACGAGTTCACGGGCAGTTCCATTAAAGAGCTTTACACCAAGTAAAAATTCTCAGTTTAGATAAAAGCTATGCCCTACTGTTCTGCTCTAGGTTTTTATACTAACAAATTTTACCTGAACAACAAATTGAAGAAGTCACTTGTTTTATTTCACCAGATTTCTTTCTCTGAACTGGTATTTTAACAAAAGTATGTAAAATCATATTAATGTACATGACCAATTTGGAGGAAATACACCAAAGCAATACACTAAACTTGCTTCTTTCACCATCTTCTTCACTTACACTAAGCAAAGGAGACTCTCAATTCACCATTAGCTGAATTCTACAAAGAACCTGCTATCCCTTATTTGAGCTAGCCTGCTTCAGAAAAAAATAAATAAATATGCATTCCCATGAAAATTACTGTAGTAAAGGACAGTTCCTTTGTCAAAGGGCACAAGGAGATGGGTTTAGCAAGCATGTTTGTATAATTTAATAAAAAAGTTAATCTAAGTGTCTCCATACTGATGTCTTCATCTAAGCTCTGAAATTAAGGAAGCTTCACATTTCTATGAAACAGCGATGAACAGCAGATTATAATATGATTTGCTTTTAGGCTAAAGCAAAATAACAAGTACACTTTTCCTAGATTGACAACTGTCACATATTTTGACATAGAAGCAGGACAGATGAATCATACTTTGGTTTTAGATACCTAACTTCATAAAAAATACTACAAAGCAAAAACATTGCATGAACATGGAGCTTTTTATCCCTGAATTGCTGATGAGCAAAGTTAAATAAAATCCACCCAGATCTTGTGGTTTTTGCTTTCTGTTGAGCATGTGCATATAAATGTCTACATTACATAATCTTTGTGTATAAACAATGTGACATATAAAGTATATGTAAAAGCAGTTTTATTTTCACTCAGATCCACATTACTGCCTATTCCGTATTACTTGTAGCTGATAAAGTTAAGTTCATTTTACAACTCAGCTTTGTATTCATTCTCCATTAATTCTCCTGCCAAAGCAACGTGACCCTTCTTCCACCTGAACATTAACACACATTATAAGCTTCAGTTATTCCTCTTTCATCTGGAAATTTTCCTTCATACTTTGTCAACTTTATATCTCATATTTTCATTGAGTTTCAGTCACGAGACTATAACAGGTCTGAGTTGCTACATTTGAGTGTATGTTTACACTCTTATGTCATGTGTGATGGAATGACATTATGAACTCCCAGAAGACGAAACAGACTACATGTACAGTATGTCAATAATCTTTATAATATTTCATATAAAAATGAAATGGAAGTTCATAATGCTCTGACACTATTGCCTTTTCTGGTGTAATTTACAGGACTTCTAGCCACCAATTGGAAATTTGTATATACGCTAACATTTCTGTTCACCCACTCCACTGGCTGACGTATGATTATATTCTCCCCAAAGAAAGAATGGCCATTAAGCACAATATGATAACTAATGGAAAGGAGAAGTTCACGTTTAGCAATCCAGCAAAATACTAATAGAAGACCAGGTTACAAATAAATAGCCATAAAAATAGTCATAAAAAATAACTTTTCTGCTAGATTTCATTTGTTATTGAATAAATTAGAGTACAGTCTACTAGACATGACCTGGTGGCCTTCTAGGATTACAGATTAGAGCATGGGCTATTCAGCCCAAAGGTTAGGGCCCGTGTCCAGAACTGGGAAAGGAGCTGAATGTTCATGGCCAAAACCAAGGGTCAGCAGCCCGAGTAGGAATAAGCATCTGCATAGGAATCACGAGCTGAAATCAGAAACCCACAAGAAGAAATTACAATCGCAGGGCACAATGCAGAGGTGGCTCTGAAAATGTACGGTACGACATGCAAAAGGATGCGCTGGGGTTCTGCCTCGGAGACCTGCTTCTGAGTCACTGGCTGATGTGCTCTAGCTAACCCCTTACAAATGGGTCCAAACTGCAGAGAAACTGATTTACTACTACAGAAGAAGGCCTTATCCCAGATTAGCAATACGGAGGATAATGTGAAGATAAGGCAGTTGGTACATCTGTGTGATTGGTACATGCAGTATGTGTTTGCTCTCATCACGCTACAAATGGGACAGCCACCTACCAGCCCAGTGCAGGTAGATACATGGTCTGCATTGGCTGACAGGCACAGTTACTAGCAGAGAGAATTCCCCCTAGTTTCTCATAAACCCAACAGCCAGCTGTAATAGTAGAGGATAAGTGCATATAATAATCTCCATCTCTGCATCACAACTGCAGTTAGTCTTACAACAGACTCTGGGCTAAACATGTTCATTTTTGATGCTTTTGATTTTGAGAGGAGGTACTGAGGACCTGAAAGTGGGGGGAAAAGCTTAAAAACCTCTTGGCATAAGAAAGATTAATATTCACATACCTTACACATATGTACAAGAATATCCAAAAGACTAGTAAAACAAGTGCCAATAGAAGATTATTGCGTTGCATCAAGATAATTGCAGCCGCAGAAAATTTTTCCATGAAAAATATGGCAAATAAGCCAACCTTCTACTCTTCCAAACTGTCTGGGTGTTGAGAGGGATGGAAACTCTTTTCTCAGTTTCATACCTATAGGTAGATTAATAGAAGGCTACCATTTCTGCTGCTGCTGACCCAGCAAGTTCCAGAGGTATTACATCCACGTACCACTTTTAAATTGGGTACTAACGTGCAACTTCTGAATCTGGTAAAAGCAGGAATGAATTAAAACAAACAGACCAAAGTTGCACTAGTATGAATCTTTAGAGTTTTGATAAGCCTTTGACCTTCCCACGGCTTTTTCTTAGTATCATTGCAGAGAGCAGTGCCAAATGGTTGGACTGGACTTCCACCTGTAATTTTGTATGCATGAAGCAGCAGTGGAGGAAGGTTGTATGCAACAGGACCTGGTGTGAAAAATAAGATCAAAAGCTAAAGAATAAATCATGGCCCCTTGGATTTCCCCAACGAAAAGTTTTCTTTACCTTGGACTGACACCTTCGTCCTGCCAAGTCAGAGGCCTTTACTTTGCTGGACTACTGGGACACAGGAAAGGGCAGCTCTCCGTCCTCGTACAGATTGTGCAAGGACTAGGAGAAATGAAGGCCCTGCACCCTCAGGGACACAGTAACTCCCATGAGTCCTTGCAAACGCATCTGGTTTGTGCATGGCTGTGGGCCAAGAGTTCTTGTCGGCATGACATTAGCATGCGAGTTTGGAGTTTGTGTTGGTGAGATACGTAGGCATGGTTTGGTATGCGTGTGAGGGAATGGTGATGGACAGACATTGCTGTCTCTACTACTTGGGCATGCAGTTCTTGTTGGAAGGGGCAGCTGTGAGGTACATCTCTATGAGAAGAAAGGTGGAATGGGCCATGAGCTTCTCCCTGCCCACGCATACACCTCTGCTAAAGCAAGTTTTGGAGCCACTGGTTCAGAAGTTCTGCACATCCCTGGACTGTAGTGTTCTCCACTACGACAGTGCGGCTCCTTACCATAACCGGCCTCATTAAACTCTTCTAAATGGTTAAATCTAGCTTAGGTATATAAGGTATCTTAGGCACATAAGAATTTAAATATTCAAATATTGTGCAGTGGGTCAGACCACCAAGACCTTTCTTAGAAAAAATCACGTTGAGGATTTTGCTATGACCTCACCCTGTTTTTCTATGTGAAAGAAAAATATTGTCTGACTTCTTTCATAGCATATTCTACATCTTATTGACAAATCACTTATGACACTAATTTATTAGCATAAAAATATTACTACACTCAAGACAGCCTGCTTTGATTTACTACATCAGGGTCTTTCATATGCCAAGGTCCTATCATCTCTGCTTGATCATTAAAAGTCCCTTGGCTTTTTTTTTTTTTGGCGCAACAGAAGAGTTTTGCCCTGTTGCCTTGGCTAAAATCCTGAATATCGGAATGGCTTTGCGGCTCAAAGGAAGATTCCCTGCTTAAGTGATGCTTAAGAAATACAGGATGGGTTTTTCAGAACCACCTTCTTTACACTAGCTCCTTCCCACAAAAGTCAATGGCAAAGTAGGGAAAAAAGGGGAACATAAACACAGAAAAGTAAAATCTAATGACAATTAGGGACAAGATGCTTAAAATACAACATTGTTTTTATCCTGCTTATGTGAAAATTACCTGTGTTACATGCAAAGGGAAGGAATGCAACTAAATAGATATATTCCTTTTGCATACATGTAGTGTTTCAGGGGTTGATATCTGCTTGGTTTTGTGAAAACGACAACACCACGTTACAGAAGCTGGACCATACCCAGAAGCACCTTGCCGAATTCCACAGGAGACAAGAGACATGAAAAAATGTAGGAATTAAAGTATTTTTGCCAGCATCATTATATTACAAGGAGGATGACTGGCTAGTTCGTAAGCTGCTGTTCCAGGGTTTTTCCTCTCTTCCGCAGGGCTGGCCTCCCCTCCACCAGCTTCATTTCACTACGGCAGTCATGCACAACCAGTGACTGACTATGGTCAAAGTAAGCAAGCCCTGAATTGCTAATATTCCAGCCTACAAGAGTCCATTCAGAAAACATATTAAAGATAGAAAACTGAGACTAAAATTAAAACTTACATGCTATCCTTCACATAAATTGATTTGGTGTTTTGTAAAAGAAATCAAAGTCTCATTGACCTAAAACTTGTGGCTTAGATGAAATCCATGAAAAATCAATTGGCTTATATTTAAGTCAAGGATCTTTTTCTGGAAAAAGAAAAAATACATCTTAACACATAACTGAAGATAAGCAATTATTTTATCTTGTCTACACTTCTTCAGCCAATAATAACTGAAACCAAATAAGCCAAAACTATTTCACTATTATGCAAAAATGAGCTATCTAAATGGGATATGAATAAAAAAAATCAGACACATTTTTAAATCTTTCATGCATTTTCAGGGATTTTTATATACATGTTTCAGCAAATGCTATTTTAGCCATAGCAATAAATGTGAACACCTGTTGTTTGTGTAATGTGTACCTACCAGTCTCTCAGCCAGACCAGATCATGCTATAATATATTTCCAAAGAGTATGTTCTTATTTTGTCTGAAAAGTAAACAGTTCATCTGCTTACAAGGAAGCAAGTTTGCTTGTGAACACAGGAAGTAAAAGCATGATGATGTTATATATTCAGCATAAAAAACAGCACAAAGTTTTGAAATATAAATAAATACATCAAAATAGTATATAGGTCTAAGTTCAATTCATGTAAATAAGCAAAAGCTAATTAGTGATCATTTAAGTTGCATTATGGAACATAACCTACACATGCAGGCACACACCTTAAAAGCTGCAAGGAGTACACTGGCTCCTTTTTGATCTTCACACTGCCCACCAGCACAGCTGATAATGTACAGAAACGCCCTAATGTTTTCCCTTCCCTCTCCCTCTCCAACAGATATGAAAGCATGGTATATACCCAGCTGCATCAAACTCTCATTCGGAAACAAAATCTTTAACAGGAACTTCGTACATGTATATATCAAAAAGTCAGCACATCTCATCATCACATATGCCACGCATTAGAAAGCTTATTCTGCCCTAGGATTGCTGAGATACTTGGCAAGACAGACAGCCAGTCTCTCTGTCTCCCTGATGGCGTCTGCATTGCTGCAGATTTGTCATGTAATTCATTGAGCTGAACTTAGCACATAAATTTTCAGTTATGACTAAAAAGTTAGAAAATTCTCCACAGATGAAAACTACATGTCCATACTTATAGTCAAGCAGGGAGCACTTTGGGGAATGAGAGCAGGAACAAAGGATCAATCCCACAGTGTGAGAGTGACTTACAGAAAGGAAGAATAAGCTAAAAGAAACACTGGCAAGAAATAAACCTTTTGTTAACTCTTGAAGACCCTTCTACGTCCATTCATTTTCCAATCAAAATGTCATTCAATATTTAAATCACTCCCACCTTAGGTGCCAGTTTATTGAGATTTTTTTGAGAACTGAGATCCCTTCTACCACAATCTCAAGCTTCTACCACAATCTGAACTTTGAATTTAAAACCAGCATCTCCACAATAAGCCACAGAGCTCCATCCTTAACTATGGGAAACCAGAGCCCAGATCCAGACAAGATCATGCAGAACCTTCCCCTTAACACAGAAGCAATACAAATCTGTGTTTTCATATGAAATCTCATGTCAGACAGAAAGACCAAAAGGAACAAGGTCCTTCCATAATAAAGACTTGAACCTTTCAGCAATATTATGCCATAATTAACAGGTTGTAGGCAAATTTGATGATTTTACTTAGTTTTTTCTTAGAAAAGCACTTTCAGTCATTATTTTACATAGGGTAGGCCATGCTGTAGGACTGAAGTGCAAAAATCTGAGGTTCTTGCCAGTGAAAGATTGGATGGAAGGAGAAAACCAGTACTGTTTGAACAACACTTCTGAAGAAGTTTGTCAAAGTCCTTACATAGCAAATGTACATATACCTATAAAAATAACTCCATTTTAATTCACTGCTTTCTTCTAATTTTGTAACAAGGTGTGCCACTGCTGTAAGGTGTACTAGTTTCATTTTTACCAATGTATAAAGTAGTGAGCTACCCAGAGATCTCTTCTGCTTTTAACATTTACCCGGTAGACATTTTTGTTTTATTTGAAATATGATTTTTAAAATTAAGTAATTATATCACTAAAAGTCTTAGTGCACAGTTTTACTGCGTAAATATGACCTCAAATAATATGTATCAATTTGCTTTACAGAGCATTGTAAGTATCTGTACAAGCACTTTCTTACTGATACAACACAGCCTGTGTTGGGAAGAAGCAAGGGGTGGTGGAGGGTTTGCCTTAACTACACCAGCAGAATGAAGCAGTAAAATGTTAGCTGCAGACAAGCACTCTTACTCTACCACTGCAGTGTGGACAAGACTGAATGCAGAAGACATGCAGAAAAGAAAAATTCTGAAGTGGAATACAAAACCAAAAAAATAATCGGAAACAAATAAAAACCTCGGCCCAAGGGCAGCTGTGCCAATCCTGTTTTGGACTATTCTTGTTTGTTTTCTACCAGTATTCCTGCCAAAGGAAATTCCTCTATATTTTCTTAAGACATCTGAATTTGAATGAGAAGAGGGAAGCTAAATGGAAGGAGGGGTTTTCCAATAGCCTTACCTGAAGGGGTTTGAAAACAGGGGCTGGGGAGTGTGCAAACTGAGAAGAAAAACAACTGACAGGCACAGATTCTTCGTGGAAAGATACTAGTGTCAGGATAAAAAAATCCTCAAGTCATATCTGCATGCATATACCCTTTTCCTGTGATGTTTTTTCAGAGAGGGGCAGATAGCAATAGTACTCTTTTCTTCTAAGGGCCTCAGCCCCTTGAATAAACTCTGATTTTTACTTACCTTTTAGGTTTCTCTCAGTACTAGGATCCCAGTAGATCTGCAGCCAACTAGTACCAGCACAGTCCTACTCCAGGATCTGGTTCTTGGTTCAGGCAGGCAACAGGTGGGATGATTCTCAGGCTATCTGCTGAGAAAGAAAATAAGTACTTTTAAACAAAAGCAGATACACCCAGACAAAAAAAAAACAAAAAACAAAAAACAAAACCCGACCACCAAACAAAAATCAACCAACCAACAAACAAAAAAAAAAACAAAAACAAACACCAAAGAAAACAAGAACTGACCTGCAAGTAATTTTCCTGTTTATGCTTGTATTTCTAACTAAAGCCAGGTGACATGGCCACAGAAGACTATCATGAAAATGGGGGGAGGGGAAGGCAAGAGGGAGAGATACAAACATTCACCTATCTACTTCAGCAGAGCCAACAACCAGAATAGTTGATACCTTGCAAACTTGGTCCAAGTTCCTGTTTTGCTTGATTTGGACTATGTACCTGAACTTCAGCCTACCACCCTAGCCCATGCAACCTTACTAACCACAGGGCTATAAGGACTCTTCTCCTTTCTCCCACTATACTCTCCCCTACAAATTTTTTATTATTATTAATATCTGGTCAATGCCAAGAGAAAAAAAATGAAAGAATCCCACCCCACACAGTAGGTAATAGTCTGACAGGGCTGTCTTTTTGGATGAGGCAAGCCAAGGCTTAAATTGGTAGTTACCACCCAGTAGAGCTTTATCATCTGAAGGACTTCCATCAGTGCAGTAAGCAATGTACATGTTTTACACCTGTTAATTTCATCATCTTCTCCTCTCCTGTAGCCTACAGTGCTGGGGAGAGTAGTGGCACTAGTCAGAGTTTCTTAGGCAACAAAGATTCCAAGACCAGGTATAATCACTCCAGCAAAGAGATGCCAGAGACTCGGGTGGAACTTAGCAGTGGGAGCAACAGAAATTGTTACTCACAGGTGCTGCTATGTCAGGGATTTGCATCAATGCAGACCAAATTAACTAATTATGGATATGCACAGCCAGTGTCACTACTAGTCTCAGTGACTTGACCTGTTCACTACAGTGGTTGCATGGAGACAGGCAATAGCAACAGAAAAAAACCTGAGTACTCCTGATTTTCCACAGTCCAGGACAGGAATGGAACACCAGAGGTGCAGTTCCTGTTATTTCTCCTTCCCCACGTCCTCCCAGGAAGGGCCTAGCCACTATAACACATTGTTTTGGATCTCCGGGCTTTTTTTTTTTTTTGAGCACTAACTCACTCATGTGCCCATCTGAACACTTAACAAGCCGTGGTCTGGAGTGTGTACTGTAGGGTCTCTGTTAGCTTCTCAGATACATTGCTCTGAAGTGGAAGGTTAGACCTGGGGTAATAGCCAAAGCATAGGACTAACTCATCAGAGGAAGGCTCCTCTGGAGTTTGACGACTCGTGAATTTGCAGGAAGGGAAAAAAATCATCGTATCTAAACACACAGATCTTTTGGTCCACAACTCATGGTTTTGGCTACTACAGTCTTCATTGCATCCTGTTTTTACTTGTGGCTCTCAATGATTGAATTTACTGAACTCAGAGAAATAGAAGCTGTGATACAAACGGGGCAGACCTCTGATGTCCAAGAAAGCGTTCTGAACATCCATGTTCCTTTCAGTGCAGTGAAATGACAGCAGTCTGCTCAGACCTGCGGCATGCTGTGGGCACTGAGCACTGATGACTTGGTTTACCACCTACGGTTTACCATCCTCTCCTTGAGAAAGGATGTGGCAACAGATAGAGAAAAATTCTTACATGTCATACAGCTACACCACTACCTGAAATATAAATTCCTCCAAGGGTGTTTGTACCAGCCTTTGCTCTCAGCCATCAGTCTCCATTCTCACTCAGGGTCTGTGCTTGGGCATAGCAGCCTTTGATACGACCGCAGCTAACCGAGAAAGCTGCACAGGCAAGGTCTGCAGCCCTTCTGAGTAAGGAAGTTGGGGTTATCTTCGTAAAAAGCCTTTGAAGGAGGATTTGAAAGCAGAATATCCAGATGTATTAAGTTCTTTTCACCCCCATGGTGTGGAACACTGTTATCATGACACAAAGGGAACCAAAGGAAACACACAGACTAGCTCTTTTCTTTTTTTCTTTTTTTTTTTTTTAGAGAGGTCAGTTTCATGTCTTTGTATATAGAGCATTAGTTCTTTTACTTTATTTTTTGTCATTTAAATAAACCTAAGGAGGAAGGAGAACACAAACAGGCGCTATTTCCCGCACACGTCATTTTACTAGTCTGTTCCTTAAGTGAGGCTTGGTTAGGTCACTCCATTATACAGCACATTATTTTTAAACAGTTCAGCGACTCCTTCCAAAACATCAGCCAGCACGGCAGACAGAGCCAGCAAGCCTTCAGACACTGAACTCTGAACTTCGGCCAGACCCTGCCCCGGTCAGCTCTGTGACAGGAAAGCAGGCAGACTTTGAACCCGGGGCTCTGGGGCTGCTGCAGGGTTGCAAGCAGAGAAACAGCTGCACTTTGCAACACGAACTTTGTACTTGGACACATGCACATCTAATCTCTATAACAGAGCCTTTGTTTCATTACTTATTAACATCTCCTCCTTGAGTAAAGTTCTTTGTTAATGAAGCTTTAAAGCATGGTATGAGTGGGCTTTTCCCACCTTCCTCTCCCAAACCCACCACCCAACTTGGTAGGATTACATTAACTATTAAAAAGCACCCCCAAAAAACTTAGACTTTATGCACCTTCTGAATACCATAGATATTTGTTGTGTACTCTCTTCTGAGCAACTCTGTTGTAGTAACCAGAGCTAATTACTGAAACCGGGAAACATTCTGGGGCCTGTCTTTGCAGAGATCACTTCTTGAGATGATACCCACAGTAATTCAGCCTGCGGCAACGTTCAACCTCATTTAACAAATCAAATAAAAAACGTAAAATTGTAGGAAAGCGTCAGCCCACTCTCACTAAAAAGCCATACTTCAAGAAAGTGTCATGGGATGTTTTAAAGTTGTACAGTTTTTTGCTACTGCTTTTACTTTGAAGCAGGGGCAGTGCTTGGCTTCTGTGTATTTCACACGTATGCTGACATGCACAGACAGCAAATTCGTAGAGAAGATAGTCAAGGCCTAGATCCATTTGTGACCCATCCATTCGTTAGCCTTCACTAAAATAAAACTTCGATCAGGAACAGAAACCTACCTAAACAAGGACCAAATGAAAACCTCAAGAGAGGGGCCACATAAAATGCTTAAATCATTTCTGTACCAGAAGTAAAAGCTGAAGACGCACATATGCATGTACCATAACAAAACCTAGTAACAGAAAGGTACTGGAAGATCCTGGTAATGCTGCATTGTCTGTGTTGTCATAACAATATGGAGTGGCAAAGAAGATTAAGAAAGTAAAGGTTTCCTGAACACTTCTTCATATGCAACTAGAATAAAACATATACTTGGAAGTATATTTTCTTTGACTTCAGATATCACAAGTATTTATCACAATCTGTTTGAAAGAAATTGTCCACAGACAGAGGGATCACAGTTACACTCTTCCTATTTTCCATCACTACCATCTTTTCAACACTGATTTCTTTCCATGCTTCTGTGGTCAGCTTTTTTCTTCTCCTTTTTTTTTCCCTTCCATATGGTGGGGAGAGACACACCACCACCACCACCCCACCACCACCCCCAGCTTTCCTTCCTTTTCGTTAACAGTACGATACAAAAAAGGAGATTTTCAACTGCTTTAGAAAGGCAGGAGGGAAAAGAATAAATCAAGTCAAGCAATTTCAAACCGCTCCCTTGCGTGAAGCTGGGCTGGCAGGACTCAGAAGCAATCAGGTGAGGATGGTCAGCTCCTGAGCTTCTTTGTGAGAAGCTCATAACTTTTCTTATTTGCATCTGTTTACCCACCACTTTCAGTGCACTGCTTTGAAAGCATCATCGTTCATCTAATCCTAGAGTTTGATTTGCATTCTTTGCAGAGAGCAGACTGACAGAAAATGACAGAATTACTTTTCTTGTGTTACCACTATTTTGGGTAACAGTACTGTTGCCCTCCTATGACTGCCAAGCAGCTGGCACAACTACAAGAATGTTACACCTTATTATTTTCCTTTCTCTATCCAGAAATCCATGATTTCTCCTCCTTGAGCTGCTCCCCATGGTAAGGCATGCATTATGTATGTCTTATCACCTCACCCCTGGAACGCAGCCCTCCCGTCACACGGGTCTACCATCATGATCATAAGATTTAGCCGTTGCTAAGAATAGACACTCTCATTTGGAATGGATACTGCTTTATTTCTGGGTACAGTTTCTGAATTGTGTTAGACAATAAAACCTTTAGGTTGGATTTTGGATAACACCTGCCTGCTCTTTCCATCAGTTCATCAAGGGCATCAGACCTCTCTCCATGAGGGCAGGCATGAAGATCTGTACCATTTGCTTAGCTAGGGACAGCCACAGACGTGAACATGAATGAAGCCAAGCAAACCGTAACATCTGTGTTAACAAAGCAGGCAAGCCTCTGGGAAACTACAATACCTTTAATTAAAATAAATAAATAAAAATGAATAAACTTGGAAAGAGTGCAGAGAAGAGCAACAAGAATGATTTAGGTCTGGGAAAAAAAAAGTCTCCTTCCAATGAGACATTGAACTAGATGTGTTTTGCTTCAAAGAGAAGATTATAATCTTTAAGGGACTAGACAAGAAGAAGATATTTCAGAGGACTAAATTAGTGGGCAGACATACAACAGAATCCAATATTTGCAAGTTCAATCTGGAGATAAAAAGCATGTTTTAAGTATAATTAGCTACTGAGATGAATTGTCAAAAGATGCAGTAAATTCTCCATCACTAAGAAACTATTTTAATTATTGTATGCTTAGCTTACGCTAGAGCCCAGAAGTCTCAGTCAACACAGGCCCAATAATCTTCTAGTTTATCTAGCTTCTAGCACAAGCCACGCCCTCTGTCTGAAAATCATTCCTGTTGCTAATTCCAAATTAGATTATATTTTCCTGAGTAATCCAAGGTGGGAGAATCATGGCAAGTGGATAATTAGTGCAAACAACACCAGGTCACGTAGACATCATTTATATAATACTAGCATTCCTCAGTCCAGTGCTTCCAGAAAAAAAAAATGTTCTCTAATGTCTAATTCAGGTTAGAAAACAAAAGCAACAACAACAAAACGCAACCAAACAAAAAGGAGTACTGCTTTATATATAAACTTAAAAATATACAATGTTGTGTATAGTATTGTAACATGCTTTTATCAGATCCAGAATCTACAACAGAGAGGAAAAGTTTCAGACTAGCACTGTCAAGCACTTTACCAATTCACTCCCAGAACACTTCAGTATTGTTCTATACCCTAAAAGAAAAATATAGCTAGCAGAAAATTATTTCTCTTTTTGGTCCTCTAGGAGTTTACATGGATAGCTCCTATTAACACTAATCAGAGTTAAAGGCAGAAATTCCCCAGGGACAGACACGTTGTCTGGGGATGTGTCCATAATTAATATGTTCTAAGAGTCTAATTTTGAAACAAAATAATCAGGCTTAAGTTGAGTTATATTAAGACCAATAAACCTCTGACTGCATATTTGCCTATATATATTATATCCAATGTCAGGCCAATGTATAATTTACAAGACAACTTCTGATAAAACAAGCTATATCTTAGCTGTATTTAGAAGCATGAAATATGAACATACAAGAGAAAAAAAACACAGTGGGGTTTGTTTTCTTTTTGTTTCTTACTCTTCTTTGTAGCACATCATTATTATAAATGTTAATGCTCATCATTGTTCTTTTTCACATTGTAGTGCCCAGGCTCAGCAAAGCTAACATAATCCTAACACTTCTGATGTTACAAACTAAAATTACCATGCAGCACCATGGGAATATTTGTAATATGAAAGACGTGGAATGGGCACTTTGTGACAAGTACATGGAGGAGAGCAGAGAAAGTAAGAGATATTGTAATGGGACAAGGAATACAAAATAAAATTATGCCAATGGAATTTGGTTTCAGTATTATTTAGGATTTCTGTCACTGAAAGAGACATTTTCAAGTCTGTGGCCGCTGATGCTCCAGCACAATTGATGCCCAAGTCATACATAATGTATTATACAACACAGTATATTAACTCAGATTCAAAGTGTTAATATGTCATGAAACTTAATTCAGATATCACAGATTATGCAAAGGAGATAGAGAAGTGGAAACATGCTCTTGTTTCTCAGAGGTGTCAGCCAGCTTGGCTTTGTGTCCCCCAGTCCAGGAGGATATAGCAGCAGCTCGCTCTAAACCTTTCACAAGGTGAGGGCTGGGTGGATCTTCACCCCAGTATTTTTGGCAAAGAGATCCTGTACTGAGGGCAAAAGAATGCATTCAAAAAAAAGCAGAAGCCTTCAAATAGCCCAGGTTTTGCAGTGCTACAGCTGCAGATACATTTTATACTGCAGATGTGAAAATTGTATAATATAAACACAGAATTTATCATTTGCTTTATCTACAATAGACCAAAGCCTTAGCTTTAGTGCTGTATGGGTAAAGAATCCAGCTGTATTCTCTGAATGCAATGGAGACAAACTGTTTTCTTGATTGGCAGCTGGGAATAAAGATAGAAAACCTTCAGCCCCATTAGCTCAGTTGGGAATGGAGTTGCATGGAGACTCATCTAGTGCCTCTGTCAGCTGGGAACGGAGCCCATGACAATCCACAGTACTTATAATGGAGGTAGAGACCTTCTCCCATTTCCACATACACTGTTTTTGTGAGTCTCTCACTGACTGCTCTCTCCCTGAGAACTTCCAGACTTCATACAACTGCTACTGAAGGAGACCACAAACAACCTCTACCAAAATTGCATTGGAAGCAGCAGAGGGAAAAGCTTTTGCTTGTGGTATGAAGTTTTCCAAATCCCCTTTGGAGGTGCTTCAGCTGAAGGAAGAGGAGTGTGGTCCACTGTCTAAGCCAAGAAGTGAAGCTTAGCTCCTGACACCACCATATCATTCTTGCATGACCTTGGGCCCCGATGCTTTTAAAAAGAGGTTTGAAGACATAAGTCTAATTGTCTCTGTGTGTCACTTCATCAGTAGAAAAGGAAAAAGAGAAGACAATTTTCTACCTATAGAGATAATATAGGTAGATAATATTAAGCATTGAAATATTAAGGTATTATGGAGACATTAAGTATTTAATATAGAGTGCCCACTAGCATCCATTTTCTTTTTGGGTGTTTAACTTCAGGTAAAACAGCCAAGGCTTTTAAAGAATGTGATTAGAAAATATTGTTATGCAAAATACTTAATGATTTTATTCAGAAATTCTAGAGGATTCCCATGATTTGAAGCAAGAATTCAAAATATAAACAAAAGGTGGTTAGATAAGTGCCATTTTCTTTTTGAGGAAAAATCCACCTTTTTTTAATTAAAACACAACTCTGTCTCAGATACGACACACAAAAACCCAAACCCTGAAGAACCACCCTAACTCTTGAAACTTTGAGGAATCTCCTTTCAGTTAATGAATTGTGGGGGCTTAAGCCCTCATGATTATCTAGGCTATGGTTTTCTTTTTATTGTTTGTACTAAGCTGAGAGGGATGCTTTCATTATTTGGACTTAATAAACACACTCACAAGAACAGACTCAATTTACACTAGCTAGGCAATCCAGCATATTTGGAAACAGAAAAATAAACTAGGACAACAAATGAAGTCCAGGATTGCCTGGAAGAAAAAACAGCTAACAGGACTGATCACAGCCCCATACACTAGCTGAGGCAGGACATGTCGCTCCTCAGTGGCCAGTTTGGGGACGGTGGGAAGAAATGAAACAAAGCAAAAAGATGCTGTCTGCAGGAGACAGCTTGCAGGGGGAAGCCATGTGCAGGAGAGAGTGCCACGCATAGTAGAGAAATCTTGCTGTTATTTAAGAATACTGAGAAGTAACGAGGAGTTGTATTCTGTATCCTTTCATGATCTACTACAAGTGTTTCTTCTGTAAGATTAGCATCCGATGCTACCAATCTCCCGAAAAAGCATTTCCTTGAACATATACTCAAGAAAACACCATTCGTGGTGGCTGACAGACAATTTGGGAGCCTGTTAAGCCATCCTGTTACAAATACACGCCACCAGCATAAACATTTTTAAAAATGATATAACAGTAAAACACATCATCAGATCATACTTCACTGTCTGCTTCTCCCTCAGCTACTTCAGGAGGCATCCAAATCCAGCCTGCACTCACCAGCTTACTTCTGTCCCGTTCTGTGGTGGCAAGAGCTCCAGGTTCTCCTCGTCTCCCCTTGGCCAAGTTAGAGCATCCTGATCTCTCTTAGATGCTCCTCACGAGGGCTCGCTTCCTACTTTCTCCTCTAATGGCAATCTCATTCTGGATCTTCTGCCAAATATGGCTGTGAAGGCTTAGTTTTCCTATCCCCTGTTTTCTGCAATTAAACTTAGGATATAATAGAAGACTTAGGATATATAATTAAGACTTAGGTTATAATAAAAAGGACACTCTTTTGTTTAAATTCTCAGCCCTGCTGTGGCTGCTTTAAATTTGTATTTCTGCCATTCTCTAATTAGTATCTCTTTTCTGTCTTTAGGCTGGCTTCTTCTGTTTACAAGGCTGTGGTAAAACATCATAAATCATTTAACCTAGAAAAAGTGATCATACCAACAGTTTACAAAAGCTACAATTATCAGTTTGCTCTCAATATTGCATAGAGAATAAAGATGACAATAATTTTAACAGAAAATGGGTAGGAGAAAGGGGTTACTTGAATGATTTAAACTCTTCTTCCTACACAGACAGCACAACTTCTGGGGACTTCCTTACAGTAAATAAAAATATCTCTGTGAGGCTAATTAGTTCAGGTGTGGCAGCAGCCTGGTGAGTCTAGAAGGTGGTTCACCTGGAGTTGGTTCGGGTATTCACCCACTACCAAACAATATGAACATATGCTCTTAACCTTGTTTCAGCAAGCATTGTAGCATGCAGGAAAAGCAAAAGCACAGGAGCCAAGACAGCAAGCAGGCTCACCCGGACCAAGAGCAACCCATTAAAAATATAGAAAAGGTAGAAGAGTGTGGTAGTGAGGAACACATCGGAGTAATTTCGCTCCAATTCCTCTAGCCCATCCATTTTCTGACATCCTTCCCCTTGTTCCTCTGTGACAGCTCTTCAGGTTGTACAGTCGCTGCTCTAGTTTACCCTATGAAGTGCTTGGATTACAGCTGCCTGTCAACAGGTTGCTGTGTGCTTGCACACCAAACACAAACCTAGGGGGAACCCAAGTGTGTTTCCCCAACATCAGGAACTGTGAAAGGAAGCAAGTCCCAAAACAAGTCAGCCATCAGCTTTACAACAGGGGTCCACAAAGCACTAATTCTTTCTTCACCCTTTGTTTCAGTCCAATAACACTAACATACTCAGTACAGTCTTCAAAGAAGTAAAAAGAATGAGTCAAACACACAGAAACTCTCTTTTTCCATCTAAAAAGCACACATTTTCAAATTCTGTCCTCTTCTGCAACAAAGAAAGTGTGTGAAGCTACATGCTAAAATGGGCTTTCGATTTAAAATGACCCAAACATAGAATATGTACCTTCAACTTTATGATAAGCCAGTCAACTATGCATTAAGCACTGCTCAACAAAACCAGTCACAGCAGAGCTCTGACAGGCACTCCAAATAGATTACACAACAAATCAAAAAATCACCATCGACTTCTGCATCGTGATATGACTCTCAGTTCTTTAAGGCTGGTCCATTCAGTAATAAATCTATTATGTATCTTTGACCCTGCACACCAGCCTCTGCCACCAAATCCACTTCGAAGAGATCCCTAATATTTCAAGTCTTGAGAAGCTTTAGTCTGCATTAATTAATTAAAAAAGAAAAAAAAAAGAAAAAAAAAGATATCTATGTGCCTTAGGGCAATATTCAGCATGATCCCACTGACAGCTTTCCTTATGGCTTTGAAATCCATTACCTTCTGCAAGAATAGGAGCTTTATGGCAGCCTTCAAAAAGAAGCTTCTACCTTCAACACAGGAACTGCAGTTGCTTCAGTGGTAGATCAAGGTCTCTGTGCGGTACAGAACAGCAATTACCCAGCGAATATAACAAACATGCCAGCAAGCATGTATGAAGAAGAGTACATGTAAAGACAGAAAGCCCTGATAACAGCTAGTCAAAACCCACCCCAGAAACTCTTTTCTGAGCAACAGTTCCTGGGAGAGGGGAGGAGAGAATTAAAACAAGCCTGGCTGCACATGTTGTAGTTGCTGAAATCTGAAGACATTTATACCAAACACAGTAATTTACTCACAGGGGCTGAGTTTTTCACTTTGTTTGTACAATGGTTGGATGCAGGAGGAATGGAAAATTCCTGCTAAGAATTCCTTCTCCTGGGTCAACTGGACCTAAAAGGATTTAAGAGAAATTGGATGCCTGCTCTAAGGAAAGCCATTAGTGCAAAAGCACTATTAAAACGTAGACTTAAGAGGGCTTCAACCTCATTTACAGATGTTAGACCAGACCATTGGACATGGACTCCTTTGTAAACCTTCTGCTAGAAACAGAATCAGACCTTTAGCTAGGTACAGAATCTAAACACCACACAGTCAACAAAACAGACGCCAAAACCATGCCAAAAATTTCCCAGAAATTTTCATTTTTCAGAGAAGGAGATGATTCAGAACAGGTCAAACCTAAGCATGTCTTCCACTCATTCAATGTGAATGCATTTACCTGTCAGATTTACTTTCTGTCTGAGTTACAGAACCAGTTGTGGGGTTTACACCTCACAGTATGTATCTGTGCAGTGAGGATGGGTGGATCACTGTGGCAGCCTTCTCCCTCTGCCCATCATCCTTTCCAAAGGAAAGAAAATGGCTGTAAGGACAGTTCTGAAAGGTGGTTGATAATTACACAGACTTATTATTAGTCTTTCATCTCAATAATTAGCATTTCAAAAATATCTTATTAATCAGCCTTGTTACAGGTAGGGACCATTGTATGCTTTGGAATTTTTTTTAATGCTCTTAGAATCTTTTTAATTATTAAATCACTGTTGAGGTTTCCAGAGCTGCTGTTACAGAGCTTGTAATAGCTTGACACTCCCCACCCCTCTTTCAATTCTGATTCACTATCTAGGTGAATCACTATCTAAAATTATCAGTATACTCTCCAGATATCACTATCTAGAATAATCAGATTCCTAATGCTTAGCAGATACAGTAATAACATACCTAATTTTTAACTTTCATGATAGGGTCCCTCTGGGACAGAATAGAAGGAAGATTGATGTATTATTAATATTATAAATAATTAAAATGAGAGAAATATACCAAAAGTGGAAATCGTGAACCAAAGGAAGAACTAGCACACAAGCCTGAATGCAAACTATTGGCTCTGTGTCTATACAATACCAGCCATATACATTTTATGTCTCTTCAAAGCATGCATAAAACCTTACTAGATCAAAATGATATAATTCCCCACATGGAAGTATCTACAGAAGGTGCAAGGCAGGGGAGAGAGTGGTCAGTCAGTCGTGTTTTAATTTATAGCTATTTTTGCCTAAGCCCTGAATGGCCTGCCAATTATGAATAGTACCAGCTGGGCTGTCAGGAGAGCAGGCTAAGAAGGACACACGGAAGAAGAAAATAATAATAACAGTGTAAAAATGAAGAGCAGGAGAAAAGTCTGGAGTGGGGGAGACCTGATGGGGATCCCAGCTCTGGTGTTAAAATGCCTCACTAAAGTCCTATCTTCCCCAACCCCCAAATAAAAATATGATAAACATCATCATTGTCTGGACATAGGCTTATAACACACCTAGGACTACATCCTAGACTTCTTGGGGCATACTCCAGATACCTAATAATTATAAAAACTGGGACTTTTCTGTGCTTAAATAAGCAGCAAAAATAAGAATTGCACATGATGATGAGGATGAGAATCTTTTGAAGGGTCTTCTTTTTCTTTTCAAATAAGTAATAACAACTCACTAGTTTCTTTTTTTTATTTAACATAATCATTTTACTTGAGTTTTATACAAAATGTCAAAAAATCAAATACTTTCAGTTACATGGCAGCCCTGCTGTTTTTAAGCTCTTTCCCCAGCCCATGTCCCAGGAAGAATATAGAAAATAATTCTTCTAAACAAAACCCAATGAAAGCTCATCAACAGAGTCATGTCTTGAGCAGCTATTGAGGGAACAAAGAATAAACACTGGCATTAAAAGACAAAGATTTTGTTCCATTGCTGTTAGGATGTCAGTGCTGGATCCACACTGATGTATATATAGAAATGTTTCATTTGGCAAAGCAGTAGTTTTGGAAACTGATCTGGTTTCTGTGACTACACTTATCTGTGAAAAAAATTAAGAGATTTACCCCATGCTTTATTGTAGTCTGCTTATTTGTAGATGCAGATCAGTTTAAAAAGGAAAAGTATATTTATACTCATGCATTTCACTGTATATAAGCATCATACTGATAAATTCTATAATAGCCTCACCTCCTCTTGTTTTCACAGCCTTGTAGGAGAGGCAAGGCAGACAAGCCAGTATGAAAAGCCAGCAGGCCATAACTCCTCTACTACAGACAAGCAACAATTAATCACATTCACCAGCCAGGCAGGTAGCTCTTGTCCTTTAACACTGAAGGAAACATAAAGCTCCTCTCTCTGAGCACTGATTGTCCAGGTGATATTGGAGCTCTCAGAAGCAGCTACTGAGCCACTGAGATACTTAAAAACAAGGTAAAACAAAGCCTAAATATGCCAGTCTTCTGCTATGTTATTAATCCTTATTTTTCAAGGGAGCATTGAAAGTGCAATTAGCTGCTGGAGTATAACATTTATCACTGTTTTTCCCTGCAAGAAAGTTACTCCTCCTGTGCCAGGGGTTCAAGGTCCCTGGGGCTCATTCAGGCTCTGACCGCAGCACCCGTGCTCAAAGGAGAGCCAGCCCCACTCACAGCTGTGGGAGTAGGGCACCAGGGACCGAGAGACATCCCCTTCCCTTGGAACAAGAAGGAAGAGAACAAGCCTTAACACTGTCAAATACATCTACTGTGGGACTAAGAAGAAAAGGATTATTGCTTTTTTTGGTTTTGCTCTTGAGCAACTAACCTTTCTGGTTTAGCTTTCTCCATATACACACAACTCATTGATTCATTCTGACAATTACATAATGCTTCTGAAGTGCAAAGAGAGACCAAAAAGCACATTCAAAATCTGGGACAGCTGTAGCTCATCTCTTTCTTACATTTCCTCAGTATGGGTTTTATTTCCAAGTGAGCCAGTCATGTTTCAGTGAGCGTAACAGAGTTATTTTTGTAACCCTTCCAAAACCCTTTGACTAAGACATGATGATGTACTGACCCCTTGGAGGGGGAAGGGGTTACAGATATAATTTCATGAGACCACACAGAAATGTTAAGATTATCTGTGGAATCTCTCCTTCAGTTACTCAACAGAACTCAAGCACTCAGAAACCCACCTTTTTGAAAAAAGATATGGGTCTTATTTTAGCTGCTGAAGATAATTTAACCCAGGACTGCTAAATAAAAAACCTTTATGTTGCAACTTGATCCCCAAGTTGAGGGAGCCCCTCGTTAGCTTTGCTAACTCAACTGATAACCCAATGAAAGAGGAAAACTGCAGTAAGGATGCATGAAATGAGAAGTCCTGTTTGTTATAGAAGTACACTCATCTCACTTCCATACAGGCTCCAGCCTCCTGTTGACCCAAAAGCTGACAAAATGAACATTTCAAGCATGTAGGCCGAAAGTGTAGGCAGAAATGGGTGATGATGAGGGCATGTCAATAATGTCACACAGCTGGAACGCTGCCCAGTCCGTGGTGAACAGCTGTTCTCCAAATGACTAATCACACAGGGGGAGGGAGAACATAAAATTCTCCATTTTCAGAGAGGATGATATCGCTTCTCCTGATGCTACCTCTTGTAATGAGTTTCTCCTTTTCTTTCCAGTTTCATGTTGGAATAGTCTAGCCATGATGTGTACAACAACAGCATGTCTCATACATATAAGTGTGAACTTGCCTTCAACAAATCATCTGACAGCAGTGCTCCACTCCAGATGTAACTTCTAAAATTCTTTGAAAACAAAAGCAATTTAAGAGTAAAATATTATTCCCACTACTGTTCAGTTACAGACATAATATAAAGTTGTTGTTGGGTTCTAAAAATCCAACTCAAAGTTCAGTTCTTAGTCTATTGAAATCATCACTTGAGTAAAGGACTCACAAAAGCCTAGAGCCAAAGAGGCCCCAAGTTGATAGATACATCAGAAGCCAAGCCATGTGGTACATCAATGTAGGGTTCGGCGTTCGGAAGATCTCCCGATGTCACGGAAAGTTGGAGGGTTAGTCGCAGCCTTATGATGTGTCTGTAATCCCGCCTACCCTTGTTAGTATAAAAGGAATTGACTGTGCAATAAAAGGTGGAATTTGGCGCTCACACTGTGTGTGTTATCTGTCTCTTTCCCTGGTCTGGGGTTGATCAGTGATCTAATCGTGGCACCTGGATATGCAGCGAACGCTACACATCAATTTGGATGTACCTCACCTGTGCAGCCACAAATACTGGGAGGAAGTAAAAAAATTAAAAATTTCAGAATAAATTACAGGAAATTTTTTATTTTATTTAAAAAAATGAGTTAGTCCATCTAAATGCAATATTATTTCCCAGATGCTTAAAGATAATAGCAGGCAGGATAACATCCATAAAGCAAAACAATATAGCTTTCATCATCTCAAAAGTGTTTGAAAACCCAGCCCATGCCAGGACAAAATGGCTGGTATTTGCCTCTAACCATTCCAGTCACCCTGTTTTTGAGGATCACAGTGATAAACAATTCCCTGAAGTATACTGCAATTCTGCAGCACTGATGAGCCCAATATCAATGCCTGTGTTAAGGGCAAGTTCAAAGACTATTCAGTATTTGCTTGATAAGCTTGTCGGAGAGGTCATTAACTAGGACAGTTAGTTATACACTTCATAAAAATTTTCTGGTTTTTTTTTTTTTTGTCATCAAGATCCCCATTTTAGGGAACCTTCCCCAGCTGCCTAGGTACATCTAAAGGGAAAGGTACACATGGAGCAGTAGCACAAATGAGACCAGGAAGGGCTTTTAACTGGCTGAAACATAAAGCTCTTACAGGACTGAAGAAACGACAGGAGTGCAGTGGAAAACATTTGCAAGGCTTAGGTCTAGTGAGAAAGTTATTCCAGGTCATGTTTTGGGTAGCTCGTGGTGATCCTCGTCTCCAGTACTCGAGCATTAGAAGTAAACAAAACCAACCAGATGAGAACCTTGGTGGTACCTCATCCTCCAGAGTTAACTGCTGCTGATTAAACTTCTAAAACCACCAATGGTTTGGTGTTGTCGTATTGGCTCTGAACATGGTGGGGTAGTGGAGGTGACCAGCCTCAGCTCCCCAGACACAACGTTGCACAGAGCATTCATCAGGACAGCTCTGATTGTCACAGTCAGCTTGAGATAACTGTTCTTCAGACGACTCCTTCCAGCAAGAGATCTAGAGTCTAATATAATACCAAAGGAGTCCCTTGCTGATACAGGAATATTGCTCTACCACACCAGCAATTTTCACTTAATGGAGGAACAAGACAGAAGCAACTTTTCTGTCATGACCTCCACCCTCTCAGCTGCCACTGGCAATGAACTATTACCAACAAACTGCTCTGGTAAAAAGTTTCAACTGCATCTTATGCAAGGTGTCTGCTGGTCGGACAACACCAATCCCTCTAAGCCTGATCAAGACGGGCATGCTCAAGTCTGTCATGTAGACACAGCTCCACAGGTCTGAACTAATATCAGCTTTGCAGTGGATCAGCTACTGTCTAACGCAGGACCCAGAGGCTCCCACAAACATCTTTAAGCAGCTCCAAAACCCAGAAGCAACCAGAGTTGCCCGAGGCCATCACAAGCATCGGACACAGACTATTCATCATGGCAAGTCTCAGTGAGTACCCGGGTGTCTCTGAAGGGTTGTCGGCTGTTCCCCAGCCCTGTGGAGCAGAGGCAGGAGCATGATCCAGAGGTGCCCAGTAGAACAACCAGTAGTAACAGCTACCTGAGTGGATGTTCAAAATACAAAAGGCAAAAATTAAAACCAGAACACTTTCAGAGCCAGTTTTATAGCAGGAATAATTCAAGCTGAGGAAAACTCAGCTGACAAAACCAGGACGCTAGCATTAAAAAGAGATATGAAGAAAAAGAAGGAGAAACGCCAGCCCCTGCAGCTGCAGCTGGCAGGCAGCCCCCTCCTCCCCAGCAGCAGGGGTCGAGGGGGGCCGTGGCAGCAGGAGAAGCGGTGACCGCTCTGCAGGGCCTCGCCAGCATGTCCGCATGCCTCCCGCCAGCGCCTGTGCCGCACTGGCAGAAACTTCAGCTTTAGGAGTCCTGTCAGGATACACACAGAGCTCTGGTCCTGGAGGAAAGACCGAGTCTAAATCTCTTCCTTTTTTCTTTGCTCTTAGCAAAGCTGCTTTTAGACTGCATGCTCTTTTCCCAAGTCTAACTTCCGAGTAACCATACAGAACAAATATAGTAGATCTCGCATCTAAATGCTATTTTTCATCTCAGAAGATCCCACGGGCAATGTCATCAAGTGGCTTAGGTTTTGGCATGAAAGCTTTACGCTCCTAGCACTCATGCACAGACGTATAGGTACCCACTTGGAGCAGAGGGGATATGTGCTCTCCAGGGCTGGTTGGGAGCATTGCCCTGCCAATGGTGACAGTTACTCAGATAACACATGCCATTTCAAGAATCACGTTTTCCAGCCACAAGGAGGTGAAGTACAAGGCAAAGCTATGGTAACCTTATCTTCTGATAAGTGTCGTCGTCTTCTCCATGCACAGGCGTTTTGGGTTTTTTTTAACTGATTTCTTCAGTGCCAACTCCACTTTAAAAAACCTGCTCAAGAGTATGCTTACACCAAAATGACAGTTAAAGAGCTATTTGAAACAACCTATAGGTACTCTGGGCAATCTGTTTACCTTAGCTGATCATTAAGTATTCTAAAAGTTTAGGTTACATGTAGATAGTCATTGTCGATATAAAAGCTAGTGCTGTCAGTCTCTCGTTTATTCAAATATCCCCAGTTCCTGGGAGCCTCAGATGTTCCCTTCCAGGAAGGGAAATGAAAACAAAGGGGGAAAAGGAGGGGAAGGGAAAACCATCCAGAATACACACTTCTTTTTAGACTTCCCAAGAGATGCTCCTCAGAGAGGGGCTGACAAAGCCTGAATACTGGAACAGCTGAGCATTTCTATTTATGTATTTATTTATAATCATAGATCCACACTTCCTCACCAGTCATTAGAAAATATGGATCCAAAGGAACAAGAATTCTGCCCAGGAAGGCAGCATTTTGACCACATTTTAAGCTGTGGAATATTTTTAAATTTGTGAAATTCCAACTGTATGTATATTTTGAGGTTTCAGAATGAAATACTACATTTCCCATCTCTAGAGTGATATCAACAACAATGAAAATTTAATTTGAAAAAATTTATAGTAAAAATTGAAACACAGCAACTCAAATTCCCTGAATTTTACTGGTGGGAGGAAGAGAAGGATTGAGAGGGGACACACGGTTGATTTTTATTTTTTTTCCCCAGTCTTTCAGCTAATGCTATCAAAGAAACATTTTTTGAAATCTCCAAGACTCTTACACAATAGGGAAGAAAAAAAGCACAACCAAATCAATCCCCATCCAGCTGATACTATTGCAGAATAGTATCCATTCAGAGATCTCCTAGAAGTAGAACAGCACTTCTGAGTTGCAGCAAATCAAATCTGGCCATAACAGGGCTGCTCTTGCTTCTTGCCTCCGTGACAAATGGAGGCACAGGTTATCTACTCCAGCATACAGTTGAAGGAGCTTGAATTTAGCAAGTCAGTTTTTATTATCAGTCCACCTTCCTAAGGAAGCCAGTTTATACAACTGCCTGTACAGGTGTTTCTATCCATTTGTCTATCTTGCAAAGTAACTTCCAGTTTTCCAGGGCAATTTCAATGAGGTTTTGACAGAATGGTAGCGGTTATAAAAATACTGTGTCTGACTGAGTTTTGTACATGTATAAATGGTAGGGCAGAAGAAAGATAATGCTTTTGCAGAGGAAAACTTGCCATGTTAATTCATTAGAAACAAGAAGATCCACATATTAAGCACCAACCTATAGGAAATCAGACTTCATAACTTTTGCTTCTTATGGCACTACTATTTTCCTACACTTGTGAGATACTGAAATGGCACAAAACCCCAGGCAAACAGAAAGATGCATTTTGCAATGTATTACCATTATCTTTTTTTATATAAAATAGCAACTGTAGAATATAGAAGTAACTGGGCTGATACAGTAATTTAACAAATCTGCAATGAAAGCACATATACCTGATGAAAAGCGTCCAACAACAAAATCTCTACTTGGATTTTATGGCCTCCATGGACAATACGTATGTTTTTACACAGGGATTTGGCTTAGAACAATCTTCGGTATACGTGTAGGAACAGGGAATGATTATGGAATGTACGTCAAAATGATGACAGTAGTCACATCTCTGGCAGGTGTCACTTGTCATTTACCAACATGTTTGCTTAAGCTTGTCCAATTTTTTATTTTCTGAGTGAAGATTTCGGTGAGTAAAATGGAAACCATGTTTTTTGGTAGGTCTTTAGCCTCAAGCTAATGCTATTCTACTAGGTCTCCAAATACATTGCAAGTAGGGAAAAACAAGCAGAAGCAAATGCATTTTTAGTTTGCATTTCAATGGAAGAATCTGATTTCTCAACAAGATTGTGAATATTGTGCTACAAATTATTATAGAAGGTCAGATTTCATTTTATTTCCTCTGCAGTTTACTGGGTAAAGGAAAAATATTTGATTTTTGTATTTTATCAATAGTTGTATTTTATCCACTGAAAAAACACCAAGCTATTTTAGCTAAAGACAAGGTTATCTGGCTATCCTTGATTTGGGGCAATCAGCCATCACAAAACAATTCCTGGGAGTAAACACTATAGTTAGAGACATGCAGATAAATACTAGAATTATAAATGATAGTACCACACATGAAAGAAAAAGAAATCAAAGGGATTACTACATGAAGCAAACCTGTATTATGCCTCCTACTGAGTCGTTATAATTTCCATGTGCTCTGCTTTGGGGTGGGGGTGATGTTTGTTTGTATGTTTTTATTGTTGTTTTTTCTTAAGCAAAACCACATGTTCCAACAGGGTAAATCAGGTTAAACCATTTTTTTAATTTCCATTTTTGGAAGTGACATACATTTCTGTGTTTACCTCTATTCCAGTATACCAGTGTACTATGTCTCTCAACACAGAGCTCAAGAAGACTTAATAGAGTTTAGTATTAAAAAAAACCCCAGTCAACAAAACCCAGTGCCACACACAGTTTAAGATATTGCCAAATGGTTTAAATTCACCTAAAATAAAAAAAAAGTCACATAAAATCAAGTATAACTCTCCTATTAATTTGTAACAAGGTTGCCTTTATACAAGCAGTCAATCAAAGCCTTGGGTGATCAGAAGGGTCATTAGTCTGCTGTGGGCAACGAAGCTCTGCTGATCTGCACCACTATTTGATTTGGCCAAATATTTGGAAGAGACAATTATTGCTTCAAAACAGGAGGTCTGTCTGCTGAGAGGAAGGGGGCCTGCTGAAAAGTTGCTAGCTGAGCAGCACATCAGTTCTAAGTTTCATGCATGAATCAACCTGAGGGAAGATTCACAAATACACCCTGAATTAAATATTTTTCCACTATTCTACCACTCTAAAAACATAAAGGGAGGAATTAATTTCATAGGGACAGATCTTGAACCCTCAGAGCTACCATTAGCTGCTAGGGATATCCTATGTATCAAAGATTAGACCCCAATACACAAAATAGCATTAATATCATTAAAGCTTAGAATCATTTCAGCTACCAATACAAGTTAAAAAAATTAAGGCACTCCCCGAAAAATGTAAATGGATTTGCTTTTTGAAAAACTGGTGTGTATCTACATATAATCACTTAGCTCAGTTACTACAGTTGCACCATCAGAAGAGTAGATTTACTATAGAAAGGCACAGAGAAAAAGCGATGACAGTGACATGCAGACACATCAGAACCTCTTTTCACCACATAAGGTCTCCATCAATTAAAACTGCAATTCATGAACAACATCAATAACAAAGTAACACTCCTGAAAATTCGGCAGTAAAGTAGAACACAAAGTGGCTGCTGTAAAATGAAAGTCAGCAGAGTAAAGAATCCCTTTGCAGCCCCATAAAAGCTAGAGTACCAAAGGCTGCACTGCTGTAATTTACTCGTCCCTCCCTTTCTTTTTATACTATCCCAGCAAAAGTGACACTGTAAGTTACAGAATAGACAGAGCAGAGCCACAGCGTTTGAGGTGCGGTAGCAGTTTCTGTGCTAAGGTGATCCTGCTTCACCTGATTTAACATTGCAGGGCCTCATAGATGGGACCAACTTCAGAGGAGTACGTACATAAAAATAAAGGTATCCTAGAGGAGATCAGGCAATCCCTCAGTGTACCCAAAATTGCTTCCATCTACCCAGAATATCAGGAGCTGTAATCTAAATTGGTGCAAGCTACGTATCAGGCATACATGTGAGAAATATATGTTTCTGGGTATAGGATAATCTATTTTATGATACGTTCTTATGTTCTCCAGTTTCTTCTTCCCACATCTGTTCTTTTTGGCTCTATGTGTACAACAGCTGCATATTTGGGGACACTGATTTCAAACCAAGGGCGACTATTCCTTGCTTTTCTAATAAATCACTCTTCAGATGGTATATAACTCCAGAAATTCAGAGAATTAGGCCAAAATATCAGCTATTTTTTCATAACAAAACAGCATTGTGATATCGCCCTTCTACCTAGCAAATAAAATAGATATATGCCCCATAGAAATCCATTTGTTTACATCTACTTCTGTCCCAAGGATTAGTGTCCAGCCTTTTATACATACAACTCATACATGTTTATCATGCCCTGTCATTACACCTTTCTGGACTGGAAAGAAGCTGAACAAACTAACAATGGGAACTATGGCCTTTAAACAAAAGGAATGGAAATATGTTGCAGTCTGTAGAGAGGATGGCGGGATCCATGTTCCTTCCTGAAGAAGGACAAAGATATTGACCCCAGAACAATTTCAGCCAGTGTGAGGCTGTTGCTTCTCAAAAGGCAATTCTCAAGCACAGATAGTGAACATGACAGGAGCACGTCACCATCAACACAGAAGAGCTGATGGAGCATCAGATCCTCTGAATCCCAAGCCTGTGTATTCCTCATTTGCTAAACCCTGAAGTCTTCATTCAAGCCACATTATTGCTCAACGTTACCATTAAGGAGATATGCAGCAAGGTTTTAATGGTCAAGAATAATATGCAAACACTACATCTGCCATATCATTAGTAATTCTGTAATAAAAACCAAATAATGTACTTGTTTATATTTTCTTGCTTAAGCTTTTTATATTTATACAGAAAAGAAGTGAAGATACTGAGGAAGTGTTACACAAGAAGTTTCTCCTGTCCATTACATGTGAGACAGTTAAGAGTGAACCAAGAATGTGAAATTAAAACCAATAAACCCTATGCTAAATGTTATGGATTCTGTAAGTTTAACACCCTTTTCATAATATTTCATAAAAATCATAGTGCAGCTTCACACCCAATTCATTAATTGCCCCTCTTTAGTTAAACACCAGGCAGCCTGCAGGCCTTTTGTTTGTTTGTTTTTAATTCAAAGGCTGACTAGGACATCTAAGGTGTTTTAACAACAGCCCTGTGCACTACTTAATTTTTTCCAGTCTATACAGTTTGACTTTTTTTTTTTGAGGGGATGAATAGTGTTCTTTGAGTTTACATGTAATAAAACATGGCCAGTGCTCATTAGGCAAGTACATCAGAGTATTTGTTTTTAAAAGACTGTACCAACTAGACTATTTTCTGCTTAAAGTGACTCCAGCATATAGTAACAGCATAGCAACAGTACAGTATAGCTGTACATGTCTGACATGCAGAGTTTCAAACTGCACGCGTCAATTAGAAAGCCATGTACAATGAGCATCAGGTGAAACCTCACAATCTGTCTGAAGAATACAATTTTAGGCAGTCTCCATAAGTGTATGCTCAGCCTAGTGCTTTTCTAATCCTGCTGTAACTTAGAGGAGACCATACTTTACCACAAAACCCCAAGATGCAGCATCAGTGGTCTCCACCTCTAACTTCCTGAGATGCTAAAAACTGCTATCAGGTCTGCTGGCTCCATTAAAAACAAACAGAAAACCCAAACAAAACCAAGCCTTCTGGTACCATCAAGACAGACCCATAGAAGGTCTTAACTAATGCCAAATACCAATGGCTTTTGCACTGCACAAATCCCCAAAGGCAACCATAAAAGCAACCCAATCACATTAAAAAAAAAAAAAAAAAAAAGAAGCCAACCCAAAACTTTCTTGGCAATGACACTGCAGATGAGCCAGAAAGGAGAGAGGTTTGTGCTCTGCCATTTGCCTAACCCTCATTCCCACTTGCCAACCTATAGCTTTGCCTTTCAGTATGCCTAGTACAACATTTTGCAGCTGCTCAAAGAGAAATTTCTCTCCCCAAATAGCACACAACAACAGTAGCTGGGAAATTCAGGGAACCAGCAGCTGGGGAGATCAGTGTTGGCGGGCTGACCTGAAATGCCGAAGCCTCTCTCATCACATCTGCGCAGCCAGATTCCAGAGCTGTTAATCAAGCACAACTCAATGGCAGCTTTGCCCAATTAAGTAACAGAGTTTGGCTCGTTCTAGCAAAGAATTATACCACAACAGCAGAAGCCCTTTGGTATGCAAGACTGAGGTTAGCACTCTTTTACTGTACTGGTAAACTTCCTTCCCCATCTTCACCTCTACTAGTCCCTATAAATAGGAGGCTTTAAAGGCAAATGGTGAAGTGATGCTGAGAAAAGCAGGGATGCAGTCGAAAAGGAACATGGGACATTTGCTTTTTAGTTCTCTTTATCTTAGTTGTACTACCTGACCCACTTGCACCATGAAAATCCCTCTTCTCCCCCACTCCCCAGATAATTAGAAAACAACATTTATGCCCACCTTCAAGCACAACCCTGGTATACTCAGGTATATGTCTCCAAAACCCCTGTGTAGCTTCCCAGTCACATGCAGCCTGAATCTTTCTCTGAGATGCCTACTGAGATCTTTCTCTTCCCCCTCCAAGGAGGCTCTCGGTGAGGTCAGCAGCTAAACTGCTGAAGCCCGGTGTGTCTCCTCTTGCCAAAATCCAGTCTCTAACTCTGTGCAGGGCACAGAAACTTAGTTAAGGGAGGGAAGAAATTACCTACTGAAGAAACGAAAATATTAACAAAAAGTAAAAAAAAAAAAAAAAAAAATATATATATATTTAAATTTATCCGAGTGAGTGTATGAGGTGTTCAGAAAGCATCCCAAGCTGCAGAGGACATCATGAGAAAGTATCCTAGGTGGGAAAGCATACACTGCTGAAAGAAGTGCTAGCCATGCCATACTTTCTCTAATCCCACATACCCTCTTGGATCCTTGTTTACTGAAAAGATTACTTTCTCTCAAGATCCTGAAGCTCTGGTCCTGCGAGACAAAAGAGAGGGAGGTAGTAGAACTGGACCAGGCTGACTAAGAAAGCAAGTCAATAGTCCTCACTGAAATAAATTTTTTTCTTGAGGTTTCTATCACCAGTCACTGAGGAGTTAAGACCTAGAAACCTTTATGATCAACTTTATTTTGCAGTGAAATTTATTTAAAACCACCTCCCACTACCAGTTTTGAAATAATGTCTGACTGCAGAAGGATTTTCAAGATCCATATTATCAAGAGAAAATGTTTCTTTTCCCCTCCCCCCTTAAATAGGAAGGCTGCATAACCAGCTATACATTTGAATCTATCTTCTATTTACACTGATTTTCAGAAACAAGCACTGCAATGATTTACATTTACACATTGCTTGTGGTCCCACTGAAATCAGTGAGATTATTCCTGGAGTACAGAATTAAGCATGTGCATAAATCTTTGCAGGATCTCAGCCAAAGAGACTGTTTTCTTTGGAAACAATAAAGAGACATAGGCTTGTGGTAACTCTGTGAGCCAAACCCTGTCCTCAGAAACACAAGTTCACTTCTCTTTGGGGATGTAGAGTTGAAACACCCCTCCACACACACACCCCCCAGGAGCACACCCAGCCATGGGGAGCAAAGCAGAGACAGGCAAAAGCCCTGGCCCCCTCCACCTGCAGAGACAGGAGTTATGTTTCATGAAGGAGTTCATCGATGTGAAGACATGGAGGCATGTTGGTGTAATTTAGATGCGGTTTTGGCTTAACACTACAGCCAAACAATCCTCTCTGGTCTCTCCTTCTGCCACATAACATTTGGTCTTCCATGGCTCTCATTGCTATGGGGGTCACGTAACAGGAATGTATCTAGATAGGTTTGAGAAGCACGTGCAACTTTTTATAAAGAATAATGGATAGCCTAAATTATTCATAACATAACTGATTTCATTTGCATCATGCTTTACTTTCCGGATTTTTAAACAAGGACATCCTAATAGGATTGTACAGGTATATTTCTTCTGCAATTCATGCTCTACACTAGAATTAGATGTCTTCCACCAAAATCATTATTAAAATTAGCACTACACATTGTTAGATTGTGGCCTAAAATGACATGGTTAAAATACTGTCTACACCACCTGCATCTTCTATTTCTCTATTTCACAGAGAACAGATATAAAACTTTAAAATAATGACAAGGACAAAAAGAATTAAAATGTCAGGAAAACAAGAAGCAATACAGATCTAAAAGCTCATGTAATATAATGTTTGATGGCTGCTAAAAAAATAAAATAAAAAAAAAATATGCCTCCGAGTTACCCCAATCCCTCTGTGAAACAGTAAAATGGAAGGAAAAAAGCCCCAGACAAACCCAACAACAGAATAGCTGGGACAGTGGAGAATGGCTTGGAGCAGATAAGAGTTGATTCTCTCCCTTAAAATTCATAACCATGTTTTTCTTCCCCAGAGATATTCTTCATGTGCAGTGGCTTCACAGCATTTCTGTTAGAAAAAGAAAACCTTGCACATAAACACACTTGCATTTGTCACTGTCTGCATTGGGACTTGACTAATTCAGGTGAGTAAATCTGTTATGGAGACTATCATTGATAATCCACTGACAAGAAAACACTGATTTTCATCTTGAACCAAAAGCTGACATGATCAACCCCCCAAAACCCCCCAAAGCAAACAACCCACCATGGAAATTAGAGACACACACACACACACCCTTCCCCTCCAAAAAAAGCGGACCTGACTGGATTCGTCATTCTGGGTACCTTAAAATCTGTTCTCTTCCCTGTATTAATATAGAATTTTCCTTGGAAGACAAAGTAGAAGGGAGTTGTCTTACTAGGCATTCTCACTCACTCCTGTCGTCTTTCAAGAACTGCTGTTTTAAAAGACTGGCAAGTATTTTTTTTTCTTTTCTTGCATTCACAAGACAATATTAGATGTTGTTTAAACCCAGTTCAGTCAATTGGAAATGGCCCATCAACATCAGCATCACAGAATCAGGCCCTGAGACCCCATTCTGTAGTGCTGGAGAAGAAAGAGACTCCTTTAAAGTCATCCAAGCAAAAAGAGTAAAAACAGGCATTCATGAAATGTTATTGTCCAAGATAGAATAGTAGAGGCCGAGGAGAACAAACAATATAAATAGAGAACATGTTTTTCCTTGCCTGCTTCACAATAGCTAAGATTCTTTAAAAAAAGAATAGGTAGAAAGATAAGACATGCATGCCTGATACTGAAGAAAAGACTGTTTGTACCCAGCACACTGGATAAATTGTTCAAGAACAGTTCAGCCATGTCAAAAAGTGACCCTCTCATGCTGCCAAGGTCAGTCAGACCCATAGTCAGTGTTAGTCAGAAAGGTCATCACCACTTGTATATTTAAAATATATTCACCTGATTTCTCCTAGGACTTCACAAACTTAGTAGAGACCAGTCGGGTAGGGGATTTTAGGTGTGGTATGATATGGCTGGCAGCTGTTTTATAGATGGATCAAGAGCTGTAGGCAGTATTCAGCCCAGTGCTGAAGACTATCAGAAAGCCTGTATGCTGCTGCAGACCCCAATTATAGGCAGAAGCAGGGCTGTGATAGATACGTGCTGGGTGTACATACACAGTTCGCTTGCTCTCTCACACACATACCCATCACTGTGTGACACTAATAATAAACTACGCAGTCGGGCCTGTCTCTGTATAGCCAACACACTAGCTTTTATGTACCAACTGAACCCATTGAACCTCCGTGTATTTGTAATACCAAGACAAGGAGAGGTCTGACTCCTAAACTCCTAATTCCTGGTTAAAATTGCACTTCGCTCCTAGTGTTCAAGACAACATCTATTTAAATCTCAGCCTGATCTCAGGAAGACTCTCTAAGGTTTAACACAGCATGGAAAAAAATCACATAAGCCTATTCCCATGGAAATTTACTATACAGGTGCATCCTGAGAAGTAGTTTACTTGAACAGGAAAAACAACAACAATGCGTTAAGATGTAAATTAAATGCAGGATGGTAGCTAGTCTTCCACTCAAGCAATTCCCATTGTTCTTTTGACTTATGGATCATCAGAGGAATGCTGGAAAGCAGCAACTTTTAAACATCTGCTAATCAATTCTATTATTTCTTTAATTCCATAATTTTGTTTAAAAATACTGATTTCTGGAGAAATTTTAGGGTAAATTTGTAGCTAAGATTGTCTGAGCCTTGCATTGAAATCGTGATGGAGCTACATTTGGGCAAAAATTAGATAGATTGCTTTGTGGTCCTTATCTGTTAAAAAAACCAAAACCAAACCAACAATAAAAATGTTAAAGAGTTAAAAAAAAAAAATTAAAAAGAACAGTTGAAATATCCAGTGGGATTTACTTCACAGAATTGCCTTCTTTCCAAATTTATAAGCTACTCTTTTGAGACGGTTGCCCTGCAGAGTACACAAAAAAGACAAGGCTTAGCTGGAATGCCTCACACGCAACGTGAAAGAAACAGCATTCAGGTATACCATGATCCTCAACATTATTTCATAGCAACTCTGGCAAAGACTCTCCCATTCTTGTAGAACTGTTGCTTTCAGACAATAAAGTTTCTTTTTCTGTGGTTGTCTTCTTTATCTAAAGGAGACCTATATGTAATTATACCCACACTTCCATTATATACACTATATACACGATATATATATACTAACTAGGCAGGATCCCTGTCCAGCACAGAGGAAAACTCAGGGCAGGCAGTGGAATTATGCTATTTTAAACTAGCTGTAGCTTTGTCCCATGATGTCTAGTCAACAGATATGCATCATTGCTAATTGGCTGTCCAGTCTCATCTGTCCATGGTTGAAAGATAAAAGTGTGAAACAAACTCCTCTAGGTTTTAGGGCCAGAACAGACTAAAGTTCAATTCATTTTCATGTAGGTTTTTTCCCAGTGTCTTCAGAACCTGAATACCAAGCAGATTTGCCCAAAACCCTCTCAAGAAACTTCCTATGAAAGTTTTTTTTTCCCCAGATGAACTCATTGCCCACCCCACCCACCCCCCCAAATAAATTTTTTAAAAAAAAGCATCCTGGAAATCACAGATCAAGATTTTCTCTTTTGTGTTCCACAGTATGACAGCAGTTAATGACATTACAGTGGCTTAGGTGAGGGTAACAGCATATCCAGTACTCAGTACAGAAACAAAGAGAATGGAGAGGGAGGGAGAAGAGCCTTTCTTCAGTCAACAACAACAACAGAAATCAAAGTGAAATGAAATCAAAATGTGCTGGGAACCTCTAATATTTGTAACTACCACAAAACTCAAGTACTCCTTTGTTGGAGCCAGGACTTTTGATTTTCCAGATTTTCTATTAACAGTACCTGCCAATGATTACTTACTAAGAAAGTTTTTGTACACATACAAGAACTAAAGTGATTATAATCATTATAATTACTGTCCTACCTCAAGAGTGGTCTAGCAAAGTTCAAGACACAAAAAAGAAGTGCTGAGACTTACTCTAACTTTCCCATGGCCCTTTCAGACACATGCTGAAAGGGTCTTCCTGTGCTGTTAGAGCACAATGATACAGAGGGTGCTTAACATCCCGCACTTGTATTCCTATGCTGCATGCACACAGTTCTTGTTTACTTTGAAGGATGATTTCTGACTTAAAGCTTTAAAGCCAGCCTGTGCCACTTTCTGCTCCCAAGCTAGGACACTCAATTCTCTGCACCACTGAGCTGCAGAAGCCGTCTTGGCTAGCACAGGTATTATCCCATTTCAGAAGTCCTTTTTGTACTACCCTTCCCACCTCCTCTCCTCCCAACATCTGTGGGCACGCAGCTGGGAGCGACCCTCACTGATGTGTGCTAAGGCAGAAAAGGCAAAAGAGGTCTTTTTTAGCTGATGAGTAACTGAGGGAACTGAGAGGAGGCTGAAGGGCTGGGGCTTGCTCAGCCTGGGGAAGAGATTGCTGCAGGAGGACCTAATGGTCACCCACCTGTACCAACAGGGCAGTGATCAAGGAGATGGAGCCACACTCTTGCAGCGGTGTATGGCAGGATGAGGCACTATGGCTGAAAGCTGAAACAAGAGCGGTTCAGGCTGGATATAAGGAGCGACTTTTTCCTCATTGGGGGAGGCAGGCAGTGGAGGAGGTCATCCAGAGAGGCTGTGAAGACTCCGTTGCTGGAGGCTTTCAAGAGCTGCCTGGACAAAGATTTGAGCAACCTAATTTGATCTCACAGGTGACCCTACTTTGAGCTGGAGGTTGGACCAGAGACCTCTCGATATCCCTTCCAACCTGAATCCCTCTATGGTCTTTCAAAAAGAAGTGAGTAAATTCAACAGTTCGGTTTATATGAACACCTGCCTTCGCTCTGGTCCATCAGGGCTGTGATCTCAGGACAAAGCCAATATTTGCTTCTTCAGAGTATTCCCACTCCTGCGTGCTTTGTAAAGGTGAAGTCTCAGGTGCCCCCTGGCCCTCTTGCGTGGGGAGCACACTTGAAGCTTTCAGAAGAGCAGGTCAAGCCATTTTGAAACATGGGGAAGCTCAGGCTGCTATCAGATGCATGCTGACCTTTCTGTAGCTCAATGCGAGATCTTCTTCTTGTAATTTCCAGGCAGTTATGTCATTTGTTGCTGACAAAACAGAACCTATACCTGTTATAGGCAAAAGCCTTAGAGGCTTAATTGTTTAATGGAGAAATTCTCAACAAACACTTATCTTGTAACACAATAAAAATGCATTTTTAAGACACCTTTGCTATATCAATATTTAATAATGGCCTTCATACAAAAGGTACTTGCAGATGCCTACATACCGTTTCAATTAAGATATAAACAGACATAAAACTATTTAAGCAGAAAATACAATGTATTTTTGAACAGCTCATAATTTAAGATCATAAAACTGAGAGTGACTGTAGGGCTCACAGCCTGTCACTGGTTTGAATTCAAATAAATGTTAACAAACTTGACTGTCTCAATTCAGTAAGTAAGTCTCATGTTATTCCTCATCTACCTTATGGAGACCACCACTGCACTTCATATCCTTGCCACGATTCTCCATAGAAAACCTAGAAACCAAAAAGCCAGAGGCTCTAAAAGGCAAAGTAGTTTCAGGACCAGATCAAGGCTGAAACAAAACCAAAATATTGTCAAGGGAGACATGAATTAATTTTCTGTCCCCTTTATTCATTCAGTGGATGAACACAAGTCTTCATTTTCCAGAGAGATGGACTCTGAACACAAACATGTTCTTTGGTAAACCTCAAAATAAGTGAAGGGGCTTTCCACAACTCAGGCCAGAAAAATATGATCTTTTACACTTCAGACTTTGAAAGCTCTCTTTAGAAACCATCTTCTTTTTAAAGCCTCAGATCATTAGTGGTTAAAAACAACTATTATAATTTGTGACTCTTCATTCTTACATATATATAGCAAACGTATTTTTAAGACGAGGAGGGGGAAGCGATCCCACACAAGAACATAACATAATCACCAGTTATCCTCAAGGGATGTATTAGTCATTTCTCAAAAAACAAATAGAAAACTCCAGTACCGTTACATCCATTGCATTAAGGATAGTGGCAAGTAGGTATGTTGCCTACCAGCACCCAGTGGGTGGTCAAAAGCACTTGCTGTCTGACCTTCCCCTGGCAGTGGTGGGGGGGGCTCTGGGGTGCAGCTGGCTTTAGCCGCCCCGGTTAGAGGTGGCGGGTGCTGGAGGCTGGTGGGGGCTGCCTGTCTGGTACCCGCACGCTGACTCCTGGGTTCTGAGCCAGCTCCATAAAACCCAATCAGATAAAACCCAGGCTTTTCAAATATGCACCTGGGGATCATACTGAGCAGCACAACTGTGTAACTGAGTTGGGTGTAACACATAAGGGAGCCTAATACTTTTGAGGATGAGAAAATTACTGTTCATTATGCTAAGTAATGCCTTATATCAGCATGTAAATAACTTTTCTTTGTAAGCAATCACCAAAGCATTCTCAACAGAAAATTAATATATCTGATTTGTTTATGTATTCATCTAATTTAGGGCAGAAAGATTTCAAAGTGAAACTAGATATGAAAGTCCGTCACTAAAATTTTTCTGAGCTACGTGTTAGGATCCATATATATTCATACTTATACAGACACACACACGCAATTACATGCTCTGTCTCTGTGATAGGCTGAATCAGATAAGATGTTAAATATACAGTCCTGTGCTGTTTGTTACAAGAGATTTCACTCATCTCCCTATTTCTGACAGCCATAGTTTTGGCGGGAAATTAAAAGTTAATTTTGGTTTTTGTCCTTTTGTCTTTTTCCTTATCAGTAGTGCCTCCAGGGCATGCTAAAGTATGCTGAAAGTGACCTTCACTTTACTCACATCAACCTGAAACAAGTGATTTAGCCTCCATACTTGTAGAAGTAAACATAAGAAATGCCCACTGACTGACAAATATTTCATCAGAATTCAGCCACACATTCGCTCCTAGGCATAGAGGGGAGGGCGTTTTAGATGATGACCTCATTTAGTAAGGCATCATCATTTAAGTTCACCACCATTATATGTACATCACTATTACCTTTTGCACTCTCAACCTGTATCTTCTTGTCTTCCTTTAAAGGTTGCTATATTTTGTGGCCTATTCCACATGCAGCTGCCATGCAGTAATGTTGCAGTGCTGTGATTTCGAAGACAGGCACAAATCTTTAACCAAACCTGATTAGGACAAGAATTTTCCCATTTCTCAAAACTACTCCCAGAGCAAGCAGACAGGCAAATTTTGAGTGCTTAAACATATAGAAGTTAGACAAACGACACAGGAAAGAGCACAACCTCACAAACACCACCCTGCAGAGAACATGCTGATGCACACCATGCATCCAGTTCTGCTGGCGCTTGTGTTTTCCAGGACAGTAGCAGTACTACTGCTTGCAATGGTCAAAACCTCTGGGCCATTAAATTTGGTGGGGTGTTCTGTGCACTCACAGCTATTCTCATGTGGAAGTTCTTTGCTGGACTGGAGCTTGGAGGGCAGCTGAAACAATTTTTAATATGTTAATTAGTTGTCATTGCAGATTCCAAGGTCTGTACAGTGAGGCAATGGTGGTAGCTTAATAGATACAATACAAATGTGAAAAACAGAGATGGAAAAATTGTCGGAGATAAGGGCTTCAGTCATTGACTGGGAAAAAATTCTTAGAAAAGGAAACAAAAGATCTGGGATGTAGCAATAAGGTGAGTCAAATAGGCTCTTGAAGATATAGGACAACTTTTTCTGAAAGAGTTTAATACTCGGAGCATCAGAGAGTATATTCTGGGCTTTACAAGGCAGAAATTGCAGGATTATTAAGAAAGGTGATTTCAGCAATACCATATCAGCCAGACCTGGGCTGGAAAACCATGTTACAAACCAAAAGACTATTGTAGCAGACACAGGAAAGGCCATGAGGGTACAGATACAGAAGGAAGAACAGATGCACTGGAAAGGCTTTATGAGTGCTTTAGTTTAGTATGGAAAAAATAAAGTGTATATAAAAAATAATTAAAAAAACCAATCTCAGAGCCACCACATCCAAGAGAAGCTCAAGACAGCTCTCAAACAGCAACCAAATGAAAATTCAGCTTTGACCTCAGATGACACCCCCACAAGCCTTTGTCTGACAATGGCTGTTAAATGTAAGTGCACGCCCGTACATGCACCCCTGGTCAGAGCGCTGCTGCAGCATTCATTTGGATGGCACCAAAATGACCGGATTTTTGAAAGGATCTTCCCATGCCCACCAGAGAATGGGCAATAGCTAATTCTTCCATTCAGTTTGGTAATTTAGTATGCTGCTTACAGTGGCCCATGATGTTTCAGTGTTGTGCCATATTTCCATGCATTACCTCCCCTGCTGACTCCACAGCAGATAAGGAACTAAACCAGCTGGAAGTGCCTTTTTGCTCCTAGCTGAGCAAGAGTGCCTCAGATGACTCCCTGGACATGGAGTCAAAGCAAGAAGCTTCCAGATTTGACCCACTGTTCATTTAAGTCTAGCTCCTCTTTGCTAAGAGTATCTCCCATCTTCTGGTGAAAGCTTTGACAGAGGGTGCTGAGTTTATGTGTTTTTCTAAAATAGCTTGTCATGTAGCACCTATCTCATACAATGGAAAAGAAAAATCACCTAAGTTCATGCGAACCTCTTTCTGACTCACATTTACCCACTCCCAAGCCTTTGCGTACTGTTGTAAATCTTGACAACCTATTTTCATTTTCACATCAGATCCGTGTTTTGACTGGACACTAACAGAAGAAAACATCACAGAAACATGACCTGGCTATTCAACCTTTTAAAGGAGATTTCTCATTGAATTTTAGGGGGAAAAACCCTTTAGTTTCAGGCATTGGCCATTAAAAAAAAGATTTTAAAAAAATCCTCCAAACAACAGGTAGCTAGGATTGGTGACCAGTTACAACAAAATTGATATAAGAAGAATCAGATGACTTTGATTTACACCTAGTTTAGCACATTTTGAATAAAGATTTATCATACAAGGGAGAACTTTTCACTGCAAAATGTAATGACAATTTTATCATTCAACAATATTACATGTGGGTTTTTTCCCTTATCATCAAGGAAAAGAGACAAGCTTGTGAAAAACATATTTTGAAGAGGTTATAGCTACAAGAGCCATCTCATCTAGCATGGTGAGAACAGGATTTGAGACCTCGCCATCTATATACAGCAATTAGGAACACGAGGCAACTTCATGAACTTAAAGATCTCACTTCAATGAGATTGCACAACTGCTTAAAGTATCTGAAGGACCCAAGGCTAAATCAGCTAACCTCTAGAAAACCTGAACTCTTTAGTCACGAAGTCTCCTGTACTGTTTTGACATCAATATTTAGAAAGAAAGAAAAAGTCCTAGTAACAAAAACAATAGGCATGTAGATGCCAATTCAGACAGTATAAGTATATACTTCAATCCTGCTGCAAGTGTTTCAGGCCCACCAAAGTATCAGAAAGCAAGGAGGACGTCAGCCTATGAAGGTGTTTTCCTGAATCAGGGCACAGAACGTGCACGCACAGAGCCACTTTGCATTCCACATACACAGCTGCTCTGGGAACACCTCTGTCCTTGCATGTGTGCTCCCCATCAACGCAGAAAGGTCTTCCACAGTAACAAGACCTTTCAGGATAAGAAATGAAATTAGAGTTTGGGGATTTTGTTGTTTTGTTTTTAAAACCAAAACCTAGTTTAGACTTCTGTGCTTGGACCAGAATCCATTTTCTATTAATCCAGTCAGGGATCAAAACCATAGCCTGTAACTAGTCTGTGTAATATTTAAATTGTAGCTTTAGTTTTGAATATTATATTCCTACAACAGCTAATTGTTTGCAGAAACTATTTAGCAAATCATGCTATGTAGCACATAAATCAAACAGAAGTGGAAGAAAAACTAATGAATGACTAATAGTCAGCAAATTAGTCACTAAGGTCTATCCAATGCCTTCTCTCCAACACAACAAGGTGTTACATCAGAATAATGGTAATACTTTTTTCTCCCCCTTATTTTTGTTTTTTTTTTTTCTTTTTAAGGGAGGGGTTTGCTTGATATATCATCTCACTAGTAAAAACATCATTAATTGCATTTTATATATACTTTATGCATACACATATATAAAACATAAGCACATACATATACTCTGTATTTCCACCTCCATTTTGGAGACATCGCCTACAAATTCTCATTTTATGAACCCTTTAATCTCTGAAGGGTTTCTTCTCCCTTTCTATGACCTACCACTCTCCTGCAGCGTTTATGCTCTGTAAAGGGCCAATACAACAGCAAAAGCTATAGTTTGGAATATTTTGACAGTTATATAACAGTCAGATCCAACTGAATTGCATCCAAAAAAACCTATTGACTCCCTTCAGAATTACTTTTAAAAATTTAGATTCAAACGTGAGAGAGCAGAATAAATTATATTTAAGAGGTCATCTAATACATTAAAAAAATCAGCTATACTTACTGAAAAATTATATTTAACAGCTCATGTAATAGATTAAAAATTCCAACCATCCTTATTAATGGTTTTATTCCATCTACCCAGTTTTTCCTCTTCCTTCTGTATTTCTTCCACTTGCTTTACCCATTGTGTCTCTGCTTCTTTTCCCCCTTGCTGACCTACCTACATACCTCCATACATTAAATATTTCCCTTCTTAAAAGCCTTCTCTTCTTGCTTCCCTCTTTCTTTTGAGCTATTTTTGGCCCATTTTCCTAGGCTCCATCTTTTCTTCTCTCTCACAGGTTAGGGACTACACTGCACAGGATGGTTTTCAGACTTCTATGCCTCTGCTGGCTGTCTGCCACCACAGGGCAGGTGGTCTCTGCAAGGTGCCCTGGCCATGCTGCTGTCAGCACACCAGGCTGGCTTTTGGGTCAGGAGCACCACCAGTACACATCGGTTTCTTTCGGCACATGGGCAGAGAAGGAGCCCTTCTACTTAACCTGAACAAGCAGAGGGGCACTGCAAAGGATGATGTTTTGGGCTACCCCAGCCCTGCAGACATAAGAGTTGAGTCTCAGTTGCAAGACTTATTCTTCTAGTCCTTGCCCTGTCCTAGCTCTGGTTTAATTTTGTCTGCACAGACTTGTTCTGCACCTCATGGACTGTCTCACAAAAAGGCACAGGCTTTAAGCTGCAAGCCCTCTGTTATTACATGACCCTGCAGGGACACAGGGAGCATCCTTTCTTGGCCCCTTGGACATGGACTTCTCTCCCCCATAGTCTGGCACTATGTCATACATGGGGATTTCAGCAACTTGTTAATGGGACACTCTTGGAAAGGGGAGCTGCGTGGTTGTGCCTGCATCTGAGCTCCACAACCACAAAGACCACCAGCATTAAGGCACCATCTCTCCTTTACAGGGATATGGAGACACTAAAGCCGGCACTTGCCTACCAAGCTGAATCCTTGTGGACCCTTGCTAGTTTGCAAATGGTTGCCTGGAACCGGGCAGAGGAGGTAAAACCCTCTCCTTCAGGTTGATCAGAATTAAGTAAGTATCCTGTTTCTTACATGCAGCCCTCCCAGTAAAAGCTCTTGTACACTCATGAATGCAAGCACAATGCTATTTGCCGCACTGGCTTTGTAGGCGACAGCCTCAAGTGGCAGTTTTCACAAACATATGTACAAACTCGAGCGCACTAAACCAGAGGACTGTCCTCATGATCAGACTCGGTGAAAGCCCTGCTAGTCTGTCTATTTCTGGTATGTCCAAGTAACCTATCACCATGGCAGCTAAGCAGAGAGGAGAAAATGCTGCAGACCAGAGCAGATCAGACAGCAGCGCTTGTAAGACATAACCACAAGACTGTATGTCACATCCTCCCCCAGCTGCTGCCATGACCCATTTGTGATTTCTACCTGAAAGCTGTACAGTATGAAAAAGTTTTATTAACATACCCAAACTACACTCTTCAAAGATCTTACACTAGCAATAACAGGAAACAAGCACATGAAAGCAGGCCAGAAAATGGCAAAAAAATATTTAAACTAAAATAGAAAAACTAATTTTATTGAAAGTAACATTGTAAAATACACTGCAGTGAGCCAATCTAAGAGGAATACACTCAGCTCACAGAGTGCCCCAAGCAGCTTCAAAGGGGAAAAAAATAATACATTTAAAGCTTATACAGAAGTAGCCCAAGGTTTGTCATCAGCCCAGAAAACTGAAGAGTGGGAAACCACAGGACAGATGGCAGCAGAAGTCAGACTGTCTTGGCCAGGTGTAGGTCACCACTGCGTTTTGCAACCTGGGGCTGTGGCTCTCAGCCTTTTTGTTCCCTCCCGTGTCTTATGAAGCCTTGTAAATCCACCCTGACTCCCCACAGCAACCGTGTTTCCCTCACCCCACTGGCTGCCAGCGCTGTATTTTCAGGCAGACAGCACTGCGGCAGGTGGCTTTTTGGGGGTGGTTGTGCTCCTGCAGCAGTCTGCTGCCTTAAGCAGGGTGCATCAGTTTTAGTGTTTTAATTCAGGTAAACAAATCTCCCAACTGCCCACACTTAGTGCGTATTATTTCACGCTGTGGGGCAGTCACTGAATAAGAAATCTGGGCTTCTTTAAGACAAAGTTTAACTGGAGGATGCAGCCCAGATGCTCACCTGGTATGCTCCAGCTGCTAGCAAGAGTTCAGGCTGCTAGAGCTAGTCCAAGGCAAGAACCCTCACAGTGCACACAGTGGGACACTGGCTCCTCAGCACCACTTGTTTTCTACAGATCCACCCCTATTGCACTGCACTGCTTGCCTGAGTCGAAAGTTTGGGCTCCCCAGCATACATATCTTAAGCAAAATAATGTCATGGACATTGCTTGTGCTTCATCTCTGAGGCAGTCAGAGAAGAACCCACTCTCTTCTCACGTTCAATAGTGCTGTCATTGTGAGAATTTGCTCCAAAAAATCAAAACCAGTGGTCAGAATGCAGGTGCAGCTCAAGAGGAAGAGAAATACCCTGAGAGCTTTCAGGCTCTCTCCAGCTTATTGACTTAAAGTTGCACTTCTTCTTCCTTTTATATGCATCAACATTCCCATCAACAGAATATTAAACATGTTATTATTATTTAATATTTTCTTTGGCCATTTCCCACAGGGAACATGTGATCTGACATCTAGATGCTTTGGTAAGGTACAGAACTGTAGCGACCCATTTCTGTAAGAATCAGCACCAGTGACCAAAGAAGTCAACGCTAGCATTTGTGAACAAACAAGTCGGAAAATGCCCCGATTTGCCTTTTTGGAGATCTCCTGGAAATAGGAACAGTCTAAAATTATAAGTAGGTTTTCTTTTTTCTGCAGGACTGGCTTTTTCCCCATGCAGCAGCTAAAGAGACTGATCTCTGTTGATCGCATTCATATAGAATTTCAGAAAGACACAGCACGTAGAACCTGAGGTGCCAAAGGTCCTGGGCAGTTCCTACAGCCTGTGGCACTCCCATTTCCTAAGCAGATCTGTCAGACTGGCCCTCTTCACCCCAGGTAGCTTCAGGCCTTCGGACACGAACAGGAGATATTCTAACCCCCATCAAACCCTGTTTCTGCCTCTCTTACTAGGAAAAGGGATTAACTGGTGGGATAATCAGACATTGTTTACTCTTCTGTAGCCCATGCAGAAAAAGATTAAGGCCAAGATTTTAGTAAGTGGGAAGCTAAAGTTAGTAAGCCCATACTGAAGCACTTAAATATCCTGATTTTTTTTTCTTTTTTTAAATCACTGACCTCCACATTGCTCCCAGAGGCTTGACTGTTGCTCTGTGGGTTCACACCCTCTGATAGTCCAACCTTTATGTCTTGAGCCACAATTAAAAGTGTTATTGGAGTAAGAAAATTATCCTAAGGAAGAATTAAAAGTTTGGAAAGAGTTAAGAATAGACAATAGCACTCCTACAATACCAACTGAGTCAAAACTCCAAGCAAAGCAAAAGAGCAAGGAGAAGGAACAGTGAAATATTAAATGCAGTTGCTTCTTCTATTTGCAGTTTAATAATTCAAGACCTATATTTATTTATTCATACTAATTGACCGATGAAGTTATGCTGTGGAATAGCTGAAGAGAAACTAATTGCTGTCTCATTTTATTTTAATAGTATATTAAAACACAGGCTAGACTGGAGACCTCTTCTCGACTTGTGCTGATGTTATCTGCCCTGAGACACTGGCAACTGTCCAGGGACTTGCCTACACTGATATTTAGGACTAACCTTAGGAGTCAGATTAGGTGATTGTGCCTTTGGCTATAATGGACCACAAATGGGAAGCTCATTTCTTTTTGAGATCAATCTTTCCTCCTTTCCATTTATTTTTTCCACTCAGGTTCTATTATCATTTTCTCAGTCTGTGCAAAGGGGCCTTAAAGTGGATGTAAATGAATTTTGCAAAACCCACACAGGACCCCTTAATACCATTGGAGTAATTGGGGCTTAACTGCAGTGAATCCTGAAGCACACTATCTAAATACAGGCATTCCCAAGCTTTTCTACAGTCTCATAATTAACACTCCCACAAGCAAAATGAGACAAAAAAAGTGCAATATGCATTCTGCTGTAGAGTCCTCCATCAGTTCCTGATCCATCAGCATTTTCCCTACACAGTTTCCATGCTCTCCTGATGATGACTAAATTGATGGCACTCTCCTCTGTGCAGAGTCCTTTTTCCACTCCCTCCTAGCCCTTCGGTCTGGGACCCCACAAGGAACCCTCCCTCTCTCCCACCCAAGCCAAATTCCTGCAGGCACCTAGCCTCTTTCATTAGCAGGAAGGCTACTACTATGGCTAATGATGGAGACTGCGTGCACAGTGGCTCTTCTGCCCGACTGCCCACCCAGGGCTGGGAGCTGCCCTTCCCACGGACATCACCCCTGCTGCCGTGGTGTGAGGGGGAGCAGGGCAGCAGGCAAAAGGGCAGAGGCATGGGCACCATGCCATGGACCTCACCAGAGAAGCAAACAAGGCAAACCAAAAATTTGTCAGTGTTCCAGCATCTTGTCTCACGTACATTTATAGTTGCAGTATTATGGATACACCATACAAAGCGCTAGAGAAGATTCACCCTCCTTACCAGAACAGCAGGCATGGGGCACCATCAGCAGCTCATGGTAGGATATGAGAGTCCCCATGTATTCAAAGCCCAGCATATAGGCTGGTTCATCCTATATATCTAGACAACAAGCCACTGAACTGGAGCCCTGGCAATTTACATACTCTTTACATAGATACAAATAAGCTCAGAAGGTGAAAGGCAACAGAAAAGCAGGTCCTTTGAGTGCAGAACCTTTCATCTTCGAGTTTGCTAAGGACAGAAGTAAAGGCAGCTTACGATCCAAATTGTGCACATTCCTCCTTTGAAGCTCTACCTTTCTCCCAGCCCAAACTTTGCCATTTAGCACTCTCATTACCTCCTAAGGTCTGCTCCTCCCTTCAGCATTTAGTTCCTCTGCAGAGCAGCAAGCAGTTTCCCTCCCTTCCCAGGAATCTTAATTAACTTTTTTCTGTGTGTTTGTTTCCCCCCCAGCCCTTCAGACATACCAATACCTTCAGTTAGGTTTGTTTCAATGCTTTCAAAGTTATCTTTAATTGCATTTTTATTTCATATAGGTCACCAGCTGACTTTCATTCAAAACATAGTGCATATCAGAATTTGAGCATTCATATCATCTACGCAGCGTAACATGCGGAGCTACACCTGTACTGTTACTTTTGACAGAGATGGCACCACCTGTTTTGAACTGTGTTTGATTCTATACTTTCAAAAATCTAGCAATGACTTTCATCCTTCTACGTGTATTTGCATGATGCCAAGTCCTCCTATCATCTTTCCAGCCCTAATACTTCACTGGCTGGGCCAAAAAGGCTACCCTGGTTCTTCATCGCTGTTTGATTTCCCTGAAGCCAACTGATTCACATCAGTCAAAAAGGTCACTTCACTAGGACTGCATCTCATAATTTAAAGATGTGGGGACCTCTTCCTGTTTGAGGTCCAGATAGGACTTGGGGGAGGATGGATATACATGGGCTAAGCATGGTCCATGGCTCTGAATTTGAGCTTGCTCACTCAGTAGCAGCTCAGAGAGCACGCAGAACAAGTGCAGGACAGCCTGTACTCCTTCATGTAAACTTGCTTTTACAGTTATTTTATCACTCTCTTGTTTTTACACATGTCTTCTTGCTTTTCTCCTTTGACCTCAGGGAACCTTAGCAGCCTTCTCTGAAGGGAGGGGAGAGTTGCCACTGGTGCCTCCAGGGCCCCGTGATATCACCCTTCTGATACCAACGATGGGGTGGAGAGTCTGGAAACTCATCCAGGAGGCAAATAAACAACCTAAAATCCCTCCTACCTGCATCTTCTGCTGGAAGTCTTAGCAACAGCTCTCCATCAGGACCCCAAATAACCCCCGGGTGGGGCTGGGGGGAGGAAGGTGCTGTGGACGAGCTCTGCACCCTCTCTCTGGGCTGTGCCCAGTCATCCCACTGTCAGCTGCAGCTGACAAATGAGGCCTTGACTCCCAAGTTCCCATCAAATCAGCCAGCAAAAAGTAGTTATTAGCAGTATATTCACTCACAGAAAGCGGATTACAAATTACCCACATTCAGCACTTGGAAACAAGATTATTTGTGACATAACAGATTGCCACCATTGTAATCCAGAGGCTGTAAACAGTTGTTAGTTGTCCACGGGCAAATGCAAATCTGTGCCAGTGTAGCTGGTTTTAGGTAGAGGTGATCACAAATTATCATATGCTAACATCTGAACCCTTTTCTGTGCCACTAATACTGTTTCCTGAATGCTTTCCCTGCTAACCTTAATCCTAATGTTGAAATTAGGCACTATAATAGTAAGTGGAATTTTATGGGGAAAAATTAATTCTAAAATAATGTTAAGGAGCAGACCTGATTAACCTGGCCTTTGCTCCAAGAACCTGTTGACTGTATTGTTAAATTATTAAAAAAAAAAAAAAAATCAAAGTCAGAAATCAATGTTTTATGACTCAGTGACAGCAGGCATCTTCAAACAGCTCTTCCAGCACCTCATTCCCAAAACAGGAAGTTTCAAGGGCTGACTGATTCCAGGGTGGCATCCCAGGACTGTGATAAATTGCAAAATTGCTCATCAAGAGCAAATCTCTACAGAGCACCTAACTTCCCAAGTCACCATGTGAAGCTGAACATGAGGCCAGAAGTCCCTGCCAGTGAAGTCTGGATGCACTGACACCATGCCACTGGGATCTAAGCTACAGTTTCACTGTGAGGGTTTTGGATTGGCAGCTGTGCAAACACAGACATTTTCCCTTAAAGAAGACGGGCACAAACCAAGGCAACAAAGGATTCTGTGAGGCAATGTGACAAAAACATGAAGGGGATAATCATATTTGCTCAGTAAAATAGATATTACTAGTTTATGAAAATGAGGTATGAATCAAAAGCTGCTTGGCCAAGGCTTTGATACTTATTATGAAAATAGCGTAGCAACAACGCCATTGAAGGCTTTTTCTAGCAATCACTCAATGCCCTCATTTGCGCACTGCCCATCCTGAGAACAGAAGATCCCAACCAGCTGATAAATGAAGAGCTGGTTCTGGCTCATTTTACAGGCCCACACTTGGGCCACCCCTGTAAGTCTGAGAACAGTAGTGCTTGCTTATGTTTTCATTATTTAGGCTTTGTGGAAAATTTTCCATGACACCCAGAGGATGTAGGAACATGAGAATTATGTTTAAGTCATGATTTAATCACAGTGGAACACTCATGTGGCATATGCATTTGCAGAAGTAATGGGCCATGAGAAAATGTCTACTGTATAAGTCCCTAAAAGGCTAGATAAATTCCTTCAGTGTCAGAGGTTCTGACACAGACTTATCTTCAAAAATGGCATAAGCAGAGTGATGGGCAGGAGGGTCATAGACTGGTAACTCCAAGATGAGAGTGGGGGTCATGTTCTGTTGTAACAAGTGCTAGCTGGTGAGATAATGCAATACACTTACCCTCTGAAAAGAAATTTCTCATTTACTTGCTTGATACCAGATTTAACGCATTTGTAAACCTGAAGAAGCTGAAGTAACCCATTCTAAAGAACATTAAAATAATTTCATTGCTTGCAAGATTTTTGGATAATGCATGTATACATCAGTGAATACTTTGGGTCTCATATCACCACTGGCTCAAGAACAGTTCAAAACCAATAAATGCGTATTTCTTATTTTTCAGAGCATGCAGTGTAACTGATCCCACCTGGAAGCATCTCAGCAACCAATACATTTTTTAGCTACCTGAAGGTTTTCCTAACCTCGAGCTCATCCTTTCTTGGCCTCATCCCTGGTGTAGTGGATGCCAGGACCCTTGGAGGGCCAGTAAGGTGTCAGAGGGGTGCCATGACACACAACCATCCCTCTCCTTGGTGGTGGCTGGGTCACCGTATCTGTGCAGCTGAACCAGGGCAGGACCCTTCTGCTGCCACCCAAGGATTCCCCTCTGCCGGGAGATTTCTCACAGGGCCAGATTGGCTGGCAGCAGCAGGAAACAGTCCCAACGTGCTGTGAAACTAGGGCTGTAATATGTTAATGTGAAGACTTTTTCCAAGTAATCTTTACCATCTGTTGTCTCACACTGATGTTAGTATTAATAATTTATAGGTCTTCTCTCAAGGCCGAGGAGGAAGCAGAATGCTAAGCTCTAACACAGAGACAGTATCAACTTTATTTTTTTTTTTTGCTTTAATGAGATTGATGTTGCTCTATATGATAGCCTTGCACAGGGAATATGTGGTGCTGTTCAGCTTGCTGTTGCTTTTGGAAGCATTTTACTGAAAATAGCAGTGGCAAGATATTTATTTTAGTCCAGTTCCTCTGTTGCTTCTTTCCTTCTAAAGAAGGCATGCAGCCTATCTGGTACATAAGCAAAGTGCATATAAAGGTCAGAGGCAAAGCATAAGCTAACAGTGTAAGTCGTATTATAGGATGCAGTTCCTGGCAGGCAGGAACAGACAGGGTTCCTTCTTCTGCTATCCTAGGGGCTGTTAGGCTGAAGGAGTGTAGCTGTGCTACCAGTTTAAGCCAGCAGAATCTCCTTGCTATATTTAACCTTGATTTCCTCAGAGACCAAATATGCAAATCACAAAATGTGATGCACGGCAAACACTGCTTTCATAAGTGAGAGCTAAGTTGTAGTCCCAAACAATCAAATCAGCCTTTTCTACTCACAGGGCTTCACTTTAATCTCTTATTAACGGGATTAATAGCAGACTTAGAGTTCATACCATTTTACTCCCCTTTTACTCAAACCAATCTAGCCGCTTTCACAGAGGGACAGGTGGATTAATAGTCTTAGTCAAAAACTGTGGTGATAATGCATAAAATCAGCCGAAGGGAGGGATTCCGGGGTAAAAACGGACAGCTGGAAGATTGCTATCAAAGCCATGCAGTGGCTTCACCCACAGATAGAAATGTGAAATGCGTAGGAGACCCTTCTGCTTCTAAATTGAAAAACAAAACAAACCCCCTGAAAGATAAACAAGTACAGTAAAAGAGTAAGTCTCTCTATTAATAAATGCTTACCAGAGGATAAACAAGTAAAGGAATAAAGAACCTGGGAAGCTCAGAAATGTGGAGGCATTTGATGAAACGTAACTCCACTAAGGAATGCAAAGCTCTAACAGACTGTTATACAATCTTTGACTTCTTTTAATAACAGTTGAAGGTCAGATGCCACAGCTCTTCCTGGAAATCCTAAAAAGACTGGGTGGCTCCCCAAGTTAGAAAGGAACTGCCACATCGTATATTGTGCAACATATAGCTATTGACTAAGGTATATTATATTACCTCCAACAGCTGACTCAGGCCCAGTTGTTATAAAAGGCTTTCACACTCAGGCAAGCAGCACGTAGCAGTCAGACTCAAAGAGGCTTGGGGCCGCAGGACCCTGAGCGGGCTGGGGAAGGTCGGGGGGGTCAAGCTGATTACGGGCTCAGCTGGGTTACCCCAGTTCACACCGAGCTATTGACATTCAGCTGCCTTGCTTACTCATTACCGGATCAGCAGGGGACTGTCTGGGTCTGAAACGTTAACCCTTCCCATGCCCTGATGATTAGGGTTTTATTTAGAGGACTACCAGCTGCGGGGTGGGAGGCTGGCAGAAGGCCGGGCTTTCCTGTTAGCATCCCGGGGGCACTGCTGACCTGGGAGCAGAAACTGCCCTCGACCAGAGCCAGAGGCCACGCACCACTGCTGGGGCAGCTTTGCTCCCCAGAGAGCGGGGGAGAGGTAGCAGGATGGGGAGGGCTGTGTCCCAGGTGAGAATTTGCTCCAAAAAGGCAGGAGAAATGACACCTGCAGCCAATTTTCACACAACCAATTATTCACTCAGTTCTTACTCCTGTGTTAAGGTAAGCAGGGGTATGGGACGCACCTTGTAAGGAAAAGCAAACTTCTCACCGTGACCCAACCCAGTGTTACTCGGTTAGGATGCTTGTGCCCATGCTATCTTTACTCTCGGTTTTGCAAATGTTCATAGAATTATTGCAAATCTTGTAATGGCATTTTTTTTCTTAATGATTCAGACCTTCATTATGTGAAAACCTCAGTACGTTTTTAGAATAACTTCCAGTGCTTGTGGCTTTGCCTTTTAGGGCCCATAATCCAGATGAAGTATAAAAAGACTCCAAAAGGTGAAGGGGGGAATTATTGTTGGTGCCTCATGGTCCTGTTAAGGCAGTGCTGTGATTTCCTGGTAATGGCGTACTAATTTATGGCTTCTGAAGGTAGAAGTCAGCTATTATATTATCACAGCCCACTAAGATATATTACATTTATTTGGTTCTTTAAAATAAAATAACAATATTTCTGCAATGTAATAAAAAATGCTATTCTCCCTTTTGCATCAAGTCAAAAGCTCCTCTGTAAAGAGAAGCTGTATCATTCTGTCACAGAGAAGAACAGATGGTGAATAGCAGGTATGCGAAATATTCATACTACTCTTCTTTATTTCACCTTTCACTGTAATTACATTGCTTGCCAGGCTCCAAATGAAGCATTGAATTCAGACATCAGAATTTGGTGGAGATGAATTTTGCAAAGCTTTAAGCGTTAGTTCAATTTCATGACATGTTGAGTGTAATTTATACAGATCTCAAAACATGCCAGCTACTTAGAGGTGCATCAGAAGAGGCAAAGGTCTTATCACATCTTATAATCACAAATGAAATTTTCAAATAAACAATGAAATACAAATAAACAAGCAGTAAAGTTTGCTTGCATCTGGCTAATACCTCCATTAATCTTTATTAGTAATTTCTAATATTGAGAGCAGGAAAGGTAGGATTTATAGCTCTTTTCAAAGAAGAGCCAATGAAAATTAGATGGATTGGGCCAGTGGATCAGTTCCAAGTGTAGGGAAAGAAAAGACAGGACGGGACCTTTGAAAGTGGTAAATGAAGTGTTTCTGCAGATGAAGTGTATTAGAAGGAGATATAGGAAGACTAAGACGTGCATGTCTGTGAAGGCAAGAGGGAGAGAACTTAAATTTAATAGGAAGGTCAGCAAAAGAACTTGAAGAAGAATGGGATTTGATCCAAGTGAAAGGTAAGATAGAAATGGGCTTAGGTAAAATATCAGGAGCCAAAAAAGAATGTATTGCTTATCTGTAACATAAGAAGGGCTGGCATATTTGTTTGTTGGATATAGTGGAGAAAATACTATTGTGTGGATTTTAAGACTGAGTGACAGTGGGAAAAGTTGGATAAGAAACAGTAAGTCAAAAATAGAGGATACATTTTCAAGCTTAACGAGCATCAAGGATGAGAAGGAACTTGATGAAAGTGCTTGAGTTTCGCAGTTTGCTGTCATGTGGTTTTCCTTCTGCAGGGGGATATTGAGGAAGTTCAGCTGTCGAGGTAAAGGCAAGCTGGTAGCAAAGCAGAGTGGAAATGAAGAAGTTAAACTGCTGAGTTTGTAAAGGGTAGTTGAAGATGTGGAAGTGTGTCATGGCATGGGAATGGAGGGAAACAAGAAGTGTATGGCATTTCTGAAAGCTGGAGAACAGGTGGTTTTCAGGAAGGGAGGGTGTGCAGTCACCCTAAAACGGAAGGGAGGATGAGCTCGCTGGTGACTTTGCTGGTAACGTCGCAAGCCATTTCTGTGGATGAGAGGGAACAGAAAGCAGATTTTACAGGGGGAGAAAATTGGCTGAGTAGGGCCAGAAGAAGTGGGATTTATTTTTTTATTTATTTATTTTTTTTTACATGTTTAAGACATATGGAGGCAAAGAAAGGAAGCATATGGAGTGGCACTTGAAAATGGGGCTGGGGTCAAGAGAGACGGTAGGGGAAACAATAACATGTTTCAGACGCAGAGAAAAGTGGTTGAAGATGTCTCATTGTTTCTTCATGCTCCTCCATCTGTCAATATCCATCTGTTGTTTTTTTGTTGTATGCTCAAATGTCAACTCCAGTAACTGTTTAATGTAAAATGGATAATAATGTCTCCCTTTCTCACCGATTTTTGGAAGGATATAAAAAAACATATCTTCCACACAGCACTGGAAGGGTGGGGAGGATCCACTTGTTCTCTGTAGCCTAGAGCTTGGTGATTAAAGAATGCTGTTCTGGGAAGCAGGAAAGGTCAGATGTGAATCCATAAACCTGAGAAGGCCCCTGAACTTGTGAAGGGGGGACCCTGAAGCCCATCAAAGTGCTTAACTACTGCCCTGTTCTATTAAAGGCACTGACATCATCACCAAATCCTAAAGGAAAGGTGTAACAGGAGAATGTACTCCGGGGAAAATATTCACTACCTCCTTGCAGCCTGGTGCTTGGTGCCAAGGACATCCAAGAGGTGAGATGTTGAAGATACCTGCTTTTGGTGGCTCTCTGCATCTGCTCTCCCCTTGGTGCCCTGATTGCTTCAAACCAAACCTTGAGGCATCAAAGCACTCTGGTAGATGGTGGCTTATGAACCCAGCTGGGGAAACAGTATCACCGCTAGCTGTCTATCTCGTGCCTTTGCTGTAGGTCACCTTTTGCATTGCAGAGGTGGCTGATGAACGTGTGTGCTGGCTTTGCTGTCACCTGCTAGCTGAGGGGAAGGTGCACCTTTTTGTGCTGCTGGAGAGGTAGGGAAGTGGAGCATGCAGGAAGATGGTGATGTGTAGCATAACCCCAGCAGGATCCACTGGAACCATTTGCCTCTCACATGCATTGCAGGAGCAAGGAAGGTACCCTGTTGCTGGTGCCTTGGCTTTTGCTCTGGGAGGCAGGCAGTTGCCCGCCTTCAGGGATCACTCCACCATGGTGAAGTAAAAGATGTACCCCTGCATCACCATCGCCTGGCAATGACCCAGAAGGAATATCCACCCCACGAATCATTTTCCCTCTTGGCAAAACACAGTGATTGTAGCCTGGCTGCTTCGCCGAGCAGCAGCGTGGAGCTGAGTCAGTCCCTCCCAGGTCACCAGGAATCAGTCCATGCCTGCTACATCCCTGATCTGCAGTGGCATATCTGTAATTATGATTTTCACTGTTATGTTCGTGATATTAGAATTTGTCTTGCTCTAGCCAAGACTCCTACTCTTCGCTTCTGCACGAGCCTGTCATGCTATACAATTACAGTGGAGTCAGGGCCTGATCTGTACTATAATTATAACTGAGTCAGTTACAACAGACTTGTCTCCTGACCTGGTTCTGAAATAGCACTGTATTTTTTAAAGAAAAAGGGATTTTAGGTGTATTCTTCAACCATGCTAATGCATTACACTAGTCCTGGATTTAAACCGGGGGGTTAATTTCTGATAAAGCAACTCTTTTATTAGCATAAGCAGGAAATGGTCCAAACTGGCTGTTCATTAGCATTCACTAAGTCAGCTTCAAGCACCCTCTCTGAATGTCAGATACTTCCCGCTTGCATTCCCTCCCCACTTTGTGTGTTTGCTACTTCCTGGCATCCTTATCATATAGTAATGAATCACACTGGAGTTACTATGTCGCATTTAGATAGAGTGGGACTAGTTTGGCCAGTCCTGGGTAATCCGGCCTCTTAACAGGGAAATGCATTTAAATAGGTCAATGAATCTTACATGTCTGTGCATCAGAAATTATCAGCACTGCAGAACTTGCAGTCGGGGAGAAATTCTCTTTCAAGCAAAAGTTCATTGACGCCACTAGAGCAGCGAACAACATTTCATTTACATTTCCATTGAAAATGATGTTTTACCTTCATGGGTTGTTGGGGGTCTTTCAAAGTGAAATAAAGGATTCTTTATCTTTTACTTTTTTCTTCATATACAAAATAATATATTTGAAATTAAATGTACAATCCTGTTAGAGCTAAAAAGATATTTATCTAATCTCCCATCTCCCAAAATGTGGCTGTAATTCTTAGTCTTTATTTTTGCCTTGTGCCTTTTTTTGGTGATGGAATACTGTGAAGTGTTGCATTACAAAGCTAATCAAATTGCAAATGGAAAGCTTTTCCTTTGCTCCATTCTTTTAGGTGTTCCGCAGGTTATGTCTGTTAAGACACTTTCTGGAGGCCCCCAAAGAAGCCAGAAACACCCAGCAGCAGCAGCTCCACCTAGGAGGTTAACAGTCTGTATCTACAGATAGAGCCTGGGAGCGAAGGGGAGGGACAACTTGGGGTGCAAGGGGTAGAGAGGCCAGATGGCAGAGGACCTGCCCACAGCAGGAGAGTGTCCCTCTGTGCTGGTGGGATGGATGCCTTGGCATCACGGGAGAAACACCCCGTGCCGGTGAAAGGAGACCTCCTGGCAGCACAGCCACACCACCTCCCTCAGTGGTGTTAGCGAAGGGATCCAATACACTCTTCTGCCACCACCATTGTGCCCGTGCTGTGGGGTTTGTGTGCATAGCTGGGGCAAATGGTTTCTGGTTTCTTGTCATTCTCAGCTGACAGGGCCATGGCAGAGTTTTGCAGCCAATGCCTGCACTTGCTCTGGAGTTCAGAAAATGGACTGGTAGCAGCTACAAGGATATATTATCTGACTTTTAGCCCAGTTCCCCAGCTGTTAGTCCAGGATGCCGTTGTGTGAGAGTATTTAAAATACTATGGTCCATTTTGGATTTCTAGGCACTTAAGTATAATGATGAATGCACAAGTGTAGTGCACTTACATCAGTTAAACTTTTTGTCAACTCCACTTCTTCCTGTATATTTCTTTTTGGGCAAGAGCTCTGAAACTACCAACGTTTGAAGGATAGAATCAGGCTTTTTGTAGACAGTCCTTATTTTGCATTCAGTTCAAGACCACGCTTGCAGAAGAGTTTCAGGATATGCCTTCAGGATAAGTCTACCTAAAGCCCAACCCTGTATTCAAATTCTAATGGTCAATTTTGGTGTAAAAGATGTGCCACTTAACATAACTCTCTGACATTACTTAAATGTACCTTTCTCAGATAAAATCTGTCTGAGGCTGCATATATATAAAAAAAAAAGTGGTTTCCTGGAATAAGTTTTTAAAAAATGGACTAAGATAAGACTACTTTTATGAGTTCACCTGTATAAGCAGAAGAGGTGTAACCTGTCATGAAACTAGGCATGCATATGTTCAAATGTTTATAATATACAAGTTCTGAGAATTTAGATTATTTACCGTAGTGCTATATTCCATTCTCTAACATGCATGAGTGTATAAACCAGTAGTTTTAACTTGTGGTCCATTAACTGCTCTTAAATGGTGTGTGAAAATGAACTCAAAAAGCAAACCTATTGTCATTAGGCTCGGATCTGTTATACGTTGTTTGCCCCCTCTCAGGAAATGTTCAAAGGGTTTGAAGAACAGAAAGGGCTGAAACTCTTTGGTTCATGATGGTGCTTCTGTTGAATCAAAAATAAGGTGACAGACACTCTGATCTTGGAAATATTATTGCTGCCTGCTGGCCAGTCCTACTGTCCTTCCTTTACAGGATGCTTAACTTCCAAAGATACATGTTAAAGCTTTGCGCCCTGGGGCCCCTCACACCTGCTGCACCAGGGTGCAGCTGCAGTCCTCTCCTCCAACCCGCCTTTAACAGCTCAGGGGAAAACTGGCTGTGGGTACACAGGTGTGTCAGCTCATCCTTTTGATCTGTGCTGTTGTTTTCTTGTAGTCCCCCTCCTCTACCTGCCCAGGCTTCTCGTGTCTCTGCTGGATGATTGGGTAGTCTTCACTTGTCCTTCCTGTGTATACAACATTTTGCATAATGGGATCCTGATCCGTAAAAGGGACTGCAGTAAAGCAAATAACACTACCACAAAAAAAAAAAAAAAAAAAAAGAAAAAAAAGAAAAAAAATCCTTTAATGGTGAGTAGGCTCACTGAAGTCAATATATAAGAGAAATACATGTGTTTGTGTCTACAGGGCACCTTGGCATAGTGTGCTACATGATGCTGTGGGCTAACACTGGGAGCTTGTCATCTCCATAAGGTGATTTCTTCCTTCCTTAGCTTTGATCTAGTGTATTTCAAAACAATGCAGCCCCAAATCTAAGCTGGACAAAAATTTTCCCCCTCCCTGGTTGCTGTGGTTCATGGAAGGTGCTTCCTGTGGCAGCCTTTTGGAAACCCTGTCGTTGTGGCTGACGTAGTTCCTCCCCCCCAGCCAGTTGTGTCAGGACCACGCTAATGTTTCTTAGGCTCACCCAAGGTACCTATTTAAATTATAGATCTGGAATACTGATGGCTCCCCTCCAAATCTCTGATCTAGTAGCTGTTTTTAATGATAAATTACATATGTTTAATAGCTCAGCTATTTTGTTTGGTTCCTTCAGAACTTTGAGATGAATAGGCTCCAGTCTCAGTGATTTATTGCAATTTAATTTGTCAAGTTGTTTCAGCACTTTTTCTTACACTCCTCTGACAGCAGTTCACCTTCACAAGCCAAAGATAGGTATTTCCCCATTCTCTTCAGAGCGAAGACCCACACAGAAATGACTTAGCAACTTCCATGAGTTCCTTCTCCTCTTTGACCTCTTTTTCTCCTGCTCAGTTGATTAAATTTAGGGATTTTCCCATGAGCATCCTATGCTCAAATCCTTTATCATTGCAATTGTATCACGCAATCCTTTTCATAAGCTGATTGATCACCAGTGTAATTGTAGGTACAATTTTTGCCTGGATTTTTCTAGAATCTCTCTGCTCTACATTTAAAATTTTTCTTTTGATTTCCAGTCTACTCATGACTGTTCCCTTTCCCTGATCATTGTCCATATCTCCTTCATCTGAAATAATCTTTCCTGAACATGGATGGTCAGATGCCCACAATTCCAAGTGAAGTTTTGTATTCCTCTCTTCCTGGCTCCTCAGTCCAGTCTAGGATTGCATTTCTGTCTTTCGTGATTGTGTTATACAAGGGCTTTGTATTTATGCAGAAAGAATAACTGTATCAAAGTCTGTAGGGTACTCAGCTGGTTTCCACTTGAAAGTTCCAAATTTATAAGAGATTTCTGCTACTTGTCCCTGAGAATGTCACCTTGCAGTTGGTATAATTGAATTTAATCCAATATCTATTACTCCATTTGTCATTTATTTCTTTCCATGTGATATCCTAATAGTCCTCTGTATTAACAGTACCACAACATTAACATTGTGATCAGCAAATTTCATTTGTGCATTCCTACCTGTGTGCCAAGATCATTAAAGAAAGATTGGTATGTTTCAGGACCTTTCCTTGCACCATTCCCCTGCGTCCTCATACTTTCCATTTTGACACTCCTTAGAAAAGTCCTTAACTATATCTACAACATTGCTACTAACACGGGCTTTGTTTAGCTTAACTTCTTATGTGGCAACTTATGAAATTCATTGTTAAAATCTAGATACATGAGTTCTATTGTACTCTCCTTTATATAGGTATACTTAATTTATCAAAGACAGATGTCAGAGTTGCTTTGTCTGATCCACAATTGGGACGTCATGAGGGTGTCAATAGAGTTTTCCTCCCCTATTTACAATTACTCTTCTGCCCATCTACTACCTGGCAAAACCCCCCTCACAAATTATTGGGGTAGTAGTAATGCATCTAATTCTACAGTACCATCAGCAACTCATTAGATTTATTTTTAAGAAGTCTTAAACGATGGGTCGCTCCGTGTGCTCGATTTTTCTTGAGCATGTGGGGGTTTTCAGAACTATATGCGGTTTTAAGGTAGCTTCTTAGTCTTTGCAGAGTTGTTCTGGTCAAAGGAAAGCTGTGCGAGCTTTGTGTTGGTTTGCAAAGAGCAAATGTGTACTCTGTTGTTTCAGGCTGTAGCTGTTTTTCCCTCCGTTTCCTAATTCTTCTGTTTTATTGGTCTGGGACATGCTGGCTTTGGTACGACTGTAATTAAGTTTTCTCGAGCATCCCCCAGGGTTAATTCCCCTGCACATTGATTCCTACATTTCCCTGAAGAAAAAATTCCTAGTTTAACCCTCCCCCCAAGTGTACCATCATTTTTGGGAACACTTTCCCCAGAAGGACATTAGGCTTTCAGGCCACTGTCATTGGAACATCTATGGGGCCCTGCAGGAGAAACTGCACCTAGATCATAAACAAAAGACTCTCCCACCCCCCACAGGGTTGGCAGACTTTTAATTACAACATAGAACAGATGAATCAGTTGGGTGTCCCTTGACTGGGGAACCTTCTGAGTGACTAAATCTGTGTCAGATGAGGTGACAACAGGTAATAGGTGTGAAATGTCCTGGCAGTTGGGAGACATTTCCTAAAGGAGCAGATTAGCAACTGAACAGCTAAATGAGTCACTGAAGGAAGGGTGAGGGACTAAAGGGGAAACAGAGGGCAAGGGATGGTCTGCAGACCTTTTCCTGAGAATGAGAGATGAACCGTGACAGCTACATCACTGGTGCCTCGAAGTGTGATGCTCACTTCCTGAATAAGCTTCCTGGACAACTTGTTTGCTTTTAACTGGAGATTGTTGAGATTTCTTAGCAAATGGTCTTCAAAAAGCTTTCTTAGAAAGCCACCCCCATCTCTTTTATATTAAAGATTCTATTCTTTGCAACATTTTTGGAAATATGTCTTTAAATCTTATTGTACATTCAAAGATTGTGGGGTGGGGTTTTTTTGTTTTTATTGAATAGAACCACAAGTTAGGTAATAGGAATTGGGAAACTTGAGGAGAAATGAAAAAAGTTGATCTTTTGGTTAAAAAGCATTTCTTAAAAAAATATAGAAAACTAGCAATTGGGTCAGCTTTGAATGCTACGTTGTGCAGATAACCCTGAGGTCAAAATATTTTGCAAAATCATTCCCCTCCCTTCATATAATGATCATGGTCACAGTGCAAATGCCTGTCTTAGGCCTAGAAAACCATCATTCTTTCAGACAAGCATCACTGCATGTCCTGGCTGTATGATGTGGGACTGGAAGTATGTTTTAATATTTACACACCTGAAGCCTTCAAGGGAAACTTCAGAAGGTACAAAGGTACCTTCAGAGGCGAGGATGTGCACACTCTGTTTTTCCCATCTATCAGCAAGTGGGAGGCATCATGGAAGATCAAGCCTGAGATCTGTTGCAAGGCCAGGAGGTCTTTGTCCTTTCTTTTCCAGTTCTCTCCTACTTGTGACACCTCAGAGCAGCCTGTCAATGCCCAGTCTTCTTTATTCCTTTCCCATGCTATGGCCCTTGTGAGCACATACATCCTAACCTGGCCTGAGATGTGGATTTTTCCTATTGCCATGCTGGACTCTGAACCAAAATGGCAATGAGTGAGAAAGGGATGAGAAAACATTTTGTTCACATACCCATAATAGGTAGGTATGCCACAATATAGCAGAGATGCCACAAAAAGTCACATTCCTGGTCACTCTACCATGCCATAACCTCTGTCCACTCCCTGACTGTCAGGCATGTGAATAGACCTGGCCAGAAACACCAAACATCTGAACAGCCTCTGTCTCGTGAGGACCTGAAGCAATAAAGGTGCCATGGTGCTGTGCCGTGGGAATGCATCAAATACCCCCAGCTCATGGGAGGCTGGAGACAGTTGTATGAGTCCTGTTTAAAGCCCAGGATGGGGCAAAAGATCATCTGCTCCAGGGGCTGGTGTGCTGATGGCTTGGGATGGCTGCAGTGACTGCTCTGGAATGGGCAAGTGGGATCCCTTGGGATGCTGCCCCTCGTTTGTGTCCTCAGGGCACCCAGCTGGCCAGGAAAGGGAGAGGCAGAGTGTGGTATGTGCTTTGCAACATGGGAGCTGCTTCCCTGACTCCAAATGGGGTATGTATCTCTATTTTGTGTACTGAAGTACATGTCCTCTCACTGACCTCCAAACAGGGGACACCTTACATCAAACGGAGATGCTCTTCCTTGCATCCAGGCAGAATTTGGGAAGGGAAAACCTCTTTTTTGCATAAGTTGTTATCCAAACAACACAAGGGAGCTTTTATAACTGGAAAAAGGAGGCAGAAGAAATGAGCCACCACCAGCACCACTATATAGACACCCAAGGCCATCTGTTACATAAACCTCTCCATGACAAACCTTTTCTTACAACTGCCAGACAGTGTTTGTATTCCAGCCTTGGAAAATAAATCTTGTGTCATGAAATAGGAAATAGTTTAACACTTTACCAGTGCTATCATAACGAATTAATTTGGTATTCATGGGAATACCACATGCGCTTTCCTAGGTGTCTTACTACCATTTCACTTTCACTAATGGGCACTTGAGTCGTACTGATTTTTCCCCAAAGTCACATAATGATCTATAATATTCCTGAATAATTGCACTTTAAGTGGAAGCTAACAGGGTTGACTAATCCCAGAAATATGTCAAAATATTTTTACTATTTTAAGTAGGAATTTGAATATTAACAGGACCTGCCAGAACATTTAAATGTGCGGAAAAGTTTTACAAAAGAAAGTTCTGGAATATTTTTTGAAGGTTAAAAAGCCCTCAAATGTTTTTTTCTGAATAATTTTTATAGCCATCTGCAGAGTAGCAGAATTGCTAAATTGTGTTAAAAAGAAAAGAGAAAACCAAGTACAAGCTCATGTGGTACAAACCCCGTAATTATTTAACAGTAGCTAAAACAACTTCACAGACTCATTTATGCCACTGCTTGAAAATAAATCTTGGTTGCAGGTATTCTAAAACCAGGATGCCATAAGCAACTTGTGGGGAAAAAATGTAAAAAATCTCCTATAAAGTCTCCTTTCTGAATGGATAAACTTTGCTGCCTTTCTCATTAATAGGTATGCTAGGTAGCTTTGTATCTACAGGTTAGTCCTACTTCGAGGCTTGAATGAGGTGTTATTGCCCAGGATGACTCCAGCTTGCTCTGCAGAGCCTGTGGGGAGGGAGCTTGGCAAGGCGGCGCAGTGCTCGGGAGGAGCCAGGCTTCCCGGGCAGCTGGGGCTGGACCCCGGTGCCGTGCGGGGCAGGCTCCCTCCCCAGAGCAGTCAGCGGGGCTTGAGCCTCAGCTCAGGACCATGTATGAAGTGTCAGCTGTGAAAACTTCCAGTGCATCTGCTCTGCCCAGGATCGCATTAAAAACCCTGTTTGTTTGCACCTTTGGCTTGGCCATATGTGAAAGCAGGCATAGCTGGCATACAAAAGATGGGCTCCATGGGGCACGTCTGGTGTGTTACACCTGCTTTTGGGTGCAGTAAAAGCAGGCAGCAGGGCTGAGAGGTGGATGGAAACGATCTGCTGGGAGGCAAATCGCAGCAGGCACGATGAACCCTCAGGGGCAGGAGCTCTGCTTCATCTACACAGCTTTTGCATACTGGCTACCATGGTGTCACTGCGGAGAGTATGGAGAAGCTGCTGCAGCTGTGTCCTTGAGTGACCCCCAATTGTCAGGTCAGCCCCTGAATGTGAATGAGCCAAGAGCCACCCTGTCATGCTCACATTAATGAAAAGGAGGAGGTCCAGGAACAGGACGGGGTAGGAGAAGTGGAGCAGGACATCTGTGTCCTCAGGAGGATCCTGTGGTTCCAGAAGGAACGACTGAAGTACGTAAGACTCCTTTAATTAAAGGATTTGCCTGTAGTCTCAGAATGGAAATGACACGCTTTGTTGTGCCTAATTGGGTGGCTGCTCTCCAGGGTCACAGCACCTACTCCTGAACGTACAGTGAAATTTCTATGTGCAAAACTCAACACAAACCAAACTGTTGTGGCAGTCCCATAGCAGAATGCACAGCGGTATCTGAGAAACATCTAATTTTTATCTGATTAAGAACTGTAAAAAAAGAGGGCATAAGCCTTGCTCGTGCTTTATTGAAATGACTGCAATGGTGCTGACGGGATGGCAAAGTGTGCCTGCTGATGCTGGAGGAATGGAGGCTCATTCAGCAAGACGCAGGGAACCTGGGAGACTTGCGGGTGTGTTGTCTGGGAGGGGTGAGGAGGCTCTGTGTGCCGCTGAGGTCCCTTGCAGGTGGAGGACGTGGAACAGACAGCGTCATCACAAAATGTGCTGCACCCCACAAGGGTTCGGCCTGATCAAAGGGAATCACTGCAGGAGACCAACAGTTATTCTTGTGTTTCCTCTGCTGTGAGTTAATGTTGAATTTGGGCGAGCAGCATCTCTCCTCTGCTACAAGATCCTTCATGATATAAAATGCTGCCTCCCTTCTGAATCACAGCAATTAAAAATGTGTGCATCCAATCCACCCCATTTGACAAATTCACATCTCCTTCCTCTCCTTGAGCCCTCTCAACCTCAAAACACATTTATTCTTCAGAAGGCTAATTTACCCTTTCCTGCTTATAGCTTTGTTTTGGAGGAATCTTCAAATTTGAGGCATCAGTAGTTATCAGTAAAAAACATTTTCAGGTAGAAGTTCCCTACCAGCTCTAATTAAAAGCTAATGCTGGTAACAAACCTTTGCTAATGCATTCAGAGGGAATCCCATAAATAATTCGTGTAATGGTACAGTATAACATACACATCCCTGAAAAATTGGAAAGTTAAGACTCTGAGTTGGAACCTGTGCTGAATTTTGCTGGGGTCTCAGCTGGTGCCCCCTTCTTCCAGCAGAGGCCGTGGGGGGGGGCGGGCAGGATGTACCGCGGTTCCTGCTGTGCAAATTAAAGTCTTGCAGATTAAAGTGACATAAGTGGCAATTTAAGTTAATAAGCTGGGTTATGAACTCTGGTGGCAGAGGTGCGTACGTGATGCCTGTTCTCTTGTGCTAACTAGCGATGGTGGCAGTAGCCTCTGGTGCGGGGATAGGGTGGACAATGAGCAGTGATAACCTCTTCAGACATCCCTGTTATGTCTGATGGAGACTGAAAGTCCCCATCTTTTTTGCATCACTCAGTGAAGTAAAACAAAACTGGTAACAAAGCAACTGCCTTTTTGCAGTATCTCTACAAAATATCCTTGAGTGATGGTCCTCCTTGAAGGGAAGTTCTGTTAAATCAATAAGTGAAATTTAACTTGGGGCAATTAAGGAATCTGTTCTTGCATTTCTAAAGTTTCAGAAAATTCGTTAATGTTTTAGACTGTACCTAGGCTGGCAAATTCTATTCTTCTGCATACTGCTTGCACCTCTGAAGCAGCATCACTGAAGGCTCTGTCTCTCTGGATCTGAAACATAGGTGCAAGATAATTTTTGTATTTACAGACTTACTATATGAAGTACTGCTGTATTTAAGCAGCTTTTTAAAGCCCTATTTTTCCCCTCATCTACCTTTGGCACTGCAGGACTGCAGTTCTATGACTGGGCAAACTAGGTTTTAACTGTAAGCTGGAGCCTTATTATTCTTTGGAGTAACCTTCAGTCCTTGGTGAAGCTATTTTGGTGAGGAGCTACTCTTCTTTTCCCATCTTGTGTTTTGCTGTTGTAACATAGTCATAGTGATCGGGAGTAGACTACCGATCCTGCACAGTTAACAGCTGAACTGAGGAGCCTGGGAGCAATTCCCAGTGTATCTGGTTGCATGTTCATCTTAGGTCTGGGAACCCACTCCCCGGTTTCTGTGAGAAGGACATCCAGTTGTATGGGCTGCATGGAAGCTGCTGTACCACACAGTCTGGGCAGCTGGGGGACAGGAGCGCTGTGTGGAAATCAGAGTGCCCCTGTGTCCTGGTGCCTTCCATCCCAGACCTACTTTTTATTGCAACCCCCCCAAAATGGCCTTAACTCAATAGGTCCAAGCAATGTACTGCAGATCTATAGTCCCCTATTCCTGTATGCATCAATTTAAATACTGAGTTTAAGCTGGAGGCATTAATGATCTATAATCAGGGTTCTTAAAACCAAAAGAGCTCAAGACACATTTCAAATTTCAATTTTCGACCTAATCAGTGCACTTTTTTCAATTTTACAAACAAGCGTATTTCACCACTACTACTTTATATGATCCACCCAATATTATTCTTTTATCAGCCAACTCTAAACATAGGACAAGATGCATTAAATTATATATAGAGAATATTAATCAAATTTAAATGCAAGTCCAAGTAGAATATATGTAGTTCCTATTTTAAATTAATAATAATGTTATACATTTTCCTATTAAGCTACATTTGCAAAGTTATCCTGAAGAATTAGTAATAAGTATCTCACCAGAGCAATTCTGTGCTCAGCTGACAAAACAGACAAATGTAGTACTTCCTATTTAATAGCATTCATAACAGAAATCACTAAATTCTTTGCCACTATGAATCAAGAGTTTTATTGAATGGAAATGTTCCAGTTTACACCAGTGCCTTGATAATAATATTTAAGGTAAAGAGAAATACCTAAAGTATGTCAACAATCAGAATCAGGAGCTGGGATGGAAAGGTGTGGTTGTATTTGCTTGTGTTTTTTTCAAGTCAGTAACTGAGAAATACTCCATGTGAGTTTGGAAAGAAGCACAGATGTCAGCATGAGCTCTGGAACCTGGGTTTTCTGGTCTCTGATCCAGTCCCTGGCACTTGTCAAAAAACCCAAAGGGTTGCTTTACGTTATGTTCTTTTTAAATCGAAGAAACGCACCTCAGTCACAATTCTTTTTCTGAATCATTCCCCTCTCCTTGGCTGCAGACATCTGAGCAGCAGCTGGGAATCCCCAAAGACAGGAGCATTCATGGGAGTCTGATTCTTTGACATTTAGGGTAGACAAACATCTCCAAGGATCTGGGACAAATAGATCCAAAAGCTGGGGCTGGGCATAATACTGAAAAATTGCTTCACTTTGGGCTATTCTGCCTATTTTTACATGTAACATGGGAGTAAGAACTAGATTAGGAGGCCTGAGGGGTTGAATGGATTACAAACAAAAAGCATTAAGCTAATCATAGGAGTGATGTTCCTTAAGGGCAAGATGAACTAATGGCTGGATGTTCCTTCGCCCCTGTATTACAACTGTGGAATGGTAAAACAGTCAAAAGAGTAGTTGCTTCCAAGCCAGGTCTGCTACGTTATTCATTTCTATACATTTTATAAATGTAGGAGTTGCTTAACATGGATTGCTTGCACAATCTTTAGATATACTCATAGGAAGGGAATTCAAGGTCAGCAGTCCCTGAAGGCTGTCAAACTATTTACAAGTTTGCTATTTATAAGGACTAGTCTGGGAATCCTAAAAGCAATAAGTTCTTAGGCAGGTGGTTTAATTTCTGCACGACACAGAAGAGGTGCTGTTTCTGTATTGGTGCCTAGATGCCATTGCAGTTCTCTTAAAACATATTTTGTTCTCTAGATTCTAGTGGTGTCAGGCTCACCCCTAACCACTCCATATAACCTGAAGAATGAAGAGAGCAATGAATATCACTACAGCAACTCTTCTGTGGAAGTTATATAATGTTTTCAGGGATGACAAGAGTTAATCAGAAGTTTAATGATTAATACAGAATATTAATCGATTGACCTTGGGAGTATAGCATGCTATAAAATAGCAGGCTAGAGGATTCATTGCATTGCCACAGAACACTCTCTGAAGAGAAAAATATTCTTTTCTAAGCAAAGTGAAAAGTAGGGCATACTAGTTTCTGCAGACCAGAAAAAGCACACTGCTTGCTCTCGTATTAGGCTTTGGAACACTTAAGTGAAGTGGAAAATGTAGAAAAAAACATTGTGACCAAACTGCAAACATCACAAACTCAAAAGAACTGATGTACTGAATTCAGATAAGCTTCCGATGAAAAGAGAGACTAGTTGTTCCTTCCTCAGTAATCTTACCTACAAATATGTACATATTGTACCTTTTGTTCTTTTTGATAAGTAGATGGTACATCCTAGAAGGGCATCACTCATTCTAGGAAGCAGATCTTTAAAAGTCATCTCATCTGGCTGTAGTACAAGAATGAAAGCAGTGTTCAGTGCTCTTGATCTAAGAGCATCCATTTTCTAGACCCAGTGTGCTCTTCCTATATTTGTAAAACAAAAATAAAACCATAAGTCCTACAACTCTGCCCCTCCCCACCCCCTGCCCCAATAAAAGCCTTGAAGAGGCATCTGGACTTGCAGATGACTTAATCTGCCTGTTAGAAGTTTCAGGAAGGGCTATTTTCCCAAAGCACTTCTGCAATGCCCTATGCTTCTTTCAAGATGACAGTTTGCATCATGCTAAGGCAGCGGGGAGACAGTAAACAGAAAGGGGAATGTGATACAAATGCTGGCAAAAGTCAGGGAAAGCAAGGTGGGAGCAATATCGCTCAAGCTGTCAGCTCTGTGAGCAAGCCTCGTGAACCAGCTGAGTTATGGCAAACTCCTGCTATGAGGGAATTGCAGTAACTGAGCCTTGCACTCAAACATTTATAAGGGTGTCCTGGGATAAATAAAGGCGCAGCCTCTGTAAACTCTGCAGTGAAAACAAACACCTTTGAACCAAACCAGTTACAAGGCTCTATAAAACATGGGCATAGCTGATGTTAATTATAAGATTTGTGTCTTGGTTTTCTATCTTGAGAGCAACTGTCAGAGTCCTCTTGGCTGGCAAGGAGTTAAATGCAAGGCCCTGGCCTGAGCTACTGCATAAGGCAGGGCTAGCATTACTGCAGTATCCCTGTTGGCATACAGAGTGCTCTCAGTTTAGGGTCTTCACTGGAATATACGACAAAAGAGTAAAATCTCTGTGGTTCCTAGGCAAAGCCCCAGCTGTCTGGGGCCAGGCCTTCTTAAAATGGTGGGTTGTATTTCGTCAGATAAAAGACATCCAGCTTATTTTAAGATCATAACTCATGCACTCAGACACAGCTATGTGTCACATTGAGCTTTGTTTAGAAGCCTGGTCTGGATTATAAAGGCATTTCGGAAATCATGTGCTTATCAGAAGTTTGAATCAGACTTGCTGTCTATAACCAAACTCAATAATCGGACTCTTGAACCATGTAATGGGTTAGCAAAAGAGCAGGGGACATGCAGGGAGACAATGATTTAGCAGAATTTTACTCGGCATTCAAGCATGCTAGCATGCCTGAAAATAAGGGATACATTATTAATTAGTTAATGTTTGCAAAGTATTTTGACTCTGGAACGTGCCAAGTGTTCTTCTTCATTAATTTTCAGTAAATATATGACTAAGCAGTATATGTAATAAGGACACAAAGTCTGGTAAGTAGACAAAAGACCTGACAATACACAAAACATTTAAAAAAGAGAGATGCTATTAACAGGAAAAAAAAGTGTCCAAACCAGCCGAGTAAATATTGTGATGATGCAGATAGTTATCTATTAACTCAGCACTAATGTAGGGACATGCCTGATGGCACTGACGATCAGTTGAGACAGCCAACGTCCTACAAGACCTGTAAAGCTGACCTCGATCAACTTTTCCCTTCCAGTGCTAAATTTGGAACAGCCCATACTCAGCAGACCTTCTCTTACCTTCTGGGGCTGCCTAACGCCTGCTTTCAGAGTTACATGTGCTTCTGCAGCTTTAATAATGTCTGGAAAACCACTTCTAGATGGCGGTCATAACCCCTGACTAGCTGCAGGGAGGTGCGCTGACACCGGGCCGGCAGCACAAGCTGCTGCACGCTCTTCCCCTCCCTGGTCATTCTCACATCCCCATCTGTTCCTTTCCAGTCTCTCAAGTGGGAAATAAACTGAGTTAGAGTCAAACTGTCAAACTCATAATATTCGAGTGGGTTGAATGTCACACCAGCAGAATTCATGCAATCCATATTTCATTCAGTGCAATAAATATGCAGTCTTATACTGATCTTAGAAATCAATTATTTTTTTTCGGGAAGGCTTGGAGAAACAGTAGGGGCACTTCAGCAAAATGATTTCTTGCCTTCTTTTCCAATGAAGTAACTTTTTAGTGTTATGATTGCAAGGTCTTGGTTCCTGAAAACAAGATCATAAGTGCCCAAGCCATCTGCTCCTGCCCTTAAGTCAAAGTCATGGTCCTCAGTTTACAACATCATACTTGGAAGTTTATGACGTTACAAATACAGGATTGTCACTTTTGTTGACAGCTAGCCAACAGGATCAAATGAATTAAGCAACAAGCCGTGTCCTTGAAATATTTGGCTGTAAAGACGAAGACCAAGTGGAAGCCTTTCTAACTGAAAGGAGTTAGCATTGCCTTCACAGGTGGTTAGCATATCACAAATTTGTCATAAGCTCTGTAAAAAAAACTAGGAACAATCTTGTGGCTTTCTAAACATACTTTAAATGTTTTTTTAAAACATATTTTCTCTTTACATGTCAACTGTTCTGCACATGCAATTATGTACATGCATGATAGTTTTTGACCTAGGCTAAAGGACCAAATGATAAATCAACTTCTAGGGACAGAGATACCGCTGATGCAAATTGACTTTATATTAATGGAGTCAAGGGACCTATGCCAAATTTCTTCCAGCTGAGGATATGACCCACACAATGTACTTCACGTGCCACAGGATTTTCTGTGGCTGCAAGTTTTATCATGTGTGGAAGTATTGAAATTGGTGGGAAAACAGCTATTGATCCCATTGTGTAGAGTGTAGCCTTAGTGTGTATCAGTGTGACAGGTATATAATAAGAGTACTTTGAGGCCCTTCAAAAATGTACAGAAAGTCCCTCAGCTGCAAGAAATCAGCAAAGCCTTGTTGATTTTCACTGGTTAAACACCTAGATGTGGGTCTGGGTCCCAACAGTCTTACTCCATCCAAGCAAAATCACGCTCCTGCAGCTGTCCCCATTGACTTTTAAAACGTACAGATTTTTTTCACTGCATTTTAATGAACCAGAAGACAATTTGGAAAAACATAGCATGCAGCAACTCGAGGGTGTTATACAGATGCCAGGAATCTCCCTCGACAGCATCACCTACAGAACAGGGGGGCACTGTACAGCAGCAAGTGCAAACCCAACATCAGCTGGGTGTGGAGGCCAGTTTCAAGAAGAGACCTTGAAAGGTTACAGGCTGGGAAGTAAGAGATTTTTATGAGGGATTTTAAGCAAGGATGCTGGATCATTCATTCTTTGAAACTGCTTTTAAGCCACTGTCAACATGTTTTCCCTTAAAGAGCTAGATGTGAGTGTTAACAGGAAGTTTTATCCTAATTTGACCTGTAGGTCAAAAGCAAAAAAAAATGTAAGGCATAGAGCAATTTTATTTATCTTTCTAGAATGAATTAATCCACTCTGTTATTATTATTTTGAGGGACACAGTTATTAGTCTTATAGAGGAAAAAAAATCTTTTCAGAATAGATTTAATTGCTGAAATAACTTCATAGAAAATGGAAATAACAGCCTTTACTTATGAGCCCTACTTTAAAGGGTAGAAAGTCTCCTTTGTTTTAGGAAGAAGCTTTAATCGATCTCTTTTGTGGGTAGCTTAGAAATAACATTTTATTTTGATCAGAAGAAAATATTCATTCAAACGCAAATTTAATGAGTCAAATGCCTATAGCTATTTCTAGCACAAACAGGTTTGCTTTTATGGAAAAAATGCAAACTGATGCTAAATGGTAGGTCACTGGTCCTATGCCATTTTGAAGTTTTATTTGACGGCTTCGATGTAAAGTCAAGCTACAATGCTAGAGCTAGGGACCAGAGGAGGACAGTATTTTGGTTTTAAGTTTAACTTCGGCTCCAGTAAAATTTAACTGTGATTCACTTACCAAAAAAGGAAAAAGGTCCTGTTGCAGGAGCATAAGAGAGATCTTTCTTCTCTCCAGCCCTGATATAGCTATTGTTAGTGGGCAGGCACTGCACTGGGCTAACCAGCACAGAATTATTGCTGTTGTCTCTCTGTTGTGGAGTGATGGTAGTGGGTCTGTATGTGGCCGTGTGTTTTTTAAACAGAAGGGGTAATATTTTGAAAAGTGAAACGGGAACTTAGTCCTCCTTGCAAAAATGTCCTAAGTTCTTTGTTCCTTGAAATTCAATTCCAATTCACTTTTGAAATTAAAGCTGTGAGTTCCTAAATGACTGGGAGAGGTTTAAATATTTGACCTAAGAAGTCCTGCTCCACTTGCGTGTTCCTGTTTCCTTCAAAACTGAATTCACATGGGTGTCCTGTGGCAAGCACCAGCTTTAAGCCTTTCTTTAAAAATGGTTATATTTGAATGATGTATTTAGCAACCAATAGGCATTTCTGCAAACCCCCTAATGTCTCAGCCAATGTCATTGTCTCCACGATCTGCATGCGCGGCAGATGTGTTGTACGCATCAACATTTAGAATGTTAGTCTCCTGTGGCCATGGGAGGTGGAGTGTGGGATAGGCTGTCCTCAGAGCTGGGGCTGACTTTGTTCTGCCTGCACAGTATCTAGCTCAGTGGGGGTCCTGAGCTGTGACTGGGCTCCAAAATGCTGCAAAATGGTACAGCATTAAAATAACATAAGTGTTTCATGCACATGCTACAAAGAAGCATCTATTGCAAGCGTAGGAAAAAAAAGACTAGGAAGGAGGTAAAGGAAGCAGCAGAAGGCTCTTTTTCTCCATCACAAGCCACCCAGAGAATACCTCTGCGTGTTTCACTTGGTTATTTATTTTGCATTATGATATCTGACATATCAGAAAACATGAAAGGCATTTGCAAGCCTAAGACAAAAAGTAAAATGGTGCTTGAAAATGATTCTTTGTGAAGGCTTATTTTTATTTTGTTACGCATGAGACTAGTCAAGCAGACAGGTTTATTTTAACTCTGTAACAAAATTTAGTGACTGGAGACAAACAATTGTCTGCTATTATCATTCCTGCCGCCAAAATTCATTAGGTTCAGGAACATCAACTAAATCATGTGCTAGAAGAGAACACACAGCTCCCTACACTATTGCTGGAGAAATGACCCTATAGTCAGCATAGTACCCATGTTCATCCAAGAGACTACATAGCCTATTAAAAAGCAAAATACCTCAAACTGTAGTCTTCCTACAATACAATGTAGGCAGTCTCTTTCTGTGGCTGCACATTTCTTTCTGCAGTGAAAGACCTTGGTGTCTGTCATGAACCTTGTAACCGGCTTAGCTTTTTAAGGTCTGTACTTCATCAAGAAGTAAATGCATTCGCTAATACGCTGGTATTTGGTTGCCAGCCTGAGAGAAGCAGGAAGCTGTCTAGGAATGGTACTTAAAGGTGCCCTTTTAATGTGAGTTAAACTAAATTTATTTTTTTTTTCTTCTGAGGTCTCAGCTGTGGAGAAAGGAAGCTAGCTGGAAAAGTCATCCTGGCCTCAACCAAATAACCTGCTTTAGAAATGCAGGCCCAGATCCCTGGGACGTGTCTGAATCGTGAAATGAATTTGAGTAAAAGAAAGTTAACACCTTTGCCTTCCCCTGTTCTCCAAAGTAGTCAGGGTCTAGTTTGGCTAATGGCAACTGAAAAATGCAGATAGCTCTGAATAGTATTGATTATTTCTGTGGGTTTTTTTTGTTTTGTTTTGGTTTGGGTTTTTTTTGTTGGTTTTTTTTTTCCCCCCAGACATTCAGTTACAGCAGTTTTCCATCATCTTTGCATTGGAGACATGCAAAGCAACAGTGGCATAATGTGAATCCCAGAATATGTCACGGATTAAAAACATGGAGAGTAGGGGTACTTGCATGTTTGTGGTGTCTGCAACTTCTGGGAAGCTGGTGGACTTGCTGAGCTGGAATCTATCCGAGTGGGGTATTTTGAAATCCACTGAACATTTTTAAATCCATGTAACGTGAATACACAAAAGCAATCAGTTAAAAGGAGCTCTGTTTTTATGGTGGCTAAAGAAGATAAAGAAGAAAGGTAATCCGGCATTAGGTTAGTGGTTCTGGAGAAAAGCTGAAGAGCTTGGTGATGTCAGCTCATGCAAGCCCAGAGAGGAATCAAAAAGGTGTGCCTGAAGAGTGATACCTTAGGGAATGGGGCCAAGTTGTGGATCCACCGGCTGCCTACAGGCATGTGCTGAAAATGCCTGGCTTGCCAATAAGAGTGACAATACTGCCTGCTGAAGCAAGCAATGAGCTGACATCACAGGTTATGATGGGGATGGTGGGGGACTGTGGGGTGATAGCCAACTGAGACACTCTTCAAGCTCAGACACCGCGTGGGGCAGTGTCTGACACTGAACCCTATGCAGGATAACCTCCTGCTTGTATCCAAGCAGCTGTGTGGAGGTCAAATAGACACACAGAAAGGGAGCCAGCAACTGGTGTAAATAGAGAGATGGAACAGGCTAAAGCTATCTATGGGCTGGTCTCTGAAGCTAGTAACCTAAGGAGTAATAAAAATGAAGAAATCAAAGGTCAACTTCTAGGTCAGGAGATGTTGGCCAAAAAGCTGGTTTACCCTAACAAAGCAAAATAATAACCTCCATAACAATATCATGGCAGGGTTGGATTTATTCCTTCATGGAGTCTTTGGTTTTGGTTACTTATATATATATATATATATGTACATACATGTAAATGTATATGTTAGTATTTAAGTTTGAATTGCACGTGGGCCAAAGAGACATTAAAATAATCAATCAATCAATCAAAAATTAAAAAAGGCTTTCAGACTTCCACCAGTAATCTTGCAGACTCAAAGAATATACAGGACACCGGACTTTGTGAACTGACTCTAGGAGTACATCCACACAGTGTGACTGATGCTTCATATTTAGGGCTAAGAAGAGTTTTAAAAAATCAGTGTAAAAATTATACACCCATTTCCATCACTCTATAGATTACAACAAATACTCTGTATTTGCCAGCAACCGAGGCTGTGGAACAGCTATTAGCAGATGCTGACTATATAATGATGACCACTGTAAGTGGATGCTTATTTAAGGGACATTTTCAGGAAACAGCTTGCTCTTAGGAACAGTCTATAAGTGAAAATGCACTTTGCAAGATTTTTACATCTTGCTGGCTTGCCTTTTGCCATTTTACAGCAAAGGGAATGTTAATGTGTAATAGAATTAGCATTTAGGAGAAGCCTAGAATACTGTTCTTTATAATATAGCCCAGTACTTATTATTCAAGACAGGTCTTCTCATAGTACAATTTAAGCCCCCCAAAATTACCCGTCATTACATGGACAGTCCATTTAACATTCTGAAGCTAATCATACAACAACCTACCCTTTCAGAGGAGATACAAAACCTCACCTGGGTTTTTAAGTTCTGATTACAAGATGAGGTTCCAATTGAGAATTTCTGCTATAAACCAAATGACCTTCAATGACCGTAGACTGGAAAACCTGGCGACTAATCTAAATAGATATCCAGGCAGGGGGAAAAAAACACCACCCAGCTCTCGTTTCTAGTCCTCTGCATTGTTAGGGGAATGACAAAGACAAGCAGAATGTGAAAAAAATCATGACTCCAGTGACCCTCATGTCTTTGTCCCAGAAAGGTCAAGACTAATCAGCAAAACTTTAACTAGAGTTCAAATTCAGCTTTGTTGTCCTTAGAGGCTGGTAAAATCAAATATTCTGTTCTTGTGCTCTGTAAACAGCCACAGTAATTGGTGATGCTTTCCAGCAGTGGCTGTGAAGATGTATTGACATGAGCTGAAATTCACAGAGAGACAGTATTTTGCATGGTATGCAGCTGTCTACAACCAAATCCTGATTTCAGTTTATAATGCTGGAAAGTCACAATCACATTCCTTAATATGAGATCATACCAGGATATGAGCACATACCAGAATATCTAGCATGCAACTTTACAGATTGTCATGCTTGCCATCTAAGGCAAAACACCTATTGTCAATATCTGAAAAAAATTCCTTAGAGATGGAAAGGCATCAGACAAAGTCTGCAAGAATAAGCCATAAGAAAAAAAAAAAATACAGTGGGTAATCGAGAATAGATCTTGTAGGGGCTTTCTGACCTTGGCCTGAAGTGCTTTGTCCTCCTTTTGCACATCACAAGGAATTTTATTTATTTATTGAATATCCATTCTCAGTAGAGCTGTAGGAATCACCATGCTGGATCAGACCACAGTAGTCCGTGTTTTCCATCATCATACCATTAGTGAGCAGAAGCTTAGAAAAAGTGCAAGGAACTAAGGAAGAAGTAAACACATTCTCAGGAAAAATTTCCTCCTTGCTCCTGATGATCAGGAACTGCCTTATGGCTTACAATGTAGGAAATTATATTCTCTCCAATAAGACTTTAAGAAAACTTGTTTTTATACCTTGGGAGTTTGCTGTTGTCCATGTCAATATTTAGTCAGATTTTGAATCCTGCTGAATGGCTGATGTAAATTATGACCTCAGGAAACAAGGTCAACAGACTAATTTTGAGTCCAGTGAACATATATTTTTTCTACACATTTTTATTTTGTTTAGCATTTTGTATACTTACCCCCTGCCCTGCCCCCATTCTGATTCAAAGCCTTCTATATAGCATCATGTATTTTGTATGCTGTCTTCTCTTCAGTCTGTCTTCACAGGAAGGGTCCAAGTCTCTGGCAGTTCTGCATTTCCCGTTTGTGAACCTCCTCCAACTATTGTGGGCTTTTGGGGAGGGAGAAGCCAGAAGCGTGTAAGTATGAAAGCCTGTAATTGATTTATTTATCAGCATGTACTGTTTTCCACAGTCGTCTTGAATTTTGTAGGAAACATTAAAAATGAAAAGCAAGTTTTAAAATTAAGTACTTTAAATTAAGTAAAGGAGCATTAAATGCTCTCTCTTCCTCCAACAACCTAAAAATAATGGCACTTACCTTGAACTTTGAAAGGCTCCTTCCTTCTTATACATTCAGATACTGAGTTGCATTTCCTATGTCTTGAAACATAATAAGACTGGACATCCTGTGCTGCATAGCATCAGTAAAATTGCAGCTGTCAGTATGGGACACCTGCAACATCCAGTATTAGAGCTGTTAAAACAGTGACCAGCATTTCTGAAAAATGTAAAATTTGGGAGGAGGGGGGTATTCTGGTCCAGGATTCAAAATCAGTATCTGCATACTCTGCTTCAAGTCCTGCTGACTTTGGTGAATACATATGAAGTGAAAAGCCATTTGTCATGAATAAAGGTGACAAAATCCATCTTTTGGGCATGCTCTAATGCTGTTACTGTCTGCACATGTTGCAGGCACATTTGGTAATGGGGACTTCCCAAGCAGAATGTTTTTATGTTTGAAAATGGGAAAAGAGTTTCAGCTTTTACTTGCCTGTATCTCCCTCGGAGGAGGGAGGGTGAGAACATCTCAAATACAGCAGGGTAAAGTGTGTCTTCCAATTGTCACTCCATCTTTGCTCCCTGTAGGTGATGCAAGCGGTATCAGATCAATGGTGTATTGGCCATGTTGGTTCAGAGGCGGCCACTGTGATACCAAACACAACATTGTTCCAACACATTTTCCAAAATAACTTTGGGAAAGTGATTGGGTTTTAACTATTACTTACTGTGATATAAAGATAATAAGCTCTGTGCAACTTCACTGCAGTTATAAGTATCAATATAATATAAACTGTAAAAAAAAATAAAATGAGATATGCAGTTTCATTAACACTTCTCACAGTGCCACATGTAAACAAATCATAAGGTCTATAATAAGGAAAATAAAAATAACTAAGGAAAAGAACAAGATTAATTATTACTTAAAATGGTATTTCTTTTAAAATGCCAGAATGAAGTTGCTAATAACTTACCAAGGAAAGACAGACAGGAATGTTCTTAGGAATGAGATCACAAATTTTATCTGTCCTCTTTTACTTCCTCAATTTAGGAAGAAATCTAATATTATTTTGCATCTACAGTTGCATGCAGTCTTTGCCCAATACATTATCCTATACTGAAATTAGGTTTATGATAAAGTTAAAATATTCACAGAGAAAGAAAAGATGCTCATATCCCTATGGTCACTTTAATTCTAAGGAGACTATGCATTTCTTACGGTTGTTAATGAGAGTTATCAATGCTAAATAATTTTTTAGTCACTGAAGATCTGTACTGTATAGGAAAAAAAAAAAGAAATGTAGTCTCACCAGATTTAAGTATATTTAGTGAAAATCAGGATATAATTACATTATATGATTAAATGATTTAAAACCCACTTTAGGACAGAAACTTCAGTGCTGGATAATGGCTTGATCCCATTATTTTATCCTTCTCCTGTCTCCAGGCATAAGCCACTGCAGAAACCAGAAACCATTACAACAGGACAAAAGATCACCATTTAGAAGTTATTAGAAGGGGCAGGAACATCTGGAACATACTGGTGTTCTGTTTTTAAAAACAAATAACCCATTAATTCACAAAAAACAACCCCATTACTGAAGTAACAAACTTAATTTAGGCAAATGTTCCTATCAACATTATTCAAACTCAAATTTGATTTCGTTTGGAAAAGGGATGCATAAAGCTCAGGGTAATGGCAACCTATTAGACCATGCAGACCTTAATAATACATTTGAGAAAGTGTGCTGAGAGAGTGACATGAACATCAACAAGAAACCAAGAGCATGAGCTGCAGAATAATGGAGAATTTGTATCTGAAATCCTACCAGAGAAGGCAGAAGGAAAAACACAGATGGGAGCATGTACTTAACTGTAAGTGAGAGAGAATAATCATATTAATGACTGTTTCCCTACATAGTTTCAGTTTGTTTCTTTATTCTATTTTTACTGAATCTGATTTCTATTCAGGTTCAATTAATAATAATGAGCCTAAAATTAATTTGCATTATCATTTACAATGGATGCTTTGATCATGTATGTAGTTGAAACTATAATGCATACATTACCATATTATGCAAATTGCATTTTCAGCATCAGCTACGTCTGTATATCGTTTCTCCATGCCACTGGTTTATCCATTCTGTGCATTGTTTCTTTGTGTACAATCCTGCAGACTGCCAGAAGCTGGGAGAATCTGGGGAGACACTACCAGGGAAAATACTGCTATAGCTGTGCCCTTTTCTTATGTTCTCTCTCTAAGCACACAGCATTGGTGTCAGATGGGAGAGAACTTTGGTTTAACACAGATGGGGTTTTTTGTGTCCTTTATGACTCTGCTATTACCTTAGCTCAATTGCTCTATGCTATTGACCCCATAGAGCAATGAGTTTTGTCCAGCACCCTTCCTTTTTGGACTGGCCTCAAAGCAGGCAACTAAACATGCACAAAAAGCCCAAGTACTACTTTGGGTGTTTTTGTGCTTCACACAAGTCTATCTCCTGTAGGACTTCTTAATGTTTGCAGCACAGATCAGATGAGAATCTGACCTAAAAAGGAAGCAGAGCCAGTACCCTGATATACATAAAGATCTGATTTTTAGGTCAAACTTATGCATTCATGACACTAAATATGCTGGGAGAAATGTTGCACATCAATGGTTAATGGAACCACTCAACACTGTCTCAGCTGACTGTACTTTTTGCCACTGGCCAAATTTCATATTGCAGTGAGCGGGCTCAAAAGTATTAGTTTACATTTTTATAGTGCCTTTCATCTTGTGAAATACTGCCTTGCCTTACAAGCTGATACAGAAACCATATAATGACTGTTTAATCTACTACAGCTCTGAAGCATTGTGGTGAAACGCAGGAAGAATTTAGCAGCCTACAACAACATAGCTGTTTTGGAGAGGAAATGAAGACTATAGTATCCATTTGAAACAAACTGGGAATGTTGGAAGGGAGATTGTTAATTTTTAGAATTGGCATTTGGCCAGGTCATCAGAGTTAACACACTTTACAGATATAATTACTGCAGTGGGATCTTTAATAACCACAAGTGGTCAGAACTGTGCTTTCACATATCATCAGAAAGATGCACTTGGGTCACACCTTGCCTCTTCTCATTATGCTGACTCATGGGCTGACAAACAGGTGAGAAGGTCCTCTTCATTCATTTATCTCCCTTTTAGTTACAGCCCCAGGTACTGCTCAAAAATGAACCAAACAGCCAAACGTTATCAAAATAAAACTAAGCACAGTTTTCAATCTCATGAAAACTTTGTATGAAAACCTATCCCTTCAGCCAAACTAAGGATCATATAACTTCAGATTCCTCCTTCCACAGATAAATTACTTCAGAGTCTCCCTATGGGCTTGATCCTGCCTTCCAAAGAAATGATGGTGAAATTCCTCTGGTGAGATCACTAGGCCCTCAGAAGATGATTCATTTTGCCATTTTACTGCCCTTAATTTGTTTGACAGGAAATCAGAGCAGTGCCTAAGGAAAGGGAAGGGGAGGAGTGGGACCACCATTTTTTGTTGCCAGCAAGCTGTTCATTTGGATCATCCTCTCTCTTGAAACCTCCTCCCTAAGAACTGGGTCTATTTTCACTACCACTTACCTTCCCAGGATACACTGGGATGTGACGCATCCAGTATCTTTCAGGTGAAGGAATTTAGCTTAGTGCTATCTGGTGAATTACTAGCATTAGGTATTGCCAGAATGAGGTATTCTTGGGAGTCTTCAGCAAAGTGTTACTCTGATTAAACTCCTAAAAATTGATAGACATAAAACAAGAGCATATTAGTATTGTCAACAAAATGCAGTTCTTAGTCACCCAAACTCAAATGTCAGATATTTGTTGCTCACTATGGATTAAAGATGATCTGATCATCTGATCACCCTCCAAGCAGAGAACTGACAAAAAAAATGGGGTGAGGAAACTTTTTTGTTTTATCCTCTGCATATATGCAGATGCTGATAATGATAAGAGTGAAGAATCATTTTGGTTCTGAATACATAAAGAGATTGCTCTTGGCAGAATAGATTAATGTACCTGTCTATACAAGCATAGAGGAAGAAGTAAAAAGGAAAATAGATTAGTATTCTGCTGCACATGAGGCAATCAAATATGATTTTTGGATTGGCAACTGGACTAATAATAATCACTGTAATAAACCAGGGGCTTTATATCTCTGATATGCAGTACTAGCTAAAAGGTAGTCTCTTCTTAGGAATAATGAGCCAGATTCTTCATCACTCATCACCTTGTGTAATTATTGTGATAAGTTCAAAGTAAATCCATTATGCTACCAAATCAAATTTTTTTCCTTCCATGTTGTGTTTGTCTTGCATGGGCATAATGACTACTCACAGTGTAGACAATGAAGGATCAGGCTTAGTACATTTATTTTCTATGTGAGAATAAGGAAGGCATAAGAGATCTAATGGACAAGCACAATAACTTGGACATGCTTTGTTATTTAAAGGTTAGGTACTTAAATGTTGCTGTAGCCAACCCTGTGGTTAATAAACCCAAGGAAGAAAGAGGAATGGGTTAAAAAAAGCAATCTGGCTTAACAAGTAATACTTTTTCTTCTTTCATAATGATTTCTTAGCAGTTGTGTTAGTAAAAGAAGGCACAGCAGTATTGAATAATATTAGGACAAGTAAACTACAACCAACTTAGTAATTTAAAATTCAAAACGTCTGCTCAAGAAGCATCTCAAATCTGAGAATTTTTGTACTGGCCAGTTTGGTTTTAGTTTAAATTTTTTCTAAAGTACTGTGGGTCTTCATAGCTGAAGTGAGGATAATCAAGGTAAATTATGAAAATAACCTAGTTATGTGGTAAAGGTCAATAGAAAGTCTTGTTAAGGTCTGGTTCTTATGAAGATATCCTGTCTGTATTGTCAAAATGGATCAACATTATAACACAATATAGCCTGTCACTTGGAAGAAAAACAGACGTTAACACAAAGATACTTGCCACAATTAAAATCAGGTTTTGGCTTAGACTGTGAAAGCAAGAAAATATTACAACACCATCAGTTTTCCTCATTATTTATAATTCTCTAGCAAAGGTCACAAGAAGGTGCTGGTCTACACAGTTGTATAAATTTTTTTTGCTAGCATGTGGGCCAGATTTTTACTCTTGAGAATAACAATTGTTAGATTTATAACTCCAATTCTTTAAGGGGAAATTTCCTTTCTAATTCTTATATGAACTACATTCAGCTTTAGAGGTAATGTGGCTTCCGGCACCTTACGCACTAGCACTGAACTGGGAATGGAGGGTGAAGGAATTGCCTACATGCTTCTGTAACCATCTGTTTTCCAGGATTACTGACTGTGTAGATAAAACAAGTTACTCTCTGAACATGAACAGACTTGGACTCACTCTTTTGTCTTCCAGCCCAAAATGGTACAGAGGGAACCTGCTCTCAGGGAAGTAACAAAGATTTAGTTATTTCTCAAAACATCTTATATGTTGAGCATGCAAATATATGAAGAATGGCTGAGTTAGAGCCTAAAAATTTCCAGGGAGCTTCACTGTTATTGTGTCAGCAGCAGTACAAGTAAAGCCAGGGCAGAGACCTTGGTCTTAAAAACTCTTGTAAATATTCTTACATGGTCAAGTCCCACCAGTAGTTAGGCCAACAGTTGCCAATGACATTCCAAAGAAAGTTGATCCAGGAATTAAAAAAAAAACCCTTGCATTTCAAAACACCCACAGGCCTTGAATTGAACAAAACAGAAGCTGGGAAAGAGTGCTAGCTCAACTTATGGCCACACTGTGAAGGACTTCGGTGTCCTCATGTTTGTGAGGTCTTTTACCTTCAGTGATTCGAATCCTTGAAAAGACATACCACTGACTGAAGTGATCCGAGACATAAATCTAGCAGGACAAAATATGGCATGTAGTACAACCCTCAATACCCTCTACATAAATTAGAAACTAGAAGCTAGCTGAGCCATTGGGTTTAAAATACTTTGCATGAGTTTTCAGCTGTCGCTACTTATAAACAATATGCTGTTGGAAATACATGGTAGTTTTCTATACTCACTAGCTGCTTATTTCTGAGTGACTACCTGAAATTGTAACAGTCTCAAAAGCATCCTATATGCATCTTCATACTGTGCCAGAAGGCTAACCAAATAATCAACTTTTCATCCTGCCTCAATCCAGGAAGAAGCCAGTGCAAATTGTAGTGATGATGCCTAAGCTAGTAAGAAGCCTGATCAGTGTGTCAAGCTGGGGTTTAATGTTAACGAGGACTGTCACAGTGCAAAATGCAGCCTCACTTTTCTGATCGCTTAACTGAAAAAATTGCAAAAACTTTTAGATGTCTGATTTGCAAGAGCTAGCACTTCTGTAATTTTCCAGTGACATAAAAACAGTTAGTACCGGCTGAAATACATTAGCAGCTTCAGTAATTAGTAGGCATAGACATTCCTTGTCAGTTCTACAGGCCATATCCTCAGCTGGTGTAAATCCATGACACTCTGGCACTAGAACTGTATTACTTTACACACCTTGAAATAGTTATGCATACTGATTATTGCCTTACTATTACTGCTGTTGTCAAATCAGACACCTGATTTACACCAGATGAGTTTGTTCCATATATTTAGGAGTTTCTGCACATTTCTCAAAGGATCTGTAGTGTTGAATAAACTTTCCAAATAAGCCAGGCACATGCTCTCCGGTATCTATCAAATCAATGTTCAATAAAGTGACACCATTATACATAAATCATGACTGTAATTATTAAATCAAGCGGAGTTTGTATTGCTTTTCTTTCACTGTTGGGTAGAATTAACCATGCGAGCACATGAAAACAGGCATGCCGCGATTGTTCGGCTGGAAGAGGGAGTTAAAAGCCCCACCCAAGCTCTCACAACCTAACCTTTGGAGCATGCAGCCGATAATGCGAAACAGAACATAATGCCCCGGAGGAGATACATCTGGAGGTCAGCTCAGTCAGATACTGTGGAACCATTCCAACAAAGCAATCAAATATCTCACAAAACCTATAAAAAAAAAAATCACATCTTTGGTATATAGACATCCAACCTAAGCTAGATAAGGGTAGGGAAGCCTGATTTCATTTTCATACCCCTGTCAGGCAACCCAAGTGCTGAGTTTTCCCTCCACAAACACGAAGTGAGGTTTTTAACTGAAGCTTATTAAGGCTCAGTTTGTCTAACCCAAGCATAATAAATTCATGTGTCAAGATCGCAGTTGATTGTTCATCAGAGAAAAATGAGACAAGATAATCCACTTTGCTGAAAACCTAATGCTTTAGGAATGTTACAAACTACTGCAAATGTTTAACTCCCTGTGCCTCATCGGTGGTTATATAACAAAACACCCATTCAGGGGCTGATTCTTATCTCTCACTTGCATAAGGCCATGTCTAGACAAGGATTTGAAGGTATGCTGTTTGAAAGTGTTAACAGAGTGGTCTAGCTGGCAGATCAGGAAGCCCCCTCCCACCCCAAGTTGTTCATGCATGTGGAAAGGGTGAAGCGTGGGTCCCTCTCCTTCAAATTTTGGCTCAATTAATTTAGCAGCTGAGGGTGATTCGTCCACACTGCAGTCAGAACATGACTTCAGGCAGGTGAGGGGGGAAAGGCTCATCTCTCTGCCCAGCCCTAGTCTAGAGCTTTTGAAGGGTCTAAGGCTTTGCATATCGAGGGCTTTTTTTTGATTACATCCACCTGCATGCCACATACATGATATACACGAGTATCTCACATAAGACTGGATGGTACTTCACCTTTGTGAGGCCCATAGTAGAGATAGAGGATGACTTTCCAGTGATGGTCAACCCTTTGACAGCATCCCCTTTACAGGAAAATAGTTCCAATGCTGATTTCCTGTTCCACCTTACCTACCTGGGTATAATATTTTTATCTCTTTATTACCCCCATTTCCAACCAACTTGACCCAGCCACCCACTCCTACTACACATACACCACTAGTTGTTGGGAGAAGCATTCAGTGGAAGAGCAGGAAGATTTACACAGGGAAGAGCTCTATTACATGCCAACTGGGTGCTAAGAAGCCATCCCACTCAATTTCTTTTAAAGCATTGCCTTGAATTTACAGTCTTTGATTCCCTCATCTCTGATTTCCCCCTTTACATTTCAGCAGCAGCACCATATGGCTATAGTGAGAATCCTTACAGAGACCTACCATGTGCCCATCTGTGGCTTGGTCCATGCAATGTTGATACTCTCACAAGCAAGTTCTAAGAGCAACATTTTTAACTCTTACACGTTTTCCCTTTTCTTTATTTTTTTCCTAAGGAGGCCTAACTATTTCAAAATTACTTTTGTAGATTATTTTCTTGCCACTTTAAGTTCAGTGTGTACCTCTGGGGATTCATGTAAAAGAACTATTTTATTTATAGCTAATATTCTAATGTGGTTTTAAAACTTTAAAGACACATTTCCAGTAGATGAAGGGAAAAAACTGTGCCTTTGTAAATGTGCAGATTTTTCTTTTTATAATCACGGTTAGTTATGTTTTTATTTTTATAAAACAAGAAGTAGGGGAAAAAAGAACTGGGTGAAGTTTAAACCACATGCTGAGGGAAATCAGGTAAGTGATCCAACTGCTGATGAGAAGTGTGAGGAGAAATCCTGTCGTACTGAAATCCATGGGAAGGTAGTTAATTTACTGGTGCCAGGAATCTACCCCCTGTGTTTTAGAAATTAAATACATACAGATATGTAGATATACATATATCTGCTTTTCTTCTATAATAAAGCAAGAGTTCTGAGGCCAGTTGTGATATTTCTTTTTGTAATGGAGCTTTCATTCTACATATACACGCATTAAATCTGGTATGATAACCCGTGGTTTACAGTGTCATTAGGAAGGTTGAGATTGTGAAGCAGCTATTACGAAATACAGTCTGCTGTCGTATCTGGAACATATCACCTTTTGGCAGAAATATATTTTTAATAAAGAGAGGTGCTTTAGAGGTTTCTATCTTGATACAGGCCTAAGTTCAGCAAGTTAAGTTCAATCACACGTCTGACTTCTAGCCTTCCAGCACACAATAGGGTTTTAATGTCTAAAGTTAGGTGCATGTTTTAGTACATTACTGAATAGGAGCCGGAGTGAAAACATCTTTCATTTAAGATGAAAATTCCTGCTTTAAGTTTTCTTCCTTGAACTCTGGTTCCAATTTGTGAATGCAGTGGGGATGTTCAGGTTTCTGCGCGGAGCCCAGCAGGAACGTCAGCAGTTCTGCTTCACTGCCGAGTATCAATAGGGCTTGGAGATCAGAGCTCAGAGCGAACACTTAGGAGGGGCAACCTTGTCAGTCAGCACTTGAGTACTTTGCTCTGTTCTTGACCAGCCCATGCAATTCTCATCGCCCTTAAGGTAAAATGAGTGGGTGGATCGTGGAAGTGTACGAACAGCCTCCAGGATAATAATTCAACTCCTCTGCTTTTACCTTGAAGTAGTATATTTCCACACACAACCAAGGTGCATAAGACAATATTCAATTTAAAGAGGTGTTCAGAATACGATGGGTTGTATTTAAAAAGAAGAGAGCAGTATGCCTTTTATAAATAATGCAGTGGCTTGCAGTCATAAGTGCTGGATTTAAAGACAAATGATGCAGAATTCCTGGCCTCTCTGCAGGTTAGTCTGTGAGTAAAAGCTCATGAAGTGACTGAGCAGATGGAGAGGTAGGTACTGCTACTAAGCTCGTACTCTCCGTGAGTACAAGGGCTGCTTCTGGCTTGCACCACAAGCCTTGCCGAAGTGGTGTTAGGCTGGGAGTGGGCTGCAGCAGAGGCTCTCCTGTCCTTGCATTAGCCGGTGGAAAGAGCTGGGCTCCCAGGGGAGGCGGCAGCGTGCTCTTGTCAGGTGTGCCAGAGTACCTGTGCTCCCGGAGAAGCCTGGCAGGGACCTTGCCTCCACGGTGAGGGACCTGACCTCAAGGCATCAGACAGCCCTTCCTCTGAACTGGAATTTCAAACTTTCCGACCTTCAGCATGAGGAAAGTCAACAGATAACAAAAACTTATTAGGAAACCTGTACATTGAAGATTTCTCATCTCTCTAACTTATAGAAATACTTAAAGGAAAAATATCACAGCTTGTCACAACGTTTGTGATCCTCTTTCAATTAAAGTAGCTGACAAACATTTAAAAGCTAAAAGTGAGTAGCTACTTCAATGTAGTGTAACACTCTTTACAAAAAGATCCCCTCAAATCTGATTCTGTCTGTTGCAGTTATCAGTTATGCTGCATGTCTCATACTGGCCATTTGTCTTCAACGTCTGTGTCCCTGATTTGTCTATTGACATGTCGGCAGGTAGGACAGATGGAAAATGTGAAGAAAAAAAGCCTTACTACAAATAACAACTCAGTCCATTATGTTACTGCTGAAATATTTATAAGAGAAGTTTAATGTGCTTTTTTAAATAATAACATTAAAGAATTCATGTGTAATTAAATGTGATATATAAATCATGCTGTTTGCTAGAGCAATTGACTGCATTGTTCTCATTCTGCCAAACTTAATATAAAATTAATTGTTAATTTTCAAGCTACAGTTTTTTTCACCAGTGCATATACTGGTTGTTTAGGTCTGAGTCAGTGAGATATTAATACCACAACATAGATTTTTTCTTATATTGTCATAAAGATGTTCTACTCAAAATGTGACCCCTATTTTTGAGCTCCATCATAGACAAAGTTGAATACTGAAAAGTTTTTTACCAGTCTTGCAGTCAATACAAATTTTCTATTTTCATTACACTTACTTGTCTTAGCTAACAGTGGGCTCAAATCCTCAGCAGGCACAGCCAGAGCTCACAGAGCTGTACAACTTGAATCTATGGTAGATGCCCCTGTCTATATATTTCCTCCTTGTATAAACTGTTGTGTATTGAGAATACTAAACATAATCCAAGTTATTCTGGGGACTAGTACTCACCCAGGGTTTATTTAGTATTAACAGTTATTTGACCTTCCTGGGCAGAGCAAGAAGAAAATGCTCTTTTACATACTCTTATGCAAACGTCTTAAATATGAAATAAACTGTGCACAAAACTTTTTCTAATGTGAAGGACCAATACTACTGTGGACCTCACTTGAAATCTAGGTCACTTTGACCTTGTGTAAATGAAATCTTGCATTTCACCAATTTTTCACATGCTTGTTCTATCTTGAACAAAACCTCAGAATCAAATAAGCACCAGCTTCAATGTAGAGGATGATTAACTTAAGGAGTTCTTGGCTTCTTCTTCAAGAAGGTTAACGTGACCTTGAATGGCAGGAGAATATTATGGATCTGTATTGTTGAATCTTACGCAGAGTGTTGTTATAAGAAGTTCACTTGAAAATGTTATTTTAAAGCCTTAACAAATAGTCATTTCTCTTTCACTGCTTTCTTGAGGTTATTAGTCCATCTACAAACTGAAAATAATCAGTCCATGGGCTCTCTTCTACCATAGCAATACTCAGCCAAATTCATGCACATATTTCCCATTTACTTCAGTAAGAGTTTTATCGATGGCAGTACTATAGATTCTACCTCTACCTTCCATCTAATTGGCATCAACATCAAATGCTAGAGGATGCCCTTGGAAAATCAGGAGGCCAGGAAGCAAAATACACAGCTAAAATCAGTCCTTTGTTGTACATATGGCTATCTATTAATTTCTGTGAGCTTATTCCACATCAGGACTTTGTTCTTCCCTTGTTAAAGTCAACAGTAAAAATCATGTTAACGTAAATGGGGCAAAATTAGGCATATAAATGAAAGTGAAGTCAAATCTTGTCTGAAGAATTCCCACTTAGGACTTACAGCCTGACACAGTGGTCACTGAAGCATTTCTAAAGGTCATTGTCTGATATGATCTTTTCATAATTGTTAGTGGAATGAAGGCATCTTTATTCTGCTCTGCTTAGTAGCAATGCTTATATAAAAAGTGGATTATTCACAGCTCCTTTCCTTTTGAAAATGGGCATTATTTTTTAGGCAGAAATAAAGCACACCCAGCATGAATCAAACTGAAAACAATCAGTTGAGGTTTATATGCTAGCCAAACAGTGCCACTTGTATTTTCCAGTTGTAATTTGTATAGAAGGTCTGTCTATTTTGAAGAGCAGTGCTGTCAGTTTAGGAAAAAAAGTCTCAGAAGTTAAATTCTATTGATAATGGAAGAGTAGGAGTGATTCCAAATCATGGTAATGCCCTTAATCATGTGTCAATTGCCATTCTAATCATACAGCATATACTTGCCTCTCTTCCTTGAGGAAAGATATGCTCATTGTATTGCTGCTCTAGGAAAACACGCTTCTTGATATAGCTGCATGTAAGTGCAATGTCCTTTCAGTTGAAAAGTGGAAAAGCAGTCAGATTTTTTTAATCCACACCTACTTTTCTAAACTTCTGATAAGACCCTTCTTCACATTTTCCTAATCTCATTTGTACACTGCTGAGTTCCTCATTAGAGTGAAAATGAAAATATACTTTCTCAAGCTGACATTAAGAAAACAACCTCTTTGACCTGGATATATCAGAGTGTTTGACACTGTTAATAGTCTGTCAACATTGTTATGGATGTTGTTGAATATATTTATGTTGTGATAGTATTGATGAGCACTGGCTATAGCTGAGAGCCCCATTGTACACTAAAAAGTTATCTCAGATAGTCAAACTCCTCCATTAGAATCTTCTATGGAGTGTAAAAACTTCTCCTAAGAAGGCGAATACTTAGTATTGAGGAGAAAAGACAAGAAGTAGAAAAGGGACAAATGAAGGAAAGGATTAGAAGGAAAAGAAGACCTATATTGCAGTAGAGAGAGAAAAAAACTTAAGCCTAAAAAAAATTTAATCCAATTGGTCTGTAGGGAAGCAGGGAAGAGAAATAAAACCTTGGCAGTTTGTTTATTCAGACTGGCTAAGTTTCAAGCCAGTGAATAGTTCCAATGAAGTCAATAACACAACTCACATCCTCATAGTTATGCATTTACGTAAGTCCGTTGCAGGATTGATTAATCTTGCACATTTCAGGAGGTGTTCTAGTGTTCTCAAGATGAATCATTTGAAAATAGAACAGCTGGGTAGATAGACCAGAGGTAGAGAGCTAGGTGCAGTTTTGTGTCTCATAATAATTTTGATGTAATCAAGCTGACTTTTCAAGTGAAATTTGTTCAAATGTTCATACACATATTCCACATAAAGAATGCATTTACAGTTTCTATGTGGTGGTTACCTCATATAGAAGGTATTTGATTAAAACATACCTGTTGAAAGGGAGGATGCTACTAAAGTTACTGTCTGAAAGTTGTTCATTTATGTCTGCTTGCAGATGTGATATATCAGGCCAGTTCTCAGGAGCAAAGTAACCATTTTCAGAAGTAGATTGACTGTTTTCAACAAATTTGCTTGAAACACTTAAGAAATAAACATTTTGGATCTGAAAGCATGTTAGCATGACTACAATTTTGAATAGTTTCAGGAAACATTACCCATGTTAGCACACTCATCTCACTATCATGAGCCTAGTTTCTTCTCAGCCAAAAATGAAAAAAGTTTGGAGGCTGTGATTTGAAATTCAGCACCTGTAACAGTATGTGTTGGAGGCAGCAGATCTTGAGTCCTTCCATGTAATAGGAACACCTAACTTTTCTGTAACCAAAATTCATTCCATTTTCCTGCAAACAGTATAAAGATGAATAATTTATGAACACTCCTGCACTGAAGCACCTGCTAGCAGCTTTCAGATTTGAAACCAGAATTTTTTTTTAAAAACCAATATGTATTCTGATACAGTGCTGGACCCAAAAAGATCTTCTGGATCCTTTAGGTGAGTAATTCACATAGTTAGGCTGGTTAGCAGCTGCTTTTTTCACAGCCAGTAGCTGAGGCAGCAAAACTGCCTCCATCTTTTTTTGTCTGCCACCAAAGTGATGAAATAAGGCACCGTACATGCACGTGCTTACACACAGCTGCCTAGGGATGCTTCTGTTGGCTTTCATGGAATGAAATACTAAAGGTATAAGTGGATGTGGGACTGGGGCCTAAAGGATTTCTGGGAGCTCTCTGCTGAATGGAAAAGAATATGTCTTACACAACTTCTCTCTTTTCTCGGATGTATCAGGTTTAGACCAGAGCTGCATAAGAGTAAAATAAACTTCCTAGACTAGCACCATAGCTATGACAGGCCTTGTATTCATATGTAAAATGGTGACATTCACATCTGTTAAACAGGAAACTCACACATCTGATGTCCAGTAGTGGTACTTTTTCTCATCCTTCTGGAAGCCCACACCCCCTTCCCTTGCTGCCCTACTGAAGGAAGCAGCAAATGTACAAGGTCCAACAACCATTGCCCTAGCTGCTGCTGAGGAGAAGAGGCAGCAGCTCCACAGAGGGACAGTGAGCAGGAAGCAGCAGTGGCTGTGGCTCGGAAGAGCCCAAGAAAATGGGCACACAAGCACCAGGCTTCAGAGACTTGAGCTCTGGGTCCACTCCAAGGACACAAATGAAATGTGACCATTGCCATATCACCTCTGTCAGTCAGACCTGGGTACAGTCAGACTTCTGCAATGAAAAGGCCTCACTAGCAGTATTGATTTCTCTGAGAGGGACATGGAGTCCCATCTGTGAACATCATTTATTCTAGCTCTAGCATGCCGCCTCCACCGTGCTTTAACACCCTTGCTTTTTGTTATTGGGGATGCTGTAATCCAGAGTTCCACAGCTGAGCACAGAACAACTTTTTCCAGAAGTAAGTTGGCTTGTTTAAAAGAAACAGGAGAAGCAGCAAAGAAATGGTGCATTAATGAATGGTACAATAGGCCACTGATACTGCCCTACTGAAACAAAGGACTCTTTGCAAGAATTCTCTCCTTTAGCATGTGACAGACCTTATGCCCAGGGGTCACAATGGCTTACAGACCAAAACAAGAGAGGAAGCAAGAAATCTCATAATTTCTTTTCTTCGTGGGATAAACAACATTTTATTCTGCCTTTAACCCTGGAGGGAGACACTGCCACTTAGGAAACAAATCTATATTAAGTGCACTTGCTGGAATCATTTACAGTATCATTTGTTCCAGAAAATGACACTAATAATATATCGCTGAATTCAGAAAATGGAATTTGACATGGATAAAGGCCTTCTGAGGAGTAAAAAGCATCCTCCTTAATCAGCATGCCTTATTAAGGATTTCCCTGTTTTCCTGTCCCAAAAGAGAAGGAAAATACTATTGTTCTCCCACAATATGCTTTTGCAACTCACAGACAAGCCACTTTTAGCACTCTGGCTTTAACCATAGATGACTCCACAGCAAGCAAGAACGGTTCTTCTGCACCTTAGCAATATATTTTTGAGACAAGCAAAAGCTCTACCTCACTGTTCAGAGATCAATTTGTCTGCAGAAATAAGGCTTCATATGCATGTCTTTCACCACTGTAGACAGCTGTATAGTTGCTTACTTCTCATATCAAATAATATTACTTGTTAACCAATGAAAAAGGAGATTGTCACATCAAAAATTAAGCAAAAATGTGTTTTTTCAGAGTATCCTAAGAATTACTTTCTTTTGGTTGCTTCTTCTTCCAGTTTCCAGATATGCCTGTGTAGCTTCACTTTCATGTAATGTGTCAGAAGTTTATTCAGGAAATAGAGATGTCCTGCTGGCCAAATCTGTTTTTGTAATGGTAGCCCTGCAGGTTGTATGCTACTAGCACAATTTTTATGCCAAGAAGTTCCTGTATTAAACAGGGGAGGTTAAAAGTCAGTCCTGCCTTGCAGCTGCTTTTAGTGAGCTTTGGCAAAGGTTCACCAGTCTGTCCATAAATGTATGGTGTCATTGCTATACAGGAACATTAATCAATGTTACCTGCCTCATGATGACTGCAGAACTGTCTTGCATTGTGATTTTGATGGGAACTGCAGACAGGATCACATGTTCCCATCATTTCTTGTATTTTTAGTAGAGCAGCTGTAAACATTAGTTAGCTTTAGGTTTATTTCAAGAGTTAATTTCAACAGTGAGCATTCTTTCAGCAGAGGGTAAGAAAATGACCCTGATAATACTTCCTCTCCAGAAACTCCTTTTATAAATAGTACAAGGTGATACCAATTATCTCTTTCTGTTTTGGAAGGTTTGGATTTTTTGTTATTTAAATAATGTCCAGCCACAGTAAGGGTTCCTTAAAATGTACAATTGAAAGGAGGTAAAATATACACCAGTGTATTTTTTTTGTGTATGGTAGTTATATAGAAGACTTTGTGCTTTCCCACTGCAAAATGCAGATACCAGAAAATAAACATTAGATTTTTTTACAATGAAAAGAAGTCAGTGGGGATTTTCAGCACTATGCTCTTAACGTATGAGAAATATTCTTACTCTCTACTGTCTAATTTAAATGCTTGTATGTACTTCAGGAAAACTGCAGTTACCTTCATTGATATATAGGAAGCCAGGGGTCTTGATATAGATAGCTTGAGCAGCACCTTGCTTTCATATCTAAACCAGCCATGTGAAGGTACCTTCCCAGCTGTCACTCCTTTGTAAGTGAGAGGAAGAGGAAAAGTTTCATCAGGAGTTCCCTTATAATCACCTCATGTTTCTAAGAAAGCTATAGTAGAATGTTAGGTTCAGCAGGTGACAGTGATATATTCTGAGTATAAATGGACATGGTTTTCAGAATACGGGTAGCTGAAATTCTGTGTCCATTTTAAGACATATCATTGCTGAGATACAGGAATGATAAAGAACATACTAATATATAGATGGAGAAATTAGACAATCTGCTTATGTCTTTAAAGCAGAGACATATTTTTGTGCCAGGATCTGAATTCCCAGGTCCCACAAAAGCCATTTTTCTCCTTTTAGGGTCTCAGAAGATCAAATACAATGTTGTTTTGAAGCTTAGTGCATGTCATAGCATTTGTGTGCTTGACAAATACATAGAATTTATGTGTTTCTTTTCAACCATTAAAAAACCCCAATGCTTTCAACACCTGTTCTATTATGTTCTATAATAATGATAATAATAATAATTATTATTATTAAAGATTTAATCTTGGCATCTCATGAAACAGTTCTTCAATAACCTCGGTCATGTACAAACTGATAGTCCCTGACACTAGTGACTTACATTCTAATTGAATCATTCCCGTCTGCTGTGTGAAAAAAATGGTATTTATGCTCCAACATCACCATCTTACTTTTAGCTCAGCAGTAACATCCTATTAATGTTACTCCAAAATGATTTTCAAATAATGCTGAATCAGCCAATCCTCTTCAACAGCCATTCTTACAGCAGAACACAACTTGCATGATGCTAGCAGTCAGCCTTTCTTCCAGTATTTGAAAGAAGGTCACAGAGTTTAGGCCAAACCCTGCGTCCTTTACACAAGGTGGAAACAAACAAAAACCCATTCAACACCAAAGTGAGAGTAGAGAAAGCCAAGCAAGGAGGGTTTAAGTGATGGGAGATCTGACTGCAGCTGGTGCTCACTGCATCATCTGCTTGAAGAGGGAAAAAGAGTCGGTTAGGTGAAATAATGATAGAGAAGAGGTTCAGCTTGTACCTTAATCCAGTGAAAATGGTATTTGGCCTTTATGAATGCAGAAAGGAGAGGATCTTTTGTTCTGGAGACCTTTCATAAAGAAAGTTATACCCTTGAAAATAAAGTGGAACTTGCATCTGTGTCCTTCGATATCAACCTCTTTCCATTGCGGATGACAGCGAGCCCTACCTGTTTTGTGTTCTGTAACAGAACTCAATTACATGTAAGGAAAACAGGTCTGTTTTCAAAATTAAATGTATTAACTGGAATAAGAAGCCTTCTGTTCTTTGAGCAGAGAAAGATAATAGACTCTTCTAATGTCCTGTCCCTTGTTGAGGCTACAGCTTAGTAGTGCTGGCTGGCTGGGACTGAACAAAAGGTTAAGCCTCCCTCAGTGTCTCACTGTTCTTGTGTAGACTCCAAGAATCAGTGCTGCTTTTGGATGAGAAGGTTGCAAAGAAGGTGTTGCCATAGAGCAGATCTTAAGCCTAAAGTCTAGAACGGAGGATCTGCTGGCCTGTTTTGCCTCCTGATAATCTGTTTTATTATCTTCTTATGACAAGAGTTTATTTTTGAAAGCCTTCTCTGACTGCATTGTCATACTGTTTGTTCCTAATTCATCACACTATTTATTCCTAATGAGTTTCATCAACCTTACCATGAGTCAGGAATTACTGTTGCATCAATTTGTGTGGTCCTAATCATGAAGACAGGACTGTGATCAGGTATTTGTCCCCACAATATGTATGATGCTGTATTAAGCATCTCAGAGAAATATATTAATCTTAACTGATTGAAATGATGGCTTAGCTACCTTGGTCTACCAATGCAACCTTGCTACATTTTTAAATAAAAAAAAGGATAGCTGCTCTTAGCAGACATGCAATCATGATGCTAATTTAAAACTGGTTAAAACGTGTTATCGCCTTAATAGAAGCTGGCTGACCAAAAAATGGTATGTTTTTACCCGTAGGGCTGAACTGGTTAAGAAAAGAAATAAATGGAAAGGTGGATCTAGTACAAACATTTGTTATATCCTCACACGATGCCTTGACTTTTCCTATACTTCTTTTTCCTATACTACTTTTCCTAACCTTCATATATACTAGTGTTTAGCAAATTAAATATTTAATCTTTCAGTTGTGGAAGAACATGGGCATAGCCAGTACAACTCATTCTACTCATACTTGCTGAAAGTTATCTGCTGCAAAGGATTAGCTGCTGTATTCAACAATAACGAAGCTCTTGTTTTCAAATAAAGAGGTTAATTGGCTTTGTACAAAATATGCATATATAACACGTATGACTAATATTGGTTTTGTGAAGGCTGGTTGCAAAGGAATCTAAAATTGTCTTTTATTACCATTTTTACAACAATCTGTCCTTGACCAATAATTATACTTACAGAGTCCATGTTAACATGTCATTACAACTGTTTAACAAGCCTTCTGCACCTTCAGTGATAATGTTACACTACGAATGTGTTATCAGTTGTAAACCTTTGTGTTGCTTCTTTCTTTTCTGTTTTTTGTCATTGGTGTCATGGCAGAACTGATGACCTTCTACTTGCTTAGACTGTAGGCAGAAGTGGCTATGAACCAGGTTCTAATCCTCACAGACATCTGAAGTTTTGGCATCAGTTTAAGAATGTGTGGAGGTTTCATTATGTATCTATGTAAAATCTAAATAAAGACACACAGTAGGTATCTGCCTGACAACTGAGAAACATGCACTTGCAATTCTATTTAGTATTTCATGGTGATACATATGTGATATAATCCTTTCAGCAAAGATTTTAACAGTTTTGACACTGAGATGGTGGTCTCTGCCTATATGTGTTATCTTTCTACCATAGCTCCAGAGGCACATAAAAGCTTGGTTTGACAGAGAGTGGGCTGGCATTGTTCTGTATTTGTCTGAAAAGACATCCTAGGATTTGTCCAGAGCCAAAAAACCCAACTATGTTTATAAAAATACATCTCTCTCATTCAAATTTAATCAGTGATCGTGATCTTTCTGATTCTAAATACCCCAGTTGTATTCACTTTTCTTAGATCTGTTCCCAGTGTTGGTAGCTCAACATTTTTGAGAAGTCCTAGTGTAAAAGACATTTTCTGTCTCTTATTCTTCTATTTTTATTCCTAATTTTCATCTTAATTGTGATGGCTTTTAGGTTTACCTAATTAACGTACTGTTATGTCTCTTCCAACTATTTTGCTAGATCTGTGTCTTGGAGGAATACTTAGTGAGTAGCTTAGTGATGCTTTTTTTATTTTATTGTTTTTAATTCATTTCAAATAAAGTTAGTTTGCTGATAGTAAATAATGTATATTTTCTCAAGTTTGTCTCTAGTGACATATGATGAATAGTAATGAAACGTTAATTTTATTTTCTCTGTACATAACAGTATTACTGGAAAAATCTCAAAAAAGTAAAAAATCATTTAGTCAGTTGAAGAATGAGCAATGTCAGAGTACTCCAAGCATTAGATTTGTCACTGGTGATAACCATTCCTTTCTCTCATAGTCTATGAAACTTTCAGAGCAACCTCCACACATATCATATATAAGTCACAGGCATTTGTGAGATTTTGTCATCAGCAAACAACGGGCCAGATCCTCAGTAGATGTAGATTTGTCATAGCTCCATTTATGCTAATGAAGCTTTACAGCTTACAGCAGCCAAAGGTCTGGCCCATTGCTTCCAGGGTAATGATATTTCACAGTTACTCTATTTTATAGAATTATTCTAATTTTAATTTGTTGTGTACCTAGATCCACACCTCCAACAAATAAAAGAGGAAGAAAAGAAGAGTTTAAAAATGGTGAAGATTTAAGTAGTGTATGCTGCAGGACAGGCAATAATATTTAATAGTAAGTGTGTCCTGCTGGTTCCATCCCAGGTTATTAATGAAGTGTGGATATACATGTTGTTGAAAACATCTGTATGAACAACTTGCTCTCTAACTTGGTATGTGGTTGTATTTAAAGGACAACTTAGATTGTATAAACTGAGAGAGATGGTAGCCAAAAACATTTTCTTCAGTCAGTCACAGTGTGCCTGGATATGGTTTAAGCACCCTAGTTCTTCCTTCTGGCAAAATTCCAGTTAGGTAGATCTCTCTCCTCTGTTTACCTACAGTCAGTGTCTGCGCTGGCTGACTGAAGTAGAAGATTTCTCTCCCATGTAAGGCCGGAATTATTTTCACAGCATGAATTTGCTTTTAAAATCGTCTTGAAAAAAAAAGAAAAACTAGATCCAAATTTTTCCTCTAAGTGTATTCTCTCTACAAAGACCCCGGAGTTCAATGGTACAAGGACTGAAAGACACTAGGTCAATTAAAAAATATATTAGCAAGCAACTTAACAAGCTTAGTCTATCCTTTAAAAGAAATTTTTGCTCTTAGTAAGAAGCACATTATTTCTAAATAAATTAGAACCAGAACACAAAAGGATATTTACTACTACATAAAAGGAGGAAATGAACTGAAAGGGCAATATGCTGTACTAAGACTATTTGAATATATGCATTTTTAATGACAGTTCTAAACCAGCAACTGTTCAATTAAATACAATCTGTCATGGTGGGAGGAAAAGGAGGCAATCATGCTAAAGAAAGACATTTCACTGTGAATGGTAACTTATCACTGACCTAAAATGTGTGTGTGTGGTGTTTAAATAACATCAGACAATTACAGAAATTTAAAAATTATGAGCTTGTAAGTGGATTTTCTTTCTATTATTCATTCCTTTTTAGGCTGTTTCAGCAGTACAGAACACACATTTTCCTTTATTTGCCCTTTCATTTCTTGAAGAATATTTGTCATTGTGGAAGTTAAGCAATAAAGTTATATTTGCTTACAGTTCTCCAATAGTTGTCAAGAAAACAGCTGAGAGCAACTCTTAAGCTGTCCCAACTCAATGCTATTCAGATGTTTAGGACATAATGGGGGTTTGCCTATTCAAAACTCCAGCTGCCCTGCACACTTGTACAGTATTATACTGCACAGTGTGGTACATTTTCTTCGCACTTTGTTTTCAGTTAGTACCCACTGTATAAACAGTGTTTTTCCAAATGAAGAAGACGTTAAAGGCATTTCACAAATGCATGCCAATCTGAAAATTAACAAGTGAAGTTTACAAAAAAAGGTAGCAGAGGAGTCTAGGGGTAAAAACATCACAATGTTTCTGAGAGATAAGGGCATCATGTATCTCAAGGAAGTTTGTATTATAGGTGCCAAAAGTTATAAATTATTGACATTCAATAGAAAATGGAAGTAGGGAATAGAAACCTTTTTGGGGCATATTCTTATAAGTACACAACAGTAAAACTCTGTTGTATCTACTTATCATTTTTCTGCAATTTGGAATGTGTCTATCATTAGCAAAAACAGCCAGCTTAATCGCATTATACCAAAGCTTTGGGGGCACATCTAAGGCTTCATATCTCTCAAGTGTCCTGATTCAATTGGGATATCCTGAACTTTCATAGTAAATCAGAGTTTCAGCTGTCCCCAAACCAGCAGGCAAATTTTCACTTTCCCTTATTCTCCCCTTACGTTGGCACTTTCCAGAGGGTAAACAGAGGTCTGATAACACATGGACACAGAAATGTCAGATGTCACTCTATTTAAATACAAAGGCATTTTAAGTTTGGCTACATGGGCAGAACTGCTTACGCATATAAATTGCCATTTCCAGTGGATTAAAAGCAAGAAAAATACTGTTTGGATTAAGATACATGCCATTCAATTACACTTTCACTTTAAAACAACTCTAGGAGCTTCTGTTTTCCATGCCTTGTGCTTGGAAATAATGCTGATTTAACATGCCAAGTCCATTTACTTTTTATCTAATTTTGGTGATTATTTGTATGAAACTTGCTGAGAATTTTTGACTAACTTTTTTCATTAGAAAGTGCTTAGTCATAGAAATTTGTGCCAAGAAGTATCTGTTTCAATGACAGTTTCTTCAGGAAACATTTCTCAGTTTATAGTGGGGAAGAATATCTCGACAAGAGTAGAAATTGAGTTTAGAGTAACCAAAAGCACACCAGAAACTGAGGCCTTAGCACTCCAAGGCTTCATTTCTAAGGTTTATTATATGTTAAAAGATGACCTCCAAGCTACTGGCAGTTTTGAGGTGTTCCTGTCATTTTTCCATGGAATATCATTGGAATACAAAGTCTTAAAACAAACACACACACACATATATATACACATCCATAATTTCAAACATTTTCAGGAATAGAAATCCATTTTACCTGCAACTATAGTTCTGATATGGCTTCTGAAGATTTTTAGCTATAAGATTGGCTTGTGTGTTCAGTGGAAGCTTCTGGGGTCAAGTACTGTCACCTTCTTTTACTACATGCCCCTTGGCAAAAATCACTTACAAACCTGGAGCATGGAAATACAACTTCAGTATAACACAAGCAGGAGAAGATGTGAACTACAAAGTGGAATAACAACAAATAGAAATAAATATAGATATTTAATATGGAAACCTAGCCAAAGGGTTTCATCCACAGTTAATACAATGAAGATTCATCTTCTGTGAATGTTCCTTGTGACTGATCATATTTCTTTTCCTTTCTGTTAGGTTGCACCACATGCGGTCATTTTCAACTGCATGAAGAATCAAGGCGTCTTTACTTTTTGCTCTCTGTAAATTGGAAGAGCTGCAGAAGCTCTGAGAGTGGTGAGTCAAGTCACAGATGTTTGGAAAGTGGCCCCCCAGCTCAGTTTGGCTGCAGTATTTGTGCAGTAGTTCACAAGCTGGTGTCCTTTGCAGGTTGCAGAGCTAAGTCACCCAGTAGCTTCTGCTGCTTTCTCTCTAACACCAGCAGTAAAAACATGCACATTTTCAGGAGAGGTAGTGTTGCTGCCTACAGGGGATCATTCCTCTTTGTAGCCACCTCATAGCAGGGTGAGGCGACAGCACAGTCACTAACCCTGGAAGAGCCTGCCCTCGTCACAATTTCCAGCAGTGACGTCCAGTGCACTCAAAGGACAGGACAGATGAAACAGGGCAGGGGGGAAAGGGGGACACATTTTTACACTCACATCCATTAGTGCAGTGGTTTTAGATTTAGTATTGAAATCTTGAAAGCAGCTTTTTGACAGCACCCACTGAATATTTACTGTGTATCTAGGGGTAATTCTCATGCTGAGAATGCTGATCACCATGGGGAAAGCAATGGTCGGGACTATAAAACTCCCACCCTGAACATGTTTGTTTCATATGTAAGGGGCTAACACTCTTTTGTTTAGTTTGAAATATACAGTTTCTGTCTTTCAGGAAATAATTCTTCAGTGGATAAATTACTAAAGCAGCTCAGTTTAGGTGGGGATTTTAGAAGGCCTTCTGTAGGCAATGCAGAGTCTCCTCTTGATCTGTCTGTAGTTCCATCTGTGGAATTGCTTTCTCTTGTTTTTTTAAGTCTACTTTCCTTCTGCCACTTTTATTCTTTTGCTAAATTCTTGTAATTGGCCATTTAATATCCCTCATAAAGCATTTCAGATTCTTCAGTTCAGGATGTAAGGTTATATCATTCCTTGTGATTTTTTTTATCTTCAGTGATCAACCACGCAAGTGTAATATTTGTTGTAGATTATATTGAGTATTCTCTTGCTTATCATTCTTTCTGCACTTAATATTCAATGTAATGATGCATTCTAGTAATTAGCTTAAAGGTAGCACAGGTACTTACCTATGTTGTATCCATTATTTGTGTTTCATTGTGCAATCTAACAGTAGAAGCTTCTACCTTTCCCAATGTCCTTTACTGCTTTTTATATTGCTGGAAAGTTTGACCCCAAATCAGTCATTCTTTAGTTAACCTAAATAACAGTATTTATTTATGTTGCCTATTAGGATCTAGCTAACTTGATTCTTTCTGTACTTTGCCCTTTTAGCTTTCCCACTGTATTTTTCAGTTCTTAAGTAATACAAGAAATCCTAGTAGCAAAAATGATAATTTATATATTTGATCATATTGTCCTTAGCTATAGGAAAGCATTGAATATAGGGTTGCATTTTCACTGGGAAGTTAAAAAAAACCCTACATAAAAAGCTTAGTTCTTCATTTGAATCACATTTTCTTAGATTTCAGTAGCTGGCTAGGAGTATTTCTGAACTGGAGAGAGTACATGTTCAAGATAATGTGGCACATGCACGACCATATAGGTCATATTGCCACCTGGCTCTCAACTACACAAAATATGGTCTATATGCATACAGAAAGTCAATAGAAGTTCAGGATGTATACTTTATGTACAAACCTTGAGCTTACTGTTGAATTTAAATGTTCAGATTCACTGAGGATCGTTATAGGCAGCTACATCATCACCCATCGAATCTTACTAAGAAGGCTGAACCAGGTCCTAATGATCAATGACTCTCCTTCAAAGGCAGTGGATATTAGTAGGTATTTGTCTGTCTTTAAAGAAATTGCTTTTGGTAAAGCTCCTGGCTGGATTTCTGTGGAAGTCTTAAACAAAAAATTTGTGTGATCGTGGCAGTTCTTCCTCCCTGAACCTGATAGTACCAGCACCATGTACCTCAGTGAATCCTGTCTCTCCTCAGAGAGGGATACTCATCTACCTTTCAGTGGCTTAATTAGCTTCACATCATCTCAGTAAATGAGATGTTTTGCAGGGTGCAGTAACATCAGTCCTCTTAATGACAAGTATAGGGAAGGGAGTATGGCGTGTTTCAGCCAGAAATCCATGATGTTGATAGAAAGAGGTGTTTTTCCTCTTTGTTGGACTCGAATCGTATCCTCAAACCATAGCTGGAATGGATTATTCTTGACCTTACTTAAAAGCTTGATTGATTTTTCTTTATATCAGCATCATCAGGAATATGTGTATAACAAGAAATGGTTATTGCTAAAATCTAGTTCCAAAACTGTGGTGTGGGATCAATTAGTAGGTCATGAGGATTTTCTGGAAGGATATGGCTCAGCACAGCTTCAGAATAAAGCATACTGTATGTATTCCTAAGGTGTGAGTGCCTTTCTGCTCCCTAGCAATAAAATACCCACTTCACCTGGCCTATGTGAAATAGCTGTTTATGACAGTGGCACTTACCTTTACTAAATCTGAAACAACCAAGCTTTTTGGATTTAAAAGCCTTTTTTGATTATCATTAGCATAGGTCTGCCTAGAGGAAATGTGGAATCTTTCTTGCTCTTTAATCTTCTATGACATTCCCAGCATAAGAAATCAACAGCACATATCCTGTAACTTCTTAGTACTGTTTGCTTGAGAGCACAGGACCTGTCCCTAACCAATGCGGTAAGATCACACTTTGAAAATGAATAGGTGTGGATATTACATTCCAAATTTTCTCTTCTCTTTGAAGGAAAAGGAGAAGGACTATGTGGGGGATTTTTTCAGCACCAATCCAAGATTATTTGTACAACTATGCTGAAAAATATCATTCAGGCAAGTCACATTATTCACAAGATAGAAGTGACACTCTTCCCGAGTACTGTAGGAAGAGCAGGCTTTCATCTGCAGCCTGCTATTTATTTCTACACTCCACACAAGAAACAGCCATCACCAAGCTCTGTGAAGAGTACTTCAGCACTGTATATAAGACACACTGAAGAAGAAGCAATTGCTACTGCTTTCCCAGGGAATATGCCACCCTTTACAGGATAAAATCAGGTGATATGATAATGATGCAGATTATCTGAGACAGTTTCATGGATTCTATTCATCTCTTTGAAGTGTTAATCCTTAAATCTAATGGTGACAGTCAAGTTTAGGCATGTTCTATGGCAAGGCTTTATTCAGAGTCCCCCTACCTGAACAAATACAAGTGAGAAAGACGGACCATGGACTTGGTACATCTTCTCAACTTCTCTGTCCCTTCCCCAGCTGTAAACCTTGGTTCCACCCTTCTACTGCAAAGCCCTCAGCAAGAAGGAATGCTCTTTGGCCAGACAGTAAAATAGCAATCAGGAAGCACACTCCTTTTGAAAGGCTTTTAAGAATTTGGAATTTGCTGCCAAATCCTGGTTTGAATCTATCAGCATTAATACATGCATGCGTTGAAAAGCAGAATGACGATCCAAATATGATCACGCACATAGGTGCAAATGACTATTAGTAGACACCAACAAAAGAGCAGCAAGGATACTCTTCTCTTTGTTTTTCTCTCTTTGATATTCTTCAACTCACACCAGTTGGCAGTATAATTTCATACAGTATCATCAAAGTAAATGTATCTGTACTGAGTTGCACTGAGAATTATGTTTTATTTCGATAGTTTCTAGGGACAAAGCGATGGATTGTCTTGATCTTTTGAACAAAACTTTGTTAGAAATCTGCAACAAAAATCCTTTTAGTAAATGTTATTTGTCTCTAGGATACAATGCTTCCATGTCTCACAATGCTTCCATATTAAATTAACCTGGATAGCCAATGTTTTAATTGCTTCTGATAAGTTACTGTAACTATCATTAGGCTTTATTTTGCCTGCTTGCTTGTGTAGAGCAGTTTGTCACTCCAAGAATACCTGAAGTGATTTGAAAGAGTTTGCTGATGATTCTGTATCACATTTGGAAAGCTGTGCTACTGAACATCCCTGTGTCTATGGAGCGAATTGTTAAGATCATTAAAAAAAAAAAAAAAAGCTGAAAACAAACAAGAAAAAAACCAAAACTGCCACATGTATATCAGATCTGGGGTTTGCTCCCCTTCTGCAATCTTCAAAGTGAAGTAATTGGGTAAACTGGGTGCAAAATGAATGAACTATATTTTTGCTTTGGTCTCACCTTAATTGGCTTTGTCTGTGTGCAAGATGACAGAGAAGGTTTGAGTCATTCAGAATTGTCACTTCTATAATTAAAAAGAACTGTTACCAAAAGAGTAGATTCATTGTTCAGGCTGGGATTGAATTACAGAGCATGTTTAATTATCAGCTCTTCTTTCTAGTTATTTTAATGTATTATTAATTCAGTTTCTCAAAATATCCTTTTCATTTACAGCCGTTGATGGAATAAAATGTGACACAATTTGTTTTCTTTTCTCCTAAGTAGATGATGTACTCTAACAAGAGCAGGTCGACATGACCTTAGCTGTAGTTCTATCACATGATAACTACAATAGGGCCTTATCAGAAACTCCTACTCTTTTATGCGTTTGAAAATTCCAAAAAAGAAATTAATATGTCTGAGTAGACCTTAACCCTTGATAGCAAAACAATGAAAATACAAATGTAGTTATGAATTGCTAGATAATATTTGTCTGGGATTCTTAGCTGCAGTTGCACATAGGAGAAAAAAACCTGTCTTCAGTAAATGGAAGATGAGAAACAAATGCAAACTGGCAGTTGTTTGAGTAATCATATGACTTTCAAACTATGTAGATGTTAGTATTTGATTATCTTGTTGCCATCCAAACTTTTTTTTTTCTTTGATTTTTATTTCGTTGTTTTTTTGTTTTTTTGTTTTTTTTTAATGATAATGTGCTTTGAGCAGTCTTTTGAACTGTGATCAATTTCCAGGTTTTGGAAAATTTGCTGGGTTTTGGAACTTTAATATTTAGAACTGCCACAGGCAATCTTAGCATATAACTTGACTAAAATCTCATCTGGTGTACATCAGTAAGACTGTCTTACCATGAAACCCAATTTTTTATTCCATCCACAGGGTCTCAAAATAGAGATGGACCCACCTTACTTGGCAATGGTTTCCTGGCACCAGCCATGAAGATAAAATTGCTATCTTTAGATCTAGGGACTGACTATTTTTTGATACCCTCTGATGCAATGGAAAGCTGCTCCTTATGGAGATGTCAATGACCATGAGTAATACCTGCTCTGAATGCAGCATTTGAGGAATTACTCATTATTGGTTAAGCACTTACAATCTTTTCTGTGCCGCTGATAAAGGTATAGCAAAATAGTCTGCACCCCAAAGATTTTGCACTCAGATGGCTGGATAATTCAAATGTCCTTGAAGACCTGTAGAATGATCTCAGCTTAGGAGTTAACTCCCTGCTCCCCTCCACTGACTACTGTTGATATTAACCATCTCACTGAAAGAGAGATACACCCAATGCACCCATAGGTCTCCTTTCTTTCTAGTTTTGATGGAGTAGTTGAATATCTAATCACTCACCCTTGCTTACTCACAGGGCTAGTAGAGTGTTCAGCTGATTTAGGAATGGAAAGAATAGGGTCCAGATTTGTAAAGATATAGAGATAGTTCTGCAGCAGCCACACAAATAAGCACCTTGGTAGATCAGATGTAAGCCTGTAAATCTCAGGTAAAAGATACTGATGTTGGATGACTGTGCATTGGTTCGTAGTATTTACTAAGAGCCTATGAAACTTGTAGCATTCTGTTGGTACTTGAAACAACCTAAACCTATGCATGGCTTTTTAGTATAGTCACAAGCAATGCTCCTCAGAACCACACGACAGGTGTCTCTTACCAAGTGTCTGCCATTTTTCAAGTATCCAAGCAACAAATCTGCTGCAATATTTTGTCATTTTCCTTCATGCGGACCAGAACATATTCAGGGAGACTGCTGACCTGAGTGAGAACTATTCAGTGTGAGAGTTCAAAAATCTATCCCAAAATTAGTATGGCCTGGACATTGCCAGTTTTGTAGAGCAATATTACTACTTGTTCCTAACGCGTTTTTCAAGATTAGTCTCACTGTGGTATTTACAAGCCTCATTTGTGATCAGAACTCCATCCAGGTTCTTGCTGCCTGAACACTGAGGATTAAATAAAAACTTGTAGCACTACTTGAGATACCCAAAGATATCCAAGACTTCCTTGCAGGACTGGCAGATATAAGAGAGGACCTACAGGAGACTTGCATTTTTCTGGAGTGGTAGCTGGATGCCAAGAAGGATAACACCAGGCAACCCTAGGAAATGCTAGAGCGCAGTGGATTCTAATTTTCTTTTGAGACCACAATTTATTGTAAATCTTGTCTTTGACTCTACACATTTGGGGAAGACCAAAGATTTGAAGTGACTGATTGTGCTTTCTTGGCTCTGAAGAAAATACTGCAATAGGTTCTTTTGCAAAGCTGCTACTAGACTCTTTTCCTAATACAGAGTCTAAGAATATTTTTTTAATATACCAGGTTTGGTCTTGAAGACCTTTAAATATGGTGGTCATGACAAAGAAAAGGAGAAGCTAGAAAAACAGATAAGTGTTATTATGAGAATTAGTGAGGTTTTTCCTCTTCCTTCTACATTCTGGAGAATGTACTCACAAGATTTTACCCTATTCCATATTCCAACTGATGACCTGAAACATAGGCTCTCGGATATATGGAGGTACAATGGAACATGAGAAAGAATGGAAGAGAATTGCTTAGGTATAAAATATGAATCACACCTAGTCAGTAAATACCAAAGCCTACAATGACTGTCCAGTGAAGCCTTACAATTTCAGGAGTCCCATGGCCAGAGTGATTACTTCTATCCTAGTTTCCTGGCACTGAGGCTAACTAGCACAGAATGGCCTGTCCGTATTATTATACTCTCATAGTCCTCAAAGCAGGATGACTGCATTTACACTGGTCAGTGAGAAATGGCAGTCTGTAATACAAACTGTCCCGCACTAACCCTCAGAATCTGTCTGGGAATATTCTGGGACAGTGTAAGCTGTAAGTGAAAGAACAAAATCAAGCCACATTCAAACTACTGAACTTTTTAGGCAATTGAGTTTCAGTGCCCAGGCACTACTTAAATTACTAATTTAGATATAGCCAAAGAAAATCATTGAATCAAACTATGTGTAGGGTTTTTTTTGCCTGTGCTTTTAAAAAATTCAAGCATTTTTAATCCACAACACAGTAGTGGTATAACTTCTCAGTAGAATAAAACCCAAATTGGTCATGCTTTGTGATTTTCACGCCTTGAAATCCAGTAATTTTTTTGCTATAGCAATAAAAAGTAAAAAGAATCTCAGTGAAACTGGCTGTATTTCAGCAAGTGCATATGCTTTACATATAAATCTGCAAAGAAAAGCTGTTGTTTCCTAATGTAAAATCTCTTTATTTTTTCATTATGCACTACTGAGCCCTCATTCATTGTAGAGCAAGTAAAAGATCACCCTCGAGCCTAGGATAGGAGAGTGTTTAAGATCTGAGACATCTTACAGATGGTCTTGAAGACTCAGATACTTCCTTTGCATTTATTAGACTTGAGAGATACTCTGCATTGCTAGGTTGTTGTTGAGTTGAGCTGGTGTCAATGATTTACACGGTTCCTGACACCATGTAAGCTGTTGAACTATTTAAACAACAAAAAAAATTGGAGCAATGCCTTAGTGCTTAAATATTTTTTGCATTGAATCCACCTTTGAATTAGGAAGGGCTGGAATGAGAATGACAGAAAAAAATAACTCTTGTGAAGTTCAGAAAATTTTGAATTAGAGATTCTCTTTGGGAATAAAATCTGAGACTAGTATTTAAATGCTAAATGTTGTGTCCTTTTAAACACTTAGTTGTGCTTCTGGTCTTAAGCAACTGATGTAATCAGACATACCACTATATCCACTGAGTTCATTCAGGCAACAGTTCTTGCTTCCTTCCAGTTCGTCTGACTGTGCCTGTTGTTCTCATGCTGCCATTCAACTGTCTTATCTTCATCCTCCCTAGTTAATTGAAGACTGTTGATATTTTAAATAAATGTTGATTCTCCATAATTGCTACTTTATATTAAGCCCAGCAACTGACTCAGTGCCCAGAGGAGGTCCAGAAACAGCCTCCCCGCAACATGTCTGCTTATTTTCTCCATTTGTTATGTTGAAAGGAGTAGGCAGTCTTCTCTGCTTTGCAAATACAGAACCACAGAAAATACGTAGACAAAAGCTCACTTTACCAGCTTAATTCCTTTCATAGCTGTCCATTTCTCTGTGTACATCAATGCTATCAGACAATGACGTGATGAACATTTCAGTAGAACTTGTTTCCTCCATACACAACTCAGCCAGCTTATATGTTACACTGGCAAAGTGATGGCTGCCTTTGCCAGGTGGCTTCGGTGGAGGCTTGATAGGACTTTCACTTATGTCAAAGAAAAAGAGGAAAATATCTACATTTACAGTGCCTTGGTTGTTAAAAAAATGCGGAAGCTGTGAGTGTGTCTGTGCCACTGAGACTCCAGGGCAGTGTACCCACTGCAATATAAAGCCTGGGGGAAAGTACAGGAGGACTGTTTGGAGATGCTGATGAATGTTATGGCGTGGAAATTCAGTCATAAGAACTAATGACTGTCTCAGTGACAGTAAAATTCTGAAATTTAAGGGCATTATTTCAAGTTTATTACAGAAGATCCAAACAATAAATTATTACCCCTAGTTTTTAGAATGAGCATCTCTCTTCCTGATAAATGAATAGCTCTTTGAGGTTTATGCACCTTTTCATACTTATCATTATAGTAGGGGTCATAAAAAGGGATTGCAGTGGCAGTGTGCTTTAGATGTTAAATATTTATTAAAAAATGCATTGTACAATTCTGTGTGCACTCACCTTTTAGGGGAAAAAAATTCATTCTTATATACACCTTCACTGCCTAGGTAAACTATGGATCACCTACTCTTCCAGTTCATGTGAGGCTACTTTCCCTGATATGAAAGAAACAATTCTAACCTATGCCAGCTGAGGATCTGGCCTGGTCCATTTGATCTGTGAAGTAATGAATTTCTTATTGTTCAGGGGCTTTATTTGTTTCTGGTTTTGCATCACAGTCTTTGGAACTCTCCGTGTTTACCGCTGGCCTCTCTTTTGTCTTCCCTTTAGTCTCTGGCCTTTCAATCCTGCTTCCTGTACTAATACAAGTCTTTATGTCATTGAAAATTAACAATACCAAAGCAGTGCCCTGCCAGAGCAGAGCAGATCAATGACCCAGGAGCAGCATGTTCCAGCTCAATGGTGCACAAGTCATTTTAACTTCCACTCTCCAGTGCTCAGCCTCCAAAGCAGCAGCCCTTTTGCCCGGTATATTAACTTCTGGAAACTCCTTGTTAATCACTGTGGCTGCAGTTCCTGCTCTGAATTTTCTGCTAAGACCTGAGTGCAGCTTCTCATCAGGCTAAACCACTTTTCTTTTGCCTTTGTTTCCATCTTGTTGTGTGCTGTCAGTCAGATTAGCAGCACGGCTGTGGTGTTCTGTACAGCGGTCCTTTGATATAGTGCTGACAGTTATGTTTACCTTAAGAAAACCAAACTAACTATTGGAAAATAAGAAGTCTTACAGTGTAAAGTGACACCACTTCACTAACAGGACAAATCTAATCTTAGGGGAAAAAAAAAAAAAAAGAAAAAGAAGAAAAAAAAAGACATATATACAATGGTCTCCAAAATGTGGAGAAAAATAATATCATCAGAGAGAACAGTATTGTCAAACCTTTTCTTTGCTGGCCTTCTTAGAAGGAATATAGTCTTCAAATATATTAGAAGGATGGCACACCTAAAGGCAGTAATTAAAATTCTGCATGCAGACCTGCACTAGAGTTTATTGATGGGTCTAAGATCAGAGTGATCCCTGGACTTAGAGGGTGCAGGATCTTCCCATGACTTTGGAATTACCACATAGCAGTTTGGCACATGTGTTCAGAGGACATTTGATTTGGAGCCGCACCTTCCTTTGTGGTCATCCCCACAGTCTGCCTCCTTTCATTGGGAATTCACAGAGATGTGGGGTGTGAATGCAGAAGCAGTTTAACCACTGAGGCAGGAACTTTTCAGCTTGGATATTTCCAGCTGTATTTTGCCTACAAAAAAAGGAAGCTATGGATTTGGTCTAGGGAGACATTTCAACCTTTTTCTCAACGAAAAATTTCTTTTTATGATACTGGTGGGATTTATCATCGCAAGAAGTAATGACTGGGGCTCTAGAGAAAGATGTAATGCGGTTTCATGCAGGATTTGGATATTTTGAAATTTGATCTTGCTCCAAGTCAGAAGGAAACCAAGAGTATTTAAGTTTTCATGAAAGAAAAGGGAAACCTAATGCCAGGACAGTCTGTTAAGGCTCTGGCATCCTCCTTCTGAAGCTGACCTACAAGAAATAGGATGGCTTTCCACCACGTCTTTGCTGAGCTGAAATATTCATCTCAAGCATTAACAAAATAATAAGATAAGAGAATTCCAAGGGGGAAAAGTTGTCTATAGTAATTTATTGACCACAGTGCAAACACAGCTTTTCACTGAAATAGCAAGATACTAACTCTTCTCCTCAAGGGAAATTAGAGCTTTTCACACATTCTTCACTGGGGTGCTGAAAGAGGCAGGAGAAAGAGAGGACTATATCACATTTATAAATAGCTGAATTGAAAAAACAACGCACAACAACACATAGGTGAGACATGTTATTATCTTTATTCCCCATTAGTGGCCTCATTTCCAGCCATGGATGCTCAGTCCGAACGGCCAGACAGTACAGGCCTGTCGTAGCATGTGGCACGAGGCTGCAGTTGTTGCCCTGATCCTTGCCAGCCTCCCTGTCCCAGGAAAACTCGGTCAAATTTATTGTCATAGTATCAAGCAGCTATTTTGTTTTACCAGGATGTGGATCTTTTACAATAGATTTCTGTCAGGATTTCCTTCCCTTTGGTAACAGCAAAGGTCCAGCGTGGAGGGGGCTGTGGGGCTGCAGGGTGGTGCGGTGCCCTCCCTCCCCTACCAGCCATGTACCCCAGCCCCCGGTGAGATGAGCTGGGCCAGGCCAGGGACCGTGACCGGGGCTGGCAACAGCCCAGCGGTGCCCCGGCCTGGGCGAAGGGCTGCAGCAGGGCCCGGCCCGAGGGCACGGCCCCAGGGCGGGCAGCAGCCCCCGAGAAGGCCTCTCCCCAGCCACTCTCTCGAAGCTGCAGCGGCCACCGCTGAGGCTGCACCCGCCCCCGCAGGGCTCCCTGCCCAGGCACTGCGGGGCCAAGGGCCCGGACAAAGGCAATGCCCTGACATCGTTGCAGTGTTTCTCTTTTTGGCTGCCAGGCTGGCTCTAAAGGGGGTCTTAAATCCCCGTGTGACGATCACCAGGACGGAGCGGGGATGTTTCCCTTCACCGAGGCCTGACGGAGCCAGGCGGGTTTCACAGTGGGGGCGGTTCGCAGTAGCCTTCACCAACATGGTGCACACCAGCCTCCCCGCAGCAGGCTGGCGTGGCAGCCCTGTCCCAGCTGGGCAGCAGCAAGCTGGTGGGAGCGGGGGCGGTTGGGGCACCCCCGGTCTAGCCCACTGGCAGGAGCGTGGTGTCTGCGGTGCCTGCCCCCACAGCCGGGGAAAGGGACCAGGTTTGCTCTGCCCTGGGGAGCGTCTTCTGATGCTGCGGCCCATGGCGGTTCCTGTGGAGAAACCGCAAAACCAACTGAGGCCAAAGAAATCCATCATTAGCTTCAGACTGAGAATAAATAATACTAATAATATGTAAAGAGCATCAGCTGGATGTGGAAACAAACTGTCACTCCACTATGAAGGATGCTCTTGCATATACAAGAACATAATTCACAACAATATCCTTAAAAAGATAGCAAGAATTTAAATGCATGTGTACGCTTGGGTATTTAATGCACCATGCAGGCATCATATTTCTTTCATAGTTTAAACACAAATCATAGCATCTTCTTTAATGAGCAGAGATCCATGGCAATGATGAATCTTTATGGCAAATAGCACTACTGTGCCATGCTTCTTCATTAAAGCCCTGATTCAGCAAGGCATTTAAGCATATGCTTAGCTTTAAGCATCTGAGTAATCCCCAAACTTTCTGGTGCCATGCACATGCTTAATATTCACTAGATCCATAAGGAATTTGCTTGAATTGGATCACACATACCAAATATAACAACCCTGTATATACTGGATTTCCTGCCTAAAACAGCTGGTTAAAATGTTACATGCTTCATTAGCTCTGCATTAGTAATTTTAATTTTCACTGCCTCTTTAATTTGTGAAGAATGAATGTGTATGCACACATGAACTCAAGACTTGAAAAAATGATGAAGGTAAAAAAAATAAAGACATATTTTGGGTTCAGGACATCTATAATAAACCTAAGCTTCATCAGCATTTCTAAGTTTTTTAACCAAGAAATATTGATTCATGTTTATTATATTTTATGGCACTTTACAACAATTTATAACACTTACATTAAGGAATAGATGGGCCGGGATAAAAGCCAATATGGGTATGAAAAAGATGAAGTGCTGTCAGGAAGAGCAACTTTCAAGTATCAGGTACAGCCCTTGTTTTTATACTTTATCTCACCTATTTAATATATGATGGAAGGGTTTCATGATTAATTTTAAAATACAAATTCTAGAAAAAGACATGCTGTAGAACAGCCACCTGAAGTACATCTTAGCACTGATATTGTTACAATATAAAGCCAAATTTAAAATGTCCTTAAGGCATCTGTAACTAAAGAATGAAGCCGTAGTAATTATTGTGCAGAACCACTCTGGAAAATGTTCAAGAAACAACGAGCTTAGGTTTCAAAGACGAACTAACCACTTAAAATTTTTTTTTCCATCACGGCTGATCATCTTAGAAATCAAGAGAAATTAGTTAGAAAACCAGTTTTGTGCACAAACCCCCTTTTTGCTATGTTATCATAGAGATTTATACAAGAGAGAGACTTCAAGTGTGAGCCAAAATCTGTTCATGTAAATATTCATAAGCCAGGTAAAACAAAGAAGTAACCAGGAATATATGGAGCCTTCACCCAGTGTTTCCTTCGCTCTGTACAATTACCTAGTCCAGCTGCTCTAGGATCCGCAGTTAGACCCATTCATTTCTCAGCTAAATGATGGGGAGTTCTTCTACCATCCCAGCTGGAGGGCATGGTCCAGTTTCTCAGCAGTTCTGAAAGTGCTGAAGGATCCTGTGAAACTGAAATACAGATTGAGGCTGCTTTGTAAGTCTGCCCACAGCACAACAAGTTGAAGAAATTGCAAGGTATAGGCAATGCTTTAAAAATGGATGGAGTACCTCACTGTCTAATTTTGTGTGCTTCTGCTATCCCCCATACTTCAATGGAGAATTCACTCTCTGTGAGAGGGGTACTGTGATAATCCCAAGGTAATTAGACAGCAAAGAAATGTATTTGCTGTTACAGTTTGGAATAGTAGACTGGTTACTGCAGATGTTAGGAAAAGCTTGTAAATGGTGAGAGTCCCGATCTGTAGTGTATGATGTCTGTTCCTCATTTCCCAAGATTGCTAAATTCATTCTTTGACATTTCTTGATTTGCTCTTTTCAGGGACACTGGAAATTTTCCTTTGAGCTTTGCTGATCTATTTGTCTCTTTTCTGTGGCCACCTTGTGCCCTTTCTTCACCCTTGCACACCTTTCTGGAGTCCCATAGGGAAAAAGATATGAATGTCAGGCATTTTCCAATTTGGAAAATGCTAAACAAACTGGAGCCTTATAGGCTTGTTACCCTATGAAGACAACCTATGCTTTATGTATGTAAATGTACAACAAAATGATAAATTGTGTACATTTGGCTCTTGGCAGCATATATTCTGGGAGCATGCTATATTTTTGGTGTCATCAGACATGAAACAACAGTCTGGCTTGAACTGATGCATTAGATTGGTACAATGGTAGAAAATCAGCTGAACACAACAAATGTAAAATAGAAGACAGGCGATCCAGTAAAAGAGAAGACATGAGATCCACTACTAGCCATCTGACACAGGCAGGCATGTCCTGGATTGTCTTTTGATGGAAAATGAACAGTGTCCTTTGTGTTGCTACAGTGCCTGGCTCTCTCTTTCCTCACCTTTCTGTCATCCCTCTAGTCATCACTGCAATAAGTTTAGCTAGGGAGGGTATTTCATATCTTCTTCTTCTTAGCTGTGATGATGGCTGGGACCTAATGTTTAGCAGGATGTATGAGCAAACATCTATCACACAATCTATAACAGCACAAAGTATATCTTGAGCAGAGACATCTCACACATTTTACACAGTCAATCAGCAGCATATAAATACCAGCATATAAATTCTAGCTTATATGCTTGAATGTATTGCCAAAAGCTGGCTTTAAAATTATTATTGCAATGCAAGTTTGAGTCCTAGTCCTACAGCCTGATCATGGTACCCAGGAGTCTTGCATCTGTTCATGGTTATATTCTTTTTTCTCAGTTACAGCAGTTCAGTGGTCCACCTACACAGAGCAGAATGTTAAGACTGGGACCCAAATTTATGCACCATCTGCCCTTGGTCATGCATGCCAACTTTTATAAAAATCAATCACTTTATCTCTCTGAAGAGTTCCCACATGAAAAATGCCCCCATGTAAGTTTGGAACTTACAATGCAACATTTTTTTTAAAAAATGGTCTAGTTTTACTGGGATTTTTTTTTTTTGGTACAAAAAAAAATGTTCAGTATGACGTTATTTTGGGTGGAAGATGGCAACTCAGCCTGAGGGATGACAAAATAGCCAGAAACACACCACCTGCTGTGCTCCGTTGCTTTAATTTTGTACTGTTTAATAAGAAAATGACCCCAAGTGCTTGGTTGACAACTCCAAAATGGACCATAAATATTCTGTACATAAGGAAAAGCTGAAAGCTGAAGTACACTGCATAATATTGCTATGGTGCAAAAGGGAATAGGAATATATTCAATTTGCCTAAATATCTAGAAGTGACAACCACTAACATTTGTTTAGGAGAAACACCAAGTGGATGTCTGTTTGTTAATAAATGAATGAAAAGAAATATGGATTACTGTGCAAATGTACATTAGAGGAGCACAGATTTTGGTTTGATGTATAAGACACATAAAGAACCCAATTCTAGGCACTGCTAAATGGTTCTTGCAAAATGCTGAGCCCCTGCTAATTTCAGTAGGAGTTGAGCAAACTCAGCACCTGGCAAGGAGAGTCTATCTATATTTAAATGTGGAATGAACACTTATCCAAGTGGATTCACTTATGATAAACTGATGCAGCCTAGAAATTACATGTTTGGTTAAATTGCGGTAATCACAAAGAGGGAGACGCTCAAATAAGCAGTGATAATTGGTACAACAATGTCTGTTTCCTCCTTCTGATCTTGGGTCCTCCCTGAGGACTCTCTCCCAGCCTGCCTTAATTAAAAGAAAGCAAGTGACATTTCTTGCAGCCTTTGACACCAAGATGACCTTTCCCTAGGTTGCTCGTGAACTCCTGCTGACATCAAACATGCTTTTTACTGTACAGGACCCTTTATCCACCAGACATTCATGAACAATTTTGAATAATATTCCTGACCAATTATTAAAATGCACAAAAAAAAGTTATGCTGTTACAACAGATGACTGAGTAGTTCATAGGGAATAATTTGTTTGGCAAACAGGAGCTTTTATTTTGGTAATCCAAGCACTTTTTAAAAAAATTTCTTCCTCACTTGAAATCATGTGTTCAGTTGCTGCAAATAACTACTGGTCGTTAGATTGTTCTCAAGACATCTGTCATGGGCATGTGGCATTTAAACCTGCTGGACAGAAGGGCCAGGGGTCTGGGCTTTGCTTCCTCAGTGGATAGATGTAACTCTTGAATCTAGCTCAATGTGTAAAAGTAGGTTCACTTTACTGTTCCTTCATACTTTCCAAAATTTTTGCAAAAATATTAAAAATAATAATTTTAGGTCTTGCTAAGCTGTTAGGCAACTTGTCTCCTAGAGCATTCAGGGAAATTAAATACAGATAGAGCACACAGGTAGTCAAGCCAGATGGAACATTCATCTTTTTTCCCAAATATCTACAGAGCAGTTTCTGACGTCTTCACCTCTGTTTAATCAGTCTGATTCTCAGCATTTTATTACTCTGAGAGTTTGAAACGTTATGGTGTTGCACATTGGCATATAGTCCCAGAACTTTAAACTCCCACCAAAATTACAAGCGGAATTTCCATTATTTGAAAGAAAAAAAACCCAGCAGCTGAGCAAAAGCAAATATGTATGTAATTGCATACCTAAGTACTCCCTCGGAGTATCTGTGTAGCCAGCAAACACAAGGCACTGGCATCTGCTGTGGGAACATGAGGCCTTAGCGTGGGCAAATTGGAATGGGCCATGTGAGGCCAAAGTTCATGCTGCTTGTACTGGTGACTCTCTGTGAGACACCTTGACTCCAGGTTATCTCTGAACGGTACACATGCTGTTTGGCACATGTTCCCAGTATGCCAGAGATTAAAAAATGAAGTGTGGTGAGGGATGCACGAGAGAAGCAGTATTAAGCTACCCTGAAGTATATTCTCTTCGCAAATATATGTCTTCTGGCTCTATGTAGAAAATGTCCTGCCTGGTAATGGGTGGCAGCACAGAGAGAAGCAACCCTAAATACATGTTGATAAAACAGGAATGAAAGCAGACAGTTAAGACCTTGCCACTTCTGCTTGACTTTGCTTTTAATTCTGTACAAGCTGGCCCCTGCAGCAGACAGCTTTCCATAAACTGTAGTTTGTTATCCTGATGAAACTCCTCCCTACAGTGATTTGCAGTGCATTCACAGTGCAATTATCCTTCCCTGTCATCCTTGTTTGTGCTAGCTGAGTGTGTCAAGTCAATTTTAAGTAAAGCCAGAGGGGAATATGGGTAAGGCTGGGGTCAGTTCCAGTTCCCAGGGATCTCTCCCATATATTCTGAGCTCTGTCTTGGAGCCACCCTCAGTGTGGTTCCTGCAATGCTGTGGCGCAGAGCCTCATTGTCAGAGAACTTCATGCCATGCCATTGCAGGGAGGAGTAGGTACATTACAACTCTGCACAAATATGTGAGTGTAGGAACGTCCCGCTGTCAAAGGACAGAGGTCCCCACTGCAACATGAGGTAGCCCTGGGTCACAGTCTGGACTCTTGCTCTCACAAGCACTGGTGCTGAGGAAGGCACATGAGTCCTTGCAGCTGTGAGGCCCCAGTTAGAGCAACAGCATTCAAAACACCTGGAGAAAATATCCCCTGCAATCATTTTGATGTGTGTTTGGTTGGGTTTTGTTCTATGCCAGTATCTTTTCTAAAATCATTTCCCTATCACATTCTCTGATGTTTGATTTTATGTTGCTGGTACTGTAAATACTTTCTGGCATATCAGTTAGGTTGTTTGGGTGATTCATTCTAACAAAATGGCTATGTTGCAGGAAACTGATATACTTCTTGCAGTGTACTGCTGTTCTGATGAATGTACCAGCAGGAGACATTTGTGTGGGTGGTGTCTGCTTTGCCCTTTTACCTCTGTTTTCTCTTCTGTGGGCTCCACTCCTGATCCACAGGATTCCAGCTGTGGGCATCATTCTTCCTCACTGCACATCTTTTTACTTGAATGTAGCTGCTTTATTTTAGCATCATTTGTATGTACTTTCACTTGCTCCCCATTCAGTTTGCCTTTGACAACGCCATGCATGCAGACTCTTCTGTGTCGGTGCCTTTCATCCCATATAACTCCACCTTTTCAGTTGTTGGTTTGTTTGCTTTTTTTTTTTCCTCTTAGTAGAGCATGGCAAATCACTTGTGTTAGGGGAGAACTCCTCTACTGCCATTAATACATGGTATAAACCCTGTTCAACAAGACTTCTCTAGATTTGAACACAGATAGCTGGTATCTCCATCTTTGCTGGAAATCAGCTGACACAAACAAATTCTCAAAGTTGTTAATGAGATTTGAGCTGAAAGGCTCTTCTTTGGACCTCTGCATGTTTGTCAGTACATATTGTCACAAAAGCTGTATGGTCACAAAGAGCCATTGATGAGCCTAGTACAGCCACTTGATCGCCTATTTTACTATTATCTTCATTCTCAGGGATTAAAAAAAAACATTGGCTGGGCCATTTTAAAATTACACAAGTACAAAAAAATATATGCTGAGTGGTTTAGCAGTATTCTTTTTAAATCATGTATAAATGAAAAGACTCTTAATTTAAAAATGTATCTTTGGCTGAGGTACTTAATGTTGAAAAGTGGTTACTCAGCATGTAAAGTACCACAAGTACTTTTCATAAGAATTTTTATGACACAACAAATTTTTTAAAATGGTTATTTACACAATAGTTCCTGATGGCTTGCCATTATAGTTTATCAGATCAATAATCAATGTTCTTAAAAGTCACTTAATTCAAATTTATGTAATCCACATTATAGAAAAGATCAGGTAGTGTATATTTACATCAGGAAGTTTAATAGCTCCTTTAAAACTGTCAAGATCCTCTACTTGCAGTCTTGTGCACTTCTATCAAGGACATTTCCATTATTTAAATCCCTTAAAACCCAAAGAAATTAATGCCGCCAAACATCACTGAGGTGGTGACAAGTCATCTCTGATGGTAAGCACTTTTGACAAGTTTTTGAATGGTGAGGGGGGCAGCGTGTGACACAGATTTACCTTTAAGAACATGTCAGATTGAAAGATGTGGCTTTATAGCTTTTTTGGTTTCCTCTAACTCCACTCTACTGAAGTGCTGGGTCACAACTGGGTTCTCGGATGGTTTCATGGCCTGTGCTTTGTTCATCAACTGTATTTTAATTAATGGCAAGAATTCCTACTGCCCAGCTAGGTATTCTTTGAAGTTTTAAATTAAAATACCTTAGATATTTGTCTTAATAACAGTTTAGTGCCTTTAAAATTACAGACTTCATGTTTATACTACAAGCTCTGTCATGCTACAATTGAATATGCCCATTAACATGAGTGGAGCAGGATCTTACTTCAAGAGAGATTCTTTTCCCACTAAGGGCTTGATCCTGAAATCTGCAGTCATGAGAGATCAATCCCATTTGATTTCAGTGGGTTTGAGTAGGTGACTAATGATACTTGTGGGGACACTGCAGGGTCAGGTCTTGTTTTGGTTGCTGTTTAAATGTCAGCACTTGTCAACAGTTGTCACAGCAGTATTAGGGACCTGTACTTCTTTTTCCTTACAATAAGGATACCATATATTACACATGATGACGGTTAGCAAATGTTGACTTCTGCACTATCCTTTGAGTTGTTTATTGAGGTCTGAAACCGTAGGCACCTAACAGTTCTTTTAGATGTGCAACAGTCACAGCTGTGTCAATTTGATGTTTGCTAACATTGTGCTGTTGACTTTTCAAATGTACAAAAATGAAGAGGGAAAAGCAGAAAAAAAGCATGATTTCCTCCCCCACCCCCCGCAACAGCAACTGTAATTGCCACTGTGGACAAGTCTATAGAGAAGATGTTCAGGCATATACTGGGAAGCAGAATCTTATACAGCCTCAGTGTGGTTTTCTGTTCAATTTAAGCTGAAGGGAGCCATGCAGAAAGAGGTAGAGTTGCCTTGTCTCAGCCCAGGCCCCGTGTTTCCACAGTTCAAGTGGCTCTAGGAATGTTTTGGCCACAAAATGGTTTTGGTCAGCTGATCTGACTGCAAACTGATTAGGGAAAGAGATGTGTGCAAATAGCGAGAGAAGACAAAAGTGGGAAATGCTTTTGTAACAGATGCCCTTTTGGGGGACTGCTGAGAAAATGGAAGCAAGTTGTAAAGCAGAGAAGGTAGAAGAGAAAGCCAAGGGAAAAAACACAGCTTGACCTATAGGGGAAGCCAAGTGTAAGAGAGAGACCTTAACTTGCTGGTGATTCAGATTCAGGGATTACTTCAAAAGGGTTAGGAGATTTAATCCATAATACACGCAAATGCCATGTTTTTATGTGTTTGTATGTTTCTTCAGTCAATTAAGGCAAGCTGATATAAGATACAACTGGATTTTAGAACCCTTCAAAGGTCATATTTCTGTTCGTTTCTGTTGCCACATGTCCCAGAAGAATGGACTATAATCCTAGTTTACTCTGGGTAAATACAGTTGCAGTGCCTGAAAATATATAAACCCTGTAGTCCAGTTCTTCTGCAGATGCTATAGGTCCATACTAAGAATCACCCCTATGAAGTGACGGTGAAAAAGAGTGAGAATGTAAAGACGGGGGAAAGAGAGTGATGCCACCAAATCAGGTTAAGACTAGAGAGTGTCTGAATCCCCTGCTCTGAGAGGACAGGTGGGGTGTAGCCCCCAGTGGAAATCTTTCCAGGGAAGTGACTGGAGCTTTAAGAGACAAAAAGAAAAAAATAGCGAACAAATCCCTAGTTTCAGGAAAGCTGTCTCCGAGTAGTGTTCGACACTGCTTGGATCCCACACTCTATACAGAGCAACTTGTTTCCCCCATAGTCATTTATATAATTATAACCTTGCTCTCCTTTCACCTTCAGAGTGGGAGGTTTTGTAATTCTTGCTAATTTCAGACAGATCTCCCACTGTTTCATGAGGAACACTTTATATAACACAAGTATTTCTGTGTGGCTAATGTTTTTAAAGCTGTGTTTGAATTTTTCGTGGATGATAGGTTATTTTCTTTCCTTCAGTAGTTGAAAGTAAACCGAAGATTTTGTGCTGCTCACAGTTTAAAAATTTGGCTGTTTCAGGCAGCAGATGTGACAGGGCCTGGGCCTGGTGGGAGTTTTACTGGTGGCTTTGTTTAAGTTGACATTGGCTGGGTGGTCAGTGCTTGAACCAGTGAATTATTAAGCAGACCTCAGTTCCAACAAAGATAGTGGGACCTGAGAGACAGGAACAGTGCATGTAGTGGTATGCAGCAGTTTAGTATAGAAATCTGCAGGCTAGTTCAGATACCAGGGAAGTCCAAGTGCATCAGCATGCTCTCCTGATATTTCTGGGATAACACTCAGCACGAGGTGTCCACAGTAACTCAGGTATCTCTACATACTGCATCATATAAACTTATCCTCAGGTTCAAGCAGGACATGCTCAGCAAAGTCAGGTTATACGTATGTATATATGTTTTCACTGTAAAAACAAAGCCTAAGTGCTGATAATTGTCCAGTTTTACTTATTCATTACAACCAGGCTGCATTTTCTTGTCTAGTTGTTTCCTTCTCCAGCAATGCTTTAAATCTTTTGTTTTTCTTCCCTGCTTTGGCTGCACTTTATCAGTGTTTGAATGAAGATGACATCCAGGAAATCCTTCTCTTGTGCTACCAGTTTGCCAGGAGCTGAAATGGGCTTTCTGGTATGATATCAATAAAACCTGTAATTGGAGAAAAGGTACCCAAAATAACAGTTTGTGAACAAAAAAAGATACGAAGAGGTAGGCAGAAAACAGTCAAGTGCACTGTGAATCACTGCAGGGGTGCAAACAAAATTTCTTAATGGCAGAGTTCTCACTGACAAATTCTGTTTGGTTTTGCCTCTAGAGTTGTCTGTGGTAATGACAAACAACTCTGCTTGGAACTTATTTGCATAAAGTATTGTACAGTGCACACTGTGTATGAGTGGATGAGAAAAAGAAAGCGAGGCCACCCTGAGACTGTATCCCCATGACAACACCATTTAATGAATTACTGGGAACCAAGAGAATATTGAACAAAAAGTTCCTTCCAGTACGGCTAGTGGAGCACCAGTGTGGACATTGTCACATAGCACTACTATTGTCAGCAGAGACAGACCCATGGATGGGATTAGTCTGATTGAATGTAGACCTCTACCTCTGAGCTAATCAAATTTGGCTCCATTTAGCAGTGGGAAAAACATGAGTCTTCATTTGGCCAGATGAATTTCCCATTAAAGAATATTATAATAGGAGCCTTTAGTGATTGGTTCAGATTTAAATGTTTACATTAGAGATGATACCTAAAGTAAGGTGAGATAAATACCGTCTTAGTCCCCACTGTACATTCTCTGCTATATTGGAAAATAGCTAACCAAAAACTCAGAGACAAAAAAGCTGTTTTGAACAAAAACAGGCACAAAAAAAGTATCATATCATGTCAGTGGAATTGCTACACTAAGTCAGATCCTCCTTTCCCTCAGACTGCTGAAAACCTAAGTGAGAAAAGTTATACCACTGTAAAACAATGCATGTGAAGGTCCAGAAAATGAGATGTCTATTTCTTTTTGATTAATTGGCCTGTCACTGATTCACAACCAGCTGTGAATTGAGATGTATTTATTTAATGGCTTAATCATTTTAATAATTAATTTTACTTTAGATTAGAAATCCAATTCAACGTCCATGTTACACTTCAAACTCCGAAGAACCTGGTTGTAAGGTTTTGTTCTAACAGTTGACAGGTCAGGGTCCCCAAGATATTTGTACAAGTAGCTTTGTTGAGGCAGGTGGGACTGGTGAAAATATGAGAACCAAAGCTGGGCTTGGTATGTAGTTATTTAAACGACATTCCATTGCTTAATGGATTGATAAGCTATGTCTAAACTGTGGGATGTGGTGGAGCTGGCATCTTGCCATGTCTAGACTCCACATCAGGATGAAATCCAGGTGTATATACCTTTACGCCTCAATCTGAACAGCACCCTGGTGTCTGTTGGAATAGGAGAGGAGAAGTCAGAAGCTGTGATGCTCTCTGACACGTCCCTGGTGTAAATGACTCAGGATGTGGACAGAAAGGTGCATCATCCTGCAGGTTTCATAGTTGTAGGAATCATGCCTGTTGTCTTCAGCCTTCATTCGTGGTCATATGGTAATAATTAAGTTGTTTTCTTTTGATATCTGAATATGTAAAAGTGATTAGATTTAAAGTTTATTTTTTCTCAGATAGCCTACTATTTGTAGCACATACATATACAAACAAATCACTGCAGCAACAGCATCTGAGAAGACATGCAAGGATTTCATGAGTCATGAGTATTAACTGCTCCCATAGACATGCTCTGTTTGGTCTGGAGAAGGCTTGGAGTGCAGGAGAGGAGAAACTAAAGTAAAGTTTGTGCTGCTTGTGGGTTGCACAGTTAAAGGAAGCATCCTAGTATTCAGGACTTCTGGGCTGCCAGTTTCCTTAAATGCTAAGTTAATAAGAAAAGGTTTTGACTTTCTTTTTTTAAAGAGTAATAGAAGCCAGTAAATCATAGGGCAATAACTGGTCCATGATCAGCAAGATTTTTCAGTTGTACTAAATCTCTATCAGCATAAATCAAAACAAGTAACCATAAGTGTAATGCAAACATTCCCCAACCTGGGGTTTATCCAGCACCTGCAAATGGAGTTCTGCATTTCCAGCCTCCCTCTTCCTTCAGTCCATCCAGCACCCCCATGTTACAAAAAAACTTGTCCCCTAAGCACCCATATTGCAAGAGGGGAAAATGAAACTGGTATTAACCCCTCATATTCAGGGGATTAGGCCATTTGTTCCTGTGCAACTAGTCTTGAAGCTATCATGCTGAAATACTGTTTAAGAACTCTAAAGGAACTTATTTCAGTTGGATAATGGTTAATTTACAGCCAGAGCTTAAAAGGGCAGAAAAAGACAGCAGCACAATTGAGTTCAGTACATGATGGGGAAAAATAAATATCTCACAGAAAGAGGTATCTGAAATTCAGATCACATTGAGATGCAAAGAAAGCTGTGAAAAGCAGTAGGAGGGTGATTGTATTCCAATTAGGTTTCTTCTGCTCATATAAAACAGTCTTGGGCTGAAAGTTAATCATCTGATTTATGGATCTTGGGAGGAGTGAAATCCTATGAGCTCCTGAACAATGAGAGGCAAATGAGATGGAGGGAAAGAAAAATAGAATATTTCTGAGACTGTGCTTCTGGGGAAAAACAAAGACAATAAAATCTAAACAAGCTCTTGGTTTAAAAATTTACCTTAGTGCTATCAAACTTATTTTTCTTGCCATACAAAGAAGTTGTCTTTCTTGGCCAAAGCAGTCAAAAGCAACTCATGATTTCATGTGTCACAATCTTTTGAGCACTTGATAAATATATATTCTACAAGGTTTCTGCAAGACCTTCCAGAGTTACGTTGCCATGATGGGTTAGTTCATTTACATGATTGGTCATAAGCAATCTGACATCTGATCTGGGCTTGGGTCACACATAAAAGCATGTCTGTTCCTTAGATGAATCCTTTTAAAAGCATTCCATGTGCAAGTTATATGAAAATTACTGTCAGCCAAAGGGGAACAGCAGGATTCACGTAACAGCCCTGCTTGGTGACAGGGTTTGGAGCACTGTCAGGTCAGGGACAGGAGGACTGCCTGGCACCAGCTAGGATCCACTTATATGCTCTTATTTTTCCTTCAATTCATCCATCAATAGCTAGCCCTCAGAAATGTAATACCAGGGACATTTGTGAAATGACCAACAGAATAGATGTGATATATCATAGATGCTATTTCTTTCTGCCATTTTTGGGTTTCAGCCTTCTGCCCAGACCTGCTGCTAGGTTTTATGCAGCAAAGCTGAGTCCAAACAGGACAAAGATGATATTGGTAGACAGAGGACAATACTCTCAAAAATTTTCAGCTATGCTTCCTTTAGATGAAGACGTATACCTACGACTGATAAGTCATATCCATAGTTAGGCCACTTCTGTAGAAGTATCTGTAGGTAGCATTTCCTACCAAGACAGATAAAATACTTTCCTTCATCAGATTATACTAACTCTTCTATTTCAGTCCAAAGCTAGGTGTCGTGGTTTAACCCCAGTCAGCAACTAAGCACCACACAGCTGCTCACTCACTGCCCCCCCCCCCCGCAGTGGGATGGGGGAGAAAATGGGAAAAGAAGTAAAACTCGTGGATTGAGATAAGAACGGTTTAATAGAACAGAAAAGAGGAAACTAATACTGATAATGATAACACTAATAAAATGACAATAGTAATAATAAAAGGATTACAATGTACAAGTGATGCACAATGCAATTGCTCACTACTTGCCGAATGATGCCCAGTTAGTTCCCAAGCGGTGATTCCCCCTACCCCCACCCCAGTTTACATGCTGGGCATGATGTCCCATGGTATGGAATACCCCTTTGGCCAGTCTGGGTCAGGTGCCCTGGCTGTGTCCCCTCCCAACCTTTTGTGCCCCTCCAGCTTTCTTGCTGGCTGGGCATGAGAAGCTGAAAAATCCTTGACTTTAGACTAAACATTACTTAGCAACAACTGAAAACATCAGTCTTATCAACATTCTTCTCATACCTAACTCAAAAACATAGCACTATACCAGCTACTAGGAAGACAATTATCTCTATCCCAGCTGAAACCAGGACAGCAGGCTATCTCTAATCTAAACCAATAGTCCCCTTTCCACTGCACTGCAGTCCTGTAAGTGTCAGCCTGGACTTTCAATGGCTTATTTAGCTGGGTTACAGTTCAGGATGAATGTCTGGCCTGAAGGCCCAGATGTCCAGATCAAACCTCAAAGTTTGCAAGGTGACGTCTGGGCGTCAGTTATTAGTACCTTTTACACAGTGGAGATGTTCCTACATGAAGTTCTTTACAACCTCCAGGTGGTGGGGAATGCTCTGTCTTTACTGATAAAGGCTGTTACTGGGACTTTTACTGTAGTTTCTGCATTAGTTTGCACAGAGTGCTGAGACAAGGTCAAAATCCCGATCCTGATTTTCAATACATTTCCTGGTCTGCATACCAAATACCTAAAACCTTTTCCATAGAGGTGTTGATAATCTTCCATCTTAACCTTCAGACCTGGTGCAGCTTCCCACCTTTCATTGGGAAAGGGCCTGCTATCTCTTTCCCAGCCAGAAACACACACTGACATATGTGTTAACATTTTCTTCTGCTGCTCTATTCCTGTGCAACAGGAAGCAGAGCTTAGTCCCTAATTGATTATTTCTATATTCTTATTAGGGACTATTTATAGTCAGAAATTGTCTTTAGCTGCCATCTGTTCCTTATGCTGCTCCATACATGCCCTCATGCCTGACCTGAAGTAACCATCCTTTCTTCAAGGAAAGGAGGTTTAAATATTCATGCTGGCTAGGTCTTGAATAAACTCTTAATTGGTATCACAACCTCCCACACAAAAGTGGTTTGTTTCTCCTTTAGACTTTCAGCATTTGAAACATTTACTATAGTCAATGAGGGCGCGTCTCACCTCACAAGCGATAAAATCTACTTCTTGAAAAAAATTTCATGTGTTCGGGCTTGCATTTCTGAAGAACACTGAAACTTCCACCATTTGAAATGCAAAAAGCGACTTACCCAAGAAAGCACTGTTAGCATGTTAGACTAATATTGTATTTCTTATAACTGTGACTGTGTTTCCATTGTGGTCACGACAGGGAATGTGTAGAAACCTTGGTGATGGGAAAGCTACAGTCACTCCTGTTTTGAATATTTAAGGTTCCTTAGTCATCCATTCTTTCAGATGACTGAGAACTGAGGACTTGAATCAGTAGCTCATGCACTGGCATCCTGTGCCATTTGAGATGCCCTAAGGTAGGTATCCAGCCTGGGACTCAGCTGCCACTCCGTAAGACCACAGGTCTTTGGCCATATCTGCCAGCCTTGCAAAGGTGCTCCCAACACCCAGACTGAACTGAACTGTGACCCCTGAACCCTCTTCCCCCAGCTGCACCACCTCATGTCCTGCTCCTCAAAAGGAGCAACAGACACAAAGAGCTAAAATATTGGTGCAATTCATGAGCTTCCTTCTTCAAAAGAAATTGAACACCCCACCACCTAGTCATAGCAATCTGCTGAACAAGCACCTAGTGTAGACCAATAAACGAAAGGAAACTGAGAGGTCAGTACAGGTCATTATTTTCACATACCTTTGAATAATGAGGGCATCACATGTCAGCCAGAGGAGAACAAAATGTCACATTCTCTAGCTAAAGGTCATCATCGGTCATAGGTCACAGAAGGGAGGCCAGGAAATAACCTATGAGGTTAGGATGAGTGCACAAAGAAAGGGCAACAAATGTCAATGAAAGCATGCAGCTGTTGTGAGATGAAACAACTGAGGCACCCTTTTGTGCTGACACAGGCTTAAAAAATGTCTTTGCTGACATTTTTTTTTTTAGCTGGCACTTTTATAGGACATTGACATTAATGTACCCAACCCTGAATTAGCCTTTTCTGAAAGCAACAGTTTGGAAGTTAAGTGCAGCATTTTCCAAAGAATCATAAGCATGACATTTTTATTTCAAGTGATTGATGTTACAGTGGACTTCTAGCACCAAATTCAAGTTTCATTCTCAATCATTGCATCTGTGCAGTGTGATAGCAATCAGAAACAAATGGAGGTGGCAGTCTGCATTGCAGTAAGGTCTTTTGGAAATTCTTTTCGCCTTTACCGCCAGTCAAATGTGTCATTTAATGTTTAATACATAGCATTACATTTATCTGATTGTTTGTTTTAATTCATGGATTTCAGAAAGGTTGATTTCAGGGTTGCCCCTGCAGTGATGACAAGCACTTGCAGGGCAATCATACAGTAAAATGATAATGAACAGTTTAGGAATATGTGGAAATATATCCAAACTGAGAGACACCTGCAATTTCTGATGAGTGAGCTGCGTACTTGACTCATCTGTCTTTTGTTTTCAGGAGAAACCCTGAACAGCAGCAGCACTATACCATTTTCTCTTGTCAATGTGGGTATAAACCTGACAGTCTTACTTCATGAAAAAACATGATGATGCCAGAAATGCATGTTAGATGAAGGACTGCTACATCTCCCACACCTATCTTACCGGACAACACATGCAGAGAGACTTTCAAAAAAAAAACCAAAAAGCTTTACACTGATATCTCCATTGTGGTTGGGCAACTTTGCAGGATGAATGCTATTCAAAAATGGCTTAACTCATGATGAAATGCCCATTGTGAAAGTATTGTATATTTACCTTATATTACAGAAAACAGAAAGAGCATGATCCAGAGATAGGAGAATGGTAAACTGGAATACAGGGTTGTTGCCTCTTATTTTAAATTCTTCCAGTTGGTTATCATATGACATAAGACTGAGATAAAGACCCTCTCTATGCTTCAGTTCTGCTTCCTGAACAAAGAGCACTGACATCTAGTATGGTCTATTTGGAAATTCTCAGGTGATACTAACTTCCAAATTATTCCTGTTGCTGACTTGGTGTCAAGTTTTTTTCAGAAGTGATACCTGAATAATTGGTTTCACAGTTCACTTTATGTTTAAGAAATTGGTTAAAAATAAAACAAGAAAGCATCCAAACTCAAGGGTTCCAAGAAAGAACTAATTTTCTTTTTTTTACTCATCATTGGCTGCATATTTCTAATCTGAATTCCACCCCCCGCACCCCTTTTTTTCTGATAACTTTCAAAAAACTGTGAGGTTTTATTGTTTTTCGTATGAGGTTGGCTTTAGTTTTGCAAAGATGCAAACACCTGCTCAGATTTGCACACCACTAGAAGTCCTAGTGAAGCCACAGATCTAGCTCGATGCGCTCTCTCCAAAATCCTGAGGTCAATGCTTTTGTCTCTGTAACAGAACAGGATTTTCCCCTGTAAATTTCAGCAGAATTACAGTGCATAAGGACTAAGCATCTATGCAAACCATAACATGGGGTACATGTTGCCTGATCATTTCATCAGACTGTATTCTGACTGGCCTTATTTACAAGCTGTATTTATTTTAATTATGTTTTCTAACTATTCACTCTTTCTTACTTTGGGTGTGTAATTGGCCACCTAAGAAACATGCCATTCTTTCAGCTGCCAGGTTGACTGTCTAAATTATAAGCAGAGAAACCACTTCTCAGGCAGGTTTGAATGAAGTGTGTTTGCAAGAGTATTGAAATTTAGAATACCCTTTCTCCAACATTCCTTTAAACAAAAGCCACTCTGATTAACGTTAGCAGTAAAGAGGCTGAAACATGTTAGAATGTGGCTGAATTTGAGTTTCAGAGTTTGCAAACACTCCCACAAAGCATTTACCCATTACTCCTTCCATCTATGTGTAATTCTACTCTCAGAAAGCTCAAAAGTTCTAGGGATTTTTTATTCTGAGTATGTGCAAAGCAATGTCCAAGAAATCTCCTTTTCCATCACAGTTCTGTGTTTCTCCTACTCTGTTTAAACAGGTCAGTTAAATTACAAGCAAAATGAGCTGGCTTTAGGGTTTCTGGAGTTATTAAACTATGCATCAGAGATTTACAATTTTTTATTACTTAAGACCAAAATACGTTAATTTTAGTTAGAAAGGTTTTAGAAAAATACTCTCCAAATCCCACAGAGTTCTTAATTCCTTTTTTGGAGAATAGGCTTTGCCAAGCCTAATTCTGATTCAGCAGAATCAATCAATAAATAAGATGATTGTCTTTAAGTTGCAGAAAACTCCCATCAGTATGCTGCTGTGACCCATCGAACAACCAAAGGGCACCAGCCAATTCAGTCCCATTTCATTGTCATTACTGGTATTATGGTGACTCTGGGCTACACCCAAGGAAGGTGAGTCACAACTCTACAATAAATATTGTAGATCAAATGCTGAAGAGGCTTTGCCCTTACAAGTACGTTATATAATACTAAATATATAAACGCAAGTGCTGAGTTAAAAAGAAGTCAGTGACTTTAACATGTCATACCTATATGGAGGTCATTGAACCTTCTTTGAAAAGTCATTTTTTTTCTAATGCCATCTGCTTTTCTCATGATTTTTGCCCCCCTCAACCCATATAAAATGGATGTGTATTCAATCTTGAACTAAGCATGCTTGCCATGATTGAGAAATGTCTAAGGTCAGAGCTTACAAAAAATTCATAAGGGAAGCAGCAGGCATAAAAGAGAGGTTTTTTTAAAGAGAGTTCATGAGCCTCTGTATGAAATGGGCATGACATATTCATGTTACTGACTTCATTTATTTAATGTGGCTCCAAATAATTGATACCAGTACAGTGATAAAAGTACAGAGACTTCACTGCCAGAATTGCGATAATGAAGAGCCTCCCTGCTGATTTCATTCATGGAGCTGTTAGGCTGCTGGGAAAGACCTCTGATGAAAACTGGGCTGCAGCAAATGCCATAAAATAATCAAAGGCACAAAGACCTTTACCTGAGGGGAGCTTGGTCAGGGAGTAATTCAGGGCAGCAGAGGGAAAAGAGGGAAAATTGCATTAGCTGACAAACCAGGCACAGCTTTTAAAAAAATCTGATCCAAATTGTGAGGACTGCGTTACGTACAGAAATCTGCTGCATCTTTGGAACAGATTCCAATTATGTGGCTCCAACAGCCAGTTAACTGGTATATCAACAGTGCTTCTTACCTTGCTGAATGTGGTTCATACTTACTTTATCCTCATCTACCAGCCATTTGTTCTCCCTGTGTTAGATTGTGAGCTCTCAGAAACAGCAGCTGTCTTTTTATTATATGCTTAGCACAATGGGCTCCCTGTTTGGGCTATAGAAAATAATCATGTAGGCTCAAGACAGCCATACAAGTGCCAAAACACAGTTGATGTCAAGAGTTCTAGAGAGGAATTGAATATTTATATGAATCTAAAATCCTTTCTAAGCAAAAATCTCATTTGTCAACTCTGCTCATTTGTTTCACTTCATGTAAGTGTGTCAATGGTTGATTAAAATTCATAAATGTGCAGCAGAGTTACTGGATAAACGTTGAGCTATTGTTTACATATCAGAGTGCACTGAAAGCAGGAGTCTAGATGTGGAAAATTGTGTCAAGAGGAAAGGACCATAGTATGAGTCACTGCCAGGACAAACTCACCAAACAATCCACAATGTCCCTGCGTAAACTCTGCTAGTGATTAATGGTCTGTTACAATACAATAAAATAAATAAAATAAAATGCCTCTTACTTACAGCCTATGTTTACCTAGCTTCAGCTTCCAGTGACTGCATGTCTTGCTGATTTTTTTTCCTAATAGATAAAAGAGCTTCTGCTATCAAAAATCTCTTCCTCTTGTACATGATTGTGAATTATGATCAAATCACCTTAATTCCCCTTGCTGTGCCTTCTCTTCATTACATTTATGTTACCTAGCTGTCTTTATGTCTTTGGTACTTCAGATTCAAAATCTGGGTCATAGCACTTTGTGTCCTTCTTACAGTCTTGAAGTTTCTATGCAGTGTTTAAGGATAACTCCATCCCATGTCTTCAGCTACTTTTCCAAAGCTGCTACATCAGCAGCTCTAGTAAAAACTTGTTATGAATAATGCCTTATTCATCTTAAAACAAAACACACTTCAGGTGAGTTCACAGGCACCTACAACTCCTCCTTCTGCAAATGGATTGTTAGGATGTGCCTGCAGAAGGCAAGGTCACAGCTGTAGTGTACAGTTATGGGTCACACATATTGAAGTGGATGACGAATTAGAAAAGGAATTCTGGTAGTGGAGTTTAACGTGATTTTTTAATCAGGTACATTTGGTATGCAGCATTCTTTAAACTGGACAGATGAGCAATTGCTGAATAGAGCTATATCTATGCTTGCAACAGTGTCTGAAAATGGTGTGAAAAGGAGTAGCTGCTGAGATGAAAAAGATGGAGGTATTGCGAATGTGGCTTAGAAATGCTGCTGTTCTTTGAGAAAAGGGTGCAGAAAGAGCTGTTTACAGAGCTGAACACAAGAAAATCTCAGTATGGGACAGAAGTAGTGCAGCAAACATGGAGACATCTTCCCATGGCTGAGTGAGAGCAAAATCAACACACATAGGCAACAGTGAACATCATGTGCCAAACAGATATTGCTGCTAACACTGTGCTGGCTGTCTTTCTGTTGACAGAGCTTTCTAGTACAGACAAAGCAAACTTGGGGAATAAAGGCACAGTGTGATGAACATGTAGTGATACAGTTGCCCTCATTTCTATTCTGTAAGAGAAAAGGAAGAAATTTAGACACTTCTTCCCACTAATTAAATTGCCACACTTCCTATGACCTGGGCCTTGCCCAGATTACAGGATTTATATTTCTGAGTAAAAGAAGGCCAGGGAGCAGCTAAGCACAATCCTCCAGACTGGTGACACTGCTGAACTGTTAGCTCACAGCTGTCTCTGTCTGGGATCTCTCCAACGAGCTCTGCCCAGGGAATAGTTTGGATTCACTTGGGAGGTAGCTTACACCAGTGATCTCGGCTAACAAATGACAAGGACCACACTGCACTGAGTCTGACTTCTTCCATCCTACACAGTACTTCTTTTGTACTCCCATACGACAACCATGTGGCATGCAAAGCACCCTCCCAGCTCCAAGCTAAAGGCAGCACTCTGGTAGTCTGCGGCACTATTTAATATGCTTTGAACTGGTGTCCTCAACCCCAAATAGTAACAGGCATGAGAGGCACCCCACAGGGCAGGAGACAGAGGACCAAGCACTGTGTAGTGATGGAACAGCCAGTCTGCTCTGGCGGGCCAATAGCCCTAATGAGTTTAGAAGCAAGCCAGTCGGGGCCACTCAACCTTTTGTGCCAGGTACTGTCCCCTGGCTCTCCTTTACTTGGGTGTGCAGAAGCATCCAAACTGTTTGAAGGCCAAACTCAAAAGTCCACTGCTATTCAGTGTGTATTTAACCTGTGTTAAATGAGTATATCTGAGATTAAGCACTCACCTGATAGCAAGAATATTTTTAAAGAGAAGAACATAATCATCGTGTTGTAATAGTTATACCTATTCCTAGTCCAGCCAGTAGAACTCTAATGGTTAATTTACAGTGATGTTAGAGTATGTCGAAAGTTTTCATGAAAGCTATTTTACATTGGCAAATTTATGACAAATTATTTGAATAGATAATAAAAAATAAATTACGTTATTTGAACAAATAACAATAATATAATGGTAACAATAACAATTGAAAAGAAACAAAATTCCATAGCAAAGCAATGCTTTGGGTTTGATATATCATGCAAGAAAGTTTTGCTTTATTTAAAAAACAGCTGCTATCTGAAATAGAAAATAAAAGGATCCAAGGAAGGATCCAAATGTCAACAACATCTTTGGATTTAAACATTTGGGGCAAACTAATTATTTTCAGAATTTAATTTTGCACAACGTTTGGATTATTTTTTGGGTTTGTCCCCACTTAATTTAATATGAATATTTAATATGAACTTTTATATGTCAAAATTTTTCAATCCTGACATTTTTAATGGAATGGAAAATCCATTTGACAATCGCCTTTAATTTGTATGCTTTTGAATTGTTGTATCAGCTTTTGGCTTCTTGTTCATAATGTCACTTAGCGGTGGCACTCTTCATTCTTGAAAGAACAACTATTACAAATACACAATACTTTTAAAATACCAAAGGGTAGGTAAGCGCCATCTGTGTTCCCTTACATAAACCATCTGCAGAAATAGGATACAGGGAAGAAGCAAAACACCAACTAGAAGGCTTCTCCACGGCAAGCTCTTGTCCATTTGCACTTGCTCTGCTCACTTCTTGAGTAGTATCAGTCGACAGAAGTCAGCCTCCTAGGAAATTACTGTCGGAATCAGGCTGGCTAACATCAAACTGGTACAATACAGATTAAGAGCCTGATGCAATTTCATCTTGAAAATGACTAAGTCAGGACTTGGAGTGATTGCTCTGGAAAGCAGAGGTTCAGCTAAAACTAGCTACAGTTGCCAGTAATGTATTGATTTAGTATGCCAGCTATAGCATCGATTATCTTCTGTCTGATTCAGCCCTCTGATTTCTATCTACTGGAAGTGCAGAAAAGCCTCTCATGAAAAAAATTTACGCTCTTCTGCATCCTCCCACCATATAAGCTCCCTGCAACTTTAGGGAACGCTTCACCATAGTCAGAGGCACTTCAAACAACCAGAGCTTAATGTTTTTGAAATAAGGTTTCCAGCAAGGGTTGCACATATTAATAAGGTCAATTGAGGGCACACCTGCAAATGCAAGGGTATTGACTACAGGCAAGTTAACCTCTCTGGGCATGATCTAACCAGTCTAATCCACTGCCCTTTTCCCCCTTAGTAATAAGGCAGCTGGAATCATAAAGGAATTTGTTTTAATTTCTTTTGCATTATGGACTTTTACCTCCTGATGTTACTATATGTTAGCTTTGCTAAACATGAGCATAGTAGTTAGATCATTTTTAAAAGCTAATGGTATTTCTTGTGCTAATGAATTATTCATTGTATAATCATATAAATCCACTCTCCACATTGATGTTTTATTTTGCATACTAATCTGAACATTTTGCATTTTCCAGGTTTTGATCTACAGATGATCTTTGATATTGACCTATTCACAAATATAGGGTTTATGTTGCCCTCGGTGTTCTGGGTTTTTTTAAATGCAGCCAAATAGTGCATACATTTCATTAATATATGAGACAGGCTCTGTCTCATGACTACTTCTTCTCTAACAAGCCCTCTAGTTGTTACTTATCAAGGGCCTCCAAGAGATTTTCTGAGAACTAGTGTAGATATCTCTGTAGGCTAGCTATGATACCTGTGTAGCCAGATTTCACAACCTAAGTCCTCCTCTGCAGTTTTCTCTACTAATTTCAGTTGCTCTTTTTGCTTCAAGAGCCAGAGCAATGCATCCAGAAGTCCCAGGAAAGTAATAGGAAGGGAAGGATGTTGCCTTGATCTAAAGAACAAAGCACTGGCAGTTGTATAATGCTAGGGGCATACTGAGCATCATCATACAATTGAGGTAATGCGTATAACCATTATGTCCAAAACTTGGTCCCTCTTTTGCCAGAAATAGTTTATGTTTTCAAGGTTCTCATCAGCTTCAATCAGCACAATGGTTTAAAATTCAAATGGTGAACAATCTTTGTTGTTCAATTTTTAATTTTTTTTTTTATTGAGTATTGAATGAGAGCAAGTTAGTGTTGTGTTGAGAGTGAAAGAGGGAAGCAGTTCTGCAGAAATTTGACAAGTAAGACTTCTTTTGCAGCGGTTTTGTTATTTACAAACTTCAGTCACAGCAAGCTTCGTTCACATCCATGAGGATTCCTACTGGAACTACTTAATATTATCAAGCTGATGCTTAAAAGGTACTCAGAAAATTGCACCATAGCTTATACATTTGCATCATGATCTCATACCTCATTGAAAGAAGAGTATTTCTCAGTAATATAGGAAGAAGATTTTTTTTAATAAGAAAAATCTATCTTGAAGAATAGCGAGACCATAGTCCAACAACAGCTTACTAAAGCAAGGAGATATCCTAAAGGAAATTTTCTGTCACCCTGAGAAGCTGAGATGCATATTGTCAATGAGATGGAGAAACAGAAGGTGCGCTTTCCCTGAAGCAGCCTGTGAAATCCTGACCTGATGTTGTTGACAGGAGGAAGTTACTGACTTCTGAAAATGAAAACCTGACTCTGTATAGGATGACAGCTTTGCTTCTTATGAAAGCATAATTAGCCCAGAAGAGACAAAGTTTTAGGTGAATGGAAAGATTTGACAAGCTTTCAGCCCAGTCATTTGAGATCTGACCATTCTCATGTTCAGCACTGAAGTCTCCCACCCCTCAGAAACATCATGAAAGATTGTGCAGAGGTAGAAAATCACTGCTACGCAGCTGGCTAGGTGAACAGCATCTGATGCAACTTCTACTAACATGCACAGATTTTATCATCATGCCTGTAACCAGGGGGCTGAGGGGAAATGTTAATTAATCTGAAGGAAAAAAATATTGTCAGAGGCCAGCTGCTGTCTGAACTGATAGAGTAGCTCCAACACTGTAATTTCCAGACTGTAGATCCAGCAAGACTACTCTTCACAGTTTTATCTCCCAGGTGCCTCAGGAGTACTTTAACTGCGATCAGGGAAAAGTTCAATTCCAATAGTAACTTTCTTGGTTAAGAGGCTGGCTAGAGTAAGGGTCTCTCTGCAGTGTGGTTGTAAACTGGCCTGGGACGTGGGCTTTGTCTCAGTGATGCTATGAACTGTGTGCTGTTATTAGCAAATACCCTATGAACTTATATAAGGGAATTCAGTCCCAAACCCTTCCTCTTATTCATCATCCCCAGAAATAACAGGTGTTTAAGAGAAAAGAGGGGATGCAGTAATGATAATAAAACTACACCTCTGTAACATAGAAGTCTGTTTTGACTGAAGAACTTTCTCTGCAGAAGGCAATGTCTGAGAAGAAAAGAACCTATCTTGACTTTCAGGTCTCTCGGGAGTATTGCTGAAGAGATATATATTGTCAGTGAAGTTTGTCATCATCCAAAGTGTAAATATAGTTGTTTGATTGCAGATTTGAGCACTTTCTTTCAGCAAAGAGTTCAATTCTAATTCCTAAACTTTTCATCGTTAATACTGCCCTTTGAGCAGTTGTGTCATACACAGTACTAAACAATTGACTTGCTATTTTAATAATATGGCCTCTCTAATCACTGAAACAAATGAACTGAAGTAACTTTTGATTTAATTTTGATCCTTATCTTTCAGCTTGCTTAAACTTTCTAATCCTGTGCCTTTCCAACATCAACAGCTCTATGCCTAAAGGAACTAAAATTCATAGACATATGATCCATATTTGGATCGGAGGTGCTTATCTCCTTAACATAATACCTGTCATATTAGTGAGGCTAAAGTTACATATACTTAGATAAGTATACATTTTATAGACAAATTTTAAAACATTTGAAAATTAATCAAGTAATGTCTTTTTCTGATAATTTAACCCCTAATTGTATATGATGAATTGTTGAAAAGAGCTAAATATGTGGTAATAAGTCTAATATCTAATATTGCATCTCTATTTTAATATGTGACAAGTGTTGCATGTTAAATTTTCTTCCGGCATTTCAGAGGGGCTTGTTTATAGGATTTACAGAAGGAGAATGAAAGGCCATGCAATCAATGGCTTTGTAGCTGAGAGAGAGTCACTATGAGGTCACTGTTCGACAGATAAATGATGAATTTTTAAGGGTGATGCTTTATTCTATAACCTTTTGACTTTTAGAATTGCCCTTGTAACAGACAGCCATGAGCTTCAGCAAATAAGTGAAATGTGAAAAACAGAAGACAAGGCTTATTATTTGACCTGCTTGCTAGGAAAAGCTTCTTTTGTGTGCAGACTAAGCCTAAGTAAATCCTTGAATTGGGATTGTTGTTTTCTAACTAGCGTCAGAAAATAAAGCTTGCATCATGTCAAACTCATCCTAATGACTAGGATTCTTCATGTTCATGTAAAAGATGCACAGTTTGACCAGGACCATGAGGTAATGTACAGTAAATAGAGGATGATGTTAGAGAAGAGATCTTGCTGACAGGAATAATGTGATTCAGCCTCTAATGACTCAGGGTTTTAAGAAGTATTTTGGAGTAGACTTCAATTTACAATTCTCCTTTGAATTGCACTTGCTTATCATTAATCCCTCAGAAAAGGATAGCATCTTGCCAGGAAGAAATGTGGGTAATGTTTTGCTCAGAGTGATAAATATTCGCACACATATAACAAAGCCCCCAAATGCCAGAGACAGCCTCTTTTTTGTAGTCCCTCAAGCAACCCTAGGCCACCCAAGGTGATGGCCAGCCCCTCCTCCTATAGTCCTTCCAGGCACTGCACCCCTCACATCCCTGGAACCAGGGTCCACCTGGCTATTTCTTTTGGCATCTGTAAACTTTGGTCATTTTCAGAAACAGTCCTGGGTTTCCGTGTGTCCCCATTTTTGCCTGCCCAAATCTGAGGATTGTGTCAAGTGTCTCTTCTAGAAACAGGGGAGTCTAACTGGGCTTCCCCGCTTTTGTCTTCGGTTCTCCCAGTCTCAGCACTTGTATTCCCAGCACAGCCCTGGGTCCTCTCTGGCCTCTCAGCCTTGTCTTTCACACCGGTTTCATGCACCTCTCTGAAAGGTGAAATGGGAACTCCTAGTGATTTCACTCGGTATGTTTTGTGTCCAGCATTTTCAGTCCTGTATTTTCAAAACTTGGTCATTGCATAGAGAAAGAAAGCAGGGTGCCAAGATCTTTCTAAAGGCCGAGCAACAACAGGGAAGAGAAGACTGAAATGGAACATTTCTGTTCTGCAAAGCGATTCTGGTAACTTCAAAATTTTTGTCTATCACTGGAAAAAAACCCTACACATACTGAACTCCACTGCAGAAAATATATTTCCACCCCTACAAATAATTAAGAAAAACTAAAATATATGGTTCCTAATTAGCTAACTAAGTATTTCCTAATGTTTGTTTTTATTGCATCTTACTGAGCTGCTCCTAGAAGACCAAAAGCCTTTCAAGTTTAAGCTAAGCATTTTCATTCATCTAGTTGTTAGCTAGACCTCTCCAAGCTTCTGGAAAAGTGGAGAATTGAGATATTGAAAAAATTCTGCTACAGCCTGGGTTTCTGGGCTCCCAACCAAGCTGCAGGAACCTTAAAACTTTGTAGCCTGCTAAGTCTGTGGTAGTCCATACAGAGGGACCACCACAGAAATCTTGACCCTAGAAATCTGTATTTCTTAGGAGCCTGTAGGCAGAAAGCAAAGCAGTTTCCAGTGGCTTTTTTTTAGCAGAGGTTCATTTAAATTCATGTATTTCTGCAAAACATTCTGCTATTGACAATTTTACATGCTCAATAGAAAAGGAAACCAAACCTGATTTTGTCTGGAAACTCCCAGATGTCTTTATACATTGCTTGGCTCAGGATGGAAAACAACTACCAATGCAAAATCAGAGACCAATTTTTTAAATTGTGCTCGTGATAATAATGCCTCAGTTTCCCTATCTTTAAATTGTGAATAAATCTTTTTCAATGAATGTTGCACCTCTCAATCTCATTAATATCTGCGGAGCACTTGAGAGTCACTAGGTGTGCAAAGAATGACTTTTCTCATGCCTGCAATGGGAGATGCATTGTTTGTGATGCTCTGTGAATCTCCAAACCTCACTTGTCTTACTTAAGACTAGTTGGGCTGCTTTGATGTCTTAGGGAGATAGCTTAAACTCCCCAAAGTAGAAAATCAAGTTGAAACTTATTTCTTTCATGTGGTGTCTTATGAATAGGTGCTGTGGGTGTTACATTTAAGTATACCAGGCTTGTACTTTTGGAAAATACCTTTAACACAGTCTGTGTGGGTGAGAATGATTTCCCTGTAATCTTTGATTCTCTTCTTTTTCTCAACCAATTATGGTCTTCTGAGATGGGACTGTGTCAATGGGCATTTGTGAAAGTCAGGAAAGTTAACGTTCTGTGCTTAAGAGGGATGTGGTTCCTTCACTCCTGTCCTTAAGGGTTAAGTGGTTACTCAGATAACCCAGATTCTGCAGGAAAAGACCTCATTTACAATCAATTTTCCCTCCATCAAAAAGTAAAATTTGCTAATCTGTCAGTGCGTTGATTCAAAGATCATATATGATTCACTCCTAAATGGTGTGAAGACAAAGAAAGGGAAAAAGCAGCACTCCAGTAATACTTCTAGTTACCAAATTCTCTGCAAATTCTACAACATGCTAATTTCTTTAAATGTGATAGGAACAAGTTCTTCATCTCTGCCTGTCTGTATCTTCAGGTTGTAAATGCAAGAGAAGGATTGCACCTTTTTCTTTTCTGCAAACTCAGCTCCCTCTCAGTCCCTTCTGATGGAGGTCTTTGGGCAATACAATATATAAATATTTATTGCTCTGCCATAGAAAAGAGTTTATTTCTCTTCCCAGGGGCATTGGCCCCATGAAACATTATGAGTTCTGAATATTTTACTGCACAGTAACTCCACTACCAGTCCTACCTCTCTTCATTATAAAGCAGTTGAACATTACATTCCTCCTCAGGGATGCTGAAGTTTTCTCATACTTTCCTAGGCCATGTTTTTCTGGAGTCACAGGACTTTTTTTTACTAACTAGAGGATATAAACACCAAAGTGCTAACAGAATAAATGCCAAGTATCTGAATTTGACCAAAGTGAGCAAACCATCTTAAAAATCTATTGTAATGAAGGTTGTAGTTATGTAGGACTCTGTTTCACTGTACAGTCAACCAAGTCAAGCAGACCTACAACAGAGACACTTTTGCTTCAAAAACCAAAGGCTGCTTACTCACTAACCAAGAACTTTTGTGAAGTTGTTGGAGCCTTTGAGACTATTGAATGGCTCCAATTTCTTCTGGGTAGGAGGCAGTGGTGCTACACTCACCTTTGCAAGCTTGAGACAGTTTTACTGCAAGGAGGGCAATGAACGCTGTAGTCCTTGCAGCAGACTTGCTTAGAATCTATGGCTTTAAATAAACTCGGCGGGCCACTGTTTTCTGGCATGCCTCATAAATCTGCCTATATAAGTCTCAGTACATTCTGCCATCTATTACTCATGTCCATATTAGAGATAAAGTAATTCTCTTTGAACTTCCACTGCTGCCAAAACCTAGCACATCATAATGCAGAACAAATACTTCTTCATGTTATATCCTCTTTATTTTTGTGTTTGACCCTTGCATTATGTTGTGGGGAAAAGTCTGCAACTTCTTCTCTTGTTTTTGGGATGGCTTCCACAAATTTTTTGACCCCAAGTGCAAAAGGAAGAAACTGACTTTGCAACACATCCTGAAGTGAGTAGTATCTTTAGAATAATGTTTTGGAAAAATTCTTGCTATTTTGTTATATACCCTGGAGCAAACGTGTAGCCGATTAAAATCAATTAGCTGCATTTGTGGGTGAATTAAAAAATTTGGTTGCTTACACAAGCTTTAAATGAGCCTTTGCATCTTTGATACAAAACCTGCACTTCTCTAGAGACTATGGAATAACATTCCCATGAAAGTTCTTGTCTGGAAAGTTTCTTACTTAATTTCAGATTTCCTTTATTCCTCGCAGTTTGAGGACAGCTCTACTTTTCTCCAAGTCCAGTAGCCTCCAGACAGAGGCTGGAGATGGACAGATGAGAAGCAGGCAGTGCTGTTCACGTACTGAAAATTTAATCTATTCGCTTTTGGGATCCATTTTAGACAACTAGGCAAAGCTTCAGACATTTCCTTTGCTCAGGCCAGTGTGCTTTCTCTAATTAGAGAGGTAGGTTAAGTTACCTTCTCACTGCAGCAATTAACACTTGCAGTGACTGCCAGACAATTTTGTAATGATTCAGGAAGAGCATCCAACTTCAGAGAAAGCTGTAGTGTTCCAGTACTTCTTTGTCAGAGATGAAAGTTCACATTTCAGCTAGGAACAAGCTGCTCCAGAATGCCATTAGACCATCCTTGCACATAGTGCATAGTGTGCCGTATATTAATGTTCTTGCTATAAATAAAACACTAAGTTTATCCCATACATCTGATTTTCACATCTAAGTAAACTCTACACAGTCCTGCATTACAGTTGGGCATGTAGACAAAAAGCATCATAGCAAAGGCAGACAATCGACTACTCCACTTAATTCTGTGTAAATGAATATTTCCTGTAGCAGTTTACTGCAGTGAAATTCACCCATTTGGCTGCCTTATAAACACTGAGACTGCATGTAGCAATGTTAATGAATAGTTTCAGGCACCTATTTACAGAACCTAACTGAAAAAAAATTATTTTTACCATTGTCGATTTTGTTGTATTTGAATGCTAGACAGCTTCTTGTCTCCTGTAGTTTCAGGAGTGACTCTTAGTGTCAAGTAATAGAAGCAGAGGTGCATTGCTTCAACACCCTGGTATGCACATGGTTGATTGATAATCCTCTTGGCATTCCGTGTTACTCTTCCTTTCAAGAGATTTTAAGGGGAATCCTTTCAGATACAGTTAACAGTTGTCCTGCTTCTCCATGGATTACCTTTTTTAGCTTTTACCTTTACTCACTGTATGTCAGAGCATACTTCACCTCAAGTTCTTCACCTTTCAGAAGGGGTATGAACCATAATTAGGTGTATGTGATAGTAGCCTGCTCTTAAGCTATGTTTACACATTAAACTTTCAAATATGCAAACACATAGCGTGATTTTTATACCAGGACAACAGGCTGCATCACCGTTTATTTTCATTTGTTTTAGTGCAGCTTAAGACTACTGGGAATCAGCCTGAACTAAATAAAGTTAAACAAATTTTAAACTTAAATAAGTGTTTACATACATACTCATATTGTTTATCTATCTGGACTGTTTAAAAGCCTCACAACTCTCCATCATGGTCAAGGCTTCTGTTAATCCTGTACAATCCCACTGAACTCTGTAGATGTAAGTGAGAGCAGAATGTGGCCTATGACATTGTATTGGCAAAAACATCTATGTGAGGAAAAGGATTGTTTCAACTAAATTCTACTGAAACTGAAACAAGTAATCTTTTAGTAGACACTGTTCTGGAAAACATTAGCCCCCAAAATGACAAGTAGGTAAAGACAGAATTGTAGTGGAATCATAACCAATGCTGCTGTAAATTGCCAAGTATATAGCATTTAATAATATGAAGTGACAGCAATCTTGAAATTCTAATGCTTTAATGCCATCCACATTCAGAAACAGGTTGAAAAATAACAGCACAAATTGATATGATTCATGTAAAATTATACTGGTCTGTCTGGAAAGAGTATCCTGTTAAATGAAATACCATTAAAAGCCCCCAGCTAAGAAGGAGCCAAGTGATACCCAGTGTCTAACCACGTTTCAAAAATACATCCTCTACTCTAGAATGGCAGTCAATGAACGTCATTAATTCATGAGTGTTGCACTGCATATTCCTAAATATCTATATTGTGTCCCGAATGCAAACAGCAGAGGGCATACGGAAAAGCTGCAGTGGTCAAGTCAGACAAACAAAATATGGATTAAAGTTTTAGTAAGTGGGCTAGAAAGAGCACAGGTCTCAGCCCAGCTAGATTCCAAAGACACTAGTAAGACACTTTAATTACATGATTGATGTGGGCTTCAAAAGAAAGCACCAAATCCACAATGACCCCAAGGTCACAAGCATTATCTGAAGGATAAAAGAACTACCACGAATGGAAACTACCACAGATGACACCTGAGACCTCTGTGCCAGTGCACTAATCAATAGCAACTCAGTTTTGTCTGTGTTAAGTTTAACAAAATTTGAAGTTACCCGTGATTAAATATCACAGAGGCAATTACACAAAACATCAAACTTCTTTGTAGGCTCTGCAGGGACTGAGAGGATATCCGAATATCGTCTGCATACAAATGACACAGCAAACAGGGCGGCTGAATAATGTTAACTAAGGGAAGTGTATAAATAGAAATCAAAATTGAAACCATAAGAGAATCACAGCCTTCCTAAAGAATGAATTCCCTCCAGCAAAGTGAATTTTGTCAATACGTATAAAACAGCAAAGACAAACTAGTCCAAGCTCCCAAATGGAATTAAAGAAAGGCCTGATAAATAGTCACTGGAAAGTCAACATCTAGTAAAATATATGAGCTGTTAAGTAATTTAAATATTTTACTCACCTTCATTAATACTTCTGGAAGCAGGAAGTCCCAGTGAAGACAGTGGCTGTGTTTCATTTAAAAAGAATAGCTTAAGCTATGTAGATGTATTAGTGATGTGCTCAGCCTTTCTCCATAGACATCAGTAGTATTGTTGAATTGCAGTAATGCACTAGTATGGGAACACAATTGCCGATCAACGATACTGTCTCTTGAAAGGCAGTGCTGCAATGACTTCCAACATCTCATCTACCTTTGGAATTAGAAAAAGGTCAGGCACAGACAGAAGTGGAGTTAGGTCATTGTTAAAGAAGTGAGAGTAACTATGTGCATGCATTCAAACCAGATGGAAGCTCAACCTGACAGGGAAAACATCAGGACAGGAGTACGAAGAACAAGTAAAAGTCCAGGAGTGGGAGAATTTCCAGACAAACTGCGGCAATGGCCAAAAAAATCTAGGCCATTTCCAAAAATTAATGTGGAAATTAATAGTGATTTATGACTGTAAAACTGACATTAATTAAAGCAAGTTAGCAGTATCCTTATTACTTAGATTTGATGCTATTACAGCTAGCTGGAAAGAGCATACAAATTACCCAGAAAAGGACTTTTAGTTCACCTACGGGGGTTTTTTTCCCTATCATGTTTGCATTTCTTGACTGTGTTAGTGCAGGATCTGAGCCAAAAGCAGTCACAATGGAATATGGATAGAGGATAAAAACTTACTAAATCCTAGAGGGATTGCAAGGAGGGACAGTAGCAGAGTTCAACAGAATGCAATGTCAGAGACTACAGCTTAAAATGCTCTCTGAAGTAAAAAGATTCAGAATATCAGCTACCTAAATAGAAACCTGCATATAAAGGTTTGCTTTTTTTAAAATGTTGTTGGGGGGGGGCAAGACATCTAACTGATCTCAAATACCAAATACAGAGAAAATAAATGCAAAGACAGTTGTTCGCAAAAATCAATTCTTGGTTTCTAATAAATTGGGACAGGGAGGAGGGATCAACCACGGACCATATGTTTCCTCCGCCACCTCGATTTAGTGGCAAAAATTGACCTTTGCTCTTCAGTTCAAAAGCCCGGGCCTTCTGTGAGCTTACATAATTAGATGTCAGCTGTAAGGCAATAACATAATGAAACTCAGGTGTGGATTTAGCAGGACTGCCAAGGGGGATGTGACCTCCTTCTCTCCCCCGCATTCCCCCCTCTCCTCTGCTCCACTTTACGCACTGCTGCCTGCTAGTGCTCTGAGGCCCGTCCCCATGCTGGTGCCAAGAATAGGGGTGCCTGCTACCAGGTCCGTGCAATCCTGCTATGGGCCCCATAAAGAGGTAAGAGTGGCCCAGACTCTGTGGGAGGAGCTGTGATCCAGGGCTTAGCTCTCCTGTTTAGATCTGGTACTGTCTGCCCTTGAAAGAGTGCTATCAGCTCCTGCTGTCTGCAGGGTTCAGGACCAAGATAGGTGCAAGAATGGGCTCAGAGAGCCTGGTGGGACTCAGAAATGCTTCCCAGCTCCAGGCACGCATCGCAGCCAGCTTCCAAGTATTGGGGGGAAACATTGAGTGTTTGTTTCCCATCTCTGCCCCTATGGCCTGATGCCCATAGGAAGAAAACTCCAGAAGGTGCACAGGCTACAGGGGGGCTCAGCTGCTCAGGTCAGGTCCCAGATCTGGACAGTCAGTGCTTGTGGACATTCAGTCATGATGGGCTAAAACTTCAGCGTGTGATCCCACTTGAGTAACATAAAAACCAAGATAAAGAATGAGTAACTCGACCAAGAATTATATACGGTTTTGGATAGAAAATGGAATGGTGTGGACAGTAAAGTCTGAGAGAAACCCACTCTATGTCCTCCTAGTTAGAAACTCCCGCACAGAAGATGATCCTAGTTCTACTACCTGCTTCCAAAGGACTCTAAACCTGCATCACCTCTAGACTGGGGAATAGCCTAACTGCACGTGAACATGGTTAGAAATATATCCTTATTATAACTATTGTAACTAGTTGCAAGGATCACCACTGCGTCCTCTAGTTTTTTTATAAAATTCTCCCTTTGTTTTCAGTTTTGGGGTTGGGTTTTTTTGGTTGTTTTTTTTGCTTTCGGGTTTGGTTTGGGTTTTGGGCAGGGGGGTTGGTAACAACATCAGAAATGTAATTATAATATTTTTGTCTGAGTTTTAAAAAAAAGATATAATTTGACTGGAAATTAATAATTTTAGATCTACAAAAAACTTAAGAGGAAAATGACCATGAAGCAAAAAAAACCTGTCAACAATCCAGACAGCTCTGAGCACAAGCAACAAAAAAAGAAATTCACCTGTCTACCTTGGTAGGGATTTTCTTAACTTCTTTGATTTTCTTAACTCTTGAGAAAAATGAGTCCTTTCTTTAAGTCCCCTGCTGGCTATGTGACATACAAAACTAGCTTTTAACTCTTTCCTGAAAGCTTTGCCAGGTCACTAACTCTTTTATAACACCCCAGGCTTTCTCCAAGGCATAACATGTAAAGCAGAGGTTAGTATTTCACACTGTCTCCTTACCACCAGTATTACAAGGACAAAATCCATCATGGCTCCAGAATGACCTTCTCACTAGTCCTACTTGGTGTTGCCCTGCTTTATGGCTAAATATTATTTAGATCAGAAATAAGACATACAAACACTGGTATTTATACAAAGCTTCTAAATTTTTTTGCACACCACTTTCACATCTCTAATTTTAGAATTTCCAGACGTTTAGGCTTCAGAAAGTTGAGAATTAAGCTGCTCTGTTTTGTAAATCTGGGAGAAATAGTGTCTGCTTGTTTTCAGCAATATTAATATACTTATATCCCTCTTAATAATCTAAATTTGTATCTTTGATCCTATGGTCAGGATTAGTGAGTCGATTATTCTTCAGTGGGAGCAGCAGATTTGGAGCAATTCTTATTTCTCTTTTTTCTAGGTTTTCATATTTATGGGAACAAATCCACATAAAAGATTCCTTAAGAAACTGTATTGCTTGAGCACAAGTCATACACGTAACTTCTGCCAGGTCTAGCTGTGGTGGTCTGAGACATAGCAGCCCAGCTCTACCCTCAGCCTGCAGACAACTTATCACTTGCAGCAAAGGATGCAAAAGCAAATATTTGCAAGTTCTCCACTGGCAGCAGTTCACAGTCCAATGTACAGGAGGGAAGCGGTGTTGAGCACTGACAGCTCAATGACAGTTATGGTTCCCCTAAGCCATAAATTCAGTTTTAGGTTTTCTACTACCATATCAAAAATACCACAAAAGAAAGGACTTATGTAGTACAAACTCATCCTGGCAGGACTGGTGTGCTGAAAAGACACTGACATGCTACCTTTCTGTACCAGCATGGCCACAAGAAGGTCGCAAGATTTTTTGCCCCTCCATCCTTATCCATTTTTCACCCAAGTTTTAGCCTACTCTTCAGTGCAGGCCTGTAGCATCTTCCTTTTTGGACACTGGCATCAGACCTTGGCCGTTATGTCTACATGCAGCAATTACAGCAGATGCCATTGCAGTCTAGCCAGAACCAAGCCCCAGGCCAAAACCAGCTGTGTTGGACACCTATACACATCAGTTCTGCTGGGAAAAACTTAACATTTCTCTTCCTTGCCTTGGAGAAGTTCTTGCAGAATACACCTGTGTGTGCTGCGACTATTTTGTTGGTCCGTGCTTCCCATTTTCTGCCTCTTGCCTTCTCTGCACAGTCCATAGTGAACAAAAAGCCGATGCCAAGCCTCAATGCAGCCGCATCATTTGCCTCGTCCTGCCAGGCATGGATACACTCTGTGGCTGCTATTTCTGTTGCTCAAGGGAAAGGCAAAAATAGCCCATGGTACTTGTAATGCCAAGATTCCCAAGGCATTTTGGCCTGCCAGTGGCATGGTACTTTTTATGAAGCTATTTCCTGGGTCACCAGTTGACCTTGGAAATGGAAAGCTGGCCCTGTCTAAGTGAACTGCCCCAAAATATTCCTTCTGTGCAGCAGGGCTGGTGCCCTGGTATGCACAGGGCAGACACGCAGGGAGCTGTCTAGGATACCAGTGACACGTGCTGGCAGAAAATCACCACTGCATGCTTTCGCTAATTTGGCTATGCCTGGTACTGATTTCTAAACTGGCTTAAATCTACCTTGGCTGGTTATCTAGCAGGTTAAGGCTCTGATACCTGTATCATGGAGCCATGGCTGGTAAGGGCTGCTGCAAGAGCTTCCAGGGGTTCCTCCTCCCAGCAGAACTGACACCCTGACTTTTAGAAGCTTTCAGTAATTTTTCCATTAGTGTAATACGTGTGCTAGGCTGCTGTTCTTTCTTCAAGTAACACAGGTATCTTTTACAGGACTATTCTAGAGAAACTGGTATCCTCCCTAGTAGTTAGGTTAGTTAATACTCTCCATGATAAAGGATTCTTGTGATTTTTCCATTATGAAATCTCTCACAGCTTCACTGTTTGCTCCAAGGCTTTGATATACCACAAAAGAAACACCCTCAAGCTTCAGAAGTGTCTGTTTTCTCTAAAGCTCTCCTCTGCTACAGCTGAGCAAAAACTATTAAAGAAGTTAACCCATTTTCTTTTCTTGTGCATGTACATCACATATACAAACTACAATTAATTTTAACCTTACCTTAAAATATTCCTCAGAAATAACGCATCCAAATTATATAATTTCACTATAATTAAAATTGAAGCTGCAAAGTAAAGTACTCAAAAGTTGGAAAATGACACAATCAAGACTGGCTGTGCAATCATAGTTTTCCTCTAGTACATATGCATTCTGGTACTATTTGAAAAGAGCTGTTTAAAATTGACGATCTTTCTTCTGACAGCAGGATCCCCTGCACTGGGTAGCTCACAGATCAAAATAGAATTTGCTTGGGAAATAGCGATTCTATCATCTCATTATCTTCAAGTCTGGTTCTATAGGATTGGGGGGGACACACATTAAGAGAAGTAGGCTTTGAATTTTTGTTTGCTTGTTTTATACTTAATATTAATTACTCTGCTGGGGGATAGAATCATATTGCTTTCAACCATGTCAGTGCTATGGACCAACAGGTTCCAATCTCAGCCATGCTGACTTGTCTGCCCACAGACAGTAAGCTCTGTCTTGACAGCTGCATACCCATCCTTTAGGCAAAATTTTTAACCACCGCCCCCCCCCCCAATTCTATCCCCCTAGCCCTGTTTTCCACTGATCTTAGAAACCACTTAAAATTTCATTAGAAATTTTCCTGTGATCATTGGCCAAAGCATATAACCTTTATTCAATATTTTTGTACCACTGACTACACGTATTGGTTATTTTCATTTGAAAGATTTGTATACACTTACCATCATGGTATTTGGATGCATGACAGTACTATTCTCGGCTAGAGAAGAATCCAAATAGGACCAAAGGGAATATGATGGAGCAGCCAAGACAAATTTCTATGTTTAAAATTTGTTACATTTGTAGATTTTTTTTCTTAGGGTGACGGTCTTTTAAGCCAGGCTTGCTGGAAAAATGCACGATAGCCATACAAATTGTAAAGCCTGGCAAAAGTACTTCCAAATTAAAGAGTTTGAAATCAACAGAAAATAAATGTAGATCACATTCAGATCCTTAAACGAGCTGCAGTCACAGAAACAAACCTGGGCGTACCTTTTAAATCTTATAAGGTTATAAGACTTATAAGTCTTTCATTTCTCGTTAAACATTAAGGACTATGATTGCTTATTAGAAAATAATGGTGTATTGAATGCATTCTGAATGGCTTGGATGCATTACACCCACCAAGCCAATGTGAGAAACAAATGCAGGCCTTGTCATATTTTCAGAATACAAAAAATGGGTACCTCTGTACAGTTTCAGGCATATGAAAATTACCCCACAAATGACAGCTTTTCAAAAAAAACATAATAATATTAAGGAATGTCTGCAGCAGCTAACTTGGGACCTGACAGCAACATGTGCCTGTTTCTCGATGTGAAACATTTGTACTTTCTGCACTCAAATGGATGTGCTTGTGCCATGAATTTGAGGCACCCAAGGGCTCTGATTCCTATGACCTACTAACAGTCATGCAAAGCAAAGAACTTGTACAGCACAACAAATCCCTGTCTTTGTATTTCCCCCCTGACAGCAGGGCCAGGGAGTTAGAGCTCTTGTGCTGCTTACAGGGCTTTTCATGCAGAAGTTATTCTCAAGGGGCTGTTTCCATAAAGTTTAAGATCCTTTTAGGTAGAAGAGTGGTTGAAAAAAAAACTTTAGCATAATTGAGAATCAGGTTTGTTGTGTACCTTGCAGGATACTAAGGCACCGAAGTATTTAAGAATTAAAGGTGGGAGCAAATTTGTGTATTAAATTTTGTACATAGCTATGTTCCAGGAATGAAAAATAAGTATTGTCAGAGTGAAAGTAAAGTGATGACCAATGAATAAAAAAAGATCAAGATGTCTCACAAATTGGTGGCCAAATGCAATGTAATAAGGCTGGCTTTATTATGAAAGAAGATATGCAAGAGTGTTGAGAAAATCTGCATGTTAGTCCAAATAGGAAGATCTTTAGTATTCTATAAATGATACAAATGTTACTTAGTATTTGAACCTCTTCACTTGAGTTTCCGACAGGCACCAAGACAGTTTAATACTAACCACTTCAATTGGTTTCAGCTATTGCTTTATAACCAAAAAAACAGAACTGGTGCCTATGTTGTAGCTAATTTTGCTAGTTCTGTGGGTATGAAAAAGGATTCTCCAGGGTTTATATGCCAAAAAAACAGGCAAAAATTTACTCTGTGATACAAACAGCTTATGGAAAGTATCTGACAACAGATAATGTGTAGAGGCAAGAGAACAAGGAAATCATGCTAAACAAGGGTCATAGCATATTAGTAATCAAATGACTATCAAGGTAACATTAATGGCAAGAAAGAGCTTAGATACAGACATGAAGTACAACAGATATAAAATAGACAAGAATTATAGTAGTGTGGCTGTATTTAGGAATGTATTGGCTGCAGTACTTATGAATTCCTAACAAGGTATCCCATGTTGGCATGAAGTGTGATCATATGGAGACAAATCTGGCAGAAGAAAAATTAAGTGGTAAATAACTATAGTCATAAAGATTCTGAGCAAAGGAGTTGCCAATTTTGATCAGCTAGGGCAACTTGGCCTACTGGTAATGAAGAAAAAGTCAGAAGCACAACCCTCTAATTCATGCAAGACCACTCTTGAGGTTAAAGAGTTTGGCCTTCCATCCTGTACATAGACACATCTGAGGGGGTCTGACATCAGCTGGGACTCTGTGAAGCTGCATGCATGAACCCTGTGGTTCACTCTGGCAAGAAAAGGGCACTTAGTCAGCATTGGCTTTGAAAAGTCGGAAATGCACATCCATAAAATAACAGCAGGAAAACAGATTTTCATGGTTGGAGATTCTTGGAAATCCATCTACTGAGAGAGAACTGGAAAGAGCAATGTAGGACAGAGATTTGTTCAGTATGTCCACAATAGGCTTAAAGGTTTAAACAGTTGCTAACTAGAAGCTTATTCAAAATGCTAAATGAGCCCATAGCAAATTCCAGTTTTTGAGTACCATTTGTACATTACTGACTGACCTATAGGGTCTGGCCTATTTTTTGCTTCTGGCTGTATTAGGGCCAGCAACCACTCACACACGAGTGGATCTGAGTGCATCACAGCCGCTCTGAACTTCCGCTGAGTTTCACTATAGACTCTAATTAGCAGGCATGGGGCAAAGCAGCTGTGATAGGATTGTCCACGTGCAGCTTGCAAATCCAGAGATATGAGATCCACCCAAGGAAAAGGCCATTAATGGTGAATAACCAGCTCATTTCTCCCTCAAGTTGGACAAACCTGGTTATAGAAGACAAGAAAGAAATAAGGGGACGCCATGTAGCTAGGTGTCTGTGTTTAGTTTCAGATGTTGGACCAACGCACTTCAAAGCTGTCTTTGATTTGGGTGAAGTCCAGCCCATTCTTTCCTTGCCTTCTCCAATGTGCAGCTTCTTGGTATGGGTACCCTGAATGAGTAGTGCTAAACCTGGGATTTCCTTTTCCCAAATCGCCCGCCACATGAGCAATTTGAGTTTGCTTTAGCCTCTTTGTGGCTACATAGCACTTAAAGCTCATAACACAAAGGCCTTTCAAAAGACATTCTAGACTGTTTTTTTCTTTTAGTACCGTGAGAGACAGACAATAAATCTAAATAAAATAATGCAGGTCCTCTCTGTATCCCCATGCACCCATTTCCTCATTTTCTGGAGAACTCTTTACGCTGAGGCCCAAATTCTCCAGGTTCTTTCCTTTTTTCTCTCCCTCTTGCATGTGGTTCTCCTCCAGCCTGTGGAACCTCCTATTGTTCAGGGAAAAAAACCTTGTTATTATTTCTTCTTCAGCTCTCTAAAATGGCTTCTCGGACTTTCTTTGATGGCTGCTGGCCTCTCTTTCATATTGGTAGGTTGACTCCTGATCAGTTTTGTCATAAACATAGCTCCCTGGAAACTGATCCACAGACTAGTAGCAAACTCCCCTGAATTATTTTTATGGGCCAACACTTTTTACAGTAGTATTTCATACAAAATAGGCATCTTTGAGGGAGAAAAGATAGAGGAAAGAGATGAAAAAGCATAGGACTAGAGATGGAATAGGGAGTACCTGGTGAGAAGTAATAAGAGAGCAGGAAAAAGAGAAAAAAAACTAGCAAAAATAAATGCTGCTTTCTGCTTATTGCATTGCATTTATTTATAGTTTATGTTCTTACATTGGCATTCTGGTGGACAATGGACCTATGGGTTGTGATTAAGAGCACATTGAGCTGAAGAATCGGCAGCATCCCTGCTAAGCAGCATCCTGTTGTGAAGGCATAAACATGATGATGACAACGCATTGTACCATACCACAGCCTGGGGCTCTTTGGGAGCTCCTGGGACCAGGAGAGGCTCTGTGTGGGAGTGCACAGGGCTACCAGCAGCAGGTTGTGACACATTTATTGCAAGGGGATTGACGTACATTCAATGTGAGTAACTTTTTGCTGCAGAATGGGCATGGTTGTGACTAGCCACTGAAGCTGTGGGTTCAGAGTGTGGTCATATGAAAAGTGCTTGTGGAAAAGAGGGCAGAGGAGAATCAGAAGGGAGACTGCATTAATCGGTATTTCTGTTTGCACTGAGGGGGATCTAGGCTGGAAAGCCTAGTCTTCTGCACTGCCTTCTTTGAGGCTGCATATTCCTATTAATTACTAATTACTCACACTAATGAAGAGAATGAAGATATGGTTCCAAGTATGATTAGAAAATCGGTGCTTGGGAGCTAACTCAATGAACCTGCAATGACTTCTATGACTTCTTAGTAGGAAATTGGATACCTCTTGTCACTTTTTTATGGTGTGCTTCTCAAGAATTTATGGAAGCTAAAATGGAATAAAATATTAACCTTATAGAGAAAAAATATTGCAGTTAAACAATCATATGAAAGATATGTATGAACTGTCTGCTTTTATGTGGAAGCTTATTTCTAGAACATGTGTTTATCTAGAAGTTTTAACCGCAATGCCTTTTATTTGCTATATGAATCCTAAATAATATTTACTTGTTCCTCCTCTAAATGCAACCAAGTAACAGAAAAGCTAGGGAAAATAAACAGGAAACACATGACTTTGAGAAAGGTAGTTGCAACTTATACAATGTTTACTGTTTTTACCATATCCAATTTACTACAGCCATTTTCCTTAGCCCTTAAGAGAGGTGCCTGTGTTAGGGATTAACTGCTCGCCCAGTGTCTCTTCTGTGTCAACATTTGCTCTCCAGGGATTTCCAAAGAACTGAGAAGCTGGACTAGCTGCATTTCTAAACCAATAAAAAAATTAATACACACTGGTTTAGTTTCTAAATTTCTTTTGTGATGTGTTAGATATTAAGTGATAGATTTTGATGCTTGGTCTTTGGAAGTAACTGCAGCAGAAGTAGTTGACAGAAAAAACACCTACAATGAATTTTGCTGTTTTGCATGTAGCAAGCACCTTCAGCTTTTAGCCAGGCATGTTTCATGCATGTAGCTGAACGGTGAGATGGCCTCAGCCTTTCTCAGGCTGGTAGTGCCTGGTGCAGTTCTGGCCAGAGAAAGAGAGCAGAGGGAATTCTTACTCATCACATTGTTTGATCTTGCATCCGTGAAGAAAGGACAACATCAGAAATGGTGAGATTCTTGCTTTTAATGTTTGGCTATGAACCACACTTTAGTTGTTGAGATATTTTTGTCACTCTTTTCTCCCTTCTGCTGCTTTTTTTTCTGTTAAGACTCTTAGATCATAACTCTGAGACACAGATAATCAGTTATGGTATATCTCTACAATGTCTAATACAATGATATTCTGAATATAGCCTAATATTTCACTTACTAAAGTATAAATTATACTACTGTAACAAATTTTGTGAAACATCCATTATTTCTATGTTATCTTAGCTAAAATTCTTGTGCTGCATTGTACCACATTTCTCATCCCTGTTATTTAAAATAATTTACAACAATTGTGATGAGAAATTTCAGAGAAATCCCAAGCAATGCATTTTATGTTGGCTGACAGCAAAGAACCGCATTAATTTTAACATCCAAATAACATAATCTGCTCCTAGTGCATATACAGCTCAAACAAATGCATCTCTTCGTACAATTAAAAAAAAAGGAAAAGAAAAGGTGGCTAGATCTTTTTCTTCAACATGGAGGAGGGCCTACTGACTTAGAAAACTACAGTCTTAGCATGTCCATGCTGACCACTGGCCCTTCCTGAAGAAGCAGTTGAGCTTAGCCTTCAGCAATATGCAAAGAGACAAGCCATCCGTGCCTCAGTACACTGCAACATGGAGATGCCCTCTGCACAACTTTCAGCACAGACTAGAAGGTATGACCAAGGTGATTAGCTCAGTAGTCAATGGAAACATTCTCACATCTTAGCAAAGGTCTCAGAGAGCTGGACTGCCTTACCTGTCCCTCTACTGGGTGTGTTGGCCATGTGTACGGTATTTGAAGAATTCAAGCTCACCCTCTGCCCATTCAATTACTAAGGGAAATGAGAAAATCTTCTGTGTGGATCATCTTTTTGCATTTTTATAGTACTTACAAATAGATACAGTGGGGTAATCTTGTCAAAACTAGGTATCACCAAAGTAGGAAGAACAAATAACTAGAGGTATAGAAGAGTTAAGAGTGTTTGTTCCTGTGCTTTGTTGAAGTAGATGAAGTGTAGGTATCTCATAAAATATGCTTGGGTACTTTGATTTTTTTCATCCTGCACTCACTCCTCTGCAATCTGCTTACCATGACAAAAGTCACCAGAGACACAAAGTGCTGTGATAATGACAGAACCGTAGGTAACTTCCAATCAGTCCCCTGGGGCACATTTGGAGTTTACTACCCATAGGATATAACGGTTTCTCCATGCAATTGCAGCTGACTCCACATTTCTCCTTCAGTAAATATATGCAACCACTGAAAAATAAAATTCAGGTTTACCTTAAGAGAGTGCTGAGCACAACTCTCTTTGTTTGCCTCATGTTTATCCATCTACAATCTTGCAATCTTGGGAAATCAGAGTATTGGCTTTTGTTATAGTAATCTCACTGTTGGAAGCAACCATCATTTGGCTATTCTAAGTTTTATGTAATTAGTAATTTATGGCCCCTCATTTTCTCAGGCACTTTTTGCAGCTGAAGCTGCAAACTATGTTATGCCAGATATTAAACCTCTGGAGGCAGTATACATAGCCTTTCAGAACCAAAATTATACCTTTTTAGGAGGTTTACTCCCCTAACAAATATTTATTAGGAAAGATTTCTTTGTATGTAAAGTATTAGCATACATTAGAATATAGGAGATTTAATAATTAATGATTTTTTCATTATTTTGATCACCATCATATTTTCATCAATTAATGAATGTGTTACTGAAGTAATACCTTTACTCCTCCTAAGATATGCATCTGAAACAACTTCCTGGGGTACACATGTAACTCCTTTTAAAAGCTGTGTTACGTGTTTCTTTTTTTCAGCTGTTGTTTGCAAGTTGCCCAGGTTACTGCCAGTAACGCTCTATGCAGGACATAGAGACATGAAACCCTTGCAGCCATCTCACGATATTAGCATTAAATTATCATTCCAGTTTTCAAGAGAAAGAGGAATGTGTTTAACATTTCCTTTCATTTTGTTCTGCTTTTAAATATCCCTAATGCTGTGCCAGAATTAAAGTCAAAAGTTAACACCATACTAATGGGGTTAATGTGTGGTCAAAGTCTGCATTTTTTTCTGCCAGAAGAGCATTTGACATTATTCTTGTTGAATAAAGACAGTCAGTAGTGATATGTTACAAGCTCACAGCTCTGAAAAGGAAAACCAGGCTGTTTACACAAAACTGGATTGCTGTATTTTTTTGTTCTAAGCAGGTCATGCTGTGCAAAGGGGTGTGTTTTATTGGTACTTACAACCGTGAGGCTGCTGCTTTGCAGTGCAAGGAGCACTTTTGATGCACAAGAGCCTTAAGTATAAATATAATGATGTTACTGTTTATTCTCTATGTTGATCCACTGTAGCTGTATTCCAGCTTCATCTCAGCTGATTTCCATGGTGTTAGGTTGCCCTCAGCCTGGCTGCAGCACGGTGATGAATCGGGCATTTCTCCAGTTTCCAGTGCACAACAGAGAATTTTCTAGGTAGCCTGCTCAGAGACCTCTGCATTCCCTCACACTGTAAGACAGATGAGGATGAATAGGAGCCAAAAGGAAAGGTAAAGCCTCAGAGAGAAGCCATCTGCCCTCTTTTCACCTCCTCACGAAAGTCTTCTGGTAGCGACATTGTGTGCTCTGGACCTAGTTAGAAAGGGTTAGCAGAGTTTAAGAAGGAAACATTTTGCCATGCATGGTTCCCTGCTAGGAACCCAATAGAAAAGGGAGTGAATATTAATGATGTTCCTCTAGTTTGCTTTCTGTCATGGCTTCTGTGTAGAGGGAGAACTGGGAGAGATGAAGGTGCAGCCATGGCACTGGAAATCAAGGAAAGGAACCATGTCCGTGGCCTCAAGAACATGAGGATGGGGAGTCAGGGTACCCGTGCATCTCCTAGGAAGTTCCCATGACTCTAGGAAGTCCTAAGGCCAAATGCTTTGATTTTTGTTGCCTTCTAAAGACTAGCAAGTGTCACCTACAGAACTGACACCTGCTCACTGTTTTCAGCATGGGCTGAGATTCCTTCACAGGTCCTGAAGTCAGACCCTTTCAGCTCTGTGCCCATTTTTATGGAAAACTTCATTCCCAGGGAATATCACCTGTATGTAGAAGGGGTTTTGAGAAGCTAATGCTGTGTGCTTCTTGGAGCTTCAGCCTCAGTTTGTCCTTAAAGCAAAATGGATTAGTTTGTTAATGAAATCAGACATAAGAGGGCTCACCCTGTGGAAGGCATTGCCCTGGAGCTGTGGGGCTGGACCAGAGGCAGCACCAGGGCAGCCGGGCGAGGCTGGGGACCGCAGGGCCACCAGGGCAGTGTGCTGCCCTCCCTCCCTGAGCAGACCTATCATGCAGACCCTAGCCAGGAGAGCTGGGCCAGGCTGGGGATGGTGACCAGCGTTGGCCACAGCCTGGCCATCCCCAGGCACCATGGGGCCCCGCCAGGAAGGCATCCCCTGGGAAGGGATGGGGATGGGGTTAGGGCAGTGCCCGGCTCAGCGGGGCCCAAGGCCAGGCAAGGACAGGGCTGCAGCATCTGTTCTGCATATTGAAGAAGCTCTCATTACTAAATGAAACAGTATGTTTTGGTTAATCCAGTGGAGAAGGGGTACTTAATTAATTTCTACTGAGGTCTGCTGGGAAATTCTTCTAAGGTCTGTTAATTCTTACGGAGATCTGATCAGGAGGAAGCAATGTACTGGTTTCACTGTGCCTTCACGACTCACAGCCTCTTTCTGAGAGATCAGGGTAATGGTAAGAAGTACCGGATTGCCTGCAGATAAGGTGAGGTCTGGGTAGAATGTGCTGATGAGCTAGTTAAGAAACTGCTATTCGAGTAGCATCACAGTACTGTATCTTTGGAGATGTAAATTAAAGTTACAGGTGAGAGCACAAGTAAAAATGAATGGTTTGTTCCACGTTGTATTTTTTCCAGCAGAAAATCCGGCTTAACAGGTTCCTGATCTTTCCCTTGTCTCAGAACTGCTATGTCAACAACCACCACAATTTACCAGCCCCTCAGCCGAGCTGCTACCTCTCTTTGCGAAGACACTCTCTGTACCCAATCAGTGAAATCATCCATTTTTTAAAATAAATCAGAAAAAAGAGGAACAATTTCAAGTGTAACCACATATGGAGCACAACTGAGCACTTAAAAAACTGGCTTGGGGAAACAGGAGAGAGCAAACAGCTGGAAAACCCTTCCGTGAGTCTCACCTCTCAGCAATCTAGCACAGAAACACCCAAATGACCACAATTCATGACAGAAATTCCTCCAGATAATTGTATCACCATGGGTGCCACACACTTTCCATTATAAATCCCAATGTTGTATTATTTTTCAAAATTGCCAGGCTTCGAAGCAGCAGGACCAGAACTGGACATGCTGGAAGTATGCCTCTTCTGAAATGATTCATCTACAATAAGGCAGGTGTCTCCAAACACAAGGGCATGGGGGGTTGGCAATGCTTTGTTTTAATCCTGTAAAACTGTCCTAGCAACCCTTTACTTGAAAAGGGTTTTAAAATTCCCCTGTCTACATAACCCTAATTCACATCCCACTCAGGTACCAGGGGCCAAGGAACTGAGTCATATATAGACAGCCATATTAACCTTTCATGGACAACATTATTTCTGGTATTTCCTAGCTTTTGCATGTTTGCCCAAGCAAACATGATCTACTTTCATGTGGGCTGCTGGAGGGTTTTTTGTAACCAGATCTAACTCACCTAGTCTTTTTTGTCTTCACATAACTTTACTAGCTATGAATGCCTGTTACAGAAATGTCTAAACCAAAGTCGTTCATGTGAAGAGAAAGCAACTGCTTTAACTGAAAGTAAACTTTCTCCGATCACATACAAGGTTATCTACACGTAAAGTTATGCACAAGAACAGCAGTTAGCAGTACAGCTAGTGATAACTGATTACACAGCCAGTTTGGTTTAGTTGCTTTGTTACAGGAGCCAGCCGGGAGCTAAAATAATCCAGTCAATTTTGCTTGTACTTTTAATCTAATGCAAAAGCTGAATTTCAGACTTTAAAAGTGAAAGGTTAGCATATATCTACCAACAATACTACCTAACTGCTCATACTTGGTAACTGTGGAAATAATAGCAGACAATACATTTAATTTCTAAGGCTGAACGATCAAGAACCATTACAGGAATAGGGAAGACACAAGTAAAGCAATTAAGATAAGTGGAATGCCTTTCATTGCTTGTATCAAACAAGTGAACTATTCAGGAAGATGAGCCAAGTTGGCAAACTTGCTCAAAATAAATGACCAATGCAACTTTTCATGTGTGCTTACTGTAACTCATACACTATGTTAGCTGGGTTGGCTAATTGTCAACGTACTGATGTGGCACGCTCTCAGTTCTCGTTTAAATAAGAACATCACTTGTTTTGAACAAAATTAAAAATAAACTGACTGTTACAAATGAAAATTAAATGACTAAATTTTGTTTGTAGAGAAAGCTGAGTACTTATATGCTCCTAAGTTTGCAAACATATAAGGAAGAAGTGACTTCTCTTCAGCGGGACTGCTCAAATGTGGGAAGTTACTCATTTGCTTAAGCGTTCACAAGATCAGATCACAACATCCAGAAACTCAGCTGCTACACCCAAACATTTTTCCCACAGCACCCAGTTCTTAGTCACCACTCTCCAGGGAGAGCAGACAGCATAGAGCAGAAGTCATTGTGGTCAGTGTATGGCCTATTTAGTAAAAGAATTTATCTTATTCATTTTCTATGTTTCATATTTCAAGACTGCATTATTAATTTCTGTCAGTCATAGGCACTAGATTTGTACTAAATGAAAAGCTGAAGAAGGCTTTTCACTTGCTCTTAAGTCTAGCACAAGAACCCCAACCTCACTGATATATACAGGATAACACTTAATTTGGGATCAATAGTATTAAGTTTCTTAATGATCAGTAGTTTCAAATGTTACAAATGATTTGGGGTAGCTCCATTATAGAGATTCCTTCTGGCAGCATGATATTCAAAAAGCGGGTCCTCTGCCCTATCAAAAACCACTGCCTCCCTGAGACCTCTCAGGAGGGTCTCCTGAGACCCCGCACCACTTTGGAACATCTTTGCCTGTCATTTTAGTTATCCTGCAAAGAAAATGACCTGCCTAACCTGCTGCTGTTTGCTACTGCCCCTCTGGAGCCTGCAGTGTGGTAGTCCTTTCAGAAGCATGTAAATAATTATATTATCAGCTGTCATAACATTTAGTTAACAGGTAGTTAACCTACTGGTTGTGGACATTCTTAAGACCAATACTCACTCCATTCATGGGCCTGAAAGAGAAGTAAAAGGTAGTCTGAAAAGCCTGCATATCCATTCCCAACAGATGACTTCAGAAAGAGCAGTCTTTCTGCCTGCTCGTCATGACCAGAGGACCTTCCTGAACCCCTGGGCTCCCAGTAAGAACTGAGGGGAGAGGCAGTTCCTGCAGCTTACAGGAGCCATTGGCTTTGCAGAAAGTAATGAGATGACTTCATTAAACAATGCAAAATTTACACTAAAAACCAAACCAGGAGAGCTGTGGAAATAACACAGTAATATTTTTAAAATACCTTAGTCAATTCATTCAAAGAATATACATTGGCAAGAGGAGGGGAAGTAGTTTAATAATTTTAATGGCCAACACTTAAGAAAAGATTAAAGGTCTAATACATTAAAAAGGAAACTCTGCTGATGGTAATCAGTTTTGCTGCTTTTATGCATCATTTTGTTCCATGTTTGTGTATGAAATGAGGGGGGAGGAACTTGAAGATTTAGGGAGATTACTGCTTTCATGAGAGTGTTTTATTGCACTTTGGCAGTTCTGGATTTAACCAGAAAATCCAATTGTGGAAAAAGGATGAAACAATCTGTTTTTCCTCTAATCAGTCACAAGGTTGCAGGATATATTAAAATAAATTTGCTACCGCCATTCTTCTTCCTTCCCACTGCTGTCACAGCAAATGATGATCCAAAAGCTGATTGACACTTCACATATCAGCTCTGATGCCTGCTGCCCTCCTCCTTTTACCAATTCTTATGACTACTAACAAATAACTTCAGAGCTGTTACAAGAACATGGAGAAAAGCCTCATGGTAGATGAAGCATTTTAATAGGTTCTAACCCTAAAATATTGGCAAAATTACAATTGGTCATGTGAAATAGTATGAAAAGAATAGAGTAACGAATATTTTACTGTAAAATATTCCTCCTGGATTTTGCCTACAGTTGCCTATTATTCCTAAGCTAGTTGTTACCTCAGATATAGCAACTACCAACCAAAATCAAAAGCAATGTTTTCAAATCAATACAGATTGCAGAATCATTGCCTGCCATTGCAACAAATAGTAGTGGCTTAAGCCACCATACTCCTGTGCAAAGTCTCAAATCCAAGGTAAACAGAATTGTACACCTTCAAATGTTCAAACTTAGAATATCAGAAATGCGCATCACATGTAGAGTACTGGCAGACTGCTTGTCGTACCCAAGCAAGCTTGTTTCTGTGACTGCCATGTAAATATATAACAAAGCTGGGATACTACTCACCTTATCTTCTTAAAGGTAGGCATTTAGTGTACAAGCACCTAGGCTATAAGGGAGTGTTACTGGCACTATGTCCAATGAGACTTATCATTGCTGTGGAAACTTTTGTTTCTGTTGAGCCCGGGTATAGAATCGACAGTTGATTTTTAGACAGTTAAACTTAGATTAATTGCATCCAACATTGACTTTTAGGAGAAGCAGTTATTTAGCTACTGCTGCATCACTGATCCAAGATGAGACCTTTGTAAGTCTCAGAAGATTACAGACTCTCAGTTTTAGATGATTGAGGTAATTAACACCATCTTTGGACCAGAATTTACCTTATTTTCCTAATTTCTACCAACGGGTTCCCCCCACCCACCACAGGCAGATCCCTGAAGCTGTTCACAGGAGCAAAGAAAGGTCCTCCCCCACATATTTTTTTGCTGGGAACTGTTCCCTGATTCTGCCAAAGCTTGTGGACTTGAACTCACTGCAGCATCAGAGCCCAAATACAACATCTGCATCTGGGGTGGACAGCTGTGCCATGAGTGAAACAAAATCCCCTGGAGGGCTCTAGTAATAAAGAAACCCAGCTAAACATATAAACAGCACTCATAGTCAAAGGCTCCATCCTATGGCCTTTTATTGTGCAAGAAGTTATTAGGATTTGTGAGGGCTAGTATCTATGCTTGTGAGCATTGATATTAGATGATACTAAGTAATATTTTTTTTTGCTAATGTTGTCCAGCTAACAATTAATTTGGAACAGTGGTGAATAAAGTGATACCATTAACAGGTACAGAAGAAAGTGCTGTGTTATGTTCTGTGTGGTATTTGTTTTTTGCCATATTTTCTAGAACTGTTTCTCATTTTTCTCTAGTGTCTTTCATGAGCACAATATAAAAGTGGTGAACAAACATTAAATATTAATATAGAGTCTCTCATACTTCACTGAAAATGTTAGGATGTAACACTGACATTGCTTACAGTGGTTGAAAAAAATCTTTGCTTTCCAGTATGGAAATAAAATGCTGAAGTATAAGAAAATAGTTAAACAAAGTACTACAGCCTATCGCTCCTCAAAACTAATGCAGCAATGGTCAGGAAGATTTTGCTGAGTAACAGTTCAGCAGAAAAGAGAAACTGAAAAAGAAGCAGAAGAAAATAGAGAGACAGCTTAAAGAAGCACTGGGAACATGGCCTTGAGAAAAGTCTTTGGAGAGATGTCTGGGCTGAGAGCTAAGTAGCAGCAGGCTGGGAACATAAAGAAATATCACCTGTTTGAATCCTCCTGTCTGCAAATGTATGCATATAGTGCATTTTTTGTGTAAAATGCACAAATAATAAATTTGCAGCAAAGATAACAACTCTACAGACCATTTCTAGTTCTAATTAGAGTCACATCCTTGAAAACTACCTAAACTTTCAGACAAAAGGGGTAACAGCATACTGTTGCCTTCTAATAAATACGGCTTTACATAGGACAAAATTTTTCTATTTTGCATTCAGTACAATCTTATGCTTGTTTGCATCCTGCATAAAAATAATAAGGATATCCCAAGTTTTCATCATATGGGTATATATGGTGAATATATGTTACTTTTAAAGTGCTGACCACATAAATATTTATCATACATATTTTTCTGTGCAAGAACTGCATTTAACTTCATCAATTCAATTTCATTTAAAAAAGACTAAGCCAGCATATTGAACTGATTTCTGGCACAAAAGCAAGATTTTTTTTTTTTTCTGTCATTTTAATTCATTATATTACTGTGCTATTTTTAAAAGATCCCATTTATGTTGTGCATTGCAGTTCCATAGATTAACAGTTGGAAACTAAAGATTAATTTACAGGAAATGCAAGGAAGGTATCAAAGCATAGTGACAGGAGTTATCTTAAGAGTTATTTAAGACAACATACCACAAGATCTTTACCATGGTATGTTCTATGCAGTTTAGATTTAAAACTTTTAAAGATGGGGACTAACTATTCTTGATGCTTCTGTGAAATAACATAAGTATACAATGTTATATGCTAAATTATACCTTCATTCTATTTTAACAAATATCTAGCATAATAAATTATGCTTACAATTTAAAAGGGGAAAATTGTTATAAAATATCAATAATAAAGCTCAGAGTAAAATATTCCAATATTGCAGTTACAATTACAAAATTGAACCTAGTGCAGGTGAACAGCACCTGAAATTTATCATCACCTGATGGCTGTTCAGTGGACCATGTGAAGGGAATTAACTTGTCTGTCCAGTCTGGAGCTGAAAACTCTCCATATTGCAGAACCTGCCACCAAACCTGGCACCTTCATTGGCAGAGGCCAAGGGTTAGGTGGGTGTTGGAGAAACAAGTATTGCTGTGCTTTTAACTGCTGACAGACTAAGTGCAGAACTTCATTTGTCAGAGATGATGGCAAAACCATTCAGAAGTTTTAAAAAAAGCCCAGGAAAAAAAATATATCCCCCACTAGATGGTTACAGCCTTTGCACAAAATTGTCCAATTCTTGTTTACTTGCAGTCATGGGACTGGGCACTGAAAAAAATCTGTCTCTAAAAGAATTATATTCACACAAGCAGGAGTTACGGTCTTGGAGCAGAAATTAATGGGTGAGATTCTCTGGCCCGTGTGATACAAGAGGTCAGGCAAAATGATCATGATGGTCCCTCTGGCCTTTTAAATCTATGAATCTGTGATCAGTAAATGGAAATCAAATTGTTTGCAAAATCAGGCAATGTCTCTTTTCATTTGGTCTACATAGTGGCATCTGCATTTGACATTTTATGCTGGAAAATACACAGAGGTTAATATGATATTCTGCAGGTGTGAGGGCATTACCCATTCCCACAGAAAGCTTTTTGCATCACAGTCTGTATCACATAAGCCATTTTAGATACCCTTCCATTGTCAGTATGTCATACAGCACTTCTTCACTTGAGTAATGCAAGTGCTAGAGAAAGCAAAATAGATCCGTCAGTGCTCTGTGGATTCTAGGCTTGCACTTGAGGAATACCTAGTAAAGGCAAGGTTATTCAGCTCTCACATAGCACTCACTCTGATGTAAGCATGATCAGGGTCTTTGCACCACCAAAATAAATGATAAGCAATTTCCCCACCAGGATTATACGTGTGTACAGAACTAGCAATTTTCCAACCATCCTCAACAAGGTTCTCTTAAGTTTTCCAGTCTTCCTGACTGTTCTGCTGGTCATGATGGAGTGGCATCAAAAAGTAACAGATTTAATTTGGGGAGGCTAGATTTTCTTTTACTAAGGCTTTAATTTTTTCAAATGAGAAAATTCCATAAAAAAAGCCATAATGCTGTCAATTGGATAGACGATGGCACTGCAAACACAAAGTGATAGAGAATGGCTATCCAAGTGAGGCATACAATTAGTTCCGAATACCTTTCTTTCAAAATATACTGATAATTGGCAAACTTATTCACCTGAGTTTGCATTTGGCTAAATGACAGTGACTTCTATTAACTGATGCAGTTTTTTAAAAAATTTCATTCGCAAATAGCAGGATTTACTATTTTTGAAATGCCAGTTTTCTTTCTATTAAAAAAAAAAGAAAATTATTAAAGCAGTTCTAAAGGCATGATTCCCATTCCCAGCATATGACATTTATCACCAGATTTAGGATTGTGGAGTAGGCTTAGGAATCAATACACAAGCTATATGACAGCAATACCTCCCTGTATTTTCTTAACCACCTTTTTTTCTCATAGTTCCTGCTCATATCTGCCTTGGTGTTCTGCCTCCTCCCTTTGTGCTGGCACCGCCATGTGTCTGGCCATGTTGTGAAGCAGCCCCAAGAACTAATAGGGCTTAAAAAACCCAAACCCAAAACAAACAAAAAAACCCACAAACCCTACTAAAAAAGGGGGAGTTCTTTTCAAAACTAATTTTTCAGGATCTGGTTGCTGGCAGGGCAATGGATGGAGCTATTCCGGCACAGCAGGACAAGGCGCCTGTGGGACAGGGTGGGCAGGACTCCTGTGATCTGCTCTGAGCATCACCTCATCCTGGAAACAGGGTGGCTGGGCTCTCTTTAGGCTTAGTGAGTGACATCTGTAAGGAGATAATTTCAGCCTCTCTAGTTTTGCATGCCAGGTATTCACCCTTCTCCACACCTCAGTAACTGTGTCATTTTCCATTCACCCTAAATATCCCATGACAGTTTGCTACAAATAGATTCAGAAATTGACTGTCAAGTCATTCCTTGTAATGTACTTTATTGCCATACATGAAAACTGCATTGACTTTCCTCCAAAACAGGAGGAAAAAACTGCACTCTGTGCTTGATGATACCTGCAGTGAAGTAGAGAATAAAAACCCCAGTACAGGGAAGAACTGGCTATTATCTCTCCAAGATCAGCTCAATGTCTTATGTTAGTCTGGAAGGGCACAGGATAATGGAAAGTTTTGGTCCTGGTAGAATAACATCTCTGAGGAACCCTTTTTGGTGTCAGAAGCTTGGCTTCTTTTTCCTGTCTGAGAACACAATGCCACATGCCAGGTACTTTCTGGGGTGGTGGAGGGGGGGGAGTTACAAAGCCTATTTTAATCCTTCCCCTCGTTGACACCTCATTGTTTTAGACTTGCAATGATAAATGTGATAATGAGTAATGTCATCTATTCATGGAACCTGTGAAAGCAGGTCTGAAATGTCAGGATTTGGCATGAGGAAAATGCGTCTCCAGCAAGGTCAGCTATATTGACTTACTTTAGCCCATCCCTCATTAAAACACAGGCTCATTTTCTCATAAGTCTGGCCAGAGCACATTCTCCATCGTCTCTATGTCTTCATCCCCCTGCGCCTGCAGTTTTTTTAGATGGTGCTCAAAGGCCAAATTATGGGAATTTTCAAACTCATTGTTCCCCATAAAAATGCTAATTCTGCCTGTGATTCCTATTGTTTAATCCCTTGAGTGCTTTAGGACATGCAAGACAGAGTGTACATTCTCTGAAAGAGTGCTCACCCTGTGTGTTTCTATGTCCCATTGTCAACAGCAGGCCAGGACAAATGGTGCGGCTTGGCAAGGGGACAAGATGCTTTAGCAAGGTGCAGCAAACAAGCTGTACGCGCGGTTGTTACACCGATTGTGCTTCTGGTGTTACATGGGATGTGCCTTTTCTATTCTCTTCCACACAGACTTTTATAATGCCCTCATCACCATTGTGCCTGAGTGCTGTCTAATAATGCATTAACCAAAACAGCTAACATCTGTCACTTCTTTCTCCTTTCATGCTGCCTCCAGGGAGAGGAGCCTGGGTACAGAAAAACCTTTGGTAGAGGGATATTTTTTTAATGGGAACAAGATAAGGAAGGAGGATTGCTTTTAAAGTGTTTATTAGTGTATATGTTGTTGTAAATTTATATGGGACGGGGGGGGATGGTCAAAGAAATGCACTTGGAGCAGAAAGTGATGAAGGGGTACAGTGGTTCACAGACTCTGGGGAATTTCACTCAAAGGGGTTGGTGTGCTTTTCTGGAAAGCTTTGCTCTGATCAACATTGTGTCAGAAGCTTGAAGGTGCCAACCACAGTCCTGGTATATTGAATTATTGTTTCCATATCATAAGCCAAGGCTGGGGATGGCTATCAGTGAGAAAGACCAAGATTTTGAATTTGACACCCCAAATTCTACCAGAGCTCAGCACCGACAGCACCAAGCTGACCCTGTGCGGGTAGCTACTGTTAGATGACATAAATGTGCTTTTCCATTGGTTTTGGTTTAACTTTTGTAGACCTTAAAACAGGTGAGACTAGACACTCACTTTTGCTTCCAAAGGAAAATGAAGATTCGAAACTTTCACCTAGAAACTGGGACCCTTCCACTTACCATAATCAGGAATGAACTTAATTTGCCACCTATGCGTGTGCCTGGTAGAAAGAAAGATGCCTTCATCACAAAAAGTAATAGGAAAGGAGTCACAGATGATGAATTAAAATCTTCATGACTGAACTACTTTCTGCAGGAATGTGTATTCTCATTTTCATTCTGATACCTGTCACTGTAGAAGACGTCTTTGTTTTACTTTGTAATATTTTGCCAAAATAGGACTAGTGTTGTTTACAACCATGATGACCTAAGGATACAAGTGAGGAAAGGGAGAGGACGTATCATTTATTAAGTCAGCTAGTATTCTGTGAAAAACATTATGCTTTTGGATTTGGCATTAAGGGATGCCAAATCCAAAAGCATCGCCATTTTATCCAACTTTATTAGTTTGTCTAAGAAAATATGTACTTTCTTCCAAAATACTGCCACTAAGCTCTTCTTACATTTTTTGTGACTGTATCTGTTTTTTGAGGTTCCTGTTAAACCACTGATGGTTCTTCTTGCTTCTCTGACTTCAATCATTCCTTTTTATTTGCTGGACCATTTGGTTTCTATTCCATAATAAAATTATCATACATACCTGGCAGACATTGCCTGAGAAGACTCTGCAATGCTGAGTATATGCTATCTAGCTAGTTTTAAAGTGTACTTTGACAATACTGAATGGCTTGTTCTGTCTTTATAGTCTGGTTTATATTCATTCATTCTGATTATTGCTGCCTTAATTTAACACTTGGGAACTTTGGCTATTTCCACCATTAGTCCAGCTAAAATTACCACCAGAATTGTTTTGGTTGTTTTGTGGTTTTTTTTCTCAGAACTTTTCATCATGGATTGAATAGACATTACCTATGGCAATGTTTGAAGCTTCAAACCTAGATGAAGGGCACTAAGTAAACAATTATTAATTAAACTTTGCCTTGAGTCACATAGTAAGAACTGATTCAGACATAGCCCTGTGGTGGGCCTGTATTAGCAGTACACCATGATGCCTTCCCTCCTTGTATTAGCTGTGCCTGCCAGCAAATGGAATTTTACAGCACAGATTTTCCCTCTACTTTTCTTCCTCCTCCAGCACCATGCAGCAGACAAACAGGCAAACAGTCCAGATTAAAGTTCATGACAGCCATCTCAAGTACAAATAAAAGGGCTTCCACTCCCTTGCATGGGAACATGGCCCATGTCATAGTCTAGGTCCTTGAGACGTCTGTCTTGAAAAGAAATGGAGAATGTTAAATTCAGAGAACAGAACTACCTGCTTATAGGAAAGTAGGTAGATAGTAGAATTGTGTTTTCTTACCTGTAGCTCTTAGGTTTTAACCTCAAAGAATCTTGCAATCGGATTGCATTGTTCTGTGGAAGTGTGCACTCTTATTCCATGACTTTGTAGAATTTATCCATACAAGCACCCCTTTCTAAGCTGTTCCTATTGTATAAACCATACATGTCATCCAGCATCAGGTAACTAACACTAAGGTAATCAGTCTACCTTTTTACAATGAAAGATATTCTCTTCTTAAGTCCATCAAGAAGAAAGGCAAGATACTTAATTAGCATAGTAAGGTCTAGGTAGTAGTTTGCTTTCTCTGGGCTTAGGTCTGCCTACTGAAAGTCTGTTTGCTTTTTATCACTGTGTTTCAAAAACAAGTATAAAAAAGGCCAGAAAATCATGTTTAGTATTAAATATTTTACACATTTTATTATGCTACCAAAGGCATTAACATTTGTAAAGTTGTATGCTAAAACAAAATGTCACCCCTGCAAGACAAAGAAATATACAGAATGTTAAACCATCAACTTTTTTTGTTGTTTCATATGTTTTATTTTAATAATTATCATTCCTCTCATTCATTCTAGTTAGGGCATGGTAACAAAACTCTTAGAGTAAAAACATCAAATTATCACACCATATTTGTGTCTTCAACACATATACTTAGTGAGAGAGGATCTGGCTTTTAACATAAATGTACCGTGTATGTAACAATGTGTTATAACTTGAATACATATAGTAGACATTGTCCAAGTAAGTCTCTATTCTATTCAATAAGCACCATAGAGACTGTTTTCACAAACCAGTGGATTCATAATATATCATCTTCATTATTTTCAGTGACCGCATCCCTTGAGCACAATAGTTTGTAGTGTCAGAGAGAACAGCCATATGACTATAATGTTCATGAGGAGGAATAAAAAAACAAGTAAACCCAAGTTTACTTACACATCTTTTATTGGTCTAATTCTCTCAGGCCACCTGTTCTGTAGCTGCATAAAACCAAGCAGCTGTGAACTCCAGGAAAGTGCATGAGTCTAATATTACAGATCAGAAGCCAGGATGTTACCTAACTTCAGTTTCAGAAACAAAACAAATAAAAACCAAAGTGGTGTTTGCCTGACATTTTTAGTGGCCTGAAAATCTGCGATATCATGTTGCACCTGATTTGGTGCAACTGCAAACTGCTATTGAAAGCAAGTCCTGCTCCTGCCTTTCCCTCCCAGCCAGCCCTCTGCCAGCGGTGCGGTATCTCCAGCTCCCTGGCAGAGGACCTAGTGCTCTGTCTCCCTTTGCCTGACTCTTTTGGTGGGTTTGTTTTCTGTTGAGCCAGCTGATTAATTCAGCTCACCTGACAGCTGCACAATCATTAGGTCTGCTAGAGGAAAGGCAGAGGGAACACATAGCCAGGTACAAACAGATTGATGGGGGACATTAGCCCTTTCATTAGCATTTCTCCATTAAGTGGGGTGGGTTTAATATGAAAATAGATGCAAAGAGAAAGCAACACTTTTTTTCCCTGGTCTTTCAATAGTTTACATTAAACACTAACATATTCCCACACTCACTCAAGTCAGAATAAAACAGTGTGTCCTGATCATTGGGGAGAATCATGTTTGATTAATTTTTGAGTGTGAATGATAGAAAGAAGTGAAGATATTTTTGAAAGTGCAACAGTATGTATAAAATATTATGCATGTGCACTTTGGTTCAATTTCACAGCTTGGTTAATTGATTTGGATGCTGCTTTAAAAATCTTTTTCCATTTTAAGCCAAAGGCTGAACATTTGAGGCTTCACACAAGTCCCTCAGCATTGACCTCATTCACACATTTTTATGAACTAACCACTCGATAGCTAGGGCCAAAGGACGTGGTCCTGTATTCCTTATTTGAGCTGAGCGAGTCATTTAAAAGAAGAGAGAGTCCTCTAGTGGAGAATTCTGAGGTTTACTCATAAGATAGCATTGAAGGGATTTGACTTTTAACCAGTCTTGTAATGCAAAAATACCCCAGCTTACAAGCATGTACTGAAAGTACAGTCAGTATTTTAAATCCTCCAAGTTCATGCTCATCAGCTGCTTTGACAAAGTTTTTGGCTCTTTTTACTCACACTTTTTGTTTTTTTAGGAGATTACAGCTATTTAGGAATGAACAAATATATACATGCTTCAGTAATCTTATTCTTCTGCTATTAAAAAAAGTGTCATCTGATCAAGAAGGAGCAGGAATCACTTGTTTTATGTAACTCTGCTAACAACATGAATGATCAAATGGAGCATCTGCAAATTTCTCAGACACTCTTGCAACTAACAAATGTGCTTCCAGGAACGAGAATCCTTTGACAAATAATGTACCAGTAGCAGAAAGTTAAATTAGCTATGAATATCAATCACAACGAAGCACTCGACCAGCTCATGATGTGACACAACTTGAAGGGACACAATGTACTTTGAAAGGGCACTGATGTAATAGGATGAGACACAGTGACCTTTGTATGGTCGCCTTATTTGCTACACAGGCAGCAATCAAGCAACTTTAACCAGCCCTGAGATTTTGTTCCTGACCTCTCCTGAACATTTTTCATTTAATAACGTGTCAGTGGCTTTTACATTCTCCCTTCCTGTTTGGACTGCACAGAGATGGAGAAAAGAGATATCAAGACAGATGGCAAAAGCCTGATATAGTAGAGGAAGGCTCTCCCCCCTGGGAAAGCCCTCTGTGACTTACAGGGTTCAGGAGACAGAACTCGTGCTCGTGTCAATAACAGGAGCCAAAGCAGTTCAGTTCAGCTGCTCCCTTATTTTTCTCTGACATATTTCATCTTGGTCTGATATTCCTGTTACCAGTCTTCTAGCGATCTCACACCTGATAGGGAATTTCCTGTGCAGGACCCAGGCTTTATTGTGCCAGATATACTGCCAACTCTTGCAACTTTATCCCAAGCCTTGCAGTTTCTGAAAGTGTTCATAGAGACCAGCTGCTAGACCATAAAATTTCAAAAGAATGTCAGCTTTTATTTAAGGAAAAATACGAAAGAAACAAAAATAAGAAAGAAGAAACAAGGAGAAGCCTCCAAATCCAGAGCATAAATGCAAAAATACCGAATGTATTACTCTAAGTACATTTCATACTTTTTAAAGCCCCATGGCACTATTTTGAGGCCTGAGCTGTGATTTCCAAATGTCTGGAGCTGGTAGTTCTGTGCCTGTGAAAATTTTTCATATGGAGACTTTATTCTCCACCATGCATCTCTGGCCACTTCTGAGTTACAGGGCATGAAGTGAATTTGGCAGGCAGCAAGATCTGTCTGTGTGCGTCAATCACGCTTACTAAAATGTCTCTCCTTATTCATTACATTCAAATGTTTTGTGAGTAAACTAAGACTGAATTGCAGCGTGGAGGATGTTTTAGTGGTTGGAGGGCACAGTTTGGTTAGAAAAATGGAGTAGGAAGATGTAATTTCCACAGCACTCTCTTCTCCTCTTCACCTCAAATGCTGAAGTACTAGGAGACATAATCTTCAACAGTATTCCTACAGGTTTGCTTTCCAGTATTATACCTGTGCCATCTCCCTTTCATTTCCTTCCAGGCTAGCTATTTGTAATTGCTAATCTGAGCAGAACTACATGAAAACCTAAAAATGAAAAGACAAAATAAGTGTAAACCAGAATTTTTCTACTAAAGATGAAGAAGTTTAAATAACATCAATGATAAAACCACAAAGTTATAAATACAGTCTTCACATGATTTTCCTTCAACTATGTTCCTAATATTTTACAATCTTTTTTTTCTTGTATTCTAGCAGATGGCATTTCTGGGTGGGTGTGCAGAGACGTGGGACTCTGGCAGTAACCTGTGTTCAGTCTCATTTGTTGTCATGAATATTCTCATTAGTATTAAATTAATCCAGTGAGAAAATGGAAACCTATCTTAAATTACATGAGTCTTCTCAAATAAATTTTTAGTTGGCAACAAAGTGCACTACCATCCCCATGGCTTCTCACTGAGTTTTCAACTCATGAGTTTTCTGTCCCTCAAGCATTTGCAAAAATACTATATACTCTAGCAGGCTTCATCTCCCCATGCAAAGTAGGAATAAGAGCAATTATTATTGCCTCATCATTAGCTTAATCCACTAAGCTTATGCCCAGCTTAATACTTCATTAGGAATGGAAGGTACACCTAACTTATGTGGGCAGGGAGGAAAAAAAATAATCTCAAATGCTTTGAATAAATTGTAGAAAATGTATCTTGAATTTTTTGAAGCCTAGTGAAGAATAATTGTGCTGTGCTTCTACGAGACTTTGAGAGCTTTTCCCACAGGTTCTCTGAAGACTTGACCACTAAAAAGAAGGTAAATTAGATTACAGCATAAAGTGAAGCCTGCATTTGGTGCTTTGGGACTGCTTGTTACATGGTGCCAGAGGTTTCAACAAGAGTGGGCAAGCTGTGAAACCAGTGTTGTCACAAAAAGCATTAGAAGCACAGCGGACAGAGTCATCCAGAGACAGCAAAGTTGATTTCTGGTCTCTTTTTCAGCTTCTTAGTAAGGTTTTCCCCAGGTGAAGGATAACCATTATCTGCTGGTGCCCTAGAAGCACAGAGGTAACCAATGCAGAAACAATTCCCTCACACTCTGTTTTCACCCATTGGATTGTTCTCACCATCATCTCCTGGAATGACAGCTTTTCTACAAACACTCCTAGACTGAGGCCTAGAAAGAGAAAAATCAGTCTTCAGTATGAAGGAGAACTTGTAGGAGTTCAGTGGTAGATTTGCTAACAATGACACCCATGTGCCTCTCATCACTCCTATCACAGTCCACTTTCTCCTCAAAACCAGGACAGGCTAGTGTTGCTATAACCTTCTTTACCTTAACTTCTGCAGATCCTTTAAGTATTTGATCTAGTATCCAAGAGTTAATAAAACCTTATTTATCCCAATAGATCCATAAACTCAGAAAAAATACATAAAGCATATAAAATTTCACACATATTAATGTAATTCTTAAAACTATGTAGTGCTTTACATCACAGCATTTGCAAAAATTCTAGTGATAAAGGTTAGTTTATTAGTAAAGCAGAATTCCTAAGTAACATATATCACCTCTTTATTCAGATTGCCCCTTTGACCATGCTAAACAGCGTCTTTCCTTGATACTTGCAGCCTATAATTATACCTCTACACAAGTAATTTTTGGTCAGTCATGTATGTTTTAGTTGGTTTTAATCTTCATAAGACAGTTCTAGTTCAGTTGCTCAGAGTAAGTTCAATAAATATTGAATGGTTTGAACACGTGCTTCCATACTTCATGCCGGGAGGACTTGCTTTCTGGGGTGTCCCATCCAGTAATTTATGTGCTTCTAAAGCAAACCTGGATTATTCCAAATTATTGTAGGTAGAACTGGGAGTAATATGGAAGATCGTCCCATGCCAGGTCTTATGCTCTTGACTTCCAGCCGCCGCTGAGAGGACTTATAAAGGTTATAGTTACAGGAAATTTTCCTCTAGCTTTTAAAAGAAAGTAGCATGAGTTTTTTGCAAAGCAGACAGTCATATCTGTTTGGCTTGAAGCATCAGATCACTGGTAACCATGCTGACTAGCTTTATGTTCATTCTTTGCTCTTGTTAGTCTGACTGCTCATAAACATTTATAATTTATTTTTTATAGTGAGACTGGGAAAGGAAATGCTTTTCTTTTGGTTGTTTTCTCATTAAACTGCATTCCAGTCTTCATATACAACAGGCTCCTGAGATAGTACAGTAGTATTATTAACAAATAATGCAGTTTGGCTAAGATGAAGTATATACAATGAGAAAAAGTTTCATGCATCAGACAATTCTGACAGATTGTCAGATCATCATGTACATTAACCACTTGCAATATGTAAAGAAAATTAGTGCCTTATGAATGGTTTTCTGAAGATGCCCCATTAATAGTTTGATTGCTCAATTATTTTGTAAAAAAAACAGAATCACAATGGTCTAAGATCACCTGCTGACAAATGAAGCAAACCCGAAGTTCAGTCTTTGGCAACAAATGAGGAAATGCATCCTGTCCCATCCATCCATCCCCCTTCCTGCCCCCCTCAGTTGATGAAGATCAAATTTCCGCAATCAAACTTTTCTGTCTTCTTTTTTCCCTTAGTTATAGGGATGTGGAAAACTTCAATGGTATGAGTGCTTTGGGCAACATATAAATGCTTTGTCTTAAAAAAAAAAACCTTAAAGAAATGCATAGGTAAGGAATCTGGGCTTGAAAAGTGTCACTGCAAAATGTCATCGGTCTTAAATGTTATGAGATAGAAACTACAGGAGGTGAGTGGTTTACAAAACAAATAATCTCAGACGATCCCTTATGCAGTCAGTGTACAACGGAACTTTTAATCAGTTCAAAGGTGGCTCAGTAGTTTTATATAAATAACTCATTTTAATTTCCAGCTAGCTGAGTGCTCCTGCTGCTGGGCACTTAAGGAATCTCAGCGAGGGCACAGATGCTGAGAACTGTGTTAAGGTAATTTTGAATGATTTAATGTCTGTAATGTAAGAGAAGTTAATTTATCATGTGAGAATGAATTCAGAAAAGAACTTCTTATTTCTGCTAATAAAATATCTTCTTGCTAGAAACCTAGTTTAGGTTTTTCATGCAGGCAGCAATTTTTATTAATCTCTACCATTTGACTGACACACATTTCAATTTTCAGATGATATTTTACAGTGCTGGGACAGTTTATTAGCTGAAAAATACACTCTGGAATGTATGTGTAGAGTATGCATCCATTATGCAGCAGCATCAAGGCAGAATTAGACTGCACTTTGAGACAAGATGTAGTATCTGTCACTCCTGTGAATGAGCCTTGATTAAATTAAATTCCCTACAGGGACAAAGGTTCAAAAGTTCCTGGTTTAATAAAACATATGGCAGAAAATGTGGGAAATAGTCAAGTATGTGAAGCTTTACCACTGTAAGTGGATCTGCTTCTCAAGTATGTGCATTTTCTCTGTACACAGCTATTCCTTGTCAAAATACTTTTTTCTTAAATAACCCAGTGTTTGCACTGTTCACACAATGTGTGTGAAATATCCCACAGTGGGTATAGGTATAGCTCTGTGTACGCTTTGAAAGCGGAACAGAAATTCCAAGAAAACATACTGCAAACTAGAAACTCTGGGGTCTTTCATTTAATTACAATATATGAAAAAAAAAAATGTATAACCTATTTATCATTCATTTTGTTATTCAGTTTGACACGTTATAACTGCATTCACATTTCCAGCCTTTAGACAGTTCTTCCATACTCTCTTAAATCTTTAATAGATAACGTTTAGAAGAAAAGCTGAACAACTGGTAGCTTGGGAAGATGATGGGAGGCAGTTATCAGCTTTCAGCCTATGGCTTTTGTATGACCATTTAATAGTATTGAGCAAATAAAAAAACAGTTGGTCCCAGAATATATCAAAAACATGGAGGATGACCTACTGCTTAGAGACAGTACTGACAATTCTCATGCTACAATAGTTGGATGCATAAACTGAAGGAGATGACGGAGGTCTGGGCTTTCAACCATCTTAGCTGAAACTGCAGCCAGTTGTAGTCATGTTGTTACACTTTTCCTGATTTTCCCATACTGAAGACTCAAATTGTTTGGTAATGCCTTCTGGGAAAAAAGTAATCTTTATACAATTATTTTGATAAAAGAAATAACACTGCAACCTATGCACAGTTCTCATGGACTGCTTTCTGAACATGTTCATATATCTGAATTTAGAGTGCAGTGGTTCAAGCAAAAAAAAAAAAAAGACAGTTTATTTCTCATTCTTGCCAAGAGACAAAAACCCCCTACCTCAGAACAATAAAAACAACAAAGAAGCAAGATCCTTCCACAGACTTGTATTGAGACAGAACACCACCAAACACAAGAACTGAGTGGATGATTTTATACACCTTTTTAAAGTACATTTTCACTTTTTTTTTTTTTTTTTGCTTTCCATAAGCACAAGAGTGCAACTTCAAAGGAAAGGATAAAAACAGCAGATGCACCTTTCACAGAATAGAAGAGTATAACTGAGTACCATGTCCACTGTGAATACTGTCAGTATGCTGTCAGCAGTAGGTCTTAATTGCCCTGACCAGCCTCACCCGGGATGCCCCCCGACTTCCCCTGCCCCGGTTCTCTGACAGGGCTTCCCAGATGGACCTCAGGTTCATGTTGTCACCCTGTCTCCAACTGTGTCTTTAGCCTTGTCTCCTGTCTCATCTTGTGCTGCTCCTGGATGGACCTGGCCCTGGTTCATGCCCTCTCTTGTGTCTGGGGCTGCTGACAGATGCTGTTACCAGCCCCTGGCTCTGCCAGCCCCGCTTACATGCTGTGTGCGAGGCTGAACCCTGATCGGTGAGGGCATTGCCTGTGCTGGAGTCACCCTTGGCTCCTGGCTCATCCTCCCTTGGGGAGCAGCCCCACTGACACTGTTCCCTGACAAACAGGACAAAAGTTTAATGAAATTGCAGGAAGATAAATTTAGGATAACCATTAAGAAAACTTGCCAACTGTAACCTGTTCTTAAGATCCCTTCCACTCCTACTTTCCATGAACCTGTGAGATGCCTGCAACAGCCAACGTCTGAAGTTAAATTCACTGGTTATAAAGCTAGGACTTTTTTTTTTTCTCCTGTGTGGCTCCAGGGTATATTTGCATGGTTCTTCACAATTACAGCTGACACCTCCTCTTCAAAATTCAGTATAATTGTTGCTCTGCGACAGACCTGTAACTGACCTTATAATAAAATTTCAGTTAGAGGTCAACCTTGGCACCAGTGGCAGTTCCACTAACCCAGCAGCTTCCCTTTAGCTTTTCTCAGGCAGAAGGACAACTGGATCTGCAGAAAATCTGCTCTTGATACCAGTAAGTGCATCCTGAGACTTTTCTATCTGCCACTAAGGTATATTCTGACCATCTTCAGAAAAAGTAGACTAGATAAGCTGTAGGGTTCATCGTTCGGAAGATCTCGCGAAGTCACGGAAAGTTAGAGGGTTAGTCGCAGCCTTGTGATGTACCTGTAATCCCGCCTCCTCTTGTTAGTATAAAAGGAATTAACTGTGCAATAAAAGGCGGAAGTTGGCGCTCACACTGCGTGTGTTATCTGTCTCTTTCCCTGGTCCGGGCCGACCAGTGGTCTAAGCGTGGCACCTTCATATGTAGCGAACGCTACAATAAGCCCATATGGGATTCTTAAAATATCTGTAACATTCCAGAGTAATAGATTTTGCTATTTTGCAAAATACCACTGCAAGCTTTCCTGTACAATACATTTTGTATGAGGCATGAATAAATTCTCTTGATACTGAGATGTCCAGCTGGGGTGTCTCAGGCCGCAGCTTGTGTGACACAGCACCGTGTCATCAACATGATGACTGCCTCCAGACAAACATGTTAAATTAAAATAATCATGAGCACAAACTGGAAAAATAAATGAGTTAGTTTTGTATTTGCAATGGAAATCAACCAGGGCACACAAGAGCTTTCGCTTTGATGTTCTAACATATTTGTGTAATAGCTGTTTTGATGTTTGCCTGAGACATGCCTCCAGATTCTTCCAGTCATGTATTAGGAAGGTGAATGCAAAGTGTAACAGCCGCCTCTTTCTTTCTCCTCCCTCACTTGACTGTTAAGTCTTTCATCATGTATTAACACAAGGAAAGTGACCCAAAAGATACATTACTTCAATTAAAGAAGTCATGTACAGGCAATATGATGGAGTAGGAGATAAGGACTATGGGTATGGTCAGAGGAACTATTCTGGTTACAGACAAGCTGAATTGATAATTTGTTGACACCATCCCCCAACACAGCTGCTTGTTCTCACCTTGATTTGCTGCCTCTGCCAGAGATCCCTACCACTGGGTTTGGGTTTTGTTTGTTTGTTTCATTTTGAATAGGCTGAGTTATGTAGGCTCTAAATTAGTTCTGAGAAATGACTCAACTCAAAAACCCTCTTTCCATTTATGGCACCCTTATTAGGTGTCTTCTTCTCAAATGACTGAAAGGACTGATTACATCAGTTTTAGGGCACTGTAAAAAAAATGTGAGCTCTACTATCAGTGTGGGTTTTTTTCCCAACCAGGAAGTTGAATCAGACTGTTGTTAAATGAAGATTCTTATGAAGTTACTTCAGATGATGTTTATTATCAGGAATTTTATAGCTCCTAGTTTAGCCTCTCCACTGTGTAGTGACATGCTTTTATACTTGTCAAGAAAAATCCTTCTCATTTAAAAAAAATCTGAAGAACTAACCCATCTCTAATTATTACAGTTCTACGCTTTTCAACCTACTGCCTGCCTTCCATGTCTTGTTTGATCAGTTTTTCTGTAGCATTCATAAATAATTGAAACTGTTGATGATTTTCCTTAAAGTATGACATCTGTCAAAGAGCTTAAGAGAATGGCAAAGATAAAATAGCATAGTATAGTTTCTTATCCAGAGGAGAAATAAAAAATTCCAATTCCTGAAGATGCATGCCCCTAGGATAAATTTTTCATTATTATTACCTTCGTCTTTTGTCTGCCTTCCTTTCTGTGTTTTTCAGTTCTTTTTAAACAGTACTTAGGCTAGATCATTCCTGTTGATAAGCAAGGCAACACTTGGATTCTCCAGCACATTTTGTATTTTGGCATTCGTAGAAATATAAAGTGCTGGAAGGGCTTCTTGCTAAATTTTTGCCACTAAACTGAAAGGAAGAAAGAGGTGATCTTCTAGCCTATTTTCCTGTCAAAGTAGAAAACTCGTTCCTGTAAGGTATGACTTTGGGCTTCATAAAAATGGGCATGATTCTTTTAAGTTTCCAAAGGAGGACACTTCTTTACCATTGGCCTGCTACATACGCATGTCTATGTACAAATCCACAGGCTCACTTTCCATTTCATCACGTGAATACCCTGCTATTGCCCAATAGTTTGGGTACAGTGTTTTTTTCAGAACAATGTATAAATATTTCTAGCTTGGCCTTTGAAGACAGTCTATTTACTAAATGGTGCTGCTTCTTTCCTTAGTTATGATTATACTGAACTAGATCCTTTCTTGTGACCAACTGTATAGCTGAAAATGAGGAGCTAATCTGTGTTAGTCCAAACAGGATTTACACTAGCTGGTAGGTTTCATCACAAAACTCCAGGTACCACATGCTAAGGAAGGAGGACAAGAGTTACAAGATGGGTATGCTCAGCAAGCTCACTCTAGTCTTAGATTAGCCATGAAAATTTAATCTGGTCAGCCAAACACTATGTAACTTTTTGAGAAGATCACCAGATTGGTTGGAAAAAGAACTGCTCATGAAACAGTCTTCTGCAATGTGTTCATCTCACACCTACGCTATGGTTTAACTTTCAAAAAAATATCACTGTCAGAATGAGTGTAGCCTTTAGTAGCTGCTACCATCTCAGGGGACAAAAGGGTTAAGAAGCTATTGAAGAAGATTGGGCACACCTGCAAGCTGTCTGTAATTCTGTGAATTAGGGATAAAAACCTGAATTCAGGTAGATGGCAGTATATGTAGGTCAATGTGAGAAAAGGGCCTGGACTTCCTATACTAATGCTATGGGTAAGGTTTTATTTAGAAGAAAGGGCCCTTTTCTGGAACTAAATAGGTCTAGCATTATAAAAGGCAATTTTTTTTTTCTGGTCAGAAAGCTGAAAACTGACAGACAGTATAATTGTCCTGTGAGCAGGCAGGCAACCTCACTCCACTGTCCTAAGAAAGAGATGTGACTCAGGGGGTGATGTGGGGTCTTTTTTGGTTGGTTTGTTTTGTTTTCTCAGCACCAGTGGTGAGATCACTGTTGAATGCCATGTCCAATTCTGACATCAGTGCTTCAGAAGAGATGCTGAAAAATTTGGGAATGCCTCAGAGAAGGGCCATGAAAATGACTGTGGATCTGGAAAGGTCCAAGAAAGAAAGAAAAACTGCATCAGTGAGTATATGCTAAGCCTGCACAGAGAAAACTTTGCTGAAGATGCATACAGATAAATGAAACTAAAGCTTTGTTTTGCTTGCCTGTACAGGAGGAACAGCAGCTTACTCAGGATTCCCCATACCAAGCAGAAATTCAGTCTTTCAGTTACTTCAAATGAAAACTGTGGTTTTCTGAGGAAATAACTGGGGTGAGACCCAGAGGGGTGTGTTCTTCAGAGGATCAAAAGCTGGGGATGCACTGTAGCCATTGCAGGGTAGCTTATGCAGGTCACTGATGGGGTACAACAAGACACCCAGGGCTTACCTTTTTGCTGCAGCAATACTGACGGCAGGACTCTTGTTCCTAATAGGTAGTGCCAGGGCCATGCCTGGACAGGAGTGTAGTGGGCAACCCTAGACTGCTACAGCCACAAGAAAAGTTTTCAGCTCTGTCTTCCTTGCCTTCTTCCTCACCCTTCCTTGCCCAGCTACTGGCAATGTTTGTCCCCAGTTGCTGGGCTGGCAAGAAGCTGCAGCAGGGTCGTTGGTAATGGCAGCCCCGTATCAGGGCAGCAGGGCATGGGCTGAACTGTTGCCCCCTCCTTCCCTTCAGGTTCTGGACGTTTTCGCCCAAAACAAGCTGATCATCGGTCACGTTCGCCCACAGGATCTGTAAGGCTGGCTGTAAATCTGTGAATCTTATTTGACTTATGAAAGCCTTAAATCTGTAGTAGGAAAGTATTTCACCTCCACAATAGGTGGATTGACCTAATGGAATCAACTATATTTGGTGCTCAAGGGTCTTAACTTCCTGGAAAATGTTAAGGTGGGCGACAGGTAGGTGACCGCTTCCCCAAAAAACCCCAACCACGTGCTCGGCTGAACCAGCAGTGACTGTCCTGTGCAAGTCTTAAATCGTACTGACCTGACTGGAAGCGTAAAGGTACCAACGCAATCAGCCACTTAATGAAGCTGTCCCCCCGCTCCGCAGAAAATGGCGTAACTTGACCGTCGTGGATTGCCTCTAACTATGCTTTCGCAAAAGCGGCCTTTTCCCATGGCTGTACCCGTAAACAGCCAGGGCCGGGCCCCATCCTCGGCCGGCCGGCCCGGGGAGGCTGCGGCCAGGCGGGATGGCTGGTCCGGGCGCGCAGCAGGGTGTCTCGGGCGGGAAGGAGCAGGAGGAGGGAGGCGGGGACGCCCTTCCCTCAGCCGAGCGTGCCGGGGAGCCCCGCGGTGCCCCGTGGCGGTGCCGCCACCACGCAGCCGCTACAAGCGCGGCCGGCGGCCGCCCGGCACAGGGCAACGGCCCGCCCCAGAAGCGCGGCGGGACGGGCAGCGGCGGCTGCCGGCGGAGCGGGCCCAGCCGCTGCCGGCGCCACCCGCGGACGCGCCGCGGCTCAGCTCCGCCCGGCCCCGCCGGCGGAGGGGCGGTGCCCGCGGCGCGCCCAGCAGGTGGCGCCGCCGCGCCGCGTCCGTGAGGGGCGTGGGCGGGTGCAGGGCTGGCGCGCGGTACGTGAGGGGAGCCGGAGGGGAGCCCGCCGCCGCCCGTGGGGCTGCCCGGCCTGGAGGCCTGCCCTGCGGCCGGGGATCGCCTCCCGCCCGCTGGGGCTGACGTGGCTGCGGTTCCCCTCCCGCGGCCGGGAGGAGGGCTGCGATGGGCGGCGGGGCTGGGCTATAGCTGTGTCCGCCGTCAGTTCAGAACCGTGCGTGGGAAGCGAAACCGGTCGCGTCTTGACGTGGACCTTGTGGAGAGTCACTGAGTGGGAAGGAAAGGCAGCCGGTCCTGCCACCCCTGCTCTGCCTTGTCTGCAAGGTAGTCAAGCACGGCAATGGAGCGTGCATTTCAAATCAGGTATAATTAAACAAAAAAAAAAAAAAAAAAAAAAGAAGAAAAAGGTTAGGTATAATTAAGAGCACCTATTTTAGAGCCCTCAGCATGACCCTGTGGGACACCGTGCAGATTTTTGAAGGCTACGGAGATCTGAACAAGAGTTGGCAGAGAAGAAATTGCAAGTAGTCTTCTCAGAAGTCTTCGCAGCCCCAGCAACAAAAACAAATAAACAACCTCTAACAGAATAAAACAAAATCCAAAACCAACAACAACAAAATAAATCCACCCATCCCCCCCCCCCCCAAAAAAAAAAAAAAATTTAGCAGGTTCGTGGTTACTGCGAAGCCCAAGGTTTGACCTGATCAAGAACAGAGGTGAGCCTGGGCAGAACATGGTCTGAGGTAGGGACGTGGCCCAGGCAGCGTCCACAGTCTCGGGGAAGTAAATCAAGGGCTTGGTGAGCACAGCAGGACCTGACACACTCTTCTCTGCCTTTTCTGGAGGACTTGCACTGTTCAAGCTGTGCTTTGCCTCTGGTCTGATAAACACCGTCGGGGGTAAGGCATCACCCCTCTGCCTGGGGACTGCTGTAGCCCTGCCTGGAGAAGTGGAGGTGCCAGAGGTAGCTCATTCTGGGGAAGGGTTGAGGTCGGGGACACTTCTATTCTTTGTTGTAAGAGAAGCAGACTTTTTACCTGCTGGTGAAGGAATTTGAATGAAAACTTGACTGTCAGCAATAACAAGGAAAATTGACCTTCTGGCACTTGGGTGGTCAACAGAGCTGATGGAGCACTGTTCTGGCCAGCTTACAATCTGTTACCTTTTGGAAATCTGGAGTATAGAAATAAAATTCACTAAAATGTAGATGGAGATTGTTGTTCCGAATTAAGCTTTAGTCAGGTGGTTATTGACCTATAATTATGTTCTTTTTTTTCCTTAATTATTCAAAAGATTGAACACGTCAGATTTGTGAGACAATGCTCCAGTAATGCCGTATACTCTTACACTATGGTGCCATTGGAATACTGCCTTGGGGAGATGCAAGTGTAGAGAGCTAGCTTGTGTAAATTCTTCACATTAGTGCAGTGTCCTGGTTTCAGCTGGGATGGAGTTATTTGTCTTCTTAGTAGCTGGTACAGTGCTATGTTTTGAGTTCAGTATGTGAAGAATGTTGATAACACTGATGTTTTCAGTTGTTGCTAAGTAGTGTTTAGACTAAAGTCAAGGATTTTTCAGCTTCTCATGCCCAGCCAGCGAGAAAGCTGGAGGGGCACAAGAAGTTGGCACAGGACACAGCCAGGGCAACTGACCCAAACTGGCCAACGGGGTATTCCATACCATGGGACGTCCCATCTAGTATAGGAACTGGGGAGAGTTGGGGCAGGGAATCGCCGCTCAGGGACTAACTGGGTGTCAGTCAGCAGGTGGTGAGCAATTGCCCTGCGCATCATTTGTACATTCCAATCCTTTTATCATTACTGTTGTCATTTTATTAGTGTTATCATTATCATTATAGTTTCTTCTTTTCTGTTCTATTAAACCGTCCTTATCTCAACCCATGACTTTTACTTCTTTTCCCAATTTTCTCCCCCATCCCACTGTGGGGGGTGGGGGGGGAGTGAGTGAACGGCTGCGTGGTGCTTAGTTGCTGGCTGGGGTTAAACCACAACATGTAGTTAGCTGGATTAGGTGCTTAAACAAATCTCCTCAGGCTCAAATTTTAAATTAAGATACTGAGCAGTCCTGCTGAAGTTGGGGAAATGCAAAATTTGGTATGGAAGTTAAATCGATTGAATCAGGACCAGCGTATATGTTCAGCCTCTTCAGAGCATTTGCTCTTTTGAATGTGGGTGGAAAACACACCTGGTTTACCTTCTTTGGGTTTTCCCAATATGCCCATAACTGCAGCATGACTGGGCAGCCTGCCAAAATGCACGAAGGAAATCATAAAGCTGCTACCATGCGATACAGTTCTCCTCCAGCTTGAACTTAGATATCTGTTGGCCTTAGCAAAGTTCTGCTCAATATAACTTCTGAAAGAAGCAAATATTAGTAATTTATTATTATCTTGTTATTGATTGCTAGGAAAGCAAGCTCTCTAAAAATGAAGGCAAGCCATGGTGCTTGTCTCAAGGATTTTATTACTCCAGCTGAGATAGCAACAAAGCACTTTGAAGGTTAATTAATGGACCATATGATGACAGCAACAGGTGAGATGTTGTAATCATGTAATCACCATAGATGCTTTATAGACTTATATTTTCTAAGGCGTATATTTAAAAGATGAAGGAAGATACTGCAAAAAGTGGTAAGAGAGAAAGCATGAAGAAAAACTTGCCTAATGAGCAGTTAAATGTGACTTGAGTCAGTGAAATACTGTTCTGCTTGTCTAGCATGGGACATTTCATTTTAGCATCTAAAGGAATTCAGGTGTCAGAACCAGTTTGTGAAATACTGATTAAACAACTAAACCAAAGCATTCACACTTTCTGTTGTTAAGGAGAATGTATGCTGATTTTTAGTGACAATTAAAAATTATCATATGATTTTGATGGCTTATATACAATTCTAGACTCTGATTGCTGACCACAAATGTGAATTCAGAAGATAATTTTAAAATCAGTTTTGCTGTGATGAAGGAAGTCTTCTCAGATGTTAGATGGAGCCTGACTAATTAAGAAAGTGTTTTCAGGCTCTGCTAGAAGATCAGAGATTATTCTTGATTTGCATCTTAATAAGAAATCATTGATGGTGTAAAGAGTTCCTTTGATTATTAAAATATGACATGAATATTGAAACTTTTTACAGGTAAGGACATGTTGATATGAAAGTGGCACAGGGAGGAAAAAGTCATTACACTTTTCCTTGTTTTAGCTTTTCTTCTTCACACCATCACAGCAAATCAAATTAAGGGACTCCAGCATTCTTATTAAATTCACTGGTTGGGAGCTGAAAAACTATTAAGTGCTTGCATTTGCTGCTTAAAATATGGCAAGAAGCAAAGATGTGTAAGACACCGGTGAAGAGCCATTTTAGGCCTGGTACTTTCAAGCTCACCTTTTTATATACTATATATTACATGTTATTCCTAGTCCTTCTTCATGTTCTTATTGTCACCTGCAGAAGAGAAGGAGACACATACAGCACAGGCAGAGTGGAATAAATAATAAAAGGAACAAAACTGAAGTGTAGGGGGAGGCAGTGTCATAATGAGATTTTATATAATGTTCTTTATCTTGAGTGCTTAAAGCTGAAGATAATGGTAACTGTAAACTAGCTGCTATTTCCTTCACTAGCTTAGAAATCACTGAACTCTAGCACTATCAGTTGTCAGCCAGAATATGGCATAAAAAAAAATAATCTGTCACTGAGGCCCTATGTGTGTATTATGTACTATGGGTAATGTTAGTAACAGGTTAGTCATACCATACTCTCACATGATGTAATTAATACAGAGTAAATTACTCCGAAATCTAACACCAGCCAGAGTGTAGTAATTGTGGAATTGTCCCAGATCAAAAAGAATGTGCAAGTGGATGGTGTTAATAGCCTGATTATGTAGCAGCAAGGGTTTAAATATAGATTTTGATGCTTATAATTTGATTCCTCAAGGGGCAACTAATTTGACAGCAAGTACCTCATAGTGGAAGCTGGCTTTCTGGAGGAGCTGTGAAACTGGCCAGGATTTATTTCAGGGAGCATGAGACCTGTTGAATGCTGCAGGTATTCATGTCTGATCTGGAGTACTCCGAGAGCATTTCCAGGCATCCTGCCTGATTCACCAGGATGTCTCTACTCCTGCTCTTGCTTTATTTTAGGGTTTAGTGTTTTAGGAACAGTTCTACCTTGTTTATACATATGTCTACAGCCTATAGCAAGTTTTATATCAAATGTCACAGACTCACTCTTTAGAAGTCTCATGTGATCAGACATTTGTGTTTCAGAGGAATGGCAGGTACTTAGCACTGGCGAAAATCATAACCAAAAACTTCATTGACCTTATGTGAGGTATGTTAAATGACATACATTAGAATAGAAGAATAGTAAGCAGTAGTTGTGTGCTCAGTTTTAACTGCACAAGAAAAACTGCAACCATACTGGTACACAGAAGGAATCTAGAAGATGATTCTTAAAAAGTTTTATGTTTCTTAAAATTTTCTTTTCCAGTTATTGATAATGTCTGATTTGGAAGGTTGTCATTTTTTATAATATAATTTGTGTTCAATAGCACTGCTGCAATTGTTGCCAGACATTCTTAGAGTACAGTTGTGCTTAATGCTATAGAAACACAACAATGTGACAATTATTCTTTCAGAGAAAGTTCAGATTTATTTGAGCTGGACAGCTGGAAAAAAAATTTAGATACCCCGTGACTTAAAAATGGTTCTGAGTTCTCTTAGATTTAAAAAAAAAAGTATCATCTGATAGCTACACAATAAACTAAATTATTCTAACATCAGGAATCAATCGGAAATAATTTAAAAATATAAGGAAGCTGTATATATGCAAATATCATATGAGAAATTTCATAACAATTCCTTCAAAAAATTAATTTGCCACTCGAAAGACTGAATAATCTGATTTTCCTAGAACTGTATTTCAAATGCCTCTTGATTTGCAGCAATCGATACCTCCTAATTTGTGGGACCTTTTCAAGTCTGGGCTAATCCCCATTTACTTTTTAAAATGAGAGAGAATGCGTAGGAATTGTCACTGTGAAGATGCATTACCATATCAAAAACTATTGTTAAAAAATTATTTAGAAATAATAAATGGGATTTATCAATACTTGAACTAGCTTTAATTTAGCCATTGAGGTATCAGAAGTGACAATACAAGAGTTTGATATGGAGTAATTGACTCTCAGCAGGTAAGCTGGTTAACACTCAGTTCCTTGCTGCCATGGATAGCCTTCTAATATAAACTTCTCATACTTGACCAGCCAGCTTAAAATTAACTTGGCTATCTCTTGACAGTGCTGCACTAGCTGTGTTGTCTTTGTGTGATAACTGCTGTGACTTGCTGGCTTAAAATGGTTTCTGAAACCTCTTTTTTTATTTCTCCCTCATTCCAAAATAATAGTAATACATGCTCATTCATATAGTAAGACGTATTTTTCTTTTAGGAGTGTAGAATTTAATTTCTATAGTCCAAGTCCATCTTGTATAAAAGTTCAGTTCCAATAAGTTAAACCCCCACCTCCCTTTCAGCTGACTGGAAGAAAGATTCAGATGTTTCATCCTTGAGATCACCACCTTGAGCCTCAACATTGAAGATATCTAAAAACCGCAGATGGATTTCTTACTGTAGCAGATGAAGTAGAATGAGCTAAGTACAGTGCCAAGGTAGATAACCTGTTTTAAGACATTTCTTTCATGTCAAATGACCCTTAACATTATACTCAAGTAATAGTCATTCCTCAGTTATCACTATCTGGAGTGTTACCATACAGCAGTATGTAGTGGTTTCTGTTCCATATGCTTAGAAAATAGGTCCAAAACCAGACATTCACAAGAAAAATGTCCAGATTTTTATTGCTGTGCCGTCTGTGCTGGATAATTCTGTAGTTTCTGGCTTACATTGACAACATTGTGAAAACTGATGACAAAGAGAGGGGAAATAATAACAGATTCATTCAAAAATTATTCCTGCGATAGCTGAAATCTATAGATTTGTCAGATAATATATATTTAAACATTTGGCGTAAGGACAGTTAACATTTTGAGCAATGGTATGTATGGAAGGGCAGGCTGCAGATCTGGTGGAGAAGTGAATGGACCAATCTTAAATGTACTATTCAAGTAGTATGATACCTATCATATTCTCTCAGTGCTTGTACCTGCTGTTTTTAAATTCTTCATACATCATTTTCCTTTTCCTTTCTGTAGGAGTGAGGAAAAAACTGCATATATGTATATTGTGTGTGTGTCTAGAACAGCTTATTAGAAACCTTAATTGAAGAACTGAGATATTAGTGAGAGATTTCTACTGTCTTTTGAATGTGATGAGATTTATAGTCATCCATTCTTATGGAAGAGGCTTCCAAAGTATGAATCCAGTTCTTGGAAAAAGTTCTGTTTCCTGTCATGATTCTTTCTGTAGGAAGGATGACATAATATATTTGTAGCTTTCTCTGAATTCAGAAAACAGTTTACAGATGCAGAATTGCAGTAATTTATAGAGACCTAAAATAATTTTGTATGGTTTTGGGAAGGGAAGGCTAGATCTTAAATAGTTTCGTATATACAATGATTACTTTGGTTTCAGCAAAGTGGAAATAAGGAGTTGCATAAGCCTTAATTATACCTATTAATTATATTTCTCAAAATAAAATAACAAAATTGAATTGCTGTTTAAGGAATTCTTGTGGCAATTTGAAATGTCTACTGTATTCTCTGCAGCATTTTTTCTATAGTTGCATTACAGTAGTGGAGAAATTACTTTATAAAATCAAATTTACTGAGAAATTCATATTTTATTCCTTCAGTGTGTTTATTGAAGTACATAGGCCTGTATTCTGTTTGTTGAAGATATTAGTTTAGGTGTCTGACCAGCTGCCCAGTCTTTGAGCTGACAGGTGCTGCCTGTGCTAACTATAACCCCGCAGTCGTGATCCTGGCAAGTGGCACCCATCAGCGCAAGTCCTTGGAAATATGCTGCTAAGTCTCTTCCCAGAGCTGCGTGCCAGGTGGGCTCTAACAGGAGCCACACTTGGTGTCACCTGCAAGTGCAGGATGTGTAGATGCTTATGGGATCGGTGCTGTGTAACCAAGGGTAGTGTGTAGTAGCCCAGCACAGGGAGATGAGATTCTCGCAGAGAGGCAACCTTATGTTGTTTAACAACCCAGATAGTAATCTTGCTTGGTTGTGGGTCTTTTGCACTCAGAAGTGGGAATTTGGATTTCTAGGTTGTTAATGCTAATTATACAAGAAGATACTTTGCAGTTAGAATGCTAGGTTTCAGGGGTTTTCTGATGTTGGTTTGTTTGTATTTTTCCATAAATACTGAATGGCTATGATGTTATGTTGCTGAAAAAACTTGGAGCATTTGGGCAGTGAATTACTAGTCTATTCACCACTTTAAAGATGAACCTGAACTACCTGGGGATGAATTGCCCAGACTGAATTGTGTGAAGCCAGATCCTGCAATACCTCTCTTTAACCTGAAGGCAGGTACTAACTCCAGACAGTTCCAGGCACCTGGTTTCAGTGCTGCAAAGTAGACAGCTAATCTCTCGCAGTTCTAGTAAAGATCTTGGTGCTCTGGACTAAAAAGACTAGTGCTACTGAGAAAGTCTTTCTCTCGCTGCTCTGTAGCATTATCTAGCTGGCTAGTTACCATTTCTAGAGCACATGTGATGTACACCCTTCCTAAGAAACCTTGACATAGCCCCACAATTAAAATATCAAGGGGAATGCATTTATAAAAATTTGAAAAACTCTTGCATTTGATACATTATTCTATGCTAAGCTGTATCCTTAAACAAAAAATTTACGACAGTAAATATTGTCTTTCTCAATTTTAACACCGCAGTTACAGAGGAACTTGTCAAGTGATGTGCTGTGCCCTCTCTCCCTTTCTAATTTTGCAAATGCATTCAATTTGGGAGAGGAAGGGAACAAAAGAGAAAAAAAAAAAACAAAAGAGAGAAGATATATCTGCCAAGTCTGACTGCTAGGAAATAAATATATCCCATTGATTCCTCTATATGCCATATTTCAGCAGGAAATTAATGTTTTTCAGGTGGCTACTTTTTTTTGCTATGTAAAGTGTTAATTAAAAACAGTTGTTGTTATAAAGACAGTGAAGGCCCAGCCTTCCATTGCCCTTTGCTCACAGGGGAGTTTATACCGATGGCAGGATTAGACATGGCTAATCTCAAATCTTGTCGTGTGGTGGCTCTGAGTTGTAACATCACCACCAACTTCAGAGGGCAATGTGTATGACTAGTGAGTGTCACTGGCTGACTTCTCCCATGAGAAAGATGAAGAAATTATCTTTGCCTATGAGAAAGCTGAAGAAATTATCAGCATGTCCAGTTCCATTCTTACTTGTTTCATCTGTATGTGCTTTCTCCACAGTTTTCTGTTATAACGTTGAATTTTGCTGCAGTGTTTCAGAAAGCTGTAACGTATACTATATATTTCATATGAAAATTGTCTAGTTGCTTCTAATTACAATAGCTCCTTGTTCTGCTGCCAAGGAAATAGCATCATCAGCTACCTGGTTTATACAGAATATTACAGAATAAAGACAACAACATAAATACACTGTTATTTTTCCTTCCTTATATCCTGCATTATGACAGGAATCCCTCCCATGCTAAGTTCATTGGTTAACAATAGACAAAGCTGCTTTCAACAACTGTCTATAGCCTCTGTGGACCATAATATGGTACAGCCATGATAGTATTAAAAAACTGTCTTACCATGATAGTTTCAATTTTTTTAGTAAACTTTATTTGACTTATAGCCTCTCCTAAACAGAGATTAATCCCTTTTCTTGCATCCACACAGAATGGGACGTCTATGATACCAATAATAAAGAATAGTATAAATAATTTTCTTTAAGTAAGTATTTTGCTAACATCAGCAGAGAAAAATGTTCACTGCAAGAGATACAGTGTCACTACAAGGACTCGAGCAGTGACCAGAAGCTGTAGTTTACTCAGCCAGGGGATTCTGGGTTGCTTGTATCTTTCATTCCTATTAACAGAAGGTTTTGTCATTCAATGTTTTTGGAAATTATGGAAGGGTATTTAGCTGAATCTCAAACACTGATTTATCAGAAAACATTTTTGAAAGCCTTAAAATTTTGTCTACTTTGCCCAAGGGAAATGCCTTGAAGAAAGGATAAGGATTTCACGTTCCCTACCTTTAGGTGGCTAATTTTGGTCACCAAAATTAAGACTTTGATTTCCAAGGACTCCCTCTGTATGTAGCCAACAGAGAGAAGGAGGATCTTCCAGAGGATTTACAGCCAGAAGTCTAACTCAGATATTCTATGCTACCCTTCAGAGGACGCTTGTGAGAGAGATGAGAAAACTGTCTGATACCCTTGGCAGTATGTGAGGGGTGGACATGCATTGGTGGTCCCAGTTTCTCAGTGCTGCAGGCTGACTGCCAGGTCTGGGGCTCTCCTAACAGGGTGACATGCACAGACCCAGAGGGAGGTACCAGTTTTCACCCTCTGTCATGCCCTGTCTCCTCCAGAAATGCTGCAGAAAATGTGGTTAGAACCATCTTGTGTGCCCAGGACCTGTGGGCCACCAGTTCAGCCACCTGTTCTTAGGAATATCAGTCCATCCTTTTTCTTCCCTTAAAGGTTCTCTGTCATACCTGGCTTTTGTTTTTCAAGAATATTGTAGATGAGGTATCTGACATTTTGGAGCAATGTCTTCTTGCTCATGCTTATGCCAGGCAAATTATATGATGTTAAGTTCTGAGTAATGCTTTGTTCCACTTGTGCTTGTCAGCTGTGGGTAATAACATCTGTATTCAGAAAGCACTGACTGTGCCTTTGCACTTGAAGAGTGGTCTCAGGAACATGTGCAAGCACCTCAGGCCCTCTGACCTGCCATGTGCTGTCCCCACAGCTGTCCCACAGGCTGACCATGAGGAGCCTGGTCAGTTGTATCTATGAGACTGGAGTTGCTCAGGCATTTGAAGTTGTGGGTGCACCTTCACTCGTATCTGGGATTATCTTTCTAGCTTCACATTTTTGCACCTACCCAAAACTGGACTTCAGAGGGGTCACCAACAGACTTCAAAGATAATATATGCATGGACTGATTTACTTTAGACAATCCTCTGGGTGGGCACTGATGTCCTGCATCTTTGTGCTGGACAGTCTCTGTTAAGAAGTCCTGTAACTTGTTGTCCTTTTTTTGCACTGCACTGCTATATCCTCTTATTTAGTTAGTATTAAACTTTTACTCAAACAGAATGCTTTAAATGTCTGGATCTTGAAATTTATTGCCAGATTCTTTAGTATTCATCCTTCTGATCCAATAAAATTGCTTAGCTCTCCTGCAGCAGTTAACACATAAAAAACTTCCCTGAATCTGAAACTTTAGTGGATACAAAAGTCTGAGGGCTACTGGCTCTTCCAAGTATAATGGCTATGCTATTTTGTTGGCTGTTATCAATGTTTCTTTTTATTAACAGATACTATGTTTTTTTTCTCATTTAGCCTGGCAGCCTAACGTTTAAAGTAGGTGAGAATCTGATTTTACTTACAGAACATTTCATTTATTTAAGGCTATTTGAAATGACTTGTTTAATGAATGTATCGCACCTCAGCTGATGACCTCATCCTCTCTCTGTGCAATTACAGTTCTGCATCACAAAGAGGGGGCCATATGTATCCAGGGGAAACTGAGTCTCTTAAGCAGAAAATAAAAGTCTGTCAAAATACTACACAAACGCTGTACATGCACCTTTTTTTAACAGAGCCTGGTAAATTGAGAGATTTCCAGTGTATTCTGAAAGTTTAGTCCCTGGACCAAGTCAACAAATGGTCTGCCACTCCTCAAGGTAAAATACAAGTCACAAGTCAAACAACTAGTCCTTTTAAGGAACAGTGAATATACATAAACTGGTGATCATTTTAGAGCTCCTTTGTTTGACTCCTCTCATTAATTTATTTTATCAATTAAGAAATTTGCTGCATCAAGAACTTCACTGCCACCCTCCTCACAGACATGGAACCTAATGCACTAAAGTACAGGCTGACATAAAAAGGGTTTGAAGTTTACAGTGCTAATCAGAGGTGTGCCTCTATTCAAAAGTAGCTCTTACAGTACATTTGGCTTAGCACAAGCAGAAGACCTTCAATTCTTCTATTTTGTAATGAAAGCTTTAAAAGCCTCCTCTCATAGGGAAAAGACTTGAAGGGAGGGGAAGAGGCTTTTTTAGTTGGTGATTCCTTTCAGTGGTTCACTGCTCTGCAGTGGCTCTCTAAACTGCTGTGGATTTTAACATTTACTTGAGCACAGCTGGGCATTTTTTTTCCCTGGCATTTTTCATTCAAATATAAATAGCTACGAAAGTAATACTACCAAGAATATTTTTAAAGAAATATCCACTGAAGCCATAAAAAAGTCTTGAACTAAGGCCTTCCAGAATGACTGCCATCATTTTTATGCTCCTATTCTGAGTGCACATGAGGCTGTCTAGGAACTGTAAACTTAAGGAAAGAAATAGAAAGGTATATGATGAATACAGTAGATGGGATCTTTAGTGTAGCTTGTTCAGACATTCTTTTTGTTAATGCAGCATTATTTCTGTCAAAATTGAAATGCTTTGAAAAATATGCTAAGTTGATGAAAATCTGTTCAAAGGAGAACTGATAAAGCATTAAAAAAAAAGTCCAGGAAAGAATGTTTTGACCATTTTTAGAAAATTTAAAAATGTGAATTGTCTTATTTAAAACAATTCAAAGAAATTTGAACTCTGTTTGAAATGTATTGCAACTACAGAGCAATAGAATTTATTAGGTTGAAATGGGGAAAAAATTGGCAGCATGGAGCTTCCTGTGAAATGGAAAATCCAGTTCCTGGCCATGTCTGTTTAGTGACAATTTCCTAAATCTGTAACTACTTTTGATTCATAGAATCATGAATCATGATTCTGTAAATACTTTTGACTGATGGTTTTAAAGACAGAGAAAATTCTTGAATGTTGACTGACAAATGCAAGTGGATTAAAATCTCCCAAGCCACCTGATTGCTTTACTGGGGATGGCTTGAACGTTGTGTGGAAACCCTGTTCCTCAGAAAGGTACCTCAGTACTGAAGCTAGTCATGTCCTTCTCTGAAAGCTGGCTGAAGGTATTTTCCCAAGCTGTAGATATTAATGGTCTCAGACTAATTATGCTTTTGCAAAGCATAAGACTCTCAATTACCTGAAGCATAAGTTTCTGTTCATTTGCTGGCTACTGACAACTTGTAAGCTCAAGTTGACCTCTGTATATTTTAAATTGGTATTACCTTTGAAACAAAAAGAACATGTCAGATGAGCTGTTACTACATCTCATACGTCACCACAGAGTGCCATGGCATAGGTCTTGCTGGGAGCTGCACAGTGACGATGGAAGAAAGCTGGGAAATTGTATTATTATAAAGAACACCTTTGTAAGTGGAAAAAGTGTTGGTGGAGGCAGATGCTATTAGTGTGAAGGAAGCACAGCCCATTCATTAGCTCTTCTTTCGATGTGGGAAATCAAAACAGGAAATAAAAAGGACTAGTTGCACTATGCAACTAGTTGCTGTGCAATGAGAATTGCACCGTGCTTTGAATATAACAACCACCAAATATAACAACTATCTAGTGGCCAGATTTCTTTTTTCTCTGGGGATTTTGATCTATTTCCTTTAGAGGCAGATTTTTTGTGTCACATCCATGCATTTCCCATCACTTTGTAAGCTGAAGAAGAAATCCAGTCTGCCAAATTAATTACCTGGAATCCTCCTACGTAGGAGACCACGTAGGAGTGTGTAGACCTTAGAGGAGTGTTTGTCACCAAATGAACGTGTCTGTGCTAGTTCAAAATGCCCTTCAAGCTACGTCTGAAATATTTCTTTGTTCAAATGAGTTACTCCTTCTTGTGGGTGGAATGAAGAATCTTGTCCTTCATCTTAATTTGTATACACTAGGTTCATGACAGAGTAACTTAGTCATATAAAGGAATGCAGATATCACCTCCCTTCTACACCATGCAAAGCTGTTGTGAGCCAAGGAGTTGTACAGGTAACAGACTAGTAAAACCAGGCCTATGATGTCTACCAAAACAATCTGGCTGCAAACTCTGCATAGTCAAGTTAAAAATCTAATTTAGCTATTTGTGTGGGTTCTTAATCGTACATGTACAAGTACATATTAAACTTAGAATTAATTACATCTCTCAACTCATCCATCTAAACAAACAATGCTTTGCTGAATGTAGCTTTTTTTTTATAAATATCCTCCCATTATATAGCAACTGAAGATTCCTATTTTACTTTGGCTTTTGTGCGTGGGAGAGGCACTCTGAAAACTAAATATATCCAGTATTAATTAAACTATGTATCTAGAAAGGACAGCAGGACAATTCTTCTTTATAGCTTTATTATGAGATTTGTCTGTACATGAAAAAAACTCGGCCATTAAACATTTTTACTGCAATTTTAGATCTGTCTTTACATCTGTGAGAGAGAGCAACAATTGGCTCCTATATTTTACAACCTGGTATGTATGAAAAATGAGCTTTTGTGAAATTGAGTTTTGCAAATACTCAGAAAGTGAGAAGAAACAATGCACAGGGAAAAAGGAAATAGGGAACAAAAACATGGAGAAGATGATAAAGATTTTTGGTATCTAATGAAACGGGAGAGGGAAGTGCCTACAAAATACGAATCTGAACACGAAAGTCTTGCTGAATCCTAAAACTGATGTGCAGTACATTAGATCATAATTTTCCTTCTCTGTTATGACTCTTGCCCTATTAATCCTGCTACATATACCACATTTGATGTGTTCTCGTTGTGCTTACCTTCCTTCCTAATACCACATATGAGCTAACAAACTTGCCATGGCTTCCCTTGAAGCTCACGAAGCTGGGGTATTCATGTTACATGCCATGAGCAGTTTGCAGAGAGTCACCATCAGTCTAGCTACAGCAGTGTGGTACAGCTCTCCCTTGGCACACACACGAGCTAGCGCACATGTCGGCACTGTGCTGTCCTGAGGCCGTGATGCTGCCTGCAGTTCCCGGGTGCCTCTGCGCTGTGTAAACATGCCCACTGTCTTTAATGATCTTGGCTGGTGGCTCTGATGCAGAACCACAAAACTCGAAGGACTTCTTTGCTTTCAGCTGTCTGCTGTAACCATGGAAATGTTTCACCTCCATCCTGGATTCAGCAGAAGGCCACCAAACCAGACGGTGTTGTGAACTAAATTCTCTGAACTCCATGAGCCAGAATTTTCCCACTGAATTATTCTGCTTGCAAATGCGAGAAGTCGCAGGTTTACTTCATCCATCACTCAGGTATCCTGTTATGCATAATACTTGCGTTTATTCCTTGGACAAAGCAGTTTGCCCACTCTTTCAGTCCAGGGACGAGGACAGAGACAGTCTGGCAAATTGCGCTGAAGTTGCTGAAGGCAGAACCCCTCCAGTTGTTCCATCTGTCCTGTCCCTGCCACAGCTGGCCTGGCAGGGTGGAGCACCTGCACGTGTCTCACTGCAAAGTCTGCTGTCTTAGCACAAACCAGCTTGCACCAGCACTTTAAAAAAAAAATTGCTAGGCTTTGCATCTGAAGCATGTACGTGCAGCCCCAGCCAGCTGCTTTTCTGCATGGATGTTTTCCCCTGGCAAACAAGCGGTAATGAATTATGGAGGGCCTAGAAGCAGAAGAAAGAAATAATTCACGAGTACCCAAAGACTTCCAGACTTTTTTCCATGGTATTGAAAAAATGAATCCTTAGCCCCATTTAAATAACTACCTCTGAAGGCTATTACAAACTTCTCAACTGAATGAAAAAGTATGTGGTATACAAGCACCGAAGATTACAAATACATATTTTGCAAAACTGCCTGTAATTATGCAAAGTAAATTTTATGCAAGAAGTGGCGCCACCTAAATGGCAACATAACATATGCACATGTTCAGAAAAGACAGTCTTTTCAAACTATTGCCACCCTCCTTGAATAGCTTGAGTCTTCAATTACAACTTAATCTATCCTAGTAAAATGAATTCTTTAGTGTTGGGAGTGGTTCTCTCGTTTTTCACTAGTAAGTGTATTCTTTCTACTCTACTATGTTGAAACAGTAAAGTGACATTAAAGGAGTAGGTAGAATCACTTCCTGTATGAACACCATATGTGGCAACATGACAGTAGTTCTGCTGCAGCTTTCCTCATGGCAAGGTGAGAAATCCAAAGTCAGATGGCTCAGATGTTACCAAAGCTGGTTTATAGCTAGAGTTTGTTAATTTCTCACTTTGTGCATGAGACCTAAGCAGATCTCACAATTACTGGCCAGACCTTAGCAGTAATTTTTGTACTAGCAACAATCCTGATACTTATGGTTTTCTCCCAGTTACCCTCTTTTTGGTGTTTCCAGATGAGTAGAACTGGTCTTGTGGCATGGGGCTGCAGTGCTTCACTGCAGACGCAGAGGAAACGGGGCTGTTCCAGATATGGCAGTTAGTATCTGCTGTCTGCTCCTGTGCCATGATGCATGTTCTTCATGCAGCCTCTCTGGGGAGCTGGACTGAAGTTACAGCACTGTGGCTGAAAGTGCAACTGCCTTGAAGAACAGGAGGAGGATACAAGTTTATATGGGTTGCAAACACAAAGTTCCCTTATGTAGTTGGTGAAATGAGCCAGCTTCTAACTGCCTGGATTTTGAAAGCTTCCAGAAAGTCCATGAAAGGGGTTTCTGATATGTTGACGCAGTAATAGCTGTGTCAGAACCATAAGGTGTTGCAACTTCCTAAGCAGTAATAATAGATGGGTTGATACAATCTACTTCCTTAGTTTGTGTTTTCCTGCTTTGTCACAAGGGTGTTTGTCTGGCAGGGCTAGAAAAGGGAAGATACTTACGTTTTGAAAAATTTGCAATTGTAAGCAGCTGAGAAGGAAATGGGTACTAAATCTTGTCAGAGGCAGACTACTACCCTGCAGGCTCTGCTGTGCAACAGAGCAGGCTGAGTGATGAGCTGTGGGTTCTGCACTACAGAGAAGGGGGAGTAGTGAGTTTGAAAGGTAACAGTCTCAGTTGGCCTTTAGAAATTCTCCTGGTCATCTATGAAAGTCTTCGGGACATGTCTGTCAGTAGAGCCATATCATTCACGAATCTAAGTTTAGGTTACGCTAAAAAGCATAGCAGGCTTGAAGAAGAAAATTTGAATGGATCAGAAATAGCAACATTGATTCTGAGAAAATAGATGTCTTCATCTAGGACCTGTCCAGATAAGTCCTCAAGTCCGTGACTGCTTGTGCCAAAATTAACTCTACAGTCTATGCAAACTGTTCTTTAACTGTGAGCCCTAGAACCAAAGTTTTCCTTTCACTGAACTCCCCTAGTGAAGGTCCAAATTCTTGTCATTGCTCGAATTAATAGATACACCCTTTGAATCACAGAACTTTACACAAAGATGTTTAATTTGTATATTACATTGATCCATGTGTCTTCTCTGTGGAGACCAGAGTCCCATAGAATAGAAAACAGTTTGAATTCTCTTTTATTGCATATCCAAAACAAGACCAACAAAAACCAAAAACCCCCCACACCGTATAAGATGTGTTTACCTGAACTTCTCACCTTATTTCAGATACACGTGGTGGGATGGAGAATTCTGTGTCTCTTGCCCTGTTTGTCCTGCTCTGTCATCATGTGTGTGGAACTCGTATTTCCAGTACAGCATTGTGACTTCTCTTTGACAGGCCATGAAGGTGTGTGTTTGCAAAGGCTCAGAGAGTGGTGGAGACACCGTGACGTGGCCACCTCCCAGGCTGCATGCTGCGGAACTTCCACGCCAGTCACCCAGCCTGGTGCAGAGGGCTGGTTGCCCACATACTGTGTTCCCCCCACCCCAATCTCTCCTTGCTCTTGAGCATGTTCTGCTACAGTTAACATTTTGCCATCCCTTAGTACTGTTTAGCCGTACGATCTCCCAGCCTTGGTTAACAAAAATAGAGCGAGCCCTCAGAATTGATAGCTCTGCCCTCATTTTCTCTTGGACCACTAAACTAAATGTATGAGACTTCACATCCCTGTAATGCTGACCAGCTACTGTTAAAAAGCCTTCTTATCTGTCTCTGCCTTCATGCTTAGATAATCAGTCCCCATCCTGTTATGTAATGAATTATTTTATTGTCTTCATTTTGTCCATTTTTATAACAAATACGTCCCTTACTTTTTGCCTTTGGAGTTTTTCTTGCTTCGATGATTCTCTGGAATATTATGTTGAGCTTGTTTTAAATAGCAAAGTATATGCACGTGTAGTGTGCCTCAGTAAAATATACATGAACTGCTGTTCACAACAGCTCTGGTTGTCAATTGGTATGCAATGTTTCTGATGCACCCAAGTTCCCCAAAAGCATTGTCTAATGTCACAGCCTCAGTCCTGTCTCCATTTGAAGTCATGGACTCTCCTTTCCTTCCTCCAAATTAACCCTTGCTCTAACTGTACAGCACAGAGTCCTAGCTAGTGTAGCACTCTCCCTGTTCTGCATGTTGAGTTTCATGCCAGCAAAGATTGCCCGAGGATGGTTTTCCTTGGTAACGTGTACCAAATGTGCAGTAGTGTAACAAGTGGAATAAAGTTATACCAATGCAATACTAAAGATCATCAATGAAAGTCCCCACCAAGAAGCAACTACCACTGGAGATCATTTCTCAAATGGTATGACTAACCTCATTTATCTTTAAGTCTTACGTTTCACCCCAGCTGTCCATGTTTTAACATTTAAAGGCTTTGCGTCTGCTGTGCCTGATACTGTAGTAGTGAAGGTCACTAAGCTGACTTTACTATTAGGTGCGGTTTCATTTTTATATACCAAACGTGATGAGGAAGAGTCACAGTGAAGTCTGTTGACAAGATCAGCTTTTAATGTTGCACGTATTAAATGACTTTGCTTTCAGTTGGTCGTCTCAGCACAAGCAGGACTGGAAATCTCATTAGAATATAGAAAGTGACAGATTTTGCAGTGCTAGCTGTGCTCTTGGAGCCCAATATTGTCTTTCATGTGAATACACAGAGTATAGACACATATTTATTTGAAGGTTGCCCTACAGCTTTGTCTAGAGCGCCCACTGACAACAGCCACACACTACCCTCAACGCTCCTCTGAGTGGGTTAACAGCAGTAAGGAGGTCTTAAATTGCCATTTCATATTGATTAAAAACTAACTTTCTTTCTGGTAGGTAACCTCCCCAATATTAATTATTAAAAAGTTAACTTTTTAATCACCCAAATGAATGCTGTGCTCAGATAAAACAAGTCAAATATGACAGGCGAAGTGGTCTGCAACTATCAGTGTTCTTCTGTAAAATTTAGGTGAAGCAGGCTTGTTGGTTAAAATCATGACAAGAAAAGAAAACAAACACTTCTTTGTTTTCTCAGATGCTTTCTGACTTACAAAACTGCTATTGATGCAGTCAGTAAGTGTGGTCAAATGCCATGGGTCATTGCAATAATATGGAGAATACATGATTTTCTGCCAAAAAATATTTTAGGAAGAATTATTTTCTACATACAGGTAAAAAGTACAAGATGGTACAAGCCTGACCATGCACATATGTCAGTGATGTTTCACATACACTTGAATTTTTACATATATCTTACAGTCAAATAAGATACAAAATAAACTGATACTTATTCAAGAAAATGAGGGACATGTGGTCCCATAACTGGATATAAGAGAGAGAAAGCCTCTCAGACAATATAAAATAGGCAAGCATGTGCTTCATTTTGAAGAATTTACTACACCTACTACTCAGTAGTTTTGTGTGATCCAGATGGAGAAGTATTCAGTTTAAAAAACCTTTGGGCTGAGGGCATGAAAACTTTATGCTATAAAAATCCTACAAGATCCTACAAAATCCTGAAGGTCTGTTTTGTCCTCTTTTATTTTCTTGGAAAAAAAAGTTGTTATCAAGTCCTGCCATGGAGGCCATGGTCATTTGTGAGGAACTGTCCGATCTTTCCTCAATGTTTCTCAGGGCTGAATACAATGAACCTTGTGCTAATGCCCACCATGTTCTATAGAAAGCTACCTGTCTACAGCTAGGTTGATTGAAAATGCAGATTTAAAAGCACGAAAAAAAAAAAAAAGCAAACTCCCACTTAAATTTTTAGACAAACAAATATTCATTGGTAAAGTTTCCTAAGTGCTGGGGAAGCTCTCCTGCTGTGTGTGTGCTTCCACCCTGCCAGGGCTGAGTGCCTAGAAACATTCCCTAAAAGGGAAGTGGTGGTATTCCCCAGTTCATCTTCCCTGAGACCACTTGATAGCTATGCTTTGAACACGCTGATGGAAATGAATCAACATGACACACAGCAGCCTTGGGTGCTTACGTTTAAAAATACAGCCAGTGAGGGAGGTGGTAATGATGTTTGTTCCTTATTTAATCTTCTCGTGTTTAGAGTACTCTCCCAGGAGATGGAAGATTTGGGTGCCATGTCCTCCTACGCCATCAGGGGTTTGGTGTCAACATTCCCTTCATTCCAGAGGAGTGGCCAGACAACGAGGCTGTAGACCATGCTGCGATAAGGAAGTGGCGTGGTTGGACCTGAGCAAGAATCATTAAGCTTCAGTGGTGAAACATGAATCCTTATCTAAAGCAGCTTTCCACCTGTTCAAAAGCAGCTTCCCAGTCCACAGTAGGGTTAGGATATTGGGCATGTGCCTCTTTCAGCAATTTAGCAAGTCGTAGGTTGCTGGATGTTGTAGATCCAAGCTTGCAGCATCCAAGTCCTTTCCATACCTGGGGCAGGAAGCTTATGTGACTGGCTGAGGGGTTTTGATATTACTGCAAGAACGGAATACCTGAAACCTACGTGAAATAATGCACTTCAATGATCTGAGTCCTTTCATTTCTCTATCTTTGAGTAGCAGATTCAGGGTGACCAGACAGACAGGCATCAAAAAATGACAGAAGCAAAAAATATGAATTTTGTACTAGTCCCATCAGCTTTGCCTTCTAGTTTTATCTGTGGATTACAGGAACCTGATGGAGAGCAACCTTGTTTATCCATGTAGACCATCAGATGTAAGGTCACTGGCTAACAAAGCAATTGTTTGTAATTATTTAAATAAGGAAGAGTGCATGCACGTACATGACTGCATATATGGGAGAATTGTCCAGGAAGTATGATAGGCTATCATCATGGTCAACGAGCATTTGCTTGAACAGAAAGCAAGACATGACTGAGAAGATGCATGGAAGACAAGAACGTGACTTTTCACTTTGCAGGAAGTTCTGCCATTTAAAAAAAAGTATTCAAAGTAAAAATGAAAAAAACCCCACAACTGAATTTTCTACAGAACTGGCTTAATTACTTTGTAATCCAAAATAAGTTGTTTAGACCTTGAATATCTGAGTGTTACACACTTGTGATGCTAAAAATTATAAATGTTTGAGCTGAAATAGTTTCAAAATAAACATTGGAAGTAATCATTAGGTGAAATCTAAAACAGGGGGAGTGTTAATTGTTATTTTACCTAAAACAAAATTCAGTGGAGATAGTGATTTGTTGTGAAACATGCTCCTTTAAATGAGTTACCTTTTCAATGACAGAAAGAAGTATTTTGGGGAAAAGTTCTGAAACCTTTTACTGCTTGATAAATGGTGGGTAATGCCTATTGGAAGGACTAGTATTCATTGCTGAGCTCTAAATTACCTTCAGCCACACAGGAAAAAACCTTACTGCCTCTCAGGAAAACTGTGTGAAATATATGATCAATGCGCAAGTGTGGTCAAGAAAGTAAATGAAATGTGAAGATGGCTAAGGTTAAGCGTAAGGCACTTGAACCAGGTTCTCAGAGAACCCATAATTTCTGTGAAATTCAGCTGCAATTACATGGACTCAGTACTCCGAATCTCAGAATTTTTATTTTGAATATAGCATCTGACTTTTAGGAGGTATATGAATAGGCATCTACTGTCAGGAAGCAACAGGAAGGTGAGGGACATTCAGTTTAAGATACAAAAATGGTGGTATACTATGTCGTGTTTTGCATAGCAACAAAAACTACATTCACATCATTTTAGTTTTACTTTTAGATTTTCAAAAGGCTTTCAGACAACAATTGCTCTCTTTCCTGAGTTACAACTTCAGTTAGTTTTTGTTTTGGTTCCCTCAGGACATAACCAACATAAGATTTTGCAAGTGCAGAAGCAATATTTGAATGGTTGCCAGTGACAGAGAGAGTAATTGTCAAATTATGATTTAAAAAAGTGTCCTGCTTAAAAAGCTTCTTGAGTAGCACTGGTTTTGTTTCATGTGGCTGAACTATTTACTGCAAAGCAAGAAGGCCTAAGTGAAAGTGCTCCAAAATGGGTTTTCTAAATGTGAATCCAGAGAAACTCGTCTCTAAGGTTAATTACAGAAGCTGTGCATTTGTAGTGTTTACAGCACTTTTTAAAGCAGTGCTTTCTCATGGCCAATATAGCAGGTTATACATTTGGGAAAAGAAAACCAGGAAGTCCTGACTTGTACTTCCCCAGCTGTAACCAATGCAGCCACAGTATAATTAAAGCCCTAAATAAATGATGCACTTAATTAAAGACAAAAACAAGCCTATTGAAAATGGAGGGAAATAATGAGCTATTTCTTGTTGTACATGATCTTTGTATACAATAAAACATGTGCTAAAGTGTTTTGTGGTTGGCTGGTGTTTTGATTATTCTTTACAAAAATGGGAAGACAAGGAGCCTAACATGGTTTGCATCTAACAGGCAGTCCACAGATCAGAAAGGCGTGATCACTTACTGATTTAAGACATAGGTGCAACGAAGCTCAACGGGTACCATCGCAGAGCCTGTGTCACCCTCTCTTTTGGGCCGGCACAGCTGTTCATACAGCCAGTCAGTGAACCATTTTGGGGAACTGATCTAGCAGAAGAAAGCAACTGGGTTCGGGGGGAGGCGAGGCTGTGATTGATTGTATTTCAGGTGGATGTCTTCTCCAGCACCGATAGTGAGGAAACCATGCAAACAAAGGTAGCCTCGCTGAGGGGACCAAGCAGCTGGAGGCAGAGGTTGTGCAACACGTTGCCAAATGTTTAACAACCAACCCTCTAATATTGTTAAAAGGTGAGAAGCAACTAAGGGGAAATACGGTAAACTTCCGGGAGAATATGTATAGCTATGCCTCATACTATTTAAGATATTAAAGGTACATGGCCCAACTTGTAACCAACAATACAAGCAACAGGAAGGGATTAAAAACAAAGAGAAATAGATTTCAGCTCTTGAGACTCACAAGCAAATGTCATCATGCAGCCTCTGATCTCTTCTCTTTCTGTGCACTAGTACCATCAATAAGACTAGCAAGAAAATGGTTGCAGCTCTGGAGGTGTGACAGCTAAATGATCACTGCAGACTAGCAACAGGAGCTCCGAAATTTAAGACTGTGGGCTCTTTGTTAAGGTAGCATGTCTCAGAAACAATACTTTACAGGTACTGCTCTATAGGAAATTAGATGATATTACATAAGTGAAAAAAGGAAGTCTCCTGTATGGTTCTTTTTGTGCTGTACCAGTGCATGGGTGACGGCTTTTGGACCTTGTGTTATCATGCTGAATTCTCTGCTAGGTTTGCACAAAATTCATTTGGGCTCCAGTCAACAGGATTTGAAGGCAGAAAAGGAAGGAAGGGTGAAACCAAGCAATCTGTTTTTTTTTTTTTAATTTCTTCTGAAACAGTAGTTCCTTAATATATTATAGACACTAAGGAATACTAATATCATCAAGTCAAGAGCTCTTTCTAAATGGTGGCCCTGTCAAAACTGTTAGTGTTTTCTGATGAGGTACAAATTCCAGTCTTGTGCTCAATCTACTTCATACAGAGCTTGTGCTGCAAACGGAATATGAAACTCCGTTCCGTCTGGTTTCCAGCAACACCATATGTATGATGGAATCCTAATTTGCACGGCTATGGTTCACATTATGTCAGTTTTTCATTGATGAATTCCTGTCTCAGGAGTGGATTGCTCAGCCTTTTTTTATTTTAAAGAAAGTGTGGAAGGGGAGGAGCCCTTAAAAGTGATAATTTGGGGGGAGAGGGGGAAGAAGGAAAGGAATTTAATGGAAGGTGATACTTTGTCATCCTATCCTGATTTGAAGCGAATTGGACAAAAAGTAAAATTTCTTTCCAACAATTTCTTTTTGGACACATTCTATCTGTCACGGAAACTATTCCATTGAGTTAAATGAAACACAGAAAAGACTTGAAAAAATTATTGCCAGACAAATGCATCTTTTTAAAAAATGCTGCATGAAAGCAAATATTTATAAATAATGAATAGCTTTCATGAAAATTATCTGAGCCCAAATAGTGCAGCATGTGTCAAAAACACAGTGTAGAAGCTGTAAAATCGTATGAGAAAAAGTGTGACTATATATTGGAAGAGAAGGACAGAGGAATTGGTCTAGCACTCTGGCACAGCAGTGCAACAGAAAACTTTTCTTAAAAAAAACCCCAGACTACTACTGTTATCTCTTAGACGTAGCCATCAGTCTGAGCAGACATAATTTCTGCTCTTACCCCCAGAAAAGCAATTTGCAAGCCATTTCTGATCTCATTATATTATCTGCATAGTTTCTTGTCTTTTGCACAATAAATTATTTGGGAACATTAATTTTAAAAATCACCTTGTATATTGCAGCATAAAAGGCAAAAACATTAGAACTGATAGAGTCTATGAGCAACAAACCTTAGAAGAGCAAATTGCAACATCTCCTGCACAGAAGCTACAGTGAAACAAGGCAGCGTTTGCAGGTTGCCACGAGCTGTGCAAAAATTGGTGTTTAAGTCCAAGATCTTGCGGCAATGTTATTACCTGATAACTCAGCTGCAAAAAGATTCATACTCTACTGTGGGGAGAGGGGGGAATTGAATTACAGAGTCGTAACTGCTAAGGCTCTGTGTGACAGGCGAGCAGTAGCCACAATTCATTCCGTTGCATTATGTTCCCAGCTCATGATTTTTAGGTACTGGGGGCTATCAGAACCGTGCTGCTTGCCTCAGCTTTTCCTACAGACAGACCAAGCTTCACCAGCTTGAGAAACCAAACCGGGATGCAGCTACCGTTTATTGTGTAGGCATCCAAAATGTGGGGTGGGTTCCTCTGCTGCCCTTCACCTGCTTCTGTGCAAATGCATTTTGGGCGGCCCAGTACCCCCGGGACTTTCCAAGACTGGCTTTCCCCTGCTGGCGCTGGTGCCCAGAGCCGAGTCCTTTCCCTCCCTTTCCTTGACTCCGCAGAGCGGAGTGACAGAGGGACAACCTCTTGCTCAATACCGTTTAGCTGCTGTGTCCAAATTCAGTGCGGGTTGCCAAGACCTGAAACCCTCCCCATGTTTTAATCAGCAGTGAAATAGTTAAGGACGGTCCCGTTTAATTTGAATGGTGAATACCGTCACCTCACCCAGCTAAACCTACGCAGGGAGAGGAAGATCTGCAACTTTTTAAATGCCTTTTAGGGGCTAAGGTTTGCCGTCCATACGAGCAGCCAGCGCTGGAACTGGTCAGAAATTTCCTGCAAACCCCCCGGAAAGCGCCGGCTTCTTGAGGCCGAAACACGCTGACGACTGTCGGACTCGGCTGACTGCAGGGCAGGCCACGCTTGGCTCCCGCGCCCTGGGAGAAGCCTGCAGCCGGCCCACGTCCCGCCGGGACGGGGTGCCGCTCCCTGGCGGGAGCGAGGCGCTCTCGGTTTCGCCGCCGCGGCGGCCGGACCGCGGCTCCCCCGGGCGGCCGCGGCGGAGCGGGAGAAACTTCGCTTTCCTTCGGGAGGCAGGGCGGTGGGGTTGCCCCTGTGAGGGGCGAGGGAGAAGCCTCCCCCCCTCCAGCGGAGGACGCGGGGTCCTTCCCGGAGGAGCGGCTCGGCCCCGCTCAGCCCCCGGGCCGCTCCCCCGGGACCGAGGCCAAGCCGGCGCTGTCCCGCGGGGGCGGCCGCCGCCAAGATGGAGGCGGCCGCTGTAAATACCGCGGGGAAGGGGCAGGGCAGCGGCGGCACCGCCGGCGGCGAGCGAGGGGGGCAGCCGCCGCGGGGGGGGGGGGGGGTCCGCCCGGGGCAGGTGCGCGGGGCGGCGCCGCCGCCGCCGGGAGAACCGCTGCCGGGCAGCGGCGGCGCGGGCCGGGCCGGGCCGAGCCGAGGGCGGGGCTGGGGCCGGGGCCGGCGGCGCGCTCGGCGCTCCGGGCACGCTGGGCGGCGGCGGCGGCCGCGCTGGGAGTGACAGCGGGGCCTGAGCGGATCCGCGCTATACCCCGCGGCGGCCGCCCGCCTCGGCGGCCCGCCCGCCTGGCGGTGATTCGGGCTCCCCCTCCCGCCCCTCCTCCTCCTCCGCTGCCGCCGCCTCCCGCTCCGCTCGCCCAGCCCGGGCCCGGCCCAGCCGCTGCCGCACGGCGCCGCCGCCCGCCGAGCCCGGGGCGCAGCCGGGAGCCGCGCGGGGGCCATGACGGTGGAGCAGAACGTGCTGCAGCCCGGCGGCGCCGCCAAGGTGAGACACCGGCCCGGCCCGGCCCGGCCCGCCGCCCTGCGCCGCGCCGGCCGCGGGGTCCGCCCGCTGCGCCAGGGCCCGGCCTGCGAGCCGGCTGCGCGCCCCTCGCCGCGTCCCTGCCCGCCGGCCTCGCCCGGGCCTGGCCCCCACCCCTTCCCGGAGGCGCTCCTTTCCTGCGCGGCTCCGGCGGCTGCCCCCGCTCCCGCCCCCTCCGCCCCCCCCCCCCCGGCCGGCCGGCCGGCCGCTTTCCCCCCCCCTGCAAACGGGGGCGCAGCCTCCCCACGCTCCGCCGTTTCCCGGGCCCGTGGGAACCTTCCCCCGGCCGAGGAGGGGGCCCGGCCTTCCCCGCCCCGCGGCCTCTCCGGGCCCGCGGCGCTTCAGCCCCGGGCCGGGGCGATGGCGAAGCCGCCGGGCCGGGGGGACGCTGGGGCGCGGTCGGTCAGCGGGGGGCCGCCGTCACCCCGGCCCCGGGTCAGCCCCTCTCCGGGCCGGGTCCTCTTCCCCAGCGCCCCGCGGCTCGGGGGAGACCCGCCGCTCCCCGGGCCGGCGAGAGGGCAGCCCCGGGCAGGGACGGCGCCGGGGCCCCGGGCGGGCCTGTTGCACTTGCAGAGCTGCCGGGACGGGGAGCAGCGTGTCGGTGGGGACCGCGAGGTCCTGCCCGAGCCCCCGGCGTGAGCCGTGGGCCGGGAGGGAGATGCTGCACGTGCACGGCGTGACCCTGCTGCGCCGGCATCCGTGTCTGCTAAAGGTGAACGCTATTTCCAGCGTGTGACACACAGCTCGCTGTGACGCTGTCTTGCTGGAGTAAAAAAGTGCTGGATTTAGGGACTTCTGTTAACGTGCATCATGAAATGGGGTTAAGCGAATGGCAGTGTTTATGAATCTTTTGCTACGCACCAGGAGTTGCTGGAAAATGTTTCTTTATCAAAAAAAAAAAAAAAAACACCTTCTAAAGCTCTTTTTTTGCCTGAACTGAACTGGCAAGAGAAAAAAGAAACTTAAAATTAAATCAAGGTGCTTTTAAATTTATTTTTTTTTTTTAATTTTTAAAGGTAACTGTTGCTGGTTAATGCAACTGTTCTGGTTAGTGATATGACTTACCTCCTCTTCCCTGACTTTTTTTTTTTTTATGGCATGTGATGTTTTTATAGGAGGATAAAGGTATATGTGCTTTGATATAGTCAGTGTGGAAGTTAAATGGCTCCAAGTTGTAAGACTGGACAGTGGGAATGCAGTTAATAAGGTATAATTGTTTAAAGTGGTACAACATACATTCAGAAGGCTCGTTTGGAGGGAGAGGCATGTCTTGCCAAAGAATGCTATCATAGTTGAAGTAGTTAGCACTGATTTTGGCTGCTTCAGCAGGAAGGCAAGGGCTGAACGGACTAATTTTGTCTCTTCGTTCCTCAGACAGCAGTGTTTTCAATTGGGGTGTGCTAGCAGGCTAATGTAGCAGAGTTTTGCTGCCAGGTCCCATGCTATGCGTGTGTCTTCTGTGTTGAACAACTTCGTTTGCCTGACAACTTTGGTAGAGCGAGGTTATATTTTACAAAAAACTGTTGTTGATGGTTTACTTAAGTATCCCTTAATTATCGTATTGGATACTCTGTTACGTAATACCTGATAGACACTGGTCAGAGCTGCCTGTTGTACTTTCTGTCAGTAATCCTGAAGAAGACATGTTACAGTTTCCAGCTAAACTACTGCTTGCAGGTCAGTAGTTCAGGATTACTTTAGTTTCAAATCGAGGATAAGCTTCAAGGGAGGTTGGAGATTGATTGTGGTAGATCCCCTGGTAATCTACTGCAGTAAAAAATGAAATTAGCAATGATTTTAAAATTGTAATCAGTATCTATGGATGGTGGTTACTTGTCTAAGTATCTAGAGAAACTGTATAAAATAAGTTGGTTTTCTTTTTTTCATGGCAGGGATTTGCTTTTTTATTTCTGTTGAATCATCTGATTATTATATTATCTGAAACTCCTTGTCACCCATTTTATCGCTAATTGCATGCTGAGGGGGGAAAGCCGACCTTGAGAATATTTTGCAAAAAAAAATAAATATTTGACTCCAAAGTGAGTATCTCATTGCTTAGTGAGACTAATGAATAGCTAACTGGATGGCAGACTTTAACATTGTTCAACTTATTTGCATGTAAGAAGAAAAATTGTGAAGGTACGGTGGGCTGATGCGTGGTTGAAAGGTGGAGAGGTTACCATACCACTAACTCACTGTCTTCCCTCAAAAGAAGAAAATCCCATGCTCCACAAATAATGAGAGTTTGTTCTGGGGACCTCAAAGTTTTTCATGATTATTTTCTGTTAGTGTGAAGAAACCACATACAAACAGAAATATATTGGATTTCCAAGAGATGCCTGAGTCATCAGCATACCTTATTCAGAACTGTGGTTCCCAACATTGTTCATCAGATGTTTTCTTACTGTCATACAGGAAGTATGTGTCAAACTGCAGCAGTACTTGAAGATGTAGGTTTGTATTAATAAATGCTCTAACTACAAACAGCCCATTTCCCACTGAAGCTATCTTTAGTTTATTGTGTAGTTAAAGCATCTGGATTGGGTCAAAAGAAATTTTTTCTTTCATGTTTACTGGTCATCTTGACTCCTAGTTAAAACTTGTAATTTATCTCCTGAAGCAAATAATTAATCATGTTACTCTCATTGCTCACAGCTCTTGTGTGCTTCTCTTAACATCGTTAGGTGTCTGTAGGTTAACTGTAATGTTCATATTAAGACTAAAGCATGTGAACAAAGGTAAATGGCCTGGGAAGTTAAAAAAAGTGGCTTCTCGTTTTGCCCTGTCTGTATTTCTGTCCAGTAAAACCCTTTTTGCCAGGCATTTTGCTGCTGAAGAGCAAAGGCATGTGTGTTGCAGGTTCCCTGTACTCCAGGCAGTGCTGCACTGCTGCCATGGGGGCAGCTTGCGCTGGTGCATGTGTATGTTGATTTTCCTTACGGAGGAAGACTGTCCCAGGCTGACCGTTGTGCTGTGCAGACCCTTCCCTTGGCCAGTCTCCCTTACACAGTGGGTTCAGCAACAGGGGCTGGGGTGAATGGTGATTTTTCTAGTAATTGGAAGAAATGATGTGGAGAGGTCATACGTGTTTCAGCAGTGTCTCGACTCTAACTAATAATTATCGTGATGGTCCTCTTGGAACAGCAGATTGAAGAAGCTGGGTTTTAAAGGGTGACACTTAGCTGACCACTCAGAAATGTGTATTATCAAGTTCTACTGCTTCTGGAGAGAGGCTGAGTGTTGGCTGATACACAGATTTAAAGTCTGTTTTATCTGTCCCTTGGTTTCCCACACCCACTGTTATTTCAGACCTGTGATTCAGCAGCATATTGGCAGTGTAATCACAGGAATAGTAGGATAAAGTGAGGTGTGTCAGCTAAGCTCGTTTTTTTTAAAAGAAGCACAAACCTTTAAGGGTATTTACTGCTTGAAATAATGCATGGCTTAAAGCAAGGTCTAATACTACTTACTTCCTCTCCCTTGCTCTTTTTTGGGGTAGTAAGGAGAAAATTGTGCTAGCTGATGTGTGTGCTTCTGTTCTGCTCGTCCTGTATATTTGATGTACTCATTATTGAAAGATTTAGCTAATAATATGGTACTGACTGCTTTTCTTCCCTGAAAGCAATAGCCACTAATTGCAGTAGTTCTTCATACGGAAGATGATACAGTCCTGTGTCTCCAACAATTGAAATAGGCATGTCCATGCAGTACTGAATGGCAGGAGGTGATAGCAACAAACATCTACTGAGGACTAGGTATGCAAGGAAGGTATTTTGGGAGTTGTGCCCATTTTTTTTTTTTTTTTCTCATCTTGATAGGTGGCAACCTTCCAAGGATACAGCCTTTAAAGTCTTTGTGTTTTGATCAGTTGGGTGCAGGGTTTCCTGACCTACCATTTGCCCTGTGGATGCAGGCTCCTGCTCTTGGCATGTGGCCAGAGCCCCTCTTGCCTGTGAGCAACACGCAGGTGTCTTCCTGTATCTGAGAAATGCACCCTGGGTCATGTAATGAGGATGGCTTACATATCTCCCCACGAATGAGCTACCTGTGTTTGGACTGTGTGACAGGTGTCCTCCTTGCATGGTGGGCTTGCATGGTGGGGGGGATTATACCTGCTGCTGCTGGTATTGGAAGCTTTATTACCTCTTTTGGCCAGGATGAGCAGAATAAGAAGACTAGTTTACTGAAGGTGTTTGTACCAACTGCTAAGTAATTTGCAAGAATTATTTGAGGTGCTATGGAGTCACACTTTTAGATATACACATCTTGTTATGCATTTAAAAAAAAAAGTTCATTAAAAAATGAACTTCATCTTGTGTGTAGTTACACCTTCTACATAGACTCCTGTTTGTATTTTCTGAAAGCTAGAGCAAGGTGCAAAGGTCAGTGATTCGAAGTAATTTTGAAAGCCCTTGTCAGACTGGTATGCTGAATGCCTTCTGGTTTTGTGAATTTTCTGATGGGTTTTGGTGGGAGGGGCTGTGTGTATGTGGTTGAGTGGGTGGTGGGTTTTTTTTTTTGTAGCTACGCAGTCTTGCTTTTTTTGGTATATGCTATGAATCTGCACCTTTCTGAAACATTTAATAGTAGTTTAAAATCTCTTGCATTCTAGAAAAACTTCCACAAAAGTTCAGTAATGATTTTGATTGTGGTAGCATGACTTTACAACTATAGTGCTATCACTAGCATCTGTCTGAACTAATGTCTTTAAATATCTTTTGGTCCACACCTTGAAAATAAAAATACTTCTTCAGAATATTAAAATGTAAGGTTTATACATTTTTCTGTTAAGTTATTTTTAAATAATATTACAAAAGGTTTAGTACTTCCAAAAAAAAAAAAAAAAGTATTTTTAGGATAACCCTGTATCTACAACCACTAGCAAGAGCAGCTACAAAAGATGACAAAACCCATCAGCTTCTATGAAAAGGTCAAAAAGTAAATTACCCATGTCTCAAAATAGAAAAATATTTGACATTTTTAAAAGTGCTTTGTAAAGATAAGTGGGAGGATTATTGAACAGTTGCTTTTCTTGCACTCCTGTGCCTGAAAAGATATGTTAAGGCAGGAAGTAGCATCTCTTTAAGCCTGTGAATTCAGTTGGTGTTCATGGACTTTTCTAACTGAAGATGAATGAAAGATAGAAAGAAAGATATAATTTTTGTTCTGTTTTTGGCTAAATCTTCTCTTCTTCCTGGTTGAGGAGCACGCTAAGTGTCGACAGTCTGATTATTTAGTCTGCAAGAAGCTGGCTTCATAACTTCAGTGATGTGAATGGCTGGGTTGACGGACACCCTGGATGCCGGGGACCAGTGAATTGATCTGATGCCCCAGCTGACTTGGAGGCTGCCTTTTCAGGCTGGGCTGAGATCTTAGCAGAACTAGCTGGGAGGTGTCTAACCCTCACACATCACTTGTGCCAGGAATTGTTTGGGGTGCTGCATCAGTCACCCCCTTACAGCCGTTGCTGGTGGTGCCACGATGGGGGGATTACTGAGGCGCCCAGGGCTGCTTCTAGGGTTCCTTTATGTTTTATTGCCCATCACTTTCTGTAGTGAAGATGCTGATTTGCAATTTCCAGCTGGTCATCTGGCAAAAGCTAAGAGCCAAACGTGGTATTCCTGATATTCTTTAGCACAAAAAGTAAACAAAAAGCTTAAGAACAGTGTCTTCACTTACATGTTTTCATGTAGGAGTAAATTCCTTTAAAAGCCTGACTTTTTGGTTTTATTTTTTTTTTTTAATTTCTTTTTTCTTATTATTGACTTTTTGTACTTATTATGGAACAGAGCCCTTAAAATTGGGAGGGGAGGTGTTGCCAGGACCTGGACTGAGACAGGAAAGTCTTTTCTACTTTCACTAAGTAGGAAAGCCACATGTGTGGGAGCAGCTTTTCTGGGAAATGAAAGTATCCTGAGTGCTTTCATTTTCTGGTTCTCTTGTGATAACCAGTGTGATTATGTAAGGGTGGGAAAGGTTGCATTGAGTCACAATGAAGGTTTGTTTGTGTGTTAGGTTTTTTGTGTTTGGTTTTGTTTTGGTTTGGTGTTTGGTTATTTGTTTGGGATTTTTGTTTTTTTTTTTTGTGTTTTGTTTGTTTGTTTGTTTTAGATGGATGTGTTAAACTTCCCCATCAAAACCCAGTGACTTAGTTACCAATGTGATGGTCTTTAGTCAGCAGGTAGACACCTGCAATTTGAGAGGATTCAGTTTCTCACCCGGGGGCTGTTGACTTGTGCCTGGGGTAGCAGTGTAGCATCACAATGCAAATAGCAAGCCAGAGTATTAGCTGAGTAATGTAGGAGAGCCTGTTGTGACAATGTATTTCAAAGTGTTTTTATGAATTCAGGGTAGACTTCAGTCTTTTCTTTTCCCTCTAGGACATAAAGACCACTTCTGATAGCTGATGTTACACTTCATCAGTTGGGGTGCTGTTAAAGAAGTCAACAGTTGCAGAGAGTAGAAAATATTTGACTGGAGTGAATGTTCAGTTTAACTAGTTCAGTGAAACTAATATAACTCGCATGTGACTTTTGCCAGAGATCTAAGTGTGCAATAGGTGGGGTGGTAACTCTTTCCATTCGCTTCGGGACTGTGATACGTGCAAAGTTCTGGTTAATGAGTGGTTAAGTATAATTACTAGGGAAAAGGTAGCACTGTGAATCACTATGGTTAGTTGCATGTAAAAGTATGTAAAGTTGAAACTTTTCTGATAAATTCTTTATCTTTTTTATTATTTAAAAAGGGGCAAAAATACGATGACAAAGTAATCTAAAGCTCTGAGGCTGAAGTAAAGATGAGGTGGTGAGATGCTTTACTGCTGAACAGGATAACAGGGGCATGCCTTGCATAATGGTACAAACCCAGGCTTTGGGCCAAGTCAAGGGAAAGACTTTTTCCTGTTTCCTGCATCAGGTTGGCAAATGGTATCTCTTGCTATTTTTTGTGAACACTTGTAACTCTTAATTTGGCAAGACAGCGTTCTGAACAGTGGATGTCAGATTTCTTTAATGTTACCTTACAGTAATGCTGTGCTGAATATAAATGTTGTTATAAGCTGTATTGTGCTGACACACCTCAGCCAAACTTGCAGGTAGAATGGAGAGCAGCTGTGGTGTGTGCCATGATTGAGTGCAATCACTGTCTAAATCGCCATCTAAAATGTTGCTTTCTTACAGCATTAAGGTTTGTGCCCTCTCATTGTATTGCAGGATTTAGGTCTCTTTATCACTAGATTTCTTTAGCACTTCAAAACTTGTAATACACTAAAGGCTCTATGGACCATTAAAGGAAAATTTCCATGAAACTTCTTTTTGAGTAAACCTGTCCATACCACCTTTCTGCTCTACGTCACCATCCCAGTTTCCAGAAGTGAATGAAGGGAGCATAAGTCAGTCTCTCTACTGCAGCGGGTTACATCTCCCTGCCTGGATATTTGGGGCGCGTATGCTGGTCTGTGATCTGAGTGGCAGAGGTGGTGTGCTACCTTCTTCTGGTAGCTGCAGGGCTGGGTCTGCTGGTAGAGGGGTGGTTTTAACATGCTGAACTACATAGTAGTTTTCCTGGTGAATGTGGTGCAGAATCTGTGGTTTTAGGCTTTAACAGGAATGAGATGTTAAGCAACATTTTGAATCAATATTGAGATTACTGTGAAGTGCTATGAAGGAGGAATTGGGCCCTAAGATGTTGTGAAGGACAGATTGACACAATGTCCTGAGTAGGACACTGATAATTTCAGTCGTCTATGGTAGGCTTTGTGAGTTCTTGTCTATTTAGTTATGGACGGGTTTTCCATGTATTCAGTAACATCATTAATTCCAAATGTTTGAAAATCACAATGAAAGTACTTAATCTATTTAGACATAGACTCTTGCAATTTAAGAAGGCACTGATGATTTTTACAGTTGGCTTTTATAGCTTTCATTATTTTGAAATTGTCATTAGCTACATTCTTTTGCTTTTTGCTTCTTTGCTGTAATGGATGAAATTCAGGAGCATGTTGAAAGCCATCAACATGAGAGTTTTTCTGAAACCTGATGTTACCTGATGATGGGACTTCAAGAGAAACAGCACTGTTGTGAGAGGTGGCAACACTAAGTGTCCACAGTTCTAATATAGCTCTCTGAAGTAAGGGTGTTAGAGAGGTGGAATCCAAGGAACATGCGATGTGGAAGATCTTGAAGGCTGGAGTGCAGCTAGGTTAACCTTGGAAACATCACCTGACATGGATTTGTGTATGTAAAACACTTTATTTTTTTTTTTTTAAGGCAACAGAAATATTGGTGTGCAAATTCTAATAGTTTTTATTCTGAGATACACAGCTTTGACTTGATGCTTTTTTTAGTAGTACTTTTCTGAAGTATTTTAACTGGTGGATTCTTGCTGAAAAAAAATACACCCTGCACAACATTTCTTTTAAAATGTTTCTGTTATCAACTAATTGGCAATAGTCAAGCTTATCAAAGTTTAGGGGTCAAGCAAATGCAGTTTCTGCTTATAATATCCTTGACTAAAGCTTTTTTTAGCCATCAGGTGAAAGCATATTTTTAAGCTTTACAGTAAGCACATGTAGACAAGAATAATGTATTTCATAAAAGCTTTTTAGAGAGGTATTAGTGTTTTCAAGGCATGATCCATAGCTATTTAAATGTAATTGACCCTTGTATCTTACCTCAGTCTAGACACAATTCGTGGAAATTAATGCATGTGACAAAAAATGGCGTTATATGTCTTTATGGCTCCTTCCTACCAATTGATGTGTCATCATTTCACTTGTGTTGTACCCCAAAATCCAGAGGTCTCCCTTTAATTAAAACAGGATGTTCACTTGACATTACGGTCTGAGTCTGAGATGTAAAAGTTTTGGATTGTGAATTGTGTAGCTATATTTAATGCCATCTCTTGCTTTTGCTGAATAGTAAATGCTAGGCTTGAGTTTTTGCATGGTTTCTGTGATGGCAGTTCTTCTCACAGCTGTATGACTTCAAGAAAAGTCAGATACCTGTGCTGAAATTTCCTATTCTTATTCTCAAACTAAAAATTCCTCTTTCTGAATTTCAATAAAATTTTAATGAAAAAAAATCATTTTGAGAAGTTGAATTTAGCTGTGTTTTTACTGGGATTAAGCCAGAAAAAAAAAAAAAAAGTGCTATGTGGAAGTTGAAAATAGTATTTATTTACATTCAGGTGTATGTTTCAAGAGTGCTTTAAAGTAAGCAGCTGGAAAAGGCTGGGTATGCACAGGCATGTGGCATTCTTCATTCTCTTCAGAAGAGAAGGAGATAGTGAGAACAGACTCCTACTCCGCTTTCCTTTTGTGTCCGGTTTCATTTTATTCCTCTAAAAGTTAGCTGCTTTGAAAAAGAAATTTCGCCTGGGACCACAGCTGTTGGAAATGTGCTTTTTTTTAAACACTTTCCAAAGTGCATAGGTATAAATGGCCTGGTTAGAGGACAGATTACTGTGTATTTCATTGTATCCCAGAAATCTTATATTATGACTGAGAAAGCACTTCTATATTTTGCAGATTTTAACTTTTGCTTTGTTTTGGTACAGAATCTTGGCAAAATATATTAAGAGAAAGTTTTTAAGCTTGTAAGTATGTTTTAGTTTTTTAAAACTAAACAGCTTTTGGAGCGCTTGCGGAGTTGTTTCCCTTCTTGGTATTACCTACTTTCCCATTTGTCAGCTGCTTTTCTTCAAATTCTGCTTGTCTCTCATGTAATTTTTCACCTGTTCGAGGACCATGCTGTTTTCATTTAGAGACTTTCCCACTACTGTTTTCTTTTCTTACGTTAGAACTTTTAAATTATTTGGTGGCAGTAATCAGCAAGCTTTTTAAATTCAGGCACCTAGGTTTCTAACTTTTTTTTTTTTTTTATGGGGTACTAGAATTAAGTCTTCTCTTTCTCTCTGTATTCCTTTACTTGTTTGGAAATTAAAAAATAACCAACATCTTACTGGCTACTTTTAAATGTTGCCTCTAGTCTTGCATGTGTTTTATGGGACTTGGTGCTGAAAGCCACAAACATCTCCTTGGGACAACCCTGGCTGGACCATAATTGTCCCCTTGCCTGAAGCTGGCTGGGCTGCTTTTTTGGGTACAGTCTGCTGGGTAACCTCTGGAGTTATTCATGGTAGGGATGGACAGATTTCCCCATCATCACAAGTTCCAGCTCTGGCTAACATCGCAAGTTGCCTTGAAGCTTTTTCTGGGTCTGATTTAAAGATGACTCGTAAATGTGCTACCTACTTCCTAGTACTGGGTGGGGGTGTGTGTGCAGCATACAGGCTCTGCTGCGTTGTTATAGACTGGGGTAGGACTTTGCAGCTGCCTGCTATCCCCAGCAAAGATGCTGAAGACTGTTGCTTTGTGACCTTACTGAGTAGAAAAGGGTTGAACATTTTGCTGTTGGAGTTTATTATCTATTGTTTGATGGGGGAACATGTTGGCATAATGCTGCTGCTAGGAAGGCGGCACAGAATTTAAATTTCTGTATGTTTCAAATTATTTTTCAAAAATGTGAACTCTTTAGAGGAGTCTTTCATAACCCTTTTCCTTAAGTCAGCCTATGAAGTTTCACGTAGGTGTGTGGTGATGAAGAATGACAGAAAGTCACTACTGATGATATTGCCACAACACCACTGAGACAGGGAAGACTGATAGGACTAAATTATAACAAATAGCAGCTATAAAACAAAGTTGTCATAAGTTTCTTGAGACCACGTCCTCATATTAGAATATAACAAGTTCAGCTTTCTGTGGGAGCTGAGGCAAATGTGCGTTTCAAAATCAGGTAATTCAAAGTCCATTAAAAAAAATACCCAAGGATTCTCAAGATTGTCTTTTGTCTTTCTCCTTGAGAGAAAACGGCCTGGAAAATTTCAGTTGCCCTCTGTGGAGTGTACTGATGAATTTACTATTTCTTTAATTGTGAGGTAGTAAAAGTATATGCTGATATACTGGTAAAAATCTCAACACATCTTTAAATACTATGTCTCTGTTGTGTTTGAGGTTCATTTTAATTCTAATACCATCTGCGTCCGTTGAGGTTATTACCTAATGAAAATGAAAGCTGTTCGCTGCCCTTCACAGGCTGACTGTCCATGGTGTTGCGGTGGCCTTTCTGCAGGGACACAGCACGTGCCAGTGGCTTCCTGGCGCTTGACCCAGGAAAGGCTGTCTTGCTGGAGAAGCTGGAACTGCTGTCAGAAACCCAGCACTTTGCAGGCAACCTGTTAAGTGCTGCCCTGGATTTTAGGTGATTTACTGTGATCTGTAATCTCGTTCTTCTGCAGAGTTTATTTAATACCCATCCACCCCCCTCCCCCCCCAGCTAACAATGTGTGTCTCTTCACAGGATTCCTTTTTAAGTGATTAGTAGGGGGGCAGGATAAGCTAGTAAATAACTTTACTGAATGCTGCAAATAAAGGTGCCTGACTTTTCTGATGGAATTTCATCTCGTAATGCATCTCAGGTTAAAAGTTGGGGAGGGGGTGATCTGTTGAGGCTGCAGGATGAGCTTCCCTCTGAAGACCTCTCTGCAGCAGGGTGGAGGTGCTCCCCTCCGCTCTCCATCCCCAGCCGCTGTGTCCTCTCACCTGATCTCTCTTGGCCCGGGCAGTGGCGGGCAGGAGCAGGCAGTGCGATTGGGAGCTGTGGGCCAGCTGGCCGAGCTGCCAGGTGCAGCCCCCGGGACCCCCAAGGCGGGAGGTGGGTGCTGCCGAGGGTGTTGGGGAGCCCTGGGGTCGGCCAGGCTGCTGGAGGTGGCCAGGGCTGCTGCTCTCGAGAGACAGGAGGGCACGTGCATGCTCGTGAGCACAAGGCCTGTTTCTTCAGGAAGTGAGGTTAGTAGGTTTTTTTTTAATCCGACTAAACGGCAAAGCCTGTGTTGAAAGGCTTTCTGTTTTCTTTCTTTCTTTCTTTCTATTCAAGACAGACAGCTGAGCTTTTTGCCCAGATGTGTCCCTGCTATTGAATACCGTGGACCCTTTGTAATACAGGCCTGTCTTAAAAAGTGCAATTTAACTTTCATTTAGGATTTCCATGCTGTACTATTCTGAATTTTGTGTGGAAAAATTGTTTGTGAAATCTTCCCTGGTATCGCTTACCTAGGGCACATAGCGGAGTTGTCTGAGGTGAGGTGGGATCTTTGACACTTGTGCCATTAGCAGTTGCAGTAAATGAGATATTTCTGGATGTGAACACCTAAACCAGGGAGCGGAGAACAGCATACAGGGTTTCAGCGCCTGCTGGAGTGGGCCTAAGTGTGTGTGTTCTTTTGTGTGGTGTGTGGCTTTGACCACTGAGACCCACCAGGAACATCAGACCCTCGTTGAATTTTATATTCAAATTATATTTATATTATGTATAATCTTCTATGAATTTTATATTCATCTCTTGTTTGAGTAGGTTTTCTGCAATAGTCCCTAAGTAGGATGAGGACTGTGAGAGGCTTTTTCCCCCCTTGATTTCCCTCACTGTATAAAAATAGCATTAAAATAAAGGCAGAGAAACAATCCATTTTCATAAGGCTGCTCCTCCACAACAGTTTAATCCAGTGGAAATAGGTGCAGCCTTGGTCTTGTCCTCTCCCTTATCCCACCCCTGGCTCTCACTAAGTCAGCAGGAAATTAATTTAAAGCAAAGAGTGGCTTTCTGATGGTTTATTGAGAGCCTGGGCTGGCCTGCTGGAGGTTCAGGCAAGTGGCAGTGCTGGCTCAAAGGGAGGAGTGGCTCGTGGCCAGAGCAGGTGGCATCTGGCAACGCCAGCCTCGGCTGGCCAGCGGTGGCAGGAGCTACAGCCTGGGAAGGACAGCTGATGAGTCAGAAGCAGCTTGTGGTCTGACAGCCCCTTTAAACTTTATTGTTTGCAAGTATTGCAGAGACTGGAATGCCACCGATCTGAGGACTCTTGCAGCTTCCAGAGTTGGTTTGTTTGTTCCTAGAGTTGTCCTCTTTATCATAACGGCAGAGTGAGGAGAACGAAGGGGCTAGCTTGATGTTTTCTTGTGAGCTCCTCGGTATTGTGCAGAGCAGGGTGAGATTATGATGGCTATTTGGAAAAAACCCCCAACATAAAAAAGCTAAACACTTGAATGGGCTAGCGGGACTGCCCTCTCAAGTTGAGAGGTAGATCTTAGCCTTTCAGTGACAGATAATAAACAGGTAATGAAAGGACTGTGAAGGGCCTCAAATGTGAGCCAGAATAGCTTGTGTTTGGCGTGATGGGTTAAACTGCGACTGGAATGCAAAGGAAAATATCTCAAAGTGAGAAGTTAACATGTGGATCTTTGGAGCATTGTTTTAGACCTCAGCAAGACAAGATTTCATTAATTGTTTAAAAGACACTCGAGGATGTTTTTAATAGCTGCTACAGTGAAATTATGATACCCTGGGCAATAGTCTTTCCTGTAATTATGATACCCTGGGCAATAGTCTTTCCTGTGAGGAGAAAGCTTGTGTCTTGGTGATACTACCTGGGCAGAGACTTTAAAATTTAATGTTTAGGCATGATGGTAAATGCCTATGAACAGAAGAAAAAAATTAAGGAAACTTTTACAACAGAAAGTAGCCAGGAGTGATTGGAAAATATGTGTGTATATTTACATACACACACAGTTCGTTCTGTATCTGTCATCCTCCAGCCTCCTTCTCTTTTCTATCTGTATAATGTCACCTATCACTGAGCCCGCTGGCTTTAATTTGCTGTGGCTTGTGCACCCCGTTGGCAGCTCTCTTGATGCTGGGGTCAGAACACATTGAGGTGGGACTGGGATATGAACCGAGGCTGGAGTGTGCCACTGCGATGTGACACTGCCCAGCTGTTGCCCATGGGTGGGCTTTCAGAGGAATCCTTCTGAATTTTATATGTAGTTTACAGATAACATGTGCTGGTGCTTTGAAAGACCCGTTGTTGCCACCAGTAACTCTAATCACCCATCAGAGTTGGATTGGAGCAGAGATACTTTTGCTAATTACTGTCACAGTTATTGGAGTGTATAAGAATCAAAAGCGATTTTTGCGAAGCAAATTTTCCCATGGCCATTCCAGTGAATACAACCTGAAGTTTAACTTGCATCTAGTTAAATGAAACTAAAGATCTCATTGGTTTTATCGTAATTAATTAATTTTTAGAGGTGCCGTCATTACTATTGGGAAGCTTGCTATCGTACTGAGCAGGGTGTGAGAAATCATGATGGTGGTTTAAAACACACAGACCTCAAAACTCTCAACAATTTTTCATTTCTGACACCTTTTATGTTTTCAGTAAGTACTAAGGCTGCTATCCGTTCTTGCTTACCAGCCTGTCACTGAAGCTTGTTTAGGAGTAGTTATCAGTAAGAGCTAGAAATGTGGAACTAAGCAATTCTTTACATGCTTCTTCACTCAAGCAACAGTGTTCATAAATAATTTCATAGACCAATTTTAAGATAGAACTTCAGTTACATTTCTATTGTTTGTTCCTGTTTTGGTTTTTTTTCCTGGATTGGTTTTAAACGATGTTGCTTTGATGGAAACGACAAGATCTTTGAGCCAGTTCACACTTCGGTTGTAGATCACATTGTTTATTACCATGTTCTGGTAAGTTAGTTTAAATGGCTTTGCTGCCTTCCTAGTGTTTGGTCTTGCTTTGTCTTTATAATGATTACTCATATTGCTTTCAGCCACTGTTTTTGTTGTTGTTGTTTTGTTTTTTTCTATTGGGGAGCAATATAAACTGAGCATGTTTAGTTGTAATCCAGGCAATAGACCTGCAGGGCAATCAAGTTGGAGTCCAGGGCTGAGTTTCAGTCCTTCTGTGGCCAGAGGGAAAAGGAGACAAAATCCACTAAAAACGTTTAAGGAAGTGTGTTTCTGTTGCTTTCTGAATGCTCTCCATGTTGTTGTATGTAGGTACTCAGTGGTGCCTTTTCCAGCTGCATTATTACTCCAATTCTTTAGCACCCTGAAATTTGCCTAGGAAGATACATATAATAAGCTGGTGCTTCTCCCTTGCTTTAGTCTTCTATGCCCCGTGTAAGAAATCTGGCTGTAGGGTCTCATTCCTTCTCTGTGCTGTCCATCTGAACATGGAAGAAAGGGGGTGAAGCTACTTTTCCTGCCTATGGGTGGAATAGTTTGGAAAGTCACAGACTTTCCCCCTGTGAACTGTCAGGGTTTCCTGCTCATTGCAAGAGTATTCCCCATGTTAAGTGGTGATTTGGTTCACATTTAACTTCTGGGTTTTTTTTGTAAATGTGTGTAACTATCAGAGGTGGGTTTGCCTTATATTTAGTGTTAGTAAATACAAACCAAACACCTCAAGCCTCTCTTTAAAAGTCTCATTTAAAAAAGTTTAAATATTAATTTGAATTAAAATAAATTTAAGTGTTTTATGTTGAGAGTAACTGAGACTTTTGGGGGGGGGCACATATGAGGCTCAGAATAGTGAGTGTTTACATGAATGCATGCTCTCATATTGTGTAGAATCCTTAATATCAAATCTTGAAATTCATTGGAAAGTCACATCTTTAAAGCCTTTTCAGTTGAAGTAGTACAACTTTGTTATTGTTCATGGAAACAGTATGGAAATGTGGTAAGAGTATTTCAAGTGTTTGCTTATGATGAATGTAGGTTATATAACACTATGATTAAGTAGGATCCTTCCTTTAATTTTTCAGGGAGGACTGTATGCATGTAAGTAATGGACTCAAGCCTTTTCCCCATTAAACTTCTATTTGGTCCAGGCTGTGGTTGGCTGAAAGTTACTGCTATACAGTGTGTCCTTTTGCTTCCTTGAAGTAAGTTTGCTGGCAGTCCAGTTGCAGGTGGATAATTATGCACTTTGCACAGGCTGCTGCTGTAATTGGCAGGTTTTGGCAGTCTGCGCAGAGGAGTCCTGGACTGAAAATCTGCAGTCTCTGTGCACGTCCTTTGCTCTCCACAAGTGATTTTGTCCGAGCCAAAGCTGAGATGCATTTTGCATTTGTGTGTGTATAAAAATGTATCTTTACCTACTTTCTTAGAGGATACAATGTCGTGTAAGGGGTTTCTCTTTTCATGACTGAACAAAAGGAAACCCAGTTAGCAGATACCAGGCAAGGGAATCTAATTCTGCTATGCTTTAGGAGGTACTGTAAGAATGAACACCTTAAAGCCAGTGCAGAGATTTAACTTGGTCTTTGCATTAGTAAAATACTGCTTTTAAAAATATATGTATACATATAACCACTTCTAAATTTACATATTTATATATGTATGTTTATTCTGCACACACACACACACAGAAAAATCTTGAGGACAGAGATAGTGAGAGCAAAGACATGCAGCAAAGCTGTGTTTCAACTTGGTATCTTCATGGAATGAGTTAGTTTTTATTTGCCTCTTTGGAACTTGAGCAACAGCTTATTTAGAAGATGGTTAATTTATCTGTGTTGCTGGAAGCTGTAATGCTCAGCAGTGTATGTGGGCCTTTTAACTGTTCCTGGGAGATATGATTAATGTGGCAGAAAATGACATTCACAGTAGTAATTGAGGGTCTTTAGTATGCTCGTCCTTTGTACATTAACTATTTTTTGTTTATTTGTTTGTAGCAAAAACTTAAAGCCTTTTTATGGGGGATTACATTCCTCTAATCTCTCAGTGTTCTTCTCATTACGGCAACATCATACGAGGAAACTGGCTTATTGGCTACTTGTCTGGAAACGGTACCATTAGCAGGTCCTCTGCAGCTCAGGTTACATTAGAAAGGTCTTTAATATAGAATATTTTGTGCAATGTCATTTGGGTTTTCCTCCAACAAATAGCTCTTATAAATCAGTGTTGCACTGAAAAGTAAAGTGAGTTTTGTGTGGAGGGACTGAGTCAAGATGCTGTTCCCTCATTTGCATTTTTTCTGCTCTTTCTTTTTTGTCTCTAGTACAAGTATTCGTGCCTTGAGAAGGAAGGGATTCCCATAGTTCATTCTCATTATGTACTATTTAAATGAACTGTGTAGTGAGGCAGTAGGCCCTGTTTTCTCCTGGTAGTGGTTAGATCATCGCATTTATTACTAAATATACAACTTTTTCTGTGCTTGGAAACTGAAGAGGGTTGTTTTATCTTCTAAGTTTTAAAGTGCTGGTGTTGCAAATACAAATATTTGGATGTTGCTATGAATAAAGCCTAAGCTTACATGTACTTCTTCAGAAGCTAAAGAGATGAGAAAACAAACACCTCAAAAGGTGTCTAATTTTTTTTCCCCAAAACTTATTTGCAGTATAATTCAGAATTAGTCAACCTGTGAGATTTACTTTGTCCATAAAAGCATTTGTGTAACTTAACTTATCAAAATCAGAGCAAAAAGCTATCAGAGTTTACAGTACTGTCGTGGAACTAATTTGGGCACAATACCTCCCTAAGCAGATAATAGTGTAGATCCTTTTCTGCTTCACTAGCACTGGCACAGCTACTGAATGTGCTATTGTGTGAAGTTATAAACCAGATAATCTTAATTGGGCATTTCCTGAGAGGAAGGGAGGGATGGCTGAAAAAGGAGAGAATTGGAAATAAGGGCATGCATTCCTACTATACAAATTTTGGCTTCCATCCAGGAAAATGGGAGAATTTCCTGTTAGTTAAAATCTTCCAAGAGCTGAAAGCCTGGTGATACATACTGCATACCTCGGGGAGCCAGAGGAAGGGGGAAGGCTGGGAATAGCTTGTGCATGAAAGCCTTGTGGAACCGATTGTGTTGTGATGCGTTGGGACTGAGGGGTGTGAGCAGCTGGATCTCGGGGCAGCTGTAGCATCGGAGGACCATCTCCTTTGTCTGGCCAAGGATTTGGGTTTCCCTGTAGTGGTTGCACCAGCAGAACCTGATGTTGTAGACCAAGTCCTGGAGCCTTTTTAGAGTTGAGTCGAATGCAATTCAAGCTACATGGAGTATGTGTGTATGTGTTGTATGTATGAGGGCATAGTGCATATACAATGTAACACATTTGGTGCTGCACTGTAGATATAGGTGGAGTCTTGACTTGATAAACTGGAGGATCTGTGCTATAGATAAACTATGGAATCTGTCATGTAAATTTGAGGAAAGGATGGCAAACAGAAGTGGGTGCAGGCAAACAGGATCCAAAAGAATGTAAGTGCATTTCTTAGCACCAGTAGTTGCACCTGGTTCCATTGGAATAATCTTTTCGGAGCTGCATTTGAAGAGAGGGGTTGCTTATTAAATTGAATTAAAGTACAGTGAGTTATAATTCAGAATTTGAATCTCTACTATTGCAAGGTTGGGAAAAATAGGTAATCAGGGAAGAGATGTGTGTGAAAAAAGACGGCAACTTTTTATGTTAGGACTGCTAGTTGTGTTCTGAATCATCCCTCACTGACCTGATTTAATTAATATACGCTAGTGTAGATGCTTCAGACACCTGTAAATACTTGTACGCTACCGTCTTTGTTTTTTAGTTTTTGCTGGAGTGTAGGGTGAGCTCTTTTGGGTATTTTTGGTAAGCCTTTGAGTGAATTAGGATTGTAATTGTTTGGAATATCTACATTAGTGTTTGTGGACATTTGAGGGTCTGTATGTTACAGTTACTTCAGCTCAAGTTAGCCCAAGCTCCAGGAAAAGTGAAGTTTCTAGGGTAGATGTAATCAGAAGGAGCATTAATAAGAGTAAGAAGGGTGGGTTGCTTTGTATGTAGAAGTCTGTCCTAAGTATTGTATTAAATATTAGTTATGGTACAGAAGAGACTTAATCATTTAGCAGTTGCATTAGAAATTGATCTCCAAACTTCAGTCATGGGTAAGAGTAAAATAAAATCTTTTTTTTTTAAAATCATCCCATATGCTCCAATAGCCTGTACTAAAGGAATACAATTCAAAACAAATAAACTTTACCCATTTTGACTTTTGCAGTCTAGTACAGATGCACTAAATTAAAGTGACATCAAGAATTAAATAATACCAGCTCTCTGAATGTGGGTACAATTGTGTTTCGTAAACTTAAGTGAAAAGAAAAGCAGAAAGAAAATTGGATCTCGCCCCCAATTAATGAATGAGGAAAAGGTTTGATAGCAGTTGCCTACACTGTCATTTGTAATGAATAGAAATAGAATTACCTGTGTTAATACAGTTTTATGAGTGATAACATATTGTTGATATAACAGTAAAGGAGAATAATGGCAAAGTTAAACATGCAGCTCCAAGAAAGTCTGTACACAGTAAAGATGATGCAGTTATGTCAGATTCGAGAGGATGAGGGGAAATGGTGAATGCGTAGAAGAGAAGGCCACCCGTTGAATGGTATGTTAAGGAGTTTTTAGCTGCCTTATGCAGTTTCAGAATTGTTTCTGAAGACCTGTTAGTCTATTGGAAGGTATTAAGAGAACACATTGATCAGGTGGAAAATTTAAATTATACTTCTTCTGTTGCTTCATTTTTATCTTTTTCCTCCTCCTTCTAGGAAGGGAAGTGTATTGTCATTCTTTAACTTCTGTATGATTTGAAATAACTCAATTAGAGATCAATGGCAGCTTGTCCACATTTACCTGAAAAGCCAGTAATGTCTAAACGTATGTTTGTGGCCCCAAAGCAGCTCAGCTCCATTTGAGGTGTTCAGGATAACTGTTAATTTTCCTCTCAATTTCTGTCACTTGTAACTAGGATGCTTATAGACTCTGTATTGTTCACTTAATTACCAGTTAGAAATTTTGGAGTCAAGTGCCTTAAACTCTTGGCCTTAAAAAAGGATATTTAGGTACTTAAATTATCTCTTGATGAGAAAGGAGCATCTCTGGGCCTGGTTCTGATCTGCTGAATGTGTATGTCCTTGGGAAGGGGGCCTCGAACCACAGCTTTACACTGGAATACTGAAATCCGGATATAAACTACAGATGTCTAGGTTTATAAGTCACAGCTGTGCTCATAAATTAACAGCCAATATTTTGAACTGCTAAGAGATTGTTTGTTGGTAAACTATGTCCCTTCTGTCTTCCCAATCTCTGTGAACAATGAATATCCTCCAGTGAGCCTTTCCAAGTGTTGTATATATTGTGGAAGATACAGAAATCTTTTATAACTTGTTATAATAGTTTCTAGTGAAACTATTTTATCAACCATCACGTTGGTAGCAAATAAAAAAATAAATCCATTTTGCTGCCATGCACTGCCCTTGAATTGCTCCTGCCAGTTTTAATGCTGTTGTAATTACTTTTCCCAAATACTCTATTTCTTTTCTTTCCCTCTTGCCAGACCCAGGGGCAGGAAAGCAACTTTATAGGGGAAACAAGCCCTGCCTTTGTACAGTGCTATGAAGTGCACAGAGTAAACAAATGAGGGGGTGAGGGATGGGGATAGAGTGGGAGTTTGTTTTCCTGCATCACTTCACTTTTCTTGTGCCAATAGCAGCGTTTTTAAAAAGAAAAGGGAAAAAAAAAGGCAAATTGGATTGTTAGCAGTGTCCCTTAGGATCATAAATGAAGGGAAGATTGTGTATGTAATTCATAAACATCCTGAACTATACGCCTTCTATTTCAACTTATTAGGGCATGAAGTAGTGCCTGCCAGGTTAATTTCACACTGGGGAATTCAGCATTCATGCAGCTCTTAATTTCCTCCTCTATACAAAGCTGCGATAAGGAGAGAATAAGGGTATTTGAATATTTGATTCCAAATAATTATTTTTAAAGAGAAGTATTTTAGCAGTACCCGCAAGACAATTATAGTTGTTTTTTTAATTGAATTTGGAGAGTAACATGAGAATGTTTCTTTGTCACTGGTAGGAAATATGCTTTTCGTCTAGCAAACAAAACCCTGTACTTTACAAAATCTTCTCTTTTATAGATGAAATTGTTTTGAATTCAGGATGTGGTGGGCAAACAATAAAAAAGAAAAGCCACTTGCAAATACCACTAATCTTTCTCCTTTTCTGATCTGCCAAAGGAAGCATGGAATTTGTTGGTATGGAACAATGGTCAGTCCTCTGTATTTTCATGGGTTTAATGGTTAAGATGGTTTTAATGGTTAACTGGAGTTCAAGGATTGTTCCAGTCTAGTGCCTGCTTTTTGCTTTTGTGATGTGGTATCTGAGCATGAGTGGAGGGAATCATCTGTTGGCTCTAAACAGGAATGGGACCAGATTTTTATTAAAAAAAAAAACAAAAACAACAACAACAAAACAAAAAAAACAAACAAAAAAACAAACAAAAAACCCCCTCAAAATTCTTATGAAGTGAATCTTTGAGACCTGGAACCTTTTATTCTTTTCTGACTCCAAGTGTTACTTTAAACTCAGTCATGGATGCTGACTGATGTTGTGATGGAGAGAGATGGATTCAACTGGTCTAGGAAGATGGTCAAGACAAATTCCTAAGGTTTTGCTTTAGTCTCAAGAAACTGTGTTTTGCGTGGATGTTTTTAGGCTATTTCTCTTAAAACACCTAGATGATCAGTAAAGAGAAATTTCTTAGTTTTTGAGGTTGGAATGGCTGGGAATTATGTATGTTAAGGAAATAGCAGGGTTGAGAATAATTGGGAGTTGGTGGTTTTGGTGGGAATTCAGTCAACTATTCCCCCTACTGCCTTTGAACACCAAGCTATGGAGTTTTGTTTGTTTAGGAGGGCCAATTGCAGCTTTATATAGGTTCCTTAAACCCACGTTGCATAAGCTTGCCCATCATCAATTTTTTTTGTTTTTTTTAATACCCCCCCGCCCCCCAAAACCCAAACCCAACCAAACAAAACCATTACATATGGGAGATAAAAGTGCCCAAGTTGCAGAAACAAAACCAAACTTGAATAACAAGGGCTCTATGCCTTTGTGGTGCATAAAGTTTATATGGAGATAAATGTTTGTAGAGAAGCATACTCTTGTAAGTAACTGGTTTTGCTGTTATTTGGCTCTTACCTTATTTTGATTGTCTGTTTTTGTTTTTAGCACCAGCAAACATTTTTAAATCAGCTAAGGGAGATCACTGGTATCAATGACATCCAGGTACTACAACAGGCACTGAAGGTAAGATGGATGTGTCTGACTTGTAGCTGAATGTATACATCTTAAGTGCCTGTGAAAGCCATAAACCCTACCCTTTCTTTCTCTCATCTTCCCTTCCTTCCCTTCCATTTCCAGCTTGAATACTTTTTTAGATTTGTTTCAGGGGGAAAAAAAGCTAATAATGATGGTTTGTTCACTTTAGAAGGAATCTTGATCTGTTTTGGTACTGACATAAAAATTAATCGGGTGTTCAAAAATGAAAAGACAGGAATGGTATGACTTGTCTTAAACCTTTGGCTAAAGTGTTTTGAGATACCTTGGTGCTACTACAGCTGGTCAACTCCTGATGAGTTAAGTGTTGTTTTTTTTGTCAAGGTGTAGTTAAGTTTTCTATCATGAACAGGTCCTGCTCAGTATGTAGAATGAAGAATTCTCCTTGAACTTGCCACCCTTTGCTAATTTGCTATTGTTTCACTGTTTTTTTTCTCAACCATTGTAAATTCTTTCACAGCACAGAAGATTTCTTTGATGCAAGTAAAGAATGGCAGGGGTCTCTGTGTTCTGCTTCCCCAAATATATATGTATATGTGTATACATACACTTGTTCACAACTGCCCCTCGAAAGCCAGTATTTCTGGCTTTAAAAATGGAATGGTAGATTTTCAGAAGAATTCAGCTGACTGCTATTGAAGTCTGTTGAGAGTGTGCTGATTATGCTTGTTGACGGGTTGACCTACACTACAAGACCTTTAATTTTTTTTTTCTGAAATAAGTGGAATTCTTCCAAAGTAAATTTTCATAAGATGTTTTATCTTTATTTTGGTTAAAAATAGAGAGGTATGCAGAATATGTCAAGTTTGGAAACTTTCTTTTCTAACCAGTATTTCACCTGAAAATACAATGTGTCATTGATCTTACAAATTGCTTGTATTGTTGCCCTTTGCTGTTAAGAAAAATCAAAAAAGGATAAGGGGACTCTCACTTCTTGTTTTGTTGATGCTTAAAGGACAGCAATGGTAATCTGGAGTTGGCTGTGGCTTTTCTCACTGCGAAGAATGCCAAGGTTCCCCAGTTAGAGGAGGCAACTTACTATCAAACAGCCCTTCCTGGAAATGACAGATACATCAGCGTGGGCAGCCAGGCAGACACCAGTAGGTATTTTTTCTTTTTGTAAGTTTAGTTTAAAGGCAAGGGAACTAAAAACTTGCCTGTGAGATGACTGTTTCTGCTGATAATTCTTGCTTAAAAATTTGTAGATAATTACATGTTCTTTCTTTCCTTATTTCAGTGTAAATTTTTTTTTTTTGAGCTATCCTTAAGCATTACCCTTACATGTATGTATGGTGCTGATCAGAGGGTGAATAACTGGGACTTTTATATTTTTCCTCTTTTTTTTCCTCTTACAGGATTTATTTTGGGGTCATGCAGTAAATAATTAAAGGCAAAAACTGGCTACTCTTTTGTCAAAATAAAATAAAATAAAATGGGAGAAGAGTCTGTGAATGTCTGTCTTAATATGCTGAAGCATAATACGCTTAAGCCTAGCTTCTCCCTGACAGGGATAACTTTCCCAAAGGGAGAACCGAGAAGTTAGGTGTGCATTTTGTAGTAAAAGAGTAGGTATTTTATATGTGAAATTAACATTAAATATATTCATTTTAAAGAGTTTTATTTAGTTTATACAGAACATCCCACAACCTGTATTTCTCTGAGCCTTGCAGGTTCTATTCCTTTGCTTTAAGTGCATAGTTATTTTTATTGGGGGAAAAAGTGTGTTAAACATGTTAAATGTGTTCTGCAAATAAATATGAGAAATAACATGAAAGAAAAAAGTCAAAGGAGCCTTTTAGTGGGATTGATTGCTGTAAAGTCTGAGTTTCTTGATACTGTATTTACATTCCAACATTCTAAACACAGATGTAGAATATTTTAATTATATATTGAATGTTTGACCATGAATGTAGTAGGTTTATGTAGCTTTTCTTAAATAAGTAGAATTATTTAGCATCACCCACAGCAGGATTTTTTTCCTCTTCGTTTCACTAATATTGGGGTGGCTATGGTGGCACCATTATAAAGAAGTTTAGTTAGATCTCCTTGTCAGTTGCACAATTGTCTCTTTGTCTCTAGCATCTTGACATAACCATCTTTTTTTTAAATTTTTTTAATTTAGAGATGAGTTTATTCTCAACATCTCAGATCTGAAAACTGCATTTTAATCCTTGGTATTACTGGCAGCCCTGTTTAAAACACCCTGAGTGCATTGTAGGTAGTTGTATTATCCCCCTACTAAGTCGGGGTAGTGGTGGTGTGGTGGTTTGGTTTTTTTTTTTTTTTTCCCCCCTCCTTTGGAAAGAAAGCACACACAAAACCCCATATGTATTTAATTTTCAATGTCAGAAAATTGACATTGAGGAAATGGAGAATATTTTCAACAAACTTACCACTGTTGTCATAGGCTGCAGTACTGAAGATCTACTATGGCAGTGGAATAGTAAGCTGGATTCTCTTGCTGTCTGTGTTTAATTAGATTTATTAGCAATCCCATTAATAGAAGCATTTAGTTTTGCTGTCACTTACTGTGCTATGTAACCTTATTGAAGATACGAGGTGACAAGGGATATGAGAGGGAAGAGTCAAGCCTGCCGTGTCTACATTACCCATGACTGATGGTCAAACTGAAAAAAGTAAGTTTTGAGTTGTACATTCCAAGCTGAATTTCAAGATTCTCTTTTCTAGAGGGCTGAAGGCAGACCCAGACTCCTTACAGTTATATAGCACTACAAGCCAGTAATCAAGAAGCGTAAACTGCTGTGGAAAAAGCAGACAGATTTTTTTTTTTTTTTTTTTTTTACGTCTTTAATATCTGGTCAGGTCCTCACTGGCAACAAAGATAAGAACCCTTTCCCAGCCTTTGTTGTTTTACTTAGACTGAAAACATGTTATGAGGTAAAGGCATCGTGGCCAACTTTTCTTCATGCTGGAGGGTTTATGGGGCAAGAGCTAAACACCTACAGCAGAACAAAAGTCTAAACCAGTCTGATCATTGAGCACCTCCCCACCGCCCCACGGAGTGAAAGCTTCTTGCAGAAACCTACAGTTCTTCTGTTGTGATCTGCTTGCTTTAGTTATTTTGATTATGAATTTAAAAAATGCAGTACATTTAAAATGGACAAGTTTCAGGGCCCTACCTTAGTAAGTACTGTCATGTAAGGGAGTATAATGAAAGACAGCAGATGACTTGGGAGAAGAGAATGAAAGGGTGGACATAGATGGGAAACATATTCAGCAATGATAGCTCCAACCATCAACACTCTCTTCTGCAAAGAGCACTATTCTCAGAAACTATGCTGAGTTGCTGACAGTATCTTGCCTTTCAAATTTGACTCCCTTTTACTATCCCACATGGGTATAATTACATGAAGATAATTATAACTCACCCTTACTGTTTCTTACTGCTTAACTACCTCTGTGCATTTGGAATTTACGATGTTATGAGTCACCGAGTTTCGTGATCCCACCAAGTAAAGTAACCCAAAATGGGGATGAGAGAGTTACAGATAAATGTTAGAACTGTCTTTTATGCCCCAGAAAACCTCCAGCCACTTACAAAGGATTTTGAATGTAAGCCTTGCATAAAGGTATATCAAATGTATTCTGTCAGCTTGACTGTCTACATTTCTTTGAAATGGTTACTTAGTTAAGGGGTAAAATAAAAATGTATATGTATACCTTAACAATCAGCAATTAGCCTGGATTGTGCACTGGCTCTTCCATAAGTGACAGTGGTCATTCAGATGTTTGAGAGTTGCTTTCTATATGTTAGGAGGTATAAGGAAACCTGATTTCTCTTATTAGCAAATGCAACACTTAAGCAGCTGCAAAAATATTAATGAGTTTGCATAAAATTTACTCCATCTTTAAAAGCAAAGGCTGACTTGCACAGTGTTATTCATGATGCTTGCCTTTTTGCCTGTTCAAAATGGTGTGTGCAAGCACCTGCGAGTAGTTTTTTCACATCAGGAGGGATGTGTGCATTATCTGATGCCTTTGCAAAGGTGGTGTTACTCTTGAATTTTTTTTTTCCCTTCCTGCAATCTATAGTGAGCAGAAGCTGCTTAAGCATTAGGGTTGCAGTGTACAAATGGACACCTTTTAGTCTAAGATCACTTTAATGTTCTGCTGAGTAGCATAAATCCTAGGCACTGCAGTAGTACTTTCCAATATTTTCACTTTATTGATTTCTCTAGAAACCTTGTTTTCCATTTGAAGTAATTCAGTGTATTTTCATCTATGGCTGCACAACAAAACTGTTGCATTGCTAAACATATATCCATTTCCTTATTATTTGAGATACTTGCAGAACCAAGGGTTAAAGGAAGCAGCAGAATGAAGAGAAGACATGTATTTAAAGTTGTATTGTCTTCAAATGAAATAGCTGTCAAGACAAATTCTCTCCTTCACTTCTTTTGAAAACTCAAAATTCTTTTTCACAAAAACTGAATTATTAGTCTTTGCAATTGCACATTGCACAGCTGAAGCAAAAGGTTTCAAGCCCCTTTATAAAGACATAGTACAATGTAACTATAAAATGTCATGCACACCAACTTGAGGGTTGTAGACTTCATTACTTTTGGGGACCTGGCTTTTTATATCTTCCTGTTTTAGAGTTTGAGCTTTTGCATAGGTTTCAGAAGTCATTCAGTCAACCCTGTCTAATGAGGTAGGCTTAACTGCACCTAAAACCTCCCGAAGTGATGTAACATTTCTTAAAAAACATTCTGGTTTAGAGACTCTGAAAAGTTTATAGAGTCATTTGATTTGGTGCTTCACTGTACTTACTTTTAGACTCCTAATATCTTGCCTAACTCCCTCTTGCTTCAGGCTAAGTCCTTCATTCTTTTTACTACCCCAGTGGAGATTACAGTACACTTCATTCCTTTTATCTTAGATGAAGTGTTGCATGCTCGAAGACTGTGTATCATAATGTACCCTCAGACTTTTCTCAGATCTAAACTAAACAGCCCAAATTCTTTCCAAGTCTTTGGATGCATTTCCTATACCTATTGTCAATTCTTTTTCTCTCTTCTAGATCTTCTCTAATGGTTCTGCCTTTTTTGTGACCTGTGGCACTCAAAACAATAACCAAGACTTCAGCTGAGTTCTTAAGAAAAATGGGTGATTATAAGTGTCCATGTAGTACTCTGACAATATACCTCATGTAACACTTCATATTTTCTTCAATGCTGTGATGTGAGTTGCAGGTTGAACATGAATCAGCTGTAGCCCCTAGATCCTTCCTGGCACAAGTCCTAGTCAGTCTTTGTTCTATAGCTGTGCATTTTATTGTTTCTGGACACTAATTTCTTCTGTCACCTTACCTAACTCAGATATAGCTATGTGACTTTGTGACATTTCCTCCTATTTCAGGGATTATTTGTGTCATCTTCATCCAGGTTCCTGGGAGTGTCTCCAGCTTGGTATAGCAGGGTCCCTGCTTCAGAATGTCAGGAGTCTTGTACCTTGAGGTGGTCCTTTCATCTTACAGATTCACTTGTTCCTTTGTTTCATGACTACCTCTCTCCTTCCCATCCCTGTCAGTAGGAGAATCGTCAGTTTAAGGTGTTATCCTAGGACAGTGTAAATGCAGCTGAGATGAGGAAGTTCCTGTGAGACAGTGGTGGCCAACGTTTGCTAGCTCCTTTCATCAATGGAGCTGTTGCTTAAGTAGCTGCTGGGATGCTGTGTATTCTTCCTCCATCCAGTTTTAACCAAAATTGGCATATACAGCCAATTAAATTCCTTTAAATTTTCATATAGGAGCCCAAGATCATCATGATATTTAACATCACAGAACAGACGGTAGAATGTAGGATCTTGCTTAGCGCTGCTTGTAATAAGCAAAAATGATGTAGTCTCAACTTCAGTTTTTTCTTTTTATGTTGTTGGTGTGTTGAAATTGGAGTCTTGCTGCTGAATTTCCATACTTGGCACCTGTCCATTGAACCTATCAGGCCTGCCCCTCATTTTTCTCTCCCTGTGCCAGCGGTTGCATCACTGTGGTGCTTTATTGCCTGTGCCTGGGTTCAATTGCTACTTCAGATCTGTCCTTCATGCTGAGTTTCCCAGCCTACTTGAGTTTGAAGTTCCTACTCTCTGCATCCTCCTAGTAAAAGTAACAAGTCAATAACACAGTAATTATTTTAATGACCTAGGCAATTACCAATTAAGAACCATTTATTTAAATGATAGAAACTTCCTAAGTAAACAGATTGGTAGTAAGGTTTTTTTAGAAAAGAAAGAAGATATATGGGGATAGATAGATACAATGTGTGCATTTACTATATATATATATACACACTAATATATATGTCAGAAATTTCAATATACAACTTAAAGTTGCTTTGTAGAATTACAATTCAAACTCTCTGGAACTTATGTACCAGAAGCACACTTTATTATAGAATAACGTTGTAAACCAAAATACATTTCTTAGTAAAACAGTTGATTAATTCTGCATGTTAATTTTAGTTGAATAAACATCATGAATGCACTAAGCCAGACTGTTTTGATGACCAGTTTCTTCGTTCATAAAGAATTTTTTCAGAAGCAAACTTTTTTGTTTATTTAGTAGTCATGGCTTAGTTAAGAACGTTTGCATTTCCTAAGGCTATGTGATATACAATAAGAAGTATCTTTATGAGGATGAACCAGTGAGAACTAAAGTGTTCTGTGGCCTAAATGAGAGGAGTGTTACAAAATCAGCATATGTAAATTAAAGTCAGGTAGCTATAAATTTGGAGAAGTGGCATTATTCTTAATACCTTTATGAAGTGCATCTTTCAGCCTATCACAGGAAACTCGTGTGTCTGATAAATACTTTGGGTAAAAGTCAGCTTTTTTTTATTTTAGACTCAGACTTTGAACACAGAAATCAGTTGGTCAAATAGGAAACATCAGTAGATTGGTTTCATGAATGAATTCCACTACTGATTGCTATAAAATAAAGTCATAGATATTTTAAAACTAGATTAATGTTGAATTTAGTAATGAGTGTGAGAGAAGGCAAAGTGATCATACTTGTAGAATAACTGCTTGAAAATTGGACTTGAAAATTTTCACTTAAAAAAAAAAAAAGAAATCCCCATGTAAGAATTTACAAAACTTGAAGATATTTTAAAACAAAACAAAAAAAAACCTGCATGAATTTCATGTATATGTACATTTGTATAATCTATAACTGACATGAATGCGAACTGTGCAGACAAGCTGACTTTTTCTAAAAGAATTTAGTCTCAGACTTTGCCCTTCTGTTATGACTTCTATAGAGATCTCCTCTTTATAATCCTATGATATAGGATTCAAGTCATACATGAGTTGTTGCAGCTTAATGAGTTACTGTGTCAGCTGAGATGCTGAAAAAGACCTTGAACCTGCTCCAAGTACAGCAAACATGAACTAAAATACATTACCTTAAATCTCCGAAACATTTTTATTTTACATTTGCTACAAACTAAAAGCTTGCATGGAGTAAGTTACCGTGGATTAGCTGATATTTAGAAGTGTATTTTTCTGATCTAAGTTATGCTAGGTAAACCCTCTGTGACATAAATCAATGGCACCACTCACATGTGGTGGTAGTATCTGGCAGCAGGTCTTCACTGTATTGTCTTTTTTCATGCAGATCAGGAACAATGTATATGTGAAAACAATATTTCTAAAGAGAATCCTGTTTTGTCTGCTCTAAAACCCTTGCACGCCAAAGGAAACTGTTGTGTTGATCTGCTTTCTGAAAGCAAGTAGAAGTCAAAGATTTGGGGTTTTAATATTAGTGATGTAATCACTGGTACTATGAATGGTAATAAACTTCTGAACACATAGGGTGGTGGTATAAATTAATAAAGATTAAGAAGCTAGGGAGGTGCAAAGAAGTTGAATAATTTAATGAAAGTGTGAGTTGGAGTTGACCTTGGTAGATTTTTGTATAACAGTGGGAGCTTTTGTTAACCACATAACTTTCAGCTACGTTATGAATTCTTTTCCAGAAAATACTCTCCATATAAAGGAGCTTACTTCTTAATCTAGCTTTCTTTTTTTATTGTTGTATAAGAATTTCGTCACTCATACCTGACTAGAGACTAACTAAAGGAATATTCCCCTCTAAGTAAGTGATCAGAGTAATCCTGTATGCTTCTCCATCAGTTTGTGTGGCTGTGGGATTGAGGCTTACTCCATCTTCAGTTGTGACCACTATTACTGCTTTCAGAAAAACAGCTCATCTCCAGTGGAGATGAGGTGCTTGTGTGTGACTACATGCAAATGTGCAGAAAATACAACATAAGCATCACATTTTAGAGCGTAATAGGTAGTGTGTGGTCATGGGATCCTCTCATCGCTGTCGACCTTTCTAGCCTTTCTCCTGCTCTTAGGCTGTTGAACATGCTTGCATGTGACCCCGGTTGAGGTATTATTTTAGCCCAAATTACACTGTTCTTGATGTGGCAACTCATGTATCAAAACTCCTCTGGGTGAGATGTCTGCTGGTGGTTCTTGCAATTGCTTTAGGACTTCTGAAGGAGAATTTCAGGCATCTGAGTTGAAGTATCCTTCTGATATGCTGGTAGATCTGAGCTGACTATAAAAGACATAAGAATAAAATTATGAAGTGCTGCTTTTGTGGTCATAGTGTCTTCCAGATCATGACAGATTGCCTAGTTTACTTTGCAGATAAGAGTGCTTCCTTTAAAGGCTCACTAAATAAAATAGAAGTTCAGCCATCTTTGTTTTGGGGAAACAGGGCTAAGCTGAAAACTAGTTTTTGAAGATGCTGGTGTTAACAGAAAATTTTCTTTTACAACTTCTTTTCAGTTTCAGCTTTCTGTGAGGACAAGTCATCCCATTTTCTGTTCATACACAGCTATAGCAATGATTTTTGTATCATAAGTTCAGCATTTTATTTTGATCCAGTGAGAAATGTCACAGACAAGTAAGCCCAGGGAAATAGAGGAAGCTGTCTCTACAGCGAGTCAGCCCATCCAGGAGAAAAGTCAGAAGCTAGATGGGAGAAGCTCTTTGGGTATGAGTAATTATGCTGGCCTATGGAAGGAGAAATGCAGACAAGCTGCTCATCTCTCTTTGTGAGCAATCATCAGTTTAGAATCTGTATCTCTTTCTCCCAGAGTCTTTTAGCTTCTAATGTCCAAACCCCAGGCTGAAGAGTAGTCCCTTTCATAGCTCTTTGGGTAAATGTTGGCCTGGGAGGAGGGAGACTGAAACCAGCCAATGCTCCCTGTGTGTGTCTGTCTAATACTGCACATAAAAGTCTCTTCTGCACTTTCCCTTCTCTTTCTGTCTGGCTGACCTGCAAAGTGATACTTTTGGCCCTTGAAATCATGATAACCAACGACCTTGGCTTTTCTGAAGGTCTTGTGTGGTTGATGGACATTCCTGTTGGCCCTGGCTGCTCTGAAAGCATGGCTGTGCCTGACGGGAGGGATTTGTGTTGTGGTGTGACCTGTGTAGTGAAATCCCTCGTTACTCAGGAGGGGGAGTGCTGTCGCTGCTCTCAGGAAACAAGGAGGTTTACGGGGGATGTTAGTATCTGATTCTTTAGATAACGGGAGCTGGAGAGAAAGGCAGAAGTAGGATTGTTTTCATCTTCATTACCCAGTCAGTAGCCCATCCAGCATTCCCCACGTGTCCAAGTAAGGATCCTCATTTTGACTTCAGTACTTGTTTTCTTTAATTCTCCTGGTGAGATGGGATAGTTCCAGTAGACAGAAATTGGATTTAAATATATTCAGAAAAGGAATGTACAGCCAGGATCGAAAAGAATTAGGTTAAATAAGGAAGTCTCCCACATGTTATGAAACTGTGTGAAAGTATTTGGCTCACCAGTGCACAGAAACACTTGTAGAATTTGAGGCTGTATTGGGAAAACTCCACATGCGTTCCTCCATGAGGAGGGAAAAACAACCATGCTTGGCTAAGGTATGCTTTTTAAGAGGTTGTCTTCATCATGTGTTCCCTGGAAGCAACTGATTACGGTAGCTAAGTAATACTTTTAAGTGTATTGCTTTAAGAGGGCTTTCAGAAACCATAGATTCCTAAATTTGTCCCATAGCTCTGTGAAACTTAAGAATGTTAGGAGGAAGGAAGACTTTTACCTGTCATACCTTAGCAAGAGCAAGCTGCTGAGGTTTTTATCTGGCTTGGAGGCAGAAGGGAGCCGTTAGCAGGGTTAGTGGTTGGAAGAGCACAGGGCACAGGAGGGATGAACTGGAATGGTGCTCAGCAATCCACGTGGGCTCTCTCTCCTCTACAGTAAGACTTGCCTTTCATTCTGTTTCACTTTTAATTTTGAGAAAGATAGTTTTGCTTTTCAGATGTGATTGATCTCACTGGAGATGATAAAGATGATCTTCAGAGGGCAATTGCCTTGAGTTTGGAGGAATCAAACAGGGCATTCAGGGAGACTGGAATAACAGATGAGGAACAAGCCATTAGCAGGTAAACGAACAACTTATATAAAGCAGAAATTAAATTAAAGAGTTGGAGATTGGCCTGTATTGCTTTTTTTAACTTTTACTTTAACAAAGAATAACTTGTTTACTTTCATTTGTGCTACTGATATGCCTGGCTTCAGGATGTTGCTTTAATGTATTGTATGTTCTACACTGGAAAATAGTCTGTCATGTGTGGGCTAGGATTTAATAGTATATTTCATGTTGATGCATTTGTTTAAATATTGAGGAAGTTGATGGAGATAGAGGATATACGGTCATATTTAAATAGGACCTAAAACTAAAAGTTTCTCTTGTGTATCAGGTAAAAAAGCAATGAAAACAAAATATAATTAAGCAGCTAATAAATTCTTTGTCCTGTTTTTTACAGTGTTCATTTTACAATAACATTTTCTTACCTCTGTGCTAAGGCTGAGATTGAGGGAGGGGGTAGCAACACTATGACTTGAGTATACTAAGAGCAGCTGCTGTATTTTAGCTGATAAAGTATGTTATTAACCTATTTAACAAATAGGTTTTATAGCCTTTGAGTGAAGTTAACTTCTTGGTTTAAAGTTTTACGAACTTAACTTTCTCAACTTGGTCGTGATAAGAATATGTAAGTTAACTTTTGATCAGATTTTACAATAATTTTTGGTACAGTATGTGTTTATATGTAAATATAGATAAAATTATGAAGTATTTGGGACTTGAACTAAGCCTGGTGTAGGGTTGTGTGGGAGGGATGTTGGTTTTTTTGTGTGCGGCTGGCCTTGGGAGGGATGTTGGTTTTTTCATCTGTGGCTGGCCTTGGGAGGGATGTTGGTTTTTTTCATTTGTGGCTGTCCTTGTTCTAGGGGAAAAGGGCAATGATTTGATCCTTGTGTTAGAAGGTTAAGTACCGCCTCCTTGTAAAAGACTAATTTTATACAGAAATGATTTAGATGGGGGAGACTCACCACAATAATTCTTCTCCTGTATTTGACACTGTATTGTATTTGTTCACTGTATTTGACAGACTAAGTGGCTTATCAGAAAAGTCCAACTCTGAGAATATGGAGAGTGTTACTTTATCCACAGTCATTTTCTTTTTCCTTTTGAAAAATAAATGTACTAATTGTGAGAATAAACATACCCCTCCCTCCCCCCATTTGTGATAAAAGCCATCTTGTTATATGAATTTAAGATAACATTTTAGGAGAGAAAGGTGGGATGAGAGGGATTTATCTTCACATTAATAGTTGGAAGAAGATTTTGAGGGGTTGTTTTCTGTTTGGTAGTTTTTGTTTTTTGTTTTTTTTTTTAAGACCTCAGTATGTGCATGTATACAAGATTATGGTGGAAGTTCTGTCCAGTTCTGATTCAGAAGTTCTGCTCTTGCATGTTCCTTTTTGAAAGACAGAATTGTCATAATTACAGAGTTGTGATTTAGGCAGGCTCTCATAAAGATGGACCTATTTCTGGTCATGGAAATCTTTCGCCCTTTTTTTTCCTTCCCCAAGCTGTGACTGCTTCTACTGTGCTCACTTCTTGGGAGCCTTCAAGCTTTAATTTTTTTCCTGTGGACTTTGTTTTTCACTTTGCAGGCTAAAAAGCCCTTTTTGGTTTTATCTGCTTAGCCCATAAATAAGTATTATAAACATTTTACTTAAGTTATGGTGTATCTTTTTTTCTGGTTTCAGAAAATAACAAAGTATGCCATTTTTTTCTGTTTGTATAAAGGCATGTAGACAATTTGTTCAGTTATATACAGAGAAAATATTGGTCTTTTAATGCAACAGAGATGTATATTTGATGGCAAAATTACACACAATAGCATGTGACAAATTTAAGAGCTTGTTGCTACCAAGGGGAATATGGCCTGCACACCGTACCACACTTTCTATGCTTGCTGTAGTATTCTTTGGAGCATTTGTTGCACGAATTTATTTCCCAAAGCCATACAAAAATATTCATTACAAGATCCAGAGTATATCATGGCACAAGAAAGGGAATGGGACTTTGCTTGTGAATGGAGACAGAAAAGAATGAGGGTGTTCAGGGTTTTGGCAGCACTGAGGTATTAGATCAACTCAGTTACATACCAAGATACACCCCGAGCTGATGGCAATTTATGTCTGAGATGTACAAATACAGGAAGTTCAGAATTCTTGATCTGAGCTATTCAATCAGCTTGCTCAAGGACAGGATTTCAGACTTTTAAAAAAAAAAAAAAAAATCACTTAGTGGTTAACACCCCACAGAAGAATGTTGGCATTCCAATAGAAAGCACAGTATCTGTGCAAGACTCCTCAAAACAAAAAGTAGAACACTGTGGTTGTAAACAAGTTAAGCTGCAGCCATTTACTTTTGTTTTTCTAGGTTAAATAAGAAGCAGAAATCAAACAGGAAGTCAATAATAAGCACATGAAACTATGGAAATATTTCATTTTTAATAATGTAGGATGTGTGCATATTTAAACAGCCTTTGGTGTGGAGGATATTTTTTTCTGAAGGTATTCATGTTTTGGAACCTAATTTGCACTCATTTTGTTAAGGTTTCCAAGGGACCATTAATGGAATTTCTTGACTTGTGTAATTAATGCTATAATGCGCATAGAATTTGTCTTCCTGAATGTAATTGCCTTGTGCTACTTAATGAGGACAGGTCTGATTACTACATAGGTGTTGAGAGGAGTGCAGCTGAAATGTCCAAGTGTCCAAGCTGAACATCTTGTACATGGCACGTTTAAAATTTTTTATTATTCCCTCTTTAAATCTCCCAGGGAAATGTGCATGATCAGTGTATTTCTTAATATGAAAAATCTTCTCCTGCTTATATTACTTTTCATGGATTGAAAGAGAATGAGGCTGGTCAGGTAGGGCTTCACTGGGGAAGCTAGTAAGATATGACTGAAAGAAGAAATTAGCTGGCCTGTGTTGTGCCTAGGGTAGTAGCCATATTAAAATGAGAGCCCATGCTATAAGTGCATAAGGATGTGCACAACCCCTAGTGTGGGTTTTTTTTGTTTGGTTGGTTTTTTTAACATGGTCACTGAAACTGTTGGGGACTCTGAACTGTGGTTAAGCATTGTGTGTATAGATCAGAGGTGAAACTGGGGAGGCATGTAGAGTTGGGGATGTTCCTGGATGTCCAGCTGTAAGATCATCACAGTATAAAGATGCTTCCTTGTTCTTTTAGCTGAGTAGCCTGCCAGAGTGGGCTTTTCTGCAGCATGTTTAGTGGGCTTCCTCAAAATGGTTTGGCTGAACTTTTGTGTTGCGGACTTACTCTGCCCGAGGCTTATTGCATTGTCTGGCTAGCCTCATGCAAGCAGCTCTGCAAAGCTGCTTGGCTATTCCCAGCTTGTTAGAGAAAAATAAAATACTGCTTTCAAGTCCCATGCCAAGCCTGGCATTAACTAACCCTCACTCCAGAGTTTCCCTCCAAACAAGATTCCAATGCTTGGAGGTGGGGAAGCCTTTGGTCCTGTGAGGCTAGAGAAATGCCATACCCTGCATGTAGCTTATGGCTCTGTGGCTAGCAACTGCTGCGGTGGTCTCCGAGGGTTGCAAAAAGGGTGTTTCAGTTATGTAATCAGAATTGCTAAATCCTTGTACTAACTTCCTGGAAGGATGCTAATTTTTTTGAGAGCATGTGTGAATAAGATTCTTTGTCAAGATAGTCTCCCAGATCAGGACTGTATGAATATAGTATAGTGAACATTATAATATAAGAGGTATACTCACTATGCTGGTAAAGACATTTATGTAGCTTTTGAACTGATCATTAGGTTCCTGTTTACTGTGCTCACATTTTATTTCAGTTTGCATATAGCTATCATTATGGCTGAAAATGAGTTTGGCACATAGGGTGTGCAGCTATTGCATGTGCTCTCTGAGGACAATGTTATAAGTAAAATTAAGGAAAAATATGAAGTTTTGAGAACAAAATACTATAAGACATGGAAACAGATCTGAGGTGGAGCTAGAGATGAGGAAATCCTTCACCTGCTGAAGAAATACAAAAACAAATACAAGGAAGACATTTTAGTAGGTAATTAAATTGACAAATGGTAATACCCTTGGGGTAGGGAACTATTTCAATTTGAGAATATATATTTTTCTGAACTTGAACCTTGAAATATCTTGAAATATTCTTCAGCTTGGGGAAAAAAAGAAAAAGTTTGATTGTTTCCCTGAAAAAAAAAGTGGTATGGAGTAAGTATTGTAGTCCTGTTACATCATCATTCTAAATATATTCCAGTCTGTCAGAGTCTTCCAATCAGGTTTAAAGGTCCCTTCAATTTAGTTTAAACAAGAGTTTAAGTAATTCTACCTGAATGAGAAATTATTTGAAATATGTATGACATTTGTTTTGAATTAATTTTTCAATGTCCCCATCAAATAACTTTTACTCTCAAAGCAGAGATACACTGGTCATCTAACACTTTTGAAGAATTGTATCAGTGAGAAGGGAAATGAATTTGACTGTTTCTTTGCATTTTGGGGTTTGCTTAGGAGATAATGTTACTGTAAAAGACTCTCAAATCTAGCAACTACTGAAGAATCAGGTTCCATCCCTATGCATTGTTTGAAGAGATGTCAGAGCAGAAGGTCTTAGAGGATTACATGCTTGTCTTTTGAGTGCTGTTACAAGGTTATCTGTCAAAAACTAAATGTCAGAAATTGATTAATCCTTAAGAAATTACAAGTTTTAGGTTCTTCCTGACATGTATTGGTACAGAAGTGGTATTTTTACCAAATGGTCTCTCAAATTCTGAATGCTTCTATTTTTATTTTTTTTATTAAATAAGTAGCAATAACAAATTAGCATGTCCCACAAAGCAGTTGTCTACAGTAAATTCATATAATGCTTCATAGTTCATGTATATCTTGTAAGATACCTTTTCTTACTTTGACAAGAGCATAGCTTGAAAAAAAAATTTGCAGCTGGGAAACTGAGAGATTATGTCATGTGTGTGTCCCTGTTTCTTTGTTTTTTTCTAAGATGTTCAAACTTTGTCCTTGAGGAACTCCATTTACAGGCCAGCCTAAACCTGCCTGTCTTTGTTTAGTGAGTTTAGGACTAAAGGGGGCAACCATTCATGCTGCTCAGACTGCTTAGATGCTTGTCATGCAGCTCCAGAAATCCTGTGATTGGCGAATGTAGTAATTCAATAGCAGCTCAGCCTTTTACATGGTAGTCAGATTAGATGGTTGGGGATAGTGACTACTGTGTCAGTAGTACACATACCAGGCAACTTTGCTTATAAGTTAGAGCCATCGTTATATGACCTGAATGTATCCATCTCCATCTTTCTGTTTAGAATATGCAGCTACCACAAATTACCTTTAAGGTGTTCTTTGTCACCAGTCTAAAGATATGTGCTGATACAGAAATACTGTGTTGAGTGAAGCTTGAGTTTGGGAGCATAACACGTAGCAAATCTTACTGTCATGTGAAATATGGACATTCAACATAAATCACATAGGAACGGTTTCCTGCAAAGAGTGTGGTCATTGAAGTGTACAATTAACTTGAGTGGCATTTTAAAAATTGTGGGAAGATGTCTTCCCATGGCTCATGAAGTGATTACTTGCTATGTAAAGTGATTAATACAGTTGCATAAGTTCCAAAAATGGAAACTAAAAAAGCTTCTTCCATTTTTGAAAGTTGCCTAGTTAGCTTTTGGTTTACTGTCAGTAAATTAACTATTGGTGACTTTGTGCTTTGCATACCAATAAAAGCATTTGTGGATGAAAGTACTACACTAACAGTGCTGCCTGAAATTTCTTCTTGTCCGTCCTATTTGAATCTGGTTCTTAAATAATTGATGACTTACAGACATGGTTCTTGTATCTAGAGCTCTCACGGGAGACTCACTCATTCACTCACTGATACCATTTTCCAAAACGTAATGGAATTACTGTAACATATCTAAAAGTAAAATGGCATCTTACTTTTGAAGGCATATTATTGCATATAAATTTAAAACCAAGCTCAGCAACAATAAGTTAGTGAATGATGTAATTAAGATGTCTGTATTAGTAACTGAAGGTGTTTTACTGTGCCTTTTTTTTTTCTTTTTCTCACTTTTTTCCCTCCCTTCTGTTCCTGAAGAGTTCTAGAAGCCAGTATTGCAGAAAATAAAGCAAGTTTAAAGAGGACGCACCCAGAGGTATGGAGTGACTCTCCAAACCCTTATGATCGAAAACGGCAAGACAACTGTCCAGTAGGATTAAAGAATGTTGGCAACACGTGCTGGTTTAGTGCTGTCATTCAGGTAAGGACCCTCTTCGATTAGTTGTGTATACTCTTCATTGTATTTTTTCGTGAGGTGAGTTATCTTATTTTGAGTGGATAACTTAAGATATCTGTTTTCCTGGGAAGTTTAGGCCACTGGATGAGATGTTTTTGAGCATTACTTATTTATTGCATCTCTTAACATGTTTATCTATAGGCCTGATTGAAATGTAGAAAGTACTGTAGCGTAACTAAGTAAAGCTTCAAAATATTTCTTATTAAAAAGTTGCTGAAGACAAGGAGTTGAGTCTCTGAAGATCCTGGGTGTCTGCAACTCATGCTGACATCAGTGACAATTGTGGGTGCCTAAAAACATGTGAAAACTGGATTACAGATGAAGAACAGACTGCCTATATTAAAAGGAATGCATGTAAATGGCTGAAAGGGGGTGGCTGACAATGGAGGTAGGTAGAGGAAATGAGACACCCTCAATCATGGAGTGCTTACTGGAACAGCTACAAGAAAATAGGTAGCTGAGTAGGGTAAAAGAAGGAATAACTGATAGAGAAGGAAACTTGAGGAGGAGGAAAGTGAAGGTCTGATATGGATGCAGTTGTGTCTATTTTGAGTTGTTTTACCTAATACAGCCAATATATGTGCTCTTAGTCTGTTTTTGTGTATATGTAGCTTAATTAAAAGCTACTTTTTTTTTTTAAGATAGGGTCAATAGGGAAATGAGTACAGGTAGTGCAACTTGTTTAGTAAAATCTAATGTACTAATATTAAAGATACATTGTACATAAACTTTATGAACCCATCTTTTAAGAGATTTTTCTTTTAGAAGTGATTGCTAAAGCTGTATATGTTTTTTTAAATAATCTGCAGGTATATTCAAAAGCATCCAAACCCACAGAAAACTGTGGGTGAAAGTGGAATACAATGGGGGGAAATTTATTTTTAGTCTACAAGAAGCAATTCAGCATATTGTAACTTTTCATAGTCTGACGTTTTGAGAGGAATCAAATAAAATATTTAATACCCATTTTTAACAAATTACTGTCAGGCTGAAGCACTTCAGATAAACTAATATTGTTACTTTCATACTAATGGCTGTTGTACTTCAGGCTGAGTCCATTTAGATCAACGTTCTGCCTAGCAATTTCTGCAAATGCATGCTTACAGAGGAGTACAAACAGTATACATGATGCTGCTCTGTTAAAACACTCCCAAGCCTCCAACTGCTTTCACCTTGGGGGAGTTTCTTAATACTTTGCAGTTTTAGTTGGTAATCCCCAGTGGACCTCTTTTATGTACTTGTCTCCCTTGAACCTTGCAAACTTCTTGCACCCATAGGATCCTTTGGGTGGGAATTCCATAGTTGTGCTCCCTATTTAGCGTGAAGAACTGCCTGGTTTTTGTTTGGGTTTTTTTGAACTTGGCTCCCACTAGCTTTGTCCGGTGGCCTCCATGTCTCCTGGTGGACAAGTCAGTTAAAAGTTGATTGCTGTTACAGTTCTGTGGACTGCTGTCATACTCTTTCACCAGGTCGCTGGTCTCTTTTTCCAAGCTGACTGCTGAGTTGTTGCCTATACAGAAACTGTTCTAACCTCTGACCTGCCTTGTTGCTGTTCTCCAGATCTTTTCTAGCTCTACTAGCATTTTAGTTGGGGGACCAGGAAAGTGCTCAAAGTGTGAGTGGGCTATGAATTTGAGGTGGTACAATGGACAGATGCAGGCTCTTCAGGAAAGACAATCAGGGATGACAAGGAAGGGCATTGCCTTTCTTATGAAGGAGCAGCTCAAATGTATGCTGTACTTGTGTGAGACAAGGTGACAGTTTAAGATGAGAGTTTGTGGGTCAGCATCACAGGAGAGGCTGGTAGAGGTACCACCTGTTTAGTTTGTTACAGATCACCCTCCTCAGGATGGGGTTATGGACAAAGCTTTCTTTCAAGGCTGGTTCCCGTGGAGAACTTTAATAATCATCCTGACATCTGCTGGAAGTGCAACACAGCAGGACACAAGCAAACCAGATTTCTGGAGAGTATCAGGGACAACTTCTTGATACAAGTACTGATGGGATGCCTAGGTGTGATGCACAGCTGGATCTGCTGTTCCCTAAAATGGAAAAACTGGTTGGAGATGTAGTAATGTGGGTACCCTTGACTGCAGTGACCATGAAATAGTGGAGTTCAAGATCCTGATAAGAGTGAGGAAGGAGTAGCAGGGTACAGACCCTACAGTTCAGGAGAGCAGACTTTGGCTTCTTCAGGAAGTTGGTATCTGGGATCCCATAGGAGGCAGCTTTGAAGGGCAGAGGAGCTCAGGAAAGCTGGCAGCATCCTCTGATTACAAGAAGGGTCCATACTGCTGCTCGGGGAACTCGTGGCCAAGCTCCAATGCAAGCAGGCAGTGTGCAGGATCTGGAAGCAGAGATGGGCTACTGAGGAGTTTGGAAATGTTGCCTAGGCATGAAGGGATGATGTTAGGAAAGTGAAAGCTAACTTAGAGTTGATGCCTCAAGGGATGTCTAGGGTAACAAGAAGAGGTTTTGATGCTACACTAGTCATAAAAGGCTGAACAAGGAGAACATAGTTCTGTTGCTGAATAGAGCAGGTGATTTAGTGACAGGAGGCTTAAATAAGGCTGAGGTACTTGGTGCCTTGCTTTGCCTCAGTCTTCACCAATGAGGTATCCCAGACCACTGTGCTTGGTTGGGGGAGAGGAACTCTGAGCACTGTTGACGGATTGAGTAAGAGATTACTCGAGGAAACTTCACCCATGTAAGTCCACAGGACCCACTGAGCTGCATCCAGTGGTGCTGAGATAATGGAGGAAGGTCTTAGCAAGGCCACTCTGTCATCTTTGAAAGGTCATGGAGAATCAAAGAGGTTTCTGATAAACTGCAGACAGGCCAAAAAGTCAACCTGGCAAGCTATGGGATGGTTTGCATTAGCTGACCATTGAGAAGATGGAGCCAGGCTTTTCACAGCGGTGGATATTGGGAGAATGAGAGTTAGATAAGAGAGATTCAGCCTAGATATATGAAGCATTCTTCCCCATGAGGACAGGCAGGCAGTGGAGGTTGCCCAGAGAGGCTGTGCAGGCTCTGTCAAACCTTGAAGGCTTTTAAGATGTGCCTGGGAAAAGTCCTGAGCAGCCTGGTCTGATCTCACAGATGACATCCTGCTTTAAGCAGGAGGTTTGAAAAGAGACTTCCATCAGTTCCTTCTGAGCTGAATTACCCTATGATTCTATAGTAATGTTTTCTGTTTAATTCTGTCTTCCTTTCTTAATTATTTTTTTTCTTCTTTTAACTACTTTGTGTATTGAACTGATACTTTCATGAAACTATCATAAATTCAAAGTTTTGAATAATACTAGTTAGCTTGGTGCCCATAATTTTCTATACATTTTAGGGTTGTTTTCCACCATGTACATCACTGTACACTTATCTGTGTTCAATTTAGCTTTCTTATTACATAGTCTCTCAGTCCCATATGATCCTTCTGTCAGTTCATCTTTGCCAGCTCTTGTTTTTACTACATTGCGCATCTCTGTACTGAGCAAACTTGGTGATCTTGCCACTTGCTCTCTTTTCTAGATCACTTCCGAATTTTGCTTACCGGCACAGACTTCATGAATTTGCAGTAACCTCCCTTCAGGCTGGAACAGATGGTTTACTTCCTGCCCTCTTTTTCTTTTTGATTACCTATTTGTCTGTACCTCGACCTTCCATCTTACCTCATTGCTGCTTAGTTAAAAGTTTCTGTTGAATGACTTCTTCAGAAATTACTGTGAAGTCCCAGTAGACTACATAAATTGGATTGCTGTTATCCATGTTCTTTTTGACTTCTTAGGGTTGAGTGGTTTTGGGTTTTTGTTTGTGGTGTTTTGTTTTTGTTTGTTTGTTTTCTGGGTTTTTTATGGACAGGGTTTACTTACCTGAAGGTAATACTTAGGTAACGCTGTAGATAAGGAAACAGAAAGCCTTCTTTATTTGTTCTACCACCTCCCTCCCCACCGAAATTTTTGTGTTCTTAGGCCTCTTTTCTTTCAGCATCTGGTAATCTATCAGCTGTTTGAATTTTCTGTTTTCCTGAGATGTTTTGATGTTTCCCTTGTTCATCTTTCCTCCTTTCCTTATTCTTTCACATGAATAGCTCTTTTTCCAATAGCAGAAACATTGTCTTGGTGCTAATATAGAGAAACATTTTATTTCCATAAAGCTCTTTGTGGAGGTAATATGACTTGGCGTTTTACCTTCTCTGTTGTGTAATCAGATTTTACATTCCATAGTAGTCCCAAATCTCAAGATGACTTATTTTATGTGTATGTGCATTTCTGTAAAAGAAATATTTATATACAGGATACTGCAAATGTTTAAATAAATGTTTTCAAGGAAACTTGAATTTTAATTCATTAACCACAGAGGTAAGAACAGAGGTTAGAGAATGTAAAAACCTACATTAGACTTATGATTTCATGTTATTTATACATGATGTGCAACTTTATACCTTGAAAATGGATTCTAAAGAGGGCTAGCTAGTTCTTATGGTCACTACACATGTGAAAATCTGTGGCATTTGTAATTATAAAGGTTTAATCCTAAAAGATAGTTAAACTTATGTATTTATATCTATAGAATGTAATTCAAGTAAACCATTGAAAGATTTATAACTTCAGTTGGTTGAAAATGTAGGTTATTAATATTGTCTGCCAGCCAGGAAGACTTATGTTTCAAACAGCCATCCCAGGAAACTTAATGCATGTTAATTTAGAGTATTAGCTAATACCATACTTATTTATCCACAGGGCACATTGACTCCTTGGGTTGCATTGACTATGTAGAAGCATTTTCAAGCTTTCTTTAGGAGTCTTTTGAAACCTGACACATCACATAGGTCAACAATATCTAAATGTTAACTACTGTCAGTCACAAAGATATATTGTGTAATATAATCTAAAACTAAATTGCAAAGAAAGAATTTTTTTTTCCCCTTCTACTTAAGGGGTGCTTGTTAAGGGGAAAAAAGCTTTTGACATTTTGACAGTTTCCTTATGCAATGTATGTTGTTTTTTATAGCCACCATTAGCTGACTTAGTCAAATGCAATCATCAATTGTTCATTGTATTTGCATTAAAAGCATGAAATTCCTTAAGCTGTGTTTTCAGTGAGTGTCAGCAAACCTTAACAAGATTCAAACTTTCCTAGAAATATTGCCTTTTATACTGTGTTTATTTGGGCATTAGAGAAATACACACATATGGAAGTCATCCTCTTCTGTAGGGGAAGAGGGGAGTATCTCTTCAGATACCTCTAAACCAAAGTATTGCTTTCAACAGTTACATTCAGCATCTTTAGAATGAACAGTAATAGTTTTTCCACAGTGTAACTTCTACAAATCTGTCCTCCTGTTGAAGACTTTTGACTTGATAATAACTTGAATTTAAAACTGAGTCCCCCAGAAAATATATCAAAACAAAACTGTATTAAAGTATGTTTGCTTCTTCCTTACCTGCCAAGAAACGAATCAAGTCTCTCAATGATTTCCCACCTCTTCTTGAACTTGTAATAAACCTCTATTTTTGACAGTTCACCCATAGATGCTTTTGCTACTGTTTATTTACATTAACTTTTATAGTGGGATTCCTAAATCTTGAGGTTTTAGAACATTTCTAGAAGATTGTTTGTGTGGGTTTGGTGGGTTTTTTTAATTCTCATTATTGTAACTACATATGTCTGCTCTTGAAATAGAACTGAAGATAGCAAGTTCTTTAAAGAAACAAAACATGAATATACTCCTATATGCTTTTACTTCCTTTTTTTTCAGTAGATTTCAGTGGCTCCCTTGTAAAAATGTAACTTTACAATTTTCCTTGGTTTTAAGAGTTTATAGTCTGAAAATGGCTTATAAATAACACATTTATTGAGGCTGTGAAGCGGCTCCTTTGTGTCATGCTGAGCATGAGTTAAGTGTTTGCAGGACGTGGGACATAGAAGGTGGGTAACGCACAGGACACAGAAGTGTTGCTGGAATCGTGTCTGTAGGCTTGCTGCCTGTGCAAGTTGTCTCCCAGGTGTTTTGCTTTAAGGCATTGCACAAGACTAACTTTATCTTTTGGAGTTCCAAGTAGGGCTTCAGTCATGTGTGAGAAGTATACTTGCCCCTTGAAAAAGGTGTCATGGGAGATACTGAGTAGTTGGTTGTTTAGTGAATGTCGCCTACTCAGTGTGCTAAGACAAATTTCTGATGGAAGGAAGAAAGTCTGTGGTGAAACATAATGAAAATTGTACTTTCCTTCCCCCCCCATCCCATACCTAAAGTACTAGGTGCAGTGTTTTCCTGGGTCTCGTGAGTTCCTGAAGGCCTGTCTGGATTGTAGCTCCTCCCTTTCCCAAATGAGTTATCCCAGCAGGACAGCTGAGGCTTGGCATCCCCACACTCTTTTCTCTGGGAGTCTGTCAGAGTCTGGTTAATCATTCAAAAATGAGAGCTTCCCCCCCCCCCCCCCGAAGTACAGAGCTTGCAGAACAAAGAATTAAAAAGCTACTGTCTTACAAGCATAAATCTCCATGGCTGCTCTCTTTAACTTTTATTTTCAGGGTCCCTCACACCACTTCTGTCATTTTACTCTGTTGCATTGTGTTTAGGAGCAGCCTTCTTGCTTTTCTGATGTCAATATATTTGGGGTTAGGATCTCATTTGATCCTAAGCTTCTAGTTCTGGGAAGAAGCGAGCCAGCTTGAGGGGTAAGAATCAAGGAAGTATCTTCTTCCCAGTTGGTGGCTCAGCTATTGTTCTTAACATCTTTGAAGTAGCCCACCGCAAGTATCTAACTTTTGCATTGTTTTGTTTTTCCTGTTTGTCATGTTGAATGGAAGGGATTGTGATGGATGACATGGTAATGCATTAATACCAAAAAGCCTAGTATTATATAATGAGAGTTGCATATATGTATATTGTACACAACTCCCTTGCTTTCCTGGACATGCAACGGAAGGTTGCATGCTAAAGAACATTCAGTGTGCAATCCCCATTTGAGTTAAAGTGGTCATTGATGGAATATTTTCTTTCCACTATTTTCTCTCTGGAGCAGCCTGGGAGGGGTGGGATATGATATCAACTGTTCTGTAGAATTTCATGGGAAGAGGAATAATGAAATGGGAAATCTAATTTCTTGCTTTCCCTCTGTCACTCCCTCTGTTCCCCTGTAGAGTAAAGATTGACCTGTCACTTCCAAGTTCAGTCATCCTATGATATTGCTGACAGGAAATTCCTTTTCCTGGTTTTTGTTCTTCACTGTGGTCTCCAGCTCCCTCAGGTTGCTTGTGTGATTTTTGAAACTCTTGCCTTATATTTAGTGGTATACAATATTGCGATTTCTGTTGTGAAGGGTTGGAAAGCTTTAACGGATGGTGGCTTTAGCTTTGACTCTGTGGTGGGTTGACCCTGGTTGGATGCCAGGTGCCCACCAAAGCCGCTCTATCACTCCCCCTCCTCAGCTGGGGGGGAAGAAAATATAACAGAAGGCTCGTGGGTCAAGATAAGGACAGTTTAATACAGTGATAGCAAAGGTCGCGCGTGCGAAAGCAAAGAAAAAAACAAATGATGTTATTCTCTACTTCCCATCAGCAGGCGATGTCTAGCCACTTCTCGGGAAGCAGGGCTTCAGTACGCGTCGTGGTTGCTCCGGAAGACAAAATGCCCCCCCCTCTGTCTCCCTTTACTTAGCTTTTATATCTGAGCTGACGTCATATGGTATGGAATATCTGTTTGGTTAGTTTAGGTCAGCTGTCCTGATTGTGTCCCCTCCCAAGATCTTGCTCTGCCCCAGCCTGCCATTGAGGGGAGGGCAAAAATGTTGGGGAGACAGCCTTGATGCTGTGCCAGCACTGCTCAGCAGTAGCCAAAACACTGGTGTGCTATCAACACCTTTCTAGCTACTGATGCAGGGCACAGTGCTATGAGGGCTGCTGTGGGGAGTATTAACTCCATCTCAGCCAGACCCAATACAGACTCATACATAGTTGTCCCTTTAATTAAAATAAAGGATACAGAATAGGTGTTGGGTTGTGATCCTATGTGCAATTCCTAGGTTTAGAAGGGCATAAAGCTTTTGCATTGTTTAGGTGTGGTGTTTAAGGTTATACCACAAACTGATTTCATGTTGTTGTGCATTTAGGCAAGAAGTTGAAAACTGTAACCATGTCAGGAAATGTTGGCTGTTATTTTATGTCCTAACAGAATTTTTTTTCTTGCTTTGAATATGTAGTAGAGGAGTGGTTGAATGGCATTTTTTTAGTATGTGCCAAGACACAAGTATAAAGTGAATTCTTCTGGACACATCTCACATCATACTTATCTGTCTCCTGAATTGCAGTAATGTTCTGAGTTTGTTGCTATAAACAAGTAAATGTTCTCTAAATGCAGGCTGGTAATACCATGGTGAGCTGTTTGTTGAAAATGTTGACTTATCTCAAGTCTGCTAGAGGTCTTAAGTTAGTTTGACTTTCTAGATCAAACAGTATGAAAGCTGTTTTCCATCTTCTTCTTCCATGTTACACCTCAGCCTTTTGGAAAAGCAAAACATGACAGCTTAAAACTGCATTTTATACTTTGGTTTTCAGCAATTTGGAATGCTGATTGGTTGATGGTTTATAAATAAAAATGTCCTTTTTGAGATACTTTCCAAAGCTTTTAAGATCTGAGATTGAATCTCTCTGTGACTTTGAAAATGCTAAATGTTTTCCTGACTGCTACCACTGTACATGTGGAGTTTTTCTGCTGAAGTTCAGCCATGAGATAGTGTCATATCTGTCCGTAGGAGTTTTGTTTCGGAGAGGGAGAGAGAAAAAACTCCTCTTCCTATACTTTCACAACGAAGTTTGAACAGGAACTTGCTCTAGTCCCAGCTTTGAAGCTGTTTTCTTCTCTTCCCTTCTCTTCCTTACAGGCGATTTTCTAAACAATATGAGGATTTTCAGGAAGGCTTTTGGCTGTGCCAAATTCTCGGTGTATGGAAAGAAGCAATATCAGGAATGTTTTGGGTGACTTCCTCATTTTCTTAATTTTTTTTTTTCTCTGAAAGGTAGAAGACATTACACAGGGCTACTGTGTGCTTAAGAGAAAATATATTTAAAATTCTCTATAGTCTTGTTACAATAATTATTTTCTACATTGTAAGTAAAATGTGTTTAAACTAATTTGCATATACATATAACAGTCAGTTTCCTTTTCATTTAAGCATTATAGGAAGAATTCTTGTTGTATTTATGCTTGCTGACTTTTATTGCTATGCAGTGCATGCATAGGGTCAAATACAGGTCTGATGACCACATTTAATGCCTGTCATTAGTCTCTATTCTGAAAACAGGATTTACCACTTACAGGAATAAGACATGCACAAATGGAGTAGGAGGCAGCCCTAGTGTGAGTTCTAAGAAGGTGCTGGTTAGAAAGAAGTGTAGCGCAGGAGCAGAGCGGCCACTTCATGGACTTTGTTGTAATAGAAGTAGGTTTAAGAATATGAACCAAAAGGTAAAATAGTAAAATAGATCAATAAATAGAAAAAGTGGGGAAGGACTTAAAGAGGAGGGAGAAATCATTCTCCCAATTTAGTGGTATAGAGTCCAGAAGACTTGAAAGTTGGAGAGAAGTGGACTTAGTTGCCAGTGAAGTTGCTTATGTTTTTGCAGCACGGAGCTTTGCTGGACACTAATATTCAATCTGAAGTGTGTAGGAGTGTCAAGTCACTAATAAGCCTAAGTGTACTTCAAGTATGGATAACTAGTAAATTTAAAGTTCTTAATGTTATTGGAAGGAGCATATGGTAACGTGTGCAGGTGGGAGCATACCTTCCATAGAGTTCTGTGTTTTCTTTGATTTAGGTTATTGGCATGAATAAAAAGTTAACCCTAATAATAGTCGATCTACCCCACTAAAACTAGCTCTATATACAGTAAACCACCAAAATTGTTTATAAAGTGAAGTGAGAACATAAATCTAATTTGTCATGTTGGCAGAGGCAAACTATTCCAAATATTATAATTAATGACATGGGCAGAGCTCTGTTTTTGCTTTTTATTTTTAGAACAATAATAATGTATTCATTCTTTAAAATTGCTCTCTGCTTGCTATACAGAATGAAGGTAGTTACAGTCTCTGCTTCGTGGCTTTAAAATCTGAATAGATGTAATATTGGAAATGTATAAAAGGCCCCAGATGACTAAATGAGACAAATGGGTGTTGTGATGTGTTAATGCATATATAAGCTTTCAACTTATACAAGATCTTGTTTTAGCTAAATGCCAGTACATGAAACAATTCATTTAAGAGCTCTGTAGGAATGCATACTTTACTTTTCCCCCTGCCAGAGAGTTGCTTTTCAAGCCATACTAATAAGATATATTTAGTTTTTGGTTACTAGCCAAATTAAGTTCGTCCTAAGTTTTCTTTGCCAAAATTCAAGTTAGTCGTTTTATTTTTCTCCTGTTAAATCTCAAGCTTTGGCACTAATTTGGACAAATTCCTAGCCAGTATTTGCTGCTGACACATAGGTATTGTTATGCACACCTACACTAGTCCTGGCACCCTTGCCTGATGTTAATCCCCATCACTTTGGTAAAAGGGAGCCTACAAACTGGCCGCCACAAGAATGGGAGTTGCACAGCTTTTCTTGGGGCTGCTCTAAGAGAAACCTGAATGATGATGGCATTTCACAATATGCTGGTGAAGTTCCAGCTGTGTGCCAGTAGGTGTGTCCTATTTTGTTTGCTAAGCTTCATTAGTAACTGTGATTCCCCCCCCCCCCTTACTTATCACCTTAGGACAAGTTGAGGTTTTCTGCAGGCATTACAGTACAGGTCAAATATATTCATTCTACTTAAGTATCCTAGATGATTTTCTGCCAAATAAGAATGTTTCTGGCATCTTGCTGACTGGTTTAGAATTAGTAGTCTGAATTGCTTTAATGGGTGTTTCACAGAACAATTTGAAAGTCATTCCTTCCTTCCAAGCTTAACCTTTGCAAATTGAATGGGAAGATGGCTGTGTTCATAGCATTATGAAATTAAGGTTTTTGTGTAAAATTGTATAAAGGTGATCAATATTTAAAATTCCCCGGTTCTTGTGCAATAATTTTTGCTTTTTGTTCTCAGTGGTGGAAACAAATACAAAATTGCTAGTCAAAGAAAACAAAAGGTTTTCATACATCTGTTAGTGAAACAGCTGCTTTTAGTGCCCTGTGCTTTTAGAACTTGCAAGAATCCATCAAAGAGCGTGTCTAAAGCTTTGTGCTGCATCTTGGTAGGTCATATCTTATCTAGATACAGAAGTACTGTTTTCCTACTCTCCAAGTATTGTTGATGTCAGTAACTACTATTTTAGGACTCTGCTGGTGGTTCTGCATGCCAAGCTTTTATGGATTTAATATGCTGACTAATTTATATTCTAGCAGTATTAATGCAGCATCACAGTGCTTGAATGTTAAGAATGTTAGGAATTACCTTTACTCAGGCAACCTAAATTCTGCCAAGGTCCTTAGTTTTGATAATCTTAAACAGTAAGAGAGGGAAAGGGATAAGCAGGGTGTTTTAGGTGAAACCAAGGCAGCTTATATTCTGAAACTGCATTTGGACTCTATACAGCGTGGGTAGATATTACTCAGAAAAGTGAACCTTTTTAGTATTTTACAGTCTTGAAGCTACAACTATACCTAGCTCTTTCTGGCATGACAGAAAATACATCTATATCATCAGCACCTGTAGCAGGGGAAAGCCACAGTATGTCTTGTCATACAGCATAGCTAGTTTGAACGCCCTAAACTGATACTGAATTTTTGTTGTTGTTGTTTATTCTCATTTTCTTTTACTATCTTGTTCAGCCCCCAAACTGACATGATAGAAGGCAGGTATACTAAAAATCTGTTGATTTTCATGACAATTTGAATTGATATAACTTATCTTAGCCTTACTTGGTCAAGTTTCCAGATGACAGCTTTTAAATAGGTTTAAGTACACTGGGGGGAAAAAACCCCCCACCCTTTAGAGAATTTTTCTTGCATGCATAAGTTTTGTGTACTTTACGCTGGAAGACTTAGGCCAGTAGATATGAAGTATCACCTTTCAGGTCCAGTCTGTTTTCTTGCACTGGGACTCCTGACACTTTTCTGTAGCTGAAGCCAAGTGGGTAAGAGATGAAGTGCTGAAGGCCAGTGCTTTGGCATGGGTCCAGTGGGTGGCACTCGGGCCAGGGACAGTCTCTGCTGTGTCTCTCGGTGGCTGCAGAAGAACAGCTTCTGCTCCATGGCATCACCTACCCTGGGTGTAGAAAACCTAGTCAACAGATGGCTTGGCAAATTGGGAATTGTTTTGCCTAGCCCCTTTCTGAAGCGCTGGGGTGGTTGGCCATGGGAGGTCTCTGCTGCAATGAGGGCTTAGGTGAGCTCATTTATATCTCCTTACCTCAGAAAGAACCATAGGTTCCTCCTTGAGGTACTTCGGGCACAAAAATTGGTTGGTCTTAGGCATGCTTATTGTATACTTGTTTATACTTACACTGGGAAATTACCTTCTTTTTTTTTACGAAGATAGAAGTTTCCTGAAGTTGCTTTAGCTCAGTATAGAAGAGCTACAACATAGTACTGTCCTGTAAGCATTAGTGGTGTTGGCAGTAGATTAACTGTGAGTGTTCTGCTGCATCTCAGTACAACCACACACAGCATAAGCTGTTTTGGAGAAAAGTTTAATAACTAAGTATCTTGCATAAGAAATTTTGAGTAGAACAAAGCTGAAGAAGAAAAGACCATATCAGGCAATCCTCTTGATTATTCTCAGCAGCTTGCAAAAATAGGTCTGTTCAGCTTAGTAAAGCATGGAGTTATATGTTCACAGTTCAGAGTTCTGGATTAAAGAAATATAGTTCTTGTGGATTGAACGCCAGGCAAAAATTCTAAACTTTAATACAGTTTTCTGTACTTAATTCGTATATGTGTGTTATGAAATTGGGCAGCTCAGCTGCTTGGGACTTTGATGGGACTTGGATTAGTCATGAAGAGAAGTCAGTCTTTGGACATTATATTTCAGCAGCTGGTTTATTTTGTATGTAAGACATTGCTGTGTTTTGCTTGATGAAGAGCCCACCAGTGGAATGCTGTTACATCATGAAACATAACTTCAATTAGTATCAACTTCTAGAATGACACTCAAATTAAATATTAACATTTGCTATTCTTTGAGTAAGTAAACAAGGACTCTGTTTTAATCTCCATTCTCTGCAAGGACGGATAAAAGGGGAACCTGTATTTTGAACAGCAAAAGAGAAAAAAAAAGCTTCACTACTCAATTGTCTGTTGATTTAGCAAGGTCAGAAAGATGTTTTTTGGTTGGTGTTTCTGATAATATTTTTCAAATTATTTTATTTTTAAATTTAAAAATGTTAGGAAGGACAACTTTTTGCTGGAGACACCATATACTGTGGGGTATTGGAAGAGGTTAAACTTGGTAAAGGCTCTTTCACGAGGAGAGCTGGGAACATTGCAACTTTTGACAAACTCATCTTTTTTTTCCTTCCAACATGTTCTAAATTATTAGAATAAATGCAATGCCTCTTCACAATTTGAATGTCACTTTCTTGACACTGTGTGGTTGAAATCCTATTAAACTCGCTGTGGTCTGCGACTTAAGTCTTTACCTGTGTAGGACAAGTTGCGGGATCAAAGTCTATTGCTGGGGGAGGCAAGCTCTGCCTTTCCAAAATAAATAGCTAATATGTGATCTGGGGGGGTGGGGGGTAGTTAATCATAGGTTGTAAAACCAAAGGGTATGAATAGGAGGGTAAATCTTCCTGGTGCTTCTCTGATGAGCATGTTTAAAATGCTTTAGACCTTTACTGCTACCCTTTCTTCATCAAAATGCTAGTCTGCGGTAATGAAGTGAACTTTAACTAAAGTGCTTTCTGCCTGTACATGATGCCTGCAATGATGCGGTTACGCAAGTGCTGAGGTCTTCAGTTTTCAGCCACTGCTTTGGACTTTTATTTTTGCAACCCGGAGTCATTTTGTTCTTGTACTCTCTTGGCTTCAGGCTCTGTGTTACACTATGGGGTTCTTTGTGGGTGTGCCTGTAGACACCTGTTTTCATGTCTTATTGTCTGTAAAACGAGAATGTTACCAGTTCCTTACCTGCAAAGATGTATAACCCTGTTTCCTCACTCTAATATACATCATACAGATCCTATAATAATGGGAGGAGTAAACAGAATGCAAAAAATACAGATAATTGCAAGTGGATTTAAGTTGCGTATACAAAGATGTACTCTCTCTGTGCTGGGGAGGTAGATGATAGAGGGGCTACAAGATGAATTTTACATGTCTAAACAGGCTTTAATTTCAATTTGAAAACTAACAGTTACAAAATCAATAAAATTCTTGGTTTTAAACTAATAAGTAGTTTACCTATCATCTAAAATTGTTCTGTTTATGTGATTAAGTATAAAGAAGGTTTTTTTTATTATGCTGTTTACTTGGCAAAAATAGTTATCTTCTGGTGAAAATGTGCTTAGTAAACTTAAGTGAAATAATCTAGCTTCTGAAATGAAACTTTAGCACTGCATATGTTTAACATTCCATTTATTTTGCTAAGGCACGTTTGGAAGAATTTTGTTTGTAGAAGTGCTTAAATGTTTTTTGTTTTTTTTTTTTTTGTTTTTCTTTTCAGTCATTATTTAACCTACTGGAGTTTCGAAGACTAGTTTTAAATTTCAATCCTCCTGCAAATGCTCAAGACTTGCCCCGAAACCAAAAGGTAAAATTGGAAGCTAACTTCCCCTCATGGCTGATAAGGGTGTTTCTCTCTTGTAATTGAATTTTGCGCTGTTCCTAGCTCAAATTAGCATGGATTTTATAGGTGCTAATTAGTGTTTCTTTGAGCTTCCTATTATGGGTCTTACATAAAATACATTAGCCTCACATTAGAGCATGGGCAGGGTGTTGAGAGAGGCAGAGTTTGCTCGGCGTACTGCTGCTTAGACCAGATTCAGTGGAAGGGCTTTGCCGACACAGCTGTAGCAGCACTGCCGCTAGTAGGTGAGCATTTCTAATGTGAACGTAGCCTGTGTTAGCAAACATTTTATTTTTAACCTAGTATTAAGTACTGTGTGTGACTGACATTCCCTAGGATCAAATTTCCTTGCTAATAAAGACCAAGTTTTAATAATCCCAGATTTTCAAAACTTTGGTTTACATCCTGTTGTTCTTCCAGTTGATAGAAAGTAGAGTTTAATGCAAGGGTCATGACACTCTCTTGATTCAGAATTAAAGCATGTGGTTGTACTTAAGGGAATATTGCATAGTGGGGTGTTTTTGTTTCCTGTCAATATATTGAATTCAAATGCTATTAATAATTTGCCATGTAAAATTTTGAATCCACAAGTCATTGGTATAAATTTTGACTTTAAAAAAAAACCCAAATGAAACAAACAACCCCACCCTGTTTGCATCCACTGATTGGACTTTGTTTTTCTGGATTTTAAACTTGGCCATACACTTAAAATCTCCAATCTGTTTTTGTTCTTTTTAATTTGAATTCACTTTTCTTCCTTGGTGTGTTCCTCAGCTTCCTTCTGTACAACAAATATGGTTGTCTGTATTTACTGCAGCTTCTTGGCTCTGCAGTTCTCTTACCTCTTGCTATCATATGAACAGATCTTTTTTGCTGTACACAGTGAGGCCAGCTAAATATTTGACTTCAACAATATCTTCAGGAAACCTTTTATTATCAGAGGAAGTGGGTTACTGTGCTACAGGTTAGCACATCCTTCCCCCTGTTTCAACATTATCATTATGCCAGCCAGTGTCCTGGCATACTGATTGACAATAATGAATGTTTACTATGTATTAAACATGTAGATTGCTTTATAAGCATTTCTTAATCATAAATTGTTCCAATATCAGTGTATCAAGAAATTATTTATGCAGGCAGGATAGGTGATAAAATAAAGAATGTTTTAGACTATGAAATTCCCATACAGTTTTCATTTCAAAATTGATATTAATCTTTTTTGTGTGTGTGTTGGTGGACCTACAGTATGCTTTAAAATTGAGAGCCATATGCTGTGCTGTGATCACTTTATTAGTTCTTTTGTTTTAATGTGCAAGTCCTTTGTGGAACTGTATACCTTGTCTTGGAGTGGCTCACATCCTTTTGAAGATTTTAGGCTTTGTTTAGTCAGAAACACAGTTTGTTGTGGTAATGCCCACATAATCTGGTCAAGGATCGTGCCTAATGTATTAAACTGAGCTTTCTCAAAAAAACAACAAGGCTTTCTCTAATTTTAGAGAACTTTTTATAGGCTTCACAGCGGTATTTGTTCTGAGTAATCCCACTGACATCAGTAGCCAGTTGTTCAACCTAAAGCTACAAGTATGCTTAAAACTCAGCCAAATTAGTTGTGTAAATTTAAGTAAGTAATGCAATAATACTCACTGGCTGTGTATTTCAGATTTAACAAAAGGAAGGTGAGATCTAGAGTATTCTCTGGTCAGTTGTGTATATTATGCGTATGAATTATCACTGGTATTAAAGCATCTTGACAAAATACATCTGTATTTAAAACTTGAAATTCTATTCATTTTTAATAGATCATGTAAATAGTAAGAAGAGAATCACTTTCACAATTTGTTTCCTTGTTTTGTTGTTATAAAGTGCTTTAAATATGTAAATGGGAGACTGATTTTATTCTTAAATTACGACGATTTAATACTGAATTAGGGTGGCATTTGATGAAGTCTTCAGCCTTTTCTGTGAACATTGTTTATAATTGGCAGGTGACTTGCAAGGTGGACTAGAAGAGCAAGTAAAACTTGAATTTATGTGACTAAAAATATTTGTTTAGATATTATGCGGAACATGTTCCAATTTACCATGCACCATTTTTAAAGCTGAAATAAAGCAGACTTTATGTACAAAAAGCTTTATGCATACAGGATTGACATAGGAGGGACTAAACAAGCCTGCTGTTTGATGAGCATGTGAAATAGTTTGTCATCAAGTAATTCCAGTTTCACCAGCATCTGACATCTGTGCTGCCTTTGAATGATACTTTGTTCTAAATACAGGTGGATATTACATGGGTTTTCAATTTCACAAGTATTTGTTAACTATCTACTCAGGAGTATGAGACATATCCAGTCTCCACAGCATTTGTAACCTGTGGTTGAATCTATGGTATGACAAATTTGTGTTTCAGTTTACGTGGTTTTCATTATACAGGCGTAAAGTATTTCTTCTGCTTCTCTCCTGGAAACCAGATAAAGAACTCCATATTCCCCATGAACTGTACTTAAAAAATAGGTAGAAAGGAGAGCAAAGTATTTCTCTTCTGTCAAGAGAAATAATAATGATTTGCGTACACCTTATAAATTCATGACTTCAGTAAAAAATAAGCTTAAAAATGTACTAGGCAGTGTGAAGGCTTACAAGAAATTCTGCTAGAGGTACAGAGGAATACTCATTTCAGTCAAATCAGTGCATATTGTTGCAGTGTATTACTTAAGGCTTTGTAAGTCTTGGGAGCAACAGTTCTGTCTTAAATGCAACTCAGGTTGTCCACTTGTCCATTCAGCCCCATTTCAAGTCAAACAGCCACATCTAGATGTGGTTTCAGGGAGCTTTCAGTTTCTGACATGTAATTTTCTTCCCAGAGAACTACATTATTTTGTAAGACTGGCAAGCAAAAGGCATGCAACACTACCTTGCTAGTACTACAAGTAAGCTTATATATGATGATGATTGGCTGTATATATGCTTATTTTATTGGGTAATGCTTCTGTAAAGTAGATTTTTGTTACTAGTTAAATATCTTTAATTCTTCTTCAAATACAGGAACATAGGAATCTGCCTTTCATGCGTGAATTGAGGTATCTGTTTGCACTTCTAGTTGGTTCGAAGAGAAAATATGTTGACCCATCAAGAGCGGTTGAAATCCTTAAAGATGCTTTTAAATCAAATGATTCCCAACAGGTAATTTCTATGTATTTTCCTTCAAGCTTATTCATGTTTTCATATGGTCATCTGGACAAAAAAAATTCAGAATGTCCACAGACAAGAAACTCCTAATTATCACAGTCTTTGAGCTTTTTTTCTGATATTAGGTAATCTCTAGTCACTTTTATGAAAACAAAAAACCAAACAAACCCACAAAACCAAAAAAAACCCCAACCAACCAAAAAAATTCCAGTGTGACTATTTTATTCAGTATACTTTCTTCCTATTGTCTTAAAAACTAACTAATAGTTCCACATTCTTGTTTTTAGGGTTTAATTTAGCTTCTAAGTCTGTGGTTTTTGAAAGAGCTTTATTCTTCTGATCTAACAGTATGTCCAGGGCTGGTACAGTCCAAATATAGTATTTGTCTGTGTAGATATTGGTTTGGAGGGTCCTAATATTCATATTCAGGATTCTTGCCTAAATCATAGTGGGTATATTTTGCTTTTCTGAGAAACACTTTGTTTCTTCAGGTGCTTTATTTCTCCCACATGAGGTTATGTGGCTAAGGTGTTTAATTACAACAGCATGCTGAATTTAGTGCTTGATGAAATTAGTATTAGTCACTACTTGTTAGATACCAAAGGGTTTGAACAATGGAATTCATAAGATGCCTTTGGACTAGCATGGTATGAAAGCTGAGCCCAAGTAATAAGGATCACATGACAGTGTGATCGCTGAGGAGCACCAGAGCCTTAGTGTGCTCTAAGAGCCACCTAAAAAAAAAATAAAAAAAAAAAAAAAAAAATCAATCATGGCATAGTCTTAGACATAGTGTGATTTTTTGGAGCTCTTGTGGAGGCGAATACTGCTACACTGACCTTGTAAGGTGACACTTCATTGTGTTCTGTTACATATGTGATTATATACTGATAATTTTATATTTTTCAACAGCAAGATGTTAGTGAATTTACACACAAATTATTAGATTGGCTAGAAGATGCCTTCCAAATTAAAGCTGAAGAAGAGAGGTAAGATTTTTTTTCCTAGCTCTGTATATTATACATTTTGATGAGAAAAAGTAAACCAAATAACCAAAAATACACTTCTCACTGTATGGCTGAAAAAGATCCAACTGTCTAGCTTGTTTTAGTTCAAGCATGTTTTTTCCATATGTGCCAGTACCTTTGATTTTCCGTGAATTCTTCTTTCACTTTCTGATTTCATGTTAAAAATCTTGTTGAATGAAGTCCAAAATATCTGAAGAGTAGAGATTGGTTGTGTTGTACATAATCAATTAGGCTTTTTATCATTTGAATGCATTTTTGCTTTTTGATCGTGTAGTTTAAATGCTTCAAAACCTTGCTCCTGTTTCTCTTCTCAGAAGTAAATACACATTGTTTGTATAAGTGAACATCTGTAAACTGTCTTTTGAATACAAAATTGTTTCTAGAGTGTTGCGGGAAACGGGTTTTACAAGGGTTTTGTACAATTTAACCACTCACGAATTGAATCTGATTTACATAAATTTTCCTAGAATGAAGCACTTCTGAAATTATTGCAGATATATGAATCATTGTTACTGTCTTTAGAGGAAAGTACAAAACTAAATGAACAGTAACTGAGTAAAATAGGCAGCATTTCCATAATGAATTCAGAATATTCTGCTTGTAGTTTTATGAAAGTTCATAGATTTGTGTTTGATTTTTATACTAACATGCTTTCTGTTTTCAGGGATGGAGAGAAACCAAAGAACCCAATGGTGGAGTTGTTTTATGGACGATTTCTAGCAGTAGGTGTACTTGAAGGTATGCATCTGAATTTACTCAGACTTCTGTGCACTTCTGTGCTCATGCCTGTTCAGTGCTTTCCTAAGTACACAGGTGAATGATGCAGTTGTAGCATTTTAGCTACTTCTGCAGAAGTATACTTGGAGAATATGTGTTCGGTCTGTGATGAAATGTTTGTCCTGAGACTATGAGAACGAAGGTAAAAGTAGTGAGCTGCAGTGGTCCAGAAAGACTGTTCTGATAACTTTTAGGAGCTGAGTTGTGGGTACCTAAGTGCAGTAGAAGTTAGGGTAAGATGCTAAGCAAAAATACTTGCAAGAAATTATTATCAGGGCACTTTTACCACTTACTAATGGTATAGAGAAGGCAAGTTACTGTATTTCATCGAGCTAGTCTCTTGCACTCTCTCTGCTTCATTTAATGCAATTTAAAATTTCAATTGCATTTTCTTCTACACAATTTCTGGTATGGATAACTCACCCTCTTAAAAGTACAGTTTGTTGAAAACAAGTCAGTGGAAACTTGCTCCAGGGCAGTGTCAGAGAGAGAGTACTGAGGAGAAAAAGGCTGCAAAACAAACTTCCTTTTATCTTATCTGCATATAATTAGTAGATTTGCAGAATTGCAGTGTTCTCTCTTTCCAGGAGGCCAGCAGTTTTGAAAGTGTTTTTAATGTTGGTGACTCTGCCCCCCATCCTGAGTGTGAATGACTCCTGAGATGCATTTGAATGAAGCATCTTTTAAAGTGGCTTCCAGGTTGTTTCTTGGCCTGGAACAGTATGTCTAACGATTTGTTGTCAGATTTCAAAACCATTCTGCAGATTTCTTGCTATCAGCTAGCATGCTTGCTCCTTTGCATTCAGCTACTTTCATCCCTTACATTCTTATCTTAACTGAGCAGGCATGTAAAAACCAAACCAATGAAAAGAAACTGGTGGATGTAAGAAGACTTTTTACTGACCTTAGGATGAAATAAATTGAAATTATAGATTGAAATAATTTGTCACCCGTATTTTTCCTTGTATTTGAGCTTGCATCTTTATACACCATTAACAAATGGTCTTGTTTTCAGGACAGAATTCATGAATGTTCTCTTTTGTGGTTTATTTTTGCAAAATGTACTTATACAAAGGGCTGTTTCATACCAGCAATTCCACTGACTTTGCTGATACAATGTAGGGTTGTATTACTGAGTTGCTATTTGCCGGAGGAGGACTTTGTTTTATATGTGTAAAACTTCCCATGCATCTGTGGTGCCAAGTCATTTTGAGTTTTGCTTATTACCAATAGATGCAAAACCAATATAAAAAATGGACAGAAGAGGAAAACATAGTAATTTTCAATATTACATTCAAGCAACTTTTTCAAGTAACTTTGTTTTCATACATATAATTGAATTGTCCAATAAGAAAATGGGGGTATTGTTCAGTAGACTAGGTCAGGTGACCTAGGATTGTTAGGGTTTTTTTAAAGGTAAATGTTTGTTTCTAAAACCTTAACTGTTTAATTTCTTATGTGAAGGTAAAAAATTTGAAAACACAGAAATGTTTGGCCAGTATCCACTCCAGGTTAATGGCTTTAAAGATCTGCATGAGTGCCTAGAAGCTGCAATGATTGAAGGTGAAATTGAATCTCTCCATTCAGAAAACTCTGCAAAGTCTGGTCAGGAGGTAAGTTAAGTGCTCCTGTGGGCTTCTCTCAGGGCGGTGCTGTAGTGCTCTTTTTTTTTCACTGGGGTTCATGGTTTGTTTTCATATGACCTGCTGCTCTGCAGGTTCTGATGTCTGGCGTAATTGGATTGTTAATTTGGGGGCTTTGTACCTCTTTTGGAGGATCCAGAGTATCATCTTTTTGTATTTTTCATGAGATAAAAAGTTCATGCTTACTAAAAGCTGGCACAATTAAGTGCTTACAGTGGTGATTTGGCACAGGCTGGTTCCCACCTGTTGCTGATATTTGATCTCCAGAGAGGTCATGGGTGTAATGTCCTGTGGTAGCTGACCACTGCTCTGATTGACTTGCCACCCTGTGCCATGCTGTAAACAGCAACCGTGAGCTGTGCGTTTGACCATTGCTTCAGAGCATTGTTGGTATTCCTCTGTGCCTCTGTCTTTAATTCCTCAGCACCCTAGCCTTCTTCCCCTCTCCCCTTTTTACTGATGTTTCCCAGCATCCTCCTCATTGCCCCCTATGGTGGGCAATCCTCCCCCCTGTTTGACTGCAGTGGTGAACAGACAATACTTGCTCTATGAGCTGCTGTTCCTCCCAGGAGAGCTCTTGCTAGAGCAGGAGGCTGCCAAATGTCAGAGCATGCTGGAAGCATGCGTGGAGGGATTCAGATGGAGCCCCACTGAGAAGTGGGATATGCAGTGTATGGTGTTGGGATGAGGTGACGAATGAGATTTCTTGTGCAGAAGTCACAGGTTAGGGAAAAGAGGTAGTTTGACTGGTGGTGGTTGTAGAACCAAGAGGGTGTGCTCTGAAATGTCCCCTCTTATTGGTTGCATGCATGTGTATGCCCAGCATTTTTCTCTGGCAGAGCTCTCTCCAATAACCTGTGGGTTATTGATGTGGAAATACGGGAATCCCCATTGCCTCTAAAGACTGAACTACTTTCTCTTTACACAGTTGTTCATGTTTCATCACAGTTACTTTAAAGATGTGAAATCTTAGAAGGCTTCTTCTACTTAAGTAAAAAGTTCAGGTGTAGTTTCTTCCTTCATACTTTGCTGTAATGAAATTTTGCTTCCTTTAATCGTATCAACATACACGCAGGGTTTTAATTACTAAGCCTAGTGATGCACACTGAAATCATCTTCCAGTCTGAAGTTCTATTTCCAATTTTGTGTTATCAACAAAAGTTTTAAAGCATCCCTTTTGCAGTCCCTTTTTCTGGTCAGCTGTTATTGATCAAATATTGATCAACCAAATCAGATGTTAACAAGCATCTTCAAATGTATTTACACATCTTACTGGATGTGCTGTTCTTTCATAGGATGATTCGATTTTTTTTTTTATTCCAACACTTGTAGAAATGTCTTACTACAATGAGCATGTTTCCTGAAATAAACTGGAAGAAAAGAAAAATCTCATAAATATCTTGGTACAATCCAAAGTTCAATTTCTTTATGCAAGGTGAAGTCTTGTATGTGTCTACTACAAGAGCATGGTTGTTTATCTTACGGACTGAAGGTTGTCTTGCAGTTAAAGCCTGTGTGCATTCATGCATAAAATGTCAGTTCAATTACTAATGCTTGACTAGACATGTCAGACTTGGAGGGTGGGGTTTTTGTTTGGTTTGGTTTTGAGGGTTTTTTTAACCTGTAATGTCAGGAAACCAGGGAACAGAAGTATAGTCATGTACAGGTGTAGAGCGTTAAGCTTTGAGTTCTGTGAAAGTGTCAGGGGTTTAATCAGCTTGGCTTCATAGCATGTGGAAACAGAAGTGAAATGGTCATGTGACAGATTGACAATAGTGGCAACAGAAGAAAGGTAATGGGTTAAGTCCTTATCTAGAAAAACATTACTGCATTGTTACCAGGGCCAAGCAAATTGGTTACGTTGCCCTAAACTGAAGCAATTTATAGTGGTTGCTGGTGTTAGTAGTTATGTTTAAACATAATGCCTCAAAGGTGTTACAGTGCATTGGAAGGTTTGGAAGTACTGAAGGAAGCTGAATTTCTTGTAGTTTTAACAAAGTCTGTCTCTGCTGAGCAAAGACTTCAAGTGGCATTCATCCAAGCTGGTAGATGTCAAAGCTTAAAGAGAATGATATTGATGTGGTAGTTCCATATATTGAAAGATCCTGAAAGTAACATTCTATCTTTTCCCCTTGATCCCACCATTGACTCTAATGGGGTATTTAGCTTGTTGTTCATTATTATTATTACTATTATTATCATGATGCCTAAAAGCCTCTGCCACGGAGTAGAGTGTCAGCAAGCAAGCTAATGTACGAACAGAAAAAAGAGACATTCCCTGTCCCAAGGAACTTAAATCCAGATTCAAGAGATGATGGAGGTCAGTGCACATACTTGGAGTTAGAATGGTGGGGAAAATGAGATAATGTTTGTCAGCATCATTGTTGATGAACTTCAGCACGTCAGCAGCTTAGTCATTGTTAAGTGGTTTGGGGACCTTGCAATAAAAGGGGTCTAGGGGGAAGGATTGTGCTGTGGCTTTGCTGATTTTACTGTTGAAATTTACTGATGTGTGAAGCTGCTGCAAGAAAGAAGTCATGATTGTCTCCTTTAAAACTGAAAAGGTGGTTGGTGTGGAGGCTGATATAGGCAAGAAAAGGGAAGGCAGCTCACTTTGCATGTAAAGAGATGAGACGAGTGATATGAGGGCAATGAACTAGGAAAATTCAGCAACATCCTGGAAATCTGTTAGTGTGACAAGGCTATGTGTGCTAAAGCTGGGCAAGGGGAGAAGAGAGGAAACATTGCACTGAGATGTGGAGTGATGAGAACGTAGACCTGAATTTTAGCCATTAGCACAGGAAGAAAAGTCTGTCTTGAAAGTATTGTGTGAAAAGACTATTCAAGGTATTGGCTGGATGGGAGAACTTGAAGTGAGCCCCGAGTCAAACGCTACGTCTGGGCTATGGGCATTGACGTCAGAAATATGTGGCAACAGTGTCTGCAGTAATCAGGGAAGCTTCAGTTGATGGTTAGACATCCAAAACGTTATTAAATGGATAGACTGTGGGGTTTATGTTGTAGTCTGGGGAGAAAAAAGGAACTCTAATGCTGGAATCAGAGCTGAATTTGTCTTGTAGTTGAGAAATGAAGTATGTGAGGAAAGAAATACAGACTAAGAATAGACCTCTACTGAATACTCAGAGAAAACTGGGATGAGGTGATGCTAACATGGGTTGGTCCATGGACAGATTAGCAGTGATTAGAGACATGAGCCAAGACTTCAGGAGAGGTTGTTAGTATGGAGGACATTTCCAGAAAAAGTATTCAGCTTGTCTCACCCAGCCCAGAGTACTCATTGATCCTGCTTTGGAGGAGGTCATTAGAAACTTTGGGTGATATCAGCTGAATGAAAGGGTCAGAAACTTGAGTCTGAGGGAACTAGGGAGAAGAGTACTTGATACAGTGTAAACAACCCTTACAGTGGTATTGGAGAGTTCAAAGAGAGCAGGACAGTTGGCAAGGCAGGTAGGTTCAAATGTAGGCCACCTTTAGTATGAGGGAGACAAATGTGAAAAGAAGCAGCCTTCCTGCCTTCTCTGCTTTAACACAGGTAGTGATAGATGAGTTGAAAAGCTCTGATGCAGCATGGGTGACGAATGGTGTCTGTTTACACTGAAGGGGCAAGATGGGAACTTTGGAAAGCTAATGCTGATCCACCCTCTAGAACCAATTACTCCCATAGCTATGTCAGTCTGCAGGTATTGTACCATTATTATTAAAGTTCTGTTATTGGAAGGTATTCATTGTGGGGTTTTCTGTTTTTCTTTTGTTCAGCACTGGTTCACTGAGCTTCCTCCTGTCTTAACTTTTGAGCTATCAAGATTTGAGTTTAATCAGGCTTTGGGGAGACCAGAGAAGATACACAACAAATTAGAATTTCCTCCAATTTTGTATCTGGACAGGTACAGTACAATGTTATCAACAAAGTCTTAGTATGAATATAAATTAAATCTCATGAGTTTGGTAAAGTTGCTGGTGCATCTTATACTAGCTTAAATCACAGTACATTTCTGTTCCAGCTAGACAAATTAAAATTTTCATGGGTTTCATCTGTTTCAGAAAATACACATAGATAACAATTTAAGACATACTGCTACTTTGGGCTAAAACCTGCTTATACTTCAGTCTTTAATATATTGCTAGGTAGTTGTGTACACAGGCAAAATACTCTGAAAAATCACTGTTTATGAGCCCATTTGGGAAACAGTCAGATATTTCATGGTGTTCCAGATGGACTGCATGGTTTGAAGTGGATTCTCAGCAGCAGTATATGTTGTTTATGTGTAGAGGTGAAATACCATGATGATTTTCAGTTAGATGCTGAATGTTATTTGTGAGCCTAAATAATGAAACAGGAGTACAGCTATGTGGTTGCTACTTAAACTACTTAATTTAGAAGCTTTCTAATACATGTTTGTCATCCATGGTATGAACAGAGCTTTTGACACTGGGGAAGAAGCATCCTCTGAAAGTTGTGGGAGGGGAGCTTAATGGGTTTACCACTTCTCAGTTCTGTTTTACTGCTTAATATGTTTTAGGTTTTAGAGGGTGTGAGTTTTCATTAGCGGTATGGCTGATGGGTACAGACCTCAGTTTGTGTTGGGATGCTATGGGCTGACACCTCTTTTTAAATTTCATATTTTACAGGTATATGCACAAAAACAGAGAAATAACAAGAATTAAACGGGATGAAATCAAGAGACTCAAAGAGTACCTCACAGTTTTACAACAGAGATTAGAACGGTACTATAGATAACTGTAAATGCAAATAATATTACAGGCTACATAGAATAACTCCTTTCAGCTATACACTTTGTGTGTAGTCATTTGCTCTAGATTTCTCTTGTGTATCTCTTCTTTCACTGTTTTCCTTGGAAACTGTACAAGTGTGATAATTCTGATGCATGAAACATGCTAGGAAATGCTTGCTTTATTTAAATGCAGTCAAGCAGAAAGAAATCTTTTGGTTTTGTTTTTGTTTTTTTTTAAATATGTGAGTCATGGCATTAATACATTTTATGGTTAACAGATATTTAAGCTATGGTTCTGGTCCTAAACGATTCCCCTTGGTAGATGTCCTGCAGTATGCCTTGGAGTTCGCCTCCAGCAAGCCGGTGTGCACATCTCCTGTTGATGACCTGGGTGCTAGTGCCCCTGCCAGTAGCACGCTGCCGGCCCAGACCTTGCCCAGGTAAGGGCTGCCTCCTGCTCTCCCAAGGTGAGAGGCCAGTCATCACCTCAGTTCAAACCTGGCCGCTGAGAGAGAGGGGACGGGAGTTTAACTGCTTTCTTCACCAGCTTAATACAACTAGGCATCTCCTAAGAGGTATAGCATAAAGTTTCTCCTAGAAGTATTTTTAAGCACGACAGACTTAGACTTAAATAAATAAACCAAAATGTTATTAATCTGGGTTTGTCTCATGCACTTATAAAAATGTCCTTAGGTAGAGAACTACTATTTTCAAACAAAGTACAGTTCCACCTACAATTCCAAATAGACACGTTATCTGGTGAGGTCACTGCTTCCCAACGTATTGTTTAAAAATTTGAATTTGGGAAGCATGTATGTACTGCAGAGCTTCAAGGTTTCTGGTGTACAATTTATACATTAATTTTTGCCTGGGAGTTAGGCTTCTTTTCTGCTTTGCAGCTTTCAATTCTAACAGTTTGTCAGGAACCTAATAGTCTGACTTTTTAAATACAGAGTAGCCAAAGTATCAGGGAGATAAAGGTCCAATAATATTGGTTTTCTCATTATTGGAGCTAGTAACTATTAGTAACAGTTAATAGAGTATAACTTAGGATAGGACTTGGCTAGGTGGATGCTAACAGTTTATAACAGAGCTTTTTATATTGCATTTGGAAAGTAGGGTTGTAGGTTCTGGTCCGGTCAAGATGGTTAACTGTGTAGTTCAGAGAAGTGAAGTAAATTAATCTAAAAAGCCTTTAAAATATTTCAAATGTCTTACTGATATAATGACAGTAGGAATTGTGATGATTGATAAGAGAAGACAAACTTTTAAAAGCTACCACCGCTTGCATGAAATACAGTATCAGAAGTAATATAGTTTGTTCAAACTCCTTTATAGGAAGTTTGTTCTGTAAAAATGTAAGTATTATGACTTTTTTGTCAATCTGTAGAAACACAACAGCATGTTATGTGGAGTGCCGTTGTCAGCGCTTAATATTCTCAGAACTTTCTAAACTACCGAAGAATCCAGGTTCCTCAGGCTGTATCATGATGCTGTACACAAAGTAAAAAGTCAGTGGCTTGCTAGAAAGATCTTTAGATTCCTGTTATGCATATGGCTATATATATAGGTGGTCTTGTTGATGGCAAGAGAAAAATCTGTAACAGGTTCTCATTTTTAATATTCTGCTGCTCTTGTAGAATTCTCCTAAGCTAGCTGCTTTGCTCTTTGAGTTAGAAGGCTTGTTTGGAACAAGTTTAGATGGTTTGGTGCTAAATTTCCAGTGTGCTGTAAATATCAGAGGTCCCTACATTGTTGCTGTTCAATTAACACAAGTTGTAGGTAGGCAATAGGAAAAAGAAAGTCTTCTAGGCAGAAGACATGTGAAGAAGTTGTTAAACAGAGCACTTGTGTTTACTGGATTTTATGGTCAATGGGCCATAAGACAACTGCTGTGTTTTTTCTCCCAGCAGTTTGGCAGTAAATGTTTCAAACCACAGTGATTACTTGCATGATGTTATTTGAAAGCATTGAATAGCATTTCAGGTAAGGCAAACTGTGGTTTGACCGATTCAATCCAATTTAGATTCCTTTATCTTTGTTAATGGCAGCCAGAGTTGTTGTTATGCTAACATGTAGTACATCACAAAGTTTTCAGAATTTACATACTAATTCCATACTGATATTGTAGGAACCTTTCCTGGATTGCACTTTAGGAAATTACCTTTAAAATTTCTGTTTTCAGATGAAAAGCTTATTTTTATGGTGTAGCTTTTAGTTTGTATACACGATGATTCAATTTTTGTATTTCATGCTTTGAATGAACGCAGCACAGTAGAGCAGCAGGGGCCTTCATCTTCAGATGTTCCAAGCACATCTCCTGTACAAAGATCAGTAATACATAAACCATTCACACAATCACGAATTCCTCCTGATCTGCCAATGCATCCGGCACCAAGGCATATCACTGAGGAAGAGCTGTCTGTCCTAGAAGGCTGTTTGCATCGCTGGAGGACTGAAGTAGAGAACGACACTAGAGGTAATGCCACAAGCTGGGGAATTTGCTGTTGGAAAAGATTTGTGGAAGTGGGCGAAATCGCCTTAATGTACACATGTGTGTTGAGTTGCTTGTTTTGTACTTCTAAACTTATTTCTAGCACATAGGAAGGGAAGTCAGTTAAGAGATTACAGTAGACTGGAGGTATATAAACTGAAGATGCAAACTGGGCATTGAGTGAAGCATCCATGGGTGTTTCAACACAGGTTTCTCATCTGTACCTGGTGTTGGGGGGAGTAGAGTGAAACAGAGGTGGGATCCACACCAAAGGACGCCTTTGCAGATGTGTCTGAGCTGTCAGTGTGATAGTGGCTGGGCCCATGCTGTGACTTGGTGCTCTGCAGGGGAGTTTAGGGTGACCCCTTCCATAAGGGAAAATTCAGCAAATTTCTGAGCAAGCACTTTTTGAAGTGGCTAGAGCTTATGGTCCGTTCCCTTGCTCTGAGGGAAACGAGAAGTAGTTGTTCCAGCAGGTGCTCCGTTGAGCTCTAGGAAGCAAGCAGTGGTGTATCACGGATCACACTCTGCTTTAATATAGATGTAGCCATGTGCAATTATGCAGCCTTATGGAAGAGAGCTTCTGTTTTTATTTTTCTTTTAGATTTACAAGAAAGTATATCTAGAATACATCGGACAATTGAATTGATGTACTCTGACAAAACAATGGTCCAAGTAAGTACAGTTTCTGCATGAGAACTCAAAATAGATCCTTTTTGTCACTTTTATTAAAGTTCTTAGATGCTTGAAAATATAGCAAGTATACAACAACTATATATAGTGGTTTGAGAAATTTCATTGGAAAGTCATAATGGGTTTTGCAAGCCTTTTAGTTGTGCAGTCCGGCGAAAGACAGTTACAATATTTTACGGTGGCATACTTAAGTTTAAGCAACTTAGTGATGAAAAGCCCAAATATGTTCTATCTCTGATTGACTTTTTTGACTTGAATGCAGAACTTCAGTTTTTGTATAACACAATAAAATTTCCTCACCCCAATTTGACCATATTACTAGGTAATCTTATGACTTCAAGGTGGCAAAGCATTAGACACAAGAAACTATTATTTTTATACTTTGATGCTTATTGCTATTGTGTGTTGCAACTTCCATACTAATACTTGGGAATTCAAGGCTCCTGATTTTAATTTGTAGTTAATAATGCCAGTAGGGTTTTTTTTGTTGTCATTGTTTTGGGTTTTTATTGTTTTTATTATATATATATTTTTTTTTAAAAACTCTGTCTAGATTTAGTATCAGTCATAACCTTGACTATTAGTCTAAGCTGCCTTTTAGGGAGATTCTCATGCTGTGTCATCTGAACAGCATTTTTAGAATGCTTTACTATGGAGCAGTGGCTCCTCTGGTATGTCTTATGTTCACATACTCATGTTCGCTCACTTCAACAGGTTTTAAGGTTAAGGATTACTTCATCTGTTACTTTCTGTTAGTAAAAAGAACTATTTTCCTTCCAAGTAAGATCTGTTCAGCTTACAGTTTTCCTTGAGGTATGTTTTCACTTTGTACATGGCTTGTAATAGTTCTTGGCAGCTGAACTCTGATGTTAAGGATTTCAGGCAGACTTGCCTAGATGGCTTTCTTTAAGCTTGCTACTGGCAGGCATTTTTTTTTCCTTAATACTTGTGTTGTAACAGGAAGACTACAGGCTACATGTTATCTAACAGTAAAATGAAGTAATTTGGTGATCTTGCATCCAAATAGCCTACCTGTGTTGGCTTAGGTGTTATACGAGGAAATATCTCTGGGTGGCAAAGATACTAGTCAGCAATCATTACAATGGAAAAAGGACATTACTTAGTAAAACATGTTGTCCTAGTGCAGATTTGTATAATGTAGGCTAAAATTTTTTTTGTTTGTTTTGAACCAGAATTCCAGAAATGGAGGACAATAAAGATGGTATATAGATTTGTAGAGGGGGTTCCTGTGCCATGCCTGAAGGTAGTGGTGTGTTTAAAGTGATTGTTAGGGAACAAATAAGTACTGAACCCATCTGAGATCACAGTGGAAGTGAAGGCTGCCCTTCTGCAGCTCAGCTGTTTTTGTCCCTATAGGTGTTTTGGCCCAATAGGAAGGAGGCAGGTGGATATAGCTGTCTGCTTTCCCCTGCTTACCTCTGTCTGCATCTAGGTGATTGGATTAGTGTTGCCCCAGTCTCTGGAAGCAGTTTCACAGTATTGATGTTTTCCTCTGAATGATACAATTGTAGGACTGAAAGCTTTTCTCTTGTGAGTTGATAAGGTCTGGGTACATAAAACTAGATTTTTTTTAAGGAAAACGTGTTATATTTGCAGGATATTTCCTAGTGTTTGTATGAACTATTTAAGAAGCTCTTCATCTTCTCCTTGTGTCCTCTTTGATTCTAAGGAAACCACAGTTGTCATATGAAATATATTCCCAAAATTCTTATTTTGTCTCATCCTCCTGAATGAATAGATTTCATCAGCTGCTTATTTGATTATTTCCCTCCTTCTGTGAACTTGCTGTGGGGAAGTGTGACGCACCTGTTTTTCCTGTGAGGATTCATCTTTGATATATCATCTTTGATATATCTGTTCTGTAGGTACATGTGGCGAGGCCAGTGAAGCTCCATTTCTGTTTCATGAGTAGTAAGTGTAAGCTAAGAAGTTTAATGCCAACTATTTACTTGTTGTGTTGCCCTGTACTGTTAATTACTGTTGATATAATGGCTTATTGCAAGAGATGCCTGTCAGCACTGAGCTTGCCTGTCCCCCAGTCACAGACCTCTGTGGGGAACCCTCCTGGAAACCTAGCATGGATGACTGACAGCTCGTTCTCCAGAGCTGGAAGAAAGGGTAGGGGCCCTCAAGCTGACCCACTTAGCATGGTTTTAAGTAAAATTATTTAAATTCACCTGGAATTTTAATGCCCTAATTTAGGGTGGGGAGATTTTATTGTCGAAGTCTAAAGAGGCTTCACTTACTCTTTTTTTTTTTTTTTTTTTTTTTTTTTTATAAATCAGGATCTGCATATATTTCTGTGAATATGCATGGGCTTGCAATCATTTTAAGAAGGCTTTCACACTGTTTTGATAACAGATGTTAAAAATCCCAGAGCATTCAGATTTAAGGAGGAGTTAGGATTTCTTTTGTGTATACTTCTTGTGTTTGGGAGATTTACAGTGCAGTTTGGTCTCTGTGATGACAGACTTTGATTCCAGCTGCTGTGCAGTCAGTGAGCTTTTCAGTTCAAGCGGGGTTGCATAAATCTCCAGCACTTACATATAGCCTGGAAGAGAACAATCAGGTTAAAAATAATTTCAAGGAGTTTCTCAAGTCATAGTTACGTATGTATTTATGGTTACTGATTGTTGTGGTGCTCAATGATATTTGCAACAAATATTTAGTACACCTTGTGTTAAATAGACCATTTATCTACAGTCTAGACTGTGACACCAGTAAAAGATGGTTTCAGCTTTTTCATCCTAGCTGAGCTGTTGTTGTTCAGGCATACTGTGCATGGCAGGGAAGATCAGTTTTCCCTTTTATGTTGCATTTGCTGTTTCAGCAGGTTAAAATGAGCTGATCACCAAGATGCTTTTAGAAGACTTCTAAGTAAGGAAGGACTCATTCATTCTGCTTCTCTCTCTCTCTCTCTCTCTCTCTCTCCCCTTAGGATTTCCAACTATTTATGTAGAAACTAAGTTTTCCATTCTACTTACTTGTCAGTGAACATATGTAACCTGGGATACTGTTTACATTGATCCTAGAAACCAATTATCCTCCTTCTCTGCCTCAGGAGGAAGAGAGGAGCTCTTCATGTGTTCCATGCCTCTTTTAGCAATGCTTTTACTGATGTGTTTAAAATACTGGAAAACAATTGTATTCCTATTCTACTGGAAGAATTTTACCTTTGGGTAATGGAAATATTCAACTCCCAGATACTCCTTTAAATAAACTCTCTTCCTGGCACATAGAAAGCACAGAGTTTATTACCTTGAACTTGCCTTTCCAGACTTCAGGGCAAGTTTACCAGGTCAGAACTGGAGCAAATCTTAGACACTAAAGGCTGACATATTTGAAGGTGTTTTGTAGATGCAAGGAAAGTGGGAATATTAAGGAATTAAGAAAAGAGGATGCCTGTCAGGAAAGAGAGCAGAGTAGACATTTATGCTGTAGACTCACTAATGTTTTTAAGATCTCTTGTAACTAGTAGTGGTAAGTAAAATAGTTCAAAGTCCTTTTGCTTAGTGGGTTGCTAGTTTTACACCCCCTCTCCCCCCCGTGTCCTGTTTTGATCCTGTTTAATTTTATTTTTGTTACTTTTATTTAATGTAGCTATTATTGCTGGCAGATAGTAGGAGCTAAATGCTGGCAAGGAGAGTTTGACACTTTGGGTTTTTTTGTTTTGTTTTTGTTTTTATAAGGTTCCTTATAGGTTGCATGCTGTGCTAGTTCATGAAGGTCAAGCTAATGCAGGACACTACTGGGCATATATTTATGACCACCACCAGAACAGATGGATGAAATACAATGATATTTCTGTGACAAAGTCAACTTGGGAAGAGTTGGAACGGGACTCTTTTGGTGGTTACAGGAATGCCAGTGCATACTGCTTAATGTATATCAATGATAAGGAACAATACTTGATACAAGGTAATGTTATGGATATGTTTTCTGCATGATGTAGAACAGCAGAATATATTGATAAAGTGAGCTTATTTCAGATGTATTTCCAAATTTTTGAAATGCTTTTAATAATTATTCAAAGTTCTATTTATGCTCATAACTGTCAGTCAGATTGGTTTTGTAGGTGGAACAATTGCTCTTCAACTTTTAGGTTAATAAAGATAATGCCAGTGTTTCAGCATTATTAAGAGAGCAAAATGAACTAAGTTTGCTAATTTGTAAACATTTTTAGCCAAGTGATCGCATGTTCAGAATTTTGGAGATGATATGTCACTGAACATTAGAACAGAAATATGGGAGTACAGAAATGAGCCTCTTAACGTTAGAATCCTCATGTAGCTTTTTTTTTTCATAAGCTTCAGAATTCTGAACTTTACTGGAGCATAGAAACTTGAAGCTTTATGCAGTATATTGAAATACGGATAACTGAGCCCTACCAACCACACATTAAACCGAAGTAATACATGGTTCAGGAATTTTTTTTTTCACAACGTAGTAGTACGTAACTATAAGGCTTATACGGAAGTTTTTGAAGAGAGGGCAAAGATCCCTTAGCATGAGTTTTGTGAGGCCTGATAATGATGGCTAGGGAACTGGCTGTGAAAATGGCCAGAGATTTAGTAACAGGTGGTGGAAGATTTTCATGTTCCTGCCTTTTCATAGGGCATACAGCTAGAGTGCACATTTGTTCAGTTTTTAAATAAGAACCGATATTAACCTTGACACTTCTACATTGCCAGATTAGTAGTAGACTTGCAGCCATCGGGTTTATGGGCCCTGTAGGGTGGCTGTGCCACTCTAAGTCTGAGGCCTGCTTGCTGGGGGACAATTACAGATGATTGATCCTCTAGGATCTAGGTTACTCTTGCAGAGACCATTCTCAAAGCAAAAAGGAAGGTTACTCAATGTAGGTCGTGTTCTTATCAGTTGACTTTCCAAATCACTGTAGGCTCACTCTCCTTCCCCTTTTCTGCTGGGAAGTTGAGTTGTGGCCAGCTCTGTGTGACAGTAATGCAATCAAGCTATGGTTGTGTTTTTGTGACTTTTTTTCTGGATGTTCACAATTATAGGGTGCTCATGACCCAAAAGGCTCATCTTTCAAAATGGCAATGATCTGATGGTGTCCAAAAATGTATAATCCAAAGACAGTAAGACCAGTAGCCATACATGTCAGTAGCAGAGGAGTGCCTGACAGATGATAAAATCAGTTAAAAGTAACATAGTTTGGGGGTTTTGGTGCTGTACTGTATGTTTCCAGTAATTCACTTGAGGAAACTTGTTGAACATGCTTTCTTTTCCCCTATTCTTTCTTTTTCTGAAATTTATATTTTATGTTACTGCAGAGGAGTTTAACAAAGAAACAGGACAGATCCTTGTTGGAATGGACACGCTACCTTCTGATCTAAGGGATTACGTCAAGGAAGACAATAAACGTTTTGAAAAAGAACTTGAAGAATGGGATGCAGAACTTGCTCAGAAGGCACAGCAGGAGAAGTTGTTATCTCAGATACCCAGGGCACCAGCACCCTCACCTGCTCCAGGTTAGCTGCTACTACCTGTTTGTAAAAGGAGTAGAACCAAAAATCACTGCATTTTATATGTATTTTTTTGCAGTTTAAGAAAGGAAGAAAAAGTTAATTTGTGTAACCTTGAATTATAACTATTTACTTGACCAAGGTAACTGTACTTGAAGTTTAGTCTGGGGTTTGGGGTTTTTTTCATCTTATTTTTTCTTTAAAGAAAAAAATTATTTGTGGTTCTTCTGCCTTTTCCCTCCCAGTTGTGCTTAGCTTTTACTAATTTATTCCACCCCCCCACCCCCACCCCCCACCCCCCCCCCGGAAACTTTGACCTTTTAAGATAGGTAATTATTAACAGGTCTCACCAGTCTGTTATGAGAATTTATTAGTCCATAAGTGATGTATATTCTTCTTTTCAGAGTAATTGAGTAGAAGACCTACCTTCTTATTTTAAATTAGGACAGAATTTAGATCTGAAGAGAAGAATAATTTATTTTGTGCGATGTATTGAATAGAGTTAGCAATAGTAGGGCACACTTAAGAAATTACTATGTAAAAACGAGGGTGTTAAAACTGTGGAAAAGGCTCTGAACAACAGTGAGGCCAATGCTGTTATGAACCTACCTTATAAAGACCACTGGCAGTTTGACTATAAAACATATGCCTGCTTTAACACAGAAGAAGCTGTCAGGTTTTAGGTTACATTCACCTTTTGCTCCATTGCAGAAGGCTGTATGTACATTATGTGAAAGATGACATGATGAATTTGTGTAGTGAGGCTGCTGTCCAGGTGTTCTTATTGCTGTATTTGTCATTAAGACTGAGCATATATTTCTCATAACTATCTATGACTACAAACTGAATGTAAAAAGTGCAGTGACTTAATGACTTTTCTCTTTTTGTAAACTCTGTGGACAGTGACTTCATCTTTTACATGTTTTGACTTCGTGAACACTTTGAGACTGGTTTTAGGTTTGTTTGTTAGTAATGGAAAATGCTAAATGAATGTTTTATTTGTCTTCCAATATTTGCTTTCATCATGTAAGGAATATAAGATACTGTTTATGCTAATCACTTTTATTGCCCTTAGGTGGGGGAGACTTTGAGATTTTTCTTTAAGTTGGAAGAATATAATGTGTTGATTATTTTGCAAAGTAAAAATACATCTGGCTGTAGGTCATTCCATATATTGGGTCTGTATCCCACAGAAGGTCCAAGTAGAATCTCATCTTTGTTCTCACATCCCCTGCATGATTGATGAACACCCCTCACTCAAGAGCCTTAATGGGTCTATAGACAGGACAGGTCTGTTGTTCCTAATAAAAAATCATGGGTCCATTTATCTGAAAGTGTTCAAAATTACCTGACACACAGAGTGGTATAAAGTTGTATTTGTGAATGGTGGGACCTACCCAGCATTTTCTGCGTGGGTTACCTTATCTATGAGACAGTGATCCAAATAAAACTAATCAATTCAAAATTCGTGGTTATGTTAACACACAAAATTGTTATCTTATTTCTGTCACTAAGTTCAAGCAGGAGAACCAGAATATTTAGAGCAGCCATCAAGAACTGATATTTCAAAGCACTTAAAAGAAGATTCTGTACAAGCAATCAATAAAGCTTTAGCTGAACAAGAAGATAGAGGTCCGGAAGCTATAATGGATATGGTGAGGACATTTTGAAGCTTGACATACTTTTGCTTTTATCTTGCTAGTGGAAATGATATAATAGCTGATAAACAGGGGTGTGTGTGGAAACTTTGAACTGAAAATTGCTGTTTCTTCAGGGACTGTCCAACACTGAAGTCTGTCCAGAAAGTGTGTACTATAGTAATGGGTGTAGTAGAAGAAAAATACTAAGATAGATGTCCTCTATGTGATTAAAGTACTTGTCAAAATTACAGCATATTGTTCAAATGACAGTCATGTGTTTGTGCCCACCATCTTTTTAAAATGTTAGATGGTTCCATTTATTTTTGAGGAGTAAACATTGACATTCCATGTAAAGGACTTGAAAAATACTGCTTTAAACATTGAGGGTTTTGTCTGAGAAATGTAAGATTATAATTGAGTTCCCTTGAAAGACCTGTGGAAGTTAAAGGAGCTTTCAAAAATAAGGGGTTTTTCAATAGTATCCTGTAGCTTCAATGCAAATTCACAACTTTATGAAAATTATTTTTTGTGATTCATCAGATGTTATATATATTACCTTAAAATGGTTATAAGAATGAGTGTTGGGTGATTCTGTTTTCACTTCATACAACAAATACTAGGAGGAATTTGAAATTAACTACTTCATGAGTTATTAATGAAACTAATATTTAACAGTTTTTTCTTTCAGCAAGTACTTTTTTTGCTTCCCTATAAGTATATGGATAAATGACCACGATATTGGCTACAAGAGCAAGTGCCTTTAAAGCAATATATGCATCTGTTGGGAACCATATCTGTAAGGATAAAACATACGAAATGTACAGTATAGCTTCCTTAGGCACCCCTAGTAACCACTAGAGATATGAACAATTTAGATATGTGCAAAATTTGAAGCATGCTTCCCAAGTTCAGGTATGAATCCTTATTAAACAAAAGCAATCTAGCCCCAGGTATCTTCAGGGCCAACAGGAAGGTCCTTGTAAAGCCTTTGAAAATGATGTGACAACTTGACTCCTACATCTGATGTGTTTTCCATCCCTCTGTCCTGTGTTGTTGGGAGAGCAGAGAAGCATGCCTTCTCTGCTAAACTGAAATCAAAGCCAACAGGCAAACTAATCTAACCCTGGATGAAAAGATGCTCTACTGCTAATGCTTTAGGCTACTGCATATCTTTTGAGTTCTCAGAACACAGAACAGCTTAGGGGGAGCCTGTGTAATACAAGTTACTTGCAGCTGAAGGGGTAGCTATGAAGATAGCAAACCCACGATAAAATGTCTTGCATGTTACTGTCCTCTTTCTAGGGTCTGTAGCCATCCATCCTGGTGGGATGTGGAAGAATCTTACAGACTTGATTCCACAGATGAAGTATTTTAGTTTAGGCTAAGGACACTTTGCACGGCAATCAGCCTCAGGACTTCACAAGACTGTGGTTGAGGAACCACATGGGGAACACCATGATAGGCTTAATAAGGCAGATGCAGGTTGTCTTATTCCAGTATTTTCACTGCATTGTTCTGCAACGAGGTGGATGGCTCTTTAAAAATAAAACCAAAAAAACCCAAACCATGTAAACTCTTTTATTTAGAAACAAAGGTATTTCAGCTGTTAGAATCTAAAGCCAATTTCTAGCTAGTATGAAGGTACTCTGTTAATGTTTAAAAGCTGCTCTCTGTATACCCAAATTTAACTTAAGCAGAATTGTGCTTCCCTTCTCAGTGTATCAGCATCCTTTTTAATTATTCTACTTGTATATGCATTCTGACATGCAGGCATATATTCCTTTCCTCCACTTTTTGTTTGTCCATTTTAAAAGAAGGAAAGCCAATATCAGAACATGTAACAAACAGGATTGTAGGTTAGTCACCACATGATCATTTGTATCCATTTTCTGCCTTTTTGTCCTTTTTTCTGCCCTCTGATTACAAGTCTTCCTTTGTATTTATACAGTATTGGGTATAAATAGATACTATCTATGTATGTTTCTAGAATCTTAGTTAAAAAATGAGACTATTGTAATAGTTGCAGAACAAGTAGTGTGGCACTCCATGGTTGCTTAGATTAGAGTCAAGGTTTAAGTTCTTCAAATGTTGTAAACTGGCTATTATACAACGATAGACCATAGGAGCTGAGATTTGTCTCTATTGTTGTTTAAAACTTACTTTGACATAGCAAGAATTCCAGTTACTGGCGTAATCTTCCCCTGATTTTCTGTCTAATTACTCTTCTAAATAAATAAACCTTTTGAATGTAATGCACCTTTACATATTCTTTCAAATATCTTGATTGCTAGAGGCTTCTTTGCATTTTTTTTCTTTTTTCCCCAGAGCATCAGGAAATGTTAGCCTTTGGATTGTTTGCTATCCCTTAGTATGAATTCATCAGATACTTCAGATATATTTACTAATTTTTTGGTGAAATGTATGAAGAGGACTGGTAGTTCACAGACTTATACTTTAACAACTGCCTTAAATTTGTAATGGATGTTAGGGTTGCAATACTGGCATGCTAACCTGTAAAGGTGTAGTGAATAAAGAACAAATGAAATCTTTTTAGTAATTATGGCTTAATTTTAAAATGTACTGTTTAAAAAATTAAGAAACTAAGTAATTAGAGAATATAAATGATATTTATAATTTTTTTCAGAACTTCAGCAGTGCACATCATTTTACTTGATCAGCCTGTCAGTTTGCGTCTCTGTAATTTTCTTTATTTTCTGATTATATTTTTTTTCCCCACACACATACTGATAATGGTTTTCTTCTGCAGAGCTCTGATAATACCCCAGCTCAACCAGCTCCTAACCAGCGAGTTGTAGAGGTGGCGATTCCTGATGTAGGGACTTTTGTGATTGAGTCAGAGGAGGGGGGTTATGACGATGAGGTACATTTGATTGTAGTTGTGTGCACCACTCCTCCTCGGTGCTTTCAATTTTTGGCATGTTTGCACATCGTGACACCTAACAGACTTCGGTGAGACTAAATGCTTAGCAATTTGTAACCTTAACAATGTCTTAATTTGTAATGAAAGGAAAGCACTAGCTACTCTAATTGGGCATGCTTTGCATGGTACCATTTACACTGGAGGTATATCTGTCTTTTTAGTTGTGGAAGTTGAATGTTTGTGTTAGGCCAGATAGCCTTTGAAATGCTGGTGATAAACTGTGGGCTACTACATTATTTAAAAAGTGACAGGGTAGTGAGTGATGTTCTCAATGTTTGTGCTTTCTTGTCAGTCCAATAAAGCTAATGTTCAAGTCTGATCCCTTATTTGCCAAGGTTAAGCTTTTCAGACTTTAAGGATTAAATTATCCATGGAAATAACCTGAAACTGATATGGCTGGTGGAGCTGACTCTGGCAAAACTTAAGGAAAAAAAGAAAAAAAATAAATCTTAATTCCTTTTTTCCCAATTCAGACTCAGGGTGGTGCGTGTACCTGGTACTACTTGAGGAACAGATGAGAGGCCCATGTTATCCTGAGAGATGTTGTATTCTGCTGCCCTATTTTAGCAGCAGAAAGCGACACTGCCAGGTCATCAAACTGTCCTGCCTTGACACTGCTTTCTCCGTGTTTGTTTGGGTTGGGCATAGCGTTGGTGCACTCCATATTCTCAGGCATCTGAGCATGTGTTCTTGGTGGGCTATGGGGACCTTTGCTTCCCTAGACAAATGGATATTTCAGGTATTCTGCATTGTCATTGTGATCAGTTGTAAGTGGGAGTATGGGGTGGGGAATAAAATTAATTAATTGACATTGTCACACTGAGTTTGGCTTCTCGCAGATGTGTAGTCTCCACCTTTAACTACAGGCAGATTTAGCTGAATGACCTGTTTTTTTGTTGTTTTTTTTTTTCTTTTCCACTGTTGTCCCCATGCCATTGTCTTTCTAGAGGATGATAGCTTTCTTCCCTATTTCCTTGTTCCTTTTGTAAATGTATTCACTTTTTTTTAATGTTGTTCTTATGTGTGGGGAACTCTTCCAGAGAGTGTGGGGTTCTTCATCTTTGGTTGCTGTGCCAGTTGCTGTGCCAGCTATACCTTGGGCAGGGAGAGAAGGGAGTATTTTTCTTTGCTCACAGATAACAAAGGGGAAAGGCCTTTCTGAGTAACCTAGATGTATCAAATTGTTTGTGTATAACTGATGTGAGTAGCTGAGAGATGTGTGTCTTATGTTTGGCTTTGTGTTTGTTAAATGTTTTGGGTTTGATTTTTAAGAATTTGTCTGCAAATGCTTCAGGGACCAATTGCATTTGCAGCAATGGGTCCCTTATCTTGATGTTGAAATATGCATAAAATACAGGCAGTGTAGTTTACTATGTTTTTAGTATAGTATATATGAAATGTGATTGAGTGATTTTTCTAGTTAAAACGTTTTTGTTTTTGTTTTTTTTAAATCCTTTGGTGGCCATGGGTAGCACTCATTCAGTATGAAGCTTCTGATGGATACTAATGCTGAACAATGCATGTTCCTTTCCTGGGAAGTTTTGACCATGTAACTTTTAAATTGTATTTGACACAGTTCTTCAATTTTTTTTTTTTTGTAAGCTTCCTTTAATCATATGTTGTTACAGTAAAAATATATACACATGCCATGACTGATTTGCAGAATATGCACACCAGATCTGTAATGAAATGTGCCATTTCAATGTATGCATGCATCAAGTTGCATTTTATCTTGCATGAGACTAAAAGCATATTGAATTTGGTCATTAAAATATTAATCATTCAAAACTTTTACCTTAAATCCCTTGTGGCAGGTCATGCTGACCCCGAACATGCAAGGTATTATCATGGCTATAGGTAAAGCCAGGAGTGTTTATGACAGGTGTGGGCCAGAAGCAGGGTTCTTTAAGGTACAACTAATGTTTTCAACTTTTTCTCCTCTGACTTTTCTTGTTAGATATACCTTCTTCCTCCACCCTTTGATGCATATTAAGACTGTTCCAGTGTTTATACATACTCTTCTAAGATATCAGTCCTCCATTTAGAAATTTCTTCCTTGAAAAAGACACCTATTTCCCTGTTGATTCAGCGTACACTGCCTTGATATCAGTAGCTTTATATACCTTTCTGCATTTTAGCTTTCTAATAATAGTAGCAAGTAGCATGAAACCTAGATATTCAATAAGAATATGGTTTTGGTTTTTTTCCCCTGTTAGTAACAAAAAACATGCCTTCCCTAGACTTTTTTAGGACATCATTTTCATCCAGGGACATCAGTGTTTAGTCATTTGTTTATTTCAAAGAGATGTTCTTGTTTTGTACTCCTTAAAAGATTTTTAGTAAATCTAAATTACTTTCTTTTGTGTAACTGCATGGATGTCAATGCTATTTATTTATGCAGCGTTTTATTACTGGGAATTAGACTTTAGGCTTTTTGTGGTTTCAAAATGATACTAGATTTAAAATGTGTTTTCTCAGAAGTTTGTGTATTTAAGACTTTTTAGCTCATGATCTTCTGAATTTTCAGGGTATTAGAAAGGGAATTACTTTGACATGATGTAAAATCCTTTCACATGTGATCTGGAGAGGGGGAAGAAGTTTCTTTGTTGTTGAGTAGCAGTCTGGTTTTTTCTTAATTGTTATGGTGTAGGTGCACTAGAAGAAATTGTAAAAACCAAAAGAAACAAAAAAAATCCAAACAAACAACAGCCAAACAAAAACCAAACAAAACTCCACCACCAAAAAATTCTCCAACCCCTTAGTAAGGAAACTGAAGTCTTATGGATTGGTTGGTTTGTCTGTTTGTGTGGGTTTTTGTAATGGATACTTAAAGAAGTGTTATGACCATAACACTTGTTTGCAGGGCTGTCTCTGTTAGCAGTGCCTGCCCTCAGGGAATGGAGAGACACCTGCCATAGCTTCTGTTTAGTGAAATAGATTTGGTTTGGGATTTAGTGCTGGAGTGTTTTGGTTTTGTTTTTTTTTTTTAAATTTCTTACTTAATGAAAAGATGTCAATTTTTTTTTTTATAAGTTGGAAAAAATCCTCATTTGATCAAATCAAACTCTTTACCAGAAAGTTTAATTACACCTAATTATTTTTTTTAATAAGAAGGGTGTTTTGATAATTTTAAAACAGAAATGCAGTTCAAAATAAAACTGTACTTAGTGCTTCATATTTACCAAAACAATGTTCAGTTGAAATGTTCTTTGGTCTTTAATTTTGAATGCTTAAATATTTTCACGAGGGACAGAATTTGTCTTTGGGTGAGAAAATGTTCTGACACTAAGTTGTTGGAGAGTAGAGAAGTTTCCTTACTCATTTTCTGTTGAATCATGTTTGCAATAACTTGGAAGAAGTGGAGCATGCCTCATTTTTGAGGAATACATTAGTATGAACATATGCAGGTGAAGTGGTCCTGCTTAGTAACAAAATTTGTATTTTGAAACGTATCAGATGAAATCTCATGTTACTCCATAAACTTATTGTAAAAGCTTCTATGATATTTTTAAATACTGTCATACTCTGAACTTCATGTTTTGTTTTGTTTTTTTTTTTTATAAAATGACTGTTTACAGAAAATTGTGGGTTTTTTCTATGATGTCTTTGTTTTAGTGTAACCCAGCTAAAACCTATTTGATGTGAGTCATTGCTACTGCAAAGGTTTCACTCCCCCTTTAGATCTCAGGCTTGAGACGTGACTAATAGAAACCTATTAAGATATTTCTTGATCAATGACCTCTTCCAATCATCCTTCTTTAAACTTTGTAGACAGTTCCTTGCAGAATGTTTGCCTTCAGATCTTTATATAACATTCTCATTGAGAAAATGGAAGCACATAATACTTTTTTCTACTGTCCCTTTTTCCTGTATTCTGTGTAAAGAAATAGTGTTATTTTTTCATTGTACATAGGATTTCTGAATCGATAGTATACCATTTTATTTTGTTTAAATATGTATATAAAATATAGGTGTTGTGTTGCATTTTTTTCCTACTTCTAAGTAATTCTCTGAAAAATTAAATGTCTAATAGCAATTGCTTTTTGTTTCTGGCCTACCCCAATAAACAGGGTTTAACTGCATAGTTATCCATGTTGGGTTTCTAATGGTAGAACTTCTTCTGATGAAGATAATAGAAACTCTGTCTGTGGCTTTTGATATTTATAATCGGTTTTTCCAAACTTCCTTTTTAATGATAGTGCATATGATTAGTATTTAAAAATACCGATGCAGAACTTTCTCTTAAGTTTTAAAAGTTCTCCACATGCTCTGTGTTTAAGCCTGTCTGAATAGTGTCCTACCCATGTGTTTAGTCCTGAAATACTAGTAGAGGATGGGAGCCCAAATTTCTGATAGTTAAACATCAAGAAGTTACCTGCTACTGCCAGGTATTTCAACTTAAAGGAATTTGAAATATTGAACAGGCTATTTTTCTGCCTGCTTTGGAGCTTTATTTTGTGCATATGTTGTATTGAAACATTGCTAATGTGTGAAGCTACTGTATTAAGTCGTTTGTTTCAAGTTGGCATTTAGTGTTAGCAAACAATCTGATCATCTCCCTGTTTTGAGAGATAAATTATGGAACATATTAACATTTGTCACCATTTTTCTAATTATTTTTCTTGTTGCTCATGTTCATGCTGTATAGTTTCAGTGAATAAAATCTAATGAACGTAACAGATGATGTTCGTTAAAAATCTAATGCACTGGCAAAGCTGGAAGAGTAAATGCTTCTGATGACCTCTAAAGTCAATCTAAAATATTCAGTGAGGACTCTGTCCTGCCCTATAGGAGACTAACACTATTTGTATTGAAGTATTATTTTCTTTAGAAATACTACAATTTGATTTTTGTTGAAAAACATTTTCCATTTTCACTTAGTGTTCATAAAACTTTCTGTAGAATTTGTTTTATTCATGTATTTACATTCTAATGATGTATTAGAGGTGCCTTTTTTACCTTATGAGATTTTAGAAGATTCCTTTAAGTAAAGTGTGTGAAATCTTATACTGCTTTTGGACTGTAAATGCTTAAAGAAGCCTCTCTGGGGATTGGATAAACCTTGTCTCAGGGAGATGTAACACAGGATTGGAGCTGCTTTTGAAGTAAAGGTCCTTTAGTTGGGGAGAGGCAGGAACAACTTTACCATTTGTCTGGGGGGGTTTTGTGCGTTTTTTTGTTTGTTTTTCTTTTTCTTTTTTAAACATAGTTCAGACTTGTTAGAAGGGTGGACTATGGAATTGTTAAAGAATTATTTTGTAGACAAAAGTCCATGGGACATGAATTATCCTGTTACTATCTGTGATATTTAAGAGTTCAAAGCCAGAAAGAATAATGTATATTTTTTAAATTATTTAGGCAATTAAATTGGAATACACGCGTTTGCTAAAATTAGCCCAGGAAGATCCACCACCTGAATGTGATTACCGTTTGCGTCATGCGATTGTTTACTTCATCCAAAACCAGGCACCAAAGAAGATAATTGAGAGAACATTATTGGAACAGTTTGGAGATCACAATCTTAGCTTTGATGAAAGGTAATAACATCTGCATGTCTCATTTCCTGTGCTCATGAATGTTCTCTGATGTGTGGAGATGCCCCTTCATATTCAGATTGTGCGTGTAATAGAGGGAAGGCTAATGTGTTTGGCTTCACCTTCTAGTTAATAGCTTGCAAGTGTAAAAAAAAAAAAAAGAAAAATAATCTTTATAAAAATCTCTATAAAGAGTAAACAAGAACTTGGGTTTCTGTTGGTATGAAATAAGGAGAAATGCTCAGTGTTGTTCATAATTTTGCACATAGGTTTCTGTACCTGCTTTCAAAACAGTGTGTAAGGCTGTGTAATTTGCATTTCTTCACTGCCCTGAAAGCCAGCAGTAGACAGCAAAACCTTGCAAGCTAGATAGACTTTGTCTTGCTTTCAAGTAAGTTATCTCTTTTCCACTCAAAACTCCGTATATTTACTTATTTAAATAAATAAATAAATTGGCAGGTAAAGAACGTTAGTCTGATTTCTGTGTAGTGAATAATCCTCTAATGTTACTTTTGCAAAGTAAATATTGGGGAGTTTCAAGCCATCTGAACTTTAAATTAAAAAGAACAACTAAGCAATGTGGCAATGTAGCAAAATAAAAAAAGGATTAATTCTTAAATAGCACAGGCCCCCATCATACATACTTCAAAAGTATGCCCTCTCCTGCTGATTATGCCATGCATAAGAAGAAGCACATTTTCCACTGTGTTTTCATGCTGTTTTGCATAAGGCTGTAGCTTATACTGTTTTAGGCTGCTATCTTTGTATGAATAATATCCTTTGCGAATTTCCAGTAATATTCCATGATTTCTTGTTGCTTTTTGTAAGGTGCCGTAACATAATGAAGGTTGCTCAAGCTAAACTTGAAATGATAAAGCCAGATGAAGTAAACATGGAGGAATACGAGGTCAGTGTTTTTTATGCTTTGCATTAAATTGTAATGTGAAATAGTTATCAGTAAGCTGAATTTTATCTACATAAATTTCTTCTTGTCTTACACTGAGAAGTTAAAACTGGTTGTTGAAAGACTGTTTATTTGTAGGAAGGCTGTTCTGATCAGTTGATCTAAAGCTGGGTTTTTTCCACATTTGTAATTCCAATGACTTGAGCCATAAATAAATGTCAAGTTTGAGTCTGTCCTTTACTACTTAATGTGTCTCAACGTCACTAATAATTTATCACCGTACAAGCCAACTGGCTTTCTCTAATCAGAAACAGCTAGCAGTGAAGGAGTGAGAGTGCTCTAAGCCCAGCATTTTGAGAACCAGGTCACAGGCAGTCACACTTGTGCTTTTCCTCTGTCTGTCTCTGCAGCCATTCCCATTTTTTTACAAGCACCAGATTCTTTTGTTTGCTGAAACCATACATAACCAGTTTATGCATTTAATTTTTCCTCCTGTGCTATTTAGAAAAATTTGGAAAGAAAAAAAAGCATATATCGGATAATAAATCATAGTGACTAACATTTGCCAAAATAATTCATGTCATATTTAAAGCTAAGTCTGTAGCTGGTCTTACAGCATCAGTTTCAACTCTCCATAATACTCTTCATTAAGGCCTCTTAACAGTGGATATTTATGTCCTAGGCAGATTCCAGTGCACCACTTATATCTCATCATTGTGCTATTAGGTCCAAACAGCTTGGTCAGGAGGACTATGGGAGTAATCTATCCCTTAACAAACCAAATGAAAAATATTTACTTGTCATTTCTCGTTACTGAGTTCAGGACCTACAGTAGATGCTACTACATTACAATGTGCCCTCCCTACCCTGTGAGGGGTAGGGACGCTCATAGTGGGATTTCTGTTGCATTTTTTAGGCTGTGCAAGGCTCAGTATCTTACCATTTGCTGAATGGCATTGCACAGGTAGAATAAACAATTCTGGGCTTAGCTTTAAGAATGAGAGAGTGGGGGTGTCTTTATTCCCCTGCAGATATGTGCCACTTTTTTAGCTCCTGAGGCAGATAGCTGGTGGTTTCTCCAAAGATTGTATCAGTATTTGTCCTGTATAGTAAGCTGGTATTTCATGGACCCTTTCTCATGCTCTTTGTGTTGAATCTGTAAGTGGCTATGTATTATGGTTTGCTGTCCCCTATTTTATCTTTAATGAGCAATTGAAAGTTGGCTACTAACCAACTGCAGTAGAAGTGTCTTTCTCAGTTCGAGCATTTACCTGTAAAGTGTACCAGTAGTCACTTTGTATAAATGGTGATGCAGTAAGATAAATGTTTTGCTGCAATATAAACAACTCCACAGTCTGAATTGCATTTGATTTTTTTGTCACTTCCCATGTAAAGTGCTCAAGCTTTTTCTATGTCATTCTTACATCGAAAATTAAGCTTAATGTTTAGTGTATGAGAAAGCTTTCTAACACTTTCTGAGTAAACAACTGAGTGAGGGAAGACAAAAAAGGCTATTAGCTTCTCAACTCTTCTTGAGAAGAAAAAGGGGATCTCTCATAATTCTGACTGTGGTTCTCCAAAGATGCTTTGTGTTCCTTTCAAATGGTAATACATTTGGTAAAAATAATCTTATCTAGAAATATTTTAGATACTTAAGAAACTTTCTTTTTATTGAGGGAGGGGGGATTCAGGCAGACTTTTCACACATACGAACTTACTAGGGGTTCTTAGCACTAACTGTGAGTATTCAGTGCTAAGTAAAGTGTGTGGTTTAAAAAAAAATAAAATTGTATTTCATGTTTGTGGATGAAATTCTATATACCCTTTCTTATATGCAGAGATGGCATCAAGACTATAGAAATTTCAGGGAAACAACCATGTTTCTCATGGTAGGATTGGAGTTTTTCCAAAAAAAGAGGTAAGTGGTTGTGTACAACTCAAATTTAGTAGAGCGATTTGAAGGCAAAATGTAATATTGATAAGTAAAGCTATTTTTTTAAATTAAGAATTGTTTTAAAGTGTTGTTCATTTAAGTTAAGCATTTATTCGATCCATTAATGTCTTCAGTCTTACATTTACCTCAAAGTTTCAAGCAACTTCTGTTCTTAATCTCCATTTCCAATCTCTTTATCAAGCCATGGACTCTTTTCAGAGCACCCTCCACATGTACCCGTGTTCCTCCTTCTCTCCTACTCTTGAGTGCTGTGGATATCCCTTGGACATAAAAATCTTTCCTCTCTGGCACCACATGCACATACATTTATCTGCTTTCATCAGGAATCACAATTATTCAAGTCCCTGTCTTATCTGTACGGGGTCTTCCCACAGAAGCAAAGTTTTGCCTTCTGCATTGTCTGAGCCAAAATTCCACACGTGATGGGCTTTAAAGGTCAGGAAAAAAGAACATACTTGAGGAAAACTATAATGCATAACTGTCGTAGTTGTAGCTAATTCTTCTTAGCTCCGTGAGGCAGTGGTGATTCTTTTGCTTCTCTTTTTGAATGAAGTCAGGAATTGTGGCTATGTAAGATTGGTGACATTTATTTACTTAACGCACTACAGCTAAAATTTATTCTCTGATCTACTACATGCAACAAGGATGCTGATTACAGTATAAATGCCTCAAAGCATTCTGCAGAAGAGTCTGAAACGGAATTATTCAGAAGTACCTCCTCGTCTCATGCCCAGCCAAAGGAATGAAATGATTAGCTGCAAAGTATCCAGTGGCTGACACTGGTGGTGTGAAAATTGAGCACATGATACAAACTTTTGATGGTCAAAACAATTCTGTAGTCAATCACTGATTATTTTTTTTTCCGTATAACACAGTAGGTAGAGGAATTGTAGTGGGTATCAAACTTAATTTCTTTTCTGTATGTTTTGTAATAAATCGCTTCATATTTCTCTTTCTTGTCTTGTATGCTCCCAAAAAAGAAAGGCCCCAAACAAACCAGGAAGATTGATTGGAATAGACATTGGCTTGTCTTTGCAACAAGCTATGTCTATGTATAGTAGTCTTGGTTTGTCTTCTGGTTCCTAGCATGTAATAAATAGTACGTTGATTAATAATCTAAATTGCAATATGCTACACTTTGTCAGTCTTAAACAGCTTATGTACAAAGGTTGGTCAGAAGATTACCTGGCTTATTTGAAAAATAAACACTCTGGTACTGCTTGATCCCTTAAGGAGGCAAAAATGTCTTGGGCGTTGGTGTGGTATATAGGAACCCTCCTTGTTACCCCAGACTTCATGCACGCTTTAAGCATGTAGGCAGGAACGGAAGATCTTCAAGTTCCTTGGCACTGGGATTCCAGGATGGCACCTTTGACTGTAAAATACCAGTGTTTTCACTAATCTGCTTCTTAACATATTATATTCTGATTTTGCCAGGGGGAGGGAGGGAAGCACAGGTTTCTGCTTTGTGCTGAACAGTGCTTTTTATATAGTTTTCCATTATTTGCATTAACTTGGAGAATTGGCATGAGGCGTTTGTTATCAAACATCTTCGTAATTTAGAAAACAAGCCTGTAATGACCAGTCTTAAACTCTGATATTTGTCAGAAATAAAAAAAGTATGGTATTATCAGACTCATCTAACATCCAAAGAAGTGTAGTATTCATTCCCTTTGGCAAGAAATGCAATTTCATAAATGCTTCAAGAGGTATTTAATACAAAGACAGTAAGACTAGACTTAAGCATGCTTAGAGGGTGGGTGAGGATCTGGGTATCCATTGTCCTCTCTAAAGCCATCTATTGCTATTATGAACCCATGTGTCAGCTACAGGTTCCCAAAGGACTGAGATATTTATTGCCGTTCACGTCTTGTACACTCCAGAGGGCAGTAGTACCATCTCTGTTCTGAAAAAAAGAGACTAAATTAATGAACACTTCCAGTACCCTTATTAACACTGAAATCATAAAAATGTAACTTTAAATATATTTATGAAAATATAGACTTTCATAACTGAAATACGACCTTCATTAACAGGACTGTTTTGAGGCTTTTTTCAGAAACTCATGTCCCTCAGTGGACCAGCTTTTCTTAGTTTTAATAACACTAATTGATACCTAGCAGCACTCAATCTCTAGATGGAGGCAAAAATTGGCCTTTATCCAGGTGGTCTCTGATACGCTGTGTTGAACAAACACAAAATCAACATTAAAGATGTAGTTTGCTGTATGTTTTTCATGCCTAGTTTCAGTATTCACTCAGTAATAATAATTAAAAATAGCTTGCCTTGCTGTTAGATTGCACTGTAGTTGTTTCAGGGAAAGGTCACACAACGGGGGGAAGGAGCAGGAAGATAGGGACTGGGAATAATGCCACTACCTGCAGCAAGTTTTTAATTTGGATCAACTGAGGTTTTGTCACTGTAATTTCAACCTGCAGTTTCACAAATAACTGAACTAAGAATGAAAGGGGAGAGAAGGTCCTGCTCTTCTGGCTTTATATCCAGCAATTCCAGTTGCTTGCAATCATCTTCTCCCCTTTTCTCCTACATTAAGTTTTCTGCTGTCTGGTCAGTTGTGTTGGTGATCAGTGGTGTGAAGAGTTTTCATGGCAGGAGAAATGGACTTGAGGAGAGGGTAATAGGACTTCTTTTAATGAAAGCACAGCTTTGTGTTTTGAGGACAAAAAAGTGGAGAACAGTGACTGTACTTGTAATATGTTAATTACTTAAGCAATAAATATTTAGAATTGCAAGGGACTATGAGCAGATCTCATGGTCGAAGAAGTAACTTCGCAGTAGATTCTGAAATTATGGCATTGGGCTTCATCTTGCACTTCTAAAGAGGGATATTAGAAGGTAAAATTTTAAGGAACTATTGCTATTTCAAGTAGCCTTTTCCCTTCTTTTAATGTTGTCTCATTGGGAGGCATTACTGTAAGTCTTGAGTTTGTCTACTTTTGAAAATTCTGACATGTATTTTTCAGGCATGCCCTCTGTGTGTTCACACAACTTTTATCCATTTTTAGTAGTTTGGTGGTTTGGTCTTGGTAGTTTAACCATGACTTCCTGTTCTCACTAGGAGTGAGTAAGTGCACAATGTACTGTTCCTCTAACACTCCATTAGGAAATTTCTTTTCCTAGATTATTTTAGTTTGAATAAAAATGAGATTTCTAACTGCTTGTTTTTAGGGTAGCTGCCTGAACTGCTTTCAGTGACTGTCTGTCATAACTGGGTTTCTGTAAGTCAGATAATTAATGGTTTAAATTGTTTGCTGGAAATGGTATGCAGCAGTATAAGGGGAGATTGTTAATCTGTGTGTGAAGGGTATCTGTTGATTATTAACTGTTAGGTTCTTAGGTCTTCTGTTACTCGTCCTTTAGCAATTAGGCTTGTATTTATCTTCTGCATTTAGATTAAAGATGGAAATATCAACAGTCTGTTAGCACTTATGCTTTTGAAATGCTGTTGTGGTTTCCATCACTTTAGACTTCAGTAGTTTGGAAGAACTTATAGTGAGGCTAAAAATTCACAGTTTATTTTTTAGAAATAAGGTGGCAGCTTTAAATCTTATTTGCTAAGGTATAGAATACTATCAAGATAAATATGGCAACAGAAGATCAAACCTAATGTGACATAAGTGCACGCAGGAAAAATTTAAGTTTTCATGTATACTCAAGGATAATCCAAAGCTATTTTTGAAGTGGGTGAAATGATATACATTGGTTTCAGTGAGCTTTGGATCAGACTTCATGTGCAAGTGATCTAACCTGATAATAAAAGAAATTGTTGTAATGTGCATAAAAGACAAAATTGTGTGGTAGAAAAAACACCATTATGAAGAGACTGGTGGGGACTGGTGGACTTACAGTCAAACAAGCAAGTGAAGTTACCTATCTTGTGAAGAGCACAGTAGTTAGCTTAAAACAGGTGGTACCTGGATGTTGCATCTAATGTTGTTGTTTCTTTACTTTACTTCAGCTATATGGAAGCCTTGCTCTACCTTATCTATGCTTACCAGAATAACAAAGAACTCTTGTCCAAAGGCCCATACAGAGGGCATGATGAAGAGCTGATATCTCACTACAGACGAGAATGTTTGCTAGTAAGTGAAGGGTGAAGTATGTTTCAAAAAGTTGAACTTGCTGCAATAGCTTTAACAAAATTAATTAGTAGAAAAATGTTGCCATCATGTAAACCAAAACCAACCCCAAACACCTTTCATTAACAAGTTAATACTTAGATTTGTGTCAGGAAAAAAAGCCAAAGTAAGAAGGAAAACTTTATTCCCATTTTCCTTTTTGAATAATTAATCATCATCCTTATGATAGTAAATAGCGTGCTCATTGCCATCATGTCTGGACTAGTTAGGAACGACTGTTGACAGTATTGGTGTCAGACTCACCCTATTGCCACAGTTTGATGGGGAGACAAATATTGGAAAAGGCATCAGCAGGAAACAAGGGTTTTTTTCTTTGATTATGTCACTTTTAGCAATATTGAGAAAACAAAAGCAGGTGATAGGACCTCAGTCTTTAAAAAGAACAGCTGCAAAGGTTGAGTTGGCAGGTATCAAATGAAGCATCTTTGAGGAATAGCACAAGATCAAGTGATTTAATAGAGTATATGCATCATTGCTGTAAATGTTAAAGCGCAACTGTGGTTAATGCAAATTACCAGGTAGCTTTGTAGGAAGGCTGCTTTAAAAGAAACAGAAACTGATGCATGGTAGAATGTGAAATGCTGTATACTTAAAGGCTTTCCTTTTTTGTGGTGGTTTATGAAGAAACTAAATGAACATGCTGCAGCACTGTTTGAATCAGGAGATGATCAGGAAGTAAATAATGGCCTGATCATTATGAACGAGCTTATTGTCCCGTGTTTGCCATTACTACTGGTGGATGAAATGGAAGAAAAAGATATTGTTGCTGTGGAAGATATGAGAAACCGTTGGTGTTCCTATCTTGGACAAGAAATGGAACGTAAGTCATTTATTCATTAAGGTAAAAGGCCCTTGCAAACTTTTTTTTTTTTTTTTTTAAATATATATAAATGTGATGTTTTCAATGTCTTGAATTGAGCTTCTATCTTTTGTGCCTTGGTAATGTATTTTGAGCTACCTTGACTTGAATTATCCCATAGACATTTAAGTAAATAGTTTTTCCATATATTGCACTGGGGTATTAAGCCTTAAAGGAAACACGCTTTTTGAATGGAGAAACATTTGTGGTGTTAGACCATCTGAAGGGGTGTTTATATTAACATCTTACTAGGAATTGATATGTCCTAATTATTGCTGGCAGACCTGAAGAAAGTGGATTATTCCAAGTGAAACTCCTCCTCTTCCCACCCACCAATAAAAAATAAGTCAATGTTGGGCAGAAAAAGGAGAATTCTACATGCAGACATAAATGCTTATGTTTGTTTTTCTTGTTTTATTTGCAGCTAACTTGCAAGAAAAGCTGACAGATTTCCTGCCAAAACTGCTAGATTGTTCTACAGAGATTAAAGGTTTCAATGACCCACCAAAGTTACCCTCCTACTCCACACATGAACTGTGTGAAAGATACGCCCGAATCATGTTGTCACTCAGTCGAACTCCAGCTGATGGAAGATAAATTCTGCAACCTTCCTAAGCACATTGTATAAACTTTTTTAGTTCTTAAACCTTGCCTTCCTGTCACAGGGTTTGCTTGTTGCTGCTATAGTTTTTAACTTTTTTATTTTAATAACTGCAAAAGAGAAATGACTGTACAACTTTAGCCAGACTGCAAACAATTAAAGCTGAGAATCGCATGGCCCTCAGTCGTTTCAACCAGAATTGATGCAACATGCAAGTCTGATCATTATGGCAAAACTGCTCTTTTTGCCACTTATCTGTTACAGTATTACTTTGCTTTTATCTTAAGATCCTTTACTTTATCAACAGCTGTCTGGATCATTTTGTGACTGCAACTACTTTAAGTGTCCAGTGCTGTGTAAATACATGGTACTTGGTAGCTTGTAAATGAAATGAAAGAATAAAGTTTTATTTATGGCTACTTCTGTGTTTGCAAGCAGATACGTTGTATATTAGTGTAAAATATGGGTATTTTTAGAAGAGATACAGTATATTGATGGGTTACTCAATTTTATAGACAAGGTTTTTCAGGATTTATGGTCAGTTTAGTTACAGGTAGTCGGAGATTACCGTATGTGAATATATTGAAAAACTGTCACAGTATTATACACTACGTTTCTTTTGTATATTCTTTACTGATCTGTATGATACTGCACCTGAACACTTTGTGTGTGTCTGTGGCCATGCCAAGTCTATTCTGATAGTAGCGACTGGCTTTTGAAGCAAAACAATAATGGCATCTTCCTTCTATTCTAAAAAAAAAAAAAGGGGGGGAAAAAAAAAAGATATTTTCAGTAGAAATATATAATACCCCCTGAGCAAAATTTTCTAGAAATTGATTCAAGTAGAGGAAATACAGGTTTTAAAAAAGTGGAATTTGTGAAGCTTAAGAATTAATCCTTTTTTTTTTTTTATTGGTATTTTAGTCATGTAAGTGACCAGAAATAAAACCTTACGTTAATTCCTTTCTTTAAATGGGTTGCTATTGTTGCAACAAAATATCTCAGAAGTCTTTTATCTGTCCTAATTAAATTTCTATTGCAAGTAAAAGAAAGATCTATAGGGCTTGTTTTGTAGAACTGAAATACTGTCTGGTTTTAATGAAGAAGCTTAATTATTTTGTGGAAAAAGAAATTTATTGTGTCCTTTAGGTAATCCTGTTACCTGACACTATTTTGATTCCTGCTCTTTATAGAGAACATTTTGTGTTAGAACAGTAAAATATGTGAATATTTGTTTGTATGTTTTTATTGGAGCGGCACTCAACTTTTCATTACAGGCTTTTAAGTGGTGATTATTCAAATACCTACTAATAAAAGAACACAGAGGGAGGGAAGTAGTGATTTAGTTCAGACCACCTAGAAATGTAGCGGGCATAAATGTAGGCATCTCATATGCAAGAAGAGGCAGAGTTCAGTCTTGGTACGTAGCAGTCTTGAAAGTAGTTCACCTTTGAGAGAAACTGGATCACAATATGCAGTGAATAGAGTGTGGCCTTCAATTCAAAATCTTTTTAGGGATGTTTTCCTCTTCTGTTTTCAATATTTGAGTGCTTCATACTTTATCAGACTATCCATTTATTTTATCAAATTTAAAAAAAAAAAATTGAACTCTTACAAGTGCAATACTCCTCAGAAGCCTTTTTTTAGGTCTGAAACTATTGATGTGTGAAATATCACCTCTCAAAGAAGAAGATATGCATATTATGAAAAGGGTGAAGATGCATTTTCAAAGATTTCACATTTGACATCTGTTGCACTTTGGAAACTCGAGAATATGCCTACTTAGTGCTGTGTATTTTTAAACAAGGTTTTGAACAGATTAGACTTTTTGTTTGCATTTTTCAGTAATGGTAAAAGCAATTAAAAGTGAAAGAGCAATTTTATTTCTTTGTTGCTAACAGGTTTTGAATTCGAATGTTTGTGAAAACTTTTAAGGAAAGCTCCCCTTTAACCCTGCAGGAACTAGTTACCCTCATCATATGTGTAATCTTCCATGACAAACACTGGGCAAAAGGCACTCTTCATAAGGTAAAAAAGAGGAAAAAAGTATTTGACTTGAGAAGAATATCTAAAATATTTAAATTAAAAGGAAGCAAGCAAGGATAAGATTATTTGTTCTTTTTGTTTCAGGTTTTTTCAGGTTCTTAAAATATGAAAATAGTCCATTGTAGTTCATAGTACTGAAGTTAAATATGTATTAATTTGCAATGACCTGAATTTTTGAGTTGACTTGAGGTCTGTCTAGTAGAGCAGAAATAAATATATAAGTATTTTACTATTCTACTATCTTTTAAATAACTCGTATGAATTTAAACCTTCAGTTGAACCATTAAGGCACTATTTTTGTCCTAAAAACCTTGCTCTTTTCACTGCAGTAAGGTAGCTGCTAGCTTGGATTCACGATACTTAGCGCAAAACCTATACAAGTAACTGTAAGGTACTAAAGCAATACTGTTCATTTGGCTACCTAATAATCTGTGACTGAATAACATAAGTAGATATTTCTCTTCAGTGTGGAACTGTGAGATTTTTATCAGGCTTTTTTCACTTTATAGAACAAAAAGATTAAGGGAATTTAACCCAAATTCATTTACTAAATCACCTGTGCCATCAATTAAATGCAAGGGTTTTTTTTCCAGATGTTGCTTCATAACATGAAGGACCCATAAGGCACTGCAGTCTTTCAGTTATGTGCCCTCCCCCTGCCCCCCCCCACCCCCCCAATGTGTTGTCTTTTTAGCTGACCTATCATATTGCTGCACTTTTAACTGATTTTTTGGTAGTATCAAATATCCTGTTGTTTCTAGTTAAAGCTGCTGTAACAGATCTGTTAGTTCCAGCCTAGCAGAAGTCCATGAGAACCAGCAGAATTAATCTGAACAAACGAAGAGGATTGATGAGTGAATTTGTACTACTTGGATGTGGTGATGTTGAAATGACACCGTAAGCAAGGGGGTAGACTTAGACCTTCATTACTGAGTCACCATTGCTTTGTGGACAATCTGTACTTTAACTGCAGTGAATAACTGATGCAATGAACAGATTTGCTCTAGAAAATGTGAAGTATGAGCATAGTCAAAAGCATATGCTTCGTGTTCAGACATTAAAAAAAAACAAAAAAACAACCTGGTAATGTCTGTATTAAATATCTTTCAGATTATTTTTAGGTTGCTCAAGCATGCATGTGAAGACTGCAGCTCCAGAAAGGTACCCAACAAAGAGTAGCACACAGGGAACAATCTGATACTGTCCAACAAACACAAAGGTCCATAAAGAGAAACAATGGTTGTTTACGTTACTCATTTTGTGCTGTTTCCTTTCCTCAAAATCCAGTGAGTCCAAATGCCTGTGGGAGGCTTTATGTAAGCACAAGTTAAGAATGTTGATGAAAAAAATGAACCACTCAAGTATATAATAAATCACCTCATTTATGCAGCATTTTCGAACATAAATATGTATCTTAATTTTTTTAAAATGTATTCTGGTTTTATGTCTAAAAGAATGCAAGAAAAATGGGTATCAGTCATGGGATTGAGAGGGAGGTGGTTGCATCTTGCCATTACTTGCTTCTGGAGAGGATATTAATACAGATATAAAAAAAGCTCTTTTCCAAAGAGGTCTTTTAGCAAAATGCAGTAGGTGGAATTCAAAAAGGGAGTGATTCTTTCAAGTGAAACAGAATTATTTTTCATGTGATTGGTATCCAGTTTTCCTTTACATATTGTGTCCTTGAAGATCCTTTGAAATCCTGGGCTTGATGGGTAAGCTTTTAACTGAAAACACTCTTAATTCCTAAGGAGTGTCTTTGTAGACAAACTAATGATATTGGTATTCCCCTGGTTGAGGTTGCATCAGCAGAACATTACTGCTCTTCTATTTCAGTTTTGATCCTTATGGGAGCAAAGCCACAAAACAGCCACAAAACTTGCAGACAGCTGTATTTCTTACAGCTCTGGCCATCGCTACCGTATACATACGTGCTGCAATTTTGTCGTGCCCTTAAATTCTTGGACTTAGTTACAAACTTTTCTTCACCATGAGTTTCAGATCTTCACTGTAAGTAGCAGGAAGAGACACTTGTCAGAAATAGCTTCTTGAGGCAGCACTTTGAAAGAAGAGCTTGACTTGCTTTCTGGTGCTTAGGATCACACCAAATCCCATTCTCTCAGGCTGAGAAACATAGAGTGAGGAAGGCTTCAGAATGGCATTCACTGGATGGATTCATAATGAATGTTAAGGATATGGTCATCCTTCATCTCTCCCTTCATATCTTAATTGAAGTACCTCTCATATAAAGGTTTGGGCCCCATGGTTCTTTCATTCACTAATTTTTTTATTTCCCCCCCCGCCCTGCTGTTCCCTATTTAAGTCACTTCAGTATCCACTTTGCAAGCTTTCTAGTTTGTTTAGTTTTTGCTTCACCATCAACCATCGTGCCTTCACAACCAGGTAGAGCTAGTGAACCAGGATTATTCTGCTTCCATCTGATTAGTGTGGGATTCAATTTTTACCACTACAAGCTTCTGAGTGCTTTTCTTGGAACTGCTCTGGTGTGTATGCCTTTGCAGGATCTGTGGGTCAAATAACACTGTCCACGCCCATGCTGTCTGGCAACTCAGCATTTGAGAGCCTGAAATAGGAAAGTTATGGGTAGTTAGCTCAAGCTGCAGACTTTTTCTGTATAGTCTCTTGGCGTGTTTAAAAAAAAAAAAAAGTAAATAATTTGTTGGAGACTGCTTTAACCGAGCACTCTCTGAAGTGGGCACTTGAGAAGTGTGAGGGGTGTCTCGTGTACTGTATCTCGGCACTGTCTATCCAGGTTTTATGAAGGCTGTAGAGGCTGTTTCTGATGTTGAATAATCTTCAGTTTACCCTGATCCTCATACCTTGTCTTGAATTATTGAAACTGCAGTCAAACATAAATTTTGGCAAAAAGCAGCTATGTCTTGCTGTGCTGGCTTAAGTTGGTATCTGTGCAGTCCCTACCCATATCTGTGTTCTGTATCTAGGTATTTCCTATCACTTTGTGGGACTGTATCTTCTTCATTATCTGTGTTAAAGTTCTCTGAACCCATTTGTATTTCATGGACATGCAGGAAACAGGGAGAGAGCAATAATTCCTATAGATTTCCTTCAAGAAACAAAACTTGGATTTTGTCTGTGACCTTGTACTGTAATAGTGAAACTTTGAATTAAACTGTGGACTTAGGGCTTGGAAAACCTGTGGGAGTTTGGGGAGGGGTTGCTTTTTTTTATTACAGATAATACAGAATCATAAGGTGGAGGGAATTTCTACGTAAACATAGTAAACTTTTATATGGATTAGGAAAAAACATTTTTTCAAGTAAGTTTTAAGCAAAAAAAAGTCAGCGTTAAGTAATGCAGTTTGAAGAAAACCTTATGCTTTCTTAGGGAAGAGGTTGGAGTGTTAGGCTTTTGAGAGAAACCTTGATCTATGGAACTGAAAATCTTGTGTAACTTTTAACAGCTCAAGGTAATACGTTCTTGTAATCTGTTTATGAAGCTATTTTGTTTGGAAAGATTCTTTAAGTTTTGCATCTCATGAAGCAGATTCTTTAAAAAAAACCCGAACAAACAAAAAAACCAACCAAAATACACCAACACACCCCCCCCCCCCCAATCAAATAACAAAACTTCCATTCCTTGAGGGAGATAATACTGTTCTGAGAAGTCCAAGTTGAGTTTGGATGCTCAAAATATGTATCTTCTCCCTTCCATGCTTACAGTCTGTTTTGAACAAGTACATTCTGTTTTGGAATATGTACAATTTTCCTTTGAATTTCTGAAGGAAAATTTGTTCCAATGCGTTTGAACATGAGATTAAGACCTGTCATTGTATTTGGCACAGACACTTGTTCCGCTCTCAGCTGATGGTGATTTTAGTTATGTGGTTGTTGCAAGATGCTTGAACAGATGATTTCTCACTTCTCCATCTGTGGGATGGAGTCCTCAATATACTTTGCATATAAAGATTTATACTGCTGTGTTTTAAGAATTGACTCCCCCTCCCTTTTTTCTTGGTCCAGTTTAATCCTGTTACTCAAATGCTTTGCGCTGGGCAAGTAAAACAGTACTGATTTTGTTTGCCATCATTCTTGTCTTTTCCACTGAAGACAGTGACATCTGTGTGTTATCTGGACTTAAGACCGTTTGTAGTTCTTTGTGCTCTGTGAACTTGTTTTACTGAAATGGAAAGTGGTGGAGTTAATTACCTGCTGGTTGTAGTTGACAGAAGAGCCTTAATGATGTTTTCTAATTAGTAACAAAGTAAAATAATTTCTCCCTTGACACAGTGCCCCACAAGATTAGGAAAGTTGAGTATTTTTTCTAAGAAAGTAGAAGCCACTAGGTAAAATCTGGCAAGTGTTAAAACTGGCCATAATCCCTTAGGGAGGGCACTTGTATGGATAGTGTGTTTGTTCTCTTGTCTTTGTTCCTGCAGCAGGCATACAGCTAAAAATACTGACTCAAAGTGTTTATGATGGATTTTTATCTGCTTTGTAGCAATTTTGTGGGCTTTTTGCTTTATATAGGTTTGCTTGTTTTGTAAATGCATAATGTCAATTCTTGGTGATAAGCAAGAAAGTATGATGAGTTTGGATGGCTATTTTCTATCAGAAGCTCAGTGAAGTTATGAAACTTCACAGTTATCCTCAGTTATTTCTGTCCTATTACTTGTCTAATTCCCCACTGCCCCCAACTAATGCACTTTTGAAACTAAGTAGTGGGCTCGGGGCAGACTATGATGTTCTTTTAAGGAAAAAATTCGTTTGGCAAAGAGGGTTACAAGAGGGCTAAGCTAGCTACCAAATACTGGTAAGCTCTGGCTAAGAGAGGAAGAGAGGCTAGTAATATAGCCAGTTTTAAACTAACCTGTCTTGTATTATTTCTGCTTTTAAGATTGTATGATTTAGTTTTAAGTGGTGTGCTAGTGGTTATAAATGCTGTTTTCAAGCCCTCTATAAAAGGGTGCTGTACAAAGAAAGTCTAAAGGGAAGTGCTGGACTATGAGTAAATGTTGAGGGCTTCTAAATACTGTAGTGTAACAGCTCTTTCCAGAGTGAAAGTACTGTGGAGTTTGATCCCAGCAGAAAACAGAAAAGAAATGAGAGGTGTTATCAGCTACAGAAACACTCGGGTGTGAATGGACAGAGATATTCCATCAGTATTTCTGCAGAGCAGGAGAGTGAAGGTTGCTGCGTTCCCTCATCTTGCATTTGATCAACTGCAGGCTCTTTGACCAGAGGAGATTCAACACTTCTCAGCAGTGTAGGCAAAGCTAGATTTGGCCATGAGAGGCAGAGGAGCAGGGCTCCCTTCTGCTCTAGAAGAGGGAGAAGAAATGGGTGCATTTTGGGCAGGAGCCCTAGGGAGCCAGGCATGCTGTTTCTGGAAGTGGGAAGGATGGCAACAGTTGGGAGGAGCCCCCTCTTTTCCACAGGAGTCACTCTCTGCACTGGCTGTTCCCCTCCTTCCCCTTGTCGTCGGCAGAACTGCGACTCCAGGCTCGTGCATCGGCAGAGTGGGTGCGGAGCTGACAAGTCTGTCCACCAGCAGCCTGCTTTGTTGGCTGAGTGCCTGCTTTGCCGCTCTCCTGTTTAGTGTCGCACCTGCAAGCTCATTTTTACTTCAAGTCCCTTCTGAGCCTCTCCTTTCTAGGGTACTAGCCCTGTTGGGTAAGTGAAGTGATGTTCTTGCTTACTAAATAGTGAAGCACTGGACTGAATCCAGCTCACTGAGTAGTCTCAGCTACAGTGTAATTGACTGACTCATGGCAATGTATATCCTTGCCTCAAATTTTACAGTGTTTTCAGATTTCATCAGTTATTGCTTGTATTTCAGCTCACTGAGGAAGAGGTCTTTAAGGACCTGACTGCTTCTCCTAGAAAGTAGGTCCCAGTAACAAGAAACCTGTATGTCATGGCACCACAAGAATGTCTTTGGAATAAAACATAAACTTTTGGTCTTACAGCCATCTCGGGCAGCATGAAGAGCCACGAGACTGTAATGGAATAGCTCCTCTGGTGGTCTGTGGTCTCTCCCCGTAGGTAATGGCGGAACTCCCTGTACCACTTGATGCAGTTAGACTTGACGCTAGACTTTCTTTGACAGCAGCACAGTGTGCTGTCATGAAAGAGTTTTCATGGTTCTCAAGGGTAATAGCAAATGTCCCGACAGCATGTGCAGCAGGGTTGTGTAGGAGATGATCAGGGTGCATATGGGAAGCTGCTTCTACGTGTTGAGTCCCCAAGTTACAAATTTCAGAATTAGTAGTAAGCCTCCTACACCAGGGAAAGATAAACACTCCGGTTAAAATGACATCAGACAGAGTGCAGATGACCACATATATGCTAAAACTGAAACCTTTGCTTGCTGAAAAATCTTACATGGTGACAGCCTAACGGTGAGGAATACAGTTAACGTACTTGGAGTTTCCTATTCAGTTTTGACCAAGCTCTTACCTACTGTATTAAAATATTTTAAAAGTTTCTATTTCTTATCTTAAATGGCCCATCTCCCTCAACTAGGAATCTGGAAGTTTTCACTTGAGTGCTCAGTGATAGTCTATACATAATTCTTATTATTTAACTTTCCTGTTGAGCTCTTCGGTGGACCTATGTAGGAAATCATTTAAAGAGAATGTGTTAATTGGGACAGCCTTTCTTCTTTATGTGTATATAGAACATATGTATTACTGACAGTGCTCTTATATTGCAGATTTTAGAGTGCCTGTGCGTTTTGTCTGGTCTGGGGTTGGTTTGTTTTTATGCCCGTCATACTTTTTGCATTTTCTAGAGAGCCTAATGGTGTAAGTGATCCCTTCAGAGTCTCTGATGACGTATCGCCTCAGGGACTAGGGTCTGCTAAGGCCTGAAGCAAAACGTGAATGCTTTCTGCAGTGGTGGAGACAGCTGCTTATCTGGGAAGGCTGTGGGGTTTTAATCTCCAGGGGAAAAGGATTCTGAAATGTTTTCAACTTCTTCTGTCTGTAGATTTACTGAAAGTACCGAAGTCTGGCTTTGGGTGATGAGAAACTGCAGAGCAACAGCTGGCGGGCGTTGCGTGTGCTCAGGGCCGTAGTTCTGTAAGACCTCGGGCTGCTCTCTGCCCCTGGGCGAGAGATTTCCAGGCACAGGCGGGCAGGAGATGGCATTTCCCACGCGTCGAGGCCACTTTCCCTCGGGCCTGATTCTCCGCCACCCCGCCATCGCCCGTAGGACCCGGCGACAAGCTTGCTCTTCCCACGGAAAGGCGCGGGCTGCCTGGAGCCGCGTAGCGGGGGGCGGCTGCGGTTCCCACCGCCTGACCGCGGTGGGGTTTGGTGACACGGGTGGGGGGAAGCGAGCGCTGCCCCCGCCCCGCGGGACGCGGCGCTGCCCGCCGTGTCCGTGTGCGCCGGCCCCGGGGCGGGGGCAGCCGGCGCCGCCGCTGCCCGTCTGCGGAGCTGGGGCGACCCCCGGCGGCCAGCGGCCGCCACTGAGCCGCCGCCGCCGCGGCGGGCCCCGGCCGGGAGCGGCGGGCGAGGGGCGCCGCGGGTCGTTGCCTGCGGCTCTCGTTTCCCCTTCGCTCCGAGCCTCGGCGGGCCAGAGGAGTGGCCGGCGGCAGCCGCGCAGCTCTTCGGGCTTCCGGTGGGATGCGTAAAGGGAGATTTGGGCAGCCCTTCCCCGTGCTTTGTTCCTGGAGGAACACCGAAGCTGCTCGAGTCGTTCAAAAGCTAGGGGTGTCTTAAAATACGTTTGACTTTTTTGGCAGTTAACGCTACGCTTTGCCCTGCCTGCGCAGAGGTCCCGTGGATGTTATTTTTTTTCTCATGATGCTTCGTACCTGCAGCTGGCTGCAGCAAGGGAAAATAATTTTACGCTTCTTTGCTGATGTCTTCATGTGAATCGGCACACTTTCTTTCTTTCCTTGGGCTGGAAATAAGGTGTAGCTTTCACCAGAGAAAGCCCGAAGTGATTCGGTATTTTGTTAGGGTAGCTTCTTTCAGTAGTTTGTTCTCATGGCTGTAGTTAATGTTGCCCTTCATGCTAAACAGCTTCCTGATTTTAAAATGGCCAGCCAGTGGTAGTGCAACGTTTGTAGCAACTGGTCCTTTTGCTCTGAAATTCACTTTTTGATTGGTACCAATCTTGCAGCTTTGGCAGGACGTACCAGCTCCCAGGAAGCATTCCTAGGAAACTGGTGGGCCTTTTCGCAATCCTGGGGTGCCTGTGAACAAGAGAATTGAGGATAGCGTATTAGAAGATGTTTAAAAATAATCTGACGTGTTTTGAATTTAGTCTTTCTATCTTGAAGTTGTGTGCTAATGACAGACTCAGGATAGCCATACTCTGCAAGTTTTCAGGAGCTTTTGTTAGAGATTTTTTAAATTTATTTTTTTTAAAGTTTCTAGGAAATTAGGGGGGTTTTGTTTTGATTTGGTTTGGGTTTTTTATGGCTGTTATTGATGCATAGCAGGGAAGAGAAAGAACAGTTTATGAAATGATGGAATGGGGTTTCAGTTGAATGCCTAGAGCTGGTTACCTACTAACTAGTTAGTGGGTTAGTAACTAACTAACAGGTTTCTTGCCTGTTTGGAAATGCATGCACATGAAGAAACAACGGTGAAAACAGGATGATCTGAGTTTGGTCTAAGTCACAAAGGAAAAATTCCCCAGAGGTACATGAATGAAGAAATAAAATCGCTGTCTATAATTTTGGGCACTGTAGTTTTAACTGCTACTATTCCTAGCAAATCAGATAATTTTGACCAAATGTGTCATGTTAGCTACTCCAAAATTGGCAGTTTTGTTTCTATGGTAGTGTGTATGGCAGTGTTGCCTACCTGTTTGTCAGGATTGAAGTATCAGCATCACAATACTTCAGTCATGACACTGGTACACAAGGTCTGTGGCTTGAGCTTTTCTGCTGTATTTGAACTTGCTCTGAAGAAGGCATCATCGTGGTGCCTACCTGAAAACAGAGGTGATCGGCAGTCTCTAGCATCCTATTTGGTGCCTACGAAAAAAAAGAAGAAGAGATTAATCTTTATTGTGTTCATCTAGTTTGAGATTTAGTAGGCAGACCAAAGATTACTTTAGCTAATTATGCTCTCTAATTGGATTAAAAAAGTTATTAACCTTTTAAACAGGCTCTCCAGAGTGGTATGTCAGCATGTACTGATCTAATTTGCAGCCAGCTATTGGTTCCACTTGCAATGCTGGCAAGTGGAGGGCAGGCAAAGGTCAGGTCGTTCCTTGGTATGAGGGAGGGCAGGGAAAATGTCTGGGGCCCCACTCTGCCATGACCAGGGTGCAGGAGAGGATGGTGGTGCTCTGGCAGCAAGTGCACGAGTGCAAGTTCTCAGTGTGTAACGCTGGGCTGGGTATGTGCCCAAGTAGCTTTCTGCCCTACCCTCTGCATACTTACCAGTCACGAAACTAGCTGACATTGTACCAGGAGGCTGAATGAAGAGAGAAAACTCTCCCCAGAGGGATATTTTTCTCTCCTTTGACTCTGTCTTGCCTTTGTGTTTGCCTTTCTAATGGCACATATTACAATGCTTCTTCACCCTGCAGATGGTAAGGAGTTCCTCCTGGGCAAAACCCTCAGATGTACATTACAGAGTACATGGCTGGCCAAAGTTGTAGTGAGGGAAAAAGCTACAAAGCAGCATAATATTTGCTGCACATATTGGAAGGTATGATTAGTCTTTTACAAATTTTGGACCAGGACTGTTGGTGACTTTTTCATTTCTGATGAATTTAAGTGGTGCTCAATGTTTGCTCCTCTGCGTCACTCAGTCCCATGCGTGCAAGGCCAAAATAGCACTATCTGAAAATGTCAGAGATAACCAGAGATGTTTAGATATGCTCATGATCAAAATCATAAAGATGGATGGAAATTGGGTCTGCTGTAGCATATCTACAAGAGCTTTCCTGCGAGTATTTTTCCTTGCCCAATGTGCGTTAGGACTTCTGAAAATTTTTTTCTACCCATATCAACATAACAGTATATGAAGTCATATAGGCAAAAAAGAAGATACATGTTTATTTACTCAAACTTGCCCTATTAGATAGAAGCCAAATTTACAGCACAAAATCTCTCTGATATTCCATTTTCATATATCACCAAGAAGTTTAAATCCCCAACTCTCAAGATCCGTTGTATTTTTCTTTCTTGCTGTAATACTTTTCCACTGCTTGTAAGTTATAGCACCCTGCAAGACCTAGAGAACCGAGGCCAGCACTAGGCCATTTGTGGTGTCCATGCTAAAGACCTGCTGTTGGATGGATTTCATGAATGCAGCAGCTGCTGTGTGCTTGCTGCTTTCCTTCCTGCTTTCTTGACCAAAGATGATGTTCTACCTGCTACACAGAGCTCAGCCTTATTATTCTGGCTGTGTCACACTGTGGACTGCTGGCAGCACATCATATGGGTATCAGCCTGGTGATGGTGGACTTCTGTCACTTTGCAAATGGAAAGCTCGAGAGCTGACAACAGTCCTCAGCTGCCAGCTGGCTCTACCAAAATCCTGGCACTGAATAGAAGGAAATATGTCATGCTTCTGGTGCTGAGCTTTTTCTATAGTTCCGCTTCCAAATGCTTTTCTGAAAAGTAGCAGTAACTCTTCAGTTGCACATCTTATCATTACAAAATATTCAGAGAGACAGTTTGCGGAAAGTCAAGGATGGACTTAGTGGATGTGGTAATAACACTCAGTTCTTTTATCACATGGATCTTTGTTCTTTTTATGCAAATTTGCTGGGTTCAGCCTGGAGTGAGCAACCTGTAGCTATGGAATGCCAGACTGATACTGAATTTTTCTTAATGGAGTACCTACAACAGTAGGAGATGTAAAATAAAAACAGCGATTTTTTTTTTTTTATAAACTCCAAACAAAAAGACCTTTACCTGCCCTTACTTTATTACCAGCTATATGCATACCTTTTTGCGGAATGAAAGTGCAGTAAGTAGTTTTTTGTCATTATAGTCTTCGGTTTTGCTGTTAAGCTCTTCCTAGATTATACTGGGAGATTTCTGAACTGATTCACTGTCCTATGTGTTAAAACTAACATAGTCCAGCAAGGCTTGTAAGTCTTCTGTGTAGTTCGTTCAGCAAAGTTTATGCTGTAATGGAAACATTCAGTGGGAATATGTAGTTGTAACCTGTACGGTCTGAAATGACGCATGCTTGGAAAATTCTTAATGTGATATGTTGTAATGAGGGGTTATAAAAGTATGAAAAATAGATTCCTACCCTATTCCTCCTCTGAAAGATTGATTATATGCTTCTCAGAAACGTGCTTTCAATTTTGGAGAGCTGAGTATTGTCTGTTGTGGTTTATGAGCAGGTATCCCTGAGTAAATATGGCCCTTCAGCAAGTGGACCTGATACTCACTTGAGGCAGGGAGGAACACAAAACTTGGAGTTGTGTAGTCTCGTCATCACCTCCTGGTTTGTGTTAGAATATATTCTTGAAACCCCAGCTGAGAGAAAAGTTGTGCTGTTAGTGTACTAAAGTCATTAACAGTAAGAGTGAATACCTATCTTGAAAATCTTTTAATTTTAAAAGACAGAGTGAAGAAAGAGATGTCCTCCCCTGTGTATGGAAAGAAAGCTGAGCAGAAGTAAAAGAAAAATAAGGTTAGGCCATGTGTTTGAGGACTACATTTTTGATTGGGGTATTGCATCTTACTTCTAGAACCACGAGCTTCTAGAGAAGCGGGTTCAATGCTCCCCCTTTCCCACTCAAGAAAGCCTGAAATATGTTAAAACCAAGTCTTGATTATGTACTGTCAAGCCAGTCTTCATCTGTTCCTCCTATAGATTAGACAGAACAGTTGCTGGCTGTAGTCCAGGACTGGCACAAATGTGTATGTGTATCTATATGTGTGTGTTTGTGTGTGTGTGTTTTGATTCTTCCTCCACAAAGGAGAAAATGGAATATACTGTATGTTCAGAAGAAAACAAAAATCTTCAGACTTATATTTTAACAAGTTCTGGATGGCTGTAGGTTGCCATGCGAGCAGATTTGTTTGCAAGGGCTCAGTGGCTCCATCTTGAAAGCTGATAATCAATATTTTTGTTCAAAGCTACTCAGACCTCTGCAAATACGCAACCTTAAAAATAATTTAAAGATTTTTTTTCTTTGGTTTTGATTTTTGAAAAAGTACTAATTTTAAAAATCACTTTCAAAAGTAATGAAGCATATAAAAAGTGTAAAAAAACTGTGAAGAAGTCTAGAGATAATAGGTCAAATACAAGTATACAGGTTTTGGAGTGTTGTGTGGAACCAAACACACTTTTCAGAATGTTAGTTAGCCCTCGGTATCTGATAAATTCACACTCCAAGTCTAATCTGTGTTTCTTCCCTTCAATAACATTGTCACTTTATAGGTAACAGGAAAGAAAATGTTATTTACAATATAGTTGAAAGCACAATAACACTCAGAATAACCGTAACGTCAAAGTAAATTAAAATTCAATTTTATTGTGCTGATATTAAAACTATTGGAGAGTGTGCACCATAGGGAATTATTCAGCTATTAGCTATTTCTGTGCTAAATGGAATTTCAGCCAAGCTGGTTTTGGGGGGTAAATACTGAAGATAAAACTGGGACTTACGCTGTCATTTTCAGCTTCTAGTTTGTACCTTTTTTCGTCTGTTAAAGCCTTTGTGTCCCAACTGAACTGTAAGATTCCAGAGGTCAGAAGTGTTTTGTACGTGGCTTTTTGCATGGCTACAACTGATCACTGGACAAACAGCAGCAGCAACTTGGATACCAGTGCAAAACAGCCTTGTTGAAATGACCATTTAGTGGCAACAGGTCCTAGGATCCAGCTCTTAGTCCTTATTTGGTTGTACTTCTCCCCTTCTGAAGGGGGGGGGAGGTTTGCTGTCATCACTTGTGTCAGAATTAGCTGCTTTCCAGTCCCCTCTGTCATAGGTCAAACCACTGTGCAAACTCCTCTTGGGAGGTAAGTGGCATAAACGCACTGGGACAGCTCCTTCTCTGTGATCCCTGAAAAGTGTAGAAGAAACAGATCTGAATCTAGAGTCACTGCTACTTTACTGATGGTGCTGCAGAAACCAGACAGATTCACAGGAGTTGTTTTCACGCAGTTGACGCTTCCTTGCAAAAATCTTTGGCACCGGGCTGTGAAATTGCTAGGTAGCACCCTAAGCCTGTTGCCGGTTTACCAGGGCTCCTGTTGTGGTACAGACATACCAGAAGGATGAGGCTTAGCTTTCTTTACCCCTGTTAGTTTCTGGTGCCAAGTGCTTCTAGTAATCTTTTAAAAATAATAACAATAACAACAACAACAATGTCTCTGTCAATATTTTACTTTACAAACTAGTGGTGAATGTATGTCTGTAACTCCCTCCAATTCTCACAGGTAAATGCACTTCCTGATTCTGAACTGGAGGAAATGTGCAGTTTTGAATCCCAGTTTTGGAAATCCTGTTATCTCTATAATCATGGAAGGCAGAGAACAACACAAGACATATACAAAACATGATTTTTTTTTTTCCTTTCTCTACTGCAGTCCCAATTGTTTTTTTCTAAAATCCTATTCAGCAATTTGAGGAAAAGTTTTAAGGGCCAGAACAATTCAAGTACAAGTTGAAAAGTGCTTATAAAAGGAGTGCCAAAACTAGGAAAACATGTAACAGCACCAATATGAAGCTTTGAATATATTGCTGCTATGTTTTCCATAACTAGTATTCTGATACTGGCTGCATGTTGTATAAGTAATAGTATCATTTATTTTAAGAAAATAGCATTAGAAAAGAAATACTATTATTCTGACATCAGAAGCATTGAGGTCTTTAAATCTCATTGCTGAAAAAGAAACTGGGGTGACCAAATCATGCCTTTTTTTTTTTTTTAAGCTGACTGTCTCCTATGAAGTTCTGTATGATCAGGGTGCTTTTGTTTGGCTTGGGTATTTAAGTACTGTGGAAAAAAAAAAGGGGGGGGGGGAAGCATGGTGCAAGACAGAATACTAATGATTAATATATCTATGTCTATGCCTTTTACATTTTCTTTTTAATTTAGGGTGAGCTTTCAAAAGAGATAGTACTACAGTAAACACCTTAATATCATAGACATTAGGGGACAACAATTTCCTTAAACCTTCTTTGAAAATCCAAACTTTCTCTAGGAGATGGAGAAATGTTTAAATGGTAGGATATATGAAAGCTATCTATTCTTCCTTCAAAAACAAGAATGTGGACCATAAAAACTTTCACAAACGTGTTCCTCTTATGTAGGTCTGCAAATTTTGATAATACCTAAGCAATGTGTGTGTGCTGTTTTGCAGTCGTCATGTGAATTTACCCATCTTTCTAGCAATAATGAGGTGAAGAAGATCTGTAGCTGTCCTGTTAAATATTGATTTTTCTTTTTTTTTTTTAAATGATCACTTGGGCATCTGAAAGTCAGACTTGACGTGTATTATTAAATATTGACTTTTCAGAGCCTCAGTCAATCTTTTAAGACATTGAGGAATTTTATCATATAGGCTTGGGAAACACTGTACCCTTAACATATCTACAATACTGCATTTCACTATTAGTTCAAAAATCTGATAATCTTATTCTTTAAAAAATTGTTATGTTTTCATTTATTTTTGCATTTTCAGAGAATTGAGGGGACGCTCTAGGAAGAATGGAGCTGTTATAGTGGAGGATAACTTGTTTTTCTGATGAAAGTATTTTCTTTCTCATCTCATACAAAATGAGTGTTTGTTAACAGCAGAAGCAGCCAACTTTCGTTCTCATGTGCTTCAGGTAAGTTATCTTATGGGGTTTTTTTGCTAACAGGAGATGGAATTGGGCATTCCTTTCTTGCTCCAAAGTAATGAAATGTTTACCTGTTCAGCAAATGTAAGACCTCAGAAGAACAGTCATATATTTGCATGTTTTCTGGTAAGTTAAAAGTACTTTGGAGTGTTTGCAGTGGATCAGTGAACTTGATCATGGTATTAAAATAGCACAATTTGGTGCAGTTTCTACTGTAAACAATCCTTTAATAATGTTTTTATTAAATTATTTTAAGACTTAAGATTATATATCATGTAGCCACATATTGTTTAATATTCTCCCTCCCCCCCAACTGTTTCATAAGGTGTCACACACTTTGGGACAATTTCTAGAGAAAGGCTCTTCCTTAAATGTGTTGTGTGGCTATGAGACTATCTGATCTACTTTAGTTTTCCCCTCCAGCTGAAGTCTTTGCTCTATGAGGGACTCTTCTCTTGTTGAGGTAGAGGTATATGAGTCCTGTAAATCCAGGAGGGTCTTAGCATGGGTGAGCAGTGAGTCCTTATGTTGCTGGTAGACTTGGAAGGAAATGCTGGCTGGTTCAAGCAAGCCCCAAGGCTGCAGGGTGTCAGAAGCTGGGAGCATACAGTAGAGGAAAAATCATAATATGCTTGCCTCGGTATTTCCCCTAGGATTCATTACTGGGTAGCGTCAGGGGCAGGATACTGGTTTGGAAGAGCTTTTGGCCCTGGCCAGTACAGCTCTCTTTATGTTTTTGTTACCTGATGCATCTGAGCTCTCCTGCCTGCCACATCCTGCGACATGAGCTTTGGTGGCAGGTCCTCTGCCACTCCTTGGGATCCACCCTGAAGGGTTGGGATGGGGAGTCACCCTGTACCTCCTGTGGTCAGTTTCTGCCCTGTTTTTGCAAGAGCAGATGCACCTATGTTTAGTCTTCCATGCTATTTGCTGACCCTCTATCAGCAAGTGAAAAACATTCCCTGTAAGGTGCTTGGGTAAGGGAAGAATAGAAAGTAGTTAAATTGAGAAACTTCTTTGGCCAACTGTGCTTTGTAGTGCCTCTCAGTAGAAGGCATTTGTTGTCTTTCTCCTGTCTAAACCAAGGCTGAAATTTAATTTGAATGTCCTCTAGCCATGCAATACCCATGGGAATGAATCCTATAAAACAGCCTGTATCAGGCCTGTACAAATTGTAGACCTGCTTAGTCTGAATGAGCTTTAACTTCATTATGTTAGTACACAATAATTAGTAGAAAACTGAAATGCAATTTTGTCTGAAGAATGGCAGTTCTAGGGCTTTACCTCACCTATAGCCTTGCAAGGCTTTTAGTGTCCTGACAAGCAATCTGTCAGAGCAGGAATGTTGAGTGCATTCATTTTTTTACTTCAGTTCTTTTCTTACAGCAGCTCAAGTGACTCCACTGAAACTCTGGCATTTATCACAGACAAAATTAGGTCAGAAGAGAGCACAGAGGTACTGAACTGAAAAGAGATAAATTCATCCTTAGAAGAAAAAAAAAAAAGTCTCAAGCTGCAAACTTGGGTTTAATTTGTCTCTTCCACATAAGGTAAGACTTTTCCTAAGGGATTTTCCAGCCAAGCTAACAGTATCTTTGATATAAATGTACTATCAAGTTCTATAGGAAGAATATTAAGTATTTTTTGTTGAGCTATTTAACTTCAAGTAACTAAAGAACATGTTTTTTCCTAGATGTAAGCAAAAGTAGCCTAGGGAAGAATCTGTTCCAGTTTGGTCTTATGTTTTGTGTCCAGTTGTGCAAGCTGGTGAGCATGTTTAGGTAGCAGCAAGAGTAGCAGGATTCATTTGTCGTTATTAATTTGCAGGACCCTAGTACTTGCATTCTGGTTACTACCAGTCTGATGATAAAGCTGATATATAAAAACTGGCTATATGTATGACTGACTACTGGAGTGACATTTTCTAGTGTGAAAAATTATAACTTTCTAATCGACATTTAAGGAAATAAATATTAGCATCTTTGCTGTAGTACATATTCCTTAATTGCCTTTGCTTTTACAGTTTAGATAAGGTTTTGAATTTTTCACTGGGCCTAATTGAACACATACATACAGAAATAGCATGCTCTTAGGAAATAGCCTCATGAAGAAGATGCCTCTGGTTTTACCTAAATATCTTTCAGAACACATGGGTGTATCTGCCACTTGCTCTTCATATCATGTAGATCTGATATTACTCAGATCCTTTCTACAGGGACTCTTGTCTTCTAAAAGCTTTTGTAAGCAATTACTTCTCCTGTTGAATTTGCTACCTAAAGCTGTAAGACTACTGCCTCTAACAATAAACTGGATAAGTCTGGGTAACTATTCCAGATCTATCGGATATTTTTAATATTAAAAAAAAAAAAAAAATATTGAAAACTTTCTTACAAAAAAACCTACAACTTTTCTGCAAGAGGGGAATCATCTGGTTCACACTGAATAGCACTACATCTAACATTTAATAGTCCCAGAGAATCAAAGTCTTTTGCAGCAGAGAGGATGTGGGGAAGAATACTGGAAAGGACAGGTAGGATACAGGAGATGGTTTCTGATGATTTTTCTAGTGTTAATAATGTGTTGCATCATGTACTGTGTACTGATCCTATTATTTACCTTTATGATATGACTGAATTCCTTGAGACTACTCACATGTGCAGTCTTAAGCACAGGAGTGTTTGTAGGCTCAGTGCCTTAGTCCATGGGTTGTGAGATCTACATACGGTCTTCTAAGAAAGAACAAATAGGGACCTTGGTGCAAGCTTCTGCAAACGGAAAGATAAGGCAGAAGCTGTTCAGCTGTTTCCTGATCAGGAGAAAGAACTTGACAGAGCTCTGGCCACCAGGCTGTAACTATGACAGTGAACAGCTGAGGTGACCAGTGACCCCTAAAAAATTTAAATATAGCATGAAGCAAGTCAGCAAAATACATGTGGTTACAGATGTTCTCTGGTTTGTGTCAAATCAAGGTTATGAATATGTCCACATAGTTCCAGTGAAAAAAAATCTGAATAGAAGTACCTCTGAAATTTGACATTTGTACCCCAATACTGAATCCTCATATTTGAGGCTAAGTTTAGCAGCGATTAGGAAAAAAAAAACCTAGTCCTATTTTGAATGCAAAATACATACTAGTTAAAAATCTAGCTAAAGGAAGATCTTTTTTTTTTTTCCTCATCTCTTAGTAAAACTTTGTGGGGGAGCGTACTGTAGCTACACAAATTGTATTTGACAAAAACTAGTAGATGTTTGTTTAAAAGCATCTCCTATCACCAAGTCATTTCTAATAATAGCTTAACTTTTGATGCTTCTGATATTACAAATTATTTTTGTAAATGTTTTTTAACAAATTGTCAAATATTTATGTAAAAGCTTTTACTGTATTTGCAGCTGTATCTTGGGGTGTCAGACACTGACTTTTTTAGATAATTTATTTTAAGAATTATTATTCTAATTTAGCACATCTAATAGTAAAATCAGATCCTGAAAGGTAAGGACAGACTTTTTATAAGGTTGGTAAATCAAAGTTATTCTGTTAAGATCCTACTGTTATTGTTATAGAATATATAATTAACCAGCTTCTAAAGAACTACCACATCTGCATATGGGAGGAATAATTCACTGAGGTAGAAAGAACAAGACCTTCTTAATGTCCTTGTAAATAACATAGAAAATCTGAAGATTTGCCTGGGAGCTGATGTAAAAGAAAAATCTAGTTTAATGTGCTGACCTGATTCTGTTCCTCTTGGTAACCTTGCAATAAGGTTTTAAATCAGATGGAGCATATCTGAGAACCTAACAGAAAGCAGTGTGGGTAATGAAGTGTTTTAAATAAAATACAGAAAAAATATTGGTAATTCTGAGTTTGGGGTTGGGTGGGTTTTGTTGGTTGTTTTTGGTTTTTTTCTTTCAAATATGACAAATTATTTTAGAGCATAAGTATATATATGCCAAAGCGTGTTTGTTTTCATGTGTTGTCACTTAAATTTAAAAAAAGGAAAACCTGTGTCTGTGTACATTCACATACACATGTACGTGTGCACACATTATGTTTCATTGAGATGAAACATAATGATTGTTTTCTTAAGAATAACAGATTACATTTTAACACAAGCTTTAAGAACTTAATGATGTTTTTCAGCTATTACTACCCCAAATGGGTGCAGCTTTTACTTTCTTCAAATTTAATTAAAAGAAATATATTGAAACACCTTTTCTGCACCTGAAGTATCAGCCATGTTAGGTACCACAGCTTAAAAACAAGACTAAGAAAATTAAGCTGTATGTCTCACTAAGCAGAAGTACATTTGCAAAAAAGATGATAATGGGAATTACAGTAGCTCAGACTAACTACTTTCTCTGATACCAAATGAACACAGTGCTAGAGCATTTCTCTTTGAAATGCTTCCAAAGCTGCAGTTGCTCAAGGGCTATAAGGAGCAATCATTTGAGACAAGGACAAGTCAAATGTCTCTTCTGAAGTGCCAAATTGTATTTTTTTCAGCCAGTATTCTCAAAATGGAAGATAAAGTTCAGAGTCTTTTGCAAGAGAGCTTCAGTGCAATCTGCACTTTGGAGAAAAGTCACTGTGGTTTAAGTGTGAGTGATAAAGACTTTTGCTGTACTAAATGAAAGTGCAGGATTTCAAAGTTCAGTGTTTGCCTTGCAACAATTGCCAGCTTCTGATATGGAGACTCTGAAGCGAGGTTGATCTTTGCTCTCAGCATTGCTGGTTTTGTCTCAGAGGTTGAAATTGTCAGGGAGAAACCAGACCTCCTTAGAGCTGAATTCTAGTTTTCATTTCAACAGACTGCTTCTAGGTAGGAATTGTCAAGAAGCCTGCACAGCTTTTCATTTGCTCTGTGTCTGCCTTGAATGAATGGAGCTGATTGGGAATTTTATGGTTAAAGAAATCTGCTCTAATTCTGATCCATAAGAAAACTTCCTGACCATCATTTGGGTGGGTGGAAGAGAAGAAGAGAGAAAGAGAAAGGTTCTGCTGCCAGATAGCAAGTAGCACTGTTATAAAAGCTCCTGCCAGTAAGCTGAGGTTCAGGCTGAGATTGCTGTCCCTCCTGCATGACCCGAGGGTGTCCCCCAGCCACAAGCTCTCCAGGCAGGGGCTCCTCGCACTGTTTATACAAAGTGGAATAGCTCCAGCAGAGCGGGAGGTACTTTCTGCAAAATAGCTGGTGATCAAGTTACAGCCTTGGGATCTTGGAGACCAAGGTTCAAACACGCTTTCTGAATAGCCGAGAAGGATTCACTTTTGGAACAACTTCAACACAAAGGCTTCTCTGCTATGTAAAATCCCTCTTCAAGCAAATCAAATGTGTGAATCTGTATTTTTGATGGCTCGGAGATGTGGCCTGAGAGCTAGGGTATTCTGAAGTGAATCTGGGTCCATAATTGTGAATGAATGGCAGACTTTGAAAGCTCTCATTTTCTGTCCTAATGTGACTTTTGTTGTTGTTTAAATCTTGATCTTCTGCAGGATTTCTCTAGTAGTTTGTAGGGTGGCCTATAATAATACCACATGGGTATTATCAACAGGGTCAAATGGGCGTATGACCATATGTCTCTCTCTTACCTTCTACCACTTGCAGAGCACTTGCTAAATGCCGTGCATTGCTCAGATCACTTGCAAGGAGTGAATTAGGGTTGCATAGCAAGTTAGGCTGTCTGTGAGATCCCAGCTTTGCTGTGGAAGGTATGAATATAATGAGGGAACTGGAAAAGGAGGGAAATGCAAAGGAAGCCCATGAATTACAGGAAAGTTAAGTGATACTCCAGGTACAGCATATTAAAAATACACTCCGTTACAAAATGAGTGTAGTCCCCACTAAATGAGCTACGAAATGATTAGCTGAGGAAAGGATGACAGCCCGATAGTGGATTTCTGTGAGCTGATTCTTATTTCCGTGGTTTTCATTCTCTTCATGAGTAGGAACCACTGTCCTATTCTGGATTGACCTGTTTGGAGACATCCACCTAACTTCAGCCTTGTTCTTTTGTCTTTCATCACTGCTGCCTCCTTGCTTTATTCCCTTGCTGTCCACCCCAGGCCTCTCATCAAACTGCTGCCACCTGCTCCTTGCCTCCTTGTCTGTGCTGCCCATGCTGCTGCCTGTGAAGCAGTGGGGGAATCAAGCTAAACAAGATTTTCCCATTCTGTGCCTAGGTGAGTGTTCGGGCATGCTTCAGAAGGGGAGCCAGTGATTGGAACAAAATTAAATGAAATAATTGCATTTTGAGTTGCAGAGTATTTATAGACTGGTTAGGCTTGCTTGCTTGCTAAGGTAGGCTCATTTGGAAAAGTTACCTCTAAATACTGTTAGATATCAAAATGTACAGCTAGATGAAAGCATGTTCCTTACACTCAGATAAGCATGTCTTCCAAAGCATGTTGGAAGAAACCTGGTACAGTAAATACAATTCTCTCACATGTCAGAATAAAGGAAGCAGTGTTAACTGCATGTGTAGTGTTTGTGATACCAGGACTATAACCAGTCCCAGTATTATTAGTGTGGCCCTGTGGGGTTGTAACACAACTTGTGTAGCCTAGTGTTACATCTCTGACAGTTGCCAGCAGTGGATGCTTAAGGAAGAACGTGTAATGTATTAGCATACAGTGATACTTCCCAAGAATGTTTTCCTAACCTCCAGCAATTTGTAGTTCAGGAACCTTATGAACCAAGGGTGGTGACTGTGCAGTGAAAAACTCAATAGCTACCCATTTAGTATTCGTAATGAGGGAGTGAATGCTCATTTAGCAAATGTTATATGAGCACATAAAGACTCTGTGTTCAGTCTATATATACAAGTGAGATGGGGAATTAATTTCCCCATTTCCTGCCTTATGAATGTTTTACTTGAGAATGTTTATACTATTTTTTAGTTAAGTTCAGAAAACAAGGGGAGAGGCCCATGGTAAAGAATACTTGGATAGGGGAAGTTGAATAGTGATATTTAAAATAACATTAAGCAATGTTCTTGATGTTGTGAACAGTGTTTCTTATTCCCATTGCAACTCTAGTCTTTAAAGCTAAGCAAGTTCTTTTAAATGTTGTAGCCTTGTCACTCATTTTATAGGTGAATTATTTTAGCATTCTAGAACATTTAATCCATCATGTAAGTCTATAACATAAAAGTGAGGATGGCCAATTATTTCTTTTATGTAATTTTGTTGTAGGCACTGATATATATCTCTGGAGAATATTTTCAGGTAGTGTAAATAGCTGTTCCATGTAAAATTTCCTTATGTTCTGTCTCTAGGAATCTTCTGGCAAATATGTATCTATTTTTAGTTCACTACTGCTCAAACTTTTATGTAAAAATATTCGACATAGACTTTGTTGTTATTGCAGAGATGCAATAAAAAGCAATAAGCAAAGATTGTTTATTTTGGAGAGGAGGATGTAGAAAATACATGTAACTTCATTTCTAATGTAAATCTTTCTGTATATTACAGTACATGATCATTTTTGAGATCCAATTTAGACCCTGGTCCTGCAAATTCAACCATATAAGGTCATGACATAAGAAGATTCTGGGAATCTGGTGCCTCCTGCTCTGAACAAACCCTGAAAATGAGGCCTTGAAAAGCCTGTTCAGGACATCTTTTCTATAGATGTCTGGAAATGTCTCCTATTTAGCTTATCTAGAATCTGGATCTTATCTAGCAGGAAGGAGATTTGTGCCAGGCCTCACCTTGGTGACTGTTTCTACATTGGTCTGTTGTTTAATAAGTAGAAGTAATATTGGAATTGAAATAAGGAACCATCTTATCTTTCCTGTCTGCGTGGGAATGGCAAAAGCCCAGGTCCTCAAGCTCCCTCCTGCCAGCGCTCCTTCCAGATCTATCAGTTTTCATCTCCTGATTGTACACTGGTGCAGGATGGAAAGTGCTCCTGGTGTGCATGGTGTTCACCTGGATTGTGAGAGTAGTGTGTGGGGGTCTAGAACCCAATTTTTTCAATGCCTGAGAAAATGGTCTAAACACTATAGCCTTTCCACAAAAGAAAGATACTGTCAGCTTCCACTTCTCTGAGTTGCAAGTGGAGATTCAGGTGTTGTCCTGGGTTCAGCTGGGATAGAGTTAATTTTTACAGGAACCTGGGAGGTGGGGGGCATAGCCGGGGCAGCTGACCTGAACTAGCCAAGGAGCTATTCCATACCATGTGACATCATGCTCAGTATATAAATGGGGAGCGAGGTGGGGGGGTGGTCTGGACTTTCGGTGGGGAAAGTGGCGGAGCGTCGGGTCCTGGGTGGTGAGCAGTTGCACTGTGCATCACTCTTTTTGTATACTCGTTCATTAGCACCGTTGTTGTTGTTGTAATTTCTTTGTGTTGTTCCAGTAAACTGCCTTTATCTCAACCCTCGAGGTTCCAGGTTTTTTTTCTTTTCTCCGTCTCCCCCCTATCCCACTGGAGGGGGGCAGGAGGAGTAAGCGAGTGGCCGCGTGGTCCTTTTTGGCGCCCAACATGGGGCACGAAGGGTTGAGATAATGACAGAGCTGGCCAGAGTGTGTTGAAACAAATTTGTTATACACATTCCTTATACTAGATAAATAGATGTTAGTCACAATGTTGATTCATTTGTTTACATGGTGGCGTTTTGTAAGCTCTTATATGCTCTATGTATTGCCTGTAGTTGTGTATCTCATCTCTGGGAGAGTGATTGGGAGTATCATTTTGCTGTACTGGGCAATGTCGACTTGTGAAATGATTACATCACTGGTCATGAGGTTAAGCTGGTATCTGTATGAAGCAGTGATATCATTTCCATACTTTGGGCACCTTCTGTCGGATTTTATTGGTAATTACAACCAATCCATGGGGAAGTTAGGGGGGGATACTTCCCCCTGTCCGTTTGCCTCCCTTTTCTCCTTCCAACTAATTACAACAGCTTTCGAGAATTTTGAATATCCTTGGGATGCGCAAGCCAGTGTGCTGTTAGTGCTATGCCTCCTGAATATGTTTCAGGTCTTGTTTAGGGCTACAAAAAGGGTCTTTAGGAGTACCACCCAGAGATCTGCCCCAAAGCTGGATATGCATGGGTGGCATGGCATGTGGGAGGATATGGGCAGGTATCTAGAGAACTTCTCACCTCCAGTGGCTTGGAAGTTCACTCATGAACAACTACAGAACCCTCATGAAGTGGTAGAATATTTGAAAGGAAAATGCTGTGGCTATTCCAGAGACACACAACTCGCTGCACTGTGCTGGGCCCTGGCCAGTATCTACCAAACACTGCTTGATACTAGGCAGCACCCTCAGGGGGAAAAGAGGGAAAACAGGGCAACAGGTACCGTGGCTACCCCAACCCCAATAACAGGCACTGTGGCTACCCCTACCCTGGCAACAGGCAGCGTGGCTACCCCAACCCTGGCGACAGGTACTGCAGCTAAACCAGAGAACCAACCTGTGCCAGTATCAGTCGCCCCTGTACAGAAAAAGAAACACACAAAGTAATCAATTTGCTTAGTGAGAGATGAAGATGAACCAGGTTCATCGCGAGAACAGGAGGAAGAGGAAGAACCTGAAATAATCACCCGATCTCTATCCCTGAGTGAGTTGTGTGACATGCGAAAAGATTTTAGCCGCCACCCAGGTGAGCACATTGTTACCTGGCTGCTCCAATGCTGGGATAATGGGACCAGTAGTTTGGAATTAGAGGGTAAGGAAGCCAAGCAGTTGGGATCTCTGTCTAGGGAAGGGGGCATCGACAAGGCGATTGGGAGAAAAACACAAGTCCTCAGCCTCTGGAGGCGACTTCCGTTAGGTGTAAAGGAGAGAGACCCCTTCAGGGCTGAAGTTATATGTCACCAAGGCAAGTGGACCACCATGGAGAGAGGTATCCAGTACCTGAGGGAATTAGCCGTGCTGGAGGTGATTTATAATGATCCAGAAAATGCGCAGTCACCCACAGATCCAGATGAAGTCCAATGCACACAACCGATGTGGCGGAAGTTTCTACGAAGTGCACCACCAACCTATGCCAACTCGTTGGCAGTAATGTTCTGGAAAGAAGGCTACAGACAAACGGTGGATGAATTGGCTGTCCAACTCCGGCAATACAAAGGAAGTCTCTCTTCCTCCCTATGGGCCTGTGTCTCAGCTGTAGAGGAATTGTCCCGAGAGTTCCAGCAATTCAAAGTGGAGATGTCCTCCTCCTCACCTGTACAGGCCCGCATCGCAGTTATTGGGAGTAAGCGTTCCTCTGCCCAAGAGAGAGGAGAGAGAAAGTACACACGACAGGCTAACCTGTGGTTTTACCTGCGTGACCATGGAGAGGACATGAGGAAGTGGGATGGAAAACCTACATCAGTCCTGGATGCACGGGTATGGGAGTTGCGAGACAAAGCAACCAGAAAAGAGGATTCTTCTTGGAAAACTGCTGCTCCAGTTTCCCATGAGCAGTCCCCCGAATGCAGTAGATGGGCTGATCTCATTTCTGATCCTCTTGAAGGGACTTCTGATTCACATGTGAGAAAAGTGAGTAACAGATACTCTAACCAGGATTAGAGGGGCCCTGCCTCCAGCCAGGTGGAGGAGAGGGACAACTGAGTCTACTGGACAGTGTGGATTTGATGGCCTGGCACATCAGATCCACAGGAATATAAAGCTCTAGTAGACACTGGTGCACAATGTACCCTAATGCCATCAAGTTATAAAGGGGCAGAACCCATCTGTATCTCTGGTGTGACAGGGGGATCCCAAGAGCTAACTATATTGGAAGCTGAAATGAGTCTAACCGGGAATGAGTGGCATAAACACCCCATTGCAACTGGCCCAGAGGCCCCGTGCATCCTTGGTATAGATTATCTCAGGAGGGGGTATTTCAAGGACCCAAAAGGGTACCGTTGGGCCTTTGGTATAGCTGCATTGGAGACGGAGGAGACTGAACAGCTGTCTACCGTGCCTGGTCTCTCCCAAGACCCTTCGGTTGTGGGGTTGCTGAAGGTTGAAGAGCAACAGGTGCCAATTGCCACCACAACGGTGCACTGGCGGCAATATCGCACCAACCGAGACTCCCCGATCCCCATCCATAAGCTGATTTGCCAATTAGAGAGACAAGGAGTGATCAGCAAGACTCGCTCACCCTTTAATAGTCCCATATGGCCCGTGAGGAAATCTAATGGGGAATGGAGACTAACAGTAGATTATCGTGGGCTGAATGAAGTCACGCCACCGCTGAGCGCTGCTGTGCCAGATATGTTAGAGCTTCAGTATGAACTGGAATCAAAGGCAGCTAAGTGGTATGCCACAACTGACATTGCTAATGCATTTTTCTCCATTCCTTTGGCAGCGGAGTGCAGGCCACAGTTTGCTTTCACTTGGAGGGGCGTCCAGTACACCTGGAATCGACTGCCCCAGGGGTGGAAACACAGCCCCACTATTTGCCATGGACTGATCCAGACTACACTAGAAAAAGGTGAAGCTCCAGAGCACCTGCAATATATTGATGACATCATCGTATGGGGCAACACAGCAGAAGAAGTTTTTGAGAAAGGGAAGAAAATAATCCAAATCCTTTTGAAGGCTGGTTTTGCCATAAAAGAAAGTAAGGTCAAGGGACCTGCGCAGGAGATACCGTTCTTAGGAGTAAAATGGCAAGATGGGCGTTGTCAGATCCCTGCGGATGTGATCAACAAAATAGCAGCTATGTCCTCACCGACTAATAAAAAGGAAACACAGGCTTTCTTAGGTGTCGTGGGGTTTTGGAGAATGCATATTCCAAATTACAGTCTAATTGTAAGTCCTCTCTACCAAGTTACTCAGAAGAAGAATGATTTTAAATGGGGGCCTGAGCAACGACAAGCCTTTGAACAAATTAAGCGGGAGATTGTTCATGCAGTAGCTCTTGGGCCAGTCCGGATGGGACAAGATGTTAAAAATGTGCTCTAGACTGCAGCTGGGGAGAATGGCCCTACCTGGAGCCTCTGGCAGAAAGCACCTGGAGAGACCCGAGGCCGACCCCTGGGGTTTTGGAGTCGGGGATATCGAGGATCCGAGGCTCGCTATACTCCAACTGAAAAAGAGATATTGGCAGCATATGAAGGAGTTCGAAAGTGCCTCAGAAGTGGTTGGTACTGAGACACAGCTCCTCTTAGCACCCCGACTGCCAGTGCTGGGCTGGATGTTCAAAGGGAAAGTTTCCTCTACACATCACACGACTGACGCCACGTGGAGTAAGTGAATTGCACTGATCACACAACGGGCTCGCATAGGAAACTCCAGTCGCCCAGGGATTTTAGAAGTGATCACAGACTGGCCAGAAGACAAAGATTTTGGAATGTCGCCAGAGGAGGAGGTGACACGGGCTGAAGAGGCCCCCCTGTATAATAAACTGCCAGAAAATGAGAGGCAATATGTCCTGTTCACTGATGGGTCCTGTCGCATTGTGGGAAAACATCGGAGGTGGAAGGCTGCTGTATGGAGTCCTACACGACTAGTCGCAGAAACTGCTGAAGGAGAAGGTGAATCAAGTCAGTTTGCAGAGGTGAAAGCCATCCAGCTAGCTTTAGACATTGCTGAAAGAGAAAAGTGGCCAGTGCTCTATCTCTATACTGACTCATGGATGGTGGCAAATGCCCTGTGGGGGTGGCTACAGCAATGGAAGAAGGGCAACTGGCAGCGCAGAGGTAAACCCATCTGGGCTGCCGCACTGTGGCAAGATATCACTGTTTGGATAGAGAAGCTAGTGGTAAAAGTACGTCACATAGATGCTCATGTACCCAAGAGTCGGGCCACTGAAGAACATCAAAACAACCAGCAGGCAGATCAGGCCGCCAAGATTGAAGTGTCTCAGGTGGACTTGGACTGGCAACATAAGGGTGAGCTATTTATGGCTCGGTGGGCCCACGATACCTCAGGCCATCAGGGAAGAGATGCAACATATAGATGGGCTCGAGATCGAGGGGTGGACTTGACCATGGACACTATTGCACAGGTCATCCACGAATGTGAAACACGTGCTGCAATTAAGCAAGCCAAGTGGCAAAAAGCCCTGTCGCATGGGGGGCGATGGCTGAAATATAAACAGGGGGAGGCCTGACAGATTGACTATATCACACTCCCACGAACACGCCAAGGCAAGTGCCATGTGCTTACAATGGTGGAAGCAACCACTGGATGGCTGGAAACATACCCTGTGTCCCATGCCACTGCCCAGAACACTATCCTGGGCCTTGAAGAGAAAATTTTATGGCAACACAGCACCCCAGAGAGAATAGAGTTGGACAACGGGACTCACTTCCGAAACAACCTTGTAGATGCCTGGGCCAAAGAACATGGCATTGAGTGGGTATATCACATCCCTTATCATGCACCGGCCTCCAGAAAAATCGAACAATACAATGGACTACTGAAAACTACATTGAAAGCAATGGGGGGTGGAACTTTCAAACGTTGGGATACACATTTAACAAAAGCCACCTGGTTAGTTAATACTAGAGGATCCGCCAATCGGGCTGGCCCCGCCCAACCAAGACTTCCACATACTGCAGAAGGGGATAAAGTCCCTGTAGTGCGCATGAGGAGTATGTTAGGAAAGACAGTCTGGGTTAGTCCTCCCTCAAGCAGAGGCAAACCCATTCAAGGGGTTGTTTTTGCTCAGGGACCTGGGTACACCTGGTGGGTGATGCAGAAGGATGGGGAAGTTCGATGTGTACCTCAGGGAGATTTGATTTTGGGAGAGAATAGCCAGTGAATTAGGCTGTATGATATTTAACTGCTAAATAACCTGCCAATGCATGTCATTGTATCTATAGTGTCTATATGCCATATCAAGGGTATTACTGTAAAAATTACCCAGATGACTGAAGGATGGACTTTGAAACTGAGTCAAGTACAACAGCGATAGAACTTGAACTGGTGCCCAGCAATTTCCTCAAGATCAACATCTTTGACCTGCAGACCAAGGGCGTGGGTTGCACCAAATGTACCAGCCACAAGTTCCAGAGGCAGCATACAACAACCCAACATCTCACACCATCTCTCTTATCCTGAAGAACTGTTACAACAGATGGAGCCCCAAAGTCATGGACTAAATAAAATTGATGGACACATTAGAGGGATAGCCCACAGGCTAAAGGAATACCATTTGTGTGTGTGTGTGTGCAGGGAGGCGGGAGTCCAAATACTTATATCTAAGACAAGGAAAGTGGTAGTGGTTGATTGGAAAATGTAAGATCTGGGCATGATGTAGATGGTATAGAGTAAGGGGTGGATAATGTCCTGGGTTCAGCTGGGATAGAGTTAATTTTTACAGGAACCTGGGAGGTGGGGGGCATAGCCGGGGCAGCTGACCTGAACTAGCCAAGGAGCTATTCCATACCATGTGCCATCATGCTCAGTATATAAATGGGGAGCGGGTCGGGGGGGTGGGCTGGACTTTCGCTGGGGGAAGTGGCGGAGCGTCGGGTCCCGGGTGGTGAGCAGTTGCACTGTGTATCACTCTTTTTGTATACTCGTTCATTAGTACCGTCATTGTTGTTGTAATTTCTTTGTGTTGTTCCAGTAAACTGCCTTTATCTCAACCCTCGAGGTTCCAGGTTTTTTTTCTTTTCTCCGTCTCCCCCCTATCCCACTGGAGGGGAGCGGGAGGAGTGAGCGAGCGGCCGCGTGGTTCTTTGTTACCGGCTGGGCTGAAACCACGACAGGTGTCTGTGCAGATTTGTTCCTGGGTCAGCCTTTTGAACTTGTGTGTCTAAATTCTAGTTCCTGAATTTTTCCCACTTTAGGTGGGAAATCACCACTTTAGGTGATTTAATTCATATGATTAATTTGCTTATTGCCAGAAGCTCTTGTGGCTATTTTATTTGTGGCTATTCAGTTTCTGTCAAGGAAAAAATTTAGACTGGTATGGGAACACTTACAGACTAGTAAGGTGATTTGGATGGTCTGAGGCTGTAGCATTCATGCTGCCATGGTTATTTGCCAATCACCTATCTTCTCTAATTGGAGTATAACAACCCTGGCCATTTATCATTACGCATTGCAACATCAGTCTCTGGCCTTTTCCTGAACTCTTAAGAATTGTGACTTTTCTTTGAACTCTCAGCTTTTAGTTCCAGTGACACTATTGCCTGTTTATAACTGGTGTGCCATTTATCACTCTTGGGCTTAGAAATATCGTTGGGGGAAAAGACTCAAGTGCAATCATTCACACCTATGGTCTCTTTGTATTTGGACTTCACAGTTTCTGTGTAGTGTAACTGATAGGGAGAGATTAGTTACAAAACAGTAATTCCACTGAAGGATTGTTATAATACCGTACCATAAACTGTATATGATGCTCAAGAGGTTTGACATCATCGGGCTTCCGAGATTAAGCTACAGCATTTACTATTAGTCTCTGTCAGTATCTGTTTTAGAAGAGGGTTTTTTGTGTAACCCCAGTGTAAAATATAGGATATTTTGTAAATTAGGAAACTTGCTGTTGCATTAATCCTCTCAGAGTCATGTTAATAGTTAAATTATAGCATGACATAAACCAGATTTGGTACAAAAAGACACAAATATTTATTTTTATATGCTACAGAGAAATTCTCTGTACTGACTACTGACAAGGTCTTGACATATCAGACTGAATTGGGACTACTTTGGCATTTCATAACAGGTTTGTGTTCTGAAATAAAAAACCAGAAAGCAGCATGTAAACCTATCAGAAAGAGTTACTGGTGAGCCTGGAGTATCATTCCAGGAAAAAAAAAAAGTGTATTTTAAAAGCAAAGCAAATGTACTCCTTTCTCTCTCTTACATTCCCTTTTCCCTGTATAGTTGCTGCTATTTACACACACAAACTTACTTCTCTTGTGCCCCTAGGAAACTATAGCTTTCCCTTCTTTAAGCTGTTCTTCACACCTTTCTTTTACCTCATTTTTCTTCATCTCACTCTCTCCTGCCTTTTTCCATCACTTAAGTGAGAAACAGTTGAGTACATTGTGCTCTAATGTAATTTTGGCCAAGGAATGCTTATTTTTAAAGCGATTTGCCCTTATGTAGAGGAAATAAGGAATTGCTTCAAGACTCCCTCCTCCCTCGAAGTATGAAGTTGGTAATATGGGCAAGAGATCTTTTCACAATTCATATGAGGGAGACTAAATAAGGGAAGGGTTCAGAAAGCTGAATAGCTCCAGCTGTGACTTTGGGAAGAATAGATCAAATCTCAAGATTTCATGCCATGGAAATAAAAAATGTTTTCTTTGAAATCAGAAAAATTTTTGGTTTTTTGTTCACTACAACCTGAACCACTCAGGAAAACAATGATTAGAATAATGATTTCACTTGGCATTCTCTAATCAAATACTCCAATTTTTATACAAGATTCAGCAAGCTTATTTGCCATTCTTCCTTATGCTTCTTTTTGCCTCCCATGTCCAGGCTTCCTGGTTGGATGGTGTCTCCTCTCATCCCATACCTTCGTGATCACAGCATTCCTATGATGTCTTATGGTGTGGGAAGGAAGGCTGCAGAGGTGCCTGAGCCCTTTTCCTAATGTCTGCCTTCAGTATGCTTTTTTAGGATAGAGAAATATTAAGTTCCTATAAAGAATTCAATTTATGTCTGATAAGTAGTAAAATAAATTATTTTGAGATACATGTCAAATTTCACAGTAAACCTGTGCCAAAGCTTCCGACAACTTTCCTTGCATTTTAAAAAGCACCCTTCTCTTTACTGTGAAACACGGCCCCCTCTCTGGTGTTACTTGATAGTGAAAATTTTATGAAAACTTACAAACACATTAGAAGGAAAAAAGTGTGTGATAAGAGACTAGCTATCTTAAGGACCAATTAGCTGGGAAGTCTTAAGCCACGAGAAAAGACTCAGGAAAAAGTGTGGATGTAATTTTTTTCAGCTTTGGACCCCCAGTGCATATAGACACTTTCTTGAAATTCTGATTAAAGTGTCTAATGTCCAGGTGAGACATAAGACTGGAGAGCTGTTTTTTTTTTTTTCCTTCATTTTCAGCATTTCCTATTACCTAGCTCTAAATAGTCACATGCCAATATTCAAACTTTGCCTCCTCAGTAAAGTGCTTGTCTTGAATCATACACTGAAGTGCCTAGCTCTGGTGAGAAAGCCTTCTCCCCTCACGAACAGACCTAAATTTCATGTATTGTTTGTAGATCTAGCCTTACATTATGCTTTGCAGTAATTACCATTTAGAATAAAGAAATGTTGTGGTATCCCAATACAGCTATTGGTTAGGGTGCAACACCACTTATGTTTAATTAGTAGATAATTAGTCATTAGTAATTGTAAATGTTGTATATACTGCAAGCCTTTGTGACTAGCACTGTTGTGTTGAAAGGATTTCAATTTTCATTCCTTCAGGATAAGGTACTTAAGCCACTTTGTTTCTGTATTTAAAGTTAGTACTCAAATGAAGCCCTGTAAATCTTCATTCCCCTCAGAGGGGAGAATGTAAATGACATGAACCAGTCACCATTGGAATTTTTTTTTTTAATGCTGGCCTGTTCAAGGTGATGTAGTTTAAACAGTGTTTCATAAATCAGATGTGGTTTAGTGTCATTTAAAATACTCTATTTATTTTTAAAAATAGGGCTATAACTGAAGCAGAGACATATAAGACAGAGAAGGTTATTTTTGTTTAAATGTAGACAAAATGGTTAATTGATTCTTGCATCATCTACTGGAAGCTTCTCTAGCATTTCCTTGCTCTCTAAAATGTTGCTCAGAGGTTTTTAGTTCATATTATTTTAAATTACTATTTCACAAAGAGTACTACAAGCACTTGGGTGCAAGCTTCAAAAGATTTATTTTTGAGCTTTTGTATTGTGACTAAAACAGGGTTAGTATTACTCTTCTTCTCCGCAGAAAAAGACACCATGGCCTATTGTAAAAACAAAAAAAAGAAAAAATTGGAAATGCTACTTCTAGAGATTGGAAAAGGGATCTTAGTTTCTTTTTGTGGACAATCGACTGAGAATTTGATTTAGTTACGTAAAAGGTGTCTCTCCACAAGAGAGCTGATCTCATAATTCTGCCTCAGTAACAACAAATTATCCTCTGTCTAAAAAGTATGTGCATGTATTTCAGAGCTACCTGGGGGAAGTGAGTTTTGTTTTTTCCTTAACAATTCAGAGAGCATTGAGAAGCAGTCAGTGTATTGTAGGGGTATAGCATTATACTCTTAAGACAGCCCCCCACACATGCTCTTCTGTTTGGGGGTAGCGTTAGCTTTTTGTTCCTGAGATGATAAACCCCAGGGAATTTCCCTCCTGAGTGTGCAGAAGGAAAAATTGGGTCAATTAAGTTGCTTGTCTTTTTAGTTAATTTTTGTCTCAGTGGGTTATGAAAGATTAAATGATTAAAATTGGACTATAAATAATGTACTGAACTTGCTCTGCTGAGAGGTGCAATGTTGTCCTTCTCAGTAGGAGAACAATTTATACTGTAAATAAAATGAGTTCATTCTGTTGTCCAGGGACTGAAGGGGCAAGTGGGAAAGGAGGGACTAGCACAAGCTGCACAGCGGTAAGATCCAACTTCGATTTATCAAACCTAGCCTTGCTTCTGTGGCTCCACACAATTTAAGTAGGACTTATCTCAGCATGTACATGTGAATTTTATTGAATAAACTCCCTATCTGGTGATACGGGGTTTTTTCATATGGTTTATGTGATCTGTAATAGAGACTCTTACTCCTTTCCCTCAGATTTGAAAAAAATTGTAGTGGCTGCTGACGCTGGTTTTTAATGTGCTTTTTTAACATTGTGTTCTTCAAATTTGAAGTTCAGGAAAAAATCTTGTATTTTAGTGACAGGAAAATGCCTACAGCTTAGATTCTTTGAAAAAGTGAAAATGCTTTGTGACATGAATGCAATTTAACCTCTTAATATTCTCTGTACAGTGCCCTCTGATGTTTGCTTCTCGTGTACTTTCAACCCCATTGAAAATGCCCTAAGGTCCCACTTGATAACACTTGTGAGCCAAAGTGTGCTGAACTTCTGGAAGCTAATCAGAATGGTCTGCAAGTTGATGCATGTGAGTGTTCAAAAAGACCTGGGAAAGATTGCTTTCTTCTAGAGCTTGCTTGTAATTCCAGATTTGATGGTAGTTTCACTACTTGGAATTATGTGTACATATTAAGGACTCATTTTTGGCAGATCTCAACTTCTGAGTATTACAGAACATGCAAATTCAGACATGGAAATATGTTTTGAAAGGTGGTATCTTGATTGATATTTCCTTGACTAAAGCTACTGTAGGAAAGCAAAAAGAAGAATGATAATGATGAAGCAAAATGAATCTACAACTTTTATGGTATTCATGTGGGAAGTTGTGAGAAGAAGATGCAGCTTTAAGGAAGAAAAAAAAGGAAAAAAACCCCACCCTAGTAATGATGCACCTGATTTTTTTTTTTTCCCCAATTGTTACATAACTTGGGGTAAGGTCTGACTATGATTTTGACATATAATTTTTTCTTTTTTTATTTGAGCAACTTGGTCTAGTGGAAGGTGTCCCTGCCCATGGCAGGAGGGTTGGAACTAGATGATCTTTAAGGTCCCTTCCAACCCAAACCATTTTATGATTCCATGAATATTTTTATGGAAAGCTTAGAAAGGTTGGATAATTTTCCTTTAGTCAAGCTCTACAATTTGAACTGCATTTCTTTAGATGCTCCCTGTCCTAACACCTCCTGAGGAGGAAACAGAAGCTCTAAATAAAATAGCACATGTGTAAACATCAGGAAAGAGTGGTTAGTATGCGCGTAATAGTATTATATAGAAATAATAAGCAAGTCTGTCCACTTGAAACTCTTAAGTATTGTCAGCTTTAAGTTGCCCACAGGATTGCTCTTAGGACCATTTTGTGCTCACCTTGAATGTCCTTTAGCTAATTATAGGCCCTGTCCTGTGATCTACACTGAAGTTCGCACTGATTTTGTGATTGAACCTATTGATGTTGAGCATTTAGATTAGACCTACAAAGTGGTCTAAACCAGCTTGCAAAGTCAATGGCTTTGAAAGCCTCACAGCATTTCAGGCAAGCCTGAAATGTGTTACCAGGCTGGAGGTCTGTGTTTGCTCATGTATATCCTTTGGCCAAGTAACACTATGCAAGCTCAGAGGTTGTGTTTTTTCTAGTCTCAGCAACATAGACAGTCATTGACGAGTAGCTTTTTGTCACCAAGTCACAACTGCCAAATAGTATAAGATTTGTCGTTAACGCATGTTTCTTCTGAAAGAACATATAGCTATACTTAGAAGGCCTTTGCTCCCCTTGAAAATGCAGTTACATGTATAGAGAACATTTTTGTCTATAGCATGTATTCTGTAAGCAGTTAGGAATTATTCATCTTTTGTGCTGAGACTGAAACAATTTATCAATTTCCACTGTCAAAACATTCTGGTTTATTATATGCCCTACGTAATTTCCTTCATATCTAGTAACATATCTGTTAAGAAAGAGTAATATATAGAAAGGACTGGAGGGTTATTTTTATTGTAGTTGTGCTTAAAAGCTCCAGCCAGAACTATGGATCTGCTGTGTCACTTTCTATATCTATATGTGTGGAAAGAGACAAAACTTGAGCCTCCTATAATGTAATTACACAAGGCTTTCTTTAAGGAAAAAAAAAGTAATATTGTTTGTTTTGTAGAGAAAGTAAAGTGAAGCACAAAAAAAGAAAAAAAAAGGGATCAAATTTTCATGACCTCAACACAAGGAATTTAGATGTTTAAAAGTTTACAATTTCAGGTGCTGAACAATCAAGCCCTAAGTGTCCCCATGGCAGCAAGCTGCCTATGGATGTCTTCTCTGTATTTCACTCACCAAATGGATACTCAACAATTTTGAAGTTACAGGTTGAGGATTTTGAGTTCTGGATATTGGGAAATCTGTTCTTTGTTGATTTAACAAAGATAACATAAGAAATATTTGGTAGAGGTAGGAAGAATCTCATTGACTTTCAGCGGAGAGTTTAAGGCATCTCTTGTCTGTTTTCCCTAGGTTTTACTTGTAGTTTAAATGCATAGCATGGTCAGTAAATGGTTGGAAAATATTTGTTCAGCTTGGGAGACCTACTGGTAGAGGACCACGCCAGGACATAACCCTCATTTTATTTTAGCAGCTAGTCTATGAAGAACTGTGGCTTGGCTTCCAGCTTTGGGTCTCATTGTCCTAACTTAAAAGAAACTTTTCATATTTAAATATGATATGCCATTCTTTTTTTCAAAGTTGTTTGTCACTTACATTTAAAGTATAAGTAATGCTATTTCATCAAGCTGATCTGGTTTAGAACATTTATTTACACCTTGCCCAAATCTTACTGTTACAAAGGGAAAAAAACCCCAAACTAAAAAAACCCACCTTTGGAAATAAAAGGCATGACTTTGAATGAAATGTTTGTTAGGCCTTAGAAGTCTTTGTATTAATCTTAATTAGTCTTTGTATTAATCTCTGCCATTAAATATGTATTTTGGCACTATAGCGGGAACAACTTCCATGTCAAAATCGTAATTAGTAGTAGGAATTCTGTTGTGTTCTGTATAGACAAAGAAATGCATTACCTCCTAATAATCTTTTCTTTTCCCTGTATATTCACTCTCATGTCCTTTGCTTCTGTAGAATTTTTATCTTGCAGACTGTGAGAATCTTTTAATCACAACACCCTTGTGCAAGCAAGTTGGTTGCATCACATATTTATATATAGAGTCTGATGAAGCACAAGCTGAGTCCCTTGAGCTTCTGTCTAGTAATGTGACCCTTGGCCATCATTTCTCTTCCTTCTTATCACTTACTACTTAGAAAACATTTCCATTGGATTTGTAAGTTTTCAGAAATAGAAATAAAGTTGAAAATAGTTTTGGGGGCAAGCAATTTTGAAGATTAGAATAGTTCTAAACCCAATCATTTTCTAAACGATAATGCATTTTTGTCATCATTGCATGTTTTTCTCTCATCTTGAATATCAGTAGTCCAAAGTAAGTACAGATCGAATGCACTGTTGGTCAAGCACCTTTCAAACTACAAGTTAATTCTAGCTTCTTGTTGACAGGCAACACAAATGTCCATATTTTGAAACTTTTTGCATATAAACAACAGTGACTTGCAAGATAACTCAGTATTTACATATTCTTTAGAAACCCTGTTGCTGTTCTGCAGTTGAGAAGCTGTTTCAGTTCAAGAAATAGTTGTTTGTTTATTTTAGTAGAAAACTCACTCAAGATTCTGCAGGTTTGTTAAACTTGTTAAAATGTCTCTCACATTATAAAGAGGTAAGAGTCAAAACCAAAGATGGGAACAACATGCTTGCTTTAACTTTTTCTGTATTCCAAAGTTTTTCCTATTTACTTAAACCCAGATATTGTAGTTCATGCTCGGACTTCTGAATCTAGATATGCAGCCATGCTTTCTCTCTACACCTGCTCTGAAGTATTAAATAGAATTTAGTTCAAAAGAACTTACAACTGCTGAAACTCAAAATCTTCCCTTATTCTACCAGGTCACTTGTATTTTCACAGAACCTCAGCGACATAAAATAGATCTTCTACTTTCTAGATGACAGCTGAAGAGCTGAGTTCATACGTGCTGCAACAAGTTCAAGGCCTCTTTAGAAAAGTCTGACTGAGCCTTACCTCCTTTTCTATTCCAGAAAATGTGACTGTAAAGTGGCACTGAGCATAAAAATCAATGAAGAATGGGGAGAAAAGGTGTTTTATTTTCCAAAATGTAAATACTAGAAATTTGGTCTGAGACTTGGAAGTTAAACTTTTTTTACTTTCTTCTCTTATTGTGCTGCATGCAGTAAAATTTTACTGTGGGTAGATTCCTAAGATTCTTTGACTCACAAAGCCTGGAAAGGCACATGAATGCTTTGCCATAAAAGGTGGTCCCTCTCTTTATGATGATACGGGAATGTCAATCATGGAGGTGCTTGGATAGACTTCAACTAATAAAGTGTGAAAGGCACCACCATAAACATGTTTGTTATTAAAACCATATGGATTTAGCACCTGCTTATACTCCCATAGAAATCTTGTGCCTGAGCATAACTTGTGTGGTTGGCTCACACGGTACGCGCCTCCCAGATCTCCCACCTCCCCAGCTGCCAGGTGTGTCCTTAGTGCATCACCATGCAAGTCCTTTGAGAAAGTCACGCTTTGCTCCAAGTCACCTTGTATTTAGCATAGGGTGAAAAGCCTCTCTTCTAGCCTGGATCGGCAGTGGGTTGAGAGAAGAGTGAGACTGAGCCAGTGCTTGTGTTCTTGCCTTGAGGCTTTATTGCTTTTGGGGGCAGAGGCAGTGTGTGTACATATGAACTGCAGGGATGCTGGCTGTGGGTCTGTGGATGTTTAGGAGCTGTACATCAGGTGTCTTGTTGCTCAAGCCTGTGGTGCAGTACACAGAGCTGCTCCCAGGTGTATTCTCATTCTCTAAGCAGTAATACCTGTTCACTTTGCCCTCTGGAGTGGCTTGTGGCTTCATGGAGAACCGCAGCCACAGCGTCTCTGCTGCTTCCCTCACAGGCAAATATTTGGCTTTGTTGTTTTTTCCCAGTGGGCTCCTATAGGAATTGCTCCCTCTGGAGCACAGCGGGGAAAGGCATGCAGACTGAGCCATATCCTCAGTGGCATTGGGCTGTCTGTGGGTTGCTGAAGGCATAATTTACTGTAAGAAATAGCTCTTGTGGATGAACTAACAGATAGAGAAAGAATCAAGGGTGACTAACTTTTTTTGGTTGCCTATCATTTGGGGGATTTTTTGGTTTTCTCCCATTGCTAAACAACGTGCCAATTAGAGGAACAATTGATGTTTTTATAATAACCCATCAGAACTGAAATTGTATTACTCTAATAATCACTTTATTTTTCTATTTCACATCTTTTCCCATGCTTTCTTTTCAATTAGAGCCGAAACCCTTTAGATTTAGAATGCAGATCCTGTAGGGTAGGAGTTTATTAAATACAACACAGAAGGAGTGTATATATTCTCTTAAGGCCATTATGAGGTAACCAAATACTATAATCCCTGGTTATGTGATGGAGAAATGTAGTCACAGACTTGTCCAAAACTGTAAAGTATTTGGCATGCTACAGAGTTGGAACACAGGAGCTTTCTTGGCCCTGTGCCCCAACCACCAATAAATAAGGCTGCTTCTCATTAGAGCTTAAATACAACTTGAGCTTTTCATCTAGTACTAAGGGAGAATCTTGCCCTTGATTTAAAGATGCATTTAGTAAGCTCGTGTTCTTCTGTAACTGATTTATGTCAAGCAGATTCATCGCCTTGTGTTATGTAAGAAGGAAGTGGACATGTGAGATGCTCCATAAATTGTAATGGCAGGAAGGATACCCCTCCACTCCCAGTTCAGCCTTCATAGTGCTAGATTTGCCTTTGGAAGAATATGCTGCTTTCAGGTATGCACCAGTATGAGGTCTTCCAAACGTGTGCCATTTAAATATCAGGTTATATTCAGTCTGTTCTGTTAAAATAATGCTGTTTGGAATGCTATTCTTGCCAAACGCCCCTATTCGGAAAGGTTCTTGCTCTCTGCTGAAGCTTTGCTTTCTTCAGTTTCACTGCAGCAGGCCAAATTCTAGTTTTTCTGACACCTTATGTGCTTTGCTATATCAAGACTCTGGGTTGTTGCATAGTCAAGATGGCTTCAGGTGGCTTTGATTAATAGCATATGGAATACACACTTCCCTGTGTAGTTTGGGATACTGGCTTCAGCTGCTCAGTGTGTGTTTCAGTCCTACTGAATCTTCCTTTTGCTGTTCCTCACATTCATCTACCTTTACTTTTGTCTGTGTTCAGGGAAAAGATTTGAAGGAGGATGTTGTCTGGGAGGCCACTGTAAGTGGTCCCAATAAAAGTAATGTCTTAAGTAACCGTTACTAAATAAAGTTCCTTATCATTTTATCCAAAAAAGCTATGTGAATTCAGCAGAGGCAAAGATGGCTGCTAAATGCAAAAGCATAAGAGCTACACATAGAGGAGCATATGTCTTCTCACACAGATACCTGGAGCTACAGTGGTTTGTACCAGCTGAGATATCACCTAGCATATACTAATTTTGCAGAAGTCGAGGCTGAAATGGCAAGCTCCGGCTTTCCACCTATCTGATACAAGCAGAGTAGAACAATTCTAAATTTGGCTTGTCTTTAGCAATTGCAGTAGCAAACACCAAAATTGCTCAAAATATAGAACAGTTTTATGAGCCTGTCACAGACTTGTTATATAACTTTTATGTACTGAGAAAAGTAGTAAGCCTAAATACAACCATTCCAGGAGGTTTGATGTCACTTTTAATGTGTTAGTAAATGGTATGGTTGGATTGAAATGCAGAAATATGAATTTCAACTGCAGTTTCCAGGCTCTAAGTTTTCTGACCTCTTCCAGTATTTTTCATAGCTGAATTGTGCAGCACTTGCGATTTCTGGTAGGAACTGGAAGGATTAATTGTTCCTTTATAAGTACCTGAGATTTAAGGTGAAGATAGTTTTCTTGCCTTTTTCTGAATGTCGCTTTGAATTTCAGATTAATCTTCTAAATACTAAGGGCTTTAGGAGGTCATGATGTGATATAAATGTTTTTACCTATTGTGACTCTAACTCCTAGCCCCTTATATTTCTATTACCTTAATGGACATGCAAAAATTAATACAGATAAATGATCAGATTAAAAGCGAGTGCATCTGCTGAACCCTATATATAGTCATAGAAGACATAACCCTATACTCAACGTGACCTGGCAATGGGCATTTGCTACCCAGAAAGCCAACCGTAGCCTGGGCTGCATCAAAAGAAGTGTGGCTAGCAGGTCAAGGGATGTGATTCTCCCCCTCTACTCCACTCTCGTGAGACCCCACTTGGAGTCCTGCGTTCAGCTCTGGACCCCCTCAACATAAGAAGGGCATGGACCTGCTTGAGCGAGTCCAGAGGAGGGCCATGAAGACGATCAGAGGTTTGGAGCCCCTCTCCTATGAGGAAAGGCTGAGAGAATTGGGGTTGTTGAGCCTGGAGAAGAGAAAGCTTTGGGGAGACCTTATAGCAGCCTTCCAGTACCTAAAGGGGGCCTACAAGAAAGCCAGAGATGGACTTTTTACAAGGGCATGTAGTGAGTGATAGGACAAGGGGTAATGGCTTTAAACTGAAAGAGGGTAGATTTAGATTAGATGTAAGGAAGAAGTTTATTCTTCACTGTGAAGGTGGTGAGACAGCAGAACAGATTGCCCAGAGAAGTTGTGGATGCCCATCCCTGGAAGTGTTCAAGGCCAGGTTGGATGGGGCTTTGAGCAGCCTGGTCTAGTGGAAGGTATCCCCATGTTGGAAACTACATGATCTTTAAGGTCCCTTCCAACCCAAACCATTCTATGATTATATTTAGCCGTAGGAGTGAGCATATTGGAACATTGCAAAATATTTTTTTTTATGTCCCCTTTAGTTGCTGGTAGTATTGCAACTCTCCATTACTATTGCCTGTAGTGTCTCGTAATTAGTGTTGAAAAGATGCTGGTAAGTACTTGTTACATCTCTAAATGATGTGTTGCTCTGCGTTTACTGATGTTCCACGATTTCAGTCTGCAAATACTTAGGGTTTCCAGTAGAGGTCAGGATGACATTGTCAGATATTTTGTAAACGTGTTGACCTGAATAGGAACCTTCCAACACTTACCTTATAATCAGAGACAAAACGTTTGGGTGGGTTTTGTTTGTTTTACTTTTTATTATGCAGATAAAGCATTGTATAATTATTTTTGTTCCCCCTGGATTTCATCAGCAACTTTGTAAAGTTTGACAAATATGTTGAATTTCTTGAGAAACTGAAGGTTGGGAACAGAGGGAAAAACAGTGGGAATGAGATGACCCTGAAGAATTAATGTTGCTATTGAGGTAAAGGTCTGTTTACGCTGCATGTGTTAGGACTAGTGGGCCTGGGAAATCTATTTAGAATTGTTTTAATTCTTTATATTGAATGTGTGTATGTAAGTGTACATGGACATACACATCTATACGTATGCATAGCACACACACATACCTACACACAGACATACATATATTCATGTGCATGCATATATTTTTATCTAAGACTGTGCTACACATACACAGTAGTAATACTCAAGCAGCCATCGCTTTGGCCACTCATTTCTGCTGTGTCATTGTAGCTGCTGTGTCTTGGCTTAAGTAAAAGAACAGATCTGGCTGAAAAAGTAACGCTATGTAAGCAGGAGAAAAAAAAAGTTTGTGGGTTGGTTTTTTTTTCTTTTTTTTTTTTTCAGCCACACCTATTACTTGATCAGTTTTGCAGCGTAACCATGCAAATAAACATACCAACTACAACGCACTAAGCTGCTGAGGGTACAAGGACTACCTAGGCTGTCATGGTGATCGAAAAAAGCTTCTTCTAGACTCTGGAACATAGTTTTCTGACTGCGGTAGATTTTCTGGTAGGTTCTATAATGCAGAACCACAAAGGACGTGTAGCCTTGTGTGCTGGTGCTCTCACCTACTGCCGTGATTTTGCTAGTGCACGTAAATGGGCAGATCGCAGAAGGGCTCTCTTCATTTGGTTTGCGCAGTCAGCTGGTGGCTGACATTGGAGTATATGGTTCTATTTTCAGGCTTACTTTGCATTAAGTTCTCAAATACACCCACACATGTGCTCGTGCATGCATGGTACACACAGGAAGTTATCCGTGGTGTATTACATGCCTTCTTGTGATTACAAAATTGTGGCATTCAGGCTCCATGTTCTTAGTGGCACACTGATTAGTGGCACATCAGCAATTTACATTTATATATACTCAAAGCTGTTTTGCAACAATGTGTGTTGTTCCTCTCTGGATGTGTGTATGACTCAACTCTTGCAACCAGACTTTCAGTGAGCATCAACTCCTGGCACACTCATGTCATCACTCTATTCAGAGATGCTTCAGCATCTGCGTTCAAAAAGAGCTGTAGCAGCCTGTTGTTTACTGCCCCTTAGACTAGCTACAAAATAGCTTACTCCAGTTGCGGTAGGAACTGACTACAAAATGCATGTAAAATTCGGGTCCCAAAATGCAACTTGGTTGCCTGGAAGAAGGAGATGATGTTCACTATCTCTGAGTATATAAAGCATTGTGAAGGAAGATAAATAACTGAGGGTGAGGTGCAATAAGATGAAAATGAAATAAAATCCGCTTTTCTTAATGTCTGTTCTAAATTATCTTGACAATAAAGGTTTTATCAGACCATGGTGTACTTTCCAAGGGGAAGTGGTGAAAGTTCATATTGCTGGTGACATTAATAGCTTGACTGGAAAAACCACTTTGAATGCTTATAGGGAATGAATCCAAAATTTCAGTGAGACATACGAGGTAGCTCAGCTGGTCTTTTTTGATCTATTTAGTGTGACAAACTAAAATTAAATATCATGCTTTATCTCTCCTGTTTTAGGAATTATTTTACATCCACATAGATGTTTCATCTTTTTATTGCAAACAAGGATACTATGAAATCAAGCAGTTCTGGACCAAGATGGCTGCAAATGAAGTAAAGCAATATTCTCTCATATTATATGCTCTGTAATTTATCATAGTAGGCAAGGATAGTTTACCAATGACAAGGTCACCTTGCATTTTAGGAGGTTAGGTTTTCTTACCAAAAAGGGTGTCTCTTTCCTCATAGTGATTCTTATAATTTAAGAAGTCCGCCTAACTAGGTGATGAATGCATACTTACTTTCACAGAAATCCTGAGAGAAGTCTATCAGTATATTGGACATGAGATACAATTATTGGGTAAAGAAGGTATTTCTCTCAAACTCAGGGATGTTCAGCCCATTAAGATCAAGCTCCTTCTTCTGAGCTGAGAACTGTCTTGGGTGCTTGAAATTCAGGTTTGTCGTCTTCACTAATCAACCATTTAAAAAAGTTATTCTGTAGCAGAGGTACATGGCAGACTTTGTTTATTTTACTTCAGTGCATTTTTAAGAGAAGAGATAATATTGGTAGACAGTGCAGTGGCACTTGGGTTTCTTGGGCTTTATAAAGAATTCTACTTGAGACGTCTTTGGTGGTTTTAGCCCAGTCCTTTTTTAGGTCTTTTCTGTCTCTGCCTGGCATTTACACCCAGTGTAGGAATAAAAAGCACTGTCAGGTTCTGCCAACTTTTATTCTGTTGGGCTTAAGCAAGCTGTGTTCCTGCAGAGGCCTCCTAGAAGACAGTCCCACAACTCCCCTGCTTCCCCTCGTAGCCATTTTCTGTCACTGGCCCAACTTTAACTCATCTTTCCCATAAATGGCAGACTTCCAGATGGTCTTGCACAATGGCACTCACCCTGTCTTACACCAGACCCAGACAGCTCTGAGCAAGGCAACGCTGATGGTTACCAGTGCTGTACTCACAGATACAGATATTCGAGTCCTCCTTGCATTTATTTTCCTGACTAGCTGCCTTCTGCTATGCCTAGAGTACGTAGCCTTTCATCTAACTATAAAGCTATCAACCAAGCTTCACCAGTGGAAGGTCCTGATCTCTTATACTACTCCAGCTAAAACATTTTCCATTATAACTGATATCACATACCTCTCTGCAGCATCAAGCAGACCAGTGAGGAGGAAGGATATCCATTTCATCTTTGCCAACTTCTAATCTTGCCAGCCAAACTCTCCTGTCTTCTTGAGTTTTATTATGTCTATAACATCTACTTTGTCAAAAACAATAAGAAAGGTTGGTGGGGGTGGTTTTTGTTGTTCTTTGTGGGTTTTTTTGGTCCTTTTATGCTGGTAGGTAGAAAACAGCTCATTCTAGCTCATCATTTGGAATGTGTAAAAAGGATAAAGTCAAAGCATATATCTTCCTTCCTGGAAGGCATTAAAGAAATAAAGCACAAGAATATTTGTGAAAGACTCTTCCTTCATTCTGGAAAAAAAATACCCACTTATTTCCGCAATATATAAAGTACCTGTTGTCCAGGGTAGTGTTTTAGGAATGTGCTGTCCTGAGGAAACAGCTTGTCATAACTATAGTTATTGTAGTTACTGCTAAGTAGTAACTCAGCACTGTTTGGCTTCCAATTTAAATGCAAAGATCTGATTTATATTTGATTTTTATTGCATATGCATTGCGGGCTTACTTCACTTTTTCTGATTCCTTTGCAGAGAGGTAAGAATTTTACATTCTTATTAGTAGTAGTTTGTTGCTCTAAATTAAACTTGAAACTGGCACAGAGCATCAAGGGAACAGGCTCAGCTCCTGTCCTGTTTTCCTTTTTGCCCAGATCTCTTATCTGTAATTTGGAACATGACCTTTTATATTCCAGATCCACAAAGTGCTCACCTTTCTGACCTCTGATGTCCAAATAGCATCCACTGAAGTACCTCTAAAGACAGGTTTTTCTGTTTCTCAAATAACGTAGTGAATACATCAAACAGTAGTCTCTTCTTATGTGCAGCCTGCTTTCAAATTTAATTCATTTAATACATCAATTATTTAATAACCAAAAAATTATACGTAAGTGTCACCATTTTGATAACAAGAATATAGCATTTATCACTATTCCCAGGTCATGATCTGGACAACAAATATAACTGTGTGTCCTAAATTTTAAATGTTTAACTGAGCATATTTTTGTGGGAAATCTTAGGAGTATAAAAAAAAAGATTAAATTCTGTTGTTTTAATATGTGTTGAGCTCTGTCCTATTGTGTTTACTGTTGTCCCATTCCATATGCTCCTTATTTATGTGCACCTGCCTCCCAATTAAATCTTCATTAACATGCACATCTGTAGAAGCTCTACTTGCTTTCATCCTACTTGAAGCATTAGATGTTTTACACCATATATGTTTCTAGCTTACATTTCTTCTGAACTTCCAAAAGAAGCAGAGAGAGATGAAAAACCCAGAAGCAAAAAAAACCCCAATGTTAACAAAACTTTGGGACTCACAAGTCTTGCTAAATTTTGCTCTGGCTTTTGTTTTATTTGTATTCATTTCTGATTTCTTTGTATTCACTGCAAATGTAAATGTGTATGACAATTTTCATTATACAACTTGGGACTGACGGACGAGTGTCTGGAATAGTTGATGTTCTTCCCAGAAGGCTCTTATTCAGTAAGAGAACCTCCTCAAAAGTGTCTAAATTGTGGGACTGATTACAATGGGAAACAAGTGATCCACTTCACTGCAGTGCTTAATGAAAATAAATTTATCCCTGCTGCCATTAACACCTTAGGTAAACCACGTGCTGTACATATGTTGTGTGCATGTTCAGCTGAACTTGTGTTGAAAATCTGACTGCTTAAGAAGATGTAACAAATGCCCACTGGTATAATGATTGGTCTCTGTTCAGTACTAAAAGTGCAGAACTAATGCCTAGAATACAGAAGCTGAATTACTTGTTACTCCTAAGGAAAAAAAAAAAAAAAGAAATATAACCATCACTTCGGGTCACCACTGAGGTCACTGACAGCACAGCATGCGGGATTCAAGTATAGCAGCATGACTGCAACTAGCTCATGGCTGTGAAAGAGATCTTTAGTCCGCATTGCTGCTATATGCTTAAATTGGAAGAAGCAAGAATATGTTCTTTTCTTTTATTTATTTTTTTTGAAAAGAAAAGTAAAAGAAAACTTTAAAAATGAAATTTGAAAAGGATCCCTTATAAATAAACATTACTGTCAGTCCTGCTGTATACTGTTCCATGAAGATGATGTCTGTTAAATTAGTAAAATCAAGGGTGAGTGGGTTGGTGGGGAGACCCCTCTGCAATCCATGCACTGCTTGCTTTAATAATTAGATATGGTCCTGTTGTCAAATTGTAGCCCAGCTTTTATCATTCTTAGCAGACAGAGCAGAACAACACTCTGGCACTTGACCTACCCATAAAAACTTGAACAGGAAACAGCAATATATTATCCACTCAAAAGGTCCTTGAGAAAAGCATTACACTTGATTCCTTATAGGAATTGCATGCTACTTCAGGGGAAAGTGAGGGCTCTTTCAAAACATGGGCTTTGTATTGTTAGCTTTTTTTATTATTATTTTTTACAATTAAATGTCTCAATGGTAGCTTGAAAGATAATTTTTTTGTATATAGCAGAGCTGAGAGAGGCTTCAAAATTGTTTCCAGTTTTATTCCTTTTAATCAACATAGAAATCAACTTACAGTATACACATACGCACCCAAACAGTGTCTCAAACAAACCAACCAACCAACCAGCCCTCATAGTCCTCCAGAGCCGGTCCTGGCTTCTTTCAAATGGGGAGCCTGATTCTTCTTGTTCTGCTTTACATGGAAGCCTTCACCCTTCCACAGTGAAATTAGAGTTTGACCCCAAATCCCCTACCTCAGTTGGAACATCCCTGCTAACTTGATGCCTGGGCATTGAAAGGGGCATGAGGTGAAAAAACTGATCCAGTTTCTCTGGAAATTTCTTCCCTCGGTCTCTGAGGGAAGTGGAAGAGTGTTTCAGTTCTCTTTCTAGCCTGAAAGAATAGACTGATTCTGGTTTTATTTTTGCAACATATATACAGGCTCTGGCAATGCAATCAGTTCCACAGACATTTGCTTTAATCTCTGGCTGTTCCCATGAAGTGAATTAGAGAATTAAGGGCATAATTTGTAGTGGTTTTAGTCACACAGTAGAGTAAGTTGTCTTTTCATGTGTGTACAATAATTTAATTTTCCATGTTCATTTCAGTGCCCTGAATGAATCTATACTAATCTGTGAGGAAAAAGAAAATCTTTAATATTTACCAAGAATAGCTTGAGAGAAAAAAGTATTATACATACTACTATCACACTTCTCACCTTTAATAAATAAAAATGATTAGTAGTTAAATACAGCAGGGTTTGTTTTTTTTTATTTTCACTCATAGAGTTTTTGTTTCCAGCTCTGCTTGTTTCTAACTAGATTAAGAAATTTGGGGGGGGGGACACGGGACCACAAACCTTTTTCTTTTTTTAAGGTTTATTTTCAATGAGATTAAACTTAACTCATTTTTTCCACTTCTTAGAAGCCAAACTCCTAGATTTTTGGCTGGTTAGACAAGTCAGTTTTACTGGAATTATTCTCTTGGCTTGCTGAAGATACATGTATTTAAATATCAGGGCAGTGATTGCTCAAAGCCAGAAATTCTATGAGATATTTTCCAATTTGACAGGAAAGTTGTTGTTCAGAAATAAACAGTATGCTACATGAAGACCATATTGATAATGTTCTTTCTAACAGATCTTAGTCTTACAGCTGGTCTGAGTTCAAATGTTGCAAACTTGGATGCCTGGGTGACTTAAACTTTAATTTTGTCTTAGAGAGATACAGAAACCAATACCTCCATTTGGTTGCACTTTCCCCCCACACTTTAGCCTCCCCAAAAGCATTTAAAATAACTAATGCAGAAAGGTGCTTGGGACCAGGTTAACAGTGTAGTGCCTGAAAATATCTGGATTAATTGATTCATTTCTTCAATGTTATGATTTCTTACATGGCACACATTAAAGGTGTATTGATGACAATGAGGCCCATACTCTAGTGAGCTTTGAATCATCTCAGGTCTTCAGCTGGCAATGTGGTCCATCTTCTGACCCGTCCTTGCAGACCAGATGAAAACAGATACTCGTCACCGCTTGCATGAATTTGTCTATTTTGCACAGGGGCAAGAGTGCAGTGCTGACTGTATATAAGGTAGTCTATGGTTGCCATTTGCATCCCTTAGTGAGCAGTCTCGTCCCAGCCATATTCCTGCTGAAATTTGCTGGTAAGGCTATCTCAGTACGCTGGAATATTGCATTTATGTGCTTTACTGCTCGATCTTTCCACTTTTTCATAAGCAGAATATTGTGAACAGCTTGAATGCCTTGAAATTTTGGTAATTTGTATAGTTTTCAACCAGACTGGAATGCATGAGTGATTTGATAGCAAGGACGGGTGAAGCCATTGGATTCTGCCTAGTATGTAATTGTTAAGCCATTAGCGTTGTCTGTTTAATTTTTCCCTTAAATGTTCAAAAACATTTAACTAGTATTGTGTGGCTTTTGCAAATATCCACCCTTGATGTATGCCTAATTTATTCTGTTGAGATGTTTACCCTTATACCAAGTATTTATTTGCCTACATGGAATTCATAGGTTGTTGGAGAGCTCATTTATTTATTTACTAATTTTCTTGGTTATTGACTATATGAAAGTTTCTACTAATGAGAATTCTTCCCCATTGTGAATCATTAATACATTAAGTACACTTCAAATTCCTCCAGTAATGATACAATGAGAATTGCTTAGCTGATTTAAATGACACAGATGTAGTACTAATTATACATTTTAAATTGGCAACAAACACAATTAATTTGCTGATTATCTAAAACAAAAGTAAACTTTTTTATTATAGTAATTTACTATAATTTATCATACAGCCATTTTCTTTGTATAATATTTATGCATTTGACAAACCTACAAAGAGATATGTAATTAGACCTGTTTCATCCATCACTGGCTGCCTTTTAACCAGAGGTCTTACGTGAACAGCTTACAAAGACACTATCAGATTAACCAAATCGTAATGGTGGCATCTTTTAAATCAACAAATGGGATTTTTTGCAAGTAATTTCTGTGGATTATTAAGATTGAATTGTTTTAATTTAACTTACATTACTTGAAGGTATTTTACAGGGTTGTTTGGACAGTGGTTTGATTGTCTGTAGTTTACGAGATCTGTCTGTGTTTAGATTGCAAATTCTTTTGGAAAATTTGGAACAAAATTCATTTTTTGAAGGGAAAAAAACCCAAACAAAACCCAACAAAGCAAAACCTCCCCCCCACAACCAGCAACAACGGCCTAAGTGCATTGTGCTCAGGGAAGTTTAGAATGATTTGTCTTGGATTTAGGAAATCAGAGTGAGGCCATTATAATATTTCATTTTCATTCAAGCCTAGATTTTGGGCATTAGAAATCTGCAAGTGTCCATATCAAGCCCTGTTACCAGGTCATTTATTTGCCTGTTAAATACTGGCTTTAGAGATCTTTATACTGGTGCCCATAGTGTCATACATTTTCCAGATGTATGGCATCATTAAAATAATTTTTGAAGTTTATTTTAACATAGAATAGCCAGACACATCTTGTAAGAGATTCTAATTGTTGCCTCTGGTATAATTCTTTAAACTGACAGTACCACCAGAAATAAAAAAAAAAGCAAACCAAACAAACCACAAACCAACACCCTTCTGCCAGCCCCCCCCTAACCCTAAAACAACCGGAACCCCCTCCCTCAGATGCTTATTCTGTATTTTCAATGTCACTCACTTCCACAGGAAGCATGCATATTAATCATGTTTTTACAAATTAAAAGGCCTTTCAATTCATTTAGAAATGATGTACAGTTTCAGATAGTGGCACTGTTGTAGCCACCATGGGCTAGGGAAGCAAATTTTATCAGAACATGTAATATCCTTTGATATGTGCCTTCCTCACGCTTGAGATCCCTCATTCCAGTTAAAAACTCAGTTTTGTTCTCCATTAAATGCTTCTAAGTCAGAAATTTGGGCTCTCACTTTTTCTAGGTCTATGCACGATGGGTGCAATAGGGGTATGCAATCTGAGTTTAAAATGAAAAATCCTAGATGTCATGATTTTTTCCACACTGGAAATTAATATTAATTTCCAACAAATAATAATATACCTAAGTGGAGAATGAGATCTACTAAAGAGAATCCAGAATTTAGTTTCCTTGTACACTGTCAATAGCAGTGCCAGTGATGATGGGTGCCAGCAGCACTTGTCCTGGGTGATCACAGGTGCATTTGAAGGAGATGCACCTCCATTCCCTCTTCTAGCATGTTCATTTCCCCTCATCATATCTCTTCAGCTAGAATGACAACCACATGCCAAGAACCACTCTTCCACCTGCGATCCAAAACCCTCAAAATGTTCTTTAAAAAAAGAACCCCAAACTGGTATTATATTTCTGACCATGAATCACCTACTTACTGAGGAAAAGCATTTATTTCTGTTTTATAAAATCTAGCTATAGACTTGGTAACAAGAACTTCTACAATGTGTTTTCTCCCTAATTTTAATTTATTTTTCCTTCCTTATTTTTTTTCAGGAGGGAAGATGGGTAGTGGTGAGTGTACAGGTATGGACATGCAGTTATTTGGGAGCAATTAAGACTTCCTTTTAAAAGTAGAAAACAGTGATTTCATTATGTAATATAATTTCGCTGTATTGTACCTTTAAAAAGAAACATGCTGTTGTTCTTGAACTATTAAACTATATGTGTCACTGATTTATCCTGTTACCAAAAGGATCTCATGTGTCACTTGGCAGAATGACAGCTTTTTTGCCAAGTCTATTGTATAATTGTGTTTTGTTAGCTGTTTTTGTTTTATAAATACTCTACTAAAGGGATCTCTGAAGAACAAGATTTTTGATGCAGTATTTTTCTTTGCTGTTCTTTGATGTTGACCTTCCCCCACTCCCATCACAGTAACAAGCACAATATTTTGTTCTCAAAAAGTTACCAATTCTATGTCAGGAAAAAAAGCGTTTATTTTTCATGTCAGAGTTTTTGCAAGCAGGCTGACTTCATTCCAGCAGATTCCTCTCTGAAACTCTTCTGAAACAATTTTCCTGGGAAAACTAGGTTTGTGAAAATTTTCTTTATTTGAAAATCTGCAAAGAAACTCCAGTGCTATCATTCTTCATATGTTTAACTACATGATCATGCAATACTAGCATTGGTGTATGTTCTTTTTCCTTCTGACAGTTTCCCCTTCCAGCAAAAGCAGCGACACAGGCTTGCTCTTTGCCTGTACATTTAGAGTGAGAAAATTCTCCTGTAATATTTAATCAAAATCCCTCTTATTGAAAAATAATTATGTAAGTTCTTATCCTATCTCTTGGTAGTTATGGAAAGAAAATATTTGTTGCCTGCTTTATAACAAGTTCTGTTTTTAAGCCCTTCCTCCTGCTTAATCTTTTCTTCTTTTTACTAAACAAATGCAGTTCCCTTAACTTTTCTTCCCAGGTCATGTTTGTGAACCATCTTGTCAGTCTTAAGGTTTCCCTCAGCATTGTCTACAATTTCTCCGCCTTTCCCAAGGAGAAATGACCCAACTGAATAGAGTATTCCAGCTGACTCTCCTCATTTCCAGGAGACTGGAAAACTTACCTTCCATGTCTTTTGCATGACACTTTACAAAATATTTTTCAGATTGACATTTACCAGTTTTGCCAACAGCATTATGTTTTTGGCTTCTATTCAGTTTGAGCTATTATAACACATCAACTCTGCTTCAACCAGTGCTGCTCAGCCAGGTAGCTCCCATTTTATATTGTGTTTTCTTTTCACTTTGTTGGAGTGAAATATTTGAATTTTGCCTTCATTGAATTGAATCCTGTTGGTATTATAACACTGCTCCAATTTCTGAACTGAGTATGAAATCTAATCCTGCTCTCAAGGGTGCCTGCAACCCCTCCCACCTCAGTGATAGCCATAAATATTCTAACATATTTGCTATCCAAGTTGTTAATGAGAATATTTAAAGCTTACCAGATTTTTGCCAAGACCTTGCATGATACAACCCTCCAGTTTGACAGTGAACCTTTTCTTTGGGAACTGTTCTTCAAATTGTGATGGATTATATAACTGTTCAATTTGCTCAAAATTAAATGCATGTATATTCTACTCTGTTTCTTAAAAAGAGGTACACCTGAGCAGCAGGGAGGAGGGCTTGGCTCCTGCCCATTAGGTGAGGTGCAAGCCTTGAAAGGGGAAGATGACTGCTGCTCTGGTGGTGCCTGAGTGCCCTTAGCTGGAGGAAACTTCTGGAGTGCAGGGTTAAGCAGACAGGCAGCCTACAGCTTGAATGAGAGGGAGATCTCTGCAGAGCTCAGGAAGCAAGCACATAACCGTGCCTCAGAGACTTATCATAGCAAGCCATTGTGTCCTTGCAGAAAAGACCATATTCTCCAGTCTTGCTTTCCAGTGTGACAACTTTCTGTGGTTTCATGGCTTGCAAAAAGTTTCTACCTAGTTTCCCCTGGGTCCCGAGGAAAGAGGCATCTGGTGGGCTGGAAATTGTCAGTGCTGCCTATTGATAATAGTTTTATTGCTGTATTTATACACCAAGCTGAGCAGTAATCAGTTTTAGAAATAAGTTATATAGTAGAGAATGAAGTTGGGTTTTGAGATTTTTTTGTGTCTATGTGAACGATATATGTAGTCTTCTATAGAGAGATTCTCCAAAACTTAGATCAGGGCCAGAGCCTGGTGTGGGATATAAACTAGTGAAGAGTTAGGGGGAAACCCTTCCACAAAATTACTGTGGCCTAAAAGTGTGCTCTGCATTGTTTCATCCCAGCTGGGCAGAGAAGCAGAAGGGGAGCTGGGGAAGCAGTCGTCATTCTCCAGCCATCTCGCTCAGTGGAGACCAGTGGGTAACTTTGTCAGTCAGGATGATTTTCTGTTACTGAGTTAATGTTTAAACTATCTTTTAAGACATTGATGGTAAATCAGAATGTGAAATTATATTCTAATTATATTCTGCAAACACTTGCAGCTGTCCTGGGTTCTTCAAGTTTACAATATTGGTCTCAAACCACTCAATCAAAAATGCTTGACCTGATGAGAGTTTATATGTTGTCTTAAATGAACTGTGATTTATACAAGAATATCTTCTCAGTACATTTGAAAAATAAACAATCAAAATTATCTAAGCATAGGAAATTTATAGTCTGGCTCAGCTGTCATCTTCTGGAATATGGGTTCGCAACCTGATAGATTTTATAGCTGGGCCGACTAACTGATCTAATGACACGGCCTTTTAGAATTGCCAGCTGTAAAACTAATTTTGGCAGGAGGAGTGGCCAGATGTGTTCCTCACTGTCCTCAGTCTGATCTAGGTTAGTAGGGACTATAAATAGCTTTATAAATATTTTACTATGTCTACATTTTTGTTGTGATGTAAAAGGTTGGGGGATAGATTGTTTAGCTTCCTGATGAGTAACACCAAACAGCATGAATGAAAAAATTACCCTTACTTTAAATAACTCAGTTTTCTCATATTTCTGTAGTATCTCCCTTTCTGGCTGACCAATGCTTGGTAATATCAGCATCCCTCTCTTCTTCATAGAGAGGCTGCTGCTGAAACAATGGCCACAAAAAATGGCAGTTGCTGTTGACTTCAGCCAAGAAAGGACCTTTATCATGGATGATTTTCTTCTCCATGTGGCTTTAACTTAAGAAGGAGATGAACTACAGAAGTAGCGTTGTTCAAACAAAAGGTGAGTATTTTGTATTTGTTGCTTTTTATCTGCTGTTCTGACCAGGAACCTCTGTCCCAAATCTATATGCTAGCTTTCAGCTGAAGATAGATGTGTCTAAGTTCTCAATCCAAGTGCATCCACCTACCTTTATTGAAGTTAATTTATTTATTGAACTTTGACAGGTTATTACCCAAGCTTATTCAAAGTGTGCCATTTAACTTTATCTCAAAGGATGTTCACTGGCAATTTATGGAACAGAGTGCAATATAGAAATCAAAAGGTAATCTACGTTCATTTGTGTCCCATGGCCACAAGAGACAAGAATCACAGCTTGCCTTTTGAATTTATGCTGGTTTGAGCAAAGGTGTCTTTTTCCCCAGATATTTAAGGAAAAAAAAAAAAAGAAAGAAAAAGTACAACCACAAACAAAAATCCTTGCTATTCTGGATATTGAACTGGGAAATTTAAGTGGTAATCTATTTCCTCATTTTTTTATTCTTTCAAAGAAAGCTAGCTTGCCCACACTCATTTGTATTTGTTTTAGGGAAATATAAGAGGTATTTGAAGGCATTGTTACTAGAAAAATCTGCAGCAATGTGTGACATAAATCTCCTTGTGTAAGTTTCAACTATATGTCATGGTTTAACCCAGTGGGATGGGGGAGAGAATCAGGGAAAAAAAAAAAAGTAAAACTCCTGAGTTGAGGTAAGAACAGTTTAATAGAACAGAAGGAAGAAACTAATAATGGTAATAACAACAATAATGAAATGATGATGATGATAATAATAATAATAAAAGGATTGGAATATCTGCAATTGCTCACCACTCGCCGAATAATGCCCAGTTAGTTCCCGAGTGGCAATTTCCCCCCACCCCCATGCCCCCCAGTTTATATACTGGGCATGACATCCCATGGTACGGAATGTCCCTTTGGCCAGTCTGGGTCAGCTGCCCTGGCTGTGTCCTGTGCCAACTTCTTGTGGCCCTTCAGCTTTCTCCCTGGCTGGGCATGAGAAGCTGAAAAATCCTTGACTTTAGACTAAACATTACTTAGCAACAACCGAAAACATCAGTGTGTTATCAACATTCTTCTCATACTGAACCCAAAACATAACACTATACCAGCTACTAGGAAGACAATTAAACTCTATCCCAGATGAAACCAGAACACTATAGCAAACCTCAGCACTGTTCACTTCTTTCACAAATAAGCAAAGCTTTGTGCTCATTTTGAAGTTTTATTTTAGTAAAGAGAGTTTAAGCATGTTCTTAATATGTGGTGTATGGGAAAGTGCTTTGCTCATTTATCAAATCCAGTCCTTAATTTCCAATGTGCAACTGTCTGTCCTTGTTACTATTCAGAGCAAAGACGGGATCCATGACAGGTACAGGCCACAAAATCTGATTTTATTTCATTCAAGTAACCATTTGGCTGTCCGATGTCTATAATCAGATGGATTAGTGTTCCTTGGCTTTGCTTTTCAAATTTGATAGAAAGCAAAGTTGTCTTGTTAAATAGATTCCTTGCTTGCTCTGTAATTCTTGGAGAAAGCCAAAAAAACCCACAAAAATTCTCTTTGCTTTCTCTCCCCAGAGCCTGCACTGGCATGTATCACAGGTGTGATGCTGGGATAAAAGTTATCCTACTTTTGTAACCTATTTGAATGTCTTTGTTATGTGTTAAAAGCACCATCTGTTCTGGTAAAAAATATTGAAGAGGAGAACGAGAGAAAGCATTTTGGGCCATGTTCTGTGAAGCAGCTTGTATAGCATCTATATATTGGCACCGTCCATAGATTTTTATTTGAGTTTTTGTAAAGTTTCACTGGTTACAGATAATTTAGTTTCAAACTAGGAACACCCAATATCCAGGGGCCTCTGATGGATGATTTATATAGCCGAGTAGTAAAATTATTTAATTTGTAACTCTGTATGTGTATGGGGTTTTTTTGAGCACTGTGATCAGGATTTCAAATGAAGGAAAATCCAACTTCTAAAATTTCTTATGGAAGAAAAATCTATACAATTTTCTTGTTTAAAGACAGCCTTTTATCACTCAGACCTGATTTATATTATGATAGTTATTTTTCTTAATATATGCCACTGAAAGAGGCTGATGTCTTTGAACATAACTGGATTAATCATATAAAATAATACAGATTAATTTAAAATGTTTCACATAATTGAAAATTAGTATTATCCTTTTTGGGTAATGAGTCAACTAAAATAAGTTGGTTAAAGCTTACTGTTTAAAAGTTTTGTTTTTCAGATTTGACTAGTCTACTATACCTTAAAACAAACAAGCAGTGAAAAGAAAGAAGGCAGACACAGATATATGATTCTTGCTGCCTTGTGTTTTGTTACAGGAGGCAATCACTCCGAGACGAACAGCAGGTGTTGGACTGGAGATCATATGGATATTTCTTCCATCAGGTTGCACTGGGAATAGGAATGAAGAAGACACTGTGGTACTCTGGGAGGTTTGTATCTGAACATTTAGGTATTAAAGGAGTCTTAAAATTGTTTGGATCAGACACATAGGACAGACAAGTCTCCTGAAAATACCTCTGAATATTGCTTTGTTGGTTGGAAGCAGTGCCTTTTCAACTGTTTATTCTACTTGTCCTTGGGCAATTCATGCAGTTGGGGGTAGAGAAGGAGGTTAAAGGATTTTTGCAGATGCCTTGTCTCAAACCCATATTCTGTCAAAAACCAGCTGAAACTTCTTTGCTGTTCCCTGTGGTTAGAAAGAGGCAAAGGGCTCTCTAACTGAGCAAGCTAAACTTCATCTTCACAATGTCAGAGCTCAAACTATACTAACACTCATAGTTGTCTCCAAATATGTGCGAAGTGTCTTGGATGACAGAACTAAAGCAACAGATCTAGGCCTGCAATTCCCCCCCCCCCCCCCAAATTTAAGAAGACCACAACATATATTTGTACACAATGGATAAATATATTTTATTTTTTATAGACTGATCTGTGCACTATTATTTCAAAGACAAACTCATCAGCTATCAAGAAACAGACCAATGTTTCTTACAACTGTGATGACTGTTACGTAAAGGAATAGGAAACACTCACCTTTTCCATGAATCAGACTGATGATCAGCAGAGTTTTGTTACAAATACAAATTTAATTAGTATATTAAGTATTTCATACCCACACCAAAAGGAAAGTTTTCCGTCAACTACAGCCGAGTACTACAAGCCTAGTAAAAATGCTAAGAAGAAGGACAAGTAATTCCTAGCTCTTATGAAGTGCAGATGCTCAAGGTTGTACAGAAATGTCACAGTAACAGTATTTGAGGACTGCAACCGACTACTTTTATACTTCTTGTTTGGAAAGCATTTTGAGAAAGGAAGAAAAAGAAAGTGGTGCATAAAAAGAAGTAGGAAAGAACAATATATGAAGAGTATGCCAGCAATGTAAATATCAGCTAGGGTCAGGTTATCCATGTGCAGATTATGTGTACTTGGTTTTCTGGTTCATTTTTTCTGGTTGTTTTTTTGTTGTTGTTGTTTGTTTTGGTTTGGTTTTGCTTTTCTAAAAATACAGGTTTTTCTGAAATTAACTGGTCCATTGGGAATCTACTTTGAATATAAACCGGAACATTTTCAGAACATGGATTTGATTTGTTGGATTATGAAAAAAGCAGCTCTATTAAGCCTTTTCCAACACAGAATGAGTGATGGAGATAAAAAGGAGGGGGAACTGTGGGAACAAATGAGGGCTCATGGGTCCAAGTTTTGTGTTCATACCTAATAAATACACAAGTGTGAAGCCCAAACAGTAGTTTTTTAGCATTCCAGGTATTCAGAGACTTCTAGGCTTCTTAAAATGACAAACCAACTAGAAAATGGTGATGCCACAGTGACAGATATTTGGAGATGAGCTTAGGATACTTTTTATTTACTTTTTCAATTTATCTTTATTGCTTTAAAACAATAACAAACTCAAAAAAAGCAGTTTTCTGGGGCATATGTAACTCTCCACCTGGAGAAAAGCATAATTTGTCCTTTAATTCTTTCTGCAGTATTACTCATAGATTGATTCTCTCTTTGTATAAAGCTTTGCTAATGGTGTTGGTTCCCTTATCAAATACTCCTGTAAAGTGTATTATATCACTTATGTCAGGTAAATTTGGCCTGAACTCAGAATCGTGCTGCAGTCTTTAAACTGATCTAGCAGCAGTGGTATAAACATCAATTATGATGCACTTAACTGAAAGTAAATCCATCTTATGTTGGTTGTAGTTTAACCTTCTCCATTGCTTTCAATTTTCAGGGATTTGATTCCACCTCCTATTGCTGAATTTTTATTTATTTATTTTTTTAATATTTCTGCAATATCCAGAGGCCAAGGTCCTGTTATGTGCAGGGTCCTGTACAAACATATAGGCAATTGCTAAACTTTCTGGAGCAAGAGCTGACTCTGTCTGAAGAGTGTTATAGATGGATGAGGGGAATGGGGTCCACAAGAATAAAACAAGCTGTGCATTTCCTCTGCCTGACAATTTCAATCTTTTTCCTCCCATTCTCTGGAAAACTGAATTCCATTCAGCCTTCCTTCACACCCTCTTCTCCCTTTTTCTTGTATATCCTGTCTCGCGCTGAACCCCACTGAACCTCATGCCCATAAGCTCCATCGACACAGTCAGCGAGCTATATTGCCTTCCCTTTCTTGCCAAGACTTGCTCTCCTGCCTGGGTGCCTCTCTTCCTAACAAATAACCTTTTTCTCATTTTCAGCTCTGTCCAGAGGACTTGATTACCAGATGTGTGCACTTATTTTCACTCATCTAGCTGCATTTACGGTTGTGTAGCAGTAACCTCTGCATGTTTTTAAGTTAAACATTCTTCTTGGGTGGTGGCAGGGGACAGGGAAGAGGAAGGAAGGATTGTTCATTTGCACTGTCTCAAGAGTGCAGAGTTACTTGGGACAAAACAATCCCTCTCTTTGTGGTAATCTTACTAAACGGTTGGATATGCATCTTTATTAACCTCCTAATATCATGACTGGCAGGTACAACCATTTCCAGACAATATGGTTCATTCAGTCTTTACTCGAACATTTACTGTACACCGTGGCTGGTATGAGTAGCATGGTGGATAAAGGCAATTATTATTGCAGCACAAGATTTATCTAGGTTAGGGGTTTTTTTCCTTTCATTTTCATTTTAAGTGAAAGCATTCCTGGCTCCCTATTAGACTGGCCATGTTAGGAAAAGTTGAGTGTTACACCTTCTTATCTTGTTTCCTGGAGTGTTATAATGAAATCTCTCAGAAGCTAACATAGCACTTGAAACTGTGATGCTTATTGGAGTCCAAAAAACAATAAAGAATCATGTTCCAGTGGGTGTCATCAGTTATCAACAGCACAGTAAAAGTTTAACAACAAGAATAGTGACACTATCCATGTATCTTACACTTTACTTCAGCTGGTTTGAGTTACTTTCAACACCTACGTAAGAGATTTAATAGCTGAAAGCATTTTGCTGCTTGTGGTATTTGTTAGAAATATAATCTGAACTGCTACAATGGAGGAACATCTGATCAAATTTTCAGTGACAAGAGACTGGCTGTTTCAGTTTTAAAGTCAGCCTTGACTTTCCAGCATGAGAAAACAAAGATGAAGTAATCCCTTGCTGGGTGTTCACAAACAGCAGGGCGTAGCTTTCTGAACAGTGTCGGGGCAGTGGGATGAGACACTTGAGAGGACATGGTTTGTGGCCAGGTGAGATGTGCAGCGTTCTGAAGCTGGGCTATGTAAGTTTCCACACCAAAAGGCTGCAAAGCATTTTTTCTGAGAGATACACATAAGACAACAGATGACATATATGTCATGCATGTCATCTGACAATTGTTAAGGGAACATACTCGCTTTTTTCTGTCAAGGTTTTTCAAGATTTGACTGCTGTCTATTGCTTTAATTGCATTTGTCATGTTGAGTTGCTCTGTTTTCTGCAAATGGCAAAGATGTATCATATAAAGGAACTTTCTTGACTGGTTTTAGCCAGCCACACTTGCATTTGGAGTATAACCTGGTGGCTGGTACTAAGAATTAAAAGGTATATGCAACAGTGTCTGTCTCCTTCTACAGTACTTTTTGTGGAACATGAAGAATTCTGGTACATTGAGTGGTGTGTGTAGGAGGAAAGGAGAAAACCAAAAAGTGCTGGAGTGCTTTCTGAAAAAAAAAAAAAAAAAAAAAGTTATTACTTCAAGTTTCAGGATTTAGGGGGTGGGTGGAATCTTCCTTGTGTTTGGAATAGCACCTGTGGGAAAAATCATGCCTAAACATTATTTTTTATACATGTGCTTCTGTAGCAAGTCTTATCATTTACTGTCTAAGTATCCGTGAGTAACACGCACATGGGTAAACGCGGACCTTTACCAGACAGCAATACCCATTAGAGGTTTTTCAGTTTGACTTTAATCTTCTCCTTGCACATAAACAAAAGTGCTTCTTGTTGCTGTGTATAAATATTATCATTCTTGATATTTTTATTTGGAAATACATAGCAAGTTAGTGGTGGAACAAAATATTTTGCATCATGCAAATGACTGGCAAAGTCAGATATATTCAAGGAAATTATTAATTTTGGTTTACTGCCACAAAAAGAAAGTTCATGATGATGCATAAATCCTGTGCTCCTCAGTGATTTTAGCATTAGTTATTAGTTGGAAAGTGTCTTTATATAAATGCTTGCAACACTTGTAGTAAACAAGACACCTGAAATCAACAGTGGTATTAGTGTTCCTTATCTAACACTACTGATGCAGCTTGTCAAAGGACATGGGGATGGACCGTTTGGATTAATGCAGGTTGGCATATGGAAGAGTTGTATGAAGCAGGGTTAGGGAAAATTGAGTTTTGTCACCCCAAGTTTTAAGGGCCAGAATCAGAACTCTGCAGCCTCTGAAAAAATGGGTAAAAATAGAAAAAAGGAAACAGAAGGCCAGGTGGATCGAGCCCTCGAGAATTTTCCTCTCCATTACAGGAGGGAGAACACATACAAATCTGTGTGTTGCATATATGGAAAGAAAATATATACTGTGTTTCTCATCATCTTTATATTATAACAAAATATGTGTGGAAGACTTGTGTAGATTTGGGCAATGAGCTAAATCCTCTTTGACCATGGGACAGTTCTCATCATTCTTCTGCCAAACAGAGCAGAACCCTTGCACCTGATGATGTCTTTTTTTGGGTGATTATGCTGAAAAAAATGGGAGGATATGTAAAGTCTTCCTCCTGTAAGGGGTTTAAAAAAAAAAAAAAAGTAGTACTGCTGTGTCAACATATGGGATGTAGCATGCAGAACAATCCATGTCTATGACAATTCCTTGATGCACTGAAGTTCTTATAAAGAAGTTTACATACTGCAGCAAGCCATAGGCTCAGACACTGCATAGTAACACAGCAGACATTAGATAAATGCTCTGACTTTAACTTTGAATGATGTGTTTCATCTCCACAGTCCATTTGCACATCTCATGCACATCTTGTTCATTTGGTCTTTATTCAAGGGTTCTTTATGTGGTCATATTGTCTACATGGATTTCACATCTTGAAGGCCTATTTTGTAGTAGAGGGGGTACTCTAGATGTGTTAGTACTGAGGCAAAATAGTTAGAAGATGTGGATTTGCAGCGCACCAGCATTTGGGAACAGACAAAGTGATGGCATGGTTGTGCTTTTCTTACCTTAGTACTAGCCACCATACTACTTCCTCAAGACAGTACTTTTCATATCTTGTGAGCAGGTTTACAGAATAATGAAATTCCATGTTCCCCCAACACTGTGAGACAGGTTAGGATACTGTCTTGCTAGGAGAAATGGTTTTATTTCTCAAAAAACCTAGACAAAATCTCACCACCTTGGAATTCCTGCTAATAACTGAGTTTCTCTTGTCTTCCTGAGCATTCAAAGTATGGTGTTACCTGAATCCATATTGCCTAATGGATTTTTTTCTGTTCCTTTCATTTTCTAACTACCTCCAGAATGATTAATGCTAAATATTTCTTGTATGTCACATATGTATTGAAGATTGCTCCTTTTTGATTATTTTTTTTTAATACTAAATTGCAAACTATTGCTTTAGGTGTAGGGGTAGAAATAAAATTCTTAGCACAAAACACCCTGTTACATAAGGCTTTTATCAAAGTACTAACTTAAAGTTAAATCACAGCGTGTTGAGAAGCATACAAGTAGCATGACTTTGTTCCTGAATTTTCTGAATTTTTTATGAGGTTCTTCATATTTTTTTCTCTTAAGAAGTTAGAAATATCTGAATGTTTTAATTGGTGGAAAATGGAACTAAAACCAAACACGTTAAGTTCTCTAGTGTTTTTGCTCACTTGAATGATGCTTAAAGTGCACAGTGCACATAGTTCTATGCCTGCATTTTGCCCAGCTATACAGTGATGGCATGAAGTGACACGTCAAATAGACTTGAGAGCCGAGCAGGACAGGCGGCATTGCCATCATATCAGACCCTCTATCTTGCCACTGCTACTCTTTAAATCTTTTATTAACCTCCCTGGCTGGAGACATAGGGGTAAAGACAAGTTCAGAGCAACACTGAGATGCATGTTTTCAAAGCATTGTATGGCTAAATCCCCAACAACCCCCTCTGATACTAATGGGAATCCCGCAGCAAAATGGAAGGTGTGATGCAGGCATTGTGTTCTGAGTGACCTATCTATGCAATTATGAAAGTCCTTGTGGTATGTAACATCTTTCATTTGATGTGGGAGGGTATATCTTAAAGAGCTATGGCAAAGAAAGCTAATGGTGTCAGGAGCATTTCCCCCTTACAGTTCATGGGAGAGGAGCAGTCTGTTCTTGTATCATGCCTCAAATCCAGGAGCCAAATATTGTTCAAAGAAAAGCAAAAGGAATTTTATAGACTGTAGGATTAGCCTTCCTTTCATATATAGTTTTAGTGATTGCATTCAATGATTTTTGATATTTTAAGAAAAAAACCTGGATAATGGGAAACCTTATTGCAGAATAATGTTTTCTCAGCTTGCTACAAGAGTTGTATGCATGCTTACAAGCTTGGGGATTTAGATAATTTATGTACTTAAATTTTCCTCCTTTGCTTTTTCACTGGTACTGTAGCTGCACGTGAGTTAACATCTGTATTTTTTTCTTATATACAATAGAAGTTCCATGTATGTTGTATTGCATACAAGTATAAGGAAAGCTAATAAAAATTTAAAGTGTTTTAAGTTGGACTAACACTGAATTCTTACATAGTGTAGATCAGGATGATTCTTCTTTTTGCTCTAGATCTATTCACAAGAAGGAGAATTTAGGAGATGAATGTTTCATTTCTAGTTGCTACATTTTTAGCTTCATACCTCTGAGATTAAAGCCCCATCTGTAAAATTGCAAAGGTAACAGTCATACCTTTCATGAGTATTTTGAGTATAACTGCATTAATACTGGTGTAATACTTAACAAGTATATCAAGATATATTATTTATACAAATAACTTTTTTTTTTTTCTGACTGGTTCCTTCTATTTAAGGTCCTTGGAAATGGCTACTAAGTCTTACTTGGCAAAGCAGGAATAGAATAATGTTTTGAGGAACATTTGCGCTGTATTTTCTAATTGAATGTTTGCTCTGAGCCTTTAGTTTTTCATTTACATAAAGATCTATTTCATCAGTTCGAACGAAGAAACCAGCTCTGTCTCTCTGCAGGTCCCTCTGCACATCTTACTTCAATCTCCCTTGGTTTTATTTATTCTTAGGACAAGTTACAGATCCTCAGAAATAACTAGATTATTAGTTTTGAAGGAAATTAGTTTTGAAGTATGCCACTACCTGCAACCTCGTCCAGTGTCTCTCCAGGCAGGTTCCTGACAGCTGTAAGTGGCACCAGTAGATAGGTCCGAGAGCAGGGCATTGCTGATCACGGGCATAGATCTGGGTTTCTCAGGCAGTCTCCCAGGTGCAGAATCAGTTTCTTATGACACTGTTGCTCATCAAGGGCCTTGCATATTGATCATGTGGGCTGTGAAACTAGGGTGACAACTGTTGAAAATACCTCAGGTGATTGGTCATCCTTTCGCATAACTAACCTGGCTATGGCAGATCAGTTTTTCTAGCTAAATCCTTCAGGAGAGCAAGTAATGCAAGGTTAACAAAGAAACTTCTTAGGCATGTCCACTTTACTCCCAGATAAGTTAAAACAAACAAACAAACAAACTTATCAGCCTAAACAGTTGTGGGGAACAATAGAGAGTCCTGATTTTTACAGCACATGTTGCTCAGGCCAGAACCTCTGATGAGGCAGAGACTCCTCTGACTTTCTGCCCGGTCCCCAGGGCACAGGAAATCTTGAGCCCTTTTGAAGCAACCTTTGACTTTTTCCATCAGGAGACCAGGGCAAGAAAATCAGCCACGTGCCTCTAGAGCAGGGATTTCCTAGCTCTGTGTAGAGAAGCCTGCTCACTAGAAGAACTGCCCAGCCTCTGAGTGCTCAAGGGGATCATCCCTGTGCTGTGAGGGACAGTGGGAGCCATGCAGCACCACACCAGTATCTTAGTTTCATGTTCCCTTGTGCTTTTCTTACATGCCTTGTGCATTATATACGAGAATCATTGTGTACTAATTTTGTCAAGGATAGACTTGTCAAGGATTTCAGCATTGCCTAGGTGTGTTAAGTCAAGGAGCAGGCTATGATACAGACTGTGGCAGGGAACATTGCAGGGAAGGTTGCTATTGCATGGAGTGCACAGTTTGACTTGGGAACAGTCCAAATCCTTTCACAATTATCAATATGTTTCAAACAGCAGTTTGTACTGAATACATGCATATTTATACTAGGAAACATATAATTTATTAATCCTAGCTATTAAAGTAATACATAGGGTTCTTTGATTGACATCTGGCTCTGCTTCCTAAGAATTATGCTAAGAGGGAAGACCTAATGTAATAGATACGCAAGTTTTCTCCTTGGTAAAAAGGAAGTGTTTAGGTGCCCTTACCTGGATGTTCCCATGGCTATGTATCTGGGGTTGAGTTGGTCAACCTTTTTTGTCCTTTGCCAGTTAAAGTAGGCTTTGTTATAACTGTTGTTCCTTTATTCACTAACACACTTGTTTGGAGGAGTTCAAAAGGCTGTAGAACAGGTCTTATTACCTGTCTGTGCTCAGACCTGTGGGTCTGAGTAGAGCAGCAGCTGATAGTGAAAGCTATTTCTACTGTTTCTGCTCTCAAAGGGTTGTCCTGCTCCTGCATTGCAGATTCATAACTGGGGATAGTAACCTTTTAGATCACCCCAGCAACTAATTGCTGGAGAAGACAGAGAGAGCAAGGTTTTGAGCAATTCTTGTAAGTTTTTCTTTCTACGTCTCCAGCTTTGTGGAGGTGAGACAGCAAGAGTTTCTTGTATCTGTGTGCTGAAGGAATTTAACTGTTGGACAGAAAATGGTTTTTATACATGTTTTGTCCTGAAGGCTGACTGAGAATACCTGTCCATGGAAAACTAAAGCACTCTGTAGAGAAACCTGAGCTTGGGATGAAAAGCCATAAGCACTATAGCTACTTCCCAGCGGTGCTTCACTCAAGCAAACTATGAACACACTATGTGCGTTCATTTGAACACATTATAGGTCGAGGAAAAATGTGTGTGTGAACTGTTGAAGATTTTCAGTCAAGAAAGAGGCAACAAGTGTACACTGTGTAGAGGTGCCCAGGCTCTGGCAGGGGGCTGCAGGGCGGCCTCTGTGAGGAGAGGCCGGGGCTGCCCCGAGCCGGACACAGCCGGTTCCAGCCGGCTCCCACCGACCCCCCGCAGGGCACGGCTCAGCCCCGCAGCCACCACGGCAGAGCCGCGGGGAAAGCCTGTGTAAGAAAGGGCAAAATGCTGCCCGGCTGCGAGGAGAAAAGTGTGAGAAACAGCCCTGCAGGCACAGAGGGTAGAGGGGGAGGAGAGGAGGAGGTGCTCCAGGAGCCGCAGCAGGGATCCCCTGCAGCTCCTGGAGAGACCACGCTGGAGCAGGTACCCACACTGCAGCCATGGAGGACCCCACACTGGAGCAGGTGGATATGTCATGAAGGAACTGCAACCTGCGGAGAGCCCACACAGGAGGAGATTTATCCTGAAGGACAGAAGCCTATGCAAAAGACCCACGCTGGAGCAGGGGAACGTTTGAGGAGGAAGGAGTGGCAGAGAGGAGCTGTTACAGACTGACTACAACCCCCTGTTCCTCATCCTCTCTGTGCCACTGGAGGATGGCAATGGTTTAAATTACTTTTCCCCAAGTTGAGTCTGTTTTGCCAGTGACAGAAATTGGTGAGTGATCTCCCTGTCTTTATCTTGACCCATGAACTTTTGCATCTTACTTTCTCCTCCTCTCTTGTTGAGGAGGAGGAGGGAGGGAGTGGCTGGGTGTCCATCTGGCAGCCAGCCAACATCAGCCCCCCACAATATAAAATAATGTCATAATGATACTGTACTGCAAATGGTGCCCAAGACTGTGCATCTTTCAAAGGCACTGTGTTTAGCAGAGTAGACATGCCCAAGAGGGATGGCAGATGCTGCTGAAAGGGTTTTGTAGACTATGGCTTCCTGAGAGAGAAAAAAAGATTGGACTGTTCCAAGATTGGTTTTGTTTGAAAGGTGAAGATAAACTCTGAGGGTGGGATTCAGTATTTTAAAACTAGGCACTGAGTGCCATTTAAAACACAGATAGGTGTCCAAGGCATTTTTATATGTTGGGCAGCCACCACACAGGACTCATGGTCTACCGTCCTGGGAGGCCAGGTGGCACTAAGTTGTTTAACACTAAACACAGACTTCCAAATCCTGCCCTGATTGATAGCGTATAAGGTGCAATGCATGTGTTATTTACTAATGGATGGAGTTTTCTGTGTTTTAAGGAAAGTGGTGGAACTTCCTTGTGTAACATGCCCGAAGTACCTGTCAGTACCTGTCCTTCTTTGCCTTTCTTCTTTTGTCAGTGGCACCCAGTAGCCCAGACTGATGTTGCCTCCCTGAAAGATTTCACATGTGGACTGAGGGGACTGTCATCTTGCTCTTGACATCTTGTACTTAGTATTTAGACATCCTGTGCTTAGAGGACTTCCTAACTTTGCATTTTTTTTTCAAATACAGTGGTTGTTTTCTGTATTTGAGGAGAGTAAACCTGAGGTTACAAAACAGTTGACAGATAAGTGGAGCTACAGCTAGGTAGCATGGGCTTTCTGCTTGGCTGCTGACTGCGTGATGTGCTGAAATATTACCCAATATAGGCTTCATTAAAAGTAGGCTTGCATGTTCAATGTGGATTAAGAAATTCCCAAGTGTGTCCTAGATGCATATTTTTAACGCAACAAAGATGCTCGGTGATGTAGATGGGTGTGTTCAGTCTTCTTCACAGCAATGCTACCTCATCATGAATAAGGAGACTAACAAAGTTGAAAATTATTAACTTTGTCTCTGGGTCCTGGTAATTCAAACATTCAACAGTACCATAGCATTTACTGGCCTTCAGATCGACCTACTGACTATCTTGAGATAAAACAACATTTGGAAGTAGATTAATCATTTAGGATGCAGTTGCTTTGATACTTGTATCAAGTGATAAAATCCAGAGTGTTTGCTACTGGAAATGAACATTCATTGAGGTTTACTTAATGCATGTGCAAGAAAAAGAAGGAAAACTATGTTAAATCAGCAATTTACTTCAGTTAACTCAGTTACAGCAACAGCTTATGGTAGGCTATGAACATACGACAGGTCAAATACTCACATAGTAACAGCCCATGTAACTTCACCCAGAGTATCCTGGTCCCAAATAAATTAGAGACAGGTAAGTGAAATTAGGTTTATGGTGGGTGGGGTACTGCAAGCTAGAAGTGCTTACAGCACTATAGCTACTGTGGAGAAATAGACACTTAATCATATGTTTACATGCCTATACAATCAGTGTAATTAAATTACTGTCAAAAGCACATCATTCAATTTTTCCTCTTTAGGAGGACTAAGTAGAGCCTGAGGACAGGAGGAATTCTAAATAAGGGGAAGATGCAACTGAGTAGGAAATGAAGGTTAAAATAACCCTAAGATAAGTTTCTTCAAGGGGTAAATGAAGAAGAGTTTTTCACTAGAACTGTACATGCTTTTAAGCAGCAAAGACATTAGGCAAATACTTTTTATATATTCTTAAAATAGATTCATTAAAAATGTTCCTAAATGTGACTCCTCAGTGATGTTTAAAAGGGCCAGGCAATTTTAATTCTGTTATTTTAAATAATAAATACATAAAAATATGAAAAAAATGGGGAAAAATCCCTAAAGAATGTACGAAACTTTACATCTAAGCAGGTTATTATTTTACCCCCAAATAATGCACCTTTACCTGCTTTTATTAATCAAGTTTTTTAAAGTGTAGGCTCTGTATTTATTGGGTATGTAGCCCAGCAAAATTTCCTGGAAAAACTGAATTAAAAAAGGGAGAAAAATTACTATATCTCACTATTCCCATGTATTGTTGTTTGGCTGGATATTTTCATGAAAGATACAACGGTGGAAATCCTTCAGTGAATTTTAATTTGTGTGTTGGTGTCATAATGCCAGAGTAGTTTACAACCAAAATGGTTAGGCCCTGGGCAATGAATTTCCAAGTTTCTAGCACTTCTCCAGATACAGATATTAGATACAGAGATTATTAGATGATAACTAAACATTTTTTACTGCAACTTTTTTTACAGACCTGATATTTTACATCAACACAACTACTATTCTTCTGTTGCCACAAATTTAAGTAGTAATATTGAATGCTATATTTTTCACCTCTTAAGACATTGCTACTTTTCCGTGGAAGGTTACAAGCCCAAGTCTGGAAAGCTCTGTTCCGTCATCAGAGCATTTGGGATTGTAAGAGTTACTAAAATGGAAAAGATCAGGTCAATATTTGCATCAGGTCCTTTACAAAAGCGAAGTGTTTGGCATCTGCATCATGTTAAGGCAGTTCAGTTAACGGGAGCTCCTGTAGTGTATAATTGAGCTGCAGGTTTCTGGCACTTCTGAAAGTCAGCCTACCTGCTTATTTAGAATCTTAAATTTCAGTTATGCAGTAATTTTCTGGAATGAAGCTTATAGCAGGACTAGAGTTTAAACATGGATGCCAGAGCCTGAGTGTTGTTTGGAAATTCAGACCATAATTCAGAAGCTGAATATATAGCAAGTATATACACAAAATACCAGCATAACTAATGCTGTTGACATAGTGTGGTGTATTCTGGGAATTTATAAGAACTTGAATAAAGGACTGAGGCTGATAGTACTACATGCTATAAAAATAATAATAGAAAAAAAGATGATAGTTTGTAAATAAAACAGCAATTGAAATTAAAGAAGGGTGTAGAAAACTGATGTGATACATGATACAGTTCTAGAATTAGAAACCTCACTCTAAATACAGATATATTTTTTAACTATTGTCCATTTTATTTGATGCCAGGTGTAACAAATCAGATAATCTTTTTGCTGTAATTTCTTAACATTTGTACCAATAGTATAAGTTTACTCTGCTGGTATGAGTTAAATAAAAAAAAAAACAAAACTGTGTTATGGTAACGATTATAAAATAAGACAAAAATCTGCCCATGTTTAGAGGAATGTGATTTCATTTACTTCAATACAGTGCTGGAAATTTGTCAGGTTCATTGCTACAAACAAGAAACATACTATTTTTTCTCTCTCAGTAAGCGCAGAACAGAAAATTACATATTTTCTTTAAACAAAACTGCCTCAAATTCTTCCATGAATACTTGAAGTTTTCAGGTGTTATCCTCTAACAAAACCTTCAAATTAACACTAATGTACTTGACATTATGGAGTGTGGTTCTTGAATAGAGGCCATGCTAAGGTTTTTAAAAGGTTCATACCTTAAAAATTATATCATCATTCTGCTCTCTGAAGGCTTCCCTTTTAGCAATGAAGCTTATTTTTGTGCTATATGATGTCATAGCCCAGACATTTAACCTAAAGGGAAAAATTAATAATTAGCTTGCAGATTTGTAGTTGCTGGAGTTTAAATTTTGGGCAGAGACAAACACAAAGAAGGTATTTGGCAGCTTATTGTTTTGACAGAAACAGTAAGAGTGGTCTGGTTGAAGAAATATGCTTTAGTTAATATTAGTAGGTTTAAATTTTTTTTTACTGTTTATTTTGCTTTTGCAAAAAAAAATCTACCTTAGAGAACCAAAAGCAGTTTCTTGTGATTATTTTTAAATATACATTAAATATCTTTAGTCAAAATTATAATGATTATAAAAAGTCTGTCACCTTTTTATTTATTTTTTTATAATGTAATATACAATAGAATTTTGTCATTAAAAAAATGTTACTGCATGACTGCATCGAAGGACTGTGATTCAAAGAACTGTGTAGTATACCAATGTAAAGAAAAAAAAACACTCTTTTTTGTTCTTTTGTGGTAGTATTGAATACAGTGTTTTGTGAAAACTGATACACAACAAGGCCTGTCAAACATATGGCTATCGCATTAAAATTTTTCATTTCCCACTGGAAAATTAAATATTTTCACCTTGCTATCTGTAGTATATCTTTACCAAATGTAGGAAAATGTAGGGAAAAGTACACATCTGCAGGTAATGTTATCTGGCTGTTAAAAGGAAATTTGGGCTCTTTTGAGTGGCAGCTTACAGAGAGATAAACAAACATTTAAAATTAATTATACTAAATGCATAAAAGGGACAAGGTTACAGTAAGCATAATGTGTTTTTTTATTTATTTATATGAAACATAAACATCAATGCACACTGTTTACGATACTGCCTTAATTATCTTTCCTCTTGTGATTTTTTTTTTTCCTTTAAAAAGCAATAGAACCTGAAAGTCACTCAGAGGATGTATTTTATCAGATTTGGAAAACATGTAATTCTAGTAAGTTGGGAAAAAGCACCTATGGTAATGAAGAACACCAGCTTTCCTGGGAAAGGTATAGTTCCCTAATTCAGAGCAGGCATTAGAATATGAAATCAAGATGTTTAAATATCAGATGAAATTTCTATTCCTTTCTCTTTCATTAGTATTTTTGTGCATTCCTGGATGAGTATATCCTAAGCATCCACAAACTGAAAATGGTCTCTAATGCAAAGGCAAAACTTGCAGAACATTGGGCACCAACTGGAAAATGATTTTATTTCAGCTACCAGTGGATCATTACTAATAACACAGATTTACTTTGCCTTCGTGTTCAGAATACTTACATGTTTTTGTAAGCCGTCTACCCAGAATTTACAAATAGGAAATAAAATAACCCTCGAAAGCCAAGCAACTTCTCCTTGTCGCCATATGCTGCATCTTTTCCCCCTAGGTTTTGTATACTGTGTGTGCTGAAGAATGGTGTCTTTTCTTTTCATGTTGCTCTGTCGGCGGTCAAAACAGCTATTCTATTCATGAATATGTAAATCCCATGCATAAAATCAGAGAAATTAGCATGGCGATTCCCACTATAGAATGTGCCCAATTATATCTGTCTAATACGTGAATAGCGATGATTTAATCTTTTAACTATATGAGCAGATTCAGGTACTGTTACAAGAGATGCTGTAATTACAGAATACCCAAACACACAAGCTGGATGTGTGCACATGCTGGGGGATCATCGGGCTTTTAATAAGAACTGGGCATCTGATGCGTGGCTGTGATGGAGTGCATGCAGATTCATTTACAGGCGCTTACTCTGGTGGTTGGTGACAAGGGAGAAAAATGCCCTAGGTCTGCAATACCCTTCCCCTTACTAACTGAGACTCATTTGCATTTGAAATTTTTTTTAGTTCCTACTGAATGCTTGCAATTAGAACGGAACGAATAAAAGTTTGGATAAATAAAGGGAGAAAATGGTGACTGTATTTGCTAGGCATCCTTAACTCACTTGGTTTATCAGGAATGGGTGTTGGAGGGGGGAGGAAGGACATGCAGAAAACAAAAACAAAAAGGCACAACCAGCAATTGATGCATTTTTGTATTTAAATAAGCAGGCGTGCTCATGCATATTTATATGACGTGCATGCCTATGCGCTGCTCTGAGCAGTGGCACTGCGGCTCGGCTGCAGTAATTAGGCTGATGTAATTATAGCAAAACAAAGCAAGCTTAGGCTGATTTTTTTTTCATACAGTGGGAACATTAAAGACATATGCGTATTCCAGTGTACAAAAAATGAACCTGAACTGCTGTCAGAGGCTAGGAGGACAGTGTGGCCAGTGCACCTATTGTGTCACTGCTGTAGAAAGCAGCTTAGCGATTGGCCACTGTCTGCAGCACATAATACTGACTGGTTATAAAGGACTTGTCTAGAGGAAAGCCTGTAGGTACTCCATTGTCTGGCAAAGTTGATATGACTGCATTCTTTTTGCAGGGGGTCAGACAGCTGAACTGTAAAAGCTGCACAGATTATTTTTTTTTTCCTCCTTCTTCCTCTGTCTCTCTGTCTCTGTCTCTCTCTCTGTCTCTCTGTCTCTTCCATACAGCATTTTTCTTTCATGCCCTGTCTCAGTTTGCATAGTTAAAGAGAATGCTAATTAAGATCCCTTGTCTTAACCTGAAAATAATTACTCGGATGTAAACAGAAAACTGGCGATAGTTTGAAATATTCTTGTGTAGTACAAAGATAGAAGTTACTGTTCTAGGGGAAAATAATGAAGAAATTTTTTTTGTAATCAAGGTAAACAAAGAAGAGTTGTTGCTTCTCTTACTTCCTTTCTTCCATTCTTTCTTTTTTTTATTATTTTTCTTTTTTTTTTTAAAACCAATGATGCCGTGCTATTGCAGGTCAGATAATGTTTTATTTCAGAAAGTGTGCTAGCTACATAATTTAAAAGTCCACAAATCAGTTGCAATTTAGTGCTTATTAATCCTTCTTAGGATGTAATTCAGTGAAAGAACTGCTTTAAAAAAATTCTTTTCTGTATTATAGACGGATCTAACAACGCAGTCTGGGCTCCGTGCCAAAGGCTGGTATTTCACAGCAGCGACCGCCTTACAGATGAGCTGTGGGAAGCAGGAGGGAGACTCTCTTAGGGTGCCACTACTATGGAGACACAGCTGGGCTGAACAAGATTTGCTTCAAACGACAACAAGAGAGACAGAAAGTGTCTGGTTCGACCGCTGCCCAAGCAGGCAGTAACCAGAAGAGCTAGCAGCCAATCCGGCCATGCTGCACTGTTCGAAACCAGCTCTACATCCCAGCCAATCAGTGACATCACTGGTGAGAAACTCATTTACATCATGCAGTAATGAACTTTGTTTAACGTATCCTTTTTTCTTTTCTTTTTTTTTTTTTTTTTTCCCTCACAGAGATTAGGTCCTCCATTAATTATTCTGCCAGCATAATTTGAATCGCTATGCAAAACGGTGGCTACATTTTTCCTGATTTTTTTTTTAACTGTGTGCTGTCTCTGCAGGTAACCATGGGCATTGTTCCATTTTTTTTTCTGTTGGCCCCGTAAAACCTTTAAAAGAGTCTTTTATTGTTAATATTGTGCATATATTTTTCTTTCATGTATGTTTGTCTCCTTGTAGTCCTTACCTAATGTGGTACTGCTTCCTCCAGTTATAGTCTGAGATTACCTTTAATCATCTTGGAAGGTAAAAAGGGTGTTGCTGCAGCATCGAGTTTGCATCTTTAGCTGCCATCACGGTCTAAGTACTTATTCTAATGCTTTGGAATCATTTTGCTGTGGCGGTTTTACATATCTGGCTTTCTCTAAAGGTTCTTACATGCATCTGTTACAACTGAGTGAAGTTCAGTACTGTTATATTTCATTCTTCACCACTTTCAGCCAAGATGTCATTTTATTAATGAATAGAACTGAGATCATTTCTGTACAAATTTCACCCCCTTCCTTCTACCTCAACACAATGCACCTGATTTGCATCCATTTACCAGAATAACTGAATACAAGAGCCAGTATGAAAGGAAGTCAAGGGAGAGCTTGCATACTGCTTCAGGATATGTTGCAGCAAAGCGAAATATAGAAATTTTGTTTAGCTATTTCCCTTTTTACTTAGGGTGTGCTAAATCTACACAGAAAAGATTAGATCTTAGCTTGAAAAACTATTCTCTAGCCAGCTTTTCATATTAGGGAATAGGTTTGGTGGTTTGGTTGGGTTTTTTTGTTTTTTAAATAATAAACATGCACATTTTCTTGAGATGTGTTCAATTATAAATGGAAAACATTTGGGCAAGCCAACATTGTGTTGAACATTTGGATTTAGTTCTTTGTGGGTAAAGTAATTTGTTGTGCGAACAATTTAAAACCAGCCCAGAATACTGTGGAATGCAGAGATTTCAGACCGCATAATCTAATGAGGCAAGATTTTGCTCTTCAGTATTCTAATAGCTGAAACAGAATCAGATATGAGACAAATTCAATATTGTGTTATTAAATTAAAGCTATACCTATTGCTAGTGGGCTTGAAGAGGTCAACAGTCTTTGGTAAAGCAAAATTTTATTTAAAGAAGTATTCTTAAATAGATTTTTGCTTACAACATGATAACTTCCCCCCTCCATGCACGCAATAATGTACAATTTGTTTATGGAGCTTCGGTTATATATTGATCCTTGTAGTCACTTTGAAAATACAGAGGATTTAAACACTAAACCATAGCTCTTTCAATGCATGATGCATTCCATCATCCCATCATCAGTATTCTGTGTGCGGCTGTCCTGATTCAGCCACTAGCTCCCCTGCTGCAGATCCTGTAATTTGAATCATGCGTAATAATATATTATCCTACTGGGGGCCTTCTTTCAGTAGGAGAGTGGTTTTATACCTTCTGCTATAAGAGAACTGTTGGCTCCTTGCCATCTCGTAGCCATTATTCACAGAGGCAATCAAGATAGTCTTCCTTAAGGAATAACATCTGCACAACTGCATGTGCCAGAAATATGCAGCCTCCCCTCACGTTATAAATTTGGTTTTCTTGGAAGCAGGAGTATTTGAGAATACTGGAGCATAAAAACTGGACATTTACAGGAATTCATCAAAAGTGTATTGAATGTACCATGTGCTGAAATCCACGCTGTGAGGACATTTGGAGTGGCTAATAGGGGCAAAGGAGAAGAAAATAGAAGCTGGTGGCTATTTTGTGGCTCTTGCTAAACTTTTTGAAATCCAGGTTATTGACTTGGCTGATGATTAGTGCTATATTAAAAATGTGATATTTTCCTTGCTGACAAGGTAATTTTCTAGCTGATATGCTGATGGTATGTTGCCAGTTGGGACTGGAGCTGTGTTTCCCAAGTTGAGAATCTAACATTATGTGATGCATTCAACAGGATGCATTATCAGATAGTGGTGAATGAAAAACAGATACAAAAATGGGACTAAGCTTGTAGAAAATACAGAAACTTCACAATGAAGTAGCAAATCTCAGAAATGCAGAATCTGAGAATACTCTGAAAATACAAGTTTATGTATTGTACCTGCTGGTAAAAGCTCTGGAGGGCATCCAAAGGCTAGTGAAAGCAGCTGTGTGGGGGCAGAGAAAGAGAAACCCCAGATCTGTGCGACTCTATCATCTATAGAATGTGCACTGCTGCCACATGTAGTGTATCTACCAACACTGTGGCCTACTATTTTCTTTCCTTTCATTCACATAAATATCATCCCTAAACCACAAACAAAAACCCCTGAGATCTTATTTTTACAAATATTCTTTTTGTGTAAGCATATAGAGGAGTGGAAATTTTTCTTATGTACAAGCGTTTTGACCATTCCTATTAGTGATAGCAGAGTTGTTATTTCCAATTTAGGGAAGAAAGAGGGGAAGTATTGGGGAGAAAGAGAAGAAAAGTCGGATTTAACATGTTTATGTCATGCTGGATCTTACGTATTCTTCACTGAAAAGCAACAATACAATTGTAGTAACTAATCCTACACAAGCTGTGTTTATTACAGTACTATTGAGATGTATAGAGATGGAGGGGAGTCTTCTTTTTGGCATCATCTCCTGTTTCACCTTCTAGAAGAGAGAAATAAGATCCATAACCTGGCTGAAAATTGAAAGTGCTAGTATTTAGGTACAGATGTTCCTCTGAGACTAGAGGAGTGATAGTTAAATAGGGCTTATCTGGTGGCTGACATTTAAAGAATCTTCTTAGAAGGAAGATGTGACCTCAGCACCTGAATAATCTGCCATATTCAAGATACGGTACAAAAAAGATTGGTATTCTTTAAAGAAACAAGGGAAATCCAGTAGTGTGGCCTAGAAATAAACTAAAATTTAGACAAAGAGGTTGGTGGTTTCTGCTTACTCCCTGACTCATACCAAGCAAGTAGTGAGGAAGAAAACTTCATAGGCCATTGATGCTCCATTGAAGAACATCTTCCATGTAGTCCTTGAGTTTTGAATACTAGGGATCAATAGGAAAAACAATACAATAGAACATAATGATTTGATGGATCAGAGGGAGACAAATCATCTTTATAATAGCTGAACTCTACTTAAATGAGGAAACAGAGTAAGTGGAGCATGGCAGTTGTCATATTTAATCCTATTTAAGAGAAGAGTTATATCATTCTAGAGGATGAGCCAGCAAATAAGAGCCGCTGGAAATTACGATATGTTTCTTTTCTACTTCTGTGAACAAATACATAGTACTTGATTTTGTTTTTCTGTGCTAGCATTTCTGCTTTCTGATGAAAGTCCTAACAAAAAGTCTATTCAAAATATTTCTTCTAACAAAAGGCTATTATTTCAATATCTGATGTTTCTAAGTAAGGCACCTACATGAATAGGGTATAGACACTGAAATTTGTTTTTTTGCCGTTACATAGTCTTTAAATCCTACCTTTTGCAGCTCAAGTTGTACCATTTATAATGAAAACAATGAGATTGAGTGGCAGAGGTGACTGCAAATGTGAATTACTGCAATTAATTTTTTATGTCATATATGATTTTTTTATAGTTGAAGAGAATGGTCCTGTTTTCTCAAATAGCCATTTTTTAAAAAAACAGATTCATTCAATCAGTTCTTAGAATTGAGGGTGACAATACTGGGAAAACACACTAAGAAATCAGTAACTTCTAGGTTTGTCCTTCAAAAATAAAAAGAGCGACTGTGAGAAAAATGTAATTGTTTCTTTTTTGTTGATGACCTTTCAGCTGCGACCCTTCAAAAGGCCTGTACATCCTCTCTTTTTGCAGCATGCTAAATCGACTTGGTTTTAATACTAATGTATAAATCAAGACTAGAATATCCTGCACATGTTTACCTAAAGGTAGAGGATATTGAGCTATTAAATACACTAGCTTCTTTTATAATCAACAGTGAAATAGTGGAAAGCTTTAGAGAAATATCTGTCTTGCTGAGTTTGGTCTAAAAATCTAGAACAGTACATACATATATATTTCACTTGGGCATATAAATGTTCTCTGAGTATGGAATATTAATTATTCTGGTTTTAGCCAGTACTGAGATACATACTTGTCTAAGACTGTGGAAAAAAGAGCTTATTTATGGGATACTTTAAAACTGAATCAAAATACGATCTTGGGTAAACAAGGTCAGTTACTATTTTACTGTGACACTCTAGCTTTCCTCACTTTAAATTAGGCTGTGGAAAATGGCGTGCGATGGCTATTCTCTATGAGAAAAAGCCTGAACGGAACTGAAAACCATTTTCTAGAAGCAAGTATAGAAAAGATGGTGAATAGTAGATAGAAAGTCATCAGTTGTTCAGGGTCAGTCCTACAATGACTTAAGGGTGATACTGGAAAAGGGTGTCTTTCTTGACCTAAACGCTTCACTGAAATTTCTTCATTTTACTGATGGCTAATGGCAGGGCAGTTGCACAGTGCACATTGGACTACGTCACCCTGAAGGCCATCAGACAGGGGTTTTGATGTGCAAGGCAGTAAACCGCTGACTTCTGTGGTTGTGTTTTTATTTCTTCTTACAGTTGTTTTCATTTTTCATGTTATACGTCAATGTTGTATTGCACTTAGTGAATGTTTTTTTAATCCAGATATGTTTTATTAATGCATTTCTAATTTTTCATTTTATTCCTGCATTTAAATGAAAAGAGAAAATATCTTGCTATTAGAAAATCCTTTACCCAATAAATTTAAGACAATTGTTTTTACTGAGAGAAACTGAGCTCTGCGTTACTATCCAGCAACTGTCAAATTAGGCACTAATACTTTGTTATGAAAACTATCACGTAACGTTTTTGGGAATTGTCTTTAGGAGGATTTAGGACTGAAAATTGTAAAAGAGTACCATAATTTATAACAGCTTATGATTATGACCTCATTGGAGTTCATGAAGAAAAGAAAGCTATCTCTGAAAGGCAAATTTAGAGAAATATCTCTGCCAAATTCTTAGGTTAGAAGGCTGGATTGGGCGTGTGGGGTGGATTTCTTTTAACATGAATAAACTTGTCCAAAAGGCCCAATGACATAGACATTTTAAAAAAACTTAGATTGGCAAGATAATTATTAAAGAATATTCAGATAATCTCAGGCAACGTATAACCATAAAAAGGGGCAGAAGTAAACCAGGAGTAGCATACCAAGAATGCTACAGTTCTGATAACATATCAGCTGTAGCATGAACCAAGTCACCTTGGTAGTGGAAGCAGGCTTACTTTGTTAACAAGGTATGAACTAATCTACCTTTGCAGCTAGCCTAACTAGCTGAGATAGATCCCTAGTGTAGTTGAGATAAATTTATTTTCATCAGATGGCTCTGCATTGTGCAGTATATATCCAAAGTGGCTAAATAGAAGGTCACAAAAGCCATATGAGCCAAAATTAGCTTTAAAGTTGAGAAGCAATCCTCATTCTTATAGTTACAAGCCAGCATCAAAGTGATTGTAACAGGAAGGAACTTTCCTCATGAAAGGCAGTATTTCATAATTACTTTATATGACATGCGCAGGCTTCCCATACTGGCTGGCACTGTCCTTAGTCTGGCAGAATATAAATTTTGTGCAGAACTGTACTTGTAAAAAGATAAGTGGAGGGCTTTAACTTTGAGGGCAGAAAGCTTGAAACTCAGTCACCGGGGAACTTAACCTTACTGAAAGATGCTATGAGTGCAATGTCACTGTTTTGAAATCTATTGCTAAACATATCAAAAGCTATTTTTACACTAGTTGAATTCTTGATGTTGTGTGTTTTCATTCCTGGAAATAAGTTTAATAAGCATGTATGGAGATCGAAAAATGCACCGATCACAACCTGCTCAGTATCTGACAAAGCATAATCAAGTCTTCTTGTCCACTGCAAATGGAAATGGGTATTTTTTGTCTCTAGAGCTGTTCATCTGTTGGTGGTTTGGAGGACTCTGAGAGGGGAAGGAAGCGTTGGGCTGAGGCAGCAATATGAGGATGACTGACCTCTAATATGGGGGTTGTACCAAGGAAGCAAGGCTTCCCTGCTTCTGTTATTAGTTAGCTGCTTCATCCTTAGGATTTAACTTCACCTGGACACTAAGAAATTTAGGGGATTATTCTTTTATAGTCATCATAAAGGAGATACAGGTTTAGGGGCTGTCTGTTACTAGTTTTCTCAAAGGCTTTGAACAGAGGCCAAGTGGCAATAAGAAACATATTTAAAACATTTTGGACTTTGCAGGGAAGGTGGAGTGGTGTTTGGTCCTACTAGGGTTGATATGAGGAGAAACCTATAAGATCTGTTGTGAAAAATACACTGTAGCTCATTTATGATGATTTCAGTGCATCTGATCTAGTGTGCAGAATTTGGAATGTTTTGCAGCTGGTAGAGTGGGATGGGAGTTTGTAATTGTGCTGGTTGTCCAATGAAAATTACTGTTTCTGTAAAATCTGAGCTAGCTTTGGGTAATGTTTGTTACCAAGAATTTTCAGGTTTAAAACAGGTAAGGAATGGAAAAATAATATTCCACTGCAGGTCATGTCACCTCAAAAACAATAAAAATCACCTAATGAAAAATTTGCCTTTGAGTTGGTCTGACAAAACTGCATGTAGCATGTTCCATTTTAGCATGTCATCTTACCAGAATAGTAGTTGGGCTTCTTTTCTTTTTTTGTGGTTGGTGCTCAAAACAAACAACAGGAGATATCTTCAAACACACAGACAAAATGGTGCTATTTGAACTCTCTACCATGGGACACTCCTGACTCAAAAAAGTTACCTTTATTCAAAGAGTGTTCAGTCAAATTCCTGGATGAAAAGTCCATGAGAAACTGTTGAGCACATTGACATTACTTCTAACTCAGGAAATCCTTGAGATGTGAATTGCTGAAGGCTAGGAAGTTATAGCAGGAAAGTATCTCTATGTGTTTGTGTGTCCTTACTCTTTTCTCTTAGGCGTCTACCATCAGAGATAAGATACTGGACTCTCTGATGGGTTAAAGTACATGCACTACTAGGTTCCCTGAGATGCTAAGTATAACACCATTCAAATTTTCCTCACTGCTGTGTACAGGAATCAATTTATTTTAGCTATAATAAGCAAAATATAGTTAGGCAGATGGTATATGCACAAAAATGTAAACAGTAAGACACTAAATTGTTCTTTTTAGGTATTACATTTTGATAATAAAAGATGGAGGAGCCTTGATGGTGCATTAAATAAAGCACATTGAAACACTGTAGTCAATTAAAACAAGACATTTTGATCTTTTGAATGTTCAGAGGTGTTTACCATTTATCAGCCAAGTTGAAATATTTCTGAATTTTTAAGTTCTTTTTGAATGTCGCATTCAACATAAAATTTTGAAATTGCTATACTTTGACCATCTTGGTGATGAAAAAAAATCTGAAGTGGTGAAACATCTTGCTAGATGAAAATGTCATATTTTGATAATTTCCAGCAAGCTGCTCTACTAGGCTGTAAGGCTGTATTTCCCTTTCCTATCAACTGAAGGATGCTGTCCTGACCTGAAGCCTGCCCATGAAGTACCTATGAAACAACCACTGTGTGTGTGAAATAGCATCTTCTTAGATTCCCATTAATTTTTCACATGAAACTTATGTTCAATGGCTGTTTCCTGTAGATCACTTCAATTAGTCTATGATTTTTTGTGAGAGGCAGTTATAATGGTTTGGGTCCTTAAGTTATTAAGATATAGTTCATGGTAATACATGCAACATCTTGAAAATTATGTAGATTCACTGTCCATGCAGAATGGTCTAAGTACATGTAAATGTACATATTTTTAGTAAAAGCACTCATTGTTAAACCAGCTGCTTTAATTGGTCCACAAAACTGAAATTATTTCCTTTTGTTTCTTGTTCTGCAAAATGTGGACATAGAATTAAGACTATGGTAATGATGATTGCCGTGCTGAAAATAAGTATTTACGTTGTAAATAGCACCCAAGCACTAGTTAAAGCTGAAAACAAGACTATAAGTATTTGACAATCTGTTTGTGTTTTGTAACAAAATATATTTCCGTTTGAGTCACTGAACAGCAACAAAGTGTTAAGTGTTGTTTCCACAATTTTTAGAAAGTTACAATGATTGCAAAGACCTGGAAAATTCTGGAGTTTAACACTACAGTGGAAATATTTCTAAATAGTCAACAGAGTGTCATTGTAAAAAATTATAATTGCATTTGTGAATTTTTTTGCAAGTTCTTTTTGAAGACACTGGGTGGTTTTGTTTTCAATCCAAATTTGTGAACCAGTTTGGGAGCCAACATCAACATGAATGTTGATGTGAATACAAACCATTATGTTGATATAGTTACATAATTTTAGTATACATATTCATTTTCTGGTGTGTATTTGGAACTATATTTGTGTATTTTCAAAAAGTTTTGGCTTAGCTGACTAAATAAAGACCTGCCCCACAGTTGCATTTTCTTATGCCATTCTGACACGTCTGAAATAGCCTGATTTTATTGCATTGCCAGTCATTTTCTCCATGGGGGGCTACAGTAATTACCTATTCCCTATTGGCCTATATAGACATTGTGAGCTATCTGGGGCAAAACTTGCGTTACTATGATGTGTGCTTGTTCAGGGCCCAGTACAGGGAGGCCAGTGGAGCTTCCAGGGATTCACATTGCGCAAGTCACAGCTGTGGTGTCAAAAGAAATGGGCATGCTAAGTGGAGAAATGTAGTAAAGAAGGTTATTTTCAAAAATCTGTCTGCTTGCTTTGGTGCTTCTGGCGGACGTTCTTTTAGAAACATGGCTGTGATAGGATGTGCAGGCGCAGCCTGGAATGCCAGCCCAAACAAGGGCTGAGCAGTCATTTATACTCTGATACCTTCCCCTTGTCTGAAGTCAGAGGTCTACAGCTACCCATGAACAGGCATTGAAGTGGGGTGGATATGTGAGACATCATGTCACTGGCAACTCTAGGTATGGGATAAATGACTAGTGTTTCTTTTCTTCCTTAACTACCTGCTCAGTCTCCCTTTTGATTAGCATCGTTTCTTTTACAACAGTGTCTATGGAAAACAGGAATGTATTTCTTCATTAAAATATATCTCTGAGAGAGACCTGGGTACAAATTTTGTGCACCTCATAACCAGCTGTCTCATGTTTCTGATAGGCTCTCATAACTGGTAGCTACATTATTCATTTTCTCTCATTCTTTTCACAGTTCCCATTACCTGTATTGCTTATTATTAATGTGACTCATTAAAATTTTCCAAAGACTTCTTGATAACTTTCAACTCCTCTTGCTTTCCTACCAATGCAGCTATTATTTTAATCTTAATATTCATGATAACAATCAGAGCAATTTTTTGATGGCACTGATGGCCTAATCAGAATCAGGAGCTAGTGTTGTTAGACAACAATTATGAAGAAACAAATCCTGTCCAAATGACAAAAAAAAAAAGAAAAAAAAAGAAACAAAAGCAATGCAGCATAGCATGTATCTTCTACACAACAATATTAATAAAATATATGTTGGTACCATGTTCAGATTATACATAATCAAAGTTGGTATCTCCCACTTGTCTCTGTAAGTGGTGTTATTTTGCCCTATTTGAGCTTTTCTAAATAGTTAATCCCACATTGCCTAAGTGCAAGCATGTAAATCAAGGACGTTTAGCTTTGCCTCACAGTGCTGAAGGATACAGAACCACCTGCGATCAGAGATCTGCCTGTTCATCTGGACTCTTATATTGTATTTTCTGATCTCTGTCAGTAAGGTGTGCTCTGAAAAGTGGTACACATAGATATTAAGCATTAAAGTATTTTGAAGAATTCAGTCAGTGACAAATAAACAAATGCATCCTCTACCATATTTAGGAAAGGCAGAATCATAGGAGGAAAGAGAAAATATGGAACTGATTTCTAAGGACTTAGCTGTTGCGATAATCCATTTATCAGTTTTCTTCCAACCTTTGTGTATAGCTAGTGCATTAGACAATTTGCTCTCCCTCTGTTCTGTACTCAGTATATTTTAAACTTTGATAGTAGAAAGTTTATTTCACACTGTACTTAAAACTGTTCAGCCCATTGGTCCTGTCCTCCTTATTATACTTGGTGGATAATTTCAGCAAGTCTCTCAGCGTGCATTTTCACTTTGATCATGCCCTTTCCATCTAGTTCAAGGGAATTAGATGGGTTCTCAAGAGAGCTAAAGTAACTCTTCAGATTGGTTTTGTTGAGGTTATTCACTCATTGGTGAAAAAAGGGAACACCAACCAGGAAATATAGGAGCATACTTGGATTCCTTTTCCACTAGGATAATCCTTGAAAACAAAGCTTTATATGATGTATATTCATGCAGAATCATAGGACTAAGTGCACCTAGTAAGCAAGAGGCAGAAAGTCATTTCAGCAAGAAGTTTATTTGCTGTAGGCAGAGATCTTGTGAATTGCTCACTAAATAAGAAACAGTTTATTTAAGTGGCCTCCAAGGAAATGTTTGAGAGAAAGAAGAGTTTATGTCCTAAGTCAGTTTGAAAAGGTTTGATGATTTTTTTCATCTCTTTGACCTGATTGTCTGAAGCATCAGCAGCCGCTTCCAATAGGCACACAAACGTCAGTGTTAGGTGTTTTCTCCAGCACCTATTTTAACTTCTGTTGAGCTCTTTCTACATGTTAAACTTGCAAGGATTCACACTCCTCTCTTGTTTCCTGTACAGAAATGTGCTTCCAGCTTCTATAGCTTACCCTCTTTTGTTGGTTGAAATATTCCTTGGTGGATAGACAATCTTAATGTTTATTCTTCACTACTTAACCCTGATACACAGTTTAAGCTATTGTTTGTCCTGTGCATTTTTCGCCAGACACTAGAAATCCTGATAAAATCATATGTCTAGAGTCTTGGAAAAATAATGAATGAAAGTGTGATTCTAGTGGTGTGCTTTCCCATTGTATGTAGATAAAACATACAATCTAAAGGACTTAAAAGATTTCAATTGGCTGCACAGAATACACTTGCATAATAAAGAAAAAGCTTTGTGTTCACATTTATTGAAAGAGATAACATATACTTGGTATTCATTAATATCCATTCCATGTCCTGCTTCTCTGAATTATGAGTCAGTGGATCTGCACCCTTTCTGTCCAAATTTGGGGCTTTTGGGATCTTGGAAAATGAAATAGTCTTTAGAGGAATTGCCTCAGTCTTGTTTTAAACTCTCTCCTTGTCAATCCTTGGAAAAAGTTGGTCCATTTGTGCAATAGCGTCAAATGTATTCAATGACCGTTTATTATAGCAATGTGTGACAGACATCTGTTAGAAAGAAGAAACTAGTGCATTTTGCTAAATTAGCTATTGAATTTGCCTGGCCCAATCAGACAAGAGGTTTCAATATCACTTGTGAGACTGCTGGGAAGTGCTGTTTAGAAAAAAAAAAATACTCATTTTCTCAGCGCATACATGGCTATACGTTATCTTTATAGCAGCACCTAAATGCATTAATGACTTTCACAGATGAGTTTAGTTCTCCAGTGTTATTACAAAAGATAATGCAGTTTGGTAGCTGTTCCCTGGTGGGTTTCCCTGTTCAGAGATGAGTTTTGGAGATACCATCAGGTATTGCTACCTTCTATCACAGGAAGATTGCTATTTTTGCTTGTGCTTCTTGCTTGTCTTCTGTGTTCTCTTTATTCATTTTGTGTTTTTATTGAATTTACTGTTATGGATAGTTGGCGAATAAGAGCTAACCTTTAACAGTGTTACAACTGTGTCTCCATGTAGATTTTTATGGCTGCGTATAGAAATATATTGTGTATAGCTTTTACATTAAAAATTACAATGTATTGAGGAAGGATACTTGAAATAATATTTTTTTTGTGTGTATGTGGTTGTAAATATTCATGTTCTTTTAAGAAAATTACAAGTAAAACAGGATCTGGTGTTGAAGATAGCAAATTTGCTAAAAGTAGTAATTCTGTTGGTTGATAGAGGATGAGGGTGTGTTGTTAGGGAATTGCAGTCAATAGTTCTGTGGGGTTTGTATTTATTTTTTTAACTTTTTATTTATTTATTTATTACTTTTTTTTTTTTTTTTTTAGCAAATACAGACAAGGGAAGTAGTTTAAACTTGACTTGTGAGGAGAGACAAGGTACAAATGGATAGTCAGTGAACACCTGCACTGGTACCGTACAAAAACCTAATCAGATTCATGTTTGGCATGAATGCTTTGTATAAGTTTTATGTGATGCTAAGAACTTTTTAGCTTTCATTTCCTGATTTGCTCTATAGTACACTGCACTGTCTTGAATTATTTTCTGTGAACATAGTCCTTGGAACCTTTCACACCAGCATTTTCCTGGGCTATGTTGGCCTTGAAAGACTCCTAGGAATTTTCAGGAGCATTTTGAAAGTCTTTCAGCCTGAATGAAAACATTGTATGTAGAGACAGCTTATTGAAAAACTAAAAAATAAATATGCACTCTGATGAGCTACAAGAATTAGCTGAAAAAATGCTAAAACAAAATAATAAAAAAAATGCCAGGACAATGCCTGTGTGTGACTTGCTCTGCTTTTCCCTTCCAAAAAGAAAGAAACAAACAAAAATTCTACTCAAAAAGCTCTTAAAATTTTAATGAGAATTGTTTGTCCTAATTAAAGTATTTAGGTATTTTTATAGTTATCAGATAGCAAGGTAAACTGTATCTTTACTAGAGATAAATTTTAATTATTTAATTGTCATGTTTCTTATTTCAGCTTTTCCATTTTCAATCACAAATGGAGTCCGAATATTTTGTCCAGTTCTGTTCTATGGTAATTAAAATGTGAAGGCAATTCTAGCACATATTAGAAACTTTTTGGATCAAGATGATATATCAGATTTACTGCTACATAGTATCTTATCTTTATGGCTAGTATCTCAGTGTGAACTGGGGCTGAAAGTGATATATTCCTTCAGAAAGTGTGGAAAGTATTCCTCTTACAGTACCGTGCAGTGTTACAGAGGAAGCACAAATAATTATAATGGGTAATTGAACATAGAAAGATTGGGAAAAGTGGCTGAGCCTATGTAAGCCTTTGTGTAGTCTTACACAGTGTATGTGTGGCTGTGTATCTAATGTTTTTGCAGGGGTTGTTTTTAAGATTAAATGCCTTTAGCAAGATGGACCAAGGGGTAACAGAACCTGTGTCCATGAGGCAGTTTCAGTTACAAAGATATATAGCAAAGAACTGTAACAAAAAAGTTGAACTCCAAGGCCTCTTCTACACGTAGATCTGTTACGGATAGACCTGTGGATTAAAATAAAGGATGGCTGCATGTGGAAGTAATGTCATTTCTCTGAAAGAACTTTGACTTCTGGCTTCCTTGTTCTTCCCATTCTACTGTTGGAGTGGCCTGGGAAAACACAATGTTCATGCTTACATTGAATCCCTTTTGGAAAGTTCAACATAACTATAAAGCAGCTTTTGACTAGCAAAAACAAATTGTGTTTCTCATATAAGAGAGTAAAGCTCACAGAAGAGAATGAAGGTCAAAAGGTAAATTCAACTTCCTGCAGCAAATGTTTTTTGATCTGATTGCTGTTCAGGAGACAAGCACAGCTTTCCCTTGCAGTGCATGTCAAAGCAAGAGATGTCACATAGCTAAAAATATCCATAAACCCTTCACCAATATGCTTTTACTTTCTGACTTTATTTTTTGTGTTTTGTTTCTATTTGAAATTTTCTGTGAATGTATCACTTCTATGTTGTACAGCAAAAAAAGGAAAAGGGATATGAAAAGTGAAATGAAACATGATTTGATATGAAACTTATTGCTCAGTGACATAGAAAAAGGGTTTGGGAAGAGATAAAAAGAGAAACATCCACCAGAAATCAGACCTACGAGCAAAGAAACAGTGTCAGAGTTGGAAGTAGTAAAATTATTAATTTACATTGTTTTGAATGTTGTTTCCATTGATTTAATCATAAGCTCTCCTAATGCATTCTGATTCTACTGTTTTCACTATAGTCTCTGGCTCTAATTAAAGCATGGAGACTTGATTTCAGAACCTGATCATTACCTTGAAGCTGCTGTTCTGGACTCTGTTAATGGTTTGTCAAAACCTTCTTTAGTATGCTGAACTTTGCAAGAAATCTAGTGAGAAGCAGTTACTTGTTGTGGGATTTTGGGATCTGTTCTTCATACTCAGGAGCAAAAAGTGCTGAGACCATGAAAAGAACCTGGCAGTTAGGTTAGGTAAATGGGAGGGAGACACATTTTTCTTACGTAGAGAACATCCCTCTTTTCCCCTGTGCAAGACAAGCAAGCATTACTGGCAATAAAATGGATGTCTCAGCAAAGCACCCATGGACCCCATGTCTCTGGGGGCACAAAATTACCTTCTTATGTTATACAGGTGGTTCCTCCATCAATGTCAGTTAATATTATTTAGCAAGCAATTGTGGGAACTTTGAGCTCTCTGTGCTCTATTCCTACATTGACGAAGAAAATACTCATACTTCACAGACTATTAGAGTGAAACTAATTATTATCCTTAAAGGGTAATTTGGGGGAGTCTTTGTTTTGTTATAGAGGGTCATGCCTTGGAAAAGACTTCTTTAACAAGAGCAAAAAAAATAAGAGAGAGAAAAAAAGAATAGGGAGGGAGATGAAGTGGTGGCTTTAGACCAAAAAATGCTGTTAATTTATCCTTTCTTCTCAAGATAAGTGACTGCATAAGTACTATTTATTTTCCAGAATAGAAATCACAGAATGAATTGACTCTTATTTTTTTTTCTGTGAATCCAGCCACTACAGCCTTTAATGATACTGTGGCTTTCCTGGCTGGATCCAGAGTTGGGTTTAATTGCTATTACTGGTTTTAATTACTGTTTTCACTTTTATTTGTTGAAGTCACAGATTTTTTGTATTTATCAATGAAAAGGTGCATGAAAAGATCATAACAGAATTAAGCGATTAAACTCCTACTCTCAATTAAGTGAAACAATGCACATATTTTTATTAAAACTTTCTTTTCTCCTCCTTAATTTGCTGTACCTAATTAATTACAATGTACAGGCAATAAAAATCCCCAGCTTTTATTATCAAGCTTTGTAAGTTAGGGCCCTACTTCACCACTTCATCTCACTTTGAACAGTGCCTTTACATGCAAGTAATTCTACTGTTGCAGTGATTGGGATTACTTATATGGCGAGAAAGTTCTCAGGGAATGAGGATGTTAGACTCCAGACTTGAATAATGAGATGAGGTGCTTTGAAAATGCTTAAGTAGGTGGGTAGGGTAGCAAAGACTTTACAGATGTCTCATGGAGAAGTTAAAGCACTCATTATTTGAAAAGCAAAAGATGAGTGCCTTCAGCTTAGAAAGGTGATGCAATACCCATTCTTGAATGCTTCCAGCACTGGTCTCGCTCTGTTTGTTCTGAAGCGTGAATCCAGCTGATGATCATTGAAATCAAATAAGCTGTCCTTCTTTTCACATTCATAGCATATTGAATACATTATGGAAAAACTGTTATGACAGTTGTATTCATCTGTTACATTTTTGGAAAACAGAACATCTTATTCTTCTGTCCTTTTTCATGTGTGCCCACAGGCAGACATGTCATTTCACTTACTTGAACTGCCTCATACTTCCGTTACCCATTCAAGTTTAACTGGCTGCCTGAAAACTTTCACTGCCAATGGTGGCTATTTAGAAATATGGTGGACTGATAATTAGAGTTGTGCAGGCAATGTTCCCTATTAAATTTAAGGCAGGCAAGTTTGGTCAAATTTTAGCAGTCTTCTGCCATGCTTACTAGCTGTGTAAGGCTTTGATTTAGGCTCTGTCAGAGGTGGCTGAGTGTTTTCAGTTTGCTTTGGTTTCTATCAGAGCCTTTGGCACAATTCTTGGTTTCTTGGATTTTCCATAGCACCATCTTTCTAAAAACACCTTAGCAGCTCTTGAAATATGTGTTGAGGTTATTGTCCTTCCTAGCTTTGAATTTAATTTGTGGTGCAAAGTGATAAAAATACAGATCTTTATTGTTAAGATTTGATAGTAATGTAGAAAACTCTCCCAGAGCTGTGGCAATTTTAGCTCAATCTATGGGGCTAATATTGCTGGTTTTGCCAGGTTTCCTGGGATTTCATTATGGGAAAAGAAAACCAACTTTATATGCAAGTCTGGTGATAGAATGACTTAAACATGTGCTGGAAAGGACTATAACTAGTATGCCTGGAGGTATTCCCCTTGAGGTTCAGACTGCCCTACAGTTATCCTTGTTATTATATACCCTACTCTCTTAGGATTCCCATTTTCTTCTTTGGGTACAAAATCACGTTAATTCATAGTCTTTGTGTTCATGCATAATGATGAAGTTTTGCACATGAAATGTTATGGAGTGTGTTAGGTCCCCAAAAAAGCACTGCATTTATGAAAATCAGTTTTGACATGACTTCTTTAATTATATATGCAAGTAATATGCATTGGAAGAACTGGCATCAAGTTCCTGACTGCATTTGAAGTGGCTCCTTCTATAGTCTCTTAAAGAATGGGAGAGTAAGGTGGGTTTAAAATTGCATTATTAGGGCTCACAGTTCCTAGCAGTCCTTTTCTTTAAGGAAATGGGCATGTTGTATGTTTTTCTTGAAAATGAAAAGCAGGATATAGCAACTGTACTGTTAACACTTCCAAAACAGTTATTAAAAAAAATAAAAGGTAAGCAAAAGAATGACCACATGCAATTTATTTTTTACAACAAGGAGTGTGTGTGTGGTCCACTAAGAAAAAATAATATGCAAAATAATTAAACTTCTAATAGTCAAGTTGGGTCTAGTGAAGGTACTGGCATATAGTCATCTTTCTACCTAACAGGGTGTTAGTAAGAGAAATTAAGCTATGCTACTTTGACTTTTTCCTAGTGTTATTGAAGACTTTGTATGTAGGAATGCGTGCATTTAGCACATGGTTCTGTAACAGCTCCCTTTTGAATACCCAAACCTTTTCAACAAATTGAATCCTTGCATTCTAAAATCTTCCTTAGAGTGCAATGACTGGGCCTCTTCCTTCTCTGACAAATTTTCAGGTCAGGAGCTATGAGCCTTTTATCTTTTAACAGAATCTGGAGGCCTTGTTTCTCTAGCTGAATAAACTAAGGTACCTGTACTTCACAACTTGGGTACCTGTTTTCTTGGCTTACAAGATAGTCTTACTTTGAACTACCACATGTGGCTGAACCATAAACTAACAGGCATGCAGATTTTGTTCCAAAAAAATCACTTTTTATTTCAAACAATGTAAGAAATAGACTAAATAAAGAAATATATTTCCTCACCTCATTTCTTGACACCTCTCAGTGAAAAAGCCAGAGTTGCTTATGGCATCTAAAAGTCTTCATTTCTCTTTATCAGTGTCTTCTGGAACACAGAGTTTCTCTTTTGTATCTGCAGTTATATTCCATCTGCTCTCTTTTTAAGAAAAAGCAAATCATCACTAAGCCTTGCTTTATAAATTCTAGTCATTTTTTGTTAGATGACCTTCTGACTGGTCTTATCAGATGATTAAAAAATACCTCATCATCTAATGTATTACTAGCTACCAGTCTCATGCAACAAAAATTGAGAAGACACACTACTACCCCTCATATCACAAAGGATATTCAATAAATTATTCAAAGAAGCTTTTGTGCAAACAGTATTCACCAAGATTTAATGTTCCCTAGCTGCTAACCTTGTCTCATTCATTCCATGGATGGAAATTTCCTATCAGTGTGATGGGAAGTTCACATAGACAACAGAGAAGACAAATGTGTTTCATTCTAAAGGGGGTTCACAGTCAGATGCAGATACACAGAAATTATATAGTCAGAAAAGTCAAGCTGTCATTAAGGAAACCTGTATGAATATGTTCTTCAGTAGAATTGGAGTACAGAGGAACTCAAATGTGTGAGTGAATTTTAATTTCTTCTGTTGCCAGCTCAGTCTGCATACCAAAGAGCATCTTAAAGAAGCCCCAATCTAGGGAGTAAACTCCTACAAACTGCTATAGTTACAGTTCCAAAGGTTTAAGCCATGACAAGATCCATTACAGTGTTTGGGTTTGTTTTTTTACCATTGCACCAGCAGCCCTTCTTAACACTGGTGTCTTGTCACAGTGAGGCTGCTTGTAAACTTGTGTGACCAGATGCACAGCAGTGGTGGGAGATCCCCTTCTGACAGTGCTGTTCAGATTTAGCAGACTGTGGAGCAGAGGCTGCATCTGATGAATGAAGAACAACCTCTCCTCCTTTCAGGTCAGAGGCTTGGGAAGACACACAGACTTGTAGCCTCACCTTGTTCTTGCTTTAAAAAAGATTTTACCAACCTTAGCTCTTTTGGCATTCCAGGTAATATTCAAATGATCTGTATAAAATATACCAACCAAATTGTGCTTTGAAATAACAATTAACATGGATCAAATTAAAGAACTAGTCTAGACTAGGACTGACTGCCAATGAATGTCCTCTGGCTTCTACATCTCATTTTGAGACATATAAATTGCAGTGAGTTTTTGTGGCAGTTGAGCCTTCCAATACATACATCTCAACCAGGCACTTACCTGATTAACCTTCATTTGCTCAAGAGAAAGACTCCAACATTGCCCACCACTGAAACTGAATATTTCATATACTGATAGTAGAAAACATAACTACTAAATCTCTTCAACAGTGACCATCAATCTGTGTCCTGGATAACTCTTGTCCTAAAACAATTACCCTTTTTATATACTACTCCTATCTAGACAGGAACTCAAACAAAGAAGAATGTAATGCCCAATAAAGTCAGAAAGCTCACAACACAATAAATCTGCTCTACAGATTATTTTCTGGCTTATTATGAAATTGCACAGGTTTCAAGGCATCACTGTTCTCACAAAGAATGCCAGCTAGAAAACTGAAGACTATCTTGATCTGTTCTAGACATTATATTTCTGTGACAACATGTTAGTTGTTTAAGTAAACTTCTGTAAATGTCAGGCTTCAGTATTTTTTATTGTTTCATTTTTTAAATAATTTCATTATGTCTGTGTTCTTTAGACAAAAGAGTAGACCCAGAACTGAGGAAGCTCATGGTTTCAATACTGGCCATGAACCATGATAGCACTACTATCCTCCCTCTCCACACCTTTTACTCCTTTGTTTTCTTGCACTTTGTTGCAGATCTTGAGCTTCAACAGCATTTACCTCAGCACTTCTCATTTGGATCTGCCTGCCGCTCTGTTTTTATTTCAATATTGTTTTCTACTTCACTTAGCAGTTATGCATGTGCCCTTTCCAAATTAATGGATTGGAAAGGACTTTCCATCAATGATGTATTTTCCAATTGCAACAATCCTGAAATGTGGAGAGATGAAATTGTATTGTCACATAGTCTAGAAAGTTGTTAAAGAGACTGAAAAACTTTGCTCAGCGTTCTCTTTTCAGCACATTTCTCTGTGACTCCTTCAGTCTTCCCCTTTTCACTGTGTAAGTTGCTCAACTCCATTGTGCTTATTAAGCTTACCGCCACTTGTAATTTCTAGTTCTAAGCACTAGAAATCCAATCAAAACACTTTTGGAAATAGCTGCTCTTGCTTGTGCCTTCTCTGGCATGATGCTATGAGTAATAAGTTATTTGTATTCTTAACTTCACAAGTAAAATTTCTACCTGATCTTAAGAATACATACTGAATTCCAATACTTCAGAGTTCAGTAAAAATAGCAACTGCCAGTCGCGATATTACTAATGCATGTGTCTTTCTTTTAGTTTCCCTTCCTATGTATCATTTATTTAGTATTCCACAAAAAGTTGATCAAAGCTAGTATTTTTCTTCTGGTTTCTGTGCCCATAAGTGATAAAGTGACAGGTTTTGTTTTCCCATTAAGACATAATATAAAGTTTCCTTTGGTCTCTCAAATCTCTCTTATGGAGCTAACACATTAGACTGTCAGAGAAAACGCTAGAGTTGAATTGTCTTCCAGGCTTCTTGCTCCACAGCATAGAGTTTCAGACCCTAGGACGGATTACTGAAGCTTGGCTTGCATAGAAGCCTTCCAGGGAGTCATCGCCTTGTGCTTCATCAGAAGTTTGATTAAATTGATGTGTTTTTTTTTCATTTATGCTACTTTGCTTTCACAATTCAGTTTTCAAAGGAAATTCTGCTCCATTTTGCAATTCCAAACAGCATCATTACTAATCTTGTGAGACTTATGCTAGGAGTGAGAAGATGACAGTGAAGTCTGTAGTCTTTTGGTTCTTGATTTTTGAACAGAGAGTGCCAGCAAGTGAGGTGACTTCACTAGATGAGGTTCATTTTCATGTAGTGGATCTGAGACCACCAGCTATCTTGCCTGACCCATGGGAAAGTCCATCTGCTGGTAGAAAATAATTTTTGCCATTTTCTAGACAAGATCAAATGAGTGAGAAGGGGAGACAGAACAAATTAGGCCTTGCTCCACATTGTGGAAGTAAACCAGCTTCCAGTACTAAAACCAGTACTGAATACCAGCTTATTTAAGCTAACCCAATGGTATTGCTGTAGCACTGTATATGGCATTGTAACTGAGCTGAATGTTTCTTCTGAAATGCCAGACCACCTGCGTCAGTCCATTTTCTAAAAAAGTACATTAATTTTACAGCCAAATTTCTTCCTGAAGTAGTAGGAAAAAGAAAAACATCTACCCCTCTTCTATGATCATCTCCTCCTGGGCAGGAAAGGATAAGAAATATCAGCATGTGTTAAAAATAATAATAAAAAAGAAAGAAAAAAAGCAAAGAAACCCCTCGAATCCACAAAACATTTCAAACATCAAGGTTTAAAGTTAGTCACAGACAGCTTAAATAAAGGTTTGACTTTCAGAGATGCTGAACACCCATAGCTCCTAAAAGTTTTTAATTAGTACTTTGACTCAGAAACGAAGTAATTTCCACTTGCTTTTTAAGTTTAAGCAGTACAGTTTTAAATGTGGTCTGTAAAACTTCAATCAAGTTGCCAAATTTTTATAAATAAGTTTCCATAATGTGACAAGGATCTATATCCAAATGTTGATTATGTGCAGTAGCCTGTTAAAAAGTCTACTGTAAAATACCTTACACGAGACAGTAATACCATTAAAGCTTTGGAACCATAACATATATATAAGCAATGCTAAACTTAATGTGTAAAGAAAATTTGCCGCTGTTTTTCTAAACGTGGATGCCAACCTGTCAAGGTTTAACCATGGTGAGTTTTATTCTCACAACTGCCTATGTAAATATAAACTTATGACCTCTGATGAAGTCAATGCCATTTAAACTGGTGTATTCAAGAGCAGAATTAGGCCCAGGAAATCTGATGTTTATGTTAGCTAGCAGAATTGAAAGGAATTTGGGGTTTTTTTGTGTCCAGACCAAGCTGCCACAGGAAGTAAGTTGACAAATTTGATATAAATGGATCTGCACTGATTTTCATTATATTAGAATGTGACCCATTACATTCTTTCTTTGTTCAGGTTGCTTCTCATTACAGAATTTGTCTTCAGACTCATGTGGCTGTACTAAAGTGCTTTTAGCTAACTTTTGATTTCAACATTGCCCTGAAACAGACACTCAGTGCTCAAATTCAGGTTCCCCATTTGGGAGGACATCAGCAGCAGCGGAGCCCGGAACTTTATTTCCACGTTGCAGCCTACATTCATGCAACATTGATTAATTGTTCCCATATGCACAATCCAAGCACATACTATGATGACTGGTGCGTAGCTGCAGGGTCTGTGAGTTCAGCTGACAGGTCCATGTTAGATTTACACATGACCTCTCATCATCTGTTTTTCTGATGTTACTTTTTGTCAGCAGTTAACTGCATCTGATTTGGCCAGCTTTCAGCTATATTTTTTCACATTGTTCTTATTCTCCATAATTCCTTACAATGGACATACTTCCTGGGAGTAATCTACAGATGCTGTCTTGGGGTATACTTCTACAGTGTTTTCTACAAGGAATGTCTTGGTGAACAAGTAATGACCACGTTGGGAAGGGGGACAGTGAATGGAGTTATTTAGATTATTTTCTTAAAGATCCAATAAAAAACAAAACAAAGCTCTTGCAGATTTTGAAGGTAGCGACCTGTGATTTCTGCCATCTTTTCTTTCCTGCTACTGTTGCACTCCACATACTTTTGTATGAGAGTGTTGTTTCAAATCAGAGAAAATCTCTTATATGGACCTGTTTCTCCATAACCCCATCACTTCACTTTTTACTAGCAAGGGAGCATTCTGCTCTCCATTTTACCTTACTGAATTTTTGATTCTCAGTGAATGTTTTCTTTTGTTTCTATAAATGCTTTTCTCTAAAACAAACTAGATCTACTATAACTTTAAAGTGGTCCACTTTCTGCACTGCATTTTGAAATTCTGATTAAAAACAGTATTTTGAGCTCTGTGTGTTAATATGTGGCGCGACGTACCAACACTGTCTCTATGATAATTTTAAAGGTAAAGTATATATCAAGTTAGAGATGGCTCTGAGCCCTCTTAAACCTTGACTTCTATTCACAGCAACCTTGCACACTTTTGGAGCTTGTCAATCTCCAGAAGAAGAAATGGCAAATTGCTGTGATTTCGTTTTCCAGATCTGTTTCTACTTGCATTTGTTCACTTTATTTGAACCTTAACTTGCCTTTCTTGTCACTTTTGTTTCTCTAGAAATCTTCCTTCAGCTCATCCTTCTCTGGCTACATTTAAAGTATCTTGTGCGGGTAACTCTTCTCCAGAGTTTTCTCCAGACTGTGTGCTTTGCAATTGAGATTTAGCAACTGCATGTCTAGTTTTTTCCATGCACCACACCCCCACCTTTTTTTTTCTTTTCTATTCTCCCCCACCCCTCCTACCCCCCCTTTAGGGGCCAGAGAATAGCTAATGTGCTGCAGAACATTCTGTCTTGGCTATCTCACTCTTCAAACAGTTTGTCTGGTTGACACTTCAGGACTTGTCTGTATATCTTAAGGTCTCTGGGTAGTTCTGAACAATTCATCCCACTCTGGAAGGAGAGTGAATGACAGTAAAATTACCTAAAATTTCATTGGATTATTTTTCATTGCAAATAAATAAAAAGATGCATAGATGTTTGCTTCAGATGAATTAACATATTTCTTAAAAATCTAAACTCTATTACGGGTACAGTTGCATGAACTGAACTCATAAGATTATGAAGGGCATTGCTCTTGATTACAGATTTGTGTTTGTTTCATCCAATAAGTCAAAATGAATCTAAAAACAGAAACTGAAAAAAATGTTCTGTGACTTTAGAGGAAAATCTAAAAGGGACTGACCAAAAGTCCATTGCAGCTGATGATAATTTTGTCATAGATGTATGATGTAACACAGCTTGAAAGGGACCTCCTGAGACCAGCTAGTCCAACTATCTGCTCAAAGCAGGGCCAAATCCTGCTTTTTTGTTTAATTTTAACAAAATTTCAAGAGAATCTCAGAATCTTTCTATGAAAAATCATTTTTAACAGATTCAAAAAGATTGCTAATAAAGTTCTGCCACAGTTCAAGGTTAAAACAAAAATTTTCAAATATGACTAGCCTCTTTTGTAAATAAGGGGTTCAAAGCAGTTGCATAATTTGGGGGGGTTCTTGTGGTTGTGGTTTAAATTAACACAATCCTTTGGCAGAGTCGAATCTACTATTCATCTCTTGAAAATAAGTGCCATTAAATAAGGTAGACCTTTTCAGCTGTAGTTTTATTTTAAAATGCTTTGTCTACTGTTGGGGAGGGAATGATATTGCAGATATATCAAAATACAGAACACCCAGTGATGGAGTTGAGTACTGTCTTTATCCGCATTGAGTAATGCTTTTCTCTTCAATAAGCTTGTACTGACTCAGGAAGAACTATGGGTAAACTAAGGCTTTTACACAGACCTCTAGGCCTTCTTGTGTAGTAAAATGTCTTTACAAATTGCTTCGAACATTAAGGATAAGAACATTTGGTGAAACACTGGAACAGGTTGACCAGACAGGTGGTAGATGTCCCATCCCTGAAAACATTCAAGGTCAGGTTGGACCAGGCTCTGAGGAAGTTGAAGATGTCCCTGCTTATTGCAGGGGGATTGGACTAGATGACCTTTAAAGGTCCCTTCCAACCCAAACTATTCTATGATACTATGGTTTGATTTCAATCCAACAAAGCACTTAAGTTTTCATGTGCTTAAGTGCTCTAGTTGTCTCTTTCAGGAGAAAATACATTATGAGCAGTTTCTGTTTCAGAGAAACTAGATCTCAGAGCCACTCCACAATGTGACACCCTTGTAGGGTTTAGAATTGGTTTCATGAGACTAGGAAGAGGAGAAGCGTGTCTCTACCCAGAAGTCTGCATAGGAAATGACTGCCATATTTTTTGACTGTACATGGAGTAAGTTATACCATTATGCACTTGTTAGTAGATAGAGGCTGTCTTACCTCCTCCTTTGCTATAGTTATAGAACTTATACAAGGGTCTCTGAATAAACCTTTTTCCACTGGAACTTGTTGTCTCACATCCTTGATTTCAATGTAATCCACAAAAAGTTTATTTATCTTCTTTTAGGTATTCACCCACTAGTTCATTCAAAAGGAAGATCAGCTTGCAATACCTCTTGAAACTTTAACTCTTTGTGTTCCATTAACTTCCTTTTAGTTTTTAATTTTATTTTACAAAGGTTGGGTATGGTGTCAAGGACAAATGGAAAAGCAATGAGATTTTTAAAATACTCCCTAGATGCTATTTAGAGCAACATACATACTTATGTACACCAATTGCTGTTCAAGGCTAGCGGTTCTTATTTAGTTAAGCCCATTAAGGCTTCTGGATTTGATTCCTGAACTTTTGCATGAGCTGTCTTTTCAGGCAAAAGATCTTTGATTTCTCAGGTAAAGCCAGTAGGCAGAAGATAATAAATTCATCCAGTGGTACCAGTAGTTGTGAGATTTTGAAATATCTTTTCCTTTCAATAGGTGGCTTATTTTTAATTAAATTGGCAAGACTTCAATTATCTTAAGTAACTAAATACATTATGTATTCATTTAGAGAGCCTATATTGAGGCTTAGTACCAGTTGCACTCATTTTGACAAATTTTAGGCAGAAAATTTCTCAGGGGAGTCCTGCTTTCTGTCGTTTAAAAAGCTTTTATAATCACTTAGTCCAAAATGGTGATGTAGGCCGAAGTTTGAATCCCTGGCATATTGCTATAATGCTGCATTAGCTTAATCCTTCATTTTCTTGTCAATTAGGGACTTATCTTTATTCACAGATTCACTTATCTGTTATTCTTAGTGTATTTTAATGCTAGTAGTTAAAATCCCTTTGTTTATGGCAATAAGGCACCATTCAGTTTGTGAACTTTATAAAACCAACCTCTGCCAATTTTGCTGTTTGAGAATTGCTGTAAAGAAGTGTTCCCACAGTAATTACTTATTCCAGAGATGTTCACTAAAGAATGAAGTAAGGGGAAAGTGTATAAAACAATTGTACACCAACTGAGGCAAGTTTTACCAAGCACCTTCCCAGCAACTACAGGGCATTTAAAAAAAAAATAATAAAAAAAATCCTTGCAAAACATTACACAAAAATCTGTTGTCTTTAATGCAGTTGCATATACTGACTTTACAAATATTGGCAATTACTTAAGCTATTCACATTTAAATGAGATCTGGCCAAAATGTTGGGAAAAAGTGAGAAGCAGGGGGGGTTGGCAACAGCTTTTCAACATGGGGCTCAGCTGCCCATCATTCCTTGCTTTCAATGGTTTGGGTCATGGGTAGTGTCACTCATTTTAATACCCACTTAGTCACATTGAAGTAGGAATGGCGGTTCTGCGATAAAGAAATATGTGATAAACAAAAACCTTAGCAAAATCTTTCCTATTGGGTATTTCTTATGGCACACGTGGTTTTTTTTACTTTGTTATTTTTGAAAATGTATTTTAAGTTAAAGTATAGGGTAGGAAGGAAGAGAGTGTGCTATTAATATTCAATAGTGATTGTGGAAAACAGGCATGAGTTTGTACTTTGAGCATTTTATTTTAGCAAGTACTTGTAGAACACGCTTAGGCCAGCAAACCATTGTCGAAAGCTTTGTGAAAACTTTAATGAGGCCAGGAGTTTACCCATGGTGACTGCCCCAGTCACTTGAAGCATCACATCTGAGAAACAACTAGCAAATCTAGAAGCTTCTATTTTTATGCTACCTCAGAGCATCTGATCGACAAAAAGTATAAAACTACTTTTTACTTTAAAAATTGAGTGAATTCTGCCTTGGAGACCCTCAGTGGAAAAATGTCAGCTTTAGTGTGACATAGAAAAGACAGAAAGAAATGAAAACAAGCATGTAAATTTTTTTCACATCTAATTTTTAGTATTAATAACCTAAGAGTTAGATGTGTTCTGCTTCCCAGACTTCAAGGGCCATATTTCTTCATGGTCAGTAAGGCAGATATTGGTTTGACAGAGATGAGTTCTTAAAGAACATTTCTTCTGCTTTCTAAGAAAAGAGATATGGCCCATTTTTCAGATTCCAGAACTACTAGATGCCTAATACTATTTTCAGATAGCTTCACCTGAATGGACAAGCTTTACTTTGACAGGACCTTGCACAGTGGTCTGATTTTGGATACTAGGTAGGCTTTCTTTTCTGAAGACAAAGACCAGTTGAAATTATCACATTTCTGGCCATACATACATACAAGTTGGTGTTTTACTTACAAATACAGAGAAGATTTGCCTTCCTTTGAGGTCAGCCATGAATTGGTGAGGGAGAATTTGGGTGGTAACTGAAATCGGTCTGTGCTCAGACATCCTACTACTGCAGAAAGTCTCCAGCACCAGGGCAATTAACATCCTGCCACAGATAGAAACTTAAAAAGAATTCTAAATCTGCTCAACTGTTAAGAAATTGTAAATCTCTCTCCAGCATTTAAAATGCTAATTTCATTCTTAGTGTACAATATAAAGTATTTCCCATTGACTTTAAAGGATACCTAATATTTCATTTCAATTTCTATAACACAAATAGATGAGTGATCTTGGTGGAGAGGGGGGAGTAATGCAGGAGTTACTGAATTCAGTGGAGAGTGATGAAAAGCAACGGAAACTGAAATTTTGGTGTCTATTCCTTTAAGTTTAACCATAATCAAGTAGCTTGTCTTTCAGACTCTGAGGTGATTCAATCCTCTTGCTTTTAGCTAAAAGGAGAAGAGAAGAAAAGAAAAAAAGGAAAAGTATGCCGGTTCTAGTGGCTTTGTTCAGCTGAAGAAGTTGATGATTTCTCCTAATAAATCGCAACAGTAACTTTTAGGGTGCTTCTGTTTTCATTCATTATGGCTGCTTCAGGAATAAAGCTAATTTTGACTAAGCAAAAAAAAAAAAGAAAAAAGAAATTATTACTTTGTTAATAGCCAAATATTATCCTGAAGCCTTGCAAGAAAAGATTCAAAGATCCATTTTTTAATAGGAACTTTCTTCAGGGAAAAGCTCTGCATACTAGTTTTAAAGATCAAGCTTAATAGAAGACTTCTACTTTTCAAAATATTTCAGAACTGGGTTAGTAATTGGACTTTAACCTAGTAAACTGTGTTCTCTCATTATTGTTTTTTCAAATGATGAACCATTATTCTGCCATTCATTTTTTTGCCTACAGCTTAATGGCACAGGATGACCCGATGCTACATTTTCTGCAAGATGGCAATTGTCAACAGAAGGTTCACAATTTAAAACCGATTCTTTCTGTCTGGCTATCTGGTATGCTGCACTAGACTAAATGAGTATATTTTTTGAGAGTGCCTGGTTTTGAGAGCTGTTATATACCTGTCATACCAGACAGACAGATGTTCTGTCTTTGCTGTGATCCACGGTGATCTCTCTAATCAATAGAGATTACTGAGAAAACGTATGACTGCTGGTTCCAACCAACCTGTATACTGAACCCTGAGCCCTGTGCTCATCTTCCTGGGTGAACTCTGACTCCAACTCTGCTTTCCTCCAGTATTATTTAAAAATGACATTTGCCTGCCAGAAGCACGGCATGAGCAATAGCTGTAAAATGTTGCCTAAGGATGGAAATGCTAATGAGACAGTTTCACAATTGGGTTAACTTTTCTCTTGCAAGGGAAATACTTTGCATAGCATTTGCTTGAAAACAGGCACTGTCTGTTTCCATTGCCCTTGCCTGTTTTTTTATTTTTAAATGCTTTTGTAAAATCTGGATTCATGTGAACCATCCCCCTTCTTTTTTAATTATTGAATGTCTCGGTATGTATATTGCTTCACAGGTTTTAACCCCTGGCTTGATTTGGAAGGCAATAATGTACATTTGGTTTAGGTTACATAACTCCAGTACTGAGTAAAAGCAGGTGATCTTGTACATATGCAACTATATCATTTTGTAGTATTTTCTATGTCATTACTTCTGTGGAATACTATGTTAAGATGCTATTCTAGTAATGAAAGTGTAGATTGTAAACTATAATCTCCTCAGCCATGTCATGCTTCAGATTCCATTAAATTATCCCCATCTTATCTTTTAAATGATCAGCACAGCAAATACTTAACTCTAAACTTCTGGATAATTCAGTTGTCATAAACAATCATTTATAAACTAATTCTTCTCCTGACTGCTGCCAGCATGTGGAGCAGTGAATTCAGCTGTATCCTGCTAGTAAAATCTGTGCTGTAATCCAAATGATGGGACAGGAGGCAACCTGAGCAAAACTTGATAAGTTAATTCACCAACAGTGCAGCTTGCCTCCCTGTGTTAAAGGTGGGGTTTATTCCAGTATTGAATGATATGTGGTCAGTAAAAACAAGTTTCACTTTAATGAAATTTCCTTTTGACAAGGTAAGTGGTGTATGTACTAGAAGTTCATATTGATCATCAGTTAGATAACCCAAGAATCTGTATCACCCATGGCAAAAGGCAAATGACCAATAATTGAACCCAGGTGCTGATGTCAGTGAGTGAGAAGAAGATCACTAATCAGTTTATGCAATGGAGTCAAAGAGTAACTGTGTTGAAGGGGCAAGCATCGGGCCTCAAAACTTAACTAATAAGAGGATCTGCAGTTTGTAAGTCTTTCATTACTGAACAGTTTTCAGCAAGTTGCAGAAACTAGCCATGAATGAAACCTACCTACCCAAAACTGTAAGGTGCATGTTATCTTAAAATTGAAGTATCTGTTCCGTCAGATAGTATGGGCAAATCTGGCAGTGGAAGCAGATAATAATTTTTCTTTCTCCTCACAAACTGAAATCTGCTGAGTGGGTGCACCAGTTTTAAGAGTCCAGGCAAGATCATCTGATATATCCTATTTGTCTCTCATAACACCTATCCGCTGAAGTAGTTTCCAAAAGATCTGGTAGACCAAGTGAACCATTAAAAGAGCACTTAGTGATTTTAAATCTCATATTAAAAAAATAATTTTGGACATACGGTCTCAATGACTTTTAGTGAAAAAGTGTAGCACCTGAATTGGAGAGGATGTTATTGATGCTTTGAAAAGCCCTTAAACACATACCCTTCAAACTCATAAATACGCTTTTCTATGCTTCTCCTGACACCTGTGCATCTTATGAATTGTAAGTAGGGACAAGGATAATATCCCTGATGAGAGCATCTAAAGGGCATTATTCCACCTCTTTTATATATGCTTTCTGCAGACATACTTTGGAGCCACAGATGTCCATGGCTAGATCTTTTGAATGCATGCAAATGTGAAAAATGTGATAGATTTCCTGTTTGTCTGCCTTTGTCAGACCTCAGTAGGTCTCACAAATACAATGACATTAGTTCTGATACAGGTAATGTCTTTGTCCAATGCTTTACAGTTCATAAATTTAAATTAATATCATGAAATGCAGACACATTTAGAATTAATATAATTCCTTGGTATCATGTTAAAATCAAATTTTCTATATAAAGCACTTGCTCTGAAAGGAAACAATTGTATAAAGGTTTTTTTTAATATTATTTTTATATTGTTAAATCATTACAGTTTGTTTTTCCTCCATTACATGACAAAAAATATGTTTCTCAATGAGGTAAGGCAGTTTCCTTTTTTGTCAGTATTTTCTGATAAAAGCTACTCTAACTTCACTTTCTGTTCCCTTGCAATATAAATAAACTTAAAATAGAGTATCTAGTTTTATTTTAATCAGTTTTAGAGGCATATTGCTCTCCTGTCATCAAGGATGTGAGATTTGCCAGATATGATTGGCATAGTTCAGCCTGAACTACAACTGTAGAGCCTGGACTTTTCCCTGCTTGAACTTTTCCTTCAGGTGTAATCTCAATGTGGATTTTGTTACACCTACATAAACATATCAGATATATGCAGTACAATATCTACCCAATTAGTAAGATTAGTCTTCTGAATAGAAAATTACATGGTAGCAAGTTTGTGTAGATTTCCCAAATTAGTAAAATTGCACTGTAAAAATTATGGATATTTTAACACATTGTATTCTGAAAACATGCAGTGGGTTTGTAGGCTTTTGAAGAATGTTTCCATTTCCCAAATATTTTAGCATATCTTTTACGAAAGTATTTTGCTACTTATTTCTTTAAGCAGAATGATTTGAACAAGTTTTTCATTTTGGCCCAAGTCAAATTTGATCTGTTGTATGTAAGAAAAAAAAAATCATCTGACAAACAAAACCAAAAGCTTGTAAGCCCTGTCTTATTGTCCTCTACTGTGAAAGACTTGTGATTGAACATGCCCCTGTGGTAAAGATTGGAGAACCTATAGATGATCTGGTCCATCTAAATGGGTGATTTAAGCTAATATTAACCTTGTGAAGGCAGGCTCATAGTATATCAGCAAAAGTGGAGGTAATTTGGGGGTGGGGGGAGGTGTTTGTTAACAAAGGCCAAGCTGTACAGCATTCATTGCTTTTAATGAAGATACAGAACACTTATTTGCTGTTTAGGAAAATTTCCAATCGCAGTACCTAGACCACGGCACACCTCTGCAGTCTTGAATAATCTGTAAACTGCTTTACTAAGTCAATGAAATATTCACTTTGGAAAGTTTCTTCTGGTGTGAAGAACTGAAGCAGATGGGACATGAGATGGGACCATATAAACTTAAATATAATGTCTATTCATGAAAAGGCTGAATTAGTTTGCTGTTAGTATTCATAGTGCTGACTGTTTTCTGAGTGATTTACTATACAGATGCTTTTGTTGTTGTTGTTGTTGCAGACTATGTGGTAAAATTTCCTCTATCAAGGAAGGCAGAATGTGCACCATGTCTAATATTTGCTAGGCAGCAATAAAGTATGCCAGCCTTTATGCTGTATATAGTCAGTAGGAACTCAAGCGCCTGTTCTCCTCCATGAACATTCCATTTTATGCTCTAAATTTTATACATAAAATTTTCCTGACTTCATCAGACCAGCATAAAATCATTAGCGAGTCTGTTACAAAGCACAGTTTTAATAACCATCCTTTTATTAAAAGGGTGAGTTTGTCTAGTCTTTGTCAAACTTTGACAAAGTAGATTATAGAATTGTATCTCCACTGATTTGAAAGAAAAAAAAAAGAAAAGACATTAAAAATTAATTTAAGGTATCTGTATTTTTACACTTGGATGATGACATTTTGAAGGTATTTGATACCTGCCTGTGTAAAGGTATCAGTTTTCAGGGGACTATTATGTTCACAACATGTTTATGTGAACAAAAAGAAATAATATTTCAATGATTGTTGACCATGTTTGGCATAATACTGGATTGCAGTCGTGGCTAAGATGTCCTCTGTAGGTAATGACATAACAAATCAGTCTTTCTGTGTGTAGGATTAGTTATTGCATTGTGGTTTGGTGGTGGTGGTGGGTTGGGTTTTCTTCTTGATCTACTGGTTGTGGTAGTGGTGCTCCTGCTGTTCTGTAGAGTTCTGATAGGAGTTACAAACCTCACCCATGGAAGCTTAAACTCCACTCTAGTAAAGGCCATACCAATTTCAGCTAGGAATCCTTTTTAAGGTTCTATGATTTCTTAATCTGTGTGGAGCTTGCAAGAACTCTAATGAGTAGTGCTTAGCTCTGCTCTCGTTAGCTGGCAAAGTGGCAGAAACATGAGCTTGAATTTAGAGCATTTTTAAGTTTTTGAAAGATAATCCAAACCCGTCTTTGTCCATCTGTGAACTTTTCCTGGGAGTGTGTTTATTTTGGCAGTGTTGTGTCATACCTAGCACAGTGACACTGCAAGCATGGGCAGCTCAGAATTTACCTTTTTCCTGGAGCCTTTCCCTGCAAGGCAAAGACAGCCTACCTGGCTGTCCTGTCTGTCTAGCAGGCTCAAGAAAGACCAAGCTTCTGAGCACCCATCCTTAAAAGGAAAGGAAGTCAACGGTTGCTATTTAAACTGGGCTATGCAGTTTAAGCTAATTTATGGCCAACCAACTCTACCTTTCTTCCATATACTCGTACAACCTTTGTTTAAATGTGGTGGAACATAATTGTACACTCCCCCATCCAAGCATTTTAAAGAACACAATTTGCAGTCTTTTTCTTTTCTCCTCTATTTGCTCAGTTACAGACTGGCCTGAATTTGAAATGTAACAGTTTAGAACTTAAATCTGAAAGTTTCAAAACTCCTTCTGTCCTCTCTCTTGCTGCCTTTTCTGCCCCCTCTCTATTCTCACCTGGCTTCAAAGAATGTGTTGGGGACTGTAGACTAGTGAAGAGTTTTCAACTGACAATAGCAAAGTTAACAGTGGATATTTGTGTTTTGAGAATAAAAAAATGCATTCTTCGAAGTTACAAAATTACTGTGAACCAAAATGGAAAGCTAACTATGAAATGTGAAAACGTGTTTTATTATATATTTTTCTCTTCATTTTAACTTATTCTCTTTGGTCTATTTATACTGAAGGAATAATAGGTCATGGTATCAGTAGCATTAATAGAGTTTTAATAATTCGTTAAGGATCAATCTCTAAATGTATTTTTAAGCACACAAGTGTAAATAAGATAAAGCAATGGTTATCAAGGGCAGTTCAATTCTTTGTTTCATTGCTATGTGTATAGGGTGATCATAGGACTATGTATGTGTAAGTTGTGCTTTTTTCACATCTCAATTTCTAAAAGTCTTAGAATTTCAGAATTGCAAGATGAAATACAAAGATAATGAGAAAATGTAAAATCTACCAGGTGAAAGTTAATGAGAAATTTAGAAAGGAATAAATACAAACTCTTCTCTTCTTGGATTACTCTGGGATGCTGAAAGTGTATCACTGAATTTTGTAGCAGTTGGCAGGTTGAAAAAATGCTGTGAACATTTGACGATTACAGCAGTAGTAAGTGTCTATAGTAAAGTATGATGCATTCATGATGGCTAAAGTAGTTGGTAGGCTACATACATAAGCTTACATCGAGAAGGCAAGTAAAACAAAACCATACTGAGCTTAAGAATGGAAAATGTGGGAAAACATGAAGAACAGGTCAAATAAATGTTGATACTTCCTCACTATATTCTCTCATCCTTTTAGTGGATCAAGCAGTTGACTTTCCTAAGGCAGAGGTTATATCTGTATCTTTGTGTTAATAGGCTATGATTTACATTCTTGCATATATTTTCAACTTTTTTTTTTTTTTAAACATTTACACTTAATGAAGTCTTCTGCATTCTGTGGCAATGAATTCTAGGATCCAGATATGAGCTGTGTGGAAACATACTTTTCTTGTATGTTTTAATGCTGCTGCCTGATAATTGTATTTAAGGCTCCCTAATGGGAACGAGTGAATAACCATTACCCCTCACATTCTCTATCCTATTAGTGATTTTATAGCCATCTAATTTATCCTGGTACAGAAATGTTCTTACACTGTCAGTCATCCTCTTCCCTTTTCTCTTGTAGAGTTCTGGTACAACTTGTTTTGGCAAGGTTGCCAGAATTGTGCCTCGACTTAATCTGTATCATAATGGCTTTATATGTTTTGTTCTCTATTCTTTTTCTATAAAGTTTCTAATATTCTATTTGTCTTTTTGACTCCCACTGAACATAAAATTGGTATTCTTATAGGGTTACAGACAATAACTGTCCTAAATTGTAATAGCCAATTAAGATTGCATCTTTATGTGTTTATATATATAATTAGGTACACAGGGTATGTATACACTTATGTGCAGATACGTATGCGTAAATATATATGGATATTTGAATCAATTTTTCTCAAGTGCACTACTTTACATTTATCAACGATGAATTTCACTTGCTATTTTACAAGCTGATGATTTGATATGACAAGATCTTCTATAACTTTCCCTACCCTTTTGGCTACACGAATAATTTTGTATTTGTAACACAGTCTTTTCACTATTCCTTCTGCTTTTATTATGTCCTATAACAGAAACTGTATCATGAATAAAACAAGGCTTGGCATATATCTGGCATAGGATTGCTCTGGTAGATTTCCCTTATTGTCAAAACCAAACATTAATTTCCTACATTTTGTTTCCTTGCTTTTAACCAGCTCATAGTTGTTCTTTTTTATCCCAAGAGCCATGCTGGAAGCCAAAGTAACCAACATGAGAGGGCAAACAGTGCTGATCTGTCCTCACCTCCTCTCTTCATCTAATAAAAGCTTGAATTTTTCCTAATTTTGCTTTTCTCATGTCACAAGCATTTAAACCAACTCGAAAGCTTCAGAACAGTTTGGCATAACTTTGTAACATAGGAGAGCATAGTGCAAACTAATATAACCTTATTTTTCTGTGTAGCTGATTTGTAGCTATTGCTACTTAAGTGCATAATTTGAATGACCTTTGGACAATTTAAATGAAAACTTTGAAAATCAGAGCAAGAGAAAGCAAAAAGTTTTGGCATAGATTCCTCATTAAGAAGAGCTACAAAGTCATTAGCTATTAAAACTTCAGAATTCACTCTGTACTGCAGATAAACAAGTTACAACTTCTCAAGTGTTGCTGAGTTATGTGCTGTACTTATCTCAGTACATTTACAGTAGCTGCATTTTTAGACTCCAGGTTTCTTTAGGTGTTTGACCTATAAACCACAACAGGGGCCCAAAAAGTTAATTTTCCTATTTGTACACTGACTTCTTTAAGGACATCTGTATGTCAGTTTGGTCCCTGTTTCTCTGCTGGATCAAATATTATACTTTGGTCACTGAATGTGACTTTCAGAAATCCTCCAAAGAATTAGCTTATAGTTAAATATCATAGACAGCAACAGAAGAATTCTGAATCACCTTATCACCTGCCCATATTTTGGTTTTAATCAGACCTAAATTTACATTGGCCCAGCCAAGTTCCAGGTTGGTGAAAGAAAAAGAGGGAGCAGAGCAATTCTTCATCAGTCAGCCTTCCCTAATATGTTTACAAAAGCATGAAAACCAGAAAGGACTGGCAAATTTGCCACTTGTAAATATCTGTGCCATGCCATGACCTGATTTGAACTTGATTTTAGGAATGTATATTTGGTCCCCTGCTATGTTTTATCTTTACCAGAAAGGTATCTTGTTTTCCACTGCACTGAAATATCAAAGCTGGTTTCTAAGACTACAAGAGCAAGGCATAAGGTCTGTGCTATATGTTTAAAAATTAGTCACTGGGATTCCTTGATAGGAGCACAGTTTAAGTACCTGAAGGATAGTTCTTACTGCCAGAAGCCATTTTATTTGATGAATTCACATTCATCCTGTGAATTTTTTTTGTTTGCTCAATCTACAGCAGTGTGGCAGACACACTGCGCTTGGTGTGAGTCTTGCAGGTCTAGTGAGTATTAGGAATACTTAAATTTCTTTATCTACTTCTCTTTGGTGATGGGTATGTTAGGGCCAGCACCCTTGGGCAGCAGAGTCTGGCTGAGATTGCTGGAGTGCAGGTTACATGTGTACCACTCATGGTGCCCACATCATAGCTAATCCACAAAGACACATGGTGGCTTAGTCATTGCTCCTGGCAAGGTGCTCTCCCCTGTCTCTAACTGCATCCAGTCAGAAATGGAAGAAAACTGAGTCATACTTTCCTTTCATGAGAAGACAGGCAAATGCAGTCTGCTTTACAACATGGTGAATTTTCACTAAAATGATCCTCAGTAGAATCCTAAGGTAAATAAGAAAATTTTATTTCAAAATATTACCCATTAGGGCATGACTAATTTTAAGCTTTGCTTGGAAATCAAACGTAGTCATTTTTATAAATATACTGTCTGCACTTGTCCATATTGCTGTTATACCTGTCAAAGTATGCTACCTATTTTCCTAATCCAGGCATGGATAGAATGTATTAGAATGTTAAGAGTTGTCCAGGTGAATGTGCTGGGTTTTGATGTGTTTGGAGGGCAAATGCTGTCTGAGAGAAAGCAGACAATCAAAGGAAAAGAGAAGAGAGTGTAGCTGTGAGGCTGGGACCCTCGCGAGAGCCAGCGTTGCTACCAAACCCCAGTGTGCTCTCGGTCATGTTCCTCATCCTGCAACTCTTGAGGTGGCCATTTCTGATCCCAGATGCAATCCTCATGGCCTGTAAGATATTAGATATTTGTGCTTTGCCTTCTAGTTGCTTGACCTTGCTGTGAGATTTATGCCCTAACAAACTAATTTATGTTTTCAGCCAGTGTGTACCCACCATAGGCTTTTTACTTGCCTTAATCCTAGATCATAATAATAGTACAGAGAGCCAAACTTCAGTCCACATCTGTGCCAAAATCTGTAAAGTTCCCAAGCAGTTAAATTGGGGAAGTCTTTCTGGGCAATCTTTTATTTTTTTAACCACAATGAGATTGTTTTATGGGCTGGGGAAATGGCAAGCACATGTGATTGCTCTTTTTTCTTTCTTTCACATTTGGCCCTTGTTTTGCACCGTATGCTGATTAGAATCTAATGTGGCTGTTGTTTAAGTGAAGTGACTACAAAATTAATGCAAATGTAATGCACTTCAGCCAGGTTTGTACACGTTTCCCACCTATATCTCTCAGCACCTATCTTATCTTAATTTTTATAGGACTTTAAAACTGGTTAGATTTGTGGGGTGTTCTGGTTTGGTTTGATTTGGAGTTTTTTTGTGGGGGTTTGGGGAGTGCTGTTTGGGGTTTTGCTTTCTTTCTTTTTTCTTTTGTTATTGTTTTCTTACATGTCAAAGCACTGCTGGTTCCTTGATGATGAGGGTTTTCCAGAGCAGAGAGGGAAAGGGTTTTCTGTGCTACTCAGGGCTCAGAAGAGAACTGTCTCCCATTTAGTTTGACATGAGACCGGGAAAGTTATCCTTCATCTTGTGAGTATCCTTTTGGCTTCTGCCCTTTTCCCTCAGTTGCTGATTTCTCTCCGTCTTCCAGAAGATTCTTGTTTCTGGGGTACGCAGGGACTTCCGAGGCGCTGGCCGCTAGAGGATGCTCCTGGTCCGGCGTCGGAGAGCAGCGTGCCCGGGGCCGGACACCCTCCTTCCCGGCACAGACCCCAGCCCGGCTCCCCGAAGAGGAGATCGCCTGTCAGACATTACCCGCATAGCCTGGGATACATAAAATGCAACTTTCTGCTGGGTAGAGCCGGGATATTTTCCACCGTCTGAACGGAAAAGCAATTCCATCCAATTTACAGACAAAAATGCAAAATGCTAATGACAATAAGAGAAACCCTGTGTAGGAATTTGAATGTGTTTCTTCTGGTGAAGTCCTCGGGCTCATTTAGGTGATACTTTTAATGGCGTATTTGCAACGTGCCCCACAATATCAGAGTCCTGCTGTGGATGGTCACACCATGGTTAGTTATTCAGATCTTCAGCTAGCTTTTATTTTTCATCCAATCTTTTAAAGTAATCCAAATCTCGGTGCTTAACTGAAACTTCAGTTTTATTCTTCAATAAATATAATGGAAAAGACATTCTTAATTAAATAAGGGACTATTTAGCATGTATAGTTTTTCACAAAAGGCACACACATGAAAGTAGTTCCATATTTTAAATAAAAATCAACCCACATACCCCCCCCCCAAAAAAAACCCCAACACCAAAATCAACAATGCCTTAAGTAAAAAGCAAAGCATAAAATTAGAAAAAGTTATATATGGATATACCCTTCTTCTAGTCCTCTATTGACCTTCCAGATTTCTATTGTAGCATAAACAAGTTCTCTGACATACAGAGCACAGGATTTCGTACGGCAATAGCATGAAAAAATAATGTATAAAGAGTATTTTTAAGGTAGCAAAGTGGAGTACTCAGAAGTTATAAAATGGTATATTTGAGGTCATTTAAGATAGCTCATTCGTTCATGTGTATTAGAACACAGTCTTTAACTATGTAATCACATACTGCCTCTTTCTCTCTCCCCATGTTCTCACCTCCTGTGGGATTTCTGCCTTATCCAGACTACAAGTTAGACCTGCCCAGAGATACATAGGCTTGTGCAGTGGAAGAGACTGTTCATTTCTTGCAGTTGGCTGGCGTGTAGTAGATAAATCAAAGACTACAGGAAAGGAAATATATAGGTGAGAAGTTAGATAAGACTCTGAAAAATAGGACTGTAGTCTTGTCTCTGCCACCAATGTTTAGTAAAGTCAGTAAATTTTTCATATCATGCGTGTATTCCCCAGCTTCTGCATGCTGACTGTGAGATCCTACGCTCTGATTAATCAGAAGTGTTGAACACCCACATCTACTCCCGAAGTCACTAGAGAGTTGTGTTTTGAGTCTACAGAATAATGAATAGTGCTATCTACTATTCCAGCTCATGTGCCAGATGTCTCAGATTTTGTGTACCTGTATCTCTCTGACTGTAATCTCAGTGCACATCTTTTGTCATCTGTAGAAGACAGATGCAGACTTTTTCAAGGCTGCAGTAAAAATAATATGTCTGAATCACTTGTATCCTCTAATGACAAGCACCAAACAAATGCCTGGACAAAGTAAATAAATTTGTCTTCAGAGAAGGTTTTGAGCCACGTAAAGGAAATAAAGCCCACTACACAGGATTACAATATGAGCAATGGAATAAAAGAAAATACTGCAGAGCGAGCTGCTCTTAAAATACATATCTTGTGCATTAAATAAAGCAACATTAGTGCTATGCATTAAAAGACTGTATCATAAACTATTTATTAATCAAGCCTAGATAAGCATTTAGGCTGAGTTAAGATTGCACATTATTTCTGCAATTCCCTAACACGTATGTACTGGATTCTGTAACCTGACTGATATTACTTAACACTGTGTGTGTGTAGAGTAAGTAAAAAGGAAACAATCCGAGTACCCTAGTAACAGCAGGCTAGCACATTTTAGTAAGGAAGCTTGTACAGCTCCAGGTAAGATTCTAAACTATAGTTTAATTCTGATTTTTTCCTCTTCTACTTAGTTCCTTGAGTAAATTGTACAAAAGTGAAATCCACTTCCTGGCAAAAGGAGCAAGGAACTTAGATGTTTAAGAGCAAAAACTCATGTAGGAATGGGTCTGTTTTCTCTGGTTGGAGGTTTATATGCCTTCTACAGTCACTATTCTTAACATCATCTCCCCTTTCTTATGAAGAAGAAGAGAGTTGCTGTGTTTCTGTCCCTTATTTCTGCATTTCACTGCATGCAAACAAAACAACTTTATGGCATATGCTGACTGAGTTTGATTCCTGATGCTCAGGAAGTGTCAGACTTATCACACATGCTCTGCAAAGCCAGACAGGGTGATGAGCTACGTCTTTCCAAAAGCATTAGACTCAACAGCAAGTACACAGTGACGCTATGTGGATAGCTACTCCACTTTTGCCCTTTGCCTTTCTATGCAACTTGTGTTGTGTGCAGAATTTTGTGAGCTTGCAGTTAAGCAAATTGCTCTCTCAACAACTGAAAAGAGACACTGGAAGACTTGCAGATGGTATTGTATGGGTGTGATGATAAGCTAAGAAACCTCCTTTAGATCAGCCAGTGAACTCAGCAGCCTTCTTGCCTCTGCAACTTGTTTTCCTGCTTGGAAGATGTTTAAACACACAAATCCAGCAAAGTAACCCAGAAAAAAAAGGTTGAAGATGTAATTCATAAAACTGAATAATTCACCCCATTTGTAAGTGTTAGGAAGCAAAAGATGTCCATTTTTGACTTTGTGATTTGGCCTGAAATATGCTTGCAGCATGCAGGATACAGAATACAAGCTATGATTTTTACCTGTAGGATCCCTTTTTTTCATGATTGAACTGTATTTTGTTTTCTCCCCAGTAGAGTTGTAACGGGAGTGTGAAAGAAAGGGAACCTTAGAAATACTAATTTTAAAGTGTGTTCTGGAGTCTGTGTTACAGCTGCTGTCTTTTGCTATGACAATAAACTGACATATACCTTCAATCCAAATAGAGATAGGGAGATAAATAAAAATATTAGGAGACCAAATGACCAAGAAGCTTAATTTATATTCTCAAGTGATTTAGGAACCATACTCTTATTCACTGTTGAAATTGTGTTTACAAAGATGTTTAGCTCCTAATTTACTTGCACATGTAGGGAAACATTCCCCAGAGGGGTAAAAGAACGGTGGTGGCTGTGGAGGTTATGAAAGAGTTCATTTCTTGAACTTCATCCTGGAATTAGAAAAAATGCTGGAGGCTTTGAATTTTCATATCATGGAGGAAAAAAAGGAGGTTGTAGAGCAGAAACAATTTCTTAGATCAGGTAAGAAAATTTCCACCACTACCTAACACTTTGAAAGCTACTAAGGTCAAAGTTACTTTTACTATTACTTTTGTGTTTTTCTGCAGTGATAGCATTTTGTTACACTATTGAGTGAGTTACAGTGTGTTTTCCTGGTCTTTTATGTTTGGTTTGATTTCAGTGTCTTGGCTCGAGGATGAATATCTCTTTAATAATGTCTTTTTTAGTATGTCCATTTTTATGAGTAAAGGTATTTGAACAACTTTAATCAAGTGAAACTTTTTGTGAAAGAATATATAAAACAGGAATTTGGTCCTATTTATGGTCTGGGAGATTGTGCTGTGAGAAGTAGTGAGGCAGAAGGGCATCATGGAGCCCTTCTTGCACCCTGGGAGAACAGAGGCACATTTCCAGGCTGTGCCCTCCACTGGTGCTTCTGGCAGGGAAACCCACACTGCTGTGGGCACCAAACCCCTGTAGCCACATCAGGCCCTGCATGCCGTGCTCTGACACTGTTCCTGATCCAAGGTGTGCTTTGATCTTTTCTTCCTGAAGTCACCTGTTTTCCTGTGGGCTCAAACACAGATAGTCACCACTGTCTTATGCCTCCCAGTCTGTAAGGTGGTTAGGTGTTAGTGCTGGTGCTTTACAACCCTAGTTGTTTGGGGAGCTTGGTCAAGGTGATTGTAAAAAGATAGGAGGATGGCTCCATCCCATTGACGGATGGGCAGTGCGGGTGGGCAGCCTGGCCCCCTGGCCAACAGACTGAAACATGAGGGACTGGCAAGCCACTTGTCTATACAGCAGTGGTGGCTGGTCTGGCAAAGGTAAGCAACTGCTCCCAGAGGCGGAGGCCTGGCTAGGGGACCAGGAGCATCAGTTCATCGTGTGATGTCTGCTGATAGGCAGTGGTGACAGTGGGAACACTGTTTCCCCATTTTTTAATTGGTTAATTTCAGTCAAGACTTGTTGGTCAGAATAGTCCTGTTGGTAATTTATGATGTGATGTGCAACCAAATGCACGCTTCGGCTATTTTTCATGCATTTTGCTAACTATGGGTCACACAGTTTCACTGGAAGATCTCAAAGATTAAAGCCATCAGAAAAGGCAGCCCTGGTGACTAATATTCTCTGATCCTATGACCTACCAAAGGCCATAGCACCACACTAAATAAAGCTGTCTAAACCTCATCACTTCTGTTGGGCTTTAACACAGATTTTGAAGAAATGATCAGGCTTGTCTTAAGGACTTTCAGGATTTACCTTCCATGTCCATAAACAGGCAGTTTTAATTAACATTTATTCTTGTGTTAAAAATGTCATTCCTCTAATAGGAACTTGTCCAGCTTCCTCTTACAACAAATTATTTTCTATAACTAGTTTCTTCCCACCTACGTACCAGAAGGTACTCGTTGACTTGATTTAATTTATTTTTTAATAGATACAGCTCTGGATTATACATACAATATGATCTGGAAGCAAGAAGCCCCTCTTTGTTATGATATTGTGAAGTCCTCCTTGTAAATTACAAATACCCAAGAACATAGGTGGGCTTCTCCTGTTCATGCAAGTAAAGACCAGTCCTGAAGTCTGCAATTCAGCATGACAATTGCTGTGTCTTCTCTCTGTGTAAAAGGCATTGAAACAGGTCTCCTCAGCTCAGTCTTCAGGAAACATGAATAATAGAATCCTTCTGATTTTCATTCTTTGTTGTTTGATACCTTACTGTAGGCATTTGAACCTGAGCAAAGCAGATGTAAAATGCTGGGATAGCAGCATGAGTCATCAGCAAAGTGGTTACATTAGGTGCCACAGCAGACTCAGCTCCACTTGTAAAGTCCAGGACTCCCAGCAATCATGTCATGCTGAAATGGACAGGATAACAGCAAAGGTGATGTTGCAATTTTCATGTGTCCCTTTGAGTTGTCTGTAACCTGGCCCCAATACAAGCAGGGAGCAGCTCCCATTTTCACTTGGCCGTGGGGTGCTCTGAGTGCCAGGAGCAAGGGGAACACAGAAGTTCCCAACTGCTTTCTCATGCCCTTCTGCATATGGCCCACACTACAGAAAACTGTTTTTTTTTACTAGCTTAGCCAACTTAACTCTTTGATATAAAGCTTTACTGTACAGCTGTTCTCCAGTAGGAGATCCACTATAACTCTTCATACAATATACCATATATATTTAGCCCTGAAGATTGCACTTCTTGTCATGCTAGTTTTTTAATTTACTGTGTTTCTTGCTGCTAGCACCTTTGAAACTCAGTGGAGCCCTGCAGGGGTGTCTCAGTCTCCTGTTTCCTATCTCCTTTGAGCTACTGCATTACAACGATCTGTCAAAGATGAGAGGGAAATGGAGCACCTCGAGTGGCTGACACTGCTGAGCAGATATCCTATTTTTGCTGTGTTTACATACCACCAGAGTACAGATGTGTCTGAGCTGGATTAGACACACAGAAAGTTTGTAACACCTTTGTCTTGTAATAACGGCAGCCCTGATTGCATATGAAAGTTATACAATTTTAGCAACTGCTATGTCCTATAAATACAGTTCCTTTGCCATGGATGCAGTCATGATGTTGCCTTACACCAGACATAATTGCATGTACACTGTGGTTGTACTCATTTAATGTTGTGGTTAAAAAAAATTATTGCACCTCTTGCAAATTGGCTAAGGCAGTGGAGTTCTTGAAAGAAATCGGTCTGAGATGGAGGAGCTTTGTTTGTGATGCATGATACGATGTTTTTCTCCTTCCTAAAATCTCCAGGCTGCACATGCTGTCTGCATCCCATTTCTATTCCACAGCAGCATTAGGAATGAGAATGTAGGGAAAAGTAACCATCACAGGGTGGCTGTCCCAGTGGTAGTGACTGACACTGCAATAAACTACGTAGGATCTGTAATAAGTATTTGGCAGAAGTTTAGCTAGTAAAATTGATGGTTGCTGCTTAAAGAATGTATACATTGTTGTACTACAGAATACACTTTATGGTACTAACAGCAGTGAACGTGTAACTACTGCAGGTATCCTGTGGCCTAAATTAGTATGTACTTTTCAAATAAGACTCTCCCACCCTTTTTTCTTACAGTTTTGTAGAAGTGGGTTTGTTACAATAGACTGTAGATGGCTTTATAATTAAGTATTTTTTCTTATTCTAAAACAAAATACAAATTTCCCATTCATGTCTTAAATTTTTTGAAGTGGCTAAATCTTTGTTAACTCCCTGGTTATAAAACCAGTATTTTATTGGAATCCCCAATTAAGCCAGTTTCTTCCATCATTCATTTCACTTAGCAACAGAAGTGTAAGCTACGGCCTCTAGCCCTAAGGAAATCCTTTAAATGCAGTCTACATAGCAAAAGGTTAAGGGGGCAAGGCACAGTTTAATTTCCCAATAACACTTTATGGGAGTCTTTGTAAATGTACTTTCTTCTGGAGTTTTCTAATGCCCCTCTCTGAAACTGTAGTCAATTTATAGCCTAGAAGTTGCTATATTAAAATTACGTACGAGAGAGGTTGGAGGGCAGTGGAGTACAGGACCTTCCTGCTAAATTGCTAATCCAAATTGGGCCTTAGTCAATCTCTTACAAAGTTGTCAACATCCAATGACCTATATGAAATGAGTTAGTAGCTTCAGTCTGGTTCATAGAGAGGTGTGCACATCAGAAGAGCAATCAGCTGGCACTAATTGGCACCCTGGCTAGCAGCCTCAGCAGAGAGCCAAAGGTCTGTAGAGGAACGGAGACTAAAGTGCTCTCTCAACCTTAAAGATGGTCCCTCTGGGTCACAGTTTAGGGCATGTTTGTAATGTCATATGTGAAATTTTGCTGTGCATCTTGCAATGCTAGACTGGAACTGTGGCTAGGGAACTGTACTCCTCAGGGCTTTTGTAGGGCATTTCAAATGCTACAGGGCATTTTTAACTCTGAAATCCTTTCAGCTTTCCTTCAGACATAAACATGAAGAGAACATTCACAAAGCAATAACCTGATATTCGGAGGCGTCAGATGACAAATAACCACTCCAGTTGAAAGATCACGCTGGAAAAGGGAAAGAGGGAGCATGTATTCCTTAAAAACAAAACTTTCTCATGTCCATGCCCAGTGTGCATAAGTACCTTTGCTCAGCCAATTTTTCCAGCTGTTGGGCTCAGAAAGGGTATAAATCAGTGCTGCTTAAATATTAAAAATACATTGTTTTGTGAGTAGGTTTGTGAAGTTCTGTTCATTATAAAAGCATAGTAACACATGGTCTTCCTATGCTTGTAATTGTTCCCAGACCATAATAATTTCAGAAAGTTTATTATGGGTTATTATCTTCCTCAAAGCCTTCCATTTAAAAAGTTTATTTCTTGTTTTATTCTTCTGTTTGCAAAGCTTCGGTCATTCAGGCAGGGTGGAAATAATGTCATGAACTTGAAGTCATCAGCCCATTCAGCATAAATAGGGTCAGTGAAGTAGCACTAAATTAAGAAATGAGTAATGTACCTACCTAGTATTTTAAGCTAGGCAGTTAAAGGTGATAAAATATAGTCTGAATTAGAAGTTGAGCAAATTTTCTTTACCTCCATTTACCCTTGAACATATGAATGAATAACTAGCAGCAATGATAAATGTTTGGTCGTCTGCGGTTGTCTGCTAAGCAGAAAAAATAGGTGCATTTGATGGAGGTTAGTCTGTTTCACAAAACATTCAGTGCCGTCGGAGAGCAGTTTTTGTCCACCTATGTATTGTCCTTACTGATAAAGATGAAATGAAGGTGCTGGATAGAGCATGCATACTTCCAGAAATCATAGAATCATAGAATCATTTAGGTTGGAAAAGACCTTCAAGATCATTGAGTCCAACCATCAACCATGCCCACTAAACCATGTCCTGAAGTACCCCGTCCACTTGCTTTTTGAATACCTCCAGGGATGGTGACTCAACCACTTCCCTGGGCAGCACATTCCAATGTTTGACAACCCTTTCAGTAAAAAAATTTTTCCTAATATCTAACCTAAATCTCCCTTGCCTCAACTTGAGGCCATTTCCTCTTGTCCTATCTCCAGCCACCTGACAGAAGAGACCAACACCCACCTCACTACAACCTCCTTTCAGGTAGTTGTAGAGCGCGATAAGGTCTCCCCTCAGCCTCCTCTTTTCTAGACTAAACAGGCCCAGTTCCCTCAGCCGGTCCTCATAAGACTTGTGCTCCAGGTACCTCACCAACTTGGTTGCCCTCCTCTGAACACGCTCCAGCAACTCAATGTCTTTCCTGTAGTGAGGGGCCCAAAACTGAACACAGTACTCGAGGTGCAGCCTCACCAGTGCTGAGTACAGGGGAACAACCACCTCCCTGTTCCTGCTGGCCACACTATTTCTGATACAGGCCAGGATGCCATTGGCCTTCTTGGCCACCTGGGCACACTGCTGGCTCATATTCAGCCGGCTGTCAACCAGCACCCCCAGGTCTTTTCCAGCCACTCTTCCCCAAGCCTGTAGTGCTGCATGGGGTTGCCGTGACCAAAGTGCAGGACCCGGCACTTGGCCTTATTGAACTTCATACAATTAGCCTCAGCCCATCGATCCAGCCTGTCCAGATCTCTCTGTAGAGCCTCCCTACCCTCAAGCAGATCGACCCTGCCTCCCAACTTGGTGTCGTCTGCAAACTTGCTGAGGGTGCACTCAATCCCCTCATCCAAATCATCAATAAAGATATTAAACAGAACGGGGCCCAACACCGAGCCCTGGGGAACACCACTTGTGACCCGCCGCCAACTAGATTTCACCCCACTCACCACAACCCTCTGGGCTCACCCATCCAGCCAGTTTTTCACCCAGTGAAGAGTGCACCCATCCAGGCCACGAGACGCCAGTTTCTCAAGGAGGATGCCATGAGAGACAGTGTCAAAGGCCTTGCTGAAGTCCAGGTAGATAACATCCACAGCCTTTCCCTCATCCACTAGGCGGGTCACCTGGTCATAGAAGGAGATCAGGTTGGTCAAGCAGGACCTGCCTTTCGTAAACCCATGCTGACCGGGCCTGATCCCCTGCTTGTCCTGGACTTGCCATGTGAGTGCTCTTGAGACAAACCGTTCCATAATCTTCCCCGGTACTGAGGTCAGGCTGACAGGCCTGTAGTTCCCCGGATCCTCCCTCCAACCCTTCTTATAAATGGGAGTCACATTGGCAAGCCTCCAGTCCTCTGGGACCTCCCCTGTTGACCAGGATCGCTGATAGATGATAGACAGTGGCTTGGCAAGGACCTCTGCCAGTTCCCTCAGTACTCTTGGATGGATCCCATCAGGTCCAATAGAATTCTGACTGTCCAGATGGTGTAGTAGGTCCCTAACTCATTCCTCCTGGATTAAGGGGGGTATGTTATGCTCTTCATCCTTACCTTCCAGCTCAAGGGGTGGAGTACCCTGAGGATGACTGGACTCACTGTTAAAGACTGAGGCAAAGAAGGCATTAAGTACCTCAGCCTTTTCCTCATCACTGGTTGCTACGTTCCCTTCTGTATCCATTAAAGGATAGATATTCTCCTTGGGATTCTTTTTACTGTTAACATATTTGTAAAAACATTTTTTGTTGTCCCTTACGATAGTGGCCAGATTTAGTTCTAGCTGAGCTTTTGCCTTTCTAATTTTCTCTCTGTATGATCTAACAAGATCCCTGTACTCCTCCCAAGTTGCCCGCCCTTTCCTCCAGAGATGATAAACTCTCCTTTTTTTCTTAAGTCTTAGCAAAAGCTCCCCTTCAGCCAGGCTGGTCATTTTCCTCGGCGGTTTGACTTGCGGCACATGGGAATAGCCTGGTCCTGAGCCATTAAGATTTCCTTCTTAAAGAATGTCCATCCCTCCTGGACCCCTTTGCCCTTCAGGACCATCTCCCAAATCAGAGCATACTTTTTTTTTCTCCATAGCTTTGCATTACTGGAGTTACTAATGACCTGCTGCAATTTCCCCCCCTCTAAATCAGATAACAAAAGAAACCAAGATCACAGACTTAACTGAAATGAAGGAGTTCTGAAAATAGCATCCTTTTCCAGTCAACCAGCAGCCTTCTTTCACTGCCTCCATGCTCTCTCACCAGATGATGTGGTGCACATTTATCTCATGGACTAAAATTGGAACAGGACAGAAACTAAGGCAGTATTTGCATCCCTGAGCATGGGATGATCAGTTGCTGCAAAAAACCAGGGAGTTTGGACTCTACTCTCAACATTGCTATGGTCCAATGCAAAAAATCACCCTGAATGATGCTGTATGCTTGTGTTTTAATGGTTTGCACTGAAACACAGTGGTGCCCTAAATGTATAGAGTGTTACCATTTGCAAATTCCCACCTGTCATTGGTGTTTCTGGAAATAGTATCCCTTGCTGTGGTCTGGACATTGGCCCAGGTGGTGTTTGACTCTTTACCCAAATCAAACAGTAATTTGAGTTCAGACACTGTCTGCCTCTCATGCAGTAGGCAGGGAAAACACAGCAGCCTTCTAGTTACCTCTTAGTAAGCCCAGGCAAGGATTTCCCTCAGGAAATCTTCAGCCTGTTTTCCTCATGGGCCTTTAGGGCAAGGTTTTTGGGTCACAGTCCCCATTGCCCTCCCTATTGCACGTGGTGAGCGGACTGCACAGTGTGAAAGCATGTGATGTTAAGAGTGGTACTGTGAAGAGGACAAGCATAGGCTTTCATTTTTCCTTTTGCTGGCAGTACCTTGGTAACGTAACTTAACCTAGGAGTGGCCAGACTACAACTGTGGAGTTGTAAATGTTTTGCCAGAAGTTGAGATGTGGTTGCAGTCTAGCTCTTAAGACCACTGGCAGGATTCAGTTATTGCAGGTTAACTCGGACCCCCCAAAACCCAGCAGGTTCCTCTGAGGCTGCCATCAGAACCACTGCAGGTCCCAGCTTTACACTCCCCTTGGCTCACTCTGCAGCAGCATTCCTGCAAGTTGTGGTCGTACCCTGCTTGTGAGCTGCCCCCAGAGCCCCCGGTCCTGTCAGTTCCTCAAGGCATGGGATATGGATTCAGCCTGGCTTGCAGAATCAGGCATTCTCCTCCAAATGTGTTAAAACAAAACTGCCAAACACTGATAATTCCTTGAGAACTGCTGGCTTAACCCCGGTAACCCTGTGCTTAGGACTGCAGCTCCTGACACTGCAAGAGGTGACAGCCTCCATGCTTATAAAATTAGAGAGGTTCTAGCTTGAATACAAAGAAAAGACTGAAAATATGACACAGTGCTTGAAGGTGTTTGCAGACAGCAACAAGCACTGTGGGCAGTATGGACTGCCCTGCTTGACTTAACCAAAGTGTATCGCTGCCTTCCAAGACCAGGATGTGGTATGGGGTTTATGCCCAAGACCCCCATTTATTTGATCCTGACTTGAACCTATTTATTTGGCCTTTTAGCCTGAACTTGCACTGTTGTCATCTTTGGACCCAATGAAAATAGCAACATATATATTGTGGACCTAAGCAACAGCCAGCATCCTCTGTGAAAGGGGCAGAGAAGTAGCTGGTCTTTAAAAAATAAACAAATGGTTCAGTGTTATGAAAACCAAAGAACAATAATGTTTTTACATTCAATGAAAAATAGTTGCAGTTTCAACTAGTAATTTGATTAAATTAAGAAATTATATGTTCATTTTGGAGAAAGATTTTTGATATTAAGAACTGTTACAGTGAGAACTCTAGTTATGGTGTACTGTCTGGAAGAGGGAACCAGCTAATGAGAGACATCTCTAATACCTGTGATTATAAATTTATACTCTATTCTGTAACAATTTACAGTCTTATTTTTGAATGCAAGATAGTTCAGCTGTTCTAGCCCACTTTCTTGGGTGACTAAACCAAGCAATATAGCTTTGCATTTTCAGATTTTTGTATGAAGCCCATGCCATCTCTGGAAACTCATGTTAATCCTAGGGAGGACCAAAAGAATCTACTAAGATATGCACACTGCCAAAATAAGTGATGGCTGAATTCCTGGGCTAATCTTTGCCTTTGATGGTGTGTATCAGAAAATTTATTTGGTAAAGTAGTGATTAAAAGATTTGTGACCATTCTGAAGTATCAGCTGCAAATAGCCTAGACTTTCTGATTTTCAAGAGAAATCAGGAAAAATTTTTTTCCCCCTTCCTTTTCCAATCCTTGGTAATCTCCATAGAAAGTTTTATAATAAAGCAATTCAGAGAGTAGCAATAGCCATTCTTTTTCTGGCACTTATTGTATGCGAAATTGCATGACATATTGTGTCAGTGTGTGGAAGTCTGACTGTATTGTTACCTCTGAAAGTAATGGCAGAAAGAGATGACAACTTTTGTCTTACAGTTTTACCTCATTGGCTATGTTTTTTCTTTCTTTCCTTGACCTACATAAAAGTTCATAATTCATGAACCATAATTCATGGTGTTTCTGTGCTCGCAGAAAGTAATATAAAACCATAGTAATGACACATGATCATATCTTCCTTGTAGTGGATCTCCAGCATGGAACTTGGTCTATTTTTTCCTACATTCTACACAAAAGAACCCTCAAATAGCACTGTTTTGTGCTCTGATTATTACTGATCTTGCTTTGATGGTTCCCCCACTTGCCTTTTGGTTTTACGGAACCTTCCTTTTCTTGCATTTTCCATTCACTTCATATTTTCAAATGTTTCTATGGTTTCATATTTTAACTGACTCATCATGGATTTTTCAATACTGTAGAACATGCCCTTCCATTTTTAACACATAGAGATGTTTTGGTGTAACTCTGCGGAAATCACTGAAATGTGATGTTTGAGTCTGTGTTAGATCTTTTCTGAGGAGGGGTTGGTTTTGGATTTTTTGGTTGTTGCAAGGTTTTTTTCAGGTAAAATACAGCCTATTTTTTCCAAAATACCTACTTCTTTACACTGAATAGCACTTTCTTGTTTCAAGACTTGCTGATGTTTACAGCCACACATAGAACAAAACTTAAAGGCTTTACTAGTTACTGTATAATGAAGTCCATGCCTGAAACAGCTTATACTCTAGATGGAGATTTTACAGATAAGAAACTGGGGTACAGAAAGATTAAGTTGTTTCATTGAAGATTAAGGAGATCTGGGGTGGAGTTCTGCTCAAATCTTGAGCACATTTCAAGACTTTTCATCTTTCTTACAAGTGTAGATCATTGTGGCCTCATCTACTAGGGTAGGAAGCACATTTATAGAAGGAAACGTCCAAGTTCTCATTATCCTGGGGAGATGGGGAGAAATCACTGTAACAGTTGTCACTGCTATATTATTCGTTTTGTTGATATGTTCTGTCTCTGTCCTGTCCGTTTTGATCAATGGTATCCAGGACTGTTGTACAGGTCTGAACTAAACCCACCAAACAGTCCCATCCCTTTCTTCAGAGGTGGAGAAGTGACTGCAGACAGAATGGCCAGATAGGGAAGGTCGCTTTGCTTGCCCACGTGCCATCCAGCCAGACCTTGTACTTTATCTTTGCACTGTAGTGGATGTGGAGGCAGTTTCCAGACTGCTGTCAGGTGGAGGCAGGGAGGCCTTAGGAAGGCAGAAGGGTGTTAACAGTTTCCACAGGTACCACAAGGCACAGAAGAAGAGAAGGCAAGAACTTCCAGCTGTGGTTTCTAACCTTGCTCAGGCCTTGAGAGGAGAGGGAGAAAAAGGCGTGCCTGCTGAATATCTGTAGCCAGCAATGGCTTGAGTCGTTTGTGCAGTTGTTGTGGTTTGTGATGTCTCCACGCTGGAAAACTGATTTCCTTGTTGCTGAGTGTGGATCACCTTCGGATTGCAAATCTGAGTTGATGGAGTCCCAGACTGCTGCTCGTTGCCAAGCCGTATAGAGAAGGTATGCTTTTGTATGCACTTGAACACAACAGTAATGAAAATATTTTTAAAAATTAATAGCAATTAAAATAATATTAAGCATAATCAGTAAGCTATTAGTAAAGAATGGGTTCTTATTTCTTCTGTACTATTGTGCTTGATAGGTAGTGGATAAAATATATCTGCTTGTGGTGTCTTTGTCCCCTTTCTAGTTTTTTTCATTTAGCTCATGATTTTATTTAATGGAAGAGTCACTTCTCGCATATTGGCTTGACAATTTACAAGCATTTGTTTGTGCTGAATTAAGCACATTTCTAAACTTTGTATGTTGCTGCTGACAGTTTTGGGATTGATTTTTATCCCTAGAGAGATGCCTTTTTGTCTTTAAGGCAAATTGAAGTTGACTGCTGGAGCTTTCCCTGGTAAGAGAGAGAATCTACTTTAGGGATATTTTTCTACTGAGAATTCATTTTTAACTGAGAAGCTTCAGCAAGGTCATGTTTTTCATGTCACCAAAAAAAAAAAAAAGTTCACAGACAAAGAAGTAGCATTAACTTTAGAGAAAATAAGTAGGAACAAATATTATCAAACTTTTTTTCCCCTGTAGTTCTCTGTCAGGGAAGTGTGCCTAGAAATGTAGCAGGTAACAATTTTCCAGACTTTCATTCTGACAGCACGTGTTAAATGATGGTGTGGGCAATGGCAGAAAAAAGTTTTACCCATCCATGTTGTTTCATGTATGTTATGAGTTTAAATTTTAAAACTCCTGTGACATTTTTTAGGACATTGAGATTCTTTCAAGTACAGATTCACTGCTTGTCCATATTGGCAACATGGGGCAGGGTTTGCAGACATGAATGGATTAATGTAATGAGCTGTGGGTGAGGATACAGCATCTCCACCAAACAGGTGCTTTAGGAAGTCTTCATTCACGTCAAGTAGAGCTAGACACTCTCCTTTTTTACAGTAGGCTCTGTGGCTGGACATGCAGGGCTAGAGTTACTTTCTAAACTTTCTCCAACCTGTATCCACCCACCCCTTGCTCCCTTCCTCCCAGTCAGCCTGGCACAGTTTTTGCATACAAACATTGTATTGTTGCTATATTGACAGGGATGCTAGGATTCATTCATGTATCTCTCCCTTCAAGGTCTTTTTAGCACTAGATTTGTTTTATAGGAATATTTTTTACAAATATAAATACTGCTAAAATAAAATAGTGTCTATGTATATATCATGTGGTCTGTTTTATGTGGTCAAAATGAATGTTACCTCACACCTGAACAACAAAGATGAATCCAACCATCCTGGCCAATGGGCAAGTCTAGTGAGTTTTTTTGTGGTGGTACCTGGCAGGTTACTGGCAAGGCAATGGACAGACCTCATTAAACTCTCATTTAATGCTTGTCACTGGAATGACTGCATTCTTTTTAATCTCCATCTTTGTATTCACTCATACTTCTAAGACACAAGTGACTTAAAAAAAAGAAATAACAACCTTAGTCCTTCAATGAGGTACCAGATGACAAACTCAAACCCACTTGTTTTCATTTCCTGGAAATCACACCAGCTGAAGCAAGTTTTTCACCATAATGCACCGAAACAAGTTGTAGGAACCAATTTCTTCAGGAAAGTCATATCCTGCTGGTTATAAAATCTTCTTCAAAGGAGCTGAAGGTCTCTACAGTCTTCCTTTAAACCTTCTTTGGGATCTTCTCATTGGATTTTTCACACATTTGAGTCCTAAAAATTTGAGTTATCTCAGTATGTTTCTGGAGACCTGGCTGTCAATTGCCAGAATTTTCATTTGCCTCTTTGATCTTTGTTTTCCCTTCTCAGAATCATCCTGTAACATTTGTGACAGTTCTTTCTTAGTAGCTACTGGACTAAGAAATTTGCAAAATCCAAGAAACAAAGCTTACAATATTCATCATACTAGAAGGAAAAAAAAAAAGCACCCTTGAACTTGTTTAAGTGTCTTGTATTTGCAAAAGAAAACACTTGGCTAGTGTTTAGGATGGGGTAGGTGAGGGATGAAAGGAAGCAGGGACTGACATTGCTCAGTTGCAGCTGGTGAGCAACATCCCAGGGCTACCACACTACTAGATCCAGAGGGTAACCCAAAGAGCAAAGAACTCACATTTTCTGTTATGTTCTTAATTCCACAGTTTCATTAAATAATTTTTAAAGTTGTTACTCAACTTCACCTTGGAGCTTGGATCTTTTCTTGAAAGGATGTTTTCTTTACATTAGATCATAGCATTTATTAATAGTTTGAAAGTCCAAGTAATCATATTGTCTCACTTTCTCCTACTACTTTTTGTTGTGGCTAGGCCAGTTAGTTGTTGATTTTTGTGAACTATACCTTTTCTACCTTAATCAGTTATGTTTCCGTTTTGTCCTTTTGCCTAAAGACTTCTGTTTTTTAGAATTAACTTTGTTCTCATTCCTTTTCCATTTTGTGTGCGATTATGCACCTAATTAGAGGTAATTGTTTCCTTGTTCCTACAATATCAGCCAATCAAATGGATCTCAGCTACATCTGCCTATATGGGGGGGCTCCATCCTAGGAAAAGTGTAGCAAAGACTTTAGTAATTTAGGATTTCTCTTTAGCTCTTTCATTGTTCTGTAGGTGTGACAAACGTGCCTTAGATGTGTTTCACCTACTTCACTAAGCTGTGGAAATCATGGAAACCTGTGTATTCTGAGTGGTTAAGGAATGGTAGCATGAATGTTATAATGCTGTCACAAAGGTTGTCAATGAGGATTTTTAATTTTTTTTTTTTAACAAGGCTTTAACATTTATTGGCTTTGTATCAGGTTCTCTCTTGGTTTTTATTTGTAATTAAGAATAAATTCATAATTTTACTGATTTTTCTGCAACTTTTTCAAACTTTAGAGCTCCAGGAATGAATTTTTATATGTTATCCAGGACTCAGACAAGATATTTAACTGCGTCTAATAATGACAGAATGCAAATCTCCATTAATTGAGTTTGTAATTGTGCATAAGGAGGGAGAACAATTTATAGAGGCAGGGGTAGGAGGAGAACTTTAAGTAGCAGTGCATGGCGAATGAGATGCACAGCCTCCATTATCAATAGGAGCTGTACGTCTAATCCACCAGACTCGGTACTGAAGAAAATGTACCCTGGGATGTCAGGTGTTAAGGGGAAGAACGGGCCTCTCACGTTCTTTGCACTTACAAGCTGGCTGTAACCTTTTGACTCTCTCTCTCTTTCTCTTCTTGAGTTTTGTTTCCTGAAAGGAAAAGGGGGTGGGGGAAGGCAGGGGAAGAAGGCTTAAAGAGTGGAAGATCTGTTTCAAAGTACTGCAGTGTACTACAATTTGCAAGCTTTTCCTTTTTTTTCTGGAATTAAGTTTTGTTTTGATTTCTTAAAGAAGCAGTTGCTTTTAATGTAGAGTGTTTAGAACATGACTTAAGATATGAATATCTTACTGAGTACCACAACCAACATTGTAAACTTTACACATTCTATCACAAGTGTTTTGCACCTAGCTTTTTTATCTTTCTAACTAAAATGAATGTAATTTCATTTAAGAGAATAACAGAGGAAGAGAGCTAGTTCTGTGAATTAATGTTACAGGTATTGCTTTTTATATTGACCAGTGTTATGCAGAAAAACAATCCCCCAACTAACAAGAAATCCCTTTTGTTCTTAAAGGATCCCCTAATGTAGCATGATCATATATTGATCACATTGAAGTTGGGTGTATTCCAGGCCTGAAGATCTGCATATGCAAAGAAAAAGTTTGTATAATACTTGCACGTTTCATCTCCTTGCTACCTCTGAGTTAGTAAGTGTGAAAATATCTCAGGGCAAGGAGGAAGATGCATGCACCCTAGGTGAGCATTTACTTGTTAGTATGAAAGAACATGCAACATATATAAGGAAAAAAAAAAGGTGGCTGATTAAGGTAGGTCTCTCCAAAATTCATGACTTCTGAGAAGAAAGAGCAGAATGTGGAAAAATGTATGAAAACTTACATTATCCTTCCTTGAAATACAGTCTGTTCTGGGTTGACACTTATTAGAATGTAAAAATGGAAAGACTAAGGTGGTGTTTACTTTCATTAATTAAAAAGAGTCTTGCTTGTAGGAGAGCACCCTGAGAATGCTAAAGGAGTTTTATATATCTCTGACTACCATCTTTGGTTTGAGGACCATGTCCCTCTTCTAGCATTACGTCTTTCTTCATTTGAGATTATTTTGAAATGGCTCATATTGCCTTTGCTTGGCTGAAATGTGGCAGCAATGGAGTGGAGCCAATGGAGGGGTAATTTTACAGCCAGCAATCAGGAAAAGGAAGAGCCCTTAGCCAGGGGACTCAACAGTGCCAGGAGGAGCCACTATTCTATTATTATTTCCAGTGTGGAAGCATTGTTTTAAGTTACATTAAAAACATCCTTTAAATTTCCTTGTTATTTGTGTTGTAAATTTTCCATATCAACGTTTCCAAAAGAAAGGTGTGTGAATCTATAACGTATATCCAAATGGAGTGCTTCGTATGTTTCTTGCTTTAGAAATTGTAGGTTAAATGGAAGCCTGAAATTAACAGTAATTCTTACTTAGCGTGGAAGTTCATGGAGATTGGCCAAATATGAAGTGAGTTCTCCATTTCTTAACACTTGCTGGGAACAACACTCTAGACAGCCTGTCTCCAGACAGGCACTGTCTTCCCATTTTTTTTGTACTATTAGGGGCTGCAACCCCTTGTGATTTAAGGGCCCAACCCTTAAATAAGCTTTCCAGGAACCTTACATTTAGATGGCTAAAGGAGAGAGAATGAAGTGTATATCATTATTCATGTGCATGGATTTGCATTTATCTCCTGGAGATTGTGTGTACGTTGAAGGCCGTAATGGATGTGAATGAAGTTTTGGGAGATTTGAGGTAGGTAGTTTCCTTGTTTTCAGTTACTCAGAAGTCCTGTGGCAGTAATATTTTGTATTAAATACTGCTTTAATTCCACTATGTAGAGCATGTGTTGTGAACCACTATTGAAGTGATCCATATATTGAATATTATTATCACTTTTTTATTGATATACTTTGGGGAGGCAAAGGCCTTACACTGGTAAGGCAAGTGATATTTGGCATAAATGCAAAAGATGAAACAATGTCTCCCAAATCATTCAGGTAGTCTGAAACATGAATGAGAACAGAACCCCAAAATCCTAAATCCCAGTCCAGTGTCTTTATCCTGAGCCCATTTTTTTCATTCAGAATTAAAGTTTCTGTAATTATTATTTCTACTGCCAGGGCTTTCCAAGGATTTAAATGTGACCTAATTTATTAAATGCTATCTTATGTGCAAGACAGAAGCAAAATCCTTACCCCAGGGCACTTACTCAGTGGCCCTGATCCTGCAATCTGATCTCTGGATTGAATGTCTGAACTAACACAAGCCATGCTGCCTGTTCAGAGAGTTTGCCTGGGATTTTAATGGAGAAGAGACATGTAGATTGCAGGTTGTCTACAACATCCTCAATGAATTTCAATACATTACCGCTACTTTCCTATATTATTATGTGTTTCCCCGAGTCCTCTACAAAATTTGGTGTAGCTGTTGCTCAGTTACCTTAAGTAGAGAGTGAAGTTGGGGCTGAACTGTTTTTTTCAACTATGTATAAGCCTTGATCTGTGGCACTACTTAAAGATGCTTTGCGATGCACCTTGAGATTAAAGTGCATCGGCTCTGCAGTGCAGTGATCTTGTCTGGCCCAGAAAGGGGTTGTCATAGGTCTGCTTTTAAAATCAGGACTCCCTCATGGGTTTTTCCAAGGCATCATCTCCATGTCATTCATGTCATTGGGTTGGCAGGATATGAAGCTGAGGGTCTTTTTGAAGTTTTCCTTCACACCAAGGGGTGTATACTTGTTGTGTGGGAATCGTGGTAAGTTACACCCTCTTCTCCCCGTGTGTTCAATACAGGATAACTTACTGCAGTATTTCAATATTCCAGACCTTTTTTAAAAGTAAATTGTTTGATTTGTTGTGTTAGAGTATTAAAATGAATAATGGAATCCAAATGCTCAGAACTTGTTTCTTGCAGAGGACTGAAATACATGGGCTGAACTTAATGAATTAATTAAACAGTCCTATAAACATCTATTCCTTTGCAGCTACAGACAATAGTCTTATTTTAGGAAACATGATCATGTGCTTTGTCAAATATCACTCATGCCATTATTATTTAGTTTTTGCATAATTGTAAAGCAAATATCTCTTTAAAGTCTTCTTGTGTATCTCACATTTCAAATTTTTTTTTTTAAGTACAAAAAAGTTAGTTTCCTGCATCAAATGATTTGTTATTGGAAAAGCAAAGTAACATTTCTTTACTCAAATCTCGTCTTCCTGCAAAACTGTGGTACATAGAAAATATTTTCCAGCTTTCAGAGTTTATTTGATTTTGAACACTTTTGGTTATGTAAGTTTTAATAAGTAGCTTTGGTGTACCCCTAAAGGCACACCCCACACACTTATGTTGTGTGACCTAGGGTCACAAGTAATGGCTGCAAGCTAATTGATTGAGAAAGGCTTGTCTGACTGGGCCCCTTTGAGTCCTCCCTTTACATTCCTAAATTTCTGTAAAGGAGGCACTGGCAGCTTCGCCTGTCGAGAGGAGGGGTTGGGGGAAAGGGAGGAAGTTTCTCAGTTTCTGATTATGCGCAGAGTTTCCTTGTACTGAGCTTATGTTCTCCACCCACTACTTAGTAAGAACTCCTTAACAACTTAAAGCTTTATCCCTGTGAGTACCAGAAAAGTGATCTGAGCATTTATTGAGCAGGGAGAACAAACTGCTTGCTCCAGGCAGGGAGAAAGCTTATGGAAATGATATTAGACCTTCAGCAAAGTGCACAGCTGCATCATACAGAAGCTGAGGCTCAAACTGACAGGCAAATAAGCCAGATCACGGAAGGGGCCTCTGTGTGGCAGCTCTGAGCTACCAAATGTTGGACAACTAGGCAGAAAGTGCAGTGGAACAGGGCAGAAAATAACACACTAACTTCAGGCAACTGTTGCTTTTTCATGGTGAGTCCAGATTTGAAATATTGTTTGAAATGTAGCTATTCTTGTTGTTTCTAAAAACCCTTCCGTTTTACCACAGCAATCCTTTTGCAAAGCTCATTGTGTTACAGATTATTTGTCCGGATGTGCACTTCAATTCTGAATGATACAGAAATGTACAGGGATAGTCCTTTCCTTGCTGCTTGTGCTGTCTTTTGCTTTTGCTTGCTTCAGGAGACAGGTCCCATTTCTAAAAGCATGCTGCATGTCTTCCAATTTGGAAAGAAATAGTTTTACAGCTAGTACTTGGTGTGCAGCTGTATATAGGTGAATAAGTAAACATAATTTCTATGCACAGTTTTCTGCAGTTTGAGCTTTGTGGCACCTCTCCATTGCTCCTTATTTCGCTCCCTTATCTCGAGAATGTATGGCACGGTCACTATGAAAAGAGCTTTGTGTTTGAATTCCTGGTGAGTCGAAGGGTCAGGGCCTATGAGTTATCTGCCTGCCAGCAAGACTCATTGCTGTGTCCCTTTATTTTTCAAGCTGAAATAGAAAAAACATGTGTCTTTATCCCTTCTTTATAAACATATTTTGAATTCAGATTTTAAATGCTGTTTGTGTGTGCTTTGACAAACTTGGGTTTTGGGGGGAAGCCAGTTTTATGCTATCCATATTTATTTTATTCACTCAAGCTTTCCTGCAGCTTTTTTGCATTCCTTTGTTGTGATGCACATAAATTTTTCCTAAAACAACATTCAGTGATCCTGATTTCTGCTAAGAGAAAAAGGATTTATACTTGGATACATATTGCAAAAAATACCAGAGAGCTATCTAAATTTTAGGTAAGTTGCAAAATTATACAGAAGATAAGGCTTTTGTAACTTCTGTCTTGCATAAGGAGGGAAACACAATACTTCTGGATAAGTTCTTGAACAGATTGTGTTAGATATACTAGTCATCTAGTGTAATGGTAATAAATATAATCTGAGCTATAATGTTATTTCAGTTACTGACTTAGTTTGAAAAAGCTGCTTTATTAGCACAGCAACAGAATTAAACATTGCATGTTGGCAGTAACATTAGAAATATGTGTGCAAAAACTGCTGAGTGGATGAAATTTAGAGCAATAAATCATCAAGGTATGTCAAAGTTGCTCTGTATGTGATGTTTTAAGATGTCTGTAATTTAGAGGAGAAAGGAGTCTGTTTTTCCTCCAGCAGAAGTGTGATTCTGTACAAAATGTTCTTTGTTGTATCTTTCTTTAAATAAATAGTTTTCTTTTCAAAAAATAAATAACCAAAGTCAGAAGGTGCAGGAAAAGTCTCAGAATTATGTAGTGGTTATTTGGAGCTAAAGGGAAAATGCTAATTTGATAGAATAATTCTAATGTGCAATGGTCAGATGAACTCTGCACAGAGGGTATGTTGTTACTTGTTTCTCTACCTGTCTTTTTAAGCTTGTATGCCCATCTGAAACTTACTAACAATTAGCAGGATGCCTGTTTTAAAAAATTAGATGGTGCTTCAGATCTGAGTTGATCTGATGTTGCAGTCCCTTTCAAGTGCAGAAATTCATGTTGTTCACCTATTGTGTCCATTCTTACTTGCCAGTTTGAGATCTTGAGTTTGTCCATCAATTTTGAAAATGACTTTAAAAAGAAAAGAGGGGAGAAGATTGTTTCAAAGAAATGCTAATGTATGGATTTGAAGGCGATGCTGCAACGTAAGATGATCTAAATGGACTTCATACTTCATGTTTTCTTATTGTGAATTGAATTCCTATCTATTTTGACTTGTGCTAAACCTTAGACTTTCTACAAGAAAATTCTTGTCTGTGTCCTTAGTACAGTTAAGGGTGTGCTTTTAAGAGTTTCAGGGTTCTCTTTGAGGGAAGGTAATTTGTCCTCTTATGTAACATAAATGTATGATTTTCTTCTTGGCTATGCAGTGATGGAGGAATAACTGCCGAAGTGCTCTTTACACCCTTAAAAACTGAAAGTAAAAGAAACTTGAAGGAGGTGGTCTCCTCCCAGCTTTGGTGGCCTGGACTGCTGGGGAGCTGGCCACCTCCTGGTGGTCGCAAGGCACTTGGGGAGCAGGGCATGGTGGGTGCTTGCATGCGGCCACCTCCTCCATAAGCAAACAAGCAGCGGACCAGCCCTTTCTGTGCTGTAGGGTTTCCATTGGTAAAATAAGGCACCAGTGTTGTTGTGTCACCAGATTAGAGGATTATGAAACATTTCTTCATGCTCTGATGACCAGCCTGATGAAGGGGAAAGGGCTTAATGAGGAAGAGAAGAATTTACTGAGGATTTTATGCCTATATCTATCATTAAAAGCACAATATCTGCTCCCAGTAGCTGTGTTATGTGATTCATGGAAACACCTACAGTAATGATGCAAATGATGATTAAATGTGGTGCTCTTACGGACCATCTGAGGACTGACATAATATAATGTGACTGGCAGGAAGTTTAAACATCAATAGTATATCTCCAAATACTACTATTTTGTCTTAGAGAAAGTCAAAGAATCATGAGCTCAGACTAAAATAATTATACTGACTTTTTACCTTCTCTCCGACACCAGTTAGAGAAAAAAGCAGTTTCAAAAATTGCTTTATAGCTTTCATTTCTTTGAAAGGTTTGTATGTAACATCTTTAATGTCAAGTCAAGGAGGAACTAGATTTGTTTTGTGAATTACATAGAAAAGTGATTTTGGAGGTTCACTTTTAGGTTTGTTCTGTTATTCTGTGTGGAAGAAGGAAAAACTTTTTTTACTAGACATGTTCATTTTATTGACATCTGTACAGTACAGAAACAGGTCTCCATGGTACCTATGGATATCTTTACTGTCACATGAGAAAGGATGCAAATTCAAGGCTAACTGTTGATTTTTCTGTCAAAGACAGGAACTAGTTTGTGCTGTCACAGCAAGGTGATGTCTATACTGAGAGATGAAGGAAAATTGACAGGAACAGGAGAATTGTAGCACTCTCAGTGTCAGTGAATCACAGTGTTGGTAAGACAAAAAGAAAAAAAACCCCACCTATGTTATATCCTAGCAATTCTGAAAGAGTTTATTTTTTAAAGAATTTTTAAAAAGAAAGCCAAAAAAAATTTCTTTCATCTTCTCAGCTACAACTCATGATCACATTTTAAAGTTCTTTTGTGACTATGATTGCTTGGGCCTTAAACTTCTTTGATCTCCTTGGAGTTTTGGAGTTCAGTAAATAGTTGAGGGAGCAAGAAACAGAAGATGTACACATGCTTGTCCATGAAAAACAAAGAAAGAGAGCAGAGACCTGATCTTTGGAATACCAAAGTTGACTTTCAGTTCATTTTTCCTTTCCTGCAACATACTCAAACCATCAGCAGAGGACTGTCCCAAAGGGTGATGATGAAGGTGAAAGAAAAACATTTGGCTTGTGAAGTGATTTAAGTGATTATAATGTATGTGGGTAGTAAAAACAAATGGACACAGAGGACAAGCAGAAGTGATTGGATATGAGGATAGGAGCAGTGATAAAAGAGGCAGGACCTTAAAGAGCAAAACAGAGGAGACCTAGAAGAAACATGCCATGAGAGAGGAAACCCACCCTATCTAAAATGGTCTGTTAGTCACTGATATGAGCCTGTGCCTTGGAAATTGTCATCTGATGTGCAGTCATCTGGCTTCAGTAAAGCAAGAGGCAAAATACTGAGGAAAAAAGTAGGGAAAACGACGACAGTGCTGTCTTTCTCCTGGTTTGTTCAGAAGCATTTCCACTGCTGGCATTCAGTTTCATACTTGGAGTAATAAATTCACCCAAGAAAAAAGGCTGTTCCTTCCAAAATTATGGTCACAGCATTTCAGAGAGAGGGGGTGTGGCAGGGGCAGGAACCTCTCTTTTCCACCTAACATCCTCTTATATTTACTTTGCTCTGTCTAGCAGCGAAGGTAGAGGTGAGGAGAGATGGTTACATCTGTTGTGACAGGTTGTTTTTCGAGCACAGCTTAAGTTTCTTTTTTCAGATCCAACTAGGATTCCAGTAACTTTTAAAAAAATTCTTGTAAAAACCCTTGGAAGGTCTTTTGGCAATTCCGATTCTTGGATCTGGGAAAGATGCAAGCCGTTTGCAGCATAAAACATGAGACAACAGAAAACAAGAAAGCAGTGGAGTGAAGGACAAGAGAAATGGCAATAGATTTTCCTGTACCTCTCCTCTGACCACACCATCCACTTCTATATTTTTTTTCATCACCCAGGGCTTTATCCAGGACTCTGTCAAAGATCCTGCTGACTTTGGTAGGGATTGGGTGAGATCTTGTATTCAAATCACTCATCTGTCTGTTCAAAATGGTATTCACAATGATTTGCAATGTATGTATGTGGCACCCATGATGGTTTAAGATTTCTCAGTGTTTTACTGGATATGACACCCATACTACATGACCAAGGTAGTACAGTGTATTGCTACCTCCAGTTACTGAAATACCTACCTATCCTTTAGAGAAATGGCCAGTGATTAAAACAATATCTGGATGAGTTTTCCAATTCCAATGTTACCTTTAAAGCCCAAAGATGATATTTTGGTGTTAATTACATAATCCCAGTTTATTTAGTAATATGATAGAAGTAGGTAAGAAATACAGCTTCAAGTACTGGAAAAAGCACATTCTTCTCCCTCTTTTAAGCCACTTTGAGTGAAAATATTCCATTTATATCACCAAGTCTCCACACTTCCTCTTAATCCAAAAGATGTACTATGGACCATAAATGTCCTGTGGAAGATATGCAGGCCCTTTAATTGGTCCTGTTTTGAACAGGGTATGTTTAATGGTGTTAAATGATAAAGCAAAATATAAATTAAAGAGAAGGCCTTACCCTGAAGTACATGTCCCATCTCTGTTAGTAATTTTTATTACTTCAAAAAAACAGCACCAGCTAAAGACATCCTTCCAAGAATAGTCCTTTGTGGAAGAGCTGGTTGAAGGTACTCCAGTGCTCTTTCACTGCCTCTTCTCCCACTTCGCTGATGCCCCTGTAATGGTATACATCCTTGGAAGGCTACTGAGAGAAAAGGATCAGAATTGACCCTGGTTAAAAATAATGCTGAGAAGAAGATTGTTTTTAACCTGAATTGTTCTGGTTCACCATATACTCCACTGGCATTTTTACAAGATCCTGGGCTGTGCAAGCAAAAGAGTAAAGCTGCAGGGAGGGAGATGATACATTAATTTCATTCACTGCTAACCAAAAATGTCTAGGTTATTATGGGCAGGCTAGTGGAAGTGCCTTCAGATAGCTATATTTCCTAAGGCAACTTGACTTTGCTGTGCCTGTAGAGTGAGGATCGGTGTCCTCTGAAAACATTGACTCTGGTTTTGGTGTATATTTATAAGTTACTCATGATTACGACCTGGTTGTCACTGAGTATCTGCTATTTTAGCCTGTGTATAATAAATTCCTGAAATAAGAATCTGTGTCCCTAGTAGGGGAGAGTAAGTTTTAAAGAGTAAATGACAAAAATGCAGGAAAAAGTGATCAGCAAGGAACTTTATTCATAAAACAGACAAAATGTGTCACAGCAGAGCGACAGAATCAGTCTGTGTTGAAAATACCTGTGTATTTATCATGTGGAAATCAGACTGCACTCTGTATTGGCCCCATAAAATTTCTTTCAAGCTCTGGCTCAAAATTCACAAAGAAAGTTTTTCCAGAAGTACCCAGTGTAGGCCCAGCTATCCTTCCACTGAAATCAGTGAGAGTTACATCAGTATAAAGCAAAAACTGTAAAAATTGATAGTTTGTCCCAAATAAAAAGTAGGACTCTTCACATTCTTTCTTTTGTGTTTTTTTCTTCTTCATTTACAATCTACTGCCAGGCTCTGGAAAAAAACAAGAAATTTGGCAGGGTCTGGTAACTTAGTCATGTTTTAAGTTATATTAAACAGTTTGCTTTCTATCACTTTGCCCCTTTTTTTAACTCTATTCTTTGGCCTGAATTTTTCCATTGTGTAGTCCCAAACCACAGGTGATTCTTTTTTTTTCTTTTCTTTTTTTTTTTTTTAAGGAAATATGTTAAAATTATTTTAAGCAGCAGAAGTGGGAATAAATTATACTTTTCCTGTTAAAAGCAAAGTAAACAAAACAAACTCAACAAAAGTCTTTGAACAACAATTTTTGAAACGATGTGATCAATAGGTAGTTTGTGGACTATTTTTAAGGGGTTTGAGGTAAAAAAATTCTAAATTGTTATATACCGTAGATGTTAAATTATAGCTATTTATTACATGTCTTTTGGCAGTAAGCGTTAGGGTACACACAGATATTTTTTTATTTGCTATGAGGATCATATGACAAATTGAGCATTGCATATCTATAGCACTGACTGTCCTGTCCTTAGAGACCATGATGCTGAAAGAGCTTGATGTGAGCAATGTATCCAAAATTAGCTTAGCTGGATGCTGAGAAGTAAAAGCACAGGAAGCAAGACTGCCATCTTGGAGCATCACACATGGAGAAGGAATGAACCCTCTCTCCATCTTCCAGGTTCTTTAAATGTTATCAGTACTCAATTTTGATGTAGATTATTCATTTTAATGCTGCTGTTGGCTCTTTTTCCCAGAATTGTTTTGATTTCATTACTGAACCAGAAGTTAAGAATCGCAATCAATTTTTACTAGAGGTTGTTTTTTTTTTTGGGGGGGGGGGAAGGGTGTGTGTGTTTTGTTCTGTTTGTTTGTTTTGTTTTGTTTTGTTTTTTTTCACAAAAAAGAAGGAATGCCACTATGAGGCATTCTGAGTCAATGGGGCTTGTTCAAGTTTCATATGGATGTTGTTATATATATTCATATGGCTAATAATACAAGAAGATGCTTTTTTTTTCATGAAGCCTTCCTAGCCTATAATTTGAGCAGCAACAGGCTACATTAATTCAAAATCTACAGATGTGTTGGGGTTTTTTCCCCTCTTTATCTCATGCCCTATATACATCATTGCAGTAATTCAACAACTCCTGCATCTCTCTTGACATTACCACCAGGCAATTGACAACAGTGCTGTGACTAGTTGGTAGACACAGCTCAGCTCATTGGCTGTCTGACTGCTCTCTGGCAGGACAGGCAGTGGCCACCTCCCCCGTCTTACCTCGAAGCTAGCAATATTTTAAGTTTCTTTTATTCAGTCATTTATATTCAAAAAACTGTTATTTTTTAAAATAGAATCATGCTATATGCTACTAGATTATGGAGTGTATACACATTTTATTTTTGGCATATCAACAGGTCATGGCAAATGAATTGTTTTTTAAATAGAAATATAGAAAATTCCATAGAAAACCACTGAACCAATATTTAATTATTCTGGTTAATATTTAAGTATCAGGGAACAGTGCAATTGTGACACACAGAGTCTTGACTTTATTCTATCTATTACATCTTTTATTCTATATTATTAAGACTTCAGTCATATTACTTTTTTTTTTTTTTAATGGTGTGCTTAATTTCATGTATTGAATCCACAATGTTTTTGCCTAAAATTTGGGCAAAACTGCCTCCCTCCCCCAACATATATATTTCTTAAAAAAAAAAAAATAAAAGAGCAAAAGCAATACATGACAGTCTATGGGCAAATATGTATGTTTTTACAGGAAAGGGAATTTAACTACACTTACCTTATGTTATATTTAGTAATTATCTATTAAATCAAATGATACTGTTACTGTAAACATAATTTCTTTGTGCCTCAGTCTTCTCAGCAATATATTGAAATTAGTAAAATGTTTTATACATGGTCTGATATTGTGACTGCAAAAAATTATTCAGTCATTGTGGAGGGACCCCAAAAAGGAAAATGTGACAGCAGTTTTTTTGACCTGGCCAAAACTGAAACATCAAAAACTTTAAATGGAAATTTGACTCTTTTACCTGAATTGAGCAACATGTGATATCTATGTATAGTTGCACATCAGCCTGATTTTCAAGTAGGGGAATTTGTTCTTAAGACGGTCCAGTTATGAACTGTTGGAAAGAACCTCCAACTTCAGACATCAGCTTGGTTGAACACCTTGATTTCAGTTTAAATATTTGAAAAGGTAACCATTTTATGGGGGTTTAGAAACAGAAATGTAGTAAACATTGGCAATGACATTGTGTCCATCTCTGTCATTCTGGGTTTACTCTGTTTACTACAGCATTTAGAAGTTCTAAAAGTTTCAGTCTACACCTGTATTTAGAAATCTCAAGGTGTCATCTAACTTCTTTGTAGCTTTGGGTAAATCACTTTAAACATGTAATTTCTTACTGCTGAAGTATTTTCAGTATTTCTATTTATTTTATAAATTAATGTGTTCCTTTTTAGCTCCAAGTACATTAATTTGATATTATCTATATAGAGGCATTTTTTGTTTTTAACTTTGCAGGTCTAATTTTCTGTGTTTTGTGTGTAACTGTTTACATCTGGTTGGATGTGTTTGTAGGTGTTCATTGGTATGTCTAAAGTCAGGAAGTGAGGGTCCTGTATTTTAAAGTGCTAAGTATGGTGCATGTCACACTTGAAGTAAGATGCTAGATTCCTGCCATATTGAAAGCAGGGTCACTCATCACAGTTCCTAAAAATAGATTTAAGAGCCTAATCTTAGAATCTATTAAAAAAACCCAAACAAGCTAAACTGTGGCGTGGCATTTCACAGAACTGGTGAACTATCACATTATCAATAGTATTATTCTTAAATATTTGTTACTACTCTCACTTTCTGAAGAAAGTGAGACTTCTACTAAGGTTTGTCTGTTCTTCTTTTGTCTTTCCCTCCTCCATGGGTTTTGAACCCTTTTGTCTCTCTCAATTAAATCTGAAAGGTGAAATTCTCAATGAATTTCATGTTTTATGAAAATCTGTGACTGTATGGAGGAAAGAAACCCAGATCAGTTCCAGTTTTGAGAAAAAGGGAGGCAGAACATAGCTGTTACACATTCTGTTTGGCAGTGGCTCAGTGGCCAAACAAAATGTGCACAGTCCCAGACTAGTCACAGCACAGTTTCTCCTGCCAGGTGATAGCGTAATAGGCAATGTGGAGAGATCTGGCCATTTGCAGTGAGAAGAAAGAATGTGCAGTTACAGAGCAAAGAGCATAAATCTGTAGGAAAGCAGGTTTCATTCAATCTGGTGCTTACAGGACACCTTGGATTTGCTATTGCAAAAGAATAAAGGACCAAATGCCAGAAGATCTTAAAAGGATGTAAATTGCTTGCTATAGGCAAACAAGAACATTTGTTTGCTGTGAATTTTTTTCTATTTACTGAGCATTTTATCCTGCGTGGAAAAAATCACATACTATTTGAGGCATCACAAGCTGCACTGAACACATGAGGTTTGTGCTAATCTTTCATAGGAGATGCCCAACTGCAGTGAAGTTCTGTATAAATAATAAGATAGGGATGCTGAGATACTAAATATGATAATAAAAGTTATGTTAGAGGAAACCTACTTTTTCCATCTAGGAATTTAGCCAGAATTTAGTTCTTGGCTCTGTTGAAGTCAGCATAGACATGTTTAGATGAGGATAAAAGCGTGATTTTAAAGCAGTTCAGTATTTTCTGTTTGTTTACATTTAAAATGATTGTGTACCCCATTTTACCTTGGACAAATTGCCTGCTTCTGTAGACTTGGGATTACCTTTCTAAAGATGAGAATGATAATACTGAAAATATTAATGCTTGCCTATTCTTTTTATTTAAGTAATATTTATAAAGAGCATTTTAATACCTGGCCAAACAAGCTGCATCAATGGAAAAGAATCACTATTGCCTTTTATGATTTCATTGATTACATGGATACGGTTTTCCAAAATGTTGGAGCTAGTGTCTAAAATAATTATCCTTCTCCTAAAGTCATTTAAGATAAGGGAAAACACCAACTGATTTTCGTTAGTATGCTTTTGTTTTATGAGCTGAATGAGTGCCAGATGATGATCATCAGTAATCACTAGTTTATTTATTAGAGGAAAATAGAAACCTGTGACATTTGAGTATCAGTTGTCTTTTACGGACTATTTTAGAAAGGTATTACTTCTAAATATTCTCCTGGGTATTTTTCAAGACAGGAATGTTACCACTAGCAACAGGAAATCTTAACGATTCAGGTCACTGCGGACAGAAGTCCATTCAGCAACAAATTTTGGATGGAATTTGTATCTGAATTTAAAAAGTTATTAGGAATTAGGATGTACTCTGTGCTTTGAAATGCTGAATAACAGAGGGAACACTATATACATACTTTTTAAAACCAAAAAAAAAAAAAAAGGTGAAATTTTAAAATCCTGCATTTCAGCAATAGTGCAGGCTTGTGTGTGTTTAATATAGTAAGAAGTTTATCCCGGACCCCTTTTTGCCCCTGTAGCCTTCTCCTTCTTATTCATTTTAAGTGGTCTTGCATGCAGTTATGATCCTGAAGGTTGTCTAAGGCTTTGTTTTTAAGCAACTGTACTTCTAACTTGGTGTGAGTTCTTTGTGGTAGGGGTAATAGACATGAAAGTTCATGGTTCTGTGTGATAGTTTTGGTTCTGTCTAGGCACAAGTTTTGCAGAAGACTCACTATCCATCACAGAGTATGCTATGAACACCAGCATGGAAAAAAACCAAAAACAAAACCAAAAAAAAACCCCAAACCCCAGAAATTAAAGCAAATAAAAAGACTCCAGCTGATCATGGTAAAGATATTTTAAATTACTGATAAACTGACAACAATAATGTAAGAACCAAAATATAAAATTCTGTTTAGAAGATGGAAAATTTTATTTACTTCTTTTGAAGTAAGATTTAATTATCTATTTAGTTAGATTTCACAAGATGGAAGCATGTGCTGATGAGTATAGATTTTCCTAACAGCTCAATGTGATGGTAGACACTAAGGCAAACAGTCAGATTTTTTTTCAAAGCACTTGGTCCTCTTTAATATATGGACAAATAATATCTAAAATATGTTTAAAATAGCTCTTACAAGTCTTCGTGGGAAGTGCTGAGGCCACAGTGCTTCCAAAAATGGCTGTTGTACAGGTATCCGAGATTTCCATTTGGGAATACATCTGCAAACTCTTGCGCATCTGAACCTAACTGCCAGCAAGAGACTTTTCTGGCATTTAGACACAGTGGCTGTCTATTCTCCGATATCTGCTGTGCATGCAAGTTCAGTGCTCAGGATGCCAGTCTTTTCCCCTGTTCAGGGCATTTGGAGTTTGAGGAACTTCCTTAGAGCAATCTTCCATTCTTACATCTGGTAAAGCAGAGCAGAAAGGGTATGGTGAAAATGGCATATGAAGGTCTTTTTTGTTGTTCCTTTTTGTGTATTTCTGAACACCCTTTTTGGTGGATAAACCATGGGGATTCTCTGAAGCAAAAGATTCTTCAGCACATGCAATAACAAACTACTGCTTCCAAGCAAGTGGGTTTTTATTCCTTCAGGGCTCTCCCATTTCATGTCTGTTCAGTAATCAGGGACCAGACCAGTAGTGTGCTTTTTCCTTTTAGCAGCATGTTGTGATGTTAGAACTTCCTGCAAAATCATGTGTTTCATATGGTTTTTATATTTTAATCACTTTTTTTAAAAGTGCTTCCAGATGTAAGCATATATTTGGTTACAGTTTATTGCACATGCTTACACACTGATAAACTGGTAAGGCCTGCATCCAACAACCTTTAAATCAATATGTGTCTTTCTATTGACTTCCAAAAGCTCTGGTTTGGGCTGTTGGACTCATTGGTATAGTCAATGGATTCAGGTTACCAGTTTTCTCAGAGGTGTTCAGTAACAGTTAGTGCAATAGTTACAATTACAGTAGCTTAGAAATGTGAAGAGTCCTATTGCAAGAGGAAATGCTTTTCCTTTTCCTTCCTCCTCCATGAATCAGACATCTACTCATGCTTCAATTGACTCTTGCCAAAGATAGGTGAAGCACCCAGTCAAACAGAGAGGGTGGGTATGTGCTTAGGACTCCCAAATACCTGTGCAGGAAATACTAATGCATGCGCAGCAAGACTAATGTGTTCTGGACTTAGGAAATCCTCATGCAGATGCACTGTACATGCTAATATGGGAGGTAAACCAACTTTATTAATTTTCCTTTTCTCCCCTTCTCTGATTGGGAAATTCATGTCTGTTCATGGCATCCCTTCACCAGAGGCCGTTGCTGCTTTCCCACCAGGCAGTCCTTCTGGGCACAAGGAATGCCCCTAAGGGAAGCAGGCCACAGGAAAAGGATGAGATGAGTTTCCTACATAATGCAATAAGTGACTGGAAGCGCATGTGAGGTAAGTGAAGTGTAGCGTTCGCTACATATCAAGGTGCCACGCTTAGATCACTGGTCGGCCCGGACCAGGGAAAGAGACAGATAACACACGCAGTGTGAGCACCAACTTCCACCTTTTATTGCGCAGTTAATTCCTTTTATACTAACAAGGGGAGGTGGGGTTACAGGTACATCACAAGGCTGCGACTGACCCTCTAACTTTCCGTGCCATCGCGAGATCTTCCGAACGCCGAACGCTATAGTGAAGCACATGTTGGCTTTGTAGAAGGCTCAGTCCTACTTGTGCTTCACTCATTTTTCCTTTCCAAGCAGGAATCATTAGCGAAATCAAACACCAGCAGGTCCCGTGTTGCTAAATCAGGTTCTGTAGGAGCTCAGGCAGACATGTATGGAGAGCTGAAAAACATAAAGTGTATGTGTGTATGTAGTGCCCCTTAAGTGTGGGTGGTGGGAGGTAGATGAAGCTGCTTATCCCATTGCACAGAACCCCTCTTGAAAGTCTCCTGATTTGGGGTGGGGGGGAGTCCTTTGAGAATCTAGTGTCCTAAACAAGAGGAAAGCCATGGGATATGTACCTAATGACCATGGAATAGATTTCCTGGAAGAACTGGAGGCTTTGGGACAGATAGAAGTTCTCAGCTCATAGGCAGAAATATCAAGAACTTGGAAGTTTGTCACAAGGGTAAAATTGGAGTATCTTGTAAAGGCTTAGTGAGTGAAAGCTGATAAAAAGAAACTTTACTTGATATATTTATTCATAGTCAACAATAAATTGGGAGAATCAGGAAGAGATTGATGCTGAAGTCTGTTCAGGTCATGTCATGCAGGGGCATTTGTTAGTAGCTTGAGGAGAATCTTCAAAAAAAAAAGATTGTGTAAGAGATGCACAGAAATGTTCATCATTTATCTGAATTGCTTCAAATGTGGTAAGGTGAACTATGTCTTGACTTAGAGGCTGCATGCCGATAGAGTTTTACAAAAAGCAGATTTTATTTGATTCACTTGGGACATCCCAAATGTTGATAAACTGGAAAGGACTGTGCCAGTACTTCTGTCATATGGTGACAGAGAAAAACATGTACAACAGAAACGTACTGTGCAATGAATCAAGTAACACAGTTTCTATTCAGATCACAGCCCTGTGGGTAGATTATATACAGAGTAATTTTAGACCTCTTAGAAGTGTGTTGCTAGAATTGCTCTATAAAGAGGAGAAATAACAGAAGCCTGGTAATTAAATATGCTGAATTAAAAAAAAAATCGGAGGGAAAATATTTATTGCAATAAGATTGGAACACTTAAAATCTTCAGTTAGAGTCTCACACTAGCCTTTATACACCAATGGCATTTAAATTAAAACCAGTACGTTTCCATAAATAGAAAAGTTGGGTTTAATGAAGGGGGAATTTTGATGAAAACAGCTTCCATTTGAAATCCCTGATTGCATCTATAAAGCAAGTCCTTTGAACAGTATCCTGCTGGCATACTGTTGATGACAATAAAGCTAAATATAAGTACAGAGAGATATCTGCAAATGTGTGCATGCATTTATGTATTTATATATGTAGCTGAAGATTGGAACTAATTGGGAAACTCAGCTTATCTAATTCAAATGCGGATGCGAAATGAATTTTAGTCCAGTGTATGATGTCTTTGATAGACTCCATAGAGCATCTACTATTCTATAAAGGGGCTATATTTCTACTGAGAAAGCAAGTATTTATTATTGCTCATCTTGTACATTTTTAATCACGTTAATATTTTCTATGATTCTGCACTTGGAAGAAAAATATAACTTGGGGCAAAGAAGTTTTGCTTACCTTCTATTTTCTTTGCCTTTTAATCCAAGTAGTAATAATTTTCTAAATCTTAAATACTTTAATTATTAAGCAATATAATTTTTTGCAAGTGATTTACTTATTGCAGCAAATGGCTAAATGTTCTCCTGCATCAACACTACTGCAGGTGTAGAGCATGTGGAAAAAACATCCTGAAAGACCAGCAGTAGGGATCACTGGATCCTTTAACGCAGATGTCTCTAATGCAAGGAATTTATAAGGGTAGCATTGGCAACTTGAAGGGTGCATTGATGTTTTAAAGTCCTGAGGTCATTAAAAATCTTAATTTTCATTAAAAAAAAAAAAGGTGTATAGTCCAAATTGTTATAGAAAGAACTATAAAATGTGACTTTAGCATGAATTCAAGTCATCAGTAGAAGGTAAAGTTTAAAAATGTTTTAATTTAATTTAAATTTTTAATATCACAATCCTTTTAAGTCTCACTTTGAGTTTGAACATGCCAGAGTTTTACCTTCTGTAGAGGCATATAATCTGTGTGTGTGTATATATATATATATATATATATATATAGAAAAGAAAGAGATCACCTCAAAACATCATCTGATTTCTCTGGTCCTTGCTAGCTGAAGGTAACTGAACACATGTTAAATGGAGCAGAAATCAGAGTGCAGAAAATGGTAATTGGCAATTTAATCAATAAATAGATAGACTACACTGTAAATATCTGTTGATCTTTGTAGTGACTGGGATAATGGGGAAAGGGTTCACTGCTGCTTCTGCTTTGTAATGCTTTAGCAATGCTTGTGGCGATAAACCTGCCTTAAAACACCAATTAAACAGGGTTTATGACTGCTTTATGTTATTGAAGTGATGCAACAGATCAACAAGTATCAACAAAGCTAGACTATTGTTTTGCCTTTTTTAAAAAAACAAACTTGAAAAACATAAAGTAATCTGAGTGCCTTGTGTCTAAAAGCAACGTCCCACATGTTTGATGGTCCTCTCGCTCCATGTAAATTAACCACAAAAGAAACTATTTGAATGAACTAATTGGTTATAGGCTGTTTGGCCCATAACGTCCATTTGAATCCTCTAGCAGCTGGAGGGTGTAGATGCTGGAGACTCAGACCACTTCCTAGCCAGGATGAGAAGTGGTGCACAGCTGGGGAAGGCCCCGGGCTGAGGGCTGGCAAGGAAGGTAGGCAGCAGCTGGAAGGTAGAAGCATCAGGGACCTGACAGCGAAGATTTAGATGAGGAGAAAACCTGCATCTGGGAACAGGTTTGTGAAGCTTTACCTTTGTGGTAGCTGCTTCTCTACAGAGCTTTTCCCAAAAGCTTTTATTTGGTGACTTTTAAATCTTCCCATCCACCTCTTTTCCACATCTCCATATACCAGTCTAAACTGTGCAGTATATGCCATGTTTTATATGCCATAATTTTACTATATATGTTATTCTTTGCTGTTCTGTTAATTTAATATATAAGAAGAAAAAAGGTATTTTTAATAAGTAACTCGCCAAAATGGGAATCACATCATATTAAGTAACCAATATTTCTGTGAACAATACTTTGCAAATGTGACTTCTCATCAGAGCTTTTAAGGCTGTTTTATAAAGTCTATTGAATTACATAAGACTAAATCATTGTTACGTGTAGTGGTGCTTGTAGATTAAAAAGAAAAAGCAGAACAAAACCCATGTGATCATTCAGGCTAACCTTCTGTGTGTAATCTAAATGAATTCCTATTTGAAGTATGATTTTTCAGAATGCAAGATCCAATCTTGATTTAAAAGGGTCAAAGACAGAGAACCTGTCACCACCCTTGGGGATGTACCCTGTGTATCTGCATCATATATCTGATCTGAACTTGTCTGCTGGAGCTTGTTTGTAGTGTTGCCTGTTACCTGTAAGAGCCTCCTGTCAAAACTATTTTAGACAATGATTAAGTCAGACAAAATTTTCATAGGATAAATGGAGATGCAATAAAGAGTTTCTTCTAGCCCTTTATTTATGAGGCTCTTTAGTGAGTTTCTTGAATTGTACACACCAGGCATCCACACAGCCTTCCAACACTAGATGCTCGAGTGCCAAGTATACAGTTAATTCAAGTTCTCTGGTCCTATTCACGCTTCTTCCACGGAGGCCTCCAGGGATGCATTTTTCCCTTCATCCCCAACAGCATATCAGGAGCTCATGTTTGGCGGAGTCATGGCCACTTTTAGTGCCTAGACTTTTTAAGAACTGTTGCCCCCAGCATAAACTCTCTCTCTCTGCCAAGAGGACCCTACTCTCTTGTTTAATATATAGATATATAAATTGTTCTCAGAGTGAAGTGATTTGCCCAGAGGCTCACAGTGGCAGAGCCTGGGAGGAACAATCAAACTCCTAAATATTGTACTGTGTCCTTGCCAATTGACTATTAATTTACTTGTTTCTTCCCCTGTACTTAATGTTCTGTATGACTGAATATTCTCCTGGTTTCCTTTCATGGGCTGAGGCTGTACATGCTCTGTCTTTTAGATTTGGTCTAGTTTCATCTGACAAACACAGTATACTTTAGGGATTACAAGGTGATAATGCTATTTCTAATCATGTTTATTATTATTACTACAAAATCTTATCTGTAGGGTTAATTATTTCCTATAGTTGTGTGATGAATAAAATATTCATCTCAGGTATATTATGAAATGCCTCCCATCTCGTTTAAGTCAGGATTAAATTTCTTTCATTGCTGCTGGGTCCCTTTCAGGGTGGTACTCTTCCCCTGCTTCCTCTGGAGAGCTGATATCATGCTGGTTTGCAATATTCATTAGCAGCCCAACCCTTTTTCCAGGGATAACCTCTGGCTATGCCCATTTCAAATGCTTCTGCTTTTAAAAAGTGCATCAAGAAATTAATTATTTCAAGAAAAAGGAGCTTGAACCTGAAGTCTACTTCATGAACTGAATACAGAGGAGGAAGAGGGAACCCCTGTCTGTTTGAAACGGACTAACGTTACCAGCATGACACCCTTGCACCAAGGGCAGAAGCTATCATTTCCCTTCTTAAATGGTAGGAGACTATCCCCTAGTGCTAAGTAAAAGAGTAAGACTACTTTTTTAAGGAATACTCTGTTTTTAAATGCTTCTGTTTGAATGGAGCAAGTTCTTTATTGGGAAAACCAAACAAACAAACAAAACAAACAAAACCCCACCCAAAACAAAAAATAAACACCAAACCCCTCCAACTTGATTCCTAAGGATATCAAACTGTATGTGAAAATAAAAATGAATCCCATGAACAGCTGAACCGACTTGAAGTTAGTAGGTATTCTTAACAATTTCTTGAACAGTTGTTCCTCTTCCTTGCAATGAAGATGGCCTCTTCTTTTATTTTTAGTTACCATTTTCCCTTGAAATCCTTTGCTGAAGCAGTTGTCTGGTGTACATTATACAGGCTGTAGGTCTGCAGTCAAGTGCAGTAGTGCTGGATCCCACCAAAGGCCCAGGCAGTTCAGCAAGCTGCCTCCTCTGTGGCAGGGAGCAGTGTGGTTGGTGTGGTGTGGGTGGAGATGTCAGTGGCTCCCTGTTTCTGGTCACCTCACATCTGTGATAAACTTTAATGTCCTCCGCCGCTGGAGGGGACACATCGTTGCCAGTGGTTACGCACTGTCTGGCAGCAGGAGGGTTGAAACATCACCAGGGCTACTAGCTTGCACCATGAAGGAGAATATTAGTATGGACAGGGAGAGCTGCCATGTTGAGAGGAAGCCGCCAGTACAGACACGTCTTTGGGGATGTTGAGGCTCCTGGGCCATCACACAGTGCCCTGGAGCAATGTGGCATGGTTACCTATCATGTGGAGTTCAGATCATTCACTCTGTGTCCTTCAGGTGGTGACTGACAGGGCCAGTGGAGAGGCGACAGTGCTCTCTTGGGGCTAAGGCACATGCCATGCCAGGTCTGGAGGAGACCCCTGGGGCCAGGCCCAGCACAAGCTGCTGCAACCCTGTGCTCTGTCCCCTCCGAGGGTGTCAGGCTTCGGGAGGTGATGAGGTGCTCCTCAGACTTGTGATCAGCATCAGGCCTGCAGCACTGTGGGCCAGGCCGTAAGCAGCTTCAGCAGCCTCAATGGTGGCCAGAGGTGGTCACAGCACATGCTGGCTTTGCTTGGCCACAACACAAGGAGCAGGAAGGGGACAGGGTCTCCCTCTCCCCACCTGCAGTGCAGGGGGCCAAGCCCCCTATGGTCTTCCCCCTGCTCTGACCTGGACCCCTCTCAGAGGGGGAACACCGTGACCAGCACAAGGTATTTTAGGAAGAGCAAGACCAGCAGACAGACTCTTCCTCTTGTAAAATCTCTGTTTCTAGGCTGGCTGGTGTGAAATGCTTTCTTAAGGCAGTTCTTGAGTTAAAAAGCAGATGGTATCTATGTGCTATGGCGTAAGTGCATCAGAAGCCCTTGGAGGATTAAAATGATGACTCATTGGAGCAAAGCAGGACAGGGAGATGAACGACTGAAAGAGATGTCTCTAGTCAATACAAAGTTGTTGGCTTTTTGGAGGCATGTAGAAATATATTTTATACTACTCAGAAGTGCTAAGTTTCCAAAGTTGTAAATCTGCTCTCCATTTTATGTTAAGCTAAATAAAAGACATCCACAATTATTTTTATACTTTAGCTTGTTATTTTGTTTTTCACCTATGAGGTAATGAGTCCTTATGAAATTAGAAAAGCAATCCTCGTCTGGCTTGGGTAAATAGAAAGATTGGCTTCTCCTTAGGTGATTGATTACTTTTAAATTACTGTGAAGGCTCCTTTTAAATTGGTCAATGTAAGTGACAAAATAAGCAAAGCTACTCCTTTCCCCTCTTTGTTAGGGGTAGCTTTAAAATTTTCGGCATAGGCTTAGGGTGTGGAACTTAAGATAATACACCTCTAACACACTTCCTAAATGATACACAGTTACTGCGAATGGAGTAGAGGTGATAGATGTAATGAAGATTAACAAGTTTTCCAGTTTTCCTTTTAGATACATTTTTGGGGGGTTGTAACCTCTGTGAAGCTTAGAAGCTGAAGTGCTTTCCACTTTAGAAAGTGTGGGGTTTTTAATTTTGGTTTGGTTAGGTTTGGTTTTTGATTTTAGGGAGGAAAGTAGATGATAATGATAGCATCTCTGATTCTGAGACAAGGGAGAAAAATACAATACTTGAACAGTTTGTTGGGTTTTTTTTACCTGCTTTTTGAAAACTTCTGCAGCTAAAACAGCTGGGGGGAGAGGAACCAATTTTGACAGGGAATTCTGTAACAGTTCACAAACAGGCTGGGTTTCTTTTAGTGCATTGTAAACTATTAAGCATGGACAGTACAGTTTAATAATAAGCATTCAAGCTGCTCAGCTAAAAAGTCTGCTGAGCATGCTCATAGACTAAGTTAGCTGCATGTTGGAAAGTCAAAATTTGATATAACACTAGGAATTAATTAGAAAGATAACTGGAAGGAGGCATCAGCAGATAATGTAAAGCATACCAGGGCTCAGGTAACGGTTTTGCTTTTTAAAACTCTGCATTTGTCTCCTCCTTACAGTTTATCATAGAATAGTAAGTGGTCATATTATACTGCCTATCAGCAAGGTCCTAACTCTTCAGGACAGCCTATGTAGTGACTTGATTTATGAAGCCAACATTTAATAGAAAAGACAAGCATATCTATTAATACAACCTAAAGTTTCTTCACCATTTGACTACGTACTGTTCTCATTTTATAACGGGGATTTGCTGCTATGGAATAATTTATACCACTTGAAGTAATCTGTATAGTAATCTGTCCTTACATCTAAGGATAGCAGAAAGTTACTGTTTTAAAACTAAAGTGTTTTATAGAACAAGTGTTCTGAGGACTGTTTTCTGAGCCTGTGTGTGTTTGAATTCTGTCATAATGCCAATGAAGTAGAGGAGCTAGGCCCACCTCATTTTATGAAAGCAAATTTTACTTTGCTAGTGCACCATAAAAGTTTTATAGAACTGTCTGACAAGTCTAATGTAATAGAAAATATACAGGTACTGCCAATAATCAGAAATGTGAGGGGAGCTAAATCCACTGAGACTGAGATAAAAATTGATACAGTTTGGTTAACGTCACTGTAGGATCAGAAACCTTGTTCCTTTGCCATGTATTTCTTTTCTTCTAAAACAATCCTAGTACAACATGCTCCCTGGTCTCCTACCAAGTCTCTCTGTTGTTCCTGTCCATCCTGTTTTGTGGGCAACACAGGTGCCTATTGGCATTTCTTCAGAACTGTCTTTGGTCATTGGTGCTTCTTCTCCAGAGCAACACCTGCTGAGTCCTGAGTTGCCCAGTATCTTTCCAGAAGAGAGGTACCATGACAGAGGGAATTTGTACAGCTTGCATCTTCACTTGTTGTTGCAGAGAAGAGCTTAAATCTGTGCTATGGAAGCAGTTACAAAGGGCATGGATTGGGACAACTCAGCCCAAAAGTCAAAAGGGAGTTTGTCAGGACAAAAGAAAAATAAGGCAGCTGCAGCTTGTGCAGGCATCCCAGAGGCAGCTGAGGCTTGATATCTTTGGCCTTGCAGCTTGCCAAAGAGCAATTGGATGCAGAATGAGGATTTAGGAGAATGTATAAGTATTTGGGGAGTGCATGAGTGGAATGAGTCTACTTTACTGTGTAACTCTTTTAAAGGACACAGTCTGGCAGCCAGAACTCTTTGCAGGTCAGTAAGATGCCCAGTGGGAAGTCGAGGGTACCTGTCAATGCATTTAATAGTTCTCTGCCCGGCTGAAGTCCTAGGTTTGTTACAGATGTTTGGTATACAGATATCTTTAAAAATGACTTGTATAAAGTTCAAGCTGTAATGCTGGCTAGCAGAAAAGAAACACTTTTAAAAATGTGTTTGTAAAAAGCTAGGAAACTGCAGAATATTAGTTTCAAAAATCTCACATCTGTATGGTTTGGCTTACACAGCTAATGGTTCCAGGTTTTTTGTTCATATTCATGCAGCTGGTGTTGCAGTGGACTATGCCAGAAACATGATGGCTGCCCACATCAAGAAGTACCACTGGGTCCTGCTGATGGTTGAGGTCAAATAACTCTTGAGTAAACGGTAGTAAAGGTCCATTTGTTTGAACCTCTTATGTTTGCTTTGTATGTCTGAAACCAAACTAAAGATTTGGCACTACAGTTTCATTACATCTTTATGAGAACAGCTGCACTATGCTGAAAGCTTATCAAGATCTTAAAATTTAAATTAGCTCTTCAGAGTTAATCATAGTTAGAATTTAATGCATCAGTTTGCTTGTTTACATTAGCAAATATTACAGTGCAATAGAAGCAAATCTGAAAAGCAAAACATTTGGTGCTAAGGACCTTATGTCCACACCTGGGAACATTTTGGGGTTTTTACTTCAGATTAAGTCCAGTATGGTTCTGTGGACTGAGTGTTCATTTCTGATCAGAGAGTATATTGTTCATAAACAAGCAGACCCACTCTTTTTTTAGTCTTATTTTTATTTAATATTTGGGGTGTTTGTCTGACAGAAGATGCATATGATGTTCTGATATAGGTTTGGGTTATGTGCCTGACATATAGTAAGTAGCACAATGAAATGCAAATTAAACTTATGTTGATTCAAGAGGGTTTTAAAATGAGATCCTACTTTACAAATACCACACATTTTGATGAGGTTTCACTACATATTTTACTGAAATTAATGTTTTAGGGCCATGGAGATTGCAAGCTGAAACAGGTTGCAGACCATCTGCTCAATATGTTTTCTGTGATGGCAGCCAGTTCCAGGTGCTTTGGAGTTTAGAAGTCCCTATATTAGATGGCTGTGGAATAAAATAGCCCCAGGGCAATGTCTTTGAGGTACATATCATGTTCTCTGTTTGTTATATTACCTCAAGCAAAATATTTTGAAAACATTTTAGTTTGAAAACAAATATGGTTTATTTCATACATATCAAGACATTGGCAATACAAAGGACCTCTCTTATGTCCAAGCTTTAGGTATAGACAACTTACAAGCTTCACCACAATATCTTCAAATGGTTTACAGCATGCTCTACAAAGGTGATCTATAAGTTATAAGTTTACTGAAATTGTTTTCTAATTTCTGTAGATCAGTTGAATCATTCTGGAAGCTGCCTTGTCTGATTAAAATATTTGTATTTCGTTAATGATGAAACAAGTTTCTATTCATCTATATTTTTTTTCATTTTGCAAGTAGACGTGTCCCTCAGCAAGTTATTTATTTGAGCTATTGAGTCCAAACCAGCTATGGAAACACAGTATCCATCCTTTACCTCCCAAAATGGTTTCTCATTTGTAGAAATTATTAAAATAAAGATTTGCACTTTATGCCTGACTAGGATTTTTTTACTTTTTGCAGTCCTTCTGCATCAGTAGCTACTTTGAATCTTTTGGATTATGCTTTCTAAAGTTGCAGCTAGGGCAAATATTGAAAATAATATTTAAATACTTGGGGAAAAAAACCCATATCTCCAGTGAGATGGGCCTGTAAGCAATTACAGTGGTTTTTTTTTTTCTCTCTTTTTTTAATTATTTATAATATTTCACAGTATACGGAGACTTTCTGTATTTAAACGTTATTTGTATACCTTCCTTTGCCACTGGCAACATTTTTTTCTCCTTTTCACTTCAGCATGCATTTATGAACAAGCACATTTAATTAGATTTCTTTTTGACATTTGTATACTTTTTTAAAACTGGAAATGCAGTAACTTGTCACTCAAACCCCTGCAGAAGACCTGGTTTTGCTCCATCTGTTCCTCCCAGGCTGATAGGGAAGGGCGGGATGGCTGGCTACAGGGATTGCTTATGCAACCCAAGTTGGCACTCAGGAAACACGATGCCCAAGACAGTAGTGAAACTTTCCAGTTGGAGCACAGGGGTGTCATGTTTTCTTTCTCCTCCTTCCTCTGCCTTGTGAAAGCATTGAACAGCATTCACAGCTGACTTAGCTGTTGACAGGGAAGAGCTGTGGAAAACTAAAGCAGCTGGTTTTTTGGATGCCATTTTTTTGGTGAAAATGGGGCTGAATGCAAAGAGTTTATATTGTGTTATAAGTATGGTATATAAATCAGAATGAAACTGAAAGTTGTGTGTATGGCAGAACTGCCTACATCTCCGCCTATCGTCCTGTTCCTATTCTCCAAGCTCAACATGAGAACATCCTGACAAAATCCAGTTCTACCCAAACCTTACATTTTTGTTTTCTTTTTGAGTCTAGTTGGTGTTTGTGCCTTCAGTAAAATACTCTGCAGGTCATCTACCTGGGCCATTTGTTTCTCTGATTTGTATTCCTTCCCACTCTTCTCCCAGTAAGTACCCTCAGACTCTCCTGAAACTGTTTTAAACTTTTACTTGCTCAGAAAATCACTCCAGTGGTTCTTATTGAAATAATATCAACAAAGCTGTCTTTGCAGAAAGGCAAAGCCTGTAATAAGGAGTAATGCCAGGAGTCTTGCTAGTTCCAGTACTGAAACCAATGTGAAAATAAAATTACTTTTCACTTTACTTTGGGACAGGATGGAAGAATAAGTCTTTGCAGTGTGAATACTTAAGTAAAATGTGCAGGAGACAATACCATTTCATTTAATTGAACAAATAAACCAAAAAGCTCCACCTTCTTGTGAAGTAACTCCTTCAACAGCTGACACTTTGAAATTCAAGACAGCGGATTTTTATTCATGTATCTCTTACTAAGCATGTATATTTTGAATTCTCAAAAGCAATAATATAAAGGTGAGAAATGAATAGCTTGCTTTGGGACCTTTGCTGTGGATTTCTTGTGGTGGATCTTGTTTTCTTTTTGATATATTCAGGAATGGTAGGAGGCAGGAACTGGTAGAGAGAGACCTGAGCAGAGACAAGAGGACCTCTTCTGCCCCTTCCACAAACTTCTAGCCTGCTTCTCTTTGGGAGCAGATAGTTGATTCATGCCCATGTCATGTACTGTCTAATGCTGAGCTGATGACCCTTACTGCCTCTACATGCTCCCTTTTAAGGAGACTGCACTTCTTAAAGGCAGCCTTGAATTGGAAACAACTTTATGGACCTGCTTTTTGTTATGCAAATTAACTACTTGAATTACTTGTCTTTCTACTGTGTTTATGGACTTCCCTGTTTCTTATATGAACCAGTTTAATTAGCTGTGTCAGTTCCAGAGCTTGCAGAAGATTTACAATGGCTGATCTTTGCTGATATTTCCACTCCACAGTCTCCATTATATGTAGTGTTAGAACTCCACAAGGGAATATACGTAAGCGGCGATCATGCTGTGATGATTTCTTAAGGACTCTGGCATTTCTGTGCATGTGTGTTGGTGTGTGTGTCTTCCTTTTCCTTATAACTAAATGCTATCTATAAGTGCTATAGCTACATAAGAAGTACTATAGCTATATTGAAAGGGACGCTATTTCTGTTTAATTCTTCTTCAATTTATTTGGCTTTAGTTATTGGTTATACATAGCTTCTTATTTAGTGGGAATAACACCTGGTGAATATCATAAGTAAAATGCTGATTTAAGAAGTACATAGAATATTTTCCAATGTTAGATCTTACAGTTATTGCTTTAATAATCTTTTATGTTTCTAGCAATATTAAAAGTCGAGATTGTTGTTTAAAATCTCTTACAGATTACTTGAAATATACCCCCAGTTTAAAAAAAACAAACAGAAGCACTGGGTTTGTACGATGTTTTCCATCAGAATTATAAATATTTTTCTCACTTTTGAGTTTTCTTCCTCTTTGCCCTGTTGGATGCCCCTAGTGCCAGCTTAGCTGCTGAGTGTGTCCCCAAACAAAGAGTTTTATTTTTGAAGGTACTTGAGGAAAAGTGGTTATATTGTAGCTTCTTATTCTGGAGTCTGATTTCTCTGCATTCTGCAAGACTCGTTAGCTTAGACTATGATGTGGTTGAAAGAGATGCTCTGATGTGTTATAGAAAGATCATAGGCCAATTTATTTATGTTGTAACTAAAGAGATTTAATAATAGAATCTGTAACAGAGACAACCTTAATCATGATTTCAAGTGATAATGTAAGTATTGTTCTCCTTAGTGTAAAGTAATAAGTTAAGGAATTTTTCAATATTAAATTAGGCAAAACCTTAAATAACATGAACTTTCAAAACTATTTTTTTGCACTGAGGAGAATGTTGTTTTTTCTCTAACCTGTCATAACTGCTATTAATTTTGGCGTAGCACATCTCACCTACTTTGACATGTAAGTTTACACAGAGAAATATGAGGAGTTTGTGTGTTAATTGTCTAAGTAGGTATGGGATATTTTATGGGAATATGTTCAAATTAATTGTGCTCTAGTAGCCTTAGAACTATCTGTGCTATAAGAAATAAATAAATGCAAAGGAGTATTATCAGTGTCTTCTCAAAAAGAGGGATATAGAAGCAATGTGGAAATGCCTTATTCCTAAACAACACAGTCAGGTGAGTTGAGCCCAAGGACTTGAAGGTGGCTACGAATACAACATTTGGCATGTGACTTAATGATTTAATGTTGCCAAGTTAGATTTTATGGGCACAATAGTGTTGAAAATTCAGAAGGCCTGAATTCCAACATCATTTAAATTAGCCTCCCACTGATGTGTTTCAGCTATATCTCAAAACAGAAATCATACAAAATTAACAGACCTCCAGTCAAACTTAGTAAAACACATGCTTTTCTAACTGCCTTTTATTGCCTTCCTTTTCTAGGTCTTTAGGGATTTTACACTGCGTATCTGGAAAAACAAGTCACCATTTAAAAACTAAGTCTACAGCTTGAATGGTAAGGGGTAGCTGCATTACTGTGTTGTTATTACTCAGTTAGTGTGAAGCTGATGACCTGGGTGAAGGAAGTGCAATTCTAGTTTCTTTGCCTGGAACTTTCATGCTTTAAGTCCGTATACACCTGAAAGAACTATTTTTTTTAGAAGTCACATAAAGTAAAGCACAGTTTTTAAACACTTCCACACTTACAACTACGCGCTTGCTGCTAAAAGCTGTAGAGACTCTTCAGCTCCCATTGACCTCACTGATATTCTTTGGACTTTGTACATAGGCCTTCTGTTGTATAGATTTCTATTTTTTAACATATTTAATGTTTTAAACTATTCAGTATATGGTTGCTTAGAACTCCTGTTTTGTATTGTCCAGGTTTACAGTGGGTTTGCCTTCAGGCTGGCAAGTGTTGTCTATGCATGATGTCTGGCATTTTCCACTTTAAGATCCTGCTTTCAATCAATTTCTGGCAAACTTTAATTTTTTAAGTTAAAATTATCCATCTTCTTCACTCTTCTCTTTACCTTTCTTCCAAAAGAATTCAAAAATTTAGAGGAAACCCTTCCTTCCACTAATATTCAGGCAACCTCTTCCAGAAAGTGTCTCTTGCCCTTCAATTAATGTAGCAGGGCAGAAGGGAAAGTGCCTTTTATAGTACTACAAAAACTGCTCAAATTTGGCCAGATTGCAAGCTTTCAGAATGCTTCAGTCTTTACATGCTCAGTAGAAAGCTCTAGACCTTCACAGCTGAAGAGTTTGTATTCTTCCCACATTGAATAAACACCAACTTAGGACTGAACAGACTATTATTTGCTGCTTCAATCAGGAGTTGCTTCAGGGATATTTGGAGTTTGGTAGAGAAGCCCCAAACCAAAAGCAGGTAGACTGTATCTTTCCTGTGCTCTCAGTGACTGTGCTTCTGGGTCTGACTCGAGTGCAAACTAGACACAGAAGGAGGTTAATTAGGTTGGTATCCTTTGAGAGATATTTATACATAGAAAGTGGGCGCAGAACTGGAGGAGTGTTTAAGAACTTGACAAGTACAAGAGTGCATCAACTTAAGGTTGCCCTTAGAAAGAGAAATTTCTATTTATTACAGTTACTCTGATTACAAAAATCAGATTGTTTTCTACTGAATTAATTGTAATTATTTATAGCACATAATTAATTGTAATTATTTATAGCACACATTAAGTGTATATTTTTGCTTTGGGGTGGTGATAATTAATTACAACATTGGAAGAAAATAGTACAGCTTCAATACACTGAAGTTTGAACAACTAAAAAGCAATAATGAGAAGTACAGATCATTCCTCACTGTGTTTCAGATCCATTTGGAATTCACTGAAGGAAAAGTAGTTGCTGGATTTTGAAGGGAGTCTGCTCCAGTGCTGCATAAAAGTCCTTTTTTGTTTCACATTTCAGTAGGTCTCGCACGGGCTCAGTTGGTCTCTTTTAGGTTTCAGTGGGCTTCTGAAGACTTCAGAGACACTGGCATTTTTCATATCCACCTTTTGGCCTGAGCATACTAATGGTCAACTCTGACACTGGTTCAGCAATCTCTCCAGTGTACCCACTGTACAAGTTATGGGACAATTGAAGAAACAAGGTTCAGAACCTTCAACTATTTGTTGAACTTATGCCTAAATGAAAGGATGAGCAAAAGATAGAATAGAAAGGATAGCAGATAGGCAACAGCAAAATTGGTTGCGTAAGTGATTACAGTTGATTTATTCACATCTGTTACTGCATAAATGAGCAGTATGAGTAAGGGACCATATTAGAGGTTTACAGTGAAATGAATCAAATCAGAAAACTTCACAAAAGTATCCTAAAAAGAATACTAAACTTCCATAGATAGTAGATGCTTTCAGTTGATTTTTAAGAATAAAAACCTGACCTTCTCCTTTGGGTGCTTGTATACAAAGCCTCTGGCTACCCAGTTTATCTTTGGATCTTTTTCACGACAAGCTGGCCCTGTCAAAGCAGGCTTCTGAGATATTAGAGATAGGCTGAAACACACAATTTCCTAGAGAAGTAGCCTGGGAATACAAGCCCAGCAGAAAGCAAACAAGGAAGGCTGGAAATTAGTCTTTTGGAGGAGAAGCCCAGTAGGAAAGAATGAAGATGCCCATCTTAACTCCCCAGTAAAAGATGTGCAGGATGACTCCTGCAAGGCATTGCTAGGCAGAGAAAAGCACATGGATGACATTTGGAATATATTTCTCTCAAACAAAAAATGTAACCTAAAACTCATGCCCTGAAGAAAATTAACTTAAATCCTATAGCTCATAGGAACTCTCTCAAACACTAGCCAGTGAATTAAACCACTGATTTAGAGGTTTCTTGGGTAACTAAAAAATATATGAAGTCTTTAGGGCAGGGAAATCTTTTCTAATACATTTATATGTCATCAAACACAGTGCCAAGAAGTGCTGGTTCCATTTATGCCAATTAGAATGTAGTATGAAAACTACTTTGGAAGTCTGTAGTTTAATTTCCTTTTAGGGTAAATTCTACCAAAAAATGTTTTGTTATATAATTGGTTACTTTTTTATTTTTAATGTGGTTTTGGCCCTTGAATTTGTTGGAGAAAGCGCATGATAGTAGTACCAAAGTGACAGTTCATACAGCATCTAGAATCCAATGTAAAAAGATACAGCACTTCTGCCTAGCTGTCATCTAGAGCACAAAGGATCAGTAAACAGTTAAAAATTCCTTGTGTGTGTGGGAGCATTGATTGCCAATATTTGTTTAGGGAAAGGACCTGGAAGAGTCAAGGGGTCTATAAGAGGATTCGAGGAATGGTGAACTTCAAGGAAAAATAGGGAAGCATGTGAATCTGTTTTCAGACCTGTTCGTTGCAATTTTTTTCCCCTGTGAACAAATAGCAGAGCACTCTGAGGCATTTGTTCTGGTCACTGACTGCTCTGTCATCAGTCCCAGTGGGAGCAAACCTGAATCTAAGTGGAACCAGTTGAGGTACTTATGGAGACAGTAACGCTGGGTCTGGTCTGAGGGGAGGAGGCCCAAGCATGTCCAGCCAGAGCTAGATGTCAATCTGAGGTCTAAATCCTGGGGATGCAGGGCATGTCTGTACTGTGGAATTGGTTAAGGGCAAAGGATGCCAGTGTATTATCCACCCAACACAGTGCTGTGCAGGCTTCCTAGCATGCTTGTGGGAGAAGGGAAACTCTGTTTATATAGTGCCAAGGCTGAAGGGAGGAAGGCTTTTCTTGCATTGGCATACATATGAACAGAGCCATAGCACATCAACAGCTGAGCTGATTTCAAATGTCTGCCCAGCACGTCCCCTTGCCCTTTGGGTTCTGCTATTAGTAATGGTGGCCAGCACAGGGTTGTACCTGCTGGGTGTGGCATGCTTACTCAGAACAATAGTTAGAAGTATAGTCCAATGACCAGCTTCATCTTCTGCCCCTCCCCATGCCACCACCAAACACACACACATATGTCTACTAAATATTTTCATGATCCTCCTCTGGCATTAATACCTTTTTTGTTTTGGCTTATTTTGTTTTGCTTTGTTGGTGTAGGTTCTCTTAATATTACTGATTTATCTTGTAGTACATCCAGGAACCTTCAACAGGAGTTAGATAACACTTGGTTCTGTACAAATATCCATGAGGAAAAAAATGCTGTCTTGACAGGGTTACAATCAAAGGTATAAATGGCAAGTGACTTCAGAAGTTAAAAGCTTTCCATTGTATTTGTGTGATTTGTTATGTACTTAATAGAATAAATGTAAAGTAAGTGTCAGTTACGTAAATCTTCCAAACCAGTCTTTGATGACAAAGGTAACTTCTTGGGGATAGTCTTGCAGAGGTGATTCTCAGTAACCAGTTTGAAAGAGGAGACGTTCATCATCTTTTATGACGTGCATTTTTTTATTCTTTTAAGTTTCATCAAGAACAAAGCAGTTACAAGCTCCTGTGTGTACTCCACATAATTATGCTTGGAAAGTCGCCTACGAGTTACATACTTGGTCTTTCTGCAATCATGGTGATCACAGTATCACAGTATAAATGAGGCTGGAAGGGACCTCCAAAGGTCTCTAGTCCAACGACCTACTCAAAACAGATCTAATTAGATCTGGTTGCTCAGAGCTGTGTCCAGTCATGTCTTGAATTCCTCCATGAGGAGATTCCACAGCCTGTCTGGTCACTCTGTGCCAGTGTTTGACTGCTTTCATGGTAAAACAAACAAACAAATAAATAAATAAATAAATAAAAGTCCTTATATCTAATCAGAATTTCCCATGTTCCAACTTATGTTTGTTGCCTTTTGTCATTCCACTGTGAAGCTCCAAGAACAGTCGTGCTCCATCTTCTCCGTATCCTCTGGTCAGGCAGTTGTAGACAGTAATATGGTCTCCCCTGAGCCTTCTCTTCTGTGGGCTGAAGAGGCCCAGCTCCCTCAGACTCTCCTCCTACGTCCTGGGCTCCAGCCTTTCAGCAGCTTGGTGGCCTCTGATGGATTTGCTCCGGTATGTGATTCAGATCAGAATTCTACTTTCATTTCCTTATTTATTTTTTTTTTTAATGGATAAGCCATGTCTGTCTTCACTTTACAGCTTTCTATTGTAGCTATGTATCCACTTGTCTAACTCCAAATTGGTTTTGATTTCTTTTTTTGTCCAGCCTGGATAATTTAATAGGAATAGTTCTGGTAGTGGAAAACAGTGAACATGCAACTGTGTTTTGTTTTACCATGAAGTTTAGCATAGTGCCTAACGTACAGACTGAGAGATTGGCTGAGGAGGGAAGAGGTGTCTGGAGATCACCTTGTCCAACTCCCTGCTCAGAGCAGGGTTAGCCAGAGCAGGTTGCTCAGGTCCATGTCCAGTTGGGTTTTGATTGTTTCCAGGGATGGAGACTCCACAACCTTTGTGGGCAGCCTGTTCCGGTGTTCAACCACCCTCACAATAATGAAGTGGTTTCTTACGTTAAATGAAATTTCCTGTATTTCAGCTTGTGCCCATTAACTCTCATCAAGAAGACTTTGGTTCTGTCTTCTTTACTTCTCCCGTCAGGTATTTATACATGTCAATAAGATGTCCCTGAGCTTTCTCTGCTCCAGGATGAACAGTTCCAGCTCTCTCAGCCTCTGCTCATATGAGAGGTGCTCTAGTCCCTTAATCATCTTTGTGGTTCTTTGCTGGACTCACTCCAGTATGTCCATGTCTCTTGTACTGGGAAGCCTAGCTTGGGACCCAGCATTCCAGATGTGTCTCACTAGGGCTTTGCAGAGGGGAAGGATCACCTCTCTCGACCTGCTAGCAATGCTTATCCTAATGCAACCCAGGTTGTCAATGTGTTGCAAAGGCACGTTGCTGGCTCATGATCAGTTTGGTGTCCATCAGAACTCAAAGTGTTTTTCTGCAGAGATGCTTTCAAGCTGGTCACCCCCCAGCGTGTATTGGTGTCTGGAGTTATGCCTCCCCAGGTTCGGGACTTCGTATTTCCCAGTGTTGAACTTCATGAGGTTCCTGTAGGCCCATTTCTCTGGCCTGTTGAAGTGCCCCTGAATGCCACAACTCTGGCATATCAATGTCTCCTCCCAGTTTTGCATCATCAGCAACCTCACTGAGTGTGCGTTCTGTCTCATCACCTGTGTCACTGAGGAAGATGATTAAAAAAATATTAACCTTGGTATCAACCCCAGGCATAGACCACCAGGGACTGGCCTCCAGCTGAACTTTGTGCTCATCACAATCCTTTGAGCCTGGCAGTTCAGCCAGTTTTCAGTCCACCTTGCTGTCCACTTATCTAGTCCATATTTCATTACTTTGTCTATGAGAATGTTATGGGAGGCCACGTGAAATGTCTAAAATCAAGGTAAATGTTCACTGCTCATTTTGTTAGAGAAGGCTCTTGGGTTGGTGCAGCATGATTTTCCCTTTGCAGTCCCTATGCTGACTACTCCCACCATTTCCTCATCTTTAATATGTTTGGAATGTTTTCCTGGAGGATTTGTCCCAACATCTTCCCAGGGGCTGAGGTAAGGCTGACCGGCCTGTAGTTCCCTGGATCCTCTTTCTAGCCCTTCTTGAAGATGAGAGTGACATTTGCTTTCTTCCTGTCCCAGTCACCACTAACCTATCAGAGACCATTGAGAGTGGCCTTGCAGGGACATCTGCACTCATGGGTAGATCCTGTCAGGTCCCAGGGACTTGTTTATGTCTACTTCAGTTCATTTAAATTTTCTTGAACCTGATCCTTCCCCACTGAAGCTAAGACTTTCTTGCTCCAGATTTCCCCTCATGTCTCTGGGGTCTGGGATTCCTGTCTTACCAGTAAAGACAGAGATGAAGAAGGCATTGAGCACCTTGGTGTTTTCCATGTCCCCTGTCACCATGTCCCCTGTCACCATGTCCCCCACTCCATTTCCGTAGCAGGCCCACATTTTCCCTTGTCTTTCTTTTGCTGCTGAAGTATCTGTAGGGGCCCTTCTTGTTGCCCCTCACATTCCTCACCAGATTCAACTTCAGGCAGGTTTTGGTTTTCCCAGTCCTGTCCCTGCACACTCAGAGAGTTTCTCTGTGTATATCTTCAATTAGAAAATATAATCTTGAACTGTCGGGAATATATGATGGGAACAGATTACTTAGGTTAAAACTAAGCACCCCAAAACCCCCAATAACATAAATATACAACACAACAAACATAACAGTAATGACTGTGATCTAGAAACAGAAGTTTTTTTCCTAGGAAAAACTTTATATTAGTATTTTTTTCTGTTCTGTATGGAACATGCCTGACCTGCCAGTGATAGGCAGTATGTTTTGTTACCTATTTGCCTTTGTTTCCTTCTTTGTCCTACGGAGTTGATTAAGATAAGTTTAACTTATGGTCCATAGCTCCTTAAGTAAAGTTTCTAACTTTCCTTGATTATTAACAGTTAATGTTTTTTAGTCGTGTGTTATTTAAACAATGGCCAGATACTGGAGTAGGTACCAAGTGCACTTCCTTATTTCTTAAATATATTTGAACCACTTACAAATAGTCCTACCACATTTTGTTTGATAAATAAAATCATCTCTCTTCTGGCCCCAGACTTTGTAGGCAAAAATATAACCCACATCACCTTTGGAAATGGCTGTATCTCACTTTTCTAGAGTATAAGTATATGCTAAGAAGTGTATCCCTGGTGTACTGAATCAGTCTCAAGTTTACAGCTATCTTTATCTGTCCTGCTTATATAAACAGAAGTTGAAACATAGGTAGTCTCTTGGTGGTCCTTCTGTAAGCGACAGAAGCTTTTAATCTTTATCTTAGTTTAATTTGTGTCCAGTATTCTGCATGGTTGTTTGATATTGTCAGCCCAAAGCTGACGTTGAAGTTAGGTAATACCTGCATACTCATTATCCTCTTGAATGCTCTTAAGTGAATGTGGTTTCACTGTACTTATGGAAAGGATCAATCAAGACAATCTTGGATTAATCCCATTACATTCTTTGGTCATGGTTATGGCTTGCTTTGTTGTCGAATTCATACAAACTGTGAAAAGAGTATTCTGTTTGTGGTAATGTCATTATCATTTATTATAGAATTTCCTCCCGTATAAAAATGTAAATGTATCTTTCATTGCATCCTACTGCTCACAGATATTCAAAACAGAGACATACCAAATATTTTGCATTATGTTACTTTAAAAATACTGTCTTTTAGGTACTGATCTTACACATATGAATATGTATAGGGTCACCTTGATAAGCTCCTGTCCAGTTTGTGGAGCTGCTAATTAACTTTAGTTTCACACTTAAGTTTTAGGAAGTTCAAGACTTCTAGTGAGGCATCTAATTCAAAACTTTTCACTACTAATGGAGGTTAAAAAAATGCAGCTCTTACTCATCAGCTACTAGAGAGCTCATAAAGTTAGTCTATGCAAAGCAGCTTAACATAAGGTGCATTTACCTTTCTCAGTTCAAAAGTATTAGCACAATATTTACAGGATCATAAAAAATACTTCTTGTTGAACAAATGTTTTGATGAGCAAACCTTCTAAGAACATAGAGGTGTATGGTATGCACTGTAATTTCAAGTTGAGGTGTAATCATATTTTTTGATGTGTCAATATGTAGGGGAGTAATCTGTTTCATTTAAAGAAAAAGTGAGTCTGATTAATTTTCACTGGGTCAATCGCTGTAACTAATCCAGAGTCTTTGTCAGCTTGCAGGCTTTCTTGTGTGTTGTGTTTTTCACACTTTTGCTTAAAAGGCAGGTAAGATGATACTGTTAGCATTTTCTGCTGTTTTTTTGTTTGTTTGGTTTTGTTTTGTTTTTTTTTTTTTTACTTGGAACAATAATGTGATAAACTTTTAAAATAGCTGCTTTTAGCAAATGCTATTTTTTGCATGTGTATTTATGGGGAGACAGATGGCCAGAGAAGGACAGAATGACTTTGATTTATTTACATTAATCATTTTTTTTCCCTGTTTATGGTGTTGTCTTTAGTGTCACACAATGAATAAGTCTTGAAATTCATTCATGAATTAAAAACTTTGATATTCAGGGCAAAAAAAAAGAGTTGTGCTCTTTGAAAGATGGTACAAATGTTAAAGAAATGTAGTGTATTGTGCTAAGCTTTGAAGGAAAAAAATGTGACTTTGTGCTTTCTGAATATTTAACCAAAGAAAAATCTCTCCGGACTGTGTCATGTCCACAGTATGAGCTCATCTCCTGTGTTTCATGTTTGGATTACAGGAATGATTCTCTCTCCCAACTTTGCGCATATTTCCTAGTGGAGTATTGTTGCTGTGTTTCTTTTTACTCATATCACATGTTTTAAAATTTTGCATTCTAATTCTCACTATTTCAGACTAGTATTTTTGTTGATATTTCTTAGCAAAATTTCATACAGACTGAAGTAGTAAGTCTGTGGTTATGAGTGGGTGTGTTGTCCTGAGGTATACAGGAAGGTAACTATTAGAGTGGCTTAAACTTGCAGTGAATCCACATTTAACAATATTGTTATAGGTACCTGGCATGCAGGAATATTTCAGGACTGTGCCCTGCAAGCAGTCAACATGATAAAGAGCATTAATTCCAGTAAGTGAACATACTACACATGAGGACTAAGAACTTTGGAAGCTGTGTACTCTGTGTGTGTGTGTATAAACACATTATAATGATTTTATTTCCTAGATTTTCTTTTCAATATTTCAAACTACTACAGCAGTGGGAACTATTTTGTGAAGTTTAACTCTAGTGTATATAATAGGTGAAGTTCTCAGAGAACTAACATTGCAGAGTCCATAGAGTCTAGCACGGCCTTTTTGTAGACAGAAGATTTTAAAAATAATTAAAGCTGCTAATTTTCTTCGCTTTGGTAAGAAGGTTTTGATGGTTTTGTGAAGCTTAAAGTTGGACCGAGAGGCAAAACCCAAACTGTATGTTACTTTTAAAAGGATTTTAAAAAGAGCATAGTGTGAAAAGCAACTCAGCCACGGGGCGGGGGGGAGGAACCAAAACCAAAAAATAATAAAAAAAACCCAACCCCAACAAACCAAACCAACCAACCAAAAAACCCCCACCCCAAAACAGACCCAAACGAGAAAAGCCAGCAAACCACCGACAACCCAAAAATGTTTCTCCCCTCCTCCCCCGCCAGCCGGAGCAAAGCGCAGCGCCCCGTCCCACAGCTTCCCCAGCCTCCCTCCGGCGGCACGGGGGGCGGCAGGAGATGCTGACGGCGGCGCTCGCCGCCTGCGCGGGGGCCGGCGCCGCCTTTGCCTCCCGGGCGCCGCCGCAGGACGGTGCGGGGCAGGCCCGCTGCCCGGCCCGGCCCGGCCCGGCCCGGCCCGGCCGTCGCGCCCCTCTGGGGCCCTGCAGCCCCCGGCGGGTCCCTGCCGGGCTTGGCGCCGCGGGAGAGGCCCGTCCGCCGGCGGGGCCGCGCTTCCCGGCCCGGCAGCCGCTGGGCGCCCCCGGGCCCCTCCTCGCAGCCAGCGAGCGCCGGGGTTTCTCCCCTTTCGCTCGTCTTTTCCCTCGGCGCACGGGGGGCTAGGAAATCGGAAATGATCTTAATTAAATGTTTTCTGTACGGAAACAACCGGGCCCTTTTTGTGTGAAGCGAAGGCAGCAGACCTTATCACAAAAGACAAAGGCAAATATTTATCAGGGAACAAAAGATGTCCGCGGTTGCTTGCAACGGGGGGAGATTTTTCTCTCTCTCCTGGTGAAGATGTTTAACAGCGTAAGATGTTTATCGGGACTCCTTGTTGAAGTTCTTTGTTTCCCTGTAAGATCTACAAATGAAACTGCTTTTCTTTCTGTGAGGCGCACAATGAAATCCATGAGTTAAACTGCAGAGAATGCAAACACCTGCTTGTCCCTCTGTTGACTTAGGGTTTCAAGAAGATCTTTTCTATTTTACATGATAATGGTTTGGGGGCTTGGGTGGTTTTTTGTTTTGTTTTGTTTGGGGTTTTTTGTGTGTTTTTTTGATTAATTTTTTTATTCTGTGAGGAGAGAAATGGTCATCTTGTCTGTCTTCCCTTTATGTCGTTTCTGATGCAGCGTTTGTCTCCGTTAAAGGAATACCAGGTTGTTAAATAAAAGCGTTGCTTCTCCCACAGAATCAGGTGTCATCGAGTGAATAAGCTATTAGATTTTACTGCTTTGCCTGTCTGGTGACTGCTTATTTTTTGTATGCTCATTTTCAGAAATGCTCTGGTTGATAAGCTACGTGTCTGACAACTTTACATTGTAAGCTGTGAACTAGAGGGAGGAAACATTAGAATCTGTGCAACTCTTTACAGCATTTTTGCCTGTTCCCCTTAACTATTTCATACATGGAAACACAGTATTTCAAATGTACTTGAATGCTGATTAGCCAGTGATACACATATGTGTATCCTTAATACAAAGTGATTTGAGTTGGTATTTGAAATGTACAAATGCTTACTTTTATGGGTATCCATCCCCAAAAGCTAGGTTATCGGTTACCTACAAAATCTTGTATGAAAGTTTAAGACTTTATAATACAAGCCCCCACTTTCTCCAAGTTGTGAAAAGACTAGTTGGAATTAAATTAATTCACATGGCAAACATTCAGCCTTATAATAAGTATTATAAGCTGATGCTATGGTACAGATTTCTGGCACTGAACAACATAATTCATAGCAGTGTCTGTGATCCGGTATCTGGGGTTTTATTATAGTTCAAAAGATTTGAGGAATACTTTAAAATATTTTTCCATGGCAATTTACAATACAGCTTTACAATGATGTAGGCTTTTAAGTACAGTGCTGTAGAGTAAACATATTGCATTATAACTGAAGTGTTATACCCAGTCAGGGCTTCTCTGCTTAATATATTTCATAAATATTTGGGGGGATGTCTGGTTCTTCAAATGACTATGCTTGTAGATAGTCCTGTTTATCTGAGAAAATGTATTCAAGCTGGTGGGACTCCTGGGAGCAAGCACTTGCAGAATCGACACCTATCTATTTCATATACATCATTAAATTTTGAATTAATAATGTAAAATAAGCTTTGCAATGTAATCCTGATTGAAGTATTGTTTGTTGTTTCTTCATTCATGACAATAATATTTTTCTCAAACTTCTCTCTCTCTGAAACGTCACTGAACTGCCTGCTTTTGAAGAACACTTCCTGGGTGTGTTTGTAAATTATTTACCTTTGTACAGAACGTAAAGGTATCAGTTTTAATGAAATCAAATTATTTTAGTTGAAATTTAACAGAAGAGTTCTAAGATAAAGATGCTGTATGATTCTTTGCTTTTGTGTATCTATTTTAGAGTTTGCATTCTATTTTTCTTGAATCACTGAGTCCAGATAGTTTGATACAGTTTCTTTTTCCTTAAAGTTGTACAGAGAAGCAGGAAATGAGATGGTCTCAGGATGTTCTTAAAACAGATAAAATTAACCTTTTTTATTTTTGCTTGGCATTCTCAATTCAGAGTTTTTTCTTTACTTTCCCACAGGTAAAACCTGTTCTGTGATAGCATGCAAAATTTCTCATACTAAAGCTTTTTGTATTTCTGATAATATTAGAGTGTGTGGTGGGAAAATAACACATAAATATAACAAAGTATATAGTGTTATAATTTTTCCATTTAATTGAATGTTATTATCTAGGCTACCTTGGCTTGAACTACTGTCATTTTCTCAGGCTCTCTGACAAGACACAAGTACTCCAGTAGAGAGAGATTTCTTCTTCAGAAACACAGAACATATTCTGTAGAAATATATTCTGTAAAATATTCAATGGCATATACTTTTGGACTGCTTTTGCCCTCAAGATAAGTTTTCTTCTTAAAAAAAATAAACTGCTCCAGCTTTCTTTTCTAGCAGTATATGCATTATTTGAGGATTTTATTATTTTGAGTTTTATAAATACCATAGTGAATTATTATTACCAGAGAAGCAGGAGAGTAAAAAAGAAGGGGGGAAAAAAGCAAGAGGAAAAAACTCTGAGAATATGCCCAAGTTCATAAAAAAGCGCATCTTTTAAGATAACTTACCGTCCTGCTAACTTCTATCTGATAGCATATTCATAATATTTCTTTTATCTAAGTATAAAAATATTACTAATGGTTAACATGGTCAACGACTCAAAAATAATGAAAACTGTACTGCTGTTGAAATGAATTCACTCTGACGTTAGAAAGTAGTTTGTATTACGTTAATGCATTGTTGGTTGTGATAGCAATGCTGACCGTTCGATAGGGTGGTTGGTGGTGAAGAACCAGCTTTTAAAATTTATTTTTTAATGTGAGCAAAGTATTTAGAGATGAAAGGGAAAGATATTAAAATATGAGTATTTTTGGTACAATTTTGTACAGATAGGACTGTAATTAGTGACATGGGAATAGTATATATACTGAATTATTTGAAATGCTAATTAATTTCTGCTTCAGTTTTCCAAATGCCAGCTGTAACTATGGATCTCATTTAACAGATGCTAACACAGGGAGTAACTTCACACCTGGAGTAATCACACTGAGACATGGAAGTAAAGTTAAGGCTCAGGTACTTAGGCACTGATGTAGATACAGTTCTAGGAATTTGCTGGATGCTGCTATTAATGACTTTCTGGGACTTAGGTTATAAACCATTTGCATTTTGAATATATTTTGTTACACATAAGCGAGGTTATTCACTAATTTTCTTTATCAAGATTAATGGAAGCCTTTAGATTTAAATTTACCACTGTTTACAATCCCTAAAATTTCATTATTTTTTGAGAGAGGAGGCTGAATCTGAAATCATTTTGAGTCCCACAGACCTCTTGTAAAATTTGAAAGATGCATGTGAAATGGTTTATGAAACTATTTCAATTAATTTTGTATTATTTTCCAATGGGACATATTATATACATAAGTGTTCTAGTAACATTAATAACGTCTCTAAAATTCCTCAAATCTACTTTTTGAATTTTTAAAAACATCTAAATAAAGCATCTGTTTAAAGTCAGTTCTGTACAAGCAAGGGTTTAATTGGCAGAGTGAACTGAAATAATAACGTAAGGCTTCCATCGGCATCTTCCCTCTGTGAAAATGATACAAACCCATTAAAAAGACAATCTGTTTTAGCCTATCTTTATTTATTGTTAAAATATAAAATCAACTAAATACATAAAGGTTCTTTTTTTCTTTAATGAATATTTAAATATATGTACCATTTATAGTTCCATTTTTATTTAATGGAGAAATTGCATTTCACTTCAATGAGAAACCCTATATTTTTCAATCCAGTTTGGAAACTTAATGTTGAACTTTCAGGTCAAATGTAATGTCTTTGTAATTGTCAAATTAAATATTATTAATATCCTGAATGACTTCTTCAGTCCCATAGGACTTTTCTACAGGGATGTAGTAGGAATGGATCTAAAAATGTTCAGTGTAATATTAATGGAAGTTACTTTAAATTCTTTGTCATGTAACAGGAAATATGTTCTTTTTGTAGCACTTTGTGGCTGTTGAACAATTCCATAAGATTCTGTAATAGAGATACAATTTTGTTTTATCTTCAGAAATTCTAGGATATAGTAATATCCGCCCCCAACCCCCATAAGTACAGAAAATCCTTACAGGACAAGGAAATAAAGGCATGAAGGAATGAACTATACAATAGCACAAATTCTCCTCAATTCTTGAAAAGGAAACTAAGCTTATTATCTTGGGTTGGTTTTTTTTAATTATTATTTTCTTTCTCTTTTTTTTTCCCCCAAGTGATTTTAAGATGCTTTAAAAGTTAATGAGAAAACAGAAAGCACATTTTGAAGCAACTTCTGAATGCTTCAGAATAAATGAAAGAACAGCCTGATTCTATGCTTCCTTTTGAAACTTAAAGTTAGAATGAAATATTTTTGTGTTTCTTCAGATGCCTTTTCTTCTCCTTGGTTTGAAAGCACTGTAATTGAGTAGTGATTTGTTTTGATAAGAACTAATATAAATGTAATTATAAAAGGGTGAGTAGAGAGGACAAAAGCCTGTACTGTTTCAGATTTTCTAAAATACTGAATCATTGTTTTCTTTACATTTATGCTATCGTTATGTCAGCGCAAAAAACGAGGATGTGATTAATGCAGGACTTAGAAGGTTAAGGTGAGGTTTCAGGCTGGATTCAAAAGCAATAAAAAGTGTAACAGGAAACTTCATATTGCTTCACATTAATGTTCAGGGCCAGATCATAACTACTGGAAGGATAAGAGAGTGTGAAGTCATTTGCTATCTGGGTTTATGCGGTTTTTTTGAAAGTACCATGGAAGAAACAACATACTATTTTTTAGGAGTTAATAGGGATTGATTTAAAAAAAACAAAAAAAATTGGCTCCTTGCTTTGTCAACCAAGACAATTAATTTGCTTTTTTTGGTGCATTTTTCAAGATGGTTTCCTGTGCAAATTCAGAGATGGAGACTGGAACTGAGGTGGCTAATTACTCACAGTTTTATGGAAGATAAAACCCCCTAATTTTCAACATTTTCTCCCATACATCTCTTACTATTGCATATTCTTATTTTGATAGTTATTACACTCAGGCAAATACATGAGAGGTCTCCATCTTGCCACAAATGTACTGTGCTTTACTTTATAGAGTCATGTTTGTTTTCTTGATGTGAGTGGAAGGTGGCAGCAGTTTAATCAAGTCAGTGTATGATGGGCTCTGAGAGGTTTTCACTTATTCCTTGAAAAAAGGAACCATTCCCATCCCTGTGTGATGCATGAAGTGGTTAATGCAATACCTGCACTGAGTATGCTGTGCCGACATCTGGAGGCTTGCTGGAGTAGAGTGAATTTTTTGCCAGGCTTACCATTAACTTACAGGATAAAACAGGAGTAATAACTATATGTACACAGCATGTATATGATGGAGTGTGATAACATTTAAAAATAATGACAAGTGAGAAATTACTTTAATAAAGCATATATGTGTCTATATATATATATACACACATATGTAGAAATATGCCAATTGCTAGGTTAAAAAGCTGTTAAAAATCAGACTATAATTCTATTTTCCATTACAATTAATGCCTAAGGAGCCAGGCTGTGTTGAACAATTTTGCTTAGTGATGGGCAATGTAGCTGCCTTTTTTAATGGCAAAGCTCAGATTTTGAGCTATGCAACCTTCCAGCAGAGTAATAGTACTTCCCTATAGCATAATATTATAGTGCTGGGCATGCCAGGGTGTGGTCAGCCACTTGTTGGGGTACTAGGAACAGGTGTAAAACTGTCTAGGAAGCAGCTCTTCTGGGACACAGAGTAAAAAACGTTTTTTGCATGAAAGGAGAAGATGAGTGAGATCTGTTCTGTGTCTCCCTCCTGGGCTGCCCTGTGCCCCGGCCGTGTGGGCTGCCTCTCAGCTTCCTTCAGGCACTTTCAACAACTCTCTGTCTCCCTCTTCCTTCCCACCCCATATCTGCAGCATCTCGATACAAAATGCAAGAGAATACACATCTTTTTGGTGAGATTTCAAACCAGTTTTGACCTATTTAGGCCAGAAGGGAAGAGTCTGTGTGTGTGGAACCTTGGCGTGACCTTAGAACTGCAGATGAGAGAGAGGACGGTTTTGACAAATAGGCAAGAAACCAGGGCAGGAGAAATTCCAAGGTGTTTGCCTAGCTGTGAGGTGGACTTTGTTTTTAATGATGGGAATAAGACAACAAAAGAGGAAGAATTCAGGCATTTGTTTTCTCTGTAGTTTGAGTAGTACCAGAAGAGTGTTCATGTTTGTATGCAGCGTTGGGAACAGAATAAATGTGTTGGGTTTAAGGATGTTGCTAGCATCTCTGTTGTAGTGAAAGAAGTTTGTTAAAAAAATGCATGTTGGGGATAAAATTAGTTTTAAATTGATTTGTTTTCAAATGGGTTTAGCCATTCAGATTCAATTTTATCTAAGACATTGAGGGGTTTCTAGACAACTCCTTCCTGAATATTACTATGGGGCTTTTTGGCTTTATACCCAAATTAACAGCATGCTGCATCATTAAAAAATAAAAGAGCTGCAATTTTTTCTTGGCATAGATTTCTGCAAAGCGATAAAAGACTCCCTATGTTGATTACAAATACTGTAAAATGTTTACTTTGCTCTATAAACTTGGGCCATTTCATGCTTGGATATATTATATGTGGCCTCTTAAGACCTTTTCCATTTTTCTGCTTGTATCATGTTTGACCAGGGTTTCAGTTCTTATATGCAAGACAGATTTTTGAAGGACAAAACCAATGCGCCCTGCAGAGAAAGCAAAGGCAATGAAGGCAGTTATAGGCAGGATACACATTAGTTAGGAATCTTGGATTTAGTTAATGCCTACTCTTTTATTGATGGAAAGTTGCAGTTTCCCAGTGCCCTCATTTCCCCATATTTAAAACAGGAATAAAATTGACCTGGCATGCAAACAACTAATGCTGTTCTTTATTTCTGCACTGAAATACTAGAATTTCTTTGCTATGGGATATTTGTTCATTATTAGACCAAACACAAGTTTCTCTTTCTCCAGTTCCAATGCTTATACAGAGAAATCCCCAAGCCTCATACATTGTAGATGGTTTCTAACTCTTGAAAGTATCAACAGAAGAACCATATGCAACTTCCCAGTGAGGACTGTGCACCCCAAATCCCTTCCTTCATAATCCCATATTAGCACAAAACCTTCCCAACCAGAAAGTGCAGTCTTCAGATTTTATGAATTGTAAAAAAGGATTACAGCTGGCTAAAAGCTTCTCAGTAGTGTTGATAAAATTGCCTTTTGCTGTCCCTGTAATAAAGAGTCAAGGATGGGCTACTTCTGCCTTGAGCAGGAGAGGAGCTGACATTGGACTTGTTCTGTGGGACAGTGCAGGGACTCATTTCTCAAGTATTAGACTAGTTACTCATGTGATTGCAGGTCACATCCTAACCCCTAGATCCAGCTGAAAGCCAATAATTTAGTTTCATAAAATAGTTTTGTGTTGTTTAATTTTGCTTTTTCATTTTGTTGCAACAGAAGCATGGCTTCTCATGCCTTTTGGTGTAGCACATGGATAAAGGGTGTAGCACATGAGAAAAGGAGAACCCATCCTGGAGTAGCTGGTGGACTAGAATCCCAAATGCCTCTTGCTGTGCTTGAACACAACAGGGATGAAATCTCCAGCTTTGTTTTCTGCTCTGAAAATGGAGAAGTTCTACTTTATAAAATATGTTCTTATGAAAGGCTTATATTTTTACTCATTTAGCTAAATTTTTTGCTAGCTCGTTGGTAGCATTCAGTGGATAGCTTTTATACCATAGCCTACTGCTATGTAGGATTATTTTCCAGATATCTTTCATGTTGAATAATACACAATGTCAGATGGAATTGACATTTATGAAAAATAGAAATATGAGTGTTATGTTCCTACTGTGAAATTCTGGAGGCAGGTAGTAAGAAATTTTAATCAGCCATTAAATAATCAACAGTTACTAGTTCACAGAAGGTTTTTCAAAATTTTAATTTCTTTGGTTGCAGGATATTGGAAGTTACAGATATCAATTTCAACAGGTCTTAAGGAGTTGGAAGTCTGACTCCCATTGAATTTAAAAGTAATTTGAACATTTTATTACCTTAGGCTTCCTTGAAAATCCCAGCATGCGTGGGTTGGATTACTTGTTCCTTTACTACTGAAAGCAGTGAATTGTGGATTCTAAATTTCTAGTCCTTGAGAAATGTATGGATCTGGATAAGGAGAAATGAAACATCCTCAGTTAAACTTTGAATTCATGGAAGACTTTGTAGAGGGACTTTCAAATACCTCATAATGAGTAAATTCAGTTTCATTTTTCTTCTTGTTCATCTTTAGGGTCCATCTAATTCTGTGGAAAAGACCATGTGTTCTCAAAGATTTCATAACCTTTTACTTTTTGTTAGTTGCATAATTTAAATAAGAGAACTCCTCTGTACTGGGAAAAATTGTAGTGTGAAGACTGTTTTCTTTACTGAAAGCACTTTTTTTTCTGTTCATAGTGCCAACAGAAAAAAAGTACTTGCCATCTCTGTCTATCTCTAGATATCTAAATTTATCTTTGGGCTGTTACCTTGAATTGCTCTCAAAAATATTCAGACTAACTTACTAGCCAGTTACTCTTTAGTTTATTTTTATTTGAGTTAATCGGTCTAAATTTTGGGGAGAAAATGTTTTCAGTGAATAAGCTTCTCTGAGTATACTTGTTACCTTCTCTTTTAGTATCATCTAATCAATAATTTCAGCCACCCATCTCAACTCCTTGATTCATACTGCTTCTAGGCTACATACAGTCTCCATTAACTTCAGAAGCAGTTCGTATGGATGCACGTGAAACAGACTTGCAGAAGAAATCATCTCTATTTATTGTGTGTCTGGTCCTGGAGCACATGAACCAGTTTCATTTCAGATGAAGCTAATGTGGCAGATGCTTTCCAGCTGGGCATTCAAACTGCAGAAGGAAACTATAATTGAAATGTTCATAGCATAGGCATCAGGTTCTCAGTACCAAGGTGTGGCCAAAATCACCTGTAGCCTGGCAGGTAGGGCATTTCCTTGAAAAGGGACTTGTGTACATGGACTCTTTCATGCACAGAAAATAAATGGCTCAACTTTCATACTGTCTGAGCAACTGGTCTAATAATTATATTTCTGTATTTAAAATAAGAAAAAAAAGGGTTGGAGGAACTAGCCAACAGTGTTGCCTTTCCTCTTCCATGGTTGGCATAACTTTTAAAGAAAAAAAGGTAAGCTGGAAGGAAACACTGTTGCAATCTAACCTAAAGAGAGGTCTCTCTCTACAGGCATCATCTCCTTGATAAAGGTGCCCTCCTACAGTTCTGAATAAAACATATGAGTAGTGAGATTAAGTCCCGTCCTTAGTATTCTCTGTTGCCTAACTTGAGACAGTGGTCTGATAAGCATACCAAGGACTTTTGTATTGTCTTCTTCCTCCCCTGCCTCCCTCCTTCCCTCCCTCCCATCCATCCATCCTTCACTTCAGTTTAGGGCAGGCAGAGCTGAAGGACAGAAAGGAAAAGGAGGAGTTGTCCTCCTCCTTTTCCCTAGGCTGATACAATCTCTTCCATCCCTGGACTTGGGATCGTTTGCTGTACAGCAGCCTCCCAGCTCCAGCTTGCTTGGCCTCACATAAGTCCAAGTGATAGTCCAAGTGATAGGCCTGAGTTAGCCCAAACTGCTGTGCCAGGAGGAGACCTGAGATTTCAGTATGTTTGTGCTGGGAGGTTGGGTGGGAGGTGAGTTGAGGGTCAAACTCCATGTTTAGAAATGCATAGTCCTAGTCTGGACACAGCCTTGGTCTCTGTAGGGTATAAAGGCTCCTGACTAATGGTAAAATAGGAGCAGGCCATTATTACTGGGCAGTAGGATGAGATCTGCAGGGAGGGCAGTATTCTCCACTTCAGAAGCATGAGAGGTATTTAGCATGGTTAGGGAACAGTTGTGTCAGGCTTTGAATCTGCTGTGGTAAGCCAAAAGTTCCCTTGCCAGATTCTATCATGTAGCCTCTTAAAAAGTTACTAAATGTCCTTCCTTTTGTTCTGCTCCACAGTTCAAACTAAAACATGTTACGGAAGGCTGTCCATTTTGTCAGAAGTTGGCATTTTTAAAAGCAAAAAGTGGTAATATGAGTGATTCATCTCTGAAGACACATTTCCTTTTGATAGTTAGATAACAGTAGAATAAAGGAGATCTTTCAAAGTAGTTATGCAAAGCAGCATACTATTAAGCCACAAATATAGTCTAAATTCAAAAGATAAAATGAGGGTACTTTAACTTCCTGTGTAGTCTGTTTTGTATATCACAAGATGACAGCTGTAGATCAGAAGACAGACATGCTCCTGGCAAGTGATGTGTATATGTGAGGAAGAACTTCCTGTGAGATATTGACCTGGTCACGGTCAGCTGCTCTGAAATTTGTTAAGCAATCTATCTAATATGTCTAAGGAGTAGCATATCAGAATCAATCCATCCAAATGCCTCAGGAAGATCAATAAAAGGATAATAAATCCAATAATTCTCTGTGATCTGCTCTGGTGTGAAGCTACTTGGGAAGCTTTATACGGTATGAAGATTAATTCTAGTACACATTTGTTAGGGTGACAAATGCCCTGCACCAGAACTGTGGCTGGTGAAAAATTAATTTCAAATTCATTTTCAAACTTTATTTTCTGCAATAATCTGCTGTCATGAAACTGAATGTCAACAAATGGCAATTGCTGAGGATGTTTTCAAAACTGAAATAGACCCAAAGTTTACAGGAGCTTTCCAGCCTTTTTTTGCTTTTGTTCAGCAAAATTTCTGTTCAGCAAAAGAAACATCTCTGACTTTGATATAGTTCTAATTTTTAAACCATAGTAATTATAACAATAAACCGTTTTTTAAGTATAATACAGTAAATACAAAGTCTGAAGGGGTAATAAATATATTTAGATAGTTAATATCCTTACCAGATTAAGAACTTTAGTTATCAGTCCTTTATGAGAAGGGACCCCCCCCACACATGCCTCCACCCCGCTGTTCAGGTGCAGTCCTGTGAGTCAATAATTTTTTGGTTTCATTAGACTGTGGTAGGTATAGAATCTGTATAATCTAGAAATGATGGCACATACAGTTTGTTTATTATTTTCCAGTTGTTACACCATCTCAAACACCTTTAGGAATGAATCCTAGCACTTCTGCTTCTGACTGAATGACATGAGAAAAGTGACCTTTCTCATGGCAAATCAGCACATCTAGGAAATATTTTTGCATGTTTGAAAACCTCAGAATTCTATTTATGAGCTCCATTCTAAAAATGTTCAAAGATTTGGGGACTAGCTGCATCTCTTCAAATCAACTCCAAAGGCTTCGAAGATCAAGAATAGTACTTTAGCTATCTAGATCTTGGTCAGTGAAAGAAATTGGTATTTATTTTAAAAATAAAGAACAAAAAGTTGAAGTTTCAATTTACAAAAGTAAAAGCAGAGCAACTACTAATTCACATAAAACACTATTTTCACAATCCGAGTCTGCTAAATTACAGCATTTGGATTATAGACTTTTTAAAACTTTGTAGATAGTGATTTTTTTCATGTTCATAAATTTTTGCTGCACAAAAATCTGACCATGCTTTAAAATCAAACAGGATACTCTTTGTCCTCTTTGTTCATATTGCCATAGTATCATAGTTTCTGCCTTTCATGAAACTAGATAAGGAAAAATTTATGTTGAAAGCAAAGTAGATCATGGAATCGAAGAACCTCCCTACCCCCAGTCAGTGACATCTTGTTCCTCAGAAACACATGCTCTGCTGATGCCAGCTCACAGGGCATGTTGCATTGTTATAAATTCAAGTCAATGATGTCTCATCTTCATGGATGCCAATTCTGAGATGCATCTCTGAAGAAGAGAATTCAGTCCTATTTTAGATGTCAACTTTAACTGCAGACACTTAGTGTTGCACCCTTTCTGCTCCAATTAGTGATATTTCAGTGAAGATAATAGGTATAATTTCATTAAGCCTTTGCCTGCAGGCTTCTTGGTGTCTAGTGGAAGTCAGCTCAGAAGTTTAGGTGGCCAGTTTTAATAAGTACAGGTATCCTTAAGCAAATTCAGCAATATAACACAATCTGGATGAAACCAAAATGGATTTCAGGCAGTAATACTGGTGAAATAAGTAAAGAAGTCTTTATAATCTTAGTGAGTTGCTTCTTGGGTTAGCCTGTAGTTGTATTGCCAGAGTTGTCTTCAGAAACACCAAAATGGCACTACCCAAGTAATTTTGGAGATTGTATTGGAGCACTGTAATTGTTTTTAGTACAAAAATGTCAGGATTAGAGAGGAAGTATTTCAGGTTCTGGTTTCTAGTGTTTCTCACTGTTGGGAAAGAAAAAAAAAGACAATGGGAAAATAATAAATGAAAAAGAGAAGTTAGGACTTAGCCTATTGCCATTTGAAAGGAGAAGGGAGAAGACAACACCTTAGTTCACTTTCTGTATTTCATAAGCTGTCAGTTCTTGTTTGTTCCCATCATCAGTCTGTAAATTATCTGCTGTCAAGGCATTGAATTGTGAAGGAGTATTTTAGCAAAATGATACATCAAGGAAGCTGGAATGGTGGCACAAAAGCAAGGATAGGAACATTTGCTTTTATCCAACAAAGAGATACTGGTTTAAGATGTTCACACTATCAGCATAGCTACTTTTGGAAATAACCAAAAATGGCTCATAAAATATTTTTTTAGTTTGTCAACAGCAAATTCAGATGTTTTGTGTTTATTTAGCATGTGGACAAAGCTAGGATAAAACCATATTCAGACTAGTGCAGTAGGAACTGTTTTGCCTGCTGTGCTTTTATTAGGCCACAGATTCATCCAGATCATTAAAGTTCAACTTATCTATACAAGTCTCTTAGAATAAGGTGAGATAGCACTAATGCAAATTAAAATCAACTTTTTATGGCAGTGTAGAAATACATGTTATTTCTGATTAGTGGCACAATGTTTCATTTCTGCCCTTCCTCTCTCTGTGAGGGTTATTTCCTAACTGGAACAGACAAATTCAGCTGCTGGGTTGCCTCATATGAAAAATGATGCAACATGGAGTTCATACATTTGAGGGCTCATGCTTGTAGGCAATATGTTTTTAGTGTTCATAGGTAATACCAGTAGATAAATAAATAAACAAATAATGAGGCCAAAAGAGGAAAGGAAGGATGGTGCTTTCCATAACAAATTGATATTCAGAAGTGTCACCCCAAGTGGACAAACATCAAGGATCAAGCAGACTAATTGAATGTTGTTATTTTCTGTCACCTCATTCTGAGGCTGGAATGGGAACACACTGCAATGTGATAGAGTATTGAAAGTCCAAGGCACATTGACAGCACATAAAACTTCCAGACTGTGTATGAAGAAAAAGCTTATTTCTACTTTTAACACTTTTTTTCCCCCTTCTTTTCTGAGTAGGCTCTCCTCTGTTGAATTTTTGTAGTGCCAAAATATTTATAATTAATCGTCATGAAGGACTGTATTTTGTACTTTCATTTTATGTATTTTGAGACAATAACCAAAGTGACAATATTCTTAGTTGTAAATGCCATAAAATCCGTCACCTTTGCTCAAGTAGTTTTTAACGTTATCATTCTTCATAGTCATTTGTTGGGTCTTTCACACCAATTCTTGGAAAAGGGGAAGAGCACTATAACGTCTATCCAGCCAATGATGACTATTCAGCACTGTACAGAATGAATTTTTCAGAATTTTAGACAGACCTGAGATCCTCCTTTCTTTTCTGCACACTTTGGAAAAAGAAGACCAGCCTCTAGTTCCTCAGGCGCTGCTCTGATGATTGGCTGAGAAGATGAAGCCCTGACAGTGTAGTGTTGAGGTTTCACTTCTGAAAGAGAAGAAATAATACAGGACTGGTTCTCTAGCTTGTTTGAAGCTAGGGCTTGGCTGTGAGCCGAAACTTACTGCATCTTTCCTTTAGAAAATTGTTCGACCCATAGAATTCTTAGGCAGGGTTTGAAGATTTTATTTAACTGTTTATATTTTACTCTTTTACCCTAACGTGGAAGGCAGCAGGACATTGATATTTCATGGTAAATTTGTTCCTATTACACTTACCTTAAATAAGAGGTTATTCTCATTCCCTATCCAAGAGAAAAACTGTGGTAGCATTTAGCATATAATGTCTCAGTGCCATAAGATTTTGTTTTGGTTTTTTTTTTCCCCTCCCATGAGCTCTGTTGTCTCTCATAGAGTTTGGTTTTGTTTTGCTTTAGGAACAAAAAATTTTATTTCCATTGTAGCTCTACTTCAGACCCTCCACAAGATGTTGATTTGAGATGGGTGTGCTATCGTCCCTTATTAAAGACTTACACTTTATAACTTTGAACATAGTTTATAATTTCTTATTCTATGGACTTTGAAATTTTGCCTTCATCATTTATATATTAAATGCCATGTTTGCTGAGCTATGAAGTAGAGAGTGCTAGTGGGACCCTCTTCCAGCATATTTAAAGTGCATTGGATCTGACTGGAGTTCCTTGACACAGATGAATTTGTATCAAGCATTCTGGGTAAATGCCCTGAAAGATCTGATCTTTTTTTAGGGCAGTAGTACATGTTTCAAGTTATTCTCCTATGCATGTTACTAAGATTGACAATCACTGTGAAAGGGAATAGGGACATCGTGTTATGAAAAGTAGTTGAAGAGATATTCATTAAGTGTTTTTTTTTCTTTATGGTACATAGTTATATACCCTTTTCTCACCAGGTTGAAACTATGTGAAGTGAAGGAGAATGTCATACTGTGGTACAATTATTGAATTTTGTATTGAATGGCTACCACTGAGGGACTGAAATTTCAATTTATTCCATAAGCCACATAACAAAAGCAACAATGCCAGTGCCTGGTTGAATTAAAATGTGCATTTCAAGGGTTAACAATGTTATGCAAATAGTAGTTGAAACCCAATAATTTTACCTATGCATGGCTTTGCCTATGGGGATTTCTGTGCATACTAATAAAGAAAACCAATTAGAAGCATGACAGGCTTGTTTTCTTGTTTGGACCTACTCATCTACAGTATGTGCATGACTGACATTTTGAACCATGGGTCTCCTGAGGTTTAGTCTTGTAATCATATATATATATCCATATAAGTAGATACCCAGACATGATAAACACATAGACATAATTCAACACTTGAGGTTAATGAAAGGGATGTGTACCATAGTGGGATCAATTGCCTTGTATTTTTGTGTACCTAAAATACGTATTACTTTCAATCAAAAAAATAAATTGCCTTGGAGAAATAATTACTTAATTATTGGATACATGAATTATAAGGAAAATATTTTATTTGCATTCTGCAGGTAGGCACTTGGTTTACAGACTTCTTAGAACAAAATATTGAAAATATTTATTTTCTGTCTTCAGTCACTAAAAGAACTTCAAACTCGGAAAGACACTTCGTTGCAAGACATTTTCTATTTGCCCTAAAATTATATACTTTAACTGTCATCGGCATACCTTTAGTTAGAGTGCCAGTGAGGTTCTGCTACTCCAAACAAAGAGGGTAAAGGATATATGAAGTCATTGGTACTTTATACAATAAAGGATTAAATGAGTCTCTTGTAAACTTGATTGCCACTCTATTGAAGTTATGCATGTTTACACACTATCTTGAATTTGGCCAAGAATCTGCTGATGACTGTGAAAAGAGAATGCCTGAAAGTAATGTTTATAAATTTTATATGTGTTTTTTAACCGGGCTTGTGTTCATTGTAGTCTCAGCTTGTTCTTCAATAATCAACTACTCCTTCTCCACTTCTCCTTCCTGTTTGTGTTCATATTGGTTTTATACAAGTCCATGTGGATTTAGGAGCAGAAGTCAGTTTCCACTTTGGTTAATGTATTATCAAAAAAATTAATGAAATTGCAATAATACGACCTTCAATTTGACATACACGGACCTCTTTAGTTCACTTATGTCTAATTCTACAATGCTTATCTTCACACTTCTACAATTACTGCATATTTTGAAACTGTTACCATGGTATTCAACATTCTGTTGTATACTGGATACTTGGCAGTTACAAGAAAAGTTAGACACCAAAGTAACAGTGTCTTTACTTCCAAATGGTTAAAATCAGTTTTTCAAAGAAAGGCACTTCATTATATTTATAAACTGGATCAAGTTTATTGATGATGATGCATAACCCATAAAACATGGCTTGAACTCTAGATGTCAAGTTGAGTTTGCCATGTTGAGAAGTGGTGAAGTTTTGGGTTTTTTTCTTTTCCATTATAAAACATCAGACTTGATAGAGATTAATTAAACAACAATAATCTTGGAATTACACAGTGCAATGTTTTTACAGAGTCATTGTTTCTGAAAGAACTGTGCATTGTCTTTATGTTACAGGCCTGGAAAGTAACATTTTCTGTAGATGTCAGCTTCTGTCTTGTGTGATGCCCCATTCTGGTGATGCCACATGCAGCACCGAGCACTACTGGCAAATGGAAGAGGTCTCTTAGAATAAGGTAGGTTTCTTTCTTTTTCACAAGGGCACAGCTTGATGAAGTTCCTCATAATTACTTTTCTATTTAATATAAATGAAGTCAAACAGGTATTTTAAGTCTTCTAAATTTTGGACAAATGTTACCAATCTCACAGCTATTGCTGCTATTACTTTGTTGTACCTCTAAAGTTATCAGCAGAAGGTATTTTCAAGGTATCACCATCGCACTGCAGCAAAAACCACCATTCATGATCAGCAACAGAAACTGGGAAATACAAGGATATATTTTAATTCCTGTCGTTGGTTGTGAGAAAAAACAGAGTCCATAATATCAATGATTTCTATAATGGACAAAATTCATTGCTTGTAGTCTGAAGGACTATTGAAATAGCCAGCAGAAGAATCAAGTGCACATGGTCTTTCTTCAACATAGTGCTGCAAAAAATGGGTTAAAGCACATTGGAGCTAGGAAAGCAAAAAAAAATATATATGGAAATCTTAGAACTGGGGAAACTGGGAAAGAGATGTTTGCTTGAAGAGGACCCTTTAATTAGCAAACCCTGAAGAAGTGCTATAGGGTAATTGTAGAAGTATGACAACGGAGGGGGGCAGTTGTGAAAATAGAGTATTGTGCTGGAACCACATTTCACTTCATCTTGACTTGTCATTGGTTTTGGTTGCTTCCTCTGTGTTGGTTTCTACCAGAGCTATTAATGCATCCAGGTGTTATACTGGGCTACAATGTTCGATGAGCTTTCATTAGTCTCACAGTTTAGTTCCAAAGCATTCTTGGGATGTTGTGACTGTTACCTGTGACTACAAATATACTCTGTAGTCCCTGTGCATGTGTTGTCAGAAATAGCATATCTTAATTAGCACTCCATAGCTGAGGTTATTTTTTAATAGAATGGTTTAATGAGAGTGATTTTGAGAAACATTTGCATATTATTTATGCACATCGTCTCTGGTCAAAGTGCAGTGCAATGGATACTACCTAATGGCATTAGTTCCAGTTTACTGTTTTCTCACTTGTAAAAGACATATTGAGGTGCGAGTTTGTTACTTAAACATGGGACTGGTAAATATGACACAAAACCTGCAATAGGCCCACAACCATCTGGAATGGCAGCTGAGCCCTTGGCAGGATACCATAGGGTATGCAAAATGTACTAGTTGCCTATGCTTAGTGGTCCTATCCTATATGTTAGATTTCTATCGCAGAAAACCATGCAACCTGACCTGTTTCAGTTTGGATTGTGACAGATTGTAATCCCAGATTCAGAGATGATGTAAGTGGGGGTACCTGGAGACCTGCAAGAAAAGAAGGGTTGAAATGAAGCAAGTAAGGCAACCACTAGGAAGATGTAAGACAGTGGGGGTGGGGCTTAATTTATCTTATTTTCCATTGATTGCTTTTCCTACCTCTACTCTTCATGGGCTAGCAACTCACCACTTTCAAGTAAGAGACATCTTTTCTGAGTTGTTCTGTCATGCGTTATTTCATAAAAAGAAATGTATTAATTGCTCTGTGCTGTACTGCATCCCCTCATTGTGTACAAAGTGTAAGGGAAGATATTACAGTTGGTATCTGACATGTGGAACTGATTTGCCTCCATTGGAGTTCAGGGAGAGGTCTTGGCTATTACAGTGGAAGAAAACATTACGAATTATGGGCACCTCGCCTCGTGATGCTTCATTTGTAGTTTCCATTTGTGATGATATACTATAAATAAAATATGGGGATGATATCCCAGCCCCACTGAAATCAGTAGGATTTTTTCTCTTAAATTCAGCTAGGCCATGACCCTGGGAATCTCTGCTGGCTCCTGGTGAAGGATTTGTTCTATTCGTGCCTCTAGACCTTCTCTGAGGACTTAGTTTTTAATATTACTATCAAATCTGCTTCTTAGGTACTAATTCTTTTTTATTGAAGTTTATTTATATTTGATTTGGGGGTTCCTATGCTCAAAGAAAAACATGTTTCTGTACCTATATTTTTCTATCCTTAAGTATGACAGTATTGTTAGGGGTAATTATAGACTGACTCTCAGGATATACTCTTTGATAAAAAGAGAGAAAGGACTTCAGAATAATTTCCCAAAGGATGGCGTATCAATCCTACAGGTAAGATACAATATAAAACTATTCTGCTTGTTGAAGGCTATAAAATGGACTGCAAGAAACAAGGCTTAACTCTGAGAGGAAAAACTAGATCACTTAATAGCTCTTTAATATTACTAGTTTCTACAGTCACAAACTCTTTCCTTGAGCACATTGTGGATTTTCCTTTACCAACCATTTTGATTTGATAAGCTTATTTTTGTCCATGGGTGAAAAGTTGTTCTTAAGTATTATTCTTGCTTTAGTAATAGACTCTTTCACACTCCTACATTTGGAGCATGTATCACCCACAGGTCATCCCTAACTTACAAAACCTTCTACTAAAGGGCATCAGAATTCTTATTTCATACATAATTTTTCTTTCCTATCAGCTTCCGATCAGCTGATTAAAACCATTTCATGCTGCCTGCATTTTGCTTCATCCCTTTAAAACTATGTATAAACCATACCCCCATAGATAAGTACTCTTGCATTGGCACTTCCTCTTGTTTGAGATGGTTAGCATTGCAAAGAGGGTGGGGGCATAAGATTATTTTCACCAGAGAGGAAATATTATGTCTGTCTGTCATGGGTATTGCTGCATTTAATTCTGCATACTCTTCCTGGTGTCATAGTTTGTTACCTTGTCTACTGAGTTGTTAGAGATCTTTAGGACAGTAATGTTGTATGCATGTATATTATATATGTAATAAACCAAAATATTTAGTCTTGCTAGGTCCTGTTACTTTTTGACCAACTCACTGAATCAGTATTAAGCCATTGCTTTGTTAATTAACTTGCCAAAACATACCACTTATTCAACTGGAAGAGTACCAAGAAAACAAGACCTTAGTGTTCTTCTCATCACAGTTGTCCCAGATTTTCAAAGTATTTGAAGTACCCTGGAGGTAGATAATCTTAAACTAATTTGTAAAGGAGCCAATATAAATAAATCTATTTTTATACAAGATTTCATAATGATAAGAATGTTTGATGAAGGGAAAATGATTTGGTGCAATTTGTAACTTGGAGAACATAATACTTTTGACTCCTTTTTCTGTGTAATACAAAGAGTTCATATGTTGCACAATGTTCATTTTTAATTAAACATTTTATCATCACACAGCCTTTTATTGACATTCCTCATAATAGAGCAGATAAGATCTTGACCTACTCTTCAATAAAGCAATGTATAACTCAATATTCTGGCACACACTGTTCCCCTCAGAATTGAACACATGATTTTCTGATTTAATTTAAAAATCTTATGTACTTTTATTCACATTTATTTACTTTAACTTCTCAGATTTATGCCCTTGTTTGACTTATGCAATTTGGATGCAACAATTTCTTGGACTGTTACTCCTGCTTGCTTGAGCTTTTAGCTAGCCCAGCCATTTTATTGAATTTTTCCTCCTTTCTTTCTTTCGTTTTTAAAATTTGCAATAAAAAGTGATTTATCACCTAGTCTTTTTTCCTACTGTACCTTTTGAGTCCAATTATGATTAGGTGCACTAATTTCACTCACAACTGCCTTAATCATAGGTTTATAGAGTTTCTGCTATCACAGAAATTCCTTCAGATACTTTATGAGAAGAGATTCCTGAAGATGTCCCCAAAGATGAATTGCAAAGTTGATCCCTGTCAGTAACCTTAAAGAGCCCTGTGATATAAAGCTTCCCAGGATCATGCATTTAGCCATACTGATAAGCATCCCTGTAGCTTGGCAGGATTTTCTCACTGCCGGTGAAGCTGCAGCAAGGGAGCAGGAATCAATCCCTTCAATTGGTAGTGACCGCTGTGGTGCCTGCTAACCCAGGAGGCATCTGGAGACAAACCAGAAGTTGGCCATAGAGCGGCATCTGGAGGGGATAAGCCTACAGTCTCTTTTCCAGGGTTTGCTGTCTCCTATGTTAGGTTTATTATGTCAGAAACTGTAGTATTCCTCTACATGTGAAAACCAGGATTCTCTAACATTTTGCTGCAGCCAGTCACCCCTTGTGAGTTGAGCACCCACCATACTCATCTGAATAGGAGTTATATGTAGGAAATATGACATCTGCCTACTTGCTGACTATCAGGTGTTGCAGGACCCACTTTCCCAGTAATCTCCTAACCTCTTGTTATATCAGCTCTCCCAGGTGATAACCACTCAACTACCCTGCACTTCTCTTCCATCCTCTGGAAGACCAGCTCTGGGCATTTGCTGTTCGTCCTTATCCTTGTATTCCAGATATGTCACTCTTCACTGTAAATGTATATTATTTCAGCTGATAATTTTGAGATAATTTAATGAATGAATTTGAAAATACTTTAGGTAATATATCACAGAAAATGCAGAACTGCCTTGCAGTTTGGAAAGAGTTTTAAAAACTGGAGAACACTAAGCTTGACTATTGAGGATGTATTCCTTACACCATCACAGATTTCCAATCTTGCTTTGTCAGCACAGCAGAAGTTAAAAATCACATAGAGCCTCTGAAAGTTGGAAGTTACCATGTTCCAGATGTGTATCTTTCAAAATTAAACCTTTCAAGCTTTTTTGTCATCAACAAGGTCCAGATCCTCAAGGATAAATAGGTATGTAATATATTGAACTCAGTAGTTATTAGATGCTTGAACTAAACCTTGATTTCTGATTTTGTTCTGATTTGTTTTTTCTTTGGGATGTTCTCCCCCTAAAACCTCCAGGAAAATATACTGCCATGTTATTGGAAACATAAAGGTTCGTATTCAAATTCTTTAGCTGTGGAGAGCCTGGAAAGTATGCAAGTGTGTGACTTGAAACAAACAGTGCATTGTGTTTTGTTAATTGTTCTAGAAGGTAATTGTTTAGGAAAAATTAGTAAATCTAAGAGCATATGTAGCAGATTCATGGCTAGCTACACTTGGCCAAGTTGGAGAATAGTATCAAGGGAAACACAATCAAGGTATGCCTGGGGTACTTAGGAAGCTGTCAGCACAGGTGCCAAAAGCCATGCTTCTCTGTCTTTTCTGCCACTGCCATCCATGCTTGCTACATTAAGCTAAATTAGGTAAATGCCAGGAGAAGCTAATGCCATTGTTTGCTGTGCAAGCGTATAATTTATACGTTAAAGGTGCAGGCCCTCACCATCCCCAACAGAAGAGGGGGGAGACATCTGAGAAAATGAAAAAGCTGATAAAGATGTTAGTCGTATCCATATCCATCCCTGAAAGCTCACTTATTAAACCAGACCTAAGTCATATCGGATGAAGCTGTCCATTACATTAGAGATACTGGACATAACCACTGAAATAAAGATACCCAATTTTAATGAGACTGTTGGAGCAGGGACACTCAGTTTATGCATAAGAGGACCTTGCTTTTCAGAGGCAGCAATGAGAGCGCTCATGAACAGGCTCATTTGCTCTCCATTGTTCCTCCCACCCTGGGCAGTCCTTCAGCTGACTTGAAGAGTAGGAAGGAATAACATGGGTATTTTGCTTGCTCGCTTTGTTTTGGGGGGTTTTCTTGGTTTATACATCTCCAACTTTGGGTTGGCTGGCAGTGCTTGAGCTAGCTGAAGAGACTGCAAGCTAGGATGGTGACTAGCCTCTTCACAGATGCATTGGTATTGGTTTTCCCCCAGTTTTTCACCACAAGCTGTCCTCTAGGTATTTTAAAGGGCTTCTAGAATTAATAAAATAAGATCCTGGGTTTTAAACATACTTAAAACATGTTAGAAAAAAAAATTCTGTTGTATTTGCTGTTGAACATTTGCTTAAGTGCCCTCTTTTATGTAGGGGACTAATAGGAAGATCTTTTTTTTCCATCTTTAAACAGAAAGTAAAGTAGAATATTTATAGAAGAATAAAAAATCTTAAAATCTAATCCTAATGTCTTCAATGTAAATTTTGATAAATGAAGTATTTTAAAATGCACCATGTAGTATGTAGAAGCTTGTTTTCATGAGCACCACTTTAAAAGCAAAAGTTAGATGGTATGTTTACTAACAGAACTCAAAGAAATCCAGATGTTGTTTTTCCAATGAGAAATATTTCATATTGGGTAATTAAATTAAAAAAAAAAAAAAGCTTGTGTAGCTGTGGTTTTGGTATTCAAAGATACACCCTTGCCAGAGGGAAGGTGAAAGTGTAGTTTAACTAAGTCTGTAATCTCATTTCAAGAGATCTGTGTTCAAATTTATGTAAATTAGTATTTTACATCCACTTCCTCGATCACATTGTTTACATAATATGTACAGCATATAATCTGGCACAGTTAGCAAGCCCGTATAAGTACAAATCAGCAACGGGCCACACCAGTCAAGATCAGGATGACCTAGATAGGTAGTTCTGGCTTTTTTGCATGCTGAATTGTCAGCCTTCTAAAACTCATGAAAATTCACAACCACTTCATGTAAAGTCTAATTTGCTTCAGTATACACTTGAAGCAGGAAAAAAGTGTGCTTTAAGAAGACAGGAGCTATGTAACATTGTTATTTCTGTGTATATTTGTTTAGTACTTTAGATTTTGTTGAAAAGGAAGTCTGTTGACTATGTGCTTTGCTTACATTCAGTTCCTTAAGAATGGATGTGTTTTATTTATCAGCTTATTACCTGACAAAATAGCAGTTAATGTTAAGTTTAGAGAATGTTATTGGAATATTCTAAGTGCATTATTTAAAATGAATGAATAAACTTTATCTCGTTAATGTTGTATTGGGGTATAGCCATTGCAAATCTCACTATTTTATGTAGATTTTATATATATATTTATATATATATGTTTTTATATACTGATATCAAACTCTTATAAAGTAAAAAAAAATCTGCTAACTCAAACAATTTAATTCTATTACATTATTTACATGGACAATTAGGGTGTTTTATTAAATTTTTGAAAAAACAAAACCTCTTCAGTGTTCAGACCTTTTTAAGTTCACAGACTGTCATGTAGAGAATATATACTGTACTTAGAACATGTATATATAAGGTAAAATAGGAAATAGGTATTGAGGAAAGCTGGCTGTTTAGTTAAGGCATTTAGCTAAAACTTGGAAGATGCAAGTTCTTTTGGGGGAATAATGATAAGAACATTTCAAAAAAGATGGAAATATTTACATTTATTGATGAGACTTCACATTCTTAGCTAGTTCCAAGGATATGTATTATATGAAGGAAAGAATTGTCCAAAAAGTACAGGTATTTTGACTAGAAAAAACCTAATGAGAGGACTCTCTACTACTTTCACTGCAGATAGAGGTCTTGATAGAGGTTCCCACAGTATACAAAAGATTAAGTTGAGGTTATAGTTGGCATGTGTTTTAAATGGATACAGATAAAGAAAAATAGTGAGACGTGTACTCTACATTGTAATGAGGTGTATATATATATCTCTATGACACTTCATTTTTATGCAACTTCCTGCTGTGATGTTCTCCTCCCTCCTGTATCCACACACACACTGAATTGCAGTTCTGGTCTGGATTTAATGAAAGGATATTCTTCTGCTCTGCAGTTGCTCTCAGTTGTTGTATGTAGTGCTCTGATATGGCAGCTTTCACTGTATCCATAAAATATGAGTAAGCGTCAATAAGCTATCCAAGAGAAAGGAGTTTTAAGGAGGTATTTGGATGAGGAGAGGATGACCATACAAAAAAGGAAGGGGAGTTCTCTGAGTTTATACTCAGGCACTGGGGAGAAAAGGAGGTCATTTGGGCAAGAAAGCCTGTTTTCATCCTGTCACAGGGTTAGAAGATATGTTGAAATTGTAAATGCCATGCGGCAATCAGTGTGTTCTGCGAGTGTGCACATATTGGTGTAATGAAGCTATCCACTTATCCTCTGCTCCCTCTGCAGTTCTCCAGGTATTCATAGTGTGAAGTCAAAGCCACGTTCACCAGTCACAGATTCTGTGGGGAAAAAAACAGCCTGCAAAATAAGTATTTGCAAGAACAGTTGCACTGAAAGTCCCATTTGAACAAAGCATTTTAACTGATGTGAAAGCAGATTCCTTAGGCAGTTGCAAGCATTCGTGGAGAATCAGCAAACAGAAAAGGCCTTCTTGTCTACATGGCTCGTGCTACCCAATCAGGAAAAGCACACAATCTTGTGAATAAAGTGACCAGTCACGTATCGCGAATAACGAATAGTGATTGTTTGTATTGGTCAGTTAAAAATTGTGTCATAGGGTCAAATATGTTTGTATACACTGCTCAAGGACTTGTGACTAACAAAGTAATTAATAACACCCATGATCTATTTGCAGACACCTGGTGAACAGATTAAGGGCTCAATCCATTGGTTATGTTTCCCAAGGAGCAATTCTACCAGCTCTAGCTAAAAATGTGTAAAATCAAGACTAGAACAGAAACAGTTTCATCATGTACTAGCAATGTCCATCCTCAACAACTGCTGCAATATATCCTTTATTGATATGAATATATCATACGATGGATTCTGTACCTGGTTATGTGATCCCCATCAGAGCAAAGTAGCAGACCCCCAGGCCTCCAGAACCTTTAAATACCTGTATTATTTTTGAATTAGCTTCTGAGTATGAGATATTGTCACAATAATGATATTCTTCTGCTAATGATATTCAGTAATGATTTAGCCAAGCCCTGTTCAGAGGTCTAATCTGCTTTTCCAGGAGTTTGTACTTACTGCAAGGAGCAAGTGCTTTGAGGTCACCAGGCAGAAGAGGAAGTCTTGGTGAGTGAAGTGCTGGGCAGGATTGGTCCCAGAGACACAGGTTCCATAAAGCTTTTCTCATTCCAGTGACGACTGCAAACAGAAACATCTTCCCAATCAAGGAGGAGGAGGAGGGAGTGGAGGCAAGGGCTGGAAGCACGCAAAACTCAGAACCACAAGATTTTTTAATTCCATTGTATATTTAGTGCAGTTATTGTTCATCCGGGGCTTACATGCTACTCTAAAGAACAAGTAAAAACTGCAGCAATCTCTCTGAGTCATTGCATTTCACACAGGTTTTACTTGAATACGGTATTATACTTTGTCCCTACAAAAAAAAAAAAAAAAAAAGTTTTTGAGGAAGGAGTAAAGGGGGGTGCTTTAGTTAGAAAATAGGGTGTAAACTTTAAGTCATCTAGTTTGTAAAATCTTTAGTGTCGTTTTGCTTTTTAGTCCATAATTGACTACTAGCACCCCCTTTAACCCACCTTAAAGGGCAAGCAGGAAATTCACGTTTTCGTTCATCAGCCCATCCCTCTGAAAAGCGTTCAATATTAAAACAGTTTGCGAGGAGCCAAGGCAGAAGAAACAAGAGGCCCAGTTAGACCGTGGCAAGGTTAGGAGATGCATGTCTGATGCCTGCAGCAAATATCAGCTCTTGTTCCTGTACAATTTTTGCATGGGGAGACCAAGTTAATTGGGGTATGGCTCTGTTCTTTCCTTTATGTGTGACCTTTTATTATCTCTGTGGCCCTGTAGTTCATGCAGTGTCATAAAGCTGTGGGAAAGTCATGCAGCTAGTGTTATCAGCTGTTGGAAATTAACTTAAAAATGAAATATCTGTGTTTCCTTTTGCCTGAAGTTGTCTGGAAGTCTGTAAACTGCTACGAAGGTGCAATTATTGTGGTTGTGATTTTGCTGTAGCTGAGTGTTGTTTGTGCATCTTTTTCCCTTCTTTCTCTCCTCTTCTTTCCCCCCTGCTTTTTAGTGCAAGCTGTGGGCTGGTAATCAGGTGTTGTGCTGGGGGAGGGGGTTACTTTAGGAAGGGGTTTACATGGCATAATTCCCACGAATGTAGGAGGAGGATGAAAAAGATAAAGAAATTTTGTTTTTCTGAGCTAGAGGATTCTCTGCATGACTTCCCCACTGATGGGATCATGTGCTTTCAGGCTGAGATTTTATTAACAATTCAAATGGAAATTGAGGGCACAGGAGGAGCAGATTCTCACATAAACTTGATCTGTCCATGAATGCAGTTCTCTGTTTGCCCTGACCCTGCATGGCTTAAGACACTGCCTGTGAGGCCTGAGTGCCAGACACAAAGACCGAAATGAAAAGCAAGCACATTCCAGTAGTCTGCACAAAGGCAATGAAGCAGTTTCTAGCCGTCTCCCCAGGGAGAGATCTTATCTCCTTGCGGCTAAAACCCTTTAGAGTGTTTATTTGTACTCTAGCACCCGAGGTTTATGAATTGATATGGATGCTGATTAAACACTGTAAATTTCCTCAGCGAGTCTTTTGGGGAGGCACAGAGGTGTTCTGCCTGTATTTTCTTTCCCAAATGCTTATCAATATTTATCAAAAGGTTGCTCCGGTTTCCTGATGAGTGAACGCAGAGGAGTGCCGAGGGGGAAGCCGCTCCAGAAAGTACATTTGTTAACAAAACTCATCACCAGGCTTAGGAGAGTTTTGCAAAACTTTGGCTTTAGGACACGTTGCCTGTTTTTAACGTTTAAAACATTAGCGCAGACTGTCACCGATACTGGACGCTGGTGCTTGCCAGTACTCAGGAAGGTTTCCCAAGTAGCTGTACCGATGAAATCTTGTGTATACTTGGTTGACCTTGTGCTATGAAGCCAGCGGTGTGCAGCACGGGGGCAGAGGGAGGATGCATGAGGCAAGGCTGCTGTGGCCACATCTGCACAGCCATTGCTTTCCGCCAATGGCAGTCAGTGGGCGATGCTGCCTGTCGGGGAAATTCTGCTGGGGATGAGAACTGGGGGGTGAATGATGGGGGCTTGCTGGTGGGTTTTGTCATTTTCTTGAGACTGGAGGTGGGAAAGGCAAAGAACATATGCCAGTGCAAAAATAGAATTCATATTCCCTGTCACTGCCTGTTAATATTGGCAGTGTCGGTAAATGCTGGAGATTCCTTAATCAAACTATTAAACACTGATATTCCTGGCTCTCCTAATCAGGCTTCCTTTTATGAAAGCTCTCTAAAACGATAGGAAAATGTAAGTAAACAAATGTTTTGACTGTGGTAATTCCAAAGAGCCACAATTTTAATTGCCCTAGTTTTCCTTATTTTCAACCCAAAAAAAAAAAAAAAAAAGGAGGGAAAAAAGCCCCAAACCAAAAGCCAGCAACTTTTAGGTAGGAAATCATAACCATGTGTTTTTCCATTTTTCTTAAGGCGTTTAAAGTTTTCAAAACTTTTGATACTCCTTAAAGTAGTTAAATTAGTGGAAAGAGACTAGCAAAGGATATTGATTCAAATAGTTTTATTCCTCATTTTTATGGGGTTATATTATCCAAAATTAATGGTTGTACTTAGGCAAATTGTCAGTAATTGGTGCCAAAATTGCTTTATTGCTTTTCTTTCATTTGATGGTAATTAATGGCCCTACATTATTAAGTTCAAGCCTCTTCTGCATTTCTCCTTCTCCATAAATATCCTTAGTGGTAATGTGTCAGAGTAAACTTTTTTCTACTGTATGCAATAATTGCTTTATAGAAATGTGATAACAAACAGATTTCTGGCATAATTTTTCCTGAAATAATGTAAATGTTATTTGTTCAAGAGCTTGAAGTCATTTTGATATGAAGGAATACATTAGTAACATAATGTGTTAATTGATTCATGTGGTAAAACATTAGTTTTTCATATCAATTTAGCAACTTACCCAGCAGTCACTTTACAAAATCTAGTCTTTGTTTTGTTTTACCAGTTAAAAACCCCCTACCTTCTCTCCTACTATTTTACAGTGTGTTCGATGAAATGGTTCTATTTCAGTGGCCTAGAATAACACCACAGAATTTGTCATCATATTTTCTACCTGTTAATGAAACTGGGTTTTGGTACAAAGCAGTATTTATCCGTGTTTTCCAAATTATATTATTTTAATGTTATGTAAATATTTTAAAGTCTAGAATAAATGCAGTAAGTAAAAGCCACTTCCATTTTTTCATACAAGCACTATGGAAAAAACAGCTTTTCTATGTGTGTGTGTGTGTGTGTGTTGTTTGTTTCCTAAGAATTAAAAAAAAAAAAAGGGTAATGAATATATGTCACAAAATTTGATGTATTGAACATCATATAGCAAAGCAGAATAGAGAAGGAAGGAGCTAAATATTAAACGACTATTAAAAAGTAGTTTTGATGGTCTTGTAAGAATAAATTAGTAAAAAAAGAAATTACTGAAAACCAAAAACACTTCAAAATATAGGAGGAAATATTTTACAAGCTTTTATAGTTTCACAAATTATACGTATTTTCTCTGTTGTCTAATCCTGTAGTACAAAACTGAAAGAACTGTATCTTTCATTTCAGTGGCAGAGGATTGCACCAATGATGAAATATTGCCTCTATGATTGTTGCCCAAGTCCTATTTATCTTTAATCTTAGTTATACTCAGAAAGTTTTCAAAATTATGATTTCTCATTCTTTGAAGTGCTTGTTTTCATCTTTTATCATGAGTTATGTTTGAAAATTAATTGTAAAATAAGGTGTATAAATTTATAAACATTTCAATCATTGTAAGGTGGTTGTTTAAATACAACTTTAGAATTACTAAATTTTATATGCAAATTCATACCTCTTTTTGACGTGATTTTTTTTTTATTTCTCCCCCCCTAAAAGCAGTTTTTTTGAGAAAAAGGAGAGAGAAAATTGACATTTGGAGTTGGAATTTTTAGTGTTATGTAAGTGCTATTTCTTGGATTAAAGAAAAATAGTGAAGTAAGATTCTTGGCAAGTTGAATTATTTCAAATTTGTTGAAGGAATTTAATTTTATTTTATTTTTTTTAAAGCGTGTTTCAGTTATGAAAACTTGAACTTTGTAGCAGAGTCACAATGCACCAGTAATTCTGAATTTGGCCCCATCCCTGATTTCCACTGAGGGTCCTGTACCTCCATGTGTTTGGAATGAAATATGTGTAAATGTCTGTATTTCGAAGGCAGCCAAGAAAAGCTGTAGCTCTTTAGTGTACCAGCAAAGAATGGTATTTTGCAAAACAGCCTGAGCTTGTTTTAGTGCAGTATTTGTAGGTGAAAACTGCCCAGGCAGCAGACGGAAAGTTAGTGCTTGCCCGTGTTTCCACCTGCAACCCTTAGCTGGTATATTTGTGCATATCTTATTTCTTTGTCCTTCTTGCACCTTTTTGTACTTTAAGATCGTTGCTCTGACTGTAACTATAACTGTGAGTGTGTATGAGGAAAGGTGTTCTGGCTTCAATAATACATCTATCTATTCTTGCTCACATGTCACTGCAGGCTGAGCTGCATGCTCCTCTTAATCTGTAGAGGTACAGCTGCACCATCTCAGATCGCACAGTGCGAAGGCTCTTAGCTTGAGCCTCTCATGGTTTCAGGCATGGCAACGCTCTGGACTGACACAGGCATTTGGGAGTGGCTGTGGCAGAGGAGCATTCAACCACTACCATGACTCAAATTCACATGGTTCAGTGTGGGACAGGTGGGAGCTGGTCCTGCGCCTCATCAACTGTGCTGGCTACTCCCTGCAATCCAGTCTCCATGCCCCAGTCCTGTGGTGGCCTTGCAGGGGAAAGGGTTGAAGTGGTGGCCTTTTGCCAAATTGTTGTCCCCTGGATGCCTGTTGAAGTGAACTTTTTGGATCTCACCTACAGTGGTGTAACTGAAAAGACGGTAGCCCATAGCTTCATGCCATATACACTCAAAATTCACCTCACCAGTGTGTGTGTGTGGGGGGGAAACTGAACTGTCTTCACACAGATCAGTTACCTTGATTTCTGCATTTGCAGAGACTAGAGATGAGTAATTTCATAGCAGGGCTGAGAGTTTGTTGCCACTTAAATGTGGGAGGCTTTCACTGTGAGGGAGTTTGTGGACCTGGGGAGATTCCTCTCACCTGGACATCGGGGGACACCCGCTGTCCAGGCAACCCTGCCTTTGCCGCTTGTGATATCCCTTGGTGTTTAAACACATCTGAGGAAGAACTTGATGCCTATCTCTGGCATGTTTTCTCATCTACATGTGTGTGTCTATACTTTAGTTTTGTTTGAATGTAAGAATGGCAGTATTGCTGGCCTTGAAACATCTATCTAGTTTATGTGCTCTGAATTTGACCTCTGGAGGGAGGTGCATACTTCCTTGCAGTGCCTACACAGAGAATTTAGGTCCTAAACTTATTTTGGATTTCATCATAGAAGTTAACCTCAGGTAAAC